>NC_089504.1:283892003-286489503 GCF_036850995.1 Saccopteryx leptura
CTCCAGAAAAGAAGGAAAATAGGAATGATGGGGGGGGGGGGTTCTGCCGAGGTTCCAGAGAGGATGAAAGCTTAGATTGTCTAGGTTTTGTCTGTAGGGGCTCCAGAGAGGGGAAAAGACCAGAGTGACTGGGGTTTTTTTCTGCCAGGCTACAGAGACAGGAGATGCCCAGAGTGATTGGGTCTCCTTCTGCCCAGAGGAGTGGTTAGATTGAGGAGCAGAGGGAGAGATATTAAACTAAGGTGGCAGCAAAATGAAAAATCATGGCCAGTGTTCCTGTGGTTTGCCTACAGTGCACACTTGGTACAGAAACAGAAGAAACCAAAGTAAAGGCCCCTAGTCCCCTAGATCCTTCCCTCCCTTACCTCATGAGTATAGAATAGGGAGTGGTAGAGACAGACCCCATAGCTAATTCTCCAGAGCTACTATATCCCCTGAATAACAGAGGTGCTCCATATCTGGTCCCCTGGTTGGTTGAGATGCAGGGAGGAGCACCCAGAAGCATAAAATTGTCATTGCTAATATTATAAAGCCCTCACAATACACACCACCCACCAACACAACTGCAAACCTACCTACATCATTGTGACAGCAACATCTCAGTGGAATTAAGCCCAAGAATTTCACAGAATTAAAACTTGTTACATGGTATCACCCACTGGAAGAAAACAGAAAAACATCTCACAACTGAAATATTTTTTCTTTCTTTTTTTTGTCACTTCTTTGAATTCAGCTGTATATAATTTTTATATTTCTTACTTTTGTGAGTGTTGATAGATAAAATGACTACTCAGCTGCCATTCTGAAGCTGCCAGCAGTGCAGGCTGGAAGGAGCGGAAAGGGCTCAAAACAGAACATTCTTATCCCCCATCTTGTGGTTAATTTGCTTGCTATTCTCTTTCTTAATGGCTGCCTGGACTTTATTTTGAAATGTAGCAAAAAGTTTACCTTTGCAGGAATGTGAGGAAAAGCTTAGGGTGGCACTTAACAATTAGGGGAGTTTAAATCACAATAGTTGCTTGTAAAAGCCTAACCACAGGCCCCTGGACACCAGGTCTCAGCTGTTCCTGGAAGATACCTGACCTCCTGGCTGTCTTCATTATTTACCAAGGACACCAGATAGGACCACACTGATTAGGCCTGTGCTACATCAGAAAGATCTTGCAGAAGAAGTGTTTCTGCATCTGAATCCTCCTCCCCCTGCTCATTGTCAAGTCAGTGACCAAAGCCACAAACCAAGATATGCTAATCTGAACATATCCAGGTGCAGGCAACCACATGCCAGCAAATGCCTGAAGTAACCCTTATATCTAACTCCCTCCTGCAGCTTGGAGCCAAACCCTATCTTAGCCCACCTGCACCCTGGGGTTCTTTAAATAAACTTTCCTTTTGGAACACACTAGCCTAGTGTTTTTGGTTTGGCCCATGGTTGCTGCCTTTCAGGTGTTCTGTGTGTTTTTGATATTTTTGGTTTTGTTTGTTTCTTTGTGGTATTTATTTTTACTTGTAATAATTTAAATTTTTTATATTATTCATTGTACATTTTTCACTTTTATTATTCATTTTTTAGTTTTTTTTTGTTAGAGTTCTTAACAATAACACTCTCAAATGCCATCAAGAAAGGAAAAATTGAATACTATGGTTACACAAGAAAGAGACATAGTTCAGAAAGTAAATGAAAAATCTACAGAAAGCAAGCTTAATCACATGAAAACCTTGGAGTTAAGTGATAAAAAATACAAAATTCAAGTTCTGAAAATACTCAATGAGATGTGAGAAAACACCAGTAGGCAATTTAATGAGCTCAAAAAACAAATTAATGAACAAAATGAGTACTTCACCAAAAACATTAAAACTTTAAAAACATAGATGAAGAACTCAATACATTAATTGAAAACTGAGGTAACAAGTATAGTGAATAGAACAAGTCAGATAGAGGAGACAATTAATGCACCAAAACAGGGAGTACCAAAATATATGACATCTACAAACTGGTCCAAAAATAGAAACAGACAAACCCACAATTATACTTAGAGATTTTAACACACCATTGACAGCTTTAGATAAATCATTCAAACAGATAAATCATTCAAACAGAAAATCAAATTAAAAATATCAGCCTTAAAAGTCACACTAGAACAAATGGACATAATAGACATTTACATGACAGTTAATTGCAGAACATCAGATTATACATTCTACTCCAGTGTGCATAGAACATTCTCAATGATAAACTATATGTTGGACCACAAAACTAACATCAGCCAATATAGAAAGATTGAAATTATACAAAGCATATTTTCTGATAATGACTTTGAAATAAGAATTCAACTGCATAAAAGAAGTAAAGAAACCCACAAAAATGTAAAAAATTAAACAACTTAGTTCTAAAAAATTACTGGGTCAATAAAGAAATAAAAGCAGAGATGAAAAGATACAGTCAAATGAGACCAACAGTATCACACATTAAAATTTCTGGGATGCAGCCAAGGCATTAATAAGAGGAAAGTGTATTTCATTACATGCTTATATCAAGAAACAAGAAATGCACCAAGTAAAAACCTAACATTACATCTTAAAGAACTAGAAAAAAGGAACAAAGGCAACTCAAAGTCAGCAGAAAAAAAATAGTAAAAATTAGAGCAGAAATTAATTAGAAAAGAAAACAACTACAGTGATACCTTGAGATACGAGCAGAGCAACATACGAATTTTTCAAGATTCAAGCTGTGACTCGGTCCATATTTTTGTTCGAGATCCGAGCAAAATTCTGAGATACAAGTCATGATTCAGAAAGTTGCTGCTAGTTGGCGCGTTGGCGCACAGGTCCAGTACTGGCAGCACAACACCAGCATCTCATTCTTTCTCACGTGTTACCTGCAGAATCAAGTCAAATCTCATGCGCTGTACTCGTTCTTGCATCATTTTTGCAATTTTTACTAACTTTTTTTGTGTGCTATCATGGGGCCGAAGATAGTGAGTGTATAGGACAGTGGTGAGAAGAAAAAGAAGAGAATGATGTCGATAGAAATAAAGCAAGAAATAATAGAAAAACATGAGCATGGTGATGAGTGATTGAACTGGCAAGGCTGTAAGACCACAATACATCTATAATTTGTACCATCCTTAAACAAAAGGATGCCATCAAAAGTGCAAATCCAGTGAAACGAACTACAATTCTGTTCCAATTAGGGACAAATATCCATGAAGAAATGGAGAAGCTTCTGCTGGTGTGGGTGAAAGAGAAAGAGCTGGCAAGAGATACAGTTATGGAGACTGTAATATGCAAAAAGGCACGTATTATTTGTGACAACTTGAAGAAAAAAGAACCATCAACCTCAAAAGAGGAAGCAGAAGATACATTTAAGGCAGTGGTAGTCAACCTGGTCCCTACAGCCCACTAGTTGGTGTTCCAGCTTCAACTTGCTGTAACTCTGATTTATAAATTTTATAAAGTAAAGTTACTTCTCTACTTTATAAATCAGCATTACTGTGGAACCGGTGGGCGGTTAGAAAATTTTACTACTAACAGAGATACAGAAGTGTGCAGTAGGTATAAAAAGGTTGACTACCCCTGATTTAGACCATCCTGAGTATTTACTTTAGGTCTCTGAGTTTGCAAGGCCACCATGCAGGGCTCATCTGAGCCTGTCAGGTTTAGTTTGTGGCCTCATCTTTTATTTTTTTCATCCACAATACCTAATTACACTTTTTTCCCCCACTTCAAATAACTCTAAGATGAATTATTGCTATTTTGTAAATGGAGCTCAGAGTGATTAAACAACTTGTTTAAAGTCTCTAATTAGTAGGTAGAAGAGCTAAGCTTAGAGCCTAGGGTCTGTTTAACTCCCCAAACCATGTTTTGTCTACTCTGTGCTGCATAGTAAGGAGAACACATCTATTTACCTATTTTATTGGAACATTTGGAGACAGAACTCTTTGTTACCTCCCTTGGTGGGATGAAGGTAAATAATTCATTCAGCCTTTGAACTAAATCCTTTCCTACTCTGAGTATTAGAGAACAGGCTCTGCCACTTATCAGGTGCATGACTTTGGATAAATTATATACTTTCTCTGAACTTCAGCTCCCTCCCCCCCCCCGTAAACTTGGAATAGTAACTTCTGCCTCTCTTTAGGTTGTTATTGAAAGGCAGAAACTGTAGGCCAAACCAAAAACACGTGGGTAGTGTGTTCCAAAAGGGAATTTTATTTTAAAAGCACCTGGGTGCAAGCAGGCTGAGACCAGCAAAAGGTGTCAGCCTCAAGGGAGAGGTAGGGCAGGGTTTGTATAGAATAAGCAAAGGGCCTGGGACAAAAGTGGCTGTCGTGGCTGCATCTGGTGGTGCAAGACAGTTCCCTCCATTTATGGATTGGAGTGATGTCAAAGCTCCTCAAAATCTGTTTGTACCCTGACTCAAAAGGCTGCAAGGGGGGATTTGGACCAGGTTACTAAGTAAGCCAGTCCTTCTTTTTCCTCCAGGCCTGCATTGTTCTTGAGATGGCAGCTGAGTAGTCATTTCATTTATCAGTTATATGTGAGGTTACCTTGTAAACTGCTATATACATTGCTATTATATCATTGCTGTTAGGGGGTTCTCAGGATTTCTTAGCCAGCTTCCAGTCTTTAATGAGTCATTTTTATTAAAGAGTTCTTTGTAAGGCTCTTTCTTATATATTTTTAATGATCTGGTTTCCATTTTAACCCTAATCATCCACTTTCTTAAATTTTCCCTTCCTTTCCCTGTCTTGGCTTGTCTTTCCATTAGACTCTGCTGGTTAGTTGGGGAGCAGAATTTTTTCAATTTCTTGGTATTTAGGTCTGTTTCATATACCCACTCCCTCCATGGGCTTTCAGTCAGGTGTGCTTAAGCAGTCTCCAGACCTGTAGTGCGTTCCCGCATTAAAAAAAATAAACTGTGTTCTAGTTTTTTTCTCTTAATACTCCCTGTTTTGCTACAATTTTTTTTTGAATTAGGACAACTGATTATATCACACTCATGGTGAGAGTGAATCATGACCTTAGAAGATACTATGTTGGAAGAGATAGTGTCAATAGTGTCAGAAATGTCTCAACATTAGGTGGGCTTCAGTCCAGTTTCTTAATAGTTTTCAGTGTTCTAAATCTGCATGTGGAAGAAAACGTGGAAACAGATTCTCCTTAAAATGATCAACCATATTTTGAGTATTAAAGAAGTTCTTGAGCCACCACTCTTCAATGGGAAATAGCTATGTGCCAGGACCTACGTTAGGCACTGTGGGGACATCAAGAAGATTGAGACACAGTCCCTGACCAGTAGAGCTACTGAGTCATAGGTAAGGAGTCATAGGTAAGGAGAGGGATTAATTCCAACTGTGTCCTCTTCCCACTCCCTAAAGAAGGAGACAGTGTCAACCTGCATGTTACAAGCCTGTGCCAACCTTAGGCTTCTGGAAACCTCATGAAAATAAACACAAATTTCTCTTTTTCCTCCTCAAATAAAAAGTCAGTCTTAAAACAACACTTTAAGGCAGGGTTGGGAACCTATAGCTCACGAGCCAGATGTGGCTCTTTTGATGGCTGCATCTGGCTCTCAGACAAATCTTTAATAAAAAATAATAATAATGTTAAAAATATAAAACATTCTCATGTATTACAATCCATTCATTTCCTACCGCTCATGTTCATAGTTGCAGGTGGCTGGAGCCAATCACAGCTGTCCTCGGGGACGACACTAAATTTTTATTGGATAATGCGTAATATACACGGGTCATTGTGAGGTTAGGAAGAAAACTTCCCTCCTTTTAATCAAGTAGTCAGCTAGCTAATTGCAGAAATTCTTTTGATGAAGAAGATGGCTAAAAGAAAAAAGATGAGGAGTATTGCACTTTTCAGCAGGAATGGACAGAGGAATTCGCCTTTGTGGAGAGAGCAGATTCTGCAGTGTGTCTAATATGCAATGATAAAATTGCATTGATGAAATGGTCAAATATAAAGCGGCACTTTGACACACGCCATATTACATTTGCATTGAAATATCCAGTGGGGGACAGCAGGAAGAAAGCATGTCAGGAGCTACTATGCAGAGTGCAAGCTAGTCGGCAGCAACTCCATGTTTGGAACCAACAAGGTGACTGAAATTAGGCTAGCTTTGCTGGTGCTTTAGCAATTGTGAGAAACAGAAAGCCATTCCCAGTTGGGGAGTATGCCAAAACATTCATGCTTGATGTTGCCAATGAACTTTTTGATGATTTTCTGGATAAAGACAAGATAATCAAACAAATAAAAGACATGTCTCTGTTGGCAAGAACTGTTCACGATTGTACCATCATGATGGCAAATCAAATTGAGGCAACACAAGAGAAGGACATAAATGCAGCACCATTCTTTTCTCTCACTTTGGATGAGTCAACAGACATAAGCCATTTGTCCCAGTTCAGCGTGATTGCAAGGTATGCTATCAGTGACACACTACATGAGGAAAGTCTTGCTGTTTTGTCTATGAAAGAGACAACAAAGGGGGAAGATTTATTCAAGTCTTTCACTGAGTTTGCTAAAAAAAAATCTACCGATGGATAAACTTATTTCGGTGTGTACTGATGGTGCTCCATGCATGGTGAAGAAAAACAGAGGATTCGTAGCGCTTCTTCCTGAACATGAAAAGAGACCCATCCTAAGTTTTCACTGCATCCTACAGAAGGAGGCTCTTTGTGCTCAGATGTGTGATGAGCAGCTTGGTGAGGTGATGTCGCTGGTCATTAGGGTGGTCAACCTTATTGTTGCCCGAGCTTTAAATGATTGCCAGTTTAAAACACTGCTGGATGAAGTTAGAAATAATTATCCTGGTCTGCTTCTGCACCGCAGTGTGCATTGGTTGTCAAGAGGGAAGGTGCTCAGCCGTTTCGCAGCTTGTCTGAGCAAAATCCGGACTTTTCTTGAAATGAAAAACGTTGAGCATCCTGAGTTAGCTAACACTGAGTGGCTCTTGAAGTTCTGCTATCTAGTGGACCTGACTGAACCAGCTCAATGTGAAATTGCAAGGCATTGGAAATGCAGTCTTATTCCTTCAACATGCAGTGTTTGCATTTGAAAACAAGCTGAAACTCTTCATCACCGACTTTGAAACAGGTTGTTTACTACACTTTGAAAAACTGGGAGAGTTTAAAGATGCATGCACAGCAAGTGACCCTGCTTAACATCTTGACTCCAGCAGCTAGCGGGCTTCACATCTAATCTCCTGAAGTCATTCAAAGCGTGTTTTGGAGAATTTCGTGAGCACACTCGTCTTTTTAAGTTCATCACCCATCCACAGGAGTGTGCAGTGGACAGCACCGACCTGAGTTACATTCCCAGTGTCTTTGTCAGAGATTTTGAGTTACAAGCTGCTGATCTGAAGGCCTCACACATGTGGGTGAATAAGTTCAAGTCACTGAATGAAGATTTGGAAAGACTTGCACGACAGCAAGCAGAGTTGGTGACCAAACACAAGTGGGGAGAAATGAAAAAACTTCAGTCCAAAGACCAGCTGATTGTCAAAACTTGGAATGCGCTTCCCATCACATACCACACACTGCAGCGTGTGAGTATTGCTGTATTGACAATGTTTGGCTCTATGTATGCATGTGAGCAGTCTTTCTCACATCGAAAGAACGTTAAGACCAACCTACAATCACATTTAATATATGGAAGTCTCAATGCCTGCATGAAGCTTAACCTCACCACGTATCAACCAGACTACAAAGCCATCAGCAAAACCATGCAGCACCAGAAGTCGCATTAATGGTAAGAAGTACTTTATTCCTCATTGGTTAGCAACAGCATAACAATGTTATTAAAAAGAATTCAGAGACTTATTGTACTTTAAAAGTGTTGGTCTTACGTAAAATGCACACATTTACTTGTATTTAGTGTTAAACATATTGTATAGCTCTCACGGAATTACATTTTAAAATATGTGGCATTCATGGGTCTCTCAGCCAAAAAGGTTCCCGACCCCTGCCTTAATTAGTACAGATTCAGAGAGAAGTTTTCAGCAAACAGAAAGTTTCTCACATACTCCGGGTTAATTGGCTCAGCGGTAGAGCATTGGCCCAGTGTGTGGATGTCCTGGGTTTGATTCCCAGTCAGGGAACACAGAAGAGTGGCCATCTGCTTCTCCACCCTTCTCTCTCCCTTTCACTCTATCTCTCTCTTCCCCTCCAGCAGCCATGGCTCAGTTGGAGCAAGTTGGTCCCAGGTGCTGAGAATGGCTCCATGGGCTCACCTCAGGTGTTAAAATAGCTCAGTTGCCGAGCAATAGAACAACAGCCTTAGATGGGCAAAGCATCACTCACAGGGGACTTGCCAGGCGAATTTTAGTTGGGGTGCATGTGGGAGTCTGTCTTTCTGCCTCCCTGCTTCTCACTTAAGAAAAAAAAAAGTTTCTCACAGATCAATAATAACATTTTTAATACACTAAGATCTTTTTTAAAAAATTTTATTTAGAAAATTAAATTTAATAGGGTACATTGATCAATAAGAATACATAGGTTTCAGGTAAACATTTCTATAGCATTTGAATTGTTGAATACGTTCTGTATCCATCACCCAAAGTTAAATCATTTTCTGTCACAGTACATTTGTCCCTCTTTACTCTCCTCCCCCAATTCCCTCCCTCACATTCTCCTCCCCTGGTAACCACTTCACTTTTATCTATGTCCAGGAGTCTCAGTTTTATATCCTACCTATGTGTGAAATCATACAATTCTTAGCTTTTTCTGATTTACCTATTTCACTCAGTATAATGTTTTCAAGGTCCGTACATGTTGTAAATGGCAATATGTCATTATTTCTTATGGCTGACTTGCATTCCATTGTATATATGCACTACATCATCTTTACACTATCTTCTTTCAAGGGACACTTTGGTTGTTTTCATGTATTGGTCACTGTAAATAATGTGTGATAAACATGGAAGTGCATGTGTCTTTACATACCAATGTTTTTGAGTTTTTAGGGCAGATACTCAGTAGAGGGACTGCTGGATCATATGGTAGTTCTATTCTTAATTTTTTGAGGAACCACCATACTTTCTTTCATAATGGTTGTACTAGTTTACATGCCCACCAGCAGTGACTAAGGGTTTTGGTTTCTTCTTCTCCACAACCTCTCCAACTGTTATTATCTATCTTGTTGATGATAGCCAATCTAACAGGTGTGCAGCAGTATCTCATTGTAGTTTTAATTTTTATTTCTTGAATAGCTAGTAAAGGTGAGCATTTTTTATATATTTGTTGGCAACTCGTATGTCTTTTTGGGAGAACTGTCTTTTCAGGTCCTCTTCTCATTTTTTAACTGGATTGTTTGCTTGTTTGTTTTTTAGCTTTGTGAGTTCTTCATATATTCTGTATATTAAGTATATTAACCCCTTCACAGAGCTGCTGTTTGGAAATATCATCTTCCATTTAGATGGCTGCCTATTTGTTTTGTTGTTAGTTTCTTTTGCTGTGCAGAAGCTTTTTAGTTTGATATAGTCCCATTCATTTATTTTTGCCTTTAATTCTCTTGCTTTTGGTGTTAAATTCATAAATTGTTCTTTACATCCAAGGTCCATAAGTTTAGTAGGTATGTTTTCTTCTATGTAATTTACTGTTTCAGATCTTATGTCTAGATCTTTGATCCACTTTGAATTAATTTTTGTGCAGGGGGACAAATTGTAGTAAAATTTTATTCTTTTGCATGTGAATTTTTAATTTTCTAGCACTATTTACTAAAAAGGCTTTCTTTTCTCTGTTGTATGTTTTTGGCTTCTTTGTCAAAGTTTTTTTGTCCATATGTATGTGGTTTTATTTTGGGGTTCTTGATTCTGTCCCGTTGGTCTGTATTTCTGTTTTTCAGCCAATACCATGGTGTTTTGATTATTGTGGCTCTATAATATTATTTAAAGTCATGTAGTATAATTCCTCAAGCTTCATTCTTTTTTCTCACACTGCTTTGGCTAGTCAGGTTGTATTGTAGTTTTATACAGACCTGGTAATTTTTTTGCTCCATTTAAAAAAATGATATTGGCCCTGGTGGGCAGAGTGTAGCCCCCTGGTGGGCGTGCCGGGTGGATCCCGGTCGGGCGCATGCGGTAGTCTGTCTGACTATCTCTTCCCGTTTCTGGCTTCAGAAAAATACAGAAAAAAAATAAAATTAAAATAAAAAAAATAAAAAAAATAAAAAAATGATATTGGGATTTTGATGGGAATTGCATTAAATTTGTATATTTCTTTGGATAATATTGTCATTTTGAATATGTTGATTGTTCCAATCCATGAACATGAGGTATTTTTCCATTTATTGTGTCTTTTTCAAATTCTTTCAATAATGCTTTGTAGTTTTTAGTATATAGATCCTTCACATCCTTGGTTTATTCTTAGGTAATTTTTTTTGTTGTTGTTGCAATTGTAAAAGGAGTTGTATTTTTAAGTTCATTTTCTGAAGTTTATTATTGGCATATAGGAAAGAAATAGATTTTTGTATGTTGATTTTGTATTCTGAGATTTTACTGTATTAGTTTATTGATTCTAATATTTTTTGGTGGAGTCTTTGGGGTTTTCTATATAAAGGACCATGTCATCTGCAGAAAGTGATACCTTTACTTCTTCTTTCCTGATATGGATGCCTTTTATTTTTTTTCTGTTGACTGATTGCTCTGACTAGAACTTCCAGTATTATATTAAGAGTGGGGAGAATGATAAGTCTTGTCTGGTCCCTGATTTTAGAAGAAAAACCTTCAATTTTTTTGCCATTTACTGTAGTGGAATAGCTTGGTCACAAGGGAGTTCCATTTTTAATTTTTTGAGGAAACACCATACTATTTTCCACAGTGACTATAACAAATCTGCATTCCTCACCAGCAGTGCAGAAGGGTTCCCTTTTCTCCGCACCCTCGCCAGCACTTATGTGTTGTTTTGTTAATAGGCGCCATTCTGACAGGTGTGAGGTGGTATCTCATTGTGGTTTTAATTTGCATTTCTCTGATGATTGGTGATGTTGAACATTTTTTCATATGCCTAGTGGCCATCTGTATGTCCTCTTTGGAGAAGTGTCTGTTCAGTTCTTTTTGCCCAATTTTTTATTGGATTGTTTACCTTCCTGGTGTTGAGTTTCAGAAGTTCTTTATATATATTTTGGTTATTAACTCCTTATCAGATGTTTTGGCAAGTATGTTCTCTCATTGTGTGGGTTGTCTTTTTATTTTCTTAATGGTGTCTTTTGTTGTGCAAAAGCTTTTTAGTTTGATATAGTCCCATTTGTTTATCCTGTCCTTTATTTCACTTGCCCATGGAGATAAATTAGCAAAAATATTGCTACGAGAGATATTGGAGAGTTACTGCCTATGTTTACTGCCAAGATGTTTATAGTTTCATGACTTACACTTAAGTCTTTTATCCATTTTGAGTTTGTTTTTGTGAATGGTGTAAGTTGGTTTTCTAGTTTCATTTCTTTGCATGTACCTATTCAATATTCCCAACACCATTTATTAAAGATATTGTCTTTATTTCATTGTATGCTCTTGCCTCCTTTGTCAAATATCAATTGACCATAAAGGCATGGGTTTATTTCTGGATTCTCTGTTCTGTTCCATTGATCTGTATGCCTGTTCTTATGCCAGTACCAAGCCATTTTGAGTACAATGGCCTTGTAGTATAACTTGATATCAGGAAGTGTGATACCTCCCACTTTATTCTTCATTTTCAAGATTGCTGAGGCTAGTTGTGCTCTTTTTTGGTTCCATATAAATTTTGGATTATTTGTTCTATATCTTTGAAGTGTGCCATTGGTATTATACTAGCAATTGCATTGAGTTTATAGATTGCTTTGGGAAATATAGACATTTTAATGATGTTTATTCTTTCTTTCCATAAACATGGTATATGCTTCCACTTGTTTGTATCTTTCTTGATTTCTTTTATCAATGTTTTATAATTTTCCAAGAACAAGTCTTTTACCTCATTGACTAAATTTACTCCTAGGTACTTTATTATTTTTTTGTTGTTGCAATAGTGAAGGGGATTGTGTCCTTAAATTTCTTTTTTAGACAGTTTATTGTTGGTGTATAAAAATGCCACTGATTTCTGAATATTAATTTTATATTCTGCCACTGTGCCAAATTCATTTATCAAGCTTAGTAGTTTTTTAACTGAGACATTAGGGTTTTCTATGTACAGTATAATGTCATCAGCCAATAATGATAATTTTACTTCTTCTTTTTCAATTTTGATGCCTTTTATTTCTTCTTGTTGTCTGATTGCTGTGGCTAAGACTTCCAGAACTGTGTTGAAGAAGAGTTGTGAAAGGAGGCACCCCAGCCTTGTTCCTGTTCTTAAGGGGATTGCTTTTAATTTTTGCCCATTGAGTATAATTTTGGCTGTGGGTTTGTCATAGATGGCCTTTATCATGTTGAGGCATGTTCCCTGTATTCCCACTTTGCTGAGAGTTTTGATCATAAATGGATGCTGAATTTTATCAAATGCTTTTTCTGCATCTATTGATATTATTATGTGATTTTTATCTTTCCTTTGCTTATGTGATGAATCACATTGATTGATTTGCAAATATTGTACCAGCCTTGCCTCCCCTCTGTAATGGGAAACCTTTTTCCTTACTCCTGAGCCCTGCAAGCTTGAGCCCTCTCTTCCCTATTGGAGAATAGGCAAGTTAAAGTTAGTGAAAAGGATCTTTGTACCTACTAGAAAATGCTCTCAAGTTTCAACCCTTGGTCTCTTTGGGATGCTGATACTTGGGCCCAAGCTTTCCGGTGCGTCTGTTCGGCCGAAGTACATGAAGGACAAACTTTCCCTCTCGGTCTCCTTCCTGCCCTGTTAGTGATACATGCCTGCCTGACCAGTGCTCCTGCTGGGGACCCTCCGCTGGTGCCAAAAATATTACAGGCTACCCCTCTCTCTGGAGAGCCCCTACCTTCCTATTTGCCCCTCTCCACTGAGGAGGAAATTAGTTTAGCCACCGAGTTTGATGAACTTGCAGCCGAGCATAAAGAAACAAAACTAGATACAAAAGAAACCACGCCATCAGCTCCGCCACCCGAAGAAGCGGAAGTCGCTACTTCTGCATTCCCTGCTGGGGCTCAATATCCCACCCCAGCCTCTAAGATACCATTTTCTACCCCAGCTTTAACTCCCAACACGTGTTCCCACTATAGACCCATGGGCCAGCCTATATGCCTCCATGTGTCTTTTTTCTTTTCTCCCCTCATTTGTCTGTCTGTCTGTCTTGTCGCTCTCTCTCTCCCCCACCCCTCTCTCTGAAATGATGCTGGAAGGACCCAGCTATGGCACAGTGGCAGGGATCACACCCTCTTTTAACACAAGGGAGAGGTTATGCTTGTGTTTTTCAGCCAATTTGGATCCCAGGAACCCCCCAACCTGCTTGACATGGTTTCTTGGGCACCCACTAAGTGGTTCAGTCTTCACCCATCCAAAGCCACAGCCCTGGCCTCCTCCACACCAACTACACCTGAGGGGAAGAGGTCCTCAGCACTCCAGAAGAAGGCCTCACAGCCAGCGTGCACACCTCATCACCCGGGGGGATGTGGAGGCTTTGGAAAGATGAGCCCAGAGAGTGGCCCCTGATGGGCCCCCAGGCCCTGGTGCTCTGTTCTTGCTTGTGTGTGCTATAGTGACCACTGACTCCCAGACATGTGTGGACCCCCACATCTGGGCTGCTTTTCCCCACCTTTGCATAATTATGCTTGTTGAAGTTAATAGCCCACAGTTTCCAGCAGTATATTCCAGTAACTGTTCCCTTAGTCTCCCTTGTGGCAATCCCAACAGTGGAACGGCACTATATGAGGAACCTCAGTGACCCAATGCTACTTAAGTTTACTACCAACCAAGGCTCAGTACTTGGCCTACAAGCCCTCCTCCCCCTAGCTACCAATAGCTGGGCCCACCCTGCTAACTTTGCCTTCCCAGGGTCACCTCTTTGCCTGTTCCTGTATGATGAACATCTAAGAACACTCCTGAGAGAAGGAATTCCCTGGAGAGACTGTTGCATTGCCTCTGGCCCGGATATGCAGACCATCAACCTCGGAGTTTGGCATCGGAAGCTGAGAGACAGAATGCAACTATATGCAGTACGCAGCCTGCAGCAAGCCATCTGTTCTGTGTTTGAATGCTGGGACCTTTGTGGGAAGGGGGCATGCATGGACCTACATCCATTTTTTACAATCAAAATGGAACTGTGTTTAATGGCAGCAGGAAGGTCTCTGTAACACAATGGGAGGGAAATGACATCCCAACCCCTAGGAGGAATCCCCTGTTTAAGACCCCTGTTCTATTTCCTAACTAGTCAAACATTACAGAAGCTTGCCTCATTGTTTAATCCAGCTAATCTATTAGCATATAGTATAATAAGTATTATAGTTGTCTTAGTTCTACTAGGGTTCTGTTGCATAATGCATAGCATTCAGAAGCTACAACAGCAACAAGCACTCATCAAGCAAGTTCAACTGGCCTTAATTAAAAGAGAAGGGGGAGCTGTAGGTAAAGTGCAGAGCATTTACCTAGCAGCTGTGGCTGATGCAATGCTGTGAGAACACTCCAGCACCTAAAACCCTCCTAGGCACACCCAGGAGGGAGCTCGTCCACTGTAAGGAAGTAACTCAGTACTAACCAGGCAGCTCCCTGATCTTTTTAGCCATTGGCTTTGAAGAACACGCTGTAACACCCTATAAGCTGAACCTGTGTATATAAGTTAGCTTACTTCCTGAATAAATCAGATCTGTGTCACTGAACCTGGTCCCCAGAGTCAGGTCTCTGTGTCTCTGTTGTCCTCACCCCTTGTGGGCCTTGTCCACACTCGTCTTTTCTTCTTCTGATCAGACCTCTCTCAGTTTTTTTAATTCATGAGTCTCTCTCCTCTTCTCTCTGTAGCATTTCTGGTAGCCTATTTTTGATGTCACTGATTTTTTCTTCAATCTGGCTAGTTCTGTTAGCTAAACTTGGTACCTCAGTTTTCAGTTCTGTATTGAATTCTTCATCTCTGTTTTTAATGTTTTAATGTTCTTGGTGAGGTATTTGTTTTGTTTATTAATTTGTTTTCTAAGTTTCATAGTTGTCTTTTAGTGTTTTCTCATATCTCGTTGAGTATTTTGAGAACGTCAATTTTAAATTCTTTATCATTTGACTATACTGTTTCCAAGTGATTTTTTGATTTTTTTTCTGGATTTTTTTATCTTCTTTTTGAACTACATCTTTGTCTTGTGTAGCCATGATATATGATTTCTTTCTTTCTGAATGGCATCTAAGAGTGATTTGTTAAGAACCTCCAAAAGAAATAATTTTAGAAATAAAAAATTAAAATAAAAAAATACAATAAAAATATAACATTTTAATAATTATGACAAGTAAAAAAGAAATACCACAGGAAAAAAGATAAAGAATGAACAAAAACACAAAAACAAAACACTCACCAAAAAAAATAAGAAATATAAAAATTCAAAAGAGAATAAAGAACAAAAAGGAAAAAAGAAAAAAAAAATTTTTTTAAATTTTGGTTAAGAATTTTCTTCCAATAGGTGTCACTGTGTTACAAGTTTTAGCTCTGTGAAATTCCTGGGTTGTCCTCATTGAGATGGTACTGGTGCAATGATGTTGGTGGGGCTGCAGCCATCTTGGCGGGTGGGTTGTGTTTTCAGGGATTTAGGGTTTCACTTTATGGCTTTGGCCTTATGGCTTCAGCTTTTCCACATTACAGCCCTAGCAATGAAGATCTTAGGCCTCTGAGCACATCTCAACAGACCTGGGAACCAGATGTTGAGCACCTCTGTTTTTTGGTGAATAGAGTGTCTCTGGAAAGCCAGCTGTGAGATTTGTCTTTGTCACTCCATACTGCGAGATGAGGGAGGCAGCATTTGGGAGGCTGGGAACTGAACTTTAGTTTTCTCTGTCTTTGCCAAGTGTGCATAGCAGGCAGACTGCAGGAACACTGTTTGTGTACCCGTGCTCTGGTCACTTTGGTTTATGTCTTCCTCTGTCCCTCTTTCTCACCACTCCTCCTGGCAGAAGTAGACCCAGTCACTCCTGGTTTCCCTCTCCATACCCCTAAGACAAAATATAAACAGCCTCAGCTTTCCTTGTTCTTGTAGTTCAGTAGAGAAAGAAAAAAGAAACCCAATCACTTTTAGTTTGTCTCTTCTCCAGAGCCCACCACGAATGTGTTTTATATTCTGCTCCTCTTTTCAACCCATCCTACCTTTAGTCCATTTTGTGCATGGATCTTTCAGGCATGCCTGCGAGACCAGCTGGAGTTCCTGCATTGTGTTATAGTTGTTCAATTTCTTCAAATTTCAAGGGGAGAGATTAAAAATCTCTCTCACACCACTATTACTCTGACATCCTTTGCATAGCCTGTACTATTTTCTTTCTTCTACTTACTTTGGTCTTTGTTTGTTTATTTGAGACTTTTCTTGTTTCTTGAAGTAGGCTTGTAATGCTATAAATTTTGCTTTTAGAACTGCTTCTGCTGTGTCCCATAGATTTGGGGTTATTGTGTCCTCACTTTTATATGCTTCAAGGTATCTTTTGATTTCTTCCTTGATCTCATTGTT
Organism: Saccopteryx leptura; assembly: GCF_036850995.1. Classification (NCBI taxonomy): domain Eukaryota; kingdom Metazoa; phylum Chordata; class Mammalia; order Chiroptera; family Emballonuridae; genus Saccopteryx; species Saccopteryx leptura. The sequence continues at coordinate 283,908,574 of NC_089504.1, forward strand.
AACTCATTCATTGTTTAGTAACATGTTATTTAGCGTTCATGTATTTTTTTTTGTTTGTTTTTTCTCTTGTGATTGATTTCTAGTTTCATACTATTATGGTCAGAGAAGATGCTTGATATAATTTCCATCTTCTTAAATTTATTGATACTTAACTTGTGTCCTATGATGTCATCTATCCTAGAACATGTTCCATGAGCACTTAAAAATAATGTGTACTCTGCTTCTTTGAAGTGACATGCTCTGAGGTCATCAATTAAACTTGTGTGATCTAGTGTGTGATTTAAGGCTTCTGTTTCCTTGTTGATAATCTGTCTGAAAGATCTATCCAGTGATGTCAGTAGAGTGTTAAAATTTCCTACTATGACTGTATTATGGTCAGTTTGTTCCTTTATGTCCATCAAAATTTGCTTTATATGTTTGATGCATGAATGTTCACAAGGGTTGTGTCTTCCTGTTGGATTGCTCCCTTTATCATTATGTAGTGTTTTTTGTCTCTTACTATAGCTTTTGTTTTAAAGTCTATTTTTTGAGATATAACTCTTGCTACCCTAGCATTTTTTTCCTTTCCATTTGCATAAAATATCTTTTTCCATTCCTTTACTTTTAGTCTGTGTGTATCTTTTGTTCTGGGGTGGATCTCTTGTAGACAACATATATATGCGTCTTGTTTTCTTATTTATTTATCTACTCTGTGTCTTTTAATTTGAGCATTTAAGTCATTTACATGTAAACTTTTTATTGATAGGTATATATTTATTGACATTTTATTTTTTAACTGTGTTCCTCTGTTTGTTGTTCTTTTTTTTTTTTTGTCTCCTTTTTATGAAAAAAGGCCCTTTAACATTTCTTGTAATACTGATTTGGTGGTAACAAACTCCTTTAATTTTTTTTTTTTGGTCTGGGAAGATCTTTATTTCTCTTTCAATTTTAAATCATAGCCTTGCTGGGTAAAGTAATCTTGGTTGTAGGTCCACGCTTTTCATCACTTTAAATATTTTATGTTTGCACTGGCCAGTTGGCTCAGTAGTAGAGTGCCAGTCTGGCATGTGGATGTCCCAGGTTTGATTCTTGGTCAGGGCACACAGGAGAAATGACCATCTTCTTCTCCACTCTTCTCCTTTCGCCTTCTCTTTCTCTCTCTTTCCCTATCACAGTTATGGCTTGATTGATTCAAGCATATTGGCCCCAAGCACTGAGGATGGCTTCATGGAGCCTCTACCTCAGGAACTAAAAATATCTCAGTTGTGAGAAGCCTCAGATGAGCAGAGTGTTGGCTCTAAATGAGAGTTGCCAGGTATATCCCAGTTAAGGCACATGCTGAGTCTGTCTCTTTATCTCCTTCTCACTTAGAAAAAGAAGAAAAATACATACATACATAAATACATACATACATACAAATTTTATTCTAATCCCTTCTGTCCTAAAATGTGTCTTTTGAGAAATCAGCTGACAGCCTTATGGATGCACTCTTATAAGTAACTAACTGCTTTTCTCTTTCTACGTTTAAGATTTTCTCTTTGTCTTTAACCTTTGCTATTTTAATTATGATGTGTTTTGATGTGGGCCTCTTTGGTCCATCTTGTTTGGGACCCTCTGTGCTTTCTGGACTTATGTGCCTTTTTCCTTCATTAGGTTAGGAAAGTTTTCAGCTATTATTTCTTCAAATAGAGTCTCAATTTCTTGCTCTCCTTCTTCTCCTTCTGGTTTTCCTATGATATGAATGTTACACTTTATGTTGTTCCAAAGTTTCTTTAAACTATCCTTATTTTTTAAGTTCTCTTTTTGTTTTTGCTGCTCTGATTGGATGTTTTCTGCTATGTTGTCTTCCAAATCACCAATTCAGCCTTCTGCTTCATTCAAGCTACTGTTTATTTTTTCTGATGTAGTCTTCATTCCAGACATTGTAATCTTCATTTTTGAATGGTTCTGTCTTACAGTTCTTATGCCCTTTTAAATATAGTTATCATTCACACTAAGTTTCTTGATGATCCTTATAACCATTTTTTTGGAACTCTATCTCTGATAAATTGCTTGTCTCCATTTTATTTAGCTCTTCTTCTGGAGATTTCTCCTGTTATATCATTTGGAGCACAGTTCTTTGTCTCCCCATTATAATTGCCTCTTTGTTTGTTTCTATGAATTAGGCAGGTCTGCTATGACCCCCCATCTTGGTAGGGTGGCCTTATGTGGTAGGTGTCCTGTGGGACTCATTGGTGCAATCTCTTTGATCATTTGAGCTGGGTGCTTCAGTAACATCCCTCGTGTGGATTATGTTGGCTTGCCTAGTGTAATTGAATCTTATTGCTATTGGCCTATTCATGTGTGGGATTGACTCTCAGGCTGGCTGATCATGAGGATGCACCCTAACTACAATGTACAAACTTCTCTGCAGGTACTGATCATACAAAGTGGAATTTGCCTCAGCAAGGTCTGGTGCCTTCAGAAATCTCCCTTTGGCTATGCCACTTGTGAAGCTAAATGGATCTCTGATGTTGTCTGAAACTGGTCACAGTGTTTGTTGGTTCTTCGGCCTTTTGGGAGAGGGACTCTGGTGCAGAACAATATCAGATGCTGTCTTTGACTGGCCCTGGGCAACTTATTTGGAGCTACAAGAGATCCACAGTTTGTGGCTACCTTTGCTGGGCCTGAGTGCATGTGGGAAGAATGAAGCTGTGCACTAAAATTGGCTTTTACCATCACCAGTTCTGAAGGATAGTAAGCAAATGTTCCATTGCATCTCAAGATTAGGCTCCAGCAGCTTCTTTCGGCCTCTGCCTGCCACCTGCCTATTAGCCTCAGTCACTGAAAAAGTCTCTGGCAGTACTCAAGTTGCATGAGGTAGGTTCTCTGAGAGTCACCGGGTAGGTGTTTACCAGATCAATACAGGTTTAAACTCAGTGCCAGTGCTAGGTTTGAGGCCATTCAGCAAGTGCCTTGGAGTATATTAAGTCTAGCTGCCACCTGCTGAGCACTTTCATACCTTTGTGGGGTGGCAAGGTTGCAGGAAATTTTTAGAATGAAGGCAGCAGAGTTTATTAGGCCCAACAGACCAATATTTGGCTGTATAAAGGGAGGGCTGTACATCAGTGGGGTATATAAAGGGAAAATGACCCTTGTTCTAGAGCTACACAACTTAGTGTCCTAGATCCTGTTGGTCAACACAGCAGGCCCATTGGGGGTTGAGGAGGTGGGAGATGGGGCTAGTGGATCTCCCATGAGGGGAAGGCACCAGTCAGGCTTGGGGGAAGGTGGAAAGAGTGAATGGACCCCAGACCCACAGAACTAAGTCTATTCTGCTCAGACCTTAGGAGGACAGTTATCAAGACTCTGGGGGGTGGGGTCACTGGGAACCTGGAGAGTGGGGCTAGTGGATCTCCCATGAGGGGGAAAGCATCCAGCAGACTCATGAAAGAGTAAGAGTAACGGCCCCTGCCCCAAAGCCACAAAACTTAGTCACTGACACCCTCTGGGTCTGCCTGTACCTTTACACCCTAGGCCAGGCAGCTGACTCCTCAACTGGGCATAAGCTTTTCAGGGTGGCACAACAGGGAATTCAGAGGGTGGGGCTATTGCATTACCTCAGACTGATTCCATAAGAACAGTATTCCACCCAAGAAAGATGGTGTTTGTGGTGTGAGACAGTAAGTCACAGGGATCCTGGTGACTGTTTCTTAAGCTCTGTCCCCAGAGCCACAAACTCCAGTCTCTCCCCATATGACTCTAATCTGCTCTACTCAGGAGCCCAGAAGCCCAGAATGAGTGGCTGCAAATGAAATTTTGTGCATTGGCCCTTTAACAGGCACCTGTGTCTCTAGTAGACCCCTGTCTCTCTCAGGCAGGCAGGATCCTTTGCTGTTTTTCACAGCCATATGTTTTGTGGGCACTTCTTCCTGGCTCTAGTGCTCTGGGCTAGGGAGTCCAGTGTGGGGATGAAACCTCACATTCCTCAAGGGGAACCTTTGCAACTGAGATATCCCTTCAAAATCTCAGCTACCAGCCCTGGGAGTGGGGGCAGCCCTTTTCTTATCTTTACTCTTCCTACTAGTCTTGACATGACTTCTATAATCTTTAGTTATTTAGGTTGAGTGCTCTATCTTATTTTGGTTCTAAGAGTTGGTCAGTGTAACGTCCTCTTACTCTGTCACCATCTTGGATCTTTTTCGATATATTTTTTTTTACTTAGATATTGTAGCTAAACTCAGGGGTATTTTTTTTTTTTTGCTTTTATTTTCTGTGCTCTGTCCACAAAATAGAAGCCACTTCCTCCCCTGCAGTTCTGAATTTTCCAACAATGTGGGCTAATAGATCCCTTTTTTCTTTTTTCCTGTTAAACCAAGTTTTCTGCCACTTGGAACAGAAAAAGTTCTAAGTGATGTTCAAGAAAAAAAAAAAAAAAGGAAGCAATCAATCAGAACTAAGGTAAAAAAAAAAAAAAGAAAGAAAGAAACTTACCAGTGAGAAGTCATGAAGGAAAACCAAAGTTTCAATTTCACATGTTATATGGATATCATACATGCAAAATATCACACCAATTACTATCCCGCCCCTGTATAAGTTTAGCAGTATAATACCTGTGCCTCATATTGTGAGATCAGATGTTAGACAGACTACCCAGGCTCTGCCACTTAGGATCTGTGCATTTTGGGGCAAGTTATTTCTCTGTTCTCTAACTTCAGTTTCTTTCTCTATAAAAAATGATAGGATACAACATTTGGTTTACTATGAAGATTAAAAGCCACATTGCATATAAAGGGTTTAGCATAATGCAAGGCATATGATAAGCACTCAACATTAAATAAAAATATTTTTAAAATTTTATTTAGAAAATTAAATTTTACAGGATGACAATGATTAATAAGAATACATAGGTTTCAGGTAAACATTTATATAGCTTTGGAACAGCTGACTATGTTGTATACACATCATCCAAATTTAAATCATTTTCTATCACTATATATTTATTCCTCTTTACTACCTTCTCCCACCCTTTTCTCACATTCCCCTCACTCTGGTAACCTCTTCATTTTTATCTATGTCCATGAGTCTCAGCTTTATATCCCACCTATGCATGAAATCATACAGTTCTTAGCTTTTTCTAATTTACTTATTTCATTCAGTAGAATGTTCTCAAGCTCCATCCATGTTTTTGTAAATGGCAATATGTCATCATTTTTTAAAATTTTTATTTTTTGTATTTTTCTGAAGTTAGAAGTGGGGAGGCAGTCAGACTTCCACATGTGCCTGACTGGGATCCACTCAGCATGCCCACAAGGGGGCAATGCTCTGCCCATCTGGGGTGTTGCTCCATCATGGCCAGAGCCATTCTAGCACCTCAGGCGGAGGCCACAAAGCTGTCCTCAGCACCCGGGCCAACTTTGCTCCAGTGGAGCCTTGGTTGTGTGAGAAGAGAGATAGTGAAGAAGGAGAGGGGGAAGGGTGGAGAAGTAGATGGGTGCTTCTCCTGTGTGCCCTGTCCAGGAATTGAACCAAGGACTTGCACACGCCTGACCGATGCTCTACTACTGTGCCAACCGGCCAGGGCTTGTCGTCATTTCTTATGGCTGAGTAGTATTACATTGTATATATGTACCACATCTTTTTTTATCCAATACTCTATCAAAGTAGTACACTTTGGTTGTTTCCATGTCTTGGACATTGTGAATAATGCTGTGATGAACATGGGATTGTATGTGTCTTTATATACCAATGTTTTTTAGTTTTGGGGGGTAGATACCCAGTAGAGGAATTACTGGGTCATATAATAGTTCTATTCTTAAATTTTTGAGAAACTACCATACTTTCTTTCATAATGGTTGTACTAATTTGTATTTCCACCAGCAGTGTATGAGGTTTTCTTTTTCTCCACAGCCTCTCCAACACTTGTTATTACTTGTTTTGTTCATAATATCCAATCTAACAGGGATGGGGTGGTATCTCGTAGTTTTTATTTGCATTTCTCTAATATGTAGTGAAGATGAACGTCATTTCATATATCTGTTGGCCAGTTGTATGTCTGCTTGAAAGAGGTGTTGTTCAGGTCTTCACCCCATTTTTTAATTGTATTGTTTGCTTGTTTGTTGCTGAGCTTTCTGAATTCTTTATATATTTTGGATATTAACCTCTTATCAGAGCTGTTGTTGGCAAATATTATCTCTCATTTAGTTGGCTGCCTATTTGTTTTATTGTCTGTTTTTTGTTTGTTTGTTTTTTAGTTTGATATAGTCCCTTTCATTTATTGTTGCCTTTACTTCCCTTGCCTTTGGGGTAAAATTCATAAATTCTTCTTTACAGGCAAAGTCTATGAGTTTAGTACTTATGTTGTTTTCTATGTAATTGATTGTTTCAGTTCTTATATTGTCTTTGATCCATTTTAAATTAATTTTTTTCAGGGAGACAAACTGTAGTCAAGTTTTATTCTTCTGCATGTGGCTTTCCAATTTTCCCAGCACCATTTTTTTTTTTTTCATTTTTCTGAAGCTGGAAACAGGGAGAGACAGTCACACAGACTCCCGCATGCGCCCAACCGGGATCCACCCGGCACGCCCACCAGGGGCGACGCTCTGCCCACCAGGGGGCGATGCTCTGCCCATCCTGGGTGTCGCCATGTTGCGACCAGAGCCACTCTAGCACCTGGGGCAGAGGCCACAGAGCCATCCCCAGCGCCCGGGCCATCTTTGCTCCAATGGAGCCTTGGCTGCGGGAGGGGAAGAGAGAGACAGAGAGGAAAGTGCGGCGGAGGGGTGGAGAAGCAAATAGGTGCTTCTCCTGTGTGCCCTGGCCGGGAATCGAACCCGGGTCCTCCGCACGCTAGGCTGACGCTCTACCGCTGAGCCAACCGGCCAGGGCCTTCCCAGCACCATTTATTGAAGAGGTTTTCTTTTCTCCATTGTGTGTTTTTGGCTCCTTTGTTGAAGATTATTTGTCCACATATATGTGGCTTTACTTCTGGTTCTTGATTCTGTTCCATTGGTCTGTGTCTGTTTTTCTGCCAATACCATGCTGTTTTAATTATCATGTCTCTATAGTATCATTTGAAGTCAGGTAGTGTGATACCTCTGGCTTCATTCTTTTTCCTCAGAATTGCTTTGGATATCTGGAGTTTCCATACAAACCTGGTGATATTTTGCTCTATTTCTTTTAAAAAATGACATTGAAAGTTTTATGGGGGTTGCATTACATTTGTATATTGCTTTGAGTAATATGGCCATTTTACTATGTTAATTATTTCAATCCAGGAACATAGAATATTTTTTATTTCATTATGTATTTTTCTATTTCTTTTAAAATGTTTTGTAGCCTGACCAGGTGGTGGCACAGTGGATAGAGCATCAGACTCATTTGTGGAGGACCCAGGTTTGAGACCCTGAGTTTACCAGCTTGAGTGTGGGCTCATCTGGTTTGAGCAGGGCTTGCCAGCTTGAGCCCAAGGTCACTGGCTCAAGGAAAGGGTTACTCGTTCTGCTGTAGCCCGCCGGTCAAGGCACATATGAGAAATCAATCAATGAACACCTAAGGAGCTGCAACAAAGAATTGATGTTTCTCCTCTATTTCCCTTCCTGTCTGTCTGTCCCTATCTGTCCTTCTCTCTGACTCTCTGTCTCTGCCAAAAAAAATTTTTTTTGTAGTTTTCAATATATAAGTCCTTCACATTCTTTTTTAAGTTTACTACTAGGTATTTTGTTATAATTGTAAAAAAAATGTTTTTAGTTCATTTTCCAAAGTTTCATCCTTGGCATAAAGAGTAGCGATAAACTTCTTTTCTTTTTCTTTGACAGAGACAGAGAGAGGAACAGATAGGGACAGACAGACAGGAAGGGAAAAAGATGAGAAGCATCAATTTTTCATTGCATCTCCTTAGTTGTTCACTGATTGCTTTCTCGTATGTGCCTTGACTGGGGGCTACAGCAGAGCAAGTGACCCCTTTCTCAAGCAAGAGACCTTGGGCTCAAGCCAGTGACCTTGGGCTTCAAGCCAGTGACCTTTGGACTCAAGCCAGCAATCATGGAGTCATATCTATGATTTGATGCTCAAGCTAGAGACCCCACTCTCAAGCTGGTGAGCCCTTGCTCAGGCAGGATGAGCTTACGCTCAAGCTGGCGACCTCAGGGTTTTGAACGTGGGTTCTCCACATCCCACTGACACACTATCCACTGCACCACCACCTGGTCAGGCAGCAATAGACGTATCTATACTGATTTTGTATCCTGCAACTTTACTGTATTGGTTTTGTGTTCCTAATAGTATTTTGGTGGAGTCTTTGGGGTTTTTTATATACAGGATCATGCCATCTGCAAAAAGTGATACTTTTACTTTTTTTTTTTTCTATATGGATGCCTTTTATTTCTTTCTCTTGCCTGATTGCTCTGGCTAAAACTTCCAGAACTATGTTGAATTAGAGTGGAGAGAGTGGGCAGCCATATCTTGATCCTGACTTTAGAGAAAAATTCTTCATTTTTTTCATTTAGTAAATATTAGCTGATGGTTTATCATACATGGCCTTTATGATGTTGAGGTACTTTCCTTCTATTTTATTGAGTGTTTTAAACATAAAGAGCTGTTATATCTTATCGAATGCCTTTTCTGCATATATTAATAGAATCATATGAGTTTTCTTCTTTGTTTTGTTGATATGGTATATTATGTTGATTGATTTCAGTATGTTGATAATCCTTGTGCTCCTGGAATGAATCTCACTTGATAATATATTTCTTTTTAATGTGTTGTTGCTTTATTCAGTTTGCTAGTATTTTTTTTAGATTTTTATATCTGTATTTATTAGAGATATTGGTTTGTAGTGTGTGTGTGTGTGTGTGTGTGTTTTGTGTCCTTGCCAGATTTTGGTATGACAGTTATGTTGACCTCATAAAATGTGTTGGAGAATATTGCTTCTTCTAGTTTTTGGAAGACTGAGAAGGATAGGTACCAAATCTCTTATGAATGTTTGGTAATTCACTAGTGTAGCCATCTGGTCATGAACTTTTGTTTTTCCAGAGGTTTTTCTTAGTTATTTCTATTTCCTCCCTGCTTATGGGTCCATTTAGGTTTTCCACTTTTGCTTGACTCATTCTAGGAAGAGTGTATACTTATAGAAATTTATCCATTTTTTTTAGGTTGTTGAATTTGGTGGCACATAATCTTTCATAGTATTTTACTATAATCCTTTGTATATCTATGATGTCTGTGGTAATTTCACCTCTTTCATTTTGAATTTTGTTTATATAAAATTTTCCCATTCTTTTCTTAGTGAATCTAACCATGTATTTGTCAATTTTTTTGATCCTTTCAAAGAAACAGCTCTTTGCTGTATTAATTTTTAATAGTTTCTTGTTGTTCTCTATTTCATTTAGTTTCATTCTAATTTTTACTACTTCTTTTCTTCTGCTGACTTTGGGTTGCTTTTGGTCTTCTTTTTCTAGTTTCTTAAGATGTGATGTTAGGTTGTTTATTTGGGATCTCTCATCTTTCTTGATATAAGCCTGTAATGATCTAAACTTCCTTTTATTACTGCTTTCACAGATATCCTAGAAATTTTAATATGTTGTGTTGTCATTTTTGTTTGTATGTATATTCTGATCTATACTTTTATTTCTTCTTTGACTCGTCATTTTTAAGAAGTATGTTGTTTAATTTCCACATTCTTTTAAGTTTTCTTACTTACTTTTTGCAGTTGGATTCTAATTTTAAAACCTGTGATCAGAAAATAAGCTTGGTATAATTTAAATCTTCCTGAATTTGTTGATGTTAGTGTTGTGGCCCAATATATGGTCTATCCTTGAGAATATTCCATGCACACTGGAGAGGAACTATAATCTGACATTTTGGGATAAAATGTCCTGTAAATGTCTTTTATGTCCATTTGGTCCAGTGTGTCGTTTAAGGCAACAGCTTCTGTATATCTGTAAAAGTTTTTATTTCTCTTGCATATTTGAAGGATAACTTTGATTGATATAGTCCTTTTTTTTTTTTTTGGTAGTCATCTATTTATTTATTTATTTTTAATAATTTTATTTTTTTAATGGGGTGACATCAATAAATCAGGATACATATATTCAAAGATAACATGTCCAGGTTATCTTGTCGTTCAATTATGTTGCATACCCATCACCCAAAGTCAGATTGTCCTGTCACCTTCTATCTAGTTTTCTTTGTGCCCCTACCCTCCCCTTTTCCCTCTCCCTCTCCACCTCCCCCTGTAACCACCACACTCTTATCAATGTCTCTTAGTCTCACTTTTATGTACCACCTACGTATGGAATAATGCAGTTCCTGTTTTTTTCTGATTTACTTATTTCACTTCGTATAATGTTATCAAGATCCCACCATTTTGCGGTAAATGAACCGATGTCATCATTTCTTATGGCTGAGTAGTATTCCATAGTGTATATGTGCCACTTCTTCTTTATCCAGTCATCTATTGATGGGCTTTTTGGTTATTTTCATGTCCTGGCCACTGTGAACAATGCTGCAATGAACATGGGGCTGCATGTGTCTTTACGTATCAATGTTTCTGAGTTTTTGGGGTCTATACCCAGTAGAGGGATTGCTGGGTCATAAGGTAGTTCTATTTTCAGTTTTTTGAGGAACCACCATACTTTCTTCCATAATGGTTGTACTATACATTCCCACCAGCAGTGTCTGAGGGTTCCTTTTTCTCCACAGCCTCTCCAACATTTGCTATTACCTGTCTTGTTAATAATAGCTAATCTAACAGGTGTGAGGTGGTATCTCATTGCAGTTTTGATTTGCATATCTCTAATAACTAATGAAGGTGAGCATCTTTTCATATATCTGTTGGCCATTTGTATTTCTTCCTGGGAGAAGTGTCTGTTCATGTCATCTTCCCATTTTTTTATTGGATTGTTTCTTGTTGAGTTTTATCAGTTCTTTGTATATTTTGGATATTAGGCCCTTATCTGAGCTGTTGTTTGAAAATATCATTTCCCATTTAGTTGGCTGTCTGTTAGTTTGTTATCAGTATCTCTTGCAGAGCAAAAACTTCTTAGTCTGATGTAGTCCCATTCATTAATTTTTGCCTTCACTTCTCTTGCCTTTGGAGTCAAATTCATAAAATGCTCTTTAAAGCCCAGGTCTATGAGTTTAGTACCTATGTCCTCTTCTATATACTTTATTGTTTCAGGTCTTATGTTTAGATCTTTGACCCATTTTGAGTTCATTTTAGTACAGGGGGAAAAACTGTAGTCCAGTTTCACTCCTTTGCATGTGGCTTTCCAGTTTTCCCAGCACCATTGATTGAAGAGGCTTTCTTTTCTCCATTGTGTGTTGTTGGCCCCTTTATCAAAAATTATTTGACTATATATATATATGGTTTTATTTCTGGGTTTTCTATTCTGTTCCATTGGTCTGAGTGTCTATTTTTCTGCCAATACCATGCTGTTTTGATTGTCGTGGCCCTATAATATAGTTTGAAGTCAGGTATTGTAATGCCCCCAGCTTCATTTTTTTCTTTAGGATTGCTTTGGCTATTCGGGGGTTTTTATAGTTCCATATAAATCTGATGATTTTTTGGCTCCATTTCTTTAAAAAATGTCATTGGAATTTTGATGGGAATTGCATTAAATTTGTATATTGCTCTGGGTAATAGGGCCATCTTGATTATATTTATTCTTCCTAACCAAGAATAAAAATATTCTTCCATCTCATTATACCTTTTTCAATTTCCCTTAACAATGGTTCATAGTTTTCATTATATAAGTCCTTTACATTCTTTGTTATGTTTATTCCTAAGTATTTTATTTTTTTTGTTGCAATTGTGAAGGGGGTTATTCTTTTGAGTTCATTCTCAAATGTTTCATTCTTGGCATATAGAAAGGCTATTGACTTCTGTATGTTAATTTTGTATCCTGCGACCTTACTGCATTGGCTTATTGTTTCTAGTATTCTTTTTGTGGATTCTTTGGGGTTTTTGATGTATAGGATCATATCATCTGCAAAAAGTGATACCTTTACTTCTTCTTTTCCGATATGGATGCCTTTTTTTTTCTTTGTCCTGTCTGATTGCTCTGGCTAGAACCTCTAGTACCAAATTAAATAAGAGTGTAGAGAGTAGACAACCCTGTCTTGTTCCTGATTTAAGGGGGAAAGCCTTCAGTTTTTTGACATTTAATATGATGTTAGCTGATGGTTTAGCATATATTGCCTTTATCATGTTGAGATATTTTCCTTCTATACATATTTTGTTGAGATTCTTAAACATAAAATTGTGTTGTATTTTATCGAAAGCCTTTTCTGTGTCTATTGATAAGATCATGTGGTTTTTGTTCTTTGTTTTGTTGATATGGTGTATTACGTTAACCGTTTTACGTATGTTGAACCATCCTTGAGATTCTGGGATGAATCCCACTTGATCATGATGTATTATTTTTTTAATATGTTGTTGTATTTGATTTGCTAGTATTTTGTTTAGTGTTTTAGCATCTGTATTCATTAAAGATATTGGTCTGTAGCTTTATTTTTTTGTGCCATCTTTGCCTGGTTTCAGTATAAGGGTTATGTTGGCCTCATAAAATGTGTTTGGAAGTATTGCTTCTTCTTCAATTTTTTGGAAGACTTTGAGTAGGATAGGACCCGAGTCTTCTTTGAATGTTTGATAAAATTCACTGGTATAGCAGTCTGGGCCTAGACTTTTATTTTTGGGGAGGTTTTTAATGGTGTTTTCTATTTCTTTTCTACTAATAGGTCTGTTTAGGCTTTCTGCTTCTTCTTGACTCAGTCTAGGAAGGTTGTATTGTTCTAGAAATTTATCCATTTCTTCTAGATTGTTGAATTTAGTGGCATAAAGTTTTTCATAGTATTCTACAATAATTCTTTGTATATCTATGGTGTCCGTGGTGATTTCTCCTCTTTCATTTTGGATTTTGTTTATATGAGTTCTTTCTCTTTTTTCCTTGGTAAGTCTTGCCAAGGGTTTGTCAATTTTGTTGATCTTTTCAAAGAACCAGCTCCTTGTTCTATTCATTTTTTCTATAGTTTTTCTGTTCTCTATTTCATTTATTTCTGCTCTGACTTCTATTATCTCCTTTCTTCCACTGGTTTGGGGTTGTCTTTGTTCTTCTTTTTCTAGTTCCTTAAGGTGTGAAGTTAAGTGGTTCACTTGGGTTCTCTCATGTTTGTTCATATATGCCTGAAGTGATATGAACTTCCCTCTTATCACTGCTTTTGCTGTATCCCATAGATTCTGATATGTTGTATTGTCATTTTCATTTGTCTGTATATATCTTTTGATCTCTGCATTTATTTCTTTTTTGACCCATTCATTTTTTTAAGTATGTTGTTTAGTGTCCACATTTTTGTGGGATTTTTTTCCTCTTTTTTGCAGTTGAATTCTAGTTTCAAAGCTTTATGATCGGAAAATATGCTTGGTACAACTTCAATTTTTCTGAATTTGCTGATGTTGTTTTTGTGGCCCAACATATGGTCAATTCTTCAGAATGATCCATGTACACTGGAGAAAAATGTATACTCAGTCATTTTGGGATGAAATGTCCTGTAGAAGTCTATCATATCCAAGTGCTCTAGTGTTTTGTTTAAGGCCACTATATCTTTGTTGATTCTCTGTTTGGATGACCGATCTAGAGCCGTCAGCGGTGTATTAAAGTCTCCAAGTATGACTGTATTTTTGTCAGTTTTTGTTTTAAAGTCAATAAGTAGCTGTCTTATATATTTTGGTGCTCCTTATATATTTTGATTTGGTGCATATATATTAAGAATTGTTATGTCTTCTTGATTCAGTGTCCCCTTAGCCATTATGAAATGGCCATTTTTGTCTCTGAGTACTTTTGCTGTCTTGTAGTCAGCATTATCAGATATACGTATTGCTACGCCTGCTTTTTGTTGGATGTTATTTGCTTGGAGTATTGTTTTCCAGCCTTTCACTTTGAATTTGTTTTTATCCTTGTTACTTAGGTGAGTTTCTTGTAGGCAGCATACAGTTGGATTTTCTTTTTTAATCCATTCTGCTACTCTGTGCCTTTTTATTGGTGAGTTTAATCCGTTTACATTTAGTGTAATTATTGACACTTGTGAGTTCCCTATTGCCATTTTATAGATTGCTTTCTGTTAGTTTTGTGTCTTGTTTGATCCTTCTCTTTTATTTTTCTATCTTTTGTTTTCATTTGGTTGTATTCCATACATCTTTCCTCTGTTGCTATCTTTTTTAGATCATGTGCTTCTGTGGTGGCTTTTTCAATGGTGGTTACTTTTAAGTAATGAAAAGGGTTCCTACCCTGATCATCATAGTACACAATTTTGTGAGTACTTTTGCACTCCATCGTCCTTTGTTACTGTTAATCTCCATCCTCTCCCCCCCTTTCTTTTTGTTGTTGTCACAGTTTAAATTTGATTTTATTGTGTTCTTCTTGGAGCTTTTACTTGTGGCTTTGTGTTTGTTTGTGTTTTTTTTTTTTTTGTTCTTTGTATCTGATTGGAGAACCCCCTTCAGTAATTCCTGGAGTGGGGGTTTTCTGATGATAAGTTCCCTCATCTTTTCTGTATCTGTGAATGTTTTTAATTCTCCTTCATATTTGAAGGATAGCTTTGATGGGTATAGTATTCGTGGCTGAAAGTTCCTTTCTTTCAGGACTTTAAATATTGGGGTCCACTCTCTTCTAGCTTGTAGAGTTTCTGCTGAGAAATCTGATGATAATCTAATGGGCCTTCCTTTATATGTTGTATTCTTCTTTTCCCTGGTTGCCTTGAGAATTTTTTCTTTGTCATTGGTTTGTGCCAATTTCATTATGATGTGCCTTGGAGTAGGTTTGTTGGGGTTAAGGAAACTCGGAGTTCTGTTTGCTTCTTGAATTTGAGGCTTTAGTTCTTTCCTCAGGCTTGGGAAGTTCTCATCTATTATTTGTTTGAGTATGTTCTCCATTCCATTTTCTCTCTCTTCTCCCTCTGATATACCTATTATTCTTCTGTTATTCTTTTTGATGGAGTCAGATAATTCCTGTAGGGCTATCTCATTTTTTTAAATTTTTGAGTCTCTTTCTTCTTCTCTCTGTTGTGCTTCAAGTTGCTTGTCTTCTATTTCACTAATCCTACCTTCTATCTGGCCTGTTCTATTAGCGAAGCTTGTTACCTCGTTTTTCAGCTCGTGAATTGAGTTTTTTTATCTCTGTTTGATTTGTTTTTATAGTTTCAATTTCCTTGGAAATATATTCTTTGTGTTCATTGAGTTGTTTTCTGAGCTCCATAAGTTGCCTTTCTGTGTTTTCTTGTATATCTCTGAGTATTTTTAGGATTTCTATTTTAAATTCTTTGTCATTTTACTCCAAGGTTTCCAATATATTAAATTTTTTCTCCATAGATTTTTTCTCATCTATCTGTGTTACCTCTCTTTCTTTTGTATCCATGATATTCAATTTTCTCTTCCTTAATGGCATCTGAGGGTGGTTTTGATGATAGTATTAATGAGATTTGATAAAGAATGAAAAGATAAAAATATAAAAAATTGAAGAGCTTTTTTTTTAAAAAATTAATAATTAAATAAAAAAAATAAAATAAAAATTAAAAAAAGGAAATTATTCCCTCCCTCCTTTTTTCCTCTCCTCTCCTCTCCCCTCTTTCTTGAGAAAATCTTGTGGTGAACTGTGAATTATATTGTACTAAATGGAAGCAAACAATGCCTGTAATGGAGGGCCTGAATTGGGGAGAAGTAATAAAGGGGCAAAAAAAAAAAAAAAAAAAAGAAAAGAAAAGAAAAAAAGAAAAAAAAAGAGGGTATGGACCCACACAAAGCAAATAAGGAAAAAATTTTGGTCAGGAATAAAATGCTTTGCTTTTAGGTGTTGGTTGACTAAGAGTTATGATGAGAGGAATAATAGTGAAACAGGAAAATGGGGGGACAAATAAAAAAATTACTATTGTATTTAGTGGAACAAGAACTAGATAAAATGGAGAGCCAAGAATGGGAGCACTGCTAGTGAGTTAAAAAGGTAAAGTAACCCCCCTCCCCCAAATGCCACAAACATAAGTTTGAGTCATAGATAAGATAATTTGTTCGTTATTGAGGTTTGAATGAGAGGAGACGTAAACGAGAAAGGAAGAAACTAATATAGAGGGAGAAAAGAAAAAGAGAGAGAGAAAAAAAAGAGGGTACCACTAAAAAAAGAAAAAAGAAAAAAGAGGAGAGAGAGAGTTAAGGGTTTTGGAGTGCAACCCTCATAGAGAGAAAGGAAGAGGAAAGAAATGATAATGGGAGATGTAACACTTATGGGTAGTGTAGTTCAAGGAGAGGAGAGAGTAAGACCGGCAGAGAGTTAAACGACCAAATTGGAGGAGGAAAAAAAAAATGAAGAATGAAGATAAGAGAAACAAATGAACAAATATAATAGAATGGGATAGGTTATAAAGTCTGCGGATTATTCTTGATTTTGAGAGGTTATCTTCTTGCTTTTTCTTTTCTCTCCCTCTTCCTGGTTGGTGACTCTGTACCCCGGGTTCTGCCCCTTTGGCATGCTCAGGTAGAGGTTTGCAGTTGATAAGTCTCTATGGCGATGTCATGTATTGTGCTTCAGTCTCGTTGGCAGTCGAGGCTCATTAGCATTTATAGGCTCCGACAGTGAGAGAGTCCGTGTTCCTGGAGCCTCTCTCCTAGTCTTTCCTTCCTCAATTAGTAGCCTGATAATCCAGCTATGGGGTTGCTGCTGCCTCTGCCTGGATAGTAAGAGGCTCACAGAGCTGGCCACTCCCCACTCTATTTCCACTCAGCACAGGGCTCTGGGTAAGGCTCAGTCAGTCAGAGTTGTTAGCATAATCAGGCGAGGCTTCTGCCCACTCAAAGACCTCTGGTTCTGCCACTCTGTCCGGTAACATGGGAGAGCGTCCACTCCCGGGGTGCTTGGAGGAAACTCTTGCTCACTATATGTGCGCAGAGCAGGATATTAGGCCAGCAGTCTCACACTCTGAGTGAAACCTCCGCCCGCACAGAAAAGTTCCAGCGTTGGAATTGGCTCTCGCTCCCTCCCCGTGCATGGCTTTTTCAGGGCACTGGGGTGGCCTGGAGATTCCACTTTTGGCCCACACAGAGGCCTCTGACTCCGCCCCTCTGTGGGATAACACGGGTGCCCACTCCTGAGGTCCTCGGAGGAATTTCTTGCCCACTCTCCATGTGCACCGACCAGGATATCAGGCTGGCCGCCTCACAGTTTGAGTGTAACTCCTGCCTGCATGGAAAAGTTCCAGCGTTGGAATTGGCTCTCGCTCCCTCCCCGTGTGTGGCCTTTTCATGGCACTGGGGCGGCCCGAGATTCTGCTTTTGGCCCACATAACGGCCCCTGACTCTGCCCCTTTGTGGGATAACACGGGCACCCACTCCCGGGGCTTTCGAAGGAATCTCTCACCCACTATCTGTGCACACCAACCAGGAGATCAGGGAAAATGGCTGCCCCACTTGTCTTTCTTTGTCTGGGTTTGGTGCAAGTGTTAGCTTGTACTGACTGGGTTGCCACAGGCACAGTTTTTCCTCAGCTTGGATCTCTGTGCCACAGCCTGGTTCGGCTGTTTGTGCCACGGCCTGGATCTATTCACCCCCTTTGCCCACTTTAGTTCCTATACTCTCAGTTCCCAGTGAAAGCAGCCCTATTTAAGTTAGTGAGGAAGGCGGAGCATTTCTTACTCCCTATTTCCTTCAGGGTTTGATGATATATTTAGCCAATTTTTTGCTCGACAATAACTTCGGGTGCATTGTGAAACATCTGGAGGCTCCAAGGATAGGTTTTTCTGTTTCTGGTTGAAGATCTTGTTGAGTTTTGGGGGAGATTTATTGGTATCACTTCCTACCGCGCCATTACTCTGACGTCATCCCCCTGATATAGTATTCTTGGCTAGTAATTCCTCTCTTTCAGTACTTTAAATGTTTGGTTCCACTTTCTTCTGACTTGTAGAGTTTCTGCTGAGAAATCTAATGATAACCCCACAGGGTCTCTTTTATGTGTTATGTACTTCTTTTCCATAGGTGCCTTGAGGATTCTTTCTTTGTCATTGGTTTTTGATTATTTTATTATGATGTGCCTTGGAGTAGGTCTGTTTGGGTTGAGGTAACTCACTGTTCTGTTTGCTACTTGGATTTGAGGTTCTAATGTTTTCCATAGGCTTGGGAAATTCTTATCAATTTTAGTTTGAATAGGCTCTCCATTTCTTTATACCTCTCTTCTTCTTCTGATATACCCATTATTCTTATACAGTTCTTATAGATCTTTCTCAGTTTTTTTAAAATCATGAATCTCTCTCCTCCTCTCTGTAACATCTCTAGTTGCCTGTCTTTGATGTCACTTATTCTTTCCTTTATGTGGCTTGTTCTAGTAGCTATACTTGGTACATCATTTTTCAGTTCTGCATTGAGTTCTCCGTCTCTGCTTTTATGTTTCTATCTCTTTGGTGAGCTCATTAATTTGCCTATTGGTATTTTCTCACATCTTGTTAAGTATTTTCGGAACTTAACTTTAAAATTCTCTATCATTTAACTCCAGGGTTTCCATATGATTGAGATGTTTTTCTGGAGATTTTTAATTTTCTTTCTGAACCTATGTTTCTTTCTTGTGTATCCATGGTATTTAATTTCTTCTTCTTTGTTGGCATTAAAGTAATCTTGTTAAGAACTAGAACAAAAAAGCAACAAAAAATGAAGTGTAAAAATTAAAACATACAATAAAAATATAAATTTTAAAAATATAATGACAAGTAAAAAAGAAAAACCACAGAAAACAAAGATTGTGGCCCTGGCCTGTTGGCTCAGTGTATAGCTTTGGCCCAGCATGGGGAAGTCCTAGATTTGATTCCTGGTGAGGGCACACAAAAGAAGTGATCA
The DNA here is from genome assembly GCF_036850995.1 of Saccopteryx leptura. NCBI lineage: Eukaryota > Metazoa > Chordata > Mammalia > Chiroptera > Emballonuridae > Saccopteryx > Saccopteryx leptura. The sequence continues at coordinate 283,927,397 of NC_089504.1, forward strand.
ATCTGATTCTCCTCCTTCCCCCTTCTCCTCTCTCTCCTGCTTCTGCAGCCATGGCTCAAACAGTTTGAAGAAGTTGGCCCTGGGCACTGAGGATGGCTTCATGGCCTTGCCTCAGGTGCTAAAATGGCTTGGTTGCCAAGCAATTTAGCAGTGGCCCAGAGGGGCAGAGGGGCTTCCCAGGTGGATTCCAGTTGCAGTGCACATGGGAGTCTGTCTCTGCCTCTCTGCTTCTCACTTAATTAAAAAGAAAAAAGAAAGAATGATCAAAAACCAAAAGAAAAAATAAAAAGCAAAACATCACAAAAAATTAAGAATTAAAAAATACAAAAATTAAAGAAAATGAAACTAGAAAGTTAAGAAAAAAAGAAAAAAATTTTGGTTTTGAGAGGTTGCTGTTTTCTTTCAGCAGGTTTTGCTGTATTACAAGTTTTATCTCTGTGAAATTTCTGGGCTATTCTCTGCTGAGATGTTGCTGTCACAGTGATACACCGTATATCCCCTTATATAAATGCTCCCATGTATAAGATGCACCTTAATTTTGGGGCCTGAAATTTGAAAAAAAAATGTATTACATAAAGTTATTGAACTCAAGTTTTAACCATCATAAAACTCAACTCCTCATCACTATCAAAACTCCCATCCTCATCAGTGTCAGTTGAAGAATCACTGTCTTCATATATTGCCTCATCCTCAGTTCCATCTACAGCAGTGGTAGTCAACCTGGTCCCTACTGCCCACTAGTGGGTGTTCCAGCTTTCATGGTGGGTGGTAGCGGAGCAACCAAAGTATAAATAAAAAGATAGATTTAACTATAGTAAGTTGTTTTATAAAGATTTATTATGCCAAACTTAGCGAAAATCCGACATAAAGTACTTGGTAAGTAATTATTATATGCTTTAACTTGCTGTAACTCTGCTTTATAAATTTTATAAAGTAAAGTTACTTCCCTACTTTATAAACCAGCATTACTGTGGAACCGGTGGGCGATTAGAAAATTTTACTACTAACAGAGATACAAAAGTGGGTGGTAGGTATAAAAAGGTTGACTAGCCCTGATATACAGCATTTGAAATGCCACAACCACTGTATAAGACGCTCCCAGTTTTTAGACCCCAAGTTTTTCGAAAAAGGGTGCATCTTATACATGGGGAGATATGATAGGCCAGGCCACAGTCGTGTTGATGGTAGGGCATATTGTGAGGGCTTTATAGCTTTGGGTTTCCTGCTTTCTGGTTCTAACAATGTTGATCTCAGTCCTCCAGATGCTCCTTCCCATGTTTGGACAGACCAGGGGGCCTGTTGAACCTCTGTTCTTTGGGGGAGAGTGGCTCTGTAGAGCTGGCTGTGAAGTTTGTCTCTGTCACTCTATAACCATGAGTTGAGGGAGGCAGAATCTGGGAGGCTGGGAGGACACACTTTAGTTTTCTTTTGCCAAATGTGGGCTGTGGGAAGACCATGAAAACACTGGCTATGAACCCACACTCTGTCAACTTTGGTTCAGTATCTCCCCCTCTGCCCCTCTATCTCACTTCTCCTCCCAGCAGGAGACCCAGTCACTCTGGGTTTCCCTGTTTGTACCCCTCAGACAAAATCCAAACAGCCTGAGCCTCCCTCCTCTCTGTGGTCTGGCAAAGAAAAAAATAACCCAGTTACTCTGAGTTTGTCTCCTCTCCAGACCCAACCATGAATGCATTTTATCTTCTGCCCCCTTTTTCATCCCATCCCACCTTTAGTCCATTCAGTCCTTGGATCTTTCAGGCATGCCTAAGAGCCCAGCTGGAGTTTCTTTGCTGCATTATAGCTGTTCAGTTTATTGAAATTTCAAGGGGAGAAATCAGGAATACCTCACGTTGCCATTACTCTGATGTCATCTCAATAAATACATTATTATTAATGTAACTGAACAAGACAAACAGAAGTTTGACTGCCTGCCGCAACAAAAGTCAAAATTGTGAGTCAAATGCTGGTGCAAAAGGAAAGGGCTTTATTCAGGAGCCATGATCTGGGAAAATGATGAACTCCCATCTCAAAGACCATTTCCTTTTCCTGCTCAAGCCTGTGGTTCTTATAGGGATAAAGAGGAAAACATTTTTTTAAAATTTAATTATCTTGCTTGCTTTTGGCACACTCAGGCCCTGTCCATTCATGTTTCTAGCTTTGGATACACTTGAGCCGTGTCTATTCATGTTTCTAACTTTTGGTGCAGTCCGGCCCTATTCATCAATCTTTCAGCTTTCAGTGCACTCAGTGTAGAACCTTTCCTGTGCCATCTTGCTCAATGGAGTTTTCCCCTCTGACACTCCCTGACAATTCTCCCCTTCAAAAGTCTGGACTCTTGTAACCTTACAAGGGTAAATGGATGGAGGTCTCATCTACTGTAGTTTCTTCTGGCTGTCAAGGGGCCTAGTCTTACCTATACGTAGGTCCAGAGATTCTTGCTATTTAGTAAAGGAATAGGGGTCAAATGAGGGAAGCTTTTATGGGAAAAAAATCTCTGTCTTCAGAAAGTAGCATATGCAGTGTCTCAGGGATGGCACTGCTAAACTAGTAGAGTGGGTAGACAGCTTTATATTTCAAGAGTCGTGTAGATGGGCTTCTAAAGTGAGACCTGTTATGTAGACAATCAACTATTTATTAAAGGGTATGCCTTCTGGGGTAGGGGTAATTAAAGTGAAATAAAAAACTGTAGAAATTAAAGGATCCCCATTATCTAATCCTGAGTGGGGCTTTAGGTGGCACGCCCAACAGCAGGATGTTTGCTACGAAACCACTGTCTGGGAAATGGGGAATAAAATAAAAAATAATATTGTCGCTTAACTTTGGGAAGCACTGTCCATTTCCAAAAGAGAAATTTTAAATCTTCAGGAGTGCAGCTCCAGCTTTCCTTTGCAGTATCAACAGCAGCAGCAAGATCAGAGTACTCCTTAGGTGGTGCCTACTTTATCTTTGTGTGGTGGATCTACGGCTTGATTCCTGAGAGCTTTAGGGAAGAATGTGTTGTCAGCAGGGCATCATAGGGACCAATTTATTGCTTGGCTAAGCGCTGTTCAGGACTTTAAGTCTTTTATATGTTTAGTTCCCAAAGGAAACTGGTGCAAGGGCTCCTCAAGTGGGTAGATAGACTTGCAATGACCAAACTTGTGCAAATTGGTTAGTATTTTCCCTACATATTGTACATATTGTATGATTTTTTAATTTATGTTTTAAATCTAAAGGGGATATTTCTAAAACAGAAGCTTGGAAGGGTCTCCAATAAACTATTTTAAAAGGGCTTAATTTAGGCCAGCTTTGGGGCACTACTTTAATCCAGAGCAATGCAATAAGGAGTGCCTGGTCCCATTTCAGATATGTTTTCTGGCATATTTCTACCTGGGTTCTCTTTATTGTGTGATTTATTTTCTCATTTGTCCTCGGAGATTGTGGAGTAAGTTATCTACATATTGTAGAAGAACTCCTGATTTCAATTGAAATCTGTATGCAATTTACAAAGTATTTGGGTTCCAGTTGGGCTCTATCAATAGAATCACCCCAGCTGGGTTGGCGGCCCCATTGGGATTCTCTTGATGGAGGCTATGAGCTTCTTCATTAGCCTTATCTATAACTAGCCACCTTTCATCTGCCATTAACAAGATGTTAAGGAGAGCCTGTACATCTGCCCAGTTTAGACTGTGAGTGAAAAAAGTGGAAGTGATAAGATCTGCCATTTTCTGAGGATTATCCTTATATGAGGGGTTATAATTCTTTCAATTCAATAAATCTGAAGTAAAAATTGGAGTATGGGCTAAGTAGTAGCCAGCAGGTTGGCCTTCCCAGTTTATTCTACCTAAAGTGTATTGCCTCAAAGGGAATTGTCCCACTCTGGATAGGGATACTCCCTGGTCAAATTTGGTGCCCTACCAGGTCTTTGAGGGTGACAATATTCCTTCATCACACAGAGGTAGGGCTGTTGCCCCTCTGGGATTATTTCAGGGTTCTGTAGCAGCAGGGGTGATGGTGGGGAAATCTTCCTGCTGCTAATTCTGGGTACCCTGGGTTCAGGGCATTAAAGAGACTCGTTTCTTCATTTTCCTTTTTTCCCTAATTATCAGAGAAGGGTTTTGAAGACAATTCTCTTCTCTGCATCATTAACTTTTTCCCTTTCTTTACTGACTCCTTGTTGTGTAAAGACATAAACACCTGGGCATAGGAATTTTGACTCATTCCCCTGACCACTGGCAAAACAATTCCAATTGTATGAGAGTGTAGTAACTCAGGGGACCATTTAGGGGCCATTTTCCCCCACAGTCTAAAGTATACAAAGCAATGTTACAATAGAAAAACAATTCCTTTTTAGTCACTAGGTTATAGCTGTACACGGACCAATCTGCTAAAATTTAGCCCAGCGGACTCCCTTCAGCAATCAAAATAGAACAATCCCTGATGGCATGAAAGTACAAACACAAAACCATAACCAAGGAAAGACCCCAGAAAAAGTGGGAACATGTGAACAAAACTTGGATCCATAATTCCATTATTTCAAATGAGTGCTCTCAAACAAGTCCTAGCATCTTAGCTCCACAAGAAGTTCTGAACAAACCCAAAATGGCACAAAGCCCAAGCAGCAGGGGTAGAGGACCCCTGGTATGAATGCTGGTTGGACTTACCCAGTCTTGAGGTCTACCCCCCAGAAACCTGTTTCCTTTCACCAGCCAAATGTTTTGGGCAGCTGACTTCTTGAGAAGTGCAGGGAAATCCCAGCAGAAAGCTCTCAGCAGCTGGGAAGTCCCCACAATCCCACTCCTGGTGTTGGCCTGCCACAGGCAGCTGAGATCCTAGCCCAGGCCTCCCAGGATTTACCAAGATCCATGCTGCCCAGCAGAGTCACCAAAACTGTAACTGAATAATGCAAACACAGGTTTGCTGCCTGCCTAAAAAAAAAAGTCCAAATTGCAAGTCAAATGCTGTTGCAAAAGGGAAGAGATTTATTCAGGAGCTGTGACCTGGGAGAATGGTGGACTCCCATCTCAAAGACCATCTCCCCTTGCTGCTCAAGCCTATGGTTCTTAAAGAATAGAGAGGGAAGGCTTTTTTCCTATCCAATTATCTTACTCACTTTTGGCGCACTGGGGCCCTGTCCACTCAAGTTTCTAGCATTGAGTGCACTCAGGCCCTGTCTGTTCATGTTTCTGGCTTTTGGCACAACTGAAGTAAAAACTTCCTCTTGCACCATCTTGGCCATGGTGGAGACTCCCCAGCTCTCCCTGACTGTCTGTAGTAACATTATTGTTTTCTCTCTTTTCCAAGCTTGCTATAGTCATCACTCAGGAAAATAATTTGTTAAAGGTGAAACTACCAGTGCTGCCTGCCTTGATGCAATCTTTACCTCCTTCTTTCCATCTCAATGGAGGTGGTAACTCTTAATTAAATACATAACTCTTCTGTCTCAGGCTGCTCTTAATTGAAGAGGTTACACACTGTCCAAGGCTGATTCTTCCTCCTTTCTTAATTATCACGCTTTATCCCATGTCCTTAGGGATTCTGCCCTATCAGTTACTCCTCTTTATCTTAATTGTTTTCTCTCACTGGCAATTTTCTCCTATTTTGTAAAAAATTCTCCCTTACTAAAATAATCACCCCTTTATTTTCTCTCAGTGGTATTCAGAGTGTGATCTGAAAAGCTCTTATCACCTTGGGTGCTAGTTTAAAGTACAGAGTCCTAGACTCTACCCAGATCTAGTAAGACATTGGTGCTCTGGAACCTGCATTCTAACAAACATCCCAAGGATTCTGATGCTCCATGAAGTTAGAAAGTTTTGTTGCCTACTCATCACTCTCTCTTGTATATCCTATAGATCTTTCACTTTCTCATGTTCCTCAAATCTTCAAAAGCACTAAGCCCTGAACCCTTGCCCCAATTTTGTAGAAACCATTTAAAAAATACTCTAATTCCCACACTATAAATATAACTCCACTTATGCCTGTTCTCTCATCTTTCCCTCCTGTCTTAATGAAAAATATGTACTTTCTACTTCTGAGGCTGATTATGAGAGTTAAATGCACCTCTCATCTTTTCCTACCCTCTTAAGCACTTTACTTAATCTAGTATTCTGTCTTATATTTTAAACCTCTCCTTATCTACAGCCTTCTTCCTATCATCAACATTTAAACATGTATACAAACTTTTCCCATCTTCAAAAGACAAATCTCCCTTCACTTCAGGAACCAAACACCTCCAGCTACTACTGTACTTGTTTACCCTGTCTTGTCAGCTCAACTTCTTAAAGATGTCTACACTTACTTCCCACTCAATGCCCACTTCTATTTAATTTCTACTCCACTATTTCCCCCGAAATTGCTCTCATGTAGGGCCAGGGGTCACCACCGTCATGGCCATGCAGGTTCTCATTGAATTCGGAGAAATGGTAAAGAAACAGTGGAGCCAAAAACGGGTGGGCCATTTTATTTATTAAAGCCTCGCACAGGCCGATGAGCAAATACACAGGGAAGACCGCTTTCCTCCCATTCAGAGCTCCCAAAGCCCTGACACATTCTCCAGTTCCACAACCAGGAGAATCTTCTCCGGTTTCTCCTAGAATCAAAGGCCCCACCAGTCTTCATGGAGCTCGCAAAGCCCCTCATCTCTGGTTCCTCATCTGCACACTTTCTCTCTCTCTGCACAAACTGCCTTCTTCAGCACTCTGCATCTCTCTCTGCTCTCTCTGCAAAACCACCTGGACCCACAAAGACTCCTGCTCTAGCAATCATTAGCAAAACAATGGCCCCTCCCAAGCAGAAATGCAATCCACAATTTGCAATCAACTGCCCTGCTCTGAGGGCAAGCACACACATGGCTGCCCAGTGCCATTTTTTTTTAAACTATGTTTTTATTTTTTATTTTTTTTCTCTTTATTCATTTTTTTTAGAGAGGAGAGAGAAAGGGAAAGAGAGAGAGAGAGACAGAGAGGGAGAGAGAGAGAAGAGAGAGAGAAGGTGGGGAGGAGCTGGAAGCATTAACTCCCATATGTGCCTTGACCAGGCAAGCCCAGGGTTTCGAACCAGCGACCTCAGCATTTCCAGGTCGATGCTTTATCTACTGCGCCACCACAGGTCAGGCCCAGTGCCATTTTTAAACAATAAAAGTGAGTAAACTAAAAAAAATACAAATTTTACAAACTCATTTGCCCAATATCTCACTAGTGACCAAAGATTAGTTTGTTGTCAAATCCAATGGACATTTGGTCTGTACATTACTTGACCCCTCAGTTCCATCTGACACAGTTATTCATTCTCTTCTTACAACCTTTCTTCTCTTGGCTTCCTCGATATCTGTCTTTTCTTTTTTTCTCTCTGCCACCTCTCAGGCTTCTCTTTCTCTGCCCTTCCCTTAAATGGGAGGATTCCCCAGAGTCCTGTCTTAGCTTCCCCTCTGTAAAGCCAGTAGCTGAGGCCACCATCACAGCTGCCTGGCCTGTGCAGGTTTGCATTTGATTCGGACAGACCGTACTGAAGCAACGGAGCCAAGAACTGGTGGCCCATTACCTTTCATCCTAGCTCGCATCTGGTGGGCGAGAAATACACACAGTGGGAAAATTCTTCCCTTTCCATTCAGGGCTCCCAAAGCCATTGACTCATCTGAGTTTTCCTAGAATCAAAGGTGTCTACTTCAGCAGCCTTATTCACCTCTGTTCCCCATCTCCTTCTCTCTGCACAAACTCTGCACAAACTGGCTTCTCCTTCAGCACTCCACTATCTTGGCTGCTTCTCCTCTCTTCCATGTGGCTTTTCTCTGCTCTCCTCCAGCATGGGCTTCTCTGCCCCATTTTATAGTGTAGAAATCAAAACCTTTAATCCAATGTAAAAACAAGGGTGTCTCTGATATAAAGTCACTTATAAATGAGATTCTTCATAAGAGTGCACCACCCCCTATCATGCAACAGTCAAGGATGTGGGGAAAAGCTTAGTCTTAAAACTAAGCCTTAGGCCAGGGGTCAGGAACCTATGGCTTGCAAGCCAGATGTGGCTCTTTTGATGGCTGCATCTGGCTCACGGACAAATCTTTAATAAAAATAATAATAACATTAAAAATATAAAACATTCTCTTGTATTAGAATCCATTCATTTTCTACTGCTTATGTTGATGGGGGTGGCTGGAGCCAATCACAGCTGTCCTCTGGGACAACATCAAATTTTTATTGGATAATGCTTAATGTACATGGGTCATTGTATGGCTGTCATGGAATTACATTTTAAAATATGTGGCGTTCATGGCTCTCTCAGCTAAAAAGGTTCCCGACCCCTGCCTTAGGCTATTACGACCCTGCCTGCTTATAGCCTGTCCCCCATAACCAATACAAACTATAAGCGAGCAAACATATATACCATATCTACAAACTTATTTGACCAACATTCATGAAATAAGACTTAGATTTATTCTAAAATATAAGTTTCTGAAAATAAATGATCAGATCATTCCTTTTAACCATATAAACATTTATAGAACTCTGAAAAATAACTGGATTCATAAAAGTATTGGCAAATAACCAAAATAAACAAGAATTAATTATAAAGCTGAATGAAAAATAATCTATTATTCTTTTTTCTGACTATGTTCAAAATATTATTGATTCTTAAATCTTTTTGTTTTCCAGCTATAAGGAAACTTGTTTTTTTCTTAAAAACAATTTAATAAAATATATCTTTATAAATAAATATTAGGGCATTTATATTTTTCTCCCTGCTTAATCCCTTCAGAATCTGGCAACTCTTAATAAGTATTATTGTAATAATAATATATTTATTTACATAAACCCAATAAGAATCTGTTCTCTTTATAAGATACAGAACTCATTTTTAAATTATGGTTTTATTAACCAAGACTTTGTGTGGAATGTCATGTCTGAAAAGGACATGCCTGGACTCTAGATGTCACCAGAAAGCTTTAAGGAATTGAGATTGACTTTGAAACTGATGAAAGCCAATGAAGAAACAGCCGAATACCTTGCTTATTCATGGTTTGTGGCATTTCCAAGTAAGAAATGGTTGCTTTCCTAGGAAATGGCAAAAAAGGGAGCTTGGGACATTCTTCAGGGCCACAGGAGCTTGAGGAATTCACCCAAACTTACAGGTATTGCAAGTGAAGTCTGATGGCAACTGTGTGGCTTAGTTTTTTTTTTATGTGTGTGTGTGTGTGTGTGTGGTGTGTGGGGGGGTGTATGTGGTGTGTGTATGTAGGTGTGTGGGTATGGGTGTGTGTGTGGTGTGTGTGTGTGTGTGTGTGTGGTGTGTGTGTGTGTGGTGTGTGTGTGTGGTGTGTGTGTGGGGGTGTGTGTGTGGGGGGGGGTGTGTGTGTGGTGTGGGTATGTGTGTGTGTGTGTGTGTGGTGTGAGGGTGTGTGTATGTGGTGTGTGTGTGTGTGGCTGTGTGTGTGTGTGTGTGTATGTGGGTGTGTGTGTGTGGTGTGTGTGTGTGTGGGTATGTGGGTGTGGGTGTGTGTGTGTGGTGTGTGTGTGGGTGTGTGTGTGGTGTGTGTGGTGTGTGTGGGTGTGTGTGTGGTGTGTGTGGGTGTGTGTGGGTGTGGGTGTGGTGTGTGTACGTACCCTGAAGGGCTGATTAAACCTCAGTCTGAAAATTCCTCATGAAATTCCAGCAAAGCAGATTTTTAAAAAGCCAGTATGATCAACTGGTATTCTTGTGTTTATGCAAATTACCAGGTCAAGTTAAAACTGGACTTAATACTATAACTGAGTTCATTTTAATTTAGCTCTTTAATAAAAAATAAGGGTCATTTTAGAGAGAAAACTTATATTTCAGTAGAATCTATTACCTACCACACAGTTATAAATTTCAGAAACTAGACTAAATCCTAAATTTTTCTGAATTTCTTGAATGTTTTGGCTATAGCCCTCTGAACTATAGTTTTGTTTCCCATTCTTTGACTTGAAATTATTAAGAACATTGTTTCATAATTCTGTCATTCTAGCTTTCCCCCAATAACACTGAAATTTGTAACACAGTCTGTCTCCACCAGGTTATAAGCCCTACTCATACTCAGGAACATCACCTCCTTCTGTGCCCAGGCCTCATCATTCCTCTACAGGATCTCTTGGCTCTGAAGGAAAATATCACCCCTCTTCAGCAGGAGCAGCTACAGAAGAGACCCTAGGCCCCTTTCCCTGAAAGAATTCAAAACCAGGATCCTTGAGGGGGAATATAGTAGACAGACAGGTGAGCAGAGCAAGGACTATGGGCCAGGCACAGAAGGCCACCAGGGAGGAGAGCCCCAAGTGCCTAGCAATGACCAAAACTAAGAAAACAAGAACCTTGCCCCAGGGTAATCCTTCCTTCACTAGCATATTGCTGGGAATGCAGATTGAAGGCCTTAGCAGAGAAATAAACCAAAGGGATCAGAAAGTAGCACTTAAGCATTAACCCATAGGGATAACATCTAGGCCTCAGTTGCATTTAAGCTCAAGGCCCAGAAAAGCAGTAAAAATAATTACTTCCCTATAAAACAAATCTTATAGATATAAGATGGTTATAACTAATAGTGGAAAATGTAAGGGGTTAAATTACAATAATTGCTTATAAGGGCTGAGTCACAAAATTTCCTGCAAGGAGTTAAGGCACTGTAGATAAATAAGAGCTTAGTCTACAAACCTTAATCTTTATTTTGCTGCCTAAGAAATACAGGCAGCAGCCTGACCAGGCAGTGGTGGCACAGTGGATAGAGCAGTGGTCGGCAAACTGTGGTTTGTGAGCCCCATGTGGCTCTTTGGCCCCTTGAGTGTGGCTCTTCCACAAAATACCAATGCAGGTGCTACCTCGATAAGGAATGTACCTACTTATATAGTATAAGTTTAAAAAATTTGGCTCTCAAAAGAAATTTCAATCATTATACTGTTGATATTTGGCTCTGTTGACTAATGAGTTTGCCGACCACTGGGATGGAGCATCAGCCTGGGATGCTGAAGACCCAGGTTCGAAACCCTGAGGTCACCAGCTTCACTGAGGACTCATCTGGCTTGAATTATGGGCTCACCAGCTTGAGCGCAGGATCACTGGCTTGAGTGTGGGATCATAGACATGACCCCATGGTTGCTGGCTTAAGCAGGAGTCACTAGCTTGGCTGGAGCCCCTGGATCAAGGCACATATGAGAAAGCAATCAATGAACAACTAAGCATGCCACAACATGCTTCTCATGTCTGTCCGTCTGTCTGTCTGTCTGTCTGTCTCTCTCTCTCTCTCTCACACACACACACAGAGAAATACAGGCAGTTCTTTTGGACAGGATTCACCTGCGTTCTCTGATTAAAGGCACACCTATATCTACCCGGTCTAACTTTATTAGCATTTAGGGTGATGGGTAACCCAGAGTCTGGCTTTGTTTTCCTGTTACACTTCCTCCCTCTCACTCTCTATTGTTAATTATACTTTCTAAAGTTTTCACAGTTGGAATGCTGCAACAGCCTCCTAACTGACGTTTCTCCAGTTTTCCTCCCTTCCAATCTAGGGTGATATCCCAGAGGAAAAGATGACAGCTGTACTGGCCATTAGGTTCTAAATATTTGCTGTAGTTAAATTTAAAATCAGGCTCCAGCTTCCTGTCAATGAAGGCAAAGAGGAGGAAAAAATCATCTTCATACTCCTTAATGCTTGTTCTAATGCTAACACTTTAGTATAATACAAATTTCTCAGGAGAAGATTTAAATAGAGAGCAATAGGTGATGTAGTAGACAATGTCCTTAAAAATATTCTAATGATATATCCTATAGTTCCATTCAGCAAGTATTCATGGACTACTTACTATGAGCCAGGTACTGTGCTTACTACTGGAGATAAAACAGTGAATATGGTTGTTTCTTATCCAATCTCATGGCTGAAACTGAGTTTTGGCATACTACTAAAAGACAATTTCGACGTAATAAAAAAAAATAATTAACTCAAAAAATTTTAGATTTTATTAAAATCTGCTCAAACTAACTGAGAGAGAGAGAGAGAGAGAGAGAGAGAGAGAGACAATTTGGTGGGAAGAGGGATTATTTCTCAGGCCAGCCCTGTCTGCTGGTAAAACCAAGGTCACAATAAATATTCAGTTTTCCCCATCCTCCAATTCTGGAGCCAGCCCCAGAGCATAATTCAAGATTTCTAGCCTCTCTTTTAAACTGCAGATTACTATCACTACCAGCACTACTACATATCACACACCAAATATTTGTAGGACACCCCAAGGGTTTTCTTACATGTGCAGATAAACACTGTTTTCAACTACTACATGGAATGTCATTTTCCAACCTAATCTGCTCTGGCTTCTGCAGAGATCTGCTGAGACATCCCCAGCAGCAGCACACACACTCCCAACCTCATCCCAGCCACACATGTGCGCCCCAGCAGGATAAACTGCTGCTATTGCTCATACAGGTTAAAGGTGCTCACTCATAATGCCTGACAAGTCTGAGCCAGGCTACAAGAATGCAGGGTGTGGGGGAGGACTGCCTATCCATTATGTAGAATGTATTGGCACCCAGATGCCAATAATCCATTGCTTTGAAGGGGCTCAGATTTTCAGAGATGCTGAAGCTGTTCAAACACCAGGGCCCTGATGCACTAAAGCTGTACCACATTCTCAATAAAGTACTGAGAACAGCTCTCCTCCACTCAAATCTAACAAAATGGGGTTACATTTCATCATATAGGTTCCAAAGCAATGCTGTGTGGTGTTCCTGATGCCTTAGATGGGCTATAGAAAAACAATTTCAGTTTCTAATCACCTCAGAACTATAACACTCTGAAAAGTGAGTCCATCGGCTAAGTCTGGGGGTAATTGTGACAATGTGCAGTGTTCCAAAATGACCCTTCCCCACAGCAGCACATTCAGAAACTTCTATCACGGTGAACAAATTTGAACTCATGTCAGGAGCCATACTCCCAAAGTATGTTACCTTCACATATGGTCCAGTTTGATCCAAGGATAGAATTCAGAATGATGAAAGAACCGGGTAGATGTTATATATTCAGACTCTCCTCACAAATGTCTCTCCTCTCAACTTGACCTTTGCCTTGAGATAGAAACAGATGGTCTGGTCTGATTGTGTCCTGTTGCCAGGTTCTGGAGCACAGGTTTGGGGCAACTGTACATACAAGAGAACCAAACCAGCAGGTACTTTGGATTAGCATACTTCTTTGTAACTTAAGGTACTTAAGTCAGTAGAAAACCTGCAGACAAGGCCTGGATTTTTCCATAAGAAAATATTCTGGATGTAAGTAAACACATCAGTGAGCTCAGAGTCCTGCGTTCTGTGATAATTTAAGCCTCTTTAACGAAAGTGGGGGCGCAGGGCAGTAAATGAAGACTAGATACAAAGCACCTACTGCTGCTGCCCTTTGCAAATGGTATTAACTTAGTAAGTGGGCGTTCCAGCTCTTAGCTTCAGCAACCTCCGCCTTCAGGATTTCAATGAAAGCTACTACATGCCCTAGAGACCCAAAATACTGCCCTCCACACCCAATTCTACCGCTGTCCTCACGTTTCCTACATAATCTGGCCTGGCAAACTAGAGGATTCATTCCCACTGTATTGGCCACATAGTCCTGGAGAAGACTTGTACCGGCAAAAGTTGGGTGAGGGCGGGGTGCGGAGAAGGACTGAGCGCAAAGCCCACTGCGGTTCTATATACATACCTCGTACTGACGGCCCCGCCGCGCGCAGCCTTGTGGGAGTTGTAGTTCTCAAAACTCAACTTCGGAACAGGCGTCACCGCGGGACTCGCTTTCCCATACTCCTCTGCGCGAGGTCCACCTGGAAAGGGCTTTGGCTGCGTGAGGTGGTGGGTGGGAGTTTGCTGGTATAAAAGTGGAATCCAGTTCTCTTAGCGGAGTCTCTGCTACCCGAGGAACGCAGGGATAGTTCCTGTCCCTTCAAGAGTGTCGGAGGCCCAACTTGGAATACAAGTTTAAGGTTCCTTAGAAGGCGAAAGATAAGGAACTGAGCTTGTCCCCTGCCCAGTCTGTACCTGGAAAGGCCAACACCGACCGGCGTTAAAATACCCTACGCTACCATCTGGAGCCCGTTCAGGTCTTGAAGTCGCAGCAGTCCCACCTGGCTTTGCGTGCCAGCGGCTTCTCGGGGAGTTGGGAGCGACCGCTGAGCCCGGGAGCCTGCGGAGGCCGTGTGCTCGCCTCCTGCAGCGTCCCTCTGGAGGGCAGCTGAGAGGCTTCCACCATGATCACAAAGGTCTTCAGGGTGCGCATGTGGGCCCCCGTGGGCGTCCTGTCCTCGCTGGCGTACTTTATCCACCAGCGGCGGGTGGCCTTAGCTGGGCTGCGAGGAGCAGACGGTCAGCATCCCGTTGACCGGAGCCTGCTGGAGTTGAAAATGGTGCAGGTGGTGTTTCGACACGGGGCGCGGAGTCCTCTCAAGCCGCTCCCGCAGAACGAGCAGGTGAGAGGTGGCCCTGGGCCGAACTGCTGGGGCAAGGCTCTGTGGTCAAACAGCGGCGGGTCATGCGCCTTACCCGGAACGCAGACCTTTGGAATTTTATCCTCATGGAGCAGGATTCAGGCTTGGTACAGACGAAGTGAAAACAGCAGTCGCCAGTACATCCCCTGACCCTTGAGCAAAACTGTGGCTTTGGAGCCCGCTGTCCCTCACCCTCCACCGACCCTTCATGTACAGGGCAGCCCCCTACCTTCACCTGTGATGCTGATGGATGGCTTTGCGGAAGTAGTACTTAGCTGCTCCTGGTGCATATAAAACGCCTGGAGATCTTGTTAAAATGCATGTTCTTATTGAACAGGGGTGGGGTAGGGCCTGACATTCTGCACTTCCAACACATATTTGAGTGATTAAGGGTGTAGTGCATTTCTGTGTGACCATTTGAAAGTTTCAAAGAATAGCAGTGACCTTTGTGACAGGAACCACCCTAACTGGGATGAAAGTTGGTAAGAAAAGACAATGATTTGTGAACATATTATATAACTGCATTTCCAGGATTAAAAAAAATATTTAGAAAATTAACTGTAACAGGGTGACATTGAGCAATAAAAGTACATAAGTTTCAGGTAAACATTTCTATAGCCTTTGAACCGTTGATTATGTTGTATTCCCATCACCCCAAGTCAAATCATTTTCTGTCACCTTATATTTGTCCCTCTTTACACCCTTCTTCCCTACCACTCCCTCCTCCCTCTCCTGCCCCCCCAACCACTTCACTTCTATGTCCATTAGTCTCAGTTTTATATCCCACCTATGTGTGAAACCATACAGTTTCTTAGCTTTTTCTGATTTACTTATTTCACTCAGTATAATGTTCTCAAGGTTCATCCATTCATCCATGTTGTCGTGTCACTATGTTATCATTTCTTATGGCTCAGGAGTATTCCATTATACATATGTATCACATCTTCTTTATCCAGTGCTCTATTGAGGGACACTTCGCTTGTTTCCATGTCTTGGACACTATGACTAATGCTGTCATGAATAGGGGGGTGCATGTGTCTTCATGTAATAATGTTTTTGAGTGTTTGGGATAGACACTCAGTAGAGGGATTGTTGGGTCATATGGTAATTCTAGTCTTAATTTTTTGAGGAACCACCATACTTTCTTCTGTAATTATTGCACTAATTTGCGTTCCCCAGAAGTGAATGAGGGTTCCTTTTTCTCCACAGCCTTTCCAACACTTGTTATTACCTGTCTTGTTGATAATAGCCAGTCTAAGAGGTGTGAGGTGGTATCTCATTGTAGTTTTGATTAGCATTTCTCTAATAGCTAGTGAAGATGAGCATCTTTTCATATATCTGTTGGCCATTTGTATGTGCTCTTGGGAGAATTGTCTGTTCAGGTCGTCCCCCATTTTTTAATTGGATTGTTTGCTTGTTTGTTGCTGAGCTTTATGAGTTCTTTATATATTTTGGATATTAACCCCTTATCGGAGCTATTGTTTGTAAATACCATCTTCCATTTAGTTGGCTGCCTATTTGTTCTGTTGTCAGTTTATTTTTCTGTGCAGAAGCTTTTTAATTTGATATAGTCCCATTCATTTATTGTTGCCTTTACTTCCCCTGCCTTTGGGGTAAAATTCATAAATTGTTCTGCATGGCCAAGGTCCATGAGTTTAGTACCTATATTTTCTTCTCTATGTAATTTATTGTTTCAGATCTTATATTTAGGTCTTTTATCCATTTTGAATTAATTTTCGTGCAGGGGGACAAACTGTAGCCAAGTTTCATTCTTTTGCATGTGGCTTCCCAGTTTTCCCAGCACCTTTTATTGAAGAGGTTTTATTTTCTCCATTCTGTGTTCTTTGATCCTTTGTCGAAGATTATTTTCCCAAATATATGTGGTTTTATTTCTGGTCTCTTGATTCTGTTTCATTGGTCTGTATGTCTGTTTTTGTGCCAATATCATGCTGTTTTGATTATCATGGCTCTGTAGTATCATTTGAAGTCAGGTAGAGTGATACCTCCAGCTTCATTCTTTTTCCTCAGGATTGCTTTGGCTATTTGGGTTTTTTTATGGTTCCATACAAACCTGGTGATTTTTTGTTCTATTTCCTTAAAAAATGACATTGGGGTTATATGGGGATTGCATTAAATTTGTATATTGCTTTGGGTAATATGGCCATCTTAACTATGTTGATTCTTCTAATCCATGAACATGGAATATTTTTTGATTTTGTTGTGCCTTTTTCAGTTTCTTTCAATAATGTTTTTTAGTTTGTAGTATATAGGTCCTTCACATCCTTTGTTGAGTTTATTCCTAGGTAATTTACTATTTTGTTACAAGTGTAAAAGGAATTTTTTTTACTTCATTTTTCAAAGTTTCATCATTGGCATATAGAGAAGCGTAGACTTTTTTTTTTAAATTTTATTAATTAATTAATTAATTTTTTTACAGAGACAGAGAGTGAGTCAGAGAGAGGGATAGACAGGGACAGACAGACAGGAACGAAGAGAAATGAGAAGCATCAATCATTAGTTTTTCATTGTGCGTTGCAACACCTTAGTTGTTCATTGATTGCTCTCTCACATGTGCCTTGACCGCGGGCCTTCAGCAGACCGAGCAACCCCTTGCTAGAGCCAGCGACCTTGGGTCCAAGCTCATGAGCCTCGCTCAAACCAGATGAGCCCGCACTCAAGCTGGCGAGCTCGGGGTCTTGAACCTGGGTCCTTCCGCATCCCAGTCCGACGCTCCATCCACTGTGCCACCACCAGGTCAGGCCAGTAGACTTTTGTATACTGATTTTGTATCCAGCAGCTTTACTGTACTATATTGGTTTATTGTTTCTAATAGTTTTTTAGTGGAGTCTTTGGGGTTTTCTGTATACAGGATCATGTCATCTGCAAAAAATGATATCTTTACTCTTCTTTCCCTATATGGATGCCTTTCTTTTCTTTCTCTTGCTTGATTACTCTGGCTAAAACTTCCAGAACTATGTTGAATGAGAGTGGAAAGCCTTGTCTTATTTCTGATTTTAGAGGAAAAGCCTTCTTTTTTTTTTTTTTGCCATTTTGTATGGTATTAGCTGATGGTTTGTCATATATGGCCTTTATTATGTTGAGGTACTTTTTTCTATTGTATTGAGTGTTTTAAACATAAAGAGCTGTTTTATCTTATCAAATGCCTTTTCTGCATCTCTTCATAGGATCATATGATTTTTGTTCTTTGTTTTGCTGATGTGGTGTATTATGTTGATCAATTTCAGTATATTGAACCATCCTTGTGATCCTGGAATGAATCCCACTTGATCGTGATGTATTATTTTTTTAATGTGTTGTTGTATTCGACTTGCTAGTATTTTGTTAAGGATTTTTGCATTTGTATTCATTAGAGATATTGGTCTGTAGTTTTCTTTTGTGTGTGTGTGTTGTCCTTGCCAGGTTTTGGTATGAGGGTTAGGTTGGCCTCATAAAGTGTGTTGGGGAGAATTTCTTCTTCTAGTTTTTGGAAGACTTTGAGAAGGATAGGTACCAAATTTTCTTTGAATGTTTTGAAGCCATCTGGTCCTGGACTTTTGTTTTTTGGGAGGTTTTTGATAGTTATTTCTATTTTTTTCCTGCTTATACATCTATTTAGGTATTCATTTCTTTGTAACTCAGTCTAGGAAGATTGTCTAGTTCTAGGATATTATCCATTTTCTCTAGGTTGTTGAATTTGGTGGCATTTAATCTTTTACAATATTCTATGATCTTTTGTATATCTATGATGTCTATGGTAATTTCTCCTCTTTCATTTTGAATTTTGTTTATATGAATTCTTCCTCTTTTTTCTTTAGTGAGTCTAGCCAGTGATTTGTTGATTTTTATTGATCTTTTCAAAGAACAAGTTTTTTGTTGTATTAATTTTTTATAGTTTTTTTTTTCTCTATTTCATTTTGTTCTCTGATTCATTTAATTTTACTGCTTCCTTTCTTCTGCTGACTTTGGGTTGCCTTTGTTCTTCTTTTTCTAGTTCCTTAAGATGTGATGTTAGGTTGTTTACTTGAGATTTCTCTTGTTTCTTGATTTAAGCCTATAATAACCTAAACTTCCTTCTTATTACTGCTTTTGGTGCATCCCAGAAATTTTGATAAGTGGTGTTGGCATTTTCATTTGTTTGTATATATCTTTTGATCTCTACTTTTATTTCTTCTTCAACCTAGTCATTTTTTAGAGGTATGTTGTTTAATTTCCACATTTTTGTGGGTTTCTTTACTTCCTTTTTGCAATTGAATTCTAATTTCAAAGCCTTATGGTCAGAAAATATACTTGGTATAATTTCAGTCTTCCTGAGTTTATTGATGTTACTGTTGTGGCCCAACATATGGTCTGTCCTTGAGAATGTTTCATGCACACTGGAAAGGAATGTATAATCTGACATTTTGGGATTAAACATCTGTAAATGTCTATTATGTCCATATAGTCCAGTGTGTCATTTAAGGCCAATATTTTTTTATTGATTTTCTTTTTGGATGAATTATCTAAAGTTGTCAATGGTATGTTGGAATCTCCAAGTATGATTATGGTTTTGTCTGCTATTTTTAGATCAGTTAGTAGATGTCTTATAAATTTGGGTGGTCTCTCTCTGCATATATATTAAGAAGTGTTATATCTTCTTGATACAATGTCCCCTTTATCATTATAAATTGTCCATCTTTGTCTCTGGTTACCTTTGTTGTCTTGAAGTCACTGTTATCGATATGACTGGCTGCACCTGCTGTTCTTTGTATATTATTGTATATTATTTGCTTGGAGAATTGTTTTCCAACCTTTCACTTTGCATCTACTTTTGTCCATGCAGCTTAGATGTCTCTCTTGAAGGCAGCATATGATTGGGTTTTCCTTTTTGATCTAATCTGCTACTCTGTGCCTCTCTACTGGTGAGTTCAGTCCATTTACATTTAGGGTAATTATTGACACTTGAGGATTCCCTATAGCCATTTTATGTTTTGTTTTCTGGTAGTTCTATGTCTCATTTGGTTCTTTTTTTGTGTGTTTCTTTCAGTTGTTTCTGTTTGGTGGTATCCATACTTCTTTCCCCTGTCTATTATTTTTTTAAGCTGTGTATTTCAGTAGTGGCTTTTTCATGGATGGCTACTGCTACTTTATTTAAGAGAAAAATGTTCATATATATAAGAATTCTTTGTCTTATGAGTGCTTCTGTACTCTGTCCTCCTTTGCTACTATAGGTCTTTATCCTCTCCCCTTTTATGTAATTGTTGTCATAGATTATTTTTGTTTTTGTTGTGACCTTGTTGGAGCTTTTACTTGTAGTTTTGATTTGTTTTGTTCTTTGTGTCTGGTCAAATAACCCACTGGAATATTTCCTGTAGTGTGGATTTTGTGGTAATAAATTCCCTCAGCTTCTGTTTGTCTGAAAGTATTTATTTTTCCTTTATATTTAAAGGCTAACTTTGAAGGATATAGTATTCTTGGCTGTTACTTCCTCTCTTTCAGTAATTTGAATGTTTGGATCCACTTTTCTCTGGCTTGTAGAGTTTCTGCTGAGAAGTTTGATGATAACCAAATGGGCTTTCCTTTATATGATAACATATAAGAAGAACATAATTCTTCTTTTCCCTATCTGCCTTGAGGATTCTTTCTTTGTAATTGATTTTTGACACTTGATTACTCTGTGCCTTGTAGTAGGTCTGTTTGGGTTGAGGTTACTTGGCATTCTGTTTGCTTTTTGGATTCAAGGCTCTAACTCTTTCCATAGGCTTGTGAAATTCTCATCAATTATTTGTTTGAATAGGCTCTCCATTCCCTTCTCCCTCTCTTCTTCTTCTGATATTCCCATTATTCTTATATTGCTCTTTCTGATGGAGTCAGACAATTCTTGTAAAGCTCTCAGTTTTTTTAATTCGTCTCTCACTTCTTCTCTCTATAGCATCTCTAGTTGCCTGTTTTCGATGTCACTGATTCTTTCCTCTATCTGGCTTGTTCTATTAGCTAAACTTGCTATCTCAGTTTTCAGTTCACATGTTGAGTTCTTCATCTCTGTTTTTAGAGTTTCAGTCTCCTTGGTGAGGTATTCATTTGTTCATTAATTTATTTTCTGAGCTCATTTAGTTGCCTATTGGTGTTTTCTCACAGCTTGTTGAGTATATTTTCAGAACTTCAATTTTGAATTCTCTATCATTTAACTCCAAGATTTTCATGTGATTGAGATTTTTTATTTTCTTTCTGAACTACATCTCTGTCTTGTGTAGCCATGGTATTTGATTCCTTCTTCCTTGATGGCATTTGAGAGTGGTATTGGTAAGAACCCTAACAAAAAACCAACTAAAATTTGTAAAATTAAAATAAAAAAAATACAACAAAATAATTTAAAATAATAAGTAAAGAAGAAAAACCACAGAAAAGAGAAAAATAAAAATTGAAACACAAAAAAAAATAAAAAAATATAAAAATTAAAGGAAATGAAATTCAAAAGATAAAATGAGAAAAAAGGGATAAGTAAAAAAATAAAAAGGAAAGAAATGAATACAATGAAAAATGAATTTTGGTTTTGAGAGTTTTCTTCCTGTAGGTGTCACTATATTACACATTTTAGCTCTATGAAGTTCCTGGGCTGTCCTTGCTGAGATATTTCTGTCACAATGATATAGGCAGGGCCTCAGCCTCCTTGGTGGGTGGGTCGTGTTGTGAGGGCTTTAGGGCTTTGGCTTCATGGCTTTGGCTTTCTACCATTATGGGTCTAGCAGTGGCAATCTCAGACCTTCAGGCGCTCCTCTCCACATTTCAGTAGATATGGGGACTAGACATGGAGCACCTCTGTTCTTCAGTGGAAAGAGTGGCTCTGGAGAGCCAGCTGTGGGCTTTGTCTCCAGCACTCTGTACCATGAGGTGAGGGAGGTGGGCTCTAGGAAGTAGGGGGTGGGGGTGCTCTTTAGCTTTTTCTGTCTGTGCTGAGTGAGGGCTGCAGGCAGACCACAGGAACACTGGCCATGACCTGTCGTTCTTGCTGCTTTGGTTTATCTCTTCCTCCACCCCTCTTTCTCACCACTCCTTTTGGCAAAATGAGACCCAGTCATTCCCAGTTTCCCTCTTCATACCTCTCAGACAAAATCCGAATAGTGTGAGCTTCCCTCCTCCCCAAAGTCCAGTAGAGAAAGAAAACAA
The DNA here is from genome assembly GCF_036850995.1 of Saccopteryx leptura. NCBI lineage: Eukaryota > Metazoa > Chordata > Mammalia > Chiroptera > Emballonuridae > Saccopteryx > Saccopteryx leptura. The sequence goes on from NC_089504.1 coordinate 283,948,975, forward strand.
ACCCAGTCACTTGGGTTTGTCTTTTCTCTAGAGCCCACTTTGAATGCATTTTATTTTCTGCGCCCCTTTTCAACTCATCCCACCTTTAGTCCATTTGGTGCTTGGATCTTTCAGGCATGCCTTTGAGCCCAGCTGGAGTTCCTTCACTGCATTATTATTGTTCAATTTGTTGAAATTTCAAGGGGAGAGGTCAGGAGTATCTTTCATGCCACCATTACGTGATGTCATCTCTCAGGATTTGGTGGGAATCTTTTGAGGTTCCACTGAAGGCTTTTTTGCTAACGAGTGCTATTATCTTGGGGCTCTTTTTCTATTTTGGGTGTCTAAACCTATTGTGGAAGGGATCTTAGGTAGGATTAAAGTTAAAAATTGGCTAGTCTTGTCATTATAGTGTCTTAAAATATACCTGGTTTGGTCAGGAAAATTATGATTAAAGTACAAATAATTAGTTTTTAAAATAATTATCTTTTTCTGGATTTATTTCTTGACTTCTCATGGCAAATGGGCCTGAGATTGTAGAACTGGCTTTCTAGTGAAGATGAATAGGCAAACTGAAATCCTCAGGCCCCCCCAGCTGTCACACTTACCTGTGGAATACTTTTGCATTCTTAGCTGTCCAGGTTATTATTGGAGCAGGTTCAACAGGATGTCCAAAGCTGGTATTAGGCATACTTGTCACAATCATAATTGCTTTAAGAAACCCTATGGGCTTGTACAACTGAAAACCCAGTTTTTAAACCTGGCTGCAGATGAAATTAAACCTTTAAAGCACTTCCAACATAAATAAATATTGGGTGACACTTAATTCTACTACCAGGTTTTCAGTTAGCCTTTTTATAGCCACTTTAGAAAGTGGCTACACCACTTTCTGGTACTGGAATTTCTTTTTCTTCTTCCTTCTTTCCTTCCTCCCTCCCTTCCTCCTTCCCTTTCTCCCTCCCTTTCTTTTTCCCTCCCTCCCTCCTTTTCTCCCTCCCTTTCTTCCTCTGTTCCACCTTTTCTCTCTCCCTCCGTCCCTTCCTTCCTTTCTTTCTTTCTTCCTTACTTCCTTTCTTCTCTCTTTCTTTCTTTCTTTCTTTCTTTCTTTCTTTCTTTCTTTCTTTCTTTCTTTCTTTCTTTTTCTTTCTTTTTCTTTTCCTTCCTTCCTTCCTTCCTTCCTTCCTTCCTTCCTTCCTTCCTTCCTTCCTCTTCCTTCCTTCCTTCCTTCCTTCTTTCCTTCCTCCCTCCCTCCCTCCCTCCTTCCCTTCCTCCCTCCCTCCCTTCCTTTCTTCCTTCTTTCCTTCTTTCCTTCCTTCCTTCCTTCCTTCCTTCCTTCCTTCCTTCCTTCCTTCCTTCCTTCCTTCCTTCCTTTCTTCCTTCCTTCTCAATCCCTTACTTTGCCTTCTTATATTAGGTCACTACATTTTTCTTATGATTTTATACATAGCCTATCTCTTCTTTATTTATTTTTGTTACAGAAAATCTGGAAAATAACATAGAGGAATAGAAACTCATATTAAATACAAAGTTATCTGTAGTCCCAGAGAATAAAAGTCTGAATGTCTAGGCATGGACTTAGTATGTACAGTATACATACTCCCTGGAGAGCCTAAAATAATTGTTTAAGGGTTTCTTCTGAGCTATGCTGTGGGTGATTATTATCTTTTGCCTTTATGCTGGAAGGGGCATTTTTAGCTCAGGTAGAATGCTAGCTTCATTCATCTTCTGTCTACATAGCCATGAAATAATAGAACATCTGAGTCCATGACCTCACTTGCAACTATGAAAGGCACATTACCTCTCCTGCCTGCTCACATTCTCCAGACTTTAGGCAGATGCACTAAATATCTTTGATTATCTCACATGAAATCTTGTGCATAAAAGTAGGGGGGTGGAACTAATGCTTTTTCTATTTAAGCTTTGAGTGAGTGTCATTGGCCTGCTATAACTTGTTTCTGGAGCTCCTCTCTCAGATTTTCTTTTTAAGATCCTATTTGACAGAGGTTATTAATGGGATTTTCTAAAGTCCCTGGTTCTGCTGTTAACAGTAGTCAGAAGGGACTACCTGGCAACAATTCTAAAACTAAAATTGCTTTTGGTAGCTGTTTCCATACTTCTGACTGGTTTGTAGATAAACAAGTGACAAGTCACTCATTCAATTATCTCAGAAATCCTTAGAAAGCAGCATTGTGTAAAACTAGATGTTTTACTGAGTTGTTTTTCTAATGGCTTGAATTGCTGTTGACCTGTCTTCCTTTAGCTATGCTCTGGAAATAAAACTCTGCAACTTGATTGGCCATTTTTTCTGATCATTAAATTAGATCCAGGTGCATACAGTAAGTCCCCAAGTTACAAACATCCGACTTATGTACAACTCATACTTACAAACAGAGCACCATAAGGGCTATTGGTAAACAACTGCAGTTTTTAGCACAATGAAAATGATTTAGAGTTACTCAACTCCCATAGCAAAGAGCTAATCAGTGAACTACAGCAGTAGATGATAGCATTTAGGAAAGAAAACAGGGACCCAAAAACTCCAGAACCGAAAATGTTTTCTACAAAAGAGTTAGCTGATGCTTTTCATCTCATTGAAACAGGAATGCCAAAGTTAGAGAAGCAAGATCCTGATATGGAAAGGTCTACCAAAGTTTACTATGCAGTTGAAGGTCTAAGATGCTACAGGGCCATTTATGATGAGAAAACAAAAGCTCTGTACAAACCTCACTTGATGCCTACTTCAAAAAACTGACTCCAGCAGCAGAATCAAACCCTGACTCTCTAACACTAGTTTCATCCTCTCCAACAAGTTCATCTTCTTCTGCATCATCCAGGGTTGTTTACAGTTGTGTTTGAAAATGTTTAAGTGTCTATATGTATAGAAAAGTAAAAACAAATACTGTGTTAAGACAAATATCTGTTTAAGTTGCATTTAATAGGTAAATGTACCTGTTCCAACATACATACAAATTTAACTTAAAAACAAACCTACAGAACCTGCCTCCTTTGTAATGTGGGGACTGCCTGTATTCAAAAGATACATTTGTCCCTGCTTTCAGAGTTCCCTCAGCTCCCTTTCAGATGGTGATAAAATGGCCTTCAGTTCAGGTAGGTTCCTCAGTTTTTGTAAAATGAAATCTAACCTGTCTCAGCTCCACTGATGATTAACGCATTTGGTTCTATATTGACTTGATAATGTAAATGAACTGGGAAGCATAATGCCAGTCTCATTGTTGCTTATTACCTATCCAAAGCTCAGCTAAAAGAAGGGTTTTCAGGAGGCATTCCTCTGGAACAGTGGTTCTTAACCGTGTTGGGCCTTTGGGCTCAACTGGGGAGCTTTAAAAAATACTGATGCCTGGATCTTCTCCCAGTGACTCTGATTCCATTGGCCTAGAGAGCATCCAGGCATGGTAAAAGCTTCTCTGGTGAAGTTTCAGAAGGATCTGGACTGGATGGCATTTAAAAGGTTGAAACTCTATCCCTAGGAGATCTGGACATGATTAGATCAGGATGAGCCTCAGGCACTGGTAACATTTAAAAATTTTCCCAATGATGTCAGTGTGCAGTCAAGATTTAAGATCATTGCGTTATTCTAAAATCTGTACCTGAGAGATTTTTGTTTAGTTTTATAGATTTTTCTTTTACATGGAATGTAATCCCAGAATAGTATTGTCTTCACAGAAATGTACTTTAGTGAGATACTATCCTTCTGTGTTGAGGAAACAATGAGAAACAGTCCCAAAGAACTCATTGCTGTGACCATTGAAAAGATGTTTATTATATTACTCTAACCTCTTTATGCAGACCTTTGGGAAGAATTTATCTGTTAGCATTAGAAATGGTGTGCTTTTCCTGAACATTTGGCTTACTTTTTATCTTTAAGTTTGTCTAGCTGATCAAGTTTCTCCTTTTACATAAAAGGCAGCGTAGTGTTGAATCTTGGCCCACCTGTAACAAATAAATGGATCTTCATGGTATGCAGTTTTGTACAACTTTTTCATCTGCATCCACTTATTATGTTTGGTTGTTTGTGTGTGTGTGTGTGTGTGTGTGTGTGTGTGTGTGTGTATTTTGGTCTCTCTGCTTGTTTACTTTGTCTTTCTTGCTTACTTTGGGTTGGTTGTCTAAGGTTTTGCTATCATCTACTTTAAATTCCTTAAAATGGTGTATAAATAATTAAGTAGAATTATAAAGTTAGTCTTTACCACCAACACAAGAACAAGAATGAGAGTATGTATGTTGGGTGGACATTATGTAAGGAACTGATGTACCATTCATTCTTTTTTTCCTATTTTATTTATCTATTTATTTATCTATCTATTTATTTATTTATTGTGTTTACATAGATTCATTCTAGTGTCTCCTCAAATGCATTTATTCTTGAAAATCTGAAAACATGTATTCTAGACTTGGCATGACCTAGATTTTCAAGAGTCATTTCTGGGAAACACCAAAGATCCTCTGTTGTCAGCTGTGCCTAACAGGAGATTTCTTAGACTAAATATGCCCTGTGGGCTTGGTGTCAGGAGCTGTGCTAGGCACTGGGCTTATAAGGATGGGTAATTCAGACTCATCTGTAAAGAAGAAGAAAAACAAAAGATTCCTGTTATGGGAAAATGCTGGGAGTGCCAGGAACACAAAGGAGGTATCTCAGTCTTAAAATGTTCAAAACTGAACTCAGCTTGTCAGCTATCCTTCCGTCTTGGACTTGGTTTTCCAAAGAGTACATCCATTACCTTCATGACCTTAGACACCCAGGTTCAAAATCAAAATAATTTTTTATTTATTCTTTCTTGTTTACCTACCAGTTTAACCCCTAGAGAAAGCTTTTGTGTACTCACTTGCCAAGTTTGACTCAAATGTCTTGCACCCACCCTTTCTATTCCTCCTGCCTTAGGCTCTCCTCCATTCTGTTACAGACATTTTGAAATTGGCTTTTTTGCACCTAGTCTTTCCATTTCAATTGTGATCTCTGCTGCTGACTTTCAAACTTATTAATGGAGTCTATGGACTACAGGTATGCTGAGTGTCTAGGGCTCTGGGTTCCCATTCCAACTAGAGAAATTCCAGTTTCTGCCTTTAAATATACAATGTAAGGTTAAACTCTATTTGGTATTTACTAATTAAGAAGTTTGAAAACTGCTCCCAGATTGGGGCAAATCAAACTACTTATTTCCTACATACATTCTTTACCACTGCTGCTTTGCTCAAGTTCAAGCTTTCTGTATACCATGTTCTTGGAATTCTCGATACCAACCTCTCTACTTACCTACTCTGTATTCTCAATTCCAGATCTTTGCTTGTCTAAGTCCTATTCATTTCTTTTTTTTTTTTTTTTTCAGAGAGAGCGAGTGTGAGTCAGAGAGAGGGATAGATAGAAACAGACAGACAGGAATGGAGAGAGATGAGAAGCATCAATCATTAGTTTTTTGTTGTAACACCTTAGTTGTACATTAATTGCTTTCTCATATGTGCCTTGACTGTGGGCCTTCAGCAGACCAAGTAACCCCTTGCTCAAGCCAGTGACCTTGGGTCCAAGCTGGTGAGCTTTGCTCAAACCAGATGAGCCCATGCTCAAGCTGGCAACCTCAGGGTCTCGAACCTGGGTCTTCCACATCCCAGTCCGATGCTCTGTCCACTGCGCCACTGTCTGGTCAGGCTAAATCCTATTCATTTCAAATGCCATTCCTTCCGTGAAACTTTTCCTGAACCCCAACCCAGAATAGAAGGCCTTTCTTGCCTTTGAACTACTGTGACCTTCATCTGGTTACTTATAGCACATGGTTTCTATTTTAGTACTGATATCATTTACATTCATAACTTGCTGTCTCGAATAACCTTAAAACACAAAAACGCAGGGTCATGTCATCTCACTCTTGATATCTTCCACAGGATCTGGCAGATGGCTGGAGTTATTAATTGTACCTACTACATGCCAGGTCCTTTGTTGGGCATTCAAAATGCAGAGGACAACAGGCAACCCAGTCTGTGTTCTCAGGAAGCTAAGTCTACTAAGCAGGACAGTCTGGTTAAGGAGCCACCAAGAAAATGCCACCGAGCCTTCTGTGAGAGCTAGGACCCATAGTCATGGCTTCTGGGAATATTTAAGCTGTCTTATGGAATGAGCAGAAGTCTTTCCAAATGAAAAAAAAGAGAAAATTACAGATAGAAGAAATATGAGGTTGAAAGCCCAAAAAGTGTGAGGATGGTGCTATGGGAAACAAAGTTGTGTTTGAAAGAAGGCGCAGTGATTAAAAGATAATAGGAAGAAGGCCTATGCTCTGAACATCCAATCTTCTGATATAAGTTGCTGCAACACGAGCAGAGGAAGAGGCAAGGAGAGTAGGTGCAGGTGGGACTGAGACCATGCCTTTTGGAAGAATGGAGTGCTTCCTGGGATTCCTTGTGGTACTCTCCTAGGATATTTCTGGGAGGGGTCAAGATAAATATAATTGTATGTGACATAATAGGTTTTTCCACTATTAGCTTTAAACAAAGTAGTGAAAAATTGAGTTAAGTATTGTTCTTTTTATTGTAAGTGCTGTAAAATTCAGTTAAGAAGACAATCACTGAACGCTGGAGTAGTTACTGATAGGGAAGTCAGACTTGAGTTATCATTGAACCTTCGAGTGATGTTGGGTGGGTAAACAGGGTCAGGAGTCCCTGTGAGCAAGCAAGGGAAGCAAACTGAGAGAGAATGCAGAGGATCAGTGGTCATGGTCTGGTCTGAGAGGGGAGGAGCTAGGCCGAGTGGCAGTACAGCTGGGGAGAGGGCTGGACCAAGGTGCAGAACTCCTAGAAGACCAGATGCTTACCTTTTGAAACATTAGGAAGAACTGTTGGTATGATGAAAGTGGTTTAGTAAAGTGGTTATCTATGTATGGATTATGGGGGTGGAGGGGAGAGAGTCTGTTACAGGCTTGTGCCTAAGGTAATAAGGTTTTATATTATGACAGTAAAAGAAGAACCATTGGAGTGGCTTTTTTCTTTTCTTGAATTGGTTGATTTTAGATAGAGGAGGGGAGAGAGAGAGAAATATTCATTTTTTTGCTCCACTTAGTTGTGCACACATTGGTTGCTTCCCATATGTGCCCTGACTGGGGATCAAGCCCACAACCTTGTCATTTCGGAATGATGCTCTAACTAATTTGCTAACCAATCAGGCCCTGGAGTGACCTTTTTCTAGCCAGTAATCAACAGGGTTTGGTGCAGGGATGTTGGATCAGTGGGGACAGTCAGAGATTTTAGTTTGGGGGCCTAGGAGAATTGTAGGAGCATTGAAAGAGACATAAATTGGGAAGAGGAGCTGGTATATGGGATTAGAAAAAAAAAAGACTTTTTAAAAAATTAAATTCTTCACATCTAGCTCAGTGAGTATAAGAACTTTATGGGTAGTTGGAGCTGTGAGACCTATGGCTACTTGTGATGTTTTGACAACCATTACTGTACAGTTGGGGCAGGAGCCAGATTGCAAAGAATAAAGGAAGATGGTGAAAAAGTGAAGGTTTCTTGGAGGGCAGCAACTTGAGAAATTGGATGAAAGGAAAACATGTGGTAGTTACAGGGACATTAAGTAGAGTCCTTAGGGAGGGCCATAGAAACCTAGAGGTTGATTCCTTAACAATTCTTATAGGCATATGGGCACTGAAATTATATTCATTCATTCACCAAGTATTTGTGTGTCAGGCACTGTGGCCACTTCTACCTTTATTTCAGTCTGAGCTTAGTGCCAGAGCAGCCTCTTGATAGTGAATACTAGTGTAGTAATGACAGGACTTGGGCTAAGGACACCTGGAATAATAAATCCTGGTCTTTTCTTCCTTTAATTAGAGCTAAAGTTTCTTTCCTTCTTTCCCATAGGAAAGTTGCAGGTCTAGTGTCAGTGTGAATCCAGCTTTGTGTTCCAAGTGCTGCTGGATATTAATGCTGTAGGTTTCAAGAGCTTTTTAACAATGTGTTTTTTTGTTGTCTGTTTTGTTTTGTCTTGGTGGTTACAATAGGTAGAGTGGAATCCCCGGCTATTGGAGGTCCCACCCCAAACACAGTTTGATTATACTGTCACCAGTCTTGCTGGTGGCCCGAAACCACATTCTCTTTTCGACTCTCAATACCATAAAACTATACTGAAGGTAAGCAATGCTTTCTACTTGTGGGAAACCCCCTGCAAAGCTTTGATGGTTTTCTCTGGACTGGGCTTAAAAGGCTGTAAGGTGTTTTCCTTCTCCTGTCTGTTTCTCCCCCCCTCAGGGGGGCATGTTTGCTGGCCAGCTCACTAATGTAGGCATGTGGCAGATGTTTGCCTTGGGGGAGAGGCTGAGGAAGAACTATGTGGAGGACATCCCCTTCCTTTCACCAACCTTCAACCCACAGGAGATTTTGTGAGTCATTTGAAAAACAGATTTTGTACTAATTTTAAGGTCTTGAGCATGAGGAAACCTGTCCTGATGCCCCAGATGGTTCCCACTCTCACCCAAGGTTGTCTGGGGTAGTTATGCTTATAAATAGGATTTTGTGAACAGGTGATCATTGGAGGTCATGACATTCATTGGCTTTTGGACCCCTTGGGGTAGCCATCTCGTAGAGATCGAAGATTCTTCCCAGCCCCATAGCTCTCCTTAGGTACCCTTGAAAACTTCCCAGCTGCTCTCTGGAATAAAGTAGAGTATATATAATTAAATCTTCATTTTCTGAGTATCTCTACCTTTTTGTTTCTTTACAGTATTCGTTCCACTAATATATATCGGAATCTGGAGTCTACTCGATGTTTGCTGGCTGGGCTTTTCCAACGTCAGCAAGAAGGTTCGAATTGGGAGTCTGAAAGTCAGCTCCTGTCCCTGAGGAGCTTTTTCTGATTCCAAAGCCCCCGTCTTTCTCTTCCTCGGTGCCTGTTCCCTTGGTTTCTCTTCTCTTGCACACATAGAAGCCATGGCGTACCTACTTTATTGGGCCCTCCTGCCTGTGCTTCTGCTGCCTTGCCAGCCTGACCTTCATAGCTGCAGAAGTGTGTCAGCTGCTCTGATGGGCCTCTGCCTCTCGACTCTTCCTCTTAAACTCCCACACAAGCTGCATGAGGCAGCCCTAGCCAGGTCTGTGAACAATATTGGGGCTTTTTGCTTAGGTGAGACAATGCTGAAAAGCAAGGAGGGACACTTAGCTGGTACCTAAGCCTGCTGCTCCTGCTCTGGTCTTGGCAGTAATTGTAGTTAGTCTTTCCTAGTTGAGGAAGTCTATTGATTTGGGCTTTTGGCAAATTCAGCCAGTGAATGATTGCAGCTAGTGGTTCCCAAACCTTGACACCACCAAGGATCACATTTTGATTTTCCTTCATGGTTCCCATGTATTGAGGACCTTTATCAAATGAAGCTGCATTTGGTTACATACAGTTGATTCAAATTTACATTTAATTGCTGGTCTGAATTTCAGGTCATCATGACCTCGCTAACATTAAAATACTAAAGGTGCCATAAGGCAAAGGATCTTGTAATTTCGTGTAGCCTCTTTAGCAGTATCTCAAACAGTTATAACATTTCCATCAGGCTTTTTAAAAAATATGTAAAATGGTGGAAACCTCCAGGCCAAAGGAGGCTGGCCTTGCTTTCAGCTGGGTTGGGTAGTACTACTGATTCTGGCTGAAGTTGACTGCTGGCCACAATAGCATGTTTCTAAGTAACACACAGAAGATATAATGGGCTGTTCCTTATTTTCCAAGAGCCCCTAAGCTTAGGAACTCCATAATGTCTGGCCTTCTGAAGGCTCGTCACTTGCTCAGCTTCTAAAAGGCAGATGTCTTCTTATAAACACCAAAAGTATGATGAAGTAGGAAAAATGTTTCTTGGTGGCAAACTGATCTCTAGTCAGGTCTCAGACTGAGGCTGCCCCAGGCTTTCAGCAAGGAAAGAAGTGATGTCATCGTCGGCCTCTGGTGGCTGGTTGGGTAGCAATTCCCTGTCGTGGGTCTCCAGTTGGACTTCTGTCGCAGTGATTTCCATACCTTGGCTAATATCAAAGGACTTGAATACAGCAAAGAACCCTACAAGATGATACGATTAGTAGAAGTGGTACAACTCTGGGATATTGTTTCAGGAGTGAACACTTAGAGAAATCCCAGAGGACTATGGGTAGGCTATAGAGAATCAGGCTGTGGCAGCAGCTGGAGGTTGTTGGTCTGCAGCATGTGGTCATTGATTCAGCATATGTGAGTGCCAACTCAGATGAGCCTTCTTTTTCTTTCTTTCTTTTTTTTTTTTTTTTTTTTTTTTTTTGTATTTTTCCAAAGTGAGAACCAGGGGAGAGGCAGACAGACAGACTCCCGCATGTGCCCAACCGGGATCCACCCAGCATGCCCACCAGGGGGTGATGTTCGGCCCATCTGGGGCGTTGCTCTGCTGCATTTGGAGCCATTATAGCGCCTGAGGCAGAGGCCATGAAGCCATCCTCAGCACCCGGGCCAGCTTTGCTCCAATGGAGCCTTGGCTGTGGGAGGGGAAAAGAGAGATAAAGAGAAAAGAGAGGGGGAAGGGTGGAAAAGCAGATGGGTGCTTCTGTGTGTCCTGGCCAGGAATCAACCTGGGACTTCCACATGCTGGGCCGATGCTCTACCACTGAGCCAACCAGCCAGGGCCACAGATGTGCCTTCTTTATCATAAACTGTAGGTCCAATATCCAGACACCAATATCTGACACCGGATAGGGATTATCCTGTGTTATATTAAAGGTTTAAATTATAGTTCTTATTCTAACATTTAAAGGGATTGTTATGCACTAAGCATAGTAAAAGCTTTGCATATATGAACTTGCTTAATTCTTGTAATAACCCTGTGAAATAGATAACATTAGCATCAATTTACAAATAAGAGAACAAAGGTACAGAGAGGCTAAGTGACTTTCCTATGGACACAAAACTGGCAAAAGGTGGAGCTTGGATTCAAATCCAGGCAATGTGATTTCAGAATCCATACCCTTCACCTTCATGCTTCTCAGAAGACATGTACATCTGGAGAGAACTTCTCTGATCATTTGACCCAGTGGTCCCCAACCTTTTTTGGGCCACAGCCCGGTTTAATGTCAGAAAATATTTTCACAAACCAGCCTTTAGGGTGGGATGGATAAATGTATCACGTGACCAAGACAAGCGTCAAGAGGGAGTCTTAGACGGATGTAACAGAGGGAATCTGGTCATTTTTTAAAAATAAAACATCGTTCAGACTTAAATATAAATAAAACAGAAATAATATAAGTTATTTATTCTTTCTCTGCGGACCAGTACCAAATAGTCCATGGACCTGTACCGGTTCACGGCCCGGTGGTTGGGGACCACTGATTTGACCAACAAAGTGTGCCTAAATTCTGATATTCTAGTCAAGTTACCACAAGCTACTTTTAAAGTCTTGGGGGTATGATTGTCAATAATTTGAGAATAATAGCTCTTTGGGGCTTAGATTCACCTAATTACTCCACAAATTGACCTCAGTGAATTCCAAAGAGCTGCAGATGGGAGCTGTTTCTTTCACCATTAGAGAAGGTCAGGCTTGAGCTATGGAGAAAGGGGTGCTACCACAGGCCCTTGCCAACTCTGACACAGAGCAAAGCATAGGGAGGTGTTAGAGCACCTTCTTTGAGCATCGATGAGAGTGAACAAAGTTACTTGTGAGCTCTGAGCAATAGGGAGCAGCTGCAAGGTCTATGAGAAACATTGTAGCCTGACCAGGCGGTGGCGCAGTGGACAGGGCGTCGGACTGGGATGCAGAGGACCCAGGTTTGAGGCCCTGAGGTCACCGGCTTGAGTGCGGGCTCATCTGGTTTGAGCACAGCTCACCAGCTTGGACCCAAGGTCTCTGGCTAGAGCAAGGGGTTACTCGGTCTGCTGAAGCTCCCCGGTCAAGGCACATATGAGAAAGCAATGAATGAACAACTAAGGGGCTGCAACGAAGAGTTGATGTGTCTCATCTCTCTTCCTGTCTGACTGTCCCTGTCTGTCCCTCTCTCTGTCTCTCTGTCTCTGTCACACACATACAAAAAAGAAAAGAAACATTGTAGTCTAATCTTTGGTTCCTAGCAGTTCATCTGAAAGGCTGGTTTTCATTTGGAGCAGGATGATGGGGTCTGAGAGGATTTGTGGCCTCATAGTCACCTTTCTTAGATTATCATGTGATAAATCACCATACTGGCCTATAGGCTTAACTTTGGAAGCAAGAAAGTCACCTAGTTCTGATAAAGTCAGAGACAGCCCATTTATTAGAAAGCCCATATGCTGATAGTGTCTTAAGGTCAGGTTTTCTGGAATGGGTTAGCCGTGGACGGCAAACTCATTAGTCAACAGAGCCAAATATCAACAGTACAAAGATTGAAATTTCTTTTGAAAGCCAAATTTTTTAAACTTAAACTATATAGGTAGGTACATTGTTATTAACTTAATTAGGGTACTCCTAAGCTGGCCTTTGAGCCACACTCAAGGGGCCAAAGAGCTGCATGTGGCTCGCGAGCCGCAGTTTGCTGAGCAGGGGGTTAGGGGAGTGCCAGTTTGATTCCGGTCTGTGCCTGCCCTAGTCTATCTGTGCCCCAATTAGGAGGGTTTGTGCCAGACAGAACAAGGCTAGTACTTGCTTTCTCCATTGCTCAGACCATAGGAGAGCTCCTGTTGGCAAGGCCAGAGCATGTTGAAGTCATTCACTGTCCTTAAGGGATGACCTTGATGATCTGCCTCCTGGAGCAGCTCCCTCTGTGTAGACAAAACAAAGAAGGGGGAGGAGATGTGGGGAAGAACAAGCCGAAGCCTCTTCCTGCCTGTGCTCCCTCTTCCAGGACCCATCATCATCCACACTGATGAAGCAAGCTCTGAAGTCTTGTACCCCAATGCCCAGAATTGCTGGAGACTGCGGGAACGAATGAGGTGACTACCCTGGGTTCTTGCTCACAGCTGGGGGACCGACAGTGGGCCTGCCTGTACTTATTATCGTGGTGGGTGAGGGATAGAAAGGATAGCATTACACTCAGTTCTGACACTGCTTTCCAGGAAATGAAGAAGCTCTTGCTTACAATGGTTGACCCATAGTGAAGGGACAGGAAACCTGGGGAAAACCACATACTGGGTTAGAGAGATGGCACATACATCCACGAAAGGGGCTTTGCTATTTCCAAAGCATTATTCTCTCGACAATCTTGAGGTCTCAGATGGGGCAGATGAAGAAACTAATAGGTTAAATAAAAGATGATTGAGCCAGTCATTGAACTGCAAATCCAGGTAGGCAAGCAGAAGAAACAGATTTTCTTTCTCTTACCAATATGCTGCCCTGTAGGATAAGTTGGTTTGAGCTGATGGCACTTTTCAGTGTTCAAGTATTTCTGGGATATACTAAGAGTATAAAGTATGTGTCCCACAGAAGAAAATGGATTCTATTTTTCAAGCATACCTAGGCCATGCTTGCATTGTTTTTGGTATAATAAAAGAAAATGCTAGAGTGGGATTTGGAAAATTTAGGCTTTTATTCTAGCTCTGGTACTTGCTAACTTTTACAAATCATTTTTCACCTCATTGAGCCTCAGTTGACTCATCTGTAAAATGGGAATAATGACAACTAACCTCTGAGTTGTTGAAGATTAAATGAGATTCCAAATGTTGAATGAGATGTACTTTGTACACTTTTAATCACTATACAATATAAGAGAACACTTTTATTTTTTGGCAGAAGCCAGAGGCAGGCTGCCTCTTTGCAGCCAGGAATCTCAGAGGATTTGAAAAAGGTGAAGGAGGGGATGGACATTGCCAGTAGCGATGAAGTGGACTTCCTCATCCTCTTTGACAATGTGGCTGCTGAGCAGGTGGGATGACTCTCCTCCTTGGGAACCTGGATGGCCTGGCCCCTGAGTTGGCACTGGGTGGAGAGAAGTGAGTGGAGGCCTCCTGGTTTAGAGGCAGCTATGAAGGATAGGGAACATTCAAGGAGGAGGACTCACGCAGGAACACAGATGTTTAGCTCTAGACCAGAGTTCCTTGAAGCATGTTCGTTCCCCAGAATATCAGTGACCTGAGTGTGTGTGCTATGGATGGGCAGAAATGGGGTGGGTGGTGGGAAGATAAGGATTGTAGTCTAAAAATGTCAAAATCTCTGCATATTGAATTAGTTTTTGAAAAGTCTGTATGCATATCAGCATATTAAAGAATCTGAGAAGCCTTTAGTTAAAGAAGAAAGCTGATTAATCTTTAAATCTATTTTTCCCAAACTTATTTACCATAGAATTTTAAAACATCTAATAAATACTGAAGATCACACAATGGGAAATGCTTCTCCAGATTTAAAAGTCAGACACCTGAAAAGTGCATAGCCTGAATCTTCCATCCTTCTCTGGTGAAGAGAACAGTGTACCCTTAAGGCAGAAATGCACCTTGTGCTTATGTATAAGTTCATAAGACAAGAATTTATATTGAGTATATATAGGCCATATTTTCTGGAAACAATTTTGGGGAAAATGAAGGCCATGAATTACTTGCCTTGTATTTGATTCACCTTTTTTTCTATCACAGTTTCAAAATATACAAATGGTTTTTTTTGTTTTAGAGTAGATAGAAAGCCATCAGAAAGGGAGGGAAAACAATTTTTTTTCTGGGCCTTCAGATCTATAGGAATAGTTTCTGAAGGGCCTTGAGGACATAGCTTCTTGAACTGTGAAGGCCCTTCCCAGGGTCCTGAAGGCTCCATGGAAGCTGATCAGCTGCCAGGCTCAGTGAATGAGAAGCATTTCTTTCTAAAAACATACCTGTGGCCCTTTTAGGTGCATGGCCTCCCGAGCTGCCCCATGCTGAAGAGATTTGCACAGATCATTGAACAGAGAGCTGTGGACACAGCCTGCTATATGCTAAGTGGAGACAGGTGAGGGGCCTCTTCAGCTGCTGGCATGAAGGCATGCTTGGTCAGGCCTCCAGTGTGTGAGGAAGGGGGTTTCATCAGGCCACTGACACCTGCCAGCTGGCATCCGTATATGTGCATTGGCAGAAATTAGCCCATTCTGCTGGATTACTGAGTGGGCTCAGCGTTAGGTTCTTATACTTTTGGAGCTGGAACAGAACTGGTGATTTAGAGCTTCTGTTCACTCTTATACTGAATTAGGAGCCACCACTTGACTGAGTTTCTTTTAATCACCGACACCTTTTTCTGTAAGTTTCAAAGGATTTAAAGTAGGAGAGCTGAAGTAAGAATAATTATTGTTCACTTTATCACTTCCTAGTTTACAAATAATTTTCATGTTCTCGCTGTTAGATAGGTATCATTATCTCTGATAGAGTCCAAGTCCTGGCTTTATAATTGAAGAAACTGGGCTATGGAATGTGGGCTACCTTGCCTCAGCTCAGCTAGCAAGTGGCAGAGCCAAAATTTGGACCCAGGTCTTCCAACTATCAATCCTCTGCTTTCTTTATATTACTGATACTTAGGGCTCTGTTTATAGAAGGCCTATTCCCTCATTATCAGAATGGACACTTTCTCTGTTACCCAATTACAAAAAACATATTCTTCTGATTGGTTAAGAGCATTTCGGGGATCCAAGGTGGTGATGGAGTAGGTGAATGTTACACTACCTCCTACAGGATCAAACTGGAGTTATAACTAAATTAAAGAATAATCATCCTGAATAACCAACTCAAGACTAAATGAAGAGGAATCTTATAACAAAGGATTCACAGAAGCCGCATCAACACTGCTAGGAAGGACAGAGATGCAAAAGGGCTGGCCTTGCCCCCATGAGCAACAGCTGAGCTTCTAGAGGGGTATCCCAGCTGCAGAGCGGTTCCCCCTGAAAGGTGTAGATCCTAAATTCTAAGCCAGACTCCCCAGCCCAGAACACCAGAGCCAGGAATTGGTGCCCACATAGCATACAGCTATGAAAAGTAGTGAGGTTTCTATCTGCCAGAAAGAGATGGGAGTCTGCAGAGAATGGGCACCCTCTTAAAGAGCCAATACACAAAATCTCATTCACAGCCACTTAACCATGGGCTTCAGTGGAGGGAGGGCTGAGTGGCTAGAGTCACTTGAGAACTGTCAGAGGTTTGCAGCCCTGGGGAGAGACACAGTGGGGAACAGTCACCAGGATCACTATCCCAAGTCATTCTCCAATACCACAGTCATCATCTTTCATGGGTGGAGCACTGCCCTCTTTATGGCATTAGCCTGGGCTAAAGTAATTGCCCCACCTGCTGGACTTTCTCTTGCCCCACCCTGAGGAGATTAGGCTTTGGCCTTGGCCAGAGATCAGAGGTCTGGAAAGACTCAGGGGATGACAGTGATCCAGTTGTCTGGCTTTGAGGCGGGGGCATTTCACCCCACTTTCCTGTGTTTCTGACTGGCACTTCCCCCTAATGGGAGATTCAGTAGAACCACACTCCTGGCTCCAGAGGCCCTATGCAGGGAAAACAGCTGTGGTTAGGCTTGCTCGCTTGTTTTCCGGCTTCAAGTACTTTATATGATTAGTGAAGAGCAGAAAGCCAAATGTGTGTAGCCTATATGAGGCTACAGGTTTTTTCTTTCCCTCTGTGTGGATCGCATGCCTACCACCACAAGGGGTAATTTTCCTGTTTGCTCACCCACTACCATGAGAAGCAGTTCTCCCCTACCTGTTCACTCACCCACTGTTGCGAGAATCCAAAAAATGAGAATGCCCCAATGCCTTTCAGCTCTGTGGTTCTGTGGTTTGCCTGAATCCAACCTGAACCTGTCTGGCTTTGAACCCTGACATTACACCTGACATGGTGGGCAGGATTTGGTTCAAACCAGTATGGAACTTGCATTACACCCTACCTGCCTGAATCTTAGTGGCTCCACCCTACTTAGGTGGGTCAAAATCTGGGACAGACTCAGACCTGTGACTTTGGGGTGAGAGCCACACCCACCATTTTTCCTGAAGCCCAACCAGCACTTCTCTCTCAGGGAGCTCACTAGCTCCACCCTCCTAACCCCACCAGAAGCTCTTTCAGTGATTCAGCTTAACAGGCAGCTGGCAGACAGAGGAGCTGGAGGCAGAGCTCAGAGGACCTTGGGACTTTTGCTGAACTACCACCAGGACAGGTGCTGGTAAAAGCCAACCTTGGTGTGCAGCTTGGTCCTTCCCATGTGCACCTAAGCCCAGCAGAGGCAACCACAAACTGTGGACTTTTAGCTTCAAACAGGTCATTGAGGGGCAGTCATAAGCAGCATTTTACATTGGCCTGCACCATGCTCCCTCTGAAAAAGCCCAGAACCAAAACACCCAATGGCCAGCTTCAGACATCAGAGCAGGATCCAGTTAGTCACAAGCAGCATATCAAAAGGGAGATCTCATCAGGCACTGAAACAGCTGAGGTGAATTCTGCTTCCTATGGTCGGCACCTACACAGCAGCCCACATGCGTAGGTTGTGGTAGAGCCTCACAGTTGGCCAGCCTGAGGTTCAGCGCCACAATCAAGACTCAATTACAACAGGAGGGTTCATGTAACCCACACAAGGGACATTTCTGGAGCCAACAGAGCACCTATTACATAAGGCCACCCCATAAATTTGGGAATCATAGCACATCTATCTAATGCATAGAAAAAAACACAATGAGACAGACAAAATGGGGGGGAAAAACAGGCCCTAAATGACAGAACAGATCTCTCCAGAAAAATAGCTAACTGAAATGGGGATAGGCAACTTATCAGAGATAGAGTTCAAAGTAATGGTCATACCAGTACTCAAGGAACAAAGTGACAACTTCAATAAAGAGGTAACAGCATAAAAAAGGAAATAGAAATCATAAAAAGGAACTAGTCAGAGATAAAGAATATAATATCTGACATTAAGAATATACTAGAAGGAATAAACAGTAGCTTGGATGAAGAAGCAGAGGGTTAAATTAGCAATTTGGAAGACAAGTTAGAAAACAACAGCTACCGTGGCCAGATATCTCAACTGTTTAAGAGCATTGTCCCAGAGAACAGAGGTTGCCAGTTTGATCCCCTGTCAAGGCACATACAGGCACAGATCAATGTACCTGTTTCTCTCTCCCCCTGCCTCTCTTGCTAAAATCAATAAATAAACATTTAAAAAAAGATTTTAAAAAAATATAAAAAAAAGAAAACAGGCAATTAGAGCAGCAAAAAAGAAAAAAATTATAAAAAATAAGGATAGTTTAAGGGCCCTTTGGGACAACATAAAGTGTAACAACACCCATATCATAGGAGTACCAGAAGGAGGAGAAAGAGAGCAAGAAGTTGAGAATCTATTTGAAGAAATAATAACTGAAAACTTCCCTGATCTGGTGAAGGAAAAAAGACACATAAGCCCAGTAAGTATAGAGAGTTCCAAAGACGATGTACTAAAGAGGCCCATACCAAGACACATCATAAAATAACCAAGGTTAAAGACAAAGAATCTTAAAGGGAGAAAGAGAAAAGCAGTTAGTTACTTATAAGGGTGCTCCCATAAGGCTGTCAGCTGATTTCTCAACAGAAACATTTCAGGTCAGAAGAGATTGGCATAAAATAGTGATGAAAAGTATGGACCTACAACCAAGACTACTTTACCCAGCAAGGCTATCATTTACAGTTGAAGGAGAAATAAAGTACTTCCCAGACAAGAAAAATTTAAAGTAGTTTGTTACCACCAAATCAGTATTAAAAGAAATGTTAAAGGGCCTTCTTTGAGGAGAACAACAAACAAAGGAACACAGTTGAAAGAATAAAATGATAATAAATATATACCTATCAGTAATCACTTTACATGTGTCTTAAATACTCCAATCAAAAGACACAGGGTAGATGACTAGATAAGAAAATAAGACCAGTATATATGTTTCTACAAGAGATCCACCCCAGAACAAAAGTTATACACAGTCTAAAAGTAAATGGATGGAAAAAAGATATTTCGTGCAAATGGAAAGGGAAAAATGCTGGGTTAGCAAGAGTTACATCTGACAAAATAGACTTTAAAACGAAGGTTATAGTAAGAGACAAAAGACATACCTAATGATAAAGGGAGCAATCCAACAAGAAGACACAACCCTTGTGAATATTTATGCACCCAACATAGAAACACCTAAATATATAAAGCAAATCTTGATGGTCATAAAGGGACAAATTGACAGTAATACAGTCATAGTGGGGAATTTTAACACTCTACTGACATCAATGGATAGATCTTTCAGATAAAATATCAATAAGGAAAAAGCAGCCTTAAATCACATAGTAGACCAGACAGATTTAATTAATAGCTTCAGAGCATTTAACCCCAAAGCAGTAGAATATACATTCTTTTCAAGTGCACATGGAACATGTTCTAGGGTAGATGGCATCGTAGGACTCAAATCAAGTATTAATAAATTTAAGAAGATGGAAATGTTATCAAGCATCTTCTCTGACTATAATAGTATGAAACTAAAAATCAATCACGAGAGAATAAAACAAAGACATGGAGGCTAAGTAACATGTTACTAAACAATGAATGGGCTAATGAGATCAAGGAAGAAATCAAAAGATATTTTGAAGCATGTGAAAGTGAGGACACAACAACCCCAAATCTATGGGACACAGCATTAGCAGCCCTAAGAGGGAAATTTATAGCATTACAGGCCTACCTCAAGAAACAAGAAAAATTTAAAATGAACAATCTAACTTTACACTTAAAGTAACTAGAAAAAGAACAACAAAGACCAAAGTGAGGGGAAGGAAGGAAATAATAAAGATCAGAGCACAAATAAATAAAATAGAGTCTAAAAAAAAATACAGCATATCAATGAAACCAACAACTGGTTCTTTAAAAAGATAAGATTGACAAACCTTTAACCTGACTCATCAAGAGAAAATGAGAGAGGACCCAAATAAATGAAATCAGAGGTGAAAGAGGAGAAGTAACAGCAGACACCAAAGAAATAAAAAGCATAGTAAGGAAATATTATGAACAACTATATGCCAACAATTGTATAATCTGGACAGAATGGATAAAATCCTAGAAACACACTGTCTTCTAAAACTAATCAGGAAGAATCAGAGAATCTGAATAGAGAGATTACAGGTAGTAATGAAGAAACTCCCAAGAAACAGAAGTCCCTGACTAGATGGCTTCACTGGTGAATTTTACCAGACATTCAAAAAAGAATTAACTCCTATCCTTCTCAAACTATTCCAAAAATTTCAAGAGAGAGATAGGATTCCCAAGCTCATTTTTATGAGGCCAGCATTATGCCAACTCCAAAACCAGATAAAGGCACTTGGTACAAAGAAAGAAAACTATAGTTCAGTATTCCTGATGGACATAGATACTAAAATTCTCAACAAAATATTAGCAAACCAAGTCCAACAATACATTAAAAAGGTCATACACCATGATCAAGTGGGATTTATTTCAGGGATGCAAGTTTGGTACAACTTTTGCAAACCAATAAATGTGATATATCACATAAAATGAAGGAGGAAAATCACATGATCATATCAAAAGATGAAGAATAAAGTACTTGATAAAATCCAGCACCCACTTATTTTAAAAACCCTCTGTAATAATAGAGGAATATACCTCAACATAATAAGGATCATATATGACAAACCCATAGTCAACATCATATTCAGTGGGCAAAACTACAAGCATTTCCCTTGAGGTCAGGAACAAGACAGGGATGACTGCTCTCACCACTCTTATTCAACATAATACTGGAAGTTCTAGCCACAGCAATTAGAGAAGAAGAAATAAAAGGCATCCAAACTGAAAAGGTAGTAAAACTGTCATAATTTGCAGATAACATAATATTGTATATAGAGAACTCTAAAAATTCTACCAAAAAACTAGAACTGATAAATGAATTCAATAAAGTAACAAGATACAAAATAAATATCCAGAAATCATTTGCATTTTTATACACTAATAATGATCTATCAGAAAGGGAAACCAAGAAAATACCATTCACAATTGCTTCAAAAAGAATAAAATACCTAGGAATAAATTTAATCAAGGATGTAAAAGACCCGTACTCAGAAAATTATAAGACATTAAAGAAGATACAAATAGGTGGAAGCATATATTGTGTTCATGTATAGGAAGAATTAACATCATTGAAATGTCCATACTACCCAAAGCAATCTATAGATTCAACACAATTTCTTTCTAGATACCAATGGTGTATTTCACAGAACTAGAGCAAATATTCCAAAAATTTATATAGAACCACAAAAGACTCCAAATAGCCACAGCAACCTTGAGAAAGAAGAACAAAGTTGGAGGAATCCCACTATCCTACAAGAAATCAAAACAGCATGATTCTGGCATAACAACAGACTTATAGGTCAATGGAAAAGAATAGGTAGCCCAGAAATCAACGCATACCTATATGGTCAATTAATATTTGACAAAGGAGGCAAGAACTACCATGAGGTAAAGACAGTCTATTCTATAAATGGTTTTGGGAAAATTGGACAGGTATATACAAAAAAGAAACTAGACCACCTTTTTACACCATATACAAGAATAAATTCAAAGTGGATTAAAAACTTAAATATTAGACTCAAAATCATAAAAGTTCTAGAAGAAAACAGGCAGTAAAATCTTGGACATTTCTTGCAGCAATAATTTTTCTACTATATCGCCTTAGGCAGGGGAAATGAGAGAAAGGATAAACAAATGGGACTATATCAAACTAAAAAGTTTTTGCACAGCAAAGAAAATCATCAACAAACTGAAAAGATGACCCGTGGAATGGGAGAAGATATTGCCAATACATCTAATAAGGGGTTAATATCCAAAATTTATGAAGAACTAAAACTCAACACCAAAAAATCCAAATGACCAAATTAAAAAAATGGGCAAAGGACCTGAATAGATCCTTCTCCACAGAGGACATACAGATGGCCAATAGACATGAAAAGATGCTCAATGTCACTAATTATCAGAGAAATGTAAATCAAAACCACAATGAGATCTCACCTCACATTGGTCAGAATGACTTTCATCAGTAAATCAACAAACAAGTGTTGGCAAGGATGTGGAGCAAAAAGAACTCTCATGCACTGTTGGTGGGAGTGCAGATTGGTACAGCAATTGTGGAAAGCAGTATGGTGTTATCTCAAAAAATTAAAAAGTGGCCCTGGCCAGATAGTTTGGTTAGCATTGTCCCGAAGCTCAGAACCTTGGTCAAGGCACATACAGGAACAGATGTTCCTGTCTCTCTCTTGCTCTCTCTCATCCTCTCTAAAATCAATAAAATAAACATTTATTTTAATAATTTTATTTTTTTAATGGGGCGACATCAATAAATTAGGATACGTATATTCAAAGATAACATGTCCAGGTTATCTTGTCATTCAATTATGTTGCATACCCATCACACAAAGTCAGATTGTCCTCTGTCACGTTCTATCTAGTTTTCTTTGTGCCCCTCCCCCTCCCCCTTTCCCACTTCCTCTCCCCCCTCCCCCCGTAACCACCACAATTTTATCAATGTCTCTTAGTCTCACTTTTATGTCCCACATATGTATGGAATAATGCAGTTCCTGTTTTTTTCTGATTTACTTATTTCACTTCGTATAATGTTATCAAGATCCCACCATTTTGCTGTAAATGATCCGATGTCATCATTTCTTATGGCTGAGTAGTATTCCATAGTGTATATGTGCCACATCTTCTTTATCCAGTCATCTATTGACGGGCTTTTTGGTTGTTTCCATGTCCTGGCCACTGTGAACAATGCTGTAATGAACATGGGGCTGCATGTGTCTTTACATATCAATGTTTCTGAGTTTTTGGGGTATATACCCAGTAGAGGGATTGCTGGGTCATAAGGTAGTTCCATTTTCAGTTTTTTGAGGAACCACCATACTTTCTTCCATAATGGTTGTACTACTTTACATTCCCACCAACAGTGTATGAGGGTTCCTTTTTCTCCACAGCCTCTCCAACATTTGCTATTACCTGTCTTGTTAATAATAGCTAATCTAACAGGTGTGAGGTGGTATCTCATTGCAGTTTTGATTTGCATTTCTCTAATAACTAAAGAAGATGAACATCTTTTCATATTTCTGTTGGCCATTTGTATTTCTTCCTGGGAGAAGTGTCTGTTCATGTCCTCTTCCCATTTTTTTTATTGGATTGTTTGTTGTTGAGTTTTATGAGTTCTTTGTATATTTTGGATATTAGACCCTTATCTGAGCAGTTGTTTGAAAATATCATTTCCCATTTAGTTGGCTGTCTGTTTATAAAATAAACATTTTTTAAAAAAATTAAAAATAATCCTTCCTTAGACCCAGTGATCCCACTTCTGGGAATATATCTCAAAACACGAATTCGAAAGAATATATATACCCTTATGTTCATTAAAATGTTATTTACAATTGCCAAGATTTGGAAACAGCTCAAGTGCCCATCAGTAGATGAGTAGATAAAAAACAAAACAAAACTGCTATACATTTACACAATGGAATACTACTTGACCATAAAAAGGGGAAATCTTTCCTTTTAATGGCAGCCTGGATGGACCTGGAGATTATTAGGCTAAGTGAAATAAGCCAGTCAGAGAAAGACAAGTACTGTATGGTTTCACCCATGTGTGGAATCTATAAAACAAAACTAATAGAAAAATAGAGACAGACTCATACGTAGAGAACAGGCTGACAGCTGGTGGGGATGAGAGGCTGGGTGAAAGAGGTAGCGGGATTGAGCAAAAAAAGACAAGAAAAACTCATGGGCTCGGACAGCAGTGTGATGATTGCCCTGGGGCGGGGCAGCTGGAGGAGGTTATAGGGGGATAAATAATGATGGATAAAGACTTGACTTGGGGGGGCAGTGAACACAATACCGTATATAGAGATGTGTTGTTGAATTGCATGCGCGAAACCTGTATAATTATGTTAATCAGTGTCACTTCAATTTAATTTTTTTAAAAAGTACATTCAGCTTACACTCAGCTTAGATGACTTAGTAGAGGAGGGGACTGGAAATAGAGTAGCAGGGCTAGGAAGATGAGTGGGAAGAAAAGCAGCTATCATTTCAAGAATTTGCAGTGTGTTGCATAAGAATAAGAGCTTCTGACTGCTTTTCTCCCAATCAGAGCCAGTGTGTCCACTTACACTGAGGGCATCCAGAAGGCTCCAGCCTCACCACTCAGCTTGCTGTCATTACCTGTACTTGCGACTTTCCCTCATCTGTTTCTGAAGCTGCTCCAACAGACTTAAATTGTCACTGACTGCCCTCTTCTCCATTAATACACCCACACCCACACGTACACACACACACATATACTTAGCAAATATTTTAGGCTTTGTGCCTTATGCTTTATCTGTTGCAACTACTCACCTCTGCCCATATAGCATGAAAGCAGCCATAGACAATATGCAAACAAATGGGTACAGCTGTGTTCCAATAAAATTTTATTTACAAAAGCAGGCAGGTGGGTTGGATTTGACCAATGGCCATAGTTTACTTTCTTCTGGTGTAAAGCATTTTAAACAAGACCTGTTTAAACAAAACCATACAGTATTTGTTTTTCTCAGACTGGCTTATTTTTCATTTTAATTAGCCCTGATTTCATAAAACTAATGTTTCTTCAAGCACAAATGGTTACAACCTCACAATGCCATCCAATTTTGCTTGGCCTGCACACATTTTCTGGAAAGTGTATATACTTATAGTATTGGTTGCCTACTCCTCATCCTTGCTCAACTTTCCCTGATTTGTATAGGCGGCCATTTATTCAGTCAGCATAAATAAGGATTGGGCTAAGATAATCACAGCAGCACCATTTCCTTTTGTCAGTTATTCAGTTCTGGGAATTCTAGGAGAGGTTTATTTTCCTTTTTGATAACAAGTGAGAGGCACCAAAACCAAGTCTTTTGGCCACTTACTAGCCCTCATTTTACTGCTTTGTTTAGTACTATGATACAATATACTTTGAGTTACAACATCCACCTTGTGATCATGAGGTGACCAGCCTGAGAACGAAAGTGTGGAGCCACAGTGCCAACTATGAGAGCCCTACCATTGAACTTCTTGTTAATCAAATCTGTAAATAAGAAAGGTCCTTATGAGCCCTGGCCAGTTGACTCAGTGCTAGAGTGTCAGCCAGCATGTGGAAATCTTGGGTTCAACTCTCGGTCAGGGCACACAGGAGAAGTGGCCATCTGCCTCTCCACCCCTCCACCCCCCACCCCCTGCAGCCATGGCTTGAATGGTTTGTGCAAATTTGGCCCTGGGTGATGAGGATGGTTCCATGGACTCAACCTCATCCGATAAAAGAACTTGGTTGCCAAGTAACAGAGCCACAGACCAGCCAGGCAGAATATCACCTGGTAGGGGCTTGCCAGGTGGATCCCTGTTGGGGCACATGCAGGAGTCTGTCTCTGCCTCCCTGCATCCCACTTAGTTTTTAAAAAGAAAGAGAGAAAGAAAGGTCCTTATGGTCTAATCTCCAAACAAGGCTGCTGACCCATGGGAGGTATAGTTTAGTATGTGGTTCCTTCAGATCACTTTTCTAAGGGCCTTCTGTTAATTCCTGAAAGTCCTTACCAGCTTTGTTCTTTTATTCCTGAAGGCCTAGTTCTGTTTGACTTCTCTGGTTACCCTACCAGCACAGCTCCTCCCATCTCAGCTGCATTCATACCAGGTCTATATGCTGATGCATTTGATGTTGGAAGAGTTTGTGCACAAAGAACCCTCAAACTTGAGGTAGTGCCATGTTTCTCCTTCCAACCTATCACTGTTCCTCATAATTGACTTGTCTTTTTCTCAGTTCTGTCTGATCTGTCTGAGGTCCTCAGGGAAAGAATCAGCTTGTGCCCTCTGAGTGCTGTGTAACTGGTGGGGGCTTAAATGTTGTTTTCTTGCAATAGGGAAAGTCTTCAGATGGCAGTTGGACCATTTCTCCACCTCCTGGAGAGCAACATGCTGAAAGTTGTGGACCCTGACATTTTATCCGGCCAGAATAGGTACGTGGTACAGCAACTCGGCTTTGTGCAGCTGAGGGCAGTGGGTGGGGGGTGAGGGGCAGAGGGCTCAGGCTGTAGAGAAGAATCCCAGGTTTTAGGTGGGCAAGAACTAGGCTGTCAGTGACTGAAGGTAGATATTTAAGAGGCCGTGAGTCCCAAAGACATTCACAACATTTAACCTTTCTTCCCACTACACCCATTCTACCATATTATAAAATTTTAATTTTAGTTAAAAGACTCCTAAATTTATTTTTGTTTTTTTTCTAATTGAACATGTGTCAAACAGTATAGCTAATTATGATGTCACACTGATTTGCCATTATAATAACCCAAAACAAAGGGAATTGATTAATAGATTATTTATTTTGAATACCTTCATTGAGTATATAGAAAGATAAGATGCCATTAGGCATTTTAAAATGTTGGAAGTGGCTTGTGAACCTCCATCACCACTTTGTAAAGCCTAGGAGCCCAGGATAGGGACCACAGGTTTAGAATGTTCTGTATCCTAGGCACTTGCTAAGCACAGTGTGGTCTGCAGATGAAGGCTTTGTTTTACCATCACCTGGGAGTTTTTTAGTTTCTCAGGCTCCAGCCTGACCTATTGAATTAGAATCTTCATTTTAACAAGACCCACAAGGAAAGACTGGGGACAGTGAGTTGAAACAGGAACATTCAGGAACTTGGGGGCCAAGATTTATAATAGCAAATTACAGGAATGCCCATCCCTGTCCATCACAGTACCCATGATAACAGTACAGTTCCTGCTGGCCTTTGCCACTTTGCCCCCATTGGCCTTATATCGGTAGACTACTATAGGACTCAGTGCTAGTCTTCTAGTTTGGGGATCAACATATAAGATCCTTGATCTTTCCCAAAATAGATAGAAGAGTCAGATAGATACGGATCAAAATAGCAACTTTATTACTGATTAAAACCATTTGGAGAATGAGTTGAGAGCAAAAGAGGTTCATTAATATTTCTCTGAAATGAACTTAATTTCTCCGAAATGCAAGCTTCCCCAGCAAAGAGGAATGCTTGCTCTACTAAACTCATTGCGCACTTGAGTAGGAAGAACATTTGCCTTAGGCAGGCAGGTTCCAGAGAGAAAAGAGGAAGGGCCCAAAGCACATTTGTTCA
Organism: Saccopteryx leptura; assembly: GCF_036850995.1. Lineage (NCBI taxonomy): Eukaryota > Metazoa > Chordata > Mammalia > Chiroptera > Emballonuridae > Saccopteryx > Saccopteryx leptura. Next base: position 283,976,003 of record NC_089504.1, read on the forward strand.
TATTCTTTGAAACTCATCGGGGTAGGACTGAGTGGGTAGGTGGGTGAGCAAGTGGGTGGGAGGAGGCCAAGAGGGCTACTCCGGTGGGGATTCCGCTTCATGAAAACATGGGAGTAGGAATAAGGTTTCTCCCACCATCTACTTAAAAGGAGTTTTATACCAGACTCAACTGATTTCTAGATGTCATCTTTTTTTTGAGGCAAGTGTTGTTCCTTACTGAAAAGAGGCAGGTAGTATCCTGGCCTCCAGATGCCTTAGTAAGGATTTGTGGAGAACTGTTTCCTCATTGCAGAAAGCTGTACCTCTATGCGGCTCATGATGTGACTCTCATGCCTCTCTTAATGGCCCTGGGGATTTTTGACCACAAATGGCCACCATTTGCTGTCGACGTGACCATAGAACTCTACCAGCACCAGGAATCTAAGGAGTGGTTTGTGCAGCTGTATTACCATGGGAAGGTAAGACCTTTGAGGTGTGGTTAGTTGATAGCTGGGCACCCTTCTCCCAATCCCAGCCACCTAGTTTCAAATACCAAGTCTCCCTCCTAGGGCCCAGTGGAACCTCCATTGGTATAATCAGCGTTCATTAAGGCAACTCATGGCTGTGGCCTAGGGATAGGCCGAATTTGACATGTAGAGGCAGGCTATGACTTGGGCTTATCCCAGTTCCATTATAGACTGTAGGAACAGGACCCTCCCCCCCTTCTCCTGAGTGTTTCTGCCAAGCTGTAACATCCTGACTAAGAAGCCTGTTTTGAAAATTAATGATGGTGTCTTTAGGAGGTGGTGTGTGCTGTCAGCGCTCTTGGTGCCTTGGCCACTTCGGCAGGTTGCTGTCCGGGGCAAAGGCTAGAGCAGTTCCCAGCTCTGGCCCTAATTTTACTGTATCTTCGCAGTCAGTTCAAAAGTTTTTGAATGACTTTACAAGCAGGCATAGTGCTCTTATTTTGGAACTGATTAGTGGGGTCTTGCTAGCTGCTATATGTGTGCATACACAGACCATTGAGCATAGCTGAAAACAGTAAGACAGGGTCCTGTCCCTGCTGAGGAATGTCTTTTTCACAGGAGCAAGTGCCGAGAGGTTGCCCGGACCAGCTATGCCCACTGGACAAGTTCTTGAACACCATGTCAGTTTACACCTTAAACCCAGAAAAATACCACACACTATGCTCTGAAGCACAAGTGATGGAAGTTGGAATGGAAAGTGACTGATTTTCCAAGCAGGATGTGTTAATTTTTAAATAAAATACCTTTACACAATGCCTCTGGCTGTTGTGTTTAGGAAAGGAAGGCACAAGAGTTAATGCGCATTAACAGAAGGTAAGAGTCTTTCCTTCCTGTAGGTAATATTAAGGCCACTTCTTGAAAGGAAAAGCAGCGTAATGTTGAGTCCAAAGGGATATTTCCGATATTGTGCCTTGATTTCCATGTCCAGAAACATCTACCCATGACATAAGCTGGAGACAACATGGCCCTATAGAATTATGTTGGCTTTGGACTTTAGTTCTTTATTTCACAAATATATAGTACCTACTATGCAGTAGTCATTTTAAAGGTGAAAAGTTTCTGTCCTCAAGTTTTTTTAGTCCAGTAGGAGAGACAGATAAGTAAATCTGTGATGACTATAAAGTATGTTTCATTCTGTGATAAGATATATCAGGGGCTATTTGGGTACAAAGAAGAAGCCCGTAGCCCAGCTGGCAAAGAAAGGTGAGTAGGAATTAACCAGGAAAGCAAAGAGGAAAAGATATTTTGTGTAGGTAAAAGGATGGCTTGAAGTTCAAGAGACATTGCTGGGCCATAAGATGGCACCAAGCTCTGGAGACCCAGCAGAAAGGTGCAGGAAGGTCTCAGCGTCTGGTGGCTGTAGCTCCAGGACTGAAGACAAGGGCTCCACAATGGTGGGCTGGAACCACTCCCAACATAAGAGCTCCACTTTTAACTGGGCTCCCAGGGGTACCTGTTTCCTTATTAATTTTCTCAATCTTCCCCAGAATCTATTTCTAACTTCTGCTTATCTCAAACAACTAATCCCTTTATCTTTCAGAGAAAATAGCAGTTACACAAACCTCTCCACTTCCAACCATATTTATGTTGACAACTCTCAGATCTACTTCTCTAGCTCAGGTTTCTCTTCTGAGCTTCAGACTCTCCTGTCTACTTGGATATACAATAGACAGAATTTTATATATCAGAATCAAACTCCTTTTCCTCCCAGACCTGCTCCTTCACAGGCTTCTCTATGTGAATGAAAGATACCTCCACCATCTACTCAGTTGCTAAACCAGAAGTCTCTCTTGTCTCCTTACTCTTCTCTGTCTTAATCAATTAAGTTCTATCAATCCTACCTATTTTATTTCTTGAATCTATTCCCACTTCTTTATCCTTGACCTTCAATGTCCCTTCCCCATCCTCACTCTGATGATTACTATAAGAAAGTAAAAGCAATGAGAAGAGATCATTGGTCTCACCACACCACCACCACCATGAAATCTGCTAACCCAGTTGTGTTGGTGGCCACAAGGCCTTTCTGTTACTAAGAATAAATCATCCCTATTCCTATCCAAGGCCAACATGACAGCTTTGCATTGACTCCTATATTTATCTTTTTTCTGCATTGTTAATTTTTTTATCAATATTGCTATTAGCATACAGATATGCTGTAACATCTTCTGTTAAATTTTTTCCTATGTCTTTGAACTACTATGCTATTTTTTCCTCCTCTTTACAACAAAACTTCTCAAAACAGTTACTTATACTTGCCATCTCTGATTCTTCCCTTCCCATTCTTTCCTGAACCAACTGTGATTAGGTACTCACCACTTCCAACTCCATGAAAACATCTCTTGTCAGAATTATTAATGACCCCTGAGTGCTTAATTCTGTAGCCAATTTTCAGTCTTCTTAATCAGAGTCTCATCAGTAGTCTTGGAATATTTTTTTTCTCTTGGCTACCATGACAAATACTCTCTTGGTTTTCCTCCAGCTTCCCAACTTATCATATTTTTGCTGATTCTACCTTTTTGTAATCTCTAAGTGTTGGAGTATCTCAGGGCTTGTAGTCCTTGGACTTATTCTCCTCAAGCAGTTCCATAGTATTTATACAGCGTCTCCTAAATGCGTATCTTAAATCTGGACCTTTCCCCTGAATTGTCATTTTAAATTGTGTACTCAATACCTCTATATGGTTATTTAAAATAATTAATATATATTAAACTTCTCATTGTTCACAATCAATGCTAAATTCTCATGCCTCTTTAAATGTACTCCTCCCACAGGCTTCCCCATCTACGTAAATGGCAGCACTTTTCACTCAGTTGCTTGGGTCAAGAGCTTTGGAATTACCCTTGATTTCTCTCTTTTTCTCATTCCTTCATCTAATCCATCAGTAAATCCTGTTGTGCTCTTCAAACTGTAGCTAAAACTGACCACTTCTCAAGATGTTCATTGCTACTATCTTAGTCCTAGCATCACCTCTCACCTGGATTTATTACAAAGTCCTGTTTCTGACCTTCCCCTCCCCCCAATTTAGTCTCAACATAGGCATTGCATTTAAAACATAAGTTAGATCATGTCATTCTTCTATTCAAAATTCTCTTCTGGCTACTCATATCAAAGAGATAGTCATCATAATGGTCCTCAAGGCCCTATGACATCCTCTCCTCTTTCTTCTCACTGTACTCCAGCCACCTTAACGTTCTTACTATCTTGTATGCCATGTAGCCCCAAAGTCTTGTCCTCACCTGGGATCTTTGCACAAGCTTCTCTGGAATTCCTCCTAGATATTTGCATAGTTGGCTCCCTCTCTTTGCTCAGATCTCAACTCAGTGTCATCTCACAGAGAGCCTCCCATATTATCCTATATAAAATATTTCAGACTCTTCCCCTCCTCTACCTCTAGCCTTAGTTACGTTCTATTACCTTGTCTTGGGCAGAATCATGTCCCCTCAGAATTTATATGTTGAAGCTCTAACCCCTAGTGCCTCAGATATGACTGGATATAGGGCCTTTAAAGAGGTAATTAGGTAAAAAGAAGTCATATGGGTAGACACTAATCTAATATGATTGATATCCTTATAAGAAGAGAAGGTTAGCAGTGGTAGAACATCAGCCCAGCATGTGGAAGTCCTGGGTTCGATTCCTGGTCAGGGCACACAGGAGAAGTGGCCATCTGCTTCTCCACCCTTCCCCCTCTCCTACCTCTCTTATCTCTCTCTTCCCCTATGGCAGCCAAGGCTCCACTGGAGCAAAGTTGGCCCCGGTGCTGAGGATGGCTCTATGGCCTCTGCCTCAGATGCTAGAATGGCTCTGGCCACAATGGAGCAATGCTCTAGATGGGCCGAGCATCCCCCCTGGTGGGCATGCTGGGTGGATCCTGGTTGGGCACATGTGGGAGTCTGTCTGACTGCCTCCCCGCTTCTAACTTTGGAAAAGTACAAAAAAACCCCCCAAAAATAGAAGAGGAAATTAGGACAGACACAGAGGAAAGACGATATGAAGACACAGGGAGAAAATGCCATGTACAAGCCAAGGAGAAACACCTCAGATGAAACCAACCCTGCTGACACCATGAACTTGACTTCTGGCCTCCAGAACTGTAAGGAAATACGTAAGCCACCTGATCTGTAGTACTTTGTCATGGTAGCCCTAGGAAACCAATATACCTTGTCCTATCCCCATTGTTTTCATCAGTACTTGATATCACACTTCTGTGTATTTATTTGCCTTCTCTTTACTCTCTAACTAGACTGTAAGCTCCATCAAAACAGACTTTTTACCTTGTTCACTGATGTGTCCCCAATAGCAGGAATAGTTCCTACCTGACCAGTGGTGGCGCAGTGGATAGAGCGTCAACCTGGGATGCTGAGGTCCCATGTTTTAAACCCTGAGGTGGCTGGCTTGAGCACAGGTTCACCAACTTGAGTGCAGGGTCACTAGCTCTCATGAACATCCCATGGTCACTGGCTTCAGCCCAAAAGTTGCTGGCTTGAGCAAGGGGTCTGTTGGGAAAGCAGCTGTGTTAGGCTTGCTCTCTTGTACTTTGCATGATTAGTGTGTGAGCATGTGGCAGCGCCATGTGTGGATAGATAGTCTATATAGGACTGTGAGTGCTTTTCCTCAGGGTGGATGGCAGATTGCGGATTGCTTGCCTACTACTGCAAGGGGCCTGTCTTGCTGTTTGTTCACCTGCTGCCCTAAGAAGCAGTTTTCCCTTGCCAGTTTGCTCGTCCACCATTGCAAGACTCTACTAAATGGGAATGGCAAGTGCTCAAACATTTGTTGAATTAATCAACTTATCCCCTTGACCGTTGCTATCCTGGGCCCATAATCATCCTCCCGGGTTACTTAGAGGCTTCCTAATGAGTTATATCCTTTCTTGCCTTCCGTTACCCTTTGAGACCTGGTTCCTGCTTACTTCTCCAGCCTCATCCCTCAACACACCCTCACACATCCCCTTTGACCAGACTGAACTGGTTTAAGAAAAATCTGGCCTCTCAAACACTGTTCCATGCCCTGACCCCTGGACACACACTCCCTCTGCCCCTCTAATCCCTGCTCACCTTGATGCTCCCATGTTTCTGTTTGTATTCAGTGGGTGCTGTCTGTCTCGTCTACTACTGCGATTCTAGAGCCAAGTACAAGACTTGGCACAAAGTGAACAACAAGCATTGAATTAATTCTGAACTCTTCCTACAGAGGTGGCTCTGTGCACTCTTCCCCACTCACCACCAGAGGAAAGCATGAAGTGAAGGACAACAAGGCTTCTTTTGGGTTCAGATTGACAGTCTGTATGTTTCTCTGTGGCCGCTGGACAGGTGTTTCTGAGCCTGTTTTTCCTCATGTAAAATGGAGATAACTGTATCTACTAATTAGCATGTTGTGAGAATTGAGTAAATGTAAGGGCTTTTAAATGTTCTTTGTTTGCCCTTTTGCTATTTCCCCCACTGGATCCTCAGCTGTGATAGGTTTCTTCAAATGGCATAGAACTTTGGGAATGTTCTTTTCAGCCGCCCTCTCTGCCAGCAGTGCCTCCTCTCTGCCTGCCCTTACTGAGGGATTGTCCCTGTGCATATGGAAAACCCTGGTTCTGTCGCTCACTGGTTGTGTGACTTTGGGCATGTCACTTAACTTCTCTGATCTTATGTTTTCCCAACAGTAAAACAGTGATATTAATGTTTGCCGACCTGACAGTTTGTCCTAAGGATGGATATGAAAATCACTTCATAATCTCCTAACGTGCCTCTGGCCTTGGCTCCTTTCTTTTACTGCTTTTAAAATGAGCATTGTTAAGATTAATTTGATTTCCAGAGGAGGTCTCACCTTTATGACTAATAAAGGGCCTCCCAGGATAGAGTAGAGAGGGTTCCCTTATCTAACCTGACATACCTGGGCTTGCTTGCAAAGGTTGACATGGGCAGGAATCCACCTGACAGACCTTCCTGAAGGCCTTGTGGCTTATCTTACTCCAGGAGCTAGCTCTCTGCTATGTGCTGACACCCCTTTAATAGTTTCATGTAGATAGTTGAAAGGGACAGAGAGGGGATCAAAACTCTGAAGGGCCCACCTGGCTAGAGGGAGAAAAAGAGTTTCCATCCCACCTCACCCCCTATCCTTAGCACACCAGGACCTGGCATGCTGACCTGTTTGTATTTATTGTAAGAAACCCAGGTCTTTCAAGTGAAGTGGTATCTGGTACCCATTCTTCTTAGCGGGAATTGTCTAGAGCGCTGTGCATCTATTGCAAAGGAGGCTGGGAAAGTTAGGACCTACTGCTTTATTTACTATATGCAAGGGAAGTATTATTCTCCAGCTTTGTGGCTAAAGCTGCGTATCATGGAACTACTAGGGAAAGAGTGTATCCCTTTGGCTAGCTGGGGAATTCACTGGGGAGAGGGCTGCATGCTCTGTTCAGATCCTGCCCTCTAGTGGCCAAGGGACTGGCGTGCAGTCCCAACCCTCCCAGTCCACCCTGCCAGCCTCTAGGAACCTGGTTGCTATCCAAGGGTGGGTGGAGAAAGAGCTGAAAAACGTCCCAATAAAAAGCAGGTCTTCCCAGGTCTCCTTTCTCCCACCTGGCTTTTGAAATGTATGCTTTCCTGAAGACAGAGGGTGGGGGTAGTGGCATGGCCCACAATCATAATTTTTTAAGTAAAGATCCAAAGACTAATGTCTGAGAACTTCAGAGAGAACTGGTTTTGGAGTCATAAGCTATGAATTCAAGTCCTGCCTCTGTATGTACTATCTGTGTGACTTTGGGCAAGTCCATTATCTTCCTGTTAACAAGCCTGTGTATCCTCTTTTGTAAAAATAGTGCCTTCTTCGCAAAATTATCCTGGGATCACCTAGATTAGATATGTAAAGCACTTCATAATATGTAGCGCTATACAAACATAAGGCATTGCTCCTGTTATTGTTAGAAAGCCTCTCTGTAGCTCCTTCTGAGTATTCCTCAGGCAGCTGGGGCAGCAGATGCCCAGTCCTGGATGGTGAGCCATTGGTGGTAAGATGCTGGTGATAGTTTTAGGGGTGTTTAACCCACTTTTGGGATGGTAAAAGAAGCACCTACTGTGGAATAAAGAGCCAGGGATTTGAATTCCAGCTTTACCATTTTCCAGGGCCCTGTGACTTTGGGAAACTCATATAATGTTACAGGTCTCTTTTAATCTGGATATTAATCCTTTGAGTAGTACGAACGTTCACGTACATCCTTGTGTCTCCTGACCATCTAGAGTATGATCGTACAAGAATTTTTATTTTAAAAATGTGTAAGGCAACATTAAAAAAAGGTAAATGTATGTTCTTCTTGTTTCCTTAAATTGGTTATCAAACATGATTTTAAGTTAATAAAACTGTAACTGGAACTAATTTAATTTTTTTTTAAAAAAATTTGCATCCAGCAGTCAGAAAGCATGAAAAAAAACCTCATACTCAAAGAGCTAAGGAGGATGATACTCTCTCTCTGCAGGTGGGAGGGTCTGGAACATGTTAGCTGCTCAAATACAAACTTTGAATCTGCATCCTCATTTATTTGGGGCTTAAATAAACTAGAATTCCTCAAGTTTACTATCTACTCAGAAGCTGAGTCGCTCCTTTTGGTGCAGATTTTTAGAGAAAGCAAGTGTGTGCTTTGAAATAAAAGATACAGCCTAGGCAAACCAGTAAGAGAAGTGTGCCATGAAGTTACAGCCAGTGATGGTAAGGCTGTTTATATTATTTGGGAAGCAAGACATTTTTCTTTGAGGCAGGCTTTCCACAGAGGCAAATACGGGTTTAAGAGAGATTAAAAGTCTCAAAGGTAAAAGGATGATCTGAGGAAATGGCCCACAGTGAATCATTGCACTGGATAGTATTCATCAGAGAATTAATTTGGTAGGAAATAGACTGAAATAGCAGTAAGGCTTTAACTATGGGCACACCATGGTCTTAGAAACCCAGGCAGTGCTTCAGAGTCTTGCCAAGGCCCAGCCTAGGAGCTACCTCCAGAAAATCAACTGGGGGATGTCTGGAGACCACAAATTGCTGATCTTGAGCGGAACTGATTGAGTGTATAATTAAGGGGACAGTTATATAACACTTGGGTAAGTAGAACTTGAGGGTCAAACCAGCTGGGCTTCTGAGAGATGAGAGAGCAGTCCCTGGATCTGTTGGTAACTAAAGCCAAAGTTAGACACAGCTTACCTGGGCCTTGTGAAGAGGAGGGAAGAGATCAAGAAGGGGAAAGTTTAAAAGAATGACTGCTCCCTAGATCAAAGTGTCCCAAAATGCTTCATTCCTTAGTGGTTCAGTTCTGGAGATCAGGTAACATGCAGCAACGGGGGAAATCCTCAGAAACTGAAGAACTGAGAGGCTGTGACTTGGCCAAGATACTGTAGCAAGATGGAGATGTAACAGATCCTGGATCCTGATTGTGCATCTAGAGTGTGTCTTCCTGTGCCACACTGATGTTGACAACTGGGAGGGAACTGCTCTAAGTGGAAAAGGGGCATTTTTTGATCATGGTTAGGAATCAGGAAAGGAAATACATTCATGGTAAATTTGTAGACCAGATGGTTATGGATAGGCTGGGTACTGAATCAACTGGGCTTATTTATAACTGTTTGAATTCCTATAGCCCAAATCCATAGCATTCCCTAGTACACAAAGCCTGCATGTGCGAGGTCTCTGCCACCTCTCCAACCTCATCTCCTATCACACTTCCTCTTGCTCTTCCCTCAGATCTTGAGTTGTTGGCTCCTTCCTGTCACTCAGACCTCAGCTTAAATGTGACTCTGCCTCATATGAGAAATTTTCTTATGTGTTTATGTGTACATTCATTTTTGCAGAAACACAGAAGAAGCCAAATGGTAAAACACACAGGCTCTGAAGTCAGATTGCCTAGGTCGATGCTGTATACTTTGGAGCTGTCTGATTTTGAGCAAGTGACTTAACTCTTCTGTGCCTCAGTACACTTAATCTATAAAATGGGAATAATGATAGTATTTACCTCAGATTTTTGTGAAGAATAAACATGTAAAGTGTTTAAAACAATGCCTAGTACAAAGAAAATGCTCAATAAATATTAGCTATTATTATTATATTATCCTCTATCTTCCCCACTGCCATCAGCAGAAACCTCATCTGTTTTATTCATTGCTGTTTCTCCAGTATATGGATCATGGCCAGGCACATAGTAGGGCTTCAACACATTTAGTAAATGAATTTGCTGAATTAAGAAAGTAATTCAGCCTGACCAGACAGTGGATAGAGCATCGGACTGGCATGCAGAGGACCCAGGTTTGAAACCCTGAGGTAGCCAGCTTGAGCGCAGGCTCATCTGGTTTGAGCAAGGCTCACCAGCTTGAGCCCAAGGTCACTGGCTTGAGCAAGGGGTCACTCTGTCTGCTGTAGCCCCCTGGTCAAGGCACATATGAGAAAGCAATCAATGAACAACTAAGGTGCCACAACAAAGAATTGATGCTTCTTATCTCTCTCCCTTCCTGTCTGTCTGTCCTTATCTGTCCCTCTCTCTGTTTCTGTCACACACAAAAAAAAGAAAGTAATTCAGTGGTCAGTTGTTCTTTAAGGAGGTGTTTTGTGTTATGTGGAGGCCTCTGCCCTTTTGGACCTCTTTTTCAATAGTCTACGCAACAATACAGCTGAAGAAACATACAGAGTGCAGGCTGGCCATATTTACTAAAAACAAAACTGGGAGAAATAGTTATCGAATGACTGAATGATTGAGTGAATAAATGGTAAGTGTATTAGATAGTCCATGCTGATATATATATATTATCTTGAGCCAAATATGATGAGATAAAACTTACTGGGGATAAATAGAATTCTTGATCTCAAAGTCAATTGCTCACAACAAAATAGGGATTTTAATGAGCAATTTGTTCAGTATGATGTGTTCCTCAAAATAAAAAATATGCATGGCTGTGCTGGTGTCTGGAATGAAGGAGGTAATGGTCCTGTTTCCCTCTGCACAGCTAGAAAACACCCAGAGAACTATGCTTAGAGCTGAGAGCCAGGCTTGATAGCAGAGATAGACCAAACATATCAACTGGAGAAAGGCCATCAAAGAGGAGGGATTGAAGGGGCTGAGGGCATATTACATATTTTACTTATGTAGACCCCAGAGACCACACTCAGACCAGTATGTAAGCTACAGGGACATTCAGACTTTAGATCAATATAGTGACATTTATGATAACATGGATGGACCTTGAGAACATTATACTGAGTGAAATAAGTAAATCAGAAAAAGCTAAGAACTTTATAATTTCACACATAGGTGGGATATAAAACTGAGACTCATGGACATAAATAAAAGTGAAGTGATTTTCAGAGGGAGGAGGATGTGGGGGAGGGGGAAGAGAGAGGGGTGTAAAAAGGAATACATATAAGGTGATGGAAAATAATTGACTTCGGGTGATGGTTATACAACATAATCAACACTTCAAATGCTATAGAAATGTTTACCTGAAACCTATGTAATCTTATTGATCAATGTCACCCTGTTAAAGTTAATTTTCTAAATAAGGTTTAAAAATACATCTATGTAAGGAAATCTTTGAAATAATGAGCTGGCCATGGATGAGTTGGGCTACTTCAGGGGGTTTCCTGTTACTGGAGGATTTGGGGGCTTATGCTGGCATTTAGCAGAGTATTGTAAAGGGTTATACACCAGCCAGGTGGTTGGAATAAAAAATAAATGGCTTTTAAAGTTTCCACTCACCCTGAGAATCAGTGGTTCTATAATTCCATAGCATCCTTCATTCCCTGTGAATGTGTGAGTCAGAGACAGGCCTGATTTTGCTTTTCATGTGGTCAGGGAATAGGTCTTGGTCCTCTAATTTGATGATTCTGATTTTTAAAGAAGAAAGAGGGAAGTGCTTGAGAATCTGGTGTCTTCTGTATATCCCTACTGAAAGGGTTGCTACTACCACCTTGGGCCAGTAGGGCTTTGAGACTCTAGGAAACAGTAGCTCTTTAAAACACCTTCGTACTGCTGCTACCACCATCCCATCTTGGAATTTCTGCTCTGGTGTGTCTTTTCTAAGGCTTCTTTCTGCTACCTTTCAGTGCCCAGGAGAGCATCAAGAGAGCCTCCCTTCCAAAAGAAGAAAGACAATTTCCCGCTCCAGCTAGAACCTTTTTACTGCCCAGCCAACACATCTCGTGAACTTTCACATTTACTCACCAGAGCAGCCATTTCAGATCATCTGTATTGTGAGCCCTCGGGTGACTCTCGGAAATGCCCTGATAGCTCAGCTTGTACTAGGCATATCTACATGTTATCTGATATCAGTCTCACAAACCTCTGCAACACCCAAATGTAAAGCATCTGGCTCAGAGAAATCAGAGGCAGAGGCAAGACTCAGACTCCCACCTTTGACTTTGAGGTCAGCTTGGTTTTCTCCCCTTATCCCCACATCTGTCTTCTGGGAATGTGGCTTTTTCCTTTTCTTTGTCTCCTTAACCACATGGGGACCCTTCTTCCTTTTACTTTCTGGTGTTCCTTTCTCCAAAGCTTACCTCCACCAGTGTTCTGGTTTCTTTCCTGCTTAATGGTAGGAGTTATTCTGTATCCTCAATTCCTCTCACTCAATTGGTTCTTTCCTTTCTGTCTTAAAATAGTAATACTTCTATTACCTTAAACTTTATTTTTGCTTTCCTGTTAGCTATCATCCTATTTCTTTTGCCTAGTACTGCCCAACCAACTGAGTTTGTATAACTCAGTAGTTTCTTTCGTTCACACCCAAAACCTTTCCCCTGATATTTACCCTTGTAATCTGGCTTCTATTTCTTCTACTTCACCAAAACTACTCCAGGAGACCAAAGCATCAGTCAGTTAATTTTGAGAACCATTCTTATTGTCCTTACCTTCCTTGATTCCTCAGTAGCACTTGGACCTGAGAACTACCTTTTATTTCTTGAAAGCCACTCTCCTACCTGCTCCAGATTTTATGCCCCTCTATATTTTTGTAACTACCCCAGAGACTGATTCTTTTTTTTTTATCTGGACAACCATTTCCTCATCAGTTACATGAAAGAGGTAGGATAAATCATTTCTAAAGTTTCCTATTTTAGGAATTTCAGTTTCTTTTACTAGAACACTTTCCCTCGTCTGACTGTGCCAACCTGTCATGACTTAGTTGGCCCTCCACTTAGGTCATTACTATTTTCAACTATCTGAAAGGCTGGCATGGGAAGTAAGGACCGTATTTATTTTCTGTTGACTCCTAAGGGAAGGGTTCTCTGAGATAAACCAAAAGCTAAAAGAAGCCTGATATTCTGTGGACCAGAATTTTCTAAATATTGGAACTGATGATATTCAGTAGTAATGGCCTTCTACTACTGGATGGTAGGCTACCTTTCAGGAATACTGTAGAGCAGTGGTTTTCAACCTTTTCACACTTGGAGACTGGTTAAAATAGAATTATTTCAAGGACTGCTAAGGCAGAAATAAAAAACATTAGTATTTTGTTTGTTATGTTTTAATTATAATACAATAAAATTAAAATCCTCTAAAATAACTAGACCAATAGTAAAAAATATATATATATTTAAGAGACTGCAACTAAAATTCCTAGCGAGCAATAGTTAATTCAAGTAAAGCTAGTGTGAGAATACTGTTGCTTCTTTGCAAGAATACTTGATATCTGAGGCTGCAGTTTGGTTTCCTAGAGAGAAGCACTGCACTGACATTAATTTTCTCTGTTTGATTTTTATGAGTAGTAGAATAGAAAACGTCTTCTCACACATGTTGGTAGTAGAAAATATGATTAAAAATTTGATAGCTTTGTAACTAAGAGATATCCAAAATTGTTACAATGATTGCATTTTATGTTTGGACACTGGAGTGACATCAGAAGATAAATCTATCATTTTTTTTCTTTTTTACAATGATTAAGGGAGCAGGAGTTGATGTCTTCCATGAGTGAGTTATTGACCTGAAGGTTACCTTTATGGGACTTCTCATTTTCCGGGTAATAATGGTCAAAGTTTTGAGCTAACATTCTTAAATGTTGATATATTATATTAAATTTGAATTTCAGTTGAATTCTGCAGTAATCAAAAAGTCTTGGAAAAATGAATACATTCTACATTTTTTTCCTGTATGCGACTTTCTCAAAGAACAAGTTTCTTCTTTTTTTTCTTTCACAATTTTTTTTAATGATTTTAATTTATGTTTACATAGATTCAAGTGTCCCACCGAATATATCTCCCCCCACCCCCTTATTCCCCTTGGCCCCCCATGCCTCCCCCCCCAATGCATTCCCCCCTTCCCTCCAGGATTTGCTGTCCTGTTCTCTATAATGCTGTGTTATGTATATATAATTTCATTAATCTCTTTCCCTTCTATGATGCCATCTTCTCTTCTACTTTCATTCTGACCACTTTCCCTCTGGTCCCTTTGCTCCCGCCTCTGCCTCTGTTCCGTTGCTCAGTTCACATTGTTCATTGGATTCCTCAAATGAGTGAGGTCATATATTTCTCTTTTTCTGCCTGGCTTATTTCACTTAGCAGGGCAGTTTCCAGGTCCATCCATGTTGTCGCAAACGGTAAGATTTCCTTCTTCTTCATGGCCACATAGTATTCCACTGTGTATATATATGTACCACAGCTTTTTAATCCACTCATCCACTGATGGACACTTGGGCTGTTTCCAGATCTTGGCTATTGTAAACAATGCTGCAATAAATATGGGGGTGCATTTCTTCTTTTGAATCAGTGATTTGGTATTCATAAGATATATTCCTAAAACTGGGATAGCTGGGTCAAAGGGCAGTTTTATTGTTAATTTTTTTGAGAAATCTGCATACTGTTTTCCACAGTGGCTGCACCAGTCTGCATTCCCACCAGCAGTGCAGGAGGGTTCCCTTTTCTCCGCACCCTCACCAGCACTTATGTGTTGTTTTGTTAATAGGCGCCATTCTGACAGGTGTGAGGTGGTATCTCATTGTGGTTTTAATTTGCATTTCTCTAATGATTAGTGATGTTGAACATTTCTTCATCTGCCTATTGGCCATCTGTATGTCCTCTTTGGAGAAGTGTCTATCCATTTCTTTTGCCTATTTTTGATTGGATTGTTTATCTTCCTGCTGTTGAGTTTTACAAGTTCTTTATAAATTTTGGTTTTAACCCCTTATCAGACATATTGGTGAATATATTCTCCCATTGTATGTGTTGTCTTTTTATTTTGTTAAGGGTGTCTTTTGCTGTGCAAAAGCTTTTTAGTTTCATATAGTTCCATTTGTTCATCCTGACCTTTATTTCACTTTCCCGTGAAGATAAATCAGCAAAAATATTGCTATGAGAGATATTGGAGAGTTTACTGCCTATGTTTTCTTTCAAGATGTTTATGGTTACACGACTTACATTTAAGACTTTTATCCATTTTGAGTTTACTTTTGTGAATGGTGTAAGTTGGTGATCTAGTTTCATTTTTTTGCAAGTACCTGTCCAATTTTCCCAACACCATTTGTTAAAGAGACTGTCTTTACTCCATTGTATGCTCTTACCTCTTTTGTCAAATATCAATTGTTCATATAGGTGTGGGTTTATTTCTGGGTTCTCTGTTCTGTTCCATTGATCTGTATGCCTGTTCTTATGCTAGTACTGAGCTGTTTTGAGTACGATGGCCTTGTAGTATAACTTGATATCAGGAAGTGTGATATCTTCTTTTTCAGGATTGCTATGGCTATTTTTGTTCTTTTTTTGGTTCCATATACATTTTTGGAATATTTGTTCTATATCTTTGAAGTATGTCATTGGTATTTTAATAGGAACTGCATTGAATTTATATTGCTTTGGGTAATATAGACATTTTAATGATGCTTATTCTTCCTATCCATGAACATGGTATATGCTTCCACATGTTTGTATCTTCCTTGATTTCCTTTATCAATGTTTTATAATTTTCCGAGTACAAGTCTTTAACCTCTTTGGTTAAATTTACTACTAGGTACTTTATTTTTTTTTTGTTGCAATAAGTGGATTGTTTTCTTAATTCCTTTTCCAGACAGTTCATTGTTGGTGTATAAAAATGCCGCTGATTTCTGAATATTGATTTTACATCCTGCCACCTCACCAAATTCATTTATCAGGTCCAGTAGTTTTTTGACAGAGACTTTAGGGTTTTCTATGTACAGTATCGTCTTATCAGCAAATAATGATAGTTTTACTTCTTTTCCAATTTGGATGCCTTTTATCCCTTCTTGTCTGATTGCTGTGGCTAGGACTACCAGAACTATGTTGAATACGAGTGGTGAAAGGGGGCACCCCTGCCTTGTTCCTGATCTTAAGGGGATTTTTTTAATTTTTGCCCATTGATTATGGTGTTGGCTTTGGGTTTGTCATAGATGGCCTTTATCATGTTGAAGTATGATCCCTGTATTCCCACTTTGCTGAGAGTTTTGCTCATAAATGAGTGCTGGATTTTATTGAATGTTTTTTCTGCATCTATTTATATTATCATGTGATTTTATCCTTTCTTTTGTTTATGTGTTGAATCACATTGATTGATTTGCGGATATTGTACCAGCCTTGTCTCCATAGTATAAATCCCACCTGATCGTGATGTATGATTTTTTTCATGTATTGCTGGATCTGGTGTGCTAATATTTTGTTGAGAATTTTAGCATCTAAGTCATAGGGATATTGGTCTATAGTTTTCTTTATTTTTAATGTTTTTTACCTGATGCTGGAATTAGGATAATACAAGCCTCGTAAAAGGAGTTTGGAAGTCTTCCCTCCTCTTAAATATTTTGGAATAGCTTGAGAAAAATAGGTTTTTTCTTCTTTGAATGTTGGGTAAAATTTTTCTGTGAAGCCACTTGGTCCAGGACTTTTGTTTATTGGGAATTTTTAAATGACTGTTTCAATTTCATTTGTTTTAATTGGCCTGCTCAGATTTTCCGATCCTTCCAGATTCAGTTTGAAAGATTGTATGTTTCTAGGAATTTATCCATTTTGCCCAGGTTGTTCAATTTTTTGTTTATTGTTCTTTATAATATTTTCTTACAATCCTTTGTATTTCTGTTATGTCAGTTATGACTTCTCCATTTTCATTTCTAATTTTATTGAATTGGGTTCTCTTTTTTTTTGTCTGGTTTAAGGTTTGTCAATCTCGTTTACCTTTTCAAAGAACCAGCTCTTGGTGTCATTGATCTTTTGTATTTTTTTATCCCTATGTCATTTATTTCCACTTCTATATTTTTTTGTTTTTGTTTTTTTGAGAGAGAGAGAGACTGAGACAGAGAAATTAGAAACATCAACTCATACCTGTAGCAATTTTAGTTATTCATTGATTGCTTTTTATACGTACCTTGATGGGAGGGCTCCAGCCAAGCCAGTGACCCCTTACTCAAGCCAGTGATCGTGGGCTTCAAACCAGCTACCTTTGGGCTCAAGCCAGTTACATTGGGGTGTTGAACCTACTTTTTCAGTGTCCCAGGTCGATGCTTTATCAATTGTGCCACCATCTATCAGGTCAGACTGCGCTCTGATCATTTTTTTCTTTACTTCCTCTGGGCTTTGTTTGTTGTTGTTATTGTTTTTCTAGTTGTTTTAGGTGCATGTTTAGGTTGTTTATTTGAAATATTTCCTCTTTCTTAAGGTATGCCTGTAATGCTATGAACTTCCCACAGATTTTGGGTTGTTGTATATTCATTTTCATTTGTTTCAAGAAAATATTTTATGTCTTTTTTTTTTTTTACAGGGACAGAGAGAGAGTCAGAGAGAAGGATAGATAGGAACAGACAGACAGCAAGGGAGAGAGATGAGAAGCATCAATCATCAGTTTTTTGTTGCGAGACCTTAGTTGTTCAGTGATTGCTTTCTCATATGTGCCTTGACCAGGGGCCTTCAGTAGACTGAGTAACTCCTTGCTGGAGCCAGCGACCTTGGGTCCAAGCTGGTGAGTTCCTTGCTCAAGCCAGATGAGCCCCCGCTCAAGCTGGCAACCTCGGGGTCTCGAACCTGGGTCCTTCCGCATCCCAGTCTGATGCTCTATCCACTGCGCCACTGCCTGGTCAGGCTGTCTTTCTTTTCTTTTTTTTTTTTAAATAATTTTATTTTTTTTAATGGGGTGACATCAATAGATCAGGATATATATATTCAAAGATAACATGTCGGGGTTATCTTGTCGTTCAATTATGTTGCATACCCATCACCCAAAGTCAGATTGTCCTCTGTCACCTTCTATCTAGTTTTCTTTGTGGCCCTCCCCCTTTCCCTCTCCCTCTCCCCCCTCCCCCCATAACCACCACACTCTTATCAATGTCTCTTAGTCTCACTTTTATGTCCCACCTACGTATGGAATAATGCAGTTCCTGTTTTTTTCTGATACACTTATCAAGATCCCACCATTTTGCTGTAAATGATCCGATGTCATCATTTCTTATGGCTGAGTAGTATTCCATAGTGTATATGTGCCACATCTTCTTTATCCAGTCATCTATTGACGGGCTTTTTGGTTGTTTCCATGTCCTGGCCACTGTGAACAATGCTGCAATGAACATGGGGCTTCATGTGTCTTTACGTATCAATGTTTCTGAGTTTTGGGGGTCTATACCCAGAAGAGGGATTGCTGGGTCAGAAGATAGTTCTATTTTCAGTTTTTTGAAGAACCACCATACTTTCTTCCATAATGGTTGTACTACTTTACATTCCCACCAACAGTGTATGAGGGTTCCTTTTTCTCCACAGCCTCTCCAACATTTGCTATTACCTGTCTTGTTAATAATAGCTAATCTAACAGGTGTGAGGTGGTATCTCATTGCAGTTTTGATTTGCATTTCTCTAATAACTAAAGAAGATGAGCATCTTTTCATATATCTGTTGGCCATTTGTATTTCTTCCTGGGAGAAGTGTCTGTTCATGTCCTCTTCCCATTTTTTTATTGGATTGTTTGTTTGTTTGTTGTTGAGTTTTATGAGTTCTTTGTATATTTTGGATATTAAGCCCTGATCTGAGCTGTTGTTTGAAAATATCATTTCCCATTTAGTTGGCTGTCTATTTTGTTATCAGTTTCCCTTGCTGAGCAAAAACTTCTTAGTCTGATGTAGTCCCATTCATTAATTTTTGCCTTCACTTTTCTTGCCTTTGGAGTCAAATTCATAAAATGCTCTTTAAAACTCAGGTCCATGAGTTTAGTACCTATGTCTTCTTCTATGTACTTTATTGTTTCAGGTCTTATGTTTAGATCTTTGATCCATTTTGAGTTAATTTTAGTACAGGGGGACAAACTGTAGTCCAGTTTCATTCTTTTGCATGTGGCTTTCCAGTTTGCCCAGCATCATTTATTTCTTTTCTCCATTGTGTTGTTGGCCCCTTTATCGAAAATTATTTGACTATATATATGTGGTTTTATTTCTTGGTTTTCTATTCTGTTCCATTGGTCTGAGTGTCTATTTTTCTGCCAATACCATGCTGTTTTGATTGTCGTGGCCCTATAATATAGTTTGAAGTCAGGTATTGTAATGCCCCCAGCTTCATTCTTTTTCTTTAGGATTGCTTTGGCTATTCGGGGTTTTTTATAGTTCCATATAAATCTGATGATTTTTTGCTCCATTTCTTTAAAAAATATCATTGGAATTTGATGGGAATTGCATTAAATTTGTATATTGCTTTGGGTAATATGGCCATCTTGATTATATTTATTCTTCCTAACCAAGAACAAGGAATATTTTTCCATCTTATTACATCTTTTTTGATTTCCCTTAACAATGGTTTATAGTTTTCATTGTATAAGTCCTTTACATTTTTGTTATGTTTATTCCTAAGTATTTTATTTTTTTGTTGCAATCGTGAAGGGGATTATTCTTTTGAGTTCATTCTCAAATGTTTCATTGTTGGCATATAGAAAGGCTATGGACTTCTGTATGTTAATTTTGTATCCTGCGACCTTACTGTATTGGCTTATTGTTTCTAGTAGTCTTTTTGTGGATTCTTTGGGGTTTTCGATGTATAGGATCATATCATCTAAAAAAGTGATACCTTTACTTCTTCTTTTCCGATATGGATGCCTTTTAATTATTTGTCTTGTCTGATTGCTCTGACTAGAACCTCTAGTACCACATTAAATAGAAGTGGAGAGAGTGGACACTCCTGTCCTGTCTTGTTCCTGATTTAAGGGGGAAAGCCTTCAGTTTTGTGCCATTTAATATGATGTTAGCTGATGGTTTATCATATATGGCCTTTATCATGTTGAGATATTTTCCTTCTATACCCATTTTGTTGAGAGTCTTAAACATAAAATTGTGTTGTATTTTATCGAAAGCCTTTTCTGCGTCTATTGATAAGATCATGTGGTTTTTGTTCTTTGTTTTGTTGATATGGTGTATTACGTTAACCGTTTTACGTATGTTGAACCATCCTTGAGATTCTGGGATGAATCCCACTTGATCATGATGTATTATTTTTTTAATATGTTGTTGTATTCGATTTACTAGTATTTTGTTTAGTATTTTAGCATCTGTATTCATTAGAGATATTGGTCTGTAGTTTTCTTTTTTTGTGCCATCCTTGCCTGGTTTTGGTATGAGGGTTATGTTGGCCTCATAAAATGTGTTTGGAAGTATTGCTTCTTCTTCAATTTTTTGGAAGACTTTCAGTAGAATTGGAACCAAGTCTTCTTTGAATGTTTGATAAAATTCACTGGTATACCCATCTGGCCCTGGACTTTTATTTTTGGGGAGGTTTTTAATGTTTTTTTCTATTTCTTCTCTACTAATAGGTCTGTTTAGGCTTTCTGCTTCTTCTTGGCTCAGTCTAGGAAGGTTGTCTTGTTCTAGGAATTTATCCATTTCTTCTAGGTTGTTGAATTTAGCGGCATAAAGTTTTTCATAGCATTCTACAATAATTCTTTGTATATCTACGGTGTCCATGGTGATTTCTTCTCTTTCATTTTGGATTTTGTTTATATGAGTTCTTTCTCTTTTTTTCTTGGTAAGTCTTGGCAAGGGTTTGTCAATTTTGTTGATCTTTTCAAAGAACCAGCTCCTTGTTCTATTCATTTTTTCTATACTTTTTCTGTTCTCTATTTCATTTATTTCTGCTCTGATTTTTATTATCTCCTTTCTTTGGCTGGTTTTGGGTTGTCTTTGTTCTTCTTTTTCTAGAGTCTTAAGGTGTGAAGTTAAGTGGTTCACTTGGGCTCTCTGTTTGTTCATATATGCCTGAAGTGATATAAACTTCCCTCTTATCACTGCTTTTGCTGCATCCCATAGATTCTGATATGTCGTATTGTCATTTTCATTTGTCTGTATATATCTTTTGATCTCTGCACTTATTTCTTCTTTGACCCATTCATTTTTTAAAAGTATATTGTTTAGTTTCCACATTTTTGTGGGATTTTTTTCCTCTTTTTTGCAGTTGAATTCTAGTTTCAAGGCTTTATGATCATAAAATATGCTTGGTACAACTTCAGGTTCTCTGAATTTGCTGATGTTGTTTTTGTGGCCCAACATATGGTCAATTCTTCAGAATGATCCATGTACACTGGAGAAAAATGTATACTCAGTCACTTTGGGATGAAATGTCCTGTAGATGTCTATCATATCCAGGTGTTCTAGTGTTTTGTTTAAGGCCACTATATCTTTGTTGATTCTCTGTTTGGATGACCGATCTAGAGCCGTCAGCAGTGTATTGAGGTCTGCAAGTATGATTGTATTTTTGTCCATTTTTGTTTTAAGGTCAATAAGTAGCTGTCTTATATATTTTGGTGCTCCTTGGTTTGGTGCATATATATTAAGAATTGTTAATGGCCTGACCTGTGGTGGCACAGTGGGATAAAGCGTCGACCTGGAACACTGAGGTCGCCGGTTTGAAACCTTGGGCTTGCCTGGTCAAGGCACATATGGGAGTTGATGCTTCCTGCTCCTCCTCCTTCTCTCTCTCTCTCTGTCTCTCTCTCTCACTCCTCTCTCTCACAAAAAATCAATAAATAAAATATTTAAAAAAAAATTGTTATGTCTTCTTGATTCAGTGTCCCCTTAGCCATTATGAAATGGCCATTTTTGTCTCTGAGTACTTTTGTTGTCTTGTAGTCAGCATTATCAGATATGAGTATTGCTACGCCTGCTTTTTTTTGGATGTTATTTGCTTGGAGTATTGTTTTCCAGCCTTTCACTTTGAATTTGTTTTTATCCTTGTTACTTAGATGAGTTTCTTGTAGGCAGCATACAGTTGGATTTTCTTTTTTAATCCATTCTGCTACTCTGTGCCTTTTTATTGGTGAGTTTAATCCATTTACATTTAGTGTAATTATTGACACTTGTGAGTTCCCTATTGCCATTTTATAGATTGCTTTCTGTTAGTTTTATGTCTTGTTTAATCCTTCTCTTTCGTTTTTCTATCTTTTGTTTTTATTTGGTTGTATTCCATACATCTTTCTTCTGTTGCTATCTTTTTTAAATCATGTGCTTCTGTGGTGGTTTTTTCAATGGTGGTTACCTTTGAGTAATGAAAAGGGTTCCTACCCTGTTCATTGTCATGCACTATTTTGTGAGTACTTTTGCACTCCATCGTCCTTTGCTACTGTTAATCTCCATCCTCCCTCCCCCTCTTTCTTTTTGTTATTTTCACAGTTTAAATTTGGTTTTATTGTATTCTTCTTGGAGCTTTTACTTGTGGCTTTTTTTTGTTGTTGTTGTTCTTTGTATCTGATTGGAGAACCCCCTTTAGTAATTTCTGGAGTGGGGGTATTCCGATGATAAATTCCCTCATCTTTTCTGTATCTGTGAATGTTTTTATTTCTCCTTCATATTTGTAGGATAGCTTTGATGGGTATAGTATTCATGGCTGCAAGTTCCTCTCTTTCAGGACTTTAAATATTGGGGTCCACTCTCTTCTAGCTTGTAGAGATTCTGTTGAGAAATTGGACGATAATCTAATGGGCCTTCCTTTATATGTTATATTTTTCTTTTCCCTGGCTGCCTTGAGAATTTTTTCTTTGCCATTGGTTTGTGCCAATTTTATTATGATGTGCCTTGGAGTGGGTTTGTTGGGGTTAAGAAAACTAGGAGTTCTGTTTACTTCTTGAATTTGAGGCTTTAGTTCTTTCCACAGGCTTGGGAAGTTCTCATCTATTATTTGTTTGAGTATGTTCTCCATTCCATTTTCTCTCTCTTCTCCCTCTGATATACCTATTATTCTTCTGTTATTCTTTTTCATGGAGTCAGATAATTCCTGTAGGGCTATCTCATTTTTTTAAATTTTTGAGTCTCTTTCTTCTTCTCTCTGTTGTGCCTCAAGTTGCTTGTCTTCTATTTCACTAATCCTACCTTCTATCTGGCCTGTTCTACTAGCTAAGCTTGTTACCTCATTTTTCAGCTCGTGAATTGAGTTTTTCATCTGTGTTTGATCTGTTTTTATAGATTCAATTTTTTTGGAAATATATTCTTTGTGTTCATTGAGTTGTTTTCTGAGCTCCCTAAATTGCCTTTCTGTGTTTTCTTGTATATCTCTGAGTATTTTTAGGATTTCTATTTTAAATTCTCTGTTGTTTAACTCCAAGGTTTCCAGTATATTAAATTTTTTTTCCATAGATTTTTCCTCATCTATCTTTGTTACCTGTTTCTTTTGTATCCATAATATTTGATTTTCTCTTCCTTAATGGCATATGAGGGTGGTTTTGTTGATAGTATTAATAATAGTTAATAAAGAATAAAAAGTTAAAAAAATAAAAAATCGAAGAGAGTTGTTTTTTTTAAAAAATTAATAATTAAATAAAGAAAAATTAAATTAAATTAAAATTTAAAAAAGGAAATTATTCCCCCCCTCCTTTTTTCCTCTCCTCTCTTCTCCCCTCTTTCTTGAAAAAATCTTGTGGTGAACTGTGAATTATATTGTACTAAATAGAACAAACAATTCTTGTAATGGAGGGCCTCAATTGGGGAGAAGTTATAATGGGGCAAAAGAGAAAAAAAGAAAAAAAAGAGGGGGTATGGACCCACAAAAAGCAAATAAGGAAAAATTTGGGTCAAGAATAAAATGATTTACTTTTAGGTGTTGGTTGACTAATAGTTATGATGAGAGGAATAAGAAGGAAACAGGAAAATGGGGCGGCAAATTAAAAAATTATTATTGTATTTAGTGGAACAAGAACTAGATAAAATGGAGAGCCAGGGATGGGAGCACTGCTAGTAAGTTAAAAAGGTGAAGTCAAAACCCCCAAAATGCCACAAACATAAGTTTGAGTCCCAGATAAGATATTGTTCATTATTGAGGTTTGAATGAGAGGAGATGTGAAGGAGAAAGGAAGAAACTAATATAGAGGGAGAAAAGAAAGAGAGAGAGAGAGAAAAAGAGGGAACCACTAAAAGAAGAAAAAAGAAAAAAGAATAGAGAGGTAAGGGTTTTTGAGTGCAATCCTCATAGAGAGAAAGGAAGAGGAAAGAAAAGATAATGGGAGATGTAACACTTATGGGTAGTGTAGTTCAAGGAGAGGAGAGAGTAAGATTGGCAGAGAGTTAAACAACCAAATTGGAGGAGTAAAAAAATAAATCAAGAATGAAGATAAGAGAAACAAATGAATAAATATAATAAAATGGGATAGGTTATAAAGTCTGCAGATTATTCTGATTTTGACAGGTTATCTTCTTGCTTTTTCTTTTCTCTCCCTCTTCCTGGTCGGTGACTCTGTACCCCGGGTTCTGCCCCTTTGGCATGCTCAGGTAGAGGTTTGCAGTTGATAAGTCTCTATGGTGATGTCATGTATTGTGCTTCAGTCTTGTTGGCAGTCGAGGCTCATTATCATTTATAGGCTCTGACAGTGAGAGAGTCGTGTTCCTGGAGCCTCTCTCCTAGTCTTTCCTTCCTCAATTAGTAGCCTGATAATCCAACTATGGGGTTGCTGCTGCCTCTGCCTGGATAGTAAGAGGCTCAAAGATCTGGCAACTTCCCACTCTATTCCCACTCAGCACAGGGCTCTGGGTAAGGCTCAGTTAGTCAGAGCTGCTAGCATAATCAGGCGGGGCCTCCACCCACTCAAAGGCCTCTGGCTCTGCCAATCTGTTTGGTAACATGGGCGGGCACCCACTCCCAGGGTGCTTGGAGGAAACTCTCACTCACTATCTGTGCGCAGACCAGGATATCAGGCTGGCAGTCTCACACTCTGAGTGAAACCCCCACCCGCACAGAAAAGTTCCTGTGTTGGAATTGGCTCTCCCTCCCTCCCTGTGTGCGGCTTTTCCAGGGTGCTGGGGTGGCCCGGAGATTCGCTTTCAGCCCACACAAAGCGACTCTGCCTCTGACTCTGCCTCTCTGTGGGATAACACGGGCACCCACTGCCGGGGCTTTCAGAGGAATGTCTTGCTCACTATCTGTGTGCACCGACCAGGAGATCGGGGAAAATGGCTGCCCCACTTGTCTTTCTTTGTCTGGGTTTGGTGAGAGTGTTAGCTTGTATTGACTGGGTTGCCACAGGCACAGTTTTTCCTCGGCTTGGATCTCCGTGCCACAGCCTGGTTTGGCCGTTTGTGCCGCGGCCTGGATCTATTCACCCCCTTTGCCCGCCTTAGTTTCTATACTCTCAGTTCCCAGTGAAAGCAGCCCTATTTAGGTTAGCGAGGAAGGTGGAGCATTTCTTACTCCCTATTTCCTTCGGGGTTTGATGATATATTTAGCCAATTTTTTGCTTGACCATACCTTCGGGTGTATTGCAAAACATCTGGAGGCTCCAAGGATAGGTTTTTCTGTTTCTGGTTGAAGATCTTGTTGAGTTTTGGGGGAGATTTATCGGTATCTCTTCCTACCACGCCATTACTCTGATGTCATCTCTCGTCTTTCTTGAACTTATTGTTAAACCATTTTTTATTTAATTACATACTATTTAGCCTCTAAGTATTTCAGTGATTTCTATTTTCATGCCATTGTGGTCTGAGATAATGCTTGGTATGACTTCAATCTTCTTAAATTAATTGAAACATATTTTGTCCTAACAAGTGGTCTATCCTAGAAAATGTACCATGAGCACTTGAAAAGAATGTATATTCTGCTGCTTTGGGGTAAAATGATCTGAAGATATCAATTAAATTCAGTTGATTAGTGTATCAAAAGGCCACTGTTTCTTTGTTGATTTTCAGTCTTATGGATCTATCTATTGATTTTAGTAGGGTGTTAAAATCCTTTACCATTATTGTGTTATTGTTACTCTCTCCCTTTATGTCCATCAAAATCTGCTTTATATATTTAGGTACTCTTATATTGGGTGCATACATATTTACCATGGTTTTATCCTCTTGTTGAATTGCCCCCTTTATCATTATGTAGTGACTTTCTTTTTTTTTTTTTTTTTTTGTATTTTTCTGAAGCTGGAAACGGGGAGAGACAGTCAGACAGACTCCCGCATGCGCCCAACCGGGATCCACCCGGCACGCCCACCAGGGGCGACGCTCTGCCCACCAGGGGGCGATGCTCTGCCCCTCCGGGGCATCGCTCTGTCGCGACCAGAGCCACTCTAGCGCCTGGGGCAGAGGCCAAGGAGCCATCCCCAGCCCCGGGCCATCTTTGCTCCAATGGAGCCTTGGCTGCAGGAGGGGAAGAGAGAGACAGAGAGGAAGGAGGGGGGGGTGGAGAAGCAAATGGGCGCTTCTCCTATGTGCCCTGGCCGGGAATCGAACCCAGGTCCCCCATACGCCAGGCTGATGCTCTACCGCTGAGCCAACCGGCCAGGACCGTAGTGACTTTCTTTATCCCTTATTATAGCCTTTATTTTAAAGTCTATTGTGTCAGACATAAGTATTGCTACCCCAGCTATTTTTTCATTTCCATTTGCATGAAATACTTTTTTTCTTCCCTTCACTTTCAGTCTATCTGTTTGTTTTGTTCTGAGGTAGGTCTCTTGTAGACAGCATATGTATAGATCTTGTTTTCTTATTCATTCAGCTACCCTATGTCTTTTTATTGGACCATTTAATTCATTTACATTTAAGGTTGTTATTGATATGTACTTTTTGTTGCCATTTTATTCTTTAAACCTGTAATCCTCTTTCTCTTTATTGTTTTTTCTTTCCTCTTCATATAGCTGGTCCCTTAGCTTTTTTTTTTGCAGTACTGGTTTGGTGGTAATGAACGCATTGAGTCTTTTTCTTTCCTCCTGGGAAGTCTTTATTTCTCCTTCAATTTTAAATGATAGCTTTGCTGAACCAAGAGTATTCTTGGTTCTAGGTTCTTGTTTTGCATCACTTTGAATATTTCTTGCCAGTCCTTTCTGACCTGAAATCTTTCTGATGAGAAGTCAGATATTAACTTTAAAGAGGCTCCTTTGTAGGTAATTAATTGCTTTTCTCTTACTGCTTTTAGTATTCTTTCTTTGTGTCTTATTTTTGGCATTTTTTGTTGGGGCCTCATTGAGTTCATATTTTATGGAACTCTTTGTGCTTCTTGAACTTGTGTTATTTTTTTTTCATCAGTTTAGTGGAGTTTTTAGCTGTGATTTCTTTAAACAAGTTCTCTCTCCCTTGTTGGTTCTCTTCTCCTTCAGGAACCACAATGAACCAGGTGGTATTTTGCTTCATATTGTCA
Organism: Saccopteryx leptura; assembly: GCF_036850995.1. Classification (NCBI taxonomy): domain Eukaryota; kingdom Metazoa; phylum Chordata; class Mammalia; order Chiroptera; family Emballonuridae; genus Saccopteryx; species Saccopteryx leptura. Next base: position 284,003,017 of record NC_089504.1, read on the forward strand.
CAGAGGTCTGTTAGAGTTCCCTCAATATTTTTGAGCCTCTTTTCTTTTTGCTGCTCTGCTTCTGTGCTTATGTTTATCTTCTCCTCTAAAACATTGATTCAATCCTTTGCTTTATCTAAACTTCTCTGTATTTCTTCAAGAGCAGTCTACATTTCAGATACTGTAATTTGCCATTTCTGACTAGTACTTTTTATAGTTTCAATGGTTTCTTTTAATGCTTATTATCTCTTTGTTTAAATTCTCATTGTAATCATCCATTCTTACTGTAAGATACTTGAGCATCCTAATAACCATGATTTTAAAATATGCATCTGGTAGTTTGGTTACTTCCATTTTATTTCATTCTTTTTCTAGGGATTTCTCTTCTTGATTCATTTGGGTTATATTTCTTTGCCCATTTTGTCTGTGTATTAGTGTTGAGTCTGAGTTCAGAGGCAACGGATAGAAGGTTTTGAGCAGCTAGGAGCTGAAAGAAGATGGGCAGAGCTGTAGGCAAATAAGACATGCTTTATTGGGTGGCAGCAGCAACAACAGCAGTATGGCAGTGGCAACTGCAATAGGCAGCAGCAGCAGCCTGCCACAGTGCACAGTCATTTTATAGTAAAATCACACAGAAGTGGCACCAAGCCATGATTATAGAGAGATTACATAAGTGGAGGTCATATAAGATGGGCATGAAACAACATACTGTCCCTGCCTGTTTCCCTTAATTCAGCATAGAATCTGATATAGCAGACCTGTCCACACTGACTTCATCTTGTGCAGGCTGTTGACCAATTCTGGGAAGACCAGCTTTCCCAAAATTAGGTAGCTTACCAAATTTGTTGTGATGTCTTTATGTGGAAGGTACGTTCAGTGGTAGTAACCTCCAAGGCACCAGAGCTCTTTGCTTAGGAATGTTTCTTATATTTACCCTCCTATTGTATGGGTCTTGAATGTTGTTGGCACTTCCATGGATAGAGTTAACCCTTCTAACGGTCAACCTTAATCACATGTATTAGACACTGTGCAGTGTCTGTCCTCTGGGCATGATGCCTGCTGGACTCTTGCTTTGGGTGTATCATTTGTGTGGCTATTTGAGCCACACAATGTTAGCGGGGTCTGCCACCCACTACTGGTTGTGTTGGTCTGGGCACACTTGGGTGGGGTTTGTGTATGGGTTGATGTCAGATGTTGTTTGTAACCCACTGTGGTCTATCTGTCTTTAGCTACCATTCTGTTCATTGTTTGTGTCTACATTTTCCGTGTCTGGATGTGTGGGGGAGGTCCCAACCTCTGTATAAGGATCAACTTCCTCCTGCTTAGAGCTGACAACAGCTCTGTAAAAGGGCTCAGGTTTCTTTCTTTCCTCTTTCTTCCTTTCTTTTTTTCTTTCTTTCTTTTTTCTCTTTCTTTCTTTCTTTCTTTCTTTCTTTCTTTCTTTCTTTCTTTCTTTCTTTCTTTCTTTCATGAGATAGAGAAGGACAGACAGAAAGGCAGATAGATGAGAAGCATCAGTTTTTTTGTTGTGGCACCTTAGTTCATTGATTGCTTTCTCATATGTGCCTTGACTTGGGGGGGGTGTCCAGCTGAGCCAGTGACCCCTTGCTCAAGCCAGCAACCTTGGGCTTAAGCCAGCAACCCTGTGTTCAACCTGGTGAGCCTGCATTCAAACCGAATGAGCCCACACTCAACCTGGATGAGCCTATGCTCAAGCCAGTGACCTTGGGGTTTTAAACCTAGGTCTTCTGTGTCCCATGGTGATGTACCATCCACTGTGTCACTGACTGGTCAGGCAAGGGTCCAAGTTTCTTAAGATTTACCTTCAGTTTTCAGCTGCTCCACCTCCTCTTGCAGCTGCCTGGTCTTCCCATAGAATCTTCTGTAGAAATATTGTAGAGTGGGCTCAGACTAGCTTCACCCTCACCAACTTGTTCACAGTTTGCAAGCTTGGTGAATTAGGGCAGCTGAGGCTGGGTGACAACATTAGTGGGACCTTCTATTTTAGTAGTCTCTTGGTCAGGAGCTCAGTACAGAAAAAGTGGCCCCTACTCCAAAGCCTAATATCTCAGACACTGCTGAATACTCCAATTCTATTTCTCCCAGCAAGGTGAGCAGCAGATTTTGGTTGGGTGGGGCTAATTGTTGATTCTGCAGAAGTTCTTTCAGCTGGAGAGCCCCTGGTATCAGGAAGGAAAATTGAGTCTTTCATTTGGGCTGATTGTGGCCCCCCAGAAGGTGGCTAAGCCCCTCAGCTGGTCCCAACAATAGGCTCCAAGGAACTCACACTTTAAATGCCTATGCTCTAAGCCTCTCTCACTTCCCCCTGTGGATCTTAGCCCAGCAGGACGGGATATTCAGGACTTGGGCTGGCTGACTGTGAAGCTCTACCTTGTTCAATGTGTGTGAGCTTCTGTGTGAGTGTTGACCACAGAAAGTGGAATTTGCCTTAGCTGGGTTTGGTACCTAGTTAACTCCTCCTTTGGATATGCTGCTAATAAGGGTAGTTGGTCCTGCTCTGATGTCTTCTGTAGCTGGCCACTGGGTATGTTGGCTCTGGGCCTCTTAGGAGGAAACCTAGTATAGACCAATGTAAGACACTGCCCATGACTGGTGCTCAGCAACCTTTTTGGAGCTATAAGCAATCCAGAGTTTATGGCTGCCTCTGCTGAGCTTTAGTGCACATGGAAGGACCCAGGTGCACTACTAGGCATGAGGCATGCTTTTACCAGCCCCAGGTCTGGGGGCAAGTCAGCAAAAGGCCTAAGGTTCCCTGAGATATGTTTTCTGCTGCTTCTGTCTGCTGGCTGCTTGTTGGGCTTGTGGACAAAAAAGAGTCACACACTGAACCTGACAAGCTCGGGAAAAGCCTGCATGGTGGCCTTGCAAACTCAGGGACCTAAAGTAACCACATAGGATGGTCTGAAATTAAAACTTTCAAACTAAAAGCTGTTTGTGGTGGGTAGTCATGTCCTAGGAAGGTCTTTTCACTAACAAAGGTAAATGCTTAACTTAATTGAGCCTGTCTGATGTCTTTTGCATCTATAATAACCTACCTGATAACATGCCTTTGAAATGTAAGAGTAATATTTTTCTCCTGCCCCTCAGGGTGCAGCCACCTCACCAGAGCAGAAAACACAAATCCCCTCATTGTTATTGTTATCATGTCAATTGTTAAATGTTAACTATATTATTCCTGCCTATGTAAAAGAAGTTTCAGTATATACATTTTTACTTTTTATCCAATCCCAGCGATTTCCTCACTTTGTTTTCTCCTGCCTCCCTAATCTGTCACCAATTTTATGTAACTCCCTTACATCTTCCCTTTGATTCTGATGTATAAAATAGGTGATGAAATCATCATTTTCCAGAGCATTTTCTCGATCTGTTGAGACTTTGCTTCCCAGCAGTTATTGACAGCTTGGCTCAAATAAACTCATAAAAAAATTCTTACAGGTTTGGAAGTATTTTAAAACACTGAGAAGCTTGGCCTTGAAAAAATACTCTGGTGGAGTATTGAGGTTGTGGCAATTCAAGGATTAGGGAAGGTGGTGCATATGACTCCCAACCCATGGCTCCAATGTCAGTCTGTACTGAAGTTTTTCACAGACCTCAATAGGGTGTGGCCACTAGGAGTCTGGTGGGTGTGGGCCTCTGAATCCCAGAGATTTGGTCTGCCCACAATTCAAACGATTTCTGCCAACTCTCCTGTGAGGCCAGAGCACTAGCAATATTCTCAGGAAAGTTGGAGGGAAAGCTCTGCTCAACACCAGGAAACCGAGTCACTGTCATCCCAAGTCTTTTCAGTCCCCCTGCTTCCTGGCCAAAGCTGCTTACTTCTCAGCGAGGCCCAATCTTCATAAGGTGGGGCAAGAGAGATTCCTAAGGGTGGAGCAGTTGTTTCCCCCCATGCTAATGCTACATGGAGGGGATTGGTCCACCCAAGAAAGATGATGACTACAGTATTAGAGAATGATTCAGCGCAGGGGTTTTGGTGGCTTTCTGCCGCCTCATCTGCCCCCAAGTTCACCAATTTTACATTCTCCTCATGCAACTCTAGTCCTCTCAGCCCTCCTCCACTAGAACCCAGGTTAACTGACTGTGACAAGATTTTCTGTGTTGGCCCCTTAAGAAGGTACCGGCTTCTCTGAGATCTCCTGTCTCTTTCTCGCAGACAGAAACCATGCCTCTTTTCACTTCCAAATGCTATATGGGCACCTCTCCTAGGCTCTGGTGTTCTAGGCTGGCTGGCGTACCTGGCCTGGGGCTTAGGACCCATGCCTCTCAGGGAAAACCTCCCATGGCAACTTGCTGTTGGGAGCAGGGACAGCCCTTTTCGCATCTCTGCCCTTTCTACCAGTCTCAATGTAGCTTCTTCTGTGAATCCTTGGCTTTAGACGCCTCTTCTTCTAGTCCTAGGTTGGTTTTTCAGGATGATGCTTCTTAAACTTAGTTATAACTCCTGTTTGGTCCTAGGAGAAGATGAGTGGACCCATCAATTCATCTGCTCTGCTTCCATCCTAGAATAAAGTGTCCATCTTATTTCTAAATGTAAAAATGTTGTATTAAACCCCTAAAGAGAAATATGTAGTTTGTTGAGAAGCCTAAATATGTCCACTCTATATGCAAGCTTAGCTAGCCATTCTTCATCCAGCAAAAGCTCTACTAATGCAGAGTTTCACTCTTGCAGAAACTGTTTTACTTTTCTCAGCTCCAAAAGCCATGAAAGAACCTTTCCTTTTGAGAGCCATCTCATGTCTGTATAGAGGAAATATTGGTGTTGTGAATCCATGCTTTCCCATAGTGTCAGGAACAGTCTGGATTTCAAACCTCAACTGCAAATATCATTAATGATCTTCACTGTGTCATTTGTCACTGTGTCAATTCAGAGGAAAAAAATTTCTTTGCAACTAAATGCTGCCGGTGAATCAAACAGTATATGGACAACATTTCTGAATGTGCAACAGCCTTTATTTTTGCAGTTACCCGAGTGATGTCCAAACATGCTCACAGCATCATCTGTATACATGCCGATGCACTTTCCCCAGTATAAGCTCTCTGCTTCAAAGTACTCATTAAGAGCATTAAATAGCTCTGAACTAGTGGTCTGACCAGATAGATCAAGACAATAGAGTAGTTTATTGTCACTATACCTCATGAAGCAAAGTAGAATAGCATGGTTACTCACATCAGTTGATTCATCAAGTTGAATGGCAAAACATTCAATTTCTTCATTCCTTTTACAACTTGCTCTTCAATATCATTGGCTATATCAACAATTTTTAGAAAGGAAGGGCAAGAGGAAGAGAGACAGGAACACTGATCTGTTCCTATATGTTCCCTGATTCGGAATAGAACCAGCAACATCTGCACTTTAGGACAATGCTCAAAGGCACTTTTTTTTTTTAAAGAGAGACAGAGATAGGGAGAGCGATAAGAAGTATCAACTCATAGTTGCAGCACTTTTAGGTGTTCATTGATTGCTTCTCACACATGCCTTGACCAGGGGCCTCCAGTCAAGCCAGTGACCCCATGCTCAGTGAACTTGGGCTTCAAGCCAGCAAACTTTGGGCTCAAGCCATTTATCGTGGGATCATGCCGATGATCATACATGCAAGCTGGCGACCCCATGCTCAAGCTGGTGAGTCTGCACTCAAGCCGGATAAGTCCACACACAAGCCAGCAACTAGTCATCATTTTCTTCATTTGAATTTTCTGTCTTTTCATTTGATTGTGTAATCTTTCAAAAAAAAATCCAGTGACTTCTCAAAATATCTCTATACTTCAAATGCAAATGATAAGTAAGCTTGGAAGGTTTAATTGTATTATTTGACAGAATTTCAAAACATACTACACACAAGGGCTTTAGTGATAATTCACTACCAGGTACTACAGTGAAACCAAGTTTTGAATAATCCTTATTGTACTGCCTAACAAAGTCTCCTTTTTTTGTTTTAATTTCCATTGCACCTTCCAAATTATCAATACATTTCTTTTAAACTTGAAGCACTAGTACTTGGTTTACTTTCAACGTCATCACTACTTTTTTGTTCTGGCTATTGTTTTCACTTTTGAAGAAGGTTAAAATGGTTTTATTTCTTTCCATTTTGTAGGGTTTAAAATTTACAGCACAATGACACTAAAATACACAATAATTTATTTGCAAACAACATGGACGCGTTCTGAATAGGCAAGTACATGCACGACTATTTGCGAAAGTGTGAAAAAAAAATATGTACTGAGAGAGGGAGGAGGCTGGAAATGGAAACACACAACAGTTGAAGTTTTATCATATTGCACATGATAGTGCTTTACAGTGCAAGCTGGTGCTTGGTTTCCGATACCACATGTATGATGCATTGAACACTACATAAGTTTGTTCAAATGCTATTTGTGCAAGTGTGGAAAAAATAAACTCCAGAGAGAGAGAGGGTGGGAGTTAGAGCCTGTGCATAACCTTGCTGGCCTTAGCCTGACCAGGCAGTGACGCAGTGGATAGGGTGTCGGACTGGGATGTGGAGGACCCAGGTTCAAGACCCTGAGGTCACCAGCTTGAGTGCGAGCTCATCTGGTTTGAGCAAAAAGCTCACCAGCCTGGATCCAAAGTGGCTGGCTTGAGCAAGGGGTTACTCGGTTTGCTGTAGCCCCGCGGTCAAGGCACATATGAGAAAGCAATGAATGGACAACTAAGGTGTCGCAATGAAAAACTGATGATTGATACTTCTCATCTCTCTCCGTTCCTGTCTGTCTGTCCCTATCTATCCCTCTCTCTGACTCTCTCTCTGTCTCTGTTAAAAAAAAAAAAGAAAAACAAAAAGAAAAACCTTGCTGGCCTTAAACAGAAACACACAATAAAGTTTTGTGTGCATAACAGTGCAACATGGTACAAGCTGGTGCTTGATTTCAAAGTTCCACATGTACAATGCATTGGATACTACATAAATTTGCCTGAATGTTTTTTTGCCTGTTTGCAAATGCTCTGCATGGTGCAAAAGGTTGTTCAAACGAGCCTAGAAGTTCAAAAGATATCTAAGACAACCTCAGTAGTATTTTCATTGATGATACAGGCTGATAAGTGGCATAAGCAAATCAACTAAGATAATTGGGTCTATAGTTTTCATACATCATCAGGGTGGTTAACTCTTTCGTGGACTGGCATGAAATTTCTTGTGGACCAGCACTGGTGGTTGAAAAACACTGCTGTAGAGCAGTAGGTCGATCCTTTCCAAAATCAGGATTCTATCTTTTAGTGTCTCGGTCTCAAAATCTTGGCCTCATGTTTAACTTCTCCCCTTTCTTTCTTCCAATATCTAATGAAGTCTTAGGGGTTCCTCATTCACATTTCTCTTGGCCTTCACCCTTTACTCTCCATCATCGTCTCCATCAGCAGCCTCACCACATGACTTCTGCATGTGGCCGGGCAAGATTCCAGCATTAGGGCTGCCCCTTGCTTCAGTCCATTCTGCATACCTGTGCCAGGCCTGTTTTATAGAATATTTATAACATAATTCCCCTGATCAAGACCAAAGAGTGGTTTCACCCTGCTTCCCACATCAAATTTCTTGGCTTTTGGGGCCATTCTTTCCCTCTCTTTTCAATTTTGCCTTCTACTGCTCAAACAACTATATTGGCTAAGCTCTTCCCTTTGATGTGAACTGTCCTGATTGTCTTCACCTGTTCATTTCCACTTCCATTCCCTCCTTTCTGTTGTTCCTCTTTGTGTCCCCACCCTGCCAGCTTTATTGTACAGGCCACCTCATGTACCACAACCACCATGAAATCTTCCCTGGCCACTCAAACACTGATCTTTCATTTATTTAACAAATATTTATGGATTCCTCCTTTTTTAAAAATTTTCTTATTTAGAAATTTAACAGGGTGACATTGATCAATAAGAGTACATAGGTTTCAGGTGAACATCTCAATAGCATTTGAACTGTTGTTTACGTGTGTGCCCATCACCCAAAGTCAAATCATTTTCTGTTGCCATGTTTGTCCCTCTTTATTTCCCTTCCCCCACTTTCCTCCCCCTGGTAACCACTTCACTTTTATCTATACCCATCTCAGTTTTATAACCCACCTATGTGTGAAATCATATAGTTCTTAGCTTTTTCTGATTTACTTATTTCATTTAGCATAATGTTCACAAGGTCCATCCATGTTGTCGTATATGTCACTATGTCATCATTTCTTATACTGAGTAGTATTCCATTGTATATATGTACCATATCTTCTTTATCCAGTCCTCTATCAAGGGACACTTTGGTTGATTCCATGTCTTGGCCACCAATGGATCCCTCTTAGAATGCAGGCACTATGCTAGATGCTGGTGAACAAGTGATGAGCATGAAAAGTTCAGTTTTTCATGGGGTGGGTGAGATAGAGTAAATAATTATTATAAGGAACACAAACAGGATGTTGTGATTCAAAATGATTTTGTGTGTGTGTGTGTGTGTGTGTGTGTGTGTGTGTGTGTGTTGAGGCTGGGTGGGTATTTTGATGGGCTAATCGGAAAAGCCCTTTCTGATGTGGTATCAAATAAGCGAAGACATGATAGATATGAAGATAGTCAGTCACTAGGAAGGGCTGGCATCAAGAGTGCCAGTCCAAGGAACCAGAGTGCGTGGGTCCTGAGGCAAGAAACTGGAATGAGAATGGTTTGGCTGTAACATAGCAAGTGAGAGAAGGGCATGAGGTAGAACTGGAGAGAGACATGGGGTCATGCTAAAGAGCTTGGATTTGATATAAATTACATTGGGAAGCAGTTACTTGTGTTTTAAGGAAGGAAATGCTTTATGATTTATATGATCTATACTTTCTAAAATAACTAGGCTACTATATGGAGAAGGCTACTATATGGAGAATAAATTAAGGGAGAAGAAGAGTGAAGTAGAAGTTAGGAAACTAATGTAAAAAGTCAGTTGAAAGATAGTAACTTGGATAGAGTGAAAGAGAAAAGTAGATGGAATGAAGATCAATTTTGGGAATAGATAGAAAAGGATTTGCTGATGGTTTTATGGAAGAGTGAAGAATTAAGAATGATCCCCTTGTGTCTTATATAACAACTAGGTGGATAGACATTTACCATGATGGAAAGTAGAGTATAGAGATTGTACATGGCGAAAATTCAGAAGTTATTTGAATTTGAGGTGGCTTCAAGTCACTCAAAAGGTAGTGTCAAGGTGCCAGTTGACTAGCTGAATCTAGAACATGAATAGGCTGAGAGACAGTAAATCTAGAGTTACCAGCATACAGATGGTATTTAGTGATTTGTGACTGGATTAATTAGAAGAGTCAGCAAGAGGCCTAAGACCAAGCCTAGGGCATGCTGTATGCTAAGGGGAATGATCTGAAGGAAGGAAAGAGATTGATAATGTGGGAAATAGGTTAGAGGTCTGGTCACAAGACCAGTAACTTCATTCTGTATGACCCTAGTCTTGTCTTTCTTTCCTTTTTTTTTTTTCTTTTTCTTTTTTTTTTTTTTTTTGTATTTTGCTGAAGTGAGAAGCAGGGAGGCAGAGACACAGACTCCCACATGCACCCAATCGGGATCCACCTGGCAAGCCCACTAGGGGGCGATGCTCTGCCCATCTGGGGCATTGCTCCATTGCAACTGAAGCCAGTCTAGTGACTGAGGGGGAGGCCATGGAGCCATCCTCAGCGCCCAGGCCAACTTTGCTCCAATGGAGCCTTGGCTGTAGGAGGGGAAGAAAGAGATAGAAAGGAGAAGGGGAAGGGTGGAGAAGCAGATGGGTGCTTCTCCTGTGTGCCTTTGCCAGGAATTGAACCCGGGACTTCCACATGCTGGGCCAATGCTCTACCACCGAGCCAATCGGCCAGGGCCCCTAGTCTTATCTTTATTGGCTATCTTAGTAATTATTTCTATATTGAATGTGCTAATACTGAGAATAGAATATACTTACATTCTGCAGTCACTGCTAGTACTTATCTCTTCAAGTACTTTCAGTTTCCTTATAGGCAGCTATTAAACTTTCCTTATACTCCATTGTGCCATTTCAGTGCAGGATGTAAAGTAGATGCTCAGAGCTTAAGTAATGCTAAGACCTTCTTATAAAGGTCCTTGCTACAACCATGAATTCTGTTACACAGTGCTCAAGATCTTTTTTTCCTGGGCCAAGTGATGCCTGGCTCATACTTTGTATGGAATGTGATCCTTGTCTTTCTTTATTGATATTAACTTTTAAAATAATTATGAGTATATTTGAAAGATTTTGCAGGCACTAACTACAAAAGGAATGAAGAAAATTCTGGAGATTCTCCAGCTTCATTGACAAGGAAAAAAACTTAATCTTCATGGCAGTGTGTTGGCATTTCAGAACTGGCATTTAATTATTTGCATACCTTAATATTTAAAAGCACATATACACTTGTATAAATAAATCTATGCGTATAATAATTTTTATACTGACAACTAGAATAGAGAATTTCTCCAAAGCCTAGGAGACCTTTTGCAGTATAGAGAAAAAAGTAAATCACAGTAATCCATGATCCCCTGTAACCAAATACATTTGACTGAATGCAACGGTGATGACTCAGTCCCTAGCAAGGTGCTGGGCCCAGGCTGACTGCATTTGATGTGGAGAACTGAGATGCCAAACACTCCAAGCTCTTAAAGCACAGCTGAAGCTGTGGGCTGAGATGCTCCTGATGCACGGGATGGGCAGGAGTCCCCGGGGAAGGCAGCTCCCCAAGCAGCTGTGGTGTTTCTGCGTTGCAAGTGGGGAGGGGAGAGAAGAGAGGGAATGGAAAATGGAAGCTCCTGGAAGCTTGGTAAAAGGAGAAATAAACACAAGCTCCCTGGAGTCTTTTTAACAGAAAGAACTTAGGCTGTGGCAAAAAATAATAATGATTTAAAAAATCTTGAAAACTTAAATCCAACCTCCACACTAATTAATTAGACACCAAATACCATTGAGATTTGTAAGTTCTTCCTGCCCTCAACCTTAGCTGCAGACACTAGAGAAAGGAAAACACTGTGTAGCACAGAGCTGTGGGCAGGTTGTAAGGTACGAGAACCCAGCCTCCCAGAGCCAATCCCATCGTCCCCCTCCCTCCTTTCCTAGGGCTGATTTTTTTAAACCTGTTCTTTGGAAGCCCAGGGTTCCTCATATTTGCTTTGGGGGGGTATTTTGCAAGGGAAGACTGAATTTCTGTTTGGTGAAATAACTGAATTTTCCCATGCTTTAAATACGCGTGAGGAAATTGTTTCTGAACCTTCTTTTTATCTTCTCTTTCTGCGATCATACACTAACTTTCTTCCTCTAGCAATATTGGTTGCCAAGCAGAAGTAAGCACTGATCCAGAAAGTTAGTAGTTGAAGTGTGGTCACCTACCTACACACAGCAAACAGATCACGTCTGTTACACAAACCCAGATACGGAGCCCTGTTAAAGAGAGACAATTTTGATTTATTGATATATAATCCTGATCACATACCTACTTTTTAACCTAGTTTATTATTTAACACTCTCCAATATGAAATGTTTGGCTACAAACTGGCTTTTTTCTCATGCTTTATAAACTGTTGCTTTAAACCTGTCATTATCATTTTACTACCAAATTAAGATTCCACAATTTTTCTTAAATACAGGAGTTTGTGACTTTGAAAAAAATTACTGGTCTGGGTTAGAGAAAAGTGGCAGTGAGGCTCAAGTTATTTAAACAGCATGGGATATATAATTTGACGTTTTTTTAAAGCAAAAGAGGTGAGTCTAAGGATTTTGTAGAATAAGCAAGTTTTTGCAAGCGATCTTCCTGTGGTTGTCACCCCAGTCCCAGCCTATCTTCCACACCCTAGTGCAGTAAGCTTTCTGAAGAGCCAATCTGATCATCTGATTCCCTTGCTTAAAACTTTGAAGTTCATACCCCTTAGTGGGCCCTCCGGAATCTGTGACCCACCTTCTCAGCCTAAGCTCATTTCTTACCTCCACCTTAGAAACCCCATCCAGGCCTTTGCTGCTCCCACGTCCTGTTTAATGCCCACCACTGTCCTCCACTGAAACATTCCCTTTTTGAAGAGTAAATTCAAAAGTCACCTTTCCCGAGGCTCTACTGTACCTTACTCTGGCCTGTTGCACTCTGTCTGCCCTTTCAATAGAGTACTGATCATACTGTATTGTAATGATCAATTTCTCAGAGTATTTCCTTCTTTGAGCCTTAGCACAGTTCTTGACACACAGGGGGGCATGCTCTAAACTGTTGCTGAATAAATGAGTCCTTTCAAATACAGCTTTTCTCTGCCCTCAGCACTTTGAAAGTACTCGGAAAAAGTAAAGGAAATGACTAAACTGTAGACAGTTTAAATGGGACACAAGCAATCACGCTGCCTCAGGTAGAGGCACTGAGAAGGGGAAAGTAAGAATGTAGAGACCAGGAGACCAGCACCTCTGTGCAGCTGCTGCGATTTTGCTTGTTCACAAGAGCCAGCTCTGGCTACATATGGGGCCCAGTACAAATGGAAAAGTAGACTTCCCTATTCAAGGATTATTAAGAATTTCAAAAAAATGACAGCCAGAGCATTAAATTAAACCAGGGCCCTGTCCAAGCAGCACAGGTCACACAGTGACAAAGCCAGCCCTGATGACAGATTAGGGAGCCTGGGAAAAGCTTTGTATTGCTTTTTAAGAGTAGGTTTCAAACACAAGGGTAGGCAAAAGTAGGTTTACAGCTATAATTAATGCATAGCAAGACAAGAATAAGTTGTTTTGCATACTCACAACTGTAAACCTACCTTTGCCCACCCTTGTAGGTAAAATTGTTTTAAACCTTACTTTCTCGTGCTCTCCCTTCATAATGCCCCCTACAATAGTTTGTTTTTTATTTGTAAGTGCAGATTCTGTAAAAAAAAAGTATTGTAAATTATTTTATTTCACATTGTTTTAAGGAAAATACCACATATTCCTCAATAGTCCTTAAGAAATAATGCTATGATCCACACACCCCCAGCTACCCCTGAAGTGAATACATCATTATTACACTTCCATGCAACACCAAAATTTGGGGGATGGGGAGCTGGCTGGGCTTTCACAGGATTATGTTATCACCCTCTCACTGACTTTTTAAAATCTAGCATGTTTTTCATGCAATAGCACCATTTCTCAAATATGATTTTATCTCATAGCAATCTTAGTAAATTAGAAATTGTTATATTTAAACCCCAAATAAACTTAAGTTGATCAGATATCGTGATGAAATTTTGTTGGTATATGCTGACAAAGTAAATGAAGATTTATGGAGTTTTTTTTGTTTCCAAACTCAACAACTTTGAAATGGAAAGCGGATTTGCACTGCTGCAGGCTCTCCAGCCGGGGGCAGCACCAGCAGTGCCACATCCCGTCTTTCCCAGAGGGGTTCACCAGCTGCTGGCCCTTGGCTCTCTCCTGGAGACAACAGCAACCAGGCCACACCCATTAGTGCCCGGAACACTCTCATATACAGCAGGGAGTGGGACTGCCCAGGAAGCCAGACCAGTGGGCGAATGCCAGGTCCCGAATTTCCTTAGGGCTCTATCTCATGCTCCCCCAGCTTCTCTCATCCTATTCTTTTCTACATACTCAAAGCCAGAGAACCTAGGAAAAGAGCTATACTCATGACACAAAATCCTCATTCCACAGCATAAAATTTTCACCACCTACGACTGAGTAGATCCGATTGTATCAGAATTCTTAAACTACTGATGGCTCAATTTTCTCATCTGCAAACAAGAGGATTACCACCTACTTCACAGGGCCCCTCAAAAATGAGCAAAAGAACACATGGCAGGTGACTGTTTGAATAGGTGTTCAAATGGTCATATCAATTTTGTTGTCTGGGGCTCCTGTGTTACGAAGAAAGGGCTGCTGAAGGTGGAAGAGGAAAACAAGCTCTTTAAAACCACTTCATGGAGAGAAACAGTCACAGGTAAAACAGACTGGAACACCTGCAGAGACCAATCTGTGCGAGTTTGCAGATGACTCTACACCTGCCCCTCCTCACTGACATTCTCACCTAAGAACAAACGCACACAGATGCCCACTCACTCAGCTAAAAACACCTACAACTCAAAGGAATAGCCAGCCACAGCAGAACAAATCTAACTGCACAGAAACACAAACAGCTAGTCCCTTCGACACGTCCCTCGCAGGACACACCCTGGAGTGCTGAAGGCATGTGCGGTGGGAAGTGAACTGTGCAGACTGAGGGCTGGCAGAGGACATTAAGCAGGCAGCAAGGCAGGGAGATGGAAAGGACCAGAAACCCACAGACTACGCAAACCTGTGATTTGCAGGTTTAGTAAGTATATTTTTCCTTAACAAGATCCAGGGATCTTTCATAATTTATTCTAATGACTATACCTTTGGCCTTAATTTCTTCACACCATTGAATTGGCTCTAAAAAAAAAATGCTAGTGAAGACCATTAATAGCTCTATAGGTAACATTCAACAGTAGGGACCAAGGTTGCTCCTCTGCCTTCAACTGGGATTTCATGGCTGAGCTAAGAACAGTATGGGATAAATCTGTAAGATATTCAACAGCAAGGAAGATGCTTCCTCTGCACTATTTATATACAGTACTTCCCCTAACCTAAACCCTATCCATCAACTCCAATACACAGATGCTCTGCTTCTCAGTCATGTGGCAACAGGAATCAAAATAAATAAAAAAGGCAGTTCAGTTTTGTAAGAAACAATATATTTTATTTTTCTGACACCACAGCTCTGGTGAGTGGTTTGTACCAAATTTAATGGAGTTTACACAGAACATTTTACGCATGGGAGGGGGGAGGGGAAGAACCACAAAATTAAAAACAAAATCCTGGTAGCTTTTAGCATCTGTTCCACTCCCACATTAATAAAATTCACTTGGGAATTCCTAATAAAAGGCAAACAAAAACCAAGGTAGGAAGGAAGGAAGGGTATACTGGGGAAGAAAGGACAGGGGAAAAGAAGACCCAGAGACAGGCCCCCTCCCAAAGCCAGGACCATGCCCAGCATGGAAGGCGAGCACTTGTCAGATTTATTTCCCCAAAATAACACCGTGTATTGCAGCTGCCAAGGGGAAAAAGAGAAGAAGGAAGCAAGGGTCACCCATGGGAACACAGGGAAGAAAACACACTTAACCAAGAAGGTTGGGGAGGGTGGCGGGGACGAGAAAAATGTGAGTGGGTTTGCAGACTGGGAGAGACAGTGCTGAAGAGCACTTGAACTGAAAAACAAAATGTCCTAAACGTCATTATTTTTCAAAAGAAAAGTTTTTCCCCTCCCCCCACCCCTCGCTGAACTTAGTTCCTTTTTTTGTGCTTTTCATTAATACTCTGCTCTGAGGTCGTAGTTTGGTTTTTCTATACACTGGAGTTGAAAGAAAATAGTCCAAAGATCTGAAGATGGATTCTCCACCTAAAGTAAACAGCCCAGCATTCCTGTTCTCCTCTCGTCCCAAAGACTAAAGTCTCTGCTACAATCCCTTTTACAATATAGTACAGTACACAAACAATAAAGCCCAAAACAAAAGTCAAAACCAGAAAAGAATCCTGGGAGAAGCCAGTCCAAAGGACGTAAACATACAGAGAATGGTGCAACACATGACTGATGGCAATTCTCAAAGCACAGCTACAGATTCCCAAAAGTAGGTGCCATCATGGGATACCCAAGTCCACAAAAATAATTTTTAAAAAATAAATCTTAAAAAAAACACACCTGTTGATTAAATGAATCATTTGTTTTCAGGTAAATCCATACATTCTCAAATCCCCCCCCTCCCCCAAAGCAGCCCTAGGCGCTCTGTTTTCCTATTGCGTGACCAACAGTCTCCTGGAACTCCCCCAAAGCAGCTCTCAGGACCTGAAATCTCATCTTGACAAGGATCGGCACATCCAATCTTAGCAGCTTAAAACATCATGTTTCCTGGATTGCCAGGTCCTTGGCTAAATCCACCCATGCCCACATCAGTGGCCATGCCCCGGGGCCTCATCTGTGGGGGGATCATGATGTTCTGTTGGGGTCCCATCATGCCCTGCATGGACATCATCATGCCTGGAGAGCCCACAGGCCCAGGGTGGGTATAGAGCCCAGCAGGTCCCCGATCCTTGCCAGGAATCATGCCCACAGCAGCAGCTGGATTGCTCATCAGGGTAGGCTGGCCTGGCATTGTGGATTGTGCTGGTGACATCATCCGATGGTGAGGTCCCATCATGCCTTGCTGGAGAAAGGCTGGTGGTCTTATTGGATTGTGGCCTGGCATGGTTGGAGCTGTCCCAAGAGGGATGTCTGGAGTTCCTACAGGCCCTGGACCTCCCATGCCAGGTAATGCTAGTCCCATTCTGGGGGCTTGTTCGCCCATCATCCCCTGTATGTGCGAAAACCCAGGCCCAGGACCCTGGGGCTGTTTACGGCCTGGGACTTCCCCTCGAGGGAAATATTGCAGTGTCTGGCTAGGCTTCTCAGATGGAATAATGCGAGACAGATCAAACTCAGGGATTCCGGTGGCTCCAGGTCGAATGACCTCCTGCAGGTCGGGGTCTGTAAACACTGAAGGCATGCTATTCCCCAGGACAGCAAAGGAGTCAGGACCCCCTGGGCCTCCAGGCTTACAAAGTGCTGCATCTGCTGAACTCGGGGGCAGGTTGCTGGGGCGGCCAAGGGAACCTTCTCCTGGGAAACCCATACCTCCTGGGAAGCTGCCCTGCCCCCCACTGGGGCCATTGTGAGGGAAAGGAACCTGTTGTGGAGGAGACTGTACTGGAGGGAAGCCCTGGGGAAAGCCCATTCGTCCTTGAGGTACCATTGGAGGCTCCTGGGACCCATGCCCCATGATAGGATTGTGTGACATCAAGCCCGGCCCCATTGGGACCCCATGAGGAGGTATACTGGGTCCCATGGCATTCGGAGAGGGCATCTGATTGGAGTGAGAAAGTGGCTGGGTCATTCCCATTGGGCTGAGAGTTGGCATCGGGACCACGGGGTTTGGACCTGAAATTCGAGGATTCTGTGAATTAATGCCCATTCCTAGAAAAATAAAAATATCAAAGGAATCAACAACTGAAAGCAACTCAGGAGAACTATAATAAATCAAGTTAACAAAAAAATTATTGTGCATCAAATGTGCATGGTACTATACTAGGAAAACATGCAATACACAATCCCTGCCCTCAATAAGATTTAATACTTAGGGGCATACAAACCAACAGCTCTATAGTAAGACAATATAGCATTGTCTTAAATTATATGATATAAAAGTATGTGGAAGACTGGAAGAAAATCTCCTATGTGAAAAGTTACAAATTAATATGCAAATGAGTACATAGTCTTCTTTATTGGAGATATCTAATATAAAAGCAAACAATTTGTGAATGACTTAAGTATGGTCCTTTCTTGAGAAGGAGGATTAAGTAGTTCTATGGGTCCAAGAATCAGAAATAACAAGAAAACCAAACAGGCCTTCATCAATTGACTTTTGGCATTATCATTTTATATTGCCTTACAGAGAGAGGGTTTCACACTCTAGGTTATATGAAATGTTAAAGAAATGGTCATTTTTAATGAAAAAGGAAAACGTACAGATTCTGTTATAGTCTCCGGGACATTTAAATTGGCCTCTATAGAATTACCCGAGTGTGTAAGAATGATGCTGTGCTGTCCACACACCATATCCTAACCTGATTAATCAGGATGTTGATGAACAGCATTCCTAAAACCAGATGGCTGAAAAGTTATGGTCTCTATGCTGATCACCCTCATCACTCCAGATTATTTACCTAGTGTTTAGTAAGATTTGGGGACAGGAGGTGGAGAGGAGTGAAGGAGTAGAAGAGTGTGGAAGAAATTTTCTCTCTCTATTCCTAAATAGAGTGCTTCTCCAGGAAACAGGGGCTTTCCACTGTCTGAAATCTTGTGGCTGCTTGTGGTCTGAGGCTGCCTTTTAGGAAAATCCTTCAGAGCTGAAGACATCACAATCAGCATGTTAAAAAGAATCTGCTTTCAGTGTTGCTGCAGGAGAACCGCCCTGCCCCCTCAAATTCCAGGTAACAGAAACATCAGAACTTGTATAAGGAACTGCAAGGAGACTTGCTTTCTTATAAACACCTACTGAATCAGCTAATAAAAAATTGTTATTGTTAATCTTCCTCTAGTCAAGG
The DNA here is from genome assembly GCF_036850995.1 of Saccopteryx leptura. Taxonomy (NCBI): domain Eukaryota; kingdom Metazoa; phylum Chordata; class Mammalia; order Chiroptera; family Emballonuridae; genus Saccopteryx; species Saccopteryx leptura. The sequence continues at coordinate 284,021,130 of NC_089504.1, forward strand.
CACTTAATTCTATTAAAACTCAGGTGGTATATTTTTCAACTTGTTGAACCTCCATCTACTGAGGTCCATAGTCATCGAGAAAACATGCAAGAAGTTTCTCTCGTCTAGCCCTTGTTCCACATCCCGTCTTCATGATTTCTTACCTGGCATATTATTCATTGATGGCAAATTGGGAGAACGAGCTGGAGGGGAGTCGTCATCTGAGCTGGCCACAGTCTTGATGGCATCATGGTATAATGGGGTAGAACTGGGCATTGCAAACTTGGACATTCGAGACATCATAATGGACAGTGGGTTCTGGGACAGAGTCGGTTCTGGAGGCATGGTGTAAGGTGTGCTAGAAGGTAAACTTCCTGGGATATTCACAGAGGCAGACTGGCTGGCTGCAGGAGGTGGGGGGCCACCTAGGAGAAAAAGCAAAAGAAAACAAAAGTGGGCAGGGAATTAAATTCCCCTTGAAGGCTAGTGGTCCTATGATTATGAACTAGCAAGGCCAGGATGAGCCAGAGGAACAGGACAGTGTTATTAGACCCAGGACACAAATCATCAATCTTCTAGTCAGGATCCGTGTGTGTGCAAAGGGAGAAGGCAGCATGATGTGGAGGTGAGAGATCGCAGAGGGGAAGACAAACATACCAAGAGTGTGTTAAAAATATTAGTTCAAGCTTGGGAAAAACATGGCTTACAGACAACTATTTCACTGGTAAGAATGTGAAGTAAGTGGAATGTTCCCTTGTAGTTGCGATTCAGAATTCAACTCAGGGATTAATTAGTATGCTGTGAGGCCAGACTAATGTTCTGACCCCAGGTACTAACCCATCACCCTACACATGCTCTTGATTAATTTCCACAAGATGCTGAACTAAAAAGGTCCAAGGGGCCTGTTCTACTGAATGGCTTTGTGAATTGCTATCCAACAGAGAAAAACACTTTGGCTTGTAGGATAAATCTCCTGTCTTATTCTGATTGTAGTCTTTCTCAAGTGGAGATAGCTTGGACCTAGTATTTACACCTCAGTGCTCATCTTCCACTGACTACCTCTGGTCCCATTCACAAAACCACCATCATCAGAGCTTCTCCTAGGAGGAAAGTACCAATAAATGATAGTTGATCTGTGAGAACAGCAGTCTACCAAGGAAAAGATCTTGGTAACTTTCTGTGGTCAACACTTATCTATGAGAACCACTGAAGCATCTCAGCAGCTTCCCCTCTCTCCTTGGGATTATACTCAGAATCTCTTGACATGGAGGCCCCCTGAAGTGGGTGGGTCTAGTATTTAAAGAAGCCAGATTTATCCAATGTTGACATTTTATTTTGCCAACATGTGTTAACTGTGCAAATGTAAATTATTCTGTGAAATGACACAAATTTCCCAGTCTCCTTTAACAGTTCTATCTGACAAATATATTCAGCACTAGGAGCCTGTTTTCTTTGCCAGGATCAGACACTTGTGCAGCATAATCCCATGGAAGTACTGGTCATGCACCTGGCCAACAAATATGTCTATCTTGGCAAAGGCCACCTCCTCTGGTTGCACTATCGAGGTAGGACACCAGTAAAGTAAATAAAACAGGCTTTTACAACCTCTAGCTACACGGTGCAATTGTGCGGATGCAGCATACTGACCTGACTCTACACTTCCCAGCATGGCTGGGGAGGCCATGGTGAGGGGTGCTTTATGGTTTGGAGGGATCCCGGGACTCTGAAGGGGAGGTTTCGGAGAGGAGGTCCATCCAGGTGACGGGGCAGGAAGTGATGGAGACTTGAGGTGAACAGGCGAAGCAGCAGCAGACCCCAAGATAGGGGGGGATTTAATGGAAGCCGCAGCAGCTGGGCCCGCCAGCATGCCTGCCAGCTGCGATGGAGTCTGGGGGGACTTGAGGTTCCCAGAGGGTGAGCCCAGCATTGGTGACTGGACTTGGCGCATTGTGGGAGATTTCAAAGGGTTAATGCCTGGGGAATGCACCTGACTGCCTACCACAGATATATCCAATGGCTTCCGCCCCAGGCCACGCTGAACTGGAGGAGCTGTGTTGAGGCTAGTGGGGTTACTGGAAGGGTTGAGAGGTAGTGGTGGCATATGACTGAGCCGGCTGTTAGTCCTTTGGTCGGGCCCAATTGATTCTCTGAGGTTCCGCAAGCCACTGTTGCTGCCTGGACCCTGAGACATGGGAAGGAACGGCCTGGGGCCCATGCCATACTCTTGCTGAGGGTGCTCACCAAACGGCAGAGGCACCATCTTCTGCTGAGCAGGCAGCATGTCTGCGCCACTGGGGCGTAATTTCATCATCTCCTCAGGGCCTGCCCCAGACTCTCTCATCTTCTGAGGTAACATCTGAGAGTTGGATCCCATGTTGACATTTAGACTGACATCTCCCTTCATCCCACTAGGAACCATCCCAAACTCAAGTTCCCGACCAGGGCCCATTTGTGGGGGTATTCCTTTTGCAAAGTCACCCCTGGAAGGACTCAGAGGGCCCTCAACTGGTATTCGAGGGAAAATGGGATTATTCCCAGATTCCATGTGTCGCTGGGAGCCTGGGATCATTCTATTCACCTCCATGCTGGGCCTGATGCTTTCCATGCTCATCCCTGGAGGAAGACCGAGCTGTTTCTCTGCCAGCTGCTGTTGAAACATCTCTTCAGACAATCCCTGGGGGTTTGGGAAGCGTTCCCCTCGCCCAGGGCCACTGAAGACACCCTGGCCGGGGGGGAAGTTTCTACCATCGGGGATTTTTGGCACATCATCTGGCCAACTGACCCCAGAAAGACCTGGTCTAGATGCCGGGTTGGGGACATTTGGCCCCTCCATTTCAGAGTTTATCATCCCCGAAAAGCCAGGGAGGCGCATCTGGGTCCCTGGCATGTTGGGATGGGGAGCCATGCCCCTCGGGGGCAGAGAATGTGGCATGTTGATCCCATCAGCAAACGGCTCTCCGGCCCCAGGTCCCCAGCCTTCACCGGGGTTCATCTGGTATGGAGGGGGAGGCCCTCGGACCACTCCCCGAGGCCCATGCTGATGGACCATCATGTCCTGGAGGGAGCACTGCTGCACAACCACTTGTTCCTGCTTTCTCCTCTTCTCTTCATAAAACTCCTGCTGCAATTTCAGCCAAGCTATCTGCTCAGGGGTCATATGATCCAGGTGGTCGGGTCCCATGGGCCCAGACTGAGAGTTCATGGAAGGTGGAACCATTTCATCTGGAGAAAAGGGCACATCTCTATGTCCTTGAGGGCCAAATGGAGCTCCCAAGTCTGTCCGGGGCCCAGGTCCCTTACCTAGGCTTTGGGATTGAGCCATCATGGCCTGTATCGGCCCTTCTGGTTTTTTCTGAGGTGCGTCTAATACCCCAGAATTCTGCTGAGGTCCACCACTTTGTCCTCCTGTGAATTCTTTCTCATCAGGGAAAAGCATTCGTTGGATATCTCTGAGCGTCTGTAAGGAGCGCTCCCGGTGCTCCAGCTGCTCCTGAGACAATCCATCGGGGTTCTCTCCCAGTGTGGGGGCCTCTCCACTGGCAACTGGTGGAGGCGGGGGAGCTTTGGGATCTGCTGAAGAGCTATTGCTCCCCTGGGAAACAGGGGTCACTGCTCGGTTGTTGGGCGTCAAGTTGGGCCCGGTACCATCAGAGGGCAGTGGAGTGGAGCTGGCAGGACTGCCTACAGAAGGAATCAGTTTGTTTTCTACCCCAGGACTATCCCGGTCCAGGGGATGTGGGGGTGCAGCAGGCTTAGGTGCTGGTGCCGGAATGGGTGGAGTTGGCTGCAGTCTGATAGTCTGGGAAGAATTCTGGTCCTGGTTGGCTGGAGCTGGGGGCTGTTGTGGGAGAGGTTTCAGATCGTTCCGAAGGGCAGATATCTGTGTGTTCTGAATAAACAAGATTTAAAAAGTCATTGGTAAATTGAACAGAAGGGCAATTGAAAGAGCAAGATATGCGCCTTGGCCAGGTAGCTCAGTTGGTTAGAGCATCACCCCAATATGCCAAAGATGCGGGTTCAATCCCTGGTCAGGGCACATATAGGAACAACAAATGAATGCATAAATAAGTGAAACAACAGATCAATGTTTCTCTGTCTCCCTTCCTGTGTCTCTTAACAATCATTAAAAAAAAAAAAAAAGTGAGATGCCTGACCAGGTGGTGGCGCAGTGGATAGAGCGTCGGACTGGGATGCGGAAGGACCCAGGTTCGAGACCCCGAGGTTGCCAGCTTGAGCGCGGGCTCATCTGGCTTGAGCAAAAAGCTCACCAGCGTGGACCCAAGGTCGCTGGCTCCAGCAAGGGGTTACTCGGTCTGCTGAAGGCCCACGGTCAAGGCACATATGAGAAAGCAATCAATGAACAACTAAGAAGTTGCAAGGCGCAATGAAAAACTAATGATTGATGCTTCTCATCTCTCTCCGTTCCTGTCTGTCTGTCCCTGTCTATCTCTGCCTCTGTAAAAAAAAAAAAAAGTGAGATATGGTAGGACTCATCCCAGTCACACAAATTTACACTGACACATGCTATAGAAATTGCTCATGTAGTCTGACCAGTGATGGTGCAGTAGATGCAGCATCGACCTGGAAGGTTGGGTCCCCAGTTAGAAACCCTGGGGTCCTGAGCTTGAGCATACTATCATTAACATGATCCCAAGGTCACTGGCTTGAGCCCAAAGGTCGCTGGCTTGAACAAGGGGTCACTCACTCTGCTTGAGCCCCCTAGTCAAGGCACATATGAAAAGCTCAATGAACAACTAAAGTAAAGCAACTATGGGTTGAAGCTTCTCCCTCTCTTTCTCTCTCAAAAAGAAAAGGAAGAAATTGCTCACATACAACCCCAATTTGGACATGGAGACATTCTGACTTTTTTCCTTCTACTTTACTGTCAAATGACATCCTCTTCCCCTCACTGAAAATTAGGTTTCAATAACTTTATAAGCATGCCAGGGAGAGCCACTCTGCCAAAGCGAATACTTATGAGTATCTATTTCAAGAAACAGGTTTGATATCACAGGTCTACTATGTGTTTGATTCAGGGCGAGATTAGTTTCTTGGTACGTGGGAGGCTGTATCTAACATCTTTTTCTTTTCCCCAAAAGTATAACTGTGTATGCAGACATCTCACTGTCAATCAAAAAGCCTGATGTTTTCAACTAAAAGAGAAAGTACTTGTCACAGCTCCATCCTCTACCAGCCAGAGGCAGCAGGCAAGGCCGTCTTCAGTGTATCCTCTGGCAGGGCGACGACCAACATGTTCCTCTCCTTGAGTTTCCAGGCAGCCTGACATCTCTGGTTTGTTTTCAGCTTGTGATCAGAGTCCATATTTGATAAGAATTTGTACATTAACTGTAGTAAGATAATTTGTAGGCAGGAAGCGTCTGTGGAGAAATCTGAAGCTATCTAGCTCATAGTGTCTCTTGATCTGTTCTTTCCAAGAAACAGCAGATTGTCCTTTTTACAGGCTAGATGATCACATTTTTATTTATTAAGTACCAATGCTATTCTGAGTCCTAAATAAAAGTACACTAACCTGCAGCAGGTGACATGGATGCTGCCAGTGTTTGAAAGAAGGACCTACATGTTCTGTGTACTAAACCTTGGCACCGCTCAAGGTTCTAAAGAACAGAAGGGCCCAACCTACAAACTCTGCCTCAGGGATCTTTCACCAGCTTCCAGGGAGCAATATGATCCCTTTTTGATGTCCATTTGCTCCTACCTGTTCACTTAATCCAGTTTGTATTTATAAAACCCTAAGGCTTTTACTTATATCCTCACTTTCTCTCTGTAATGTTTACCTGTATGTAAATTTGTACATAAATCATTATGTGTATCTCTGCCTTGGGACAGTTTGTGTTGCATTAAACACAAAGACATATCTCTGTTAACATTCTGTGACTATGTGTATAAACCTTTCACTTGCAGGTATCCATGCACATATGACATATGTCTGCAGAGACGGGTGACTAGTGTGGGTCAGGAGTACCTGAACCTGTAGGACTTGGTGTGGTCAAAATGTCTCCCACTTCCCTGACTCCTTCACTGCAGTGTGGAGGTCACCTTCATTTCCTTTCACTGTCATTTTAAGTTTGCTTTTGTTGATCAGATTTTGTTTGTTTGTTTGGGGTGGCCACTGATTTCACATAGGGTGACCATGACAGAAGAAATACTTAAGTACCACGCTTTTTACTTTACATTTGGAGCAGTGGTGATTTGACTATTCCCAATATCCTGCTTAACTCCTTTTGTGATTTCATTTTAGTATCATAGAAGGTGGAGGTGAAAACTGTATTAAATCTGTCATTAAGTCAATAAAACACTAGTTTGAGTTGCACTGTATTCTGTGCATTCTAGGACAATATCACAAATACACACACACAATTTTAAATATTAAATATATCCATCTTCTGCGCTTAAGTAGTATAGATATATGAGGAACATGAAATTTCTTCTCTAAGTCTAGGAAACTCCAAGCTCTGTTATGTCAACAGAAAAGGACTTTGTTGATATAGAACATACATAAAACATCATCTATTTTATCCTAAATTGTCACTTCAGTCATTGATTGCCATTTAACTTTTCTCATGTTCAGGACTGATCCCAATATTAAATATTATGTTTCCTGAAAGCAGAAACTGTGTCTTGAACCTCTTAGTGTCCCCACAGCATTCAGTGGAATGCCATGACAATGCTAGGCACAAGAGATACCTTTTGGTTCAATGTGAAGCACTACCTGTATTAAAACAACCACTGTATGCTTTTTCTAATGTAGTTTATATTAGGGGCTTAAGTTACAGACAGGGTACAGACTAACATTTTAATGTTGGAAATATTAAGCAATTAAAAGCATTCAATGGGTCCTGGCCATTTGGCTCAGCGGTAGAGCGTCAGCCCAGCATGTGGAAGTCCCAGGTTCAATTCCTGGTCAGGGCACACAGGAGAAGTAACCAACCATCTGCTACTCCATGCCAGCCCCCACTTCTCCTCCCACAGCTATGGCTTGAATGAGCAAGTTAGCTCCAGGCACTGAGGATGGCTCCATGGCTTCCCCTCAGGTGCTAAAAATAGCTTGGTTGCCAAGCAGCAGAGCATCGCCCCGGGATGGACAGAACATCAGCCCCAAATGGGGGTTGCCAGGTGGATCCCCGTCAGGGCACATGCGGAGTCTGTCTCTCCACCTTCATGCCCCTCACTAGATTTTTTTAAAAAAAGCATTCAATGGTACTCTCACATTGAAATAAATAAAAATCATTTTGAAAGTCACCAAGACTCCCTGATTTATTTATGACTTTATTTATGACTCTATGACTTTATGATTTACTGGCATGTATTCTACTATTGTAGTTTTTAGTTGTCGCTTTTTTCTGTTCTTCAACTAACTCAAGAATGTTTATTTAAAGAAAAAAAATCCTGCTCTATACACAGGATCTGAATTCAGATTTTCCCAGAGAGTTAATGAAGGAAATCCTAAGATATCTATATAACTCCTGTCTTATTTTGCACTTTTTCCTTTCTAGTAATTCATCGGTATACCAGCATGCTGGTAGGAAAGGCCAGTGCAGTGTGATAGGCCTCAAACAACACAATCCCAGAATTAGGTTAAATGCCCAGAGTGCAGCTTATAACATCAGGACTATTGCCCTATCGATGACGTTCACCATCTCCCACCTTTAATCACCGCAGAACCTTTAAACCACTATTCCAATTCTAAAACAACGTACCAGAGGGGCTGTGCTTCTCTCTGTCTTGCTGTTTGAGATGTTCTGGATGTGGAAAGAGACAATTGTTTCAACCTGGCCCTTCAGTACTGCTTCTGCAGCTCTGCAAAGACAGAGAGATGCAAACAGTGGGACTTGTTTCTAGTTCAGTAACTGTAAATCCAAAGCACTTTCACTCCAGATTGAACTTGTAAGAAGAAGAAAAAGTATAAAAAAACCACCAGAAATGATGAATGAGAAGAAATCAGCATAATGAGAAGAAATGTTTTCATTATATGTTTACCATTTACTGTCAAATTCTGAAATTAAAAGATAGCCATTAGCAAATTTCAAAAGAGGCATTAAAACACCCCAAGATTTTTTCCCTCAAACCAATACACTGTGGTGGGTGTTTTATAGAAAATCCTACTTCAAAATCCCAACCTAAGAAGGGAGAACATGAATTCTCACAACACTTAATGATAAACTACATCAAAATTCACTCTGTATCTTAATTTAAAAATCTTTAAAAACTCAGAACACTTATGTATGGTATATTCACTTTCTTTAAATAAATAAATAAATAAGTAAAAATCCATTCACCATCCATCCATCAGAAACACATGTACCAAAATGTTCAGAGTAGTTATCTTGGTGAATTCCAGAGATTGTTTTATTCTTTTTAGTTTTTCTAATTATTACAAAATAGACATGCATTACTTATGTCATTTAAAAAAGAATACTAAGTTGTAGAAAAGCGTATGGTGCAATCAATCCCTTTCGTTTAAAAAGGTATGTATGTATACTTGCATAAGCACAAAACATGTATTTCTGGAAAGAAAGCCGAGGAAGTACCATTGTGGCTGTCTCTGGGGAACGGGTGTAGGGGTAGGAGGGTTATATTTTATTTCAGCTTTTTCTATGCTGTTAGCTTTAAGTAATAATAAAAGTGGGCAAACATTTTTTTTAAAAAGGATCTATTTTCAATGAGAATAAGAACTTACTGTATTTCCCTATGTATAAGACACATCCTTTTCCAAAAAATTTGGGGTCTAAAAACTGGGTGCTTCTTATACAGTGGTGGTAGATTTTATTTTACCTGCATTTCCCACTTTTTTGCGCTTGCTTTTGCACTCATTGTTGAAGACAGTGATTCATCATCAGACACAGATGAGGACAAGCTAATGGATGGGAGTTGTGACAGTGATGAGGAGTTGTATGAATTTTATGAAGAATAAAACTTGAGTTCAGTAACTTTATGTAATACATTTTTTTTCAAATATTGGGCCCCAAAATTAAGGCGCATCTTATACATGGGGAAATACAGTAGGTGCCCAAACACACAAGCCATGGCAACAGCAAGACACAGCCATCAACTTACTTATTGGCCATCTCAGTAGAAAACACATACACCACTTTGGCTGGAGTCTTCTGAGCAGGTGTGGGCTCTGGGGCAGTAGTCTGGCCATGGGAGGGGGTGGAAGACCTGGGGGCTGTAGTATTTGATGGGGTCATCGAGTGTGGTGTGTGCTGTGAATCCTGGGACTTTATGTGGTCAGCAGAATTACATTCTAAAAGAATGAAAAGACTCATGTCATAAATAAAATAAAACTCTCTTCTGCCAGCATATTCAATACATAACACAAACCCACCTTGAAAATTTCAAGGAGGAAGTAGTTTGCTAAGAAGTAACCTCTTCTACTCATAAAAACTGAAATATGCTTCTCCATAAATGACTAATTATAAAGAATTATAAAGCAGTGTTCCCCCACCCCCTTCTCTATCATGCATCCTTCAAATATTAGCATATATGTCCCTTCTTGGAAACCTTTTGGAGCCTCTTGGACTGAACTGGATACCCCTACTGGTTGAACCCACATTCCCCTAACTTCTCTTATTTCAGCATTTAGCATTTTACAAATTTTATCATAATTGCTTAATGGTCTAATGTCAGTGAGGACAGTAACTGTATCTGTCTTCTGGGCCATGGCAGTGCCCACACCCAGCATAGTGCTGGCACTCATAACAGGCTTCCCACAAACACCTGAGGGAGGAAGTCAAGATGGGTGAACATTCACCCAGGTTTTCATTTCTAATTTGGGTTGGGGAATCACATTTCCACTTCTCAAATATTAATTTTATGTTCTAGTCTGTAGTTAAGATTTTTGGTTTATTATCAAAAGGAAAAAGGCATAAAACCACAGCCCCTGGTCCCATACTCTTTCTGGCTCACTCCAGATTCATGCTTACCAAATCTCTACCACATGTAGCCACTCATTCCTACCACACTGAAATCAGCTGTGACAAACCCGACTAGTGCCAGGGCTTCCCCTTGTGCCTATAACTCTGGCAAAGTGGCAACCAGACAGCACAAAACCCAAGACTTAGAGGATTAATCTGATGGAGAAGAGGAGGAGAGGCAAGAAAAACTACTCTAGTGTAGGCCACACACATAGAAAAACTAGAACTACTGGCTCAATACTCAAGTACAAATAGTACAGAAGCCAGAAACTTCCACCAGAAAATGTTTCGGGCCGTGAAACATGTGACCGTACCCCAAAACACCAGCATCCTCAAGAGCAAGAATTCCTCAACAAGGTGGTTCCAAACTACTCTTTTCAGTACAGGAGAAGGAGAAGAAATAACTCCATCGTAAACCGCAAACTCCTGAATCTGACACCTACTCTCTCCACTTGGCTATTAGCCTCTCCAACATCCACCAATATCAGAGGCCTGCCCTCAGGAATACCTACTTCCCTCTGAGTCTCAAAGATCTTATAGACATACCTTTAATGTCAGAGTCATCGTTTGGAGTCCCAGGATCTCTCTGATCAAAGGAGTCGGCGGAAATACTTCGCTCCCTTTTCCCCTTGCCCTTGGCACCATTTCCAGCCCCATTCTTCAGCCCCATGCTCCCACCTGGGCCGGGGAGCACTTTAGGGGTATGGCCCCCACTCTTGGAGTCACAGGGGGATGGCTGGGACTGGCTGGCTGAGCCCCCCTGTTTACCCTGATTGGAGAATTTGGAATCCAGCTGGGGGTTTCCAGATGGGGACATCACTGTAGGGGGACGAACCATCACCTCCTGCTTTGACTTAGGGCTACTAAAAGAGACAAATAACAAAGGGAGATCAAACACTGGATACATTTGGTCAGCATAAATCAGGGAAAAGTAGCTTCTATCATGGGTCAAGGAGAACTTGAGGACTCAGTAACCACCCCACGTTTCACCTCAGCTACCTTCTTGTTCCCTCCACTCCTGCTCCCACTCAGAGAGGAGGATCAAAGACATTGGCCTAACAGGTCTCAGGAACCCTAGAGCCACATGGGGACCCATCTCTAGGGCTTCTGTCAATAAAGGACAATGGTTTCTATGTACACAGAGAAGTGACTCTTACACTAAGACTAGCAGAGAGTAAACAAACAGGCATCACGAAGATCAAAATACTACCCACCCCCCACCCCGGCAGTGGATGACAGGGGACAGCTATAATGGAGCCCAGCTTCCCTGCTGGAAAATACAAACAGGTCCAGGAAAGCAAGGACTCCCATTGTGACTGGCAGCATACCCTCCACCAAACCCCCCAACAAACAGCATCACACCAGAGTAGATACACTAACCACTGTCCTAGGAGATCAAGAAAAATTCTTGTAAAATGTCAATGTAGACACTATGAACCAGAAGAAAAAGCTTCACAGTCCCGGTGCTGTTGTTTTAATTCAGGGAACTTCGGCCTCCTCACCATTCCAGGCCTCAGTTCCCTCATTTGCCAAATTTAGGACATTGTACTAGGTGGTCTTTAAGGTCCCCATGTGGCTCTAGGGTTCCTGAGACCTGTTAGGCCAATGTCAAGGTATGATAAGAAAAGTGGTCAGGGGATAATGCACAAAAGAATAAGAAAGAAAAACTCTAATATAAACGTTGCCTGTTTACTATTCTATTACTATTTACTTATCTATTTTCTCTTCCTTTCCCTATTTGGGTCTCATTTACTTCTAGTTCCAAACATGATTCCACCTACAACGTGCCCAAGGGGCCATGGGGCAGCCCTTGCCCTTACCTCTGTGTGTTTCCTGATGGAGAGTTCCTCACTTTAGGGTTACTGGAATGCATTGATTGAAATCCTGAGCTTCCAGTCACAAACCAGGACAGGCTCCCCGAGTTCCTCTCGGGCTACAGCAGAAACAACTGCCGAGGGCAGTGGCAGTGGCCCACTGCTTGCTGGGTGGGACCCTTAGCGCTGGCCACCTGTATGCCTTTTTCCTCTTTGTTTTCCTCTGCTGTGGAAGTGGGTCCTTTCCCCTTGCAGCTCCAGCATTCTCTGGGTGTGTGCCTCCTGCTGCCAAAGGAAAATCTCGCATCTCCAGGGTACACTGCGAGAAAAGGCCACCCAAAAGAAGTTGGGAACAAAAACACAAGAGACAAAACACCCTTAGAACAGGATCACGGTTAAAGCACTAGCCAACTCAACAATGTGAAAGCTAAGTCATTCCTCAGAAAGGGTAATGTTCATATTCTGGCCTGAAGGCTCTGGTGCTAAAGCAGCTGAAGAGTGACTAAGACTCTCTGCCAAGCATATGAGCCTCCTACCCAAGCAAGCATCATGTACCAGGCAGATTCAAGAACATTTTGATCTTGAGTCACATATTCTCCCTTACATATCTCTACTTCCAAATACAATACTCTCAGAAACTTGTATTTCTTTTTGCAAAACAATGCTTTGAAAACCATTGAGTACTCCAAATCCATAACAACTATCTGGTGTTTCACCTCTGATGACAAACAATGGCACCAAAATGAAACAAACCCATCCCGACTTTAAACCATGAAACAACTTAATCTATTTTATATTCTCAGGGCTTTGGGGCAGGGAGACATTAATGGAGGTATTTCTGAAATCAACCATTGAGCCAAATACAATCAGTTCTTCCCTCTGATTTCCATGATCTTTCCATTAAATTATGCCAAGTATGTGTCTTGTGTTCTCACTGCTTAATGACAAGGACTGCAGGCATGGGTAAGCATCAGAATGATCCATAATGCTGAATGTAAAAGAACATCTTTGAAGGCTAAGATATTTTTTAAGCCAGTTTGCAAGGCTAATTTGAACCATAAAGGTCAATAAAATATTCCCAAACCTAGTCAGAGAACAAATGAGAAAGCCATTCATTTAGGGAAAATATGGTTTCTGTGTAACCACTGCTCCTTCACCTACCTCCTTACTTTCTGGTGTTTCACCGATGGGGTACAGGGAAGGAAGAGGATATCAGATGCAGGAATAGTGGCTAGAGAATCAGAGAGTCAGGAGTAGCTCAGGTGTGACAGCCTACATCTACTTTGGGAGAATCAAGAACTGGACTAAAATTGGGAGGATTAGTTATATTCTAGGTTTTGGCACTAAGTATGATCACTGTCAAGTGTGAAATGTCTGCTTCATTAAGAAGTATGCAACAGTCCCAGCTACTTTAACGAAGGCACAAAAAGGAATTTATGGACATTCTAAGGCACACAATTACATTCTTTTCTTTCTACGTGAAGTTAGAAAAAAGAACTAGAATAAAATACTACAGAATATTTCTATGACAACCTTAGGAGAAAGAATCTCCCAAAACATTTTGGTCTTGCTTACATTTAAGGTTGTATTTTTATTCCCCAACACTTTCAGTTTTTGTTTGTTTCTTTCTTTCAGTTGACTAATAAATTGATTGTAGTTGTCAAGTTTGACAGACATAATCAAAAACCATTTTGTAACCTCTCACTAAACATCAGAAATCACTGGTAAAATAGAAGTAGCAAATGCATCTTGCCAGGAGAAAGCCATTAGAAAACGTTTACCACAGGGAAAGAATAGTTGTTCCCACCTACATAGTATCTTCCTGTAACTTCTTCTAGTACCTTCTGTCTGCATCACACATTCTAGCACTCAATCATATGTCCTATTGAATAGTCTACGTGTATATTGTATCCCCCTATGAACATTGTGTTCTCTGAAGACAAGAACCTTGTTTTCAAGTTCTTTGGTTTTTATATACTACTCAGCCTAACATACTAAGACGGTGGTTGGGCCCTCAGTGACTTATTCGGTTTCTCTCACAACAGAAACACCTGGCATCTGAGCTGTACTCTTCTCCCAAAGGAACTCAAAACATATTTAAAATATCAAATCACCTCAATATGTCAGGCATTTCTAATGAGCTAGTAACAAAGATTATTTCTAATAATAATAATACTGTGAACGTAAAACACTATTATTTTCAAAGTACTTCATACAGTTTCTCATTCTCGCAATTTGGTCCAACCTCATCAACAGGCATTTTACAGAAATGGACAGAGTACATGCATGTGAATGGCTTCTAGGTGTCCAGCCAGTGCTCACTGACCTGGCACTTTGTTCTAAGTCACCTCCTTACCATTATTTCATGGGTGGAGAGACAGCACAGACGGCTGAAACAAGCCCATGGGTTCACCTAGTGATGGGAAAAACCCAGTTGTTTCAACCCCTAATTCATGGAAGTAGCTGAAATAAGTCGCCGTAGCTTCAGCTTCAAAACAACTCAGCAAACTCATACTCAAATCAACTGAGCAAAACAAAAATCAGCCAAGTATCTTATCATACAGTTCCAAAGAATAAAATTGGGCTCTTCAATTCCTACATTTGCAAGTTGGTGCTCAACTGTTTACTTTTAAGGAATGGAAAAGATCTTTAACAGAATGAATGGTTAATTATAGCCAGAGAGAAATTATTTACTCCAACATAACTAAATCTCCTAAATCCTTAGATTTGAATATACAATGTTCCCCTCTTAGTTTTTAATTTTCCCCCTCATTTTTTCTTAAATAATACTTAAAATATTTACTACGTGTCAGTCAGTCTTATAAACATTGTCACTCAATTTACAACCACCCCAGAAGGCAGATACCACTGCTATCTCTATTTGAGATAAGAAACCGAGGCTCTGAAATATTAAATGATTTGTCTGAGTAAGTTGGGTCAAACCCTAGTAAGAGATACAACTGACACTCAGCCACCCATTACTGTAATACCTGTCAAAAGTAGGGACTTATAAAAAAAAAAAGTAGGGACTTGTGGGATGAGGTGAGCTGGTACACATACAGTGCTTAGCAGTACAACACAGCATTCAGGTTAGCTATTCCTATGACTCCCACTATTGTCTAGAAGGCTCACTTGCCTATCTAATGTCATCTCATACCTTCTCCATCCCCAACTATCACTTTCCTCCCTCCCCACTTCTATTGCATGGTCTTGTCCCGGACTTTAAATAGAGAGAAGAGAAGTCACCAGGCAGGAAGTCCTCGCCACCAAATCTGCAAACCTATTTTCATCACTACCTATCCCCTCTTTCGACTCTATTATTGAAACAGAAAAAATAACCTACTTTTCCCCAAAGGTACTCCCATCACATGTGATCTATCCCCAGCTTACTGAGAACTCTTACTCTTTTCTTTGGCCATCCCCTCTATCTCCTACATCTCCTGGGTATTTCCAATTAGCATTCAGACATGTTGTAATATCTTCCAAATTCAATAATAATAATAATAATAATAATAATAAAGCAAAACACAACCCAGCTCTAGCATTCTAATCTCCTTCAGAGCTAAGTTTCTGCACAGAGTTGATGGGACACAGTCTTCACTTCCTTGTCAGTCACCCTTTAACCATTTTAAACAAACTTCTACCCACAGATTATGGAAACCACTATTTTTGTTAAGGTCACCACTGGCCACTTTTCTAACGTCATCTTATTCCATCTCTCAGAGCTTGCCAGTTGTTCACTTTTTTCTTGAAACTCTCTTCTAAGCACTGTCCACATACATCAGCTCATTTACAGGCACCCCAGAAGGCTGCTGTCATTCCTGTTTCACAGATGTGGAGGCTCTCTCTCTTGGTTTCCAAAGCACCACGCTTTCCTAGGTTTTCTCCTACCACTCCAGTCTCTCTTTGCTTCCTTTGCTGGACCCTTTTCTACACAATCTCTACCATGTAGAGTTCCTCAGGACTACCCTAGGTTCTCTCCTCGTTTCACTCTGTAAGTTCTCTCTATGCCAACAACCCCCAATTACACACGTCCATCTGCAGACCTAGACCTAGACATGTCCACCTGCCAACCTGACCTCACCATCAGTGTCTCAAACTTAACAAGATCAAGTATGAATTCCTCCACTCTATGTAGTCTCTCTCCCAAAAGTACTTTTCCTTCAGTCTTCCACATTTTAGTCAACGGCAATCTTCGTCCACCCAACTCATGCCAGGAATGTGGGAGTATTTCTTGACATCTCTCCCCTACTCTAACCCAAATACCAAGTTTGAATATTTTGCTGAAATCTCAGCTTCGGTGTTTGTTCTTCAGAGAGGAAGAATACCTGAATGCCACTAATGTCGATGAAATTCTCTATTACATTCTTTTCATAGCGTCCTATTTTACCTTAACAACATTTTCCATGTTTTTATAATCTTACGATCATCTGTGTAACATTCATCTCTCTCACTAGGCTCCATGAGGCAGGGACCAAGACTGATATGTTCATCCCTGTATTACTAGCATTTACCATAGTGTCTGGTACATGGCAGATGCTCAGAAAATATTTGTTGAATAAAAAGGGAAGTTCTTCCCCAAGATCATCTCTCTTAGCCAAGCATGCTTTCTAGTAGTATCCATCAGCCTACTTACCAAAACCCCCAGGGTCACGATATTGTAGTGCTCATCCTGGAGGTGAGAAGTTGGAGTCCAGGAAGCCCTGGCTTAAAGGTGACCCTCACCTGGAAGAGGATAAAGAAAAATTCTTAAGTGGATTTAAAAAATCAACAATATCATTTTGTTACTGAATAGTATAAAAGAAGAACAGGTTTTTTTATTTATTCTAGAATATGAGTTTAAGAGGAAGTTGTCATCTCCCATGTAAACAGAATGAGTATAAAGCGTATATTTTACAATCAGTAGATATTTCAAGGCCCTGTGACTTTCCCTCCTTCCCAACTGCACATTTTATTTTCAGAGACTGGAGAAATATTAAGGACAAGTAAAACTGATTTTTCTACTTTTTAATTTTCTGGGCATTTAGTAAGAAAAAAGACTATTTTTGCTTCTGCATATTCCTTATTAGTATAGAGAATTAAAAGCCGATTGTAAAGCTGAAAGAGACAAAATTCCAGATATACTTTTGAATTCACAGAGTGAATACCATTCACAGCTCCTCCCAACTCTTAACTAGAACTCTACATGGCAAGCATTCAGCAAGAAAAAAAATTTTTTTTTTTTTGTATTTTTCTGAAGCTGGAAACGGGGAGAGACAGTCAGACAGACTCCCGCATGCGCCCGACCGGGATCCACCCGGCACGCCCACCAGGGGGCGACGCTCTGCCCCTCCGGGGGGGGGGGGGGGGTCGCTCTGCCGCGACCAGAGCCACTCTAGTGCCTGGGGCAGAGGCCAAGGAGCCATCCCCAGCGCCTGGGCCATGTTTGCTCCAATGGAGCCTCGGCTGGCTGCGGGAGAGGAAGAGAGAGACAGAGAGGTAGGAGAGGGGGAGGGGTGGAGAAGCAGATGGGCGCTTCTCCTGTGTGCCCTGGCCAGGAATTGAACCTGGGACTTCCGCACGCCAGGCTGACGCTCTACCACTGAGCCAACCGGCCAGGGCTCAGCAAGAAAATTTATTCTCACACTTTCGGGGGAAGATGGGGCTGAACAATTGGGCCACATGATTTCCTTTGATTGAGTGCCTACTGTGTGCAAAATGCTATAGTGAATTGAGCTACTTTAGATAAGTTGATAAAACTCAGGTTCTTGTCAAGCAGAACAATGTCCAAGTGTCCTTGTAAATTAGAATTATAACACTGGGCCTTCCCATTTGCCCAGAATTTATAGTTTTAAAATTGCAAGGAAGAACCAAGTTCCAGAGTGTCTTAAAACCAAATTATTTAGAAAACTTTAAAAGAAGACTCTACAAGGTTATAAGAAGTTGTAAATAAATTCACAAATTAATCTGACCAAGGCCAGAATCACCTCTATGATTCCAATTTCAACTCTTCCAATGACCCTTTCCCACTTTACTGCTCCAAGAAGTCAAGTTTATTACAACTATGCCACGTTTAACAAGTTTTTATAGGCTATGACCACTGCTCCATAAAAGGTCTAGTATCGTACAACCATGCGGTGGCACAGTGGATAGAACATCGGCCTGGGATGCTGAGGACCCAGATTTGAAACACCAAGGTTGCTGGCAAGAGTGTGAACTCATCTGACTTGAACACAGGGTCACTGCCAGAGCATGGGATCATAGGACCCCATGGTGGCTGGCTTGAGCCCAAAGGCCGCTGGCTTGAAGCCCAAGATCGCTGGCTCAGCTGGAGCCCCCTTGTCAAGGCACATATGAGAAAGCAATCAATGAACAACTAAGGTGCTACAACTATGAGTTGATGCTTCTCATCTCTCTCCCTTCTTGTCTGTCTGTCCTCCTCTCTTTCTTTCTTAAAAAGAAAGAAAAAGGCATAGTCTCAAACTTTCAATGTGGAATTAAAAGGCCTCAGGATTCCACTCCTTGCTCATTCTTAACTTTTGGCATGCCAACTACTAAAAGGCTTCCTCTCAGAAAAAGGAAACAATAGGAAGAACCAAGCCTCCCCCAACGTGTGGCAAAAAGAAAACCACACAATGGGCATATATAGAAAACGTTGGCACAAACAAAATACTAATATATGTTCTCATACAGGGTAAAAATACACATCCATCATCCTTCAAGCTACCAAATTTGAAGCAAGCAAATAAAAATGTGTATCAATCTAAAGCGTTCTGACAAAATTTAAGCATTCAAATATAAATTTTAACTACCACAGGGGTCCCCAAACTTTTTACACAGGGGGCCAGTTCACTGTCCCTCAGACTGTTGGAGGGCCACCACATATAGTGCTCCTCTCATTGACCACCAATGAAAGAGGTGCCCTTTCCAGAAGTGCAGAGGGGGGCCAGATTAATGGCCTCAGGGTGCCACATGCGGCCCGCAGGCTGTAGTTTGGGGATGCCTGAATAGCTAGCTATCTAAAGTAAAAAAAATCTCAGCACAAATGTTCCTTTTTTTGTGAAATTCCCTTTGATTCCCAACTACTCCCAGGAATGTCCTTCATGGGCCCACAATATTATATTCACAACATTGTTATAACAAAGGTAAGACTGTATCCTTAGATATGCAGGCAGGGAAGTCCTGGAAATAAGGTTCACCATCTTAGCACCTGACATACCACAGAGAATAAATGCTGGTTGACCCATGTAGGATAATGAGTGTGGGGCTTGAGCATTGCCACCTTGCCTCAAAGTCACACCAAACAATGATGACATGACAAACATCTGGTAAACCGTTCACAACCTGCCTTTCCTATGAGGTGCATTATTATAGCAGAAGTCCCTACTCACATAAAAGTATAAGGTAACTGCACTGACAGTTCTGACTGGCTTTTCACCTGGTAACATTTGCCTTAGGAACTGCTATAATAATAAACAAAGCAGTTTTAATTTACAAGATACCCGACAGAAAAAGACACAAAAATACAATATGCTCAGATTAAATCACAGAAGTAATGGGCTCATCATCAGGCTCTTTACCTTTCAAGATGTCAATTTGCTCTCTCTTCTACACTGGGACACAGGAACTTCCCAAGAATGATCTCTGCCTCCCACTCAGATGGGAAGTTTTAGGTCAAAGTGGAATAACAACAGTTAGTCCCAAATTCAGTCCTACAGGGAATGGAATGGAAAAGTTCACACCCCAATTCACACTAGTTGTAAAAAAAAACAAAAAAAAAAACCCACCCATTCCCTAAGGAGCTGAGGCCAAAATAATATTTGGAAGAAAATGATTAGGTCTAGATCAAAAATGAGAAAGGAAGGAAAAACCACTAAAACCCAAAATGCAAGCTGGAGTACTGTAGCCCAAATCCATCCTGATGAAGACTTGGGAAGTTTAGAAATTGCAGAATCCACCTGACACAAAAGCCTCGTTCTAATCATTGTTTCTGACTTTCTTTCTCCACAACCAAGAATAGTCACCAATGGTTGCAAAATGACCTTTTATTTCCTATCTTCTCTATGTCCTGTTCTTAGCCTGGTTGGAGATGCTGAGGAAAATACCGAAAGCTTAAAATGAAAGTGGCCATAAGGTAATTTAACTTTGGAAAATCAGTTGGTCTAGAGCAGGAATTCTTAACTTGGGATCTACTGCCTTCCAAGTGGTCTGTGGAGAGACTTGGGGTGTGAGGGGGCAGCTGTGAACTTTCTGGGTAAACTTCCATCTTCATAGTTACTAACCTCTAAGTCAAAGTTAGCACTGCCTTCAACTGTGAACACAGTCAACGACAGGCAGTGGCAATCCTGTGACACCAAGAGAAACCACAAAGACACTTCCATATCATATTATAGTTGTTGCAGGTATGGCCCCATAGTATTTATACTCATCCCTACTTCAAAATTATATTTTCATTAGACTGCAGCTACTTTTTGCTATTTAATGTGTTATAAAGAAGGATATAAGTGACCATATCACAATTTTTAATGTTTTAATAACTGTTTCCATGTCATCTGTAATTCTCTCTTATGCATTTAAAAAAACACAATTCTCAGAAGGTTTCCTAATGATTCAGTAGATTGCCAAAAAGGTACATGGGACATGTATGGTTAAGAACCCTTCACCTAGAGCAAATAAAGTTTCTATAGACCCTAACATCATAGGCACCAGGTCATTCTACCAATGCTATTTCATAGTTGAAGAAAATTAAGCCACCAGAAAGTCAAGTAACATGTCCAAGGTCACACAAATTTTGGGTTGGTCTCAACCTAACGTTAGCACTCACAGCATATCTATTCCCACTCTCCCACAGGGACATCTGCTTACATTTCTACAATTGTGATAACTATTTTTGTCTTGCCACTAAATGAAGAAGAAGCATCACCTTTCAAAACTATTACAAAAACAAAACCCAGACAATAGAACAAGACAGATGTATAAGCTTCTTCTTTTTCAAGTGTGCTAATAATTGCTACAAAAGCTGAATTTGGTCTGTGTTCCTGAGACAGTGAGAAAAAGGTTGGGATATATAATAATATCTCATTTTCAGAAATGTTCAAAGCACTTTGCAGGTAGGCATTAACTTGTTAAGCACTGCAATGCATTATGAGAGGTCTGGGCAGTGGTATCACATCATATACAGGAAAACTGGAGAATAAATCAGGTTTGTTCAAAGTCACACAAAAGTCAATGGGAATGCCAGCTTCTTGATGACTACATCCAAGTCACCACAATCAAATACTTGGTTGATATGCTTGTGAAACTGCTGTACTTTCCCCCCCCCCCCATAAGCTAGAGAGAATTTCCTTTTCATTTAGAGAAGCAGACATTTTTGAAGGCTAGGAGGAAAATATCCCATAGAATAAATTCCAATGTACATAAGTACATTTTCACTTATGCTAGTCATCTAAGAATCCAGGTCAGGAATCCTTAGCTGAAACGCTAAATTACATACAACTTGCCTTATATCAAGAGAACAGTATGGAAATTGTTCCTTCAACTTTTAGTCAATTACCTTCTTATCTATCTACCATATCTCATGGAACCATTATCATCTTACATTCAAAACTGTTATTACAACGTAATATACTAATGGTTCAGTACTACAGATTCCAGGTCCTAAAGCTATGCAATGTCACCTCTGATTCAACTTTGCATTAAAATTTCTCTTCTTATCCAAACCACCAATTAATAGAATCCTTATTCCTCAAAGCATCCATCTAACTACCTGCTCCTTTTATTAATCCATCTGTCTTTAACAGCTTGGGTCTTTTTCACTAGTTAGGAAGGAGGTCTCTCTTAAATTCGTACTTAGGACCATAACATTATTCACACTAGCATTAATTTCTTGTTAAAACTTCCCAAATTATTAGTACCCAGTCAAAAAAAATCAACAGGATTATTATCTACGTTATGTCCCTGAAAAATCAAAGCTTCTTAACCCACACATGAATCTTACCCATCAATATCCTTTACCCCAATCCATCTCTCAGTTATTTCACTACTTATCTTTCCCACCTGCTAAATCTGATTATCATTTTGTGCTCAATGCACAAAAATCCAAATCTCTGACCCAAGAATGAACACTTAATTCTTGAATATATCAAATGTCAGCAAATACTCTACCACAGCCCATAAATCAAAATGTAACTCTTCACACAGCCACTCATTTTCCCACTAAAGTCACTGGCAGGGATCTATCCATGTTTGCCTTAACCAAAGTCTAACATTCCCACCTCAGAGTCTCTCTCCACCAACGGGTAGTTATGCTCACTTCTATACTCTAATAACTGCTTAGTCCCCAAATGGACTGCAATTTAGGCTCTAAGTCACTCCTCTCCATCACATACCAGGGCTCTTGGAGGACAGATTTCAGGACTTCTGCTTCAGGCTTAGGAGCCTTCACTTAAGGCACCCAACAACACTATTACAAACCTCTGGCTCTTCCCTCTGAACATTATAACCTGCTGTTGTTTTCGTCAGGATATCTCCATTTCATCAGGCTCACCCAACACTAACCAGTGAGGGACATCTTACTAGTCTTTACAACTTTCAAAGGTCAGTGACTGAGGCTCATTTCGGAAATCCACGACTTACTTCCAAAATGACTCAGTGACCCAGACATCACTACCTCACCTGGGGCCCTTTACCACTCGTATATAGTTTTCTTAGCTTTCACTTTCCCTGACCCTTCAACAAGTCACTGGCCTGCAAAGTCCCCTTTACCTCTCTATCCATCTTTAGGGTCTTACAGACGCCATCAAACTCAATCCGAATTCCCTTTTTTAATTCTTCATCTCGCTCCTCCAATGCCCCTTCATCCCAGAACTCTAGGACCTTTCCATCTCTTCCAGCCTCTCCAAGCACTGCTTGGGACACCACCTCTAAAAAATAGAGAGATACCTCCACTGTCCCCACTGCTCACTGAGCTCAGGGTAGAGGACGACTCCCACCTTCCCGCACAGGTCCCTCCAGACTCAACTCACTAAATCCGCAACCTCGACCGCCCCCTTTTCTTCCTCCCCTCCCTACCCCGCCCCACGGGTTTCCGTGCCCCTGGCTATCCCTGCCCCCAAACCGGCTCAAAACACGCGGACGTGGACTCGTCTCCCCGAATCCGCCCGCACCTCTCGGGCTCGCGTCCTTCCCCTCCCCCCTGAGGTGCCACTTACCCCCGAGGCAGGAGTGGGGGAGGGGAGAGGAGGAGCGGAGTAAGGGAGGGGGCTTCGGTCCCTGGCCGCTCTCAGCCCCGGGGGGCCGGGGCCGGGGCTAGCTGCAGCGCAGCGTCTCCCCCCGGCAGCGGCAGCGGCGGCAGCGGCGCCGTCCCACTCCCGCAGGCATACATAGGATCCATTGTCCACCGGCACCTCCCCCTTTCCGGCTCCCCCCTCCGGGTACCGCCCCTTCCCCCTCCCCTCAGTCCTCCCCCGGCCGCGCCGCGCCACGAAAAGTAACGCGGGCCACGCCACGGACGCGAGCGGAGCAGTGTCCCCCCACCCCCCGGCCCGGACGTCCCGCCCGGCGAGGGAAGGGGACTGCCCCTCCCCGTCTCAGCAACGGGCCTAGCCGCTGGGAAGGGCCCGCCTGGGAAGGGCCCGCCCCCATCCAAGGGAATGTCACTTATTCCCCCTCCCGGAACGCGCGCGATGGTACCAACCCGGCCGCTTCCTCCTCCCCATCCCAGGCCTTCCCGGAGAGGTACCGCGCCCGCCCCGCCCACCTAAGTAGCTCCGCCTCCTCGACCCCGCCCCTCCCGCCAATATTTTACTATGGGACCGCCCACCTCCCACACCACCTCCTGCTTTGCATGAACACGCCCATCGGGCTCCCTCCCCCGTAAATCCTTCGGCCAGAGGTGACGCCTATTCCCTACCTTAAAGTGGTAGAGCCCTCTTTCTCAACTTAAAAGAACCTCCCCAAAGGACGGCAGGGTGGGAGGTAGCCAGGGAGGGTATTTTCTTTCTCGCACACTCCTCCCCATTCACACACTCACCCGGCCTCCCCTACCATCTTTCGCAGCACTGGGGAGCAACCCTAGGGTACTGGAAAAGGCGCGGAGGGGGTTAGAGCCGCGTGGAATTTGGCCATCTTTGACAGAAACGAATTGGGAGCTGCTGAAATGAGTCTTTCCCTCACACTTGCCTGCTTCCCTGGTCCTGGCCTAGTCCTCAATCTTTAAGGCTACCCCCTCCAGGATGCAATTCCATCCTTCCCCATTCTCTCGAAGGTCCCTTGTCTTCACCCCTCAATCTCTTCACTGACTTTGCGTTGCAGGCTTTCTCCCCACCCCACAGGAGCAGCACCCTCGGGGTTACACTCTCCTCCACCCTCTTCAAAGCAGGTTCTCGCAAGGGTCCTGCAAGGTGGCTGTTGCGGGCTCTCTCCTTCCATATCCGGCCCAGCCCAGGCTCATTCACGCATTGCTACCTAATGTCCATAGGGGACCTTCTGCCCAAATCCTCGAATGGCTGCGCTACCGCTTTTTAATTGCAGTATCGCTCCCCAGATTTTCCGGGAGGCCTCTGCTTTGGAGAGCTCAAAGCCAGGGCATTTAGGTGCTGTCCCCTGTGAAGTGAGAAAGTAACCCATTAGGTTGCACTATTTCTCTGCAGGAAAAAAATGACAGCATCATGGTGAGCGCATGTTGCTGAATAAAACTGAGTCTGGCTACTCCTGTTTTATCTTTGTGGCCCTTGTTGTTGCCATGACAAATGGTTATTACAGACCTGTCTGCTCCACAGCCCTCCCCAGAAACACACTGTTGTGACATCTCTGTGTTTGTAGAGTCTTAATGTGAGATGTCTCTGCAACTATGTGCACTGGCCTCACAGCTTTTCTGAATCACCTAAGTGAAGACTGCTTACGTTTTATTCTCCCAGAAGATAGATGGAAGCAACATGGCTAAGAGAAGAAGATAAATTTTCTTCTGCTTTTGCTTCTATTGCCCACGTTTTTAACCAGGCTACTTATTTCTGTGTCTGCTTCCCTGTCTACAAAATAGGAAGCATTCCTTGGGGCAGTCTTTGAACTAATGGTGCTGGTTATAGATGATACAGGAGAGCCCTAAATAATAATAATAATAATAATAAAGCCTCGGAAACCATTTAAAACTCTTGACTGGTCATATAACTACCTATACCATGTCTCCCCAGCTTAGATTCTATGAAAAACTTTTTTTCATAGCAAGATGTTTTCTCTGTCTTCCATTATGACTGAGGATATAAATATAGGGAAAAAAAGACAATAGTAGGTATAAACAATATGAACCTAAGATCAATTAAAGGGTTCTAATGGAAAATAACTGAAATAAAATGTTTTAGGGGGCTAGTTTTTTGGGCAGTAAAACATTTGATGTAACCTAGATAAGAACTCTGTAAATGAAGGCAGGAGGAAAGTCAGATATGGACATATGAAAAAACAACTAAACCCAAGAGACATTTGGGATTGCTAATGTAGGTGAAAAGAAGGGATTCATAGACTGTCTCTATAAGAATAAAAGCACTACTAAAATAAACTCCTGAGTGGGGTATTCCAGGCCAGATCACCTTTACTCAGGATACTCAAAAGCAAGCTCATTATAACAATAATACATGTGCAGAACATCTTAACCATTTAATTAGGCATTATACCTTCACTCCACTATATGTGTCAAAGTTCAAAATTATTTACTGAGCCAGAAGAAGAATGTAAATGAGTATTAAATGTGAAACACTAGGGTAAAAGGGCATTTAATATTAAGAATTTAAGCATGCTTAGAAGTCATGAAACCTAATGATTAAGTGGTCCATAGTAATGATAATTTAGCTACATTGCACCTGGATAGAAATGTTTTAAAATATGATTTATTCAGTCAAATATCTATTTTACTAGAATTTGTATCCTCTGAATGTTCCAACTTCCATGAATTTCTATTCCATCTCACCTGAGAAAGAATCCTGTTTATTTGGCTGTATAGGGATCAAGCATACTGTGTGTGTGTGTGTGTGTGTGTATACTAATGGAGAATGAGGAAATCATTTTTTAAAGAATCCTATAAATAAAGGTTTAAACTGTTTCTGCTATTCTAGAAATTCTAAGATAGACTATAAACCAGGGGTTGGGAACCTATGGCTCGCAAGCCAGATGTGGCTCTTTTGATGGCTCACAGACAAATCCTTAATAATATTAAAAAAAAACGTTAAAAATATAAAACATTCTCATGTATTACAATCCATTCATTTCCTACCACTCATGTTCATGGTTGCAGGTGGCTGGAGCCAATCACAGCTGTCCTCCAGGACAACACCAAATTTTTATTGGATAATGTATAACGTACACAGGTCGTTGTACAGCTCTCACGGAATTACATTTTAAAATATGTGGCATTCATGGCTCTCTCAGCCAAAAAGTTTCCCGACCCCTGCCATAAACCATTTTTTAATCCAAATGATAAAACTATTTTAAAAAATGAAGGCTTTTGACACTAATGAGACCTGGGTTTTATTTTTTTGCTTTCTGAAACTTCTCATAATGATGATCAGCAACCACTGTGATGCAAATATGGATGATATAAGACTAGCTTCTTAATTTTTCAACTAATTACAGCATCTGCTATTTAAGTTTGCTTCCAGTCTGTTTTTACCTGTAAAGTCCACTTTCAAAATGCTTTTGTTCCCTTAGCTCTTGATAAACTTATACCTAAAATTTAAGGTTGGAAAGAACTCCCTCCAATTTACAGAAAAGAATTCTAAGACAGATGTTTAATGACCTGCCAAGATTATACCCATTTTTAGGGAGAAGAATTTAAATCCAACACCCTACAGTATTGTTCTAACTTCCACAGATTGTTCATTCTTAACAATATTTATTGTTGAAAGAGAGAACATGAAGTTCTACCTTAAGAATGATGAAATTAAAACTCATAACTAGTGTTATAAGAGGCCCTTGGTCAAAACACTCAGTTTGGCCACAATTTCCTGCTGCTTATACTGTTTCTTACTAATTCCCCTACCTCACTGTCCAAACCAAATTTGGTGAATTTCAACCCCAAAGGAATACTACCAAGAGACTCATTTATTTATGACAGAAAATGAAGGATTAAATGGAACAGCACTGCCTAACCAGGCAATAGTTGATAGAGCATCAGCCTGGGGTGCTGAGGACCCAGGTTCAAAACCCTGAAGTTGCCTACTTGAGCACAGGGTTGCAGGCTTGAGCAGGGGATCATAGACATGACCCCACGGTCACTGGCTTGAGCCCAAGATTGCTGGATTGAGCAAGGGGTCACTGGCTCGACTAGAGTCCCCCCCCTCCTCAAGGCACATATGAGAAAGCAATCAATGAACAATTAAGGTGCTGCAACTATGAGTTGATGCTTCTCATCTATCTCCCTTCCTGTTTGTCTCTCTCATATATATATATATATATATATATATATCGCTTAAAAAAATAAAAAAATAAAATAAAACAGCACCTAGACTCTCCCAGTGCTATTGTGCAATGCTGTAATAATATAACCAGGAAGTGATTTTTTTTTATTTTTTAGATTGCCTATGAAAGAGAAACAAATCTCCCTAGCCTAGTTTCACCAATCCATTTAAGTGAATGGGGAGTCCCAGAGCTTTATTCCAGCTGGGAAAATTTAGGGCTAAGTGTCTGTTTTGTAATGTAGGAATCAATATTCCCACCTCCTTCCTTCCTGCAGCTCCACCTGGGGCCATTGGCACTATGACCTGAGCTCTGGTCCTTTTCTGTATCATCAGGTATCTGCTTTCCACAGTTTGGGGATTAAAGGTACCACATCTGAAAGTTCTGACAGATCTGTGATGTGACAGATCCCTTACGAAAGCACCACCAATGTTTCCCCTCTATTTTCACTCTTAAACCTTCCCCTCATTGTTTGCCTTTTAAAATTCAAGTTATGGGACATCTGCTATTTTCTGAGCCCTAAACGACTAACATATAAATGTTGATCCCTCCCCCAGTTTAACCATAGTTCATATGGCTTAACAAGAAACAACCTAGGTGTTCCCATGTGCTCTAACCATTTCTCCCCCAATCTCTTGATTTTCCTGCCAGTCCTTTACACACACAGTTCTTTACATCTGTACTTAGAGTCCCACGTCACTTTTCCTCTTCAATTTCCACTAATTCACTACTATTTCCTTTCTTATTTTTCACGTCTTTCTCAACAATAATTCTGTGTATTTCTAATACTTCATTCATTGTCTTCTCCTAGACATTTCTCTAGGAGTTTTGCCCTTCAGATACACCTATTTTATTCTTCCTGGGTTCTGCCTTTACTGCTGGATTCATTCCACTTCTCACAATCAGCCTCACCAGCTTCTATGAAACTGCTCCTCAACTACTGCAGCTTTGACCTTAGGATCCAGTTTGCTCTCACTAGCCACATTGCCTTTTAGGAATTTTAGACCACTCATCATTCCAGCAATGCAAAGTCTTAATGCTGAAATGTATCCCACATTTCTTTGTTTTCGCTCCTGGGCTTCCAAACATTACTAGAAAAAAAACATTAAATCACTAAGAAATGGACCCCAACTAAAATTCAAGAGATAAAACTTCAATTAAACTTTAATACTTTTTACTTGGAAATCCTTTTAAGTATTCTCTTTGCCTCATATATCATTTCCTATAGCATTTATTCCAAATTTCATCTACTATTTCTACTTTGGAAGACCAGCCGTGTCATCTTATCCCACCTCTGAAGGGTTTTTCTTAGCTATCTCTCTCTCTCTTCCATTTACTTATACTTTGTTTTAGTATCTACAATAAAATCTTTCTGATACCAATGTTCTTTTCCCCCCCTTCCTTTCTATTCCCAATGTATTCAGAGGGTAACCTACATTCTTTGCCACTGCAATTCATTTTCCCACTCTGTAATAACCCAACCATCCTACTAAAATTCTCTCTTCAGCATGACCAAACCTAATCACCAAAATCCATCAAATGAATATCTTTTTCTTTCTGAACTCTTAGAGTTTGAATTCTAAGTATAATAATATTCTGATTGTCTTCTTCCTCCCACCAATTTTTAACATGATTTGGTATATACAATGAAATGATTACAGCATTGTGTGATTAACACCCACATAGATATAATTTGTGTTTATGTGATGATAACTTTTAAAAACTACTCTCTTAGCAACTTTCAAATATACAATACAGTATTATTGACTATAGTCACCATGCTGCCTGGACCTATGTATCTTTTAACTGGAAATTTGTACCTTTTGGAGACTTTTTTGCATTTCCCCACCAATCTATTCTCTGTTTCTGTGAAGTTTTTGTTTGTTTGTTTGTATTTCACATATAAATGAGATCACATAGTATTTGTCTTTCTCTATCTGCCTTATTTCACTTAGTATAATACCCTCAAGTTCCATCCATGTTAGTGTAAGTGACAGGATTTCTTTCTTTTTTTTTTGTGGCTGAATAATATTCAACCATATACACCCACATTTTCTTTATCCACTCATCTGGTGATGGACACTTAGATTTTTTCCACGTCTATTGTACATAATGCTGCAATGAACATGCAAGAACAGATATCTCCTCAAGATAGTGATATCATTTCCTGCAGATAGATACCTATAGGTGTGTCTTCTTTATTGATTTAAATTCTTCTTTTTGTCTTCTAAATTTTATTTCCTCAGAGTCCTTGGTTCTTTTAGCTTTCTCTCTCCAATTCTCCCTAGGATATCTCTCTCACTAATTTTAATCATCACCTCTCTGCAGATGACCAACACGTCTACATTTCTAGTTCAGGCTTCTCTTGAGTTTAAATCCTGAATTTCTATCTACACAGCTTGTCCATCTAGAAGTCAATTTCAGATGTCAAAGAATAATCTAAGCATGTTTCAAAATTAAGTCTTTCTTCTAAATTGATTGTCTTTCACTTAAGACTCAAAATTTTGGAGTAATCCTTACTCAAAATCTTCATATGTCTATATATCTTCTCAGTCACCAGTGTCCACAAATTCATCCTTAAATCAATTTTTTATTTTCTTCTCCCAAGTTGAGACTCTTTTCAGGGACAGAGAGAGAGTCAGAGAGAGGGATAGATTGGGACAGACAGACAGGAATGGAGAGAGATGAGAAGCATCAATCGTCAGTTTTTTATTGCAACACCGTAGTTGTTCATTGATTGCTTTCTCATATGTGCCTTGACCGCAGGCCTTCAGCTGACCAAGTAACCCCTTGCTCGAGTCAGCGACCTTGGGTCCATGCTGGTGAGCTTTTGCTCAAACCAGATGAGCCCACGCTCAAGCTGGTGACCTTGGGGTCTCGAACCTGAGTCCTCTGCATCTCAGTCCGATGCTCTATCCACTGCACCACCGTCTAGTCAGGCCCAAATTGAGACTCTTATAATAGTCTCAAAGTAGACATTCCTGACTCCAGCCTCTCCCTACATCAGTTAATTCTCCATGTTTTTTCCAGATAGCTCTTCCTTAAAGACCCATTTTTATATAATATAGTTCATGCAGTGACAATTCCTCTGTAGTTACATAAGGCCTACTAGCTCTTCTGGGCCCAACTAGGGCGCCTCTACTCTAAGATTTCAACAATGTGTAATAACAGGAACAATATGGACTTTAGAGTCACCTGGACCTGGGTTTGAATACTGGACTGTATTTTACTCAACAAGTAACCACAAACAAAAGAAAAAAAATGTTATTTTATTTCTCATTAATTTTAGTAGTAGATGTTTATATCTACTAATTTTAGAACATATGCAAACTTTTAATATCATCTACCTTTAGTCATAGCTCCTAGTCTTCTCCTCTATTTCAAGAGCAGGACCTTACACCTCTTTGTGTTCTGCAGTCATTTCATCATTGTTATATTTATTGAGCACCTATGTGCAGAGCATTTGGGCAAGTATATGAATCAGATATTCAATTTTGTCCTCATAGTGTAATCAGACTGATGTAGGAGATTCGTTCATTCATTCATTCATTCATTCATTCGAAAAAAAGAGTTTAGTAAGTGCCTCATACATGTGCCAGGTATCATGAAAAGTACTGAAGATTCAAATAAGCATAACACATGTTCCCTGCTGGTGAGATGTAGGATCTATCTAGTTAGGAATGTTGACATTTATAATTAATTCTAATAAGTGCTAAGATATGAGTAAATACCAGGTGTTTGGACACACAGAGGAGAGGTATCTGATCCAGACAGGAGAGTTGAGAAATGCAAGAAGACCTGAGTAGAATCTTAAAGAATGCACAGGAGCCAGCCAAGCAAAGGACTCAGCAATATGCAAAGGTTCCCCTGTGTGACAATGTATATAAATAACCACAATACAGGATAAAAAGTAATAAATAAGTGGCAGAACAGAAGCAAAGAATAAAATGGCAATTATAGAAGATCTATTATTCAAGAGTTGGGTGAGGTGAACAGAACCTGCTCCATGGAAGTGGTGGTATTTGAAGCGACCCGAAGGGGTCAGGGATCAGGTTGATTCAGAAGACATGCAGTGGGGTCAGATGCCTCTTTGTCTTTTTAGTATTCTTTGCAGTGCCCTGCATGCACACATCTGCTGTGATGATGATGATGATGATGATGATGATGATGTTGATGTTTTTTTTTTCCTTTGCAAGGGAAGATTCATGATTCAACAATTTTTTCTGGGTTGAGAGGCTCTCAATTAGACTGTCTAGCTTTGAATCCCAGCTCTGCCATTAGAGGGCTGTGTGATCTTAGAAAAATTACTTGACTTCTCTAAGGTTCTGCTTTTTCTTCCATAAAGTGGAGAAACAATATTTTCCTCACAGGGTAGTGTGAGGAATATATGAGTGACTGCATGTAGGAAGAGTGCCTGGCACATAGTTGGTTACTATTATTATATGTAGTATTTCTGAATTATCTACAATGGAATTGGCTTTAGGGGAGATTTTAGGAGCACTAAAAAGATCATCTTCTCAATACTTCACTTGTTTTCACAACAAATCTCATCTTACTCATTGGTACCTCTTCAACTTTCCTAACATGCTCCTTTAAGTTCTGCTATTACAAATTCATACCTTTGGATTTAAGATGTAAACTCTCCAAGTCCTTGGGAAGGATAAAACAATAAAGGGTTAGCTATGTTTTATTTTAATAATTTATCTGGCCAGACTTCTGTTCTCCTTAAATTGCTAATGGTAGTGAGGGACTCTTGTGGGGAAGAAAGAAAAAGGTTAATTCTGAAGCTTGGAGAACCTTTCCCAGAAAGTCAAGCTAGAAGGAAATACTCAGAGGACTTTCTGTGGGCAATAGGTCCTCCGGGATTGAAGAAAGGGGTGAGTTTAAAGAGAGATGCCCTGAAGTGATAAGAAAAAGAAAAAAAGGTCATCTGTGTCAGTAAAGACAAGCTTTTACTAAGTTAAACAGTGCTGACCTTGAGTTGGGGACTCTATCTACTACCTCTTTTTCCACTCCATGCTGTGTTTCACAATACATAACTTTGCTCAGGATCAGTCTGGATTATATTAATAAAGGAAACTAACAGGTGATCAAGAAACTCCTGGTTTTAAATTTTTATAATGACATTAACTTTCCTAGTTATTGTTTACCAATCAAAAATTAATAAGCACCTAATATGTATCTAGTGCTGAATTAGAGTGAGAATTTCATTAGAAGATGAAGAAATAGTCCTTGTCAAATCTTACGGTTTAGTTGAGGGGGGAAAAAGCTTAGCAACAATTAATTCCGAAACTATATTATAGACATGATAGACATCCATAAATTCTGAATTTCCAAAAGGAAAAAAGTAATTAGTAGAGACTGAAGAAGCAAGTGATCATTTGAAGGATCAGAAGTTGAACTGGGTCTTCAAGAATAGGATTGGGGCAATTCCAGGAGGGTAAGATTACTCAGGAAGAAGAGACAAGGAACCAAGCCAGAGAATAAAAGGAGAACAACATATATGTGGACAGAAAATGATAATAGTAAAGATGGTTACAAATAATCATAATGACAGCTGTCATTTATTAAGGATTTATCATGTGCATGTGCCATGCACTATTCTAAATACGACATTAATATTGTTTCATTTCAGCTTGGACCCAAGGTCACTGGCTCGAGCAAGGGGTTACTCGCTCTGCTGTAGCCCCACTGTCAAGGCACATATGAGAAAGCAATCAATGAACAACTAGGGTGTCACAATGAAAAACTGATGATTATGCTTCTCATTTCTCTCTGTTCCTGTCTGTCTGTCCCTATCTATCCCTCTCTCTGAGTCTCTCTCTGTCTCTGCAAAAAAAAAAAAGTAGTAATATTGTCTCATTTAATACACATAATAATTCATGCAGTGTAAACTGTTATTCCCATTTTACAGTTGAGGGGCCAGATGTTTCAAGGGGTGAGTTAAGTAACAGTCTTAAAGTCATGTAGCTAAATGGGAGTTTAGATTAAAGACCATGGCAGTCTGAGCAGAAAGCTCTCACTGCCTTAGAGCCCAGCCTCTCATCAGTGTGAGTGTTGGCATACAGAGGGGAATACAGCTGGTTAAAAAAGGTGAGAATTCATTACACAGAACATAAACATACAAGAAGGATACACTGAAGAAAAAAAGCCAGTTTGCTGAACACTATATATGAAACAGACACCTTCCTTACAGTATTATCCTGAATGTGATTTATAATTATCCTATTAGGCAGATGACAAAACCAAAATGAAGAGGTTAAATGACTTGCCTAAGCCTCACAACTATTACATAGCACAGTCCAGATTTGAATGCTAGGCTAGTGGTGTCGCTGCTATCCTGCTGTCTCTCTCCTT
The DNA here is from genome assembly GCF_036850995.1 of Saccopteryx leptura. Taxonomy (NCBI): domain Eukaryota; kingdom Metazoa; phylum Chordata; class Mammalia; order Chiroptera; family Emballonuridae; genus Saccopteryx; species Saccopteryx leptura. The sequence goes on from NC_089504.1 coordinate 284,054,638, forward strand.
GAGCAAGGGAAAAACTGCAAGAATAACACCACTGCAATCTGCATGGTTGGTAGTCTTCAAAGCATTTTTATATTCATAGCCACATCTGATCCTTATGATAACCACATGACATATTTGGAAGATACCTCCATCATAATGAATAACAATAATCATCATTATAATCATAAAAATAATAATACTAGCCAGCACTGATTGAGTGTTCCCCATACGCCTGACACTGCTAAGGACTTTACATGGACTGTATGGTCGGCCTATAACAACTATATAAGATAGTCTCTATTATTATCCTTACCTTGCACTTGAAGAAACTGGTTCAGAGAGGTTTAAATAACTCAATGAAGGAGGCTGGGCTCCATAAATTATAGAACTAATTCAAAGTCAAGTGATAACGAGTGTGATTCCTGGACTAGAGCACAAATTCCCTGATTTCACATCTGTGCATACCCTTTCCATGCTATTTTTCTGACAATTAATCTGCAGCTACAGGATGAAGATTTGGAGAAAGAACTACACGCAGCAGGGAGAACAGCTGGAAGACAGCAGACTTATAGGTGTGAGATAATGCAGACCCAGGTGGGGAGCGTAAGGGGGATCAAAGAGGTAGCAAATCCAGGTGCTATCTGAGGAAGGCTACAGCCAGCACACTTTGGCAGCGTGTAAATATAAGAGGAAGAAAGAATAGATTATGTTTGGTTTCTAGCCATAAAATTGGTGGAAAGTGGGGCATTGTGGTCCAAAATAGAGATAGTTCAAAAATGACACTAGTCCACACTGCGATAACACTACCACTAACTAAGAATGGATATAATAAAAAAGACAGACAAGATGTAAAGAACATCATAGGGTACATGGTCAATAATATTATAATAACTATGTGTGGTGTCAGCTGGGTACTAAAATTATCCGGGGGAATCACTCTGTAAATTATATAATTGTCTAACCATTATACTGTATACTTGAAACAAATATAAAATTTTTTAAAAAACAGACAATAGCAAGTGTTGTGAAAATGGAAAGAAACTAACTTTCATACATTATTGATGGAAATGCAGCCACCTTCAAAAACAGCTTAGTCCTTTCTTTAAAAGTTGAACCTGGCCCTGGCAGGTTGGCTCAGAAGATACAGTGTCAGCTCAGCATGGGGACGTCCCTGGTTGGATCCCGTCAGGGTACACATGAGAAGCACCATCTGCTTCTCTTCCCCTCCCTCATTCCAGAGTCAGCCCCAGGCACTGAGGATAGCTCAGTGGATTCAAGCATCGGCCCTAAGGTGGATCCCAGTTGGGGTGCATGTGGGAGTCTGTCTTTGTATCTCCCCTCCTCTCACTTAAAAAAAAAAAAGTTGAACATAAGTTTACCATGACCCAGCAACTCTACCTTTAAGAGAAATAAAAACATGTCCACACACACTTGTATGTGAACATTAATAGCAGCATTATTCCTAATAGCCAAAAAGTAGAAACAATCCAAATATCCCTCAACTGATGAATACATAAATAAAATGTGGTACGTCCATACAATGGAATATATTCAGAATAAAAAGGAATAAAGTACTGATACATGCTATAACATGGATGCACCTTAAAATCACTATGCTAAGTGAAAGAAGCCAGCTACATTTCCAGGAAAAGCAAATCTGTAGAGACAGAAAGCCAGTGGTGGGATTCAACTGGTTCACACTGGTTTGGCAGAACCGATACCTAACTTTTTGTTGAGTTTGGTGAACCGGTTGTTAAAAATGGCACAGGGTTCTCCTTAAGGTGGATTCCTGGGCAGCCGCCCAGTGTGAAAATCAACCTACATTCCTTACTCTTTTTTTTTTTTTTTTTGTATTTTTCTGAAGCTGGAAACGGGGAGGCAGTCAGACAGACTCCCGCATGCGCCCGACTGGGATCCACCTGGCATGCCCACCAGGGGGTGATGCTCTGCCCATCCCGGGGCGGCGCTCTGTGGCGACCAGAGCCACTCTAGCACCTGGGGCAGAGGCCAAGGAGCCATCCCCAGCGCCCGGGCCATCTCCGATCCAATAGAGCCTCAGCTGCGGGAGACAGAGAGGAAGGAGAGGGGGAGGGGTGGAGAAGCAGATGGGCGCTTCTCCTGTGTGCCCTGGCCGGGAATCAAACCCGGGACTTCCGCACGCCAGGCCGACGCTCTACCACTGAGCCAACCGGCCAGGGCTCCTTACTCTTTTTTAACGTTCATCCGCACAACAGCATATTCTGAGTGCTCATAGTAATGTTCATTCCATCCATAGGTGAAAAAAATTGCAGGTTAAGACACCAATCAAGAAGCAATATGGAAATATCTTAAGCAACAGTTTTATTGTTTTTTGTCAGGTATTATTTAATATTTTTCATTAATATTTAAAACTCATAACATAATCTAGTTTTGTGTACCCCTTTTATTGTTCTTATTTAAGTATTAAATGCAGCCTGACCAGGCGGTAGTGCAGTGGATAGAGCATCGGACTGGGATGCAGAGGACCCAGGTTCAAGACCCAGAGGTCGCTAGCTTGAGCGTGGGCTCATCTGGTTTGAGCAAAAGCTCACCAGCTTGGACCCAAGGTCGCTGGCTTGAGCAAGGGGTTACTTGGTCTGCTAAAGGCCCGCAGTCAAGGCACATATGAGAAAACAATCAATGAACAACTAAGGTCTCGCAAGGAAAAACTGATGATTGATGCTTCTCATCTCTCTCCGTTCCTGTCTGTCTGTCCCTGTCTATCCCTCTCTCTGACTCTCTCTCTGTCCCTGTAAAAAGAAAAAAAGAAAAAAGAAAAAGCATTAAATGCATGCAATAATAAACTACCTTTTGGTATATCTTTTTTATACTTAAAACAGTCATTAGGGCAGAGAACCAGTTGTTAAATTAGAGGAATCCTGGGGTTATGGCAGTCTTGACATAGGACGTTTCAAGTTTACAATGCTCACTCCATAAAAAACTTTAAAAAATTGAGATGTAAGTGTTTCAGCTTATGCCTTTAGTGTCGTACTTATGACAACATGGGTGGACTAATTTGGTAGCACGCGCTGGAAGAATATGCAGTATTCTTTTTCTGTGGCTTAGTTGTGTTTTTTTTATGCTCTAGATTATGATTTTACAACTGTGCTAGGATAGATAGGTGACTTAGCCTAGGGTGGGTTTCGACTTACACCAAATTCAGGTTACGTTACTGTGGTAGGAATAGAACTATGTGGAACAGAACTGTCCTAACTTGACATAGTATTCTAACACCCCCTGTATTTGAATCCCACCAGCGCAGAAAGCAGATTAGTGGGGGTGGGACTAGGAATAAACTGCAAATGAATATGAGGGATCTTTTGGGGGTGAAGCAAATGGGTTTTTGCACAACAAAATGGATGGTTGCACAACACTGTAAACTTATTGAATCATTGAATTATACATTTAAAATGGGTGAGTTTAAAGTATATAAATTATATCCCAATAAAGCTGCATTTTAGAAAGGTGGAGCTGGCTTGCCAAAGAAGAAAGAGAGTTAAGTTTTAGAATGACAATCTGACACTGAAGTGGAGATGTCCTGACAGGGGAAAGGGCAGGTTGGAGGCGCAGAGGTGAGGGCTGAAGCAATAAAAATGAATGAGCTCACCAAAGGAAAAGGCACGCGGGAGAAAAGGAAGAGGTCAAGGGCGAAACCTTTGGTGTCACTATCTTTATGGGCAGAGCCAGTGATTTGCCTAGGCTAATTAATGTGGCATTTACCCTGGTAGTTCAAGTTTGGTTAATATTCAAATTTACTTGCGTGTTCATTAAGTATACATTAACAGAGCAGAAGTATGTGCCCTACAGCACAGTAAACAGTAGGGTTAATCTATCTGGGGGAAAATTGCCCTAAGTAACTAAATACTCAGGATAACCGGGAATGGACTGAATCTATTCCCTGTATTTTGAAGCTAAAAAAAAAAAAAAAAAAAAACACTGCACAAACACTTTTATCCAAATTAGAATTAACATCAGCAGTAGGGAGTGCGGTGTTTCAAGAGCAGTGATATTTCACTTAGTAACTAACCAACTGTAAAGCCAGCAGGCAGGGCCGGGGCCACCATCAGAGCAGCCTGGCCCATGCAGGTTCGCATTGGATTCGGACAGTCGGTAAAGAAACCATGGAGCCAAAAACTGGTGGGCCATAACCTTTAATCCTACCTTGCACCCGGCGGGCAAGTAAAAATACACACTGGGCTCCAAAACCCAGTCACACTCAGTGCTCACAAAGCCACTGACTTATCCGAGTTTCCTAGAATCAAAGGTTTCTAGCTCACCAACCTTATTCTCCTCAGTTCCCCATTTCCTTCCTTATCCCAGATACAAACTCTACACAAACTGGCATCTCACTCAGCACTCCGCCATCTTGGCTGCTTCTGGCCTCCTCCACGTGGCCTCCTTTAGCTGCTGGCTCTACTCTCTCCGCTCTCTCATGCTAATCTCAGGAACCCCGCCTACAATCCCGTTCTGCCCCCATTTTATAGTGTAGCTTCAAACCTTTAATCCAATATACAAAATAGGGTAGTCTCTAATACAGTCACTTCTCTGAGGCATGATTGGATTGTACCGCCCTACATCAAAAAGGGTAGGAAAGGCTTAATCCCCAAACCAAGCCCCAGGCTACAAGGATTCTGCCTGCCTTTAGCCCACCTCAACACACATTAATATCACCTGGGCGACGGCCTCCTCATGTTATCTTTAACAAAGTGAGCATAATACATTTTATCTGCCCAACAATCCACCCCTATGCTCACTTTACTACCCACAATCTATACCACCGGCATCCCTGTGCAAGGAAATTAGAACATTACACAAATTACAACAGCAAAAATCATACAGTTTCAACAATTTCAAAGGTACATGTCACCAGTCTCTGAGCACTTAGCCCAAAGCGCAAAATGTCCTCGGTCTTCTTTCTAGCCACGGGAAAAACTTCCCGGGGCAGGGGAGTGCTTCCAGCAAAGCCACCCCCACCCCCATCAGGGTATTTCACATTGTCCAAAATCCGTAATCCGTAAGTCCATCCAACAAAGGAGCCAATGCCCATCCGGTCGTAGTCCAGGAAATCAGTCCACGCACATGGGGCGTCAGCCACCCCCCTCATCCCTGCCGTACTCGCAGGTCTTACACTGTCCCAAAGAGGAGCACGTGGCAATGGCAGTCAGCATTTCCATCTCTGCTCCGAAAAGCATGTCCAGGCCTATGTCCCAAAATCGCAGACCTACCAGGGCCGAAGTAGGTGCTCCTTCCAGCTGCGCTTTCACCTTCTGGAGACTGCGGATTGCAACTCCAGTCCGATTCTCCTCATCCTCCAAAGAGGGACTGAAAACACCAGCTCCGGCTGCCGGGCTCGAGCCTCCGTCTGCCGCCGCCTTCTGCTCCACAGACCTTGCAGCTCCAGACCCGGCCTCAGCTTCAGCTTCAGCCTCAGCCTCAGCCTCAGCCTCAGCCCCGGCCTCCTGCCGCTGCTGGCTCTCCGCAACATCCAGGGCAAGCTGCAACTCACGAACCTCTGAATCCTCCTCCAGCGTTTGCTCCATTTCCAGGCGAATCTCGAACACCTGGTTGGCCTCCTCCTCCAGCATTTCCTCCAGCTCCAGGGTCAGCATCAGTTTCTCCTGCGTTTGCTCCATCTCCTTCCACTGCTTGGTAGGCAGGTCCTGGGCAGCCTCTTTCACAGAGCTCTCAGTTTCCTCATGCATGGCTGTAAAAGTCAGCCAGCCTACGATCCCCAAAAGGACAGCCATGGGGAACCCTAAAACTAGCCAGTCCTCTACTCCACTGCTCAAAGGCTCCTTGCCGATCTGTATCGAATCCTGCCACAGACTACGCCAAATGTAAAGCCAGCAGGCAGGGCCGGGGCCACCATCAGAGCAGCCTGGCCCATGCAGGTTCGCATTGGATTCGGACAGTCGGTAAAGAAACCATGGAGCCAAAAACTGGTGGGCCATAACCTTTAATCCTACCTTGCACCCGGCGGGCAAGTAAAAATACACACTGGGCTCCAAAACCCAGTCACACTCAGTGCTCACAAAGCCACTGACTTATCCGAGTTTCCTAGAATCAAAGGTTTCTAGCTCACCAACCTTATTCTCCTCAGTTCCCCATTTCCTTCCTTATCCCAGATACAAACTCTACACAAACTGGCATCTCACTCAGCACTCCGCCATCTTGGCTGCTTCTGGCCTCCTCCACGTGGCCTCCTTTAGCTGCTGGCTCTACTCTCTCCGCTCTCTCATGCTAATCTCAGGAACCCCGCCTACAATCCCGTTCTGACAAACAAGGAAGTCCCCGATACAAAGTCACCCATCCAAGGCATAATTGGATTCTTCATGAGAGTGCACCACCCAGATAATACAATCATTCAAGGGTGTGGGGAAAAGCTCAGTCCCAAAACCAAACCCCAGGCTACAACGACCCGGCCTGCCTATAGCCTGTTCCCCACACCCAATATAAGTCACAAGCGAGCAAACATATATATCACATTTACAAACTTATTTGACCCATTTTATAGTGTAGCTTCAAACCTTTAATCCAATATACAAAATAGGGTAGTCTCTAATACAGTCACTTCTCTGAGGCATGATTGGATTGTACCGCCCTACATCAAAAAGGGTAGGAAAGGCTTAATCCCCAAACCAAGCCCCAGGCTACAAGGATTCTGCCTGCCTTTAGCCCACCTCAACACACATTAATATCACCTGGGCGACGGCCTCCTCATGTTATCTTTAACAAAGTGAGCATAATACATTTTATCTGCCCAACACCAACCAAGAAAGATGGGTATTATGCTGAACCATCCCTGGAATCAGGCTCTTTGGGCCAAATATTGACTTCTGAATTAAGAAAGTGCCAGCAGAACCTGACCTGTGGTGGCACAGTGGATAAAGCATCCACCTGGAATGATGAGGTCGTGGGTTTGAAACCCTAGGTTTGCCCGGCCAAGGAGCATATGGGAGTTGATGCTTCCTGCTCCTCCCCCCTTCTCTCTTTCTCTCTTTCTTTTCTCTAAAAAATGAATAAATAAAATCTAAAACAAAAAAACTCAACCGTGCTCAGGGAAGAGGCAGGGAGGGGGGCAAGGAGGGAGGGAGGTGCAAATAAAAAAAAAAGTGCCAGTGGAGACTCTCAGAAAAACTGTAGTTATTTTTCCACCTCAGAATCCTCATTCTGAGATGTTCCTCCTCAGAGGGTGCTCCTCCTCTAGCTTCCCCTCCCCAACCCCTACCCCACGCTTAGAACCTTGAGGGAGGGGCCCAGGAACTAAAGGTCCCCTCCCTCTTCCAAGGCCTGACAATCCTTTTTGTTTTTCCTTTCACGTTTCTGGTGTAAACGAAGCAAATTTAGACTACAGTCCTTAGTTGTGAAAATAAAGGGTAAAGCAATATAAGACTAGGGGTTCAAGATAGAGGCCATGGAGTATAGAAAACAGAGCCCAAGGCGAACAACACTGACTTCCAGACCACCCACCACCCACATCATGTGAGGGAGAAGGATGTCGGCTAAAGAGCGTCTCTTAATCCCAGTTCTATGATGGAGTCTAAGGCTAGAATTTAGATAGAGTTAAAAATACTGTATACCTTTATTTCACCAACTTCTAACTGAAAGTTATCATTTCCTTCAGTTACTGATGAAGGCAATAAATTACAGTATAAGCAGTCCATGACTTCGCCAACAGAATCACAGGTATTTTCATATCACCTTACAGTTGTGGCAGATGTCCCAAATATCGCTTATACTCATCACTACGGCAAAATTGTTATTAGATCTGCCAGTGGACCTTTTCATTAATACTCTAATAAAGAAGTACATATTTTACTACATCACAAACTAGATGCTTTTAGTATTGATCCATTTTCATTGTAACTGTTTTTGTAATGCTATTTATTTTATTTTATGAGTTAAAAATTATTATTCTGTCCTTAGGCTTCACCAGACTGCCCATGGGGGTCCGTGTCACAGAAACGCTGCCTACGGGCTCCTGGACTGGAAAAACAACTTTCTCCAGTTCCCATCCAGCACCACCCAAAATGACCCTCCCTACAATCCAGCAATCCCACCGTTAAGAGCACTTTTCCTTAGTGTTTTAAAGATTCCCATTTAAATGTAAATACTCCCAAAGCAGAAGAATGTTGAGTGTTATTAGTTAACCCCTTAAATGGGATTGTTTTAACAGCTAGCTGAGCACAACACCTACAATTGAATTAAACAAACATTTATCGAGCTGCTCCTGCCACGGGTAAAGAAAAAGACTAGGTGGGCAGAGAGCGAAATCTTCCCATGTTTCTCCCCTTAAGGGTGTTTGCGATTTAGTAAGGGGTATAAAAAAAAGGTGCAGAAGAGACGGGAAGAGAAATGCTACGGGAGAAGTGCAAAGAGCAAAGATCGTTCCGGGGGCGGGATGACTGGGGAGGAACGTGATTGCTTCATGCATTCATTTCAGAACTGACTATGGAACTTGTGCCAGGTCCTCAGAATACAACCTTAGCCAAGTTCACTGCCTCGGGTTAAGTTTAACAGGTAAACCAGAAGTAACCTATAGCCCTTGAGTTCTCCATTAGGTGTAAAGGGCCGATGAAGCACGGAAGAGTGACTTAGTGCTTGTGGGGGAGGGGAAGAGTCTAGAAAGACTGTGGGTTGTGATGAATGGTGGCGCGGAGGAAGTGACACATGAGCTGATCCTAGTAGGATAAAGTTTTTAAAAGAGAGAGAAAGATGGGGGAAGGGAGGGGAGAGGGGGAGGGGCACCGCATACCAGGCAGAGCGGTATGTAAAGAGCCTATTCTGAGACTGCATTTCAGTGGGAGTTTAGGGATAGTGGGGGAACCAGGCAGGAGATAAGGCTGGAATCGTAAAGCGGGCCTGTACTTTGTGAAAGGACCTTGTATTTAATGGTCAAAAGTTTGCGTCCTATCTCTTTGGAACAATCAGAAAGGCTTCATGAAGGAGATAGTTGAGCTGGGCCTTAAAGCATGACAAAAATTTCAACAGGTGGAGATGGGGCGGGGAGGCGAGTATTTTGAGGCTCACGGAACAGCCTAGTCAAGCACAGGGGTTAAAAGCGTATAGCTTGGTAACAACAGCGCCGCTGCGCACTTACGGGCGCGGGAAGGCAGGGCGGCGTAGTATCCGCTAAGGTTCCAGGGCGGGAGCAGACTCGTCAAGTCAGAACCTCGCCGAGTCAGAACCTCTGAGGCTCAGGCGCCAGTTAGACAGTTCCACGGGTGATCTTGATGTGAAATAAAGGTGGTTATTGGCTTAGGAGAGAAGGCTGAAAAGAAAGGTGTGCAGGGTAAGGATTAGCGTTTACTTCTAAAGGCAGAGGGAGCTCCTGAAAGACCCCAGAGGGAGAGTGGTGTTTATCAAAGCCCTGCTTAAGGAAGATTTATGTGACTGCAGAATTTAAGACAGAAAGAGCGGGGACCCAGGTAAGGGCTATTATAGTAGTCCAGGTAGAGCGTTATGTGGGCCTGAATATGGTAGTGGCAGGGGGAAGTGCAGGGAAGGGGCACATGTGAAGACATTTGGAGGACAGGATCTACATGGCTCACTGGATAGAGGGGCTGGGTCACAGATGACTTCAGGGATCTGAGCTGGGTATTGAGGAAAATAGGGCCTTTAAAAGCAAAGCTGGGGAGTAAGGTGCCTTTGTGAGAAAGATGATGTAAAATGCCTACACAGAGAGGTCAAGAAACAGTGATGATTTTTGTTTTGAGGGAACGCTCACTGTGGTCTGGGGACACAGGATGAGGCATGGGAAGCACATCAGGATTGGGAGGAGGGAGCAGAGGAAGGCTGTGAGGGCTTGCCTTTATCATTTTGTTGAGGATTTCCTAACAAGGTGGTAGGAACTCAGAGCTGACAACCCAGGTAGGTCCCTTCTCTTCTCAGGAGCACCCCTTTCCTTGTTGGAAAAGCAGGTGATAATAAAACTTATGACCCACTCATCTCATGGGAGTGCTGTGGAGAGCATCCAATACACATGCATAAATAAGTTCAAGGCGCTCACTGAGAACAAAGTGTGCTAGAAATGCTAACCGGTAATCAATTCAGCCACCTACTTCTCCACAATAGTAAACAAGGTGTCTTTTTAAAGAAGCAGATGTGGTTAACTTTGAGGCTGTCTATATAGTCTCTAACAAGTAATTAAATCTAAACTCTTGATTTTCAAGAATTCCCTCATTAGAGTCTCAAAGTGACCCTAACACCTCCATCAAACTGAGGCCTGGACCAGACAGTAGTTAATCAACATGAAAATTATTTAATCATCTCCCCTCCATTCTTCAGATCCAAACTACAGGCATTCCCCAACATCTCCCTAAACTGTACTCTTTTCCTCACCCCAAGTTTCCTCTCTTGGCAGAATGGTGCCATATAAAATATTCAGATCCTGGGTAGGATGTGTGCAACCTACATGGAAAAGAAGGCTGTCAGAAAGAAAAAAGAGGACAAAAACAAAAAACCCAGCACTCCTAAAATGACAAAGATTGAAAATCTGTTTTAAAGGAACACATCTCTAATTATATGTTGCGTGCATAGCAAATCTTTTAACAAATCCCATCACAGTCTCTGCTTCCCTAAAGAGCAGACCTGATAGATAATAACTCCCCACCTCTGTGGTGAAATCCAATTTTCACACCTGGTAAATGAAAAACTCCACAGTGAACCAAGGTCGAGTTGGGGTGAGCAGTTAACAGAAGGTTAGGGGCTGTTCATCATGCAATAGCTCTTCTGGGAACCCCCTCCACAGATTTGCTCTTTTTATGCCAGTTGATACTATTTCATCCAGAAAACCTCCAACCTCCTAGGCTACAAATGCTAAAGCCTCTGTCACCTGGAGTGATTATGAATGAGCACCACAGTTCACAGGTCACATGTATATGAGGCCTGGCCCTAACTCTATCTCTTGTTTGGTAGGAAGGTTTCTTACTATTTGTGTACTTTAATGAGATAAGCTTATACTGCATTCCTGACAAATTGGCCACAAGAAGGGGCGATGCCCCTGAAATTTACAATTGTAAAGGAGTAATACACTGGTGGAACAAAAATGTATAAAAACCCATCCAGAATCTGTATACTGTACAGACTAATCAGGAACAACAAAGTGAACATCCACAAGGAATCAGCAGTGAAACACACACACAATTATGCACACAAGTGCCATTAAAGAGAACTGGAATGTGGGCCAGGACATCCCAGAATACATAAGAATTTGGTAAAGGTGATGCCACACATAAGTTAGGGCATGAAAGGATTAGAAATAATGTTGAAATAACTGTTCTAGTGTTTGGAAAAAATTTAAGATCCTCATCTCCATATAATAAAAAATTTCAGAGATAGTAAATTAAAGATAAATACAAAAATGAATCCATTTTGTAGCAAACTCTAGAAGAAAAATAAATGAATGTTTATCTGACCTTGGGGACAGGGAAAAATATTCTTAGAATAAAATCAAAGAATAAAAGTAAACAAGAGATTTGACTACATAAAAATGTACAATTCTGTAAAAAATAAATTATAAAACTACAACACCAACAAGGTAACGTAAACAAAATATTTCCAACAAATAGGACCTTAATATATATGACTGAAAGTTCATGTTCTTAGTCTATACAGAGCTCATGCAAAGCAATTATGACAAACATAAATACTTGAGTTAAAATTTAACGTATCACACATACAAAAAATTAAAAAGAAATCACTTGAACTTCTGAAAACATTCATTCAAACTAGTAATCAAAGAATAATAAGTAAATTGTATTTTTTTATGAAGCCCTGGCACATGGTAAACACTTGGTAAATATTTGTTGACTTGTTCATATTAACAAAGAATAAAAAAATCCCAGTGTGCAGTGTGGTAAAATGGATGTGCATATGCAACTTGTAGGACTCCATACTAAAGCAGGGGTCAGCAAATTGTTTCTGTGAAGGGCGAACAATAAATATTTGGGGGTTTGCAAGCCATACAGTCTCTGTTGCAACTATACAACTCTGCCATTGTAGGATGAGAGCAGCCATAGACAATATGTAAATGGATAACTGTGTGCCAAAAATAAATGATTTATGGAAACTAAAATGTGCATTTCATATAATTTTAATATGTCATAAAAACTCTACTCTTGATTGTTTTCCCCAACCATTTTAACATGTAAAGACCATTCTTAGCTTCTGGGCTATACAAAAACACTCCATGGAACAAATTTGGCCCATGGGTCATAGTTTGCCCTGTGCTAGAGCTACATTTCTGGAAATCAGTTTGGCATTATATGTTAAGAGGCTTTTAAAAAAGTATATGTGGGCTATCAATATTAAAATAATAAGGTACAAATACTTTTTTAAATAAAAAATTGAAAGTACTGTCTATACTCTTTTCCTTAATTATCCCAATAATTCCCTTTCTTTCCTTCCTTTTCTAAAGATTTTATTTATTGATTTTACAGAGAGAGGAGAGGCGGTAGAGTGAGAAGTAACAACTCATAATTGCTTCACTTTTGTTGTTCATTGATTGCTTGTCACATGTGCCTTGACCAGGGAGCCCAGGGTCTCATACTGGCGACCTCAGCATTCTAGGTTGATGCTTTATCCACTGTGCCACCACAGGTCAAGCCTAATAATTTCTTTTCTAGGAATTATTTATGAAAGCCAAGGTAGAGACTCAGACAGAAACTTATACAAAGAATGGTTAAATATACCCTAGTACATCCATGCAGTGAACTGTTATGCAACAATATATATTTTGCAAAATATATTTCATTGCATGCAAAATACATTCATGATATAGTTATGTGAAAAATGTAGGATACAAAATGTGTACATCCTAATTTTAACAAAACATATATGTACATACAATTTATACAGATAGAAAAACACATATATATGTATAGAGGAAAGACCCAAGGAAATGCATTAAACCGTGAATGCTGAGTTCATGCATGATTCAATTTTTTCTTTAATCTTTTGTTCTAATTGTTGACACTGAGTAGTTATTACTTTTTGCAATTAGGAAAATATGCTAATATTATATTTAAATTAAAATAAACTGAAAAAAATATCCAGAATCTGAAGGTTCACATACAATAGTCAGAGGAAGACAAAAAAGAAAAAAAAGAAAAGAAAAATCCTTCAAATGCAACCTAAATGTAAAATCTTGACAAAATCTGCAATGAGAAACAGACCTGGGGCAACTGAAAGTTGCTAGGATCTAAAATTCATGCAAAATCACCAAAGGAAAAAAAATCTGATCAAAAGCAGCTGAGACCTGGAATCTATGTCTGACCCTACACTGAACATATCCAGAAAAAGCAGCATGAGATTAAAGGGCTGCCTTAGGTTCTTGAAAGATGGCTTCTTTTTAGTCCCGTCTGAACACTCCCACCATTCCACCAACAATAAACCAAGAAACAAGCCTTGTCTCCAGCTTTAGGACAGAATTCTACAATGCTTCCTTCTTTTGTTTTTATTTTTAAGAGAAGTATGGCTTTTCTCTTCCAGGTAATAACATACTCATTAACACCTACATGTGTCTTTTGCTAGAGAGTAAGATAAGTTAGACAGGGCAGTTTAAAGAAATCAAAGGTTTCCACAAGCAAATTTCAGTTTGATCTAGAACCTAACCAATACACAGTTAGTGTATGACTGTATTATGGGGACTTTACTGTACGCCAGTTTATATGCTACACTTTTATATCAGTTGCTTCATTTAATAAAAGGCCACTAACGAGGACTTTTCCCAACATTACCTAAGCAATTGTCAAACAAATCTAGAGGGATCAAATAATATGCCCAGGGTCAAAATCTTACAAGTCTGTGGCATCAGTGGCTGAAATACTTTTAAAATCAGATTTTAAGGAAAGGCAGGGGAGAGCACAAATGTTACCAGCAAACACACCTCAGTTTAAGCTTTAAGATCATAGTATGAGTTGATTTTTATTACCCTCAGTTTTCTCATCTATAAAAATGAAATAAAAATAGAATCTATCTCTCATAACTTTTGAAAGTTTAGAGATAATATAAGGAAAATACCCAATACATAGTACGTCCTAAATAAATGTCTGCTGTTAGGAGAACACAACTGCTAGTCAATACTTTTCTTTGCTAAGTCAAAACTTAGTCAGAAGTTCTCTTCCAGGATAACAAAGAAGAATTAAAGTCCAGTTGGGAAATTGCTTGGATAATTTGTAAAAAGACTTTCCTTTCCTTCATTTCCCAGAGAGCTTTAACTCTTTGCTTTCTATATAAGATAAGGGAAGCATGTTTAGGAAAACAGATTTGGAAATGGGGATACTTTATGGCATGTTTATATTTTAAAAATCAAGTCTAAACTATTTAAGACCACAAACCACTTCATATGATGCGTTTCTAGAAGGGTAGGAGCAATAAACATATTCCTATAAGGAGACTCGGTCTCAGAGCCCATGAGATGAGCCAAAAGAGAATCTTTCACCCACAAAGAGGAACGTGGTAACTTCCTTCACTTCCTTTGTGGTTTTAACCTAAACCACAACTCCTCCCTGTTAGTTATAAATCTTTTCTTTACATACAGGTGTGTGTTAGCTTTCTTCCACCTAATATGTCACTCCATTCCCTGCCATATGGAAAAACATCATGTGCTTCTCTTCTTCCAAGGAAAGCTTCTCCAGCACTCAAGAGTGGTTTTGAGCTGCTCTCACAACCCATCTATTCTACCCATAGCCGTCTGCATGAGCGGCTGTTCCCAAGGATGTCTGAAAGACTACAGAGTTCTTCCAATGCCCAGATCTGTGACTAGAGGCAGGAAAGATGAATAAATATATTGTATACCACTTGGGCAAAAGAGGAAAAGCTTTCTAGCCTAAAATGAATGAGAATATCAGGGTTTCCTGTTGGAGATAAATAGAGGAAATATGTCTTGTTTTGCTTTTTGTTTGAGAGGAGAAAGAAGAATGAATGAAAAGAAAAATAAGCACAATGCTCAAGTTAAGAAAATGAAAATCGGAAAGTGGGCAGACTGCTGTCTCCTAACTGCTGCTGTGGTTCCCGAGTTAATATTTGCCAGACTTAGCATTCCTGTGAGTGGGATAATGGGCCCCGCTCAGCATCACGTGAGTTCCCCATCTCAGCCGAGGGACAGGATTGCAACCATAGCATACACAGCTCTCATTACTTGTAAGGAAATGATCTGACTGAGGAAAGCAGCACAAACCATAAACACATTTACTTGAAAAGGCAAAGCTGTTAAGTGTTAGGTGTATTCCTCAACTTCATGACTGATACAGTGTGCTGGTCTTAGTTGCTGATGTCCAAGTCCAGAACAACATTTCCCAGAGTGGATCTGAGAGCCCCTTCAGGTGTTTATGGGCTCTGATATCAGGGGGACACTCTCACGTTTCACTTTCTCACTGGAAGGGGTAGAATAGCAATCATTTTCTAAGAATGAATTTATTAAGCACCATTTATGTCAAGCAGTATATCTATTCCATATTGTAGAAAAAGGAAATTCTTGCCTTTGAGAAGTTTATAATCTTGATAGGGAACCAGTATGCCCCAAATCAGAATTCTAACGCTAGAATCATTTGATCCATCTTCACTCTTTCCCTCCCTCTACCTTTCTGATTAAACAACAACAACAACAACATTGGAACCAATGGAGGTTGAATAACTGTCCTTGGTCACTCAACAAGTAAATTATCAAAGAGACAGAATTCTAACTCTATAGATAGTTGCCGAACTCCAAGCCTGAGTACCTTTCTCTTATGCTTTACTTATACTTCAAAAGAGTAACTAGAACAACTACCTACACAAATTAATATGATACAAACCGTGTGTGCAGAAGCATTACAGATTGCAAATGAGAGGAATGCAAAGTCTGAACTAAAAGGTTTCTTTGGAGGAGGGTATGAAGGATGTGATAGAGAAGAATTGTCAGAAATTCAACCACCATTTTCTGAATGCCCTGTATGTACAAAGCTCTCGGCATAGAGAGGAGGAAACCCAATAAGATTAATGTCACCTGGTCCCGGCCCTAAAAGACAACAGTACTGACTCAATTTATTAATGATAAAAGGAGAACAACTGAAGTAAGTCACAGAGACAGTTATTAGCTAGCAGGAGGAGAAAGGCAGATTCTTGGAAATATCATAATAGCAAAGAAAAGCTGGCCAGAAGCCACGAGGAACTATACCTTGAGAGAGAACTCAAATTGTATTAAGATTTTACAGAGGGGTAAGGTTTTCTAAATTTAAGCTGGGTAAAAGGAAAATAATCAATTAACTTACATTTCAAAAATATTTGGAGTTTGTCTTTATAAACATAATGTCTTGATTCATCATATGGATTGTGACCAGATTCATTCAGAGCTTGATATTAAAATAAAGACATTATTATTATTTTTTTTTGTATTTTTCTGAAGTTGGAAACGGGGAGGCAGTCAGATAGACTCCCGCATGTGCCCGACCAGGATCCACCTGGCATGCCCACCAGGGGGTGATGCTCTGCCCGTTTGGGGCTTCGCTCTGCCGTAATCAGAGCCATTTTAGTGCCTGAGGCAGAAGCCACAGTGCCATCCTCAGTGCCCGGCCAAACCTTGCTCCAATGGAGCCTTGGCTGCAGGAGGGGAAGAGAGAGACAGAGAGGAAGGAGGGGGGAAGGGTGGAGAAGCAGATGGGTGCTTCTCCTGTGTGCCCTGGCCGGCAATCGAACCCAGGACTCCTGCATGCCAGGCCGATGCTCTATTACTGAGCCAACTGGCCAGGGCCAATATAAAGACATTAAAAACACACACACACACACTACACAAAAAGACAATTGGACCTGACCTGTCATGATGTAGTGGATAAGGCATCAATCTGGAATGCTGAGGTCACCAGTTCAAGACCCTGGGCTTGTCTGGTCAAGGCACATATGAGAAGCAACTGTGAGTTGATGCTTCCTGCGTCTCCCTCCTGTCTGCCTTTTTCTCTTTCTCTCCTCTTTCTTTTTTTTTTTAAATTATTTTTATTTATTTATTCATTTTAGAGGGGACAGAGAAAGAGAGAGGGGGGGGAGGAGCAGGAAGCTTCAACTCCCATATGTGCCTTGACTGGGCAAGCCCAGGGTTTTGAACCGTCAACCTCAGCATTCCAGGTCGATGCTTTATCCACTGCGCCACCACAGGTCAGGCTCTTTCTCTCCTCTTTCTAAAATCAATATGTAAAATCTAGAAACCTGACCAGTGGTCATGCAGTGGATAGAGCATCGACCTGGATGCTGAGGTCCCAGGTTTGAAACTCCAAGATCACAGGCTTGAGTGAGGACTCATCCTTGAATGCAGGGTCGCTAGCTTGAGCATAGGATCATTGACATCATCCCATGGTCACTGGCTTGAGCCCAAAGGTTGCTGACTTGAAACCCAAGTTGCTGGCTTGACTGGAGCACCTCCCCCCAACACACACACACACACCCCGGTCAAGGCATTTGTTACTTGTATAAAAGCAAATCCAATTTTTTTAATATCATGGTTAGGTCATTTCTGGTTATTCAAAAGCCAAAAAAGAAAAAAAATCCTAGATATTAGTGTAATAACAGCAGGAAGCTTTGTGGATTTTCTTGCACCAAAATAGTCATCCAAAATATACATCAAAACTTCACACAATATAATGTAATGATGAATTCCTTTATATAAAGACTTTTCTCTTGCCTGACCAGGTGGTAGCACAGTGGATAGTGTGTCGGATTGGGATGCGGAGGGCCCAGGTTTGAAACCTCGAGGTCACTGGCTTGAGTGCGAACTCATCCAGCTTGAGCGGAGGCTCACCAGCTTGAGTGTGGGGTCTCTGGCTTGAGCATGGGATCATAGACATGACCCCATGGTTGCTGGCTTGAGCCCAAAGTTCGCTGGCTTGAAGCCCAAGGTTGCTGGCTTGAGCAAGGGGTCACTCACTCTGCTAGACCCTCCCTGGTCAAGGCACATATGAGAAAGCAGTCAATGAACAACTAAGGTGCTGAAACGAAGAGTTGATGCTTCTTATCTCTCTCCCTTCCTGTCTGTCTGACCTTCTCTCTCACTCTCTCTCTGTCTCTGTCAAAAAAATTTTTTTTCTCTTATAATGGTACAGTATTTGCATGAATTCATCCTTACTTTCTCGCCTAACTCCTCTAGTGACAGAAGCCAGCAGTAAATTAAACTGCTTGCTATGATTGGAATCCATCACCTCTGTCTTATGCTGGTATTAAATAAAGAGCCACATCATGTGAAGAGTAAGAACAGAAAAACCCAGGGAAACTCAAGACTCACACTTGATGATGTCAATATTCTTGTAATCAAACAGTATGTCTCATTCATTAGTACCATATTTCAAATTTCAATCTATCACAATGTTTAGTAATAGTTTTGTAAGAAAATAGACTTACAGAGCTTTATACTTTTAGTTTCTATATATTTTATTTTTAGAAAGAGAGAGGTAGAGAGAGACAGAGATAGGAAGGTAGAGATGAGAAGCCTCAATTCATAGTTGCGGCACTTTAGTTGTTCATTGGTTGCTTCTCGTGTGCCTTGACCAGGGGCTCCATTCAAACCAGTGACCCCTTGCTCAAGCCAGTGACCACAGGGTCATATCTATGATCCCACGCTCAAGCCAGAAATACTGCACTCATGCTGGTGACCTTAGGGTTTCGAACCTGGGACCTCAGCATCCCAGGTTGATGCTCTATTCACTGCACCAGCACTGGCCAGGCTAGTTTTTATGTACTGAATTTCTCATTCTCACTTCCTGTTTTTGCCTAAACTAGGAAGTGAGCTCATTTATCTTAATGACTCAGTGTGTACTATGGTGTTTTATCAAGAAATAATATCTTTTAAAATGTATATATTTGTATATGCATAGAATATCTCCAGAAAGATAGATGAAAAATTAGTTATCTCTGAAGTGACTGAGGGTAGGGGACTTTTTCCTTTATACCCATTTATGAATTTTATACTTTAAGTTTAAAATTTGTTTTAATGAGCAAACAAGTATCTTTGTTGAGCTTCTTAATCCCTAAATATGTTACAGCAGTGACCACGATTAAATAGCAGTTGATTTCCAATATTTTATAGGCATTGGATTCATTCTAATCCAGCTTGCCTCTTATTCCTCCACAATGTATTATGTGCCACATTGTCTTTTACATACCCAGCAACGCTAACATGAAAAAAACTCCGGAGAATTTTATGTCGCTGTCCAAAATAACTGGACATTCTTGGGGTGTGCTAAAACCATAGCTGGGAACCACTGAAATATTGTTAAATAATAACACAAGGTTGTAATCTCTAATAGATAAATATGGTGAATGGTTAAGGGATCTATTGCAAAATTGTAATGCAACGTTTTGAAATTATAGGAAAGATAATCTATTCCCTTCTATCTTCCCAAAATACATATTCATTGTATTTGTTCTACCTAGAAAGTTAACTTTGGAAATTTAAACACTAAAAGAAGAAGCATAATGCAATGGAAAACACACAGACTACAGAAGCACACAAAGCTGAGTTTGAATCACTCAAGTTGGGGGACTTCTGATAAATCATTTAATTCTTATTTGTTAAACAACTGCTACATGGCTGGCACTTTGCTAAGTGCTGGGCACTGGGGTACAGAGCAGTGAGGGAGGCACAAATGAGTTAATCATTTGGTGGGGAAGATGGACAATAAAATTATAATAAAGTGTGTGAAGGAAAATGACAAGGAGCTATACTGGGGAGCTAACCTGGTCGAGGGGTCAGAGGTGGCATTCTTGAACAAGTAGCTTAAAGCAACTACCTTGGAGTTAGCCTCATCTTCAGGTTCTTGTCTGTAAAACAGGAATTATAATAGCTTCCTCAGAGATTTTCTCTGATGATTTGATGAGTTTTGATACTTAAAGCTCTTAGCAGAGCATCTGGCACATAGTAAATACTCAATAAATGATAGCTATTATTATTTGTTCTTTCTGTATAGTCTCCTCTGAGTTATATATGAAGTAGCTCTCAAAAGTATAAAATTTACAAAATTACCCTTTGGCGAAATATTTATGTTTTTAAATTTTTTAAGTTTTAATTATCCAGCACATGCTACATGGGAGTGGAGGGATGAGTAGATCTAGTACTCATTTTCTCGGCAGGAGTGCCCTCTGCTTACTTAGGACTGCACATTCACCATGACCACGAAGGCAAGTCCCAAATGTTTTTTGTCACAGGCTCAACATGTTATATGAGTCAGCTGTAAAATCCTGGCCCCCTCAAAGGCTGATGGGTCTCCCTGTTTAATCAGACATGAAACAAATCACGTGTAGCAGCAGAGGCGTACAAACACGCTTTAATTACAATATTGTAACACCAATTAGAGATCTATCTAATCGAGGACTCGGCACTTCCTGCTTTAGATATTACTCCCATGTTGGGATAATTACTGCTAATTAAGCTTGGAACTAATTAGGCTAAATGATCTCATTTATACCAACAAAGATGACTTCTAGGAGTTCATAAGAAAAACTAGGGTGATTTTATCATTCGTGAACTTTTTGGCATTTCACACTGGAAATAAAACACCATCACCTGCCATCAAGGCGAACAGAGAGTTTGTTCTTCTGGAATTCTGCTCCCAGATGGCAGTGGGACCTTCATTTATCTACACAGATTCTCCTATGCAATGAAAATAATAGTGTAAAAACACTCCACTCACATACTGTGTCCTTCTACAAATGAGCCTCATGAAGGGGGGGGGGGGCAGCCACTAAGAGCAGTGACAGCTGTGAAGGCTGATCTACCAACAGCCTTGTTCAAAGTCACCTTTCCCTTGTACTTATATTTTACTTACCTCAAAAGTCTTACCAGTCTTCTCAGCATAGAATAAGGCATGGGCTTGGGGGTCAGACAGATCTGATTTTAGGTAAGTTATTTATTCTACCTAAGCCTCAGTTTTCTGTCTCTAGCTTAGGGACGATAATAATGCCATGTAGGGTTTCTGTGAGTATTGATAAGTTAACGTGTATGCAAGGCAGGGTACTTTTTGGCACATAGTAGCCTTCAATAAGTAATAAGAATACCCACTTCTAAACTAAACTTACATCTTACCTGTCTTTTACTCTTTTGGGCATAGTTCAGTTGTAGATAAAAGTACATGACAGGGAGATAGGAAACTGTTATTTTTAGGTTTATCTCTTTTTTTTTTTTTTTTTGTATTTTTCTTAAGTTGAAAACGGGGAGGCAGTCAGACAGACTCCTGCATGCGCCCGACCGGGATCCACCCGGCATGCCCACCAGGGGGTGATGCTCTGCCCATCTGGGGCTTCGCTCTGTTATAATCAGAGCCATTCTAGCGCCTGAGGCAGAGGCCATAGAGCCATCCTCAGCGCCCGGGCCAACTTTGCTCCAATGGAGCCTCGGCTGTGGGAGGGGAAGAGAGAGACAGAGAGGAAGGAGAGGGGGAGGGGTGGAGAAGCAGATGGGCGCTTCTCCTGTGTGCCCTGCCCGGGAATTGAACTCGGGACTCCCGCACGCCAGGCCGATGCTCTACCACTGAGCCAACTGGCCAGGGCCTAGGTTTACCTCGTAACTCATTGTATGACTCAAGCAAGTCACTTTTCCTTTCATGGTGACTGTTTTACATGAATTTTCTGATTTAACCTTCACAGCAATACTCCCCATTTTAGAGATGAGAAAATGGAGACCTAAATAAATGAGTAATTTTTAAAAAACAAAAGCAAAATCGCCTTACTGTTATTAAATGACAAAGTCAGGAATTGAACCCAGGTCTCACTTCAGAGCCCCCTCTCTGTTGTAATTGGTATAATCACTGTTATACTGAATTACCTTAACCCTCCTTTCCCGTTTGTAATTGAAGGAACTGAAGAAGACATCTCCAAGGTCCTTTCTGGTTCTGAAAATCTGTGGTTCTAGTCTATGGGGTGAGCCTCTTAACCTTATTCTTAGTCAGCAATACTCATCAATTAGGAAGTCTTTATTGTGTGTCTAATATATACATGCTCTATCCTAAAGAGAATAAGATGCTTCCCCACACCCCAACAGAAACTTCCTGAGGAACTTATATTCATTAGACTATCTACCTTAGAATTCCTATATTGTGACAAATATTTGACCCTATCAGTATTATGTACTTTACTCTTTTCCTTTTCATAACTCCCATCTTAAGGAAAATCTTCACTTATACTCTTTTCTCTGGATTCTAGCAGTTAGGTCTTATTATTTTTTTTCTTGTGCAAAAAGTTCTAGGGACTCTCTGATTTTCTTTAATTCTCATAGTCTAAAAAGAGACTCCACAAATATGTGGTACACACAAACAACCATTTTTTGCTAGATTATCTTATCAATGGAAAACAAAAAAACAAACAAAGCCCAAGCTTCTGATCTTAAATGTTACAGAGAATTGAAAACTTCAACCTGTGGGTTTTTAGAGGAATGTTAAGGGGATTAGACTGCAATACTGGCTGGTCACCTATGGTCAATTCAGGTCAAGGGTTTCCTCAGCAACCTGAGCTGTAGCCTATCCCAGAAGTGATTTCTATTGATTCCTAAAGAGGCTAGGATAAAAAAAAACATTGGTCACCTGGCTCTTAGGGGACTTTGTAACAAAAGCCTAGTTTAGTCTATACTTCTCTAGGAAGTAAGTTCCAGGAGGACAGAATTGTTTTGTACAGTGTTTCGTCTCCAGTACCCAGAACAGGGTCAGCCATATAGTAGATGTTCAATAAATGTTATGTGGAGCAAATGTGCATGAGTTTGGGGCAAAACCAAGCAAGTTTATATACCTCTTCAGAATCATGGAGGTCTGGGAAGGTGCACTTCCCCTGGCCTTGGGCAAATGCTTTGTGTGGCATCCAACCCTCAGCAGCTGGGGCTGTTCTTTGACTCCTATGTCTGGAGGACTGCCTACAGCTACACCTTGCACAGGCAGATCCCCATCATGCTGAGGAAAATGGGAGTAGGATGCAGAAAAGAGGATGCTTTTTCTCTGTTGAAGAAGAACCCAGGGACCTCAGTGTCACCCTGGGAAGGGACTGGTAAACCCTGAGCAAAGGCCTAGGTCACTCATCTCCTCCCAACCTGGGGGCTTGGCTTTGATGGAAAAGAGGATCTCTGTCTGCAGCTAACTCTACAGAGACTAAAACATTGAGCCACCCTTTCCTGTGTCTGAAATACACTGCCCAGTGGCAGTGTCAAATTTGTCCCACACCTGCAGGGTGGGAGCATCAGTGATGGTTGGCCAGAAAGCATAAGAAGGAAGGAACAATGGATTTGGAATCAGAAAACTCAGGTCTCAGACCAGGTGGCCTCACTTTCTCCCTATTTGAAATGGAGTTAAGAGTACTCTTCCCCACCTTGGAGTTTTAAAGACCAAAGGCAATCATGAATGCCACAACCAATTGCACACTGCAAATGTCACATTATACTGAGCATTACCTCTTGCCCACTAATTAATTGTCTCTTATTGTAATGGAACATGCCTAGTCATGTTTGTGACCCACTGTGTCCTCAGGGTCACTTGGGGGGGGGGCATGGTGTATAGCCTGGTGGATGGAAGATGCCCAGGCAGGTTACCTGAGACCAAGTTAGATTCTGTCTTTGGCAGAGATTGGTTTCAGCTGCTCATCCAGCAGGAAGGCTCAAGAGCTTTAGCCCTCAACAGTGGATGACACACAAATGGCATTCCTGGCCTCCACCCCTTCCTTTGCTGGGAGAGATTTTTTATGGGTGAAGATCTATGGGAGCTAAGGATTCCTTTCTCATTTTCTACTGGTCACAAGGATTGGTTCCTTACTATTGCTAAGAGCATGGGCAATCCTAGTAAGAGAGAGAGACTCGGGAAGGCCATTGGTCACAGGGAACCCTGTTTGACATATTAGAAAAGTATACTTCTAGAGAATCCTGAAAGACAGCAGGAACCTGCCTTTTAGAACAAACCATAAAACATCATTTAATACATTTAATTAATTATGAATTAGTAATTAAGTTGGGAAGATGAAAAATGAGTAAATAAATGTTTTGACAAAATGAGGAACCATTTATAAGAGAAATTCTCGTGCCATTGTCCTGATTCTCATTCTGTCTTTTGTGTTAATATAGAGTTTCAATTAATCATTTTTGGTGCTACTAGAGCATGCCAGACAGAAGGGAGAGAGAGAGCCTCTATGACTAAGGTGGTGAGGGAAATATTTTGAATTCCAAATCACAGCATGGCAGCTCTAAGGGAGAATTTGGGTAAGCCAACCACCCCCTTCTTTTGACAGATGAGAAAATTGTAGCCTAGAAAGGTTACACGATGTGCCTAAGTCCATAAAACTATGCCCCTCTGAAGACAGCCATATTGTGATATTTGCCTGAGAAAACATACTGCTTTCCTCATCTGAGGCAAAGTAAAATAAAAAAATGTTTTAGATTTGTAGCTTTAGGGGGAAAAATGTCAATGAAGTTGCCAAAGAATTAAGACCTCCCATTTAAAGGTGTCAGAGAAATGGCCCAATGAATATGGAACTCTGAGCAATCTGAGACTGACATCTACAAATGACAATAGTACCAGTAAGTTGCCTGAGGCAGATGTGTCAAGGAGTCCGTGTCCTGCCTATTCTTCTTCCCTCATTTAGCCAAATGTGGCTGATTTCTTCAGGACTGTGTATATCTATCCAGTCCCCTTTAAAGAATATGCCTGTTCCTAAAATTGTTATCTCAAGTATCAGTTAAAAGTAATATGACCACGTAGTTTGGGGACTGAAGGCTTAGACTCTCCCTGGTAAGAACCTCTCCTAAAGGCCCAACCTTAAAATGGGTCCATCTAAAAAGTTCTTAAACCTAATCTTCCCTGGTGGTATAAAAGTGATTCTTCTTTGAAGCTAGAAGTCTGATGCACATTATTTTCTGCATTTAAGCTTTTGTTCATTAATTTATTCATTTGTTCACCTGGCACTTGCTAGGTTCCTATTCTAAGCCACACATTAGGGTAACTTTGGGAAGATAGTGTCCCTGCAATGAAGAAGTAATTACTCTTCAATAATTACCCACATCTTTAAACCCTGACGATTAGATTATCTATCACTCTTCTTATTTGAGAAATGTTTTCCTCTATTGGAGGGGTGGAAGGGAATAATCATAATTTGTTGGTTTAATGCAGCTGATTTTCTTTAGGCAAAGGTCACATGTTATCCAAACATAGCTAAAGTGAGACAGTAAGTTGACAGGCAAATCAGAGAATAAAAAGGACAGAACCACAAAAAGAAAAGTGTTTCATAAGCTTCTAGACAGTGAAGCAAATGTCAATTATGAAAAGATCTGGTTCATTCATTCAACAAATATGTGTTGACAATCTGCCAGGTATGAGGCACTATACTAAGGACAGGGTTATAAGATTAAATAAGGGAATAACCTTACTCTTTAGGATTTAGAGGGGAAAATATGAACACATATAAAATTATGACAAAATAAAGTAAGTCCTAAAAGAAGTATGTTCACAATGCTAGATAGAGAAAGAAAATGATGAATTTGGAGACATTTTTAAGATGAACAACAGATCCTCATGACAATTTGGATGTAGAAAGTAAGAGAGAAAGAGAATTCAATGAGTACAGGTTTCTAGTTTAGGGGACTAGATAAAAGTTTGGTCTTAAAACTAAGAAAGGGAAGACAGGAGGAGATTCAATTTTTTTTTAACATCAAAGTAAATGTGTTTTGTTTTGTTCAAGGTGCCAACAAAGATCAAGGTTGAGGGGTCTATGAGTAGTTAAAAATGTGCCTGGAATTCAGGAGATAAAAATCAGTCAACAATGTATCAGGGAGAGTGGCTGTAGGGTAGGCAAAGGGATAGGATGAGGAAGAGAAGTGAAAGGTAGAGAGTATAAATATATAAGAACTGGGAAACATAGTCCTCTAAAGAAGATGACAATGCAATGCTCCCACCTGCCCCACTTGGTAGAAACTGTCTTCAACCAGTTCACAAATGACTTCGTGGGATTTGTACAGTTGACTCCTCAATGCTTCTTGCAGATCTCTTTCCAATGAGGCTTCTGTGATAACACCTTTCTACTCCTTCTCACTTTTTCTCAGCTTTCTTCTGCCTTTTCATTAAGTATCGAGATCACCAGAGCTCCACTCCAAACCTTCTCTTTTCATTCAACATGCTCTCACTGGATGATTTTCTATAGTTTCAATTACTACTTACAAACAGATGGCTCTTCAACCAATATCCCTAATCCAGACATCCTATTGAACACAATAGTTGGCATATAGAAAGTAGACAATAACTGTTTGTTGGCTGAACCATACTGAGCTCTAGGAAGATTTTCCAACCACAAGCTCCAGTAGACATTACCATCAGGATGTCCCACAGTCTTTAAACTCAACATAAACAGAGCAAATATTCTCCTGCAGCTGATCTGCCTTTTATCACCCCTACTTTTTATTTCATTCAGAAAATGGCACCTTTTCCAGAAACCAGTCACCCTAGACCAGTGTTTCTCAAAGTGTGCACCAGGGTGCACTGGTACACCCTAGAAGATTTCCAGGTGTGCCCTATGGCAGGGGTCTGGAACCTATGGCTTGTGAGCCAGATGCGGCTCTTTTGATGGCTGCATCTGGCTTGCAGACAAATCTTTAATAAAAAAAAAGTTAAAAATATAAAACATTCTCATGTATTATAATCCATTCATTTCCTACTTGCTCATGTTCATGGTTGCGGGTGGCTGGAGCCAATCACAGCTGTCCTCCGGGACAACACCAAATATTTATTGAATAATGCGTAATGTACATGGGTCATTGTATAGCTCTCACGGAATTACATTTTAAAATATGTGACGTTCATGGCTCTCTCAACCAAAAAGATTCCCAACCCCTGCCCTATGGTATTCCAGAGAAATATGTGCCTGTTGGGGACTAAAAAATCAACAGGGTTTTTGGAGTTTAGATTTTTGGGGGACAGAGGTGTGGAGAATTGGCTATAAGCTGACAGTCTGCCCAACCCCCCACCTTACTTGCCTAATTAAGTTGCAAAAGGCTGTTAAGCTGTGGTGCTGGATTGTTTACACTACCCCCCATGTTCCCTGGAAAGACTGAACGCAAGTTTCTTCTATCCGTTGTTTGGTGTCAAGTTAAGATGATCTGTATGGTGGTGGTTTTCTGCATTCAACATAATTAAGAGTAAAAAGAGAAGAATTCTTCAATGTATTGATGAGAAAATGTGAATTTGCCTTTCAAATATATGCCCAAACATTAAAGAAATTACTAGGACACATCAGGCTCATGTTTCTCATAAACACAAGAATGAAAAAACTTAACACATTTGTGCCAGACCTGCCAAATTTATTAAATCTTACTAAGAATGTATCTATATATATATAAAAACAGGAGTCCCCAAACTTTTTACACAGGGGGCCAGTTCACTGTCCCTCAGACCATTGGAGGGCTGGACTATAAAAAAACTATGAACAAGTCCCTATGCACACTGCACATATCTTATTTTAAAGTAAAAAAACCAAAATGGGAACAAATACAATATTTAAAATAAAGAACAAGTAAATTTAAATCAACAAACTGACCAGTATTTCAATGGGAACTATGGGCCTGCTTTTGGCTAATGAGATGGTCAATGTGCTCCTCTCACTGACCGCCAATGAAAGAGATGCCCCTTCCGGAAGTGCAGCGGGGCTGAATAAATGGCCTCAGGGGGCTGCATGCTGCCTGCAGGCTGTAGTTTGGGGACCCCTGTATAAAAAGATAACTTTTTTGTCATTTTTAAATTTTTTAACCTCTCTTTTTTATGAATTCTAAAAAGCATAACTCAGAAAATATAACATAAAAATGTTTTTTAATGTCAGAATAAATTTAATTTTGTTGTATTTATTTCATTTAATTACCATAAAAGTGTGCTTGGACATTATATATTTTTTCTTTAATATTTGACTTAATTATTATAACATATTTCTCAGAAATTTGTATATAGTGCGCCTACAATTATTTGTAGGATTTTAAATGTGCCCCGACTTCACAACATTTGAGAACCACTGCCCTAGACTCTTTCCACTCCCTCATTCCCACATCATCTTAAAGATTCTCCCTCCAAAATGCTTTAAATATACCCCTTCTTCTTTGTTCTCACTGCCAATGGCCCTTACCATCTCTCCTAATTATCTTTGAATACAGTCATGCCCTATTCCAAAGTACAGTCAGAATCTTACAGGATAAAGTTCAAATTCCTTATCACAGGACAGTTTCTTCCTTTTCTGGACTCTTGCTCGTTTGTTTCTACTCTTCCCAAAAGTAATCTTCAAGAAAATAATTATTTACTAAGAAGGTTTGTTCTCAAATGGCTCCGTGACCTCACACAGTCTGTTCCTTCTTACTGGGTGCCTTTCCTCCACTTGCCACCCTTCCCCATTTGTTACCCAGAGGACTCCTCTAGACCTATAAAGTTCTAAGAGTTTTCTCCTTCCCTGCTTCCCTCAGCTGTCCTGTGGTCACCTTCCCTCCTCTAGATTTCTATTAATAATTTTTACCACTTTATATTGGACTGTTTATTCATTGTTACCCTGAAGGGAAGACATTTATCTAGGGATTCCTAGCACCTGGCAAAGTGGTAGGTACTCAGGAATAACTGAATAAATAAATGCATGAATGACAATGGTGAGAAAGCAGGACAGACATATTAAAAAAAAAGCCATGGGAAAAATGTAAGCACATATACAACAACAATGCATATAAAGAAATACATCTTCTCTTGGAATGCCCTCTGCTAGGGCTTAGACAAAAGGTGGCTTTTCTTCAAAGGTGTCCTCAAATCTAATTATTTCATTTCCTATGTCTTTTAGGAAGATCTGTGGGAAAGAGGGTAACAGGTATGTGATTACTAGTAATCTTTTTTGAATTTGTCTTCCTATTTCACATGATCCCTTTCTATATTAAAAAAAGCGAAAGGTTTCCCACTGGGTAGGTGTATAGAAATCACAAGCTATTTATTTTTACCCAGGCCCTGGTCAGTTGGTTCAACGGTAGAGCATCGGTCTGGCATGTGGATGGCCTGAGTTCAATCCCCGGTCAGGACACACAGAAGTCACCCATCTGCTTCTCCACCCCCCCCCTCTTGCTTATCTCTCTCTTACTCTCTCTCTCTCTTTTCTCTCCTGCAACCATGGCTTGATTGGAGTGAGTCAGCCCAGGGCACTGAGAAATCTCCATGGCCTCCACCTTAGGCGCTAAGAGCTCAGTTGCTGAGCAACAAAGCAATGCCCCAGATGGGCAAACCATTGCCCCCTAGTGAGCTTGCCAGGTGGATGCTGGTTGGGCCCATGCAGGAGTCTGTCTCTGCCTCCTCTCCTCTCACTGAATTAAAAATAAAATTTTAAAAAATAAAAATAAAATTTTTATTCAGATTAAATGCAAGTGAAATGACTAAGAAACTGGAGAGTGGGTTTGTTTATTTATTTATTTAATTTACTTTCCTTTTTGCTTTTTTTCCCAACAACCTTTCTGGTTCAGCATTGCCCAGGTATGAAATTCAATGAAAGATGGGACTTAAGCATTTAGTTAGAAGGTGGACTAAATTGTGATTTCTTACAACTCTGAACTTTCGTGATTCCATGAAGCCCAGAATTAGTACATTAGTCAACAAGGCATTTGTTAGGAAGAATTTGCTCTATTAAGTGTTCAATCCCCTCAAGGCTGGAGAACATATCTCTTATGAAATAATTTGACCACAGATCTTCCCTAAAGCACTTCAATCTTATGACAGAACCTTATTGGAAGAAGTAATATGATTAGAACTTTCTTGGGATGACTGGGTAGCTTGAACATCTAAAAAGATAAGATGTTGGCTACAGAGGTAGGTGAGCAAGCACATCTGAAGCTTGAGTCTTCTCTATGCAAGAGACTCCAAAAGAAAGGAGACACAGCCTGACCTGTGGCAGCGCAGTGGATAAAGCACCGACCTAGAATGCTGAGGTTGCTGGTTTGAAACCCCGGGCTTGCCCGGTCAAGGCACATACGAGAAGCAACTACTATACTACGAGTTAATGCTTCCAACTCCTCCCCACCCCACCCCTCTCTCCACTCCTCTCTCTAAAAATAAATAAATAAATAAATAAATAAATAAATAAATAAATAATGTAAAAAAACCAGTTTATAAAAAAAAAAAAAGAAAGAAAGGAGACATCATGCTTTGTCAAAGAGAGTGTAAGGGGCTTGCTTGAGTTTGTGTATGAAAGTAAATTGCAGAACGGGTTGGCTGCATTTGAAAGTGCGATTATTAAAGCTGAAAAGGAACATAAAACTTGAAATAGATAGCCAGCAGTTGTGTGGAAAGGCAGTAGACCTGCTGGGTCACTAGCAATGCCACCTTCAAAGTAGATAAGGGAATCTCTGAAGGAGAGAGAGATTGGTTCCTGAGATTGGTGGGGGTGCCTAGGACAAGAATAGATTTAGGCTTCATTATTCAGGAACACTACTTGCTTTTGCTTCTTATGGTCTCATTATATCTTCACATGTGTTCTTTCATCAGAGTTAGGCATTATTCCCTGATGAAGGTCAGTTACATACCAAGTTTGATGCTTTAAAAATATATCGATTTTTGTAACATTAATAGTTGAACATATCTGTTTTCTTTTTAAATGAAGTATTTTCTCCTGACTTCTACTTGACTCAAAAATAAATAAATGGGTTCCATTTTGAGGTTCCCCCCTAAATTTCCCTTAGGCAGATACCAAATATGTAAGAAATGTCAACTCAATTAGAATATTTTGGAAATAAGTTATCTGTGATTGTGAAAAGCAAGCCAGAGTAGAATTCTTTTTCTAAACTTATTGATGATATTGCTATTGTAATATCATCATGTTAAGGAGATTTAAAAGAATCTTAAGATTTTTCTGAAAAACTTAGCTTGATTTCTTAGCTTCTGTATAGTCCATAAATTCACTTTTACAAGTGTAGGGAAAACAGGTGTGTTGGGCTTGCTCACTGGCACTTTGCCTGACTGGCGCATGAGAGCAGGGCAGCTCCATGTGTGTATAGTCTATGTAAGGCTAGGGGTGCTTGTCCTCGAGGTAGTTATGGCGGATCACTAGCCCACCACTGTGAAGGGCCGTTTTGCTGTTCGTTCACCTGCTGCCACGAGAAGAGGTTTTCCCCTGTTTGCTCATCCAACGTTGGGAAATTCTATTAAAAGGGAATTGGCCCAAAGCTTTCCAGCTCCGCAATTCTTCTACTGTCTAACCAAATCCAATGTAAACCTGCCTGGCTTCAGTCACTGGCATTACAAGAAATCATTATCAAAGCCAATGGATTTGTAAAATCTGTGTGTGTGTGTGTGTGTGTGTGTGTGTGTGTGTGTGTGAAAAGGGAGGGTTGAGAAGGAATTGTTTTCTTTAGAAAACAAGAGAAGGGAAAATATACACTTCATTAAGTTAAACAAAAATACACTTCATCAAGTAAAAAAAAAAATCACATCGAGTCAAAAAAAACTGCGAACAGATAACATTAGTATTGGAGCAGCAGTCCCTCCCCCTCGTTAGAAGAGATCCTTATCCCGACTCTTAGACTCTATTTTCTACAGGGTCTAATTCAACCCCCCACTCCCAACTTCTATACAAGATTAATTAATATGACTCCTGATGCAATTACCTCATGTATCTAGAATCATTCAACGACTAGCTTCCACCTAGCACATCTCCCTTACACCTCCCATGTGGGACATCTTAAACATAAACACACACACAGGTGTAAACCCCTCCCCAAAGACAAAAGACAAAGAAGCTTTAGCTTTTGGGTCCCTCACTTTCACAGCCACTTCCAGGGTCCTGTACTTTTGTAATTCTGAGTATCATTTTCTTCAGGAAGTTCCCACAGATTGAGTAAGCTTTGAGCTCCACAAAACCTGGGCCTATCTCTCTGCCTGTACTGTACACATTTTGTTCTCAAGTACCCAGCTAATGCTTTTCCCAGTAAGACCCCAACAGGCAATTCACCTGAAGAACGGACCCCCACGCTTACTCAGTCCACACATATATGTGGTGGGATAGAGCAACCACACAGGGGGAGACTTTCTGGCACACTTCCTACTTGAAATGTATCCTATTGTCTCCAGAAATGCTTTCATACCACCTAGATTCTTTGTCTTGATGATAAACTTTGAAATATGTCCCTCCTTTAACTTCACCACTGTTAATAAACTGGCCCTTGATTATAGGCTCTCAATGAGGATTAATCAAAGGAATAAGAATTTTTAATTAAAAACAGTAGTTTGAGACAATTCCACATTGCTAAACTTGGGAAATGTAAGTGTTGTCTTGTCTATCTAGGAAAGGGCTGACAGCTAGTGTGGAAGTGGGTTGAGCTGGAAGGATGGGAATTAAACATCCACTGGGCAACTACTGTGTACCAAGAACTGTTTAGTATTTTACATTAATATTGTATATAAACATGCAGAACAACAATCCCCATTCTAAATCCCTTGGCAGTTTGCTTAAAATCCAATATTTCATGATTTAAATTAGTGTAAAGAGGAAGTGAAGCCAAACTCATGGAATTTGAGCTGGTCTGGGGAATGTATTCAAATTGTGAATCACAGAATACTCTATCTATCAAGTCTTCTAAGGCACTTAATAGAAACAACTTAATAGAAGCAGCCATTGAAAGGGCACGCAATCTGGATTTCCACATATTTTTACTGTTGACATACAGTGAGGGCTCCCCAGCAGCACCCGCTAGGCAGGAGAAGGATGCCAAGTAACAACAGCAAGCAACTTTTATAATCTGTCTTAGGCATATTTTTTCTCTTTTTTAAATAAACTTTTATTGAATATACTGGGGTAGTACTGGTTCATAAAATTATTCAGGTTTCAGGTATACAATTCTATAATATGTCACCTGTATATTGTACTGTGTGTTCACCACCCAAAGTGAAATCTCCTTCTCTGTCACCATTTACTCCCCCTTTACCCTCTTCTACCTGCCCCATCCCCCTGCTCCCCTGGTCATCACCATACTGTTGTCTGTGTCTATGAGTTTTGTTTTCTGTTGTGCTTAATCCCTTCATGCTTTTCACTCAGCCCTCCAACCCTCCTCCCCTCTAACAGCTGTTAGTCTGTTCTCTGTATCTATGAGTCTGTTTCTATTTTGTTTATTTTGTTCATTAGATTCCACATATAAGTGAAATCACTTATCTTTATTTGACTGATTGGTTTATTTCACTTAGCATAATACTGTCCAGGTTCATCCATGCTGTTGCAAAAGGTAAGATTTCCTTTTATATGACCAAGTGGTAGTTCATTGTGTAAATGTACCACAGCTTGTTTATCCACTCATTTACTGATAGAAACTTGGGCTGTATCCAGTGTCTATTGTAAATAATGTTGGCTATTGTAAATAACATTGCAATGACTATAGGGGTGCATATATTCTTTCAAATCAGTGTTTCAAGTTTCTTTGGATATATTCCCAGAAGTGGAATCAATGGGTCATAAGACATTTCCATTTTTAATTTTTTGAAGAAACTCTATATAGTTTTCCATGGTAGCTGCATGAATCTGCATTTCCACGAATAGTGCCCTAGGGTTCCCTTTTTCCTCCTCCCTAACACTTGTTATTTTTTAATTTATTCATAATAGCCATTCTGACAGGTGTGAGGTAATTTCATTGTAGTTTTAATTTGCATTGCTCCGATGATTAGTGACATTGAGTATCTTTTCTATTGGTTATGCTTATATTCTCTTTGGAGAAGTGTCTATTCAGGTCCTTAGCCCATTTTTTAATTGGATTGTTTTTTTGTTGTTGAGTTGTATCAGGCACATTTGCTTTGAGATGGATGGTGTTAGTACCCCTGCCAGAGGAATATAAGCCTACTCTATTACTCACATGCTCATAGTTATACTGTGAAAAGAACAGTGGAAATCCATTGAAGAGTTGTATGGGCTCAAGTAAATGACTTCATTTCTTTGGCCTTAAATTCTCTCACTTATGAAATTAGGAAGTTGAAATAGACAATGGCTAACATTCTTTCATTTCTTGATAGCCTATCATATAGTTACTGGCAAGTACAATACACTGGGTCTCAATTTCCTCGTCTAAAGAACAACTAATGTGGCCTTATTGTGGCGGAAGGATTATGAGAAACATGAAAATATGGAACTCAAGAAAATCAGTGGTAATGCTGTCCAACAGAACTTCCTGCAAAGATGAAAATATTCTCTATCTGGTACATGGTATAATATTCTGGCCATTTGCTACATGTGGCTATCGAGTACTTGAAATGAGACTAGTGTGACTGAAGAACGAAACTTTTAATTTTATTTAGTTATAATTATTTTAAATGTAAATGACCACATGTGGTTATTTGCTACCATATTGGGTAGGGCAGATATCAACTTCATTTAAGCCAGAAATTAAGTATAAAGATAAAAGAATAAGGGTGTGGTTTGAGAATTGTTTCAATATAAGAATAAAGGGAGGCATGGTTTTGATCTTATCAATTACAAACAGAGTATATTTACTGTTTTATACTTTCTAGAAAGGATAGACTCTTATTTTGTAGTAATGACAATGAGATAATACTACTTTACAATTGTATATGACTTTATGCTCTCCATGGCTACAATTTGATCTTCACAACAACCATGTGATATAGAAGACAAGTGAGGAAATTGAGACCTGCATGCTTTCCCAAGCTTTCTGACTTAAAGCAGTAATGAAGTAGTAATTTAACTCAATCACTTCAGGCTTCATTTCTCTAGTTCCTTTCACACACAGTACAAACTCTGATTCTTCCTCTTGCCTAACTTTATCATGGAAATGGTAACAAATGATATAATATTCCTAAATATGATAAGAATATAAAAGAAGAGGAAAAGCAAGGGGTTCAATAATCCACCAATTAGATAAACCCTGAAAGAATCAAAACTTTATTGTGACTCTTTGAGAAAAAGAAAGGAGTGAAAAATTAAGTCCCACTATGAGCCAGGTGTGTTACAGATTGTACTTGACAGACCAATTCTATGAGACGGCATTCTCAGCAGCATTTTATTATTGAGAAAGTTACTACTCTGAGATTACATACCTATCAAGGTACAACCAAAGATAGATTCTGTTCTACAGTTTCTGGCTGTTTTCAAAATCACATTTGTGTTTAAAGAAAGAGAAAGATTCCCACCCACTTCCCACCCTCCCACAACCACCTGTCCCCTTGAGCAAGGGGTCACTGGCTCTGCTGGAACCCCCCCACCCCCATCAAGGCATGGTCAAGGCAGGATCAATGTGCTGCAACTACGAGTTGCATCTCTCCCTGTCTGTCTGTCTGTCCATCTCTTGCTCTCTCTAATACTAAGGGAAAAAAAGAAGGCAGGCTTTGGCTTGATCTGTGGTGGTGCACTAGATAGAGCATTGACCTGGAGTGCTGAAGTCACTAGTTCAAAACCCTAGACTTACCCAGTCAAGGAACATATGAGAAGCAATCAATAAAAAACTAAAGTGAAACATCTATGAGTTGATGCTTCTTGCTCCCTCTCTCTCTAAAATCAATAAATAATATCTTAAAAAAGAAAGAATGAAGGCTTTGAAGTCAGACTGAATTTGAACTTCAGTTCTAACCTTGTTCAAGGAATCTAATGTTTCTGAGTCTCAGTTTCCTTGACTGCTTTACAAGGTTTTGAGGTAGATTAAATGAAATACTGTTTTTATGAAAATTCTTAGTACAGGGCCGCAAATAGTAGTTATTAATATTTCACATTATTATTAAGGCAATGAAGATTCTGTGGGCAATTCTAAAATAGGAATCTGTAAACTATTCAGACAAGGTAGAATTTTTGCGAAAGTCTACCAAGTACACAATCTCTGGAGGACAAAAGATACTCACTTGGACATACTGGTGAAGTTGGAGAGGATTTATTTAGGATTGGTGACTGAGGCAGAAGCAGTGAAGTGATGCCTTTGCTCAAAAAAGCCCAGGAGCTGAAATACTTGCCCTGCCTTCTCATCTCTTGCAAGAAAGAAACTTCCTGGCCCTCTCTTCAACTCTAAGTCCTTGTTGCTGTGTTGCCTGTCTCTATATGAATGTGATACCTACATAAAAAGCCAACATTCTCTAAAGATAACCCATTCATTCATTCATTCAACAACTATTTATAAAACACCTGGTATGTAGTAGGTTTGGTTCTAATAAACTATGATGAACAAGACACACTCTTTTTTCCCCCCCAAAGTGAGAAGCAAGGGGGAGGCAGGCAGACAGACTCCTGCATGCACCCAATGGGGATCCACTGGGCACGCCCACCATGGGATGATGCTCAGCCCTTCTGGGGCATTGCTCCGCTGCAGTTGGAGCCATTTTAGTGCCTGGGGTAGAGGCCATGGAGCTATCCTCAGTGCCCAGACCAACTTTGCTTCAATGGAGCCTAGGCTGTGGGAGGGGAAGAGAGAGATAGAGAGAAAGGAGAGGGGGAAAGGGGAGAAGCAGATGGGTGCTTCTTCTGTGTGCCTTGGCCGGGAATCAAACCAGGGACTTCCACACACAGGGCTGACATTCTACCACTGAGCCAACTGGCCAGGGCCAAGACACACTCTAAAAGCTTACTTTTGATAGAGGGAAACAGGCACAAAGTAAACAAATACATAAGAATTTCAGATTATATGTAAATGCTCTAAAGAGTAAAACGTGGGACAATGGCTAAAGAGTGGCTGTATGCTAAGGGTATGGTAACTGATTGATTAGGAAAGGTCTCTCTGAGAGGATGACACTTAAACTGAGACCTGACTGACAAGAAGGGCCAGTCATTTCAGGGCAGAGTGTTCTGGGTAGAGAGTATAGCAATGCAAATGTGCTGAGGTAGAAATGAAGTTGGTACATTTGAGAGACTGAAAGGCCAGTATGGCTAAAGCTGAAGCACTGGAGAGTGCAGAGATGTAGTTAGAGTGGATCAGGGGCCAGATCAAGTAAGGCTTATATCAGGCCATGGTAAACAGTTTGAATTTTATTCTAAATGCAGTGGATTGGCATTTAGATATTATTAAGCAGGGGAGCAATGAAATCTGATTTGCCTTTTAAAAAGATTATTCCTAATCCTGGTATCCCCTTGCCCAAACACATAAGTGGGAGTACACAAGTGCATGCACTCAGTTTCTCTTAAGAGCATCATCATTTTGCCAGTTATCTGTCACGTGTGAGTCTCTGCTCAACCCCCTTTGATTCGTTGCCAAATCCTATCAAGTCTGCCTCTATGTAGTGTTTCTGAAGCGCAGCCCCTCCTTTGTATTTACACTGCCATCACCCTAATTCAAGTCTTCAGCACTTCTCACCGGGAGTCGTCCCAAAGCTCTCTTACTTGTCTGACCCTCCATGTACCACTGCCCAGTGGTGGGATTCAAATAATGTGACAACCGGTCCTCGGCCCTAATGACCACTTTAAGTATAAAAAAATGATATACCAAAAAGTAGTTTATTATTTCATGCATCGGATACCTAAATAAGAAGAATAAAAGAGGTACACAAAACTAGATTATGTTATAAGAATGAGTTTTAAACTAGTAATAATAAAATATTAAATAATACCTGACAAAAGAACAATACAAGTTGTCTCCTCTGATTGTTTGGCACCTTTTCTCTTTACGTTATATGTTTGTTTACTGAAGTAACAAACGTGAGGGAATTAAAATGTATTTCATCAAAGGTATAATAAGTTTTATGGAATGAATAAATAAATATCACAAACATAGTTTTGTCAAATTTTTTTCACCTATGGACGGAATGAACATTACTACAGGTGCTTAGAGTACGCTGTTGCATAGATGAAGGTTAAAAAAGAGTAAGAAATGTAAATTTGTGATTTCCACATTGGGTGGCTTCCCAAGCCCCCACCTTAGAGAGAACCCTGATTACAAGTGCCATTTTAACAACGGGTTTGCTGAACTCAACATAAAATTAGGTATTGGTTCTGCCTAACCAGTGTGAATTGACTGAATCTCACCACTGCCACTGCCACATAAATCTCCTAAAAGTAAAGTTCTGCTTATGTCACTTTCCTACTCAAGAACTTTCAATGCCTCTCACTGCACAAGAAACTAAATTGTAGTTTTCTAACCAGTGTTTAAGATCCTTCATGTATACTGAACTGCTATTATCTTCATATTTACCTACATCCATCCTATGCTTTTGCTAAATGGTCTCCTTGCTTTTCTCAGAACATGCCCTACTTTTATTTTTGTTGTTTGCTAGGCCTCAACTGATCCTTCTTCCAATTACATCTTCTGAGATCCTATACTGTTCAATCCCCAAAGTTAAATAAAATCACCTCCATCATGCTTTCTTTGCTCCTCTGACTACATGTAAACTTCCCATGGGATTTTGTCTTAACTTTTTTAAAAGTTTTTATTTATTAATTTTAGAGAGAGAGAAAGGGGTGGACTGGGAGGGAGGAGCAGGAAGCATCAACCCATAGTTGCTTTCCATATGTGCCTTGACCAGGCAAGCCCAGAATTTTAAACCAGTGACCTCAGCATTCCAGGTAGACGCTCTATCCACTGCGCCACCACAGGTCAGGACTTTGTCTGAATCTGTTTGAGGCATTTATTCTATTATATTGTTCTTTGTATTCAGTTATCTGTGTACCTATCTTATTTTCTACTAAATTATTAGCTCCTTGATGATAATGACTAAATCTTACTCATTTTTTTATGCTTGCTAGTCCCTAGCAGAGAACACAGTGTGTAGAAGGTGTTGAATAAGTATTTGTTGAATGAATAAATGAACACATAGATAATTAAACCTAAAATTCATCTTTAGGTTGCATTGCTCAATAAGATGATTTTAGATAATTATGAATAATCATAAGAGGGGCTAAGCAGGGTCTAGTCCTTTAATCTTCACCATGGCATTTAAGGGCTCCTGGGAAACACAAATAAGCATGGAAATAGGTTTCTATTGTTTTACATGGAATGTATGTCAGAAAAAATCATTTGGGAGTCGCTGAAAATCACATACTGTGTTAACATTGCCTTAGGACATAGATTCCGTGTCTGTGGCTCCCCACTACTCACAATCCTGCAATTCCCAAGGTAGGTTATGGGGAATAATGTAGAACCATTTCCCTTAGCAATTAATTTTGAATTGAGCAGTTTCTTTTCAGAAAAAAGAAAAAAGTTCCAGTTAATTCCCTAATTCTTCACTGTACTGTATTAGCAGTCCAAAAGACTGTATTAGTGTGCTGGGGTTTGCCTCAATCAATTGTGTTGGTGAATTCATTTATCTTAAGTGACTTTGCTTTAGAAGAAAGGTACTTAATGAACATCATGGAGCAAAGGTTTCTATTTATGTAAAAAATGGGTACAACATTCACCTGGGAAACAAGGCAAACTTGCCTCACTCATTATCTTTTGCTTCATGAACTGACCTTGACTCTCTTTATGAAAGAGGATAACTAGATGAGCCTGTTATTAAATTATCCATATTGTTCGTATTGTTTAGTTCCAAACCATCTGTTATTAGTTATGTCTGAGAATCATAAAATGCCCAAGTAATAGTGCCTCATTTGTACTATGTCTTAATAGCTAAAAGGACTCTTCCTGAAACAGTAAGGGATCCTCCAAAGATTAGCCCCACAGCAAAAGAGAAATGTGAAAATGTGACCATGAACACTTCCTTAGTATGTGGCTTACCTGGCCCTGTACTACAGCCCCTCACGAATCCCACCCATGCCTCCTTGCCTACCAACAAGCTGCATACCGGTTGTGGTCTGGGTAGCCTGGGTGGTTCTCATAACATTTATGGGGTTTTTTTTTCTTTCTCTTTTCACTTTATAATAGTAATATATGATGAAATAGGAAGTCTTCATAGCATGTCTTAAGGAAAGAAGTGAAAACAAGGCTTTCTAACTCTGGTTTCGAGAGAGAGAGTGGGAAAGAGAGAGAGAGAGAGAGAAAGCAGGATGGAGGGGGGGAGAAAAAGAGAGAGAGAGAGTGAGAGAGGGACTTTAGTACAAAGAGTTAGGTAACTAGCTTTCACTGGCTTCTTAAAATCTGTTTTCTCTGGACTTAGGGCTTGGACTGCAGGACCAACTAATGTTCAACTGCTCAGAGGTCCAGGAAAGAATCTTCTTTTTTGAACACTATTTTTGTCTGTTTCTAGATAGGTGAATGGGAGGGTAGGGGTGTGAGTCCCATCCTTAGCAAGGAGTGTGGTGTTCACTTTCCTGCTGTTTGAGGTCAGCAATGCTCTTCGGTAGCTCAGAAAAAGGAGGTAAAAATTCCATCTCTGGGTTTCAGCAAAGTAAATCCCAATGGGTATGGCCATTGTAGAGGAGAAGGAACATGAAAACTGGGGTACAAACCTGGTTCTGCTTCCAACAGGTACTCCTGGACAAGCTACTTCACCTGCCTGAGGCCCAGTTTGCCTAACTGTAAAATGAGAATAATAATATCTGGTATGTGGAGGTTTTGCCCAAGTTAAATGGAATGGCATGTAAAGCTCTGATATTCTTATAAACAAGGTAGAGAAACAGGGGGCATGACAGAAGAATGTAATGGATTGGTAACTGCATAAACAACTAAAAGATTTCCTTTGACTTCCCAAAGAGCTCTTTGGTCCTGTCCTGCTTAATTTGTATACCAATAATTTAATTAAAGCTATAGAAAAAAAATTTTAAATCTCATTTGTGTCTGTTACAAAATTAGAAGAGATGACCGTTAAATGGGGGGGGGGGGGTCCAAAGTAAAAAATCCTCAACATGTAAATTCTAACAAAATAAAATTTTTTAAGTCCAAGTTGCCTACATAGCAACATGTGTTTTTTTAAAAAAGAAAGAACGAAAAGTAAGGAACAGAAGAGTAAAGGAGAAGGAACAGGGGAAGAAGGAGATTACACTTCTGTGTAAGATGCTGGAAAATCAAATGTACTCAAAGGCTGTACCAAGAGAAGTATGGCACCTAAAGCAAGAGAGGTGATAGCTGTCTATTCTGTATAGAGCAAAACGATCAATTCTAAATGCCTCTCTTTTAAAATAATATAGGCAACTGAAGTGTATTCCATACAGAGGCCAGAGAGAGATATTTCTATACCATGTTCAATAAGGAACTCAAAACTCAACTTGGAAGGAAAAAAGTCTTAGAGGGACTCTAATAGTTGTTTACAAGTATGGGAAGAATGATGTGGTGTTGATACAGTGAGACAAACTCTACATGTCTCCACAAACAAAACTAGGACCAATGAGTGAGCAAAGCTCACAAGAGGCACACAGAGCTGCCTGAGTAACCCTGTTCTGCTGGTGCTACTCAGAGGCTGCATGACTCCATAGGGGAGAGTTATCATCAGGGGTTTAAGCATCAGAGACTGGATCACAGGAACTCAAGTTTTCCATCTGCCCTTAATAATTCATAGTTATTGTTGACTCTGGTGTCAATTATACGCCTCCCCACATCCCACCCAAGACAATGTCTCTGAGAGAAGTCCAAAGGTAAATACTCTTAGTAGAATACAACATTTTTATTACTTATTTTTAAATAATATCTGAGTCCTGGTCAAGCACTGCTTTCAATCAACAGCATGATATTTAGGAAAGGGCAGTGGATTTGGAGACAGACCAATTTGGATCAAACTCCAGCTCTGACAATTGCCTGCTATTTGAATTTAGACAAATGACTTGATTTCTCTGAGCCTCATTTTATTCATCTGGAAATATTAATAGTTAGTTTAAGGATTGTTGGAAGGATTAAGTGACATCCCATGTCTCATTGATTTCAAGATCCATATTTTTCACATTTTAATAGTTCTGAAATAAAGGTGAATTTTAACATTAATGTTGTGCCATAGTTTAATTGGGAGTGTTCTTTTCCTTTCACAGTGGCATATAAACTAATGTGGATCTTACAAAAATTAACAGCAATTTATATTCAAATGAATACACTAACATGTATTAAACACAGCATAAGTACACACAGGTTCTCAACACAATGTTAATTTCATTCTTTCTCTTTCAGACAATGGCTTCATAACTTCTTAAGGAATAGGGAGGTCCTCAAGAATTATTAATTGTAACTGGCCTACAGATTCTCAATATGAAAAATTAATGAGAAGGTTCACACCAGAACCTATGGAGGATTATTCCTATTCACACACACACACACACACACACACACACACACACCTTGTGCGCTCCCTCTCTCTCTCTCTCTCTTGCTCTCTCATTCCATTTCCTGTGGTCATGTAAACTTTCTGCAATTTTCCATCTCTGCTTGTTCAGTATATTTAGTCAAAACATTTATTGAGTACAAGGCTAAATGTTTTTGCTTGCTTTATCTTAGGAAAGAAGATATCCCTGCCTTCACCAACACTTTACCTCCGTCTCCCAAACCAATCACCCACCACAGAATGTCTTTGTCAAGTTTAATAACCTTCAGATCTGACTTCTTCCCTCTTCTGGTGCCAATTCAAGCTGTTTTACTTCGTTGCAAGAAGCATATGATAAACTCAATGCTGCAAGGATATTATCAGTTAGGAAAATTTTTTCTTGACCTGACTGACCCTAAACATAATCATGACAGAGGCTTTTTGAAGTCAGATATTGCATTTGTAAGTGTGGGTTTTTTTCTCATATAAGAACATCTCTAATTCTTTATAAAATTGTATCAAGAGTGTTGTCTCATTGTTATTTTATGTTAGTGAGTTACGCAGGTTAATTACCTATTGCACCAAATACACTTCTTTAAGGCTGCCTTGCATTAAGTATTTATATCTTATTTTACAGCAATATTAGAAATTCATTTGCTAGCTCTTTGACTCTCTCCCTAATCCAACTCTTCTGGACAGTGGCTTATTTGTTGCTAAGAAACCCCACCAGAAGATGTGCAGTGGCAAACCTGAATTTTGTTTTTGTTGGTATGGTCAGTTAGCTAGTCAGTCAATGTTTATTGAGGGCCCATTATATACCTTTCACTGTACTAGGTTCTGGGACTAGCAAGAAAGATAAAAGCTAGACCTTAAGGCATTTATCTTCTAAGCCAGACATGAAACAGCAGAAGCCACACTGAGCAGGAGATCTCTTAAGTGACCAACACTTACTGATTAATTTGTGGTCTCCATTCCCTCAGTAAATGTGAAGAAATGATGTCCATGACATGCTGACTGATCACAGCTAGTAGTAGGCTAATCTAGGATGCCTAGCCTCCACTACTCTCACCAGTAGAGCTGTCTGCTCATCAGAAGCCAGTATGTTTGTTCCCAAACCTATTTGTGCTAGTTCTATAATTACACAATTTAATTAAACTTACTTACAGTAATGAAATATGAGTGCAAAAGGGATCAGCTGTATCTACAAGATCTAGGCTGAATGTTTGGAAAAGACACATTAAAGGTGAGTTAGTAAAAAAAAGTGCTGTTAACTTAGGCATTGGGAGAGCCAACTGTAAAACATCATTAAATCTGGAAAAATTTTATTGCTTCACAAAATGTCTTTAAGATCCTGCTCCACTTTAAAGAAACCAAAACTAAAACACTATGAAAACTTTAGAGATACAGCTTATACAATAAATAAGACACAAAGCTTTATTGGAAGCCCCATACTCAAATAATGAGGCTTTGGCCCTATATCAAAAACTTGAGTCCTGGCCGGGTAGCTCAGTTGCTTGGTGTTGTCCCAATGCACCAAGGTTGCAGATTCAATCTCTGGTCAGGACACATACAAGAATCAACCAATGCCCTGGCCAATTTGCTCAGTGGATACAATATACCAGCGTATGGATATTCTAGGTTGGATTCCCAGTCAGGGAACACAGGAGAAGCAACCATCTGCTTCTCTCCCCACCTCTGCCTACCCCTTCTCACCCTCTTCCCTTCCCATAGCCAGTGACTCGATTGGTTTGAGCATTGGCTGGAAAGCTGAGGATAGCTCAGTTGGTCGCAGCATATCAGCCTCAGGTGCTAAAAATAGCTCAGTTGATTCGACCATCACCCCCAGACACTCAGTCGAGGTTGCTGGGTGGATCCCAGTCAGGGAGCATACAGAATCAATCTCCCTTCCTCTCACTTAAAAAAAGAAAGTCAACCAATAAATGTGTGGATGGGTGGGTGGATCAACAAGTCAATCTTTCTCTATCTCTCTCTAAAATAAATCAATAAATTTTTTAAATTAAAAAAAAAACTCAAGGGATGTTGTAAGTTGAAATAAAGGTTTAAGAAATGATTCCATCATATTGTATGATTCTTGCTCTAATTAAATTATTCAGCTAAATCACCAACATTAATTGAATAGGGTATGAGGAATTCTACTATTGTTAACATAATAATTTGTTAAGAGCTACAATACAGGGTGCTAAGGCAGACAAACGACTTCTTCCAGGGAAAGAGAGGGCTTAGGACATGCACCACGGTGAATCGTATGCCAGACAGAATAGGAGTTCCTGGGGAAATATAAGGAAAGGCCAGTCACTCCCCAGGGGAGGGATCAGTACAG
This sequence comes from Saccopteryx leptura, assembly GCF_036850995.1. NCBI lineage: Eukaryota > Metazoa > Chordata > Mammalia > Chiroptera > Emballonuridae > Saccopteryx > Saccopteryx leptura. Next base: position 284,099,026 of record NC_089504.1, read on the forward strand.
TCACATAAGTCAGTTTTCTAGACTTTGTAAATCAAGTTAACATAGGCTTAACTCTTTATTCTGTTGTTACTATGTGTCGTTAAAGAAAACTGTCTGTATTTCAATGTCTGAATCTGGAAGATGAGTATAATTGCAGTATGTATCTCAAAGGGCTATTGTAAAAATCATGAGATATGATCTTTAAATAATCGTGCATTAGTAAAAACATGTAAAATTATCTTAAACCTTCCTGGAAGCAAGGGAATAGGCACAGTGAGGATGATTCTGGAGATAAAGAAAATGTTGCATACATATTCTAAAAATCTCCTGCTGTAAATATAAGTAGTACAAGATGCAAAAGAAGGGAAGGCCTGGTGTAAGCACCCAGGTGCTGGGAGCCATGCCTACTCTTGAGATGAGCAAGGCAAATTTGAAGCAGGCTCTTAAGAACCAGTTCTCAACATTATACATCACAGCTCACCAGCTAATTCCAATGAGCTCATTTAGTTCTCCCAACAAACCCATAAAATAACTAGTACTATCATCTCCATTTTGCAGATGAGGGAACTAGGTCTCACAGAAGATAAACTTATCACTCAAGACTGGACACATAAGATAGAGAACATGATAGAGAACAGGTTCTAAAACTCTGGTCAGCTTATTCCAAATTCAGTGTGCTTCCCAATACCCCAGGCTGTCTTTCTCATGGGCCATTTAGTACACAAACCCTGGGCCATGGTGTCTTGCATTTGTTCATCTGTTAAAACTTTTCAGAGAACAGGATTCTGCAAATAATAGCTAAAATGAGGGTTGGAGATTATCAGGGATTTCAATTATCCTGCCTATCTCTGACCTCCATTACCAAGGATAATCAGAAGCTAGCTCTAGCAATTTTCTGAAATTTTTATTAGTTTTAAGTAAATTCATACAATGTAATTTCCCCCTCTTTACCCAAATTAAAATGTCCTTGTCTTTTCAGTTTCTCATTACAGGCAAATCCCTTGTATGTCTTAGAGTTCTGTTGTTTTTCTCTGGATTTTTTTGTATTTCTGCTTTGTTTTCTTTGAGATGAAAGGGCCCAACACCGAATTCTGATTTTAAGGTGAAGTCATAACATCAATGTGTATCATTAAAATGTTTCATTGTAATTATAGAAACAGTCAATGCCAAATGGTGGGCACCATATTATTTTATGCATTATTTTTTATCTCATTCTCAAAGTTAATACAGCCTATTATACCTCATTCATTCTTTTGACTGCCGCTGCACAGCGAGCAGATGTCTGTCTCCATTGAGCAATCTACAATGAATTCGAGATCTTTTTCCTGAGCACGTATAAGTAGAGTAATTCAGAGACCATCAGTGAGTATGAGCTGTTTCAATTGTTCCTTCCAGTGTACATTAGCTTGCACTTGTCTACATAAAATTTCAAAGAATCACAGATATCAGGGATATAAAGACTGCCCACTCTGCCAGCAAAAGCATGCAGAGGAAGTAATTCTATCAGTTCATGCTATATTAATGATGTTTATTGATAATAATTACAACTACTGTTTATGTTATGTGATTTCATCCTAAAATCAGTTAAGATTTTATTTTAAGTAATGTCTCTTTTCCAAAAGGGAATTGTGGCTCAGACAGCAATGTTACCATACCCAAAGCCAATACAACAAAGCTAAGAATTCAATTTAGTTCAATTAACATCTCTGAGAACCAGTCACTTGTAAGGCAGAAACCCTGCTGGGTGATTTGAGAGACAGGTGCAGAGAACCTGAAGCCCTGCCCTTGTGTTGTTTATCACCCATTAAGGTATTTCTGATAGTGAACACATATAGCTATTATGATCATTCCAAAAAAAGTACAAGAAAACATTTGTTTTCTTTGAAATGGAAGAACCCAATGCCAAGTTCTGATTTTTTAAGTGAAGTTATAACATCAATGTATATTATTAAAATGTTTTATAATTATATAAATAGTCCATGCTAAATTATGGGGCTGGATCTAGGAATTGAGAAAGACTTGTGAGGAAAGTAACTTTTGAGCCTTGAAGAAAGAGTGAGCATAATGTCCATTGACAGAGACTAAGAAAAGAGGATTTGAGCAAAGAACCAAATCAAACCAAACAAAAGATCTCAGCTGGGTTTTTACCTTACAGCATAAAGATATGTACATTCTTAGTGCAGGTGGATAAAGTCTATATGCAGAAGATGTCTTTAAACAGGATTAAACTGTAGAAACTCTAATTAGAAACCTGAAATAACAATTAAAATAAATGAACTACCAATCATGAATATGCTTATGTAGACAAGACAGAATGTTTTAAATTAAGACTGTCTCAAAAATAAAAATCAAGAAATCCGGTACTGCATGTAAGGAAACTGGTAGTTCACAATTTCAGAGTACAATCTCAACCAAAGTGTAGATGGATAAATGAACTACCTTCCAGCATCTTAGTACTACTGCCACACAATACAGACAAAAACTGGTAATGGTATACCATTGGGCCACCAGAGGGATTTGAAGGCTCTTGTTGAATTGCCAGACAACTATAAATCCCAGACCTATGATGCCCAGAACAGAGAATTCTATTTTCTTATTTTTTGAATAGAAATATAAATTAATGCCAATATATTCTTATGATTAATAAGAGTAGATATTTCATTTTCAGTCAAAGAACCTAAGCTTTGAAAACACTATTAACATATTACCTTAGTAATTAGCTACTTTATAATACCTGTTATAAAACCATTTATGTGAAGAAAAGGGAAACTATGGAGGACTTCTAGTCCTTCTAGATTCATCCCCTCAAAGACCATTGCAAATGTCATCTTCTAGGTGAAGCTTTCCCCTATCCCTTCCTCCACCATTACTTTCAACACTAAATTGTTCTTTCTTAACTACTACCGTTTCTTTCTTTCTTTTTCTTTTCCTTCCTTCCTTCCTTTCTTTCTTCCTTCCTTCCTTCCTTCCTTCCTTCCTTCCTTCCTTCCTTCCTTCCTTCCTTCCTTCCTTCCTTCCTTCCTTTTTACAGAGATTTTATTTATTCATTTTAGAGAATAAATAAAAGGAGAGAAGGGGAAAGGAGCAGGAAACATTTAACCCCCATATGAGCCTGGACCTGGCAAGCCTGGGGTTTCAAACTGGCAACCTCAGTGTTCCAGGTTGATGCTTTATCCACTGTGCCATCACAGGTCAGGCCCTACCACCATTCCTTGATCCATTGCTATATACTTGATAATTAGTTGTATGAATATCTCTCTCTACCAGAATGAAAGCACCTTACAGGTGCCTTAGTCATCTTGCATTCATACAATGCCAAGCTCATTTTTCATTGCCTGACACACAATAGACATTCAACACATTTGTCAAAGTGTTTGATTGGGTCTGAGAGACCTTATTTTGACATATTTTAGTTATGTAAAACAATTTTTCCTTTGTACTCTTTCCCAAATTTGCCCTTGTCTGTCTAATCATGGCACCCAGATTCAGAAGCACCACAACCTTTATTGAATCAGCACCTATTTCTGGTAGTGAATTGCAGAAGTACTGCACTAAACAAGACCTGAGTCTTGACTCAATCACATGAATTTTCATCAAATATAACTTTGGAAAACTCTGGAGTCAGACTGACCAAAATTTAGGTAAATTTATACACAAACTCCAATGGTCACTTACTAGTTGTATGACTTCAGGCAAGTTAAACTCTCTAGTCCTCAGTTTCCTCAATTATGTGATGAGAACATTAATAGCACCTATCTTGGGTTAAATAATACAACACAGTCTGACCTGTGGTGGCGCAGCGGATAAAGCGTTGACCTGGAACACTGAGGTCACCAGTTAGAAATCCTGGGCTTGCCTGGTCAAGGCACATGCAGAAAGCAACCACTACTGCTTCTCGCTTTTTCCTCCTCTTTCTTTCTCCTCTCTCTAAATATCAATAAATTAAAAATAAAATAAAAAATAAATAATGCAACACATATAGGGTTTAGCTCAGTGGTTTGCACACAGAAAATACAAATTAAATATTATTATTGCATTCTATTCATAAAATAGAAATAATAGTTTTGTCTTTAAAGGTTGTTATAAGGAGTAAACAATATAACAAACAAAATTTTCCCAGCACATTGTTTAAAGTTTCCTTCATTCCTATGTGCTAGAATAATTGCTACAATTGACTGAGCACCTGTACTGGGTAAAGAGTGCCAGTCACTTTAAATATAGCATGCCATAAAATTGAAGTCTTATAAAAAGCTATTGAAATAATAATCATTATTCCTATTATATAGATGAATAAATTGAATTTCAGAGAGAATAAATAATCAGTCCAAGGTCACATCACTAGTTGGTGACAGATTATTCCAGAAATTAAAGGTAAGAAGGATTGAGAAAATACGAAAGTAGAGGAAGAAAATATAGGCAGAAACTCCCTAAGAAGCTTAGTATTTCTATTAATTAGGTTAACTTAATTAATAGAAATACTAAGGATTCCAGATTATGCTTGCTTTTTAAACTAGCTCTGTGATCCATGTCAATATATTCTCACTTTCACTATTTACCTACTCTTGCTTTTTAAATAAATGCATGAAATGATGTAACTCTTCTAAAACTAACGCTAATACACTTCCCTCTTCCAATTTCTTTCCTGGTTATAAATTTGATATTTGTTCCCATGGTCTCTCAGCTATACTAATCATCATTCATGAAACATTTTGTTTTTAAAGATTTTATTTGTTGCCTGACCAGGCGGTGGCGCAGTGGATAGAATGTTGGACTGGGATGTGGAGGACCCAGGTTAGAGACCCCAAGGTCGCCAGCTTGAGCATGGGATCATCTGGTTTGAGCAAAAAGCTCACCAGCTTGGACCTAAGGTCGCTGGCTTGAGCAAGGGGTTACTCGGTCTGCTGTAGCCCCTGCGGTCAAGGCACATATGAGAAAGCAATCAATGAACAACTAAGGTGTCGCAATAAAAAACTGATGATTGATGCTTCTCATCTCTCTCTGTTCCTGTCCGTCCCGTCTGTCCCTATCTATCCCTCTCTCTGACTCTCTCTCTGTCTCTGTAAAAAAAAAAAAAAAAAAAAAAAGAAAGAAAGAAAAAGATTTTATTTATTGATTTTACAGAGAGCGGAGGTGGGGAGCTAGAAGTATCAACCCATAGTTTCTTCACTTTAGTTGTTCATTGCTTATTTGTTGTATGCGCCTTGACCCGGCAACTACATATATGCCTTTGAACTGGTGACCTCAGCGTTCCATGTTGACATTCTAATCACTGTGCCACCACAGGCCTGGCATCCATGAAACATTTTAATTCTTAATAATCTAGTTATTCTTAATTTTTTAGACTTCCCCAATAGACTTATATTAGATATGTCAAATACATTTGTTGCCAGCTACATAGAAGGGAAGATAGCTCTTCTATAGTTCCTACTGAAAGGAAATCCAGTTTTATACCAAGTGACAATCACCCTACCCTGACCCACCTCCCTTTGCCATAGCAATTTTTTTTTGGTGACAGAGACAGATAGACAGAGAGAGGAACAGACAGAAAGGAAGGGAGAGAGATGAGAAGCATCGATTCTTCATTGTGGCACCTTAGTTGTTCATTGATTGCTTTCTCATCATATGTGCCTTGACTGGGGAGCTATTGCAGACCGAGTAACTCCTTGCTCAAGCCAGCGACCTTGGGCTCAAGTTGGTGAGCCTTGCTTAAACCAGATGAGTCCACGCTCAAGCCGGTAACCTCAGGGTTTCAAACCTGGGTCCTCTGGGGTCCCAGTCCAATGCTCTACCCACTGTGCCGCTGCCTGGCCAGGCACCATAGCAAATTTGACAAGAGGTGTGTTTCTGACCCTTGAGCAATACCAACCATAAGCTGGTTAGGAACCTATAAGACAAGGCAATGAAAAGATGAGGTGAATTAATTTGATTTTTTCTTGGGAATCTGAATTAGGAAATTCTGAGAGAATAAAGCAATTATCAGGGGGAAATACAAATGAAAAAATATAAGAAAAAAAGCCATGAAGGGAGTAAGGTGGAGAGTGTACAGTTCTAGATATGGGGGTCTTGGCAAGACAAAAAAGGAACACTTGGGTTAAGCAAAAGCTATGAGATTGAGAGATGTTACTCAGAATAAATCTTGAAGACCCAAAAACAGCAGAAAGCAAATGGAGGCCAGGTAAAGCAAACACATAGTGAGAGAACAAGGTTGATGAGAGAGGTGGTTGTCTCTAGAGCTGTGTCAGCATCTGAAACATTTCCAGCCTGACCTGCAGTGGTGCAGTAGATAAAGCGTAGAGCTGGAATGCTAAAGGCATCGGTTCAAAACCCTAGGCTTGCCTGGTCAAGGTACATATGGGAGTTGATGGTTCCTACTCCTCCCCCCACTTTTCTCTTTTTCGTTTTCTCTCTCCCTCTCTCTAAAATGAATAAATTTTAAAAAATCTGAAATATTTCCAGTTCTGATTTCAGGTTCCCTCTGAGAGCATCCTCATAACCAATGCCCCTTTCCTGGAGGAAATTTTAGTGAGCCAATTCTTTGCAACCAGAAGGCATTTTTTTCTAGAAGGTTCAGAATGTAAAACCTTTTTAGAAGATGAAAGTTAAATTGTATGGCCCCATCTCTGTTTCAGATGAGTCACAATTGCAGATTCCTGGAAGTCAGTCATTTATCTGACTATGCTCTTATTGTCCAGACTTCCTCAAAGATCTCTTTATTTTCCAGTTTCTAAGATAGAAGAAACTTCTACTTCTTTTTAGCTACTATCTAAATGTTAAGACAAACTTCACCAACTCATTTATCATCTATGGTTCTTTGACATAAAAAATAAACTCTTAAGTAGAGAACCACAAGGCCCAAGAATGGAAAACATGACAAACTTTAGAGTAGAAAAGCTAGGCATAAGAAAAGTAAGGATTCAGGGATATACACAGTACTTTGTTATGAATGTGCAATTTATACTTTGCAAGGGGGGAGATGAGTGAATACCACAATATAAAAAAATTCCTTTTTTTTCTGATATGGTATATAAGGTTGTAAAATTTCAAATTTTTAGCTATTATTCTTTTTATATTCAGTTAAATTTATTAATAACATATTTCTGTGTGAACTATTTATTCATTTAACATTTATTAATCTAATCTGTTTTGCCCTGTGTTAGCATTGAGGGTACAAAAACTAAAGACAGTCCTAAACCCTGAGGAAGCCACAGCCCAGAGCAGGAAGCAGATGGGTTCAGGACAGTATAATAGGGCTGTATACGTGCAGGCCCAGTCCAGGAGCAGTGGAGCAGCGATAGGGTGGATTGGGTCTGAGAAGCATCTCAGAAGAAATGCTCAGGATAAGTCTTGAAGCAGCTCTGGGAGTTGTCTTGGAAAAGATGAGGCAGAAGGAAGTTTCAGGCAGAGATAGCTGCCTCAGCACTGGTATAGGAGCTAAAATCCTGCATTCTTTAGATGATTGTTGCCTTAAACACCCTAGTATGTCACAGATTTTTACACAATAATTCACCAATTCAGGCATCCTTAGAGCAAGTATGCCTTTGACTCACATTTAAAAAGCCTCTTGTCCACAGACCCTTAGCAATTTTTTCCCCTCAAACATATACTAACTACACAAGCCCCAAGGATAGAAAATCCAATATATCTAGTATTAGACCAAAAAAAAAAAAAAAACCCTCAAGGTTCACCAGTTTCTCTCCTGAGCAAATGATGGTTTGGTCTTTTTCTACTGTCATTACTGTTAATTTTCAGTTTGTGTATTTATTTTTCAAGAAAAAGAGTGATTATGGTCTTTACGGAAATTACTAAAACTCTCCAACACTTTATATTAGAGGCATTTTGAATCTTTAAGTGAATAGCATAAAAATACTTTTGATAATTACTTAAACCATTAAGAATTAAATTGGTAATAATGTATATAACCTGCTTTTCTTTCCCTTCATAACTTAGCATTCATTGATAACCAAACATGTCACATATTTCTACAGAGTATGTTCTTACATTCTAAAAAATTTGTTGGTATACCATTTCACAAATCTATTTCCAATCTTTACAGTTAATAATACATTTATATTATGTATCTACTTTCCAGGATTGTTATGAAGTTAAGCAAGATATCCAACGTTAAGAATTTTAAGCCTGACCTGTGGTGGTACAGTGGATAAAGCATCGACTTGGAATGCTGAGGTTCAAAACCCTGGGCTTGTCCAGTCAAGGTATATATGAGAAGCAACTACTATGAGTTGATGCTTTCTACTCCTTCCTCCTTCTCTAAAATCAATATATAAAATCTTAAAAATATTAAAAAAAAGAATTTTAAGCAACCAAGAATAAAGGAATAAAATTAGTCAAAATTATTTTATATTTTTATATTTTATATATATTTGACCTACATTATCTTTAATAATATAAATAACAGGAAAAGAAACTTCTATTACTATACTTACAGAAAAAGAAATGCATATAGGCATGTGTACTGCAAAGTTTCCTAACATTTATTTTCAAGTTTGCAATCAGGTTTAACCAAACAGAAAAATGTTTAAAAATTAAAGATATCAAAAGACTTAAGTTCCCTTTCCCAATTAGAAAGTAATTATAACTTACATACTTTTATTTTCATTTCAGATAGAGGTAACCAACTCAAAGGGTCACTGATTTACTAATTGTTAAAGCAGCCTTGAACTGGTTTCCCTTGCCATAGCAAGATATTTCTAAAACATGGTAGAAGAACTTATTCTGAGGATCTAAAAATTGCACTAATAGCCACCACATGAAATTTTAAAATATATTCATTTAAAGCTCTAACCAATTTCAAATGAATAGTGTTTAGAATTACTCATAGGAAACATGATTAATGAAAACATCATTCACTCTCTACCCTCTCTGTCCCACTCTTGGCCACATTTCAGAAGCAGTTTATTACTCACATCCTGAAGGTACATGTAATAGATATATCATCGTATCAGCAAGTCTTCAACAATATTCTTCAGGAGCTGCATATTGTAAAGATTGTCAAGAGTCCTGCCATCCCCAAAAGCATAGTATAAAACACACAGCATGGAGCATCAGCAGTACAGTTGCTTAAAATGTTCCCTTGCATCCTCAAAACAATATAATAGTAAGCATAATAGGAAAAAAAATCCAAAAGGATAGTAAGATGTCCGTGAAAAATCAGTAAGAATGGTGGGGCTAAGAGACGTATTCAGTGCCCATCCATTTTAAACTCATATTATTATACAGGAAGGCATGCATCCATATCAGCCTATTCTTTTGAAAATGGTTCTTAAATCTCCTTGCACATGTGCCTGCCTGCTAACTGCCAAATTTTTTAACCATCTATAAATTAGCCCTGGACAGGTATCTTAATTGGTTAGACTGTTATCCCGATATGCTAAGGTTGCAGATTTGATACCTGGTCAGGGCACATATAAGAATCAGCCAATGAATGCATAAATAAGTGGAACAACAAATCGATGTCTCTCTCTCTCCTTCTGTCAAATCAATAAAAAAATTAAAAAATAAATAAAAATTAAAATCCATAAATTAAAATCTCACTTTTTTCTATTGTACTTCTCATTTCAAAATGTCAGCATAGTTTGGATGTATAGGAATGAGTCCCATATATCCACAAAACTTACATTTCCACTTTGGAAACTGCAGTTCTTTAATTGGGCCCTGTATAAGGTGACCAAAAGACCAGAGGCATAAAAGATTCTATTCATAGAATCAGAAAAATACTGAATAACAGAGCCAGAAGAAAACTTAGAGATGATTTGGTTCAATCCCTCCATCCTGAATTCAGAGAAGTAGAATGGAAAGTCCTGGGTTACAAACTAGCAACCCCAAACCAGAAACTCTCCAATATACTTTGTAAAAAACATGTAATTATTAAATTAAAATTGGGAAAATCCCTCTTTTTTTTGATCAATACTCTAAATCTTAGTTTTTAAATAATGGAGATAAACTAAGGCAATTATTTAAATGCCATGTCAACACAATATCTTTAACCTGAATATGATGATGATTGTTTCATTATTAATCCCTTATTTTCTTATGTGTCCTTGAGTGAGTCACATAACCTTACTCAAATATAACATAAGAATAGTAATATTACTTATTTGACAGGACTATTATAAAAGAGGGCTAAGCAGATATTATTATTGTTATTATTATTATTATTATTTTGTGACAGAGAGACAAAGAGAGGGACAGATAAGGACAGACAGGAAGGGAGGCGAGACAGACAGGAGAGATGAGAAGCATCAATTCTTCATTGCGGCACCTTAGTTATTCATTGATTGCTTTCTCGTTTGTGCCTTCACGAGAGGGGGTACAGCGGAGTGAGGGAACCCTTGCTCAAGCCAGTGATCTTTGGCTTAAGCCAGCAACTTTGGGCTTCAAGCTAGCAACCTTTTGGGCTCAAGCCAGAGACCATGGGGTCATGTCTATGATCCTACACTTAAGCTAGTGAGCCCCTACTCAAGCTGCATGAGTCTGCACTCAAGCCAGTGACCTTAGGGTTTTGAACCTGGGTCCTCTGCATCCCAGTCCGATGCTCTAACCACTGCACCACCACCTGGTCAGGGCTAAGCAGATATTATTTTAGAGTGTATTAACATGTCCAGGCTTAAAAGAAATAGAGAAAAGTTCCATTTTACACCTTATTTTTATATCTCTGGGAAGGAAAAACAAACAAACAAAAATTCCTTCAATAAAGCTACATGCAAAAGTGGTATTTGTAACCTAGGAATTTTGGGGATGTCCTACACATTGTGTTGATTTTACCTTCAGTAGTACTAGTGGCTTTAACACTTTTATTTATACACAGTATCCACATATTGCACCTTTTAAAAATGTCATCAGTCTTCATTTTTATTCCCCAGAGTTAAGGGTGACCTGGATCATTGCTGTCTGGCTCCCCCGGTTCTGTTAAATCTTCCCCTCAACTAGATTCTTGTTTTATTATTCACTTTGCAACTCTCCACTCAGATTACTCCTCTCTTTGGATTACACTTCCGAGGAGATTCAGAAGCCTCCCCCGCAGGGAGGGTAGGGGTCCAGAAGTGATCAAAGACTTGCAAATGAAGTCATAGTGCTCATAGGAGAAGGCAATGGCCACAGGTTCCAAATGCAGATGGTGGCAAGTTATGTACAATGTGGGCCAACTACTTCTTCACTGCCTAATAATGTTAGGTGCACAGAAGTGACTCTTATTTTGTTCATCAAAAGATTTAATTACACAACCTGTATGGGTTCCCAAGGTACAGGCACCAAACCTATGATTTATGTGTGGGTGGACATGGCTCTCTTCCTTTTAAACTGCTAAATTAACCTAAAAAAATAGGTTGATAACAATGAAGACAACACCTCTAAGTGCTAGGGAAAATGTTGAAACCTGTGATACAAACATTAACACATATCTGCCTCCAAGGAAGTGACTGGCAGCAACCTTACATTCTCTCCAGACCACAAACTGGGGGCGAGGAGTTTGGGAAGGGAAGGTGTTCCTACCTTTTTACTTCAGGAAACCAGTAAGATTTTAATAACTCTACCAAAAGGAGACCCATTAAAGAGATTTCTAAAAACTTTTCCCTTTATAGATATATGTATTTGTTGGGTGACATGGGAAAAATCATTTCATTACTCTATTGTTTTTGGAATTCCAAGATGACAGTGATAATGGTGGCATTTCCTGCAGCTAAACCTTTAGCATGAACTGAAAGAACTATAGACTAAGTAAAATGAGGAGAGCCTCAGGGATTATACGTCTCCTCCAATGCTCGTTAGGGTTTCACAGCACACAGGGCTATAACTAAAGTGAATCAACCAGATTCACTTTATGAATCTCATGAGGTCAGCTCATGAGTGTGAAATTCTTTAATGATACAAGTGTAAAGGGTTAGCAGATATTACTTCTGTTTCTGTTGTATTGTGTAGAGAGATAAGGGTCAGGGAAAAGGAGAGGAAATTTTCTAGTGTCTTTGAAAATGCAAGGGCAAGAAGAACTAGCCACAAAAGGAAAAGAACAGTTAGCTGTATCTAGTTACAAACTTTAGGTCATTTATTTATACAACTTTATGCCCTGCGTTATAGTATCTGCATGCCATCTAATGTATATTATCAGTGTTATAATTATTTTTTTGATAGAGACAGAGAGAGAATCAGACAGTGGGACATATAGGGACAGACAAACAGGAAGGGAGAGAGATGAGAAACATCAACTCTTCACTGTGGCACCTTAGTTCTTCATTGACTGCTTTCTCATATGTGCCTTGACTTGGGGGGGGGCTACAGCAGAACAAGTGACCCCTTGCTCAAGTCAGCAACCTTGGGCTTCAAGCCAGCAACCTTTGGGCTCCAGCCAGCAACCATGGTGTCATGTCTATGATCCCATGCTCAAGCCAGCGACCCCATGCTTAAGCTGGTGAGCCCACACTTAAGCCGGCAACCTTGGGGTTTTGAACCTGGATCCTCTGTATCCCAGTCTGACACTCCATCCACTGCACCACTACCTGGTCAGGCTATCAGTGTTATTATAATTTGTTTAACTGTCTAGTTAATATTGATTATACCAAGATAGCAAGCTCCCTAAGAACAGGGCACATTGGCTTTAATCTAATCTTTCCTACGTCCTCATGCCCAGTAAAATGCTTAGTGCATAGTAAATGCCCCTAAGAAAGGAGTTGAATAAACAAATGAATATATGAATTAATCCATGAAAATTCATGCTGTGATGCATATGTGCCATGTATGCGTGTTGTGCCATGAGCAGGGCTGAGTGTGCTGCTATAATCTAGCATAGCAAGCAGAACTCCAAAAGGTTGTCAATCTTTGGGTGAACCAAGTGCTAGGTGTGCAAGATCAAGTGTAGAGGCCAGGGAAAGGGTAGCTAGCATAAGGACCCTCAGAATACTCTGAACCCTGTGGTGTTCAGCTTTACTGAGCCCCTTGAGATCATTGCTGAACTTTCCTGGGCTTTAGTCACTTATTTACTGATTTACTTGAGAGAGAGAGAGACGTACAGACCGATGGCAAAGAGATGAGAAGCATCAAGTCATAGTTGTAGCACCTTGGTTATTCATTGATTGCTTTCTCATATATGCCTTGATGAGGGGGAGCTACAGCAGAGTGAGTTACCCCTTGCTTAAGCCAACAACCTTGAGCTCAAGCCAGTAACCTTGGGCTTCAAGCTAGCAACATTCGGGCTCAAGCCAGAAACCATGGGGTCATGTCTATGACCCCATACTCAAGCCAACAACCTTGTGCTCAAGCTGGTGAGCCTACGCTCAAGCCAGCAACCTAAGGATTTCGAACCCAGGTCCTCAGCATCCCAGGCTGATGCTCTATTCACTCTGCCACCTCCCTGGTCAGGCTTGGTCCTCATTAAAAATTCCATGAATCACCTTTCTTTTCCCTTGCAGTTCTGAAATTTGAACATTTTTGGAAGATTTCTGCACCCTGAAATCTTGCCAGAGATAAACCATGGTATGATCTTCTGCTTACAAAGTAGAAAACAATTAAGTTTTAAAATATGAAGTTCAGTTCTTTCAAATAAAACATTATATGGAGGTCAGAGGGGGAGAAGGGCTTCTTGCCAGATCCAGACCAATTAATATCTTGCCTTCATCCTTCCTCAAATCCAGAAAAGTCAGGTTGTCCAGGCCTCTACAGGAAGGATGTAAATATAAATATTTTCGACCGGAACTGGCTCTTTGCTTCAATCTCTAGCTATCACAGGGAATCAGTCTGATTTGTAGTTAGAATGGAAGGAGACATGATCTCCAGACTTTTACAGGTTTTTCTGGACAATTAGTAGAGTCACAGAAAATCCAGAATTAGGTAAGAAAACAAAATTCCCTGAGAGAATTCAAAGAGAGCTACAACTGGGAGCCTGGAAGCAGCCACTGTGAGATAACAGGAGAAAGAAAAGCCACAATTTAAGAAAATAAGCATACATTTTTTTTCTTCAAAAAAATTTTAAAATTGAGTATCACGCACTGATTTTAGACCTCTGCTCCCATCATTCAAGATGTCACTTTAAAAAGCGAAAGGTTTTTATCCACAAAACCGCCAGAGAGTAAACAGCCTTCACATTTTCACCTTCTTACACACAGTAAGATACATACTCTCTGATAAACAGCAATTGTAAATAAATCTCATTTTAACTGTAAAAGCTACAATAAAAAATGTTAACCTCCAAGGCAGAGTTTACAGATGTGTCTACATGCCCTGCCAATGCCAGGAAACACAGGTCTTGGATAAACTACTAGAACAGGAGGCACATTTTCTCTCCCAAGCATCTCAGTTGACCTTCTTTTTAAAAAAATATGTACAAGGGAGGAGGAAAGGGGAAAACCCGACCCCTCCCACCCCATTCTCTGAACAAATCGGCCAATAGATCTAACAAAAAGACACAAGAGAAAAGGACAGAAGCCAACAGGTGGAAAAAGGCTTTTTGTTTTCTTAGAAATGCTCCAACACTTGATCTGTGTCCCTGATCTATTTGTCTCAGGGTGTCTTTAATGATGGTTTTATTATCATGATGGTGATGATCAAGAATAATGATAACCCCTCTGCCTTTATGATGTCCAACACTTCTAGCTGGAAGATTTCTCTTCTCGTTTTAGACAGAATGATCTGTCCTCTTTTGCCAAATCCCAGGGAGATAGCCAGCATCTCCAGTAAGCTCTCTGGATTTTACAGATGGAGAAACTAAGGCACGGGGCACCCTTCAGCTCCTTTACTGTATCCACCCCCAGAGAAATCCCCGAGACTGGAAAAGTTTCTGGATTGTCTTGTGGCAGAGTTCTCTTGCTCTCTTTTCTTGCCTGCTATGCCGCTCTGCCGCTCTGCCTCGGTGAATCTGGGCTCGGGATGAGATTTGGGGTACCTCCCCTTTACAATGGGGCACGCCGGAGCAGTGTGTGGGAAGTCCATACACACGCAAACACGCACAGACCCACGGGCACACTCGCACACACAAAGCTCCATGCATCCTCCGCCGGCACTCAGCACAGCCCCGGGTGGCCCTTGCTCAGCCTGAGGACGCACAACTCCAGCTCGCAAGGCCTTGGGCTCTCGTTGGGGCTGATCTGAACGAGGGCTCTGCCCTCCTCTTCCTCCCTCTCAGGCTTCTCTTCTTTTTTCCCCTCACACCCTCCACTCTCCTACCATCCTCCCACTCCTCTTCATCCACCCCTTTTCCTTCTCCAACCCAGAGGCACAGATCGTGTTACTGGGGTTCCCTAGAAAGAGGGGCCACCCCCAGCCCAGAGCGCCTTGCAAGACTTCCAGGGGCAAGGCAGGAGCTCCCATCGCAGGACCCCAGGGCTCCTGAGCAGCGCAGGAATGAGACCCCCACTTCCAGGCATGGGCAGACAACCCTGCCACAGAAGAAGGAATTGTTAGGGCTCTTACCTTTTTTATGAGGAGAAATTCTGGAGAATCATTTCAGAAACTGAGGGGGGAAAGTGAATGAAGACAAAAAAGACCCTTTTCCTGCAATCCTTGGCCTTCTGGTATCAAGACACTAGGACAACATCAAAGCAACTTAGGGGGAACACTTTAGGGGCCTATTGTCTGCTCTGGTCTGATCTGTTTTTCTTTTGACTCCCCCTCTTGCTGCGGTGACACTTGGTACGGCCCAGGCATTCATGCCAAGTAGCTTTCACACATGGAAGCTTGTCTCAAGCAATTGCTGACAAGCCACAAACAAGACATTCTCCCTCCTTTCTCTGAGCCCCCCCCCCCCACTCCTCTCCTCTCCACCTTTTCCTCCTCCTCCTCGCCCCCCCACCCCCACCCCTGTCTCCCCTCCTCCTTTCTTCTGAATGCAAAGTAAAACTCTCCAGTGACCGGCAGGCTCACAGGCTTGGCCTAGCTGTATGTGCCGTTTCTCTCTCCGCCCCCCCGCCCCCCCTCACACACACACACACACACACACACACACACACACACACACACACGCAGTTAAGCTAGTTGCAGACTGCACTGGTGGAGTTATGAGACAGTGAAAAGCCCAAGCTGAGTTGGGAGCAGGAAAGCAGAGGCAGAGGGAGAGCGGGAGAGCCACCTCCTGGGTCCTGGTAAAATGGCAGAAGAGAGGTGAGCCCTTTGGAGAAACAGCGGTGGCCACACATATGTGCTCACATACACACACTGGGAGGCAGTCTAAGCTCCACGAAGAGCAGAAAATGACTCCACAAAGGAAAAAGCAATGTCCCATCAGCTTGAGATTGGGGGGTGAGAGGGTGGGGAGATAAGAGAGTGGGCGGACCCAGTACCGGGGTTGCTGCTGAATGTTTAGGTGGTTTTCTTCATTATAGTAAGGAAAAATGTGTTCCCCAAGGATCTAGCCTTTCTTCACTGCATAGCTGAGCAAAGACCTGAACTACTAGTTAAAATAAATCTATTTCATGTGTAAATGTGTGAGTAAACTTATTTTTAAAGTGGATCTTTAAATTTTTTTAAAAGCAGAAATCCTAGAGAGCAAGGAGAGTAGTAACAAGTAGTGTAAACTCTGAGAGCTGTGAAGTGTAATGCTAAAGTTACTGATTGCCAGGCTGCTGGAATTTATGGAGGGTGGGCATTGCGAGTTGAAGGGGGGAGGGGGAGTTTCTGTGAACTGTTTTCTAGGAATGGGGGGGGGTTGGGAATGAAGTAGGATAATGAATACAAGAAGCAAGCAGGAATTTGATTGGTGTAGAGGGAGGAGGAAGGTGGGGGTCTAAAGAGTGGTGGAGAGGAATAAAAAACACTGCATTAAAAAGGAAGAAGAAAAATGGAAGCCCAGAAATTGAAACATGCGTAGTAAATGAGATGGCAGAGGAAGGTATAAAATGTGAGCAAAAAGCAACACAAAGGATGTGCACATTTGCAGATGGCATGAAATTAGGAGGGCCAGTTAAGATCAAGATGAACGACAGCATGATTATGTGACATTCATAATTTTAGCATGTTGTCGAATCACAGAACTGACAAGGTCTCCTGCCCAGACCAGGATGGTTACCCCTTTAGGGGCAGGATCTGAATGGAAGCTCAGCAACTAATTGGAGCTAAACCAGTTTTGTATTTTTGCATGAAGGTGGCTTATAATAAATACTTCGGAATCTTTCTCTTCAAAATGCAAATTATGTGAACACACATCACTCATTCCTTGGCAGGGCTGCAACAGGGAATACATTGTGACTTTTTACATTTAATACTAATGAAATGGCTTGTCACTACCTAAAACTCACCACATCCAAGAAACATCCTTGTTCCTGCTTCTTTTTCTCCTTAGTGTGCTTCTTCATCATGGCTGATCCCTAGAACTGTGTGTCCTGATGATTCCCATTCATGATGATGGTGGTGGTGATAATGGTAATCACAACTACTTTTGATTGAATATTTACTTGATTCTCAGCATTTTCCCAAGCAGCTATACCAGGAGGTTATTTCTATTAAAACCATCTCCATTCAGAAATGATAAAAAACATGAGGTACCAAGAGGGTTAAATAAGTTGCCTGAGATCACACAGAAAGGTAGAAGTGAAGCTGAAATCAGACTCAGTTTTTGCAGTTCACACGCCCCAGCATTTACTCATCTCTTTATGCCTTTTGTCTTGAGTAACCCAGCTTCTCCATGGCACCCCAGTACAGTTAGCCATAAAAGCACACTCTTTCTTTCTGCACCCCAGTGCTGGGTTTGGATTCTCTCACTGAGCGAGGGGAGCTTCTGACAACCCCTTAACAGACAACAGACTCAGTGTCCTCTTCTAAAGAGTGGTGATTCATTATACATAATGAAGCAGGGGTCGGGAACCTATGGCTAGCGAGCCAGATGTGGCTTTTTTGATGGCTGCATCTGGCTTGCAGACAAATCTTTAATAAAAAAATAATAACGTTAAAAATATAAAAATTCTCATTATTACAATCTATTCATTTCCTACTGCTCATGTTCAGGGTTGCAGATGGCTGGAGCCAATCATAGCTGTCCTCCAGGACAACACCAAATTTTTATTGGATAATGCATAATGTACATGGTCGTTCTGAGGTCAGGAAGTAAACTTCCTCCTTTTAATCAAGTAGTCAGCTAGCTAATTGCAGAAATCCTTTTGACGAAGAAGATGGCTAAAAGAAAAAAAGATGAGGATTATTGTACTTTTCAGCAGGAATGGACAGAGGAATTAGCCTTTGTGGAAAGAGCAGGTTTTGCAGTGTGTCTAATATGCAATGATAAAATTGCATCGATGAAACGGTCAAATATAAAGCGGCACTTCGACACACGCCATACTACATTTGCATCGAAATATCCAGTGGGGACAGCAAGAAGAAAGCATGTCAAGAGCTACTGTGCAGAGTGCAAGCTAGTCAGCAGCAACTCCGTTTGGACTCAACAAGGTGACTGGAATTCGGCTAGCTTTGCTGGTGCTTTAGCAATTGTGAGAAACGGAAAGCCATTCACAGATGAGGAGTATGCCAAAACATTCATGCTTGATGTTGCCAATGAACTTTTTGACGACTTTTAGGATAAAGACAATTTAATCAAACAAATAAAAGACATGCCTCTGTCGGCAAGAACTGTTCATGATCATATCATCATGATGGCAAATCAAATTGAGGCAACACAGTGAAGGACATAAATGCAGCACCATCCTATTCTCTCGCTTTGGATGAGTCAACAGACGTAACCCATTTATCCCAGTTCAGCGTGATTGCAAGGTATGCTGTCAGTGACACACTATGTGAGGAAAGTCTTGCTGTTTTGCTTATGAAAGAGACAACAAGAGGGGAGGATTTATTCAAGTCTTTCATTGAGTTCACTAAAGAAAAATATCTACCGATGGATAAACTTATTTCGGTGTGTACTGATGGTGCTCCATGCATGGTGGGGAAAAACAGAGGATTCGTAGCGCTTCTTCCTGAACATGAAAAGAGACCCTTCCTAAGTTTTCACTGCATCCTACATCAGGAGGCGCTTTGTGCTCAGATATGTGATGAGCAGCTTAGTGAGGTGATGTCGCTGGACATTCGACAGCGACAACTTTATTGTTGCCCGAGCTTTCAATGATCGCCAGTTTAAAACACTGCTGGATGAAGTTGGGAATAATTATCCTGGTCTGCTTCTGCACAGCAGTGTGTGTTGGTTGTCAAAAGGGAAGGTGCTCAGCCATTTCACGGCTTGTCTGAGCGAAATCCGGACTTTTCTTGAAATGAAATATGCTGAGCATCCTGAGTTAGCTAACACTGAGTGGCTCCTGAAGTTCTATTATCTCATGGACATGACTGAACATCTGAACCAGCTCAATGTGAAAATACAAGGTGTTGGAAATACAGTCTTACCCTTCGACAAGCAGCGTTTGCATTTGAAAACAAACTGGAACTCTTCATCGCCAACATTGAAACAGGTCGTTTACTACACTTTGAAAAACTGGGAGAGTTTAAAGATGCATGCACAGCAAGTGACCCTGCTCAACATGTTGATCTCCAGCAGCTAGCGGGCTTCACATCTAATCTACTGCAGTCATTCAAAGCATGCTTTGGAGAATTTTGTGAGCGCACTCGTCTTTTTAAGTTCATCACTCATCCACACAAGTGTGCAGTGGACAGCGCCAACCTAAGTTACATCCCCAGTGTCTCCATCAGAGATTTTGAGCTACAAGCTGCTGACCTGAAGCCCTCAGACATATGGGTGAATAAGTTCAAGTCACTGAATGAAGATTTGGAAAGACTTGCATGACAGCAAGCAGAGTTGGCGAGCAAACACAAGTGGGGAGAAATGAAAAAACTTCAACCCACGGACCAGCTAATTGTCAAAACTTGGAATGCGCTTCCCATCACATACCACACACTGCAGCGTGTGAGTATTGCTGTACTGACAATGTTTGGCTCTAAGTATGCATGTGAGCAGTCTTTCTCACATCTAAAGAACGTTCAGACCAACCTATGATCACTTTTAACGGATGGAAGTCTCAACGCCTGCATGAAGCTTAACCTCACCATGTATCACCAGACTACAAAGCCATCAGCAAAACCATGCAGCACCAGAAGTCGCATTAATGGTAAAAAGTACTTTATTCATCATTGGTTAGCAACAGCATAACAAAGTTATTAAAAAGAATTCAGAGACTTATTGTACTTTAAAAGTGTTGGTCTTGCCTGACCAGGCGGTGGCGCAGTGGATAGAGTGTCGGACTGGGATGCAGAGGACACAGGTTCAAGACCCTGAGCTTGCCAGCTTGAGTGCGGGCTCATCTGGTTTGAGGAAAAGCCCACCAGCTTGAACCCAAGGTCGCTGGCTCCAGCAAGGGTTTATTCGGTCTGCTGAAGGCCCGCAGTCAAGGCACATATGAGAAAGCAATCAATGAACAACTAAGGTGTTGCAACGCGCAATGAAAAACTAATGATTGATGCTTCTCACCTCTCTCTGTTCCTGTCTGTCTGTCCCTGTCTATCCCTCTCTCTGACTCACTCTCTGTCTCTGTAAAAAATAAATAAAAATTAAAAAAAAAGTGTTGGTATTACATAAAATGCACACATTTACTTGTATTTAGTGTTAAACATATTGTATGGCTCTCACGGGATTACATTTTAAAATATTTGGTGTTCATGGCTCTCTCAGCCAAAAAGATTCCCAACCCCTGCAATAAAATCTTCTAGGCAAGAATGCATAAAGGGTCGACTTAACCTGTAATGACTGCACAATTTACAGATTTCCAGGCAATGGATTACAAAGACCTAGAAGACTTTCTTTTTTTTTTTTCTTTCATTTTTCTGAAGCTGGAAATGGGGAGAGACAGTCAGACAGACTCCCGCATGCGCCCGACCGGGATCCACCCGGCACGCCCACCAGGGGCGACGCTCTGCCCACCAGGGGGCGATGCTCTGCCCATCCTGGGCGTCGCCATGTTGCGACCAGAGCCACTCTAGCGCCTGAGGCAGAGGCCACAGAGCCATCCCCAGCGCCCGGGCCATCTTTGCTCCAATGGAGCCTTGGCTGCGGGAGGGGAAGAGAGAGACAGAGAGGAAAGCGTGGCGGAGGGGTGGAGAAGCAAATGGGCGCTTCTCCTGTGTGCCCTGGCCGGGAATCAAACCCGGGTCCTCCGCATGCTAGGCCGACGCTCTACCGCTGAGCCAACCGGCCAGGGCCTTGAAGACTTTCCTTCCTTAAAATATTTAAAAAGCAAACTAAATCCACCCACAACGTGTTGATGATAATGATGTTGACAACAGATAACATTTATTAAGCATATATATATATATATATTAAACAACCCCATAAGGTATAAACTATTATTGCTCCCATTTTCTAGATGAAGAAGCTGAGGCATAGAGGCTCAGTAATGTGCTAACTTCCCTCAGCCAGGAATTGTTGATTCTAGAGTCAGTTCTCGCACTTACCAGTGTGTGAACTGGGCCCTGCTGTCTGAGTCTGGTTTCCTTAATTATAAAATGAACTAATTACATTAGCTCTAGAACCCTCTCCAGCACCAAAATGTTATCATTCTAATAATTGTTCAGTTGATGATGAAAAGATTAAAAGCTAAGGTAGAAGATGATATGTGTTCTGGAGACAGTGGTAGCATAACGAGATAGAGCAAGAAAGACCCATCCCACCCCCCATTAAGCTGGTATACCCATATTATGGCACTTCTCTTCCAAAGAATTCTACATAACAGCCATTTTTCACTTTATTTTGTTTTCCTGCTAGAATTCCCACCAATAACAAATTCACTTGCATCAGTAATAATCATTTTAAATGAAAACACCTCTGGAGAGGATAAAGAAAATTGGTCTCCCAGACTTTAGTGTGAATTACTTCATTAGGCTACCTTCCTCACCTCGTTCATACCAAACAGTCATTTAGAGTAGAAGATAAAGTGGAAAGACAAGGGGAAGCAGGTAGATGATTTTAGAACTTAGAAGACTTTTTGGTGTAAGGTAGGCCTGACCTGGGTATTGATAAGAATAAGAGAAAGAGAAAGGGCACTGAGAGATAGCATAAGCTATGAGAGGTTGAGGAGCTACTAGAGGCAAATAGTCTGCTTCTAAATTTTATCTGGGATGCTCTGGCCAGTGGCATAGTGGATAGAGCATCCTCATGAAGTGCCAAGGTCACTGGCTCCATCCTGAGGTCACTGGATGAACCCTGGTCAGGGCACATATGAGAAGCAACCAATCACTACCCAACTAAGTGGAACAATGAGTGATGCTTCTCTTTATTCCTAAAAATAAAATTGTATCTGGGGTAAGCCTAGAATTAAAGGAAGAAGTCTCTGGCTTCTTCTTCTTCCACACACTGTCCCCTGTTCCTTGCATCTAGCACATGCTCTTGATAGGTTCCTACAGGGTCTTTGGAGCTCAAGTTCCATTTAAAACAGTTTTGTTTGTTTGTTTTTTTGTATTTTTCTGAAGCTGGAAACGGGGAGAGACAGTCAGACAGACTCCCGCATGCACCCAACCGGGATCCACCTGGCACACCCACCAGGGGGCGATGCTCTGCCCCTCTGGGGGGTCGCTTTGCTGCGACCAGCGCCACTCTAGCGCCTGGGGCAGAGGCCAAGGAGCCATCCCCAGCGCCCGGGCCATCTTTGCTCCAATGGAGCCTCGCTGTGGGAGGGGAAGAGAGAGATAGAAAGGAAGGAGAGGGGGAGAGGTGGAGAAGCAGATGGGCGCTTCTCCTATGTGCCCTGTCGGGAATCGAACCTGGGACCTCTGCACGCCAGGCCGACGCTCACTTTTTTTTTTTAATGAAGGAAAGCCGCTCAGCTTTCCAAACATCCAACTTAAAAGTTAAAGTGAAAAGACCCAGCCCATTTATAATTTGAAATCTTTCTGCCCATACACATTTAAGTGTGGAAGAAAATGTAGGAGTCAGACAAAAGAGGCTTCTCTGCAATTCTGGAAGGTAAATAGTCTGACATAAAAGAGAGAATCAAGAAGAAAATCGAAAAACCAGTTTTAAGATTTACCCAGATAAAGCAGCAATTTAGAGGCAGGCAAGATTAGTATTTACCTAATCTTAAAATAGCCCCCTCTTCTAATAATAAATAAATTATATGAAAATACAGCCACCCCTCAATGATTAAAAGGCAAGATGCAGTTACTGGATTCTGGAATTAAAAGATCTGAATTTTGATACTGGTGTGCTTGTAAGCTAAATGACCTTAACCAAGTCTTTTAACTTTTCTGAGCCATACTTTTCTGATATTTCTATGAAATCATGAAGTATTGAGTTGCTATGTCAATGAGCTTTATAAATAGTAAAGTGCTATACAGAACTTTAGCTGGTAATATAACTTGGTTTCTAGAGCCAAGCAAACATGGCGTTGCGTTTCAGGTTCTGTGGCTCTGTGATTTTGGACAAATTTCTCAACCTTTCTGAGTTTCAATTTCTTCATTAGTAAAGTGAGGATATTGATAGTACCCTTTTCATGGGATGATTGTGAGGAAAAAATAAGATAATGGATGCATGTAACATAATTAGCACAGTGCCCAGCACATAAAAAGTAACAAATGTTAGATGTCATATTTGTTCTCGTTTTAGACTTGGTGATATTAAATGCTTTGCCCAAGGCCACACAGCTCATAAATATAAGGGTCTCAGACCTGGTTCTGTTTGATGCAGAGCCCCTGCTCTTTATTGCTTTCATATTATCTATCTTGCCATTGATTTTTCTGAACCACAGATAATTAAAGGATGTACTAATTGCATTATCATTTGTTTTACCTTTATTAGGTTTCAGTTGAACTGTTGTCAGACTGTAATCATAACCACTCAAGGAAAATATTTTCCATGCAGAACATCTTAGGAGAAATGATGTCGTTATTTGAAAATACTCCATGAAAGAATCCCCTCAAAATAATCCGGAGTAGAGTTCAAATTACTCAGAACATAATAAACTCATGTTTTAGAGCTTAAAAATTGTTAATTTAAATTTCATCTTCTTCTCTTCCCAGAGAAGCTTCAGGTCAGTAAATAAAGTGGCCAAAAGCTACAGTAAAAGAGAAAGAAGACAGAGGCATCTAGTAATCCACAAACTGTAATATACTTCTACCCCAAAGCTTTAAGAGATGGGTAGAAAATTGAGAACTACAGTTTTACAGCCCCTGCTTCCAAAAAAGTTTAAGGAAACATACCTGACTTATTTTTTTTTAAGTGAGTAGAGGGGTAATAGTGAGATAAACTCATGCAAGTGCCCCCTGCCAGGATTCAACCCACAACCCTGTCTGGGGCTGATGTTTGAATCCACCAAGATAATTTTAGCTCTTGAGGCTGATGTGCTGGGACCAACAGAGCCATCCTCAGTGCCTGGGCCAAAGCTCGAACCAATTGAGCCACTGGCTGTGGGTGGGGAAGTGGGACAGAAGGGGAAGATGGAGGGGGAGAGAAGCAGATGATTGCTTTTCTTGTGTGCCCTGACTGGGAATCAAACCTGGAATGTCCATATGCCTGCTGATGCTCTACCCACTCAACTGACTGGCCAAGGCCATACCTGACTTTTTAAAAAATGTATTGATAAGAGATTCACATTAGTGAACTCTGGTGAGAGGTGACAGGTAAAAATAGACCATTATTATAGTGAGAAATAGAAATCCCCCTCCTTCAAGATAAATGAATACAGCTTCTTCATTTTCCTTAAACTACTATAAATCTAAGGTGACCAATCATCCTTCTTTAGAGAGGATAGTCCTTCTTTTGTAAGTTCTGTCCTCCCTCGAAAAGTATCCTCCTACATGTCCTCCTTTTTGATATTGGAAGACTAATCTGTAAATGTCCATATTTGATCGATGCAGAGTCCATCCATTGTATGTGATGTGACGTATTTGTATCTAAATGAGTACTTTTTTCTTACAATTATTATTAAAAGTTAATAGGCATGTAAGCATAATTACAATATAAAATATTACAAATGTTTTTATTATGCATTTATCATATTATAGTGTATTATTGTTGCAATGAATAAAGTGTTTCTTTTATTTACGATTTGTTTTCTTCAATTTATTTTTGTCTTCCTTTTCATTGTAAAAAAGTTGGTCATCTTAATAAATCAGAAGAATGGGCTCATATGGGTTGGCTGAAGTACTAACTATTCTAGAAGTAGTCAACAGATTGAATGGCTCAAGGTATTAACATACCATTTTTTCTTCTTTTTCCAAGTGAGAAGAGGGGACATAAATAGATTCCCACATGTGCCCCCACTGGGATCCACCTGGTGACCCCCATCTGGGTGGATGCTCTGCCCATCTGGGGCCATGTTCCCAACCAAGCTATTTTTAGCTCCTGAGGTAGAAGCTCTACGGAGCCTTCCTCAGTGACCAGTCAGATGCGACCCATGGCTGCAGGAGGAGTAGAGAGAGAGAGAGAGAGAGAGAGGGAGAGAAAAGAAGGAGGAGGAGGAGGAGGAGGAGGAGGAGGAGGAGGAGGAGGAGAAGGAAGGGTGGAGAAGCAGATGGTAACTTCTCCTGTGTGCCCTGACCTGGAATCGAATCCAGGACATCCATATACAACATACCATATTTTTAAACCATATTTATTTTATTTTTATTTTTCCAGGTAACTTTCTGAAAAAGCTCTAATTGTTGTGAAAGACCTATGAATGTTTTTAAAGCAGCTGGATAAAGGATAATCAGAGATTTGCTTGAGTTCATATGTATTTGACTCATATTTATAATTGCTATTTAAATGGGTTAACTAATGATACATTGGAATTCTATGCATTTTGTGAGAAGGCATGGCACCTCTTTATTGAACACTCATGCATGGAACCCTCTTGGAAGAAAGATCAGCTTGATCTACATTATTAAGTATCCCAACTAAGAAAGTCTTAAGGTATTTATCTATTATGAGCAATATATATATACACACACACAACTGGTATTTTAGTGGGACAGAAAAGCCATTTTGTGTTGTGTCCCCTCTCTTCCAATCAGGATGTGGAAGGGAGTTTAGAAGACCTTGAGAAAGACCTTAGAATCAATGTTAGCCAAGACAAGAAAGACACAAAGTAAAACACAGTGCATTTGCCATGGCTGTATCTGTATCTCCTTCCCTGAAATCTGCTTTTCCGTGAATTTTACAGCTTATCAGAGCAGAAAGAGGTGGCAGTGCCACTGGTGGGAGCAATTGGTTTTGGTAAACAATGAGTCAACTCCTCTTCTAAGAAAGCAGATCAGAGTAGATGTAATCAATAATGGAGAGAAACTCTCCAGCAGTTACTGAGCCAGCCAGGAAAGGACTGTCTCTCTTGATTGACCTTGGTGGCTGCAGTGGTTGAGCTACCCCAGCCTTGGTTTATGGGCAGAGGTTCAGGTGTGAACTGGGGCACTCAGCTGCTCCCAGGCCTGCTTAGAAGCCAACATACGCAGCAGCTACCAAGGGTACTAGCCACAGCTAAGGAATTCTCTGCTCAAATGGGTCTTTAGTTCACTTTGGGATGACACTGAGAGATGTACTTATAAAAAGATTTCTTACTAGTCTGGCTCCAGAGCTTGAGTTTTTCTGCCCTGCAAAGCTGGAAGGAGATAATTGATCTGAATCTATCAATGTTGCCTTCATAGTACATCTGGACCTGAGGTTGTTTGACCTCTGAAAACCTGGAATGGAAATATTGCAATTATCTGAGTTAAGAACAATTGAATAAAAAAGAAATTAAAGCCAGGAAAAAAAAATTTGTCTTTCATGCCACATGCCTTTGTCTAGTAATGGAATGTATACTTTTTTAAAAGATGAAAGATGCATTAGAGACTGAATAGAAGGTGGTGTTTTCAATACAATTCAATAAGCATTTGCTATTACCTTCTGTGTGAAAAACACTGATAGGACTGGGGACACCGAAATGAGTAAGACTCTGTCCCTGTTCTAAAGAAGCACATTGTTTAGACAGTGGGAAAGTGGGAGCTTCCACAAGTAACCACAGTACAAGCCATCATGAGATAATTGAGGCCAGCAAGTATTACACGCATTTTGAGGTATATGCTCAATGCATTCCCTCCATTCTTAGAGAATAATCCCCGTACTACCCACTCAAATAAGCTCCAGCATGCATTTTATACCATACAACCAGTTCTCCTGGTCATTAAGATTCTCTCTTCCAGAAATTTAAAATTAAGATTCACAGAAGCTAGTTGATTTCTATTAATTTTTGAATTGAGCGGACTGCTGAGAGGGGAAAAAAAAAGCAATTCAGAGAAGTAAAGATGAAAGTCCATGTGCCCAGAGAGCGAGAGAGAGAGAGAGAGAGAGAGAGAAAAGGAAAGATAGATAAATAGATAGTAGATAGATAGATGATGATGATAGATGATAGATAGATAGATAGATAGATAGATAGATAGATAGATAGATAGATAGATAGATAGATAGATGATAGATAGATAGATAGATGATAGGTAGATCTTGGTTGTTATCTTTCCAAACCATGACTCTAGCCTAGGTAGAGGCTTCCTGAATTAAGTCCCTTAGATCTTCCTGATTCCTAATATTCCCCTTAGACTAGTTCTAGTGGACTTCTTTTTCTTGCAGCCAGTAGAGTGATAGGGAACCTCAGTTGCCAAGCACATCAAATAAATTGATTTCTAGATATTGAAGCCCAGTAGTGAGTTTGGTAGGTGAAAACAGTACAGTATATAGTACTACAAAAGAAGTGCCATGAGACTTTGAGGAGGAAACAGCTTTTATTTCTTCAGGAGAATTTTGGGAAGGCTTCCCAAAGGATGTGGCATGTGATCTAGACCTTGAGTAAGATTTAAACAGATTTGGTGAGATAATGCAAATAAGAAGGTACTTTCAACTAGGAAGGCAGGAAATTTGTATTAAGATATTACTGCTACACTTCACTGCATCTCTAATTTTCTTTCTTTCTTTCTTTTTTTAAGTGAGAGTAGGGGAGACAGAGAGACAGACTCTCACATGCACCCAGACTGAGATCCACGTGGCAACCCTCACCTGGGACTGTCACTCAGACCAGAGCTATCCTCAGTGCCTGAGGCCAATGCTCAGACTAATCGAGTCACTGG
Organism: Saccopteryx leptura; assembly: GCF_036850995.1. Lineage (NCBI taxonomy): Eukaryota > Metazoa > Chordata > Mammalia > Chiroptera > Emballonuridae > Saccopteryx > Saccopteryx leptura. The sequence goes on from NC_089504.1 coordinate 284,126,998, forward strand.
CTAAGAAGGGGGAAGAGAGAGAGAAGGGGAAGAGGGAGGGGAAGAGAAGCATATGGTCACTTCTCATGTGTGCCCTGACCAGGGACTGAACCCAGGACATCCACACACCAGGCTGACGCTCTATCCACTGAACCAACCAGTGAGGGTATATCTCTAATTTTCAACCAGGCTCAGAATGGCAATCTAGTTGTTCTCTTTGACCCACAGGCCAAATCTAGCCTGTTGCTGTTTTGTATACTACAACCTGCAATCTAAGAATGGTTTTTACAGTTTTAAATAATGGTTGAAAAAAATCAAAAGAAGAATCATATTTCATGATATGTGAAAATTATATATATATAAAATTCACATTTTGTTCTCCATAAATAAACTTTTATTGGAACACATCATTCCTTCACATATTGTCTGTAGTTGCTTTCAAACTGCAACTGCAGAGTTAAATAGTTACAAAAGAAACCATATGAGCTCCACAGCCTAGGGCCTAGGCTATTTCCATCTGGCCTTTTGCAGAAAAAGGTTGCTGACCCATGCCCTATACTTCAGCCTCCAGAGATTTCCTTTGAACATTTGGTATATGAAGATCTAATATCCATTTATAGATGAAATGGTATATTATTATGTACTTTGTAGTGTTGTTTTGAGAATCATCCATAATATTTGTGAAGTAAACAAAGAATTGTGAAATAGTATATATTCTTTGGATCCTGTATTATATATAGATATAGAGATATAAATATAAATAGAAAAAAACTGAAAAAATATGCAAAGAGCTATCAATACTGAATATACCTAAGATGTGAATTATAGAGAACTTTATTTATAAGATGGCAACAGTATCAATAATAACCACTTTATATCAACTGCTTACTATGTGCCAAGCACTGTGCTCAATGCTTTATTTATTTATCATTTTATTTTTTGTGACAGAGAGACAGACAGACAGGCAGGCAGGGAGAGAGATGAGAAACATCAATCTTCGTTGTGGCACCTTTGTTGTTCATTGATTGTTTTCTCATATGTGTCTTGACCTGGGGGCTACAGCAGAGTGAGTGACTCTTTGCTCAAGTCAGCAACTTTGGCCTTCAAGCCAGCGACCTTTTGGGCTCAAGCCAGCGACCATGGGGTCATGCCTATGATCCCATGCTCAAGCCAGCACCCCCCACTCAAGCTGTTGAGCCATCGCTCAACAGATGAGCTCAGGCTCAAGCCGGGGACTTTGAGGTTTTGAACCTGGGCCCTCTGTGTCCCAGTCCAATGCTCTATTCACTGCGCCACCAGCTCATCAGGCTATTTATCATTTTATTAAATTTCCAAAGAAATCTGTGATATAAGAATTATTACTACTTAATAAAAGAGAAAACAGAAGAGTTACATGTCCAAGATCACAGTTAGTACTAGTAGAGACATAATGTAAACACAAGCAATCTTTATCCAGAGATTACTGTCTTGCCAGCACACCACATTTAAAATTTTTATGTTATACTTTTAAAAAAAAAATGACTTTATTGGGATTACATTGGTTCACGAGATCACACAGGTTTCAGGTGTACACATGAACAAAACAGCATCCGAACACTGCATCATACAACCACTGCCCTAATCAAAGTCTCTTTCCATTCTCGTTTCCCCTCCTTTGCCCACGTCTGCCTATTACCCATCCTAGCCTCCATTCCCTCTGGCTATTCTACACTGTTGTCTATGTGTTATATACATATGTTTTTAGCTAATCCCTTTATCTTCTTTCATCCAGCCACTCAACACCCCTTCCCTCTGACAACTGTCAGTCTGTTCCATGTATCCATGCCTCTGTCTCTATTTTGTTTGTCAGTTTATTTTGTTCATTAGATTTTACATGTAAGTGAAATCATATGGTATTTATCTTACTCTGACTGGCTTATTTCACTTAGCATAATAATCTCCAGGTCCAAACATGCTACCGTAAAAAGTAAGGTTTCCTTCTTTTATGGTCAAGTAGTATTCCATTGTATAAATACTGTATACCACAACTTTTTTATCCACTCATCTACTGATAGGCCCTTGGGCTTTTTCCAGATATTAGCTGTTGCAAATAATGCTGCAATAAACAGAAGGATGCATGTATTCTTTCAAATCAGTGTTTTGAGTTTCTTCAAATATATTCCCAGAAGTGGGGTCTCTAAGTCAAAAAGCAGTGTCATATTTAATCTTTTGAGGTAACTCCATATTATAGTCCACAGTGACTACACCAGTCTGCATTCCCACCAACAGTGCACAGGTTCCCATTTCTCCACAATCTCACCAGTCGTTGTTTGTTGATTTACTGATGATAGCATTCTGACAGGTGAAAGGTAATATCTCATTGTGGTTTTAATTTGCATTTCTCTGATGATTGCTGATGTTGAGCAATTTTTCATATTCTATTGGTTATCTGTATGTCTTCTTTGGAGAAGTGTCTATTCAGGTCCTTTCTCACTTTTAGATTGGGTTGTTTGTGTTTTTGGTGTTGAGTAGTATAACCCCTTATCAGATGTATCATTAGCAAATATGTTCTTTCATTCAGTGGGTTCTCTTTTCATTTTGTTGCTGGTTTCTTCTGTTGTACAAAAGCTTTTTAGTTTGACATAGTCCCATTTTAAAATTTTTTCCTTTATTTCCCTTGCCCAATGAGATATATCAACAAAAATACTGCTACAAGAAATGTCTGAAATTTTAATGCCTTTAATTTCCTCTAAGATTTATATGGTTTTGCAACTTACATTTAAGTCTTTAATCCATTTTGAGTCTTTTTCTATGTACAGTGTAAGTTGGTGGTCTAGTTTCATTTTTTTCCCATGTATCTGTCTAGTTCTCCCAACACCATTTATTGAAGACACTGTCTTTAACCTATTGCATGTTCTTGCCTCCTTTGTCAAATACAGTGTGTCCGTAAAGTCATGGTGCACTTTTGACCGGTCACAGGAAAGCAATAAAAGACGATAGAAATGTGAAATCTGCACAAAATAAGAAGAAAACCCTCCCAGTTTCTGTAGGATGATGTGGCAGCATGTGTGCATGTGCAGATGATGACATAACACTGTGTATACAGCGGAGCAGCCCACGGCCATGCCAGTTGAGATGTGGACGGTACAGAGGAAAGTTCAGTGTGTTCTGTGGCTTGCTAAATTTGAATCCGTGACCAAAGTGTAACGTGAATGTTGGCGCATTTATAATGAAGCACCACCACATACGAATAACATTACTCAGTGGGATAAGCAGTTGAAGGAAACCGGCAGTTTGGTGGAGAAACCACGTTCTGGTAGGCCATCAGTCAGTGATGAGTCTGTAGAGGCTATATGGGATAGCTACCTAAGGAGCCCTAAAAAATCTGTGCATGAGCCCATATCGAACTGCACTGAATAGGTATGAAACTGGGAGTTTTCCTTTTATTTGGTGCGGATTTCACATTTCTATCGTCTTTTGTTGCTTTCCTGTGACCAGTCAAAAGTGCACCATGACTTTATGGACCTACTGTATTAATTGACCATAATGGCATAGATTTGTTTCTGTTCTTTCTATTCTAGTCCATTGATGTATCTGCCTGTTCTTGTACTAAAATTATGCTGTTTTGATTACTATGGCCTTATAGTATAGTTTGACATCAAGTAGTGTGATACCTCCAACTTTGTGTTTTTTTTTTATAAGATTGCTAAGGCTATTCAGGGTCTTTTGTGGGTCCATAAACATTTTTGGAATATTTGTTCTAGATCTATGGGATACATTATTGGTATTTTAATAAGAACTGCATTGAATCTATAGATTGCTTTGGGTAGTACAGACATTTTAATGATGTTAATTCTTCCTGTCCATGTACACAGTATATACTTCCACTTGTTTGTATCTTCCTCAATTTTTTTCTTCAGAAGCTTTTAATTTTCTGAGTACAGGATTTTTACATTCTTGGTGAAATTTATTCCTAGGTACTGTATTTTTGTTGTTGTAGTTGTTGTTGCAGTAACAAATGAGATTGTTGTCTTCATTTCTCTTTCTGATAGTTCATTATTGGTGTATAAAAATGCCACCAATTTCTGAATATTAATATTATATCTTGCTACTTTGCTGAATTCATTTATTACATCTAGGAGTTTTTTGGTGGAGTCTTTAGGGTCTTCTATATGCAGTGTCATGTCATCTGAAAACAATGACAGTTTTACTTTCTTCTTTCCAATTTCGATGCCTTTTGTTTCTTCATCTTATCTGATTGTTATGTCAAGGACTTTCAGGACTATGTTGAATAAGAGTAGTGAAAGCAGATATCCCTGTCTTGTTCCTGATCTTAGGGGAAACATTTGTAGTTTTTGCCCATTAAGTATGATGTTGGCTGTGGTTTTATCATATATAGCCTTTATTTTGTTTTTTGTTTCTTTGTTTGTTTGTTTTTTAGCAAGAGTGACAGAGAGAGACAGAGAGAGAGACAGGCAGGAAAGGAGAGAGATGAGAAACATCAATTCTTCATTGTGACACCTTAGTTGTTCATCAATTGCTTTCCTATATGTTCCTTGACCGGGAGGCTCTAGCAGAGCAAGTGACCCCTGGTTCAAGCTAGTGATCTTTGGGTCAAGCCAGTGAGCCCGTGCCCAAGTCGAATGAGCCCATGCTCAAGCTGGCAACCTCGGGGTTTTGAACCTGGGTTCTCTGCGTCCCAGACCACCTGGTCAGGCTCATAGATGGTCTTTATTATGTTGAGCTATGTTCCCTCTATTTTCACTTTGCTGAGAGTTTTTATCATAAATTGGTGCTGGATTTTATCAAATGTTTTGTCTGCATCTATTGATTTAATCATGTGATTTTTGTCCTTTATTTGACATATTGTGTTTATTGATTTGTGAATACTGTACCAACCTTTCATCCCCAGAATAAATCTCCATTGATCATGGTGTATGATCTATTTAATGTATTGCTGGATATGGTTTGCTAATATTTTGTTGAGGATTTTAGCACTTATGTTCATCAGGGATATTGATCTATAATTTTCTTTCTTTGTAGTATCTTTATCTGATTTTGAAATTAGAATAATGTTGACTTTATATAAAAGAGCTTGGAAGTTTTCCCTCCTCTTGAATTTTTTGAAATACTTTTAAAAAAGATGGTATTAGTTCTTCCTTATATGTTTGATGAAATTTTCTGTGAAGCCATCTGGTACAGGACTTTTGTTTGCTCGGAGTTTTTTTGCTTACTGCTTTGATATCATTAGTTGTAATTGGTCTATTCAGATTTTCTGATTCTTCTTGATTCAGTTTTGGAAGATAGTAGGTTTCTAGAGATTTATCTATTTCTCCCAGGTTGTCCAATTTATTGGCCTATAGCTGTCTGTAACATTTTCTTATACAATTCTTTGTATTTTTGAGGTGTCAGTTGTTACTTCTCTTTTATTTCTGATTTTATTTAAATGGGTCCTCTCTCTCTTTCTCTCTCTCTCGCTCTCTCTGAAAGAGCAAGAGAGAGAGAAAGAGGGATAAAGAGACAGGAAGGAGGCTAGAGTGAAGAGAGAGAGAGATGAGAAGCATCAACTTATACTTGCTTTTCTTTAATTGTTCATTGATTGCTTCTCATATGTGCCTTGACTGGGGATGGGGGGGAGCTCAAGCTGAGCTAGTGGTGAACCTCTTGCTCAAGCCAGTGACCTTGGGCACAAGCCAAGTGACCTTTAGGCTCAAGCCAGCAATTTGACTCAGGGTAACATCAGGATGATGCTCCATCCAACGAAGTTATTTGGCTAGGGCTTTTTCTTCCCGTAATTAGTCTGCTTAAAGATTTTTCAATCTTGTTTACCTTTTCAATGAACCAGCTCTTGGTTTCATTGATCTTTTGTATTGTTTTGTATTTATTTCTGCTCTAATCTTTATTCTTTTCTTCCTTCTACTTAATTTTGACTTTGTCTGTTGTTCTTTTTCTTATTCTTTGAGGTGTAGGGTCAGATTTTTTTTTTAAGTGAGTGGAGGGGAGATAGTGAGACAGACTCCCACATGTGCCTGACCAGGATCCACCCAGCAACCCCCATCTTGGGCCAATAAATCAACTAAGCTATTCTTAGCACCTGAGGCTGATGCACTTCGGCTAACCAGGCTATTCTCAGCACCTGGGGCCAAAAATTAAACCAACTGAGCCACTGGCTGCAAGAGGGTACTTATTTACTCCCATTTTATTCTTTATACCTATAATTCTCTCTCTCTCTCACTCACTTTCTTTCTTCTTCATCTTCTTCTAAGGCAGCCTCTTTAAGAATTCTTGCAACACTAGTTTGGTAGTAATGAACTCTTAGCTTTTTTTTTCTTTGTCTAAGAAGATCTTTACTTTGCCTTCAATTTTCAATGATAATCTTGCTAAATAAAGTAGTCTTGGTTGTAGTTTCTTGTTTTTCATCACTCTGAATATTTCATACTAATTTCTTTTGGCCTTAAGTGTTTCTATTGAGTAAGGTGACCAACTTTTTTACAAGGAAAAGGAAGACAAAAATAAATTGAAGAAAGCAATATAATAAATAAAAAAACATTTTATTCATTGCAACAATAATACCCTATAATATAACAAATACATAATAAGAACATCTGTAATATTTTATATTGTAACTATGCTTACATGCCTATTAGCTTTTAATAATAATTGTAAGAAAAAGTACTCATTTAGATACAAATACGTCACATCACATGCAATGGATCGACTCTGCATCGATTGAATATGGACATTTACAGATTAGTCTTCCAATATCAAAAAGGAGGACATGTAGGAGGACACTTTTCGAGGGAGGACAGAACTTACAAAAGAAGGATTGTCCTCCCTAAAGGAGGACGATTGGCCACCTTAATGTTGAGAAATCAGCTGACAGTCTTGTGGGAACTCCCTTGTCTGTAATTAACTGTCTCTCTCTTGCTGCCTTTAAGATTCTCCCTTTGTCTTTAACCTCTGCCATTTTAATTATGATGTGTCTTGGTGTGGGTCTCTTTGGGTTCATCTTGATTGGGACTCTCTGTGCTCCTTAAACTTGTGTAACTTTTTCCTTCACCAGGTTAGGAAAGTTTTCAGCTTTTCTTTCTTTCTTTCTTTCTTTCTTTCTTTCTTTCTTTCTTTCTTTCTTTCTTTCTTTCTTTCTTTCTTTCTCTCTCTCTCTCTCTCTCTCTCTCTCTCTCTTTCTCCCTTCCTTCCTTCCTTCCTTCCTTCCTTCCTTCCTTCCTTCCTTCCTTCCTTCCTTCCTTCCTTCCTTCCTTCCTTCCTTCCTTCCTTTCTTCCTTTCTTTCCTTCTCTCTCTCTCTTTCTTTCTTCCTTTATCTTTCACTTTTAAAAAATATTTTATTTATTGATTTTACAGGGAGTGGGGAGCAATAAGTACCATCTTATAGTTGCTTCACTTTAGCTGTTCATCAGTTGGTTGTCAAGTGTGCCATGACTGGGCAAGCCCAGAACCTTAGTATTCCAGGTTGATGCTTTATCCACTGTGCCACCTCAGGTCAGTCAGCCATTATTTTTTCAAATAGGTTTTCTGTCCTTTATTTACTCCCTTTTTCTTCTGGTACTCCTATAATGAGGATGTTGTTATGTTTGATGTTGCCTCAGAGGTCCCTTGGACTTCCCTCATTTTTTAAATTTCTTTTTTCTTTTTGATGCTTACTGTTATCTTGTTCTCTTAATCTCTGATTCAGTCCTCTGCTTTATCTAACCTGCTGTTGATTCTTTCTATTGTATTATGTGTGAAATATTTAACTGATCTTTAATTTAAAAAATTTTTTAATTAAAAAATTTTAAAAAATCAAATGTATTGTGTTGACATGGTTTCAAGTGTCCCATTCAATACAACACCCATCTACACACTACATCCTGCTCCCCGCCCTGTACCTCATGCAAAGTCTTTTTGTATTCAGATACTGGTTTCTTTTTTTTTTTTTTTTTTAAATAAATTTTTATTAATGGTAATGGGATGACATTAATAAATCAGGGTACATATATTCAAAGAAAACATGTCTAGGTTATTTTGTCATTAAATTATGTTGCATACCCCTCGCCCAAAGTCAGATTGTCCTTCGCCACCCTCTATCTAGTTCTCTGTGCCCCTCCCCCTCCCCCTAACTCTCCCCCTGTCCTCCCTCCCCCCACCCCTGGTAACCACCACACTCTTGTCCATGTCTCTTAGTCTCATTTTTATGTTCCACCAATGTATGGAATCATGTAGTTCTTGTTTTTTTCTGATTTACTTATTTCACTCCTTATAATGTTATCAAGATCCCACTATTTTGCTGTAAATGATCTGATGTCATCATTTCTTATGGCTGAGTAGTATTCCATAGTGTATATGTGCCACATCTTCTTTATCCAGTCTTCTATTGAAGGGCTTTTTGGTTGTTTCCATGTCTTGGCCACTGTGAACAGTGCTGCAATGAACATGGGGCTACATGTGTCTTCACGTATCAATGTTTCTGAGGTTTTGGGGTATATACCCAGTAGAGGGATTGCTGAGTCATAAGGTAGTTCTATTTGCAGTTTTTTGAGGAACCACCATACTTTCTTCCATAATGGTTGTACTACTTTACAGTCCCACCAACAGTGAATGAGGGTTCCTTTTTCTCCACAGCCTCTCCAACATTTGCTATTACCCGTCTTGTTGATAATAGCTAATCTAACAGGGGTGAGGTGGTATCTCATTGTAGTTTTGATTTGCATTTCCCTAATAACTAATGAAGCTGAGCATCTTTTCATATATCTGTTGGCCATTTGTATCTCTTCCTGGGAGAAGTGTCTATTCATGTCCTCTTCCCATTTTTTTATTGGATTGTTTGTTTGTTTGTTGTTGAGTTTTATGAGTTCTTTGTAAATTTTGGAAATTAGGCCCTTATCTGAGCTGTTGTTTGAAAATATCATTTCCCATTTAGTTGGCTGTCTGTTTATTTTTATATCAGTTTCTCTTGCTGAGCAAAAACTTTTTATTCTGATGTAGTCCCATTCATTTATCTTTGCCTTCACTTCTCTTGCCATTGGAGTCAAGTTCATAAAATGTTCTTTAAAACCCAGGTCCATGAGTTTAGTACCTATGTCTTCTTCTATGTACTTTATTGTTTCAGGTCTTATATTTAGGTCTTTGATCCATTTTGAATTAATTTTAGTACACGGGGACAGGCTGTAGTCGAGTTTCATTCTTTTGCATGTGGCTTTCCAGTTTTCCCAACACCATTTGTTGAAGAGGCTTTCTTTTCTCCATTGTGTGTTGTTGGCCCCTTTATCAAAGATTATTTGACCATATATATGTGGTTTTATTTCTGGGCTTTCTATTCTGTTCCATTGGTCTGAGTGTCTATTTTTCTGCCAATACCATGCTGTTTTGATTATCGTGGCCCTATAATATAGTTTAAAGTCAGGTATTGTAATGCCCCCAGCTTCATTTTTTTTCCTTAGGATTGTTTTGGCTATTCGGGGTTTTTTATAGTTCCATATAAATCTGATGATTTTTTGTTCCATTTCTTTAAAAAATCTCATAGGGATTTTGATGGGAATTGCATTAAATTTGTATATTGCTTTGGGTAATATGGCCATTTTGATTATATTTATTCTTCCTATCCAAGAACAAGGAATATTTTTCCATCTCATTGTATCTTTTTCGATTTCCCTTAACAATGCTTTGTAATTTTCATTATATAGGTCCTTTACATTCTTTGTTATGTTTATTCCTAGGTATTTTATTTTTTTTTGTTGCAATCGTGAAGGGTATTATTTTTTTGAGTTCGTTTTCTAATATTTCATTGTTGGCATAGAGAAAGGCTATGGACTTCTGTATGTTAATTTTGAGATACTGGTTTCTTTATTTCTGACTGGTTTTGTTTTATGGTTTCTATGCCCTTTTTTTTTTTTTTTTTTTTAATTTTATTTTTTTAATGGGGTGACATCAATAAATCAGGATACATATATTCAAAGATAACAAGTCCAGGTTATCTTGTCGTTCAATTATGTTGCATTCCCACCACCCAAAGTCAGATTGTCCTCTGTCACCTTCTATCTTGTTTTCTTTGTGCCCCTCCCCACCCCCTTTCCCTCTCCCATTTCCCCCTCCCCCCCGTAACCACCACACTCTTATCAATGTCTCTTAGTTTCACTATTATGTCCCACCTACGTATGGAATAATACAGTTCCTGGTTTTTTCCGATTTACTTATTTCGCTTCGTATCATGTTATCAAGATCCCACCATTTTGCTGTAAATGTTCCGATGTCATCATTTCTTATGGCTGAGTAGTATTCCATAGTGTATATGTGCCACATCTTCTTTATCCAGTCATCTATTGATGGTCTATGCCCTTTTTTAATGTTTAATATCTCTTTGTTTAAGTTCTCAATTAGATTACTCATTTTTTTCCTATAATCCTTGAGCATCAGTATAACCATTGTTTTAAATTCTGTGTCTGGTATCTTGGTTGTTTCCATTTAATTTAATTTTTTTTTCTGTAGATTTCTCTTTTTCTTTCATTTGGGACATATTTCTTTATGTCCCCATTTTGTCTCTGTGTATTAGGTAGATCTGCTATGACTCCCAAACTTGATATGGTGGATTTATGATGTAGATGTCTTGTTGATCTCAGTGGAACTATCTTCCAGATCACCTGAGCTTGGTGCTCCTGGAATATAAGCACCCTCCTATTGTAGTTGTGTTTTAAATGCTGTTGGCCCTTTTTTTAGATGGAGTTAACCTTTCAGACTTACTAACCACAAGGATAAGCCTCAATCACTGTGTATGATTTGCTGTGCAGAGGCTGTCCCCCACACCCCTGAGGAGGAGTTGTTCCCAGCAGTCTGGTGTCTGCTGGAATCGCCCTTATGTGACTAGCTGTGTTGAGTTCTGGTGTGGTCTGAAGCTCACCACTGGTTTTGTTGGTTCTGGGTCCACTTGGGTGGGGTTCAGGTACCAGTCAATGTCTGACATTATGTATAACTGGCCTTGGGCTACCTGTCTGGAGCTATCACACTATTCACTGTTTTTGGTGGTGTCTGTTGGGCCTGGGTGTGCATGGGAGGGAATGATCTGTGTATAGGGTCAGCTTCCTTCAGCTTAGAGCTGGCGGAAGATCTATAAAAGGTTTGAGGCTTCTTGAGGTCCTCCTCCACTTGTCAGCTACTCCATCTCCCCCAGAGGTTGCCTGGTCTACCTCCAGAACCTTCTGAAGAAAGACTGTGGACTGAGCCCAGGCTGGCCATGGTGTACATGTACAGTCTCTCATATAGGTCACAAGCTCAGTAGGGCAGGATAACAGGGGTTGGGAGGATGAGGCAAGTGGATCCCCTACTTGGGGGCCACATGATCAGGCACTCATTGAGGGAAAAGTGACCCCTCAGTCTTTGCCAGATTCTCCAATTATAGCTCCCCTAGGAAGAGGATGCTGCAGGTTCAGGATGAGTGCAGCCAGCCACCCCTTCTATAGGAGCAAGCTCAATAAGGTGGAACTACCAGGGCTCTGGAGGATAAATCTAAAGAGACTAGATTGGGTGTGGTGCCAGCTGAGCCCACAAGAGGTGGCCAAGCACTTTTTCCCAGACCCAGACAACAGTCTTTGAGGGAGACACACTTTGAATGTCCCAGCTTCCAGCAGCACACCTGTCCCACCTGTGGAACTGAGCTCAGCTCAGTGAGGCAACTGGGACTTGGGAAACCTGATCCAAGAAATTACCCTTTAGGAGTGTTGCCAGCAAGCCTGTAGGAGAAGTGCAGGCACTTCTTTCCCTTCTTAAGTTAGTGTGGGCTGAGTTAGCTGGGGAGATAGGAGTGGGACCCTCCCACGCTACATGATGTAGTCACAGAACCCAGTGCCTCTTGTCTCATTCCCAGACAAAAACCTCCCCAGGAGCCACTCCAAAAAGTTTCAGGCTTGTGTGGCACTCTGACTCCCCTGTGTGACTGAACTCAGCAGGATTGGGGCGAGAGCGGCAGGGCAGGCCCAGTGATTCTATTGGTGGGTAGAATGTATCACACAAGCAGGGTACTAGAGGTGGAAAAGAACGGTCCCATTTCCAAAGCTACACAGTTCAATTACTGTCTGAATCTCCACCAAAATCTTCTCCAAAAAAAGAAAAAGCACCCCAAACTTCTCTACTGCATGCAGGACCTGAACACAGCAGAGTGGTGTTGCTAGTAGTTGAGAGACTGAGCAGTGCACTTCCCACAGTGGTGCTGGAACGAATGCTTGGCCCTGGGAAGGTGGTGTCTGGGTTGCAAATAGACTCCCTTTTCTTCCAGGTGGACTGAATTCCTACTGATTTTCACCACCAGATGCTATGCCAGTTCCTCTTCCCTTTGTTGTTGCTCTGGTTTGGGGATTCTTGCAAGAGGTTGAGATCTCTCGTTCCTGGGCTGAGGGAGTTTTGCAGTTGAGATAGCTTTCTAGCTTCTCACCCACTGTACGTGGGTGCAGGGACCAGCCCTTTTCTTGTCTCCTCCCCTCTTACCAGTCATTATGTGTCTTCCTCTGTAAATCTTAGTTATAGTATTTCAGTTCATTTAGCCTTCTGTTGGTTACTCAGGTTGATTGCTCTATAATTTAGCTGTAAATCCAGTTTGGTGCCAGAAACAGGTGAGTGTCACTCTACTATCTTGGAATCTTGTTATGCTTAAAAAAACTTAAAAAAAAATTTATTGATTTTAGAGAGAGGAATGGGAGAGAGAGAGAGGGGAAGAAACATTAATCTGTTTCTGTATGTGCCCCAAGAGGGGATCAAACTGGCAATCTTTGTGTGTCGGAATGTTGTTCCAACCAATGGAGCCATCTGTTCAGGATTTGTTATGCTTTTCCTGTTAGAACTTTTTTTTTTTCTTTAATCAAGTGAGAGGCAGGGAGGTGGAGGGACAGACTCTTGCATGCACCCTGCCTAGGATTCACCCCGGCAACCCCTGTCTGAAGCTGATGTTCAGTGCCCATCGGGGACCACTGCTCCACTGCTCAGCGCCTGAGACGAGGCCATGGAGCTTTCCTCAGCACCTGAGCCAACTTGTTCATTTGAGCCATGGCTGTGGGGTGTAAAGGGGGAAGGGTAGAGAAGCAGATAGTAGCTTCTCCTGTGTGCCCTGACTGGGATTAAGGTTGGTTGAGACTCCAGATGCAGAATAAAATATTGGGCCCCTTAAAAAAAAGATAGAGATGGGGAAAATAAAAATACATGTCAATTATATTTTTAAATAAATAAAAACATTATGTACTATTAATGTTAAAATTGCACATATGAAACCAAACTTGGGGTCATTAGAAAAAAAGTATAAAGTTGACGTTTTGCAGGGCCCTTCAGAAGTCGGGGTCCAGGGTGCATGGCTGGTGCACCCACCGTTAAATCTACCTCTGAACCCAGGACTTCCACATACCAAGCCAATGCTCTACTGCTGGGCCAACCAGCCAGGGCTAGAATTTTTTTTTTAAATACTAACCATCTATTACTTTTGAAATTAGGAAAAACATGTATAGTACTTTAAAAATAAATAAATATGCATAGATTGGTGCCTGGGCACATAGTGATGATGGTGATGATGATACTAGGAGGAGGAAGTTGGGGATGCTAATGACAACTTACATTTATTTTTTTATTTTCATTTTTTTAGGTTTTATTTTTTGATTTTGGGGCGGGACAGATGTGGGAAGTATCAACTCTTAGTAGTTGCTTCCTGTATGTGCCTTGGCTGGGCAAGCCCAGGGTTTTGAACTGGCAACCTCAACATTTCAGGTTGATGCTTTTTTCACTGCGCCACCACAGGTCAGGCAACTTATATTTATTGACCTTCTCCTATGACCCAGGTTCTTGTATAATGTACCAGACACTTTGCATGTTAATTTAATCAAAGAGGCATTTGATAACTTATTATTGCTGTTATTATTTCTATTGCCATCATGTGTTTTCCAGAGCCCCAGAGATGGGAAAGGGCTGCATTGGTCTGGGATGGACATGGCATCCCAAGTCTTCATTCCCAGGGCTAGGAAGAAGCTGTTCTTAATACTTCCCTTACTTGCAATTTTAGGTGGTTGGAGAATGAATGAGATGGGCGGATTAGGTGGCTACTGGTGTGAGGTGAAGAATGGTTCTAAATCTGGTTCTAGCACTTAGTTATTAGCTCTGTGACCTTGCTCCAGACCTTATATTGTCACAGTTGGATATATTTGTCCTGTTTTTCCAATTCTACCTTGTATAGCAAGATGGTAGGTGTTCCAAGTCACTAGGAAGGCCCCAGTACCCCACTGGCAGGCCTCCCATAGCCTGACTGTCTCTCATGAAAGATTTATTTCTTTGGGTTAGAGCTTTGCCAAGGAGAGGTGACATATTAAATTACTGACACTGTGGCAATTTAATTTCATGGAATCATAAGATGTTAGAGCTAGGAGTCACCTAGAATCTAAAACCTTATTGTTTCTGCATCTAAACCAATTCTTTCCTTTTTTGATTTACAGTGGGAGAAGTGTCCCTATTCCTGTCTAAGCTAATTCTTCTCCTTGCACTCTGAATCCAACCCATCCTCTTTCTAATAGACACCTCCCAGCCCCCGTATATATAAATATTATATCTTTTCACTTTATACCATCACTTCTCCTCCTTGGCTAGCTTCTTTCCTTCAGTATTTAATAAACTCAAGTCTTGCTCATCTTAAAAAATAAAATAGAAAGCTTCTCGGACTTCCTACCCATCTCTAGCTACTACCTTGTTTCACTTCTCTCCTTTTCAACCAAACTTCTTTTTGAGAATTGCCTATCAATTCCAAGGGGCAGAGGAAAGAACTCTGGGTTTTTAGGGAAAGCATATGTTTTTGTGAGGCTTGGTTTAGACTGGAAGAGAAAGAGCAAGTGGCACAGATATTGGTCAAGGGAAAAGGGAAAGTAGGAAGTTCCTGTGAGCAAACTGCCTATTTTATAATTTTACCTAAAATCAATCTTAACCCTTCACATCAATTAATAAATTATATTGGGATTGAGTACCTGCTTTCAGTATGCCAGGAGGTACTGTGGAGGATATAGTCAAGTACTTTCCACATCACTACCTTTGAATTGTTCACAGTTTTATCTGGGAGGCAGGATATACACACTCAATTAAGGTATCAAGACACTAATTAAGGCAAAATGAATGACCATAGCATCAGCCACCATGAGGGGCATTATTCCTGATCCCTTGCCCTCCGCTGTGAAAAGCAGGTTTCCCCTTATTTATTTGCCTGCCTGCCTCTGCAAGCCCCCCAATAATTGGGTATGTTCTGATGCGTTTTGGCTCTAAGGTTCCTCTACTGTCTGTCTGAATTCAACCTGAACCTGCCTGGCCTCAACCGCCAGCATTACACCACCCCTCATGGTGGCAGTGGTGGCTGAGGGGATCAGGAAACTGCATCTTGCTGTGGCAGGAGAGTGATCTGGGAGAATCACCGCTGAGGAAAAGCACTGTACGGCCAGTAACCGTGGCCGCCATCAAAGCCGCCTGGCGAACGCAGGTTCAGGTTTGATTTGGATAGATCGTAAAGAAACAATTGAGCCGAAAACTGGCGTTCCATTTTCCTTTAATCCTAGCTCGCACCCAGTGGGAGAGAATATACACACAGCGGGAAACAATTCCCTTTGCATTCAGGGCTCCCAAAGCCACTGACTCATCCGAGTTTCCTAGAATCAAAGGCTTCCACCTCTCCAGTCTTATTCACCTCTGTTCCCCATCTCCTTCTCTTCCACGATCTGGCTTTTCTTTCCCCTATTCCACCATTTTGGCTGCCTCCTCCACGTGGCTTCCCTACCCTGCTCCAGCCTGGGCTCCTTCTCCCTACAAGAACTAGCCACTCTCTTAAAATGGCCTCCCAGATCCTCCTTTTAAGACCTTTTGGCATGAAAGACCTCCCTCAACACACATTAGCATAACCACACCCCTTCCAAGCAAGAAGGGCATTCAGGCACCCCACGTGGGCAGAGGCCATCTTTAACAGGGTGAGCAAAATATATCTTATCTGCCTGCCGAGTACCCATAGTTTTTCATAAAGACACACATGTGGCTTTCCACCACATACTCATGTACTAATCGTGTAAAGTGCTTATAGCCAGAAAACCTAACACAACTGTTTCCTTATACATCCCTAACCACTTTAGTTATGACTAAAGTTCTGCTTGTTCCCTTGACATATCTTTTTTTATCCTTCCCATACTTCCCACAAGTTCAGAGAGATAGCAAAATGTAGGGGTTAAGGGTTTGGCCTTCAAAACAGAAGATTCTTATTTTACTCCTTACTACTTGGATGACCATGGGCAATAAAGGTAATTGTGAGTTAGAGCTTTATAAACCACAGCTGGCCCTAAATCATAATAACTAAGACATTGCTATTATTATCTTTCCCAAATGCAAATTTGGTATGTCATTTCCCTGAAACCTTGCATTAATTACCCAGTCTTTTGAATAAAGCTCAAAGTCACAGACTATCCTCTCTGCCTTCATGATCTGATTTCTACCTAACTACCTTATTTCCTGTTGGGCAGATAAAATATATTATGCTCACTTTGTTAAAGATGGCACTGCCCATGTGGAAGCCCATCGTGCAGGTGATGATATTAGTTGCCCTTCTTGCTTGGGATGGGTGTGATTATATTAATGTGTGTTGGGGGCAAGCTGTGGGCAGGCAGGATCCTTGTAGCCTGGGGCTTGGTTTTGGGACTAAGCTTTTCCCACCCTTTTTGATGTGGGGTGGTGCACTCTCATGAGGAATCCCATTATGCCTCAGATAAGTGACTTTGTATCAGAGACTTCCTTGTTTGTATATTGGATTAAAGGTTTTGGTTTCTACACTACAAAGTGGGGCAGACCAGGAGCTTGCTCTCTCTCTCTCTCAGTTCCTGAGATTAGCATTAGAGAAGAGAGCAGAGAAAGGCCACATGGAGGAGGCCAGGAGAAGCAGCCAAGATGGTGGAGTGCTGAGTGAGAAGTGAGTTTGTGCAGAGTTCATGCAGGGAGAAGGAAGGAGATGGGGAACAGAGGTGAATAAGTCTGGTGAGCTAGAAACCTTTGATTCTAGGAAACTCGGATAAGTCAGTAGCTTTGTGAGCACTGAATGAGAGGGTTTTGGAGCCCAGTGTGTGTTTTTACTTGCCCACTGGGTGCAAGCTAGGATTAAAGATGATGGCCCACCAGTTTTTGGCTTCATTATTTCATTACCATCTATCCGAATCTAATACGAACCTGCACAGGTCGGGTGGCTGTGATGGTGGCCGGGGATACTGGCCTTACATTTCCTGTCACTCTTCATCTGCCCTTATACATTGGCCTTCAATGTTCTTCCTAAAGAGGCTTTGCACAGGCTGTCCCTTGTGCCTGCACTGTCTTGTTGCCCTTGTCACTCACTGAGCCCCTACCTCATTACCCAGGAGAACGATACCCTTCTGCATGCAATTTTACACATACCTCGATATAGTTCTTCACCCACTGGGAACTACCAGTGTCATGTGGAAAGACTGCTCAAGACAAACTGTTATCAAGAGAAGAGGGAGTGGCAGTCAAGAGAGACTAACCTCCTGAGTCTCCTTCTCCCACAGCTTTTATTGATCAGAAGCAGAAACTTTTTTTGCAAGAACAAAGATAACAGGATTGCAGGGGTGAGAGATTAGGTGATAAGGAGAAAGAATAAGTAAGGTACTTTTTATTCATATAGAAAAAGGGCAGTACATTTATTTTCTTTTGCTAATTAAAAAACACAAAGGGAGGGGCAACCTATAACCTTTAGGCTAATTTCCTAAAGCCCATTCACATGCATTCCATTGTGTTTACACAAAGGTCACTCACTCAGTTTCTTGGTGTTTACATCCAAGAAACCTATTTCCCTGTGTTTGCAGCAGGGGATTACATTCAGATCACCATTAACACTCAGGACTTTTTTTTTTCCTGAAGTTGGAAATGGGGAGGCAGTCAGATAGACTCCCGCATGCGCCCAACTGAGATCCACCCAGCATGCCCACCAGGGGGCAATGCTCTGCCCATCTGGGGCATTGCTCTGCTACAACCAGAGCCATTCTAGTGCCTGAGAGAGGCCACAGAGCCATCCTCAGCGCCCAGGCCAACTTAGCTCCAGTGGAGCCTTGGCTGCGGGAGGGGAAGAGAGAGACAGAGAGGAAGGAGAGGGGGAGGGCTGGAGAAGCAGATGGGCGCTTCTCCTGTGTGCCCTGGCCAGGAATCGAATCCGTGACTCCTGCACACCAGGCCAACGCTCTACCACTGAGCCAACCAGCCAGGGCCACACTCAGGACTTTTTAACTAAAGTTCCTTTATCTAAATTATAGAGGGTCCAAGATTATAGAGGTGATTCCCAACACCTCAAATACTGCATTTATCACACTGTAGTATACTTTTCTCTTTATGTGCCTGACTTCTGCTTTACACTGCAAACTATCTGAGGGAAGGAATGTTGTCTTATTCATCTTTCAGAAATAATCCCTGCTTTTCAAAAGTTTAGGTTAAGCCTGACTAGGCAGTGGCAGAGTGGATAGAGCATTGGCCTGAGATGCTAAAGACCCAGGTTCAACACTCCGAGGTCATCAGTTTGACCCCAGTTTCATCTGGCTTGAGTGCAGGCTCATAAGCTTCAGTGTGAGGTCACTGGCTTGAGCATGGGATCATAGATATAATCTGTAAAGCCAGTTGCCATGGCCACCATCACAGCTGCCTGACCCATGCAGGTTTGGGTTTGATTCAGACAGACGGTAATGAAACAACGGATCCAAGAACTGGTGGGCCATTAGCTTTAATCCTAGCTTGCACCCGGTGGGCAAGAAATACACACAGTGGGAAAATACTTCCCTTTCCATTCAGGGCTCCCAAAGCCATTGACTCATCTGAGTTTCCTAGAATCAAAGATTTGTACCTCACCAGCCTTATTCGCCTCTGTTCCCCATCTCCTCTTTGCACAAACTCTGCACAAACTGGCTTCTCCTTCAGCACTCTGCCATCTTGGCTGCCTCTCCTTTCCTCTACGTGGCCTTTCTCTGCTCTCCTCCTTCATGGGCTCCTCTGCCCCATTTTATAGTGTAGAAATAAAAACCTTTAATCCAATATACAAACAAGAAAGTCTCTGATACAAATCACTTATCTGAGGCATAATGGGATTCCTCATGAGAGTGCACCACCCCACATCATGCAACAGTCAAGGGTGTGGGGAAAAGCTTAGTCTTAAAACTGAGCCTTAGACTATAACGACCCTGCCTGCTTACAGCCTGTCCCCCACACCCAATGCAAACTATAAGCGAGCAAACATATATATCATATTTACAAATTTATTTGACCAACATAACCCCATGGTTGCTAGCTTGAGCAAAGGGTCACTGGCTCTGCTGGAGCCCCATGGTCAAAGCACATATGGGAAAGCAATCAATGAACAACCAAGTTGCTGCAATGAAGAATTGATGCTTCTCATGTCTCTCCCTTCCTGTTGGTCTGTCCCTCTCTTTCTCTCACTTAAAAAAAAAATTTGGGTCAAGCCAGTTTGCTTTTACAAAAGATCTACAATGTACCTGTTTTTGCTGACTAAAAGAAATACAAAGAGGATTTCCACTTTTACAAAAAATTTTAAAAAAGGTGTTTGTTTTGTGTGAGCTGTTTCTTACAGAGCTGGTGTGTACCCTTAGCCACAAGAGTGTCCTCCCCAAGCTCCTTCCCTGGGAACTACACTCCGCATCTTAGCATCAAGCTACATAGCTTTGAACTGTTTGAGCATCTGTGCTCTATCTTGATTCATTTTATGTATCCCTTAGCAAGGTGTGTTGGAGATATCAAAAAAGCTTAAGAGAGTTTGTAAAGGTGATAAGCATAGCGTAAAACTAGATGTAATTAAGTTTATTTGGTATGATTTAGCAGGCTATTTTTGGGGTCTGGAATGCTCAAAATTTTTTTCTGTATAAATTAATGGTAATTGCTTCTTTGCTTGACCCCATTTTGACTTACAAAGGTATCATAGGAACACTCTACTTTTGGGTAGCAGGGGTGTGAGGTCGGTTGGCAATGGTGGAGGGTCACATTGGGAACCAGGCCCAGGAACTTTGGCTGGAACCGCCCACACTCATGCGCACCAAAAGAAACTTCCCAGGAGCCCTTTGAAAAAGAATGACTGTCTGTCAGCCAATGAAATTTCGCCACATCATATCAACTTGCCATCACCCTACTGACCTACAAATGACCCCCAGTGGAAGAATCCGCATGGCTTCTCTGGCCCCCGTCTCGTCTCATCTCATGGACCAGAGAACCTTGTCCGGGAAGCGCTCTACTAAATAAAGCTTTTGCTATTTCACACTTGGTGGCTATGGCCTTCTTTCTTCCTCGGCGGGGAAAATACCTTATAAGGGATATCTAGCTGTAATAGATATTTTCAAAAAAAATTTTTTCAATGCATTGATGAATCAGTAAAATAAAGTTCAAGTTTATCTCTGCTTTTGTGACTGTATTTCTGCATGCCCCCTCCATCTGTTTAGATTATATCAACTGTTCAAGTCAAATCAAGTCTCACCATCCTCAGAAAGCTGTATGAGCCTGGTCAGGCTGTGGTGCAGTGGATGGAGTGTCATCCTGGGATGCTGAGGATCCAGGTTCAAAACCCTAAGGTTGCTGACTTCAGTGTGGGTTTACCAGCTTGAATGTGGGGTTGCCAGCTTGAGCATGGGATCATCGACATCATCCCTTGGTCGCTGGCTTGAGCAAGAGGTCACTGGCTCTGCTGGAGCCTCCCTGGTCAAGGCACATATGAAAAATCAATCAGTGAACCACTAAGGTGCTACAACTATGATTTGATGCTTCTCACCCCTCTCCCTTTCTGTCTGTCTGTTCCTCCATCTCTCTCTCTCTCTCAAAAAAAAAAAAAAAAGAAAAAAGAAGAAAGCCATGTAAGACTACTCAAGTAGACTCCTCTAGTCATACTAACACCAAGCAACT
Organism: Saccopteryx leptura; assembly: GCF_036850995.1. Classification (NCBI taxonomy): domain Eukaryota; kingdom Metazoa; phylum Chordata; class Mammalia; order Chiroptera; family Emballonuridae; genus Saccopteryx; species Saccopteryx leptura. The sequence goes on from NC_089504.1 coordinate 284,147,888, forward strand.
CTTACACAAGATCGTATTCTGCTGTGTATTGAAGCTATTCTCATACATATCACCATCAGTTTCTTATTAAACTTATTAAAGTACATGTTTCTTGAGGGGAGGCATGTAGCTTCCCAAGCTCCCTATCCTTGATGACCTTCAACATAGTGGGTACTCAGTGTCCATTAAATAATGAATGTATGCAAGAATGAAGAAATGAATTGATATCTTCCTTAACTTATAGTAGCAGTGATCCATTTTGTCCACTTTGGGTCATATCTATAAATAATCTTGTTTATTTTGTCTAACATTATTTTCTCTTCAAGAGATTGTAAGCCCCAGAGACAGGCTGCCTTATAATGTGTTTTTGTTTCCCAAGATTCTGGTAGCAGTGCAGAAAAAAACAGTATCAATTTTGTAAATATTTCTTGAGGAATTGAACCAGCTCCTGTGATGAGTAATAGAAGTAACAAATTTCACAGAGAAGAGATTAGTCTGATGTATTACAATAAATTCTAACCAGTGTCTGTGCTTCTTCATATCACTCTTTTTTTCCTGTTCTGTTCTTGTTCAAGGCTGTGTCTCTAGCTTCAGGCTAAATATTTTAACCAGTGCAGCTCCCACTATTCCCATCTTGTTCAATGCCAACAGCAGTTTTCCTGGTTATTCTTCCTCAGTCAATACCTGCCTTTTCTTGTTCCTTTTCCAAGATGACTCTGAAGATGAACCTTTGGCCTTATCATCAGCCTGCAGGCCTGGTGACATCATAATGGTTTTCTTATAACAGAAACAGCAATAACAACAATAATAATTTACCTTTAGTGAGAGCTTGCCATATAATAGGTGATGAGCTAACTGCTTATTTTTACATTTAAAAATATTTAATAACAATAACTAGTACATTTCATTATAAGAGTTGAATAGTTCAGGAGTATATAGAATCAATAAATATGAGATGCTGAGCATTCTAGATTTTATCAATTAATCCTCATAACACTAATAATAGCTAACAAATATAGAGCCAGGCACTATTTTATACATTTCAGATATGAACTTGTTTTCAGTTGTACCACAATCTGTTGATGTAGAATAGATGTCCTATTGTCTCCATTTTACAGTTGAGGAAACTGAGGTACAGAGAGGCACAGAGATTCATTGACCTGCTGTAGTGACAGTGGTAGAAAGGTTTGAGTCTGAGTTCAGATTAAGGGAGTCCATGTTCTTTTTTTAAATTTTATTTTATTTTTGACAGAGATAGAGGAAGAGTCAGAGAGAGGAACAGACAGACAGGAAAGGAGAGAGATGAGAAGCATCAATTCTTTGTTGCAGTTCCTTTGTTGTTTAGTGATTGCTTTCTCAGATGTGCCTTGACCTGGGGGCTACAGCAGAGTGAGTGCCCCTTGCTCAAGCCAGCAACCTTTGGGCTCACGCCAGCGAGCATGGGGTTATGTCCATGATCCCACGCTCAAGCCAGCAATTCCTTGCTCAAGCTGGTGAGTCCATGCTCAAACTGGATGAGCCCACGCTCAAGCCAGTGACCTCTGGGTTTCTAACCTGGGTCCTTTGTGTCCCAGTCCGATGCTCCATCCACTGCACCACTGCCTGGTCAGGCTCCATGTTCTTTATTACCATGTTTTATTGGCTCTGGAGTAGTGGTAAACCAAGATTATTCTGTTTTATAGGTTTATTTATTCACTTAGTAAATATGTATTGCGAGGTGCCCCATGAGGCTCTAGGGATATTATAGTGAATAAGGCCAACTCCTTTTCCTTGTGGGGCTTCCATTCTAGATGAGGAAACAGAGGCTAGAAAGTACTTGTTGAGCAAGAGTTGTTCAGCCTATATACAACAGCCTTGGGACCCTCAGGTCTGATTGCAAAGCCAATGTTCATTACCCTAAACCATACTGCTTTCCCAAACAGATTCCATATCAGAGGCCATGGAAGACCTTAAGGGTTACTGGAAGTGGGCAATCTGTGTTACCACTGAGGTGTACCCCCAGCAATTACTATCACTTTTCCTTTCCCACTGTCCTCTTCCTCCTCCTTTTCTTTACCACTACCCTGTACCTACCTTCAAGTGCAACAGGGTAGAATTTAGCCCTGATGGGGGCACTGAAGGCCAGCGAGCTTTATGCCTACCACAACCACTGACTGTGGGCATGACTTTACTCATCCTTAAACTATTATAACTTTTAGTATTAGCAGAAATACTATTAATTCTCTCTTCAGTCTCTCTGACAATCTTCCTGCCCCACCTCCTTACCACATTCAAGGCCTTCACAGCCTTTACAAGGGGAAGTTCTGTCTAACCTTAACCTCTCATACAAAGTTCACTCCTCTGGCCTAAGTTAATCTGCCTCAGTCATCGAGAGAGTGGGCATCCCTGTACATCTTTCCTTTTCATTAAGTGAAATTACCTCTGCTCTCTAGGCATTCAGCATAGATCTGTTTCTCAAACTTATATCACTGTGAGATCCTCTCTGAGTTCTCATTATCAGGCTTCACTGTGAGGCACAAAACAACACTACTTTCAGAAAGAATCAGGCCTACTGCCAAGATCAGAGGAAGCTAGTCTGATGGCCCTTCTGAGCACACTTCCTAGTGGGAGCCCTGTGGGGCTGAGCGGTCTGGGGAGCCTAGCTGTCTGCAGCCGAGCAAATGCCAATCAGGGGATAGTCGTTGGGTCCTGGAAAGATCAAAGACTTTCTTCCTAAGTGCTAAGATCTGGAGACTTGAAGAGAAAGGTAAACGTAAATTCAGGAGTCCCACAGAAGGTATGGTAGTCAGACCAAGGTTCAGCTTTCTCCTTCCCCATAACCCTTGGCCTGAGAAAACAAGAACCCCTTTCAACTCTTACAGACATTTTGGAGGGAGGAAAGGGCACAGGGCTGGGCTGCTTTGCCTCCAGTGCCCAGTACAACACAGATCTGGGATCCCCATCACTCAGGCATCAGGGAGCTCTCTGAAGTGCCCATAGGACTAAACCAGAAGAGGGAGTTAGTCAAAAGCCTGAGAGCTGTGGTATCTGCATCCCCATCCCTGTGTCACAATGTTGCCAGATTTCACTTGCCCAAAGTTTGTTGCCTATAGCAATGGCTGCAACAGTAATGTGGAACCAAAGAATGCAGGTGGGGCACTGGATTCAGAAGAGGACATCTCTTTCCACTCCCTTTTGCCCTCATATTCAGATCCCCACAATCCCTCAAATTCAGTTCAATTTTCTCCCACAAAGCTTTTTCAAAGAAATCTGGGCATAGCCAACTTTCCCCCTCACTCTCCTAAAATACATTCACTAATTAGCTCTTGTTTTTCCTTGCTCTGAGTTAAATTCTACATTGGTTTTACTCTTTGGTTGATGTAGGGAAAACAGTTGTGTTAGGCTTGCTGGCTTGCACTTTGCATGATTAATGCATGAGCATGTAGCAAAGCCACATGCCTAGAGCCTGTGTAAGGCTCCAGGTGATTGCCCTCAGGGTAGATTGCTGACAGCTGCCTGCCGCAGAGAGGGGTTGTTTGCTGTTTTTTAGTCTGCTGCCATGAGAAGCGATTTTCCCTTGACCATTTGCTCATCCACCATTGCAAGACTCTGTTAAAGGGGAATGGCCCAAAGCTTTCTAGCTCTGCAGTTCCTCTACTATCTGCCTGAATCCAATGTGAACCTGCCTGGCCTCAGCCACTGGCATTACAGTTGATAACTTAAGGGCAGAGACTTCATGTACCCTACTCCTAGGAACTTGTAGAGTAATAGCCCTAAAACAGGCCTGTCAATCAGTAATCACTGAATTGAGTGGTATAAACATTATTAGTAATAAGAGCTCTGCAGTTTTCAAGCATTTGTTTGAAAGTGTTTGCTATTTGTTGGCACCATAGGCTAAATTGTAGAGAGGGAAGAGATGAACTTGAGTGAAAGTTTTGTTTGGGGCTCTGGGTTTGAAATTTACCCCCTGAAACCATAACACTTTTCTACTTCTGACAATCAAGTTATCTCTAGCAAAAAACATACCCTGTGACCTCTTTGAAGGCCTGACATGAGTTAGACTGGATGTCCAAGCTAGTCATTTCTTCCAGTGCCCTTGTTCTCACTTCACTTACACCCTCCTTCATAAAGCCTTTTGGGGCTAGATCCACTCAAGTCCTGAATATCAACTCAGAGCCTCTATAACTGTAAAGCATTTATAGCCTTACATAGGCTATACAGATGCTCACACACTAATCACGCAAAGTGCAAGCTAGCAAGTTTAACACAGCTGTTTTTCCTATAATAGGTAACTCCACTGATTCCCTATCCCTTCTTCTGGGAAAAAATTAAAATAATAAGATTTTCTTCCCCATGCTGCTTATAGTGAGAATTGTGATAGGTTTGCCTGATTGTATACAAATTATTTTGCCTATTTCTTGCTGATTAGGGGAGTGGCCTGTATCACAGGAACTAAGATGGCTACTATTTTGAGATAAAGGTAACTGGTCTTTTGAGAATTGAACCAATGACCTTCACCTCAATGGCACAAGCTTTAGTTGACACAGACTACCCCATCATGGACTCCATGTTATCCATATCCAAGGGAGCACTAGACATACATAATAGAAGCCACAAGCAATTCAACCCAACAAATAGTTAATGAGGGCATATGGAATGCCAGGCCTCGTGTTAGGCAGGAGAGTGCTCTGAAAATCCCATCATATTTGGCATAAGAAATCTTGGGTTTGAATTATGATTCTGTCACTTAATAGTTATATGACCTTAGGCGAGTCATTTGAACTCCAGAAGTCTTCATTTCCTCATGGATAAAAGGGAAACAATAATTCTTTGCTCACTGGGAGTTTTGTGATGATCAAATGAGATATTATAGATGAAAGTAGTTTTAAATGGTTGAGTGTGAAGTATTATTAGTGTGGAGAAAACAGCTGTGTTAGGCTACTCACTGGTTTGCTGGCTACAAGCACTTTCAACAATTAGTTCATGAGCACATGGCAGAAAGTCATGTGTATGTCTCTATGAAAAGCTATGGGTGCTTTCCCTCCAGGGAAGTTTTTTCAGATTGCTCTCCCACCACTGATTCTCTCAGCTGCCACCATGAGGGGTGGTTTTTCTGATCCCTTGCCCTTCACTGTGAAAAGTAGGTTTTCCTTTGTTTTTTCACTCACTTGTCTTTGCAAGCCTCCAATAAATGGGTATGGCCTGATGCTTTCCTGCTCCACAGTTGTTCTACCATCTGCCTGAATTCAATGAGAACCTGCCTGGCCTCAACCACTAGCATTACATCTGGCATAGTGGGCAGGATTCAGATTAGTTCAGAATGGAGCTGCCAACACTCTTGAAGGGTTGGGTAGAGGAGTGGTCGTTGTTCTCCAATGTATGGTTCCTCATGGCTGTCCTTTTGGGGGCCATGGCTGGGTGGTTTTTACAGCCCTGTGAGAAGAAACAGAGTTTGTGCAAGAGGCTGTCTGAGGTCAAAAGCTCCAGGACAAGTTGCAGACTGAATGCCAACAAGGGCATAAGCTGGAATGGTCATTGGAGAAAGAATTGCATATTTGAGAACTGCAGGTCAGGCTACAGGCTGAGAACCAACAATGGCTTGAACTGGAATGAACACTAGAGAAGGAGGCAGACTGCTCTTGAGAGCTGCAGTGTGAGATGCAGGCTGGTCACCAATGGCCCCTGGAACTGGAACAGTCCCTGGAGAAGGAATTATGGGATCACAAGCTGCAATGTGCCCTAGAAGATGAATATTGGCAGCAACAGTTATTAGAGAAACAACTGTGGGTTCAAGAGCTGTAGCTTCAGCTTCAGGCTGAGAGCTGGCAGTCACAGGAGCCCAAGTGGGCACTGAAGACAGAACTGCATTTATGAAGGTGGAGTAGCTCTGAGTTGCTAGGAACAAGCATTTCCAACTTCTCCTCTTCTAAGGAGGAGATTCAGGCTGAAACTGCTACCCACAGACTCAGAGCCCAGGTGGTGGTCACCAGAAGGTAAAACACCAGCAGCCAAGAGTTCTTCGGGGTAGCACATGCTCCTCTGTAGATAGTTGAGCACTTTGTGGTCTAGCCCTACACGCAGGCAGAGCTGATGGAGTTAGGGTTGAAATTCAAGCAGAAACCCACTGAGCCCCTGGCAGCCTGGTTGCTGCAGTTATGAGACATAGGGGTAGATGGCATCATGCTCTCTGGAACAGAGATAGAGAAATTGGCTGCCATTACCACACACTCTTCCTTGAGGCAGCATCTTCAGAACTTTCATGACAACCCAGGGAACCTTACCCTATTGGAGTGGGTGATGGCAGGCATTTGGACAGTCTGGCAGAACACTGGAGACTTTGCCAGGGTTAGTGAGCTGGTGGCAGACATATAACGAGCTGCTCCAAGTCCTTCAGGAACTAGGTATGAAGAATATTCCTTTCAATCTGAGGCCCTGTAGGCCAGATGAGGAAGTGTTTACAGCAGGGATGAGGGATCTTATTCTCTGTAGTGCCCTGCCAGCCTATTTTGGGTCATTAGTGGCTATCTTAGGCTCCTATGTGGGGCAGCCCATCAGTGTGGTTACACAGATGGTAGAAGATTTGGGTGAGGTGGAGGTAGCATAGAATCATAAATCTGTGAGGGCTACTGCTCTTGCTCCTTCCACCTCCCACCCATCCCCAAAACAGCTAACAAGAGAAACAGGCCTGTAAATGTTACTTGAACACAGATGTGGGTAGATTTGATTGAGGCTGGGTAGATAGGGAGAAATGAGATGGTAAGTATAATTAAGTTCTTTTGGAGTTTTGGCAGCATCTTAAACTAGAATAGAGGTTCCAGCTCCTGAGTCAAATGGCCCCAGCACCTACCAATAAAATGGTTGGTGTACAGGTGGCCTGGTTACAGGATTATATGTTGGAGACAGCTGAGGGAGAGGATGATCCCCAAGACCCATTGTACTAGTTTGAATAGGGGGAAGGCTGAGGGACCTGTCTAACAGGGATGGGCAGGGGCTAGAGGCTCCATGTGGAACTGGCAATTCACTGGTGCCCTTCTAATGTACAATGGGTGTTGGCCTTGGTGGATACAGGTGCAGAATATTTCCTTTTCTATAGGAACTTAGAGAGGTTTGCTGGGACCCCAGTGGTCACTGGTGGTTATAGGGGCCAAAGTGTTCAAGTGAAGCCAATAACCGTTCCACTGGGGATAGGAAGACCACCTCCTAAGCCATACAAGGTATATGTATCTCCTATTTCTGGATATATTTGGAGGGTAAATGTCTTACAAAGACTGTGGTTGGAAACCATAGCAGGGAATTCCACCTGTGGTTCTGGGTCATGAAGGCAGTGTTGTGGGACATACAGCACTTCCTCTCTTGAAATTACCCATTCCCCAGTGTGTGACTAGCACAAAGCATTACTGCCTGCCAAGTTGTTATGAAGAAATCACAAGAACAATCTTTGAACTAGAAAAGGTAAGGATCATCCAGCCAGATCACAGCCCTTACAACTCCTTGGTATGGCCTGTGTACAAACCAGATGGAACCTGGTGAATGACAGTAGATTAAAGAGAACGTAATAAAGTAGTTCTCCCTTTGCATCCTTCTGTTACCTCCATAGATAACCTGATAGATTGGCTAAACCATGGGTTGGGGACATACCACTTTGTGGCAGATTTGGCTAATGCCTTTTTCTCTATTGATATAGTAGCAGAGAGTAAAGACCAATTTGCTTTCACTTGGGAAGGGCGGCAATGGACCTTTACAGTATTACCACAGGGCTATTTGCATAGCCCCACCTTGTGTTATATAGGCTGGTGGCTGCTAACTTGGCTAAATGGAAACAGCCAGAGGTTGTTTATATGTACCATTATGTTGATGATATTATGCTGACCAGTAACTCTCTTCCAGAATTGAAGCAAGCAGTCCCTAGCTTGCTATCCCATTTGAAAGCATGTGGCTGGGTGGTCAATGAGGTCAAGTTACAAGGACCTGGACTATCTCTAAATTCTTGGAGGTTGTCTGCTTGGGTAAGACAAGAGTTATCCCTGACACAGTTATAGATAAGATCCAGGCATTCCCCATGCCCACTATAGTAAAACAGTTACAAGAATTCCTAGGTCTATTTGGGTATTGGCAAGCATACATACCCCATTTGGCTCAGTTACTATACCCCTTATATACCTTACTTGGAGGGAGGTTTGCTGGGATTGGACTAAGCAGGCACAAGGTGATTTGCAGCAACTAAGAGAGTTATTAAGGCCTCACAGGCCTTGAATGTGCTGGATCCTGCCAGGCCCTGTGAGCTTGATGTCCATATAACCTCTGAGGGGTTTAAATGGGGCTTGTGGCAATGGACAGAGAGCTTGTGGTAACCTATTGGATTTTGGTCACAATGTGGAAAGGTGCTGAAATCCATTATTCATTGATGGAGAAACAGTTCCAGCTGTATATGCTGCCTTCCTAGCTACTGAGAGTATTACAACCACAACTCCAGTTATGGTCAAGACAACATACCCTACTGCAGGATGGGTGAGAGATTGGGCAAAAAAACCATGTAGTGGTACAGCCTAAACCTCCATCCTGGCCAAGTGGGTGGGTGTATTCTTGCAACAATGCAAGAATGCTCCAGCCCATTTAGGGCAAAACTGCAGGAAGTCTTGGGTCCAGCCACCTATGTGACCATAGAGTTAGGTGCAGCTGGGGTTCACGAGGCAGAACCTGAAAAGGCAAACACCCATCGCCAAGGATGCCCGGTATACTGACAATTCTAGCAGTGGCCAACCTGCCAAGTGGATGGCCATAGCCTTCCATTCAGCCACTAAGACTATTTGGATGGACACAGGTACAGGCCAAAGCAGCAAATGGGTGGAATTAAGAGCCATATGGCTAGTTGCCTGTAATGAATCTTCACCTCTGGTGATTTGCACCAACAGCTGGGCTGTCTATCATAGAATGACCCTTTGGATTGCTACTTGGCACTATTTGCTATGGGATCAGGCCATGTGGAAGGACTTATGGGAACTAGGATACCAGAAGCAGGTGACCATATATCATGTTACAAGGAATGCCCTTCTAGCCCATCCTGGAAATGATGAGGTAGAGAACTTGGCAAGGGTGCAATGGTTGGAGACAGTGCCCACAGGTGATGTGGTGCAGTGGCTTCACCAGTGTCTGCTCCATGTAGGACAGAAAACTATGTGGGCAATGGTTAAGGTGTGGAACTTGCCTGTGTCTTATGCAGAGGTATTTGCAGCTTGCAATCAATGTGCAGTGTGTTTCGAGGAGTACCCTCGGAGACAACTGGCATCACCTGGACAGATCCAGAGAGGTTGTGTTCCACTGACACAGTGGCAGATAGACATCTTACCAAAGTTGAACAGGTACCAGTATGCCATCACTTGTGTAGATATTGCCACCAGTCTGCTTGCTGCTTACCCTGCCATATCCCAGACCAGAGTGTAGTCAGTCATACAGGCTCTGGACCACCTCAGTGCTGCATATGGGTGGTTGCTCGTCCTTGAAATTGACAATGATACCCATTTCACTGGTTCTATGGTATAGACCCAGTGGCCACTGCTGTGGCCATGCAGAGACTCATTGGATTTGGGCAGACAGTAAAGAAACTATGGAGCCAGAAAATGGTGGGTCATTCTATTTATTAAAGTCTCACAATGGCAGATGAACAAACAGGCAGGGAAAACTGCTTCCCTTTTTCTCAGGGCTCCCAAGCCCCAACTCAATCTCCAGTTTCACACCCCAGACTCATTCTCTGGACTCACCCTCCAGACTCCTAGGCCCCCACAAGTGTCAGCTGGACTCCCAAGCCCCTCAGCGCCCTCTGTTTCTCTAGACTCTAGCAGAACAGGCTGGGGGGAAAAAGCCTTCTCCAGCAAACAGTAACAAACAATTGACCCTCCCAAGCAGGAAGGCAATCTGCAATTTGCAATCTACCTCCCTGAGGGCAAGCACTGCAGCCTTTCAAAGACTACACACACACACACACACACACACACACACACACACACACACACAGCGCTGCCCCCAATAGAAGCAAGCAAACCTAAAAAACACTTATTACAAACTTGTTTGCCCAACATATGGTAAGCAATGCCCAATGTATGGTAAGGTAAGCTCAAGACCTGGGGGTGGACTGGAAATACCATGTTTCCTACCATCCATGGGCTGCTAGAATCACTGAGAGATATAATGAAGTCTTTTTTTTGTTTTTGTTTTTTTTTGTATTTTTCTGAAGCTGGAAACGGGGAGAGACAGTCAGACAGACTCCCGCATGTGCCCGACCGGGATCCACCTGGCACGCCCACCAGGGGGCGACGCTCTGCCCACGGGGGGGGGGGGGCAATGCTCTGCCCCTCCGGGGCGTCGCTCTGTTGCGACCAGAGCCACTCTAGTGCCTGAGGAAGAGGCCAAGGAGCCATCCCCAGCGCCGGGCCATCTTTGCTCCAATGGAGCCTCGGCTGCGGGAGGGTAAGAGAGAGACAGAGAGGAAGGAGAGGGGGAGGGGTGGAGAAGCAGATGAGCGCTTCTCCTGTGTGCCCTGGCCAGGAATTGAACCTGGGACTTCTGCACGCCAGGCCGATGCTCTACTACTGAGCCAACCAGCCAGAGCCTATAATGAACTCTTAAAGCAGGCACTGAGACAGAAGGGGGGCACCAGCTCCCTTTATGGATGGACATGCCGCTTGTGGATGGTACTCCGGATTTTGAATGAGAGACCTCGACAGGGGGGCCCAGCTCTGGCGGAGGCCCTCCTGCACCTAGCAGCTGTTCCCACCTAGTTGCAAATACACACCAAGGGCACTTGACTCAAGCTGGGCTTTGGATGGCAGAGCAATGTTGTAAGGTACCAAAAAGCTGAAAAATTAATATTAATATTCTGGGAAGAAAGGTCAGGCTTTCCTGTCAGGCTTTCTTGTCCCATCCCTCCTCTGAAGAGGGAAGGGAAAAGAATGTAGAAGTTTCTGACTTGCAAGAACAATGGGTCATTTAGTTTTAAATCTAAAATAAAGTTTAACCGAGAAACTTCTTCTCTTTCAATGGGAGACAAAATTTACATACCACCTTGCGTTGATTGTAGTTCCTTCTCTTTCCTGGAATCTTGAGAGTAAAATATCTTTAGGCTAGTGAGGGAAGATGAACACTAAAAGATTTGTAAACATCTTTGATTGTGTTACCTTGAAAGTCTTAATGTTTCTGTGTATCCCCTAAATAAATGTTGTCAGCTTGTGCCATGATGGCATGCTCTCCCCCACCCTGTGTGTGATCAAGGGTATATAAACAGCCCCTGAAATATTTTTGGAGCTCACACATGATTTGGGTCTGCTGCCCCATGTAAGCCATATGCGGCTGGCATATTTAATAAATCTCCTCCTTTAATAAAACTCTTCATAATTCATCTGGACTGGGTGTCTCTACGTAAACCCGCGGAATTGAGATACCGGTACTTTACAAAAGCAACATGCTCCTGCCTGCCCCAACAGTCCTCCTTAAAGGACAGCGGCTTCAGTGGACATGGCCCTGGACTGTATAGGCCCCCCACCTACAATGTTAACTACCTGGACAACCAGCACCTGGTCGCCTAAGGTAGAAGTGCATTATCCCTTGAGTGCTCAGGGAGACAGTATTATGAAGGGCACCTTTGTCACTTCTTTATGGCCTATAATGAGTTCTTCCATTTTATTGCACATCAAACCAGCAGATCCTGGTGTACAGGCCAATAAGGTTTGGTACGCCCTCCCGGGGCAGCCTCTGGTACCTGCTACTATGTTGTCTGCAGATAAAACTCTGGCCTGTATTCTGCCATAAAGGAAAGATTTACCTCTCTTGGTGTCACTGACAATTCTCCTTTTTCACCCATAGCTTATGCTTTTGTAATTATGTTGTGGTCTGTACTGTTTCTCTTTATGTAACATACCTCACTCCTCACGCAGGAACCATGGCAGAAGATACTTGTCATGTAGATTGTGAGGCTAAGGGAGTGCAGTGTGGGGAAAACAGCTGTGTAAGGCTTGCTCATTGGTTTACTGGCTCAAGCACTTTGCACAATTAGTATGTGAGCACACTGAAGAAAGCTACCTGTGTGTCTCTATGAAAAGCTATGGGTGCTTTCCCTTGGGTGATTCTCCCAGATTACTCTTCTGCCACTGTGAGTTACAGTTTCCTGATTCCCTCAGCTGCCACTGCGAGGGGCAGTGTTCCTGATCCCCTGCCTTCCACTGTGAAAAATAGATTTTTCTTTGTTTATTTGTTTGCCTGTCTTTGTGAGTGTTGGTCAAATAAGTTTGTAAATATGATATATAGGTTTGCTTGCTTATAGTTTGCATTGGGTGTGGGGGACAGGCTGTAAGCAGGCAGGGTTGTTATACCCTAAGGCTTAGTTTTAAAACTAAGCCTTTCCCACCCTAAGGGACTTTGTATCAGAGACTTCCTTGTTTGTATATTGGATTAAAGGTTTTGATTTCTACACTATAAAATGGGGCAAACCAGGAGCTTGCTCTCTCTTGGTTCCTGAGATTAGCATTAGTGGACAGAGCAGAGAAAGGAGAGCAGAGAAAGGCCACGTGGAGGAAAGGAGAGTCAGCCAAGATGGCAGAGTGCTGAAAGAGAAGCCAGTTTGTGCAGTTTTGTGCAGGGAGAAGGAAGGAGATGGGGAACAGAGGTGAATAAATCTGGTAAGCTAAAAACCTTTGATTCTAGAAAACTTGGATAAGTCAGAGGCTTTGGGAGCCCTGAATGGAAAGGGAAGTGTTTTCCCACTGTGTGTATTTCTTGCCTGCTGGGTGCAAGCTAGGATAAAGATGATGGCCCACCAGTCCTTGACTCCATTGTTTCATTACCGTCTGTCCAAATCAAGTGTGAACCTGCACGGGCCAGGCGGCTGTGATGGTGGCCGTGGCTACTGGCTTTACAGTGAGTCTTTAATAAATAGGTATGGCCTGATGCTTTCCGGCTCCACAGTTACCCTACCATCTGCCCGAACTCAGTGCAAACCTGGCTGGCCTCAACCACCAGCATTACAATTAGTTTTCCTTAAAGCGAACAAGTCTCTACCTTTCAGTCTGTTAACTTTGGGCTGATTCCAACTGGGCTGAATTTCATCCAGAGAGAAACATCCTTGAGGAACAAAATCAGGGCTCCATCCACTTGAAGAAGGAAACAGTTTTGTGAGAATAACTCTTTTTCCTTCCACAAGGGTCTCTCTAGCTTCCCAGCTGGTGAAGGGGCTGTTGATATTAGACTATCTGAACGGGCTGCAGCTAACCGCTTAATAAAGGCCCCAAGCCGGGAAATCACATGCACAAAATACACAGCATTGACAGATGTATTTGGGTAGACACCCAAATAGATATTTAGATATTTGGGAGCAAATCATTCTAGACAAATAATTTAAAAATAAAATTTGACCATAATTGCCATATGACAGAAACCTCCCCATAAATTCTACTTGATTTAAAAAGATGTGTACACTCTAATTGGGGACCAGTTGGACCTTTTACAACTAATTGAGTTGCAGAAATATTAACAGTCATAAACATGTTGGTCTAGGACTTAACAAAACAAATTAAGTGAGAAATAAGAGTGACCCAAATTTGGGAAACCTGTAAAGTAGATAGAGTTCAGGAAAGGTAAAAAAAAAAATTGGAGAGCTTTAAAAAAATTCAAGACTGGGAAGATTAAGGAATTTAATTCCCTAGAAAAATTATTAAGCTAGGAATACATGAGAAATAGATGAATAAAAATATAGTCATTTATTCTTTTGACTTTTATTGCACATGAGATGGCAGGATATGTTCTAGCTGCTGGAGTGTGGAGTAGATCCTCATTACCTGCAAGGTGTATCCATCTGCCAGCCATTAAGAAATCACATCTGTACCTTGTTTTGGAGCCTCACAGGTAGGACATACGGTCCCCAGTGACACCTGGGAGGTTGTGCCCTCCCCCACAGAGTCTATGGGGACAGCATGCAGCCAATGACTAATTGTTGGATGTGGGGGTGCGAAAAGCTCAGCTCCTTAACCTCAGGGTGGGACAGCTTTGTGGTGTCATCATCTAGAGCTCCCCTGGAGGCTAGCTTGGGGCTAAACTTCAGCTTAATCTGCAGCTGGTTTCTCCTTGTCCTATTCTTTTTCTTTCATGTCTACAGGTTTCACCTGAAAGTTCTCCCTCAATCAAGTATTTGCTTAGGAATGTTTGTATCAGACTCTGCTTTTAAGAAACCCAATTTATGGCAAAGTGCAATATTGAAATTCTGAAGCAGTCTCCACCCTCTGGGAGTTTGTTTTGGCAAACAAATAAATCAAGTAACAACAAATAAACAGGTACTTCCAGCATAGCATAACAGTGATAGCTTCAGAAAGTACACAGTGCTCTTGGCACAGGCGTGGTCACAGAGAGATTTTTAGAATTGAAACTTCTGATCTTAACCAGGAGCTAGCTGCCTGGGTAAAGGGGGGTTGTGGCACAGAATTTGCCAGGCAGAAAAAAAAAAGAGGTATAGAGGTAGAATGAGAGACACTGCAAGATGCCTTCTCAAAATTGAAAATGATTCAGTGTGACTGAAGCCAAGGGTGCCAGTGGCCAGAAAAAAGAGTAGAGAGGTTAATGTGGTCCAGATTATGAAGGGCCTAGTGAGCTACTAACAAGCTTGTACTGTATCCAGGGCAAAGAAACAATGAAGGGTTTTAAGCAGAAGATATGTAAGGCCAGTGGCCGTGGCAGATTCGCATTGAATTTGAACAGACAGTAAAGAAACTGTGGAGCCAGAAAATGGTGGGACATTCCATTTATTAAAGTCTCAAAATGGTGGACGAGCAAGCAGGCAGGGAAAACCGCTTCTCTCTCTCCAGGCTGATGACCAAACAGGCTGGGGGGTGGGCGGAACCTTTTCCCACAAACAATAGCAAAAAATGGCCCCTCCCAATGGTGGCAGACAATTCGCAATCTAAAATCTTCCGCCCGAGAGCAAGCACCTGCAGCTGTACATAGACTATACACACATGGTGCTGCCCTGTGCTCATGTACCAATTAGACAAAGTACAAGGGAGCAAGCCTAACACACTGTTTGTCCAACAGGATACATTATACACTATTTTTTAAAAATTCCTGGGCTGTAAAATGAAAAAAATGACTTAAAAGGGAAAGTTTGATGGTAGGGTAATGACACCAGTCACTATTTCAGTTTTTTAAATTTTTATTTAGAAAATTAAATTTAACAGGATGACATTGATTAATTAGACTACATAGATTTCAGGTGAACATTTCTATAGCATTTGAACTGTTGGTTATGTTGTATACCCATTACCCAAAGTCAAATCATTTTCCATCACCTTATATTTGTCCCTCTTTAAACCCTCCCCCAAACCCCTCCCCCACATTTTGCTTTCCCTGGTAACCACTTCAATTTTATCTATGTCCATAAGTCTCAGTTTTATATCCCAACTATGCGAAAAATCATAAAGTTCTTAACTTTCTCTGATTTACCATATTTTTCGCTCCAAAAGACGCACTTGACCATAAGACACACCTAGGGTTTTAAGGAGGAAAATAAGAAAAAAAATATTCTGAACCAAATTGATAGATATGTAAATTCCAAACTGCCCTCTCGATGTTCCGCTTATCTGTTAGACCTCACCCTTACTGGACTATTGCCCCTGAGACAGAGGAATTCCAAAAAGCTGACAAGCCACCCCAAGGAGGAGCTCCAGACACACCAGGACTTTTGATTCAACACCCACATGCTCCAAGCCCCCAAGGAGGAGCATTCCAGACATACCAGGACTTTTGCCTCAGTATCCCCTCAGCAAACACTATATAACTTGCCCCTAGTCTGTAACTGGCGCTCTTCTCCTGGAGAAGTGCCTGGCAGGGTTCCTTTCTTCCTTTCAATAAAGCCTGTTACTCTGGTCTTTCGGACTCCCATGGATTCCAACACAAATGGTATGTTAAAATATTTAATAAAATACCATATTTTTTGCTCCATAAGATGCATGGACATTTTCCTCTTCACTTTTTTGGGGGAAAAGTGTGTCTTATGGAGTGAAAAAATATGGTACTTATTTTACTCAGTATAACATTCTCAAAGTCCATCCATGTTGTCCTAAATGGCAATATGTCATCATTTTTTATGGCAGAGTAGTATTCCATTGTATATATGTACTATTTCTTAGTCCTCTATCGAGAAATACTTTGGTTGTTTCCATGTCTTGGCCACTGTGAATAATGCTGCAATGAACATGGGGGTACAAGTGTCTTTACATACCAATGTCTCTGGGGTATATACCCAGTAGAGGGATTGCTGGGACATATGGTAGTTCTATTCTTAATGTTTTGAGGAACCATCATACTTTCTTTCATAATTGTGGTACTAATTTGTAATTTGTATTATCAGCAGTGTATGAGGGTTTCTTTATCTCCACAGCCTCTCCTACACTTGATATTACCTATCTTGTTGATAAAAGCCAATTTAACAGGTATGAGGTGGTATCTCATTGTAATTTTGATTTGCATTTCTCTAATAGCTAGTGAAGATGAATATCTCTTAAAATATCTTTTGGCCATTTGTATGTCTTTTTGGGAGAAATGTCTGTTTAGGTCCTTATTCCATTTTTTTAATTGGATTATTTGCTTGTTTGTTGCTGAGCTTTGTGTGTTGTTTATATTATATATTTGGATATTAACCCCTTATCAGAGCTGTTGTTTGCAAATATTATCTCCCATTTAGTTGGCTGACTGTTTTGTTGTTGTTGTTCTATTTCTTTTGCTTTGTAGAGCTTTTTAGTTTGATATAGCCCCATTTATTTATTGTTGCCTTTAATTCCTTTGCCTTTGGGGTCATATTCATAAATTGTTCTCTATAGCCAAGGTCCATGAGTTTAGTGCCTATATTTTCTTCTATTTAATTTATTGTTTCAGCTCTTATATTTAGGTTTTTGATCCATTTTGACTCTTTTTTTAAAATATTTTATTTATTGATTTTTTAGAGAGAGAGGAGTGAGAGAGAGAGAGACAGAGAGAGAGAAGGAGGAGGAGCAGGAAGCATCAACTCCCATATGTGCCTTGACCAGGCAAGCCCAAGGTTTCGAACTGGTGACCTCAGTGTTCCAGGTCGACGCTTTATCCCACTGCGCCACCACAGGTCAGGCTTTTGATCCATTTTGAATTAATTTTTTTGCAGGGGGACAAACTGTAGTCAGGTTTTATTCTTTTGTATGTGGTTTTCCAATTTTTCCAGCACCATTTATTGAAGAGGTTTTCATTTCTCTGCTGTGTGTTTTTGGTTCCTTTGTCAAAGATTATTTGTTCATATATATGTGGTTCTATTTCTGGGTTCTCAATTCTGTTCCATTAGTCTGTATGTCTGTTTTTCTGTAAATTCCATGCTGCTTTGATGCTTGTGGCTCTATAGTATAATTTGAAGTCAGGTAGTAGGACACTTCCAGCTTCATTCTTTTTTGTCAAGATTGCTTTGGCAGAGTTCTGAGATGGTGACAGAGTAGGCAGATGTTCCAACTGCCACCTCCCAGGACCAAATTGGATTACAAATTAATTTAAGAATAATCATCTAGAAAAACCAACTTTGGACTAAATGAAGAGCAGTCTATAACCAAGGATCACAGAGGAAGTCACAACGAGACTGGGAGAAAGGCGGAGACACAGAAAGGACTGCCCCATTCCCAGGAGCGAGTGGCTGAGGATATGGAGGGACTCATGCTGTGGGGAGGGTCACCCTGAGAGGGGAAGGTCCTCAGCGCCAGGCCAGTTGCTCCAGCCTAGAGTCCCAGAGCCTAGAAGAGGCACCCACACAGCATTTGGCAGCTGTAATGCTGGTGGTTCAGGCTAGGCAGGTCCACATTGGATTCGGGCAGATGGTTGAGAAACTGCAGAGCCAGAAAGCATTAGGGCCATTCTGTTTAATAAAGTCTCACAATAGTGGACAAGCACTCAGGCAGGGGAAAACTTCTTCTCCAGAACACAAATAGCAAGAACAGCCCCTCACTGTGGCAGGCAGGCAGGCAACCTGCCATCCACAATCCCCACACTCTCTCGGGTGCAAGCATCCATAGCCTTATATAGGCCATATACATGTGGCTCTGCTATACACCCACACACCAAACAGGCAAAGTGCTTACAGCTGGTAACCCCACGAGCAAGCCTAACAGCTGCCCCGCATTTTACCCCTTTAGGGTTGCTCACGTCACAATCTACATGACATCAAACAGAGACTACAACAATAGCAAAAATTACACAATAATTACAAAGGTGTCCTTCATAATGTCTCCCTGAGCACTTTGCCCAAGGTGCAAACTGGAGGCCCACCTCCAACTCCCCACGCCATAGTGCCAACAAGACCACCCATCATGGGGGGGTGCTGTACAGACCAGGGCCATGTCCATGGAGAGCAAAAAGTGTCCATGGTGTATTTATGCAATGGGGTGAAAAGCAGCTTCCTGGTGTAGAAGGGCACCCACTGAAGCTGGCCCCCCCAATGAGGGTCTTTCATACTGTCCAAAGGTGGCACGTTCATTCAACAAGGCAGCCAGTGCCCCCCTCTGGTTGTAGTCCAAGAGTCAATCCATGATAGACAGCCCAGCTGTCTGTGCAAATCACCAAAGTAAAGGTCCATTACAGGCAACTAGGTTCACATAGGGCGTTAGGCCTCTCCCCTCATCCCTGTAGTCAGGGTAGTCCTGAAGACACTGCCCCAAGGGGCAGTGCATGGCAACAGTGGTGAACCTCTACACCTCTGCTCCAGAGAGCATAATGCCATCCACCCCTATGTCCCACAATCACAGCAAGCCTACCAGGGGCTCAGTAGGTACTCTTTGCTGCTGGGTTTTTACCTTCTGGATGACCACTGGCCAAGCTCTGAGTGTGCAGGCAGCAGCTTCAGCCCGAGCCTCCTCATTCTCAGAAGAGGAGCTGGAAATTCCTGCTCCTGCTGACTCAGAGCCATTCCACTGGCACAACTCCATCTTCAGCTCCTGTGGCTGCCAGCTCTTGGCCTGAAGCTGAACCTGTAGTTGTTCCTCCAACAACGGCTACTGTCAACATTCAACTTCCAGGGCAAACTACAACTCACAAACCCATTTGGCTTCCTTCTCCAGTGCTTGCTCCAGTTCAAGCTGTTGCTGCCACTGGGTTTGCAGCTCATTGGAGCTCTCAACATTGGGAGGCCTCTCATAGGGCATAAAAAACAGCCTGCCCACAGTCCCCAAAAGGACAGCCATGGAGAGCCATAAGAACAACCAGTCCTCCAGCCCACCCCTCAAGGGTGGCTGCGGCTCCTTACTCTGAATCCTTCCCACTATGCCAGATGTATGCCAGTGGTTGAGGCCAGGCAGGTCCACATTGGATTCAGGCAGACAGTAGAAAATCTGCAGAGCCAGGAAGCATTAGGGCCATTCTGTTTAATAAAGTCTCATAAGAACAGACAATCCACACAGGCAGGGAAAAACCTCTTCTCTGGAACACAAACAGCAAGAATGGCCCCTTACAGTGGCGGGTAGGCAACATGCTATCCATGATTCTCAATCTCTCTTGAGCACAATCACCCATAGCCTTATGTAGGCCATATACAAGTGGTGCTGCTAAGCACCCATGCACCAATCAGGCAAAGTGTTTACAGCTGGTAACCCCACAAGCAAGCCTAATAGATACTCCCCAGCACTGAAAAGAGCTGAGGTTTCTGTCTGCAAGAAAGAGACAGAGCTCTAGGAGGCTCAGGCTTCTTCTTAAAGGGCCAGCACAGAAAATATTGTTCACAGCCACTTACACAGGTGTATGCTGGTGGCCAAGACCAGGCAGGTCCACAATGGATTCAGGCAGACAGTAGAAAAACTGCAAAGCTGGAAAGGGTTAGGCCATTCTGTTTAATAAAGTCTCACAATGGCAGACAAGCACACAGGCAGGGAAAACTGCCTCTCAGTCAAACAAACAGCAAAATGGCCCCTCACAGTGTGGTCACGTAATCTGTGCATCTGCAATCCTCCATCTCTCTCTAGCGCAAGCACCCTTAGTCTTATATAGGCTATGCACACATGCCTCTACCAGGTGCTTTCACACTAATCAAGCAAAGTGCTTGCAGCTGGTACACCAGCGAGCAAGTCTAACACAGCTACCCCATATTCTACCTCTTTAGTGTTGCTCGCTTCACAATCTACATGACAGGAAACAGAGAGACTACAGCAACAGCAAAAGTTATACAATAATTGCAATAATAGAATTGGTGCTGACTGCCATGCACTACTGGTTGGGTTGGTTCTTGTCTTTTTGGGTTGGCATCAGCCATTGTTTGTAACCTGCCTTGGGCTACCTGTCCAGAGCTACTGCTCTGTTTGCTGTTTGTGTCTGCATTTTCTGTGCCTGGGTAGTGTGGGAAGGGCCAACCTGTGAACAAGATCACCTTCCTCTTACTTAAAGATGACCATAGCTCCTTAAAATCCTTAAGCTCCATAAGATTTGGCTCTACTTTTTAGCTACTTCACCTCCTCTTGCAGCCCCAAGCTCCAGAAGATTTTCCTTCACTTTTCAGCTGCTCCACCTCCTCTTGCAGCCCCAAGCTCCAGAAGATTTTCCTTCACTTTTCAGCTGCTCCACCTCCTCTTGCAGCATGGTCTTTCCACAGTCTTCTACAGAAAAACTGTAGTGCGGGCTGAGACTGGCCTCACCCACCAACTCCTCTACAAGCTGCAAGCTTGATGTGTTAGGGCAGCTGAGGTTGGGAATACAACTTCAGTGTGACCCCCTACTTCAGGGGCTCCTTGGTCAGGAGCTCTGTATGGGGAAAGTGGCCCCTACTCTAGAGCCTAATTCCTCAGACACTGCTGAGTACTCCAATTCTATTTCTCCCCAATGAGGTAAGCAACAAGTTCAGATTGAATGGGGCTGACAGTTCCGTCTGCAGAAGTTTTTCCAGCTGGTGTGCCGCTGGTCTCAGGGAGGAAGACTGAGAGAGTCTTTTCCTGGTGCTTACTGTATCCCCACCCAGAAAGTGGCCAAGCCCTTCAACAATAGGCTCACAGGGACTCATACTTTAAATTTCTGTGATGCAAGTCTTTCTCTCTTCCCTCTATGGAACCTAGCCCAGCTAGGAAGAATATCCTGCACCCAAGCCAGCTGACTGTGACACTCCACCCTATCAAATGTACATTAGCTGCTGTTCCAATGTTGACCACAGAAAGCAGAACTCACTTCAGCTGGGCCCAGTGTCTGATGAGACCTTCCTTAGGACATGCTGCCAGCAAGGATTGTTAGGTCCAGAACCAATGTTCTCCACAGCTGGCCACTGGATGTGCCAGCCCTGGGCCTCCCTGGGGGAACCTGGTGCAGACCAGTGGGGGACATTGCCCATGACTGGCCCTCAGTAACCTTCTTGGAGCCACAAGAAATCCAGAGTTTGTGGCTCCCTTTGCTGGGCCCAGGTGCACATGCAAATACTAAGCCATACACCTAGGTTGGCTTTTACCCACTCTGGGCATGGGGGAAGGTCCACCAAAGGCCAATGTTCCCAGAGCCCTCCCTTCTGCAGCCTCTGTCTACTGGCTGCTTGTTGGGGTTGGCCACTGAAGAAATCTCTAGTGGATTATAGAGCCTGGAGCAATTCAGGGATTAGGAAGGGTGGTGGGTGTGGCTCTGCCCCTCGGACCCAGGTGGCAGTCTGTCCAGACATCAGTAGGGATGTGGCCACCAGGAGTCCAGTGGGTATGGCCTCCTAGACCCAGAGATGTGGTCTGCCCACAGTCCAGACAGTTTCTACTGAGCCTCCCATGAGGCAGAAGCACCAGTCATAGACTGGGGAGTGTGTGTGTGTGTGGGGGGGGGAGGGGAGCTCCAGCCTCAATGCCAGAAAAATGGGTCACTGACATGTCCCTTGCTTCCTGGCTTCTCAGAATGTTCCAGTCTCCATAGGGTGGGGCAGGAGAGATTCCCAAGGTTTGGTCAGTTGCTTTCCCCTAGAGTGATGCCACACAGAGGGGACTGGTCCACCCAAGAAGGATGGTGACTATGGTATTGGACAATGACTCACCACAGGGTTTCTAGTGGCTGTCCTCCACAGTGTCTCTCTCTGGACCACCAACTTCACCGTCTCGTCATGCAACTCTAGTCCTCTCAGCCTTCGCTCTGCCAGAGCCCTGGTTAAGTGGCTGTGAATAAGATTTTCTGGACTGCCCCTTTGAGACAAAGTCTGCATCTCCAAGAGCTCTCATCTCTTTCTTATAGACAGAAACTTTGGCTCTTTTCATTGCCAAATGCTATGTGGGTGCCTCTTCTTGGCTCTGGTGCTCTAGGCTGTGGTGCTTGGCCTGGGGCTTAGGACCCTCCCCTCTTATGGTGAACCTCCCCACAGTGAGAGTCCCTCTATATAAGGGGTCCCCAACCTACGGCCCGCGGGCTGCATGCGGCCCCCTGAGGCCATTTATCCGGCCCCCACTGCACTTCCAGAAGGGGCACCTCTTTCATCTGTGGTCAACATTGGAACAGCAGCTAATGTACATTTGATAGGGTGGAGCTTCACAGTCAGCTGACTTGGGTGCAGGATATTCTTCCTGGCTGGGCTAGGTTCCATAGAGGGAAAAGAGAGAGACTTGCATCACAGAAATTTAAATAATGGGTCCCTGTGAGCCTATTGTTGAAGGGCTTGGACACTTTCTGGGTGGGGACACAGTCAGCAGATGCATCCTGTGCTCCTGGAGTACTGTATGTGGCGGTGCCGCAAAGTGCGGCATTGCTCACGTACAGTACTACTTCCGGTGATGCAGGATGCATGCGTCATGGCTTCAGAAGTATGTCATATCACTTGTTATGGCTAGCAGTGACAAATATGGAACCGGACATTGACCATCTCATTAGCCAAAAGCAGGCCCATAGTTCCCTGAAATATTGGTCAGTCTGTTGATTTAAATTTACTTCTTTATTTTAAATATTGTATTTGTTCCCATTTTGTTTTTTTTACTTTAAAATAAGATATATGCAGTGTGCATAGGGACTTGTTCATAGTATTTTTTATAGTCCGGCCCTCCAACGGTCTGAGGGACAGTGAACTGGCCCCCTGTGTAAAAAGTTTGGGGTCCCCTGCTCTATATCTTCCACCACCACTCGCTCCTGGGAGCAGGCAGTCCTTTTTGTGTCTCCGCTCTTCCTACCAATCTCAATGTGGCTTCTTCTGTGATCCTTGGTTATAGACTCCTCTTCGTTTAGTCCAAAGTTAGTTTTTCAAGATGATGATTCTTAAATTAATTTGTAATCCAATTTGGTCCTGGGAGGTGGCAGTTGGAACATCCACCTACTCCGTCACCATCTTAGAATCCCTAGAGGTTTAAGTTTCACTCTCAGGAAACTCACAGTCTGGTGGGAGAAAGCAGATAATTAAAAAGATTACTAGAATACAATGCATATGTTTTGAATTAAAGTTATGGGGTGGATCTCAGGGGTTGATGGGACTGAGGATAGAACAAGTACTTCAAAGTATTAGTCAAAACTAAAACTGCAGATAGTTAAGGGGTTGGGGTAGGTGTAATGCCAGTAGCTGAGGCCAGGTAGGGTCACATGGATTTGAGCAGACGGTAGAGGATCTGTGGAGCTGGAAAGTGCTGGGCCATTCCTGTTTATTAGTCTCGCAATGGTGGATGAGCAAACAGGCAGGGAAAAACTCTTCTCCTGGCAGCAGGCAAACAAATAGCAAAGTGGCCCCTCACAGTGGTGGGCAAGCAATCCACGATAACTCATGAGTCAACGCACCAGTAGCCTTACCTAGGCTACACATATGTGGCTCTGCACACATGGCTCTGCCACATGCTCATAAACTAATTATGCAAAGTACAAGTGAGCAAGCCTAACAGCTGTTTTCCTTACACTACCTTTCCTCTTTCTGTCTGTCCAGTTTTTTCAAAAGAAAGCTTGCATGTAATCCCAATTTGCAAAAACAATGGCACTATGTTTAGCAGGGTGTCTGCTTGGTGTCAGCTCCCCACATTATGGCAGCGTCTACTTATAGGAGATCCTCAGAACTCTGAGGATTTCATGATATCACGGTCTGAGAGGCGTGGAACTCAAGAGCACTAAAACTCTTCCTAATGCTATGATGTTACAGTGAATTATTTTGTCTCTGAGTTAAGGGTACTAAAAAAACCCTTTCCAGGTTGTTCCAGCCTTTCCTTCCTTGTCCGACTGTTGTAGCCTATATAAGGCTACAGGTACTTTCCCTGTGCATGGATCTCTTGCCCACCGAGACCGGTGGTTTTCCTGGGTGCTTGCCCACTGCCCTGCTGTGAGAAGAGGTTTTCCCCTGTTTGCTCACCCACTATTGTGAGAATCTAATAAATGGGCCCAACATTTTCCAGCTCCACAGTTCCTCTACCGTCTGCCCAAATCCAATGTGAACCTGCTTGGCCTTGCTCACCGGCATTACAGGTGGAAGGATGGAAGGTGAAAGGGAGGTAGACATACAGAAGGAGGGAGGGGGGAAGAAGAAGGAAGGAAGGAAAGAAGGAAGGAAGGAAGGAAGGAAGGAAGGAAGGAAGGAAGGAAGGAAGGAAGGAAGGAAGGAAGGGAGGGAGGGAGGGAGGGAGGGAGGGAGGGAGGAAGGTAGGAAGGAAGGAAGGAAGGAAGGAAGGAAGGAAGTAAGGAAGGAAGGAAGGAAGGAAGGAAGGAAGGAAGCTACCGATTTAGGTCAATGTACAGATAAGGAATCTGAGGCCAGAGGTTCAGTAACTTGCTTAAGACCATACAGCTAATTAGGAATCAAGCTGGGCCTAGAATCTTGATCTTTGATTCTCAGGCCAGTGTTTTTTCTTGCTATATCTGAGATCTTATGCTTCTGATTTGCCTAGTTCACATTCAGTTGTATCTTCAGATTTTTCTGAGCTGTAGTAAAAGAACTGTGTATATCAGGCTTTCAAATAAGATTGGTTCATTATAATGTTGATGACATGCTATAGGAACTTAAATCTCATTTAGATCAATTAGCCAGTGGTAAAATTGGTTTTGGTATATGTTTTTTTACTTAGTTGCAGAACCTATCAATGACATTAAATAAAAACTATATTTTAAAATATCATGAAAATAAGGCATGGAAAGAATATTAAAAACGGTAATCAAAACCATTGTTAAGAGTGCAGTGGTTACCAGAGGGAGGGGGGTTGGGGCGGGGGAGGGGCATAAAGAGGGACAAATATAAGGTGACAGAGGATGATTTGACTTTGGGTAATGGGTATACAACATAATCAACTGCCCAAATGATGTGTAGATTTTTTCCCAACATCTATGTACTCTAGTTGACCAATGTCACTCTGTTAAATTTAATTGTCTAAATAAAAAAAAATCATTGTTGGCATGTGGTCTTTCATAATGAAAGACCTTTCACAGCTAAAATCCCTTTTAATTTGCATCATGGCAGCCATAAAAAACTAACCCAGGAGGAAGCCCCTTTCTTGCTGGGGACCCAGGCTTTGGTTCCCTTTCATCAGAGTTGACCTAACTTTAAACAAACACCACAGACTTGATGGCATGAAAACTCTACCACAACCTCTGTTAAAATTCTCAAGAAAAATTAGAATCATGACTTCCGTACAGATTCAGAATGAACACACATTAGAGATTTTATTTAATTCAATCAATAAGAGAACGAGGTAGATATTACAGCTCATTCTAAAGCAAATTCAAAAGACAACAAACCCATTTCTATATCAGAAATATTAAAATGAATATGCAGAATAAAGTTAAACTGGCTTCTTCAACAGGGGATATGAGAGTTGACCAAAACTATCAGAAGGTACAGAATTTGTCTGTAGACATACAGACAAAAAATATTTTGCAGTGCCATCAGTTACCTACAATTTACAGAGTAGTAAGATAGGTCCCATAGAATCAAAATCAGATAACACAAAAGTGAGAAACACATAGTTTTCCAGTTATGTGCAATTTCTTTTCTTACCTATGAGAAAAACAGAGGCATATTTTACAGACACATGGATCTCAGGTTTCTTTCCCTGTATTGTACATGCATACAAAAATATACATGTGTGTGTATATGTGTGTGTTTACATGTACTTTTAAAAGTAAAGTTTCACAAAATAGTACTTACCCTTATTACATGCAATATATCTTGATATATATTTTTTATTTTTGTATTTTTCCGAAGTGAGAAGTGGGGGTGGGGAGGCAGACAGAGAGACTCCCACATGCACCTGACTGGGATCCACCAAGCATGCCCACCAGGGGGCGATGCTCTGCCCATCTGGGGCATTGCTCCACTGCAATCAGAGCCATTCTAGCGCCTGAGGCAAAGGCCATGAAGCCATCCTCAGTGCACGGGGCCAACTTTGCTCCGATGGAGCCTTGGCTGCAGGAAGGGAAGAGAGAGATAGAGAGAAAGGAGAAGGGGAAGGGTGGAGAAGCAGATGGGCGATTCTCCTGTGTGCCCTGACTGGGAATCAAACCTGGGTCTTGATATTTCTTATTTTATTTTTTTCACAACTCATTAATGGCTTACTGACCACTTATTTATTTATTTTTTTTACCACCCATTTATGGATTAAGACTTCAGTTTGAAAATAGGGTACTTAAACTGTTGTGGAGAACAAGTTTTTAAATATTTTATCATTTTCAATCAATTATATACTGATACCTTTCTGGAATACCATAAAAATAAATTACTACAAAAATAATTGCAAGCTCAAAGTTTTAATTATTAGATTCAACAGACATAAAATTGGATGTGGAGGCAAGGTCAAATTCCTGTTAAAGTTTTAAATGCTTACTCTCAGTTTTTATTCTTAGTTCCTACACTCTGGAAGAGTGGTAGGTTCCACTAGTCTTTGGATTGCATTTTGAATAGCACTGATAGATAATCCCTAACCAGCTCTGAGTTTCCCCAGATTTTTTGTTTTTGGGAACTGACACTCCCTTAGGCTACTTAGTCAATGAGTGCTTGCTGAAACACATTGGTGGCAATAAGAGAGAGGCACATCACAGCAGCTTCTGGCAGCAGTGGCCTCACAGTGAGTGAAATGTTATATGGGCACTGGACAGATCTAACCCAGAGGTGGACTTTCATCTCTATATTGTTTACCACATGCATAACTATACTATCTCTCAAGGTGCTCTTCTATGTTCATCTTCTTGATGCTTCTCATAGTACTGATTGTTTCTTTTTTGAAGTTTCCCAGTTCAAATTCCTTAAAGAACCTTATTGCCCTATTTAATCATTACTGCTCATTGCTGCAGAACTTGGTGCACTACTGAAGTTACTTGACAAAGTTCAGATTGGCTGTCTTTATATCAGGAGTTGACTAGGCATCTGATCATAGGACAGAGCAGGCTCTTGTGGTAGAGAACACAGCCATCCTTGTTCATGGAACATCCCAGGGCCTCTTCCCTTAGCACAGAGGGGAATAGGAGGTTAAGGCTAGTTGTCCTTTGAAGAAAAAAGTTGGCTCATCCAAAACACATAATTCTCCAGTCCAAAACCCTAAATAATGCTGAGATGTTACCCCTCAGGTGACTTAGGAAGGGCAAAACTGTCTGTCTCAGCAGTAACTCTAATATAATTGCAGATATAGACCCTTCTGACTCCACACTATCCTTCCATAGAACTGGATTAGAGAGAGATTGGAGAATATACTTATACATTATGGGGTATGGGTCTATCTTTCCACTTAGGTGCCTCTTCCTTTATGAAACATAGTACTTCTTTCTTAAGATGTTTACACATCTTCAATATCTGAGTTAAAACAATAGTTTATACTACCCCGCATAAAATGATGCAGTAAAGCATTTCAAAAAAACTATGGCAAACTCAATGAAACATATAGAATAATAAAGTTGTATTGAGATATAGACAGTGGGCAGTGAACAACTTTCTGCCAAAGCTAAGAAAGAATTATCACCCACCATCAGTCATTCTTTTTTTTTTGCGAGA
This sequence comes from Saccopteryx leptura, assembly GCF_036850995.1. Classification (NCBI taxonomy): domain Eukaryota; kingdom Metazoa; phylum Chordata; class Mammalia; order Chiroptera; family Emballonuridae; genus Saccopteryx; species Saccopteryx leptura. The sequence goes on from NC_089504.1 coordinate 284,175,759, forward strand.
GAGACAGGGACAGAGAGAGAGAGAGAGAGAGAGAGAAAGGGACAGACAAGCAGGAAGGGAGAGAGATGAGGAGCATCAGTTCTTCATTGTAGCTCCTTAGTTGTTCATTGATTGCTTTCTCATATGTGCCTTGACCGCGGCTGGGGGGGGGGGTGTACAGCAGAGTGAGTGATCCCTTGCTCAAGCCAGTGACTTTGGGCTTCAAGCTAGTGACCTTTGTGACTCAAGTCAGTGACCATGAGGTCATGTTTATGATACCACGCTCAAGCTAGTGACCCTGTGCTCAAGCTGGTGAGCTCACACTCAAGCCAGCAACCTCAGGGATTCAAACCTGAGTCCTCTCTGTCCCAGTCTGATGCTTTATCCACTGTGCCACTGCCTGGTCAGACCCATCAGTCATTCTTTTATTTGAAAAAATTACAAATTAATCCAGATCCTATACTTTAAGGACTGCTCATGAATAGTCGCAACTGGTTATGTCAAGTTCTTGAATGCTGAAGTTTGTTCTTACTATTCTATTCCATATCATTTCATTCATTTCACTGAATACCCAAATGAAAGGGCCTATGATTTGATTTCCTAGGCTTGCCCATATTTCCCATATATAAGATGTAATGTGGATAAAATGCTTAATACCATATATGTTGCATAGTTAGCACTCAAAAAATGTTAATTCTGACATACATATATATTAAACCTATACTATCTAGATTGCTTGAGATATTTTTTTGTGCATGGGGTTGTATTGTTGCCTACTCATGTTAGAGCTATGTTTATTATTCAGTATGATTCTGCTTTCTCCTAAGTTCACAAAGGTGTGTTTTAGTGGTGGTCTCCTCCATTAGTTTTCAAGCTCAGCTTCAAAGGTCTTTTACAGCCTGGCTGAGTCCCTGGCTGCAGTTATTAGTACCGAGAATGGTCTGTGGATGGTGGGCACCCAGCAAATGTTGCTGCCTGGTTGGCTGACTCATTGATTTACTACCAGCTCCTTTTCATCCTATTATAAGTGTTCATCACAGCAAAGACAAGAATCTCTTTATCTACATCTACTGTCCAGAACAGTCATTCTAGATCACCTTGCCTCATTGACTCACCATCTCATTTCATCCTTTCTTCCTTTTTCTAGACCTTCTAACTTCTCCCCCAGACTATCATTTTTAACTCACTGCACACATTATTTAGTTTTAGAAAATGTTTCTCATTTACTCCTATATCTTCATTTGCCTGTACCCCTTTCTAAGGAGCCTATTAGTATAAATGAGATAATGACTCAAAGAGCCCCTTGTAGAAAATAAAAACCTCCATACAGGTTGTCAGGGAAATTAAGCACATACTTTAAACCAGAAGGTGAATCTATGGGAAAGAAAGCTTTCTTAGTTCATTTTCTCTGTGAGGCTGTATTTGGGTATGTGGGACTCTACTAATGAAGACCAGGATGTGAGCTCTGGTTCTCATAAGAAACTACAAGCAGCACCAACTCCCCTGACTCCCTGGGCTGTGTTCTCTAGTACCAGCTCCCCCACATATTTGGGGTAGCTTAGCCTTGGTTCCCAGGTGCTTCTAGGTCAGGTGCCTGGAAGACTACCTTGTAGGGCATGGGCTAGCTAACACAGCAAGTTGACATCATCACACTAATGTAATGGTTGATGTAATATTGGCCCCATGCTGCTATTGTCCCTAAGCCCAGTATCTACCCACGCTGGCACTACTAGGCAGAGTAGATGGGAGATAGATAGGAGACATCAGAATTCAGGAGCCTTGAGAATTGAACACTGAGGAGACAGGGGAGCATCAGAAGCAGAAGTAACAGCAGCAGCAACAGGAGCATCAGAAGCAGAGATGAAGCAGCAATAAAACATTAGAAAATGTACCACCATGTCTTTGGCTTCTCATACTTTTCTTCACCTTAGAGATCTTACCGCCTAAGTCATCCCTTGTGAAGCAGGTGTACTCCAACAGGGTGAAGGTTTTTAAAGAAATTTTCTGAATATGGAGGGAGATTGGAGTGATATAAAGCCTTGGCCATCTGGATGAGAAAGACTCAGATGCTGAAACAGATCTCTAGAGTTAATGAATTTTACAGTCCTCTGCCCTTACTTTGCTTCAGTCTCAGTCCGGGAATAGACACCTGGTTTGACCTCATTAGATGGCAGGCAGAAGTAAGGAAGTGAAAAAGAGGTGAAGCAATCTTTTTTGCAAACCATTTTCCCTATAAAACTAAGCAGAGCTTTGGCTGGGTAGCTCAGTTGCTTGGAGTGTTGTCCTGATGCACCAAGGTTGCAGGTTGGATCTTCAGTCAGGGCACATACAAGAATCAACTGATGGATGCATAAATAAGTGGAACAACAAATTGATTATTCTCTATCTTTCTCTCTCCCCTTCCCCCTCTCTCTCTAAAAATAATAAATAAAAAAATTTAAAAATAAACTAAGCAGGTAGTTTGAAGAGCAAAGGTAACTCACGCAGCCTCTTGGTTCTGTGCCGAGTGTAGCACCAAGTTCAAGCATATTTATGCACCTGCAGCTTTTTAAAAAATCAAGTCTGGGTTAATTACAAGATTTCATTGTAGTTTCATAATATAATAATCTAGTTTACCCTGTAAATAGTTCATTTACAATTCAATTAAGCAGTCAAGGAGAACAAAGTATTAAAATAAACATATATTTAAATAAGATATAATATGTATAATTAGACATAACCCATACCCCATCTCAGTGTTTGATTTGTACAATAATACAAAACAGGTCACTTGAAGCTATGCCAAATATCAGGGATTAGATGGCCTTTAAGTTCCTGCCAAGCTGGAGAATCTATGATTTTGTGATCTGAATGAAAAGTGAAAAATCCAGCGTGTCATCCAAATGTTTACAAGAATCCAGCTGTTTGATGTCAGGTAGACAAAACAACTAGACAACTGACAGAGGCATTTCATTTTTATACAGATGTTTTTGCATTATGTTGGTTTAGCCTGACACATAACAAAGTTAAATTACTTATTCGAATTTGTGACAAAATCTTCTCAATATAATAGCAATGCTATTGTTTAGAGGTTTGCCATTTTAGTATCAGTAGCATCAATGTTTTGCTACTGCCCCACTGAAAGCTTCTGGATCCATTAGATGAAAATAGTCAATTGAGTTCTCTTCTTCAGTTCTTTGCTCTCCTTACTCCCCTCCCCACCAACCCACCTCATCTAAGATCTGTGTTAACCTGGGCTTTGACCCATGACAAAGTGGGTTCCTCCATCACAAGGCTCTGCATTGTGACTTTTGTCTTTGAAGCTGCTTCTGTTCATGGTGATCACTGTGTCTCTGGAACATCATTATCTGGGGCCATGGGCTGGCAAGATTAAAATTTCTAACCATTTTAAAGGTCGATTGCAGGATAGGCAATCCCAGCCACCACTCATCCTCCCATTATTGTAGTCGATAATACAACTCATCTAGATTTGGCTGTGATTCTGAGGCCTGGCTGAGGTGACTGATGCTGACCAAAAGTCCTCTTCACACTCCATAAATCTCATTGCTGCCCTTGAGTTTGCAGCTGCAGCTTCTGTATGCAGAGCCCTGTGCTGTTTGCAAATCAGCTTCTTTGACTCAGCTTCTTCTGGTTGCCTTGACTCCCAGTGAATTTCCCAGGTCCTGATTACTGCCCATTCCAGGCCCATCTGGTACCTCTCATGCCCAGATGCCTCAAGTTTGACCAATTGGTTTAAAATTATGCTTTTCAAGCATCTTCCTCTGCAACCCTTCCTGGCTTCTTTTCTTCAAGCACCCTGAGCCCTCACTACCTTTATCATAGCCTCCCTCCAGCTTTCTGCACAGACCCTGCTATTGCTACTTAAGCCCTGCCTGAGTCTGGATAGTGTGGACTTGGCTGCCCAGAAGGCTGGTTCTAGACCAAATTCCTTATGTGACCTTGAGCATGTCACAACACCTCCCTGGGCCTCATTGTCCTTATCTTAACATGAGAGCATTAGACTGAATCAGGTCTGAGACTCCCTCCTGTTCTAAAATTACATTATCTCTCTAATACTGTTAGACTGGCTGCCTTCCAAGGTGTCACTGTTCCTCATTCTGTCTAGTTTTTATGCAGGAATTCTTTTTATTTGCAAAGGTGGGGGTGTGAAAAAATGAGGTTCTAGGACTAACAGCTTGAAAAATTATAAAATGCATTTGCTAACCCTTCTCATCTTCCTGAAACCCCTCCTTTTGTCCTCTGTTGAATTGAAAACTCAAAGGCTTTAACACACACATGACAGCTTTGTCACTTTCCCAAATTGCACAGTAAAAACAGAGAAAGGTGCAGGTAAACTTAGCATCCTGAATGTTATTCAAGCATTACTATCGATATTTCTGGGTCCAGGATGAGAATGGGGTGCATGGTGGAAAGAGGCTCTGAACTATCTAAGGGAAGAAGAAGGGGATTGAGAGCTGAATGGAAGAAGAGAGAGCTACCTGGACATGTTTTCTTTGAATATATGTACCCTGATTTATTGATATCACCCCATTAAAATTAATAAAAATTTATTTATAAAAAAAAAAGAAGAGAGATCTAAAGAGACTGAGGGAAGGTGCCTACATTCAGGAGAACACAAAAGGGGAGTGCACACCTGAACATCGAATTAATACTTTGTTTGAAGTTTTAATATGCTAATTCCAAGTGAACATAATACTTAAGAAAAATTAAATTAGCATATGCACAGTGTTTGGATGTGTCTGGTGTTTAAGCTTCCAGATAAACTTTTGTGATATTAAAAGCTTGTCTAAGTTGAGACAAGATGGCGATGGAGTAGGTGGATGTACCAACTTCCACCTCCTAGAACCAAAGTGGGTTACAAACTAATTTTAAAAACCATCATTTGGAAAAACCAACTTTGGACTAAACTAAGAGGACTCTTCAACCAAGGAACACTGAAGAAGCCACACTGAGACTGGTAGGAAAAGCAGAAATGCAGAGAGGGCTGCCCAGCTCCCCGGAGCGAACAGCAGCTGGGAGAGACTCGCGTGGCGGGAAGTGAGTTTAGCAGAGTGGGGAGGGTCCTGAGTCCCAGGAACAAAGCCCCAGCCTGCGCCCCAGAGCCTAGAAGAAGTGTATGGACAGTATTTAGCTGGAAATAAGACAGGATACTGTTTGTGAGAAAAAGACTGATTTCTCAGACCCAGGATTCTTAAAGGAACCACGCAGAAAACCTCTCTCACAACCACTCACCTGGGGCTCCAGGGGACAGGGAGAGAGGAGAGGACCGGAGTAACAGGAACAGGAAGAGAGTGTAATCTAGGAGGCACAGGGAGAAACACTTTGAGGGACAGCCACCCTAACCCCTGGGATGAGTCACTCCCCAAATCTGAAGTGAATATTTCCCCTGGAAACAGCAATACCAGCAAAGGAAAGCAGGAATACCAGCCAAATAAGCTCTCCTGCAGCATTCAGAGCAGAGTCACTTAGAAGGAGGGAGCTTTCGGGACTACAGTAGTGAGTCTTAGAATCTGAGCTGCAGCACCCCCAACCACACAGCTGAGGGCTTGCCTGAGGGCGGGCGGCGGCGGGACACGGAAGTGCGGTTCTGTCGGCAAGGGTGGAAACCGGCTGGCCACCACTGAGGCCCAGGTGTGAGCTCAGTCTTGCCCGGCTGGGGAGGAGGGAATGTGCAAAAGTGGTCAAGCCCAGCTGCGGGCCGCCTGCAATCCAGCCTGCGGGGGGAAGGGCAGGAGCCCTGTAAGGGGTGGAGACCCACCCTTGAGCAAGGGTGCAGGAGCACAGCCCTGCCCCGCCTGAAGAACCCAGGCTTATGGCCTACTTGGGAGCTGGCTCCTCCTGCGGGGGTGGAGCCAAAAGCCCAGAACAGGTGGAGTCCCGCTACTGAGCATGGGCATGCAGTCCCACCTGGCCTGTGGAGCCAAGGCTTGCAGCCATCCCACGAGTGGACTCCTCCTGCAGGGGCAGGGCAAAAGCCTGGAATCAGGCAGAGACCTGCAGCTGAGCAAAGCTGCTCACCCCTGCCCTCAGGGCCAAGCATAAGGCCACCTGTGGAGGCAGGGTGAAGGCCAAGGCCATTGAGGCTTGTACACCCGAGCATGTGGTCACAGTCACTCCCGTGAAGGAGGGGCGGAAACCACAGCAACAGCTCCAGTGGGCAGGCACCAGCAATGCCCATACCTGAAAGCCCTAGGCAGCAACAGCAGAGGGGGTGGCAGGCCTCCAGACAGACCACACCTAAGGAACACAGAGGCCACACCCAGTGGACTCCAGTGGCCAAAACCTTCTTTTACATGGACAAATGAGAAAGCAGAGAAATGCAACACAAGTGAATCAAGAGAAATACCCAGAAAAGGACCTGAATGAGTCAGATATAACCAAATTACCAGATGCAGAGTTTAAAATAATGATTGTTAGGATGCTCAAAGATATTAGAACAACAATAAATGGTCATTACAAACACCTAAATAAAGAGATAGCAAATGTAAAAAAGGACATTGAAATAATAAAAAAGAATCAGAAATGACATACAACATCAGAAATGAAGAACACAATGTAAGGAATTAAAAGCAGGATGGATGAAGCTGAGAATCAAATCAGTGAGTTAGAGGACAAGATAAATAAAGGCACAGAAGGGAGCAGAAAAAAGAAAAGAGACTCAAAAAGTCTGAGGAAACTCTAAGAGATCTCTGTGACAACATAAAGAGAAATAACATTCACATCATAGGGGTTCCTGAAGAAGAAGAGAAAGAACAAGGGATAGAGACTTTATTCAATCATATCATAGCTGAAAATTTCCCTCAATTAAGGCAGGAAAACATCTCACAAGTTCAAGAAGGACAGAGAACTCCATTAAAGAGAAACCCAAAGAAATCAACACCAAGACACATCATAATTAAAATACCAATGCTAAGTGATAAAGAGAAAATATTAAAAGCTACTAGAGAAAAAAAGACTATCACCTACAAAGAAGCCCCCATAAGGATGACTTTTGACTTCTCAATAGAAACACTTGAGGCCGGAAGGGAATGGCAAAGTAATGAAGAACAAGAGCCTACAACCAAGATTACTTTATCCAGCAAGGCTATTGTTTAAAATTGAAGGAGAAATAAAAAGATTTACAGACAAAAAAAAAAAAAAAAAAAAAAAACCTCAAGGAATTCACTACAACCTAACCAAGGCTGCAAGAAATGCTAAGAGGCCTGTTGTAAACAGATCAAAGGAGAAAAAGAATATAGCAAAAGAGAAATACAGTTTTAAAGAATAAAATGGCAATAAACAATTATATATCAATAATAATCTTAAATGTAAATAGATTAAATGATCTGATCAAAAGACATAGAGTAGCTGCGTGAATAAGAAAACAGGACCCATACATATGCTGTCTACAAGAGACACACCTTAAAACAAAAGATGCACATAGACTGAAGGTAAAAGGATGGAAAAAATATTTTACACAAATGGAAATGAAAAAAAAAGCTGAGGTAGCAATACTTATATCAAACAAAATGGACTTTAAAACAAAGACTATAGTAAGAGATAAAGAAGGCCACTACATAATGATAAAGGGAGCAATCCAACAGGAAGATATAACCATTATAAATATCTACGCACCTAATATGGGAGCACCTAAATATATAAAGCAGACTTTGAAGGATTTAAAGGGTGAGATCAACAGCAATACTATAATATAGGGGATTTCAATACCCCACTAACATCACTAGATAGATCCTCAAGAAAGAAAATTAACAAAGAAACAGCAGACTCTATGGACAACTGATATTTGACAAAGGAGGTAATAGCATACAATGGAGTAAAGACAGCCTCTTTAATAAATGGTGTTGGGAAAATTGGACAGCTACCTGCAAAAAAATGAAACTAGACCACCAACTTACACCATTCACAAAAATAAACTCATAATGGATAAAAGTCTTAAATGTAAGTCATGAAACCATAAGCATCTTAGAAGAAAACATAGGCAGTAAGCTCTCCAACCTCTCTCGCAGCGATATATTTGCCAATTTATCTCCATGGGGAAGTGAAATAAAAGACAGGATAAACAAATGGGACTTTATCAAACTTAAAAGCTTTTGCACAACTTTTAAGACAATAAGAACAGAATAAAAAGACAAACTACACAGCTTGACCAGGAGGTGGCGCAGTGGATAGAGCATTGGACTGGGTTTCAGAAGACCCAGGTTCAAGATTCCAAGGTCGCCAGCTTGAGCGAGGGCTCATCTGGTTTGAGCAAAAGCTCACCAGCTTGAACCCAAGGTCACTGGCTCAAGCAAGGGGTTACTTGGTCTGCTGAAGGCCCGCGGTCAAGGCATGTATGAGAAAGCAATCAATGAACAATTAAGGTGTTGCAACGCACAACGAAAAACTAATGATTGATGCTTCTCATCTCTCTTCATTCCTGTCTGTCTGTCCCTGTCTATCCTTCTCTCTGACTCTGTCTCTGTAAAAAAAAGCAAAAACAAACTACACAATGGGAGAACATATTTGACAATACATCTGATAAGGGGTTAATAACCAAAATTTATAAAGAACTTGTAAATCTCAACACCAGAAAGAGAAATAATCCAATCAAAAAATTGCAAAAGAAATGAATAGACACTTCTCCAAAGAGGACATATAGATGGCCAATAGGCATATGAAAAATGCTCAACATCACTAATCATTAGAAAAATGCAAATTAAAACCACAATGAGATATCACCTCACACCAGTCAGAATTGCGCTCATCAATAAAACAACACAGAATAAGTGCTGGTGAGGGTGCGGAGAAAAGGGAACCCTCCTGCACTGCTGGTGGGAATGCAGACTGGTGCAGCCTCTGTGAAAAACAGTATGGAGATTCCTCAAAAAATTGAAAATTGAACTGCCTTTTGACCCAGATATACCACTTTTAGGAAAATACCCCAAGAACACCATAGAACGGCTCCAAAAGGAGAAATGCACCCCCATGTTTGTGGCAGCATTATTCACAATAGCGAAGATCTGGAAACAACCCAAGTGTCCATCAGAGGACAAGTGGATTAAAAAGCTTTGGTACATATATACTATGGAATACTACTCAGCCATACGAAATGATGACATCGGATCATTTACAATAACATGGATGGACCTTAATAACATTATACGGAGTGAAATAAGTAAATCAGAAAAAACTAAGAACTATATGAATGCATACATAGATGGGACATAAAAATGAGACTCAGAGACATGGACAAGATTATGATGGTAATGGGGGGGTGTTTGGGGGGGGATGGACCGAGGAAAGAGAGGGGGTGGGGAGAGGGGAGGGGCACAAAGAAAACCAGATAGAAGGTAACAGAAGATAATTTGACTTTGGGTGAGGGGTATGCAGTATAATCAAATGTCAAAATAATCTGGAAAAGTTTTCTCTCAACATATGTACCCTGATTTATCAATGTCACTGCATTAAATTTAATAATAATAAAAAAATAATGGAAAAAAAAAGCTTGTTTATTCCTGTTATGGATTGTCAAGGGCACATTAGGTTAAGCACTTATCCCTCATGTGGTTATACAGGTAACATCAGGTTAATGAGCATTCAGGGCAGTTTTCTAGAGGTTTCACAGGGTATTAATCTAAGGAAGGGGTGTCAAAGTAGAGAGGAAGGCATTTCTACACCTTCTCCTTATATGAATGAAACAGTGGAGTTTTTGTTGTGGTTGGGATTGTTTTTATAATTTAAAACCACCAGTTGATACAGTGATTGACTTTCCCACAACAATAGTCCTAGTAGTGATTTAAAAAAAAAAAATCACTTGAGATTACCCTGATTTTGGCCTCTAAGCTCAGAAATGTTTCTGAAACAGCAACTCTATTTCTAAATTGAATCATAAGACATCAAGTGCATATCTTGTGTAAGGTTAACACCTCTGTTTGAACCTGGCCATACACATTATCCTGCTTATGTGGATGATCAGAGAAAATTGATCCACTCTCTTGTTCATCCAACAACTCTTTTGCCCACATATATTCTCCTTGTTTCTCTCTTTCTCCATTTTCTGGTATCCCTATAAATGTTTCTCCCCATAATATATTTGAGAGTATGTTTTAAAACTCTTTTGCTGTTCTATTTTTTTTTTTTAAGATTTTACTTATTGCCTGACCAGGTGCTGGCGCAGTGGATAGAGCACTGGACTGGGATGAGGACGATCCAAGTTCGAGACCCCGAGGTTGCCAGCTTGAGCGTGGGCTCATCTGGTTTGAGCAAGGCTCACCAGCTTGAGCCCAAGGTCACTAGCTCGAGCAAGGGGTCATCCGTTCTGCTGTAGCCCCCCAGTCAAGACACATATGAGAAATCAATCACTGAACAACTAAGGAACCACAATGAAGAATTGATGTTTCTCATCTCTCTCCTGTCTGTCTGTCCCTATCTGTCCCTCTCTCTGTCTCTGCCACAAAAAAAAGATTTTACTTATTGATTTTACAAAGAGAAGAGAGAGAAGAGGAGAGCAAGAAGTATCAACTTACAGTTGCTTCACTTAGTTATTCACATAGTTGTTCAATGATTGCTTGTCATATGCACCTTGACTGGGCAAGCCCAGGCCTTTCAACCAGTGACCTCAGCATCCTAGGTTGATGCTCTATCCACTGTGCCACCACAGGCCAGGCCAACATTTTATTCATCTTCAAATCAACTTCTCATTGGTCAAGAGAACCTTAGGTCAGTATATCCCTGCTCCCAAAATTTCTGGAGTGATTAGAAGCCAGAGGGACTATTAGAGTGTTTGGGAACCAAGATGTTAATACTTAGTGAAGAGACAGTCACTAAGATTCCTTAGGATGAGGAAAATTAGCCTAAAGAACTGAGTTGGATTAGATTAGAGTTGAGCTGTAGTTATGAAGGGGTGAGTTATAAGGCTTTGACAGTAGCTGCTGATGAGCCAATTAAGGATAGAACTGACAGAGGTGATTTGGAAGACAACCTGAGCAGCTCCTGGATCCTCTAAGTGAGAGAACATGTGGCAAGTCTCAGCTGGAGTCATCTGATAGGACTCTGATACATCATAATCTCTTTCTTTAGAAAAATTTTATTTAGAAAATTAACTTTAACAGGATGACATTGATCTATGCATACATAGGTTTCAGGTAAATGTTTCTATAGCATTTGAACTGTTGATTATATTGCATAACCATCAGCCAAAGTAAAATCTTCCCTTGCCATGTATCTGTCCCTCTTTACACCCTTCACCCATCCCTCTCCCACAACTCCCTCCCCCTGGTAACCACTTCACTTTCATCTATATCCATAAGTCTCAGCTTTATATCCCACCTATGAGTGGAATCATACAGTTCTTAGCTTTTTCTGATTTACTTATTTTACTCAGTATAACGTTCTCAAGGCCCATCCATGTTGTCGTAAATGACAATATTTCATAATTTCTTATGGCTGAGTAGTATTCCATTGTATATATGTACCACTTTTTCTTTATCAGTCCTCTACAGAAGGACACTTCGGTTGTTTCCATGTCTTGGCCACCGTGAATAAAGCTGCAATGAACATGGGGGTGCATGTGTCTTTATGTAGCAATGTTTTTAAGTTTCTGGAGTAGATACCCAATAGAGGGATTGCTGGGTCATATGGTAGATTTATTTTTATTTTTTGAGACACCATATTTTCTTCCATAATGGTAGTACCACCTTGCATTCCCATCACCAGTGAATGAAGGTTCCTTTTTCTCCTCAGCCTCTCCAACACTTGTTATTACCTGTCTTTTTGATAATAGCCAATTTAACAGGTGTGAAGTGGTACCTCATTGTAGCTTTGATTTGCATTTCTCAAATAGCTGGTAAAGATGAGCATTTTTCATATATCTGTTGGCTATTAGTAAGTCTTTCTGTACTACATCTCTGTGTAGCCATGGTATTTGATTTCTTCTTCCTTGATGGCATTTGGAAGTGGTATTGTTCAGACTCTAATAGAAAACAACTAAAAATTAAAATAAAAAAATACAATAAAAATATAAAATTTAGGGAATAATAGCAATAAAAACAAAAAACACAAAAAACAAAGATCAAAAACAAAAAACAAAACATTCACAAAGAAATAAGAATAAAAATATAAAATTATAGAAAATAAAATTCAAAAGAGAAGAAAAAAGCATTTTAGTTTTTAGACATGTTTCTGTTTTCTTCCAGTAGGTGGAGTTATATTACAAGTGAAATTCTGTGAAATTCCTGGGCTGACCTCCACTGAGGTGTTGCTGTTGCAATGATGTAGGCAGGGCTGCAGTTGCATTGGTGGGTGGAGTATGTTGTTAGGACTTTACAGCTTTATGGCTTTAGCAATGGTGATCTCAGGCCTCCAGGTACTCCTCACTATGTCTCAACAGGGGATCAGAAACAGAAAACTTCTGTTCTTCAGGGGAGAGAGTGTCTCTGGAGAGTTAGCTGTGGGGTCTTTCTCTGCCACTCTCTGTTGCAGCAAGGTGAGGTGTTATCTGGGTGAGAGGATGGCCACACTTTGATTTTCTCTATCTCTGTCAAGTGCAGGGGGTAGGCAGACTGCAGGAACACTGGTTGTGACCCCTCATTCTTCCCTCACTTTGGTTTAGTATCTTCCACTTTGCCCTTTAATCTCTTCATTCCTCCCAGAAGAAGGCAGCCTGAGCACTCTGGGCTTCCTTCTATGTATCCCAGTAGACAAAATCCAGACAGCCCAAGCTTCCATCCTGCCTGTAATCTGGGCCAAGAAAAAAGAAGCCAATCACTCTGGCTTCTCTCCTCTCTGGAGCCTACATGAATGTGTTTTTATCTTCTGCACCCCCTTCTCAACCCTTTCCACCTTTAGTCCATTTGTTGTTGGGCCTTTCAGGCATGCCTGTGAGCCCAGCTAGGGTTTATTCACTGTGTTATTGTTGTTCAATTTGTTGAAATTTCAAGGGGAGAAATCAGGAGTATTTCTCATGCCACCATTACTCTCAATAAGCATAATCTCAAAACTGTTGAAATAATGGTGGGTCCAGAAAGAAAATGCGAAATCTGGAAAATTAAGGGATAATCAACCATGCATAATGTTTTTATTGTTGTGGGGGGGTTTGTTTTACAATTTTACAGCTTGCAAAGTACAATAAAAAATAGCATCTCATATAATTTACATAACTACCCAATAGAACTGAATAGTTATAATTAACTCTATTTTGAAGTTCATTTATTCATTCAATATTTTTGAGAGCCTTTTATGCATAAGGCACCATGCATGCTACATACTAAAGATACTACAACAGACAAGACTACATCAACAGTTGAAATGTAATTGCAATGATGTATGATTGATTATACTTGGGGGAAATAAGGGTGCCAGCAAGAAGATTTAATCTGGTCTAGGGAAGTATTTTCAAAAGCTGTGACATTTACATCAGAACTGAATGGTAGGTAAATAAGATTGAGTTATGTGAGGAACAAGGAATGGAAAGTGTTACAGGTAGAGGTATAATTGATAGAGATAGTGAAGACAGGGAGAGAAAGTAAGCTTGGCTCATTTTAGAAGCTGCAATGGAGTGACCACAGCTGGTTTAAAAAATGTCAGGAAATAAATCAGAAGAAATGAGACTGGAAAGAGAGTCAAGAACCAAGTCATGAAGGTCCTTGGAAGCCATGATGAGGAGGATAAATGAGATATAAAAAAAAATGACACAGAGTTTTCTGACTTGGGAAATTGGTAGATAGTTATGTGATGCTACTGAGAAGAAGGATAGGCTTTGAGGAAAAGATGACACATCATGCTTACAACATTATGTGTTGCTGTCTGGTGGGCAGTTGGAGAAAGGGTCTAGAACTTAGGAGAGGAGAATGGCCTGAAAATAGCAGTGCATTAGAATTTCCACATGGATGGTTATTAAAGACAAAAAATGGGTAAGATCATCCAGGGAGAATAGGCACAGAGAGGAGAAACAGGCCCAGAATAGAGGTCCAAGGAATTCCAAAAGTAAAAGGAACAGTAGATGAACACAGCTTATAAAGGAGATTCAAAAGCATATTGCTTCTTTTAAGAAAGTATGCTTTGCAATCAGACAACTCTGGCCGTATGTATCTGGGCAAGTTATGACCCCTCTCTGAGCCTTGGTTTCTTCCTCTTAAATGAAACAATAATAGTACCTATTCTATAGAATAGTGTCTAGAAAGCTTAGCATATCCTGGCCCATAGTAGGCACCAATTAGTTATAGTTATTATGTTAATTATTTTAATGAAAATAAGAATAACAATGAGAGGAAGCAGTTAGAGAAATCAGAAGAGTATCAGGTGATGGTGATATTATGAATGTCAAATAGAGTGTTTAGGAAAAACTCATCTATAAGAAAAAGTGTTGAGAGGTCAAAATAAAAAGACTGAAAAAGGTCTATTGGATTTAGCTGTAGGTAGAATATTGGTGACCTTTTCAAGATATGTTTCAGTAGAATGGTTTGAAAGGTGAAAGACCTGGAGATAGTAATTGTGGGAAAAAATGGATGCTCTGAAGAGTCTGGTGCCTTAGCCAAGGTTATATAGCCAGTAAACTCCATAATCACATAGTGACCAAAACTTAAATTGTGAGACTCCAGATTTGTTTTTTGTTTTTTACCTGTAGTACCCAAAGAAGGAGATTTAGCAAGTAAACAAGATTCCATGACTTGTATAACTGAGAAGAAGTAATAAAAATACAAGAAAGGATATGCCTAACTAGGTGGTCGGTGTAGTGAATAGAGTATTGACCTAGAACATCAAAGACCTAAGTTCAAAACTCCAAGGTTGCTGGCTTGAACACAGGTTCACCAGCTTAAGCACAGGGTTTCTGGCTTAGTGTAAGATCGTAGAGATGACCCTATGGTCACTGGCTTGAGCCCAAAGGTTTCTGACTTGAAGCCCAAGGTCACTGGCTTGAACCCAAGGTCACTGACTTGAACAAGGGGCCACTGGCTCAGCTGAAGCCCCCCGGTCAAGGCACATATGAGAAAGCAATCAATGAACAACTAAAGTGCCATAACAACAAGTTGATGCTTCTCATCTCTCTCCCTTCCTGTCTGTCTGTCCCTGTCTATAACACCCCCCCACACCCCCCCCCACACCTCTCTCTTTCTCACTAAAAAAAAAAAAAGAGCAAGAAAGGATAGGGGCAAGGGGACATGAGAGTATCCAGCAAGGAACAGAGTATGTCAAGAGGGATAATTAGGCAGACCCATTACCAGGGAAGGGAGGAAATTGGATATAAATAAAATATTTTTTGAATGTTTATCATTGTCAAGCATGTAGAACTGTTGATGAAGCAGAAATGTAAGACATGATTCCAGCTTCCAAGAACAAGACATAAACATGTGGAAGATAGAAGGGCTAAACAATTGTTAAAGGCAACAATAGAAGAGCTGTCACAAAGCAACATATGCTTTATTGTCAAATGAATTGTAGCATATAATGAATGGACAAACTTCTTCAGACCTTTCCAAGGAAAGCTTACCAGTAGGGACACAATTCTAACTACTGGTTTCATGTATTTGAACTGGTCCTGTTATCAGGGGACAGGTACTGAGGTATCTGGGAATTGTATGATGAGACTGGGGCTAGGGAGAGAAGCATAGGGAATGACTCTGTGGGGCAGGGCCCAGAACTACTGACTTCCCCATAACTGGGCTGTAAAGATGAGAGCGCTGTTCCCCACTTGGCTCAGTGTGTGTGTGAGCGTGCACACACATGCACGTATGTACATCTGCAGGCCCACATCAGAGTGAGACCAAGAGACAGGGAAAGACATAAAAAAAACAAAACAGAGACCCAGACACAGAGATAGAGATGAGGACCCCCACCCTTCAAAAGAAGAACAGAAAATATCTGACACATCATGGGTACTCCTTGTATAAAGGGACAGAAAAATCCAAGGGGATAATGGAAAAGCTGAGTAATGTACTGGGAAAGTTTCAGAGTCAGACCCAATGCTGATATTTTTTACCTGCATAAAATTTAGACAAGTTTACTTACCTTTTCTGGGCTTCATTTTCTTTGCCAGAAAGACAGGGATAGCAACACCTTCTTTACCTGGCAATTATGAGATAATATAGATAATATTCAGTGCACGGTCTAGTCTGGTCTAAAGTTGATGCTCCATAAATATCAGTTCTCAATGACAGTTCAAGGTGGGTATAGATGGTCACTTTTTTTTATAAAGTTCAAGATACTTTATAAATATTAGACTATAAAGCCTGATAAGACACTGGAAAGTTGGATAACAAATGTTATCAATCCTCTTTTATGCACAAAGAACCTTGGCACTGAGGATCAGAGCCCTGCCAGGGAATAAGCAATTTTGTGGGAGGATGGGCACATGAGAAAGAGGAAGCAAAACCTCAGCAAAGATTCTTGAACACAGGCCTTCCTTCTCTACAGCCTACCAGCTAGCTAATAGGTGGTGGGATCAGATTACACTCCTCTCCTCTGTCCAATCTCTAGCCCTGAATGGGGCTGACGAAGAGAGGAGTTTGTAACTTTTGGAACTGACTTTCTCAACAATCAGGCAGTATTAGAAGAATGAGCTCTGATCACACCCAGCACTGGCTCCTTCTGAGAGCAGTCTACGAATCAGACTTTTGGCAGCCTTTTCTCTCCTCCCCCATGACAGCTAGAGAATAGCCGGTCCTGGTGGAATTTTCTTCCCCAGGACATCCCTGCAACTAAATTGCTCTGACCTTTCAAAACACAAGCTGACCAGAGCTCAGAAACTGAAACTGCATGTCCCTGATCAGATTTGCTTTTGTGGTTCCTATGTGTGAATATACTCACTTGTTAAAGTGTTCTATTTATACAATTCTTCTCTTTACTTTAGCCCCATTACTCAGCACCTGAGAAATGGAGAGAAGTCAGTGTCTCATAAAAATGATTTCTGGGGCCCTGGTTGCTAGGGCCATTTGGGAACCCAGACCCTGAGGGGCTCTTAACTCAGTTCCATGCAGCCTCCACCAGCTGTCTCGGGTCCAGCTGGCACCAGGAAAGCACATCGTCAGTTATGGTTGACTTGAGTAGTATTCATGTGTCAGAAATAAGCTTCTGAAGAATACAAGAGATGCTTGGCCCACAGTAGGTGCTTACAAGCAGTGGTTGAATGCAAAAAAAAAAAAAATTGATCCAAAGCACCCATAAGAATGAGTCAAATGCTCAGTTTTTAGACCTGTGACTAGGAATTAATCATCTTCTAGTCACCTCCAGGCCTTGGGTAAATCCCTACTGCCTCAGGATAAGAATTTATCTGTTTATATTTTAAAGCTCCAAAAAGTAGGAAACAGGCTCCCCTCCTCCTCCCTTAGAACTCCACACGCAATGCCTTATAATAAAATTCTTCCCACCTGACCTGTAGTGGTGCAGTGGACAAAGCATTGACCTGGAATGCTGAGGTCACAGGTTTGAAACCCTGGGCTTGCCCAGTCAAGGCACATATGAGAAGTAACTACTAAGGGTTGGTCCCCACTCCACCCTACCACCTGCCTTTCTTTCTCTATCTCTTCTCTCTAAAATTAATAAATAAAAATTTTTAAAAAGAAAAGAATATTTTTTCCTCTTATATTGAAGCAAGCTTACTTCCACTGGATCTGCCCTCAAACCAGATGGAGAGGAACAATTTATTAGCTTTTTTCTTTTTTTATTTATAAAATTAATTTTAATAGGGTGACATTGATCAATAAGTGTACATAGATTTCAAGCAAACATCATTCCATCATTTGAATAGTCAATTATGTTGTATATCTATCACCTAAAGCCAAATCATTTTTTACCACCTTATATTTGTCCCTCTTTACACCTTTCCCCCAACTTCCCTCCCACTCCCCTACACCCCCCCATAACCACTTCATCTTTATCTATGTCCATAAGTCTCAGTTTTATATCCCACCTATGTGTGAAATCATAGTTTTTAGCTTTTTCTGATTTACTTATTTCACTCAGTATAATGTTCTCAAGGTCCATCCATATTGTCATAAATGACACTATGTCATCATTTTTTACGGCTGAGTAGTATTCCATTGTATATATGTACCATATCTTCTTTACCCAGTCCTCTATTGAGGGACACTTTGGTTGTTTCCATGTCTTGGCCATTGTGAATAATGCTGTGATGAACATGCCAATGTTTTTGAGTTTTGGGGGTAGATACCCAGTAGAGGGATTGCTGGGTCATAAGGTAGTTCTAGTCTTAATTTTTGAGGAACCACCATACCTTCTTTCATAATGGTTGTATTATTTTGTATTCCTACCAGCAGTGAATGAGGATTCCTTTTTATTGACAGCCTCTCCAACACTTGTTATTACATATCTTGTTGATAATAGTCAATCTAAAAGGTGTGAGATGGTATCTCACTGTAGTTTTGATTTGCATTTCTCTAATAGCTAGTGAAGATGAGCATCTTTTCATATATCTGCTAGCTATTAGTAAGTCTTCTTTGAAAAACTGTCTGTTCAGGTCCTCTCCCCATTTTTTAATTGGATTGTTTCCTTGTTTGTTGCTGAGCTTTGTGAGTTTCTTATATATTTTGGAATATTAACCCTTATCAAAGCTGTTGTTTGCAAATATCATCTCCCATTTTGTTGGCTATTTGCTTTGTTGTCAGTTTCTTCTGCTGCATAGAAGCTTTTTAGTTTGATATAGTCCCATTCATTTATCTTTGTCTTTATTTCCCTTGCTTTTGGGGTCAAATTCATAAATTGTTCTCTATAGCCAAGGTCCATGAGTTTAGTGCCTATGTTTTATTCAATGTAATTTATTGTTTCAGATCTTACATTTAGGTCTCTGATCATTTTGAATTGATTTTTGTGCAAGGGGACAAACTGTAGTCAAGTTTTTTTCTTTTGCATATGGCTTTCAAATTTTTCAGCACAATTTATTGAAGAGGTTTCTTTTCTCCATTGTGTGTTTTTTGCTTCTTTTTTGAAGATTATTTGACTATGATTTGGTTTTATTTCTGGGCTCTCAATTCTATTCCATTGGTCTGTGTGTCTATTTTTCCCACCAATACCATGTTTTTTTATTATTATGGCTCTATAGTATAATTTGAAGTCAGATATTGTAACATCTCCAGCTTTGTTCTTTTTCCTATGGAGTGCTTTAGCTATTTGAGGCTTTTTTGTTTTTCATTTTTAAATTTTTTGTCAGAGACAGAGAGAGTCAGAGAGAGGGACAAACAGGGGCAGACAGACAGGAAGGGAGAGAAATGAGAAGCATCAATTCTTCATTGCGGCTCCTCAGTTGTTCAGTGATTGCTTTCTCATATGTGTCTTGACCGAGGGCTACAGCAGAGTGAATGACTTCTTGCTCAAGTCAGTGACCTTGGGCTTCAAGCTTGTGCCTTTGGGCACAAGCTAGCCACAATGGGGTCATGTCTATGATCCCACCCTCAAGCCAGCAACCCTGCACTCAAGCTGTTAAGTCCGTGCTCAAGCTGGATGAGCCTGCGCTCAAGCTGGCAACCTCAGGTTTCCAAACCTAGGTCCTCCACGTCCCAGTTTGACCATCTATCCACTGTGTCACCACCTGGTCAGGCTATTTGAAGTTTTTAGGGTTCCATACAAACCTGATAATTCTTTGTTCCATTTCTTTAAAAAATTATATTGAAATTTTGATGGGAATTGCTTTAGGTAATATGTCCATTTTAATTATATTGTTTCTTCTACTCCATGAACATGGACTATTTTTTCATTTCATTCTGTCTTTTTCAAAATTTTTTAAACAATGCTTTGTAGTTTTCAGTATATAGATTCTTTATATTCTTTGTTAAGGTTATCCCTAGGTATTTTATTTTGTTGTTGTAACTATGAAAGGGATTATTTTTTTTAGTTCTTTTCTAATGTTTCATTGTTGGCATATATGAAAGCAATAGACTTGTGTATATTGCTTTTGTATTCTGTGACCTTACTGTACTGGTTTATAGTTTCTATTAGTCTTTCTGTGGAGTCTTTGGGGCTTTCTATAAACAGGATCATGTCATCTGCAAAAAGTAAAACCTTTACTTCTTTTTTTTCTATCTTAATGCCTTTTATTTCTTTCTCTTGTCTGATTACTCTAGCTAAAACTTCTACACTATGTTGAATAGAAATGAAGAGAGTGGGCAGCCTTGTCTTGTTCCTGACTTTATAAAGGAAAAGCTTTCAGTTTTCACCATTTAATATAATATTAGGTTATGGTTTGTCATATATAGCCTTTACTATGTTGAGGTATTTTCCTTCTATACCCATTTTATTGAGTATTTTAAACATAAAGGGATGTTGTATCTTATCAAATACCATCTTTGTATCTATTGATAGAATTATATAATTTTTGTTCTTTGTTTTGTTGATATGGTGTATAACGTTAATCAATTTACCTATGCTGAACCATCCTGGTGCTTCTGGAATGAATCCCTCTCAATCATGATGTATTACTTTTTTTAATGTGTTGTGTTCAATTTGCTAATATTTTGTCTAGGATTTTTGAATATATATTCATTAGAGATATTGCTCTGTAGTTTTTTGTTTTGTTTTGTTTTTTGTAATGTCCTTGCCAGGTTTTGTATGAGCTTTAAGACTTCATAAAATGTGTTGGGGAACATTGCTTCTTCTTCAATTTTTTTGGAGGACTTTGAGAGAAATAGAAACCTAATCTTTGAATGTTTTTTTTCTTTGCCAAAAGAGATTTTTTATTTAATTTTTATTAATTTTAATTTATTATGTTTACATGGATTCAAGTGTCCCACTGAATATAACTCCCTCACCTCCCACCCCTATGTCCCTTTTTATACCACATTTGACCCCCTCCCCCTAACTCCCTCTCTCCTTCCCTCTAGGATTTGCTGTCCTGTTATCTATATCTCTCTTCTATGAAGATTTGGTAGAATTCACTAGTGTAGCCATCTGGCCACAAACTTTTATTTTGGGGGAGGTTTTTGATAGTTGTTTCTATTTCCTCCCTGCTTATGGGTCTATTTAGGTTTTCCACTTCTTCATGATTCAGTCTGGGAAGAATTTGTAGTTCTAGGAATTTATCTATTTCTTCTAGATTGTTGAATTTAGTGCCATATAATTTTTCATAGTATTCTACAATGATTCTTTGTATATCTATGATGTCTGTGGTAATTTCTCCTCTTTCATTTAGATTTTTTTATATAAGTCTTTTCTGTTTTTTTCCTTAGTGAGTCTGGCCAGGGGTTTATCAATTTTATTGATTTTTTCAAAGAATCAGCTCTTTGTTTTATTAATTTTTCTATAGTTTTTCTGTTCTCTATTTCATTTATTTCTGCTCTAATTTTTACTATTTTCTGTCTTCTGCTAATTTTGGATTGCCTTTGTTCTTTTTCTAGTTCCTTAAGATGTGATATTAAGCTGCTTATTTGGTATCTTTCTGGTTTCTTGATATAAGCCTGTGATGATATAAACTTTTCTCTTATTACTGCTTTTGCTGTATCCCAGATATTTTGACATATTGTGTTGTCATATTTGTTAGTCTGTATATATCTTTTGATATCTGATTTTATGTATTTTTTGACCCAGTCAATTTTTAGAAGTATGTTCTTTAATTTCCACATTTTTGTGGGTTTCTTCTTTCTTGCAGTTTAATTCTAATTTTAAAGCATTATGGTCAGGGAATATGCTTGGTATAATCCCAGTCTTCCTGAATTTTTTAATGTTAGTTTTGTGACCCAACATATAGTCTATTCTTGAGAGTGTTTCATGTACACTGGACAAAAATGTGTACTCTGAAATCCTGGGGTGAAATGCCTTGTAATGTCTATTATCTCCATTTGGTAGTGTGTTATTTAAAGCTATTTCTTTATTGATTTTCTGTTTGGAAGATTGATTTAGAGCTGTCAGTGGTGTATTGAGATCTCTAAGTATAAATATGTTTTTGTCTGTTTCTATTTTTAGATCAGTTAGTAGATATCTTATATATTTTGGTACTCCCTGATTTGGATCAAACTTAATACATTAAGAAGTATTATGTCTACTTAATACAATGTTGCCTTTATCACTTAGGAAATGACAATCTATGTCTCTGTCAGATATGAGGATGGCTACATCTGCTTTTTTGGGGGGGTATTATTTGCCTGGAGAATTGTTTTTCAGCCTGATCAGGTGGTAGTACAGTGGATAGAGCATCAAACTGGAACGTGGATGAACCAAGCTCAAAATACCAAGGTCATTGACTTAAGCACAGGCTCATCTGGCTTGAAGGTGGGCTCACCAGATTGAGAATGGGGTCACTGGCTTGAGTATAAGATCATAGCCATGACCCCATGGTTGCTGGTTTGAGCCCAATGGTCACTGGCTTGAAGCCCAAGGTCACTGGCTTGAGGAAGGGGTCACTCACTCTGCTGTAGCCTCCCCCCCAGTCAAGGCACATATGAGAAAACAGTCAATGAACAACTAAGATGATGCAACAAAATATTGATGCTTTTCTTCTTATACACAGACAAAATGGGAAGGCAGAGAAATGCAACCAAATTGAATCAAGAGAAATCCCCAGAAAAGGACTTGAATGAGTCAGATATAACCAAATTACCAGATGCAGAGTTTAAAATAATGATTGTTAGGATACTCAAAGATCTTAGAACAATAGATGGTCATAATAAACAACTAAATAAAGAGATATCAAGTATAAAAAAGACATTGAAATAATAAAAAAGAATCAGTAAAAAATGACAAATACGATATCAGAAATGAAGACTACAATGGAAGAAATTAAAAGCAGGATGGATGAATCTGAGTACTGAATCAGAGAGTTAGAGGACAAGATAAACAAAGGCATAAAAGCAGAGTAGCAAAAAGAAAAGGGATTCAAAAAGTCTGAGGAAACTCTAAGAAAGCTTGGTGACAACATGAAGAGAAATAACATTTGCATCATAGGGGTTCCTGAAGTAGAACAAAAACAACAAGAGATAGAGAATCTTATTGAAAAAAATCATAGCTAAAAACTTCCCTAAATTGATGCAGGAAAAAGTCACACAAGTTCAAGAAGCACAGAGACTTCCATTAAAGAGAAACCCAAAGAAATCTACATCAAGACACATCATAATTAAAATACCAAAGCTAAGTGATAAAGAGAAAATATTAAAAGCTCTAGAGAAAAGAAGGCTATCACCCACAAAAGAGCCCCCATAAGGATGACATTGACTTCTCAACAAAAACACTTGAGGCCAGAAGGGAATAACAAAAAATATTCAAAGTAATGCAGAACAAGAGCCTACAACCAAGAATTCTCTATCCAGCAAGGCTATCATTTATAATTGAAGTAGAAATAAAAAGCTTCCCAGACAAATAAAACTCAAGAAATTCATAACAACCAAACCAATGCTGCAAGAAATGTTAAGGGCCTGTTGTAAACAGATCAAAGGGGAAAAAATATAGTAAAAGAGGAAGATAGCTTTAAAGAATAAAGTGGCAATAAACAACTACAGGAGACCTGAAGATGGCAGCAGAGTAGGCAGATGCACAGACTCCCAGCTCACACCACCGAACTGCATTATAAACTAACTCGAAAGCCCGGCGGTCATACAAAATGACCACTGTTCTAGATATTATAAATTGTAATTAAAATGATTTGTGCAAAGGTGTCTGCTAATTCAAACTGAATTACCCAGGGCAGGTGGCGAGGATGCCCCTTTGCTTAGTGCCCCACGGGGTTTCCCCCTCTACTTGCTTAATTGCTTAAAGTAGAGTGCAATTAAGGAAACCACTGGCTGTACATTTCTTAAGAGCTACCGCTAACTCAATAAATAAAGGTGATTTAAATAATAAAATGTTAATTCACATGTCAAAGATCTCTTTGTACACAACATTTCAATTAGTGGAACTACAATGTTTCCGCACTTGCAACATTGAGAAAATCCTTTCTTGCCACGGTCAAATCAATTAGTTTCTAACTTGAAGTTTAAGAACTGACAGTGTTCACATTTAATATTCATGTCACCAGAGGAATGCTCAAAAATTAAAGTTTCTCCATTTGAAACTGTTTTAATCCTTTTTGCGTTTCGGTCAGCATTACTCTGTCAGTTTTTTGCATTTCTCTCCTGCCTTTGTTCAAGGGACTCATTTTGTCGAGACAGGCTTTTTTGTCTTGCACCTGAGGCAAGCCTTGTTTCTCTATGCTCATCAGTCTCATTTTGCCGAGAAAGACGCATTTGCTCTGCGACTGAAGCAAGCCTTGTCTTTCTCTGCTCAGTGGTTTCTTTTTGTTGAGAAAGCCGTTTTTGTGCAGCTTTAGCTCCTTTTCAGTGCTGTATTTTCTAGGAGGCATTCTTAAAAGAAATTATGTTAAGACGTAGTTTTTATGTAAAACAGATGATTGCCAATGCAAAAAAATGTTCACTTTCCCCCTGACACACTCAATTTGCGTTCAGCCTTAAATTGTTTCAAAAGCAGATGATTGTCAATGCAAACAAATGTTCACCTTCCCCCTGACCCACTCAATTTGCGTTCAGCCATGGCAACTTCACCCCATTGGCTAGTACAGTTACACAAGCAACCGATAAGCTATCAGCAACAAAAAGACACTTAAGCCGCATATAATAAAGATTTATGAACAATCAGCATGAAAAACCAAATCTGGACTACAAGAACAGCTTTCAAAAATCAAGGAGCAAAGAAGAAGCCACAACAAACCTGGTAGAGAGCACCTGAATCTCCCCTGCTTACAGGAACGGGGGGAGGGTGAGGCTGGGCTCTCAATTCCAAGAAAAAGAGCAGTAAATACTTCTCACAGCCACTTACCTGGCAACCAGGGAACAAGGTGTGTTGAAAAGGCCTGCTTGTCTTCCAAAAAGAGGAGAAAGAGAGAGATGGATGGTGAGGGGGAGAGGAATATAGGTGATGACATAAAAGGCTGACTCATTCAGTGCTGGAGGTGGCCATAGCTAAAGGAGGGGCTGATCCTTCCACAAAGCAAAATACAAAAGTACTTCCAGGTCACAGAGATACAGACATCTCTTCAGCTCCAATCAGTGCAACAAGACACAGCTGAAAACAAGAAGTGGGGAGGAGGGGCAGTAACTCAGGTCTCCTTGGAGATCTGAGATACACCTCCCCCTACTGAACCTGAGAAAGCAACCCGCCCCCAGAGAGATTAACTGGCAGAAGAGGACTTCAGAGCCTCAGGTCACACCCACTGCATTCCTGGATACAGTTTCAAATAAGCCCCCTGCTGAGATCAGCAAACAAGACAATCACCTGTTAAGAAAACAAACAAATCAAGACTTCAAAGTGGCCCAAATCCTAAAGTGGGTTACAAATAATAGCTGATGCCAACCCAAGAAGACTTAGAAACAACACAAGTAAAAACTAGAGGCAGACAACACCAAGCCTAGATTCAACCAGCTCTACAAAGAAAACACCCTGGGTAGGCACAATGAGAAGACAAAGAAGTGCAATCCAAATGAAACCACAAGAGAGACCTTCAGGAGATGAACTGAGTGATATGGAAATAATCAAACTTCCGGATGCGGAGTTTAAAATAATGATTGTAAGAATGCTTAGGGATCTTAGAACAACAATGGATGGTCATCACGAACACCTAAATAAAGAAATAACAAGTATAAAAAAGGATATTGAAATATTAAAAAAGAATCAGTTGGAGATGACAATATCAGAAATGAAGACACAATGGAAGGAATTAAAAACAGGATGGATACAGCTGAGGATCGAATCAGCGAGTTGGAGGACAACTGGAATGAAGTCATGAAAGCAGAGAAGAAAAAAGAAAAGAGACTCAAAATGTCTGAGGAAAGTCTTAGAGAGCTCTGTGACAACATAAAGAGAAATAACATCCACATCATAGGGGTTCCTGAAGAAGAAGAGAAAGAACAAGGGATAGAGGCTTTGTTCAGTCATATCATAGCTGAAAACTTCCCTCAATTAAAGCAGGAGAAACTCTCACAAATTCAAGAAGCACAGAGAACTCCACTAAAAAAAACAACAAAGAAACCTACACCAAGACACATCATAATTAAAATACCAAAGCTAAGTGATAAAGAGAAAATATTAAAAGCTTTGAGAGAAAAAAAAAAGGCTATCACCTACAAAGGAGCCCCCATAAGGATGACATCAGACTTCTCAACAGAAACACTTGAAGCCAGAAGGGAATGGCAAGAAATATTCAAAGTAATGCAGAACAAGAACCTACAACCAAGACTACTTTATCCAGCAAGGCTATCATTTAAAATTAAAGGAGAAATAAAAAGTTTCCCAGACAAAAAAAAAAACTCAAGGAATTCATTACAACCAAATAATGCTGCAGGAAATGTTAAGAGGCATGGTGTAAACAGATCAAAATGGGAAAAGAATATAGCAAAAGAGGAATACAGCTTTAAAGAATAAAATGGCAAAAAACAACTACATGTCAATAATAACCCTAAATGTAAATGGATTAAATGATCCAATCAAAAGACATAGGGTAGCTGCATGGATAAGAAAACAGGACCCGTACATATGCTGTCTACAAGAGACACACCTAAAAAAAAAAAGATGCACATAGGTTGAAGGTAAAAGGATGGAAAAAAACATTTCATGCAAATGAAAATGAAAAAAAAGCTGGGGTAGCAATACTTATATCAGACAAAATGGACTTTAAAACAAAGACTATAGTAAGAGATAAAGAAGGCCACTACATAATGATAAAAGGAGCAATCCAACAGGAAGATATAACTATTATAAATATCTACGCACCTAATATTGGAGCACCTAAATATATAAAGCAGACTTTGATGGATATAAAGAGCAAGATCAACAGCAACACTATAATAGTAGGGGATTTTAATACCCCACTAACATCACTAGATAGATCCTCAAGAAAGAAAATTAACAAAGAAACAGCAGACTTAAAGGACACACTAGATCAATTCGATTTAATAGATATCTACAGAACCTTTCACCCTAAAGCAGCAGAATATACATTCTTTTCAAGTGCTCATGGTACATTCTCTAGGATAGACCACATGTTAGGGCACAAAAGTGGTCTCAACAAATTTAAGAAGATTGAAATCATATCAAACACTTTCTCTGATCACAATGGCATGAAACTAGAAATTAACCACAACAGAAAAGCTCAAAAATTCTCAAACACATGGAAACTAAATAGCAGGTTGTTAAATAATGAATGGATTAAGAATGAGATCAAAGAAGAAATAAAAAAATTTCTAGAAATGAATGATAACGAGCATACAGCAACTCAAAATTTATGGGACACAGCAAAAGCAGTACTGAGAGGGAAGTTTATAGCACTACAGTCACACTTTAAGAAGCAAGAAAAAGCTCAAATTAACAATTTAACCCTGCATCTAAAAGAACTAGAAAAAGAACAGCAAGTAAAGCCTAAATGTAGTAGAAGGAAGGAAATAATAAAGTTCAGAGCAGAAATAAATGACATAGAGGCTAAAGAAACAATACAGAGGATCAATGAAACTAGGATCTGGTTTTTTCAAAAGGTAAACAAGATCGATGAATGAGAGGAAAGAAATAACAACTGACACAACAGAAATACAAAGGATTGTAAGAAAATACTATGAAGAACTGTATGCCAAAAAAACTAGACAACCTAGATAAAATGGACAAATTCCTAGAAACATACAATCTTCCAAAAATCAATCTGGAAGAATCAGAAAACCTAAACAGACCGATTACAACAAATGAGATCGGAACAGTTATCAAAAAAACTCCCAACAAAGAAAAGTCCTGGGCCAGATGGCTTCACAAGTGAATTCTACCAACTATTCAAAGAAGAACTAACTCCTATCCTTCTCAAATTATTTCAAAAAATTCAAGAGGAAGGAAGACTTCCAAGCTCCTTTTATGAGGCGAGCATAATTCTCATTCCAAAACCAGGCAAAGACAACACAAAGAAAGAAAATTATAGGCCAATATCCCTGATGAATATAGATGCTAAAATCCTCAACAAAATATTAGCAAACCGGATCCAACAATATATGGAAAAAATCGTACACCATGATCAAGTGGGATTTATTCTGGGGAGGCAAGGCTGGTACAATATTCGCAAATCTATCAATGTTATTCATCACATAAATGAAAAAAAGGAGAAAAACCACATGATAATTTCAATAGATGCAGAAAAAGCATTTAATAATATCCAGCATCCAATCATGATCAAAACTCTCAGCAAAGCGGGAATACAGGGAACATACCTCAACATGATAAAAGCCATCTATGACAAACCCACAGCCAACATCATACTCAATGGGCAAAAATTAAAAGCAATCCCCTTAAGATCAGGAACAAGGCAGGGGTGCCCCCTTTCACCACTCTTATTCAACATAGTCCTGGAAGTCCTAGCCACAGCAATCAGACAAGAAGAAGTAGTAAAAGGCATTCAAGTTGGAAAAGAAGAAGTAAAGCTATCATTATTTGCAGATGATATGATATTGTATATAGAAAATCCTAAAGTCTCAGTCAAAAAACTACTGGAACTGATAAATGAATTCAGCAAGGTGGCAGGATATAAAATTAATACTCAGAAATCAGAGGCATTTTTATACACCAACAATGAACTATCAGAAAGAGAAATTAAGGAAACAATCCCCTTCACTATTACA
The DNA here is from genome assembly GCF_036850995.1 of Saccopteryx leptura. NCBI lineage: Eukaryota > Metazoa > Chordata > Mammalia > Chiroptera > Emballonuridae > Saccopteryx > Saccopteryx leptura. Next base: position 284,204,294 of record NC_089504.1, read on the forward strand.
ACCAAAAAAATAAAGTACCTAGGAGTACATTTAACCAAGGAGACTAAAGATTTATACTTGTAAAATTATAAAACATTGATAAAAGAAATCAAGGAAGATACAAACAAGTGGAAGTATATATCATGCTTATGGTTAGGAAGAATAAACATCATTAAAATGTCTATATTACCCAAAGTAATTTATAAATTCAATGCAATACCAATTAAAATATCAGTAACATACTTTAAAGATATAGATCACATATTCCAAAAATTTATATGAAACCAAAAGAGAACATGAATAGCCTCAGAAATCTTAAAAAAGAAGACTAAAGGGGGAGGTATCACACTTTCTGATATCAAGCTATACTACAAAGTCATTGTACTCAAAACAGCCTGGTACTGGCATAAGAACCGGCACATAGATCAATGGAACAGAACAGAGAACCCAGAAATAAACCCACAGCTCTATGGACAACTGATATTTGACAAAGGAGGTAAGGAAATACAATGGAGGTAAAGACAGCCTCTTCAACAAATGGTGTTGGGAAAATTGGTCAGCAAACTGAAAAAAAATGAAACTAGACCACCAACTTACACCATTCACAAAAATAAACGCAAAATGGATAAAAGACTTAAATGTAAGGCGTGAAACCATAAGCATCTTAGAGGAAAACATAGACAGTAAGCTCTCTGACATCTTTCACAGCGATATATTTGCTGATTTATCTCCATGGGCAAGAGAAATAAAAGACAGGATAAACAAATGGGACTGTATCAAACTAAAATGCTTTTGCACGGCCAAAGACAATAAGAACAGAATAAAAAGACAAACTACACAATGGGAGAACATATTTGACAGTATGTCTGATAAGGGGTTAATAACCAAAATTTATAAAGAACTTGTAAACCTTAACACCAGAAAGACAAACAATCCAATCAAAAAATGGGCAAAAAAAAAAAAATGAATAGACACTTCTCCAAAGAGGATATACAGATGGCCAATAGACATATTAAAAAATGCTCACATCATTAATCATTAGAGAAATGCAAATTAAAACCACAATGAGATATCACCTCACACCAGTTAGAATGGCGGTCATCAACAAAACAACACAGAATAAGTGCTGGCGAGGATGTGGAGAAAAGGGAACCCTCCTGCATTGCTGGTGGGAATGCAGAGTGGTGCAGCCTCTGTGGAAAACAGTATGGAGATTCCTCAAAAAATTGAAAATCTAACTGCCTTTAGACCCAACCATCCCACTTTTAGGAATATACCCCAAGGACACCATAGAACGGTTCCATAAGGAGAAATGCACCCCCATGTTTATAGCAGCATTGTTCACAATAGCAAAGATCTGGAAACAGCCCAAGTATCTGTCAGAGGATGAGTGGATTAAAAAGCTTTGGTACATATATACTATGGAATACTACTCAGCCATACAAAATGATGACATCGGATCATTTACAATAACATGGATGGACCTTGATAACATTATACGGAGTGAAATAAGTAAATCATAAAAAAACTAAGAACTATATTAACCAATGCATAGATGGGACATAAAAATGAGACTCAGAGACATGGACAAGAATGTGATGGTAACAGGGAGTGGGGTGGAGGGGTTGGGAAGGGGTCAGGAAGGAGACGCAGGGAGTGGGGGGAGGGTAGGGGCACAAAGAAAGCCAGATAGAAGGTGACGGAGGACGATTTGACTTTGAGTGAGGGGTATGCAGCATATTCAAAGGTCAAAATAATCTGGAGATGTTTTCTCAGAACATATGTACCCTGATTTATCAATGTCACTGCATTAAAATTAATAAAAATAAGATTAAAAACATAATAAACAGCTACATGTCAACTATAATCTTAAATGTAAATGGGTTAAATGATCCAATCAAAAGACATATAGTAGCTGCGTGGATAAGAAAACAGGACACATACATATGCTGTCTACAAGAGACACACCTTAAAACAAAAGATGCACATAGACTGAAGGTAAAAGGATGAAAAAAATATTTTATGTAAATGGAAATGAAAAAGAAGCTGGGGTGCAATACTTATATCAGACAAAATGGACTTTAAAACAAAGACTATAGTAAGAGATTAAGAAGGTCACTACATAATGATAAAGGGAGCAATCCAACAGGGAGATGTAACCATTATAAATATCTATGCACCTAACATAGGAGCAACTAAATATATAAAGCAGATTTTGATGGATATAAAGGGCAAGATCAACAGCAATACTATAATAGTAGGGGCTTTCAATACCCCACTAACATCACTAGAAAGAAGGAAAGAAAGAAAAAAAGAAAGAAAGAAAGAAAGAGAGAAAGAAGAAAATTAACAAAAAACCAGCAGACTAAAAGGACACACTAGATCAACTCAATTTAATAGATATCTTCAGAACCTTTCACCCTAAAGCAGCAGAATATACATTCTTTTCAAGTGCTCATGGTACATTCTCTAGGATAGACAACATGTTAGGGCACAAAAGCAGTCTTAACAAATTTAAGAAGACTGAAATTATATCAAGCATTTTCTCTGACCACAATGACATAAAACTAAAAATCAATCACAATAGAAAAACTGAAAAATATTCAAACCCTTAGAAACTAAATAGCATGTTATTAAATAATGAATGTATTAACAATGAAATCAAAGAAGAAATAAAAAATTCCTAGAAATGAATGATAAAAGCATACAACAACTCAAAATTTATGGGACACAGCAAAAGCAGTACTGAAAAGGAAGTTCATAGCATTACAGGCATACCGTAAGAAGCTAGAAAAAGCTCAAAGAAACAACTTAACCCTGCATCTAAAAGAAGTAGAAAAACAACTATAAGTAAAGCCCAGAGGTAGTAGAAGGAAGGAAATAATAAAGATTAGAGTGGAAATAAATAGCATAGAGGCTAAAAAAACAATACAGAGGAGCAATAAAACAAGGATCTGGTTCTTTGTAAAGGTAAACAAGATTGATGAACCTTTAACCAGACTCACCAAAAAAAAAAAAAAAAAAAAAAAAGAGGTAGGACTCTAAATAAAATTAGAAATGAGAGAGGAGAAATAACAACTGACACAACAAAAATATAAAGAGTTTTATGAAAATACTATGAAGAACTGTATGCCAGAGAATTAGACAACCTAGATGAAATGGACAAATTCCTTAAAACATATAATATTTTAAAAATTAATATGGAAGAATCAGAAAACAAAAACAGACTGATTCCAACAAATGAGATCAAAAAAGTTATCAAAAAACTACCAACAAACATAAGCCTGGGGCCCGATGGCTTCACAAGTGAATTCTACCAAATATTTAAAGAAGAACTAAGTTCTATTCTTCTCAAGCTATTTCAAAAAATTCAAGAGGAAGGAAGACTTCCAAGCTCCTTTTATGAGGCGAGCATAATTCTGATTCTAAAACCAGGCAAAGAGAACACACACACACAAAAATTATAGGCCAATTTCCCTGATGAATATAGATGCTAAAATTCTCAACAAAATATTAGCCCACTGAATCCTGCAATATATGAAAAAAATCATACACCATGATCAAGTGGGATTTATTCTGGGGAGGCAAGGCTGGTACAATATTTGCAAATCAATCAATGTGATTCATCACATAAACATAGGGAAGGAGAAAAGCCACATGATAATGTCAATAGATGCAGAAAAAACACTTGATAAAATCCAGCATCCATTCATGCTCAAAACTCTCAGCAAAGTGAGAATACAGGGAACATACCTCAACATAATAAAGGCCATCTATGACAAACCCACAGCCAGCATCATATTCAATGGCAAAAATTAAAAGCAATTTCCTTAAGATCAGGAACAAGGCAGGGGTGCTCCCTTTCACCACTCTTATTCAACATAGTTCTGGAAATTTTAGCCATAGAAATCAGACATGAAAAAGAAATAAAAGGCATCCAAATTAGAAAAGAAGTAAAACTACTATTATTTGCAGATGATATGATATTGTATATAGAAAACCCTAAAGTCTCAGTCAAAAGACTACTGGACCTGTTAAATGAATTCAGCAAGATGGCAGGATATAAAATTAATACTCAGAAATCAGAGGCATTTTTATACACCAACAATGAACTGTCAGAATAAGAAATTAAGAAAACAATCCCCTTCACAACTGCAACAACAAAAAATAAAGAACCTAGGAATAAATTTAACCAAGGAGACTAAAGACTTGTACTTAGAAAATTATAAAACATTGATAAAAGAAATCAAGGAAGATACGAACAAGTGGAAGCATATACCATGCTCATGATTAGGAAGAATAAACATCATTAAAATGTCTATATTTCCCAAAGCAATTTATCAATTCAATGCAATAACAATTAAAATACCAATGACATACTTTAAAGATATAGAACACATATTCCAAAAATTTATATGGAACCAAAAAAAGAACATGAATAGCTTCAGCAATCTTGAAAAAGAAGAATAAATTGGGAGGTAGCACTCTTTCTTATATCAAGTTATACTACAAGGCAATTGTACTCAAAACAGCATGGTAGTGGCATAAGAACAGGCATATAAATCAACGAAACAGAACAAAAAACCCAGAAATAAACCCACACCTTTATGGACAACTGATATTTGACAGAGGAGATAAGAGCATACAATGGAGTAGAGACAGCCTCTTTAACAAATGGTGTTGGGAAAATTGGACAGCTACCTGCAAAAAAATGAAACTAGACCACCAACTTACACCATTCACAAAAATAAACTCAAAATAAATAAAAGACTTAAATGTAAGTCATGAAACCATAAATATCTTAGAAGTAAACATAGGCAGTAAGCTCTCTGACATCTCTCACAGCAATATATTTGCTGATTTATCTACACGGACAAGGGAAATAAAAGACAAGATAAACAAATGGGACTATATCAAACTAAAAAGCTTTTGTACAGGTAAAGACAATAAGAAAAGAATAAGCCTGACCAGGTGGTGGCACAGTCAATAGAGCGTCGGACTGGGATGCCAAGGAGCCAGGTTCGAGACCCCAAGGTCGCCAGCTTGAGCGTGGGCTCATGTAGTTTGAGCAAAGCTCACCAGGTTGGACCCAAGGTCACTGGCTCAAGCAAGGGGTTACTTGGTCTGCTGTAGCCCCACGGTCAAGGCAATATGAGAAAGCAATCAATGAGCAACTAAGGTGTCGCAATGAAAAACTAATGATTGATGCTTCTCATCTCTCTCTGTACCTGTCTGTCCCTATCTATCCCTCTCTCTGACTCTCTCTCTGTCTCTGTAAACAAACAAACAAACAAAAACAACAGAATAAAAGACAAACTACACAATGGGAGAACATATTTGATAATACGTCTGTTACGGGGTTAATAACCAAAATTTATAAAGAACTTGTAAAACTCAACACCAGGAAGATAATCCAATCAAAAAATGGGCAAAAGAAATAGACACTTCTCCAAAGAGGACATACAGTTGGCCAATAGGCATATGGAAAAATGCTCAACATTGCTAATCATTAGAGAAATGCAAATTAAAACCACAATGAGATATCACCTCACACCAGTCAGAATGGCACTCATCAGCAAAGCATCACAGAATAAGTGCTGGCGAGGATGTGGAGAAAAGAAAACCCTCCTGCACTGCTGGTGGAAATGCAGACTTGTGTAGCCACTGTGGAAAACAGTATGGAAATTCCTAAAAAAATTAAAAATCAAACTGCCTTTTGACCCAGCTATCCCACTTTTAGGAATATACCCCAAGAACACCATAGCACTGTTATAAAAGGAGAAATGCACTCCTATGTTTATGGCATTGTTCACAATAGTGAAGATCTGAAAATAGCCCAAGTGTCTGTCAGTGGACAAGAGGATTAAAAAGCCATGGTATATATATACAATGGAATACTATGGGGCTTTGAAAACAAAGAAAATCTTAGCTTTTGTGACAACATGGATGGACATGGAAACTATTATGTTAAGTGAAATAAGCCAGGCAGAAAAAGGAAAATATCATATGACCTCACTCATTTGAGGAATCCAATGGACAATGTGAACTGAGGAAAGGAATTGAGACAAAGGAGAGATCAAAGGGACCAGAGGAAAAGAGAACAGAGGGAAAGAGGATGACAGGATGGGATAAACCTGAAGGAAAGGGAGGAGAGTGCTATGGGAAGGGCGGAAAGAGAGATGTTGAAGTGGAATATGGGGCAGTAGGAATGTATTTGGGGCAACACTAGAATCTATGTAAACAGAATAAATTAAAATCAATTAAAAATTGATGCTTCGTATCTCTCTCTCTTCCTGTCTGTCTGTCCCTGTCTGTTTCTCTTTCTGTCTCTCTATCCAGCTCTGTCACAAAAAGAGAGAAAAAGAATCATTTTCCAGCCTTTTACTTTTGTCCTTGCAGCTTAGTTATATCTCTTGAAGTCAGCATATGGTTGGATTTTACTTTTTGATCCAATCTATTACTCTCTGTCTCTTTATTGGTGAATTCAATCCATTTACATTTAGGGTAATTATTGCCACTTGAGGGTTCTTTGTAGCCATTTTATATATTGTTTTCCAATAGGTCTGTGTCTCATTTGGTTCTTCTCTTTTGTTTTTCTGTCAATTGTTTTTGTTTGATGGTATTTCATACTTCCTTCCCCTGTTTCTTCTTTTTTTAAACTATAAGTTTAAGAAGTGGCATTTTTGTGGGTGAGTTACCTTTACGTTATTAAAAAAATTATCATATTTACAAGTCTATTATCATATGAGTGCTTCTGCATTCTATCCTCCTTTGCTACTGCTGATCTTTATCTTCATTTCTTTTATGTTATTGTTGTCACAGATTACCCATTTTTTATTGTGACCTTGTTGGAGATTTTACTTGTAGTTTTGTTTTGTTTTGTTCTTTATATCTGGTAGGATAAGCACCTTTAGTGTTTCCTGCAGTGGGGTTTTTTGGTGATAAATTCTGTCAGCTTCTCTATGTCTATAAAAGTTTTTATTTCTCCTTTCTCCTTCATATATGAAGGATAGGTTTGATGGATGTAGTATTTTTGGCTGGTAATTTCTCTCTTTCAGTATGTTAAATGTTTAGGTCCACTCTCTTCTGGCTTGTAGGGTTTCTTCTGAGATATCTAATGATAACCCAATGAGATTTCACTTTTATGTTATATTCTTTTCCTAGCTGCCTTGAGGATTCTTTCTTTGTCATTAATTTGTGACAATTTCATTATGATGTGCCTTGGAGTAGGTCTGTTTGGGTTGAGATAACTTGGTGTTCTGTTTACTTCTTAGATTTGAGGCTCTAATTCTTTCTATAGGCTTGGGAAGTTCTTATCAATTATTTGTTTAAATAGGTTTTTATTCCCTTTTCCTTCTTTTCTTCTGATGTACCCATTATTTTGATATTGTGCGTTCTGATTGAACCAGTTATTGTAGAGCTCTCTCCTTTTTTTTTAAATTTGTGAGTCTCTCTCTTTTATTCTCTGTAATATCTTTAGTTTTCTGTCTTTGATTTCACTGCTTCTCATTAGCTGTACTTGTTACCTCATTTTTTAGTTCATGTATTGAATTCTTCATCTCTGTTTGGTTCTTTTTTAAAGTTTCAATCTCCTTGGCAAAGTACTCTTTTTGTTCATTAATTTGTTTTTTGAGCTCATTAAATATCCTATTAGTATTTTCTCACAACTCATTGAGTTTTTTAGAATTTCAATTTTTATTTCTCTGTCATTTAACTCCAAGGTTTCCATATAATTGAGATTATTTTCTGGAGATTTTTCATTATCTATCTCTACTATGTTTCAGTCTTGTGTTTCTATGATGTATGCTTTTTTCTTCTTTGATAGCATTTGAGAGTGATATTTTTATGAACCCCAACAGGAAGCAACATTTTTTTCCCAATAACTGTCACTATACTACAAGTTTTGGCTCTGTGAAATTCTTGGCTGGACCTCTGCTTTGGTAGTAGGCAGAGCCACAGTTGTGTTGGTGGGTGGGGCTTGTTGTGGGGGCTTTATAATTGCAGCTTTACTGCTTTGCTGCTGGCTTTACAACTTTGGTAGTGGTGGTTTCAGGTTTCCGGTCATTCCCCACATCTCAACAGACTGGGGGATCAAATATGGAGCACTTCCATCTCTCAGGGGAGAAAATAGCCCCAGAGAGTCAGCTGTGGATGTCCAGCCACCACCTCTCTTTGTACCACTTGGGGTGGGAGATGGGATATGGGAGGCTAGAGATGTGCACTTTTGTTTTTCCTGACACTGCATAGAGCATGGGCAGCTGGTAGAGAGAGCATCAGTGGTGGCTGTGGCAACTGTGCGGCCATGTGGGCTGATATTCATGGGTTAAGCACCCACTGATGAAGCTTTGCTGAGGGAGGCAGGCACTGCCCAGTGCACCGAAGAAGCTTATGTGTCACAGGGCAAGCCAGGTACTTTGGGCTCAGCATTCACTGATGGAGCAAGTGTGGCAGGCTGAGCTGGGGCCTGCACAGGTTGATCACAAGCCAAGTGATGTGGGCAGTCCTGGGTAACCCTGCATCTGAAAAGTGTCTGCCTTAGTTCAACTCTTTCCCCTTTGCCCCCTAGTCTCTTCACTTCTCCTGGCTCAGAAGAAAACTCTCTCCCTGAGTCCAGCAAGAAGAGAGAATAATTCATTCTGCTTTTTCTCCTCTCCAGAACCAATCATGGATGTGTTTTACCTCCCTCCCCCTGACTTTCAACCCATCCCACTTTCAGTCCATTTGTTGTACAGATCTTTTAGGCATGGCTGTGAGCCCATCTGGGTTTTTTTTTGTTTGTTTGTTTGTTTGTTGTTGTTGTTGTTTTTTGCTGCGTTATAGTTATTCTTTCAATTTGTTGAAATTTTAAGGGGAAAAATAAGAAGTATCTCTCATGCCACCATTTCTCTGATGTCACTTTATTGTCTTTTCTTAAGGAGTCTCCTTATACACATATACATATAATGACAGTACCTTAACTTTTTTTCTACATAATGGCTAGTGTCAATTCCTTTCATATTTGTCAGATATCTTGCTAACTACCTGTTTACCTCATTCTCTTGTCACTGCCATAACTTCTGTCAAGGAATAATCAGGCTTGATGGGATGAAAAGACATGCTACTTGTCTTCCTCACTCATACCAGTTTAGGATTAATAATAATGGCTAAATTCATAGAGCCTTTTTACATGAGCCAGGACTACACATGTATTATCTCACTTTATCTTTTAGCAACCCTATGAGGAAGGTACTAATATTATCCCCAAATTACAGACAAGGTAAATGAGGCACAGAGAATTTGAGGCACTTGGCCAAAGTCACACTACAAAGTGGCAGAGACTAGATTTTAACTTGAAGTAATTTGACACCAGAACTGCAGGTCCTGACAACCCTACCATGAAGCCTCAGTAACCTGCCTGTATATCATGCTTTCTCCTCAGCACTTCCATTGGTGATTTGTCATGAACTCTGTTTTTGCTTTCTTTTCTGTTCTACTGTATGGCATCAGTTTTCCCCATATCTGAGTGAGTACTTTATATTTCCTTTGCAAGTCATTTCTTTCATACATTCATTTTGTTCAACAAATATGTCTTGGTTACCTCCTGAGTACAAGTTCTGTGGTACCAACAGTTGGAGTTCCAGTGGCATCTTCCAAAGGCCTGGTGGTGTTATTTTGCTGTCCTTCATTTCTCTTTTGCCCTACCTTGCTTTATTCTGTAGGAAACAAAGTTAAGAAAGATTTTCAGGATTTGACATCGAAAGGATCTCAGAAATTATTTATCAACCACTTACTTCTTTCTATGAAAACCCAAGACTATAGAGGTAGTATGTGGCAGAGCCTTGTTCTAATTAAAATGTGTCTTCTTTCCTTCACTCTTTGCTATAACCTTAGTAGCAGGTACATCACAGGTAATATTACTTGGCCATCTGTATAAATCTGCAATTCAATTTTTTAGTCTGTAAAATGGGAATAGAGTTTCCTAAGAATCTAGTGAAGACTAAATGAGTTAATACATGTAAAAAGCTTTGATTAATATATAAATTAATAGTTAATTTTTTTAAAATTCCACTTAAGTATATTTCATTATTCAGTTTATAAGCCAGTATTTCTAAGTACTTGTCATGTTAGGACTTTTTGTCTTAAACATGAACTTAAAAACTGAACTTCCTCAATTGATCTTATGCTATTAATGAGCTAATAGAAGATAGTATACATAATTTAAAAAGCACTGTAAAATCTTCCCACCCCCTCTTCCCTACCCAGATTTTGGCAGGGTCAGGTTATGCCTTTTTCTTTGTTTCCTAATACCCTGAACATTGGATCATTATTGTTTCCCACCCCTACAACACTGTGGGAAGCTGCGGGCATAGCCTAGTACTGTTTGTTTTTTTATTGCTAGCTCTAAGCACTCAGTAGCTGTATACCATAGGTGTTCAGCACAGAATTGTTGTTGACTGAAAGAATGAATGTAACATCTGCATATTTGTGTTCTTCCTTTCCTTCCCCACCCTTCTACCATCATCCCTAATTTCTCTCTCACTCTCATATATCTCCCACCCCATCCTGACTTTTAATTCTTTTTCTAATTTACCATTGAGTTTAAAACAAAAATATAAACTGTCAAATGTAACCAGATGGGCGGCTTACATAGAGACCATAAAAAGGAACATGTAAGCAAAAATCTGTCAGAAGTCTCTAGTGTAGGTGGTATGCGTATGGACACATAATGCCAGCTCTTTAAGTAGCCCTAAACCTATAGAGATAGGACAGAGCAGGTGGTTAAGAGTGGTCAGCTTTGTCGTTAGACATACCTAGACTTGAATGAGTGTGCTGACCTCTCTAAGCTTCTGTTTTATGAACACTAATATGGGGATGGTAACTTGTGCCCTTATCCTAGGGCTCTTGCAAAGACTGAGATCACTCCTGTTCAGCACCTGGAACATTGAGAGGCCTTGGTAAGTATTAGCTATAGAAGAGAGGCTGGCCCTCTTTAGTCTCCAACCCAATACCTGGCCAATGGGATGATTCCTTGGGAACATCTGTGTCCTTTATTGCAAATATGTGGTCACGAAGCATTTAGTCTATTGACAATTAATTTGGAGGATTGTTAGGGGGATTGTTTCTTCTCTATAGAATAGTGTTTGCACTCTGGTTTATCAATCACTTCTAAAGGGAATTTATCACTTGAAGCTTCAACCTGAACTGCCAAGAGTTCAGGCACAGACCCTGGATTTATAGTGGCTTTCCCTGTTCCTTCCCACCATACACATACCTGACACAGTTACCTGGAAAGAATGTATCAGGAACAGTCAGGCATCTCTTACCATGTAAAGAGGAACAGTAGTCATTTTTATCATGACCATCTTTATTATCATAAGTTAATTGGGCACATGTACTTTAAGGACAAATGTGAGTCATAAATATAAGAATAATAATTTAAAGAAAATAAGATCATTCATTTTAATTCCACTGTCTATTCTCTTGAGCTTCGCTGAAATTACACAACCAAACAGGCAGCAGACAGACACTGGTTGAATATGGTTCCCAGAAAAACTCCCTGCCTTTGCTTTGTGATTGGCTGAGCATCTCCTGAGGGCTAAAAGCTTTTTAAGCAGCTGGTGCAAATGAATGCCTTTCTGAAATTAACCAGTTGATGAATGTCACAAGCATTGGGCTCTATTCCAGGGTTTGGCCAGGCTGTGCTCAAACTGCGCATTTTCCTCACAGCCTCCATGGTCTGTGACTAACAAGGAGATGAATGGTCCAAGGCAGGTGGAATGGGATAAGGGTGGGGGTGAGGCAGTTATAAGTAAATTGGAAGATGCTTAGTTCTGGGGAGCTGGTGCTTTCCCCCCTGGTACAGCTTGAATATGTGTATATGCCCTAACACATCCACAATTTCTGGATGTTTGTTTATATAAGGTTTCAGTCCAGAAGGAGAAGTAAATGTGGTTTGTCTAAGTGGTACAAAGACCCAGTTTTTGAGCAGACCTCACCCTGGCTTGGGTACTTAATGACTGTGTGAATTTGTGCAAGTTGTTACCCACTGTGATTTTGAGTTTCCTCATTTGTTTACCAAAAAAATAATACCTGCTTCACATGGGTGCAAAATGACATATAAAAGCATGCTTTAGCCTGACCAGGCAGTGGCACAGTGGATAGAGCATAAGACTGAGATGCAGAGGACCCAGGTTGAAATCCCAAGGTCACCCAGCTTGAGCACGGGCTCAACAGCTTGAGTGCAGGGTCACTGGCTTGAGCATGGGATCATAAAGATAACCCCATGGTTGCTAACTTGAGCCCAAATGTTGCTGGCTTGAAGTCCAAGGTTGCTGGCTTGAGCCCAAGGTCACTGGCTTGAGCAAGGGGTTACTCACTTTGCTGGAACCCCTTGGTCAAGGCACATATGAGAAAGCAATCAATGAACAACTAAGGAGTTGCAATGAAGAATTGATGCTTCTCATCTTTCTCCCTTTTTGTCTGTCTGCCCCTATCTGTCCCTCTGTCTCTGTCTCTGTCTCTGTCTCTCTCTGTCTCTCTGTCTCTCTCTGTCTCTCTGTCTCTCTCTCTCTCACACACACACACACACACACACACTCACACACTAAATAAATAAATAAATAAATAAATAAATAAATAAATAAATAAAGCAAGCAAGCAAGCAAGCAAGCAAGCAAGCATGCTTTACACTACCTGGAACATACAGGGTGCTCAGTACATGGTAGGTTGATGATTGTTATTATTACTGCTGTTATTGAAGGAGCCAGGTAAGTCAGCTGAATCCAGATATCACAGACCAAAAGTGCTGTTGTCAGAGACTTATTTTTTGGATTCTTCTCCTGGTGGGTCCTCTTTTAAAAGATGAATATGGGCTTTGCATATACTGAGGGATTAGTAATGCACATTATCACACATATAAACATTGATATTTCTAAGTTCTTTTTTCTTTACCTGAAAGGGGTGAATGGTTATAAGACTAGCTTTGTTTACATTATGATTTTGCCCAAAGTTGAACCCAGCCCAAGGGCCACTAAAATGAGTCTCGTATAATACTGTATTTTTTTTAAAAAAAAGGATTTTATTTATTGATTTTAGAAGTAGGAGAGAGAGAGAAAGGGGAGTGGGGAGGAGTGAGAAGCATCAACTTGTAGTCATTGCTTCTCATATGTTCCCTGATCAGGCAAGCCCAGGGTTTCAAACTGGCAATATCAGGATTTCAGGTTGATGCTGTATCCACTGTACCACCACAGGTCAGGCAATAATATATATATTACTATATATATGTGAGTTGCTCCAGTTAGCCTGATGAATGAGATCTACATGTGCAAATGCTTTATCATTCTGGTTGTTTCTATCTTGACAAAGCACTGGGCTGGAGCCAAGAGGCTGGACTAATTGGTCCTACCTCTGTTTGGCTTTGGCCAGGTCTCTTTTTAGACCTCAGTCTCCTCATTTGCAAAATTAGAGGGTTGCATTTTATTGGTGACACTAGGATTGAGGAAGAAGAATAGTTGGAAAAGTAAGCAGAGATGAGTCCAGACCAAAGTTGCTGAGGGGAGGAGCGCAGGTCTAGTAAATTATGAAGAGTAATGTCTACCTTACAGAGGACCAGCACTTGGGAAAATAGACTCAATATCTATAGCCCACTCCTGAGTAGGCAAAACTGTATATGTCACCTAAAGAGGCAAAGGTTTTGTGAGGCTAAATAGCCACCCAGAGAGGGAATTAGATTTCAAAGCCTCTGAATTTGGCCCAATACTTAGCTACACACAGCACCCGTCTGCCTCTTTCTTTCTATTAGTACAGGCTGCCCCTCAAACACCTATTGACCATTAATTAATGGCCAGCAAATCATCCAACCTTCTGGTACTACTATCCACAGCCTAAAATTTTGTGCAATAAATTTATGATGTGCACTAAGCTTCTCAAGTCTAATTCCTCTGCAATGTGAGATCAGGAGTCCTAGAATCAAGAAACTCGGTTTCTGTGCCTGCTCTTTTGCTTACCTGCTGTGTGACATCGGGCAGCCATATATTCCCTCTGAGCCCCAGCTACCTCATCTGCAAAATGGGTAAATACAATGCCCTCCAGCCTGGTTGTGAAGACCAACCAAGGTAATCTGCAGGAAAACATACTGCAACTGTGGAGCTCTGTAGGACAGAGCTCCTTGAGGCCTGGTCAGTGATTCTGTTCTTATTATATAGAATATATAATTCAGTGGTTCTCAACCACATAAGAATCATCCAGAGAGCTTTTAAAGAATACCAAAGCCTGGGCTGCACTCCCAGATATTCTTTAATTGGTTTTGGGTGGAGCCCTGGTGTTGGTATTTTTAAAAGTTCCCAGGTGATTCTAATGTGCAGCCAAGGTTGAGAACTACATTTGGCTCATAGATGGAGGCTCAGTCTGTTGGATAAATAAGTGATTCTGATTATGACTTCCTCTCTCTGCCCCTTGAAGGAGTGTGATTTGTAAATGGAAGGATGTTTCCTATGTTGGATTACACTTAGGTGCCTGGCTATTTCTAGAACTTTTTGCAAGAGCATCTAGAGCAGGGGTCCCCAAACTTTTTATACAGGGGGCCAGTTCACTGTCCCTCAGAGCACTGGAGGGCCGCCATATACAGTGCTCCTCTCACTGACCACCAATGAAAGAGGTGCCCCTTCCGGAAGTGTGGCGGGGGGGCAGATAAATGGCCTCAGGGGGCCGCATGCGGCCCGCGGGCCATAGGTTGGGGATGCCTGATCTAGAGGGTCATGTTCAGAAGATGCTTACAATAGCTCACAAGCCAGTGGGCAGCAACTTTGAAGGCCCAGGTAGAGGCGGCCTTACAGCTGCCCCATGTGGCCACCAGGATAGTTGAGTGGCAATTGGCCAGGCTGGGGTTCGGTGAAGGTAGTTGGAATTCCCTGCCCAATTATGTCAGGTCAACCTTTTGTGTTAAATGCTTTAAGAATTTCCTGGAGCCTTTTCCATTGTTGTTTTCCTTGTGGAAACACTCTGGTCAGGTAAAACAATTCAACATGAAATGAATTTCCTGGGTGAGCTGGTGGTGCGGCACACTAGGGTTACAACTCCTACTTCAGATTTTTCACTTCAGCTTTTGACCCCACTTCATCTCATGAAGAATTCTTTTATAGAATTCAACCAGTTTAAGAATGTTGTATGAGTATGTCTTTTTCTTTCTCTCTTATACACCATGTTTTGACACATCAGATTTACCAGATACATGTGTCAGGAATTCCTCCTTTCTTTCTCCCACCTCTGGCCAGACCATTGTGAGCCTCTTCCAGAAGCCCCTTCAGCTTTCCTCAGTAAGGAACAGCCACTCCCTTCACAACTCCTAGAAGCCTCCTAGTAGGGCTTCCCCCATTGTCACTTTTTTTTACATTTATAGGCACCTCAAATGGGGCAGTGGCAAAGTGAGAGCACTGGCAGAGCCGAGCCTAACCTCCAGCACTACCACCATTTGCTAGGAGAACTAGAACAAATTCTTTAACTTCTCTGTGCCTCAGCATTCTCACATCTAAAATCAAGCTAAGACACCTGACTGGAAGGACTATTGTGAGAGTGAGATAAAATAAATAAAGTGACAAAGGTAATACCTGGAGTAGAATGGCAGTTATTGTCCAGAGCAGGATTCCTGATTGTCCTCCCATACCCAGCAGGCTTCTTTGTCCATTAAAGGTACTTAAGAAACATCCACTGACTGGGGGTGGATGAAGAGGCTCAGAGTATCCAAATCTTAGGACAGTGGCAAAGAAGCTACTTTTTCCCCCCTGCCTCTGGGTTGAACTTAAGATATATACACTTCCTATAATTTTCTGTTATGTTTTTAAATGTGATAGTAAGTGTCCTTTATGTACCTATATCAGAGAATTGTAAACAGATGGAAATGTTTGTGTTCATTACTGAAAATAGCTTCATGAGGCTTAGCTAGCTCAGAGAGAAACAAGCCTCAGCAGAAAGAGCTGAAGGCCTGAGCATTTGATGTGTTATACTAAGTGCCAGGTCTCTCCAACTGTGCTAACTTCCCAACATCAGGGTATGGCAGAAGCACTATCCACCAGAAAATAGACAATTACACTGAGGTTCAGACAAGTTAGAAAATTTCACCAACTACATAAAATGAGACAGTAAAAGGGAGGTGGCAAGATGGCAATGGAGTAGGCTGACGTACCAACTTCCACCTCCTAGAACCAAAGTGGATTACAACTTAATTTTACAAACAATCATCTGGAAAAGTCAACTTTGGACTAAACTAAAGGACGCTCTAATCAGGATCACTGAAGAAGACACACTGAGACTGGTAGGAAAAGCAGAATTTCCCAGCTTCTGAGAGTGAACAGCAGCCCAGAAGGATTTGTGTGGTGGGAATAATACCAGCAAAAGGAAGCAGGACACCAGCCAAACAGAAGCTCTCCTGCTGCAGTCAGAGCAAAGAATTGCTTAGAAGCAGAAAGCCATCAGGGATACAGTGTTGAGTGCTAAGGTCTGAGCTGCATTGCCACCCCCCCCCACACACACACACTGCTGTTTGCCAGAAGGCGAATGGCGGATGCAGAGGTGCGGTCCCATAGGCAGGGGCAGAAACTGGACCAGCCGTGACTGAGGCCCAGTGTGAACACAGTCCCGCCCGGTGGGGGCAGAGGCTGAGGGTGGCTGTGGTGGCAGAAGGGGTGCATGAAAGCAGTCCAATCCATGGCTGCAGGCAGGGTGAGTGAGAACGGTTCACCTGGAGTCCCACCTGCAGGGGCAAAGCAAAAGCCAAGGAACTGGTTGAGACCTGTGGCTGGATGCAGGAGCACAGCCCCACCTTTGGGGCTGAAGCTTGTGGCCCCAGCCTGTGAGCTCAATCCCGCCCGCAGGGGCAGGGTGAAGGTCGAGGCCAGCCAAGGCTTGTAGCCCAGACACAGGAGTGCAGACCTGCCTGCAGGGGTGGGGCAATGGCTAAAGACCGGCCAGGGCTTGCAGCCTTGGCACTCGAACACAGTCCCGCCCATGGAGGCAAGGTGTGCAGCAACCACCACAGCAGGCTGGTGCCAGCAACACCCGTGCCTGAATGCCCAAGGTGGCGGCAGAGGGGGTGGCAGGCATGCAGACAGACCACACCTAGGGAACACAGAAGCCATCAAACTCCTGTGGCAATACCCTTCTTATACACAGACAAAATGAGAAGGCAGAGAAATGCAACCTTATTGAATCAAGAGAAATCCCCAGAAAAAGATTTGAATAAATAGAAATGGCCAAATTACCAAATGCAGAGTTTAAAATAATGATTATTAGGATGCTCAAAGATCTTAGAGCAACAATGGATGGACATAGCAAGCACCTAAATAAAGAGATAGCAAGTATAAAAAAGGACATTAAAATAATAAAAAGAATCAGTCAGAAATGACAAATACAATAACAGAAATGAAGACCACACTGGAAGGAATTAAAAGCAGGATGGGTGAAGCTGAGGATCAAATCAATAAGTTAGAGGACAAGATAAACAAAAGAATGGAAGCAGAGCTCCCAAAAGAAAAAAGGCGGCCCTGGCCGGTTGGCTCAGCGGTAGAGCGTCGGCCTGGCATGCGGGGGACCCGGGTTCGATTCCCAGCCAGGGCACATAGGAGAGGAGCCCATTTGCTTCTCCACCCCCATCCCCTCCTTCCTCTCTGTCTCTCTCTTCCCCTCCCTCAGCCAAGGCTCCATTGGAGCAAGGATGGCCCGGGTGCTGGGGATGGCTCCTTGGCCTCTGCCCCAGGCGCTAGAGTGGCTCTGGTCACGGCAGAGCATTGCCCCCTGGTGGGCAGAGCATAGCCCCTGGTGGGCGTGCTGGGTGGATCCCGGTCGGGTGCATGCGGGAGTCTGTCTGACTGTCTCTCCCCATTTCCAGCTTCAGAAAAAAAAAAAGAAAAAAAAGAAAAAAGGCTCAAAAAGTCGGAGGAAACTCTAAGAAAGCTCAGCGACAACGTGAAGAGAAATAACATCCACATTATAGGGGTTCCTGAAGGAGAAGAAAAACAACAAGGGATAGAGACTCTGATTGAAGAAATCATAGCTGAAAACTTTCCTAAACTGATGAAGGAAAAAAGTCACATAAGTTCAAGAAGCACAGAGAGTTCCATTAAGAATGAACCCAAAAAGGCCAACACCAAGACACATCATAATTAAAATACAAAAATTAAGAGATAAAGAAAGAATACTAAAAGCTGTAAGAGAAAAGCAGTCTATTACCTACAGAGGAGGCCCCATAAGAATGACATCTGACTTCTCAACAGAAGCATTAGAGGGCAGAAGGGAATGGCAAGAAATATTCAAAGTAATGCAAAACAAGAGCCTAAAACCAAGACTTCTCTATCCAGCAAGGCTATCATTTAAAATTGAAGGAGAAATAAAAGTCTTCACAGACAAAAACAACAACAACAACAACTCAAGAAATCCATTACAGCCAAAACAATGCTACAAGAAATGTTAAGGGGCCTGCTGTAAACAGAACAAAGGTAGGGAAAATCTAGTAAAAGAGGAATGTAGAATTAAAGAATAAAATGGCAATAAACAACTTCAATAATAACCTTAAATGTACATAGATTAAATGCTCCAATCAAAAGACAGATTAAAAAATAACAGGACTGCATGGATAAAAAAAAAACAAGACTCATACATATACTGTCTACAAAAGACACACTTCAAAACAAAAGATACACATAGACTGAAAGTAAAGGGATGAAAAAAATATTTCATGCAAATAAAAAAGAAAAAAAAGCTGGGATAGCAATACTTATGTATGACAAAATAGACTTTAAAACAAAGGCTATAGTAAGGGATAAAGAAGGTCACTACATAATGATAAAGGGGACAATCCAACAGGAAAATATAACCATTATGAATATCTATGCACCTAATATAAAAGCACTTAAATATATAAAGCAGATTTTGATGAGCATAAAGGGCGAGATCAACAGCAATACTATAATAGTAGAGGATTTTAATACTCCACTAACATCACTGGATAAATCCTCAAGAAAAAAATTAATAAAGAAACAACAGACTTAAAAAACACACTAGACCAACTCGATTTAATAGATATCTTCAGAACCTTTCACTCTAAAGCAGCAGAATATACATTTTTTTCAAGTGCTCATGGTACATTCTCTAGAATAGACCACATGCTAGGACACAAAAAGAGTCTCAACAAATTTAAGAAGATTGAAATCATATCAAGCATCTTCTTGGATCACAATGGCATGAAACTAGAAATCACTACAATAAAAAAAACTGAAAAACATTCAAATACTTGGAAACTAAATAGCATGTTATTAAATAACAAATGAGTTAACAATGAGATCAAGGAAGATATAAAAAATTTCCTTGAAACAAATGAAAATGAACATACAACAACTCAAAATTTATGGGACACAGCAAAAGCAGTCCTGAGAGGAAAGTTCATAGCACTACAGGCATACCTTAAGAAGCTAGAAAAAGCTCAAATGAACAACTTAATGCTGCAACTAAAAGAACTAGAAAAAGAATAGCAAGTAAAGCCCAGAGGAAGTAGAAGAAAGGAAATAATAAAGATCGGAGTGAAAATAAATGACATAGAGCAGGGGTTGGGAACCTATGGCTTGTGAGCCAGATGTGGCTCTTTTGATGGCTGCATCTGGCTCGTAGAAAAATCTTTAATAAAAAAAATAATAACGTTAAAAACATAAAACATGCCCTGGCCAGTTGGCTCAGCGGTAGAGCGTCGGCCTGGCGTGCGGGGGACCCGGGTTCGATTCCCGGCCAGGGCACATAAGGAGAAGCGCCCATTTGCTTCTCCACCCCCACCCCCCTCCTTCCTCTCTGTCTCTCTCTTCCCCTCCCGCAGCCAAGGCTCCATTGGAGCAAAGATGGCCCGGGCGCTGGGGATGGCTCCTTGGCCTCTGCCCCAGGCGCTAGAGTGGCTCTGGTTGCGGCGGAGCGACCCCCCGGAGGGGCAGAGCATCGCCCCCTGGTGGGCAGAGCATCACCCCTGGTGGGCGTGCCGGGTGGATCCCGGTCGGGCGCATGCGGGAGTCTATCTGACTATCTCTCCCTGTTTCCAGCTTCAGAAAAATACAAAAAAAAAAAAAATATATATATATATATATATAAAACATTCTCATGTATTACAATCCATTCATTTCCTACTGCTCATGTTCATGGTTGCGGGTGGCTAGAGCCAATCACAACTGTCCTTTGGGACAACACCAAATTTTTATTGGATAATGTGAAACATACAGGGGTCGTTGTATGGCTCTCACCGTATTACATTTCAAAATATGTGGCATTCATGGCTCTCTCAGCCAAAAAGGTTCCCGGCCCCTGACATAGAGGCTAAAAAAAAAAATATAGAGGACCAATGAAAACAAGAGCTGGTTCTTTTGAAAGGTAAAACAAAATTGATGAACCTTTAACCAGATTCACCAAGAAAAAAAGAGAGAGGACTCAAATAAGTAAAATTAGAAATGAGAGAGGAGAAATAAAAACTGACACAGCAGAAATACAAAGGATTGTAAGAAAATACTATGAAGAACTGTATGCCATAAAATTAGACAACCTAGGTGAAATGGACAAATTTCTTGAAACATAATCTTTCAAAAATCAATATAGAAGAATCAGAAAACCTAAACAAACCAATTTCATCAAATGAGATTGAAATAGTTATCAAAAAACTACCAACAAACAAAGGTCCTGTGCCAGATGGCTTCACTGGAAAATTTTACCAAATATTAAAAGAAGAACTAACTCCTATTCTTCTCAAGTTATTTCAAAAAACTCAAGAGGAAGACTTTCAAACTTCTTTTATGAAGCAAGCATAATACTGATTTCAAAACCAGGCAAATACACTACAAAGAAAGAAAACTATAGACCAATTTTCCTGATGAACTTAGATGCTAAAATTCTCAACAAAATATTAGCAAACTGGATCCAGCAATATATGAAAAATATCATACATCATGATCAGGTGGGATTTATCCTAGGGCAGGGGTCGGGAAACTTTTTGGCTGAGAGAGTCATGAATGCCACATATTTTAAAATGTAATTTCATGAGAGCCATACAACGACCCATGTACATTACTCATTATCCAATAAAAATTTGATGTTGTCCCGGAGGACAGCTGTGATTGGTGCTGGCCACTCGCAACCATGAACATGAGCGGTAGAAAATAAATGGATTGTAATACATGAGAATGTTTTATATTTTTAACATTATTATTTTTTTTATTAAAGATTTGTCTGTAGGCCAGATGCAGCCATCAAAAGAGCCACATCTGGCTCGCGAGCCATAGGTTCCTGACCCCTGTCCTAGGGAGACAAGGCTGGTACAATATTCACAAATCAATCAATGTGATTCATCACATAAACAAAACAAAGGATAAAAATCACATGATAATATCAATAGATGCAGAAAAAGCAGTTGATAAAATCCAGCACCCATTTATGATTAAGACTCTCAGCAAAGTGGAGATACAGAAATCATACCTCAACATGATAAAGGCCATCTATGACAAACCCAAAGCCAACATCATAATCAATTGGCAAAAATTAAAAGCAATCCCCCTTAAGATCAGGAACAAGGCAGAAGTGTTCCCTTTTACCACTCTTATGCAACATAGTTCTGGAAGTCCTAGCCACAGCAATCAGACAACAAGAAGAAATAAAAGGCATCCAAATTGGAAAAGAAGAAGTAAAACTATCATTATTTGCTGATGAGATGATACTGTACATAGAAAACCCTAAAGTCTCAGTCAAAAAAACCACTGGACTTGATTAATAAATTCAGCAAGGTGGCAGGATGCAAAATCAATATTCAGAAATCAGTGGCATTTTTATATACCAACAATGAACTGTCTGAAAGAGAAATTAAGAAGACAATCCCCTTCACTATTGCAATAAAAAAATAAAGCACCTAGGAGTAAATTTAACCAAAGAGTTTAAAGACTTGCACTTGAAAAATTATAAAACATAAAGGAAATCAAGGAAGATACAAACAAGTGAAGCATAAACCATGTTCATGGATAGAAAGAGTAAACATCATTAAAATGTCTATATTACCCAAAGCAATCTATAAATTCAATGCAGTTCCTATTAAAATACCAATGACATACTTCAAAGATATAGAACAAATATTCCAAAAACTTATATGGAACCAAAAAAGAACACAAATAGCCTCAGCAATCCTGAAAAAGAAGAATAAAGTGGGGGGGGGATCACACTTCCGGATGTCAAGTTATACTACAAGACCATCGTATTCAAAACAGCTCGGTACTGCCATAAGTACAGGCATATAGATCAATGGAACAGAATAGAGAATCCAGAAATAAACCCACACCTATATGGACAATTGATATTTGACAAAGGGGGTAAGAGATACAATGGAGTAAAGACAGTCTCTTTAACAAATGGTTTTGGGGAAATTGGACAGGTACTTGGAAAAAAATGAAACAGGAACACCAACTTATACCATTCACAAAAGTAAACTCAAAATGGATAAAAGACTTAAATGTAAGTTGTGAAACCATAAACATCTTGGAAGAAAACATAGGCAGTAAACTCTCCGATATCTTTTGTAGCAATATTTTTGCTGATTTATCTCCATGGGCAAGTGAAATAAAGGACAGGATGAACAAATGAGACTATATCAAACTAAAAAGCTTTTGCACAGCAAAAGACACCATTATCAAAATAAAAAGACAACCCACACAATGGGAGAATATATTTGCCAATACATCTGATAAGGGGTAATAATAAAAATTTATAAAGACCTTGTAAAACTCAACATCAGGAAGATAAACAATCCAATCAAAAAATGGGCAAAAGAAATGAATAGACACTTCTCCAAAGAGGACATACAGATGGCCAATAGGCAGATAAAAAATGTTCAACATCACTAATCATTAGAGAAATGCAAATTAAAACCACAATGAGATATCACCTCACAGCTGTCAGAATGGCGCTTATTACAAAACAACACATAATAAGTGCTGTTGAGGATGTGGAGAAAAGGGAACCCTCCTGCACTGCTGGTGGGAATGCAGACTGGTGCAGATACTGTGGAAAACAGTATGCAGAGTATGCAGATTCCTCAAAAAATTAAAAATGGAACTGCCCTTTGACCCAGTTATCCCACTTTTAGGACTATATTCTTTGAATACCAAATCACTGATTCAAAAGAAGAAATGCACCCTCATGTTTATTGCAGCATTGTTTACAATAGCCAAGATCTGGAAAGAGCCCAAGTGTGCATCAGTGGATGAGTGGATTAAAAAGCAGTGGTACATATACACAATGGAATACTACACGGCCTTGAGGAAAAAGGAAATCTTACCTTTCGCGACAACATGGATGGACCTGGAAACTATTATGCTAAGTGAAATAAGCCAGGCAGAGAAAGAAAAATATATGACCTCATCATTTGAGGAATCCAATGAACAATGTGAACTGAGCAATGGAACAGAGGCAGAAGAGGTAACAAAGGGACCAGAGGGAAAGTGGTCAGAGGGAAAGTAAAAAAGAAGATGGAATCAGAGAAGGGAAAGATAAATGAAATTATATATACATAACACAGCATTATAGAGAACAGGACAGGAAATTTTGGAGGGAAGGGGGAAGGCATTGGGAAGAGGGGGAATGGGAGGGCCCAGGGATAATAAGAGGGTGGGAGAGATATATTTGATGGGACACTTGAATCTATGTAAACACAAATTAAAATCATAAAAAAAAGGGAAGCTAGCTGTTACCTTTTTGAAATAAAGTTGTCAGAAAATGTACTTTATGCAACTATGAACTATTAAAATAAGACCCATTTTTAACCAGAGATTTATAAAATATGTGCAATTTTGGTGCAGAAGGTAATTGGCTCAATTTTAATGGGCCTCACTTTTTAATTAAATATTATATCTAAAAAAAAATGAAACAGTAAAAGATGAGATTTTTGGCTCTAAAACCCACTACTTGCCATTATCATACTGAAGTTTGAATCGGAGGACCTGTGATGGAATTGTGACTTTGCCCCTAACTAGCTGGGTGGCCTTGGAATCACCACTTTATCTTTCTGAGGCTCCAATTTCCTCAATCTAAAGGGAGGTTTGGGCCACTAGGTGATGGGGTTTGGTCCTTACATTTAAGTCTTACTGGCCGCCTGTACCTGTCATTGCTAGGCTCTGCAGCCCTCTAGTGGTAATTAGCAGTACCTTACCTTTCCTTTGCTATATTCACAAAGACTAATGGAGATTCCAGGTCACCTGGGAACTAGGTGCCCTTTTGGCCTTCACTGATGACCAAGATAAAGGGAGCTCAGTCGAGCCTTGGAGATAGAAATAAATAGATTGGTTTCCAAAAGGAATTAATTATTTTAAAAATCTTTTGGTCCTGTTTGTTCTATGCTGTACCCAGAACTCTCATTTACCCTTCAATGATAAAGAACAAAAGAATAAAATTTTAATTTTGAATTTATTTGTGGAATGTACACACATGATCTTGTTCACATCCCACTAACATTAATATCATCAGGCCATCTTGGCTGCCGGAGGAGGTGTTGAGGGGACATTGCTGGGGTCCAACACACATAGGTTTGAGCTCAGCTCTGCTATGTGCCAGCCTTGAAATATCACTGGTATTTCACCTTTCTGCATACCAAATTCTTCATCAATAAAATAAAGGGTGTCATGTCAGAGCCCATGCAAAGTTTGGCATCAATTTTTAAATTTTATGTTTTTAATTATAGTTTACATTCAATAATATTTTGTATTAGTTTTAGGTGTACAACATAGTGGTTAGGTAATCATATATTTTAAAAAGTGTTCCCCCATATTTCTAGTACCCACCTGGAACCATACATTGTTATTACAATATTATTGACTACATTCCCTTTGCTGTATGTTACATCCCCATGACTATTATGTAACTACCAATTTGTAGCAAAGTCTGACATCTTAAGCATGTGCCTGAAGTTGCTTTTTTAGAATGTCAAATTTTTACCATTCAATCTAATCTTCTACTTTGCTATTTTTGCCTGGAAACATGGTTTTTTGAGAGCTGGGATAGAGGGTGTTAGGTAAAGATACTATCTAAATCTATGAAGGTGAACAAACATAGACATTTGTACCATCTACTTGCTGATGACTCACATCTCCAGCTTGGGTCTCTTTCCTGAGATCCAGATTTAGTATCTCTCTATATACTCCATTTGAAAATCTAATATATATCTCAAATCAAACATGGCTAAATAGAGATATTGCTTATTCACTCCCAAATATATTTCCTACCCTAGCCATTCTCACCTCTGAATGGTACCACCATCTACCTAGTTGCTCTTAGAGCCCTATTTGATTTTTTCTTTCACTCATATACACACATTTAGGTCTTCAATGAACTCTTTGGTTCTACCTACAAAATAAATAAATCTCAAAGCTAACACTTCCTCCCTCTCCATTGTTTCTAGAACACATCATCCTCTCTACACCTAGATTATAGCCAGTCTCTTAACTGGTCTTTATTCTACTCTTTGCTTCATAATCTGTCCTCTACAGTGATCATTCAGAAGAGCAGAGCACATTGTGTCATTACCTTGCTTAAATCTCTGAGGTTTTTGCCTTTGCATATACAAATAGATCCAAATGCCTTACTGTAGTCTATCAGGTACTGCCCTGCAACACTTGCTAGCCTCCTCTTCCTCCACTCAACCCTCACTCACTTAATCTTACTCTGGCCACCCTAGTCTTCACTTTCTCCCTGAGAATAACAAAGTCTGGCCACCCTAAGTGAAGCAGCCCCTTGCCACATCCCCATATTGTATATGTACTTTCTAGCCCTTACGCCTGATATTATTACTTTTTGTTTAGGAGTCAACAGGACTCTCCACACCAGAATGTTGTCTCCTTTAGGTCAGAGAATGTATTGCTCTCATTCACCAGTAGTGATTCCCCCAAGCCTTGAATAGTGCCTGACACATAGTAAGTATTCATAATATTTGATGAAGAGTTAACTGACAACCTAATGATCAAGGCCCACTTCATTAACTCTTAACTTTACACAGTTGGGTTCATAGTGGCAGCACATGCTTTTGTCATCCAGAATAAAAAGTTTTCCAATTATAGCCCCTTTGCCTCATTCTCTAGTCCTAATTAAACACAGTTCTCAGGAGAACCTGTAGGTATGATTTATTTCTGGCTCTTATGAGTTGAGTATAAAAAAACAAAATATGAGTAAATATCTGCTCTGGGCTAGTGGACATGGAGGTAGTGGAGGAGAGTATACATGAGTGTGTGGTGAGTGTATTTATATGTGCCTCTGTGTGTGTGTGTGTGTGTTGTGTGTGTGTGTGTGTTGGGCTACAGGATTTCATTGTATGGTTGAACATGGTAAATAATTTTCAGATGCATTATCTATCCTGAGCCTAACTTTGTGTAAATAAAGCACCAGGTGGCAGCAGGAGAGTATCACTATACTTTCCAAGCACTTAAAGCACTTTCCCAGTGAATTAGCTGCTGTACAAAATGGACAATTAGACATAGGCCCTGTACAAAGAATTTGCAATATATAGATGAATTGGTTATCCTTAAATGGAGGCCTATAGCTTCATTATCAAAAACATATATGCTGAATATTCTTCTCTGCAGGATATTAGATAAAAAAGGCAGAATCTTAGCAGGCTATGATGGGCCTTGCTCACTGAAGATGACAGTAGAAAATAAAAAATAAAGGAAATATAAATGGCTGCACCAGGTCTGAGCAAGTTAAGAGATGCTCATATGTTGTGTTTATTTACTTGTTATTTACAGTTTATTGTTTGTTTTCTCCTCAAGATTAAAAGTTCTTTGAGGGTAGGTGCCAGTCTTTCATATTTGAACTCTGAAACACTTAGAAGAGAGCCTATCACGTAAAAGTGGCTTACTAAATGTTTGTGAAAAAAAATGAGAAACAAGTTAAAAAATAAACTGTGAAGTGACTCCAAGATGGTAGCAGAGTAGGAGGAAGCTACACTAACCTCCTACCCAGAATTAAACTAGAATTATACTTAAATTATAGAATAATTGTTCAATAGCCAACTGAAGAGTAGCTGAAGAGAAGTCTTATAACAAAGAATTTGTGAAAGAAGCCATATGGAGACTGGTGGAAACATGAAAAGGGCTGGCCTTGCTCTCATAGGTGATGGCTGAAGTTCTGGGTGATAACTGCAAAGGTTCCCTCTTGAGATTGTGGGATATTAACCCCAAGCTGGGCTCCACAGCCCAGAGCACCAAAGCTGGGAAAGATAGCTACATAACATCTGTCTGTGAAAAGCCATGGGGTTTCAGTCTGCCAGGGAGAGATGGGAATCCACAGAGATGCAAGCACCCTCTTACATGGCCAACATACAAAACCTTGTTTGTAGCTACTCATCATGTGCTCTGGCAGAGAAAGGGTAGAGTAGACTAGTGTCATGTGAGGAGAGTCTGGGGTTTTTGACTCTGGAGAAATAGCTGAAGAGACAGCTACCAGAACCTCTGTACTGAGTCATTTTCCTATATCACAAACACCCTTTTTCTTGGCAGGATCATTCCCCTCTGTGCAGCATTATTCTGGGTCAAAGCAATAGTCACACGCTCTGGAATCCCTCTTGCCTCACCTTGTGGATCTTAGGCCCTTATGAGGAGTGCAGCCAGAGGCTGTTTCAGTGTTTGAGCCTAACAGGCAGCCAGTTGGTGAAGGCAGGCAGAGGCAGATCTCAGAGTGCCTTGGGACATTTACTGACCTGTCCTCAGGCCCAGTGCTGGTAAAAACTGACCTTGGTGTGCAGCTTGGCCCTTTTCATGTGAACCCAGGCCCTGCAGAACAGCCATAAACTGAGGAATGCTGGTAGCCCCAAGCAGGTTGCAGAGGACTAGTCAGAAATAGACTTTTCCATTGGCCTTCACCAGAGTTTCTCCCAAGAGGCCTAGAACCAACACACCCAGCAGCCAGCTTCAGACAACATCAGAGAAAGATCTAATTAGCTTCACAAGTAGCATATCAAAAGGGAGATCTTGTTAGGCATCAAACAAACTGAGGCTAATTCCACTTTGCATGATCAGCACCTACACAGCAACTTAACACACTTTGGTCAAGGTAGAGTCTCAGAATCAGTCAGCCTGAGGGTTCACCCACACACAAATGAATCAATAGTAATAAAACATCAGTTACAACAGGAGGGCCCATATAACTCATGAAAATAAAATTCCTGGAGCACCCAGCTCAGGTTGTCATAAAGACTGCACTACTAGACCCCATAGGACACCACATAAGATCACCACAGGAAGACTGGAGTCACAGCACATCCATCTAATATATAGAAACACATATGAAAAGGAAACCAAGAAACATGCCCAGAATAAAATAAAAGAGGTAATCTCCAGGAAAAAAAGCTAAATAAAATAGAGGCAAATAATTTTTCAGATATAGAGTTCAAAGTAATGGTTACATGAATGATCAAAAAATTTAATGAGAACTACAACAGCATGAAAAACATAGAACCCTTAAGGACCAATCATAAATAAAGACTACAGTATTTGACATCAAGAATACATTGGAAGGGCCCTGGCCAGTTGGCTCAGGTAGAGCGTCGGCCCAGCGTGTGAAAGTCCTGGGTTCAATTCCAAGTCAGGGCACACAGGAGAAGCACCCATCTGCTTGTCCACCCTTCCCCCTCTCCTTCTTCTCTATCTCTCTCTTTCCTTCCTACAGCCAAGGCTCCATTGGTGCAAAGTTGGCCTGGGCACTAAGGATGGCTCCGTGGCCTCTGCTTCAGGTACTAGAATGGCTCCTGCCTCTCTCACCTAGCAGTATGGAGAGTGGCAGAGAGAAACCCAACAGCTAGCTCTCCAGAGCCACTCTCTCTTCTGAAGAACAGAGGTGTTCCACATCTGGTCCACAGGTCTGTTGAAATATGGGAAGGAGCACCTAAAGGCCTGAGACCACCATTGCTAGAGCCATAAACCTGAAAAGCTGAAGCTAAAAAGCTGAAGCTGTAAAGCCCTCACAACAAGATGCACCCACCAACACGACTTGCACCTCACCTACATTATTACCACAACAACATCTTGGAGAAGATCAGCCCAGAAACTTCACAGAGCTAAAAGTTATAATACAGTGACACCTACCAGAAGAAACCTCTCAAAACCGAAATTTATTTTTCCTTTTTTTCTTCTTATTCATTTTCCTATTTTCCTTTTCTGAATTTTATTTTCTGAATTTTTATATTTATTATTCTTATTATTTGGGGGTGTTTTGTTTTTTATGTTTTTGTTTACTTTTGATTATTTTTCCAGTGGTTTTTCTTTTTGTCATAATTTTTAAAATTTTATATGTTCTAGGTTGTTTTTTTGTTAGGGTTCTCAACAATACCGTTCTCAAATGCCAAGGAAGAAGAAATCAAATACCATGACTACACAAGACAGAGATGTAGTTCAGAAAGAAAATGGAAAGTCTCTGAAAAAATTCTCAGTCACATGGAAATCTTGGATTTAAATGATAGAGAATTCAAAATTGAAGTTTTAAAAGTACTCAACAAGATGCAAGATAAGCAACTTAATAAGCTAAAAAAACCGAAATTAATTAACAAAATAAATACCTCACAAAGGACATTGAAAATTTAAAAACAGAGATCAAGAACTCAATACAGGAATTGAAGACTAAGATATCAAGTTTAGCTAATAGAATAAGCCAGAGAGAGGAAAGAATCAGTGACATTGAAGACAGGCAACTAGAAATGCTACAGAGAAAAGAGGGAGAGACTCATGAATTACGAAAAATAAGAGAGCTCTATGAGAAATGTATGACTGCATCAGAAAGAGCAATATAAAAATAATGGGTTTATCAGAAGAAGAAGAGAAGAAGAAGGGAACTGGAGAACATGCTCAAACAAATAATTGATGAGAATTTCCCAAGCCTAGATAAGAGTTAGAACCTAATATCCATGAAGCAAACAGAATGCTGAATTACTGCAACCCAAACAGACCTACTCCAAGGCACATCATAATAAAATGTTCAAAACTCAATGACAAAGAAAGAATCCTCAAGGCAGCTAGGGAAAAGAAGAACATAACATGTAAAGGAAAGCTTTTTAGGTTATCATCAGTCTTCTCAGCAGAAACTCTACAAGCCAGAAGAGAGTGGACCCAAACATTTAAAGTACTGAAAGAGAGGAATTACCAGCCAAGAATACTATATCTATAAAAGTTATCTTTCAAATATGAAGAAGAAATAAAAACTTTCCAGACATACAGAAGCTGAGAGGATTTATCACCAGAAAACCAGCACTGCAGGAAGTACTGAAGGGATTATTTGACAAGATACAAAGAACAAAATAAATAAAAAGTACAATGAAAAGCTGCAACAAGTTCACAATAAAAACAAGGATAATCTGTGACAATGACAATACTATAAAAGGGGAAAGGATAAAGATCTGCAGTAGCAAAGGAGGATAGAGTACAAAAGTACAAAAGCACTCATAAGACAAAGAACTCTTGTACTTATGAACATTTTTCTCTTAATAACCTAATGGTAACCACCCACAAAAAAAAAAAACTACTACTAAAACACACAGCTTAAAAAAAAAAAAGAAACAGGAAAAGTATAAAATACAACCAAGCATAAACAACTGACAGAAACAAAAAGAGAAGAACCAAACAAGACACAGAGCTACCAGAAAACAATACATAAAATGGCTATAAGAAACCCTCAGTGTCAATAATTACCCTAAATGTAAATGGACTGAATTCTCCAATAAAGAGGCACTAGTAGGAGACTGAATCACAAAGCAAAACCCAATTGTATGCTGCCTTCAAGAGACACACATAAGCTGCAAGGACAAAAGAGATTCAAAGTGAAAGGTTGGAAAAGAGTTGTCCAAGAAAATAATATTAAAAAAAGCAGGTGTAGATATATTCAATACTTATACTGACAATGGTAACTTCAAGAAAACAAAATTAAGCAGAGACAAAAATGGACAGTTTATAATGACGAAGGGGACATTGTATCAAGAAGACATAACACTTTTTAATATGTATACACCAAACAACAGAGCATCAAAACATATAAGACATCTACTAACTGATCTAAAAATAGAAGCAGACATAGACACAATCATATTTGTATATTTCAACACACCATTGATGGCTTTAGATAGATTACCCAAACAGAAAATTAATAAAGAAATATAGACCTTAAAGAACACTCTGGACCAAATAGACATAATAGACATTTATAGAACATCTCATCCCAAAATGTCAGACTATACATTCTTCTAGTGTGCATGAAACACTCTCAAGAATAGACCACAAACTAACATCAACAAATTCAGGAAGACTGAAATTTTACCAAGCATATTCTCTGATCATAAGGCTTTGAAATTAAAATTCAAGTGGATAAAGGAAGTAAAGAAACCCACAAAAATGTAGAAATTAACAAAATACTTCAAAAAATGACCAAGGAAAAGAAGAAATTAAAGCAGAGATCAAAAGATATATACTGAGATGATGTCAGAGTAATGGCGCGGTAGGAAGTGATACCAATAAATCTCCCCCAAACTCAACAAGATCTTCAACCAGAAACAGAAAACCTATCCTTGGAGCCTCTAGATGTTTTGCAATACACCCAAAGGTATGGTCGAGCGAAAAGTTGGCTAAATATATAATCAAACTCCAAAGAAAATAGGGAGTAAGAAATGCTCTGCCTTCCTCACTAAATAGGGCTGCTTTCACTGAGAACTGAGAATACAGAAACTAAGGTGGGCAAAGGGGGTGAATAGATCCAGGCCGTGGCACAAACGGCCGAACCAGGCTGTGGCACAGAGATCCAAGCCAAGGAAAAACTGTGCCTGTGGCAACCCAGTCAATACAAGCTAACACTCGTACCAAACCCAGACAAAGAAAGACAAGTGGGGCAGCCATTTTCCCCAATCTCCTGGTCGGCGGGCACAGATAGTGGGCGAGAGATTCCTTCGAAGGCCCTGGGAGTGGGCGCCCATGTTATCCCACAGAGAGGCAGAGTCAGAGGCCTTTGTGTGGGCCGAAAGCGGAATCTCCGGGCAGCCCCAGCACTCTGAAAAAGCAGCGCATGGGGAGGGAGCGAGAGCCAATTCCAATGCTGGAACTTTTCCGTGTGGGCGGGGGTTTCACTCAAAGTGTGAGGCGGCCAGTCTGATATCCTGATCTGCATGCATGGAGAGTGGGCAAGAGATTCCTCCGAGCACCTCAGGAGTGGGAGCCCGTGTTATCCCACAGAGGGACAGAGTCAGGGGCCTTTGTGTGGGCCAAAAGCGAAATCTTGGGCTGCCCCAGTGCCCTGAAAGAGCCATGCACGGGGAGGGAGAGAGAGCCAATTCCAACACTGGAACTTTTCCGTGCGGGTGGGGGTTTCACTCAGAGGGTGAGGCAGCCGGCCTAATATCCTGGTCTGTGCACGCAGATAGTGAGCAAGAGATTCCTCTGAGTGCCTCGGCAGTGTGTGCCCGTACTATCCCACAGAGTGGAAGAGTCAGGGGCTGTTGTGTGGGCCAAAAGCAGAATCTCCAGGTCACCCCAGCACCCTGAAAAAGCCACGCACGGGGAGGGAGCGAGAACCAATTCCAACGCTGGAACTTTTTCATGCAGGCGGGGGTTTCACTCTGAGTGTGAGACTGCCAGCCTGATATCCTGGTCTGCGCATGCAGATAGTGAGCGAGAGTTTCCTCCAAACACCCTGGGAGTGGCCATCTGCCCGTGTTACTGGACAGAGTGGCAGAATCAGAGGTCTTTGAGTGGGTGGAAGCCCTGCCTGATTATGCTAGCAGCTCTGACTGACTGAGCCTTACCCAGAGCCCTGTGCTGAGTGGGAATAAAGTGGGGAGTTGCCAGCTCTGTGAGCCTCTTACTATCCAGGCAGAGGCAGCAGCAACCCCATAGCTGGATTATCAGGCTACTAACTGAGGAAGGAAAGACTAGGAAAGAAGCTCCAGGAACACGGACTCTCTCACTGTCGGAGCCTATAAATGCTAATGAGCCTTGACTGCCAATGAGACTGAAGCACAATACATGACATCACCATAGAGACTTATCAACTGCAAACCTCTACCTGAGCATGCCAAAGGGGCAAAACCCAGGGTACAGAGTCACCGACCAGGAAGAGGGAGAGAAAAGAAAAAGCAAGAAGATAACCTCTCAAAATCAAGAATAATATGCAGACTTTATAACCTATCCCATTTTATTATATTTGTTCATTTGTTTCTCTTATCTTCATTCTTGATTTTTATTTCCTCCTCCAATTTGGTCGTTTAACTCTCTGCCGGTCTTACTCTCTCCTCTCTTTGAACTACACTACCCATAAGTGTTACATCTCCCATTATCTTTTCTTTCCTCTTCCTTTCTCTCTATGAGGGTTGTACTCCAAAACCCTTAACTCTCTCTCTCTTTCTCTCTCTCCTATGTTTTCTTTTTTTAATGGTTCCCTCATTTTTTTCTCTCTCTCTCTTTCTTTTCTCCCTCTATATTAGATTCTTCCTTTCTCCTTCACGTCTCCTCTCATTCAAACCTCAATAACGAACAAATTATCTTATCTGGGACTCAAACTTATGTTTGTGGCATTTGGGTTTTTTTTTTTACTTCACCTTTATAACTCACTAGCAGTGCTCCCATTCTTGGCTCTCCATTTTATCTAGTTCTTGTTCCACTAAATACAATAGTAATTTTTTAATTTGTCCCCCCATTTTCCTGTTTCCCTCTTATTCCTCTCATCATAACTCTTAGTCAACCAACACCTAAAAGCAAATCATTTTATTCTTGACCCAATTTTTTTTCTTATTTGCTTTTTGTGGGTCCATACCCCCTTTTTTTTCTTTTTTCCCCCTTTATTACTTCTCCCCAATTCAGGCCCTCCATTACAGGCATTGTTTGTTCTATTTAGTACAATATAATTCACAGTTCACCACAAGATTTTCTCAAGAAAGAGGGGAGAGGAGAGGAGAGGAAAAATGAGGGGGGGGGAATAATTTCCTTTCTTAAAAATTTTATTTTATTTTTCTTTATTTAATTATTAATTTTTAAAAAAACAACTCTTCGATTTTTAATTTTTTTTAAATTTATTTATTTATTTATTTTTTACAGAAACAGAGAGAGAGTCAGAGTGAGGGATAAACAGGGACGGAGAGATGAGAAGCATCAATCATTAGGTTTTTTTCATTGCGCATTGCGACACCTTAGTTGTTCATTGATTGCTTTCTCATATGTGCCTTGACCATGGGCCTTCAACAGACTGAGCAACCCCTTGCTTGAGCCAGCGACCTTGGGTCCAAGCTGGTGAATTTTTGCTCAAACCAGATGAGCCCACGCTCAAGCTGGCGAAATTGGGGTCTCGAACCTGGGTCTTCCGCATCCCAGTCTGATGCTCTATCCAATGCGCCACCACCTGGTTAGGCTTCTTTAAACTTTTTGTTCTTTATTAAATCTCATTAATACTATCAACAAACCCACCCTCAGATGCCATTAAGGAAGAGAAAATCGAATATCATGGATACAAAAGAAAGAGAGGTAACAGATAGGTGAGGAAAAATCTATGGAAAAAAATTTAATATATTGGAAACCTTGGAGTTAAACGACAGAGAATTTAAAATAGAAATCATAAAAATACTCAGAGATATACAAGAAAACAAAGAAAGGCAATTTAGGGAGCTCAGAAAACAACTCAATGAACACAAAGAATATATTTCCAAGGAAATTGAAACTATAAAAACAAATCAAACAGAGATGAAAAACTCAATTCATGAGCTGAAAAACGAGGTAACAAGCTTAGCTAATAGAACAGGCCAGATAGAAGGTAGGATTAGTGAAATAGAAGACAAGCAACTTGAGGCACAACAGAGAGAAGAAGAAAGAGACTCAAAAATTTTTTAAAATGAGATAGCCCTACAGGAATTATCTGACTCCATCAAAAAGAATAACATAAGAATAATAGGTATAACAGAGGGAGAAGAGAGAGAAAATAGAATGGAGAACATACTCAAACAAATAGTAGATGAGAAATTCCCAAGCCTGTAGAAAGAGCTAAAGCCTCAAATTCAAGAAGCAAACAGAACTCTGAGTTTTCTTAACCCCAACAAACCTACTCCAAGGCACATCATAATGAAATTGGCACAAACCAACTGCAAAGAAAAAATTCTCGAGGCAGCCAGGGAAAAGAAGAATACAACATATAAAGGAAGGCCCATTAGATTATCATCAGATTTCTCAACAGAAACTCTACAAGCTAGAAGAGAGTGGACCCCAATATTTAAAGTCTTGAAAGAGAGGAACTTTTGCCACAAATACTATACCCATCAAAGCTATCCTTCAAATACAAAAGGAGAAATGAAAACATTCACAGATACAGAAAAGATGAAGGAATTTATCATCAAAAGCCCCCACTCCAGGAATTACTAAAGGGGGTTCTCCAATCAGATACAAAGAACAACAACAACAAAAAAGCCACAAGGAAAAGCTCTAAGAAGAACACAATAAAACCAAATTTAAACTGTGAAAACAACAAAAAGAAAGGGGGGGAGAGGATGGAGATTAACAGTAGCAAAAGACAATGGAGTGCAAAAGTACTCATAAAATAGTGCACGACAATGAACAGGGTAGAAACCCTTTTCATTACTTAAAAGTAACCACCGTTGAAAAAACCACCACAGAAGCACATGATTTAAAAAACATAGCAACAGAGGAAAGATGTATGGAATACAACCAAATAAAAACAAAAGATAGAAAAACGAAAGAGAAGGATCAAACAAGACACAAAACTAACAGAAAGCAATCTATAAAATGGCAATAGGGAACTCACAAGTGTCAATAATTACACTAACTGCAAACGGATTAAACTCACCAATAAAAAGGCACAGAGTAGCAGAATGGATTAAAAAAGAAAATCCAACTGTATGCTGCCTACAAGAAACTCATCTAAGTAACAAGGATAAAAAGAAATTCAAAGTGAAAGGCTGGAAAACAATACTCCAAGCAAATAACATCCAAAAAAAAAGCAGACGTAGCAATACTCATATCTGATAATGCTGACTACAAGACAGCAAAAGTACTCAAAGACAAAAATGGCCATTTCATAATGACTAAGGGGACACTGAATCAAGAAGACATAACAATTCTTAATATATATGCACCAAATTAAGGAGCACCAAAATATATAAGACAGATACTTATTGACCTTAAAAAAAAACGGACAAAAATAGGCCCTGGCCAGTTGGCTCAGTGGTAGAGTGTCGGCCTGGCGTGCGGGGGACCCGGGTTCGATTCCCGGCCAGGGCACATAAGAGAACTGCCCATTTGCTTCTCCACCCCCACCCCCTCCTTCCTCTCTGTCTCTCTCTTCCCCTCCTGCAGCCAAGGCTCCATTGGAGCAAAGATGGCCCGGGCATTGGGGATGGCTCCTTGGCCTCTGCCCCAGGTGCTAGTGTGGCTCTGGTCATGGCAGAGTGATGCCCCAGAGGGGCAGAGCATCGCCCCTAGTGGGCATGCCGGGTGGATCCCGGTCGGGCGCATGTGGGAGTCTGTCTCACTGTCTCTCCCCATTTCCAGCTTCAGAAAAATACAAAAAAAAAAAACAAAAAAAACAAAAACGGACAAAAATACAATCATACTTGGAAACCTCAATACACCGCTGACGGCTGTAGATCGGTCATCCAAACAGAGAATCAACAAAGATATAGTGGCCTTAAACAAAACACTAGAACACCTGGATATGATAGACATCTACAGGACATTTCATCCCAAAGTGACTGAGTATACATTTTTCTCCAGTGTACATGGATCATTCTCAAGAATTGACCATATGTTGGGCCACAAAAACAACATCAGCAAATTCAGAAAAATCGATGTTGTACCAAGCATATTTTCTGATCATAAAGCCTTGAAACTAGAAATCAACTGCAAAAAAGAGGGAAATAATTCCACAAAAATGTGGAAACTAAGAAACATACTTTTAAAAAATGAATGGGTCAAAGAAGAAATAAGCGCAGAGATCAAAAGATACAGACAAATGAAAATGACAATATGACATATCAGAATCTATGGGATGCAGCAAAAGCAGTGAGAAGAGGGAAGTTCATATCACTTCAGGCATATATGAACAAACAAGAGAGAGCCCAAGTGAACCACTTAACTTCCCACCTTAAGGAACTAGAAAAAGAAGAACAAAGACAACCCAAAAACAGCCGAAGAAAGGAGATAATAAAAATCACAGCAGAAATAAATGAAATAGAGAACAGAAAAATTATAGAAAAAATTAATAGAAGAAGGAGCTGGTTCTTTGAAAAGATCAACAAAATTGACAAACCCTTGGCAAGACTTACCAAGGAAAAAAGAGAAAGAACTCATATAAACAAAATCCAAAATGAAAAAGGAGAAATCACCACGGACACTGTAGATATACAAAGAATTATTGTAGAATACTATGAAAAACTTTATGCTACTAAATTCAACAACCTAGAGGAAATGGATAAATTCCTAGAACAATACAGCCTTCCTATACTGAGGTAAAAAGAAGCAGAAAGCCTAAACAGACCTATTAGTAGAGAAGAAATAGAAAAAAACCATTAAAATCCTCGCCAAAAATAAAAGTCCAGGCCCAGACAGCTATACCAGCGAATTTTCTCAAACATTCACGAAGACTTGGTTCCTATTCTACTGAAAGTCTTCCAAAAAATTGAAGAAGAAGCAATACTTCCAAGCACATTTTATGAGGCCAACATAACCCTCATACCAAAACCAGGCAAGGATTGGTAAAACTACAGAACAATATCTCTAATGAATACAGATGCTAAAATACTAACAAAATACTAGCAAATCGAATACAACAACATATTAAAAAAATAATACATCATGATCAAGTGGGATTCATCCCAGAATCTCAAGGATGGTTCAACATACATAAAACGGTTAACATAATACACCATATCAACAAAACAAAGAACAAAAACCACATGATCTTATCAATAGATGCAGAAAAGGCTTTCGATAAAATACAACACAATTTTATGTTTAAGACTCTCAACAAAATGGGTATAGAAGGAAAATATCTCAACATGATAAAGGCCATATATGATAAACCATCAGCTAACATCATATTAAAAGGCACAAAACTGAAGGTTTTCCCTCTTAAATCAGGAACAAGACAGGGTTGTCCACTCTCTCCACCCTTATTTAATGTGGTACTAGATGTTCTAGCCAGAGCAATCAGACAAGACAAAGAAATAAAAGGCATCCATATCGGAAAAGAAGAAGTAAAGGTATCACTTTTTGCAGATGATATGATCCTATACATCGAAAACCCCAAAGAATCCACAAAAAGACTACTAGAAACAATAAGCCAATACAGTAAGGTTGCAGGATACAAAATTAACATACAGAAGTCAATAGCCTTTCTATATACCAACAATAAGATATTTGAGAAGGAACTCAAAAGAATAATCCCCTTCACGATTGCAACAAGAAAAAAATAAATAAAATACTTAGGAATAAACATAACAAAGAATGTAAAGGACTTATATGATGAAAACTATAAACCATTGTTAAGGGAAATCGAAAAAGATATAATGAGATGGAAGAATATTCCTTGTTCTTGGTTAGGAAGAATAAATATAATCAAGATGGCCATATTACCCAAAGCAATATACAAATTTAATGCAATTCCCATCAAAATTCCAATGACATTTTTTAAAGAAATGGAGAAAAAAATCATCAGATTTATATGGAACTATAAAAATCCCCGAATAGCCAAAGCAATCTTAAAGAAAAAGAATGAATCTAGGGGCATTACAATACCTGACTTCAAACTCTATTATAGGGCCACGACAATCAAAACAGCATGGTATTGGCAGAAAAATAGACACTCAGACCAATGGAACAGAATAGAAAACCCAGAAATAAAACCACATATATATAGTCAAATCATTTTTGATAAAGGGGCCAACAACACACAATGAAGAAAAGAAAGCCTCTTCAATAAATGGTGCTGGGAAAACTGGAAAGCCACATGCAAAAGAATGAAACTGGACTACAGTTTGTACCCCTGTACTAAAATTAACTCAAAATGGATCAAAGATCTAAACATAAGACCTGAAACAATTAAGTACATAGAAGGAGACAGAGGTACTAAACTCATGGACCTGGGTTTTAAAGAGCATTTTATGAATTTGACTCCAAAGGCAAGAGAAGTGAAGGCAAAAATTAATGAATGAGACTACATCAGACTAAGAAGTTTTTGCTCAGCAAGAGAAACTGGTAACAAAATAAACAGACAGTCAACTAAATGGGAAATGATATTTTCAAACAACTGCTCAGATAAGGGCCTAATATCCAAAATATACAAAGAATTCATAAAACTCAACAACAAACAAACAAATAATCCAATAAAAAAATGGGAAGAGGACATGAACAGACACTTCTCCCAGGAAGAAATACAAATGGCCAACAGATATATGAAAAAAATGCTCATCTTCTTTAGTTACTAGAGAAATGCAAATCAAAACTGCAACGAGATACCACCTCACACCTGTTAGATTAGCTATTATTAACAAGACAGGTAATAGCAAATGTTGGAGAGGCTGTGGAGAAAAAGGAACCCTCATACACTGTTGGTGGGACTATAAATTAGTACAACCATTATGGAGGAAAGTATGGTGGTTCCTCAAAAAACTGAAAATAGAACTACCTTATGACCCAGCAATCCCTCTACTGGGTATATACCCCCAAAACTCAGAAACATTGATACGTAAAGACACATGCAGCCCCATGTTTATTGCAGCATTGTTCACAGTGGCCAGGACGTGGAAACAACCAAAAATCCCGTCAATAGATGACTGGATAAAGAAGATGTGGTACATATACACTATGGAATACTACTCAGCCATAAGAAATGATGACATTGGATCATTTACAGCAAAATGGTGGGATCTTGATAACATTATATGAAGTGAAATATGTAAATCAGAAAAAAACAGGAACAGCATTATTCCATACGTAGGTGGGACATAGAAGTGAGACTTAGAGATATTGATAAGAGCAGAGGTCCCCAAACTACAGCCCGCGGGCCGATTGCGGCCCCCTAAGGCCATTTATCTGGCTCCGCTGCACTTCTGGAAGAAGCACCTCTTTCATTGGTGTTCATTGAGAGGAGTACATTGACCATATCATTAGCCAAAAGCAAACCCATAGTTCCCATTGAAATACTGGTCAGTTTGTTGATTTAAATTTACTTGTTCTTTATTTTAAATATTGTATTTGTTCCCGTTTTGTTTTTTTACTTTAAAATAAGATATGTGCAGTGTGCATAGGGATTTGTTCATAGTTTTTTTATAGTCCAGCCCTCCAATGGTCTGAGGGACAGTGAACTGGCCCCCTGTGTAAAAAGTTTGGGGACCCCTGGATAAGCGTTGGTGGTTACGGGGGGAGAGGGGAGAGGGAGAGGGAAAAGGAGAGGGGGAGGGGCACAAAGAAAACTAGATAGAAGGTGACAGATGACAATTTGACTTTGGGTGATGGGTATGCAACATAATTGAACAACAAGATAACCTGGACATGTTATCTTTGAATATATGTATCCTGATTTATCGATGTCGCCCCATTAAAAAAATAAAATTATTTAAAAATATATATATATACTGACAAATGAAAATGACAACATAACATAAAAGCTTCTGAGATGCAGAAAAAGAAGTAATAAGAGGAAAGTTTATAACATTACAGGCTTATGTCAAGAAACAAAAGAGAACCCAAGTAAACAACCTAACATCACACCTTATGAAACTAGAAAAAAAAAAGTCAACCCAAAGTCATCAGAAGAAAGAAAATAGTAAAAATTAGAGTAGAACTAAATAAAATAGAGAAGAAATAACTAAAAAAAAATTAAAAACAAAAGAACTGGTTCTTTGAAATCTCAGTAAAATTGACAAACCCATGGATATACTCACTAAGGAAAAAAGAGAAAGGACTCATATAAACAAAATCTGAAATGAAAGAGGAGAAATTACCACAGGCATCATAGATATACAAAGGATCATAGTAGAATATTATGAAAGATTATATTCCACCAAGTTCAATAACCTAGAGGAAATGACTAAACCCCTAGAACTATACAATCTTCCTAGACTGAGTCACAAAGAAGGGGAAAAACTAAATAGACCCATAAGTAGAGAGGAAATAGAAAAAACTCGCAAAATCAAAGGCCCAGAATGACATGGCTACACTAGTGATTTCTATCAAACATTCAAAGAAGATTTAATACCTATTCTTCTCAGTCTTTTAAAAATAGAAGAAGAAGCAATACTCCCCAACACATTTTATGAGGTCAACATAACCATCATACTAAAACCTGGAAATAACAACACAGTAAAAGAAAACTATAGACCAATAGCTCTAATAAATATAGATACAAAAATTCTTAAAATAATAGCAAATAAAATAAAACAACACATTAAAATAATAATACATCATGGCCTGATCTGTGGTGGTGCAGTGGATAAAGCGTCGACCTGGAAATGCTGAGGTCGCTGGTTCGAAACCCTGGGCTTGCCTGGTCAAGGCACATATGGGAGTTGATGCTTCCAGCTCCTCCCCCCATCTCTCTCTCCTCTCTCTCTCTCTGTCTCTCTCTCTCTCTCTCCTCTCTAAAATGAATAATAATAATAATAATAATACATCACAATCAAGGGGAATTTGTTCCAGGAGCACAAGGATGGTTTCACATATAAAAATAGATCAACAAGAAATACAAATGGCCAACATATATATGAAAAGATGCTCAGCTTCATTAGTTATTAGAGAAATGCAAATCAAAACTACAATGAGATACCACCTCACCCCTGTTAGATTAGCTATTATCAACAAGACGGGTAATAGCAAATGTTGGAGAGGCTGTGGAGAAAAAGGAACCCTCATACACTGTTGGTGGGAATGTAAAGTAGCACAACCATTATGGAAGAAAGTATGGTGGTTCCTCAAAAAACTGCAAATAGAACTACCTTATGACCCAGCAATCCCTCTACTGGGTATATACCCCAAAACCTCAGAATCATTGATACATAAAGACACATGTAGCCCCATGTTCATTGCAGCACTGTTCACAGTGGCCAAGACATGGAAACAACCAAAAAGCCCTTCAATAGAAGACTAGATAAAGAAGATGTGGCACATATACACTATGGAATACTACTCAGCCATAAGAAATGATGACATCAGATCATTTACAGCAAAATGGTGGGATCTTGATAACATTATACGGAGTGAAATAAGTAAATCAGAAAAAAACAAGAACTACATGATTCCATACATTGGTGGAACATAAAAACGAGACTAAGAGACATGGACAAGAGAGTGGTGGTTACCAGGGGTGGGGGGAGGGAGGACGCAGGAGGGAAGGAGGGAGAGAGTTAGTGGGAGGCAATCCATCAGAATTAATCCATATTAATTTTATACTAAATAGTAAAAAAAAAATGAAGGTTTTTCTCTAAAATCAGAAACAAGACAAGGTTGCCCACTCTCTCCACTCTTATTCAACAGAGTTAAGGAAGTTTTAGAGCAATGAGGCAAGAGAAAAAATTAAAGGCATTCATAATGAGAAAGAAAAAGGAAGGTATTATTTTTTACAGACAACATGATCCTGTACATAGGAAACCCCAAAGCCTCCACCAAAAAAACTATTAGAAACAATAAACCAATACAGTAAAGTTACAAGATACAAAATCAGTATACAAATGTCCACTGCTTTCCTATACATTGACAATGAAACACATCAAAAAATGAACTAAGAAGACACAATTTTTAACTAATGTAACAAAAAAAAAACACATCTAGGAATAAACTTAACAAGGATCTGAAGGAACTATATGCTGAAAACTACAAAACATTATTGAAAAAAATTGTAAAAGACACAATGAAATGGAAAAACAGTCCATATTCATGGATTGGAAGAATCAACATAGTTAAAGTGGCCATATTACCTAAAGAAATATACAAATGTAGTGTGATCCCCATCAAAATACCAATGTCATTTTTTAAAGAAATAGAACAAAAACTCACCAGGTTTCTATGGAACAATAAGACCCCAAATAGCCAAAGCAGTTTTGAGGAAAAAGGATGAAGCTGGAAGTATCACACTACTTGACTTCAAATTATACTATAGAGCCATAATAATCAAAACAGCATGGCATTGGTCCTGGCTGGTTGGCTCAGTGGTAGAGCATCGGCCTGGCGTGCAAGGGTCCCGGGTTCGATTCCCAGCCAGGGCACACAGGAGAGGCGCCCATCTGCTTCTCCAACCCTCCCCCTCTCCTTCCTCTCTGTCTCTCTCTTCCCCTCCCACAGCCGAGGCTCCATCGGAGCAAAGATGGCCCGGGCGCTGGGGATGGCTCCTTGGCCTCTGCCCCAGGCGGTGGAGTGGCTCTGGTCGTGACAGAGCAATGCCCCAGAGGGGCAGAGCATCGCCCCCTGGTGGGCAGAGTGTAGCCCCTGGTGGGCGTGCCAGGTGGATCCCGGTCGGGCACATGCGGGAGTCTGTCTGACTGTCTCTCCCCGTTTCCAGCTTCAGAAAAATACAGAAAAAAAACAACAAAACCACACACACACACACAAAAAAAAAAACCCCACAGTATGGTATTGGCAGAAAAACAAACATACAGACCAATGGAACAGAATTGAGAGCTCAGAAATAAAGCCACATATATATGAACAAATAATCTTCAACAAGTGAGACAAAAAGACACAATGGAGAAAAGAAAACCTCTTCAACAAGTGGTGCTTGGAAAATTGGAAAGCCACATGCAAAAGAATGAAACTTGACTACAGTTTTTCCCCCTGCACAAAAATTAACTCAAAAT
The DNA here is from genome assembly GCF_036850995.1 of Saccopteryx leptura. NCBI lineage: Eukaryota > Metazoa > Chordata > Mammalia > Chiroptera > Emballonuridae > Saccopteryx > Saccopteryx leptura. The sequence continues at coordinate 284,248,113 of NC_089504.1, forward strand.
GGATCAAAGACTTAAATATAAGATCTGAAACAGTAAATCACATAGAAGAAAACATAGGAACTAAGCTCATGGATCTTGGCTGAAGAGGACAATTTATGAATTTGACCCCAGAGGCAAGGGAAATAAAGGCAAAAATAAATAAATGAGACTATATCAAACTAAAAAGCTTCTGCATGGTGAATGAAACTGACAAAAAATAAATAGGCAGCCAACTAAATGGAAGATAATATTTGTAAACAACAGCTCTGATAAGGAGTTAATATCTAAAATATATTTTTAAAACTCAGCAACAAACAAGCAAGTAATACAATTAAAAAATAGAAAGAGTACCTGAACAGACACTTCTCCCAGGAGAAAATATAAATGGCCAACAGTTTTGTGAAAAGATGTCCATCTTCACTAGCTATTAAAGGAATGCTAATCAAAACTACAATGAGAGAAATGTCAGCATAAGGGATACTCTCAATCTCTCTCCTTGAAATTTTAACAAATTCAACAACTAAACACAGAAAAAAAAATCTCAGGAGCACCTGAAATATACATACACCAGATAAAGGTATGATTGGATGAAAAGGTGGCTGAAGATAGAATCTGCTTATGGAAGAGAATAGCCAAAGAATGGGGTTTTCCTCTTTCCTCACTGATCTGAGGGAAAGGCACTTTTAGTATGGGTTTTGTTTCACAGCTGGGAGAAGTGAAGAAAATGAGAGACAAAGGGGAAGGAGCTGAGTTAAGGCAAGTGCACAAACAAAAGCAAGAACTTGGCTGGTGCAGGCTTCTGCCTCCATCTGAGATTGCAGGCACTGGACGCACACAAAGGCCAGTGCAGGCATTTGCCTGCATCACTGGTATTGTGGAAACTGGGCATACACATAACCTTTGGTGGGCTCCCAAGATTGGCACATGAATAGCCCATGGAGAGCAGCCTGTGGGGCACTGAGGCTTGCTAGATCTCCCTCCGCGGCCCACAGAGTTTTGTCTGCAGGATGCAGAGGCACATTTGATCTACAATCTGAGCCTTGCCCTTCCTGCTTCTGAAGCTCGTGGCTCCAGTGCACAGCCTCTGCCCTGCTCAGAATCCCACTTTGAGCAGTATTGGAAGAAGGACACAGCTGTGCATTGCTCTCCTTGCTGTGCAGACAATGGCTGTGATGGATCCCCAGAGCTGAATGTCCAGGCTGCTTGCTCCTGAGAGAGGTAGAGGAACATGGGGAGAGGTGCCTGGAAACCTGAGACATAAAATTGCAAAGCCCTAATACAAGCCGCACCTACCAACATGACTGTGGCCCTAACTATGTCATTACCACAGTGATGTCTCAGCAGAACTCTGCCCGAGAGCCCCACAGAGGCAAAACTTGTAGTACAGTGCCACTGGCCAGAAAAAAGGAAAAAGTTACCTTTCAAAACAAAACAAAAATACTTTTTTTTTTTTTTGCTTTTTTGCATTTTTTTTTCTTTGCTTTCATTTTTCTCTTTTTTCCATTTGAACTTCATCATCCATACCTGTTATATTTTTTATTCTTCTTTTTTTGTGAGGGTTTCATTTCTGACACCTTCTCTTTTACTTCTTCCTCTCTTTCCTTCTCCTTCCTTGTGTGTATTTGTTTTATTTTTCTTATTTTTCCTCTCATCAAAACATCATTTTTCATCAAATTATTATATTTTGGACTCATAGTTTTTTTGCAGCATTTTGCTTGGTTTTTTGGGTTTTTTTTTTTTTGTATTTTTCTGAAGCTGGAAATGGGGAGAGACAGTCAGACTCCCGCATGCGCCCGACCGGGATCCACCGGCACGCCCACCAGGGGGCGACGCTCTGCCCACCAGGGGGCAATGCTCTGCCCCTCCCGGGCATCGCTCTTTTGCGACCAGAGCCACTCCAGTGCCTGGGGCAGAGGCCAAGGAGCCATCCCCAGCGCCCGGGCCATCCTTGCTTCAATGGAGCCTCACTGCGGGAGGGGAAAAGAAAGACAGAGAGGAAGGAGAGGGGGAGGGGTGGAGAAGCAGATGGGCGCCTCTCCTGTGTGCCCTGGCTGGGAATCGAACCCAGGACCTCTGCACACCAGGCCGACACTCTACCACTGAGCCAACCGGCCAGGGCCTTTTGCTTGTTTTTTACTTCATTTTTTCTTTTTTCATTTTACTTTAGTTCTTGTTCCTTATTCTCTGTAGTTTTTGTTCCACATATCGTTATTTATAGAATTTTCATTTTTCACTGTATTTTTTTTATTTTAATTTTAATTTTTCTAGTTATCTCTTGTTAGTGTTTTCAATACCACTCTCAAATGCCATCAAGGAAAAAAATCAAATGTCATGGATACACAAGATAGAGACGTAGCTCAGATAAATGATAAAAAAATCTCCAGAAAAAAACTCAATTACTTGGAAACCTTGGAACTAAATAACAGAGAATTCAAAATTGAAGTTCAAAAACAACTCAATGAGATGTAAGAAAACACTGAAATGCAATTTAGTGAGCTCAAAAAACAATTAAATGAACAAAATGAGTACTACACCAAGGAAATTGAAACTATTAAAAAAGAACCAAACAGAGATGAAAAAACTCAATATATAAACTTAAAAATGAGATCACAAGCTTAGCTAATAGAACAGGCCAGATAGAGGAGAGAATTGGTAACATTGAAGACAGGCAACTGGAGATACTACAGAGAGAAGAAGAGAAAGACTCATGAATTAAAAAAATAAGAAAGCCCTACAAGAATTATCTGACTCCATCAGAAAGAGCAAAATGAGAATAATGGGTATATCAAAAGGAGAATATAGGAAAAACAGAATGGAGAACATATTCAAACAAATAATCAAGAACTTTCCAACTTGTGGAAAGAATTAGAGCCTTGAATCCAAGAAGTAAACAGAACACCAAGTTGCCTTAACCCAAACAGACCTACTCCAAGACACATAGTGATTAAATTATCACAAATTAATGACAAAGAAAAATCCTCAAGGCATCTTCGGAAAAGAAGAATACAACATATAAAGGAAGGCCCATTAGGCTATCATCAGATTTCTCAGCAGAAACTCTACAAGCCAGAAGAAAGTGAACTCCAATATTTAAAGTACTGAAAGAAAGAAACTACCAGCCAAGAACACTATACCATCAAAGATATCCTTTAAATATGAAAAGGAAATAAAAATATTTACAGATATAGAGAAAATGAGGGGATTTATCACCAGAAAACTCCCACTTCAGGAAACACTAAAAAGGTTATCCGACCAGATCCAAAGAACAAAACAAAGCAAAAGTAAAAGTAAAAGCTCCAACAAGATCACAATAAAAACAAGGATAATCTGTGACAACAATAACAAAAAAAAATGAGAAGATAAAGATTAGCAGTAGCAAAGGAGGGTGGAGTGCAGAAGCACTCATGAGATAATCAACCATAATAAATATGGTAATTCTTTAAATTATATAATGGTAACCACCCGTGAAAATACCACTACTGAAACAAATAGCTTAAAAAAAGGAAGAAACAGAGAAAAGAAATATGGAATACCACTAAACAAAAGCAAATAAAAGAAAAACAAAAAAGAAGAACCAAACAAGACACAGAGCTACAAGGAAGCAATATATAAAATGGCAATAGGAAACCCTCAAGTGCCAATAATTACACTAAATGTAAATAGATTGAACTCACCAATAAAAAAGCACACAGGAGCAAACTGTATCAAAAAGCAAAACCCAACAGTATGCTGCCTTCAAGAGACACATCTAAGCTACAAGGATAAAAAAACAGATTCAAAGTAAAAAGTTGGAAAACAATTCTCCAAGCAAATAATATTCTAAGAAAAGCAGGTGTAGCCATACTTATATCTGAATATGCTGACTACAAAACAACAAAGGTAACCAGAGACAAAGATGGTCATTTCATAATGATAAAGGGGACATTGAATCAAGAAGACATAACACTTCTTAATATATATGCACCAAACCAGGAAGCACCAAAATATATGACATTTACTAATGATTTAAAAATAAAAACCAAAAAAATACAATCATACTTGGAGATCTCAATACACCACTGATGGTTATCCAGTGCAGATGGAACATTCTCAAGAATACATCATATGTTGGGCCACAAAACTAACATCAACAAATTCAGAAAGATTAAAATTATACCCAGCATATTCTCTGACCATAAGGTTTTGAAACTAAAATTCAACTACAAAAAAGAAGTAAACAAAGCCACAAAAATGTGAAAATTAAAAAACATACTTCTAAAAAATAATTGGGTCAAAGAAAATAAAAGGAGAGATCAAAAAACATACAGACAAACAAAAATGACAACATAACATATTAGAATCTCTGGAATGTGGCAACAGCAGTAATAAGAGAGAAGTTCATATCATTACAAACTTATATCAAAAAACAAGATAGAGCCCAAATAAACAACTTAACATCACATCTGAAGGAACTAGAAAAAGAAGAACAAAGGTATCCCAAACCAGTAGAAGAAAGGAGATAATAAAAATCAGAGCAGAAATAAATAAAATAGAGAATATAAAAACTATAGAAAAACATAATACAACAAAGAGTTGAGTTGTTTCTTTGAAAAGATCAACAAAATTGACAAACCCTTGGCAAGATTCACTAAAGAAAAAAGAGAAAGGACTCATATAAAGAAAATCTGAAATAAAAGAGAAGAAATTACCACAGATATCACAGATATACAAAGGATCATTGTAGAATACTATGACAAACTATATGCCACCAAATTCAACAATCTAGAAGAAATGGATAAATTCTTAAAACTATACAATCTTCCTAGAGTGAATCATGAAGAAGTGAAAAGCCAAAATAGCCTCATAAGAAGGAAGGAAATAGAAACACCATCAAAAACATTCCCAAAAATAAGTCTGGGGCCAGATGGCTACACTAATAAATTCTACCAAACATTCAAAGATTTGGTTTCTATTTCTCTCAAAGTCTTCCAAAAAACTGAAGAATAAGCAATATTTTCAAACACATTTTTATGAGGCCAGCATAACCCTCATATTAAAACCTAGCAAGGACAATACAAAAAAAGAAAACTACAGACCAATATCTCTAATGAATACAGATGCAGAAATCCTAAACAAAATACTAGCAAATCGAATACAACAACATGTTAAAAAAATAATACATCTCAATCAAGTAGGATTCATCCCAGGGGCACAAGGATGCTTCAACATATGTAAAACAATTAACATAATACAACATATCAACAAAGCAAAAAACAAAAATCATATGATTGTATCAATAGATGCAGAAAAGGCATTTGATAAAATACATCATTTTATGTCCAAAACACTCAATAAAATGGGTATAGAAAAAAAATCTCAACATAATAAAGACCATATAAGACAAACCATCAGGTAACATCATACTAAATGATAAAATACTAAAAAAAAATTTTCTAATATCAGGAACAAGACAAGGCTTCACTCCTATTGAACATAGTGCTGGAAATTCTAGCCAGAGCAATCAGACAAGAGAAAGAAATAAAAGGCATTCATATTGGGAAAGAAAAAGTAAATGTTTTACTTTTTGAAGATGACATGATTCTGTACATAGGAAACCCCAAAGACTCCACAGAAAGACTATTAGAAACAATAAACCAATACAGTAACATTGCAGGATACAAAATTAATATACAGAAATCTATTGCTTTCATATATGCCAACAATAAAACTTCAAAGAATGAACTAAAAAAATAATCCCTTTTACAGTTTCAAAAAAAACAACAACCTAGGAATAAACATAACAAAGAATGTAAAGGACTTATATACTGAAAACTACAAAGCATTATAAAAGGAAATTGAAAAAGACACAATGAAATAAAAAAAATCCCATATTCTTGGATAGAAAGAATAAATATAGTTAAAATGACCATGTTACCCAAAGCAATATACAAATTTAATGCAATCCCCATCAAAATTCCAATATTATTTTTAAAAGAAATGGAACAAAAAATCACCAGGTTTTTATGGAACCATAAAAAACCTCAAATAGCCTGACCAGGTGGTGGCACAATGGATGGAGCATTGAACTGGGATGCGGAGGATCCAGGTCTGAAACCCCAAAGTCACCAGCTTGAGCATGGCTCATCTGGTTTGAGGAAGGCTTACCAGCTTGATCCCAAGATCGCTGGTTTGAGGAAGGGGTCACTCTGTCTGCTATAGCCCCCTGGTCAGGGCACATATTGAAAAGCAATCAATGAACAACAAGGGGCTGCACCAAAGAATTGATGTTTCTCATCTCTCTCCCTTCCTGTCTGTCTGTTCCTATCTGTCCCTCTCTTTCTCCATCACAATGAACAAATATACAAAAAAAAAAATAACCAAAGTAATCCTGAGAGAAAGAAACAAAGCTGGGAAGTGTTACAATACCTGACTTCAAATTATACCACAGAGTCACAATAATCAAAACAGCATGGCATTTGCAGAAATATAGACAACAGCCCAATGAAACAGAATCGAGAGCCCAGATATAAAACCACATATATATGGGCAAATCATCTTTGATAACAAAGCCAAAAACACACAGTGAAGAAAAGAAACCCCTTCAATAAATGGTGCTGGGAAAACTGGAAAGCCACATGCAAAAGAATAAAACTTAATTACAAAAATTAATTCAAAATGAATCATACACATAAGTATAAGACCTGAAACAATAAATTACATAGAAAACATAGGTACTAAACTCATGGACTTTGGCTGTTGAGAACATTTTATAAATCTGACCTCAAAGGTAAGGGAAGTAAAGACAAAGATGAATGAATGGGACTAAATCAAACTAAGAAGCTTCTGCACAGAAAAACTGACAAGAAAACAGTCAACCAAGTGGGAGATAATATTTGCAAACAGCTCAGATAAAAGGTTAACATCCAAAATATATAAAGAACTCACAAAACTCAGCAACAAACAAACAATCCAATAAGAAAAATGGGGAGAGGACATGAATACACACTTCTCCCAAGAAATACAAATGGCCAATAGATATATGAAAAGATGCTCACCTTCACTAGCTATTAGAGAAATACAAATGAAAACTACAATGAGATACACCTCACACCTGTTAGATTAGCTATTATCAACAAGACAGGTAATAACAACTGTTGGAGAGGCTGTGGAGAAAAAGGAACCCTCATTCACTGTTGGTGGAAATGCAAACTAGTACAAACACTATGGAAAAAAGTATGGTGGTTCCTCAAAAAATTAAGAATAAAACTACTATATGACCCAGCAACCCCTCTACTGGGTATATACCCCCAAAACTTGAAAACATGGGTACATAAAGACACATGCACCCCCATGTTTATTGTAGCATTATTCACAGTGGCCAAGACATGGAAACAACCAAAGTGCCCTTTAATAGAGGATTGGATAAAGAAGATGTGGTACATATATACAATGGAATACTACTCAGTCATAAGAAATGATGATATAGTATCATTTATGACAACATGGATAGACCTTGATAACATTATACTGAGTGAAATAAGTAAATCAGAAAGAGCTAAGAACTGTAGGATTTTATACATAGGTGGGACACAAAATTAAGACTCATGGACAGAAATAGAAGTACAGTGGTTACTAGGGGGAGGGGAAAGAGGGAAGAAGGAGGGGTGAGGGGAGGGGAGAAACATAAAGAGGGACAAATATAAGGTGACAGAGGATGATTTGACTTTGAGTGATGAGTATACAACATAATCAACTGTCCAAATGATGTGGTTTTCCAAAAAATTTTCTACTCTAGTTGACCAATGTCACTCTCTTAAATTTAATCAACTAAATAAAAAAAATAAAAAACACTATGAGATACTACCTCACACCTGTTAGACTGACTGTTATCAACAAGACATAAGTGTTATAGAGGCTGCAGAGAAAATGGAACCCTCATTCACTGCTGATGGGAATGCAAAGTAGTACTACTATTATGGAAAAAATATTATGGTTCCTCAATAAATTAATAATAGAATTACCATTTAAACTAGTAATCTTTCTACTGGGCATCTACCCCAAGAACTCCAAAACATTGGTACATAAAGACACATGCACTCCCATGTTTATTGCAGCATTATTCACAGTGGCCAAGACATGGAAACAACCAAAGTGTTCCATAATAAAGGATTGGGTAAAGAAAAAGTGGTACATATATACATGGAATACTACTCAGCTATAAGAAATGATGACATATTGCCATTTAGGACAACATGGATGGACCTTGAGAACATTACGCTACGTGAAATAAGTAAATCAGAAAAAGCTAAGAACTGTATGATTTCACACATAGGTGGGATATAAAACAGACTCATGGACATAGGTAAAAGTAAAGTGGTTATCAGGGGATGGGGGATGTAGAGCAGGGAGTGGGGGGAAGGGTGTAAAGAGGGACAATTATACAGTGATGGAAAATGATTTGACTTTGGGTGATGAGTATACAACGTAATGAACAATTCAAATGGTATAGAGATGTTTACCTGAAACCTATGTAATCTTATTGATTAATGTCACTGTGTTAAAGTTAATTTTCTAAATAAAATTTAAAAATAAAAATAATAAAATTGAAGGAGAAATAATGACTTTCTCAGACAAAAAATAAACTAAAGGATTTTTTTTTCATCAAACCTGTATTGCAAGAAATATTAAAGGGCTTCCAAGAAGAAGAAGAAGAAGAAGGAGGAGGAGGAGGAGGAGGAGGAGGAGGAGGAGGAGGAGGAGAAGAAGAAGAAGAAGAAGAAGAAGAAGAAGAAGAAGAAGAAGAAGAAGAAGAAGAAGAAGAAGAAGAAAAAGGAAGAGGAGGAAGAGGAGAAACAGAGGGCCATAATTAAAATAATAAATTGTCAATAAATATGTATCTATCAAAAATCACTTTATTTTATTTTGATATTTTTTATTTATAAATGAACTTTAATGGGGCAACATTGGTCCACATGAGCACATAGGTTTAAAGTATTCATCTCCATAGCACGTGAACTATTCATTGCATTGCATGCTCATCACCCAAAGTCAAATCACTTTTTCCTTTTTTCCTCTCTTCCCTCCCTCCTCCCTCTAGTAACCATTTATATGTCCATTAGTCTTATTTTTATATCCCACCTATGTATGAAATCAAATAGTTCTTAGTCTTTTCTGATTTACTTATTTCATTTAGCATAATACTTTCAAGGGCCATCCAATTTATCACAGATGATAATATTTTACAATTTTTTATGGCTGAGTAATACTCCATTATATACCACATCTTCTTTATCCAATCCTCAATCAAAGGACACATTGGTTGTTTCCATGTCTTGATAACCATGAATAATGCTGTAATGAACATAGGGGTGCATATGTCTTTGTATACAGTGTTTTCAAATTTGGGGGGATAGATACCCAGTAGAGGAACTGTTGGGTCATATGGTAACTCTATCCTTAATTTTTTAAAAAACTGCCATACTACATAGTGACTGTACCAGTTTACATTCCCACCAGGACTGAATGAGGGTCTCTTTTCTCCGCAAACTCTACATTTGTTATTACCTGTCTATATTTTTTAAATTTTTGTTTATTCATTCACTATTTATTTATTTATTTATTTATTTATTTATTTATTTATTTATTTATTTATTTATTTTAGAGAGTGAGTGGGAGAGAGACAGACAAAAAAAAAGACAATTGAAAAGCATCAGCTCGTAGTTGCAGCACTTTAGTTCATTAATTGCTTTCCCCTATGTGCCTTGAACAGAAAACCCTAGCTGAGCCAGTGACCCCTTGCTCAAGCCAGTGACCTTGGGCCTATGTCAAGGACCTTAGAATTAATGCCAGCGACTGTTGGGCTCAAGCCAGCGACCATGAGGTCATGCTCAAGCCAATGATCCTGTGCTCAAGTTGGTGAGTCTGCATTTAAGCCAGATGAGTCTGCACTCAAGGCAGTGACCTCAGGTTTTTTAACTTGGGTTCTCAGCATCCCAGGCCAGTGTTCTATTCACTGCACCACCACCTGGTCAAGCTGTTATCAACAGTCTTGTTGATAATAGCCAATCTAACAGGTGCAATGTATCTCATTGTAGTTTGATTTGCATTTCTTTAATAGCTAGCAAAGATAAGCATCTTTTTATATATCTATTTGTTATTTGTATGTCTTCAGGAGAGAAATGTTTGCTCGGGTCCACTTCGGCATATTTTTAATTGGATTGTTTATTTTTGAGCTTTGTGAGTTCTTTATATATTTTGGATATTAACCTCTTTTTGGAGCTGTTGTTTGTGAATATTAACTCCCATTTGGCTGGCTGTCTTTTTTGTTGTTGTTGCTTTCTTTTGCTAGGCAGAAGTTTTTAGTGTAATATAGTTCCATTCATTTATTTTTGTCTTTCCTACCCTTGCCTTTGGAATTAAATTCATAAAATGTTCTGTATAATCAAGGTTCATCAGTTTAGTACCTATGTTTTCTTCTATGTAATTTATTGTTTCAGATATTATATTTAGGTCTTTGATACATTTTGAATTAATTTTTGTGCATGGGGACAAATTTTAGTCAAGTTTTATTCTTCTGCAATGAAATTACATTCTTTTTCAATTTTCTCTTTTCTTTTTGAAAAGAATTTATTTTCTCCATTTTGTGTTTTTAGCTCCTTTGTCAAAAATTATTTATTTATCTATACATGATTTCATTTCTGGGCTCTTGATTCTGTTTCATTGGTCTGTGTGTCTCTGTTTGACCAATACCATGCTGTTTTGATTATCATGACTATGTAGTATAATTTGAAGTCAGGTAGTGTGACACCTATGGCTTCATTCTTTTTTTCTCAGAATTGCTTTGGCTATTTGGAGTCTTCTGTGGTTCCACACAAATCTAAATATTTTTTGTTTTGTTTTCTTAAAAAATGACAATGGAATTTTAATGGTGATTGCATTAAATCTGTATATTGCTTTGGGTAATATGGCCATTTTAACTATACATATAGATATTTTTCTATCAATGAACATGGAATATTTTTTCATTTATTATCTTTTTCAATTTCTTTTAATAATTCTTTACAGTTTTCTGTATACAGTTTCTTCACATCTTTTGTTATGTTTATCCCTGGGTATTTTATTGTTTTTGTTGCTACAATTGCAAAAGGAATCCTGTTTTTCAATTCATTTTTTAATGTTTTATTGTTGGCATATAGGAAAGCAGTAGATTTTTGGAAATTGACTTTATATCCTGTGACTTTGTTTATTGTCTTTACTAGTTTTTTGTTTTTTGGTGGAGTCTTCAGGGTTTCCTATAAACAGAATCATGTCATTTGCAAAAAGTGATATTTTTACTTTTTTCCCCCAGTATAAATGCTTTTTATTTCTTTCTCTTGTCTGATTGCTCTGGCTAGGACTTTCAAAACTATGTTGAATAAGAGTGGAGAGAGTGGCATCCTTGTCTTGTTTCTGATTTTAGAAAAAAAGCTTTCAATTTTTCACCATTGAGTATGATATTGGCTGATGGTTTGTCATAGATGGCCTTTATTATATTTAGGTACTTTCCTTCTATTCCCATTTTACTGAGTGTTTTAGTCATAAATGATTGTTGTTTCTTATAAAATGCCTTTTCTGTGTCTATTGATATAATCATATAATTTCTGTCCTTTGCTTTGTTGATGTGGTATATTTTATCAATCAATTTGCATTTTTTGAACCATCCTTGTACTCCCTGAATAAATTACACTTGATAGTGATGTATCTTTTAAAATATATTACTGTATTTCATTTTCTAGTATTTTTCTTCTTTTTTTTAATTTTTGCACCTGTCTTCTTCAGAGATATTGGTCTGTAGTTTTCTTTTTTTGTGTTGTCCTTGCCAAGTTTTTGTATCGGTGTTTTGTTGACCTCATGAAATGTGTTAGAAAGTATTGCCTCTTCAATTTTTTAAAAGACTTTGAGAAGGATAGGTACCAAATCTTCTTTAAAAGTTTGATAAAATTCACTAGTAAAGCCATCTGGTCTTGGACTTTTATTTTTGGGGAGATTTTGATAGTTGTTCTCAGTTTTAAAAAATCTATTTAGATTTTCTACTTTATCATGATTCAGTCTAAGAAAATTGTATAATTCTAGGAACTTATCTATTTCATCTATGTTGCTGAATTTGGTGGCATATAGTCTTTCAAAGTATTCTAATATAATTCTTGGTATATCTATAAAATCTGTGGTAACTTTTCTTTCATTTCTGATTTTGTTTATAAGAATCATTTCTTTTTTTTCCTTAGTCAGTCTAGCCAGGGATTTGTTGATTTTATCAATCTTTTCAAAGAACAATTTTTTGTTGTATTAATTTTTTAGAGTTTTTTTGTATTTTATTTAGTTCTGCTCTAATATTTATTATTTCTTTAATGCTGCTGAATTTGCCTTTGTTCTTTTTTTTTTTTTTTAGTTCTTCAACATGTAACATTAAGTTGTTTATTTGGGATCTCTCTTGTTTCTTGAGACAGGCCTGTATTAAAATATACTTTCTTCTTATTGCTTTTGCTGCATCCCAGAAGTTTTGATACAAAGTGTTGTCATTCTCATTTGTCTCTATATATCTTTTGCTCTTTGCTTTTATTTCTTCTTTGACCCAGTCATTTTTGTTTGTTTGTTTTTGTGAGAGGTAGGGAGGGAGAAAGGAACGTGAAATTGCTCCTGTATGTGTCCTGGTTGGGGAATCAAACTGGCAACCTCTTGCACACTGAATGATGCTCCAATTGACCTAGCTATCTGGCCATTTTTTAAAAGTATGTTGTTTAATTTTCACATTTTTGTAGGTTTCTTTTCTTCCTTTTTGTAGTGGAATTCTAATTTCAGAGCACTATGGTAAGAGAATATGCTTAGTTTAATTTTGATTTTGAATTTGTTAAGGCTAGTTTTGTGGTGTAACATGTGATCTATCCTTGAGAACGTTCTATGTACAGTAGACAAAAATGTATAATCTGATGTTCTGGGATGAAACATTTTGTTTACATTAATTATGTTCATTTGGTCTAGTGTGTTGTGTAAAGCTGGTATTTTTTATTGATTCTTTGTTTGAGTGAGCTATCTAGAGCTGACAATGGAGTGTTGAATCTCCAACTCTAATTATGTTGACTATGTTTTTTTCTGTTTCTTCTACTAGGTCTGTTAGTAGTTGTTTATATATTGGTGCTCCCTGATTCAGTGTGTGTATATATATATATATATTAAGAAGTGTTATGTCTTCTTGGTGTAGTGTCCCCTCTATCATTATAAAATGTCCATCTTTGTCTCTTGTTACCTTTGTTGTCTTGGAATCAATATTGTCAGATATAAGTATGGCTATCCCTGCCTTTTTGGATATTATTTGCATAAAGAATCATTTTCCAACCTTTCTATGAGTCTACTTTTGTCCTTGCAGCTTAGATGTGTCTCTTGAAGGCAGCATAAAGTTAGGCTTTATTTTTTTTATCTAATCTGCTACTCTATGCCTCTTTATTGGTTAGTTCAGTTCATTTACATTTAGGGTAATTATTGACTCTTGAGGATTTTCTATAGCCATTTTATGTTTTGTTATCTGGTAGGTTTGTGTCTCCTTTGGTTCTTTATTTTTTAATTTGAAATTTTAATTTATTGTGTCGACATGGTTTCAACTGTTTCACTCAGTATAACACCTTCTACCCATTTCATTGTGCCCCCCAACCCTGTGCAAAGGCTCTTTCTACCCCAATTTTTTTTCCTTTTGGTCCCCCCCACCTCCATCTTCTTTTCCTTCTGGCTATTGCTACCCACTTGTGTGTGTGTGTGTGTGTGTGTGTGTGTGTGTATGTCATGTATATATATTTTTGGCTAATCTCTTCACCTTCTTTGATCCTGTCCTCTCTTTGCCTTTTTTTCTGACAGCTGTCCATCTGATCCCTGTGACTCTGCATTTATTTCTATTTTGTTCCTCAGTTTATTCTATTCTTTTCCTCTGTGTTTCTGTCAGTGGTTTTTGTTTGGTGGTATTCCATACTTATTTTCTCTATTTCTTCTTTTTAAAAACTATGTGTTTTAGTTTCATGTGTGTGTGGGGGGGTTGCCATTAAGTTATTGGAAAAAGAAGTTTTATATATTCAACAGTCCTTTATTATATGAATGCTTCTACCCTCCATCCTCCTTTCCTAGTTCAGACCTTAATCCTCTCTCCTTTTGTGTTTTTGTCATCACAGATTATCTCTGTTTATATCATAAGTATTTTGAGCTTTTACTTGTAGTTCTGTTTTGTTTCATTCTTTGTATCTGGTCAAATAACCCCTTGAATATTTCCTGCAGTGGGGGTTTTCTGGTGATAAATTTGCTCAGCTTCAGTATATCTGAAAAAAGTTTTTATTTCTCCCTAATATTTTAAGGAAAACTTTGATGGATATAGTATTCTTAATTAGTAATTCCTCACTTTCAGCAATTTGAATGTTTGGGTCCACTTTCTCCTGGCTTGTAGAGTTTCTGCTAAGAAGTCTGATGGTGACCTGATGGGTTTTCCTTTATATTATACTTTCTTTTTTTTTCTTGGCTGCCTTGAGAATTCTTTTCGTTTTTTAATTTTCACTTATTTATTTTAAATTATAATTTATTGTGTTTACATAGATTCTAGTGTCTTACCAAATACATCACCCTCCCCCGTGTTCCCTACAATGTCCCTCTTTCTCCCCTCCCTGCAACGCCCTCCCCCTTTCCTTCCAAAATTAGCTTTTCTGCTCTCTATAACGTTGTGTTATGTGTGTATAATTTAACTAATCTCTTTTCCTTTTCTGATTCCTTCCTATCATCCCCTTTCCCTCTGGTCCCTTTGATCCTGCTTCTGCCTCTATTCCATTCCTCAGTTCCCCTTGTTTATTGGATTCCTCAAATGAATGAGGTCATATGATATTTTTCTTTGTCTGCCTGGCTTATTTCACTTAACATAATAGTTTCCAGGTCCATCCGTGTTGTCGAAAAAAGTAAGATTTCCTTCTTTTTTATGACCCCATAGTATTCCATTGTGTATATGCACCACTGCATTTTAATTCACTCATCCACATATGGGCACTTGGGCTATTTCCATAACTTGCTTATTGTAAACAATACTGCCATAAACATGGGGGTACATTTCTTCTTTTGAATCATTGATGTGATGTTCTTGGGAAATATTCGTAAAAGTTGAATGGCTGGGTCAAAAGGCAGTTTCATTTTTAATTTTTTGAGGAATCTCCATACTGTTTTCCATAGTGGCTGCACCAGTCTGTATTCCCACCAGCAATGCAGGAGGTTTCCCTTTTCTCCACATCCTCACCAGCACTTATTATGTGTTGTTTTGTTAATGAGTGCCATTCTGACTGGTGTGAGCTGGTATCTCATTGTGGGTTTTTTTTTATTTACAGAGACAGAGAGAGTCAGAGAGAGGGATAGATAGGGACAGACAGATAGGAATGGAGAGAGATGAGAAGCATCAATCATCAGGTTTTTGTTGCGACATCTTAGTTGTTCATTGATTGCTTTCTTATATGTGCCTTGACCGTGGGACTTCAGAAGACTGAGTAATCCTTTGCTCAAGCCAGAGACACTGGGTCCAAGTTGATGAGCTTTTGCTCAAACCAGATGAGCCCGCGCTCAAGCTGGCAACCTCAGGGTCTCAAACCTGGGTCCTCCGCATCCCAGTCTGATGCGCTATCCACTGCACAACTGCTTGGTCAGGCTCACATTGTGCTTTTAATTTGCATTTCTCTAATGATTAGTGATGTTGAGCATTCTTTCATCTGTCTATTGACCATCTATATGTCCTTTTTGAAAAGGTGTCTATTCATTTCTTTTGCCTATTTTTTGATTAAATTGTTTATCTTCCTGGTGTTGAGTTTTACAAGTTCTTTATAAATTTTGGTTATTAACCCCTTATCAGACGTATTGTCAAATAAGTTCTTCCATTGTGTGGTTTTGTCTTTTTATTTTGTTCATATTGTCTTTAGCTGTGCAAAAGCTTTTTAGTTTGATATAGTCCTATTTGTTTATTCTGTCCTTTATTTCACTTGCCTGTGGAGATAAATTAGCAAATATATTACTGCGAGTGATGTCGAAGTGCTCACTGCCTATGTTTTCCTCCAGAATGCTTATGGTTTCACATCTTACATTTAAGTCTTTTATCCATTTTGAGTTTACTTTTGTGAATGGTGTAAGTTGGTGGTCTAGTTTCTTTTTTTCTTTCTTTTTTTTTTTTTTTGCAGGTAGCTGTCCAATTTTCCCAACACTATTTGTTAAAGAGACTGTCTTTACTCCATTGTATGCTATTAACTCTTTTGTCAAATATCAATTGTCCATAAAGGTGTGGGTTTATTTCTGGGTTCTCTGTTCTGTTCCATTGATCTATATGCCTTTTCTTATGCCAGTATGAAGCTGTTTTGAGTACAATGGTCTTGTAGTATAACTTGATATCAGAAAGTGTGATACCTCCCACTGTATTCTTCCTTTTCAAGATTGCTGAGGCTATTTATGTTCTCTTTTGGTTCCATATAAATTTTTAAAATATGAGTTTTATATCTTTGAAGTATGTCATTGGTATTTTAATTGGTATTGTATTGAATTTATAAATTGCTTTTGGTAATAGGTTCATTTTAATGATGTTTATTCTTCCTAACCAAGAACACAATATATGCTTCCACTTGTTTGTATCTTCCTTGATTTCTTTTATCAATGTTTTATAATTTTTTGAGTACAGGTCTTTAATCTCCTTGGTTAAATTTACTCCTAGGTACTTTATTTTTTTGTGGTTGTTGCAATAGTGAGGGGATTGTTTTCTTAATTTCTCTTTCAGACAGATCACTGTTGGTATATAAAAATGCTTCTGATTTCTGAGTATTAATTTTATATCCTGCCACCTTGCTGAATTTCTTTATCAGTTCTAGTAGTTTTTTGACTGAGACTTTAGGGTTTTCTATGTACAATATCATATAATCAGCAAATAATAATAGTTTTACTTCTTCTTTTCCAACTTGAATGCCTTTTATTTCTTCTTCTTGTCTGATTGCTGTAGCTAGAACTTCCAGAACTATGTTAAATATGAGTGGTGAAAGGGGGCACCCCTCTCTTGTTCTTGATCGTAAGGGGATTGCTTTTATTTTTTGCCCATTGAGTATGATGTTGGCTATGGGTTTGTCATAGATGGCCTTTATCATGTTGAGGTATGTTCCCTGTATTCCCACTTTGCTGAGAGTTTTGATTATAAATGGGTGCTGGATATTATCAAATGCTTTTTTGCATCTATTGATATTATCATGTGGTTTTTCTCCCTCCTTTTTTTTTACGTGATAAATCACATTGATTGATTTGCAAATGATTTACCAGCTTGCCTCTGCAGAATAAATTCCTCATGATCATGATGTATGATTTTTTTATGTACTGCTGTATCCAATTTGCTAATATTTTGTTGAGGATTTTAGCACCTAAATTCACCAGGGATATTGGCTTATATTTTTCTTTCTTTGTGTTGTCTTGGCTTGGGTTTAAAATCAAAATTATGCTCACCTCATAAAAGGAGCTTGAAAGTTTTCCCTCCTCTTAAATTTTTGGAAATAGCTTTAGAAGGATAGGAGTTAGATCCTCTTTGAATGATTGGTATAATTTGCCTGTGAAGCCATCTGGCCCAGGGCTTTTGTTTGTTGGAAGTTTTTTGATAACTATTTCTATCTCATTTGTTGTAATTGGTCTATTTAGGTTTTCTGATTCTTGCAGATTGATTTTTGACAGATTATATTTTTCAACAAATTTTTTCATTTTACCTAGGTTGTCTAATTTTTTCGCATACAGTTCTACATAATATTTCTTACAATACTTTGTATTTCTGCTGTGTCAGTTGTTACTTCTCCACTCTCATTTATAGTTTTATTTATTTGAGTCCTTCTTCTTTTTTACTTGGTGAGTCTGGCTAAGGGTTCATCCATCTTGTTTACCTTTTCAAAGAACCAGCTCTTGGTTTCATTGATCCTTTGTATTGCTTTTTTAGTCTCTATGTCATTTATTTCTGCTATGATTTTTATTATTTCCTTCCTTGCATTATCTCTAGGCTTTACTTGATGTTCTTTTTCTAGTTCTTTTAGGTGCCAGGGTTAAGTTGTTAATTTGAGATTTTTCTAGCTTCTTAAGGTATGCCTGTAATGCTATGAACTTCAATCTCAGGACTGCTTTTGCTGTGTCCCACAGATTTTGAGATGTTGTGTGCTCAGTTTCATTTGTTTCAAGGAAACTTTAAATTTCTTCCTTGATCTCATTGTTGACCCATTCATTATTTAATAACATGCTGTTTAGTTTCCAAGCATTTGAGTGTTTTTCAGTTTTTCTATTGTAGTTGATTTCTAGTTTCATGCCATTGTGGTCAGAGAAGATGCTTGATATGATTTCAATGTTTTTAAATTTGTTGAGACTCATTTTATGCCCTAACATGTGGTCTATCCTAGAGAATGTACCATGAGCACTTGAAAAGAATGTATATTCTGCAGCTTTAGGGTGAAAGGTTTTGTAGATATCCATTAAGTCCAGTTGATCTAGTGTGTCCCTTAATTCTGCTGTTTCTTTGTTAATTTTCTTTCTTGAGGATCTGTCCAGTGATGTTAGTAGGGTATTGAAATCCCCTACTATTAGAATATTGCTGTTGATCTCGTCCTTTATGTCCATCAAAGTCTGCTTTATATATTTAGGTGCTCCTATATTAGGTGCATAAATATTTATAATGGTTATCTCTTCCTGTTGGACTGTTGCCTTTATCATTATGCAGTGACTTTCTTTACCCCTTACTATAGTCTTTGTTTTAAAGTCTATTTTGTCAGATATAAGTATTGCTACCCCAGCTTATTTTTTTATTTCCATTTGCATGAAATATTTTTTCTATCCTTTTACTTTCAGTCTAAATGTATCTTTTATTTTGAGGTGGGTTTCTTATAGACAGCATATGTATGTGTCCTGCTATTTTTATCCATTCAGCTACCCTATGTCTTTTTCTTCTGTATTTTTCTGAAGCTGGAAAGGGGAGAGACAGTCAGACAGACTCCCGCATGCGCCCAACCGGGATCCACCCAGCACGCCCACCAGGGGCGACGCTCTGCCCACCAGGGGGCGATGCTCTGCCCCTCCGGGGCATTGCTCTGTTGCGACCAGAGCCACTCTAGCACCTGGGGCAGAGGCCGAGGAGCCATCCCCAGCACCTGGGCCATCTTTGCTTCAGTGGAGCCTTGGCTGTGGAGGGGAAGAGAGAGATAGAGAGGAAGGAGAGGGGGAGGGGTGGAGAAGCAGATGGGTGCCTCTCCTGTGTGCCCTGGCTGGGAATCGAATCTGGGACTTCTGCACGCCAGGCTGATGCTCTACCACTGAGCCAACCGGCCAGGGCCTACCCTATGTCTTTTGATTGGAGCAGTTAATCCATTTACACTTAAGGTTTTTATTGATATGCAGTTGTTTATTGCCATTTTTTCTTTAAATCTACATTTCTCTTTCACTAGATTTTTTTCCCACTTTGTTCTGTCTACAGCAGGCCCCTTAAATTTCTTGCAGCATTGGTTTGGTTGTGATGAATTCCTTGAGTTGTTTTGTTTTTTGTTTCTTTTTTGTCTGGGAAGCTTTTTATTTCTCTTTCAATCTTAAACAGTAGCCTTTCTGGATAAAGCAGTCTTGGTTGTAGGCTCTTGTTCTGCATTACTTTGAATATTTCCTGCCATTCCTTTCTAGCCTCAAGTGTTTCTTTTGAGAAGTCGGATGTCATCCTTATGGGGTTCCTTTGTAGGTGATAGACTGTTTTTCTCTTACACCTTTTAGTAGTCTTTCTTTATCTGTTAGCTTTGATATTTTGATTATGATGTGTCTTGTTGTTGGTCTTTGGGTTCTTTTTTAATGAGGTTCTCTCTGCTTCTTGAACCTGTGTGCCTCTTTCCTGCATCAATTTAGGGAAATTATCAGCTATAATTTTTTCAAACAAGTTATCTATCCCTTGTTCTTTTTCTTCTCCTTCAGGAACCTTTATTATGCAGATATTGTTTCTCTTCATGTTGTCACAGAGCTCTCTTAGAGTTTCCTCAGACTTTTTGATCCTTTTTTTTTTTTTTTTTGCACTTCTGCTTCTCTGCTTTCGCTTATCTTGTCCTCTAAGTCACTGATTTGGTCCTCTGCTTCATCCAGCCTGCTTTTAATTCCTTCTAGTGTAGTCTTCATTTCTGATATTGTGTTTGTCATTTCTGTTTGGTTCTTTTTTATGATTTCAGTATTCTTTTTGATGATTGTTATCTCTTTATTTAGGTGTTCTTTTTGTCCATTCATTGTTGCTCTAAGATCTTTGAGCATCCTAACACTCATGGATTGCATGTGAGCTCGGACCTCCACAAGAGCCACCATAGCCTCTGCCTTCACCTGCAGGCTGCACACAGCCACTCGGACCACTTCTGCTGTTGCCTGGGCCTCAGTTGCCACCAGGGGAGGACCCACACCACAGGTGTGATTGTGCTCCAGCTTGGCCCTCCACAGCAGCCACTGTGGCCTCTGCCTTTGCAGTGGTCCCATGCTCAGCTGCTCTGACCACCTCCACTGTCATCTGGGCCCCCTCTGCCTCCAAGGGCAGGTGGGATTGTGCACAAGCTCAGACCTCTGCAGCAGCTGCAGTGGCTCTGGACTCTGCAAGCCTACCAATGCACACCCACACTTGGACCCACCTCTGCAGTTTCCTGGGCTCAGCCACTGGCCAGTTTGTGCTCTCATTCCAACCTTTGCAGTGGCCATCGCAGCCCCCACCTCCACTGGCCAGCCCTCATGCACCCACTTGGACCGCCCCTGCCATCGCCCAGGCTCACATCCTGGGCAGGCCCACATGCTTGCCCCGACCTCCACAGCTGCTGCCAAGTCTTCTGCCATCACAAGTGGGCCCACGTGCACTCACTCTGACTGCCCTGGCTCCTGCAGCTGCACCTCACTGCCTCTGGCCCGCCTGTCCCCTGCCAGTGTGTGTGTGTGGGGGGGGGCATGGCTCAGAGCCCAGCACCCACTACCTGTGTCCCTAACATGCTTCCTGCCTCTAAGTGCCTCTTTGTTCTGACTAGAGCAGGAGAGGCTCTGGTGGGCAGAGTAATTTCTTCCCTTTGCTGGTGTTGCTGCTCTGAGAAAAAATGTTCACTTTAGATTTAGGGCATGATTCAACCCAGGGGTTAGGGTGTCCATCCCTCAAAGTGTCTCCCACTGTGCCTCTGAGACCACACTCTCCCCTGGCAACTCCAGTCCTTCAGCACTCCCCCTTCCCAAAGCCCCAAGCAGGTGGCTGTGAGTGAGGCTCTCCCTGTGGTCCCTTTAATATGGAGCCTGGGTCCGAGAGTTCTGTCTCCTTTCAAACAGTATCTAGGCTTCTTTCTCAGCCAAATACAGTACGTTTGTCCCTTCCAGGCTCCAGAGTTCTAGGCTGGGACTCCAGTTCTGGGGCTGAGGACTCACAGCCCATACCTCGCTGGGCACTCTGCCCCACCACAAGAGTCCCCCTGGGCCGCCACTCACTCCTGGGAATGGGGCTGCCCTTTCTGTGTCTCCACCTTTCTTACCAGACTCAGTGTGGGTTCTCTGGTGGTCCTTGGCTGTAGAATCCTCTTAGTTTAGTCCAAAGTTGGTCTTTTAAGATGACTGTTCTCAAAATTAAGTTGTAATCTACTTTGGTTCTGGGATGTGGGAGTTGGAACATATGCCTACTCCATGGGTAGGCCGTCTTGTCTCTGGTCCAATTGGGACAAGCTTTCTTATAATGTTTATCTGTAGGGAATTCAGGGAGAAATACTCTGAGAACACCTGAAAACTTGCAAAGCTAGCCCAAGGCTACAGTCCGGAAGACCAGCCTCAAGGCCAGGAATAGGTAGTCTTTTTAAAAAAGTCCTGCCAAAAGTCTTTTGTTTTAGAGAAAGTAAGATCTGCTAAAAGTTATTTATGCTAAGGGTCTTTTTCTATATTTCAGTTTCAGACACTGTGCTAAGAGATGAAAAAGAATAACTATAATATAGAATCTTATATATTGTGTTCATTTATACCAGGAGATACATACATGCTGGGGGGAAACAAAAAAGTTTCAAGTTAGAAGTCAGCTCTTCCAAAGGCATTTCTATCACAAGGCATAAGCATCTTCAACCTACATAGGATCCCCATGAATGTGGGAAACACTGCCCAATAAAGAAACCACTTAGCCTTCATAGCACATTCAAATTACCAAAGCAGTTTATTCTCTTTTGAATCAATTCACTAAGAGGCAGTAGTTCCCCTCTAAGTTCCTCTAAAAGGGACTTAGCCTTCTCTAAGTACTTAGATGTTTGAATTTTCTGTTTCTTTCATCACCCTGATCCTTACTTGTACAGCAGTTGAAAAAGAAGCTCTCTCTTGACCAGAATTTAAAAACAGATTTAGGTCACACAAGAAAAAACTATAAGATGCAGTAACACTGTAACCTATCTAAGGACAAAGTACAGTGGGAACACAGGGAAGAGAGCAATTTATTTGCCCTGAGGACTTGAGAGAAGAGTTCTAGCAAAAGATTCATAGAAAAAACTATTTAAGTGTACTTTGTCCTTCTCCTTTATTCTTAGATGACATTTTAAAGCATATTCTCCTTTTGGGGAAATTTAAAATAGCATTTCATATTATAAAAAAAACCCCACCATAGCCCGACCAGGTGGTGGCACAGTGAATAGAGTGTCAAACTGGGATGCGGAAGGACCCAGGTTGGAGACCCCGAGGTTGCCAGCTTGAGTGCGGGCTCATCTGGTTTGAGCAAAAGCTCACCATCTTGAACCCAAGGTCGCTGGCTTGAGCAAGGAGTTACTCAGTCTGCTGAAGGCCCACATGAGAAAGCAATCAATGAACAACTAAGGTGTCGCACAAAAAACTGATGATTGATGCTTCTCATTTCTCTCCGTTCCTGTCTGTCTGTCCTTATCTATCCCTCTCTCTGGATTTCTCTCTGTCTCTGTAGAAAAAAAAAACCCATAAATTTATAGAAATCCCACAACTGTTCAGATGATAGTCCTCTGCTGTGCAGGGATAAGTGACTACGGTGCTTAAAAAGACACTGTCAATCATTTTGAGTACAGAGGGTTTAAAATCCAAGTGATAAAATAAGTGTTTCTTATAATAATACCTTTAAAAAACCCAAAACAGCACTCAATGGGAATGGGAAAGTTGAAATCCAGAAAGCTAAATTCTTTATAATTCTTCTGAGCCTCAGTCTAGACTTGCCAGAGGGTCTTTGCTGAGGTATGAATTTAATACCCTAGAGAGCAGCATTTACTGAATCACTCTCCATATCCCTTAAGCTTGCATGATTTAATTTCTTTCTTTCCATTAAATTGGAGTAAAAAAATCTCTTAAGTTTCTTCAACATAGTACGGAAAAATCAATGAAACCATCAAGTCTTAGAAGTGTTGGAAACCTTGGGGAAACACATGGTATTGAAATACTAGAAATTATATTTAATGATAGCATTTTTAAAAATGTCTTTCAGAGTGACCCGGCAGTGGTGCAGTGAATAGAGTGTCGGACTGGATGCGGGGGACTCAGGTTCAAAACCATGAGGTCACTGGCTTAAGTGCAGGCTCATCTGGCTTAAGTGTGGGCTCACCAGCTTGAGTACAGGGTTACTGGCTTGAGCATGGGATCATGGACATGACCCCATGGTTGCTGACTTGATCCCAAAGGTCGCTGGCTTGAAGCTCAAGGTCACTGGCTTGAAGCTCAAGTTCACTGGCTTGAGCCCAAGGTCACTGGCTTGAGCAAGAAGTCACTTGCTCTACTGCAGCCACCCAGCCAAGGCACATATGAGAAAGCAGTCAATGAACAACTAAAGGAGCCACAATGAAGAATTGATTCTTCTCATCTCTCTTCATTTCTGCCTGTCTGTCCTTATCAGTCCCTCTCTCTGATCTCTCTCTGTCTCTGTCACACACAAAAAATAATGTCTTTCAAGGTCCATCCATGTTGTTGTAAAAGGCATTACATCATCATTTCTTAGGGTTGAGTAGTATTCCATTGTAGATATGTACCATATCTTCTTATCTTCTTGAGAACATTATACTAAGTAAAATAAGTAAATCAGAAAAAGCTAAGAACTATACTATTTCACACTTAGGTGGCATATAAAACTGAGACTCATGGACATAAATAAAAGTGAAGTTGTTACCAGAGGGCTGGATTGTGGAGGAGGAATTGGGGGAAGGAAATAAAGAGAGGCAAATATATGGTGATGGAAAATGATTTGACTTTGGATGATGGTTGCACAACATAATTAACAGTTCAAATGCTATAAAAATGTTTACCTGAAACTTATTGATCAATGTCACCCCATTAAATTTAATTTTTTAAATAAAATTATTTTTAAAATGTCTGTCAGCATTTTTCTATGTCTTAAAACCCCATAAAAGCATAACAGAAATGGGCTTGGAAATTTTACAAAATTAAAATTTGTAAAGAATTAGAAAGAATTATGTTTCTTTAAATTTTCACTATTGTTCATTCCAAATTTCAGGAAAAAGTAAACTACTAGTTAAGACAAAATTAGATGATTCTAAATAGGAAGCGAAAGCAAGGTGTTCAAAATTTAACAGGGCCGATGAAAGTAGAAAAATATCAGCAATCAAAATCTCAAGGTTCCATTGGGAGCACTTTCTGTGCTGGCCCCTAAATATCTCTAGGCTTCTACCTATTATACTTAGAATCATTAACATTACTGAAAGGGCTTTAAAGGTATTAATGATCTTACCTATCTTCATAATTAGTTATGGAGCACATCTCTGGGAAAGGATGGGTACCAGGAATACCTCTTTGATGACAGAAAACCCAATGACAAAAGAAAGATGATTTGTCCCAACACAGCTAAAGGCTGATTGGAAATGACAGACTCAAGTTTGGTTCAGTCTAAATAAAGAAAAATGCTATCAAATTCACTAACACAAAATTATGTTTACCTACAAAACCATCAAAACTATTTTTTTTCTGGTGTGAATTTTTTCCTTCATTCAGCCTCAGTGATAACACTAATGATTGCCAGCAATAGTAGTGAAAGTCAAGCTTAATAACCACAATTGCCAATTAAGTTGGGTAACACAGAGAAAGGAAATTTTACACAAGGCTAATGAAAATGGACTATTAAAATCCACACGTTTGGCAGCAATGATGAGCTCCTGGAGCCATTTGCTCTGAAGTGTGCACATTTCGCAGGCAGGTGCCTGACAGCGACACAACTCTGAACAGGACCAAGAAAGAGAGTTGCCAGAGATTGCCATAGGCCAGTGGTCCCCAACCATTTTTGGGCCACGAACCAATTTAATGTCAGAAAATATTTTCACAGACCGGCCTTTAGGATGGGACGGATAAATGTACAAAATAAAATTATGCGACTGGCTTAAAAACTGTGGTATTTTTAAATAGTATAATTGTCAAACTTATGAGACAAGTGTCAAGAGTAAGTCTTAGCCTGACCAGGCGGTGGCACAGTGGATAGAGCGTCAGTCGAAATGGGATGCGGAGGATCCAGGTTCGAGACCCCGAGGTCGCCAGCTTGAGTGCGGGCTCATCTGGTTTGAGCAAAAACCCACCAGCTTGAACCCAAGGTCACTGGCTCCAGCAAGGGGTTACTCAGTTTGCTGAAGGCCCACAGTCAAGCACATATGAGAAAGCAATTAATGAACAACTAAGGTGTTGCAACGCGCAATGAAAAACTAATAATTGATGCTTCTCATCTCTCTCCATTCCTGTCTGTCTGTCCCTGTCTGTCCCTCTCTCTGACTCGCTCTCTGTCTCTGTAAAAATAAATAAATAAATAAATAAATAAATAAATAAATAAATAAACAAATTTTTTAAAAAAGAGTGAGTCTTAGACGGCTGTAACAGAGGGAATCTGGTCATTTTTAAAAAATAAAACATCGTTCAGACTTAAATATAAATAAAACGGAAATAATGTAAGTTATTTATTCTTTCTCTGCGGACTGGTACCAAGTGGCCCACTGACCGGTACCGGTCTGCAGCCTGAGGGTTGGGGACCACTGCCATAGGCAACATTCCTTTTAGTGGCTTGCTGTATCTTTGTTATTACATGCCTGATCTTTTAAAGCTTTAGTAAACAATGCCCCCTGTTCCTACAAAACCCCAGCAGGATAGGCAGAGGACTAGGGAAAGTGTCCTAATAAATGTATGGGACAAAGTAGAGGAGATCCACAGAATATGTGCAAGGCTGGGGTGGGGGTGGCTGAATTTCCTGTCTAGAATGCACTGGAGGCCCTTATTTAAATACTTTTCACAAAAGTTATAATCCCTCTTTTCAAGGATGATAGAGAATAGTTAAATGACTACAGTTCCTTGAATTCAGAAGGTGAGGTTACTTTACTGCAGTTTCACATTGTGTCTCCTGGTTCATCACTATTACTCCTTTATACTCAGTTGGCTGCCATTATGCTAAAAGCCACTCTTCTTTAAGCTCATACTACCTGGATATACCAGTTTTTAGGGAAATTAATCAGTTTTAAATGACAAGAATCCAAATGACAAAGGTCAGTAACTTGTTGCCTTGAGGCAATCTGGGGATAACATCTCTATTTAAATATGGTAGTTGAATCTTGTTTATTTTATCCACTCTGACAGTCTCTGTCTTTTAGTTGATGCATTTAGACCATGCATATTTAAAATGATTATATCATTGGATTAATATCTACTTTGTAAATTTTTTTTCATTGCATTTGTTCTTTTTCTGCCTTCTTCAATTTTAATTGAGCATTTTCTATTCTATTTTATCTCCTGCTAGTATATCAATTACACTTTCTTTGTTAATTTTTATGTAGTTGCTCTATAGTTTCCAATACACACTTATAATTAATATGTCTACTTTATGTGTAGTGCAGATACCTTTTAACAGTATTTCCAGTTCCACCCTTCTATCTCCTATAACATTTTCTTCTTATGTTACTTTATTTTCTTTATTTACTACAATTAATATATGTTGCTTTTTGTTTAACCTTTTACATTTCTCTGTAGCTGACATGCACAAAAACAAACTAGCAGGGCCCAGAGTGCTACTGAAATAAGCAAAAGCAGACAAGAAATTTTTAGAAGATGACATAGATCTGATCTAGAATAATCTATCTCCTGATCCCTTTACACCATAGCATTTAAACTTCTTGTTTGTGAATCACTTAAATAGAACAAATATATGACATCTCTTTCACACATTTTCTGAAGGAAGAATTTGGTGATAACAGATTTTAAAGGAACAAAAATGTGCATGCTGCTATATTTTTCTAGTGGCTTTTATGAATCAGTTATTATTTACTTGGTAATTATAGAATATGCTTGTAAATCAAGAGCCCTGGAGATTTAAAAATCACCTAGAAATTATAATTACATTGAGTGTGTACTCTAACTTTCTAGGCAGAACTTTATGAGTAGCATACTGACTTCTCTTCAAGACCATTGATTCTTTCCTCAGCACTGTCCAATTTACTGATGAGCCCACCAAAGGCATTCTTTATTTCTGCTACAATATTTATTTCTAGCATTTTATTTTAATTATTTATTGCTTTTTTTTCTCTCTGCTTATATTACTCTTCTGTTCTTACATATCTTCCACTTTTTCCACTAGGGTTCTGTAATGCCAGTGACTGAGGCCAGGCAGGTCAACATTGGATTCAGACAGACAATAGAGAAACTGTGGAACCAGAAAGCATTGGGCCATTCTATTTAATAAAGTCTCACAATGGTGGATGAGCAAACAGGCAGGGGAAAACCTCTTCTCTGGCAAACAAACAGCAAAAATGGTCCCTCACAGTGGCGAGTGGGCAGGCAATTCACAATCTGCCATCCACAATCTCCCTATGCACAAGCACCCATAGCCTTATATAGCCTATGCACATGTGCCTCTGTCAGGAGCTCATGCACTAATCAAGTAAATTGCTTGCAGCCAGTACACCAGCGAGCAAACTTAACACAGCTGCCCCACAGGTCCTTAACCTATTAATTATAGTTATTTTAAATTCCCTCTTTGTTAATTCCCAAATCTGTGTCATATTTGAGTCTAGTTATGAAGCATATTTTATCTCTTCAGACTGTTTTTATTTTTTTATCTTGTAATTTTTATTTAAAGTCAGACATAATTATTGGGTAATAGAAACTGAGGTAACAGGTCTTTAGTGTGAGGTATTATGGTAATCTAGCTAGGAATTGGGCTGCTTAATGTTTGCTGTAGTTACAGGTGCCAGTGGCTTCAAACTCCTCTGCTCCTTTTTGTGTCTTCTTAAATATTATCTGTACCTTGTGACTCTTTCAACTGCAATCTGCTGTTGTAATTCTGAAGTCCTGTTTATGTAATTGTAAGGCACAGGAGAGGCAAGACATTCTATAATCTTGTGATTAAATCTCAAGTCATTTTGTGAGCCAGAGTTTCTAGGCTCTAACCTCCACAAGTTACTATTTTTGTTTTTTTTTTATCTTCCATTTAGGTGATACAGGAAGGCTAAAGGTGGCTGAATTTAAGTAAATGCCATCTTCTCTAGGTAGGATAAGGACCTGTTAAGTCTTTGTCCTTGGAGAGTAGGCCGTTATAATGGAGAATGCTTAGGGCACGTTCCAAAATGGTCATCCTTTCCTTCCCTCTGCCAGAGCTTTGAGGAAATTATTTTCTTGCCTCTTAATCATGAAGACCTGGTGGGGTTTCTGGAGGCAAAACCTATAAAACTGTGGAGGTATCTTCATATCGGTTTCCCCCCAGAAATTTCTCCACACACTAAATCACACTCAGCCTCTATCAATTCATCAAAAGTATCATTTAATTCTGCCAGTTAATGGCTCCCTACAAGTTGTGTTTCAGGTGAATAAATCTTTATTGTTATTCTCTGTATTTGCTCATCCCTCCAGGTTTCAGTATGGCAGTTTGCAACCTCAACTCTCGATGCTTCCAAGATAAATCACTGGTTTACACTGATTTCTTTAGCTTTCATTATTGAAAATGGGATTGACAATATCAGAGTTCTAACATCTTTTTTTCTTTTCTTTTAATTTTAACTTTTAACTTATTGTGTTGATGTGGTTTGAAGTGTCTTTCTCAATATAACACCCTTAACCCTCTATCTTGTGCCCTCAATGCCCCAATGCAAAGTCTTTTTCCACTTACCCTCTCCCCATACCTTCATCGTTCCTTTTCCTTTGAGACTTGCTACCCTGTTGTCTGTATCTGTTTTGTATATATAATTTAGTTAATCCCTTCACCTTCTTTGAATCAGTCCTTACTTCCTCCATTCCAATGAAAATTGTCCATCTGTTCCCTGTGAGCCTGCCTCTATTTCTATTATGTTCCTCATTATTGTGTTCATTAGATTCCATATATAAGTGAGGTCATATGATTTTTTTCTTTCTCTGCCTAGTATATTTCACTTAGCATAATAATCCCAGGTGCATCAATTCCATTGAAGAAGGTACAATTTTCTTCTTTTTCATGTCCACATAGTATTTCACTGTGTAAATGTACCACAGCTTATTTATCCACTCATCCACTGATGAACACTTGGGTTGCTTCAGATCTTAGCTATTGTCAACAATGCTGCAATGAACATGGGGGTGCATATCTGCCTTTGATTCAGTGTTTTGAAATTCTTAGGTTATATTCCTAGAAGTGGGATAGCTGGGTCATAGGCAGTTCAATCTTTAATATTTTAAGAAAACATCAAACTATTTTTCACAATGGCTTTCCAAGTATGCATTCCCACTAGCAGAGCAGAAAGGATCCCTTTCCTCCAGACCCTTGTCAGCACTTGTTTTTTTATTAATTTGTTAATGAACCATTCTGGCAGGTGTGATGTGCTAGCTCACTGTGGTATTAATTTCCATTTCTCTAATGAGTAGTGACACTGAGCATTTTTTTATATGTCCATTGGCCATCTGTATGCCCTCTTTAAAAAAATGTCTGTTTAATTCCTTTGCCCATTTTTAAATTGGATTGTTTACATTCCTGGTGTTGAGTTCTTTATAAATTTTGGTTATTAACCCCTTAAAAGATGTATAAGAAGTATGTTTTCCCATAGAGTGGGCTGTCTTTTTATTTTGTTAATAGTGTGTTTTACTGTGCAAAGTTTTTTTAGTTTGATATAGTCCCATTTGTTTGTTCAGTCCTTTATTTTACTTGCCCATGAAGATATGTCAAAAAAATATTGCTAAAAGAGATATCACAGAGTCTACTGCCTTTGTTTTTTTTTTCAAGATTTTTATGGTTTTTCAACTTACCTTTAAGTCTTTTATGTAAACAATACAAAAGATCAATGAAACCAAGAGCTGGTTCTTTGAAAAGGTAAACAAGATTGACAAACATTTAACCAGACTCATTAAGAAAAAAATAAACCCAAATAAATAAATAAATTAGAAATGAAAATGGAGAAGTAAAAACTACCACTGCAGAAATACAAAAAACTTTAAAAAAATAGTATGAGAATTTATATGCCAAAAAATTGAACAACTTAAGTGAAATGGAAAAATTCCTAGAAACAAACAATCTTAAAAAACTCAATAGAGAAGAATCAGAAGACCTAAACAGACCAATTACATCAAATAAAATGGAAGCAGTTCTCAAAAAACACCCAGCAAACCAAAAAGTCTTAGACCAGATGGCTCCACAGGTGAATATTACCAACATTTAAAGAAGAACTGACACCTATCCTTTCCATGCTATTTCAAAAAATTCAAGAGGAGGAAAGACTTCCAAGCTCATTTTATGAGGTAAGCATTGTCCCCATTCCAAAACCAAGTAATGACATTACAAAGAAAGAAAACTATAAGCCAATATCCCTAATGAACATAAATGCTAAAATTCTCAAAAAATATTAGTAAACCAGGGGATTTCAAGATTGCAGTGGAGTAGGCAGACACACAGACTGCCACCTCTCATCACCAAACTGGATTACAAATTAATTTTAAAAAGCAGTGTGAAAAACCAACTTTGGACTAAAAGAATAGTACTCAAAAGCCAAGGAGCACAGAAGAATCCACATTGATCCTGGTAGGGAGTGTGGGGGTGTGATGGGGGTTTGCTGTTCCCAGGAGAGAAGGAAGGCTGAGGCTGAGGCTCCAGAGGGGCTCTTATTACAAGGAGAGAGGCCCTGAGAGGTGGAGGCCCTCAGTCTCACATTGGGAGACACAGCCTAGAAACCCAGGGACAGGCGGAGACAGCTGGACAGCATTGAGTGGGGAGAAGAGTGAAAGTTCTGAATGCTGGAAATGACTGATGAGTCTTAAAGGGAAAGAGCAGAAAATATCACTCACAGCCACTTGCCTGGGGCTCCAGGGGTGAGGAGGGCTGAGAGGACCGATGGGTCTTGCATGAGGAAAGTGGGAAGAGCAAGACAAATGGTGACGGAAAGAGGAGTGCCTGGGCTTACTTGACCTGAGCTGCTGACTCATTCTCTAGTGCAAAGGTGGCCATAGCTAGAGTATGGGTCAATCCCTCACCCAGCACAAGCTTAAAGTGGAAACAGGCATCCCACTGCCAAAAAGCTCTCCAGCTCTAATCAGCATGAAAGACACTTTGGAAAGAAGGAAGTAATGGGGAGGGGCAGTCACTCAGGTTTTTAGGGAGACCTGAGTTACACTTCTCCCTTCATACTGAGAATGCACACACCCCCAAAGAGTAACTGGCAGAACACACCTTTAAATTCTCAGAGGTCACACCCACTGCATTTCTGGATACAGTTTCCACTAAGCCCCCTGCTGAGATCAGCAAACATAAGTTCCCTTATGGGTTAACCAAACAGAGAGCAGGCAAACCAAGACCTTAAAGCAGCTCTACTAGTTAAGGAGAATTAAATTCAAGCAACTAGCAGAGGCAGAGGAATAAAGGCTTGGAGGAGAAGCCACATTAAATAAACCATCCTCAGGCCCACACTCTAACAAGTCTGCAAACCACACACAAAAACAATGTGAAGACAGAGAAATGTAAGCCATATGAATCAACAAGAAACATCTCCGGAAAAAGAACTGGATAAAATGGAAGTAATCAAATTACCAAATATGGAGTTTAAAATAATGATTGTTAGGCTACTTAAGGATCTCAAAGCTACAATGGATGGGCTTAATGAGCACCTAAATAAAGAAATTGTAAACATCAAAAAGGACACTAAAAAAAAAAGGACACTGAAATCATAAAAAAGAACCAGGCAGAAATGACAAACACAATATTAGAAATTGAAGACTACAATAGAAGAAATTAAAAGCAGACTAGATGAAGCAGAGGATCAAATCAGTGACTTAAAGGACAAAATAAGCAAAAGCACAGAAGTAGAACAGCAAAAAGAAAAGATTAAAAAATCTGAAAAAACTCTAAGAGAGTTCTGTGACAACATGAAGGCGTTCCTGAAGAAGAAGAAAAAGAAAAAGGGATAGAGAACTTGATTGAAAAAGTCATAGCTAAAAATTTCCCTAAATTGATGAAGAAAAAAGTCACATAGGTTCAAGAAGCACAGAGAACCCTATTAAAAAAGAACCCAAAGAGATCTACACCAAGACATATCATAATCAAAATACTAAGGCTAAGAGAAAAAGAAAGAATACTAAAAGCTGCAAGAGAATAGCAGTCAATTACCTACAAAGAAGCCTTCATAAGGATAATATTTGACTTTTCAACAGAAACACTTAAGGCTAAGAGGGAATGACAAGAAATATTCAAAGTAATACAGAACAAGAGCCTACAACCAAGACTTCTTTATCCAGAAAGAATTTCATTTAAAATTGAAAGAGAAACAAAAAACTTCCCAGACAAAAAACCCTCAAGGAATTCAATACAACCATACCAATGCTGCAAGATATGTTAAAGGGGCCTGCTGTAAATAGAACAAAGCAGGGAAATAATCTAGTAAAAGAGGAATGTGGATATAAAGAATAAAATGGCAATAAACAACTACATATCAATAATAACCTTAAATGTAAATAAATTAAATGCCCCAATCAAAGACATAGAACAGCTTCATGGATAAGAAAACAGGACCCATACATATGCTGTCTACAAGAGACCCACATCAATACAAAAAATACACATAGACTGAAAGTAAAAGTATAGAAAAAATATTTTATGCAAATGGAAATAAATAAAAAAACTAGGGTAGCAATACTTATATCTGACAAAATAGACTTTCAAACAAAGACTATAATAAGGGATAAAGAAGGTCACTACATAAAGATAAAAGAAGCAATCCAACAGGAAAAAAAAACATTATAAAAATCAATGCACCTAATACAGGATAACATAAATATATAAAGCAGACTTTGATGGACATATAGGATGAGATCAACAGCAATACTATAGTAATAGGGAATTTCAATACTACACTAACATCACTGGATAAATCCTCAAGAAAGAAAATTAACAAAGAAAGAGCAGACTTAAGAAACATATTAGATCAACTAGATTTAATACGTATCTTCAGAACCTTTGATCCTAAAGCAGCAGAATATATATTCTTTTCAAGTGCTCATGGAACATTCTCTAAGATAGACCACATGTTAGGGCATAAAAACAAGCCTCAACAAATTTAAAAAGATTGAAATCATATCAAGCATCTTCTAGGATCACAATGGCATGAAACTAGAAATCAATTACAATAAAAACTGAAAAACATTTGGAAACTAAACAGCATGTTATTAAATAAAAAATGGGTAAAAAATAAAATGAAGAAAGAAATAAAGACTTTCCTTGAAACAAATGAGAATGAGCATACAACTCAAAATTTATGAAACACAGCAAAAGCAGTCCTGAGAAAAAAATTCATAGCATTACAGGCATATGTTAGGAAGCAAGAAAAGGCTCAAATAAACAACTTAATTCTGCAACTAAAAGAACTCAAAGAAGACCTGAGCAGGCAGTGGTGCAGTGGATGAAGCATCGAACTGGGATGCAGAGAACCCAGGTTCAAGATCCCGAGCTTGCCAGTTTGAGGGGGGGCTCATCTGGTGTGAGCAAAGCTCACCAGCTTGGACCCAAGGTCACTGGCTAGAGCAAGGGGTTACTCAGTCTGCTGAAGGCCCATGGTCAAGGCACATATGAGAAAGCAATCAATGAACAACTAAGGTGTCACAACAAAAAACTGATGATTGATGCTTCTCATCTCTCTCTGTTCCTGTCTGTCCTTGTCTGTCCCTCTCTCTGACTCTCTCTCTGTCTCTGAAAAAAAAAAAAAGAACTCAAAAAAGAACATCAAGTAAAGCCCAGAGGAAGTAGAAGGAAGGAAATAATATAGATCAGACTGGAAATAAATGACATAGAGGCTAAAAAAGCAATATAGAGGATTAATGAAATCAAGAGCTGGTTCTTTGAAAAGGTAAACAAGAACAATTAACCTTTACCAAACCCACCAAGAAAAAAAGAGAACTCAAATAAATAAAATTAGAAATGAGAGTGGAGAAGTAACAACTAACACAGCAGAAATACAAAGAGTGTAAGAAAATACTATGAAGAACTGTATGTCCAAAAATTAGACATCCTAGGTGAAAGGAAAAAATTTCTTGAAACATATAATTTTTCAAAAATCAATCTGAGAGAATCAAAAAACCTAAACAGACTGATTACAACAAATGAGATCAAACACTTATCAAAAAACTCCCAAAAACAATAGCCCAGGACCAGATGGCTTTACAGGTGAATTCTTCCAAATATTCAAAGAAAAAACTAACTTCTATTCTTCTCAAGCTATTTCAAAAAATGCAAGAGGAAGGAAGACTTCCAAGCTCCTTTTATGAGGCAAGCATAATTCTGATTCCAAAACCAGGCAAAGACAATATAAAGAAAGAAAACTATAGACCAATATCCCTGATGAATTTAAATGCAAAAATTCTCAACAAAATATTAGCAAACTGAATCCAACAATACATGAAAAAAATCATACATCATAATCTAGTGGAACTTATTCAGGGGAGGCAAGCTGATAAATTATTTGCAAATCAATCAATGTGATTCATCACATAAGCAAAAGAAAGGATAAAAATCACATGATAATATCAATAGATGCAGTATAAGCATTTGATACAACCCAGCACACATTTATAATCAAAACTCTCAAAAAAAGTGGAAATAAAGGGAACATACCTCAACATGATAAAGGCCATAAATGACAAACCCACATCCAACATCATACTCAATGGGCAAAAGTTAAAAGCAATCTCCTTAAGATCAGGAACAAGGCAGGTGTGCCCACTTTCACCACTGTTATTCAACATAGTTCTGGAAGTCCTAGCCACAGCAATCAGATGAGAAAAAAAAAAAAAAGGCATTCAAATTGGAAAAGAAGAAGTAAAACTATCATTATTTGCTGATGATATGATACTGTATATAGAATACCCTAAAGTCTCAGTCAAAAAACTACTGGATCTGATAAGTAAATTCAGCAAGGTGGCAGAATATAAAGTTAATATTCAGAAATCAGAGGGATTTTTATACACTAACAATAAACTCTCTGAAAGGAAAATTAAGAAAACAATCCCCTTCACTATTTCAACAAAAAAAATAAAGTACCTAGGAGTAATTTTAACTAAAGAGGTTAAAGAGTTGTACTCAGAAAATTATAAAACATTGATAAAAGAAATCATGGAACATACAAACAAGTGGAAGCATATATCGTGTTTGTGGATAGGAAGAATAAACATCATTAAAATGTCTATATTACTCCCCAAATTTTATAAATTCAATGCAATTCCTATTAAAAAACCAATGACATACTTCAAAGATATAGAACAAATATTCCAAAAATTTATATGGAACCTAAATAGCCTCAGCAATCTTGAAAAAGAAGAATAAAGTAGGTGGTATCACACTTCCTGATATCAAGTTATACGACAAGGCCATTGTACTCAAAACAGCCTGGTACAGACATAAGAACAGGCAAATAGATCAATGAAACAGAACAGAAAACCCAGAAATAAACTCGCACCTTTATGGACAACTGATATTTGACAAAGGAGGTAATAGCAAACAATAGAGTAAAGACAGTCTCTTTAACAAATGGTGTTGGGAAAATTGAACAGCTACCTGCAAAAAAATGAAACTAGACTACTAACTTATACCATTCACAAAAATAAACTCAAAATGGATAAAAGACTTAAATGTATGTCATGAAACCATAAGCATCTTAGAAGAAAACATAGGCAGTAGGCTCTCCAACATCTCTCGCAGCAATATATTTGCTGAGTTATCTCCATGGGCAAGTGAAATAAAGAACAGGATAAACAAATATGACTATATCAATCTAAAAGGCTTTTGCATAGCGAAAGACAACATGAACAAAATAAAAGGCAAATCACACAATAGGAGAAAATAATCGACAATATGTCTGATAGGGGGTTAATAACCAAAATTTATAAAGAACTTGTGAAACTCAACACCAGGAAGATAAACAATCCAATAAAAAAAAATGGGCAAAAGAAATGAATAGACACTTCTTCAAAGAGAACATACAGATGGCCAATAGACAGATGAAAAAATGTTCGAATGACGTCAGCATAATGGCGCGGTAGGAAGCAATACCGATAAATCTCTCCCAAAACTCAACAAGATCTTCAACCAGAAACAGAAAAATCTATCCTTGGAGCCTCCAGATGTTTCTCAATACACCCGAAAGTATGGTCGAGCGAAAAATTGGCTAAATATAATATAATCAAACCCCGAAGGAAATAGGGAGTAAGAAATGCTCCACTTTCCTCACTAACCTTAACAGGGCGGCTTTCACTAGGAACTGAGAATATAGAAACTGAGGCGGGTAAAGGGGGTGAATAGGTCCAGGCCGTGGCACAAACGGCCGAACCAAGCTGTAGCACGGAGATCCAAGCCAGGGAAAAACTGTGCCTGCGGCAACCCAGTCAATACAAGCTAAGATTCGCGCCAAACCCAGACAAAGAAAGACAAGTGGGGCAGCCATTTTCCCTGATCCCCTGGTCAGCGTGCGCACATAGTGGGTGAGAGATTCCTTCCAAAGCCCCGGGAGTGGGCGCCCGTGTTATCCCACAGAGAGGCAGAGTCAGGGGCCTTTCTGTGGGCTGAAAGCGAAATCTCCAGGCCGCCCCAGAGCCCTGAGGGAGCCGCGCACGGGAGGGAGCAAGAGCCAATTCCAACACTGCAACTTTTCCATGCGGGAGGGGTTTCACTCAGAGGGTGAGGCAGCCGGCCTGATATCCTGGTCAGCGCGCATGGAGAGAGGGCAAGAGATTCCTCCCAGCACCTCAGGAGTGGGCACCCATGTTATCCCACAGAGGGGCAGAGTCAGGGGCCTTTGTGTGGGCCAAAAGTGGAATCTCAAGCTGCCCCAGCACCCTGAGGGAGCCACGCATGGGGAAGAAGGGAGAGCCAATTCTAACGCTGCAACTTTTCCGTGCGGGAGGGGGTTTCACTCAGAGGGTGAGACTTCCGGCCTGATATCCTGGTCTGCTCGTGCAGATAGTGAGCGAGAGTTTCCTCCAAGCGCCCAGGAGTGGGTGCCCACCTGTGTTACCAGACAGAGTGGCAGAGCCAGAGGTCTTTGAGTGGGCAAAAGCCCCGCCTGATTATGCTAGCAGCTCTGACTGACTGAGCCTTACCCAGAGCCCTGTGCAGAGTGGGAATAGAGTGGGGAGTGGCCAGCTCTTTGAGCCTCTAACTATCCAGGCAGAGGCAGCAGCAACCCCATAGCTGGATTATCAGGCTACTAATTGAGGAAGGAAAGACTAGGAGAGAGGCTCCAGGAACACGGACTCAATCACCGTCGGAGCCTATAAATGCTAATGAGCCTCGACTACCAACAAGACTGAAGCACAATACATGACATCGCCATAGAGACTTATCAACTGCAAACCTCTACCTGAGTGTGCCAAAGGGGCAGAACCCGGGGTACAGAGTCACCAACCAGGAAGAGGGAGAGAAAAGAAAAAGCAAGAAGATAACCTCTCAAAATCAAGAATAATCCGCAGACTTTATAACCTATCCCATTCTATTATATTTGTCCGTTTGTTTCTCTTATCTTCATTCTTGATATTTTTTTTCCTCCTCCAATTTGGTCGTTTAACTCTCTGATGGTCTTACTCTCTCCTCTCCTTGAACTACACTATCCATAAGTGTTATATCTCCCATTATCTTTTCTTTCTTCTTCCTTTCTCTCTATGACGGTTGCACTCCAAAACCCTTAACTCTCTTGCTCTCCTCTTTTTTCTTCTTTTAGTGGTTCCCTCTTTTTTTCTCTTTCTCTCTCTTTCTTTTCTCCCTCTATATTAGTTTCTTCCTTTCTTCTTTACGTCTCCTCTCATTCAAACCTCAATAACAAACAAATTATCTTATCTGGGACTCAAACTTATGTTTGTGGCATTTTGGGGGGTTTTTACTTCACCTTTTTAACTCACTAGCAGTGCTCCCATCCCTGGCTCTCCATTTTATCTAGTTCTTGTTCCACTAAATACAATAGTAATTTTTTAATTTGTCCCCCCATTTTCCTGTTTCCCTCTTATTTCTCTCATCATAACTCTTAGTCAACCAACACCTAAAAGAAAATCATTTTATTCTTGGTCCAAATTTTTTTCTTATTTGCTTTTTGTGGGTCCATACCCCCCTCTTTTTTTCTCTTTTGCCCCTTTATTACTTCTCCCCAATTCAGGCCCTCCAGTACAGGCATTGTTTGTTCTATTTAGTACAATATAATACACAGTTCACCACAAGATTTTCTCAAAAAAGAAGGGAGAAGAGAGGAGAGGAAAAAAGGAGGGGGGGAATAATTTCCTTTTTAAATTTTAATTTAATTTTATTTTTCTTTATTTAATTATTAATTTTTTTTAGAAAAACCTGTTTTCGATTTTTTATTTTTTTAACTTTTTATTCTTTATCAAATCTCATTAATACTATCAACAAAACCACCCTCATATGCCATTAAGGAAGAGAAAATCAAATATCATGGATACAAAAGAAAGAGAGGTAACAAAGATAGATGAGGAAAAATCTATGGAGAAAAAATTTAATATACTGGAAACCTTGGAGTTAAATGACAGAGAATTTAAAATAAAAATCCTAAAAATACTCAGAGTTATAAAAGAAAACACAGAAAGGCAATTTAGAGAGCTCAGAAAACAACTCAATGAACACAAAAAATATATTTCCAAAAAAATTGAAACTATAAAAACAAATCAAACAGAGATGAAAAACTCAATTCACGAGCTGAAAAATGAGGTAACAAGCTTAGCTAATAGAACAGGCCAGATAGAAGGTAGGATTAGTGAAATAGAAGACAAGCAACTTGAGGCACAACAGAGAGAAGAAGAAAGAGACTCAAAAATTTTAAAAAATGAGATAGCCCTACAGGAATTATTTGACTCCATCAAAAAGAATAACATAAGAATAGTAGGTATATCAAAGGGAGAACAGAGAGAAAATGGAATGGAGAAATACTCAAACAAATAATAGTTGAGAACTTCCCAAGCCTGTGGAAAAAACTAAAGCCTCAAATTCAAGAAGCAAACAGAACTCCGAGTTTTCTTAACCCCAACAAACCCACTCCAAGGAACATCATAATGAAATTGGAACAAACCAACGGCAAAGAAAAAATTCTCAATGCAGCCAGGGAAAAGAAGAATACAACATATAAAGGAAGGCCCATTAGATTATCATCAGATTTATCAACAGAAACTCTACAAGATAGAAGACAGTGGACCCCAATATTTAAAGTCCTGAAAGAGAGGAACTTTCAGCCATGAATACTATACCCATCAAAGCTATCCTACAAATATGAAGGAGAAATAAAAACATTCACAGATACAGAAAAGATAAGGTAATTTATCATCAAAAAACTCCCACTCTAGAAATTACTAAAGGGGGTTCTCCAATCAGATACAAAGAAAAAAAAAACAAAAAACAAAGCTCCAAGTAAAAGCTCCAAGAAGAACACAATAAAATCAAATTTAAACTGTGAAAACAACAAAAAAAAGGGGGGGGGGGAGAAGATCGAGATTAACAGTAGCAAAGGACGATGGAGTGCAAAAGTACTCACAAATAGTGCACTGCAATGAACAGGGTAGGAACCCTTTTCATTACTTAAAGGTAACCACCATTGAAAAAACCACCACAGAAGCACATGATTTAAAAAAGATAGCAACAGAAGAAAGATGTATGAAATACAACCAAATAGAAACAAAAGATAGAAAAACGAAAGAGAAGGATCAAACAAGACACAAAACTAACAGAAAGCAATCTATAAAATGGCAATAGGGAACTCACAAGTGTCAATAATTACACTAAAGGTAAACGGATTAAACTCACCAATAAAAAGGCACAGAGTAGCAGAATGGATTAAAAAAGAAAATCCAACTGTATGCTGCTTACAAGAAACTCATCTAAGTAACAAGAATAAAAACAAATTTAAAGTTAAAGGCTGGAAAACAATACTCCAAGCAAATAACATCCAAAAAAAAAGCAGGCGTAGCAATACCCATATCTGATCATGCTGATTACAAGACAGCAAAAGTACTCAGTGACAAAAATGGACATTTTATAATGGCTAAGGGGACACTGAATCAAGAAGACCTAAAAATTCTTAATATATATGCATCAAACCAAGTAGCACCAAAATATATAAAACAGCTACTTATTAACCTTAAAACAAAAACGGACAGAAATACAGTCATACTTGGAGACCTCAATACACCGCTGACGGCTGTAGATCGGTCATCCAAACATAGAATCAACAAAGATATAGTGGCCTTAAACAAAACACTAGAGCACCTGGATATGATAGCATCTACAGGACATTTCATCCCAAAGTGACTGATTATACATTTTTCTCCAGTGTACATGGATCATTCTCAAGAATGGACCATATGTTGGGCCACAAAAACAACATCAGCAAATTCAGAAAAATCGAAGATGTATCAAGCATATTTTCTGATCATAAAGCCTTGAAACTAGAATTCAACTGCAAAAAAGAGGGAAAAAATCCCACAAAAGTGTGGAAACTAAACAACATACTTTAAAAAAATGAATGGGTCAAAGAAGAAATAAGCGCAGAGATCAAAAGATATATACAGACAAATGAAAATGACAATACGACATATCAGAATCTATGGGATGCAGCAAAAGCAGTGATAAGAGGGAAGTTCATATCACTTCAGGCATATATGAACAAACAAGAGAGAGCCCAAGTGAACCACTTAACTTCACACCTTAAGGAACTAGAAAAAGAAGAACAAAGACAACCCCAAACCAGCCGAAGAAAGGAGATAATAAAAATCAAAGCAGAAATAAATGAAATAAAGAACAGAAAAACTATAGAAAAAATTAATAGAACAAGGAGCTGGTTCTTTGAAAAGATCAACAAAATTGACAAACCCTTGGCAAGACTTACCAAGGGAAAAAAGAGAAAGAACTCATATAAACAAAATCCAAAATGAAAGAGGAGAAATCACCACGGACACCGTAGATAGACAAAGAATTATTGTAGAATACTATGAAAAACTTCATGCCACTAAATTCAACAACCTAGAAGAAATGGATAAATTCTTAGAACATTACAACCTTCCTAGACTGAGTCAGGAAGAAGCAGAAAGCCTAAACAGACCTATTAGTAGAGAAGAAATAGAAAAAACCATTAAAAATCCCCCCAAAAATAAAAGTCCAGGCCGAGATGGCTATACCAGCTAATTTTATCAAACATTCAAAGAAGACTTGGTTCCTATTCTACTCAAAGTCTTCCAAAAAATTGAAAAAGAAGCAATACTACCAAACACATTTTATGAGGCCAACATAACCCTCATACAAAAACCAGGCAAGGATGGCACAAAAAAAGAAAACTACAGACCAATATCTCTAATGAATACAGATGCTAAAATACTAAACAAAATACTAGCAAATCGAATACAACAACATATTAAAAAAATAATACATCATGATCAAGTGGGATTCATCCCAGAATCTCAAGAATGGTTCAACATATGTAAAACGGTTAATGTAATACACCATATCAACAAAACAAAGAACAAAAACCACATGAACTTATCAATAGACGCAGAAAAGGCTTTCGATAAAATACAACACAATTTTATGTTTAAGACTCTCAACAAAATGGGTATAGAAGGAAAATATCTCTCATGATAAAGGCCATATATGATAAACCATCAGCTAACATCATATTAAAAGGCACAAAACTGAAGGCTTTCCCCGTTAAATCAGGAACAAGACAGGGTTGTCCACTCTCTCCACTCTTATTTAATGTGGTACTAGAGGTTCTAGCCAGAGCAATCAGACAAGACAAAGAAATAAAGGGCATCCATATCGAAAAAGAAAAAATAAAGGTATCACTTTTTGCAGATGATATGATCCTATACATAGAAAACCCCAAAGAATCCACAAAAAGACTACTAGAAACAATAAGCCAATACAGTAAGGTCGCAGGATACAAAATTAATATACAGAAG
This sequence comes from Saccopteryx leptura, assembly GCF_036850995.1. Taxonomy (NCBI): domain Eukaryota; kingdom Metazoa; phylum Chordata; class Mammalia; order Chiroptera; family Emballonuridae; genus Saccopteryx; species Saccopteryx leptura. The sequence goes on from NC_089504.1 coordinate 284,290,494, forward strand.
TCAATAGCCTTTCTATATGCCAACAATGAAACATTTGAGAACGAACTCAAAAGAATAATCCCCTTCACGATTGCAACAAAAATAAATAAAATACCTAGGAATAAACATAACAAAGAATGTAAAGGACTTATATAATGAAAACTATAAACCATTGTTAAGGGAAATCGAAAAAGATATAATGAGATGGAAGAATATACCTTGTTCTTGGCTAGGAAGAATAAATATAATCAAGATGGCCATGTTACCCAAAGTAATATACAAATTTAATGCAATTCCCATCAAAATTCCAATGACATTTTTTAAAGAAATGGAGAAAAAAATCATCAGATTTATATGGAACTATAAAAAACCCCGAATAGCCAAAGCAATCCTAAAGAAAAAGAATGAAGCTGGGGGCATTACAATACCTGACTTCAAACTATACTATAGGGCCACGACAATCAAAACAGCATGGTATTGGCAGAAAAATAGACACTCAGACCAATGGAACAGAATAAAAAACCCAGAAATAAAACCACATATATATAGTCAAATAATTTTTGATAAAGGGGCCAACAACACACAATGGAGAAAAGAAAGCCTCTTCAATAAATGGTGCTGGGAAAACTGGAAAGCCACATGCAAAAGAATGAAACTGGACTACAGTTTGTACCCCTGTACTAAAATTAACTCAAAATGGATCAAAGATCTAAACATAAGACCTGAAACAATTAAGTACATAGAAGGAGACAGAAGTACTAAACTCATGGACCTGGGTTTTAAAGAGCATTTTATGAATTTGACTCCAAAGGCAAGAGAAGTGAAGGCAAAAATTAATGAATGGGACTACATCAGACTAAGAAGTTTTTGCTCAGCAAGAGAACCTGATAACAAAATAAACAGACAGCCAACTAAATGGGAAATGATATTTTTAAACACCTGCTCAGATAAGGGCCTAATATCCAAAATCTACAAAGAACTCATAAAACTCAACAACAATCAACAAACAATCCAATAAAAAAATGGGAAGAGGACATGAACAGACACTTCTCCCAGGAAGAAATACAAATGGCCAACAGATATATGAAAAGATGCTCATCTTCTTTAGTTATTAGAGAAATGCAAATCAAAAGTGCAATGAGATACCACCTCACACCTGTTAGATACTATTATTAACAAGACAGGTAATAGCAAATGTTGGAGAGGCTGTGGAGAAAAAGGAACCCTCATCCACTGTTGGTGGGAATGTAAGGTAGTACAACCATTATGGAAGAAAGTATGGTGGTTCCTCCAAAAACTGAAAAGAGAACTACCTTATGACCCAGCAATCCCTGTGTTGGGTATATACCCAATAACTCAGAAACATTGATATGCAAAGACACATGCAGCCCCATGTTCATTGCAGCATTGTTCACAGTGGCCAAGACATGGAAACAACCAAAAAGCCCATCAATAGATGACTGGATAAAGAAGATGTGGCACATATACACTATGGAATACTACTCAGCCATAAGAAATGATGACATCGGATCATTTACAGCAAAATGGTGGGATCTTGATAACATTATATGAAGTGAAATAAGTAAATCATAAAAAACCAGGAACTGCATTATTCCATACGTAGGTGGGACATAAAATTGAGACGAAGAGACATTGATAAGAGTGTGGTGGTTATGGGGGGAGGGGAGAGAGGGAGGGGAAAGGGGGAGGAGGAGGGGCACAAAGAGAACTAGATAGAAGGTGACAGAGGACAATCTGACTTTGGGTGATGGGTATGCAACATAATTGAACGACAAGATAACCTGGACATGTTATCTTTGAATATATGTATCCTGATTTATTGATTTCACCCCATTAAAAAAATAAAATTATAAAAAAAATGTTCAACATCACTAGTCATTAAAGAAATGCAAATTAAAACTGCAATAAGATATCACCTCACAGCAGTCAGAAAAGCACTCATTAGTAAAACAACACACAGTAACTGCTGGCGAGGATATTGAGAAAAGGGAACTCTCCTACATTACTGGTGGGAATGCAGACTGGTGCAGCCACTGTGGAAAACAGGATGCATATTCCTCATAAAATTAAAAGTGAAACTGCCTTTTGATCCAGCCATTCCACTTTTATGAATATATCCCAAGAAAACCACATCAATGATCCAAATGAAGAAATACACCTCTATGTTTATGGCAGCATTGTTTACCATAGCCAAGATGTGAAAACAGCCCAAGTGTCCATCAATGGATGAGTGGGTAAAAAAGCTGAGGTACATATACACAATGGAATACTATGAGGCCATGAAAAAGAAAGAAATCTTACCTTTTGCAACAACATGGATGGACCTGGAAACTATTATGTTACATGAAATAAGCCAGGCAGAGAAAGAAAAATATTATATGACTTCACTTATTTGAGGAATTCAATGAACAATATGAACTGAGGAACAGAATAGAGAGATAGTCGGGATCAAAGGGACCAGAGGGAAAGCAGACAGAAGAAAAGATCATGATAGGATGGTATTATAGAAAGATAAGAGATTGATGAAATTATATACACATATCACAGCATTATAGAGCAGAAAAGAAAATCCTGAAGGGAAAGGGGAAGAAAAAGGGGTAAGGGTGATGTTGAGAAAAACATGGGGGTGGGGAGATGCACTTGGGGAGACATTTGAATCTATGTAAACACAGTAAATTTAAATGAAATAAGTAAATAAATAATTCTATATTCTAAATGTAGTTATGGAATACAAATAGAAATATTTTACAGTAAATGATATCAATGTACTATATTTAAAATATTGAATTATAGTTTGAGTTGCTAAGTAAATAAGTGAAAGGAAAAAAATATTTGTCAACCAGTTCCAGCAATACATTATAAAGATGATACATCAAGATCAAGTGGGGCCCTGGCCAGTTGGCTCAGTGGTAGAGCGTCGGCCTGGCGTGCAGAAGTCCTGGGTTTGATTCCTGGCCAGGGCACACAGGAGAGACGCCCATCTGCTTCTCCACCCCTCCCCTTCTCCTTCCTCTCTGTCTCTCACTTCCCTTCCTGCAGCCGAGGCTCCATTGGAGCAAAGATGGCCCGGGCGCTGGGGATGGCTCCTTGGCCTCTGCCCCAGGCGCTAGAGTGGCTCTGGTCGCAACAGAGCGACGCTCCGGAGGGGCAAAGCATTGCCCCCTGGTAGGCAGAGCGTCACCCCCTGGTGGACGTGCTGGGTGGATCCTGGTCGGGTGCATGCGGGAGTCTGTCTGACTGTCTCTCCCCGTTTCCAGCTTCAGAAAATACAAAAAAAAAAAAAGATCAAGTGGGATTTATTCCAGGAAGGCAAGGCTGGTACAATATTTGCTAATTAATAAATGTGATTCACTACATAAACAAAAGAAAGGATAAAAATCACATGATTATATCAATAGATGCAGAAAAAGCATTTGATAAAATCCAGCATCCATTATGATCAAAACTCTCAGCAAAGTAGGAAAACAGGGAACATACCTCAACATAATAAAGGCCATAAATGACAAACCCACAGCCAACATCATACTCAATAGGAAAAAATTAAAAGCAATCCCCTTAAGATCAAGAACAAGAGAGGGGTGCCCCCTTTCACCACTCGTATTTAACATAGTTCTGGAAGTTCTATACACAGCAATCAGACAAGAATAAGTAATAAAAGGCATTCAAATTGGAAAAGAAATAAATCTATCATTATTTGCTGATGATATGATACTGTGCATAAAAAAACCTGAAGTCTCGATCAGAAACCTACTAGACCTGATAAATGAATTCAGCAAAGTGGCAGGATATAAAATTAATCTGCAGAAATCAGTGAGATTTTTATATAGCAACAATAAACTGTCAGAATAAGAAATTAAGAAAACAATTTCATTCAATATTGCAACAACAAAATAATAATAATGTACCTAAAAATAAATTTAACCAAGGTGAAAAAAGACTTGTACTTGAAAAATTATAAGATATTAAAAAATAAAATAAAATGAGTGGAAGCATATGCCATGTTTGTGATAGGAAGAATAAATATTAAAATGTCTATATTACCCAAAGCAATTCAAAAATTCAATACAATTCCTATTAAAATACCAATGGCATACTTCAAAGATATGAAACAAATATTGCAAAAATTTAAATGGAGCCAAAAATTAACCTGAATAGACTCAGCAACCTTAAAAATGAAGAATAAAGTGAGAGCTTTCACACTTTTTGATATCAAGTTATACTACAAAGCCATTGTAATCAAAAGTGCTTGGTACTGGCATAAAAACAGACATACAGATCAATAAAACAGAACAGAGAACCCAGAAATAAACCCATGCCTTTATGGTCAATTAATATTTGACTAAGGAGGCAGGAGTATACAGTGAAGTAAGCACAGTCTCTTTAATAAATAGTGTTGGGAAAATTGAACAGGTACATACAAAGAGATGAAACTAGACCACCAACTTATGCCATTTACAAAAATAAATTCAATATGGATAAAAGACTTAAATGTAAGTCACAAAACATAAATATCTTGGAAGAAAAAAAGACAGTAAACTCTGATTTTATGGCAATATTTTTGTTGCTATATCTCCACAGGCAAGTGAAATAAAATGAAAAATAAACAAATGGGACTATACCAAACTGAAATTTTTTTTTCACAGCAAAAGACATCATTAACAAAATACAAGGACAACTCACACAATGAAAGAACATATTCACCAATACATCTGATGAGGGGTTAGCAACCAAAATTTACAAAAGACTTCTAAAACTCAACACCAGGAAGATAGTCCAATTAAAAAATGGGCAAAGGAACTGAATAGACACATGCACAAATGACATACAGATGGCCAATAGGTGTATGAAAAAAATGTTTAATGTTACTAATTATCAGAGAAATGCAATAAAAACCACAATGAGATTAAAAGTCTAATCACAGATAGACGAAGATGGCAGTGGAGTAGGTGGACGCACGGACGCGCAGCTCTCACCACCAAACTGGAAAACAAATCAATGTGGGAAAAATCAGCATGAAAAACCAACTCTGGACTACAAGAATAGTTCTCAAATGCCAAGGAGCAAAGAAAAAGCCACAACAAACCTGGTAGGGAGTGCCTGAATCTCCCCTGCTTACAGGAACGGAGGGGGGGTGAGGCTGAGAGCCCAGAGTGGATCTCACTCCAGGGAAAAGAGCAGAAAATACTGCCCACAGCCACTTGCCTGGCAACCAGGGTGCAAGGTGTGTTGAAAAGACCAGCTTATCTCCCAAGTGGAAAAAAGAGAGAGAGGGACAGAATGTGAGGAGCTAAGGAATGCAGGAGACAACCTAAAAAAGCTGACTCATCTGTGCTGGAGGCATCCATAGCTGGGGGAGGGACTGATCCTTCCACAAAACAGTACTGAATTGCTTCTGGATCAGAGATCTCCAGACATCTCTCCAGCTCCAATCAGCGCAACAAGACACAGCTGAAAACAAGAAGTGGAAAGGAGGGGCAGTAGCTCAGGTCTCCATGGAGATCTGAGATACACCTCACCCTACTGAAACTGAGAAAACATCCTGCCCCCAGAGACATTAGTTGGTGGGAGATGCCTTCAGAGTTTCAGGTTACACACATGGCATTCCTGGATACAGTTTCAAGGAAGCCTTCTGCTGAGATCAGTAAACAAGACTATCACCTGTTAAGAAAACAAACAAATCAATACTTCAAAGCTGACCAAATCCGAAAGTGGATTACAAATAATAGCTGATACTAACTCAAGAAGACGTAGAAATAACAAAACTGAAAACTAGTGGCAGACATCACCAAGCCCAGACTCAACCAACTCTACAAACAAAATACCTAAACACAGATAATGAGAAGACAAAAAGGTGCAATCCAAATGAAACCACAAGAGAAATCTTCAGGAGATGAACTGAGTGATATGGAAATAATCAAACTTCCAGATGCAGAGTTCAAAATAATGATTGTAAGGATGCTTAGGGATCTTAGAACAACAATGGATAGTCATTATGAACACCTAAATAAAGAAATAGCAAGTATAAAAAAGAATCAGTCGGATATGACAAATACAACATCAGAAATAAAGACCACAATGGAAGGAATTAAAAACAGGATGGATAGAGCTGAGGACCAAATCAGCGAGTTGGAGGACATCTTGAATGAAGGCAAGAAAGCAGAGAAGAAAAAAGAAAAGAGACTCAAAAAGTCTGAGAAAACTCTTAGAGAGCTCTGTGACAACATGAAGAGAAATAACATCTGCATCATAGGGTTTCCTGAAGAAGAAGAAAAAGAACAAGGGATAGAGACTTTGTTCAATCATATCATAGCTGAAAATTTCCCTAAATTAATGAAGGAGAAACTCTCACAAGTTCAAGAAGCACAGAGGACTCCATTAAAGAGAAACCCAAAGAAACCTACACCAAGACACAACATAATTAAAATACCAAAGCTAAGTGATAAAGAGAAAATATTAAAAGCTGCAAGAGAAAAAAAAGCTATCACCTACAGAGGAGCTTCCATAAGTATGACATCCAACTTCTCAACAGAAACACTTGAGGCCAGAAGGGAATGGCAAGAAATATTCAAAGTAATGCAGAACAAGAACCTACAACCAAGACTACTTTATCCAGCAAGGCTATCATTTAAAATCGAAGGACAAATAAAAAGCTTCCCAGAAAAAAAAAACAACTCAAGGAATTCATTACAACCAAACCAATGCTGCAGGAAATGTTAAGGGGCCTGTTGTAAACAGATCAAAGGAGAAAAAGAATATAGCAAAAGACTAATACAGCTTAAAAGAATAAAATAGCAATAAACAACTACATATCAATAATAACCATAAATGTAAATGAATTAAATGATCCAATCAAAAGACATAGGGTAGCTGCATGAATAAGAAAACAGGACCCGTACATATCCTGTCTACAAGAGACACACCTTAGAACAAAAGATACACATAGATTGAAGGTAAAAGGATAGAAAAAAACATTTCATGCAAATGGAAATGAAAAAAAAAGCTGGGGTAGCAATACTTATATCAGACAAATGGGACTTTAAAACAAAGGATATAGTAAGAGATAAAGAAGGCCACTACATAATGATAAAGGGAGTAATCCAACAGGAAGATATAACTATTATAAATATCTATGCACCCAATAGAGGAGCACCTAAATATATAAAGCAGATTTTCATGGATTTAAAGGGTGAGATCAACAGCAATACTATAATAGTAGGGGATTTCAATACCCCACTAACATCACTAGATAGATCCTCAAGAAAGAAAATTAACAAAACAATAGCAGACTTATTGGACACACTAGATCAACTCGATTTAATAGATATCTTCAGAACCTTTCACCCTAAAGCAGCAGAATATACATTCTTTTCAAGTGCTCATGGTACATTCTCTAGGACAGACCACATGTTAGGGCACAAAAGCGGTCTCAACAAATTTAAGAAGATTGAAATCATATCAAGCACTTTCTCCGATCACAACGGCATGAAACTAGAAATGAACCACAGCAGAAAAGCTCAAAATTTCTCAAACACATGGAAACTAAATAGCAGGTTTTTAAATAATGAATGGATTAAGAATGAGATCAAAGAAGAAATTTAAAAAATTTTCTTGAAACGAAAAACAATGAGCATACAACAACTCAAAATTTATGGGACACAGCAAAAGCAGTACTGAGAGCGAAGTTCATAGCACTACAGGCACACTTTCAGAAGCTAAAAAAAGCTCAAATAAACAACTTAACCCTGCATCTAAAAGAACTAGAAAAAGAACAGCAAGTATAGCTCAAATGTAGTAAAAGGAAGGAAATAATAAAGTTCAAAGCAGAAATAAATGACATAGAGGCTAAAGAAACAATACAGAGGATCAATGAAACTAGGAGCTGGTTCTTTGAAAAGGTAAACAAGATTGATGAACCTTTAACTAGACTCACCAAAAAAAAGAGAGAGAGGACTCAAATAAAATTAGAAATGAGAGTGGAGAAATAACAACTGACACAACAGAAATACAAAATATTGTAAGAAAATACTATGAAGAACTGTATGCCAAAAAACTAGACAACCTAGATGAAATGGACAAGTTCCTTGAAACATACAATCTTCCAAAAATCAATCTGGAAGAATCAGAAAACCTAAACAGACTGATTACACCAAATGAGATCAAAACAGTTATCAAAAAACTCACAACAAAGAAAAGTCTGGTGCCTGATGGCTTCACAAGTGAATTCTACCAAATATTCAAAGAAGAACTATCTCCTATTCTTCTCAAACTATTTCAAAAACTTCAAGAGGAAGGAAGACTTCCAAGCTCCTTTCATGAGGAGAGCATAATTCTGATTCCAAAACCAGGCAAAGACAGCACAAAGAAAGAAAATTATAGGCCAATATCTCTGATGAATATAGATGCTAAAATCCTCAACAAAGTATAAGCAAACCGGATCCAACAATATATAGAAAAAATCATACACCATGATTAAGTGGGATTTATTCTGGTGGGGCAAGGCTGGTACAATATTTGTAAATCAATCAATGTGATTCATCACATAAAGAAAAAGAAGGAGAAAAACTACATGATAATTTTAATAGATGCAGAAAAAAACATTTGATAAAATCCAGCACCCATTATGATCAAAATTCTCAGCAAAGTGGGAATACAGAGAACATACCTCAACATGATAAAAGCCATCTATGACAAACCCACAGCCAACATCATACTCAATGGGCAAAAATTAAAAGCAACACCCTTAAGATCAGGAACAAGGCAGGGGTGCCCCCTTTCACCACTCTTATTTAATATAGTCCTGGAAGTCCTAGCCACAGCAATCAGACAAGAAGAAGAAATAAAAGGCATTCAAGTTGGAAAAGAAGAAGTAAAACTATCATTAGTTGCAGATGATATGATATTGTATATAGAAAACTGTAAAGTCTCAGTCAAAAGACTAATGGACCTGATAAATGAATTCAGCAAAGTGGCAGGATATAAAATCAATACTCAGAAATCAGAGGCATTTTTATACACCAACAATGAACAGTCAGAAAGAGAAGAAATTAAGGAAAAAATCCCCTTCACTATTACAACCAAAAAAATAAAGTACCTAGGAGTAAACTTAACCAGGGAGACTAAAGACTTGTACTCGGAAAATTACAAAGCATTGATAAAAGAAATCAAGAAAGATACAAACAAGTGGAAGTATATACCGTGCTCATGGTTAGGAAGAATAAACATCATTAAAATGTCTATATTACCCAAAGCAATCTATAAATTCAATTCAATACCAATTAAAATACCAATGACATACTTCAAAGATATAGATCATATGTTCCAAAAATTTATATGGAACCAAAAAAGAACACGAATAGCCTCAGCAATCTTAAAAAGAAGAATAAAGTGGGAGGTATCACACTTCCTGATATCAAGTTATACTACAAGGCCATTGTACTCAAAACAGCCTGGTACTGGCATAAGAACAGGCATATAGATCAATGGAACAGAACAGAGAACCCAGAAATAAACCCACAGCTCTATGGACAACTGATATTTGACAAAGAAGGTAAGGAAATACAATGGAGTAAAGACAGCCTCTTTAACAAATGGTGTTGGGAAAATTGGACACCTGCCTGCAAGAAAATGAAACTAGATCACCAACTTACACCACTCACAAAAATAAACTCAAAATGGATAAAAGACTTAAATGTAGGCCATGAAACCATAAGCATCTTAGAAGAAAACATAGGCAGTAAGCTCTTTGACATCTCTCGGAACAATATATTTGCTGATTTATCTCCATGGGGAAGTGAAATAAAAGACAGGATAAACAAATGGGACTATATAAAACTAAAATGCTTTTGCACAGCAAAAGACAATAATAACAGAATAAAAAGACAAACTACACAATGGGAGAACATATTTGACAATACATCTGATAAGGGGTTAATAACCAAAATTTATAAAGAATTTGTAAGTCTCAACACCAGGAAGACAAACAATCCAATCAAAAATGGAAAAAAGAAATGAATAGACACTTCTGTAAAGAGGGCATACAGATAGCCAATAGGCATATAAAAAAATGCTCAACATCACTAATCATTAGAGAAATGCAAATTAAAAACACAATGAGATATCACCTCACACTGGTCAGAATGGCGCTCATCAAGAAAACAACACAGAATAAGTGCTGGCGAGGATGTGGAGAAAAGGGAACCCTTCTGCATTGCTGGTGGGAATGCAGACTGGTGCAGCCACTGTGGAAAACAGTATGGAGATTCCTCAAAAAAATGAAAATCAAACTGCCTTTTGACCCAGCTATCCCACTTTTAGGAATACACCCCAAGAACACCATAGAATGGCTCCAAAAGGAGAAATGCACCCCCATGTTTGTGGCAGCATTGTTCACAATAGCAAAGATCTGGAAACAGCCCAAGTGTCTGTCAGAGGACAAGTGGATTAAAAAGCTTTGGTACATATATACTATGGAATACTACTCAGCCATACAAAATGATGACATCGGATCATTTACAATAACATGGATGGACCTTGATCACATTATACGGAGTGAAATAAGTAAATCAGAAAAAACTAAGAGCTATATGAATCCATACATAGATGGGACATAAAAATTAAACTTAGAGACATGAACAAGAATGCGATTGCAATGAGGGTGGGGGGTTGGGGGAGGGGGAGGGGGCAAGGAAGGAGAGAGGGTGTGGGGGAGGGGAGGGGCACAAAGAGAACCAGATAGAAGGTGACAGAAGACAATTTGACTTTGGGTGAGGGGTATACAGCATAATCAAATGTCAAAATAATCTGGAGATGTTTTCTCTCAACATATGTACCCTGATTTATCAATGTCACTGCATTAAATTTAATTTAAAAAATTTAAAAAAGGAACTACAAAAACAACCCCACAATGATATACCACTTCACACCTGTCAGAATGGTACTCAATAACAAATCAACACACAATAAGTGCTGACGAAGGTGTGGAAAAAAGGGAACCCTCCTGCACTGCTGGTGGGAATGCAGACTTGTCCAACCACTGTGGAAAATAATGTGATGTTTCCTCAAAAAATTAAAAATGGAACTACCTTTTGACTCAGCTATCCCATTTTTAGAAATATATCCTAAGAATTCCAAAACACTAATTTAAACAAATATATGCAACCCCATGTTTATTGCAGCATTGTTTACAATAACCAAGATCTGGAAACAGCCTAATTGTCCATCAGTGGATGAATGGATAAAATAAAGTGGTACATATACACAATAGAATACTACACAGCCATGAAAAAGAAGGAAATGCTACCTTTTGCCAGTGGTATAGATCAGGGGAAGTCAACCTTTTTATACCTCCTGCCCACTTTTGTATCTTTGTTAGTAGTAAAATTTTCTAACCACCCACTGGTTCCACAGTAATGGTGATTTATAAAGTAAGGAAGTAACTTTACTTTATAAAATTTATAAAGCAGAGTTACAGCAAGTTAAAGCATATAATAATTACTTACCAAGTACTTTATGTCGGATTTTCACTGTTTGGCAAAATAAATCTTTATAAAACAACTTACTATAGTTAAATCTATCTTTTTATTTATACTTTGGTTGCTCCGCTGCCCACCATGAAAGTTGGAATGCCCACTAGTGGGTGGTAGGGACCAGGTTGACTACCACTTGTATAGATGGACCTGGAGATTATTATGCTAAGTAAAATAAGCCATGCAGAGAAAAAAATATCATATGATCTCAGTTATATGTGTAATATATATGAACAAGGTATATTAAGGAATGGAATAGAGGCAGAGGTGGAGTCACAGGGAGCAGAAGGACAGCTGTCAGAGGGAAAGAGGATGAGGGGATGGAGTCAGAGAAAGTGAAGGAATTAGTGAAATTATACATACATAACACAAAGATACATATAATAGGACAGCAAATCCCAGAGGAAAGGGAGGGAGAAAGGAGAAGTTAGGGCACATGGTTGGGGAGTGAGGGTGTTTTATTGAGTGGGACACTTGAATCTATGTTAACACAATAAATTAAAATTAATTAAAAAATAAATAAAATTGATAAATAAAATGTCTTTTATTCATTTTGAGTTTGTTTTTTGTGAATGGTTTAAGTTGGTGGTCTAGTTTCATTTTTTTGTACGTACCTGTTCAATTATCTCAAAACAACTTATTAAAGAGACTGTCTTTTTTACAATTTAATTTAGAAAATTACATCTAACAGAGTGACATTGATCAATAAGAGTACATAGGTTTCAGGTCAACATTTCTACTGCATTTGAACTGTTCATTATGTTGTATATCCATCACACAAAGTGAAATCATTTTTTGTCATTGTATATTTGTCCCTCTTTATTCCCTTCCCTTCAATTTTCCCCTACATCTCCTTTTTCATGGTAACAACTTCACTTTATCTATCTTCATAACTCAGTTTTATATCCCACATATAAGTTAAATCATATAGATCTTAGCTTTTTCTAATCTACTTATTTTACTCAGTATAATGCTCCCAAGGTTCATCCATGTGATTGTAAATGGTAATATGTCATCATTATTTGTGTCGGAGTAGATTTTATTGTATATATGTACCATATCTTCTTTTTTTATTTTTTTTAAATTTATTTTTTAATGGGGGGACATCAGTAAATCAGAATACATATATTCAAAGATAACATGTCCTGTTTATCTTGTCATTCAATTATGTTGCCTACCCATCACCCAAAGTCAGATTATCCTCTGTCACCTTCTATCTAGTTCTCTTTGTGCCCCTCCCCCTCCCCCCTTCCCTCTCCCTCTCCTCCCTCCCCCTGTAACCACGACACTCTTATCAATGTCTCTTGGTCTCACTTTTATGTCCCATCTACGTATGGAATAATGCAGTTCCTGTTTTTTTCTGATTTACTCATTTCACTTTGTATAATGTTATCAAGATCCCACCATTTTGCTGTAAATGATGTCATCATTTCTTATGGCTGAGTAGTATTCCATAGTGTATATGTGCCACATCTTCTTTATCCAGTCATCTATTGATGGGCTTTTTGGTTGTTTCCATGTCCTGGCCACTGTGAACAATGCTGCAATGAACATGGGGCTGCATGTGTCTTTACGTATCAATGTTTCTGAGTTTTTGGGGTATATACCCAGTAGAGGGATTGCTGGGTCATAAGGTAGTTCTATTTTCAGTTTTTTGAGGAACCACCATACTTTCTTCCATAATGGTTGTACTACTTTACATTCTCACCAACAGTGGATGAGGGTTCCTTTTTCTCCACAACCTCTCCAACATTTGCTATTACCTGTCTTGTTGATAATAGCTAATCTAACAGGTGTGAGGTGGAATCTCATTGCAGTTTTGATTTGCATTTCTCTAATAACTAAAGAAGATGAGCATCTTTTCATATATCTGTTGGCCATGTGTATTTCTTCCTGGGAGAAATGTCTGTTTATATCCTCTTCCCATTTTTTTATTGGATTGTTTGTTTGTTGTTGAGTTTTAGGAGTTCTTTGTATATTTTGGATATTAGGCCCTTATCTGAGCAGGTGTTTAAAAATATCATTTTCCATTTAGTTGGCTGTCTGTTTATCTTGTTATCAGTTTCTCTTGCTGAGAAAAAACTTCTTAGTCTGATGTAGTCCCATTCATTAATTTTTGCCTTCACTTCTCTTGCCTTTGGAGTCAAATTCATAAAATGCTCTTTAAAGCCCAGGTCCATGAGTTTGGTACCTATGTCTTCTTCTATGTACTTTATTGTTTCATGTCTTATGTTCAGATCTTTGATCCATTTTGAGTTAATTTTAGTACAGGGGGACAAACTGTAGTCCAATTTCATTCTTTTGCATGTGGCTTTCCAGTTTTCCCAGCACCATTTGTTGAAGAGGCTTTCTTTTCTCCATTGTGTGTTGTTGGCCCCTTTTTCAAAAATTATTTGACTATATATATGTGGTTTTATTTCTGGGTTTTCTATTCTGTTCCATTGGTCTGAGTGTCTATTTTTCTGCCAATACCATGCTGTTTTGATTGTCGTGGCCCTATAATAGAGTTTGAAGTCAGGTTTTGTAATGCCCCCAGCTTCATTCATCTTCTTTAGGATTGCTTTGGCTATTTGGGGTTTTTTATAGTTCCATATAAATCTGATGATTTTTTGCTCCATTTCTTTAAAAAATGTCATTGGAATTTTGATGAGAATTGCATTAAATTTGTATATTACTTTGGGTAATATGGCCATCTTGATTATATTTATTCTTCCTAACCAAGAACAAGGAATATTCTTCCATCTCATAATATCTTTTTTGATTTCCCTTAACAATGGTTTATAGTTTTCATTATATAAGTCCTTTACATTCTTTGTTATGTTTATTCCTAAGTATTTTATTTTTTTTGTTGCAATCGTGAAGGGGATTATTCTTTTGAGTTCCTTCTCAGTTGTTTCATTGTTGGCATATAGAAAGGCTATTGACTTCTGTATGTTAATTTTGTATCCTGCGACCTTACTGTATTGGCTTATTGTTCCTAGTATTCTTTTTGTGGATTCTTTGGGGTTTTCAATATATAGGATCATATCATCTGCAAAAAGTGATACCTTTACTTCTTCTTTTCCGATATGGATGCCTTTTATTTCTTTGTCTTGTCTGATTGCTCTGGCTAGAACCTCTAGTACCACATTAAATAAGAGTGGAGAGAGTGGACAACCCTGTCTTGTTCCTGATTTAAGGGGGAAAGCCTTTAGTTTTGTGCCATTTAATATGATGTTAGCTGATGGTTTATCACATAATACCATATCTTCTTTATCCAATCCTCTATCAAAGGACACTTTGGTTGTTTCCATGTCTTGGCCACTGTGGAAAATGCTGCAATGAACATGGGGGTGCATATGGCTTTACGTACCAATGTTTTCAAGTTTTTGAAATAGATACCCAGTAGAGGGATTGCTGTGTTATACAGTATTTCTATTCTTAATATTTTGAGGAACTGCCATACTCTTCACTATAATGGTTGTACTAGTTTGCATTCCCACAAGCAGTGAATGAAGGTTCTTTTTTCTTCACAGCCTTTCCAACATTTGTTATTACCTGTCCTGTTGATAATAGCCAATCTAACAGGTGTCAGGTGGTATCTCATTGTAGTACTGATTTGTGTTTCTCTAATAGCTAGTGAAAGTGAGTATCTTTTCATATATCTATTGGTCATTTGTATATCTTCTTGGGAGAAATGTTTGTTCAGGTCCTCTTCCCATTTTTTAAATTAGATTGTTTGCTTGAATGTTGCTGAGGTTTGTGATTTCTTTATATCTTTTAGATATCAACCCCTTATCAGAACAGTTGTTTGAAAAAATAATCTCTCATTTGGCTGACTGCCTATTTGTCTTGTCAGTTTCTTCTGCTGTGCAGATGCTTCTTAGTTTGATATCATCACATTCATTTATTTTTGCATTTACTTCCCCCGCCTTTGGGGTCAAATTTATAAATTGTCCCTATGGCCAAGGACCACAAATTTAGTAACTATGTTTTCTTCAATGTAATTCATTGTTTCAGGTGTTATATTTAGATCTTTGATCCATTTTGAGTTAATTTTTGTGCAGGGGGACAAACTAATCAAGTTCCACTCTTTTGCATGTGGCTCCCCATTTTTCCAGGACCATTTATTGAAGAGGCTTTCTTTACTTCATTGTGTATTTTTGGATCCTTGGTTAAAGATTATTTGTTCACACATATGTGGTTTTATTTCTGAAGCTCTCAATTCTGTTCCATTGGTCTGTTTTTCTGCTAATATCATACTGTTTTGAATATTGTGGCTGTATAGTATAATGTGAAGTCAGGTAGTGTGATATCTCTGGATTCATTATTTTTTCTTTGGATTTCATTGGCTATTCTGAAATTTTTATGGTTTCATACAAACCTGGTAAATTTTGTCCTATTTCTTTAAAAATAATGTTGGGATTTTAATGGGGATTGCATTAAATTTGTATATTGCTTTCAGTAATATGGCCATTTTAACTATGTTGATTCTTCCAATTCATAAACATGGAATATTTTTTCATTTCATTGTGTCTTTTTCAATTTTTTTTAATAATGCTTTGTAGTTTTCTTTATGTAGGTCCTTCAGATCTTTTGTTTAGTTTATCCTAGGTATTATATAACATATATTTATACACATACACATATACACATATTTGCTATTGCAAAAGAAAGTTTTTATTAGTTTATTTTCTGAAGTTTCATCATTGGCATATAGATAAGCAATAAACTTTTATATATTGATTTGGTATCCTATGAATGTATTGGTTTATTGTTTCCAATAGGTTTTTTGTGGAATATTTGGAGTTTTCTAAATACAGGATCATGTCATCCTCAGAAAGTGGTACCTTACTTTTTCTTTCCTGATATGGATGCCTTTTATTTCTTTCTTATGCCTGATTGCTTCTGGCTAAAACTTCCAGAACTATAATATATTGAATAAGAGTGGAGAGATTGGGCAGCCTTGTCTTGTTCCTGATTTTAGAGAAAAAGTCTTCATTTGTTCACCATTTACTATGATATTACCTGATGATTTGTCATACATGGCTTTTATTATGTTGAGGTATTTTCCTTCTATACCCATTTTAATGAGTTTTTTAAACATGAAGGCACATTATGTTATGTATCTTATCAAACATTTTTTCTGTGGCTATTGACAGAGTAATATGATTATTGTGGGGTTTTTTTGCTGTTGTTGACGTAGTGTGTTATGTTGATTAATTTATATATGTTGAGACATTCTTGTGCTCCTGGAATGAATACCACTTGATCAAAATATGTTATTTCTTAATGTGTTGTTGTATTTGCTTTGCTAGTTGTTTTTTTGTTTGTTTGTTTAAATTTTTGCATTTAAAATTTTTTGCATGTGTAGTTTTCTTTTTCTGTGTTGTTGTTGCCAGGTTTTGGTATAGAATTATGTGGGCCTCATAAAATGTGTTGGGGATATTGCTTCTTCTAATTTTTGGAAGACTTTGAAAAGGATAGGTACTAAATCTTCTTTGAATGTTTGGTATAATTCACTAGTGTAGTCATGTGGTCCTGGACTTTTGTTTTTGGGAAAGCTTTTGATAGTTGTTTCTATTTCATCCCTGCTTATAGGTCTATTTAAGTTTTCTACTTCTTCATGACTCAATCTAGGAAGATTGTATAGTTCTAAGAATTTATCCATTTCTTCTAGGTTGTTGAAATTGGTGGCATATGATCTTTCATAATATTCTACCATGATTCTTTGTATATCTATGTCGTCTGTGGGAATTTCTACTCTTTTATTTTGGATTTTGTTTATATGAGTCCTTTTTCTTTTTTCCTTAGTGAGTCTAGCCAGCAGTTTGTCAATTTTATTAATCTTTTCAAAGAATCAGCTTTTTTTGTATTATTTTTTCTATAGTGTTTTTTTATTGTTTTCTCTTTCATTTAGTTCTGCTCTAATTTTTTTATTTTCTTTCTTCTGCTGACTTTGGGTTTCCTTTGTCCTTCCTTTTCATGTTTCTTAAGGTGTGATGTTAGATTGTTTATGTAGGATCACTCTTGTTTCTTGATGTTAGCCTATAATAATATAAACTTCCCTCTTACTACTACTTTTGCTACATCACAGAAATTTTTATATGTCTTATTGTCCTTTTCATTTGTCTCTATATATCTTTTGATCTCTGATTTTTATTTCTTCTTTGATCTAGTCATTTTTTTAGAAGTATCCTGTTTAATTTCCACATTTCTTGGGTTTCTTTACTTCCTTTTTACAATTGTATTTTAATTTCAAATCCTTATAATCAGAAAACATGCTTGGTATTATTTCAATCTTCCTGAATTTGTTGATGTTAGTTTTGTGGCCCAACATCTGATCTATTACTGCATTATAGTTGTTAAATTTGTTGAAATTTCAAGATCAGGAGTATCTCTCACTCTACCGTTACTCTGACATCATTAGTGTGTCATTTAAAGCTGATATTTCTTTATTGATTCTCTGTTTGGATGATCTATCTAAAGCTATCAATGGTGTGTTAAAATCTCCAAGTATGATTGTGTTTTTGTCTTTCTATTTTTAGATCAGTTAGTAAATGTCTTATATATTTTAGTGCTCCCTGATTTGGTGCATATATATTAAAAAGTATTATGTATTCTTGATACAATGTCATTTTTATCATTATAAAATGTCCATCTTTGTCTCTTGTAACATTTATTGTCTTGAAGTCAGCATTGGTCAGATATTAGTATGGTTACACCTGCTTTTATTTGAGTATTATTTGCTTGAAGAATTATTTTCCAACTTTTCACTCTGAGTCTATTTTTGTCCTTGTACCTTAGATGTGTGTCTTGAAAGAAGCATACAGTTGAGTTTTGCTTTTTGATCTAATCTACTACTCTGTGCTTCTTTATTGCTAAATTCAGTTTATTTTCATTAGGGTAATTACTGACACTTCAGGATTTTCTATAGATATTTTATGTTTGTTTTCCGGTAGGCCTGTGTCTTATTTTGTTCTTCTCTTTTGCTTATCTGTTTGTTGTTTTGGTTTATTTGTATTGCATACTTCTTTATCCTGCTTCTTTTTCTAAGCTATATGTTTCAATAGTGGCTTTGGCATAGTAGTTACCATTAGGTTAAGAAATAAATGTTAATATATACAAGAGTCCGTTGTCATATAAGTGCTACTGCACTCCATCCTCCTTTGTTACTTCAGAATTTTATCCCCTCCCCTTTTAGGTTATTGTTGTCACGGATTAACCTAGTTTTTATTGTGACCTTGTTGGAGCTTTTACTTGTAGTTTTGATCTGTTTTGTTCTTTGTGTCTGGTCAAATAATCTCCTTGATTATTTCCTGCAGTGAGGATTTTCTGCTAATTCCCTCAGCTTCTGTACGTCTGCAAAGTTTTTATTTCTTTTTTACATTTTAAGAATAACTTTGATGGATATAGTATTCTTAGCTACTAATTCCTCTCTTTCAGTACTTTGAATGTTTGGGTCCACTCTCTTCTGGCTTGTAGAGTTTATGCTGAGAAGTCTGATAAAACTTACTGGGCTATCCTTTATATTTTATGTTTTTTTCTTTTTCCTACCGTCCTTGAGGATACGTTTTTGTCATTGATTTTTGAGAATTTTATCACAATGTGCCTTGGAGAAGGCCTGTTTGGCTTCAGCCAGCTTGGTGTTCTGTTTGCTTTTTGAATTTGAGGCTCTAAATCTTTCCATAGACTTGGAAAGTTCTCATTATTTATTTATTTATTTATTATTAATTTTTATTAATTTTAATGGGGTGACATTAATAATTCAGGGTACATATGTTCAAAAAAATCTTCAGGTTATCTTGTCATTCAATTACGTTGCATACCCATCACCCAAAGTCAAATTGTCCTCTGTCACCTTCTATCTGGTTTTCTTTGTGCCTCCCCCTCCCCCCGCTCCCTTCTTCTTCTCCCCCCCATAACCACCACACTCTTCTCCATGTCTCTTAGTCTCGTTTTTATGTCCCACCTATGTATGGAATTATGCAATCCATAGTTTTTTCTGACTTACTTATTTCACTCCGTATAATGTTATCAAGATCAATCCATTCTGTTGTAAATAATCCAATGTCATCATTTCTTATGGATGAGTAGTATTCCATAGTTATATGTGCCACATCTTCTTTATCCATTCATCTATTGAAGGGCTTTTTGGTTGTTTCCATGTCTTGGCCACTGTAAAAAATGCTGCAATAAACATGGAGCTTCATGTGTCTTTACATACCAATGTTTTTGTTTTGGGGGTATATACCCAGTAGAGGGATTGCTGAGTCATATGGTAGTTCTATTTTTAGTTTTTTGAGGAACAACCATACTTTCTTCCATAATGGTTTACTTTACATTCCCACAAATAGTAGATAAAGGTACCTTTTTCTCCACAGCCTCTCCAACACTTGCTACTACCAGTCTTGTTGATAATAGCCAATCTAACAGGTGTGAGGTGGTAACTCGTTGTAGTTTTGATTTGCATTTCTCTAATAGCTAGTGAAGAAGAGCATCTTTTCATATATCTGTTGGCCATTTGTATTTCTTTCTGGGAGAAGTGTCTGTTCATGTCCTCTTCCCATTTTTTTATTGGGTTGTTTGTTTGTTGTTGAGCTTTATGAGTTCTTTGTATATTTTGGATATTAGGCCCTTATCTGAGCTGTTGTTTGAAAATATCATCCCCATTTAGTTGACTGTCTGTTTATTTTGTTGTCAGTTTCTCTTGCTGTGAAAAAACTTATTAGTCTGATGTGGTCCCTTTCATTTATCTTTGCCTTCACTTCTCTTTCCTTTGGAGTCAAATTCATAAAGTGCTCTTTAAGCCAACGTCCATGAGTTTAGTACCTATGTTTTCTTCTATGTACTTTATTGTTTCAGGTTTTATATTTAGGTCTTTGATCCATTTTGAATTAATTTTAGTATAAGGGGACAAATTGTAGTCAAGTTTCATTCTTTTGCATGTGGCTTTCCAGTTTTCCCAGCACCATTTGTTGAAGAGGCTTTCTTTTCTCCACTGTATGTTGTTGACCCCTCTATCGAAAATTATTTGTCCATATATATGTGGTATTATTTCTGGACTTTCTATTCTGTTCCATTGGTCTGAGTGTCTATTTTTCTGTCAATACCATGCTGTTTTGATTTTGGTGGCTCTATAATATAATTTGAAGTAAGGTATTGTAATCCCCGCAGCTTCTTTCTTTTTTCTTAAGATTTCTTTGGCTATTTGGGTTTTTTTATATTTCCATATAAATCTGATGATTTTTTGTTCCATTTCTTTAAAAAATGTCATTGAAATTTTTATGGGAATTACATTAAATTTGTATATTGCTTTGGGTAATATGGTCATTTTGATTATATTTATTCTTTCTATCTAAGAACAGAAAATATTTTTCCATTTCATTGCATATTTTTTTATTTCCCTTAACAATGCTTTGTAGTTTTGGTTATATAGGTCCTTTATATTCTTTGTTATATTTATTCCTAGGTATTTTATTTTTTTTGTTGCAACTGTGAAGGGGATTATTTTTTAGAGTTTGTTTGTTTTGTTGTTGGCATATAGAAAAGCTATGGACTTTTGTATATTAATTTTGTATCCTGAGACCTTACTGTTTTGTTTTATAGTTTCTAGTAATATTTTTGTGAAGTCTTTGGGGGTTTTGATGTATAAGATCATATCATCTGCAAAAAGTGACACCTTTACTTCTTCTTTTTCATATTGGATGCCTTTTATTTCTTTGTCTTGTCTGATTGCTCTGGCTAGAACTTCTAGCACCACATTAAATAAGAGTGGAGAGAGTGGACAACCCTGTCTTGTTCCTAATTTAAGGGGGAAAGTCCTCAGTTTTATGCCATTTAGTATGATCTTAGCAATCAATTATAATGGTTTATCATAAATGGCTTTTATCATGTTGAGATATTTTTCATCTATACCCGTTTTGTTGAGTGTTTTAAACATAAAATTGTGTTGTACTTTATCAAATGCCTTTTCTGCATCTATTAATAGGATAATCTGGTTTTTGTTCTTTGTTTTGTTGATATGGTGTATTACATTAACCGTTTTACGTATGTTGAACCATCCTTGAGATTCTGGGATGAATCCCACTTGATCATGATGTATTATTTTTTTAATATGTTGTTGTATTCGATTTGCTAGTATTTTGTTTAGTATTTTAGCATCTGTATTCATTAGAGATATTGGTCTGTAGTTTTCTTTCTTTGTGCTCTCCTTGCCAGGTTTTGGTATGAGGGTTATGTTGGACTCATAAAATCTGTTTGGAAGTATTGCTTCTTCAATTTTTTGGAAGACTCTGAGTAGAATAGAAATCAATTCTTCTTTGAATGTTTGATAAAATTCACTAGTATAGCCATCTGGGCCCGGACTTTTATTTTTGGGAAGGTTTTTAATAGTATTTTCTATTTCCTCCCTGATTTTTGGTCTGTTTAGGCTTTCTGCTTCTTCATGACTCAGTCTAAAAAGATTGTATTGTTCTAGGAATTTATCCATTTCTTCTAGATTGCTAATTTTGGTGGCATATAGTTTTTCATAGTATTCTACAGTAATTCTTTGTATATCTTTGATATCTGTGGTGATTTCTCCTCTTTCATTTTGGATTTTGTTTATATGAGTCCTTTCTCTTTTTTTCTTGGTGATTCTTGCCAAAGGTTTGTCAATTTTGTTGATCTTTTCAAAGAACCAGCTCCTTGTTCTATTAATTTTTTCTATAGTTTTTCTGTTCTTTATTTCATTTATTTCTTCTGTAATTTTTTTATTTTCTTTCTTTGACTGGTTTTTGGTTGTCTTTGTTTTTCTTTTTCTAGTTCCTTAAGGTCTGAAGTTAAGTGGTTTACTTGGGCTCTCTCTTGTTTGTTCATATAGGCCTGAAGTGATATGAACTTCCCTCTTATTACTGCTTTTTCTGCATCCCAGAAATTCTGATATGTCATATTGTCATTTTCATTTGTCTGTATATATCTTTTGATCTCTGCACTTATTTCTTCTTTGACCCACTCATTTTTTAAAAGTATGTTGTTTAGTTTCCACATTTTTGTGGGGGGATATTTTTTACTTCTTTTTTGCAGTTGAATTCTAGTTTCAAGGCTTTATGATCAGAAAATATGCTTGGTATAATTTTAATTTTTCTGAATTTGCTGATGTTATTTTTATAGCCCAACATATGGTCAATTCTTGAGAATGTTCCATGTACACTAGAGAAAAATATGTACTCTGTCACTTTGGGATAAAATGTCCTGTAGATGTCTATCATATCCAATTTCTCTAGTGTTTCATTTAAGACCAATATTTCTTTATTGATTTTCTGTTTGGATGAATGATCTAGAGCAGTTAGTGTCGTATTGAGGTCTGCAAGTATGATTGTATTTTTGTCAGTCAGCAGCTGTCTTATATATTTTGGTGCTTCTTGGTTCGGTGCATATATATCAAGAATTGTTATGTCTTCTTGATTCAGTCTCCCCTTAATCATTATGAAATGACCATTTTTGTCTCTGATTACTTTTGTTGTGTTGTAGTCAGCATTGTTAGATATAAGTATTGCTACACCTGCTTTTTTTGGATGTTATTTGCTTGGAGTATTGTTTTCCAGCCTTTCACTTTGAATTTGTTTTTATCCTTGTTGCTGAGATGTGTTTTTTGTAGGCAGCATACAGTTGGATTTTCTTTTTTAATCCATTCTGCTACTCTTTGTCTTTTTACTGGTGAGTTTAATCTGTTTACATTAAGTGTAATTATTGACACTTGAGGGTGCCCTATTGCCATTTTATATATTGTTTTCTGTTAGTTTTGTATCTTGTTTGATTATTTTTTTGTTGTTTTTTTTATCATTTATTTTTGTTCGGTTGTAATCCATACTTCTTTCCTCTGTTAGTACCTTTTTTAAGTCATGTGCTTCTGTGGTGGTTTTTTCAATGGTGGTTACCATTAAGTAATAAAAAGGGTACCTACCATGTTCATTGTAGTACATTATCTTATGAGTGCTTCTGCACTCCATCGTCTTTTGCTACTGTTAATCTTTGTCTTCTCCCCTTTTTTTGTTTTTATTGTCACACTTTAAATTTGGTTTTATTGTGTTCTTCTTGGAGCTTTTACTTGTGGTTTTGTTTTGTTTTGTTCTTTGAATCTGGTTAGAAAACCCCCTTTAGTATTTTCTGAAGTGGAGGTTTTCTGATGATAAATTTCCTCATTTTTTCTATATCTGTGAATATTTTTATTTCTCCTTTGTATTTGAAGGATAGCTTTGATGGGTATAGTATTTATGGCTGGAAGTTTCTCTCTTTCAGAATTTTAAATATTGGGGTCCACTCTCTTCTAGCTTGTAAAGATTCTGATGAGAAATCTGATGATAATCTATTAGGCCTTCCTTTATTTGTTGTATTCTTCTTTTCCCTGGCTGCCTTGAGAATTTTTTCTTTGTCATTGGTTTGTGCCAATTTCATAATGATGTGCCTTGGACTAGGTTTGTTGGGGTTAAGATTATTTGGTTTTCTGTTTGTTTCTTGAATTCGAGGCTTTAGTTCTTTCCAGAGGCTTGGGAAGTTCTCATCTATTATTTGTTTGAATATGTTCTCCATTCCATTTTCTCTCTCTTCTCCTTCTGATATACCTATTATTCTTATGTTAGTCTTTTTGATGGAGTCAGACAATTCCTGTAGGGCTTTCTCATTTTTTTAAATTCTTGAGTCTCTTTCTTCTTCTCTCTGTTGTGCTTCAAGTTGCCTGTGTTCTATATCACTAATCCTCTCTTCTATCTGGCCTGTTCCATTAGCTAACTTGTTACCTCATTTTTCAGTTATTGAATTGAGTTTTTCATCTCTGTTTGATTTGTTTTTATAGTTTCAATTTCCTTGGTAATATATTCTTTGTGTTCATTGAGTTGTATTTTGAGCTCCCTAAATTGCCTTTCTGTGTTTTCTTGTATACCTCTGAGTATTTTTAGGATTTCTATTTTAAATTCTCTGTCATTTAACTCCAAGATTTCCAATCTGCTAAATTTTTTTTCTATAAATTTTTTCTCATCTATCTGTGCTACATATCTTTCTTTTGTAATCATGACATTTGATTTCCTTTTCCTTAATGGCATCTGAGGGTTGTTTTGTTAATACCACTAATGAGAATTAATAAAGAATAAAATTTTTTAAAAAGACAACAATAAAAAAATAACTAAAAAATTATTATTATTTCTTTTTTTCATTTTTTCTTTCCCTCTTTGAGAAAATACCATGAAAAACTGAGAATTATATTGTGCTAAATGGAACAAAAACTACCTATAATGGAGGGCCTGAGTTGGGGAGAAGTGATAAAGGGGCAAAAAGGAGGTAGGGACCCACAAAATGCAAAAAAGGAAAAAAATTGGATCAAGAATAAAATAATTTGCTTGTAAATGTGGTCAACTGAGAGTTATAATGAAAGGGATAAGAGGGAAACAAGGAAAAGAAAAAGATACTATTGTATTAAGTGGAACAAAAACTACATAGAATGGAGAGCTGGGGTTGGGGGAATGCTGATGAGTTAAAAAGTGAAGTAAAAATCACACAAAATGCCACAAAATTTTTTTTTAATCCAAAATAAAATAATTTGTTTGTGAGTGATTATCAAATGATAGGAAAAATAAAGGAGAAAAGGAGAAACTAAGAGAGAGAGAAAAAAAAGGGAAAAAAGAAAATAAAAAAGAGAGTTAAGTGTTTTGGAGTGTAACCCTCATAGAGAGAAAGAAAAAAGAAAAGAAAAAAGTGGGAAATGTAACACTTATGGGTAATGTAGTTCAAGATGAAGAGAAAAGAATAAGATGAGCAGAGAATAAAAGGATCAAGGTGGAAGAAGAAAAAAAAATAAAGATAAGAAGATGAAAGAAACAAAAAAGTGAAAAAAGTTATAGACTGTTAAAGACTGTGGATTTTCCTTGATTTTTGAGAGGTTCTCTTCTTCTTTTTTCTTTCCTCTCTCTCTTCTTGGTCAGTGGCTCTGTACCATAGGCTCTGACCCCGTGGCATGCTTAGGTAGAGATTTGCAGTTGATGAGTCTCTATGGCAATGTCATATACTAAGCCTCAGTCTTGTTGGTAGTCGGGGCTTGTTAGCATTTGCAGGCTCCAACAATGGGAGAATCTGTTTTCCTGGAGCTTCTCTCCTAGTCTCTCCTTCCTGAATTAGCAGCCTGATGATCCAGCTATGAGGTTGCTGCTGCCTCTGCCTGGAGATTAAGAGGCTCAAAGAGCTGGCTAATTCCCACTCAGTGCAGGGTTCTGGGTAAGGCTCTGTCAGTCAGAGCTGCCAGTGTAATCAAGCAGGGCTGGGAGCTAATTTCTCTCTAGGTGTCTTTCTATGAGCCTCCAGGCATGTCCAGTATGCCTCAGCACTCTTTGGGACCACTCTCCCCAGGCTTTTTGCACTTTGTAACCTGTATTGGCTGGGAAGAAGATGCCCTAGTTGCTGCCTGCAGAACAGGAGGTTTTTTTTTTTTTTTTTTTTTTTTTTTTTTTTTTTTATATTTTATTTTATTTATTTTTAATGGGGTGACATCAGTAAATCAAGATACATATATTCAAAGACAACATGTCCAGGTTATCTTAAAGTTCAATTATGTTGCATACCCATCACCCAAAGTCAGATTGACCTGTCACCCTCTATCTAGTTCTCTCTGTGCCCCTCCCCCTCCCCCTTCCCTCTCCCTCTCCTCCCTCCCCCCCGTAACCACCACACTCTTATCAATGTCTCTTGGTTTCACTTTTATGTCCCATCTATGTATGGAAAAATGCAGTTCCTGGTTTTTTCTGATTTACTTATTTCACTCCGTATAATGTTGTCAAGGTCCCACCATTTTGCTATAAATGATCCGATGTCATCATTTCTTATGGCTGAGTAGTATTCCATGGTGTATATGTGCCACATCTTCTTTATCCAGTCATCTATTGATGGGCTTTTTGGTTGTTTCCATGTCCTGGCCACCGTGAACAATGCTGCAATGAACATGGGGCTGCATGTGTCTTTACAAGTCAATGTTTCTGAGTTTTTGGGGTATATACCCAGTAGAGGGATTGCTGGGTCATAAGGTAGTTCTATTTTCAGTTTTTTGAGGAACCACCATACTTTCTTCCATAATGGTTGTACTACTTTACATTCCCACCAACAGTGGATGAGGGTTCCTTTTTCTCCACAACCTCTCCAACATTTGCCATCACCTGTCTTGTTAATAATAGCTAATCTAACAGGTGTGAGGTGGTATCTCATTGCAGTTTTGATTTGCATTTCTCTAATAACTAAAGAAGATGAGCATCTTTTCATATATCTGTTGGCCATCTGTATTTCTTCCTGGGAGAAGTGTCTGTTCATATCCTCTTCCCATTTTTTTATTGGATTATTTGTTTGTTTGTCGTTGAGTTTTATGAGTTCTTTGTATATTTTGGATATTAGGCCCTTATCTGAGCAGGTGTTTAAAAATATCATTTCCCAATTAGTTGGCTGTCTGTTTATCTTGTTATCAATTTCTCTTGCTGAACAAAAACTTCTTAGTCTGATGTAGTCCCATTCATTAATTTTTGCTTTCACTTCTCTTGCCTGTGGAGTCAAATTCATAAAATGCTCTTTAAAGCCCAGGTCCATGAGTTTGGTACCTATGTCTTCTTCTATGTACTTTATTGTTTCAGGTCTTATGTTTAGATCTTTGATCCATTTTGAGTTAATTTTAGTACAGGGGGACAAACTGTAGTCCAGCTTCATTCTTTTGCATGTGGCTTTCCAGTTTTCCCAGCACCATTTGTTGAAGAGGCTTTCTTTTCTCCATTGTGTGTTGTTGGCCCCTTTGTCAAAAATTATTTGACTATATATATGTGATTTTATTTCTGGGCTTTCTATTCTGTTCCATTGGTCCGAGTGTCTATTTTTATGCCAATACCATGCTGTTTTGATTGTCGTGGCCCTATAATAGAGTTTGAAGTCAGGTATTGTAATGCCCCCAGCTTCGTTCTTTTTCTTTAGGATTGCTTTGGCTATTCGGGGCTTTTTATAGTTCCATATAAATCTGATGATTTTTTGCTCCATTTCTTTAAAAAATGTCATTGGAATTTTGATGGGAATTGCATTAAATTTGTATATCGCTTTGGGTAATATGGCCATCTTAATTATATTTATTCTACCTAACCAAGAACAAGGAATATTCTT
Organism: Saccopteryx leptura; assembly: GCF_036850995.1. NCBI lineage: Eukaryota > Metazoa > Chordata > Mammalia > Chiroptera > Emballonuridae > Saccopteryx > Saccopteryx leptura. The sequence continues at coordinate 284,318,156 of NC_089504.1, forward strand.
CCATCTCATAATGTCTTTTTCGATTTCCCTTAACAATGGTTTATAGTTTTCATTGTATAAGTCTTTTACATTCTTTGTTATGTTTATTCCTAGGTATTTTATTTTTTTTGTTGCAATCGTGAAGGGGATTATTCTTTTGAGTTCATTCTCAAATGTTTCATTGTTGGCATATAGAAAAGCTGTTGACTTCTGTATGTTGATTTTGTATCCTGCGACCTTACTGTATTGGCTTATTTTTTCTAGAAGTATTTTTGTGGATTCTTTGGGGTTTTCGATGTATAGGATCATATCATCTGCAAAAAGTGATAACTTTACTTCTTCTTTTCCAATATGGATGCCTTTTATTTCTTTGTCTTGTCTGATTGCTGTGGCAAGAACCTCTAGTACCACATTAAATAAGAGTGGAGAGAGTGGACAACCCAGAACAGGAGGTTTTAAAAGCTGCCAAGTCCCTATTTTTAGTGCACAGCCCTGAGAATGAAAGCTCTGCCAATCAGAGCCACCAGCTTAAGCAGGTAGGGGGGCGTGTTGATTTCTGTTCAGTTCCCCAGGTATATTTAGTTAAATTTGCCTTAGTATTCCATGGGATTGCTTTCTGCAGGCTTCTTCCTTGTTAAAAAGCCTACAGCCTAGCCTATCCAACTTCTGCAGTGTTCTCTGAGGTTTGTTCTGTAGGAATGTGTTTTTCTCCCTGTATTGGCTCACAGAAAGTTGCCTCCAACCCTACGTGCAAGGCAAGAGGCACAAAAAATCATGGCTCTTGTCTTAGATCACTGATCTGAGAGAGGCCTTGTCAACTAGAGCTGCATAAGCCAGTTGGGCAGTGAGCAGACTGTGGGTTAAGCTAATTTCAGTGATTGAATCTGCAGATCTGCTCTAGAGACAGTCTGCAAGCTGCCTGGGAACCCCTCCCCCTAATGCTTCCATAATTTTTCTTCCCCCAGATGTTAGTCTGAATGGCTAGGTGAGGCGCCCCACCCACCCAAAGAAGTCCAGGCATAGGGAAGTTCACTTTCATGCACTCTCCACACACTGTTGCTGGGGGGAGCAGGGACCACACCATGACTCTGGTCTCAGCCCACGCAGAAACTTCTGACCCTGCCCCTCTGTCCAGGAACATGGGCGCCCATGCCCAGGGCACTAGGAGAGACCTCTCACACACTGTCTGTGCTCACCAACCAGGATATCAAGAGTAATGGATGCTGCCGCTCATCCGCCTTTGCCAGGGTGCACCGCTGGCATTGGCTAGCGTGGGCTGAGTCGCTGTGGGCACACTCTTTCTTCAGCTTGAACGTCTGTGCCCCAGCCTGGCTCCCTCCATGCCCTCAGCCTCCACTCTCTCTCAGTTCCAAGTGAAAGCAGCCCTTGCTCAGGTTAGTTAGGAAGGCGAAATATTCCGTTCTCCATCTTATTTCCTTCAGGGTTGATTATATACTTAGCCAACTTTTCACCCAATTGTATCTTTTTGTTCAGTGTGTGAAACTTCCAGACACTCCAGGAATAGATTTTTCTATCTCTGGGTATAGAACTTGTTGAAATTTTAAGGAGAGGTATCAGGAGTGCTCCTCATGGCGCCATTTCTCTGACGTCACCAAATTATTTATTTAAACATGCTTTTCATTCCCTTTTCCATTTATTCTTTTTCTGATATACCCATTATTCTTATATTACTCTTTTTTATCTTATTTTTATTAATTTTAAGGCAGTGACATTGATAAATCAGGGTACATATGTTCCAAGAAAACATCTCCAAATTATTTTGACATTTTATTATGTTGCATACCCCCCACCCAAAGTCTAATTGTCTTCTGTCACCTTCTATCTGGTTTTCTTTTTATTGTTGTTGTTGTTGGTGGTGGTGGTTTGTTTGTTTTTTTGTTTTTTTTTTTACAGAGACAGAGTGAGTCAGAGAGAGGGATAGACAGAGACAAACAGACAGGAATAAAAAGAGATGAGAAGCATCAATCAGTAGTTTTTCATTGTGCGTTGCAACACCTTAGTTGTTCATTGATTGCTTTCTCATATGTGCCTTGACCATGGGCCTTCAGCAGACTGAGTAACCCCTTGCTGGAGCCAGCGACCTTGGGTTCAAGCTGGTGAGCTTTTCCTCAAACCAGATGAGCCCGCACTGAAGCTGGTAAGCACGGGGTCTTGAACCCGGGTCTTCTGCATCCCAGTCTGACGCTCTATCCACTGCGCCACCGCCTGGTCAGGCCTATCTGGTTTTCTTTATGTCCCTCCTCTTCCCCCACCCCTCTCTCTCCTTCCTCTCCCCCTTCCCACCCCCTCACCCCTGTTACCATCACATTCTTGCTCATGTCTCATTTTTATGTACTATCTATATATGGAATCATATAGTTCTTAGTTTTTTCTGATTTAATTATTTCACTCCATATAATGTTATCAAGGTCCATCTATGTTATTGTAAATGATCCGATGTCATCATTTTTTATGGCTGAGTAGTATTCCATAGTATATATGTACCAAAGCTTTTTAATCCACTTGTCCACTGATGGACACTTGGGCTGTTTCCAGATCTTCACTATTGTGAACAATGCTGCCACAAACATGGGGGTGCATTTCTCCTTTTGGAACAGTTCTATGGTGTTCTTAGGGTATATGCCTAAAAGTAGGATAGCTGGGTAAAAAGGCAGTTCAATTTTTAATTTTTTTAATTTTATTTATTCATTTTTAGAGAGGAGAGAGAGAGGGAGATAGAGAGACAGACAGGGAGAGAGAGACAGAGAGAGAGAAGGGGGAGGAGCTGGAAGCATCAACTCCCATATGTGCCTTGACCAAGCAAGCCCAGGGTTTTGAACCGGCGACCTCAGCATTTCCAGGTCGACGCTTTCAATTTTTAATTTTTTGAGGAATCTCCATACTGTTTTCCACAGTGGCTGTACCAGTATGCATTTCCACTAGCAGTGCAGGAGGGTTCCCTTTTCTTCACATCTTCGCCAGCACTATTCTGTGTTGTTTTGTTGATGAGTGCCATTCTGACCAGTGTGAGGTGATATATCATTGTGGTTTTAATTTGCATTTTTCTAATAATTAGTGATGTTGAGCATTTTTTCATATGCCTATTGGCCATCTGTATGTCTTATTTGAAAAAGTGTCTATTCATTTCTTTTGCCCATTTTTTGATTGGATTGTTTGTCTTCCTGGTGTTGAGATTTACCAGTTCTTTATAAATTTTGGTTATTAACCTCTTATCAGACGTATTGTCAAATATGTTCTCACATTGTGTAGTTTGTCTTTTTATTCTGTTTTTATTGTCTTTGGCTGTGCAAACGCTTTTTAGTTTGATATAGTTCCACTTGTTTATCCTGTCTTTTATTTCACTTGCCTGTGGAGATAAATCAGCAAATATATTGCTGCGAGAGATGGCAGAGAGCTTACTGCCTATGTTTTATTCTAAGATGCTTATGGTTTCATGGCTTACATTTAAGTCTTTTATCCATTTTGAGTTTATTTTTGTGAATGGTATAAGTTGGTGGTCTAGTTTCATTTCTTTTGCAGGTAGCTGTCCAATTTTCCCAAAACCATTTGTTAAAGAGGCTGTCTTTACTCCATGTATTTCCTTACCTCCTTTGTCAAATATCAGTTGTCCATAGAGCTGTGGGTTTGTTTCTGGGTTCTCTGTTCTGTTCCATTGATCTATATGCCTGTTCTTATGCCAGTACCAGGCTGTTTTGAGTACAATGACCTTGTAGTACAACTTGATATCAGGAAGTGTAATGTAATACTTCCCACTTTATTCTTCTTTTTAAGATTGCTGAGCCTATTCGTGTTCTCTTTTGGTTCCATATAAATTTTTGGAATATGTAATCTATATCTTTAAAGTATGTCATTGGTATTTTAATTGGTATTGCATTGAATTTATAGATTGCTTTGGGTAATATAGACATTTTAATGATGTTTATTCTTCCTAACCATAAGCACAGTATATGCTTCCACTAGTTTGTATCTTTCTTGATTTCTTTTATCAATGTTTTATAATTTTTTAAGTACCAGTCTTTAGTCTCCTTGTTAAATTTTCTCCTAGGTACTTTATTTTTTGGTAATAGTGAAGGGGATTGTTTCCTTAATTTCTCTTTCTGACTGTTCATTGCTGGTGTATAAAAATGCCTCTGATTTCTGAGTATTAATTTTATATCCTGCCACTTTGCTGAATTCATTTATCAGGTCCAGCAGTTTTTTGACTGAGACTTTACGGTTTTCTATATACAATATCATATCATCTGCAACTAATGATAGTTTTACTTCTTCTTTTCCAACTTGAATGCCTTTTATTTCTTCTTCTTGTCTGATTGCTGTGGCTAGGACTTCCAGGACTATGTTGAATAAGAGTGGTGAAAGGGGGCACCCCTGCCTTGTTCCTGATCTTAAGGGTATTGCTTTGAATTTTTGCCCATAGAGTGTGATATTGGCTGTGGTTTTGTCATAGATGGCTTTTATCATGTTGAGGTATGTTCACTATATTCCCACTTTGTTGAAAGTTTTGATCATGAATGGGTGCTGGATTTTATCAAATGCTTTGTCTGCATCTATGGACATTATCATGTGGTTTTTCTCTTTCCTTTTGTTTATGTGATGAATCACATTGATTGATTTGCGAATATTGTACTAGCCTTGCCTCCCCAGAATAAATCCCACTTGATCACGGTGTATGATTTTTTCCATATATTGTTAAATCCGGTTTGCTAATACTTTGTTGAGGATTTTAACATCTATATTCATCAGAGATTTTGGCCTATAATTTTCTTTCTTTGTGTTGTCTTTGTCAGGTTTTGGAATCAGAATTATGCTGGCCTCATAAAAGGAGCTTGGAAGTTTTTCTTCCTCTTCAATTTTTTGAAATAGCTTGAGAAGGATAGAAGTTAGTTCTTCTCTGAATATTTGGTAGGATTCACTTGTGAAGCCATCAGGCCCAGGACTTTTCTTTGTCAGGAGTTTTTTGATAACTGTTTTGATCTCATTTGGTGTAATTGGTCTGTTTAGGTTTTCTAATTCTTTCAGATTGATTTTTAAAATATTATATGTTTCAAGGAATTTGTCCATTTCATCCACATTGTCTAGTTTTTTTGGCGTACAGTTCTTCATAGTATTTTCTTCCAATATTTTGTATTTTTGTTGTGTCAGTTGTTATTTCTTCACTCTCATTTCTAATTTTAGTTATTTGAGTCCTTTCTCTCTTTTTTTGGTGAGTCTGGTTAAAGGTTCATTGATCTTGTTTACCTTTTCAAAGAACCAGCTCTTGGTTTCATTGATCCTCTGTATTGTTTCTTTAGCTTCTATATCATTTATTTCTGCTCTGATCTCTATTATTACCTTCCTTCTACTACATCTGGGATTTACTTGCTGTTCTTTTTTTAGTTCTTTTAGATGCAGGGTCAAGTTGTTTATTTGAGCTTTTTCTAGCTTCTTAAGGTATGCCTGTAATGCTATGAACTTCCCTCTCAGGACCGTTTTTACTGTGTCCCATAAATTTTGAGTTTATATAGGCTCGTTATCGTTCGTTTCTAGAAATTTTTAATTTCTTCTTTGATCTCATTGTTAACCCATGCGTTATTTAATAACATGCTATTTAGTTTCCAAGTGTTTGAGTATTTTTTAATTTTTTGGTTGTGGTTGATTGCTAGTTTCATGTCATTGTGATCGAAGAAAGTGCTCGATACGATTTCAATCTCCTTAAATTTATTGAGACTGCTTTTGTGCCCCCAAATGTGGTTTATCCTAGAGAATGTACCATGAGCACTTGAAAAGAATGTATATTCTGCTGCTTTAGGGTGAAAGGTTCTGAAGATATCTAATAAATCGAGTTGATCTAATATGTCCTTTAAGTCTGCTGTTTCTTTGTTAGTTTTCTTTCTTGAGGGTCTATCTAGTGATGTTAGTAGGGTATTGAAATCCCCTACTATTATAGTATTGCTGTTGATCTCATCCTTTAAATCCATGAAAATCTGCTTTATATATTTAGGTGCTCCTCTATTAGGTACGTAGATATTTATAATGGTTATATCTTCCTGTTGGATTGCTCCCTTTATCATTATGTAGTGACCTCCTTAGTCTCTTTGTTTTAAAGTCCATTTTGTCTGATATAAGTATTGCTACCCTAGCTTTTTTTTCATTTCCATTTGCGTGAAATATTTTTTTCCATCCTTTTGTCTTCAGTCTTTGTGCATCTTCTGTTTTAAGTGTGTTTCTTGTAGACAGCATATGTATGGGTCCTGTTTTCTTATCCATGCAGCTACCCTATGTCTTTTCATTGGATCATTTAATCAATATACATTTAAGGTTATTGTTGATATGTAGTTGTTTATTGCCGTTTTATTCTTTAAAGCTGTATTTCTCTTTTGCTATAATCTTTTTCTCCTTTGATCTGTTTACAACAGGCTCCTTAGCATTTCTTGCAGCCTTGATTTCTTTTTTTTTTGTTTTGTTTTGTTTTGTTTTTTTGTTTTTTTATTTTTTTTTTATAATAAATTTTTATTAATGGTAATGGGATGACATTAATAAATCAGGGTACATATATTCAAAGAAAACATGTCTAGGTTATTTTGTCATTAAATTAAATTGCAAACCCCTCGCCCAAAGTCAGACTGTCCTCCGCCACCCTCTATCTAGTTCTCTGTGCCCTTCCCCCTCCCCCTAACTCTCTCCCTCCCTCCCTCCCATGTCCTCCCTCCCCCCACCCTTGGTAACCACCACACTCTTGTCCATGTCTCTTAGTCTCATTTTTATGTTCCACCAATGTATGGAATCATGTAGTTCTTTTTTTTTCAGATTTACTTATTTCACTCCTTATAATGTTATCAAGATCCCACCATTTTGCTGTAAATGATCTGATGTCATCATTTCTTATGGCTGAGTAGTATTCCATAGTGTATATGTGCCACATCTTCTTTATCCAGTCTTCTATTGAAGGGCTTTTTGGTTGTTTCCATGTCTTGGCCACTGTGAACAGTGCTGCAATGAACATGGGGCTACATGTGTCTTCACGTATCAATGTTTCTGAGGTTTTGGGGTATATACCCAGTAGAGGGATTGCTGGGTCATAAGGTAGTTCTATTTGCAGTTTTTTGAGGAACCACCATACTTTCCTCCATAATGGTTGTACTACTTTACATTCCCACCAACAGTGAATGAGGGTTCCTTTTTCTCCACAGCCTCTCCAACATTTGCTATTACCCGTCTTGTTGATGATAGCTAATCTAACAGGAGTGAGGTGGTATCTCATTGCACTTTTGATTTGCATTTCTCTAATAACTAATGAAGCTGAGCATCTTTTTATATATCTTTGGTCATTTGTATCTCTTCCTGGGAGAAGTGTCTGTTCATGTCCTCTTCCCATTTTTTTATTGGATTGTTTGTTTGTTTGTTGTTGAGTTTTATGAGTTCTTTGTATATTTTGGATATTAGGCCCTTATCTGAGCTGTCGTTTGAAAAAATCATTTCCCATTTAGTTGGCTTTCTGTTTATTTTGTTATCAGTTTCTCTTGCTGAGCAAAAACTTCTTAGTCTGATGTAGTCCCATTCATTAATTTTTGCCTTCACTTCTCTTGCCATTGGAGTCAAATTCATAAAATGCTCTTTAAAACCCAGGTCCCTGAGTTGAGTACCTATGTCTTCTTCTATGTACTTAATTGTTTCAGGTCTTATGTTTAGATCTTTGATCCATTTTGAGTTAATTTTTGTACAGGGGGAGAGACTGTAGTCCAGTTTCATGCTTTTGCATGTGGCTTTCCAGTTTTCCCAGCACCATTTATTGAAGAGGCTTTCTTTTCTCCATTGTGTGTTGTTGGCCCCTTTATCAAAAATTATTTGACTATATATATGTGGTTTTATTTCTGGACTTTCTATTCTGTTCCATTGGTCTGAGTGTCTATTTTTCTGCCAATACCATGCTGTTTTGATTGTCGTGGCCCTATAATAGAGTTTGAAGTCAGGTATTGAAATGCCCCCAGCTTCATTCTTTTTCTTTAGGATTGCTTTGGCTATTCAGGGTTTTTTATAGTTCCATATAAATCTGATGATTTTTTGCTCTATTTCTTTAAAAAATGTCATTGGAAGTTTGATGGGAATTGCATTAAATTTGTATATTGCTTTGGGTAATATAGCCATCTTGATTATATTTATTCTTCCTAGCCAAGAACAAGGTATATTCTTCCATCTCATAATATCTTTTTTGATTTCCCTTAACAATGGTTTATAGTTTTCATTATATAAGTCCTTTACATTCTTTGTTATGTTTATTCCTAAGTATTTTATTTTTTTTGTTGCAATCGTGAAGGGGATTATTCTTTTGAGTTCCTTCTCAGTTGTTTCATTGTTGGCATATAGAAAGGCTATTGACTTCTGTATGTTAATTTTGTATCCTGCGACCTTACTGTATTGGCTTATTGTTTCTAGTAGTCTTTTTGTGGATTCTTTGGGGTTTTCGATGTATAGTATCATATCATCTGCAAAAAGTGATACCTTTACTTCTTCTTTTCCAATATGGATGCCTTTTATTTCTTTGTCTTGTCTGATTGCTCTGGCTAGAACCTCTAGTACCACATTAAATAAGAGTGGAGAGAGTGGACAACCCTATCTTGTTCCTGATTTAAGGGGGAAAGCCTTCAGTTTAGTGCCATTTAATATGATGTTAGCTGATGGTTTATCATATATGGCCTTTATCATGTTGAGATATTTTCCTTCTATACCCATTTTGTTGAGAGTCTTAAACATAAAATTGTGTTGTATTTTATCAAAAGCCTTTTCTGCGTCTATTGATAAGATCATGTGGTTTTTGTTCTTTGTTTTGTTGATATGGTGTATTACATTAACCGTTTTACGTATGTTGAACCATCCTTGAGATTCTGGGATGAATCCCACTTGATCATGATGTATTATTTTTTTAATATGTTGTTGTATTTGATTTGCTAGTATTTTTGTTTAGTATTTTAGCATCTGTATTCATTAGAGATATTGGTCTGTAGTTTTCTTTTTTTGTGCCATCCTTGCCTGGTTTTGGTATGAGGGTTATGTTGGCTTCATAAAATGTGTTTGGAAGTATTGCTTCTTCTTCAATTTTTTGGAAGACTTTGAGTAGAATAGGAACCAAGTCTTCTTTGAATGTTTGATAAAATTCGCTGGTATAGCCGTCAGGGCCTGGAATTTTATTTTTGGGGAGGTTTTTAATGGTTTTTTCTATTTCTTCTCTACTGATAGGTCTGTTTAGGCTTTCTGCTTCTTCCTGACTCAGTCTAGGAAGGTTGTATTTTTCTAGGAATTTATCGATTTCTTCTAGGTTGTTGAATTTAGTAGCATAAAGTTTTTCATAGTATTCTACAATAATTCTTTGTATATCTACGGTGTCCGTGGTGATTTCTCCTCTTTCATTTTGGATTTTGTTTATATGAGTTCTTTCTCTTTTGTCCTTGGTAAGTCTTGCCAAGGGTTTGTCAATTTTGTTGATCTTTTCAAAGAACCAGCTCCTTGTTCTATTAATTTTTTCTATAATTTTTCTGTTCTCTAATTCATTTATTTCTGCTCTGATTTTTATTATCTCCTTTCTTCGGCTGGTTTTGGGTTGTCTTTGTTCTTCTTTTTCTAGTTCCTTAAGGTGGGAAGTTAAGTGGTTCACTTGGGCTCTCTCTTGTTTGTTCATATATGCCTGAAGTGATATGAACTTCCCTCTTATCACTGCTTTTGCTGCATCCCATAGATTCTGATATGTCGTATTGTCATTTTCATTAGTCTGTATATATCTTTTGATCTCTGCACTTATTTCTTCTTTGACCCATTCATTTTTTAAAAGTATGTTGTTTAGTTTCCACATTTTTGTGGGATTTTTTTCCCCTTTTTTGCAGTTGAATTCTAGTTTCAAGGCTTTATGATCAGAAAATATGCTTGGTACAACTTCAATTTTTCTGAATTTGCTGATGTTGTTTTTGTGGCCCAACATATGGTCAATTCTTGAGAATGATCCATGTACACTGGAGAAAAATGTATACTCAGTCACTTTGGGATGAAATGTCCTGTAGATGTCTATCATATCCAGGTGCTCTAGTGTTTTGTTTAAGGCCACTATGTCTTTGTTGATTCTCTGTTTGGATGACCGATCTAGAGCCGTCAGCGGTGTATTGAGTTCTCCAAGTATGATTGTGTTTTTGTCAGTTTTTGTTTTAAGATCAATAAGTAGTTGTCTTATATATTTTGGTGCTCCTTGGTTTGGTGCATATATATTAAGAATTGTTATGTCTTCTTGATTCAGTGTCCCCTTAGCCATTATGAAATGGCCATTTTTGTCTCTGAGTACTTTTCCTGTCTTGTAGTCAGCATTATCCGATATGAGTATTGCTACACCTGCTTTTTTTTGGATGTTATTTGCTTGGAGTATTGTTTTCCAGCCTTTCACTTTGAATTTGTTTTTATCCTTGTTACTTAGATGAGTTTCCTGTAGGCAGCATACAGTTGGATTTTCTTTTTTAATCCATTCTGCTACTCTGTGCCTTTTTATTGGTGAGTTTAATCCGTTTACATTTAGTGAAATTATTGATACTTGTGGGTTCCCTATTGCCATTTTATATCTTGCTTTCTGTTAGTTTTGTGTCTTGTTTGTTCCTTCTCTTTTGTTTTTCTATCTTTTGTTTTTATTTGGTTGTATTCCATACATCTTTCCACTGTTGCTATCTTTTTTATCTCATGTGCTTCTGTGGTGGTTTTTTCAATGGTGGTTACATTTGAATAATGAAAAGGGTCCCTACCCTGTTCATTGTAGCGAACTATTTTGTGAGTACTTTTGCACTCCATCGTCCTTTGCTACTGTTAATCTCCATCTTCTCCCCCTCTTTCTTTTTGTTGTTGTCACAGTTTAAATTTGGTTTTATTGTGTTCTTCTTGGAGCTTTTACTTGTGGCTCTGTTTTTTTTTTTGTTCTTTGTATCTGATTGGAGAACCCCCTTTAGTAATTCCTGGAGTGGGGGTTTTCTGATGATAAATTCCCTCATCTTTTCTGTATCTGTGAATGTTTTTATTTCTCCTTCATATTTGAAGGATAGCTTTGATGGGTATAGTATTCGTGGCTGAAAGTTCCTCTCTTTCAGGACTTTAAATATTGGGGTCCATTCTCTTCTAGCTTGTAGAGTTTCTGCTGAGAAATCTGATGATAATCTAATGGGCCTTCCTTTATATGTTGTATTCTTCTTTTCCCTGGCTGCCTTGAGAATTTTTTCTTTGCTGTTGGTTTGTGTCAATTTCATTATGATATGCCTTGGAGTAGGTTTGTTGGGGTTAAGAAAACTTGGAGTTCTGTTTGCTTCTTGAACTTGAGGCTTTAGTTCTTTCCACAGGCTTGGGAAGTTCTCATCTATTATTTGTTTGAGTATGTTCTCCATTCCATTTTCTCTCTCTTCTCCCTCTGATATACCTATTATTCTTATGTTATTCTTTTTGATGGAGTCAGATAATTCTTGTAGGGCTATCTCATTTTTTTTAATTTTTGAGTCTCTTTCTTCTTCTCTCTGTTGTGCCTCAAGTTGCTTGTCTTCTATTTCACTAATCCTCTCTTCTATCTGACCTGTTCTATTAGCTAAGCTTGTTACTTCGTTTTTCAGCTCGTGAATTGAGTTTTTCATCTCTGTTTGATTTGTTTTTATAGTTTCAATTTCCTTGGACATATATTCTTTGTGTTCATTGAGTTGTTTTCTGAGCTCCTTAAATTGCCTTTCTGTGTTTTCTTGTATATCTCGGAGGATTTTTAGGATTTCTATCTTGAATTCTCTGTCATTTAGCTCCAAGGTTTCCAATATATTAAATTTTTTCTCCATAGATTTTTCCTCATCTAGCTGTGTTGCCTCTCTTTCTTTTGTATCCATGACATTCGATTTTCTCTTCCTTAATGGCATCTGAGGTTGGTTTTGTTGATAGTATAAATGAGATTTAATAAAGAATAAAAAGTTTAAAAAAATAATAAAAAAAATCGAAAAGAGTTGTTTTTTTAAAAAAAAATTAATAATGAAATAAAGAAAAATAAAATAAAATAAAAATTTAAAAAAAAAAAAAAAAAGGAAATTATTCCCCCCCTCCTTTTTTCCTCTCCTCTCCTCTCCCCTCTTTCTTGATAAAATCTTGTGGTGGACTGTGAATTATAACAAACAATGCCTGTGATGGAGGGCCTGAATTGGGGAAAAGTAATGAAGGGGCAAAAAAAAAAAAAAAAAGAAAAAAGAAAAAAAAGAGCGTATGGACCCACAAAAAGCAAATAAGGAAAAAATTTGGGTCAAGAATAAAATGATTTGCTTTTAGGTGTTGGTTGTCTAAGAATTATGATGAGAGGATTAAGAGGAAAACGGAAAAATGGGGGGGACAAATTAAAAAATTACTATTGTATTTAGTGGAAGAAGAACTAGATAATATGGAGAGCCAGGGATGGGAGCACTGCTAGTGAGTTAAAAAGGTGAAGTAAAAACCCCCCAAAATGCCACAAACATAAGTTTGAGTCCCACATAAGATAATTTGTTTGTTATTGAGGTTTGAATGAGAGGAGATGTAAAGGAGAAAGGAAGAAACTAATATAGAGGGAAAAAAGAAAGAGAGAGAGAGAGAGAGAAAAAAAGAGGGAACCACTAAAAGAAGAAAAAAGAAAGGAGAGAGAGAGAGAGAGGGTTAAGGGTTTTGGAGTGCAACCCTCATAGAGAGAAAGGAAGAGAAGAGAAAAGATAATGGGAGATGTAACACTTATGGGTAGTGTAGTTCAAGGAGAGGAGAGAGTAAGACCGGTAGAGAGTTAATCGGCCAAATTGGAGGAGGAAAAAAAAAAGTATCAAGAATGAAGATAAGAGAAACAAACGAACAAATATAATAAAATGGGATAGGTTATAAAGTCTGCAGATTATTCTTGATTTTGAGAGGTTATCTTCTTGCTTTTTCTTTTCTCTCCCTCTTCCTGGTCGGTGACTCTGTACCCTGGGTTTTGCCCCTTTGCCACGCTCAGGTGGAGGTTTGCAGTTGATAAGTCTCTATGGCAATGTCATGTATTGTGCTTTAGTCTCGTTGGCAGTCGAGGCTATTAGCATTTATAGGCTCCGACAGTGAGAGAGTCCGTGTTCCTGGAGCCTTTCTCCTAGTCTTTCCTTCCTCAATTAGTAGCCTGATAATCCAGCTATGGGGTTGCTGCTACCTCTGCCTGGATAGTAAGAGGCTCAAAGAGCTGGCAACTCCCCACTCTATTTCCACTCAGCACAGGGCTCCGGGTAAGGCTCAGTCAGTCAGAGCTGCTAGCATAATCAGGCGGGCTTTCCGGCCATTCAAAGACCTCTGGCTCTGCCACTCTGTCCGGTAACACAAGCGGGCACCCACTTCTGGGGCGCTTGGAGGAAACTCTCACTCACTGGCTGCGCGTGCAGACCAGGATATCCGGCCAGCAGTCTCACGCTCTGAGTGAAACCCCCAACCGCAGGGAAAAGTTGCAGCATTGGAATTGAGTCTCGCTCCGTCCCCATGCGCGGTTTTTGCAAGGCGCTGGGGCGGCCCGAGATTCCGCTTTGGCCCACACAAAGGCCCCTGACTCTGCCCCTCTGTGCGATAACACGGGCACGCACTGCCGAGGCACTCGGAGGAATCGCTCACTCCTTATCTGCGCGCGCAAACCAGGATATGAGGCCGGCCGCGTTTCCCTCTGAGTGAAACACCCTCCAGTACTGAAAATCTCCACCGTTGGAATTAGTTCTCACTCCCTCCCGTGCGTGGCTTTCCCAGGGCGCTGGGGCTGCCCAGAGACTCTGCCCTCGGCCCACAGAAAGGCCTCTGACCCTGCCTCTCCGTGGGGCAACACGGGCACCCACTTCCGGGCTTAGGAAGAAATCTCTCGCCCACTAACTGCGCACCAACCAGGAGCCCGGGTAAAATGGCCGCGCTGCTTGTCTTTCTTTGTTTGGGTTTGGCACGAGTGTTAGCTTGTATTGCCCGGGTTGCCACAGGATCAGATTTTCCTTGGCTTGGATCTCCGTGCCACAGCCTGGTTCGGCCGTTTGTGTCGCGGCCTGGATGTATTCACCCCCTTTGCCCGCCTCAGTTTCTATATTCACAGTTACCAGAGAAAGCCGCCCTGTTTAGGTTAGTGAGGAAGGCGGAGCATTTCTTACTCCCTATTTCCTTCGGGGTTTGGTTATATATTTAGCCAATTTTTCACTCAATCATACCTTTGGGTGTATTGCGAAGCATCTGGAAGCTCCAAGTATAGGTTTTTCTGTTTCTGGTTGAAGATCTTGTTGAGTTTTGGGGGAGATTTATCGGTATCGCTTCCTACCCCGCCATTACTCTGACGTCATCCAGAAGTGTGTTGTTTAGTTTCCACATTTTTGTGGGTTTTTCCCCCTCTTTTTTGCAGTTGAATTCTAGTTTCAAGGCTTTATGATCAGAAAATATGCTTGGTACAATTTCAATTTTTCTAAATTTGCTGATATTGTCTTTGTGGCCCAACATATGGTCAATTCTTGAGAATGTTCCATGTACACTAGAGAAAAATGTATACTCTGTCGCTTTGGGATGAAGTGTCCTGTAGATGTCTATCATATCCAGGTGTTCTAGTATTTTGTTTAAGGCCACTATGTCTTTGTTGATTCTCTGTTTGGATGACCGATCTAGAGCCGTCAGCGGTGTATTGAGGTCTCCAAGTATGATTGTATTTTTGTTAGTTTTTGTTTTAAGGTCAATAAATAGCTGTCTTATATATGTTGGTGCTCCTTGGTTTGGTGCATATATATTAAGGATTGTTATGTCTTCTTGATTCAACTTCCCCTTAATCATTGTGAAATGACCATTTTTGTCTCTGAGTACTTTTTCTGTCTTGTAGTCAGCATTATTAGATATGAGTATTGCTACACCTGCTTTTTTTGGGGTGTTGTTTGCTTGGAGTATTGTTTTCCAGCCTTTCACTTTGAATTTGTTTTTATCCTTGTTGCTTAGATGTGTTTCTTGTAGGCAGCATATAGTTGGATTTTCTTTTTTAATCCATTCTGCTACTCTGTGTCTTTTTATTGGTAAGTTTAATCCATTTACATTTAGTGTAATTATTGACACTTGTGGGTTCCCTACTGCCATTTTATAAATTGCTTTCTGTTAGTTTTGTATCTAGTTTGATTCTTCTCTTTTGTTTTTCTATCATTTGTTTTTGTTTGTTTGTGTTCCATACTTCTTTCCTCTGTTGCTACCTTTTTTAAGTCAAGTGTTTTTGTGGTGGTTTTTTCAAGGGTGGTTACCATTAAGTAATGAAAAGGGTACCTACCATATTCATTGTAGTACCCTATCTTATAAGTATTTCTGCACTTCATCGTCCTTTGCTACTGTTAATCTCCATCCTCTCCCCCCTTTTTTTCCTTTGTTGTCACAGTTTAAGTTTGGTTTTATTGTGTTCTTGGTGGAGCTGTTACTTGTGGTGTTGTTCTCTTTTGTTCTTTGAATCTGGTTGGAAAACCCCCTTTAGTATTTCCTGGAGTGGGGGCTTTCTTTTGATAAATTCTCTCATTTTTTCTGTATTTGTGAATGTTTTTATATCTCCTTCATACTTGAAGGATAGCTTTGATGGGTATAGTATTCTTGGCTGAAAGTTCCTCTCTTTCAGGGCTTTAAATAGTGGGGTCCACTCTTTTCTAGCTTGTAGAGTTTCTGCTGAGAAATCTGATGATAAACTAATAGGCCTTCCTTTATATGTTGTACTCTTCTTTTCCCTGACTGCCTTGAGAATTTTTTCTTTGTCATTGGTTTGTGTCATCTTTATTATGATGTGCCTTGGAGTGGGTTTGTTGGGGTTAAGAAAACTCGGTGTTCTGTTTGCTTCTTGAATTTGAGGCTTTAGTTCTTTCCACAGGCTTGGGAAATTCTCGTCTATTATTTGTTTGAGTATATTCTCCATTCCATTTTCTTTTTCTTCTCCCTCTGATATACCTATTATTCTTATGTTATTCTTTCTGATGGAGTCAGACAATTCCTGTAGGGCTTTCTTGTTTTTTATTATTTTTGAGTCTCTTTCTTCTTCTCTCTGTTGTGCCTCAAGTTGTTTGTCTTCTATTTCACTAATCCTATCTTCAATCTGGGCTGTTCTGTTAGCTAAGCTTGTTACCTCGTTTTTCAGCTCGTGAATTGAGTTTTTCATTTCTGTTTGATTTGTTTTTATAGTTTCAATTTCCTTGGTAATATATTCTTTGTGTTCGTTGAGTTGTTTTCTGATCTCCCTATGTTGCCTTTCTGTGTTTTCTTGTATATCTCTGAGTATTTTTAAGATTTCTATTTTAAATTCTCTGTCATTTAGCTCCAAGGCTTCCAATATGTTAAATCTTTTCTCCATAGATTTTTCCACATCTATTTGTGTTACCTCTCTTTCTTTTGTATCCATAATATTCGATTTCCTCTTTCTTATCGGCATCTGAGGGTGGTCTTGTTGATAGCACTAATTAGAATTAATAAAGAGTAAAAAGTAAAAAAAAAAAAAAAAAAAAAGGTAAAACACCCCACAAAAAAAAACAGTAATAATTTATTATTTCCCCCTTTTTTCTTTCTTCTCTTTCCCTCCTCTCCCCTCCTCAGGGAAATATCGTGCCTATAATGGAGGGCCTGATTTGGGGTGAAGAGTTCAAGGGGCAAAAAAAGGGAGTAGGGACCTACTAAATGCAAAAAAAAAAAAAAAAAGGAAGAAAATCTTAGACAAGCATAAGATGATTTGCTTGTAAGTGATGGTCAACTAAGAGATATAATGAGAGGGATAAGAGGGAACCAGAAAAAAGGACCAAAAAAGAATAATAAAGAAGAAAAAAATAAAAATAATAAGTAAAAATCTGTTGTATTAAGTGGAGCGAAGACTAAATACAATGGAGACCTTGGGTTGGGAAGACCCAAAATGCCACAA
Source organism: Saccopteryx leptura (assembly GCF_036850995.1). Taxonomy (NCBI): domain Eukaryota; kingdom Metazoa; phylum Chordata; class Mammalia; order Chiroptera; family Emballonuridae; genus Saccopteryx; species Saccopteryx leptura. The sequence goes on from NC_089504.1 coordinate 284,335,044, forward strand.
AAATAAACAAACAAGAAAAAAAATAAAAACAAAAGCAAAAAAGAAAAATAAAGCCAAAAAATGCCTTGAGTCCCAAATTAACTAATTTGTTCGTGATTGAGGATTAAATGGGAGGAAAGTAAAATGAGAAAAGAAAAAACGAATAGAAAGGAAATAATAAGAAAAAGAGAAAAACGAAGGAAGAAATAAAATAGGAAGAGAAAAAAAAAACAAAATAAAACAAGACAAAAAAAAACAAAAGAGGAGAGAGTGAGAGTTAAGTGTTTTGGAGTATAACCTTAAAGGAGGGTGAGGATGAAGAAGAGAAATAAAATGTAACACTCATGGGTAGTGTAGTTCAAGAAAAGGAAAGCATAAGATGGGCAGAGAATAGAAGGACCAAAGTGGAGGAAATAAAGGCAATAAGATAGAAGAAACAAACAACAACAACAAAAAAAGAATTAGTGGAACAAGTTGTAAAGTCTGTGGATTTTTCTTGATTTTGAGAGGTTAACTTCTTCCTTTTTCTTTTCTCTCCCTCTTCCTGGTCGGTGACTCTGTACCCCAGGCTCTGCCCCTGTGTCACACTTAGGTAGGGATTTGCAGTTGATGGGATTCTATGGCAATGTCATATAATTGGCTTTAGTCTTGCTGGTAGTCAAGGCTTGTTGGCGTTTGCAGGGTCCAATGATGAGAGAGTTTGCTTTCCTGGATTCTCTCTCCTAGTCCCCCCTTTCTGAATTAGCAGCCTGGTGATCCAGCTATAAGGCTGTAACTGCTTCTGCCTGGGGAGTAAGAGGCTCAAAGAGCTGGGAAATCCCCACTCTATCCCCACTCAGTGCAAAGCTTTGGGAAAGGCTCTGGCAGTCAGGGCCTCCAGTGTAATCAGGCGGGGGTGGGAGTCAATTGTTGTCAAGGTGACTGTTCAGCGCCTATCATTTAGTTGGACCTCTCAACCCAGGCTTTCCACACTTTGTAGCCTGTTTTTGCTGGGAAGAAGAGGCACTAGTCTCTGCTTGCGACTAGTGTAGTATAGATCTTATTATCTGCCAAGTCCTTCTTGTTAGCGTTTATCCCTGAATATGGAGGCTCTATCAATCAGAAGTTGCCCCCACCCCTTTAGCGAGAGGCACTAAAAAATATCACGCCTCTTGTCTTGGATCGCTGAACTGAGAGAGATCTTATCAATTAGAACCGAGGGTGCGCAGATTTCATGGGTTAAGCTAATTTCAGTGATTGGGTCGCAGCTGTGCTCCCGAAGGTATTTTAGGCTGCCTGCGCGCGCCCCTCCCCCAACGCTTGATTGTTAGCTTGAATGGCTGGGTGAGGTGCCCTGCCCACGGAGAGAATCTCCCAAGCCTCTCCCGCTCGCCCTGCCGCTGGCGGCTGGATCGCACCAGGCGCAGGATAATGGGGCCCCCTGGGTGTGCGGGCCAGTAGGGCGCTCTGGACGCGTGGAATGCTCAGGGCACGCACGCGAATGGGGTGCTCCGGGCACCGGTGGCATCCTTGATTTCGATGTAGTGAATTCCTTGAGTTTTTGGGGTTGTTTTTTTTTGTCTGGAAATCTTTTTATTTATTTTTCAATTTTAAACAATAGCCTTGTTAGATAAAGTAGTCTTCGTTGTAGGCTCTTGTTCTGCATTACTTTGAATATTTCTTGCCATTCCCTTCTGGCCTCAAGTGTTTCTTTTGAGAAGTCGGAAGTCATGGTTATGGGGGCTCTTTCGTAGGTGATAGCCTTTTTTTCTCTAACAGCTTTTAATATTTTCTCTTTATCACTTAGCTTTGGTATTTTAATTATAATGTGTCTTGGTGTAGATTTCTTTGGATTTCTCTTTAATGGAGTTTTCTGTGCTTCTTGAACTTGTGAGATGTTTTTCCTGCCTTAATTGAGGGAAGTTTTTAGCTATGATATGTTTGAACAAAGTCTCTATCCCTTGTTCTTTCTCTTCCTCTGCAGGAACCCCTTTGATGTGGATGTTATTTCTCTTTATGTTGTCACAGAGCTCTCTTAGAGTTTCCTCCGAATTTTTGAGTCTCTTCTTTTTTCTGCTCTGCATCCGTGCCTTAATCTATCTTGTCCTCTAACTCACTGATTCGATTCTCAGCTTCATCCATCTTGCTTTTAATTCCTTCCATTGTGTTCTTCATTTCTGATATTGTATGTCATTTCTGACTGATTCGTTTTTATTATTTCAATGTCCTTTTTTATATTTGCTATTTCTTTATTTAGGTATTTGTAATGACCATCTATTGTTGTTCTAATATCTTTGAGCATCCTCACAATTGTTATTTTAAACTCTGCATCTGGTAATTAGGTTATATCTGACTTATTCAGGTCCTTTTCTGGGGATTTCTCTTGATTCATTTGTGTTGCATTTCTCTGCCTTCACATTTTGTGTGTGTAAAAGAAAGTTTTGGCCACTGGAGTCCACTGGGTGTGGCCTCTGTGTTTCCTAGGCGTGGTTTGTCTGCAGGCTCTCCACCCCCTCTGCTATGGCTGCCTAGGGCATTCAGGTATGTGTGTTGCCAGTGCCTGCCCACTGGGGCTGTTGCTTTGGTTTCTGCCCCTCATTCACAGGAGTGGCTGTGATCATGTGCTCGAGTGTACCAGCCTCGGTGGCCTTGTCTTTTGCCCCACCCACATGGGTGGCATTATACTCAGCCCTGAGGGAAGGGGGAGCACCTTTTCTTAGCTGCATGTCTCCACCTTATTCTGGGCTTTTGCCCTGCCCCTGAAGGAGGAGCCCATTTGTGGGATGGCTGCAAGCCTTGGCTCCACAGGCCAGGTGGGACTGTGCCTTTTCTGGGCTTTTGGCTCCATCCCCGCAGGAGGAGCCAGCTCCCAAGTCAGGCCACAAGCCTTGGTTCCATGGGTGGGGCAAGGCTGTGCTCCTGCACCCTTACTCAAGGGCAAGTCTCAGCCCCTTCCAGGGCTCCTGCCCTTTCCCTGCAGGTGTCCCGCAGCTGGGCTTGACTACTTTTGCATGTCCTCTCCTCCCCAGCTGGGCAAAACTGAGCTCACACCTGGGCCTCAGTGGTGGCCAGCCAGCTTCCACCCTTGCCAACAGAACTTTTGCATCCCGCCACCACCTGCCCTCGGGCGAGCCCTCAGCTCTGTGGGTGGGGGCGCTGCAGCTCAGACCCTAAGACTCACTACTGTACAGCCCTAAAAGCTCCCTCCTTCTAAGCGACTCTGCTCTGAGTGCCACAGGAGAGCTTGTTTGGCTGGTGTCCTGCTTCCCTTTGCTGGTATTGCTGTTTCCAGGGAAAATATTCACTTCAGATTTGGGGAGGAACTCATCCCAGAGTTTAGGGTGGCTGTCTCTCAAAATGTTTCTCCCTGTGCCTCCTAGATTATACTCTCTTCCTGTTACACTGGTCCTCTCCTCTCTCCCCATCCCCCGGAGCCCCTGGTGAGTGGTTGTGAGAGAGGTTTTCTGCACGGTCCCTTTAAGAAGAATCCTGGGTGTGAGAAATCAGTCTCTTTCTCACAAACAGTATCCTGTCTTGTTTGCAGCTAAATACTGTCCATATGCCTCTTCTAGGCTCTGGGGCTGCAGGCTGGGGCTTTGTTCCTGGGACTCAAGACCCTCCTCTCTCTGCTAAACTCACATCCCGCCACGCAAGTCTCTCCCAGCTTCCATTCTCTTCGGGGAGCTGGGCAGCCCTCTCTGTGTTTCTGCTTTTCCTACCAGTCTCAGTGTGGCTTTTTCAGTGTTCCTTGGTTGAAGAGTCTTCTTAGTTTAGTCCAAAGTTGGTTTTTCCAGATGATGTTTCTTAAAATTAGTTTGTAATCCACTTTGGTTCTGGGAGGTGGAAGTTGGTACGTCTGCCTACTCCATCGCCATCTTGTCTTCTCCAGATTTCTTTTTTAGTGTCTTATACTTTTCCCAATATAAGTCTTTTATCTCCTTGATTAAATTTATTCCTAGGTACTTTATTTTTTGTTATTATTCTAGTAGTAGAGAAAATTGTTTTCTTAATTTGTTTTCCTGACAGTTTATTATTGGTTTATAAAAAAATGTAACTGATTTCTGAATATTAATTTTATATCCTGCCACATTGTTGAATTTATTTATCAGGTTTAATAGGTTTTTGGTGGAGACATTAGGGTTTTCTATGTACACTATCATATCATCAGCAAATAATGACAGTTTATTTTTTTCTTTTTTAATATAGATGCCTTTGATTTTTTCTTGTGTGATTGTTGAGCTAGGACTTCCAGTACTTTGTTGAATAAAAGTTGTCAAAGAGAACACCCCTGTCTTATTTCTGATCTTAAAGGGATTGCTTTTAATTTTAGCCTATTAAGTATGATGTTGGCTGTCATTTGTCATAATAACCTTTATTATGTTACAGCATGTTCTCTGTATTCCTACTTTCCTGAGAGTTTTAATCATAAGTGAGTGCTGGATTTTATCAAATGCTTTTCTGCATCTATTAAAATAATCATGTGATTTTCATCCTTTATTTTATTTATGTGATAAATCACATTTATTGATTTGCAAATATTGTACCAGCCTTGCCTCTCCAAAAAAAATTTCACTTGATCACAGTGTATGATCTTTTTAATGTATTGCTGGACTGACTTGCTAATTTTATTTTATTTTATTTTATTTTATTTTTAGAAATTTAGCATCTATGTTCATCAGGGATATTGGTCTATAATTTTCTTTCTTTGTAGTGTCTTTACCTGGTTTTGGAATGAGAACAATGCTTGTCTCATAAAATGAGCTTAGAAGTCTTCCTTCCTCTGAATTTTTTGAAATAGCTTGAGAAGGACAAGTATTAGTTCTTCTTTCAATGTTTGGTCAAATTCACCTGTGAAGCCATACAGTCTAGGACTTTTGTTTTCTGGGATTTCTTGATAAGTGTGTCCATTTCATTTGTTGTAACTGGTGTGCTTAGATTTTCTGGTTCTTCCAGATTCAGTTTTAGAAGACTGTTTCTAGGAATTATCCATTTTTCCAAGGTTTCTGATGTTTTGGCATTTACTTCTTCATAGTATTTTTTTTAAATCATTAGTACTTATATGATGCCAGTTGTTATTTCTTTTTTCATTTCTAATTTTATTTATTTGGGTTCTTTTTCTTGATAGCCTGCTTAAAGGTTCATAAATATTGTTTACCTTTTCAAAAAAACCAGCTCTTGCCCTCACAGTATAGTTCTATTAGTTAAAGCATCATCCTGAAGAGCAGAGGTTGCAGGTTTGATCCTCAGTCAGGGCACATATAAGAGCAAATTAATGTTCCTTCTCACTTCCCCTCTCTCTAAAATCAATAAAATAAACATTAAAAAAAGAATGAGCTCTTGGTTCCATTGATCTTTTGTATTGTTTTCAGCCTTTATGACATTTATTTCCACTCTGATATTTATTATTGCCTTACTTCTACTTTCTCTGGAATTTACTTATTTTTCACTTTCTAGTTTTTTTAAGTGCAAAGTTAGATTGTTTTTGAGCTTTTTCTTGCTTCTTAAGCTATTCCTGTAATGGTATGAACTTCCTTCTCAGGACTGCTTTTGCTGTGTTCCATAAATTTTAAGTTGTTGTATCAAGTTTATTTTTATTTGTTTTAATTTTTTTGTTTTATCTTTGATCTTATTGATAACCAATTCATTATTTAATAAAATGCTATTTAGCCTGCAAGAATTTGAATGTTTTTCAGTTTTTCTTCTATTGTAGTTGATTTCTACTTTCATGATATTGTGGTCAAAGAAGATGCTTGATATAATTTCATTTTTCTTAAATTTATTGAGACTTGTTTTGTGACCTAACATGTAGTTTATCCTAGAAAATGTACCATGAGCACTTACTTGAAAAGAATGTATATTCTTATATTTTGAGATAAAATGTTTTGAAGATATCAATTAAATTCTGTTGATCTAGTGTGTCATTGATGGTTGCTGTTTCTTTGTTGATTTTCTGTCTGGAGTAGCTATCTACTAATATTAGTGGGGTATTAAAATTCCATACTATTATTTTATTGCTACAGATCTTGCCATTTATGTCCATCAGAATCTGCTTTATATATTTAGTTGCTTTAATATTGAATGCATAAATATTACAATGGTCATATCCTCTTGTTGTAATATATTATCATTATATAGTGGCTTTCTTTGTCCCCTACTATGGCCTTTTTTTTAAAGGCTATTTTTTTTAAGATATAAGTAATACTAATCCAGCTTTTTTAAAATTTCTATTTGCATAAAATATTTTTTCCATCCTTTCAATTTCAGTCTATCTGCATCTTTTGTTCTGAGGTGGGGTCTCTTGTAGACAGCATATGTACAGGTCCTGTTTTCTTATCCATGCAGCTACCCTATGTCTTTTGATTGGAGAATTTAATCCATTTACAGTTAAGGTTATTATTGATATATACTTATTTATTGCCTTTTATTCTTTAAACCAATAATCCTTTTTCTCTGGATTTTTTTTTCTTTTTCCTTCCTCTTCTTAGAGCAGGCTCTTTATCATTTCTTGCAGTACTGGTATAGTGGTAATAAACTTTTTGAGCCTTATTTTGTTTGTAAAGCTCTTTATTTCTCCTTCAATTTTAAATAATAGCTCTGCTAGATAAAGTAGTCTTGGTTGTAGGTTCTTGTTTTGCATTACTTTGAGTATTTCTTGCCAATCCCTTCTGGCCTCAAGTGTTTCTGTTGAGAAGTCAGATGTTATCCTTATGGGGGCTCCTCTGTAGGTAATAAGTGCTTTGGTCTTGCAGCTTTTAATATTCTTTCTTTGTCTCTTAACTTTGGCATTTTATTTATGATGTGTCTCTCTGTCAGCCTCCTTGGGTTCATCTTTAGTGAGACTCTTAGTGCTTCTTGAACTTGTTTGACTTTTTCCTTTATCAAATTAGAAAAGATTTCAACTATGTTGTCTTGAAACAAAGTCTCTAATATTTGTTCTTTTCTTTTTCAGGAATGGACAAGTGGCCAGCAAGTGTAATTAGGTCCTTCTTCAATACTCTCTGCAGCTGGCAACTGGATGTACTTGTGTTAATGAACACAAGTTTTAGCTCTGTGAAATTCCTGGGCTGTCCTCTCTGAGATGTTGCTGTCACAATGATGTAGGTGTGGCTGCAGTTGCGTTGGTGGTGGGGCATGTTGTGAGGGCTTTACAGCTTTGGCTTTATGGCTTAGGCTTTGTGGCCCTATGGCTCTAGTAATGGCAATCTCAGTCTTCCAGGTGTTTCTCCTCATGTCTCAACAGAACTGGGGACCAGATGCAGAGCACCTCTGGTTTCTGGGGATCAAGTGACTCTGAAGAGGTAGCTGTGTGGTTTGTCTCTGCCACTCTCCATACCCGAGATGTGAGGGCAGCAGGATCGGGGAGGCTTGGGGGCTGCACTTTAGTTTCTCTGTCTCTGATGAGTGCAGGTTGCAGGCAGACTGTGGGAACACTAGCTGTGACCCTGTGCTTTTTTCCTGCTTTGTTTTAGTATCTCCCCCTCTGTCCCTCTATCTCAACACTTATCCCAGCAGGAGACCCAGTCATTCCATGTTTCCTCTCCATACCCTTCAGACAAAACCCAGACAGCCTGAGCTTCCCTCCACTCCATAGTCTGGCAGAAAAAACAAAACCTAGTCATTCCAGGTTTGTCTCTTATCCAGAGCAGATCTCAAATGCATTTTATCTCCCCCCACCCCTTCAAGCTATCCCACATTTAGTATATTCAATGCATGAATCTTTCAGGTGTGCTTGTAACTCCAGCTGGGGTTCCTTTGCTGTGTTATAGTTGTTCAATTTGTTGAAATTTTAAGGGGAGAGATCAGGTGTATCTCTCACATTGCCATTACTCTGACATCCCTTGTTCTTAAATTTAGTTTTAAATCCAGTTTTGTCCTGAAAGGAGGCAAATGGAATGTCCATCTGCCTGCCCCATCGCCATTTTATACCCTTTTTCAATTTTTTTATTTTGCCATTTCTTTTTGGGAGAGCGCTTCAGTCTAAATTGTCTAACCTTTTAACTCTGATATATTTTCTGCTATAGCTATTTCACCATTTATCCCTTCATTTGAGGTGTTTTCCCCACCTGTTTTTTATACCTAATATTTCTATTTGGTTCTTTTAAAACAGTTATAGTTTCATATTGATGGTATTTTCCCTTAGATCTTTTAGTATATTTATTTTACTTATTGTAAATTCTTAGTTTTTCTGTTCTAATATGTCTGTATTTTATGTATTAACTTTTTCTATTGAGGCAGTATTAATCATTGAATGTCTTCTAAACTATATTCTCCTGGAGATGTTTTTTAAATGTAAACTAATTTTTTAAATTTTATATTTAATTCACAATTTACCTGTATTGTTGTGTTTTAGCTTCAGATGTGCAACATAGTGATTAGGAAAGCAGATACTTTACAAAGTGATCCTCCAGATATTTTAAGTAACCACCTGGCACCATATACATTTATTACAATATCATTGAGTATATTCCCTATGCTGCACTTTATATCGACATAATTTTTTTATCACTACCAATTTGTATGCATTAATCCCTTTACCATTTTTACCCAGTACCAACCCCTTTCTCCTCTAACAACCATCAATCTGTTCTTTGTATCTATAAATGTGTTTCAATTTTGTTTGTTCATTTATTTTGTTTTTTAGATTTCACATATAGGTGAAGTCATGTCAGTCTGACTTATTTTATTTGGCATAATGCCCTCTAGGTTCATTCATGTTGTTGCAAATAGTAAGATTTAATTCTCCTTTTTATGGACAAGTAATATTTTATCCACTATTGATGGATACTTGAGTTACTTCTATATCTTGGCTATTGTAAATAATGCTGCAATGAACATAGAATGTATGTATTCTTTTGAATTAGAGTTTTGGGCTTTTTTAGATATATACCCAGAAGTGAAATTGCTGGGTCCTTCTTTGTTTCTTGTTACAGCTTTTGCTTTAAAGTCCATTTTGCATGGTATATCATTCCTCCCCAGCTTGTTGTTCCTGTTGTTTTATTTTCTCAAATTATCATTTCTCATTCCTTTACTTTCAGTTTCTGTGTGTCTTTCTATCTGAAGTGAGTCTCTTGTGGACAGCATAATGCATGGGTCTTGTTTTCTCATCTATTCAGCCATTCTGTGTCTTTTGATTGAAATATTTAGTTCATTTTTTAAATTAACATTCCTTTTTATTGAGACAATTAATTTAACAGGGTGACATTGATTAATTAGGGTACATAGATTCAGAGAAAACATCTCCAGGTCATTCTGACATTTGATATATTGTATACCCATCACACAAAGTCATATTGTCTTCCGTCACCTTCTATTTGGTTTTCTTTGTGCCCCTCCCCTTCATCCACCCCCTCCCTTTACTCTGTTCCCCTCCCCCTGGTAACCACCACACTCTTGCCCATGTCCATGAGTCTCATTTTTGTGTCCCACATAGGTATGAAATCATACAGTTCTTAGTTTTTTTTAATTTACTTATTTTACTCAGTATAATGTTATCAAGGTCCATCCATGTTGTTGTAAATGATTCTATGTCATCATTTCTTATGGCTGAGTAGTTTTCCATAGAATATATGTACCACATCTTCTTTATCCATTCATCTATTGAAGGGCTTTTTGGTTGTTTCTATGTCTTGGCCACTGTGAACAATGCTGTGATAAACATGGGTTGAATGTGTCTTTACATACCAATGTTTTTGTTTTGGGGGTATATACCCAGTACAGGAATTGCTGGGTCACATGGTAGTTCTACTTTTAGTTTTTTGAGGAAACATCATACTTTCTTCCATAATGGTTGTACTACTTTACATTCCCACCAACAGTGAATGAGCGTTCCTTCTTCTCCACAGCCTCTCAAATAGTTATTACCTGTCTTGTCGATAATAGCTAATCTAACAGATGTGAGGAGGTATCTCATTTTAGTTTTGATTTATTTTTCTCTAAAAGCTAATAAAGATGAGCATCTTTTCATATATCTGTTCGCCATTTGTATTTTTTCCTGGGAGAATTGTCTGTTCATGTCCTCTTCCCATTTTTTTATTGAATTGTTTGCTTGTTTGTTGTTGAGTTTTATGAGTTCTTTGTATATTTGGATATTAGGCCCTTATCTCTGCTGTTGTTTGAAAATATCATCTCCCATTTAGTTGGCTGTCTGTTTGTTTTGTTGTCAGTTTCTCTTGCTGTGCAAAAGCTTCTTAGTCTGATATAGTCCCATTCATTTTTCTTTGCCTTCACTTCTCTTGCCTTTGGAGTCAAATTCATAAAGTGCTCTTTATGGCCAAGGTCCATGAGTTTAGTGTATTGTTTACTTCTATGTAATTTATTGTTTCAGGTCTTATACTTAGGTCTTTGATCCATTTTGAATTAATTTTGCTACAAGGGGACAAACTGTAGTCAAGTTTTATTCTTTTGCATTTCTCCAGCATCATTTATTGAAGAAGCTTTCTTTTCTCCATTGTGTGTTGTTGGCCCCTTTATCAAAAATTATTTGACCATATATATGTGTTTTTATATCTGGGCTCTCTATTCTGTTCCATTGCTTTGAGTGTCTATTTTTCTGCCAATACCATGCTGTTTTGATTATCATGGCTCTATAATATAATTTGAAGTCAGGTATTGTAATGCCCCCAGCTTTGTTCTTTTTCCTTAGGATTACATTGGCTATTTGGGGTTTTTTATAGTTTCATATAAACCTGATGATTTTTTGTTCCATTTTTTTTAAATGGCATTGAAATTTTGATGGGAATTGCATTAAATTTGTATATTGCTTTGGGAAATGTGGTCATTTTGACTATATTCATTCTTCCTATCCAAGAACAAGAAATATTTTTCCATTTCATTGTATCTTTTTCAATTTCCCTGAACAATGCTTTGTCGTTTTCATTATATAGGTCCTTTACATTCTTTGTTATGTTTATTCCTAGGGATTTTTGTTGTTGTTGCAACCATGAGGGGCACTATTTTTTTGAGTTTGTTTTCTAATGTTTCATTGTTGGCATATAGGAAGGTAATAGACTTCTGTATATTAACTTTGTATCCTGCAAACTTACTGTATTGGTTTATTGTTTCTAATAGTCCTTTTGTGGAGTCTTTGGGGTTTTCAATGTATAGAATCATATTATCTACAAAATGTGAAACCTTTACTTCTTCTTTCCCAATATGAATGCCTTTTATTTTTTTCTCTTGTCTGATTGCTCTGGCTAGAAATTCCAGCACTATGTTGAATAAGAGTGGAGAAAATGGACAACCTTGCCATGTTCCTAATTTTAGAGGAAAAGTCCTCAGTTTTATGCCACTTAATGTTATGTTAGCTGATGGTTTGTCATAAATGGCCTTTATTATGTTGAGACATTTTCCTTCTACACCCATTTTATTGAGTGTTTTAAACATAAAATTGTGTTGTACTTTATCAAATGCCTTTTCTGCATCTATTAATAGGATCATCTGGTTTGTGTTCTTTGTTCTGTAGATATGATGTATTACATTAACTGGTTTACATATGTTGAACCATTCTTGTGTTTCTTGGATGAATCCCACTTGATCATGATGAATTATTTTTTAAATCTATTGTTGTATTCAATGTGCTAGTATTTTGTTTAGTATTTTAGTATCTGTATTCATTAGAGATATTGGTCTATAGTTTTCTTTCTTTGTGTTGTCCTTGCCAGGTTTTGGTGTAAGGGTTATGTTGGCCTCATAAAATGTGTTTGAAAGTATTGCTTCTTCTTCAGTTTTTTGGATGACTTTGAGTAGAATAAAAACCAAGTCTTTTTTGAATGTTTAATAGAATTCACTAGTATAGCCGTCTGGCCCTGGACTTTTATTTTTGGGGAGGTTTTTGATAATTGTTTCTATTTCCTCCCTGATTATGGGTCTGTTTAAGCTTTCTACTTCTTCATGACTCAGTCTAGGAAGATTGTATTGTTCTAGGAATTTATCCATTTCTTCTAGATTGTTAAATTTGGTGGCATATAGTTTTTCATAGTATTCTACAATAATTCTTTGTATATCTATAATATCTGTTGTGATTTCTCCGTTTTTATTTTGGATTTTGTTTATATGAGTCCTTTTTCTTTTTTCCTTAGTGAGTCTTGCCAAGGGTTTGTCAATTTTGTTCATCTTTTCAAAGAACCAGCTCTTTGTTGTATTGATTTTTTTCTATAGTTTTTTTGTCCTCTGTTTCATTTACTTCTGCTCTAATTTTTATTATTTCCTTTCTTCTGCTGGTTTTTGGTTGCCTTTGTTCTTCTTTTTCTAGTTCCTTAAGGTGTGAAGTTAAGTTGTTTACTTGGGCTCTCTCTTGTTTGTTCATATAGGCCTGTAGTGATATAAATTTTCCTCTTATTACTGCTTTTGCTGCATCCCAGAGATTCTGATATGTCATATTGTCATTTTCGTTTGTTTGTATGTATCTCTTAATCTCTGCTTTTATTTCTTCTTTGACCACTTATTCTTTAGAAGTATGTTGCTTAATTTCCACATTTTTGTGAGTTTGTTTTCTTCTTTGTTGCAGTTGAATTCTATTTTCAAAGCTTTATGGTCAGAAAATATGCTTGGTATAATTTCAATCTTTCTGAATTTGTTGTTATATTTGTGGCCCAACATATGGTCAATTCTTGAGAATGTTCCATATGCACTGGAGAAAAATGTATACTCTGGAGCTTTGGGATGAAATGTCCTGTAGATGTCTATCATATCCAATTGTTCTAGTGTTTCATTTAAGGCTGATATTTCTTTATTGATATTTTGTTTGGATGAATGATCTAAAGCTATCAGCAGTATACTGAGGTCTCCAAATATGATTGTATTTTTGTCGGTTTTTATTTTTAGGTCAGTTGGTAGATGTTTTATATATTTTGGTGCTTCTTGGTTAGGTGCATATATATTAAGAAGTATTATGTCTTCTTGATTCAGTGTCCTCTTTATTATTATGAAATGACCATCTTTGTCTCTGATTACTTTTGTTGTGTTGTAGTCAGCATTGTTAGATATGAGTGTGGCTACACCTGATTTTCTTTGGATGTTATTTGGAGAATCATTTTCCAACTTTTCACTCTGGATTTGCTTTTATTCTTGTAGCTTAGATGTGTTTCTTGTAGGCAGCATACTATTGGATTTTTTTTTTTTTTGTATTTTTCTGAAGCTGGAAACCGTGAGAGACAGTCAGACAGACTCCTGCATGCGCCCGACCAGGATCCACCTGGCACGCCCACCAGGGGCGACGCTTTGCCCCTCTGGGGCATCGCTTTGTCGTGACCAGAGCCACTCCAGCACCTGGGGCAGAGGCTAAGGAGCCATCCCCAGCGCCCGGGCCATATTTGCTCCAATGGAGCCTTGGCTGCGGGAGGGGAAGAGAGAGACAGAGAGGAAGGAGAGGGGGAGGGGTGGAGAAGCAGATGGGCGCCTCTCCTGTGTGCCCTGGCCGGGAATCGAAGCCAGGACTTCTGCACACTAGGCCGACGCTCTACCACTGAGCCAACCGGCCAGGGCTGGATTTTATTTTTAATCCATTCTGCAACTCTGTGTCTTTTTATTGGTGAGTTCAATCCATTTACATTTAGTGTAATTATTGACACTTGAGGGTTTCCTATTGCCATTTTATATATTGCTTTCTGATAGCTTTGTATGTTGTTTGGTTTTTCTCTTTTGTTTTTCTATCATTTGTTTTTGTTTGGTTGAATTTCATACTTCTTTCCTCTGTTTCTTCTTTTTTAAAGCCATGTGTTTCTGTAGTAATTTTTATCAGGGGTGGTTATCATGGAGTAGTAGAAAGGATACATGTCATGTTCATTGTAGTACAATATCTCATGAGTGCTTCTGCTCTCCATCCTTCTTTGCTACTGTTAATCTTTTTCCTCTCCCTTTTTTTGTTTTTGTTGTCACAGATTAATCTTGTTTTTATTGTGATCTTGATGGAGCTTTTACTTGTAGCTTTTTAAAATTATTTTTATTGTTTGTTCATTCAGTTTTTTAGAGAAGAGAGACAGAGAGAGAGAGAGAGAAAAGGGAGGAGGAGCAAGAAGCATCAACTCCCATATGTGCCTTGACCAGGCAAGCCCTGGGTTTTGAACTGGCGACCTCAGCATTCCAGGTCAATGCTTGATCCACTGCACCACCATAGGTCAGACTGGCAGTTTTGGTTTGTTTTGTTCTTTGTATATGATTGGAAAACCCCCTTTAGTATTTCCTCAAGTGCAGATTTTCTGGTAATAAATTTCTTCATCTTTTCTATATCTGTGAATGTTTTTCTTTCTCCTTTGTATTTGAAGGATAGCTTTGATGGGTATAGTATTCTTGGCTGGAAGTTCCTCTCTTTTAGAACTTTAAATATTGGGGTCCACTTTCTTCTGGCTTGTACAGTTTCTGCTGAAAAATCTGATGATAAGCTAATGGGCCTTCCTTTATATGTTGTATTCTTCTTTTCCCTAGCTGCTTTGAGGATTCTTTCTTTGTCATTGGTTTGTGGTAATATTATTATGACGTGCCTTGGAGTAGATTTGTTTGGGTTAAGATAACTCAGTGTTCTGTTTACTTCTTGAATTTGAGGCTGTAACTCTTTCCATAGGCTTGGGAAGTTCTCATCTACTATTTGTTTAAATATGTTCTTCATTCCATTTTCTCTCTCTTCTCCTTCTGATGTACCCATTATTCTTATGTTGCTTTTTCTGATGGAGTCAAACAATTCTTGTAGGGCTTTCTCATTTTTTTAAAAAATTTATGAGTCTCTCTCCTCTTCTCTCTGTATTGTCTTTAGTTGCCTGTCTTCTATGTCACTAATTCTCCCCTCTATCTGGCTTGTTCTGTTAGCTAAGTTTGTTACCTTGTTTTTTAGTTCATGAATTGAGTTTTTCATCTGTTTGATTCGTTTTCGTAGTTTCAATTTCCTTGGTTATGTATTTTTTTTTCATTGAATTGTTTTTTGAGCTCTCTAAATTGCCTTTCTGTGATTTCTTGTATTTCCATGAGTATTTTTAGGACTTCAATTTTTAGTTCTTTGTCATTAAATTCAGTTTCCAAGCAATTAAAATTTTTTCTGTAGGTTTTTCCTCATATATCTGAGCTACAGCTCTGTCTTTTGTATTCATGATATTTGATTTCTTTTTCCTTAATGGCATTTGAGAGTTGTATTTTTAATAACATTAATAAAGATGATTTTTCAAAAATTGAAAAAATACAGTGAAAAACAAAAATTCTATTGTGCTAAGTGGCACAAAAACTACATAGAATGGAGAGCTAGAGTTGGAGTGAAATGACAAAGAGATAAAAAAAACAAAGTAAAAAAACACACAAAATGCACAAAGAAATAATTTGAATTTCGAATAAAATAATTTGTTTTTTAATGGTGGTTGAATAAGAGAAAAAGCGAAAGAGAAAAGAAGAAAAAACAAGAAAAAAAAGTTAAGGTTTTTGGAATGTAACCCTCATAAAAAAAAAAAAAGAATAAAAAATGTAACACCTATGGGTAATGATGTTCAAAATGAAAAGAAAAGAATAAGACAAAAAGAGGATAAAATGACCAAAGTGGAAAAAAAGGATGAAAAATACAAGAAAAAAATTTACAAAGTTATAAAAAATTGATTTTTTCCTGGTTTTGAGAAGTTATCTTCTTCTTTTTTATTTTCTTTATTGGCTGGTGGCACTGTACCACAGGTTTTGCTTCTGTGGCACTAATGAGTAGAGATTTGCAATTAATGTGTTGCTATGGCGATGACATAATCTAGGCCTCAGTTCCGTTGGTAGGTGGTGCTTATTAGGGTTTGCAGGCTCCAACAATGGGAGAGTCAGTTTTCCTGATGCCTCTGTCCACTTCTCTGCTTCCTGAGCCAGCAGCCTGGGGACCCAGCTGTGAGGTTGCCCCAGCCACTGCTTGCAGAACAAGATGCTCTAAGAGCTGCCAAGTCCCCTCTCCAGCCCCACTCAAAGCACAGTTCTGGGTAAGGCTTTGTCAACCAGAGCCGCCAGCATAAGCAGGCAGGGCAGGGAGCTGATTGCTTTTCAGCTGCCTTTCTAAGCGCCTCCAGGCATGTCTAGTATGCCTCAGCACTCCATGGGTCTATTCTCCACAGGCTTTTTCCCCTTGTGCTCTGTTTGGGAGCCTGCAGCCCAGCCCACACACCTTCTGCAGTGCTCTCTGAGGTCTGCTCCATGGGAATGCACTTTGTAACCTGTATTGGCTGGCAGGAAGTTGTCCCAGCCACTGCTTGCAGAGCAAGAGGCCCTAAGAGCTGCCAAGTCCCTCCTCCAGGTCCTCTCAAAGCACAGTTTTGGGTAAGGCTTTGTCAACCAGAGCTGCCAGCATAAGCAGGCAGGGCAGGGAGCCAATTGCTGGTCAGGCTCCTTTCTAAGGGTCCCTGAGTATGTCTAGTTTGCCTCAGCACTCCACAGGTCTAATATCCACAGGCTTCTCCCTTGTGCCCTGTTTGGCAGCCCACAACCCAGCCCGCACCACTTCTGCAGTGCACTTGAAAGTCTGCTCCACAGGAATGTGCTTTGTAACCTGTATCTCCATGTGAGCTGTGTGCTCTCCAGTTGTAGTTGAGCCTTGATTATGTTTGCATGTCAATGGGAGGAATTTACCCCAGGGTTATTGGCTGCAAGGACCTGCTGTGACTCTAGTGAATGAGCTACTGTTCAGAGGTCCACCCCATAGAACAAGACTTGCTTTAGAGGAACTCTTTTGCCTTCCAAGTCTTCCCCTTGAGTGTGTCATATGTGAAGATGGTTGGGTAATGCTCTGCATGGTCTGACACTGTCCACTAGGTATACTGGCTCTGGGGCCTCACAGGACGTGTAGGTAAAGTTAGCTGCTACCTGTGCTCTACCCAGAGCCACCTGGTATGAACTACAAAGTGATCTTAGATGGTTATAACTTTTGCTGAGCTTGGAGGTACTCAGAAGAGGCCAAGCTGTGAACCAAGGTTGCTGCTGCTAGTTCCAGATCTAGGGCTGCTTAGCAAAAAAAAAAAAAAAAAAAGGTGCACATCAAGGCTAGATGCATCATTATTGGGGTTTGTGAACCTTTAAGAGATTTTAGGAAAGTCTGAAGCATGAGTGAAAATAGGTTGTATGGTATGCCACCAGCAGCAGCTTGGGTAGGCCAGCAGGCCAGGTGGAGCAGGGTCTCAGGGAATTACCAGAGCCAGGCAAACAGTGTTAGTCGGGCTGGTAGAGACTCAGATATGGTGCTGCCTTTGCCTGTAGGGGGACGTCTTACCAAAGGAACAATGGCTTCTGCCAGCACTTCTGGCTGAGAGAAAACTGCTCTTCCAGCCTTAGTCTTGAAGCCAAACAATTTAGTTACTACCCTTATGTCCCTGGTGCCTTTTGAGCTGCCTCCCCAGTGCTGGTGAGTGAATTCTGTAATTATGTGCACAGGCCCTTTAAGAAGAACACCTGGAACTCCAGTAGCCCTTCATCTCACTCAACCACAACCTCCACTACTTTTTATAGCCAGAGCTATAAGGACTTCTCTTTTTGGCACTAGAACCCTGGGTTGGGGAGCCTCATGTGGGGCTAGGATTCCTCACTCCTCAGAGGTGATCTCTGCAGCCAAGATATCCCTTTTAATTTTTAACCACTTCACTTGGGGGATTTATTATTCCTCATCTCCACCTCTACTATCAGTCCTAAAGTGGCTTCTTCTGTATATCGTTACAGAACTTTTGTTCATCTAGTCTTCAGGCAGTTTTCAATGATGGTTGTTCTGTAGTTTAGTTTAATTTTGATGTGGTGACAGGAGGATGCATGTACTATGTTTACCTACTCTGCCATTCTGACAGACTCGAATATTCTTTAATTTCTTTCTTAGTCCCAGTCATTTTTAGTAACATGCTATTTGGCTTCCATGTGTTTGTGTTTTTCAGTTTTTTTTTCTTGTAATTGACTTTTGGTTTTATATCATTGTGGTCAGAGAAGATGTTTGATGTTATTTCAATCTTAAATTTATTGAGACTTGTTTTGTGTCCTAATATGTGCTCTATCCTGGGACATGTTCCATATGCACTAGAAAAGAATGTGTCTTCTGCTGCTTTGATGTGAAATGCTCTGAAAACATAAATCAAATCCATCACATCTAATGTGTCATTTAAGGCTGTTGTTTCCTTGTTGATGTTCTTTCTGTCTGGAAGATCTATCCATTGATGTTAATGAAATATTAAAGTCCCCTTTTACAACTGTATTACTGTCAATCTCTCCCTTTCAGTCCATCAATATTTGCTTTATGTATTTAGGTGCTCCTATGTTGGGTGCATAAATATTAATAAAGGTTTTATTATCCTCTTGTTAGATTGATCCCTTTATCATTGTGTAATATCCTTCTTTGTCTCTTATTATAGCCTTTGTTTTAACGTGTTTTGTCTCATATAAATATTGCTACTCCTCTGGGGATGATTGACTACCCTATCAGTTAATGTGCATTGTAAAAGAATGAGTGTACAGATACTAGTCCAAATGTTCAGATTCTTAACTAGTAAGAGAGTTTTAGACACCACAGATCCTCTGCCTTTATTACCTCTCTATTTCTTTAATCCTACTAACAATTCTGAACTTTATCTTTGAACTCTCAAGTGAAAAATAAACATTATTGTGGGATTACTCCCTAAATTGTTATCTACTAGCTCTGGGCACTTGAAGGTAAAGTATAGATGCTTGAGACTGCTCATTCCCTGTACTTTGGCCCCAAGAGGTTTAGTCCTGCCCTAATTTTTTGCCTGTGACTATCTGGTCTTGAGTTTCTGCAGGGAGGTGGAAAGCAATAATAAACCCAAGAGAAAACTGGGGTAGGGGGTTGGGAGTGCAGCGTAATTGGAACAGCTCCTAATGAACAGCCTCCCACACAGCTACATCAGCCACAAACTACCCCCCACACACACACATACACACCAGTTCAAAGAACTTTGTCTTCTTTGGGATTTATTATTTTTGTGTTGTTATTTCTAAGATAACATACTTCCATTTTTTGTTCCCCAGGACTTATTTTGGAGGAAGAAACCCATGTTAATTTGACATCTTGGCAGGAACTAGAATGTCCTCTTTATTTTGGCCCAAATTATTTGGAACATGGGGAGTTGATGGGTGCAGAAAATTAAAGTCAAATTAAGGAATTTGGGTTTTTCCCTAAAAACAATGAGAAACCATTGAAGATTTCAAGATGGGCGATGACTAAAAAGACTTTATTGAGAAAAGACTATTCTGACTGCAATATGGCTATCAGATTGGAGGGAAGCTAGAGTTAATACAAGGATAGAGTCAGAAGGTTCTTACTGTTGTCCTGTTGTCCAGGTGAAAACATAATGGTGGTCTATACTAAGGTGATGGTGGAGACAGAAAAAAGTGGATGAATTCAAGACATACTCATACAATTAAATTGCTGGATCTTAATGATAGATTGAACTTATGGGGGGAGGTGAAATATCAATGATAACTCTTAAAATATATGCTTCTATCACTGAATGAATATATTCATTTAATTTTAGAGAATGGGAAGGGATTTGGAGCTCAAATTTGGCCTTGTAAACTTGTGGCTTAAAATATTCAGAAGCAATGTCTCGTAGGCAGCTCAGTATACAGACTTGTAGTTCAGAGGAGATGGGTGAGATAGAGATAAGGAAGTGACTTACACACTTAGAATGGATGCAATGGCCTTGAGAGAGAGAGAGAGAGAGAGAGAGAGAGAGTTCAGAATTGGAGGAGAGGGGACTTGTGAATGAGCCTTGAGGAATGGCAACATTTAATAGATGGGATAAGGGCAAAATTGTAATCTCCAAAATTTATATGTTGAAGCATAATTCCAAGTATTCCAGAATGCATTTGTAGATAGTTCTTTTAAAGAATCATTAAGTTAAATAAAGTAAGGTAAGTAGGAGGGGACCTAATCCAATCTTAGAGAAAAGTAGGACACACAAAGAGATACCAAGAATATGTGTGCATAGAGAAAAGACTGTGTGAAAACATAGGGAGAAGGCAGCCATCTGCAAGCCTAGGAGAGAAGCCTCAGAAGAAATAAAACCTGCTGATATCTTGATTTTGAACTTCAAGTTTCCAAACTGTGAGAAAATAAATTTGTTTTTTAAGGCACATACTCTGTGGTATTTTGTTATGGCAGCTTTAGCAAACTAATATACTGGCTAAAATATTATGAAAAAAAATTTGCAAAGATTATAGAAGATAAACTGGAAATTATGTTGTGATAGAAGAATATGTTGTCAAAGAATCCAAGGCAAGAGTATTTCAAGAAGTAGCAAGCAGTCAATAGTGTTGAACTCTGCAGAGAGCAGAGATGAGCAAGATAAGAACTGACAAATGTTCTCTGGATTTACTAAGCTTCAGGTTGTTGGTAGTCTTAACACAGAGTATTGGTGGAGTGATACTGCAAAGTCAGAATGGTGTGAGTCAGAATGGGAGGTGAAGGGATAAAAACAGTGACTATGAACAACTTTTTTGAGGTTTGTGACAAGGGAGAAAATAAAAAATTAAGGGGATTTTCTGTTTTATTTTTTTTAAGAAAATTAAATTTCATAGGGTGACATTGATCAATAAAGTATATAGGTTTCAGGTAAACATCACTAAAGCATTTAAACTGTTGACTGTGTTGTGTACCCATCACCAAAAGTCAGATCATTTTCCATTACTATATAATTATATCTATTTACTCTGCCCTCCCCCACCCCCCTCACCTGGGTAAACTTAACTTTTATCTCTATGTCTATGAGTCTGTTTAATATCCACCTGTGCATAAAAATATATAATTCTTAGCTTTTTCTGATATATGATACTTATTTCACAAAGTATAATGTTCTCAAGGTCCATCCATGTTGTCATAAATGGCAATATTTCATCATTTCTTATGGCAGAGTAGTATTCCATTGTATGTATACAATATGTGTGTGTGTGTGTGTGTGTGTGTGTGTATTTCATTTTCTTTATCCAATCTTCTATCAAGGGACACTTTGGTTATTTCATGTCTTTGCCACCAGGAATAATGCTGTGATGAACTAAAAGTGCATGTGTCTTTGTGTACTAAAGTTTTTAAGTATTTAGGACAGATACCCCAGTAAAGGCATTGCTGGGTTATATAGTTTTTCTATTCTTAATTTTTTGAGGTACCACCATATTTTTTTTCCATAATGGCTGTACCATTCTACATATCCACCAGTAGTGAATGAGGGTTCCTTTTTATTGAGAGCCTCTCCAACACTTACTTCCAGTCTTGTTTTAATGGCCTATTTAATAGGTGTGAGGTGGTATCTCATTGTAGTTTTGATTTGCATTTCTCTACTAACTAGTGAAGGTGAGCACTTTTTCATATATATGTTGGCCATTTGTATGTCTTTTTGGGAAAAGTGTCTGTTCAGGTACTCTCCCTATTTTTTAATTGAATTGTTTGCTTGCATGTGGCTGAGCTTTGTGAGGTCTTTATATATATTAAATATTAACCCCTTGTCAGAGCTGTTGCTTGTGAATATAATCACTCATTTGGTGAACTGCCTTTCTGTTTTGTTGCTGGTTTCTTTTGCTATGCAGAAGCTTTTTAGTTTAATATAATCCCAATCATTTATTTTTGCGTTTACATCCTTTGCCTTTGGGGTCAACTTCATAAAATATTCTCTACAGCCAAGGTCCATAAGTTTGCTACCTGTTTTCTTCTATGTAATTTATTTATTTATTCATTTTTAGAGAGGAGAGAGAGAGACAGAGAGGGAGAGAGAGGAGAGACAGACAGAGAGAGAGAAGGGGGGAGGAGCTGGAAGCATCAACTCCCATATGTGCCTTGACCAGGCAAGCCCAGGGTTTCGAACCAGCGACCTCAGCATTTCCATCTTCTATGTAATTTATTGTTTCAGATGTTATATTTAGGTCATTGATCCATTTTGAATTAATTTTGTACAGAGCGACAAACTGTAGTTGTTTCATTCCTTTGCATGTGGCTTTCCAATTTTCCTAGCACCATTTATTGAAGAGGCTTTCTTTTCTCCATTATGTTTTTGGCTCCTTTGTCACAGATTATTTGCCCATATACATGTGGTTTTATATCTGGGCTTTCTATTCTGTTCCATTGGTCTATATGTCTGTTCTTCTGTCAATACCAGGTTATTTTGATTAGCATGGCTCTATAATATAATTGGAAGTCAGGTAGAGTGATACCTCCAGCTTCTTTTCTTTTCTCCTCAGGTTGTTTTGGCTATTTGGTGTGTTTTATGATTCCATACAAATCTGGTGGTTTTTATTCTATTTCTTTGTAAAATGGCATTGGGATTTTAAGGAGGATTGTATTAAATTTATATATTGCTTTGAGTAATACGGTCATTTTAATTATGTTGATTCTTCCAATCCATGAACATAAAATATATTTTCATTTCATTGGGTCCTTTTAAATTTCTTTTAATAATGCTTTACAGTTTTCAGTATATAGGTCCTTCACATACTTTAAGTTTATTTTGAAGTTTTTTATTTTATTTTTTGTTGCAATTGCAAAAGGAATTGTTTCCTAAAGTTTCATTTTGGCATATAGGAAAGCTGTAGACCTTTATATTTTGATTTTGTATCCTGTGACTTTACTGTATTTGTTTATTGTTTCTACTATATTTTTCAGTGGAGTCTTTGGGATTTTCTATATACAGGATCATGTCATTTGCAAAAGTGATACCTTTACATTTTCTTTCCCAGTATGGATACCTTATATTCCTTTCTCTTGCTAAATTGTTCTGGTTAAGATTTCCAGTACTATATTAGATAAGAGTGGAGAGAATAGTGATGTCAGAGAAATGGTGGCATGAGAGATACTCCTAATCTCTGCCTTTAAAATTTCAAGAAATCAAACAACTATAATGCAGCAAAGGAACCTCAGCTGGGCTTGCAGTTGCACCTGAATGATCTGTGCACTAAATGGACTGAAGGTGGGATGGGTTCTAAAGGAGGTGGAAGATAAAATGCCTATGAAGTAGATTCTGAAAAGGAGAGAAGCCAGAGGACTGGATTTTTCTTTCTCCTTGATGGAGGGAGGCAAGTCCAGCTTGAGTTTTATTTTGATCCAGGAGAGGTGGAGAGGTTAAAGGGCAGAAGAGAAGGTGTGAACTGAGGAGGGCACAACCAAGCATATAGTCAGAGCCTGGATTCCCATGTATGGCCCACATTGCTCAGCTTGTGATTGGCACATGTTCAGGCTGCAGCACTAACTTGATTGGTGTGCAATGAGCCCACAGTGCTCAACTGGTGCACACTCACTCAGCATGTGTTTAGCACATGGAGTTTGGCCCAGGTGGTGCTCAAGTACACTCAATAGGCAGCCCATACTCAACCCACAGCATATGCTCGGCACAGTGTCAAAGAAGATCAAAGCATAGCCCCTCAGCCTCCCAGATCCACCTGCCTACCCTCGAGGTACAAAGAGTGACAGTGGTGGACCCCTAACAGCTGACTCTCTGGGGCCACTCCCTCCCCAGAGAGGCAAAGGTGCTCCACTTCTGATCCACTAGTCTGTTGAGATGTAGGGAGAAGCACCAAGACACCTGAAATTGCCATTGTTAGAGGCATAAAACTGAAAAGCTGCAAAATTATAAAGCTAAAACTGTAAAGCCCTCACAATATGCTCCACCCACCAATGCGACTGCGGCCTTGCCTACATATTTATGACAGTAATGTCTCAGTGTTCTGCCCTAGAATTTCACAGAGCCAAAACATGTAGAACAGTGACATCTACTGAAAAAAAGTAACCAATCAAAAGGAAATTACAATATTTTTTCTTTTCTCATTTCATCTTTCTTTTCTTTCTTTGGCCCACTTGAAATTTATTATCCTTAATTTTTAAATTTTACTTATTTATTTATTTTTTTATAATTTTTGTTTTATTTTTTTCTTCCCCTTTCTTACTTTTCCTTTTTTGTTATGAATTTCATTTTTCCTCAAGTATTTTTTACTCTCATTTATTTGTGGTGTTCTGTTTGCTTTTTATTTCATTTGTTTCATTATTTTGTTTTATAGTTTTTATTTTTCTCAGTCCTTGCTCATTGTTTTCTGTAGTTTTTCTTTTATACTTATTATTATTTTTGGAATTTTTATCTTTTCACTATATTTTTTCAATTATTATTTTTCATTTTTTAGTTGCTTCTTGTTAGAATCATTAACAATACAATTCTCAAATGCCATCAAGAAAGAAGAAATCAAATACCATGGACACACAAGACAGAGATATAGCTCAGACAGATAATAATAATAAAAAATCTCCAGAAAAAAAATCTGAATTACATGAAAACTTTGGAATTAACTGACAGAGAATTCAAAATGGAAGTTCTAAAAATAATCAATAAGATGCAAGAAAACACTGATAGGCAATTTAATGGCTCAAAAAACAAATTAATGAACAAAAAAGAGTAATTCACCAAGGAGACTGAAATTTTAAAAAAGAACTAAACAGAGATGAAGAATTCAATACATGAACTGAAAAATGAGATAGCAAGTTTAGCTAATAGAACAGGCCAGAGAGAGGAGAGAATCAGTGACATTGAAGACAAGGAACTAGAGATAGTACAGAGAGAATAAAAGAGAGACAAATTTTTAAAAATGAGAGAGCTCTACAAGTATTGTCTGACTCCATCAGAAAGAGCAATATAAGAATAATGGGTATATTAGAAGAAGAAGAGGGAGAAGAGAATGGAAAGCATATTCAAATAATTGATGAGAACTTCCCAAGCCTGTGGAAAGAGTTAGAAGCTCGAATCCAAGAAGCAAACAGAATACTGAGTTACCTCAACCAAAATAAACCTACTCCAATAAACATCATAATGAAATTGTCAAAAATCAATGACAAGAAAAGAATCCTCAAGGCAGCTAGGGAAAAAATATATATATAAAGAAAAGCCCATTAGGTTATTATCAGATTTCTCAGCAGAAACTCTACAAGACAGAAGAGAGTAGACCCAAACACTCAAAGTACTGAAAGAGAGGAATTATCAACCAAGAATACTATATTTATCAAAGTAATCCTTCAAATATGAAAGAGAAATGAAAAATTTACAGACATACAGAAGCTGAGGGAATTAATCAGCATAAAAACCTCACTATATTAAACACTAAAGGGAATTATCCAACCAGCTACAAAGAACAAAACAAAACTACAAGTAAAAGCTCCAACAAGGTCACAATAAAAATGAGAATAATCTATGAATACAATTACATAAAAGAGAAGAGGATAATGATCAGCAGTAGCAAATAAGGATGGGGTGCAGAAGCACTCATAAGATAATAGTCTCATAAATATGAACATTTTTTTCTCTTAATAATCTAATGGTTCCAGATCTTTGCTATTGTGAACAATGCGGCCACAAACATGGGGGTGCATTTCTCCTTTTGGAGCCGTTCTATGGTGTCCTTGGGGTATATTCCTAAAAGTGGGATAGCTGGGTCAAAAGGCAGTTTGATTTTCAGTTTTTTGAGAAATCTCCATACTGTTTTCCAAGTGTCCGTCAGAGGACGAGTGGATTAAAAAGCTTTGGTACATATATACTATGGAATACTACTCAGCCATAAGAAATGATGACATCGGATCATTTACAATAACATGGATGGACCTTGATAACATTATACGGAGTGAAATAAGTAAATCAGAAAAAAACTAAGAACTATATGAATCCATACATAGAAGGGACATAAAAATGAGACTCAGAGACATGAACAAGAATGAGATGGCAACAAGGGTGGGGGTTGAGGGGGAGGGGGGATGGGGCGAAGAAGGAGAGAGGGGGTGGGGGAGGGGAGGGGCACAAGAAAACCAGATAGAAGGTGACAGAAGACAATTTAACTTTGGGGGAGAGGTACACAGCATAATCAAATGTCAAAATAATCTAGAGATGTTTTCTTTCAACATATGTACCCTGATTTATCAATGTCACTGCATTAAATTTAATAAATAAATTTAAAAAAATAATCTAATGGTAACCACACACAAAAATGCTACTACTGAAACATGTAGCTTAAAAAAATAAAAAAAATGGGAACAATGTATGAAATATCACCAAACAAAAACAACTGTCAGAAAAACAAAAGAACCAAATGAGACACAGAACTATCAGAAATCAATATATAAAATGGCTATAGGAACTCCTCGTGTTAATAATTACCTCAAATGTAAACAAACTGAACTCATAAGTAAAGAGACAAAGAGTAGAAAATTGAATAAAAAGCAAAACCCTTCCATATGCTGCCTCCAAGAGACACATCTATGCTGCAAGGAAAAAAGCGGACTCAAAGTAAAAGGTTGGAAAATGATTCTCCAAGCAAATAATACCCAAAGAGAAGCAGGTGTAGCCATGCTTATATCTGACAATGTTGAATTTAAGAGAGATGAAGGTTGTCATTTCACCCAACCAGGGAGCACCAAAATATATAAGACATCTACTAACTGATCTAAAAATAGAAACAGACAAAAAGATAATCATACTTGGAGATATCAATACACCATTCACAGCTCCACATTGATCATCCTAACAGAAAATAAAGAAATATTGGCCTTAAACAAAACACTAGACCAAATGGACATAATAAACATTTATATGACATTCACCCCAGGACTTCAGAGTATACATTTTCCTCCAGTGTAAATGAAACATTCTCAAGAATAGAACATATATATGTTGGGCCACAAAACTAACATCAAGAAATTCAGAAAGACTGAAATTATGCCAAGCATATTCTCTGACCATTAGACTTTAAAATTACAAATCAACAGCAAAAAAAAAAAGTAGAGAAACGTACAAAAACATGACAATTAAGCAATAGCCTTCTAAAAATGACTGGGTCAATAAAGAAATAAAAGCAGAGATCAAAAAAATATATACAGAGAAACAAAAATAACAAGACATCAAAATTTCTGGAATGCAACAAAAGCAGACATATAATAACAGAAAAGTTTATACCATTATAGTCTTATAATAAAAAACAAGAAAGTTCTCAAGTAAACAACAGAACTTTTTTTTTTTTTGTATTTTTCTGAAGTGAGAAGTGGAAAGGCAGAGAGACAGACTCCTACATGTGCTCAGCTGGGATTCATCAGGCATGCCCACCAGAAGGAGATGCTCTGCCCCATCTGGGCCATTGCTCCATTGCAACAGGAGCCGTTCTAGTGTCTGAGGTCAACTTTGCTCAACTATCCTCCCACCTGTGTCAACTTTGCTCCAATGGAGCCTTGGCTGTGGGAGGGGAAGAGAGATGGAGAGAAAGGTGAGGAGAGAAGAGTGGAGAAGCAGATAGGTGCTTCTCCTGTGTACCCTGGCTGGGAATAAAACCTGGGACTTCCACAAACCAGGCCAACGTCTTACTGCTGAGCCAACTGGTCAGGGCAACTTCACATCTTAAGGAACTAGAAAAAGAAGAACAAAGGCAACCCACAATCAACAGAAGAAAAACAATAGTAAAAATCAGAACAGAAATAAATGAAACAGAGAACAAAAAAAGTATTGAAAGAATTCATACAACAAAAAGTTCTTTGAAAAGATCAATAAAATTGACAAACCTCTGGTTAGACTCACTAAGGAAAAAAGAGAAAGGACTCATATAAACAAAATCTAAAATGAAAGAGGAAAAATTACCACAGATATAATAGGTAAGAAAAAAATTATTGTAGAATACTATGAAAAATCATATTACACCAAATGCAGCGATCTTGAAAAATAGATAAATTTATAAAAAATAAAATCTTCCTAGACTGAGTCACAAAGAAATAAAAAAACCTAAATAGGCCTATCAGCAGGGAGAAAATAAAAACAACTATTAAAATTCTCCCCCAAAATAAAATTCCAGGACCAGACAGCTACACTGGTAAATTCAGCCATTCATACAAGGTTTGGTTTCTCTCTTTCTCAAAGTATTTCAAAAAATAGGAAAAGAAGCAATACTTCATCACATATTTTATGAGGCCAACATAACCCTCATACCAAAATCTGGTAAGAACAACACAAAAAAGAAAACTATAGACCAATATATCTAATGAATACAGATGGAAAAAAATCTAAGCAAAATAGTAGCAAATCAAATACAACAGCACATTAAAAAAATAATACATCACTATCAAGTGAGATTCATTCCAGAAGCACAAAGATGGTTCAACTTATGTAAAAAGATTAATGTAATATACCATATAAACAAAATAAAAAACAAAATCACATGATCCTATCAATAGATGCAGAGAAAGCATTCGATATGATACAACACCCTTTGTATTTAGAACATTCAATAAAATGGGCATAGAAGAAAAATACCTCAGCATAATAAAGGCCGTATATGACAAAATATCAGGTAATATATTAAATGGTAAAAAACTGAAAGCTTTTCCTCTAAAATCAGGAACAAGACAAGGCTGCCCATTCTCTCCATTCCTATTCAACATAGTATTGGGGAAGTTTTAGCTAGAGCAATCAGACAAGAGAAAGAAATAAAAGGCATTCAGATAAGAAAAAAGAAAGTAAAGGTTTCACTTTTTGCAGATGACATGATCCTGTGTATAGAAAACCCCAAAGACTTTACCAAAAACTATTAGAAACAAGAAACCAATACTGTATGGTCACAGAATACAAAATCAATATACAGAAGTCTATTGCTTTCATATATACCAACAATGAAATTTTGGAAAATGAACTAAACAAAATAATCCCTTTTAGAATTACAACAAAAATAATAAAATACCTAGGGATAAAATTAATAAAGAATGTAAAGGAAATCTACAAAGCATTATTAAAACAAATTGAAAAAGACACAATAAAATGGAAAAACACTCCATGTTCTTCATGGATAGGAAAGATCAACATAGTTAAAATGGCCATAAACTCAAAGCAATATATAAACTGAACGCAATTTCCATCAAAATTCCAATGACATTTTTTTAAATGGAAGAAAAAATCACCAAGTTTGTATGGAACCATAAAAAAACCCCGAATGGCCAAATCAATGCTGAAAAAAAACAGAACAAAGCCAGAAGTATTACAATACCTGGCTTCAAATTATACTACAGAGCTATGATAATCAAAATAGTATGGTATTGGCAAAAAAAAAAAAAAAAAGACACACAGACCAATGGAACAGAATAGAGAGCCCAGAATTAAAAATGACATATATATGAACAAATCAATTTGAAAAAAGAAGCCAGAAACATACAATGAAGAATAGAAAATTTCTTCAATAAATAGTGCTGGGAAAACTGAAAACCCACATGCAAATTAGTGAAGCTTGACTACAGTTTGTCACCCTGCATAAAAATTAATTCAAAATAGATCTGAACAATAAGATCTGAAACAATAATTTACATAGAAGAAAACAAAGGTTCTAAATTTATGGATCTTGGCCATAGAGAGCAATTTATAAAGTTGACCCCAAAGGCAAGGGAAGGCAAGGCAAAAATAAATGAATGGACTACATCAAACTAAAAAGTTTCTACACAGAAAAAGAAACTGACAACAAAACAAATAGCCAACTAAATGGGAGATGGTATTTGCTAACAACAGCTCTAATAAGGGGTTAGTAGCCAAAATACACTGCTCACAAAAATTAGGAGATATTTCAAGTAACTATGAAGCAATAAAAAAGAAGCATTTGATTTTGTTTTATTAAACAAGAACATCAGAAAGCAAATGACAAGTCAAAGAAAGTTGTTCAATTATATAAATGAGATGCAAAACCAACTTTTATTTCATTGGTGAAAATGCACTACTATCATCCCTCGCCATATCATGGTTCTCTTTTCGCATCTCACTATATTGCAGATTTTTCAATTGTATATATCTAATTTTGTGTCGCAGATTTTTTGCTTATTGTGGGATTTTGTGGTATACAGGTATTTTTATTTATTTATTAAAAAGTGTTTAAGAGCATAGGAAGTGTTTATAAGAGAGTGAGAAAGGTTTATAAGAGTATGGGGAGGGTTTATAAAGCCTTAAAATATACACATAAATAATAAAATAGGTAAAAGGTTACTACTTCGTGGAGTTTTGCCTATTGCAAGGTGTTCTGGAATCTAACCTGAGATAGACGAGGGACCACTGTATGCAAAAGACTGAAAGTACTGGAGTATCTGTATGTTCCCTGATCTTGAAAATGCACATTCTGCAATTTCCCAGGCCTTGCAATGCCCCTGCAACACAATTTGCCAATTATGAAGCCTGGAGAGCTATAGGACAACATTGGCAACAGCACTTGAAATCTCCCAAAGTATGATTAGCAGACTGAGGAATCGCTCTCAAGAGACTGACACAGGACGAAGAAGATGAGGGCAGGATTGTCCATCTGCCACAATGGCAAGAGATGACCGCTTCTTGACTTTATTGGCAAGAAGAAACAGGCGCAGCAATGCAACAGAGCTGCAGGAACAATTTCTTGCTGCCACTAGACAACGGATATGCACCCAGACCATAAGAAATCGCTCCATCATGTTGGACTGCATGCCCAGCAACCAATGATATACATTCCATTATTTGCTGAACACTGTGGAACCCGTAGAAGATGGGTTGATGAGCATTGTCATTGGACCCATGATGAGTGGTCAACTGTCCTCTTTTCTGATGTGTCGCTGTTCAGTCTGCAGCCTGACAATCATTGTGTTCTGACCTGGAGTGAACAAGGAACAAGGGAGAATCCACATTTCATTTAAGAAAGGGACTCCTTCAGAGGTGGTGGAATCATGGTGTGAGCTGGCATCATCAGCATTGGTGGTCCTACTGACCTCCACATCATCAGAAATGAATCACTGACTGCTGTCAGATATCAAGATGAGGTCCTGCACCCTAGAGTGGTACCCTATGCTGAAGCAGTTGGAAACAACTTTTTTCTTTTTGTATTTTTCTGAAGTGAGAAGCAAGGAGGTAGAGAGACAGACTCCTGCATATGCTCAACCAGGACCCACCTGGCATGCCCACTAGGGGGCGATGCTTTGACCATCAGGGGCATTGGTCCATTGCAACCAGAGCCATTCTAGCACCTGAGGCAGAGGCCATAGAGCCATCAGTGCTCGGGCCAACTTTGCTCCAATGGAGCCTTGGCTGTGGGAAGTGAAGAGATAGAAAGAAGGGGAAGGATGGAGAAGCAGATGGGCACTTCACATGTGTGCCCTAAGCAGGAATCAAACCCAGGACATGCACACGCTGGGCCAATGCTCTACCACTGAGCCAACTGGCCAGGGTTGGAAACAACTTTCTTTTCATGGACAATAATGCAAGGCGCATCTCAACAATATGTTTCAGGAGGCAGGAATTGAATGTGCATGAAATGAACTGGCCTTCATATTTTCGACCTGAATCCCATTGAACATGCTTGGGATACACTAGGAAGAGGTCTGGCAAACCATCCAATGGCTCCTATACTTCTTGAGCTGGAAGTTGCCCTGGAGCAAAAATGGCAGAAGATCCCACAAGAACTGCTGAACAATCTGATCCTGTCCATGCCCCATCACTGTCAGTGTGTTTTAGCAGTCTTAGGTGACCATACACTCTAGAAAAGTCAATGTGTGGCACTCTCATCCAGTTTGACATGTTTCTATTCACCCCCACCAATATGTCACTTGCTACTCAATCACGATAATTGAGTTTGCATCTCATATGTATAATCAAACTTCCTTTGACATCATTTGCTTTTCTGATGTTCTTGTTTAATAAAAAAAAAAAAGTCAAAGGCTTTTTATTGCTTCTATTAATTTTGAAAGATCCCCTATTTTTTTGTGAGCAGTATGTACATATAAAGAACTCACAAAGCTCAGTAACAAACAAGCAAGCAATTCAATTAAAATATAGGGAGAGGACATGGATATTTCTCCCAAGAAAACACAGAAATGACCAACAGATATATGAAAAAATGCTCATCTTCACTAGCTATTTGAGAAATGCAAATTAAAACTACAATGAGATACTACTTCACACCTGTTAAACTGGCTATTATTCACAATACAGGTAATAACAAGTGTTGGAGAAGCTGTGGAGAGAAAGAAACCCTCATTCACTGTTGGTGGGAATGTAAACTAGTACAACCATTATGGAAGAAAGTATGGTGGGTCTCAAAAAATTAAGACTAGATCTACCATATGACCCAGAAATCCCTATACTGGTATGTACCCCCAAAACTTAAAAACACTGGTATGTAGACACATGCACCCCATGTTCATTGCAGTATTGTTCACAGTGGCCAAGACATAAAAACAACCAAAGTGCCCGATAGAAGATTGGATTAAGAAGATGTGGTACAAATATACCATGGAATTCTACTCAGCCATAAGAAATGACATAGCATTATTTACAACAACATGGATGGACCTTGAGAACATTATATTGAGTGAAATATGAGAAAGCTAAAAACTGTATGATTTCACACATAGGTGGGATACAAAACTGAGACCCATGGACACAGATAAGAGTGCAGTGGTTACCAGGGGAAGGAGATGTGAAGGAGGGAGAGGGAGATTGGGAAAGGATGTAAAGAGCAACAAATATAAGGTGACATAAAATGATTTGATCTTCGGTGGTGGGTATACAACATAATTAACTGTTCAAATGATGTGGAAGATGTTTACCTGAAAGGTATGTACCCTTGTTGATCAATGTCACCCTGTTAAACCTAATTTTCTTAAATAAAGAAAAAAAGTGGAGTGACACTTGTCTTGTTCCTGATTTTTGAGAAAAAATTTTCAGTTTTTCATCATTTAGTAGGCTATTGGTTGATAGTTAGTCATATATGGCCTTTATTGTGTTGAGGTCCTTTCCTTGCATACCCATTTTACTGAGTGTTTCCAACATAACTGGGTGTTGTTTCTTATCAAATAATTTTCTGCTTCTACTGATATGGTCAAACAATTTTTATCCTTTGTTTTCTTGATACGGTATATTATATTCATCAATTTGACCATGGTATACCATACTTGTGCTCCTGAAATGAATCACAGTTGATTATGATGTATTATTTTTTAATGTGTTGTTGTATTCAATTTGCTAGTATTTTGTTTAGGATTTTTGCATCTGTATTTATTAGAGATATTGGTCTGTAGTTTTTAGTTTTTACATTGTCCTTGCCATGTTTTGGTATCAGAATTATGTTGGCCTCATAAAATCTCTTAGGGTATATTGCTGCTTTCTCTATTTTTTTGGAAGAATTTGAAGATTGGTACCAAATTTTCTTTGAATGTTTGGTAGAAGTCACTAGTAGAGCCATCTGGTCCTGGACTTTTATTTTGGGGGAGGTTTTTGATAGTTGTTTCTATTTTTTCCTTATTTAGATTTTCCACTTCTTTGTGACTCAGGATAGGAAGATTGTATATTTCTAGAATTTATCCATTTCATCTAGATTGTTGAATTTGGTGGCATATGACTTTTCATAGTATTCTAGTATTATCCTTTATCTATGAGGTCTGTGATAATTTCTCTTTCATTTCAAATTTTGTTTATATGAATCCTTTATCTTTTTTTTTAGTAAGTCTCACCAGGGGGTTGTCAATTTTATTCACCAAAGAACTAGCTCTTCATTGTATTTTTTCTAGTTTTTGTTGTTGTTCTCTCTTTTAGTTCTGCTCTAATTTTTACTATTTCCTTTCTTCTGCTGACTTTAGGTTGCCTTTGATCTTGTCTAGTTCTAAGATGTGGTGTTATGCTGTTTACTTGGGACCTCTCTCGTTTTTTCCATACAATCCTGTAATAATATAAACTTCCCTCTTATTACTGCTTTCACTGCATCCCAGAAGTTTTGATATCTCATATTGTCATTCTTGTCTATATATTTTTTATCTCTGCTTTTATTTCTTCTTTTGCCCAGTCATTTTAGAAGTACGTTGTTTAATTCCCACATTTTTGTGAGTTTCTTTACTTCCTTTTTCAGCTGAATTCCAATTTCAAAGCCTATGGTCAGAGAATATATTTAGTATGATTTCAATCTTTCTGAATTTGTTGATGTTAGTTTTGTGGCCCAACATATGGTCTATCCTCAAGAATATTCCATGCACACTGGTAAAAATGTATACTCTGATGTTCTGGAATGAAATGTTCTGTAAATGTCCATTATGTCCATTTGGTCTAGTGATTCATTTAAGGCCAATATTTCTTTACTAATTTTCTGTTTTGATGATCTATCTAAAGCTGTCAATGGTGTGTTCAAATCTCCAAGTATGATTGTGTTGTCTCTTTCTATTTTTAGATCAGCTTATAGATGTCACTTTGAGTTTTCTTTTCTCCTTGCAGCTTAAATGTGTCTCTTGAAGGCAAGTTTGCTATTTGAGCCTGCTACTTTGCTGAGTTCATTTCATTTACTCTTAGGGTAATTATTGATGCTTTAAAATTTCCTATAGTCTTTTTTTAATATAGCTGTGTCTCCTTTGTTTTTTTTCCCTGTGTTTCTGTCAGTTGTTTTTGTTTGGTGGTATTTAATGCTTCTTTCTTCCATTTCTTTTTTAAGCTATGTATTCCATTTTTAGCTTTCTCATGGTTGATTGCTATTATGTTATTAAGAAAAAAGGTTTCATATATACAATAGTTCTTTGTCTTATAAGTGCTTTTGCACTCCCTCCTCCTTTGCTACTTCAGAGCTTTATCCTCTTCTTATATTGTAACCTTCTTGGAGCTATTACTAGTTCTTTTGTGTCTTGTTCTTTGTATCTGGTAGACTAATCCTCTTGAATATTTTCTGCATGGGAATTTTCTGGTGATAAATTCCCTCAGCTTTTTTATGTCTGAAAAAGTTTTTATTTCTCCTTTATATCTGAAGAACAAATATGATGAATATAGTGTTCATGGCTGGTAATACCAAGCTGTCAAGACTTTGAATATTTGGGTCCACTTTCTTCTGGCTTGTCGAGTTTCTGCTGAGAAGTCTGGTGACAACCTGATGGACCTTGCTTTATGTTGTTCTTTTTCCCTAGTTGCCTTGAGGATTCTTTTGACATTTTTATTACAATGTGCCCTGGAGAAAGCCTGTTTTAATTGAGGTAACTCAGCACTGTTTGCTTCTTGGATTAAAGGATCTAAAACTTTATATAGACTTGGGAAGTTCTCATCAATTATTTGTCTAAATAGAATCTCCATTCCCCTCTCCCTCTGTTCTTCTTTGAAATACCCATTATTTTTATTTTGCTCTGATGGAGTCAGACAATTCTTATAGAGCTCTGTCAATTTATTAAAATTCTTGAGTATCTTTCTTCTCTCTACTATACTATCTCTATTTGCCTGTCTTTGATGTCACTGATTCTTTCCTCTATCTAGCCTGTTCTATTAGCTAAACCTGTAGCTCATTTTTCGATTCATATAGTAAGTTCTTCAGCTCTAAAGTTTCAAACTCTTTGGTGAGGTCTATGCTTTGTTTTCTGAGCTCATAAAGTTGCCTATCAGTTTTCTTACATCTCACTGAGTATATTCAGAACTTCAAGTTTGAATTCTTTATCATTTAACTCCAAAGTTTCCATATGATTGAGATTGCTTTCTAGATTTTTAAAATTTTCTTTCTAAACTGCATCTCTTTCTTGGTATTCATGGTGTTCCTTTTTTTCTGCCTTGAGAGCAATTGAGAGTAGTACTGGTAAGAAATCACACAAAAAATAATAAAGAATGATAAAGATATTAAAAATAAATCTAAAAATAAAGATTAAAAAACAGTACTACAGGCCCTGGCCAGTTGGCTCAGTGGTAGAGCGTCGGCCTGGCGTGCGGGGGCCCCAGGTTCGATTCCCGGCCAGGGCACGTAGGAGAAGCGTCCATTTGCTTCTCCACCCCCACCCCCTCCTTCCTCTCTGTCTCTCTCTTCCCCTCCCGCAGCCGAGGCTCCATTCGAGCAAAGATGGCCCGGGCGCTGGGGATGGCTCCTTGGCCTCTGCCCCAGGTGCTAGAGTGGCTCTGGTCATGGCAGAGCGATGCCCCAGAGGGGAAGAGCATTGCCCCCTGGTGGGCAGAGCGTAGCCCCTGGTGGGCATGCCGGGTGGATCCCGGTCGGGCGCATGCGGGAGTCTGACTGTCTCTCCCCGTTTCCAGCTTCAGAAAGAAAAAATAAATAAATAAGTAAATAAAAATTAAAATAATAAAAAAACACTACAAAAAGAAACAAAATCCAAAATTATAATAAAAACAGAATCAACAACAAAAAAATTAAACAAAAAGAAAATATTTCCAAGAGGTGTTTCTTTTTCCAGCAGGTGGTGCTAGATTATAAGTTTTAGCTTGTAACATCCCAGTCAAAACTCTGATGAGAATGTGCTGTGACAAAGGTGGAGGCAGGGCTGCAGTCACAATGAATGGTGGGACTTGTGAGAGATTTACGGCTTTGGCAGTGGTGATCTCAGGCCTTCAGGTGTTCCTCTCCTCCTTGTGTCCCAACAGAGCAGGGGATCACAGACAGAGCACCTGTTCTTCAGCTGTGGGGTATGTCTCTGCCACTCTCTGTACCAGTGAGGGGAGGTAGGAGGTATCTAGGAGGCTGGGGTGTCACATTTTATATTTTTCTGCCTCTGTCCAAATTCAGGCTGTTGGTAGACCTTGGGAACACTGGCAGTGACCCCATGGTCTGGTGCTTTGGTTCAGCATTACACTAAATTTCCCCCCAATCTCTCTGTTCCAGCAGAGGACCGTCACTTTGGGTTTCTCCCCTCTCCAGAGCCCTGGCAGACAAAAACCCAGACAATCTTGCCTTCTCCCAGCTCTGGAGCCTGACCGCAAGTGCTTATCTTTTGCCTCATTTTTTACTCTTTCCATCTTTAGTTGATAGGTGCTCACATCTTTCAGGCAAGCCCAGCTGTGGTTCCTTCAGTTATGGCCGTTCAATTTGTTGAAACTTCAAGGAGAGAGATCAAGTTTATCTCTTACACTGCCATTTCTGACATCATTTTCCAATCTCTCAAAATCACTTTGTCATTGTATATTTGTCCCTGTTTACCCCCACCTCCTTCCCCTGATAACCACTTTATTTTTACTTATGTCTGTAGTCTCATTTTTATATCCCACCTATGTGTGAAATCATATAGTTCCTAGCTTTTGCTGATTCACTTATTTCACTTAGTATAATGTTATCAAGGTCCATCTGTAGTGTTGTAAATGGCAATGTCATCATATGGCTAAGTAGTCTATTGAATATATATACTACATCTTCTTTATCTAATCCTCTATTGAGGGACACTTTGGTTGTTTCCAGGGAATTCTTATTAATGGGAGAGACTTGACCTTGTTTGTAAGTTAATGGAAATGTTCTAATTTGAAGGAAGAAACAATACGTAAGAGGAATAATTTGGTAGAATAACATTCTTGAGATGGCTAGAGGGGTTAGAGCTCACAGCAGAGGTTGAGGAGTGGGAACTGACCTTTTTGCTAACATAGGGAAGAAAGTATAGAGGAATGGTTGCTCATTTTCTGGCAGATGAAGGTCCAAGATTTTAAAGCAATCTTTCCTTCCTAAAATGAAATCTCATTTCTACTTTGCCTTATAACATTTCCTCTCATATTCTGGCAGTTGGTTGGTTGTCTATTTCCAGTGTGGTTGTGAGTTTTCACCTTAATGCCATTGAGTATTTTAGTGAGAAGCTGGAATAAGCTTCAAAAGGAAGTTATTAATAAGACACCATAAAATGATATTTCTGTATTCTCAAGTTTTATATTCAAGTAATTAAACCACATGAAGTTTATGACATATGCAGAAAGTCTAACACTTTCCCCAAATTGCTAGCCAGTTATTCTCATACCATTTCAATATCTGAGTACCTAGTAATTTCTGTGTGATATGAAAAATAAATGAGAAATCATCTTTCTCAAAGACCTTAGAATTTAGGCAAGAATTAATATACCAATGAGTATAATAGGAGATGTAACGAAGTAAGACCAGAAATCCAATTACCATTAGTAGTTCAAGCACAGAGAGATTACATTTTTCTGGATTCTTAAGAAAGACTAGATTTGATAGGGGGCAATACAAGGTTGGAGACAGGGGGAGGGACTTAGAGAAGTAAGGCAGTCCAGGAAGAGGCACAAGTATGAGCAAAGGTTCAAGTGATAAACCACAGGATGTCTTTGGGAAATAAGGTAAATTATGGTGGATGGTAACTAATGCTATAGAGTTTATACTTCAGTTAGAAGATCAGAAAACACATTGATCTAGAGATAGTATGGAGGCTCAAAAATAGTTGATTCAAGCACAACTTGGAGAGAATTAACAATGTAGTTGAGGTTGATGAAACAAAAGTTATGAGCAGTAAAAGTTTATTTTAAAAATCAAGAATATGTACTATTTTACATATGGAAAAATTTCAGTAGACTTCAGTTCCTCACTATTCCAATAAGCAGAGTTTTATATGGATGTTTAGGGCATAAACTTCTCTACAAAAGCTCATTACAGTCCAAATAGGTGGGGTATTAGCAAAAAACAAACAAAAAAAGATTGTCCAAAGACTGTATACTTTCCTGAAAAGCTGCGCTTGCTTATGAGAGCATAGTGCATCAGGATGGCTGTTGTAGGTTCTGAACATTTGAGAAAAGCATTAGAGCGGGGAACTTGTTCAAAAGGGAGCTTAGGTGACCTTTTTAGGAACACACTTTTGTTTGTCTGAGGAGGACTTTTTTCTCACCTTATACCCTGTCCTTGTTTCAGTCATATGGGCTTTTTCTCTGGGTGGGGGCCTCCTGCTATTCTTGTCTATCTCACTGAGCTCAGAGCCAAACCACTGCCTTACTATATCTCTGTCTTTCCTATCTTTTATAATCTGTTCTCTCTTCCCATCAAAGGGGTGTCATTCTCTGGGAAGGAAGAATGAGAAAAGCTACATATTCTATTTATCCCAGGATTTTGCTTTGTTTTTTTCCCCCACATATCTTTGATGCCATCTGGCCTTTCCTTCTGAGGAGGCTAAGATGACCAAGGGAACAGTACTGTATGGAAACTCCTCAAAAAATTAAGAATAGAGTTACTGTATGACCCAGTAACCCCTGTTCTGTGTATCTACCCCAAATAACTTGAAACATTTATTTACAAATATGTATGCACCTGTGTTTGTTGCAGCATTACACATGGTGGCCAAGACATACAAACAACTGAAATGCCCTTAAATAGATGATTGGATAAAAATGATATGGTACATATATAAAATTGAATACTCAGCCATAAAAAAAGAATACTGCCATTTGTGACATATGAATAGATCTTTTAAAAATTTTTATTATGTATTAGTTTCAGGTGTACAACTTACTCTACATAGTGTTCCCCTCTATATTTCCAATATCCCAAATGGCACCATGCATAGTTATTAGAATATCACTGGGATCTTGAAAATATCATGTTAAGCAAAATGAATTAGATAGAAAAAGAACCATATGATTTCATTCATGTGTGGGATATAAAACTGAAAGCAACAAATGAACAAACAAGATATACAAAAACTCAGACACAGGTAACAGTATGGTAGTTAACAGAGAGGAGGGGGCAGGGGTAGTAAACAGTAAAGGGGGACAAACAGTGATGGAAGATTTGACTGTGTGGCGAGCACACAATGCAACACAAAGATGTATCACAGAATTGTACACTTGAAACCTATACAATCTTATCAACAAATGTCACCCCAATAAATTTAAGAAATCAACAATAAAAGGCTACAGCTTATATGGTGTTTCCCCCATAACTCCCTCTCTGGTGGTTTCAGCCCCGTCGTCCCCATTCTGACGTTCTAGTGTCAGCTACTGCCATATCCACGATTCCCCTTTGTCTTGAAGCTGAAATAAATTTAGAGAAAAGGGGAAAGAAGGCCCATTTGTTTCTCTGATGTCACATTGAAGGGCTTCTAGGTCAATGTGTATTCTTTTAGCTTCACAGGCTCAGTAGTATGAAAAGAAGAGCAGGACAGGCTCCACTTGTTTGGATCAGGAACTTCACTTTTCAGCCTCTACCCCTCAAAGTCCATTCTTCCTAAGGCATGAACTGGTTCAGGGTGTTTTCTTTTCCCAGAGCAAGCCCATTCTATTACCTTTCATTTTCCCTTAATCCAATTGACCTTTCCCTCTATAAAGAAATCAGTCTG
Organism: Saccopteryx leptura; assembly: GCF_036850995.1. Lineage (NCBI taxonomy): Eukaryota > Metazoa > Chordata > Mammalia > Chiroptera > Emballonuridae > Saccopteryx > Saccopteryx leptura. Next base: position 284,374,984 of record NC_089504.1, read on the forward strand.
ATGAAGGGGAATGAAACTGTACTGGGGGAAAAGAAAGCAATGAAACCATGAGAAACAGAAAATGTATTATTTTTTTTAATTTTTTTTTATTTATTCATTTCTTTTTAGAGAGGAGAGAGAGGAGAAAGAGACAGAGAGAGATGGGGAGGAGCTGGAAGCATCAACTCCCATATGTGCCTTGACCAGGCAAGCCCAGGGTTTCGAACCGGCGACCTCAGCATTTCCAGGTCGACGCTTTATCCACTGTGCCACCACAGGTCAGGCCTGTATTATTATTTTAATAGCTATGTAAAAACTGGAGCCCTGAGAAGCTGCAAAAGGATTTTCCCAACTAACTTGTGCATCCCTGTATGACAAGTACCAAATGAGAGTAGCACATCTAGGAGAACAAAATTAGAATTCAGAAAAAAGGCACACCAGATCCTGACTCCTCTCTGAAATACTCTATTACACTAGTTCTGAGCAAAAATCTTCATAGCTGGTTACTGAAAGCTAGATCTGATACTGGGCCAATTGTTAAGGCACCAGTTGTCCTGAGGAGGAAGATGAGTACTGTGAAGGAGGGATGGCAGCTTTGTTTCTAGGAAAGTAATAACTGATTAAGGGTAGTCAAGGAAGATACATTTCATCACTTTTACATCAACTTCGCTAAAAATACTAGTTGTCTAGTTTAGTAATTGTTGGAATAACCACTCCAGTAGTATGCCTTTAAGTCCCTTTCACCATGTCAAACCCTTCAGATGTTGTTAGTACATATCACAGCTATTGTTGATATACCAGAATACTTCTGATACTGTTTGAATTGTGCAAGCATATAAAACATGACCTCTCAGCTTAGTTTTTCTAGTGATTTAACTACGTTGAAAATCACCACTAAGAATTTCAGTAAATAAACAGATATAGTTTCTATATGATTATAACATTTGTAGGTCAATCAATTTAGCTTCTTCTAGTGATTTTGGAATTAGTGTAGTAGTTTGAACAATTCTAACTCACAAAACAAAGAGGTTATTATAAGAAAATACTAGTGTAGCTAAACTAGATTATATCCTAATGGTCAAAATGAATTTCACAGCGCTCCTTAAGAATATATTGAATAGGTTCAGAAATTAAGTAATTCACTTGTTTATATTAGGGAACTTGAGTGAAGTTCCTAGAATCAGGCCTTCCTCTAGAGCAGGGGTCTCAAACTTGCGGCCCAAGGGCCGCATGCGGCCCGCCGAACAATTTTGTGCGGCCCGCAGACTAATCCACGAAGTTCAAAATATTTTGGATAAAATTAAGTAAGCCTAGGGGCCTACTTGTATTTTTCATTTCTCTAGCATCCTAGCTAGATATTAGCTTAGTTAACAGCAGTTGTGATGCAAACTACAGTTTCTGGTCGTTTTGTGACACTGAGTAAACTGCACGTACGATTGTGCTTGTTGTACTGATTTTTTTTTGTTTTCAACTGCAGTGAGAAAAGTGTTGCATAACAGTTGCCTTTTGTAGACCTAGTGCGGCCCGCCGAATGGCTGTGATCTTGCTCTGCGGCCCACATGCTGAGTTGAGTTTGAGACCCCTGCTCTAGAGGCATGAAGGAGCTCTAGAGAAGTGATGTAAAAAAGATTCACTATGTTACCAAATAAAAATTGCAATTGACTCCTCCCTTCATGTAGCTTTCAATCTATCTTGTTGGCACATAGAAAGGCTTGGATGTATTTGTCTCCTTTGATATAAACAAGTTAGAAAGTGCTTCTTAGATTTTCTCTCATTAAAGAGGGGCAGAGTAAAAACTGTGGCTGAGGAGGAGTTGGCCTTGGATTAAAAAGTGCTACCAGAAAATGTAAGACATTTTTCATTTTGAGCTGAGGGAACATTATTAGAGTAACAAAAGGATACATGTAAGTTGGAATGCCTTTTGCAGCCAAGTATTTCCGTATAAGGCGCTCAGTACCATACCAGTTAAAACCTTTTGTGGCATGTCCAAGGCGTGGAAGGTGGACACTTGCTGTTGAAAAGAAAAAAAGAATAGATTATGATGTCTTTCTTCATCAAAAATTGGTTAAGGGAAAAAAAAAATTGATTAAGGGAAAAACATCTTTAATTCATTAATAGGTATAATACACAGGAAAAAATAATCTTTAGCCACTCTGTGGTTTCTAATGGACCAAATGTATAAAATCATGGTGCATCCCATTCAAAGCATAGAATTATAATGTCAAAAATACTCTGGGGATGGAAGGATGGAATACTATGCAGCTGTGAAAAAGAAGGAAATCTTTCCTTTTGCAATGGCATGGATGGACCTGGAGACTATTATGCTAAGTGAAATAAGCCAGGCAAAGAAAGAAAAATATCATATGATTTTACTTAAATGTGGAATCTAATGAACAAAGTGAACTGAGGAATGGAATAGAGGTAGAGGTGGGGTCACAAGGACCAGAGGGACAGCTGTCAGAGGGAAGGGGGATGAAGGGATGGGATCGGAGAAGGTGAAGGGATTAGTGAAATTATATATATATTTCACTATATATATATATAACACAGATTATATATATATAATTATATATATTATATAACATATAACACAGAGATACAGATAACAGGACAGCAAAGCCCTGAGGGAAAGGGGGAGGGAGTTAGGGGGAGACGAGGAAAAAGGGGTGTAAATAGGGACACGAGGGTGGGGGGGAAGGTGTTATATTCAGTGAGACACTTGAATCCAATTTAACACAATAAATTAAAATTAATTAAAAAAATATTCTGGGGAGGTACTGCTAGGGAAAAAAATTCAATTCACAAGGACCGAAGGCCCTAAAAATAAGTAAGTACATAGGAAACAGAATATGATCAATGGTCAAGATGTAATTAAAATAAGCAAAGATTCTTAAAAAGTCAATCAGTTCAACAAACTCTGAGATATACTGGGTTTGGAAACAACACTAAAATACGGTTTTTGACAGAGAAATATCTGCTGATGTGGACTATGATTCTCCAAGAGAGGACATAATAAACAGCATTTCCCAACTACATATGACCACTTTACTTTATCTCTGGTGCTCTGCTTCATCATCTGTAAAATCGTGATATAAATACCCCTGTGGGTGTGGATGGTATGCAGAGATCATGGATACAGAAGTGATTTTGAAAGGAAAAAGAGCTTCACAAATACAAGATGACAAGGTAGTTACTTCTGTCGCTTCTCATATCAGGACTTACCTTTACCAGGTAGATTAAATGAGTTCTTGACATTTCTCACCTCAGCTTAAAAATCACACTGCATGCTTGGGAACAGAAATACATCTACTTCTGAGAATAGATGTAAGAACTTACCTTTCTTTTTCTTTGCTGCTAAAAATATCTTCTTCAGGCCCTCTTCCAGGGCTGCCATCTTAATGCCAGACAGGACATTGGAGCAATCACGGTGCTGAGCCACAATTAAGGCCAACTAAGGAGAAACCATCATTAATGGCTGACATGGCATGAGATGGCTACATAGTCAACTAAGTGACCTGCCCTTGAATAGAGTGTGCACAATCCTCCAATAGGAACAACCCCTTATGGATCACTCAGATGTTAGCTTTCAATGCTCTGCCTGAACAGTCATATATTAGCAAGCCGACGATTTCACACACCACTGTAATTGCTCTATTTTGTGGTACCTTTACATAAGCTTTCATTACTCTTTTTAAGATATGTTAAAACATGAGTCCAAGACATGCTAGCCTTTCTAAATGCTCTCAAGGATAAAAAAGGAATTTTTTATAAAAGTCTTTTGAGGAGCAGAAAGGTCTTTTGGGGTTCTTTTACTCGAGCCCACTATCTGGTGATCAAGTAAGCTCTGGTTACGAGGATAAGCAGCCATTCTATCTCTGTTCAAAATGCTAAATATCTCCCACCTCCTAACCTAAGTGGAGGAGGAGAACGGGAGAGAATGTCAGGGAATATCTGGGACTGACATCACTAGTTACATCATAGTCACGGTATCCTACTCACTGTAAACATTTCATGAGTCACTGGATTCTGAGCTTCTTATACACAACCACTGTGTCATTTTTATTTTTTAGCATTTTAGAAATAACTGAATTACTGAACAAGCAGAAACCACTTTGCTGTTAGGCACACGGAACAGTAGCCTCAAGAAATGTGTGAGACTAATGAGATTGGTGACATCAGAGTAATGGTGGTATGAGAGATACTCCTGATCTCTCCCCTTGAAATTTCAACAAATTCAACAACTATAATGCAGTGAAGTTTCCCCAGCTGGGCTCACAGGCATACTTGAAAGATCCACGTACCAAATGAACTAAAGAGGGGAAAGGTTGAAAAGGTGGGGGGGCGGAAGATAAAATGCATTTGAGGTTGGCTCTGGAGAGGAGACAAATCAAAGTGACTGGTTTTTTTTTCTCTGCCAGTCTATGGGGAAGAGAGAAGCTCGGGCTGTCTGGGTTTTGTCTGAGAGGTAGGAAGAGGGAAACCAGGAGTGACTAGGTTTCCTTCTGCCTGGAGAAACAGTGAGATAGAGGGGCACAGGGGAAGATACAAAACCCAAGTGGTGGCAGAGCATGGGGTCATGGCCAATGTTCCCATGGTCTGCCTGCAGCCTGTGCTTAGCACAGAGACAGAAAAAACTAAAGTGCATCCCTACCCCCAGCCTCCCAGATCCCACCTCCCTCACCTCACAGGTACAGAAAGTGGCAGAGATAAACCCCACAGCTAGCTATCCAGAGACACTCTTTCCCCAGAAGAACATAGGTGCTCCACATCTGGTCCCCTGGTCTGTTGAGATGTGAGGAGCACCTGGAGGCCTGAGATTGCCATTGCTAGAGCCTTAAAGCCAGAAAGCCTAAGCCAGAAAGCAGAAGCCATAAAACCCTCCCTAACAACATGTCCCACCCACCAATGTGATCATGGCCCTGCCCACATCATTGTGACAGCAACATCTCAGTGGAGAACAACCCAGGAATTTCACAGGGCTAAAACTTGTAACAGCAACACCTGCTGGAAAAAAACAGTAACCTCTCAAAACAAATTTATTTTTCCTTTTCTTTCATATTTTCCTTTTGTCCTTCTTTTTCTTATTTTTCTTTTTCATTTCATTTTCTTTAATTTTTATATCTCATTCTTATTTTATGTGTATTTTCTGTTTTAGATTTTTTGAGTTTACAATCTGTTTTCTGTGGTTTTTCTTTATTAGTTATTATTTTTAAAACTTTAATATTTTATTGTAGTTTTTTATTTTAATTTTTCATTTTTTGTTGTTTTTGTTAGAATGTTTAACAATACCATTCTCAAATGCCATCAAGGAAGAAGAAACCAAATACCATGGCTACACAAGACAGAGACATAGCTCAGAAAGAAAATGAAAAATCTCTAGAACAATAATCTCAATCACATGGAAATCTTGGAGTTAAATGATAGATAATTCAAAAATTGAAGTTCTGATAATACTCAACGAGATGTGAGAAAACACCAACAGGCAACTTAATGAGCCCACCAAAGAGACTAAAACTCTAAAAACAGAGATGAAGAACTCAATACATGAATTGAAAACAGGCAGAAAAATTAGCTAATATAACAAGTCAGATAGAGGAAAGAATCAGTGACATCAAAGAGAGGCAACTAGAGAGATACTAAAGATAGAAGAGACTCATGAATTAAAAAAAAAAAAAATGAAAGCTCAACAAGAATTGTCTGTCTCCATCAGAAAAAGTGATATAAGAATAATTGGTACAGGGGATCCTTGAGTTACAACAGTCTCAATATACAACATTTAAAGTTTATAATGCTAACTCTCATAAAAACTTTTAAAAATTGAGATGTGAGTGTTTCAGTTATTCTGGATGGATGCCTTGCAATAATATGTCATCAACCTTCCAGACAAACCTGGAATGATTCTTTTTTTTTTTTAACAGAGAGAGTCAGAGAGAGGGATAGAGAGGGACAGACAGACAGGAACAGAGAGAGATGAGAAGCATCAATCATCAGTTTTTCGTTGCGACACTTTAGTTATTCATTGATTGCTTTCTCATATGTGCCTTGACCATGGGCCTTCAGCAGACTGAGTAACCCCTTGCTCAAGCCAGTGACCTTGGGTCCAAGCTGGTAAGCTTTGCTCAAACCAGATGAGCCTGCGCTCAAGCTGGCGACCTTGGGGGTCTCGAACCTGGGCCCTCTGCATCCCAGTCCGATGCTCTATCCACTGCGCCACTGCCTAGTCAGGCTGGAACAATTCTTTAAGAATAGATCTGCAACAGATCCTGTACCCTCTACATAAGCTGCTTCTCAAAATGAAACACCTGTAGTACAGGTAGAATCATCTCCAGCATCTCCTGCATGTTCCTTAGACAATCCTGATTCACCTGACCCAGTATCTCCAGCACCTTCTGCTGGTTCTCCTGCCTCTTCAGCTTCCTCCTCCCAATAGGTCACTCTCTCTACCCTGCAATGTCCCTTCCAGTGTGCAAGCCAACCACAGAAATAAAGGTAAGAAATTTTTATACTAAATTTTTTTGTCATTTTTTCTTTTACTACAGTACAGTGCCATTCATGACACTATGGATAGACCTTGAGAACATTATACTGAATGAAATAAGTAAGAACAGAAAAAGCTAAGAACTATGAGGAAATTCCAAGATAGCAACAGAGGTACATGTTCCAACTGCCACCTTCCAGGACCAAATTGGATTACAACTTAATTTAAGAACAATCATCTTGAAAAACCAACATTGGACCAAACAAAGAGGAGTCTATAAACAAGGCTCACAGAAGAAGCCAGAAGACTGGTAGGAAAGGCAGAGACATGGAATGGCTGCCCCAGGCCCAGGAGTGAGCAGTAGCAGAGGATCCCAAGGGATTCTCACTGTGAGGAGGTTCGCCCTGAGAAGGGAGTGTCCTAAGCCTCAGGCCAGGTGCCCCAGCCTAGAGCCCAAGAGCCAAGAGGTGTCCACACAGCATTTGGCAATTAAAATAACAGAGGTTTCTGTATGTGAGAAAGAGACACAGGTTCCATCTTAAAGGGCCAGTGCAGAAGGTCTCATTCACAGCCACTTACCCAGGGCTCCGGCAGAGGGAGGGCTGGGAGAGCTGAAAGGACTAGAGTTGCATGAGGAGAGTGTGAAGTTGGTGGCTCAGGAAGAGACACTGTGGGGGACAGCCACCAGAACCTCTGTGCTGAGTCACTCTCCAATACCACAGTTATCATCCTTCTTGGGTGGAGCAGTCCCCGTCAAGCAGCATCAGCCGGGGGGGGAAAGCAATTGCCCCACCCTTGGGAGTCTCTCTTGTTCCACCCCATGGAGAATGGGCCATTCTGAGAAGTCAGCTAGAAAGCAGGGACATGTAAGTGAATCAGTTTTCCAGTACCAAGGCCAGACCTTGTCCCTGCACTCTCTCAAGCCTATGACTGGTGCTTCCCCCTCAAAGGAGATTCAGTAGAAACTCCAGACTGTGAGCAGACCACATATCTCGGTCTCAGAGGCCACCTCCACTGGACTCCTGGGTCCACACCCTACTGAGGTCTGTGAAAAAAGTCTGGACAGACTGACACCTAGGGCCAAACCATACCCACCAACCTTCCTAATCCCTGAATTGTCTGAGGCTCTAGACTCTACCAGAGATTTTTTTCAGTGGCCGAGCCCAACAAGCAGAGAGAGGCTGAAGGAGGCAGAGCTCGGGGAACCTTGGCCTTTTGCTGACTTTCCCCCAGGCCCAGTGTGGGTAAAAGCCAGCCTAGGTCTGTGACTTGGTATTTGCATGTGCACCTGAGCCGAGCAGAGATAGCCACAAACTCTGGATTGCTTGTAGCTCAAAGAAGGTTGCTGACAGTCACAGGCAGTATCTCCCAATGGTCTGGGCCAGGTTCTATCCAGGGAGGCCCTGGGCTGACAGATCCAGTAACCAGCTGCAGAGAGCATCAGTTCAGAACCTAACAACCCTTGCTAGTGGTGTGTCCTAAGGAAAGGTTCCTCATACCAAGTCCAGCTGAGGCAAGTTCCACTATATGTGATTAGCACCAGCACAGTGGCTCATGTACATTGGACAGAGTAGAACTTCACAGTCAGCAGGAACACGTGCTGGATATCATGCCCCGCTGGGCTAGGTTCAACAGGGGTAAGGTAGAAAGTGGCTAGGAGCACAGACATTTAAAGTGTGGGTCCCCATAAGTCCATTGCTGGGTCTAGTCGAAGGGCTTAGCCAGGTTTGAGGAGGGGGGGGGCACAGTCAGCCCCAGGAGAGGACTCTCTCAGTCTTCCTCCCTGAGGATCTCACCAGCTTGAAAGACTTCAGCAGAGGGGACTGTTAGCCCCACCCAATCTGAACCTGCTGCTCGCCTTCCTAGGGAGAAACAAAATTTGAGTATCCAGAAGTGGCTGAGGGATTAGGCTCTAGAGTAGGGACCGCTTTCCCCTTACTAAGCTCCTGACCAAGAGACCCCTGATGTAGGGGGTCCCACTAATGCTGCATTCCCTACTTCAGCTGCTCTAACTCACCAAGCTTGCTACCTGTAGAGGGGTTGATTGAGTGAGGCCAGTCTGAGCCCACACTATAGTCTTTCTACAGAATACTCTGTGGGAAGACCTGCAAGCAGCAAGAGGAGGAGGTGAAGCAGAAAAGTGGAGACAAATCTTATGGAGCTTGGGGCTTTTACAGAGCAGCTGTCAGCTCTAAGCAGGAGGAAGCTGAACTTTATACACGTTGGCCCCTTCCACACTACCCAGGCACAGAAAATGCAGACACAAACAGTAAATAGAGCAGTAGCTCCAGACAGGTAGCCCACGGAAGTTTACAAACAATGGCTGATGCCAACCAAAGAAGACCTAGAACCAACACAATCTGTAGTGCATGGCAGACAACACTGACCCTAGACTCAGCTAACTACACAAGCAGCACGCACAAAGGTGGAGTCCACCAGGCACCAGACACTGTGGAGAATAACTACACCCAACAGGACAGACACTACTACACAGTGTCTAATACACATGATCAAGGTTGACCCTTAGGAGCCAGCCAGCTTGAAGGGATAACAGCATCCACAAAAGGATCAACTGCATTCAATACTCACATACAATCGGAGGGAAAATACTACCCTCAACAAGCATTCCTAGAACAAGGAAATCAGGTGGCCTGGAGGTCGGTACCACTGAGCCCATCTTCCTCATAGACACCACAACAAAATTCAAAGTCAGACAGCACTATCAAATACACAGACAAAATGGGCAAAGAAATATGACCAAAAGGAATCAAGAGAAATCACCAGAAAAAGAACTAATTTAAATGGAAGTTACCACATTACCAAATGCAGAGTTTAAAATAGTGATTTTTAGGATGCTCAAGGATCTTAGAGCAACATTGGATGGTCACAATAAAAACTTAAAAAAAGAGCAAACATCAAAAAGGACATTGAAATCATAAACAAAAACTAGTCAAAAATGACAAATACAATATCAGAAATGAAGTCTGCATTAGAAGGAATCAACATGAAAGCTGGAATGCCCACTAGTGGGCGGGAGAGACCAGGTTGACCAGCACTGCAAAAGTGGGCGGTTTTTATAAAAAGGTGTGCCATCACAGGAATAGACACTTCTCCAAAGAGGACATACAGATGGCCAATAGGCATATGAAAAAATGTTCAACGTCACTAATCATTAGAGAAATGCAAATTAAAACCACAATGAGATACTACCTCACACCTGTCAGAATGTCACTCATTAACAAATCAACACACAATAAGTGCTGCCGAGAGTGTGGAGAAAAGGGAACCCTCCTGCACTGATGGTGAGAATGCAGACTTGTGCAGCCACTGTGGAAAACAGTGGGCATTTCCTCAGAAAATTAAAAATGGAACTGCCTTTTAACCCAGCTATCCCACAATTAGGAATATGCCCTAAGAATACCAAAACACTGATTCTAAAGAAGATATGCACCCCCATGTTTATGGCAGCATTGTTTACAATAGCCAAAATCTGGAAACAGCCCAAGGGTCTGTCAGTGGATGAGTGGATTAAAAAGCTGTGGCATATATACAGAATGGAATATGACATAGCTGTGAAAAAGAAGGAAATCTTATCTTTTGTGATGGCATGGATGGACCTGGAGATTATTATGCTAAGTGAAATAAGCCAGGCAAAGAAAGAAAAATATCATATGATCTCACTTATATGTGGAATCTAATGAACAAGGTGAGCTGAGGAATGGAATAGAGGCAGAGGTAGGGTCACAGGAACCAGAGGGACAGCAGACAGAGAGAAGGAGGATGAGGGAATGGGATCAGAGAAGATGAAGGCATTAGTAAAATTATATATACATAACAAATAGATACGGACAACAGGACAGCGAATCTCAGAAGGAATGAGAGGAGGGAGTTAAGGGTGGGAGGGGTAAAGGGGGTATAATGAGGGGCACGTGGATGGGGGGTGAGGGTGTTATCTTGAGTGGGACACTTGAATCCATGTTAACACAATAAATTAAAAATAATAAAAAGTAAGAAAAAGAAAATCAATGAAGAAAAAAGAACTTTATGATTTCACACATAAGTGGGATATAAAACTGAGGCTCATGGACATAGATAAAAGCAAAGTGGTTACCAGGGGGAGGGGTATGGGGGAAGGGCATTTGGGGAAAGGAGTAAAGAGGGACCAATTATATGGTGACAGAAAATAATCTGACTTTGGATGATGGGTATAAAACATAATCAACAGTTCAAATGTTATAGGAACGTTCCTAAAACCTATGTACTCTTATTGATCAATGTCACCCTGCTAAATTTAATTTTCTAAATAAAATTTTTTAAGAAATGTGCCTCTTGGCCTAGTTTCTAAATGTCTTTTCTAAGTCAGTAATGTTTAGCTCAAATTTTAAATATGAATTTAAGCCTGGAAAAATTTAGGTAGGTGTGATAAATAATAAATATTACAAAAATTCCAAATGGCAGGCAAGTGGGAAACACAAGAATCAAAACAAGAAATTTAGTGCAAGCAGAGGAAATACAGATTGGTTCTTAGATATGGCTGGCTTGAAAACACAATCTTTTATAGAACTTTTCATGTAAGAAATGATGAAACCTCTCGGAGGTTTCAGTCATGTTTTCTTTTTGTTCAGTAAATGTGTACTGAGCATTTCCTATGAGCCATACTGAAGGGATAAAAAAAACCAAAATTAAACTCTTCGCAATTAAGGGCCTGCCTTCTAGGACAGTGGAGGGTAACGTGGAGTAGGGGATGACAGTGCTCCAGAAGCTGAGACAAACAGTATGGTGGTTGGGGGAGTGCAGCAGAAGGTCAAGTTCAACCTGCGTATTGTGGGCTGAATAGTGGTCCCCGAAACTAACATATTGAAGCCCTAATGCTTAGTACTTCAGAATGTGACTGTATCTGAGGTAAGACTTTAAAAAAATAAAAAGGTCTTTAGGGTGGGACCTAATCCAATCTGACTGATGTCCTTATAGTAACAAGAGATTTGGACGCAGAGGAAAGACCATGTGAGGACACAGCACGAAGCTGACCACCTGCAAGCCAAAGAGAGAGGCCTTAGGGGAAACCAACCTTGCCAGCACCTTAGTCTTGGACGTATGGCCTCAAGAACTGTGAGAAAATAAATTTCAGATTTTTAAGCCACCCAGTCTGTGGTCTTTTGGGGCAGCCCTAGCAAACTAATACACAGCTAGAGAGGCCAGTGGGTGCGGGAGAGGTTTCAAGAAGAGGTGATAGGAGTCACATTTTATCTCTGTTAAAGAGATGTGGTTTTTTCACTTACCAAATCTTGCCCTTTGTTTCTTGACTCTTTATCATCAATAGGAAATAAAAGGACACCTCCCAAACTCAAGTCTGAGGTGAAATAAAAAGAAACAACAGAAAGAATATTGAGTTCACTAAGACTGAATCCAATCAGGTATCAAATCTGCATTTTCTCACTCTCCTGGACTAGTCACTGCTTTAGCCAGGTACTCATTTTTTCCTCCTCAAAAAATACTGTTCGACTTTATATTTATTTTACAACAGTTTACTATTTACATTTATTAAATACCCTATTATCCCCTACTACCCCAGGCTTTGTGCTCTAACCCTGGGGATTCAAAGATGAATATAACATTCTCTGTAAGTGCCCTAACTTCTGTCTTTAGAGAGCTCAGTCCTCAAAGTAGCTTCCTGCTCTCAATATAGTGTCACCTGGGCCATTTGAAAGCTGAACCATTTTTGCCTGACATTTATATTTACCACTGTCATTAAGGTAGGACTTAGTTCCCAAAAATACTCAAGTTTTTAAAAATATCATTCCTTCAAAGCCTGGCACAGTACTTTACACATAGAAAGGAATACTTTTTGAATAAAAATTACTTGGCTAAGGAACATATTTATTTCCTGCCTCATGTACAAGGTTTATTTCTTTATTCTCATCCTCCCAGTCCCCCTCCCCTTTGGCAACCATCAGCTTATTTTATGTACCAGTGGGTGTGTTTGTTTTGTTTATTCAGTTGTTTTGTTTTGTTTTTAAATTTCACATGAGTGAAATCATACATATTTGCCTTTCTTTGTTTTGATTTATTTCACTTAGCATAATATCCTCTAGGTCCACCCATGTTGTCACAAATGGCAAAATTTCATTCTTTTTTATTGCTGAGTAATACCTATATGTGTACCACATCCTTTTTAATCCATTCATCTATTGATGAACATTTAGGTTGATTCCGTATCTTGGCTATTACTAATAATACTGAAATAAACATAGTAGAGCATATCTCTTTTTCAAATGAGAGTTTTTGTTTTCTTCAGATAAATATCCAGAAGTGTAATTGCTGAATCATAAGGCAGCTCCATTTTTATTTTTTGAGGACTTTCCATACTGTTTTCTATAGTGGCTGCACAAATTTGCAATCCCACCAACAGTGCACAAGGGTTCCCTTTTCTTTACATCCTCACCAGTACTACTTGTTTGCTCATTTACTTATTGTAGTTTTATTTATTTATTTATTTATTTTGTATTTTTCTGAAGCTGGAAACGGGGAGAGACAGTCAGACAGACTCCCGCATGCGCCCGACCGGGATCCACCCGGCACGCCCACCAGGGGCGACGCTCTGCCCACCAGGGGCGATGCTCTGCCCCTGGGGGGGGGGGTCGCTCTGCCATGACCAGAGCCACTCTAGCGCCTGGGGCAGAGGCCAAGGAGCCATGCCCAGCGCCCGGGCCATCTTTGCTCCAATGGAGCCTTGGCTGCGGGAGGGGAAGAGAGAGACAGAGAGGAAGGAAGGGGGTGGGGGTGGAGAAGCAAATGGGCGCTTCTCCTATGTGCCCTGGCTGGGAATCGAACCTGGGTCCCCCGCACGCCAGGCCGATGCTCTACCGCTGAGCCAACCGGCCAGGGCCTTATTGTGGTTTTAATTTACATTGCCCTGATAATTAACGATGGTGAACATCTATTCATGTCTGCTGGCCATCTGTATGTCCTCTTTGGAAAAATGTCTATTCATTTCCTCTGCCAATTTTTAAATTGGATTGCATGGGATATTTTTAGTGTTAAGTTATGTGAGTTCCTTATATATTGGATATTAACCCTTTATCGGATGTATCATTTGCAAATATCTTCCCCTATTCAGTCAGTTATCTTTTCATTTTGTTAATGGTTTCCTTTGCTGTGCAAAAACTTTTTAGTTTGATGTAATCCCATTTGTTTATTTTCCCTTTTGTTTCCCTTGCCAAGAAGACATATTCAAAAATACAGCAATATCCGAGTTTAGTGCCTATGTTTTCTTCTAGGAGTTTTATGGTTTCAGGCTTTACATTTAAGTCTTTAATCTATTTTGAGTTTATTTTTGTTTATGGTATAAGAAAGTGATCCACTTTCTTTCTTTTGCATGTGTCTTATCCAGTTTTCCCAACACCACTGACTGAAGAGCCTCTACAAACTTATCTATTAGGGTTATCTAATGTGATGGCACAAAATTGTTCATAGTTGTCTCTTATTGTCCTTTGTGTGTTTATAGATTCAGTTATAATTTTCTCCTCTTTCATTTCTTTTTATTTTTTAATTGAGAGGAGGGAGACAGAGAGACAGACTCCCACATGCACCCCAATCGGGATCCACCCGGCAAGTCTCCTAAGGGGGACACTCTGCCTATCTGGGCCAGTGATCTGTTGCTTGGCAACTGAGCTATTTTTAGCACCTGAGGCGAGCCCTGGGGCTAATTTGCTCAACCACAGAGCCATAGCTACAGGAAAGGAAGAGGAGAGGAGGAGGGGAGAGGTGAAGGAGATGGTCACTCTCCTGTATGCCCTGACAGGAAAGGAGGTACCCCTACCCCTTCTCTATGCCATGGGAGAATACTGTTCAGACTTCCAAATCCCCCTAGCATCAAACAGCTTTACCCCAGCCTGTTCTAACTTTATAGTACAACCTCCTTCCCTTCAGCACCCAAATCTTGTTAGCACTTTAATGGTGTGTCTGATTTCTCTCTCACAGGGTTCTCACGTTTTCATGGGAGATTCCCTATGAATATGGGGTAAACTGGGTAAGCAATGAAATGCTAAACTTCAAAATACATTCAGGGATCAACATTTATCTAAATATTTTCACATTCATTATCCTCATTATAGTCCCATGAAGTAGATGGAATATTACTCACAAGTTACAAATGAAAAAAAAGGCACAGAGAGGGTAAAGAACTACCTCAAAATAACATTACAACTAGCTAATTGATGTAAGAATTCAGACTCCAACTAGCCCTTCTGATTCCTAATCTACTGCTTTTTAAACTCACATACCTGTCTTAAGTGCCCTCTTTTATTCCATCCCTAACCCTTCTCTCTGCTGTGCTCTTTACCTTTCATTTTCCCAGCCAGCTCATATATTTTTCTTGGCTCAGTGGATCGTTTCTCCAGAGCTGTGAATAAACCACCTCTGCCCCAGCGGCCAGAGTCATCTGAAAGAAGAAAGAAAATTTTCTTTTATACAAGGCAAAGTCTAGTCCACAGCCTAAAAAAATAAAGGTACACCAAATAGGCTTATAAAGGAAAATTTTTTCTTCCCTCTGTAATATCAATCTAATCTAGGAATATCATAGGTTGAATTTCTCAAATATGTTTAGGTTTCCTATAGTATACCTGACCATGATAACAGAAAAGCATCGAAAAATTTAATGATCTGAAAGAGCAAAATTTCTGTGGTACTTCTATAATTCCTGGGAAGTGACTGAGGAAAGATGGAAGATAGATGTAACATAACAAAGAAAGTTGAAGCACCAGTTCTACAATGCATGACTCCCATTTTACAGGTAAGGAAGAGGAAAGTTTAAATGACTTACTCAATCTGGTGCTAACATAGCTGTTTAGTACCTTGTATTTAGAGTCATTCATTCATACTACAAATATTCATTAGCATGTATTACATCTCAGGCATGGTTCTAAGTGCTAGAGCAGTGGTAGTCAACCTGGTTCCTACCACTCATGAGTGGGTGTTCCAGCTTTCATGGTGGGCGGTAGTGGAGCAACCAAAGTATAAATAAAAAGATAGATTTAACTATAGTAAGTTGTTTCACAAAGATTTATTCTGCCAAACTTAGCGAAAATCTGACATAAAGTACTTGGTAAGTAATTATTATTATATGCTTTAACTTGCTGTAACTCTGCTTTATAAATTTTATTAAGTAAAGTTACTTCCCTACTTTATAAATCACCATTACTGTGGGACCGGTGGGTGGTTAGAAAATTTTACTACTAACAGAGATACAAAAGTGGGCGGTAGGTATAAAAAGGTTGACTCCCCCTGTGCTAGAGTTATAGCAGTGGACAACAAAACACCCTGCTCCCATGAAGCTTATTTTCTAGTGCAATGAAACAGTTAAATAAGCAAATACATATGTAATATATTAGGTGTTGATATGTGCCATCAAGTAAAATAAGGTAGGAAAGGGGACAGAGAAAAGTGGAGGGGTGAGGACAGGCTCTGTTCCAAATGAGGCAATCAGGTGAGATCTCTCTGACACAAAGACATTTGAACAATGCTTGACAGTGGCTATCTGGGAAAACAATGTTCCAGGAAGAGGATGTAAAAAATAAAGAGTGCAAATGTCATGAGGGGGGAACATGCTTGGAATTTTGCTTTTTCTCAAAGGATGTGTTTGTCTTATAGATGTTGCCTCCTTTCACTTTCTTAAAAACCTTGTGAAGAGAATAATGTAGATATTATCCCATTATATGGATAAGGAAGTTGAGACCCAGGGAGGTTGGGTTACTCAACCAGGTAAACGAGAGATGAGAGTCAAATCCAGGTCTCTTGATTCTAAAATTCACACTTCTTTTGACCACACAAGATCGCACTGGGCCCATCAATCATGCCTAGGTCAGAGTTCTGCTCATTCTCCCCAGTTCTTGGCACCATAAAGATTGAGGCTCCCACCCTAGGCCGTAACACTTCTCCTACCTACACAGTGCACAATCACAGCATCCTCTGCCCCAGCCTGTGGGTGGGTGACGTCACCACTAACATATTTGATGGAGGTCGAGTCTGAATCTTTATAATCCAGTTGGGCTGAGGTCTCATCTTCCCTGTCCTCTAGGTCCTCTAGTTCACTCTCCTCAGAAGGCAGGCAGAAGGACTGATAGTTGTTGGACTCCCACCAGGCCACCCTTCAACAGTCCAGAGAAAAAGAAATTAACTGGGAGAATCACAGTTTTCCTAGAGCACATTTTGTAATGCTATTCACAAACAGTAAGTATCAAGTTGGGAATACAATTAGAAACTCACCCCAATTTTCTGCCTATTTGTGAATACACAAGGTTTACTGATTAGCCTAACTGCCTCCTGACTATACTTCAATAATGAGCAGCCACCTAATATCCTCATTCTTAAGAATATGACTAAAAGTGGCTGTGAGTAAACTACATGTTGTTAGCTACAATAAAATCTTAAATATACTTGCCTCAATTTAAGGTTTTATTTAAAATTTTTTAAATTTTAAATTAAAGTTTGTATCTTGTCTGCCTTAGGCACTCAGGACTTTTCACTTAAGTAAACTATTTAGGTTAAAGTTTAGTCTCTCAGACCCTGGCCGGTTGGCTCAGTGTATAGAGCATTGACCCCTGGTGTGCAGACATACCAGGTTTGATTCTTGGTCAAGGCACATATGAGAAGCAACCATCTGCTTCTCTTCTCCTCCCTCTGCCGCTTCTCTCTCTCTTCCCCTCTTGCAGCCAGTGGCTGGACTGGTTCAAGCATCGGCCCCAGGCGCTGAGGATAGCTCAACTGGTCTGAGCAGCAGGCTCAGGCACTGAGAATAGCTTGGTTGTTTCAAGCATCAGCCCCAGACAGGGGTTGTCAGGTGGTCTTGGTTGGGGCACATGCGGGGGTCTGTCTCTCTATCTTCCCTCCTCTCACTTAAAAAAATATAAATAAATAAAAAAGTTTAGTCTTTAAAAAAGTATTCCATTACCAATAGGAGCTATCAGCTTTACAGAAGTTTTCTGCAATTTTAAAGTGATGTTCAGCTCTAGACTTACTATACAATTCTTTTACCAATTATGACTCTCAGCTTTATTAATAATATAAATTATACACACATACTTTTTCTTATGTTCCTCTTCTTCCTTTTTCTTCTTCTTCTCCTCTATTAGTTTCTTTCTCTTGGCTGCTGCCTCTTGTCTTTTCTTCCTTCTGTCCTCCAGCTCTTCTGGACTTAAAATCCACTTCCTCTTTGTAGACTTCTCCACAAGGCCTGGGATGAGAACCTGTTGGAAGAAAAAGATCCATAAAAAAAAAGTTTGGGGGATGCCTGTTCCTTCATGAGTTTCATTCAAACCTAGAACACACTCTGTATGGAAGTAACATGTTTAATATTTCACAAATCATTGCATCACCATGCCACCTGTGTGCTAGAAAGACACTTCAATTAACACTTCCATCACTCATCTCACAAGCATGGAGACCAGGACATTGTCCTGCTCTAAACTCAACTAAAGCACTGGCATGGCTGGTACAGCAATGCATCATTTTGATTAATTTCATTAGGAATAAGGTACTTCAAAAAAATAACTTTTTTAAAATTGAAAGCATATCTTGCAGGATGTCATATTAGGTTTAACCATTTTTAATGGAAATATTCCTACAATTTATTATATTTCTTTCTTAAACAGAATATTGCACATCCTGATTATCTCAATAATAGCTGGCACTCAATGAGCACATACTTAGTGCCAAATAATGTGGACATTAGAAATAGTGTTTGAGTTCTTACATTGCCTTTATTTCGGAGTAACCGGCCCTCTTGACTAGTTTTCTCCAAAATGGTTTTCTGAAGATTCACCAGTTGTTCAAATGATTTTCTGTCTTCTTTACTGGGCTCCTTAGAGTAATCTTTACCTTCAAATAAGTACATATGATTTTCTAAGAATATAAAACACAAAAAGAGAAATGTTAGATACTAAAAAAAATGGATTAGCTCTATTCAAAGCAATAATCAGGGTGAACAAAAAAAACAGCCTCGCCAAAACTTTCAGAACTGTGTTGAATAAGAGTAGAGAGAGTGGGCAGCCTTGTTTTATTTCTGATTTTAGAGAAAAAGCCTTACTTTTTTTCACCATTTGGTATATTATTAGCTGATGGTTTGTCATATATGGCCTTTACTATGTTGAGGCACTTTCCTTCTATACCTATATTATTTGTTTTAAACATAAAGAGATGTTGTATCTTATCAAATGCCTTTTCTGCATCTATTGATAGGATCATATGATTTTTGTCCTTTTATTACCTTGACCAGTTTACTTATGTTGAACCATCCTTATGCTCCTGGAATGAATCTCATTTGATTGTGATGTATTTTTTTTAATGTTTGTGGTAGTCAACTTGCTAGTATTCTGTTTAGGATTTTTGCATCTGTATTCATTAGAGATATTGGTCTGTAGTTTTCTTTTTTTGTGTTGTCCTTGCCAGGTTTTGGTATAAGGGTCATGTTGGCTTCATAAAATGTGTTAGGGAGTACTGCTGCTGCTTCTACTTTTTTGAAGACTTTGAAAAGGATAGGTACCAAATCTTCTTTGAATGTTTCATAGAATTCACTAGTGTAGCCGTCTGATCCTGAACTATTATTTTTAGGGAGGTTTTTAATAAGTGTTTCTATTTCCTCCCTGCTTATAGATCTATTTAAGTTTTCCACTTCTTCATCACTCCATCTAGGAAGATTGTATAGTTCTAGAAATTTATCCATTTCTTCTAGATTGTCGAATTCAGTACCATATAATCATTCACAGAGCAATCAGGCAAGAGAAAAAAATAAAAGGCATCCATATCAGAAAAAAAGAAGTAAAGGTATCACTTTTTAAATATATGATCCTGTATATAGAAAACCTTTGGCTTGCTGGCTCAGTGGTAGAGCATTGGCATGGAATGTAGATGTCCTGGGTTTGATTCCCAGTCAGGGCACACAGCAGAAGTGACCATCTGCTTCATCAACCCTACCCCTCCTCATTCTCCTTCTCTCTTCCCCTCTCACAGTATGGCCTGATAGGTTCAAGCATATTGGCCCTCAGCTCTGAGGATGGCTGTGGAGCCTTTGTCTCAGGTGCTAAAAATAGCTTGGTTGTAAGCATGGCCCTACAAGGGCAAAGCATCAGTTGTACACATAAGACATACGTGGAAGTCTGTCTCTCTATCTCCCTTCTACTCACTTGAAAAAAGGAGAAAAAAAACCCCAAAGGTTCCACAAAAAAACTATTAGAAATAATAAACCAATACAGTGAAGTCACAGGATACAAAATCAATATTCAAAAGTCTATTGCTTTCCTATATACCAAAGATGAAACTTCAGAAAATGAACTCAAAAACACAATTCCTTTTATAATTGTAACAAAAAAATATAATAAAATACCTAGGGATAAACTTAACAAGAGAGCTGAAGGACCTATATGCTGAAAACTATAAAACATTATTGAAAGAAATTGAAAAAGACACAATGAAGTAAAAAAATATTCCATGTTCATGAATTGGAAGAATCAACAGTTAAAATGGCCATATTACACAAAACAATATAAAATGTTATGCAATCCCCATCAAAATCCCAATCTCATTCTTTAAACAAGTAGAATAAAAAGTCACCAGGTTTGTGTGGAACCATAAAAAAACCCAAATAGCCAAAGCAATCCAGAGAAAAAAGAATGAACCCAAAGGCATCACCACTTGACTTCAAATCAAACTACAGAGCCACAATAATCAAAACAGTATGGTATTGGCAGAAAAACTAACATACAGACCAATGGAACAGAATCAAGAGCCCAGAAATAAAACCACATATATATGGAAAAATAATCCTCAACAAAAAAGCCAAGAACACACAATGGAGAAAAGAAAGCCTCTTCAATAAATGGTGCTGGGAAAATTAGAAAGCCACATGCAAAAGAATGACACTTGACTACAGTTTGTCCCCCTGCACAAAAATTAATTCAAAATGGATCAAAGACCTAAATATAAGATATGAAACAGTAACTTACATAGAAGAAAACATAGGCACTAAGCTCATGGACGTTGGCCATAGAGAACAATTTATGAGTTTGACTCCAAAGGAAAGGGAAGTAAAGGCAACAATAAATGAATAGGATTATATCAAACTAAATAGCTTCAGCACAAGAAAAGAAACTGACAACAAAACAGACAGCCAACCAAATGAGAGTTGATATTCACAAACAACTGCTCTGATAGGGGGTTAATATTCAAAATAAAGAACTCACAAAGCTCAGCAAAAAACAAGGAAACAATCCAATTAAAAAATGCGAAGAGGACCTGAAAAGAACTTCTCCCAAGTGGACAAATGGCCAAGAGATATATGAAAAAATGTTTATCTTCATTAGCAATAGAGAAATGCAAATCAAAACTACAATGAGATACCACTTCACACCTTTTGGATTAGCTATTGGAGAGCCTGTGGAGAAAAAGGAACCCTCATTCATAGCTGGTGGGAATGTAAACTGGTACAACCATTATGTAAGAAAGTACGGTGGTTCCTCAAAAAAATTAAGACTAGAACTACCATATGACCCAGAAATCCTTCTATAGGGTATCTACCCAAAAAACTCGTAAACATTAGTATGTAAAGACACATGCACTCCCATGTTCATCACAGCATTATTCACAGTTGCCAAGACTTTAAAAAAAACACAAAGTGTCCTTCAACAGAGGATTGGCTAAAAAGATGTAGTACATATATACAATAGACTACTACTCAGCCATAAGAAATGATGACATATTGCCATTTACGACATGAATGGACCTTGAAAATATTATAATGAGTGAAATAAGTAAATCAGAAAAAGCTAAGAACTATATGACTTCACATATAGGTGGAATATAAAACTGAGAATTATGGACATGGATAAAAGTTGAAGTGGTTACGGGGGTGGTGCAGGGAAGGGAATAAAGAGGGACAAAAATATGGTGACAGAAAATGATTTGATTTTGGTGAAGATTACACAACATAATCAACAGTTCAAATGGTATAAAAATGTTTACCTGAAACCTATGTTCTCTTATTGATCAATGTCATCCCTTTAAATGTAATTTAAAATAAAAAGGAACAGCCTATATTCTAAACGGGGTTAAGACTAGCTATGATGAAGGTAGTGCATTTATGATTCCAATGACACTGATGGGTTTGGGATCCACAAGGAGATCTCACACATTAACTTTTCAAAGGAGAGCATAGCTAAAGCCTTTTGGTCGTCTCTAGATGGTCTGTGAGTCTCTGTTATATACCTCCATCCTGTTGAGTCTTAAATCACTCATCACTTATTCATGCCACACTATTCCTCAGCAAAAATCTTACATTAAGGTATCCAAAAAAACATATTCTGAACATACTTTTAATACTCAACTCATTTCCCCTCTTTCCTATAATATTTTTTTAAAAACCTATCAATTTGATGAGAAATATGAAGAATTATAAATAAAATTCCTTATATAATTCCTTAGATTTACAATAGTCTTTCTAGATTGCATGAAGCATTTTCATGAGCCTATCCACAATCCTGGTATAACTATCCCCACTTAAGAAAGGAAAAACTGAGGATCAGACAGGGATTAAGAGATATCTGAATTCTTACTGCTAATAAGAAAGCAGAATTTCTGACTCCTAAGGCCAGGAGCTTTTTTCAGTATATTATTGTGTCCATAGAAGTAAGGTGAGATAATAGGCCAGCAAATAACTACAGCAATAACAACCCTGCTTAGATAACATTGTATGCCATCAGAACACTTATACATCTATTATCACATTAGATCTCTGCAACTGTTTAAAAGAGAGAAATAGACATTAACAGCACCATTTTACAGACTGGCACACAAAAGCTTAAAGAGGGTAGGTGATCTGCCAAGATCATAAATCACTGATAAGGGAAACTCATAACAAGACTAGCAACCACAGAGATGTGAGATGATTCTAAAGTAAAGTGCATTTAATAGCATATGTTACCAAAGAATGTATTTTCACAGTATTATGAAATCAGCTGTTTTCTCTAGAAATTATAAAAGCAAAACATTTTCATTCTCAAGAGATCAATGGCTTCACACTTGCACTCAAATACAAGCAGCTATAATTCTGATTGGCATTTGCTAATTAAATCAGCAGTGGGCTTTCAATGAAGTGCTCTATCAACATGTGGGAAAAAATACAGAGCTGATAAGTGTCAAATAGAATCAAATATGCATGCTTCATATTGCATGCAATTCTCAACTTACAAACCTGGTAGACTGCCTGAAAAAAACCATTGTGTTTTGGCAGGTGGGCTGAGAAATATAATTACCTTTCTGAAAACCAGTAAAGATTTTGTTCTAGTAAACATTAGAAAAATAAGATGACATTCATCTAGATGAGTTCAGAAATGGGTCTAAGCTTCAGTTTTTTGTTGTTGTTGTTGTTTTACAGGGACAGACAGGAACAGAGAGAGATGAGAAGCATCAATCATCAGTTTTTCATTGTGACACCTTAGTTGTTCATTGATTGCTTTCTCATATGTGCCTTGACCGTGGGCTACAGCAGACCGAGTAACCCCTTGCTTGAGCCAGTGACCTTGGGTCCAAGCTGGTGAGCATTTTGCTCAAGCCAGAGGAGCCCGCGCTCAAGCTGGAGACCTCGGGGTCTCGAACCTGGGTCCTCCGCATCCCAATCCGATGCTCTATCCACTGCGCCACCGCCTGATAGGCAGTATTTATTTTTTTAATTAAGAAATTAAATTTAATGGGATGACACTGGTCCATAGGAACACATAAGTTTCAGGTATACTTCTCTATAGCATTTAAATTACTCATTGTGTTGTGTGTCCATCACCCAAATCAAATCATTTTCCATTACCATATTATTTGGCCCTCTATGCTGGCCTCCGCCAAATCGCCTCCCTCTGGCAACCACTTCACTTTGTCTGGGTCCATGAGTCTCACTTTTTTATCCCACCTATGTGTGGAATCAAATAGTTCTTAGCTTTTTCTGATAGACTTATTTCACTCAGCATAATATTCTCAAGGTCCATTCATGATGTCTCAAACAGCAATATTTCATCATTTCTTATGGCTGAGTAGTACTCCATTATATACCACATCTTCTTTATCCATTCCTCTATCAAGGGACACTTTGGTTGTTTCCAAGTCTTGGCCACCATGAATACTGTTGCAATGAATATGGGGGTGCATATATCTTTGTGAACAAATGCTTTCTAGTTTTTCAGATAGATACCCAGTAGACAGATTGCTGGTTCATATGATAGCTCTATTCTTAATTTTTTGAGGAAACACCATACTGTCTTCCATAGTGACTGTACCAGTTTACATTCCCACCAGCACTGAAGATTCTTTTTTCTCCACAACCTCTCCAATATTTATTACCTGTCAACAGCCAGTCTAACAGGTGTGACATGTTATCTCATTGTAGTTTTGATTTCCATTTCTCTAATAGCTTGAGAAGATGAGTATCTATTCATATATTTGTTGTCTGTCTTCATGAGAGAAATGTCTGCCCAGATTCTCTCCCCAATTATAAATTGGATTGTTTGTGTTGCTGAGCTTTGTGAAGTCTTTATATATTTTGGACAGTAACCCCTTGTCAGAGCTGTTGTTTGTGAATATCATCTCCCATTTGGTTAACTGCTTTTTGTTTTGTTGTAGGTTTCTTCTGCTGTGTGGAAGCTGTTCAATATAGTCCCATTCATTTATTTTTGCCTTACTTCATCTTTGGGGGGTCTTCATAAAATGGTCTCCTTGGTCAAAACATAGTACCTATGTTTTCTTCTATGTAATTTATTGTTTCAGATCTTATATTTAGGTCTTTGATCCATTTTGAATTAATTTTTCTGCATGGGAACAAACTGTAGTCGTTTCATTCTTTTGCAATGAAGTTTCATTCTTTTCTAATTTTCCCAGCACCATTTATTAAAAGAGGCTTTCTTTTCTCCATTGTGTATTTTTGGCTCTTTTATCAAAGATGATTTGTCCATTTATATGTGGTTTTATATCTGGGCTCTCAATCTGTTTCATTGTTTTATGTATCTTTTTCTTCCCATATCATGCTGCTTTGATTACTGTGGCTCTCTAGCATAATTTGAAGTCAGGTAGTGTGATACCTCCACCTTCATTTTTTTTCTCAGATTTTCTTTGGCTATTAGGAGTCTAAATATTTTTTGTTTTGTTTCTTTAAAAAATTACATTGGAATTTTAATGGGGACTGCATTAAATGTGTATATTCCTTAGTTTAGGTAATATGGCCATATTAACTATGTTGATTCTTTCAATCCACAAACATGGAATATTCATTTCATTGTATCATTTTTAATTTCTTTTAATATTGCTTTGTCATTTTCAGTATATAGGTCCTTCCCTTTGTTAAGTTTATTTATAGGAATTTTTTGTTGTTGTTGCAATTGTAAAAGAAATTGTTTTTCTTCAATTCATTTTCTGAGGTTTCGTTGTTGGCATATAGGATAGCAGACTTTTGTATATTGATTTTGTATCCTGCAACTCTGTTTATTGTTTCTACTAGTTTTTTTGGTGGAGTCTTTGGAGTTTTCTCTATACAGATGATGTCATCTGCAAAAAGTGATACCTTTACTTCTTCTTTCCCAGTATGAATGCCTTTTATTCCCTTCTCTTGCCTGATTGCTCTGGCTAGGACATCCAGAACTACATTGAATGGAGTGGTGAGAGTGGGAGCCTTATCTTGTTCCTGATTTTAGAGGAAAAGCTTTCAGTTTTTCACCAATAAGCATAATATTAACTGAAGGTTTGTCACATATGGCCTGTATTATGTTGAGGTACTTACCTTCTATACCCATTGAGTTGAGTGTTCTCATCACAAATGGATGTTGTATTGTACACTGAATGCCTTTTCTGCATCTATTGATAGGATTATATTTTTGTCCTTTTAAACTGTAGTCTATTGATTGATTTTCATATGTTGAACCTTCCTTGTGCCTCTGGAATAAATCCCAATTGATCATAATGTATTGGTTTTTTTTTTAATGTATTGTTGTATTTCATTTGCTAGTATTTTGTTTAGGATTTTTGCATCTGTATTCATTAGACATATTGGTCTGTAGTTTTCTTTTTTGTGTTATCCTTACCAGGCTTTGGTATCAGGGCTATGTTGGCCTCATAAAATGTGTTAGAAAGTATTGCCTCTTCAATTTTTGGAAGACTTTGAAAAGGACAGTTACCCAAATCTTTTTTGAATGTTTGGAAGAATTCACTAGTAAAACCATCTTGTCCTAGACTTTTATTTTGGGAGAGGGTTTTGATAGTTGTTTCTATTTACTCACTGTTTATCAGTCTATTTAGGTTTTCTACTTCTTCATGATTCAATCTAGGAAGATTGCATAGTTCTAGGAACTTACTTATTTCTTCTAGAATGTTGAATTTGGTGGCATATAGTATTTCATACTATTCTAGGTATGATCCTTTGTATATCTATGATTCTGTAGTAACTTCTCTTTTATTTTGGATTGTTTATATGAGCCATTTCTCTTTTTTCGTTAGTGAGTCTAGCCAGGGGCTTGTCAATTTTATTAATCTTTTCAAAGAATCAGCTCTTTCTTGTATTAATATTTTCTATAGTTTTTTGTTTTTGTTCTCTATTTCATTAGGTTCTGCTCTAATTTTTATTATTTGCTTTCTTCTGCTGACTTTGGGTTGCCTTTGTTCTTCTTTTTCTAGTTCTATAAGATGTAATAACAGGTATTTACTTAGAAACTCTTGTTTCTTGAAATAGGCCTGTAATGACATGAACTTACCTATTACTGCTTTTATTGCATCCCAGAAGTTTTTGATATGTCATGTTGTCATTCTTATTTGTCTACATATACCTTTTGATCTCTGGCTTTATTTCTTCTTTGATCCAGTCATTTCTCAGAAGTGTGTTATTTAATTTCCATGTTTTTGTGGGTTTCTTTACTTTGTATTTGCAGCTGAGTTATAATTTTAGAGCATTATGGTCAGTGAATATGCTTGGTATAATTTCAATCTTCTTCAATTTATTGAGGCTAGTTTTGTGGCCCAACATTTGGTGTGTCCTTGAGAATATTCCGTGTGCACTGGAATGTATACTCTAATATTCTGGGATAAAAAGTTCTATAAATGTTAATTATTTCCATTTGGTTAGTTTGTCATTTAAAGCTAATGTTTCTTTATTGATTCTCTGTTTGGATGATCTATCTAGAACTGTCAGCAGAGTATTAAAGTCCACAACTATGATTAACTTTTGTCTGTTTATCTCTTTAGTTCTGTTAGTAGTTGTTTTATATATTTTGGTGCTCCTTACCCTGGCACACATATATTAAGAAGTGTTATGTCTTCTTGATGTTGTGTCCCCTTTATCATTATGAAATGTTGATCTTTGTTGTTATCTTGAAGTTAAAATTGTCAGATATAAGAATGACTATATCTGCTTTTCTTTCAATACTATTTGCATGAAGAATCATATTCCACCCTTTCACTTTGACTACATTTGTCCTTGCAGCTTAGATGTGTCTAGATGGTTGGGTTGTTTTTTTAATCCAATATGCTATTCTGTGCCTCTTTATTGGTGAGTTTAGTCCATTTACATTTAGAGCAATTATCGATGTTTAAGGATTCCCTATAGCCATTTCATGGTTTGTTTTCTGGTAGCTCTGTGCTCTGTTGGTCCTTTTTCTTTATTTCTGTCCATTGTTTTTGTTTGGTGGTATTCCATACTTCTTTCCTGTTTCCTCTTTTTTAAGCTATGTGTTTCAGTTGTTTTGTTTTTTTGGTGGGTGGTTACCATTAGGTTGTTGAAAAAAATGTTTCATATATACAATAGTCCTTGTCTTATGAATGCTTCTTCCCTCCATCCTCCTTTGCTAGTTCAGACCTTTATCCCCTCCTTTTATGTTTTTGTTGTCATAGATTATTCGTTTATAGCATAAACTTTTTGGAGCTTTTACTTGTAGTTTTGTTTTGTTTTGTTCTTTGTATACAATATCCAGTAGAATAACCTCAAGTACATCTTGCAGTGGGGGTGATCTGATGATAAATTCCATCAGCTTCTCTATCTTTGGAAAAGTTTTTATTTCTCCTTCATATTTTAAGAATTATTGTGATGGATACAGTATTCTTGGCTGGTAATTCCTCTCTTTAAACTTTGAGTGTTTGGATCCATTCTCTTCTGGCTTGTCGAGTTTGTGCTGAGAAGTCTGATGACAACCTGATGAGCCTTCCTTTATATGTTAAGCTCTTCTTTCCCCTAGCTGCCTTGAAGTTTCTTTCTTTTTGACATTTTTATTACAATGTGCCTTGGAGAAGGCTGTTCGGGTTGAAGTAACTAGGCGTTGTGTGCTTCATGGATTTAAGAACCTACCTCTTTCCATAGGCCTGAAAGTTCTCATCAATTATCTCTTTGAATAGGCTTTGTGTTCCCTTCTTCCTCTCTTCTTCTAGTATACCTATTATTCTTATATTGCTCTTTCTGATGAAGTCTGACAGTTCTCATAGAGCTCTAACATTTTCTTAAAATTCTTGAGTTCTCTCTTCTTCCCTCTGCATCACCTCTAGATGCCTGTCTTCGACGTCACTGATTCTTTCCTCTATCTTGCCAGTTCTATTAGCTAAACTTGTTAGTTCATTTTTCAATTGGTATACTGAATTCTTCCATCTCCAGAATTTGTTTGGTTCTCTTTTAAAGTTTCGATTAATTTGGTAAAGAACTTGTTTTGTTCATTAATCTGTTTTCTGAGTGCATTAAATTGCCTATCAGTGTTTTCTTGCAGCTGAGTTTTCAGAACTTCAACTTTGAATTCTCTATCATTTAAATTCCAAATGTCCAAGTATTGCTTTCTGAATATTTCCACTTTATTTCTGAACTATGTGTCTTTCTTATTCATGGTATTCAAAGGACTCCTTCTCGGTCTAGTAAGCATTTGTGAGCACCACTTTCTTAGTACATTCCAAGAGGTTTGTTTCTATTATTTTCCAGTAGGTGGCGCTGGATTTCAAGTTTTAGCTCTGTGAAATCCTCTGGCTGACCCACTGTGATGCTGCAACCACAATGATAGGTGTGGGGCAGGCTGTGAGGACTATCGCTTCCTTAGTTCTTCCTCCTGGCAATGGTGATCTTGGGCCTCCACATGTTCTTCCCTGTGTCCTGACAGACGAGGGGCCAGACTTAATCAGAGTAACCCTATTCTTCAGGGGGCACAGTGATTCTGCAGTTATCTCTAGGGTATGCTACTATTACTCTTTGCATCCCACAAAGGGAGGTATGATCTGGGAGGTCAGGGGACTGCAGAGCTTGTATTTCTCTTTCTCTGTCCTAAGGGCAGGCTACAGACAGACTATGGGAGCACCAGCAGTGTCTGAGAGTTTTGTCTTCTGCCCTGTCCATGCACTTAGATGCTGATCTAGTTTTTGCACTCCTCTCAGTACCCACCAATCTCACTGCTCTTCCTGGACACACTAGGTTTTTCTCCTCTCCAGAATCCCACCATGAGTGCTCAGCTGAAGGGCTGCATCTTTATCTTTCACCCAGGTCATTCCCTGCCCACCTTTAGTTGTTTCAATGTGTGGATCTTTCAGGCATGCCTGTGAAACAAGTTGGGATTCTTTCACTGAGTTATAACTTTTTCAAATTGTAGAAATTTCAAGGGGAGAGATCAAAGGGATCTTTCACTTCACCATTCCTCTGATGTCACTTTCTGAGCTTCAGTATTTTATGTAATTAAAATGTATCTTAAAAATAGGATCTTATGTACCTTTTTCTTTTTCCACCTACAATCACTAAATGTCAGTAAAGGGATTTTTAAAAAACATGTGAGGCAACAGTAAAAAATTAAGAAAAACAAAATCATCTCGTGATTTATATGTATTGTTGCTTCACTAAAAAATTAAAATTAATGGTACCTACACCTCATGGGGTATTGTGAAGATTAAATTAAAAGGGTATATGACACAGTAGACACTTTTGATTGAGCATAGAATAATCAGTGTTAACTAAAATTTAAAAAACAAATTAGGCCCTTGCCGGTTGGCTAAGTGGTAGAGCATCGGCCTGATGTGTGGAAGTCCCGGGTTTGATTCCCAACCAGGGCACACAGGAGAAGCGCCCATCTGCTTCTCCACCCCTCCCCTCTCCTTTATTTCTGTCTCTCTCTTCCCCTCCCACAGCCAAGCCTCAATTGGAGCAAAGTTGGCCCAGGCACTGAGGATTGCTCTACCTCAGGTGTTAGAATGGCTCTGGTTGCAAGGGAGCAATGCCCCAGATGGGTGGAGCATCGCCCCCTGGTGGTTTTGACAGGTGGATCCGGGGCGCATGCGGGAGTCTGTCACTCTGCCTCCCTGATTCTCACTTCAGAAAAATAAAAAATATTAAAAAACAAATCATTGTACTATTCAGAAAAGAAATTACTATGTAGAGACCACCATACTACAGATAGTAGAATTTACTAATAAAGATGATGTTTGCAACTAAGGGAGGAAAAGTACATATGGTGGAGATTGATACCACCATAAGCATCAACATTATCAATCTGGTTCAAAGTTCAGCTGTAAGGGAATAGCCAGACAATGTCCAGTCAGTCTAGAAGAGTTCTTGGACCAAGTAAGTCTTAAACAGTGTGCCTAAGATGAGAACAGGGATGGGTAGAAAACAAGATGTTCCAGAGAGCAGCGCTGAGGACCCCATCTCATATTCTAGCTTAAAGTAGAAGTACCCTTTATACTGTTCTCACCCCCTACTTACTTCCTTGCTCTTGCTCTCTGCTTCCTTCTTCTGCTATAGGCAAGGCATCAGAGATCCACTGGCCATCTTTTGTTTCTCCCAGGATAGACTCCAGGTCTATTTCATCCATGCTGCTCCCCTCAGAGGACAGCAATTTATCCAAACCGAATTTCAGTATCTCACCCAACTTGAATGTAGAAAACAAAGTCCAGTCAGTTTTCATGAGAACAAACATTGAGATATTAGGGATTTGCTAAGTGACTTGAAGATACCAGGCACAGTCTTCCCTAATGGTCAGTCTTGCTTCTCTTCCCAAGATAAGAAACCAATAGCACCATTTAGTAGTTGATGGGTAAACAGAGAAGTGATAAATGATAATCAGAGATGTTGACTTTGACAATTCTCAGTGACAGTAACAATATATAGGCCTCCAATTCTTTTTTTCAAAGAATAACAGTAACTTCTTTCATTACTTTAGCACTTCTGACCAAGTTTTTTTCATAGGTATTCCTAATAGCCACATGAGATGTCAAAGACCCTGTTAGCTACTCTTCCACCTCCCCTACTGCCAAACTTCCTGAAAAGAGAAAGCTACACAGGTACTTACCCTCTGTCATTAACTGAGTTTCTTTCTTCCTTTGGCAATCTGGTTTCCTACTACAGTACTCTATGTAAACCAGCTTCACTAAGACCAGTCACAACTACTGATTGCTGGACCTGAAGACCATTTCTCATCTTCCTGGATGTTCCTCTGGAATTGCACCATCCTGCTTCTCTTCCCTTCTCTCTAATACCTTCAGCCTATTCCCTAGGGCTGTAGGAATCACTCAAAGAGTTCAGTTCATGTAAAAACAAAATGTCTAGCTTGCCTGCCACCATGGTTGAACATGCACTCATCAGTTAGGAACCAAAGGAAAAACAAAAAAATAAATAAACACATCTTACCCTTGGAGGTAAACAAAAACCAAACAAGTAAACACATAAAATCCAGGGTTACTATTTCTAGTTCTAGTCCTAAAATAAATTAAACCTTGAGCCTTTCCTGTATGTTACTGACTCCCTCATAAGAACAAAATGAGCCTTGTCCTGGGCAAAGCTGGTACATAAAGATACGTACTAGCCTTTGTGGCTAAAAAAAACATGTGAGAAAACTGCTGTTTCTTTTCTAACCCATGCTCAGATTAATTCTAAACCTGGTAACTCTGATTATAATATTGTGTATTTTTTTTTTAGAAATACTTGTATTTTGTTTGCTAAATCAGTCTTTTTAAAGCTGCTCTCACAAACCTTTGCAAATGAAATTCCTGCTTCTAAATTTTTCTCTAACAACAGTTTGTTCATATTTTACCTTTTACTAAAAACTGTTGACTAAAGCCTAAATTATCTTCATTTTCCTAAAACTTTGCTCTACCTTCTATCTTCATAATTCCTATCCTCATCAGCCAGGCTTAAAACCTTATAGCCATCTTTGAATTTCTATCACCTTAGTTACCCACCTCTAAACAGCAGATGCCTGTCATTTCTTCTTTTGCAATGCTTCTCATCTAGACCCTCCCACTGCGACTGCCCATCAGAGATTTATTGCTCCCTTCATGCCTGGATCTTTCCTGTATCTAAGAGTTGGTCTCTCTGCTTTCAGACCCTCATTCCTGGGTCATAATACAGATTCTAATTTTAACTCAAGGGCTGCAATAGAGTAAATTTAAGCCCTCTTCCAGAAGCAAGCTTTCTCTAAAGTCTTCCAAGTCTGCATGTGTTTCCAATCCAGTATCTTTTCCAAGTCTGCATGTGTTTCCAGTCCAGTATCTCCTTCAACTACATAATTAACTCTAGTCTTTTCATCCATTCTTTCTATGGCATAATTTTGAATTCCCAACCTCGTTCATCCTTCTTTGAGTATAAAGTAATGTAAATCTCTGGTCAAAGGGTCTGGGGTTAAGATAGAGGCATGGGATTAATCATCATTTATTATGTGTAATTCTTTGTTTTATCTAACTCTTTTAACATCCCACTGAGGTAGCTTGCAGTATTCTTTCAGAAAAGTAAACAAAGTAGACCTGAGTGGTTAAGATATCTGCTCAAAGACACACAGTCAATTAGTGACAAAGGTTGGGTTTGACTCCCAAGTCAGATAGACCCAAAGCACATTATTCTATATTCTGCTGCCTTTTTATATCATATTCATTTCTAGCTCCTATAGCAGCCTGCATGCAATAGGAAGTATGGGAGGTAGAGTTTGGCCAGGGAACAAGTGTGTAGTTGAGGAGAATGGGTGGTACTATTATCCTTTTCATTTATTTTGTCATCTACAGACAGCACTGACTATAAATCTTGACATAGTCTGAAGTCAAGAACAACCTTTTATACCTGGACATCAGCATCAGCTGCAGGCTTCTGGGATCCCAGAGTAAAATGACCTCCCTCTATGATCATGCTGGTGAGTTGCAGCTTGGAGGCAGCTTTCCTACAGATTATTTCTTCCACAGTGTCCCTGCCAATCAGCCGAATTACTTTAACAGATCTGTATAGAAGTCAAAGAAGAAGAGTATGCTATGAGTCTGCAAAGATGGGTGTAAGCATTGAAGGTTGATGCACCTAAAAGGAAATAAACCAAAAATGCCATGTTTGGGGCACAGCTAAAGGGAGACTGTTATCTGTAGACTGAGCATTTGTTAGATCTGGTCTCACAAGGTTTTTCACTGAACCTTCCAAAGAGACTCAAGGAAGGGTTGGTGAGGTGTCCAGACTTAGAATTTCTTATCTGTGGCAAAAGAAAACCTCTGGTAGAGCTGACTTATCCTCAGGTCAAAGAGTAAGACCCATCTTTTTAGCTTAGTTCCATAACACCGTAACTTCATTTTTTAATTGAATTAGACCTTAACTTAGGAAGGATTCATTAAACTTCTGAAGGTTCCTTTAGTCCTTTCATAATTTGATTTTGCTCTTTTTAACAAAGCAAGTCTAGAGTGAGAATGTACCCTGCCCAGTCAGCAGCAAACCTAGGCTATCACCTAGTGGTCTCTCAGCCTCCTATCTGGGACTGTCACCAGGACTGCGTTCTTCACTTTCCTCCCCCACCCAGAACTGCTGAGGAACCAAGAAGTGAAAAAAGTGTTGATGCTTAAATTTCTTACTTGTTCTGGCCAATTCGGTGAGCCCGGGAGGCTGCTTGCAAGTCATTCTGAGGATTGAAATCGCTGTCAACAAAAATAACAGTATCTGCTGCTGTTAGGTTCATGCCAACTCCACCTGAAAAAAAATGCACAAAGCAATGTAATCAGCAGTACATGAACTAGGGACTAGATAAGAAAGACACAGGCTACAGAGGTCAGATTTATAAACCGGATTGTCAAAATAACTGGCTTCCTCCTTCAAACTCACCCTCATCTCCCACTTTAGAAACTTGTAGTGAAGAAAAGTACTCCCTGAGCTCCTATTGCCTGACTTAGAAAATTTAACTACTAAAAGTAACAGAATGAGGGGAGCTAGGGTAAACAGCAAAAGTAGATACTTAAGTTAGTACCCTGAAGCCATTTTAAGTCTTTTGTTCAAAAATTTTGGTTGGTTCACTAATAATAGTCTATGGAAAATGTCACACGTTAAACATGAGAGACGTCTTCTGCTGTGGTCACTGTTAAGAGAAGAGCACTTAGCATTCATTCCAAGTTACAACTAAGTACCAAAACCCTTGACACAGTTAATGAAATGATAGAATCACATTTATTACATTCTTAAGCAGAGCGAGAAATACCTCCCTCTGTTCTTGTTCTTGTTTTCACATTAATCAAAGAGAAAAAAACAAAACTAACCTCAGGATAAAAATTTTCCATGGGACAACTTTCTGATCTGCCTTCAGCGCTGTTGGAAAGGGGCGGAGGAGGCTCCTTGACCTATGAAAATTAATTAAGAGCACTAAAGGCAAATTACAGCCTTCTCTTTGATTAATGTGGAGACAAGTACAAAAGGGACTCCCACTTCCCAGGGTTGTTACAGCTCATTGCTGAAACAAGCAAGCCCAAAAGGGCTTGTTCCAAGAGTCTAGATTAAGGACTAACTTTTGAGATAGGCCACAGACTCTAAACTGGATCTCATAACAAGTCAGGAAAGAATATTCTAATTAAAGCCTTCAAATAGATTAATTTTGGACGATGTCAGAGTAAAGGCAGTGTGAGAGATACTCCTGATCTCTCCCTTGAAATTTCAACAAATCAAACAACTATAATGCAGTGAAGGAACCCCAGCTAGACTTTCAGGTGAGATAGAAAGATCCATGCACCAAATGGGCTAAACGTGGGATGGGGTGAAAGGGGGGAAAAAGACAAAATGTACCTGTGGTGGGCTTTGGAGAAGAGGAGACAAACCTGGAGTGATTGGGTTTTTATTCTCTTCTGTACTATGGGGAAGAGGGAAGCTTGGGCTCTCTGGATTTTGTCTGAGGGGTACAAACAGGAAAATGCAGAGTGACTAGGTCTCCTTCTGCCAGGAGGAATGGTGAAACAGAGGGGCAGAAAGGGAGATAAACCAAACTGACCAGAGCACAGAGTCACAGCCCCATGTTCCTGCAATCTGCCTGCAGCTCACACTCAGCAGAGACAGAGAAAGCTAAAGTGCAGCCACCCCAACCTCCCAGATTCCAACTCCCTCACCTTACGGTACAGAGAATGTCAGAGACAAAACCCACAGCTAGCTCTCCAGAGCCACTCTCCCCTCCAAAGTACAGAGGTGCTCCATATCCGGTCCCCATGTCTGTTGAGACATGGAGAGTAGTGCCTAGAAGCCTGAGATCTCCACTGCTAAAGCCAGAAAGCCAGAAAGCTGAAGCCATAAAGCTGAAGCCCTGAGGCTGAAGATGGAGAGCCCTCATAACCTGCTACACCCATCAATGCAACTGTGGCCCCACTTTCATGATTGTGACAGCAAAATCTCAGTGGATAGCCAAGGAACGTCACAGAGCTAAGCTGTAATATACTGATACCTTCTGGAAGAAACCTCTAAAACCAATTTTTTCCCCCTTATTTTCCTTTTTTCCTTATTCTTTTTTTCTCTTTTTCATTTTTGGATTTCATTTTATTTAATTTTTTATCTTTTAATTCTTATTTTTTGTGAATGTTTTGTTTTTTATTTTCTCTTTGCTCTTGATCTTTTTTCCAGTGGTTTTCCTTCTTTGCAGGATTTTTTATTGCATACTTTTTTTAATTTTTCAATTTTTTTAGTTTTTTTTGTCAGGTTTCTTAATAATACCACTCTCAAATGCCATCATAGACTAAGAAATCAAATACCAAGGCTACACAAGACAGAGACGTAGTTCAGAAAGAAAATGAAAAAATCTCCAGAAAGAAATATCAATCACATGGAAACCTTGGAGTTAAATGACAGAGAATTAAAAATTGAAGTTCTGAGAGGAGAAAAAGATGGCAGCGGAGTAGGCGGACGCACAGACGCCCAGCTCTCACCACCAAACTGGAATACAAATCAATTTAGGGAAAATCAGCATGAAAAACCGACTCTGAACTGCAAGAACAGCTCTCAAAAACCAAGGAGCAAAGAAGAAGCCACAACAAACCTGGTAGGGAGTGCCTGAATCTCCCCTGCTTACAGGAATGGAAGGGGGGGTGAGGCTGAGAGCCCAGAGGGGATCTCACACAAGGGAAAAGAGCAGAAACTACTGCTCACAGCCACTTGCCTGGCGACCAGGGAGCGAGGTGTGTTGAAAAGACCAGCTTATCTCCCAAGTGGAAAGGAAAGAGAGAGGGACAGACTGTGAGGGGCTAAGGAATGCAGGAAACAAACTAAAAAAGCTGACTCATCCATGCTGGAGGCGGCCATAGCTGGGGGAGGGACTGAACCTTTCACAAAACAGAGCTGCATTGCTTCCGGATCAGAGATCTCCGGACATCTATCCAGCTCCAATCAGCGCAACAAGACACAGCTGAAAACAAGAAGTGGGGAGGAGGGCCGGTAACTCAGGTCTCCATGGACATCTGAGATACACCTCCCCCTACTGAAGCTGAGAAAACACCATACCCTCAGTGAGATTAGCTGACTAAAGAGGCCTTCAGAGTCTCAGGTTACACCCATCGCATTCCTGGATACAGTTTCAAGGAAGCCCCCTGCTGAGATCAGTAAACAAGACTATCACCTGTTAAGAAAGCAAACAAATCAAGACTTCAAAGCTGCCCAAATCCGAAAGTGGATTACAGATAACAGCTGATACCAACCCAAGAAGACCTAGAAATAACACAACTGAAAACTGGAGGCAGACAACACCAAGCCTAGACTCAACCAACTCTACAAATAAAACACCCAAAAAACATATAATGAGATGACAAAGAAGTGCAATCCAAATGAAACCACAAGAGATACCTTCAGGAGATGAACTGAGTGATATGGAAATAATCAAACTTCCAGATGTGGAGTTCAAAATAATGATTGTAAGGATGCTTAGGGATCTTAGAACAACAATGGATGGTCATTATGAACAACTAAATAAATGGCAAGTATAAAAAAGAATCACTCAGAGATGACAAATACAATATCAGAAATAAAGACCACAATGGAAGGAATTAAAAACAGGATAGATAGAGCTGAGGATTGAATCAGCGAGTTAGAGGACAACTGGAATGAAGCATGAAAGCAGAGAAGAAAAGAGAAAAGAGACTCAAAAAGTCAGAGGAAACTCTTAGAGAGCTCTGTGACAACATGAAGAGAAATAACATCCACATCATAGGGGTTCCTGAAGAAGAAGAAAAAAGAACAAGGAATAGAGACTTTGTTCAATCATATCATAGCTGAAAACTTCCCTAAATTAATGCAAGAGAAACTCTCACAAGTCCAAGAAGCACAGAGGACTCCATTAAAGAGAAACCCAAAGAAACCTATACCAAGACACATCATAATTAAAATACCAAAGCTAAGCGATAAAGAGAAAATATTAAAAGCTGCAAGAGAAAAAAAAGTTATCACCTACAAAGGAGCCCCCATAAGGATGACATCCGACTTCTCAACAGAAACACTTGAGGCCAGAAGAGAATGGCAAGAAATATTCAAAGTAATGCAGAACAAGAACTTACAACCAAGACTACTTTATCCAGCAAGGCTATCATTTAAAATCGAAGGAGAAATAAAAAGCTTCCCAGACAAAAAGCAACTCAAGGAATTCATTACAAACAAATCAATGCTGCAGGAAATGTTAAGGGGCCTGTTGTAAACAGATCAAAGTAGGAAAAGAATATAGCAAAAAAGGAATACACCTTTAAAGAAGAAAGTGGCAATAAACAACTACATATCAATAATAACCTTAATGTAAATGGATTAAATGATCCAATCAAAAGACATAGGGTAGCTGCATGGATAAGAAAACAGGACCCATACATATACTGTCTACAAGAGACACACCTTAGAACAAAAGATACACATAGATTGAAGGTAAAAGGATGGAAAAAAAAACATTTCATGCAAACGGAAATGAAAAAAAAGCTGGGGTAGCAATACTCATATCAGACAAATTGGACTTTAAAACAAAGGATATAGTAAGAGATAAAGAAGGCCACTACATAATGATAAAGGGAGTAATCCAACAGGAAGATATAACTATTATAAATATCTATGCACCTAATATAGGAGCACCCAAATATATAAAGCAGACTTTGATGGATTTAAAGGGTGAGATCAACAGCAATACTATAATAGTAGGGGATTTCAATACCCCACTAACATCACTAGATAGATCCTCAAGAAAGAAAATTAACAAAGAAACAGCAGACTTATTGGAAACACTAGATCAACTTGATTTAATAAATATCTTCAGAACCTTTCACCCTAAAGCAGCAGAATATACATTCTTTTCAAGTGCTTATGGTACATTCTCTACAATAGACCACATGTTAGGGCACAAAAGTGCTCTCAACAAATTTAACAAGACTGAAATCATATCAAGCACTTTCTCCGATCACAACGGCATGAAACTAGAAATGAACCACAACAGAAAAGCTCAAAAAATCTCAAACACATGGAAACTAAATAGCAGGTTGTTAAATAATGAATGGATTAAGAATGAGATCAAAGAAGAAATAAAAAAATTCCTAGAAACGAATGACAATGAGCATAAAACAACTCAAAATTTATGGAACACAGCGAAAGCAATACTGAGAGGGAAGTTCATAGCACTACAGGCACACTTTCAGAAGCTAGAAAAAGCTCAAATAAACAACTTAACCCTGCATCTAAAAGAACTAGAAAAAGAACAGCAAGTATAGCCCAAATGTAGTAGAAGGAAGGAAATAATAAAGGTCAGAGCAGAAATCTAAAGAAACAATACAGAGGATCAATGAAACTAGGAGCTGGTTCTTTGAAAAGGAAAACAAGATTGATGAACCTTTAACTAGACTCACCAAGAAAAAGAGAGAGAGGACTCAAATAAATAAAATTAGAAATGAGAGAGGAGAAATAACAACTGACACAACAGAAATACAAAATATTGTAAGAAAATACTATGAAGAACTCTATGCCAAAAAACTAGACAACCTGGACAAATTCCTTGAAACATACAATCTTCCAAAAATCAATCTGGAAGAATCAGAAAACCTAAACAGACCGATTACAACAAATGAGATCGAAACAGTTATCAAAAAACTCCCAACAAAGAAAAATCCAGGGCCCGATAGCTTCACAATGGAATTCTACCAAATATTCAAAGAAGAACTAACTCCTATCCTTCTCAAACTATTTCAAAAAATTCAAGAGGAAGGAAGACTTCTAAGGTCCTTTTATACGGCGAGCATAATTCTGATTCCAAAACCAGGCAAAGATAACACAAAGAAAGAAAATTATAGGCCAATATCTCTGATGAATATAAATGCTAAAATCCTCAACAAAATATTAGCAAACCAGATCCAACAATATATGGAAAAAATCATACACCATGATCAAGTGGGATTTATTCTGGGGAGGCAAGGCTGGTACAATATTCATAAATCAATCAATATGATTCATCACATAAACAAAAAGAAGGAGAAAAACCATATGATAATTTCAATAGATGCAGAAAAAGCATTTGATAAAATCCAGCACCCATTCATGATCAAAACTCTGAGCAAAGTGGGAATACAGGGAACATACCTCAACATAATAAAAGCCATCTATGAGAAACCCACAGCCAACATCATACTCAATGGGCAAAAATTAAAAGCAATACCCTTAAGATCAGGAACAAGGCAGGGGTGCCCCCTTTCACCACTCTTATTTAACATAGTCCTGGAAGTCCTAGCCACAGCAATCAGACAAGAAGAAGAAATAAAAGGCATTCAAATTGGAAAAGAAGAAGTAAAACTATCATTAGTTGCAGATGATATGATATTGTATATAGAAAACTGTAAAGTCTCAGTCAAAAAACTACTGGACCTCATAAATGAATTCAGCAAAGTGGCAGGATATAAAATCAATACTCAGAAACCAGAGGCATTTTTATACACCAACAATGAACAGACAGAAAGAGAAATTAAGGAAACAATCCCCTTCACAATTACAACCAAAAAAATAAAGTACCTAGGAGTAAACTTAACCAAGGAGACAAAAGACTTGTACTCAGAAAATTACAAAGCATTGATAAAAGAAATCAAGGAAGATACAAACAAGTGGAAGCATATACCGTGCTCATGGTTAGGAAGAATAAACATCATTAAAATGTCTATATTACCCAAAGCAATCTATAAATTCAATGCAATTCCTATTAAAATACCAATGGCATACTTATTTGATGACAGCTTAAATAGGCTGAATATAAAAGGACACCATACCAGAAGTCCAGTACCTTGATAAACTTATGGCAACTACCTAAATCCCTTTTTTTATACTCTTTAGTAGTACCCTAACTTTCAGAGAAATAAGAAGAAACATACTAAGTGTAGGGATGTAAAAGTCCTGTGTCACCCATTATTTGTTGGCCTATGTTTTGTCAATTATTTGTCAATGCCTATTTGTCTTACCTGCCCTGGTACTCAGAAGAAATACAAAAATGGGCTGCTGTCCAAAGTTTTTAATGGCCAGGTGTCTCTCTTCTCCTCTCACAGAACCATCCACACGCTCATAGCTGTAGCCTTCACACACAGGAAGAAAATAAATATTAACCCTTTTTAATACTCTATGTAGAATAAAACATTGTCAGCTCAAAACCAAATGCTAATTTTGTTCCTTTCCATATGCAGGCATACCCTACTTTATGCAAATCCCATGGACAAAATATAAATTTAAGGGTAAATTTATTGTTTTACCAAAGAACTCACCATAATGTATTCCTCTGGTTTTTTTAATACATGCAGTTGATGTATTTGACATTCCTGGACTTAATATTCAGTTCTGACAATCCAAAGCAACCCTAAAGCACACTGTGGACCATGTTATGTGGCAGTTTTCCAATTTTGCTAAGACACAATTCTTACTTATGCAAGCAGTAAGACAAGCACTTGGGAGCTGGTGAGTGAGCCTACCTGATGGCCCAGCAGCTGCCTTTCACTGAAGCTTCAGGCTTCATTACAGACCCATGTTGGGAAGGGGAATTATCTGCTCAAGCCATGTTTGTAAATCTAAGGAATCCTCCATGGAATAGCATTTGCTGCAATTGTCCACTGGACTATGTATAGGAAAGTACCTGGGGGACATCAAGGGGCTCTGAGAGACCAACTATGAGTTCATTTCTTTTTCTTTTAAATCCTTTTTTATTTTTCAGTTACAGTTGACATACAATATTATATTAGTTTCAGGTGTACAACCCAGTGATTAAACATTATATACTTACTAAGTGAACATCCCAATAAATTTCACACCCATCTGACACTATACAGTTATTACAATATTATTTTATTATTGACTATATTCTCCATGCTGTACTTTACATCCCCATAACTATTCTATAACAACCAATTTCTCCTTAATCCCTTCACCTTTTTCACCC
This sequence comes from Saccopteryx leptura, assembly GCF_036850995.1. Lineage (NCBI taxonomy): Eukaryota > Metazoa > Chordata > Mammalia > Chiroptera > Emballonuridae > Saccopteryx > Saccopteryx leptura. Next base: position 284,416,099 of record NC_089504.1, read on the forward strand.
ATCCCCGAAATGTTAATTTCATCCCTTCCCATATATAGCTCAAAATGTTCTCTGTATCTGTGAGTCTGTTTCTGTTCTAATTGTTCATTTGTTTTCTTAGATTCAATTGTTGACATTTATTTATTGCCATTTTATTTTGTGTGTTTAGCAAGAAAGACAGACAGGGAGAGAGATGAGAAGCATCAACTCGTAGTTGCATCCCTTTTAGTTGTTCATTAATTGCTTCTCATATGTGCCTTGACCGGGAAACTCAAGGCAAGCCAGTGACCTTTGGCTCAAGCCAGTGACCATGGGATCATCTTAATGATCCCATGCTCACACTGGCAATCCCATGCTAAAGCTGGTGAGCCTGTGCTCAAACTGGATGAGCCTGCACTCAAGCAGGCAACCTCAGGGTTTCAAACCTGGGACCTCAGCGTCCCAGGTAGATGCTCTATCCACTGTGCCACTACCAGTCACATATTATTTATTGCCATTTTACTGTTCATATTTTTTATCTTTTTATTCCCCCTTAACATTTCATGTTAATATTGGTTTGGTGGTGATGAACTCTTTCATCTTTTCCTTGTCTGGGAAGTTTCTTATACATCCTTCAATTCTAAATGATAGCTTTGCTACGTAGAATAATCTTGGTTGTAGGTCCTTGCTTTTCATCACTTTGAATATTTCTTGTCACTCCCTTCTGGCCTGCAAAGTTTCTGTTGAGTAATCAGCTGACAGTCTTACAGAACTCTCTTGTAACAAACTGCTTTTGTCTTGCTGCTTTTAAGATTCTATCTTTGTCTTCAACCTTTTGTATTTTAATTATGATGTGTTTTGGTCTGGGATTCTTTGGGTTCATCTTGTTTGGGACTCTCTGCACTTCTTGAACTTATATGTCTATTTCCTTCACCAGGTTAGAGAAGTTTTTCTGTAATTATTTTTTTCTTTTTTGTGTGTGACAGAGACAGAGAGACAAAGAGAGGGACAGTTAGGGACAGACAGACAGGAAGGGAGAGAAATAAGAAGCATCAGTTTTTTGTTGCGGCACCTTAGTTGTTCATTGGTTGCTTTCACATATGTGCCTTGTCTGGGGGCTACAGCAGAATGAATCCTTGCTCAAGCCAGCGACCTTGGGCTTTAAGCCAGCGACCACTGGGTTCACACCAGCGACCATGAGGTCATGTCTATGATCCCACGCTCAAGCCCGTGACCTTGGGCTCAAGCCAGCAACGTTGGGATTAAAGCCAGCACCTTTGGGCTTAAGACAGCGACCATGGGGTCATGTCTATTATTTCACACTCAAGCCAGCAACCCCGTGCTCAAGCTGGTGAGCCTGCAATCAAGCCAGATGAGCCTACCCTCAAGCTTGTGATCTCGGGTTTTGAACCTGGGTCCTCTGCATCCCAGTCCAACGCTCTAGCCACTGCACTGCCGCCTAGTCAGGCTCATAATTTTTTTAAGTAGGTTTTTTTACAGAGCCACAGAGAGGGATAGATAGGGACAGACAGGAATGGAGAGAGATGAGAAGCATCAATCATTAGTTTTTCATTGCGACACCTTAGTTGTTCATTGATTGCTTTCTCATATGTGCCTTGACTGTGGGGCTACAGCAGACTAAGTAACCCCTTGCTAAAGCCTGCAACCTTGGGTTCAAGTTGGTCAGCTTTGCTCAAACCAGATGAGCCCGTGCTCAAACTGGCGAACTCAGGGTCTCGAACCTGGGTCCTCCACATCCCAGTCTGATGCTCTATCCACTGCGCCACCGCCTGGTCAGGCCAAATAGGTTTTTCAAATAGGTTTTCAATTTCTTCTCTCTCCTTCTGGCACCCCCATCATATGAGTACTGGTACACTTGAAGTTGTCCCAGAGGCTCCTTACACTGTCTTCATTTTGGTGGGATTCTTTGTTTTGTTTTAATGGGGTGACATTGATAAATCAGGGTACATATGTTCAGAGAAAACATCTCCAGATTATTTTGACATTTGATTATGTTGAATACACCTCACTCACAGTCAAATTGTCTTCCATCACCTTCTATCTGGTTTTCTTTGTGACCCTCCCCTACCCCACACCCACCCTCTGTAACCATCACACTCTTGTCCATGTCTCTGAGTCTCGTTTTTATGTCCCATTTATGTATGGAATCATATAGTTCTTAGTTTTTTCTGATTTACTTCTTTCACTCAATACAATGTTATCAAGGTCCATCCATGTTATTGTAAATGATCCAATGTCATCATTTCTTATGGCTGAGTAGTATTCCATAGTATATATTTACCAAAGCTTTTTGATTCACTCGTCCACTGACAGACACTTGGGCTGCTTCCAGATCTTTGCTATTGTAAACAATGCTGCCATAAACATGGGGGTACATTTCTCCTTTTCAAGCTGTGCTATGGTATTCTTGGGGTATATTCCTAAAAGTGGGATGGCTGGGTCGAAAGGCAGTTCGATTTTTAATTTTTTGAGGAATCTCCATACTGTTTTCCACAGTGGCTGCACCAGTCTACATTTCCACCAGCAGTGCAGGAGGGTTCCCTTTTCTCCACATCCTCACATAAAATTATTTTGCGTTGTTTTGTTGATGAGCACCATTCTGACTCGTGTGAAGTGATATCTCATTGTGGTTTTAATTTCCATTTCTCTAATGATTAGTGATGTTGAGCATTTTTTCATATGCCTATTGGCCATCTGTATGTCCTCTTTGGAGAACTGTCTATTCATTTCTTTTGCCCATTTTTTGATTGAATTGTTTGTCTTCCTGGTGTTCAGTTTTACACGTTCATTATAAATTTTGGTTATCAACCCCTTATCAGACGTATTGTCAAATACGTTCTCCCATTGTGTAGTTTGTCTTTTTATTCTGTTCTTATTGTCTTTAGCTGCGCAAAAGCTTTTTAGTTTGATATAGTCCCATTTGTTTATCCTGTCTTTTATTTCACTTGCCTGTGGAGATAAATCGGCAAATATATTGCTGCAAGAGATGTCAGAGAGCTTACTGCCTATGTTTTCTTCTAAGATGCTTATGGTTTCACAGCCTACATTTAAGTCTTTTATCCATTTTGAGTTTATTTTTATGACTGGTGTAAATTGGTGGTCTAGTTTCATTTTTTTGCAGGTAGCTGTCCAATTTTCCCAACACTATTTGTTGAAGAGGCTGCCTTTACTCCATTGTACGCTCTTAATTCCTTTGTCAAATATCAGTTGTCCATAAAGGTGTGGGTTTATTTCTGGGTTCTCTGTTCTGTTCCATTGATCTATATGCCTGTTCTTATGCCAGTACCAGGCTGTTTTGAGTACAATGGCCTTGTAGTATAACTTGATATCCAGAAGTGTGATACTTCCCACTTTATTCTTCCTTTTCAAGATTGCTGAGGCTATTTGTGTTCTCTTTTGGTTCCATATAAATTTTTGGAATATGAGTTTTATATCTTTGAAGTATGTCATTGGTATTTTAATTGGTATTGTATTGAAGTTATAAACTGCTTTGGGTAATATAGGCATTTTAATGATGTTTATTCTTCCTAGCCATGAGCATGGTATATGCTTCCACTTGTTTGTATCTTCCCCGATTTCTTTTATCAATGTTTTATAGTTTTCCAAGTACAAGTCTTTAATCTCCTTGGTTAAATTTATTCCTAGGTATTTTTATTTTTTTGGTTGCAAAGGTGAAGGGAATTGCTCCCTTAATTTCTCTGACAGTTCATTGTTAGTGTATAAAAATGCCTCTGATTTCTGAGTATTAATTTTATATCCTGCCATCTTGCTGATTTATCCGGTCTACTGGTTTTTTGACTGAGACTTTAGGGTTTTCTATATACAATATCATATCATCTGCAAATAATGATAGTTTTACTTCTTCTTTTACAATTTGGATACCTTTTATTTCTTTTTCTTGTATGATTGCTGCGGCTAGGACTTCCAGAACTGTGTTGAATAAGAGTGGTGAAAGGGGGCACTCCTGCCTTGTTCCTATCTTAAGGAGATTGCTTTTAATTTTTGCCCATTGAGTATGATGTTGGTTGTGGGTTTGTCATAGATGGCCTTTATCATGTTGAGGTATGTTCCTTGTATTCCCATTTTGTTGAGAGTTTTGATCATGAACGGGTGCTGGATTTATCAAATGATTCTTCTGCATCTATTGAAATTATCATGTAGTTTTTCTCCTTCCTTTTGTTTATGTGATGAATCACATTGATTGATTTGCGAATATTATATCAGCCTTGCCTCCCCAAAATAAATCCCACTTGATCATGCTGTATGATTTTTTTCATATATTGCTGGATCTGGTTTGCTAATATTTTGTTGAGGATTTTAGCATCTAAATTCATCAGGAATATTGGCCTATAATTTTCTTTCTTTGTGTTGTCGTTGCCTGGTTTTGGAATCAGAATTATGCTCGCCTCATAAAAGGAGCTTGGAAGTCTTCCTCTTGAATTTTTTGAAATAGTTTGAGAAGGATAGGAGTTAGTTCTTCTTTGAATATTTGGTAGAATTCACTTGTGAAGCCATCAGGCCCAGGACTTTTCTTTTGGGGGGAGTTTTTTGATAACTGTTTTGTTCTCAGGTCCCTTTAAGAAGAATCCTGGGTCTGAGAAATCTGTCTCTTTCTCACAAACTGTATCCTGACTTGTTTCACAGCTAAATACTGTTCTAGGCTCTGGGGCTGCAGGCTGGGGCTTTGTTCCTGGGGTTCAGGACCTTCCCCTCTCCAATAAACTCACTTACCACCATGCAAGTCTCTCCTGGCTGCCGTTCGCTCTGGGGAGCTGTGCAGCCCTCTCCGTGTTTCCTACCAGTCTCAATGTGGCTTCTTCGGTGTTCCTTGGTTGAAGCTTCTCTTAGTTTAGTCCAAACTTGGTTTTTCCAGATGATGGTTCTGAAAATTAAGTTGTAATCCACTTTGGTTCTGGGAGGCGGAAGTTGTTCCGTCTGCCTACTCCATCGCCATCTTGTCCCACCCATTTTGGTGGGATTCTTTTTTTTTTCTGCTGTCCTCACTGGGTGCTTTTTGCTTCCTTATATTCCAAATCACTGGTTTTGATTCTCAGCTTCATTCACTCTACTGTTGACTGCCTGTAAATTATTGATTTCAGTTAGTGTATCCTTCATTTCTGACTGGTTCTTTTTTACAGTTTTTATGTCCTTTTTCATGTTGTTTAAGTTCTCACTAAGTTCCTTCTAACCATTGTCTGAACTCTGTATTTGATAGTTTGCTTTCCTCCTTTTCATTTATTTTTATGAAGATTTTTCCTGTTCCTTTTTTTTGAGACCTGTTCCTTTGTCTTTGCATTTCAGCTGCTTCCCCATGTTTGCTTCTATATATTAGGTAGAGCTGTTACATCTCTCAAACTTGGCAGAGGGGCCTTCTGTAGTAGGCGTCCTTAGGACAGTGTTTTTCAACCACTGGTCCACAAGCAGTTTCATGCCGGTCCATGAAAGTTAACTACCCTGATGAAGTATGAAGACTATAGGAGTCTATAATCATTGGGTCTATAATCTTCGGACAATGTCACAATGGTAACTCTTTTGCAAACTGGCACGAATTTTCTAGTAGACCGGCAGTTGAAAAACACTGCTGTAGGACCTAGTGGCACAGCCCCCCACCCATTCACCCAAGCTGAACTCTCCAGGTATAGCCTGTGTGGGCTGTGGGCACTGTCCTGTTGTAGCTGAGTCTTGATTGCTTTTGGGGTCACTGGAAGGGATTGACTCCCCAGGCTGACTGGCTATAAGGACCAGCTGTGACTATAGTGGACTAGCTGCAGTGCAGAAGTTGACCATAGAGAGCAGGACCTGCTTCAGTGGGGCTTTGGTGCTCAATAAGTCTGCCTCTTGATAGTGTCACTCGTGGAGGTGGTACAGTTGTAATCTAACATGGTCTAAAGCTACTCAACAGTATACTGGCTCTTGGGCCCCCTAGAAGGAGAAAGGTCAACCACTGTCTGTGCCCTGCCTGGCGCCACCTGGTATAAGCTTCAGAGCAATCTACAGATGGCTGGTACTAGTGTCACACTTGGAGGTACCCAAGAGAAGCTAAGCTGCTGCCACTAGTTTTGGGCCTGTGGCCACTTAGCAAGAGGTACAGGGTATGCAGAGGCCAGAGGCTACTTGTTTGAGAGATTTTAGGAAAGTCCGAAGCATAAGCAAGACCATTTATATGGAAAAGTCACTGCAAACGACCTGGGCGGGCCTGCAAGTTGGGTTTGGCAGGTTATCAGGGCATCATCAGGGTTAGATGAATAGTGTGAGCCAGGTTGATGAAGACTCAAATATGATGCCCACCTGCTGGATGTGTTGGGTGGCATCTTAGAAAAGGAACAATTGCCTCTGCCCGCACTTTTATTTGGAAAAAAAGCTATCCCACCCCCCAGCTCTGATGCCAGATAATTCAGTTCCTCCCCATATGCCCCTGGTTCTTTTCAGCTGCTGCCCATGCCAGAGCTCAGAGGGTATGAGTCCAAATAACTCCATGCACAGGCCCTTTAAGAGGACTCCAGCTGTCATTTCCTCAGCCACAATCCCTGTTCGCTTTTTCAGCCAGAAGTTATGGAGACTTCTCTTCCTGGCTCTGGAACCCTGGACTGGGATGTATGGTATGGGGTGGGAACCCTTGCTCCTCAGGGGAAACTTCCACAGCAGAGATATCTCTCCCAATTTTAAACCGCCACACATGGATGTTGGACCAGCCTGTTCCGTGTATCCGCCCCTTCTATCTGTCTCGACATGGCTTCTTCTTTATCCCTATTTGTAAACTTCCATTCAGCTAGATCTCAGGCAGTTCTGAATGATGGCTGTTGTGTAGTTTATTTGTAATTTTGATGTGGTGGTAGGAGGATTCAAGGACCACATTTAACTATGCTGCCATCTTGAACAGAGTCTCAAGTTCATTTCTTTAAATGGGAAAGTCTGGAGCTGCTACTTCTTCACCACTGATCTCAAGAGCAACCACTATTACAGCCTTTTCCCATCATCCCACATAAATTTTATTATATATTAAATAATCCCAGATAACAACTTGCATTCTTTGTTGTCTATACAGAAAAAAAATTTTCCTTTACATTTTTACTGTTGGATCTCTAATTTCAGTATTCATTTTTTCTACTAATCATGAACATGTACAGGCAGTCCTCAGGTTAAAAACAAGATAGGTTCTATAGGTCTGAAAATGTTTAAGTATATATATGCACAGAAAGGTAAAAATAAATACTATGTTAAGACAAACATCCAAACTCCATTTAATAGGTAAATGTACCTGTTCTAACTTACATACAAATTCAATTTAAGAACAAATCAATAGCAGGTTGGCTCACTGGTAGAGAATCAGCCTGGAGTATGGATGTTCCAGGTTCTATTCCTGGTCAGAGCACTCAGGAGAAGCGACCATCTGCTTCTCCACCCATCCCCCCCCTTCTCTCTTTCCCTCCTGCAGCCATGGCTCAATTGGAGCAAGATGGCCAAGACGCTGAGGATGGCTCCATGGCTCCGCCTCAGGCACTAAGAAGGGCTTGGTAGCTGAACAACAGAGCAACGCCCCAGATGGGCAGAGCATCACCCTTTAGTAGGCTTGCTGGGTGGATCCTGGTTGAGGCACACACGGGAGTCTGTCTCTGCCTCCCCTCTGTTCACTGAATCAAAAATAATAATAATAATAATAATAATAATAATAATAAAAGAACAAACCTACAAACCTATTTCATTCATAACCCAGAGACTGCCTGTACTTAACTGTTGAGTTGAATGCTGCAGGACACTGATAGTTCCTTTCTCTGAAACTGTTTATCATACATTTTCAAAAATTCTCAACATTTCTGCTACACATATTTTTTCAGTACCCATATTTTTAAAGCACATCACAAATGGGAATATATGTTTATTTCAGCCCTCATGTTTCCATGATGCTGTCAATCCTTGCATCACACACTTCTCTTACTTTCAAAATCTTCCTTTGGTTCTGAGTAATGTTCTTATACTGCTTTTCTCTATAACAGCGGTTCTCAACCTGTGGGTCGCGACCCTGGCGGGGGTCAAACGACCAAAACACAGGGGTCACCTAAAGCCATCGGAAAATACATATTTATTATTCAATACATTTTTAAATAAAATATGTATTTCCGATGGCTTTAGGCGACCCGTGTTTTGGTCATTCGACCCCTGCCAGGGTTGCGACCCACAGGTTGAGAACTGCTGCTCTATAACATACCTTAGAGCAGTGGTCCCCAACCTTTTTTGGGCCATGGACCGGTTTAATGTCAGAAAATATTTTCACAGACCGGCCTTTAGGGTGGGACGGATAAATGTATCACGTGACCGAGATAAGCGTCAAGAGTGCGTCTTAGACGGATATAACAGAGGGAATCTGGTCATTTTTTAAAAATAAAACATCGTTCAGACTTAAATATATATAAATGAAATGGAAATAATGTAAGTTATTTGTTCTTTCTCTGTGGATTGGTAACAAATGGCCCACGGACCGGTACCAGTCCATAGCCCAGGGGTTGGGGACCACTGCCCTGGAGTACTCTTCATGGACCTAAAGGTTTGTTAAATATAAAAAAGGCTTGAGTAATATAATGGCCAAGGGATGTCACCTCTATAATCCATGTAATCTTGAAGAATATCCAACATCTGAGTCATTTGGGAGAAAAGTAAAACTCGATGGCCCCTGGGGAAAAAAATAAAGTTTCAAGTGAAACTTACCAAAGAATACAAGTTTATAAGTAAAATAAATGTCATAATCATTTACAGTAACTTCCTTAGAAATGCTAAATGTCTTATGTAAGGACATAGATCCAAATACACTTGTAAACTTCAGAGCAGTTCTCCAACTAGAGTGGGGATATTCCCAGGAGCATGTGTCCGTGCACCAGGGAGTATATGAAGCCCTAGGAAAACCAAGATGCCTTTTTCTATAATATCAATTTAACAAATGGAAATAAATATACACTTTTATTTTAAAAGAAAATAAAAATATGTGAAGAGTAAAATGCAAAATTCAAATGCCTACACACAAACACACAAATCCAAAAATCCTAAAGAGCTTGTGGTCATCCATCTACAGCTATTCTCTACTTGGTGGTGTAAGGTCACAATTCTCTCTTCTACAGCTTTGCTAGGTCAAAAGTCTTTGAAGCAGTACTTTAAAGAAGCAGGGGGCAGGTGCTATCCCATATGATACATTAGAAAACTTATGAATAGGGACAAGTCACACAACCTCTTTGGTTCTGTTTTATCACCTGTGAAATAAAATGGTTGGAGAGAAGACATTTATGGGTCCTTCTTCAACTCGAACACACTTAGAATAGATGTATAGTAATAAAATATAGTAAGACATGCTTTATTTGACATGCATATTCCTAACGTTGGGTGCTTTTGCCAAATCTGCAGTTTTAGGTTGATTTAGGCCCACTTGGGGCAGTTGTTCCAAGGGACTTTGAAATTCTTTGAAAACTGGGACTTCTCTAGACTACTCTGTCCCTCTAGGATCAGGTACAGGCTGGAGACCAGGATACTGAACACATAGCTGAACTTTTAAGAGGCTCCAGAAGTAAGCTGGTCTTCCATGCCCAACTGATGTCTCTGAAATAAGGCCTCCTTCCAAGTTCTCCCTGAGTTAAAACTAAAACATCACACAGGTTAACAAAAGTGAATATTTACCAAGTCCTTACTATTACCAGCAGGCAATTAAAAAAGAAATGCTTGATGTTATTATAAGGTTTGGGTTCAGGGTGCCTTTAAATCCAGAGCCCCCACTGTAAGGCTGTAGTTAATTGGCTTGCTATTCTCTCACTTAATGGCTTCCTTTGAAATGTAGCAAAAAATTTATCTTTGCAGAAATGTCAGGGAAAGCTTACAATGGGAAGGGTCCTGACAATTAGGGGAGTTTGAATCACAATAGTTGTTTGTAAAAGCCAGGCTACAGGCCCAGAGATACTGTAAACCCATGGAAGGAGGGGGGACTGGCTGGCTTGAAGTCCAGGACAGTCAGGTCAGCCCAGGACCTTTTGAACTAGCACAGGCCTCCTTTAGACAGTTGAGCCAGGAGATAAACAATTTGAAAAAACTGTGGCGATTCTCCAATCCACATACGAAATAATATTACCTTGTACCTTTAGAGGCAACAATGTCAGCTGCTTTTTCCAAGACCCCTGACTAAACTATGAAAATCCTACTCCAACCCTCCCTGTGGCTGACATGGCTCTGGTCATCTCGGTATGCTTGCACCATGGCATATTAAATAAAGAATCCTTCTAGAACAGCGGTTCTCAACCTGTGGGTCACGACCCCGGCAGGGGTCGAACGACCAAAACACAGGGGTCACCTAAAGCCATCGGAAATACATATTTTATTTAAAAATGTATTGTATAATAAATACGTATTTTCCGATGGCTTTAGGCAACCCCTGTGTTTTGGTCGTTCGACCCCCGCCGGGGTCGCGACCCACAGGTTGAGAACCACTGTTTTAGAACATACCAGTCTTGTGTTTTCTTAGGCTCTCCCTGGTGCCCACCCACAGACCCGGGAAGGGATCTAGCCTGTCAGCTATCTCATTCGGGATAAGGCAGTCCACTGGAGTTCTCTCCAGGTCTGACCTAGTTGGGGGTTTATACCAACCTACCAGTTGCCAAAGGAGACTGATAAATAGGCTTTCCCCTTCCCCAGTGGACCAGCCACCCCAGCTTCAACCTTTCAGTTATCTCTGTCCCTGTGGAACTAAAAATACAACTGGAGTCATTTGGTTAATTGCAGCAATTAACCAGATAGAAGATTAAGGCAGTGTATAGCCAAGCGCTGGATTAGGATCCTAAGTGCTGTAATAATTCAGGAAAGGAAAAACTGATTTTGGGGGGGGATGAGGTTGGATAAAGAAATGGGTGAGAGGAACAGTTGCACAGGTAGAGCCTGTACAGGGTCTCAAAAAAGAAAAACTGGAATTAGTCTCAATAAATCAGCGACTTGCTGACTATACAGCTCAGAGAAGAAAATATGAGCCTACCACCTACCTAGAATACAGGTATGCCAGCAGCTTATCCAATAGGTGAAGTTTCCCACTGGCCTCAATCAGATGGTCTCCAATTTCAAAAGGCTCTGGTTCCACACCTGAAAAAGAAAGAACCCACTCTCAATAGTGTGTCTCCAGTCAGGCCAGGCTCTGTGAATAGAGAAGCCCAGGGCTAGGCTACAGCAAGAGGTCCAGCTCCTTCTAATTAATAAGGGGTCTAAGTTTCGTCACTCGTTGAGGCAACTCATTATTGTCTGTCTGCATGGTAACCTCAGTGCTGCTTAACAGCAATCACAGAGCCTGGCACACCCAATATGCCTAATAAATGTTTATCCCAGGAACAAACCTACTCTAGGAAACCGAGACACAGGGAGATATTAGAAACCAGAGACGTAATATTAAAATCTCAAGGCTTTCACTCTAGAAAACAATCAAGAAATAAGTTTAGATATATAAATTAGTAATTCTCAAGGTGGGGGATGGCAGTCAGATTAACCTGGAGGGCTTTTTGCAAAATGGACGTTCCCAACACCCCCCTCCCTGGAAAAAAAAAAAAGTTCTGATATGCAACTAATTAAGATGATTAACATTTTAAAACAATTCATAGTACTAGGTGGCAAAATTCCCTTAAAATGACTGCAGCAAACTTTCCACATTGTTCCTATCCATACTAAGAGCCCCCAAAGCCATAGAAGTCCTGGATCTGTCCCAAAAAGGCTACCAATCAGAGTGAATTTTTAAAAAAACAGTTTAAATGAAAATAAAAACATTACATAACAGAATGTATAGACTGCAGTGAAAGCAGCACTTGGAATTTACAGACATCCATAAAATGAAAGGGAAGCAAAAAAGGAAGCTAAGGAGACAACATAGGTGAGAGCCAAGTGAAAAACAAGAAAGAAGTGGTCAACTGTCTCAGAGGTTTTGAGACAATTAAAATGTGAACTGAAAACCACTGGCTGGGCAACATGGAGATCACTGGTGAACTAAGAATGATAGTGATGAAAGGCTGAGTGGGTTTAAGACAAAGGGACATCTTATTATATAAAAATGGAGCAGATATAAGACATCCCCTAAAACAAATAGCCTGATTCTTTAAAATTGTCAATTTTATGAAACACAAAAAAGGAGAGAGATGTTTCTAACTTATAGGAAAAGAGACATGACAAATGCAAGCAGGACTGATGACTGGACCTTGAATTTAAAAAGAAAAAAGAAAAATAAATACATAAGGGATATTAGAGAGGACAACTGAAAAATCTGAATATGATCAACATATTACATCAATAATAGTAACATAAAAATATTAATAAAATGGGGGGAAATAGACAGTAAATATAGGCAATTGTTTTGAAAAGTTTTGCTATCACGTTGGCCACAGAAATGTTAACAGAAAGTAAAGTGAGAAAAGGGGACTGCCTTACCATCAAACAAATACGGGTGAGCCACACACTTTCGAAGCTGGGACAATACATTCTGAAGTTTAACTTTCTTTGCCATCTCATTTTCAAATGCATCTGAAATTTTTAAAGAGAGAAAGAGAGATGGACAGCTGAACAAAAAAGAACAAACCCTCAGGGTTTCCATAATCTTCTTGTAATAACATATCTTTCAAACCTCTATTAATCTCCCAAATTTCACTGAATTGTATTAAGAATTAACAGCACATCCATGAAGCTTCTTTAACCATCACTTAGTTTTATAAAGGACACTAACTATATATAAATTAAACTCAGTAGTACTTTGTTACTTTTTTGTAAATTCTAAATCTCTTTCTTTTAACTGCTGCTCTGGTGAAGACAAGGGACACGGACACACACACATACATACATACACACACGCATACACACACACACACACACACACACACACACACACAAATTGATTGTTCCATTCCTATCTCTCCCTTTCACTCCCAATTCGTCCCAGTGAATTTGACTCAAGAGAAATGTTTTGAAATGTTAAGTTATCTTACAGGGTGGGAAAATAAAAGGCATGACTAGCACACTTAGAAATATTTGTTTAACTATAGGTAATATGAAAAATAAGGGAGAGGATTTCACAACTGCAACACACAATAAAGTCTGAGTTATATTAAAGATACTCAGCCAGTTTCACTGCATCTAACCTAAATATATTCAGAATACAAAGCGAGTGTCATTACAAAATATTTCCCTGCATGAAGATCACATTTTCATTTAGTTTCCAAACAGACAAGTGCCCTCTGATTACCTAGGTCTTTCATCAAAATGGCCTTGTAGTATTTTTTCTGTAATGCTGACATGCCATGGTATATCACTACTTCTGTCTTCTTGGGAAGTTCCGTAGCTACCTCAGCTTTCATTCGCCTCAGCAGAAATGGCTGCAAGAGTCTGTGTAGTTCACTTGCTGTGTAAAAAAAAACAGAACAAAACAAAACAGCCCTGGCCAGTTAGCTCAGCTGGTTAAGAACATCATCCCAAAACAACAAGGGATCGACTACGGGTTCGACTCCCAGTCAGGGCACACATGGAAAGCAACCAAAAAATACACAACTGCGTGGAATAACAAATTCTTCCCTCCCCCCCCCCTCCCTTACTCTCTTTTCCTCTCTCCATCTCTCTAAAAATCAACAAAAATTAAGCCCTGGCCAGATAGCTCAGTCCCAGAGCACAAAGATTGCTGGTTCAATTCCCTGGTTAGGGCCTACATGGGAGCAACTCTATGTTCCTGTTTCTCTCTCAAAATACACACACAGACACAAGAAGTGTGGGATAGAAGTAAGACCAACTATTAGAGAACATATAGCAATCTGTTTCTCATTTTCATGCTAATTCTGCATTCTAGGCCAATATGGTAATTTTTCAATGTTTCTTCCTTCACTGGGTTTTTTCCAACTCCTTCTGAAATCACTACTACATAGTTCTTAACTCAAGAACTAGGAACACTCAGAGAACTTGATTCTTACCAACAATCTCAGGGATTAGTATATTTTAGAAATGTATGGCAAGTAATATTGTCCCCAATGTTAGAGCTAAGTGAGGCTCAGAAAAATTAAGCATCTTATCCAAAGCCACATAATTAGATGCTACTGTTGCTAGCATTTAAATTAGTTCTTCTGACTTCAACTCCCTTGTTCCTCCCGCAAGTGGTAAACTTGAAAAGCTAACCAAAATTAGAATTACACTACATGAACAGTTACCACCTACAGCAAATAAAAATACAAGAGCCCAGTTAAATTTGAATTTCAGATATACAACAAATAACTTTTAATACAAATATGTCCCACATATTATTTCACTAGATGTCATATATTTTATCTGGCAATCCTAAACATGTGAGCAATCAGAGCAAGTTCCCCAGAGAATCTTCAACCTGAGGGTGGGGATTTTTGTGTGAGAAGCCTTTCAACATATACTTACTGAGTACATTCTTACTTGCTAGTAGGATGTGTACCATTTGTTTTGAATAATCAGCCTGAGATGATACTATAGGAATAGATAGATAACTCTATGAGGCAGAGGTGCAAAGATGCAAGAGGAAGAAGCCTACAACTGGCAGCTATATGAACGAGGAAGGCTGCTCTCCTTCACTTTCACCACCCATCCAACCCAGACTTGGTTTTTGGTGCAGTGTTAAAAAAGAAAGCACCAGGCCCTGGCCGGATGGCTCAGCGGTAGAGCGTTGGCCTGGTGTGCGGGGGACCCGGGTTCGATTCCCGGCCAGGGCACATAGGAGAAGCGCCCATTTGCTTCTCCACCCCCCACCTCCTTCCTCTCTGTCTCTCTCTTCCCCTCTCGCAGCCAAGGCTCCATTGGAGCAAAGATGGCCCAGGCGCTGGGGATGGCTCCTTGGCCTCTGCCCCAGGCACTAGAGTGGCTATGGTCGCGGCAGAGCGACGCCCTGGAGGGGCAGAGCATCGCCCCCTGGTGGGCAGAGCGTCGCCCCTGGTGGGCGTGCCGGGTGGATCCCGGTAGGGCGCATGCGGGAGTCTGTCTGACTGTCTCTCCCCGTTTCCAGCTTCAGAAAAATAAAAAAATAAAAAAAAAAAGAAAGCACCAGTGCTGTGGAAGTAATTTGGGGCTATATAGCACACACATACTTTTCTGCCTAAGGAAGTAAAGAACGTTAACAAAGTCCCTACAGAAATTACATGTTAGAAAAAAAATAAAGTCTGAAAATCAGCAGAAGCTTTCTATTTCTTCCAAAAATGACCCAAAGGAGCCCTATTATAGAATCATGTTACAAATAAGAGTCATAAATAGCAGACAACTGGGAACAGCATGAGAAATCTACCATCATCTAATTTTTGCATAGCTCCTTATCTTCCTGGAAGGTATCCTCTGGTTATTCTTTCTTTTCTAACTACAACCACTACCTTTTTGCACTAGGGCAGTTTCTGGACCCATACCTCTTGGAAACAATTTGTCAGAAGGGCACTTGCCTGACTCAGAATTTTTCTCAATATCCTGGTAACGCTGAACAAAATCTTCCACCTGCTCCTTGGAAAAGAGATCAGGTTCCACAAAACTCAGGAGGGAGTAGAGCTCTTGGAGGCTGTTCTGGATGGGAGTTCCAGTCAACAGGACATTGAAGACTACTGAGAACTCAAATACATAAAGAAATAAAGTTAAAAATCCTGTTATGGAGATACCATTATAAGGATAGAAAAGTAAAACTACTTTGTGAACTCTGAAGTACTACATGAGTATTCAATATGGTCATTATTCATTATATGGGAATTCAAGCTACATTACCACCTACATGGGGAAGTCTACTGAGGCATTAGAGGTTCGTAGCATATACTCATACAGTTTGGGAAGCCCAAAGTTATAGCAGCAGGCCCCACCACTACAAGCATCAATAAAAATCTATACTAAAAGAATGTCCTTTTGTAAAACTTGAGAGCATCACATGTAACACAGCAAGATTGCTGGACATTTCTAGGCATAGGGCCATATACAGCTTAAAATGCAAAGAAATTATTTCTTTCAAAGAAATTATTTATTTATTTCTATTTATTTTGAGCAACAGATGACAACACCAAGAATAAGTGACTAATGAAGTAAAAGGTTAGGAAAAACAGTAATAGATATTAGATCAAGCAAAAAAACCTCTGACCTAACATTAATAAGAATTTATACCATTTGAATTAAATAGTATAGCAAAATGAGAAAACTATATTCTGTGTATGTATGTTATTTTAAATACCAAAATACAATGGTGTGAATATATACTGTATTTTTGCATTTAAAATAATCTATTTTGATTTCAAAAATACACATGCAAATATATGTTTAGGTGCATATATGCATACCAAAGGACATGGTAGTATGTATACCAAATCTTAACACTATATACAGAGTAGAATATTTGGGGAGTTTTACTTTCATCTTGTCTTTGTGTATTCTGATTTGGGAAAAAGTCATATAAAGATACTGTTATTGCCCTGGCCAGTTGGCTCAGTGGTAGAGCATCGGCCTGGCGTGCGGAAGTCCCGGGTTCGATTCCCGGCCAGGGCACACAGGAGAAGCACCCATCTGCTTCTCCACCCCTCCCCCTCTCCTTCCTCTCTGTCTCTCTCTTCCCCTCCCACAGCCAAGGCTCCATTGGAGCAAAGATGGCCTGGGCACTGGGGATGGCTCTATGGTCTCTGCCTCAGGCGCTAAACTGGCCCTGGTTGCAACAGAGCGACGCCCCAGATGGGCAGAGCATCGCCCCCTGGTGGGCGTGCCAGGTGGATCCCGGTCGGGCGCATGCGGGAGTCTGACTGCCTCCCCATTTCCAACTTCAGAAAAAAAAAAAAAAAAAAAAAAAAAAAAAAAGATATTGTAATTGTCATAATAGATGAAATAACACAATCAATTCAAACTGACTTGAATATGCTTTGTTTTGGTAATTTCTTTTTTTTTGTTTTTTTTTAAATGTCTAATCAGTGTCCATGCCTGATCTGCTTTGGGGGCAGCTTTCATAGTATTTCAAGTATAGAAAATGGTCAAAAATAAGTTTCCAATAACCTAACCACATTTTTGCAGTATCTGTTCAAGCGAAAAAGATGAGAGGACCAAAGAATATGAGTTCACAAAGATAAGCAAGGCTGTTGGTCACTACCATCAACTTACACTATCACATGAGCTAACATTTTTATTCAAAGGAGTGTCTGTTTTGGCATAAAAACTTGTAACTGGGTTAAAAAAATTGAGAGACAATCACTTCGTGTATAATGTTTTGTAAACTTTTTTGTGCAATATATTTTACAAATATTTTTCATGTTACTAAATATCCTTCTACATAATTTTTCATGGGAGCCTTACTTTGTAAATGTAGTATGTGAAAGCATAAACTGTAAAACCAATTCACATTTTTCACATTTAGGTTGCTTCCAATTTTTATAAACAAGCTAAAAACAATATTAAAAGGGAGAAAGGGAAGTAACCTTCTCCCCACCTCTCTGCCCAACCAGCAAATGTATTTTTTCCAACCAACTGGTTGTCTGTAATTTATGTACCAGTATGTATGTATGTATTTTAAATTTATTTACTGATTTCAGAGAAAAACAGGATGGGACAGACAGATAGAAACATCAGTCTGTTCCTGTATATGCCCTGACTGGGGATTGAACTCACAGCCTTTGCATATCAAGACCATGCTCTTACCAATCAAGGTATCCAGCCAGGACTTTTTTATTTTATATTTATCTTTTTATTTTTATTTTAGAGAGAGGAAGGAAGGGAGGGAGAGAGAGAGATAAACAGGTTGTCTGCAATTTAAATCTCACCTAAAAAGAATGCTCAGATGACACAGAACAATTTCCCCATTTAATCCTTCTAAGCCTTGGGTTTCCTAACAAGAAAAGGCTCTGAGGCCAGCCATAGAACTTAAGTTTCTTCACTCCAAACACAGGGTTCTTTTACTATACCTGCTTCTCTTCTCCCCTTGTAAATTTGTAAACTAACTCAGTAGTTTGTGAAGCAGTTTCTTACAAGGTTAGGTACCAGCATATGTAAACCTCTTGGAGAAGAGACACTGTTAACAAAGCCCTAAAAAGAAAGCAAAGGACTATAGAGCAAACAGGGACTCACCAGGGATAGCAATCTTTGAAACTGGACTAATAAGAGACAGTGGCCATATCGGCTCTAAAATGCTATAAACTGTAACTTTTAGCCAGTAAATATAAAATCCAGATCTAAGACTTCTCCAAATGACCTCTACATTTATTAACCGATTAAAGGACAGAGACCAAACTTTAATGATGGTCACAGAAATTCACACATGTGGTATCATGAATAAAAGAGCCTTTACTTGGTGAGGGAGACAGGCACCTTATATACACAAGCTGTTCATCCCCTGGCCCCTCAGAACACATGGCAAACCTCGGGCTACAATGACTTTTATCATCCACTTTGCCAGAATGATGCCAGAGAGCAAGAGAAGGAAATGAGACCAAGAGTGTCATACTCAAATATATGACAAAGAAATCAAAGACTGATGATATTCAAGGGCATGAAATCAGTCTCTTTGTGACTCTATGTGAACTGTCAAATTTTTTAAACAAGTAAATGGTGGGAGGGGTTCACTATATCAGATATATCTGCTATTGCAGACAGAAGAATTACAATAAAACTCTCTTTAAAATAAATTATCCCTTTAAGAGAGAGTTGAAACACTTCCAAAAATACAATGTATTTTATTGGGGTAGAGACTTATTCACTGGAAATACAGATTTTAGTAAATGTCACCTCCTGTGTAAAAGACAAGATGAAAAAGAAGTCAGGCTATACTAACTATCACTGCTGTCACCCACAAAACATTCATTCAGCTCTTCAGAAATATGACTGAAAAATGTTTCAACTTAATTGACTCTATACAGGCCTAAACTAATAGTTTTAAAAAGGGAGTTATATAAGTTCTGGCCAGTGGCACAGTGGATAGAGCATCTTCCTAGAGCCTCAAGGTAGCCAGTTCAATCCTAGGGTCACAATGCTCTGGCCTAAGGATGCTGTCTCAATCCCAAGGTCACCAGCTTGGGCCCCAGTCAGGGCACATATGAGAAGCAATCAATGGCACAACTAAGTGGGACAACAAGGTTTCTTCTCTCTCACTCTCAAAAAAAAAAAAAAAAGACAGAGGAATTTTATAAAAACTAAAACTGTCCTGTAAATTTACCTCTGAAAGTGTCTTATGCAGCAAGGAGCTTAAGTTTTTCAACCTGTGAGCTTCATCCACAACAAGAACACTCCAATGGAAGCTGGGAGAAAAAAAATCCAAGTTTTCAGTTTTGTGTAGCTAAAATACATATCTCACATACAAAAGTCTTATTACAAAACTGTGACTACTGTTGAGAAGACAAATATTAATCCCATTCTATTAGAAACACACTCAATAGCCTTTTTATCTGTTACCATGTACATAAGACTATAGTCAGCTAATGTACTAAAATTAAAGGAATTTTTTTCCAAGATAGGAGAGACCTATGCCACTGAAGGCAGAAGGGAAGGACCCAAAGACAGAGAGCAAAAGAAAACAATTATGTTCACCTACTGTGTGCCAGACACTGAGCTTGGATCTTTATATATGTTATTTAATCTAAAACAGCGTTTTTCAACAGCTGGTTCACAGAGCAGTCCAGAAATTTCCTCCTGGTGCGCAAAAGAGTTAACCACCTTGACGTTGTATAACAACTAAAGATCCAATGATCTTGGTCAAATTTGCTTATGCTCCAGGTGATTTCTGCCTTAACAGGCCCTGAAATAATTCTCCTACTTTCACTGGTCCCCAAGTGTAAAAAGTTTGAACATCACTGATCTAAAGGAATATGGTGAGTAGATATTATTGCGCTCATTTTACCAAGGAGACTAAAGTGCAGAAAAATTGGTGACTTGGTCAACATCATAAAGATATTATAAGGCAGAGCTGAGATTCAGACTAAGAAAAGTCAAGAGACAATGGTGTCACAATAACTCAAAAAAAAAGTATGGTTTTAAAATGAGAAAGTGGTGAATAGGACCAAATGTTACAGATGTCTGGGAAGATACATCCATTGGATTTATTAAAATGGAAGTCATTGGTTGCCAGACCACAGTAGATTACAACAAAAATTTCTCAAAAAGTTTCAAACACTCATTGGAAGTTGTTCCCTTCCGCAAAAAATAATTCAAAATTAAATATATATATATATTTTTTTTTTCATATACTCACAACTGTAAGCCTACTGTCCACCCCTATATGTCAAAAAAATAGTATATCTGTATTTTGGGGATTCATCCTATGAGTCAACATAATAAATGATCCCTTTGTTATTTCATAAATTCACCTGGAATGAATTCAAGACAGATAACCTGAACAGTGTGAATCTCCTGTGCATGTAGGTCCTTTGAGAAGCTCTCTTACAAAGAAACTTCACAGCACTAATGCTGGGTTTGGATGTCCACTTTGCAATTTACTAGTGGGAAGGGTTACCTAATCTCTTCCTCTCCTCAGCTATGACATGGATTAACACCCACTTACTACAGTTTTCATGAAGACTAAATAGGATAATTCATATAAAGTACCTAATAACACTTATGACCCAATCTTCTCATTGTTTGAGACTTCCCATATACTCTTATCCCTCTTAAGTCCTTTTAGGGTACTCATGGTTTACCTTCCTGGTATTGCTGATAACTCCCACACAGTGTCTTTCCAGAAGAGAGATCTTCAACAAATATTAAGTTGGATATTAATTTTAGAAAAAGAGAGGAGCCCTGGCCGGTTGGCTCAGTGGTAGAATGTCAGCCCAGCATGTGGATGTCCCAGGATCGATTCCCAGTCAGCGCACACAGGAGAAGTGACCATCTGCTTCTTCACCCCTCTCCCTCTCCCTTCTCTCACTCTCTTTCTCTCTTCCTCTCCCACAGCCATGGCTCAATTGGTTTGAGCACATCAGCCCCAGGTGCTAATGATGGCTTCATGGAACCTCTGCCTCAGGCGCTAAAAACAGCTCAGTTGCGAGCATGGCCCCAGATGGGCAGAGAATCAGCCCCAGACAGGGATTGCCAGGTTGATCCTGGTCAGGATGTATACGGGAGTCTATCTCCCCTCATCTCATTTGGAAAAGAAGGGAAAAAAAAGAGAGGAAAAGCATTTCCTCTTCTAAAGAAAAATAAGATCATACGTTCACTTAAATGAAAAGTAAAACAAAATACTGGATGGCATTCAAGAAATCTATGACTGAGCCTTTCGTATTTAAAAATAAGATGGAAAAAAAATTCAACTCAAAAGAACCTGAATGAGAAGTAACATTTAAAATATTGAAAATATATAAAAACAAAACTTTCTGAATATTAAAGATGCAAATCCTCTCCCAACCCTGTCATAACGATACATACAATGGGGAATGAAACTCTGTCAGCTTATCTTCTTTCCTCATTCACTTAAAGTCTAGCTCTGTTTAGTATACATTATAACTGTTATCTTGACCATATACTGCAACATGTCATCCCTATTATCAGGTGATACCAAGAGTTAAATCTAAGTTTCCCCGTCCTTTATGAGCTCATATGAAACCTATAAGCTAATTAAATTAGAAGTCTACTAAAAAAGTTAGTTTTGTTGCTACTATATTTCCAGAAAAAGGCTCAAATCAGTCACTTCCTATATTATAGTAAAATCTTCAGACAGCAGTCCTGAAGGTGTCTGTGCAAGTTGTAATTTAAAGACTCTAATATCCGTTAACCACCTACCATGCACAGCTGATTTCATTTAAGCCTCACAACAGCCATCCAAGGTAAGGATTTCATTATCCCTATTTTACACATGGAGATTAAGTAACTAATACAAGGACATGCAGCTAATGAGAAGGGGACTAGATTGTAGGACTCCCACCATGTACCCTCTCTGTAAATAAGGCTCATGGAAGACATACCAGGAAAGAAGCAAAGTACTAAAAGGTGAAGGAAAGACATGGTCTCATGATACATTCAACGCAATTTCTGTAGAAGTGCAACATACTCACGATTTTAGAAACGATGCATCTTTTAAACAAATCTGAAATGTAAAAAAAAATGCATCATAAACTCTGATATTAATAATCTAGTTTCTAGCTAACACTCCTAAACTACAAGGTTTAGCTAAGTCTTATTCATTCACTAAATAAAGTTATGCACATAATTTCTAAGTAGCATTATCTTACATACAAGCAAAAGGGAGGTAGGAGTAAGCCCTGCTTACAGTGACCCAGTCTTAGCATGAAGAACAAGGACTTAAAAGAACTAAGTGTCCTCCATTTCCAAACTCCATTAACACAGACAATGCCTCAGCCCACAAAACCCCTTCCCCTACCTACCTGTCTGCCTCCTATGAATTAACCAAGATGCAGCTCAAGTGCCACCACCCTGCGGAGCCTTCCCCTTTGATCTACTAGGAAAGAGGGAGACATGGTCCTTCATAACCTTTGGTACAGCCCCAAAGAGAATCTGACTAAAGTAGACTTCCCAGAAAAATGTGTGCTCTCAAAGCACACTAAATATAATTCCAGTGGATTCTCCTATTTCTAAGGTCCCAGGTTAAGAGTTCTTGCTGTATAGAAACAGATGCATACCTCATAGGTAGTTAGCAACACATGAAAATGTGGCTTCTGTCTCAGGTCTTGCTGTAAATGGGTTCTCTCCTCTTTATCACCTGTATATGTTACATAGGAAAGCCCTGGAGCAAATCTGAAACCAAGAAAAGAGGTAGAAGAACACAAATATGAAGCCATGGGAAAGGGCATGGGCACCTGGAAAACTGCATTTCACGAAAAGACTGCAGATGTGCCAGACTCAGGATGCCTAGCAATCAGAAAGAGCCTTGGGACTTTGCAATCCTATCTAGACTAACAAGTAAGCCCCTATGTGACTGCGGATGGATCAGATGAACATCTAGAAAAAGGGGCCTGTGCTAACTCTAAAAATAAAACTATTTTTTCCTTGTCACTGTGAAAAAGATGGTTTCTACTTTAGTTCAACAAAATGTAAGGTGTCTACAGCCATACCAGCCTGAATGCGCCCAATCTCGTGTGATCTCGAAAGCTAAGCAGGGTCGGGCCTGGTTAGTACTCGGATGGGAGAACAAAATGTACTAAAAATGAGAACTGACCTTCAAATTGCCAAAGAGTAATATCACTCATTGGACATCCCCCTATCAGATCCTCAGTCTTTATATATACTGTTCACAAAAATTAGGGGATATTTCAAAATGAATATGAAGTGATTTAAAAAAAGAAGCATTTCTTTTTATTAAACAAGAACATCAGAAAAGCAAACGAGCCTGACCAGGCAGTGGCACGTGAATAGTGTTGGACTGGGATGTGGAGGACCCAGGTTCGAAACCCTGAGGTTACCGGTTTGAGGGCAGGGTCACTGGCTTGAGCAAGAAATCATAGACATGACCCCACGGTTGCGCACAAAGGTCACTGACTTAAAGCCCAAGGTCACTGGCTTGAGCAAGGGGTCACTCACTCTCCTGCAGTCCCCAGTCAAGGCAAATATGAGAAAGCCATCAATGAACAACTAAGGAGACTAAGGAGCCTCAATGAAGAACTAATGTTTCTCATCTCTCTTCCTCCCTATCTGTTCCTATTGGTCCCTCTCTCTGTCCTCTGTCTCTGTCACTAAAAACAAAAGTATCTCTCTGTCCCTCTCTCTGTCTCTGTAGCAAAAAAAAAAAAAGCAAATGACAAGTCCAAGTTGTTTGATTATGCAAATGAGATGCAAAACCAACTTTTATTTCATTGGTAAAATGCACTATACAAAAGGTTAGAAGTACTGGAGTATATGCACGTTCCCTAATCCCCAAATTTTTGTGAGCAGGGTACATTACCTCAGGTCACAGTTTTCTGGAAGAAATAAGCTTACTGTATAGGACAATATGTTGTTTTGTCATATTTTATACATCATTCAAAAAAAAACTTAATCATATGCAAAAACCAAAATTTCAGCTACATCTCTATACCTCTCCATCTCTTCTTTCCAGTTGTTCAAAACAGACAAGGGACAAAGAATCAGAAATGGTCCTTCATCATTTAATCTTCCTGCCAAGTAAATGAAGAGAGCAATAGTCTGAAACACAGAAAAAGACAGTTTGATCACATTGCCACATGAGAAACAACCACAAAGTTCCCACAACCTTGTAGAAAACACAAACTGTTACAGAAGATTTGGTTTACAAAAAAATAATGTACACATTAGGAGAGTCATCCATTTCTAGAGTGAAATCATGTAAGCTTCAATATAACTGAAAAAAATAACAATAATAATGCCCCATAAGCTTAAATAGGGGTATAAAGTAAAAAATCTCTCTAAAGCCTAAAAGGCCTACTGTAGGATTAGCTGTATATACTAGAAAAGTTTTGTTTGTTGTTGTTTTTCAACTGAAAGAAGGGGAGATAGTGAGACAGCTTCCCATATGCATCCCAACCAGGATCCACCTGGCAACCCTCATCAGGGGCAGATGAATCAACCAAGCAATTTTTAGCACCTGAGGCTGGCCCATTCGACCAACCAAGCTCTATCCTCAGTGCCCCTGTCAACACTGAAACCAATCATGTCACTGGCTGCGGGAGGGAAAGAGGGAGAGTAGGGGGAGTAGGAAGGGGAGAGAAGCAGATGGTTGCTTCTCCTGTGTGCCCTGACCAGATATCGAACCTAGGATGTCCATACGCTGGGCCAACACTCTATCCACTGAGCTAATCGGCCAGAGCAAGAAAAGTTTCTTTAGAAGGTTGCTGTGCTATACATACAAAATAGATCTCTTTTATAAAACAAAACGCCTAAGAAGTCCCCATTTCCAAATGCTGCACTGATTCTGAGAAAATCTATTCTAAGGATATAATACAAAATCCTAAGAAAGCAAATACCCAAAGGTGTTCTCATTGAGTTTAAGTTAAAGAGCACAAGAAGAGCGGAACTCACTGTTCCTCATCTGTAGGACACTTTAGTAAATAATGGTCAATTCTCTTGATGGAATATTAAGCAGCAAATAAAAATAATGATTGTGAAGAATAGAATAAAATAGAAAATTACAATGACAGTGTTAGATTAATAAAATACAAACTATAAGTGCTCTATAATTTCAACCATTGTAAAACATACAGTGCCACTCATGGTTATGGTTAGGAAAACATAGGATACTTCCTCTGTACTTCCCTTGCATGCCATAAAAATGGGAAGTAGCCCTACTACTCACTGAGGAAGATCAATATTAGCCAGCTAACTTAACTAGATCAAGTATTGCTAAAAAAGCAGAAATAATTTGATCCCTGGGACAGGTATATTTGCTTATAAGAGAAAAACTCTGCCCAGTAAATGAAATTCTACATGCCAAGGGCTAAGATAAGGGTAGTGACACAGTTCAAAACTGTCCCAGTGACTAGAAAAGTGAACTCCAAATTCATGATCTCTAAATAAAGGTTCAGGCATTTCATCACCTTGTATAAACATACATACTAGCAGTTGAAGAGAGTAATGAGTTGTAAGAAAGTATTTCAGTGAAGGTGAGCAGTGGTCACTCCACAGTAACATACCTGGCAGGTCTTACCCAGGCCCATCTCATCTCCCAGGATGCAGCCATTCTGACAATGGAAGCGCTGGGCTAGCCAGTTGACTCCCTCCAGTTGATAAGAGCGTAGGTGAATCCCTGGAAATAAAAAATAAAGCAAGTCCAAAGAGCAGACAGTTGAGCACACACGCAGGCTATGTTCTAAGACTTCAACTGAAGGATATGGCCTAAATCCCCATACCCCCAGCCTTACTGGCCATATCCTCTGCTGGGAAGTTATGGATAGATAAACATTTGATTACTCCACACTACTTTTTCAGCAGACTTAGTCACCATTACATTCAAAGCCCTAAAACAGCCTGTCAGTGTTATGGGATGCCCATGACAGATGAGAAAGTCAATTTAGGAGTTGGCCTCTACACCGCCTCTCATGCCAGTGTTTATTCTAGGAAATGAGGCATTACTGATGCAACAACAACACATGGATACATGTGTCTGCTTGCTTAACTGAAACCATTTAAACTGGAAAAACAATGAACAGGACTAGACTAAATTATGCTTCAATAGAAGTACAGTGCTGTTAAGACTGAAATGATGTTGCATAGAGGGTGTTTAACAGTGCAAAGACAGCAGGAAACTTCTGCAATCCACATGGAGCTTCTGCTGCCTCTCTTCTCTCTCTGGGAAAGAAAATTCAATTTTAGAGAACAGCCACATCTTGCAGGGAGGGAAGACTCCAAGGATACCTTTAACTATTAACAAAAATATATGATAATTTTCTGGTTTGAACTCATTACATTAAAAAAAAACTAGGCCATATATAATAATTGTAGAACATTTTTTTAAAAGTTATTTTTATTAAGCCCTTACTAAATATTAGGGAGAGTAATAAACACTTTACAGAAGTTAACTCATTTAATACTTATAACAATTCCATCTAGTAGGTATTATCTCCATTCTGTAGGTTAGAAAATTCAACTAACCAAAAAAAGATTAAAACGTGAAATTGGCTTCCGGGAGGATGGAGATTCTCCCCCACCCCCCCCATTCCTCTTGCTACCACAACTAAAAACCATGAATGTTGCAAAGAAAACAAACATTAAATCAACTCTGAAAAGGTGGAGAGAAGGGGCAGACCACCTAATGACCTCAGGACCCAAGGAGGAACAAGGTGATGAGTTCCAGGTTTTTGTCTCCTATATCCTACCCAGACTTGGAGATGAAAAAATAGACATTTTAAAATACAGCATGTGGTGAGAGGGGGACCAAAGGGTAATTCTCCAAGGACTGCGGCGTGCACAGTAAACGAAGAAACCTGGATCTGGGAGCTGAGTCCTGATAGTTTCACTTTACAATTGAGATCCCAGGTTAGGGCTGCGAATCCACCGCACAAAAACTGTAAAACCACGCCCAGGACGCCCTCCGCTTCTTCAGAGGATGGTCTCTCCTTCAGGACAAGGCTTCACCAAGCTCCCCTTCCCCTGGACCAAGAACCCAGCACTAGAAATCCCGTGCCTGCTGCGTCCACCGGCCCCGCCCGCTGCGCAGGCGCGGGCAATGGCCTGGGTTCCTCTCCGCCTAGCCCCACCGTGGGGGCGGAAAGAGGAGGCCCTGTGGTTCGTAGTTAAACAGCCCACAGGATGATCCACTCGGGGCGCCTAGCACCGTTGGGGCGCAGGGTCCCGGACTGGGAGAAGTGAGGCCGGTTGGCGGGCCGGGGAAAAGTTCGCCCGGGGCCACTAACCTGTCAGGCCCCACTGACTTAAGTCCTGCTCCTGCACCCGCGTCCTCGGCCAAGCCGTGTCTGCTCGGCTCTCACTCTGAAGGGCCACTAAGAAGCCTGGCATGTCGCTCCGGCAGGTCTCGGAGTCCGCGCGTTCCATCCCGCTGGAGAGGCTGCGCCCCCGTGGGCCCCCGCGCTTCCTTCCCCAGACGTTCGGGCCGGGAGGACGCGCGTCCTGCGCTGACTTCCGGGTGAGAGCCCCGTTCGGAGGTTGCGGTGCGACTCAGCCCGGATTTCCTGCAGCTGTGTGCGTGCAGGGCCGGTGGATTCTCACTCCCGTGCTTCTGGTTGTGAGTATGCAGGCTGTAGGCGACTATGGCCTGAAATGCTGTTCAGGGGGTCGACATGTGCTCATTATGCACTTACTCAAACCCACTGTCACGTGCTGGGTGTTGTGCTAGGCTCTAAGACTATAGAACAGGGGTCGGGAACCTATGGCTCGTGAGATGGCTGCATCTGGCTCGCAGACAAATCTTTAATAAAAAATAATAATAACGTTAAAAATATAAAACATTCTCATGTATTACAATCCATTCATTTCCTACCGCTCATGTTCATGGTTGTGGGTGGTTGGAGCCAATCACAGATGTCCTCTGGGACAACACCAAATTTTTATTGGATAATGCATAGAGTACACAGGTCCTTGTATGGCTCTCACGGAATTACGTTTTAAAATATGTAGCGTTCATGGCTCTCTCAGCCAAAAATGTTCCCGCCCCCTGCTATAGAATAATAGAAGATATCATCATCCATGCTCTCCCATCTTTTACAGCACTACTTATAAGTTGGTTTCAACCCTGAAATCTTCTTATTTACTCCCTGTTGATTGTAGGCCATAGTTAGGAACCTCTCAATGGTAGTAAATTAAAATAATGAACGATGTCATTGGCACAGTGGACTTCTCAAGTGAATTATGGAAAGCAAATTGAAGCAATATTTAGTTAGATTAGGGTTCACCATGACTCAACATTAACTTTAAGTGGATTTATGATATAGTAATTTGTAATTAGTACTACCAACACAAATATGGTAACAACCAAATAGCTGCATTTATTGATGCAGCTAGAGGTGCTGCCCTAATGTCTTAACATGTATTTATTTTCATTTACCCCTCACAATAACCCTATAAAAGTACTATAATTGTCCCCACATAACAGATGAGGAAATTGTGAAGGATAATTGCCAAAGCTGGAACAGAAACCATGTTATTCCTTAGACAATCTCATCAGAATAATATTCTCACTTAGGTTACTCTTGGTGCTCCCATCTTCAGTAAACCCAGACTAAAGTTGCACTCCACCCCATCCATGTCTACCTCAAAATAAAAAAAAAAGGGGGATTATTTGGGAGCTACAAAAAAAAAAAAGACTTTGGGTTGATTTATAAAAACTCAAAGCACTAGTCTGTGAAGCTAATTTTGTGTCTTGAGTCATTCTGTAAATACTGATTGAGCATCTACTATGGTGCCAAACACTCTTTTGGCACTGGAGATAGAGTTCACTAATCAAACTTAATTTAAGTAAATTAAATTAAACTTATATTTTAAAAGGGGGATACAGGCAATAAGCAAATAAAAACCAGGTGGTGATCAATGTTAAGAAAAGAAACAGCCTGACCTGGGGTGGCGCAGTGGATAAAGCGTCGACCTGGAAATGCTGAGGTCGCCGGTTCGAAACCCTGGGCTTGCCTGGTCAAGGCACATATGGGAGTTGATGCTTCCAGCTCCTCCCCGCTGTCTGTCTGTCTCTCTCTCTCTCTCTCTCTCTCTCTCCCTGTCTCTCCCTGTCTCTCTCCTCTCTAAAATGAATAAATAAAATTTAAAAAAAGTTAAAAAAAAAAAAAAAGAAAAGAAAAGAAACAGAGTCATGTAATAGGGTTACATTGATTTTCTACATGGATATTTTCTCAAAACCCTAAGACAGGTACTAGCTGTCAGGTCCCCCTCGTCCTACTTTTTTTCTCCTTCTCCCCACACACACTCCAGGCACATTTTCGTTGTCTCTTTCTCCTAAGCTCTAAGGGACCCCAGGAGACTTGCAACCAGGGGAGGGGATCAATGGGCAGCATCAGCTTATCCCGGGAAACCCCTCTAAACCTATCTCCAAAGACCCCTTTCTCTGCCCACTCAGTCCCTTCTGAGTATTCTGCATGTCCAATAAATTCTTGCTTTACTTGCTGGAGAGGAAAGAAAACTTTAAGGTAGATCTGTATCCTTTGCTGGCTTCTCTGGAGGGGCTTCTGTCCTATGTGGCTGTTGTGAATAGATTTTGTGTCCTGGTTTGGTATTTGACTTATTTTCTCCTATTGAGGGAAAGCCCCAAAAGTCTAAATTCAGGATTGATTGCAAAGAACTAACACATAGCCTTATCCAAATTCATTAGAGCTTTAATAGGAGAAACTTATACACACAGTCAAAACAACAGCCCCCATGATGGGATACAACATAACCATAACCATAATCATGGAATATGGGAAGCAAATCCCATGATGGGACTTTATCTGGGTTTAGGCCAGATAAAATCCACCCCCCTTGGCTCTGGCCGGTTGGCTCAGTGGTAGAGGATTGGCCCAGCATGTGGATGTCCTGGGTTCGATTCCTGGTCAGGGCACACAGGAGAAGTGCCCTTCCCGCTCTCTTTTCTCTCTATCTCTCTCTTCACCTCCCACAGCCAAGGCTCCATTGGAGCAAAGTTGGCCTGTGCTCTGAGGACAGCTCCATGGCCTCTGCTTCAGGCACAAGAATGGCTCCAGTTGCAACAGAGCAATGCCCCAGATAGGCAGAGCATCACCCCCTAGTGGGCATGCTGAGTGGATCCCGGGTGCATGTGGGAGTCTGTCTCTCTACCTCCCTGCTTCTCACTTCAGAAATTTAAAAAAATAATTTTTAATCCACACCCCTCCCAGAACAGGGTCCCTTAATATAAGGGATTAATAGCAAAACCACATGGTAGGTAGTCATGTAGACCACCAGAACAATCAATGCATTTCTAAGTTAATAGATAACATCAAGCAGTTAGTACACTTTATACAGTCGTTAACTTCCCTCCTGGGACATAATTTTTGTCTTTAGTGAAGTTTCAGAGAGTCACAGACAGCACAGCACTTCCCAGATGAGATGCCTCTGCTGCTGGAGCCACATTGCATCTCTGTAATGCAGTCAACCTTTTTATACCTATCACCCACTTTTGTATCTGTTAGTAGTAAAATTTTTCAACTGCCCACTGGTTCCACAGTAATGGTGATTTATAAAGTAGGTAAGTAACATTACTTTATAAAATTTATAAAGCAGAGTTACAGCAAGTTAAAGCATATAATAATAATTACTTACCAAGTACTTTATGTCAGATTTTTGCTAAGTTTGGCAGAATAAATCTTTATAAGACAACTTACTATAGTTAAATCTATCTTTTTATTTATACTTTGGTTGCTCCACTACCGCCCACCATGAAAGCTGGAACTCCCACTAGTGGGCGGTAGGGACCGAGTTCACTACCACTGCTAATGAGTTCCCTTACATTCCATCACTGATGTGATATAGGTCCTTCCATTCTATGTGCCAACCTTCCACAAATTCCCTCAGACAGTTCACACCATAATGGTTTGGAGTCTGAGAGCATAACAGCAGTATACACCACAGAGGTCTAGCACAATCAACAAACAAGTAGTAGTAACAACAATACCTATTAGAGTCCCTTTCCATAGTAGAGATAAAGACTGAAACCAAGATTTCAGAGAGAAATCTGCACATTCGTGGGGACAGAAGAGGTCATTTCTCCACAGACCCAGCAGTTGCTCTCATTCCAGAGTGCCACCAACCTGTGAGCCCAGGTGGCAGATAGATTACCTGGCACACTATGGCTGGAAAGACAAAGAAGTTACAGGCACAAGCAATAGCAAATAATAAGCCTCAGGCAAAATACAAGCTGCTTTGTCATTTGTAGTAAAAACTGTGGCTGGGAGTGGTTTCTGCCCTGGTTTGCAAAACTACACTAAGTCTCTGGCTGGGGATGGAGCAGTTGGGGGCACTAATGTAAGGGGAGGAATAATAACCAGTGTTTGATTTGACTGGTTCTGCAGTCAAACCAGGTGAAGCAGGGGGCATTGGAACAACAAAGGGGTTATCTGCAAGTTAACATTTTGTCTTCCCCATAGGCTCTGATCAACTCAAACCATCTGGGGAGAACCTGCCATACACAAAATACTCAGAGGTGACTGGTGCCTTGTCCTAGGTCCCATGAAGCTACCAATAATATGGCATTATGTGGCCCCAGCTGTGGAGTCCATACAGCAGCCGAGCGGTCTAGCTGAATCCTCATCACTGGTCTGCTGGTTAAGAGCTGATATGCATTAGGATATGCTTGTCTGGTGTAGCTGTAGAGTTCCAGTAGAGCTTCCAGTAGCGTGTGCATCCATCCCTTCAAGGAATCTCCTCAGGCTTGCTTCAGAAGTCCATTCATTCTTTCTATCAATCCCGTAGCTTTAAGATTGTAGAGCAGAGGGAGGTGCCACATTATATTGTTGGCTCATTCCTGCACCTGGTGACCAGTGAAATGAATCCCTTGGTAACTGTCAATGTCCATGGGCCATGCATACATAGCATACAATTGCCTAAGTTCCCGTACGATGGCCTTCTGGGTTGCTTTCTTACTAGAATATGCTTTCAACAAGCCAGTGGCAATGATGACACACGTCAAAGTGCATCTGCAGTTCTGAAACAGCAGCAAAGGCCAGATGTAATTCGTGAGATGGCAGGTGCTGCTGTCCTTTCTATCTGCCCAAGATGCCATAGCAATTGTCCTTTGCGTTCAAGAAAACAAGCGCTACATTCCTGGCAGGCCTCCTTAATATGGGCATGGGTGATTTCCCAATGAGTGTGTACCCCCTTGTGTCTGATCTTCCTATGTAGCCAGCGGGCCACTTATTGAGAGTCACTGCCTTCTTCTATGTATCAGACCTGGGCCAGTTGATCTGCCTTCTGATTCCCCAGAGGGGATGTAATAATGTGGGCCAGCACATGATATTCTGTGACCTCCAAGCCTCTTGTCCTTTTCTGGACCTCATTCCACATTTCAGATCCCCAAAGTGGGCAGTGCAGAACTTTCCAGTTGTCCTTTTTCCATTACCCCATTAACAAAGTAAGGCCTTTATAACAAAGTAAGATAGCTCAACTGTCAGTCACCAGAGCAATAGAGCTCAGTTCATTCACCAGTACCATCCTCGCTCCTCACACTTGGCTATATTGCTATTGCAGTCCAGCAGTGCAGGTTGCCCTTAGCAGACCCATCACTATACCAGGCAGTCAGAGGACTGGTGCCTGACCTTCTTTAATATGCAACTCTAATAAAGGGTGTGTCCACAGGCCCATGTCAGTGTCAGCAGGCACTTCACTAATATATGTGCTGGATCCAGAAAGACATGAAGCTCAGCGCTAAATGGACTAGTCAATAGAGCACATTGTTGCTACAGGTAGGCATACCATTCATGCAGGGCCACTCTCAATTGGAGTCTGGCAAACTCCCGGACCCATCCAACAATACAGTATTGTGTCCTTAGTGTCACTGTCAGGGCTTTCATGTTCTCTACATGCTGCAAACCAAGGTATGCTGCCAAAACGTGTTTCTCCATAGGCCTATACTTCTGCTGTGCTCCCTTCCGTAATTGGCAAAAATCTAGGGGCATCTTCTTCTTGTCCTGTTTTTGCCATAAGCCTCACCCAATGTCCTCTGGATAACCCAGAACATCTAATTCACAAGGGTTGGTTGCACCCACTACCACTAATTCCTGTGTTTGTTTCACCTTTGCACTGGTAAAGGCATCAATGTACTCTTGTTTCAAATTCCAAATCACTCCCTTTTACTAACCTATTTAAGGAATGTAACTGCACTAGATGGGGAATAAAAGGCCTCTCATATCCAAGCAATCTCAAAAATTTCTGCAATCATTTCATTGATTCTGGCATAGAATAATTTTGAATCTTATCCATTACAGCAGCGGAAGTGAGTTTTATTTTACCAGACCAAACAACTCCCAAGAATTTGACAGAGGAACCAGGCCTTTGCACCTTTTGTGGTTCATAGCCCATCCCCATCCAACTAGATCAGGGGTTCCCAAACTTTTTACACAGGGGGCCAGTTCACTGTCCCTCAGACCATTGGAGGGCCGGACTATAAAAAAATTATGAACAAATCCCTATTCATGCTGCACATATCTTATTTTAAAGTAAAAAAAAAACCAAAACGGTATAGAGGAACAACCCATTGCATGGCCTTGGATGGGAACACAGCCAACAAGAAAAGA
The DNA here is from genome assembly GCF_036850995.1 of Saccopteryx leptura. NCBI lineage: Eukaryota > Metazoa > Chordata > Mammalia > Chiroptera > Emballonuridae > Saccopteryx > Saccopteryx leptura. The sequence continues at coordinate 284,449,656 of NC_089504.1, forward strand.
ATGTTTTGCCAAGAGAATTGTTTTGTGACTTGAAGGCGGGTCACTGAAACAGGGTTATGTGACTGAAGGCAGTTAGTTGCTGGGCTTTTCTCAGTAAAACATTCTCATAAGATTTCTGTTCCTTTCAAGGTTATCCCTTGAAATAAAAAGAGAAATGTTGTAGGAACCATAGAAGCAATAGCAATTAATGCCTTTTGATATTATGTTGTTATTAAGCTATCATGCAGGTGTACTCCATGTATCTTTAAGTAAAAGTTATGCTTGATGTTATGCCAATTTCTCAGTAAACAGGCTTTTTGAAATCTTGTGAATAAAAATAAGACACAGCGCGAACTCGGGGCCATTTGCCTGAGTGAGCGGTGGTCCTTTGCTAGTCCTTGATGATTTTGTCTGCTGATCTCTCTCTCTGCGCCCCTGACTCACAACAACATTTGGCGCCTACCGTGGGGCCTTAAGAAGAGATTGGGAACAGGCGGAACCCCGAAAGGGTAAGTTGGATGCACTGTGTATGCAAAATTTTCAGGAAAACTAGCAAAGTCATGGGAAATTCCCATTCATTATTGGACAATTATGTATAAGTTTTAAAATCCCTTTTTTTTTTAATTTATTCATTTTTTTAGAGAGGAGAGAGAGAGAGTAAGGAGAGAGAGAGACAGAGAGAAGGGGGGAGGAGCTGGAAGCATCAACTCCCATATGTGCCTTGACCAGGCAAGCCCAGGGTTTCGAACCAGCAACCTTAGCATTTCCAGGTCCATGCTTTATCCACTGCGCCACCATAGGTCAGGCCAAAATCCCTTTTAAAAGGGTCTGGGATTCAGATAAAAGACAAGGTTTTGTTACGTCTTTTAAGTGCTGTTCAGAAACATTATTATTGATATACTCCAGAGCATCGTAATCAATTGAATTTGAATGTTTGGCAACAAGTAAGAAAGTCTTTACGCAGTGCTCATCAGCACGGAGATCCACTTGATGCTGAAATGTGGGCTGCTTATAATCTTATTGCTACAGCCCTTGGCCCTTTGCAATCAGATGGAGATTCTGTTAAAGACTTGAATGAGGTTATTTTTAATGAGCCTGAAGAATTTGATTCAGCACAGAATGAACAGAATAATGATTTGGACAATACTGTCTGTGCTTCTGAAGTTACTGATAATGTTAACGAAATTCAGCCATCCACAGGCTTTCATCCCTCTTTCTTAAAAAATGAAGGAGCCCCTATGGATGATGTTGCCTGTCTAAAACATTTATTAAATAAACTACAATTTACACTGGAACAACAGGAGATTGGAAATCAGTATACTGCTTATCCTGTTCAAAAGCAAGATATATGTGGGTGTATGGCTCCTCCAAAGCAAGGTAAAAAATTAATTAGTACTGTCAGGGGAAGGATTTTTCAATTCCCTAAAATCTCTGAAATGCAACAGGTGCTTGTGTGTCATGATAATTTAGAATCTAATTCTAGTAATTTTTCTACATCTATTTTTCCAATTATTCGACAGCCTTTTCCTCTTAATGCTCCAGATCCTGGGGGAGGGCATAATATCCAATTTGACCAAATTAAATTTACTTTCTTAAAGCTAGTCAAACAATCTGTTTCTACATATGGACCTTAGTCCTCATATGTTCAAGGTCTTATCTATTCCTATTGTAATGATCATTTAATAATTCCTTTGGATTGGGATTTACTTGCTAGCATGGTTTTGGAACCAGGACAATATTTGCAATTCAAATCTTGGTGGAGAGAGGAGACTCTTTGAATATCTCTCATGAACACCAGAAATAATCCCCTGGGAGCTACTTTTGAAATGCTCATCGGAGTTAGCACTTATGCAGCAGAGGGTCAACAAACTGGTTATACTGATGCTGTTATAGTTCAGATTAGATCACTTGTCTTAAAGCCTGGATGCAAATCACTGGAGTTAGACCCAAGAAAGAAAAGCTTGCAGCTTTACATCAGTTGGTACAAATTCAATTAGAATTAGGACATATAGAAGAATCATGAAGTCCTTAGAATTCTCTAGTCTTTGTAATAATAAAATAAATAAATACTGATTTTCTTTGATGTTTTAGCTACGGTCCTCTGAACTATCATTTTGTTTCTTTATTATTCTTTGCCTGAAAACTGAGGCAGGGGACATGTGTTGAATCTGACTATAGAAAATATCCCAGCAGTTGCCAAGAGAATTTTCTTGGGGAAATTTTGTTTAGTCTCATCAATTGTCAGGCCCTCTGTCAGAAAATGCCCTGATTAAAATCAGCCAAGCATCTTTCTAGTCTGACTGTGCTCTGAAATCCCAGGTTTCGCTTTGATTTGTCTGGTCTGGTTTGTCTGATTCTAATTTCTGTTTAGTTTTTGTTTGATGTTGTCTAAAATGTGATTTTTAATGCCTGAATTAAGTGTTTACATACAAAGATTAAAAATGCTGGCTTTTTGCCTGACCTGTGGTGGCGCAGTGGATAAAGTGTTGACCTGGAAATGCTGAGGTCGCCGGTTCGAAACCCTGGGCTTGCCTGGTCAAGGCACATATGGGAGTTGATGCTTCCTACTCCCCCCCTTCTCTCTCTCTGTTTCTCTCTCTCTCTCCCTCTCTCTCTCCTTTCTAAAATGAATAAATAAAATAAAAAAAATAAAAATAAAAATGCTGGCTTTTATATTGAAAAAAATAGTTCACCCACATATTTTTTGCTTTAAAGTTAGAAATTATAAGGAGCGCTCATTTAAATTTAAATTAAATAGAATATGGATCCTTAAGACTTGCTAATTTGGTTAGTGCATTGTAAGGTATATTCAAAGTTTGAAATCAAATAAGAATTCAAGTATTAGGACTAATTAAAGTTATATGTTATACTTGTGTTTCTGTGTTGAAAATTGTCTTGTTTGTGTGTAAAATATGCTCAAATTTGTAAAACTAAGAATTAAGTAAAATTAAGTCATTTTAAGAATTTATCTCAAGCTGCTTCAGACAGCTGGCTACTTGTAAGGCAACATCCTGAAAAAGGAGGCACTGAGTAAAGCGGGAATTTAGTTCCTCTGATGCCCTATGATAGACTTAACTATACAAAAGACTTTTAGATATAGTAGCTAATGCATCTGTTATTACTAAGCAACATTAGTTTTATTTTCAGCCCACTTAGGCAGTAGTCACTAAGCTGCATAGCTTAGGGAAAGTCCATAACAAAGCTCTAAAATTTCTTTTACAATAGGAAAATAACAAGGGTCATTTAGTCTCTAATAAAGAAAAACATTTATCTTATAAATAATTAAAAGAGCAACTTTTTAAATTACAGTCTAAACAAGGAGTTTTTTATACTCATTATGACCAAATTTCTGTCAAAGCTCTTAAAGAGTTAAAAACTACTTGCTCCCAGTATAAAACTAACTGTCTTTATACGCAGGAACTGTTATCCTCCTTCATGGACTCTGAATGTTTTATTTCAACAAATTTAGAAATGTTAGCTCGGACTGTTCTTTCAAAAGTGAAAGAGTTACAATTTATGACTTGGTAAGAGAATCAAGCTTGTATTCAAGCTAATCAAAATGCTAATGCTAACCCTCTTATTAATATTACACAAAATGAACTTTTTAAATAGACAGTTTACTAATTTACAACAGCAATGTAGGCAAAATGTAGGGGTGAGAATTTGCTCTTATACAAATACAGGAGACCAATAAATACCTTCCAGAAGATTGAAGCCTTGGCATAAGTTGAAAATAGAAAAAAGGGAGATTTGACAATTAAATAAATTTACCCAGGAGGCAAAAAATGTTTTGATTAAGACTGACTTCAAAAACATCTTTGACTCTGTGTCTAGCAATGCTAGCTGTTGTGTCTATAACAATAAACAGAACTAACTATTCTTACTAAATTTATATTATTTCCATAAGCAATGTTGAATAGCCCAACACTGTATCAACATTGTGTAAATCAACCTTTAAAAAAATATTTGTCAGAAATATCCTCAATCTTTAATAATCCATTACATAAACGACATATTAATAGCTTGTAAAAATAATGCTGAACTTTCAGTCATCCTTAAAAATGCTTCTGAAACCTTAAATCAGTACAGTTTAATTATAGCTGAAGACAAAATTTAAACATCCTGTTCTATTAACATTGTTACTGATTCACAATATGTAAAACATAGAGTTAAACTTATAAAAACTATATTTCAAATGATAGTTCTAGATTGCACAAATTATTTCAAGAGTTACAACTTTTATTATAAAAATGAAATTCACCTGTCTATATAACTCACATTCATTCTTATACAGCTTTACGAAGACCTATGTCTACTACAAATAATGAAGTTAATCAATTATTCATTGAGTCAATAGAAATAGCTACTAAGTTTCATGCAAAAGCTTATACAAATAGAAAAGGTTTAATAAAAAAATTTAAAATGACCAGGCAAGAAGCTCGGAATATTGTTAGAAACTGTCCTCAGTATAGTATTATAAATGCTCCTCCATTACCGAGAGGAATGAATTGTAGAGGACAACACAGTAATAACCTGTAGCAAATAGATATTGCTCATATTTCTTCTTTTTTGAAAAACTATCTTATGTACAGTTCTATTAATATTTATTCTTCTTTTCGATAGGCCATACCTTTGCCTAGAAAAAAGGCTAATTGTGTCATTCAACATCTTATTGAAGCTTTTAATATTATAGGCATTCCTAAAGCAATTAAAACTGACAATAGTCTTGCCTATACATCTACTAAATTTCAACAATTCTTAGCATTTTAGAATATTAAGCATACTACTAGAATTCCATATAATTCACAAGAACAAGCGATTATTGAACACAGTAATTGCACTCTGAAAAATATGTTACTTAAACAAAAAAGGAGAGAGAAGGAAAATTATCCCCTAGCATTATGTTACACAAAGCTTTATTTACTTTAAATTTCTTATACAGGAGAAGATAATTTGACTACTACAGACAGACATTGGACAAAAAATAACAGTTCTAAGACTAATCAAACTGTGCATTATAAAAGTGAGTTAAATCAGTAGGTACCTAGTGTAGTACAACATTGGGGAGAGGGTTTGCTTGTGTTATTGCAGAATCTGGTGAAGTCCTTTGGAGTCCTGCTCACAGAATTAAACTAACAACATGAATAAGAACAATAGATTCTTTCCATATCTGCCCATTGCTGAGATGAAAGAAATGAATTTCAAAGAAGAATCTTAAAGGTACTGGTGCTTAGTATTGAAAAGGCTAAAATACCAAGTTGGGGTCAACTTAAAAAACAGATCTTTAATGGTAAAAAAAAATGCTACAAACTACTAAAAAAAAAAAAGAAAATGCTACTAACCTGTTTTTAGCAATGATTGCTTTGGTAACAATTCCGGTAAGTAGAGCTGAAAATTTTAGTTATTAGGCATATGTCCCTAATCCTCCATTAAATAAAGCTATCCATTAGGAAAATAGTGCCTTTTCTATTTTTTTTTTTAATGACTCCAATTGGCTTCCAGGACCTTTTAATGATAGAGGTTCCTTAGCACCTTCGGAAGAAGGCATGAAATTAGAAAATTATACAACAGTAGTTGAGGGATTACCTATAAGTATAGGACATGAGCCACATTGTTTAAACATAAAAGCTCAAGCTTGGCTCTCTATTGTCAAAAATAACAGTAGAGAAAAAAACAACGTTTGTTACAAGGATATAAATTTAAAAGTAATACATCTGTACATAAAACATTATAGATTAAAGCCCTGATAGCTCCACCCAAGTTAAAGGGCAGGGTGCTGATTTAAGGTGGCATAAGAAAAATGGTTTAATTACAGCTGGTGATCAAAGTAATCATACTATTATATAGCATAGAGGAGGGATGTCACCTCCAGCTCCTCATATTAAATTTGGTCCTATACAATATCATTTGTAGAAAGTAGCCATGGCACTTAAACATATGTCAACGTAGAAAGGAAAAATTATCCTTCTAATTATATTATGTTAATCTTTAAGAAAAATGAAACACATTTTATATCTGCTTGTGTTAAATTGCTTTATGTGTTTGTTATAAGTGAAACCAAATAGACAACTGAAAATTATTCAATAACTTGCAATAAGTATGCTTTTTATACATGTATTAACTCTTCTATTCTTTTTAATAAAAATAGTCAAAGTCTTTACATTTTAAGAACCTGAACAGGAGTCTAGATTCCAGTACAAATACATCGAATATAGCAGGGTTCCCCTCCCATGAGGCTGTTACAACATCTTAAGTCCTTGAAGCAAACCAAGAGACTAGTTGGACTAATCATCACCATTATTATGGGACTAATAACTGTAACCACTGTGGCTGCTGTATCTGGAGTAACATTACATCAAAGTATACAAACTGTGAACTTTGTATAAAAAGGGCATGAAAATTCTGAACAACTGTGAACTTCTCAATAACATATAAATAATAGCATTAATACTAAAATTAATGATTTTGAACAGACTATGACTATGTTAAAAAATCAAATTGTTAGCCTGCAAAGACAAATTAAGCTAAAATGTGATTAGAATGTAACTACTTTTTGTGTTACCCCTATTTCTTAAAATCATACTTATTTCCCTTAGGAAAATGTTAAAAAAAATCATTGGTTAAATCATAATAATATGACTAAAGAAATCATTGAATTACAAAGACATATTCATGAAGCTTTTCAAAGAAAATTAGAAATTTTGACAGGTCAACCTATATTGAAGAGGTTAATAAATAATTTATCGCAATTAAATCCTACTGAATATATTTTTAAAAATTGGAGATCCACTGTGGAACTTTTTATAATAGCATTAATTCTATGGGTTTTTTTTATATGTAGTCTGTCAACAAATGAAAGCAAGAAAAATAAGGGATGAATGACAGAAGGCTGTGTTTTCTGTAGTGCTTCATAACATTCAGCATAAACAAAAAGGGGGAAATGTAGTGGAATAACCCATTGCATGGCCTTGGATGGAACACAGCCAACAAGAAAAGAATGTTTTGCCAAGAGAATTGTTTTGTGACTTGAAGGCGGGTCACTGAAACAGGGTTATGTGACTGAAGGCAGTTAGTTGCTGGGCTTTTCTCAGTAAAACATTCTCATAAGATTTCTGTTCCTTTCAAGGTTATCCCTTGAAATAAAAAGAGGAATGTTGTGGGAACCATAAAAGCAATAGCAATTAATGCCTTTTGATATTATATTGTTATTAAGCTATCATACAGGTGTACTCCATGTATCTTTAAGTAAAAGTTATGCTTGATGTTATGCCAATTTCTCAGTAAACAGGCTTTTTGAAATCTTGTGAATAAAAATAAGACACAGCGCGAACTCGGGGCCATTTGCCTGAGTGAGCGGTGGTCCTTTGCTAGTCCTTGATGATTTTGTCTGCTGATCTCTCTGCACCCCCAACTCACAACAACAAAATGGGAACAATTACAATATTTAAAATAAAGAACAAGTAAATTTAAATCAACAAACTGACCAGTATTTTAATGGGAACTATGGGCCTGCTTTTGGCTAATGAGATGGTCAATGTTCAGTTCCATAATTGTCACTGCTAGCCATAACAAGTGATATGACGCTCTTCCAGAGCCATGACGCATGGATGCCACATCACTGGAAGTAGTACTGTACATGAGCAATGCCGCGCTTTGCGGTGCCACCACATACAGTACTCCAGGAGCACAGGATGCATCCTGTGTTCCTCTCACTGACCACCAATGAAAGAGATGCCCCTTCCAGAAGTGTGGTGGAGGCCAGATAAATGATCTCAGGGGGCCGCATGCAACCCATGGGCCATAGTTTGGGGACCCCTGAACTAGATGCTCTGGAAGACTCTCTGATGCCTTATGTAAAATAGCAAAGTCATTACCAGTTAGCATAATGTCATCAATATAATGATGTAATGCTATCCCCTCTCCACTTGTCCACAGAGATATATCCTTTGCAACTAAACCATGACAGAGGATGGGGCTATGCAGATATTCTTGTGGTAACACCTGAAACATCCTGTATTCTGCATTCCAGCTGAAGGCAAACTGGTCTTGGCTTTATGGGTCTATGGGAATGCTGATGAAGGCATTAGCAAGATTTAAGACAAAGTGATGGCCTGACCTGTGGTGGCGCAGTGGATAAAGCGTCGACCTGGAAATGCTGAGGTTGCCGGTTCGAAACCCTGGGCTTGCCTGGTCAAGGCACATATGGGAGTTGATGCTTCCAGCTCCTCCCCCCTTCTCTCTCTCTGTCTCTCCTCTCTCTCTGTCTCTCCCTCTCCTGTCTAAAATGAATAAATAAAAAAGAAAAAAAGACAAAGTGATATGTCCCCAGAGACTCACTGACTTTGTTTAGTAATTGGGCAATGTTAGGGACAGCAGCATGGATTGACAGAACTACATTATTAGGCTCCTGAGGGTCCACTGTCATTCTCCATGATCCGTCTGTCTGATGGACTGGCCTGTTGTGAACCAACATGACTCGTAATTTTGCAGGTCTCTGGTGGGAGCAGCAGAGGTTTAGAAAATAAACACAGAAAGAAAAAGGATGAGATTAGGAGGACCCATTGAACTGTTGTAAAGTACTGTTTCACTGGGTTTATATAGAGACACCAAGTCCAAATGAATTTTTAAGGAGTTTTATTAAAAGAAGGAAATTTAATATGGCGGCTGCATATGGCTAATACGGGGCACAGCTGACCCAAATCATGTGCACCACGCACAGTCCTGAGGCAGGTTATATACCTTTGATCACACACAGGTTGATAGGAAAAGGGGGAAGGGGAGTGATGACACAATTCATTAGCAAGCTAATAATATTTGTCTATAGGATTTATAAAAAATATTTCTATATATTAAAACATAAGGTAATACAATAGCGAAAAATGTTGCTTTTTATATTAAAAGACATTTCCAAATTTTTCAGTGTTTATTTGCTATTCCTTTATCTAGAGGTATATGCATTAACTATACACTTTCAGGATGGGGTGGGGAGTCAACATGGCCCCAGAAAATAAGCTTTTGTAAATGACCCATTAAAGTAAGAAAGAAAGAAAAAGGAAAATGGCTTGCCTTATCTCTCCCACTCCTCCCCACACCTGGCTGGTGTTTACCCTGTTTCTCACAGAGGTGGGGGAGGGGGAGTCTCCTCAGCACAAAATCTCTTTACAATACAATGTTGTTGTTTATCCTGAGTTGGTGCAAATCACACACAAGTATATATAAAAATCATATTTATAAAATCTCTCTGTATGCTTAACCCAAATTATAAAATGCCCTTTAGACCTGCAGTGGTGCAGTGGGTAAAAGCATCGACCTGGAACACTGAGGTCGCTGGTTCGAAACCCCGGGCTTCCCTGGTCAAGGCACATATGGGAGTTGATGCTTTCTGCTCCTCCCCCCTTCTCTCTCTCTCTCTTGCTCTCTCTCGCTCTCTCTCTCTCTCTCTCTCTGTCTCCTCTCTCTAAAATGAATAAATAAAAAAAATTAAAAATAAATAAATAAAAATAAAAATAATTTTTTTTAAATGCCCTTTAAGCTTCCTGGTAAAAAGGGGTTTCTTTTTTTTTTTTTTTTTTTTTTTTAAATAAATTTTTATTAATGGTAATGGGATGACATTAATAAATCAGGGTACATATATTCAAAGAAAACATGTCTAGGTTATTTTGTCATTAAATTATGTTGCATACCCCTCGCCCAAAGTCAGATTGTCCTTCGCCACCCTCTATCTAGTTCTCTGTGCCCCTCCCCCTCCCCCTAACTCTCCCCCTGTCCTCCCTCCCCCCACCCCTGGTAACCACCACACTCTTGTCCATGTCTCTTAGTCTCATTTTTATGTTCCACCAATGTATGGAATCATGTAGTTCTTGTTTTTTTCTGATTTACTTATTTCATTCCTTATAATGTTATCAAGATCCCACCATTTTGCTGTAAATGATCTGATGTCATCGTTTCTTATGGCTGAGTAGTATTCCATAGTGTATATGTGCCACATCTTCTTTATCCAGTCTTCTATTAAAGGGCTTTTTGGTTGTTTCCATGTCTTGGCCACTGTGAACAGTGCTGCAATGAACATGGGGCTACATGTGTCTTCACGTATCAATGTTTCTGAGGTTTTGGGGTATATACCCAGTAGAGGGATTGCTGGGTCATAAGGTAGTTCTATTTTCAGTTTTTTGAGGAACCACCATACTTTCCTCCATAATGGTTGTACTACTTTACAGTCCCACCAACAGTGAATGAGGGTTCCTTTTTCTCCACAGCCTCTCCAACATTTGCTATTACCCGTCTTGTTGATCATAGCTAATCTAACAGGGGTGAGGTGGTATCTCATTGTAGTTTTGATTTGCATTTCCCTAATAACTAATGAAGCTGAGCATTTTTTCATATATCTGTTGGCCATTTGTATCTCTTCCTGGGAGAAGTGTCTATTCATGTCCTCTTCCCATTTTTTTATTGGATTGTTTGTTTGTTTGTTGTTGAGTTTTATGAGTTCTTTGTAAATTTTGGAAATTAGGCCCTTATCTGAGCTGTTGTTTGAAAATATCATTTCCCATTTAGTTGGCTGTCTGTTTATTTTTATATCAGTTTCTCTTGCTGAGCAAAAACTTTTTATTCTGATGTAGTCCCATTCATTTATCTTTGCCTTCACTTCTCTTGCCATTGGAGTCAAGTTCATAAAATGTTCTTTAAAACCCAGGTCCATGAGTTTAGTACCTATGTCTTCTTCTATGTACTTTATTGTTTCAGGTCTTATATTTAGGTCTTTGATCCATTTTGAATTAATTTTAGTACACGGGGACAGGCTGTAGTCGAGTTTCATTCTTTTGCATGTGGCTTTCCAGTTTTCCCAACACCATTTGTTGAAGAGGCTTTCTTTTCTCCATTGTGTGTTGTTGGCCCAAAAAGGGGTTTCTTACACAGTATGTCTCTGCAAGCCAGAAAACTCCGACATCTCTTTACTTTCACTCCCTACAGAAAGGAGAGGACGAGAAACCTGACTTTAAAACATCAATATTAATTTTTCAATTCTTTGGTACTTTACCACAGAACAGTTGATGGCTTGCAAGAGCAAGTCTCCACCCCCAAACTGCTTTATTTATAGAGCAGAGCAAAGTCACTAGCAAAACAAAGAGATCTCTGATATGAAGTGTTGGAATCCATGGGAGTCCAAAAGACTAGAGTAACTGGCTTTATTGAAAGGAAGAAAGAAACCCTGCTGGGCACTTCTCCAGGGGGGAAGAGCACCAGTTACAGACTAGGGGCAAATTATATAGTGTTTGGGAGAGCCTGAGGGGATACTGAGGCAAAAGTTCTGGTATGTTCCCTTTTACTGTTTTAGGATTTCAGCTTTCTGGAATGCTCCTTCTTGGGGCAGGTTGATCAACTTTCTGGAATTCCTCTGTCTCAAGGGCGATAGTCCAGTAAGGGTGAGGTCTAACAGATAAGCAGAACATCAAGAGGGCAGTTTGGAATACACATATCTATCACAAAGTCACATTTCCGAGGCAACTCAAGAATTCTTCCCAGTGCAGAAAACCCCCACCACATATAACACCTTAACTTCACAAAACAAAGGGTAAAAAGAAAACTGCCTCCAGACTCTTCAAGGGACATGGGATGGGACCAACAGCTAACATGGAGATGTGGAAAAAAGCATAGCCTTTAGCAACTTAATCAAACAATCAGATTTGTGGGGAAGAACTTACTTAGCCTTTTGGCTTAAGTCTTAAACTGAGAAGATATTTGTTAACTTGCAGTCTCCCACACCGGCCAGACAGGGCTTTTAAAATAACTGTTGGTGAGGTGGATTATACTCACTCTATATAGCTCATTAACCTTATTAGTGATCTCTGCATACCCCCCAGGTAACCAATACTGTCTCACTGATATCACCCACTTGGGTGTGGGGAGCTTCACAGTTTTCCATTTCACCTTTCCTTTGAACATAGGCTTAATTGCTCTCTCCCACAAATGGAACTCTCCTATTGTTGTGGATATTTGCCCTAATTGAGCTAAGATGTTGTCAGGGTCAAGGGGCCCTTTGGGAAGTGAGGCAGTGCCAAAGGAAAAGAATGTGTGAGGAGTTCACATGGGGGAAAGTTACAGAAGCTGCTGCACACTTGATTTCCCAAGGCCAGTTTTGGTCCATCGCCTTAACCACTCGGCCACGACTACCCATCCAAGGCCAGTTTTATACAGCGCAGAGAAGTTCATGGATGTGCGACACCCCCCCTTCTGCTGAAGTAAACTATAGATAAGGCAGCAAGTTATATAACTGTAGGAGCCACTGTACATACACTCCCACTTCCAGGTCACGTCCTTTGGCATAGCTACTGCTCATAGCTGGGCTCTCACAATCCACCCCCCTAGAGTTTGGGGCACCTGGCCTTTTCCCTCAGGGCACTCCTTTGAGCCAAGAGACCAGAACAGCAGTAGAGGGAACAACAGGCTACTACCAGTCCCCCTGCTATGCCTGCTAAAATAAACAAGGCCCATCTTCAGAATATTCCCAGAGGGTCCTCTGACAGGGCCTAGAAAACTGACACTTCATTATCCATCTCCTGAAAAGCCTCTCAGATCTGCTGCTGATCATGGCAGTCACATACACAAGGGCACAAGTACCGTACCGCATTTTCACAGTAAGAAAATATAAGGCCATGTGGTTCTGCAAGACCACCTTCTCCATCTGGGTAGTCTCATCAAGGAAGAGACTCAGGAAGTGGCAAGTGGCATTCAAGGCTTAAGCTACATGTTGGGCCAATGCCTCAACCTGCAATTCTACATCAATAGTGCCACCCCCCAGTACAAAGAGAGCCAGAGGGTAAAACCACCAGGCAACTCTCTTCTCCCTGCACCACCAGTGATATATGGGGTTCCAATCCTGGGGCTTCTGTGGCAATGTCTGTACCACCTTGCCATATGTTGTTATAAAGTACTACACCCCAGATTCTTAAAGGCATTGTACCTCACTTCATCAAGTTCACATAGAGACACCCAGTCCAGATGAATTTTAAAGAGTTTTATTCAAAAAGAAAATTTATTAAATATGCTGGCCACATATGGCTACTACGGGGTATCAGACCCAAATTGTGCAGTCCCCAAAAATAGTTCAGGGGCTTCTTATCACACACGGGTGGGGAGAGTATGATGTCATGGCACAAGCTGACAACATTTGTTTAAGGGATACACAGAAACATTAAGACTTTCAAGGTAACACAATCAAAGATGTTTACAAATCTTTTAGGGTTCATCTTCCCTCACTATCCTAGAGGTATTTTACTCTCAAGATTCCAGGAATGGGGAGGAACTACAATCAATGCAAGATGGTATGTAAATTCTGCCTCCTATTGAAAGAAAAGAAGTTTCTCGGTTAACCTTTATTTTAGATTCAAAGCTAAATGACCTATTGTTCTTGCAAGCCAGAAACTTCTACATTCTTCTCCTTCACCTCCCCAAAGGAAGGATGGGACAGGAAAGCCTGACTTTTTCTCCCAGAATATCAATATTAATTTTTAGCTTTTTGGTACCTTACAACAATCCCCACTGGTTTATTTGCTAAGTCAAATCCTTAGCTTACTGAACAGCATGAGGCTGTTGTGTAGGGATATTAACTTATAACATGTAACAGATATTTAACAGACAGCATTAATAGCAATACAGTTCACTAAAGAAACAAATATTACTGATTGATTTCCTATAAACTGTACAAACCTTTTGCAACTTATATAAAACTAATTGGCCTTTATAACAGTTTACTTTTAGTCAGAACTCTTAATTTTAAAATATTTAACCTTTAGTGACAATTAAGTTGACTTTCTTTTTACCCTAGTTTTCCTTTTCCCAAAGTCTGATTAAAAAGGGAATCCTTAGTAAGTTTCTTCATTCTTCAGCTGTATGTAAACCAATCTGCTTCCGGTTTGTGGTTAAAGCAGGGCATGCCATTTTTCTACCTTAGCAGCAGTGGGAGTTGTCAGGATTACAATGTGTGGACCTGTCCATGTGAAAGCCAGTCCTTGGGTGATGTACTGGATCTCCTGGTAATGTTGGAAGCATCTCTTGGACAGTCTTTTGAAGTTTGTTGAGTAACCTGTAAATCCTGCAAATACTTAGGGAAGGCATTGGTTATATTTCTTTTACTATTTAATTTATGCATTTTATTTGCCCTGAACCTTTTGGGTGCCTATGGGCACAATGTAACTTCAAATTAGCTTCTAATTAATATTGAGTTCCTTTTCTATCAGCTTTGAGAATGTGGATACAAATGCAGGTCCATTTCTAGAATGGGCAAGCTAAACCTGGAAAGAATTCTATATAGCAATTTTCTAACAATTGTCAATTATTCCATTAAAGTCTATTTTTAAACATTTACCTGGGAAAGCCTTTTTCCCTGTTTTTTATAATTTTCTTATTTTGCTTAGTATTCACTTAGGCACAAATTAAACATTCAGATATTATGCCTTCTGTAATAGATTCTAAGTCTGGCTTTTTTTTTTTTTTTTTTTTTTTTTGTATTTTTCCGAAGCTGGAAATGGGGAGAGACAGTCAGACAGACTCCCGCATGCGCCTGACCGAGATCCACCAGGCATGCCCACCAGGGGCGATACTCTGCCCACCAGGGGGCGATGCTCTGCCCCTCCAGGGCATCACTCTGTTGCGACCAGAGCCACTCCAGCGCCTGGGGCAGAGGCCAAGGAGCTATTCCCAGCGCCCGGGCTATCTTTGCTCCAATGGAGCCTCGGCTGCGGGAGGGGAAGAGAGAGACAGAGAGGAAGGAGAGGGGGAGGGGTGGAGAAGCAGATGAGTGCTTCTCCTGTGTGCCCTGGCCGGGAATTGAACCCAGGACTTCTGCACGCCAGGCCGATGCTCTACCACTGAGCCAACCGGCCAGGGCTAAGTCTGGCTTTTCTAATTATCCCTTTCTTTTTGGCAAAATCTCAACATGTTAACATAATTTCACTAAGTCTATGTTGACATTCTCATTGCTTTATATTATTTGCAAATGTAATTCAATTTTACTTCAGTCTGAGAAATGTCCAAAGAGTAGGAGTTACACATATATTCAGGAAAAGTCCATAGGGCATTGGAGTTGTGGTCACATTCTATACTTTACAGCTAGAGTGTAAGTCCTAATGACCACTGCTTCTAGTTGGAATTAGGAACAGGTCCCTGCCTAAAATAGGCATGGGGGCATTGAGACAACAGGAATAAAGGAGACACTATACATTAAATAAAGCAGTAAAAATCAGACTGTTAATACCTACAGTAGAGATCTTCAAGGGATAAATAAAACTCAAATATTCAGGCAAGGCATAGAAAATGGCCCTTGTGTTTACAAGAAATGAGATCAGTTTACCTACTACTTGGAAGAAATTCCCTAGGCTCAATCATGGTGATGTGAAATGGAGTCAATGGCCCTGGGCACCTTTTAGCCTTCAGTGGCAAGTCCCAGCATGATGGGCAAGGTCAGATCACAGGTAGCTGGATTAGGGCTGAAAGAGACTGAACCCTCCCTCAGTGGAGCAAGGAGGCAGCTTACCTTCTCATGTCCCTTTTTTCACAGCAAAGGCATGTTCTCCGGTGGGGCCGAGAAGCATGGCAGGTTTTAGCTCAATGACCTTCCTTTCCACCCTTGAAGCAGGGCCCTGATGAAATCTGATGAAGCCCCTTTGGGATGCTGGAGCCTTTAAGGGTATATGCCAAGAACTGGTATTTTCCTGATCTCTTTTGGGCCTTATTTGCCTTTTCTGTTACTATCTTGGTCATTATAGACCTTAAAAGCCATGCTCAGAAGATCTCACTGAGGGGCTTGGGGGTCCTTATCTGTTTATATAAACTTTTGGAAAAAGACAAAAGCAGTGTTATTAGCTGGATTAAATCAAGAAAAAGAGGTTTTGGTGTCTCCTTTAGGATTCCAGAGTCTCTTCACTGCTGAATAACTGTATATTAGCATTCAAAAGAAATTTTAAACTAAGAGCATGATAAAAATAGATTTGTAGGAGTTTCAGGATCTGACTCCTTTTCTTAAATTACCTAGCATTGAACAATATTGTTTCAAAATGATAATAAACTAAACATTACATAAAAAGACATTATTAACCATTTCTAATATTTAAACTAATATTTCAATATTACAGGGCTATAAAACAGTAAATAAAAGAATTAACAAATGGCCTTTAAAATAACATACATTTCTAACATGGAAAATATTTTTACACAATAAGGGATTCTTGGTACAAACTGCCCAGCTGGCAAAGAGATATTAACTTTCTTTTGATCCACAGTAATTTACACTATTAAGTCAACATGAGGAGTGGGGTGGATGCCTGAGGGAAGCAGACTCTAAGAACTGGGAGCCTGTCACTTTTACCCCTTTTTTATCTTTTCTGCCATTTGTCCTGCAGCCAAGCTCTTTAACAAGATAATGGGGCTTCTCCCAAGCAGGACTTGAATCAATCCACCACCTGCAAACTAACTGCTTTGCTTTGAGCCACTAATTAAAATATAAATTTTACAAAATTACTTTCCCAGTAGTGAGTTGCTTTAACCTATATGAGGTTTCCAATTTTTTCCCGCAATTTGCTGAAAATTCTTTTTACAATTTTTACTATTATGGCTAATGCTGTGGGTCTTCCCGTATTTCTGCTGTTACTATAGTCTCTTGGGGGTTCAATGAAAAATCTTTGGCCCTTTCAGTCCTCGAGATTTAGGACCTTAGAACTTTCCTTGACTGCTCGTAATATGGGACATTTAATTTTCCAATGTCCCTCTTTCTTGCAATACGCACATTGATTTCTTCCCAATAGAGCCCTAGTTCCCCTTGAATTGCTTCCTTCCTCACCTTCTTTATTTTGCTCCCATGGGGCCCCTTATCCTGAAAAGAGTTTGTCTCTTGGAGCACTGCTTCTACTACTTTAGCTATTCTTTTATCCTGTTTTACCTCAATTGTCTCCCTATTATGAAAAACTTTCTGAGCTATTGAAATTAACTGGGACTTACTCATGCCCTCAAACTCTTCTAGCTTTTGAAGTTTCTTGTTCATATCTGGAACTGACTGAGTCACTAAAGCCAAATTAATAGCCATGCTGTTTTTGGTAGCATCCAGGTCTATGGGGGTATACACCCGATATGCTTCACAAAGGTGTTCAAAAAATGCAACAGGGGATTCCTGTGGATCCTGGATAATTCCAGCAACCTTCAAGAGGTTGGTAGGCTTTCAGGCTGCAGCCTTTAGTACTGCTAAGAGATACCGGTAAAAAGCGTCCAATGAGGCTTTTCCATCCTGGGAGTTGTGACCCCATTTAGGTCTAGTGGAAGGGAAAGCTGCCTAGATGCGGTCCCTATTTTTTTCTATTGATCCCCCTCCAGGCCCCAGGGCTGCCTTTTTACCTTCCAGTCTAATTCTATCCCTCTCTTCTGAAGTGAAGAGGGTATTTAAAAGTTGCTTGCAGTCCTCCCAGGTAGGTCTATGAGTTTATAGGACAGACTTTATAAGCCCTATCAGAGCTTGAGGCTTCTCTGAGAATGGGGGATTTTGTTTTTTCCAATTGTATAGATCACTGGGGGTAGAATGGGACATACACAAGGAAGGGCTGTTCCTCATGGTCATGATCAGTTCCCGAAGGGGGGGCTTCCCTGAGTGGTAAGATAGGATCCCTTCCCTGCCCGTACTCTGATCCACTCTGAGTGTAGGCAGGAGATGTAACAGTGGAAGTTATAGCCTCCTCTTGTAGCTGCTGTGTAGGCTCAGGGGCTCTAGCTTTTGACCTATAGGAGGGTGGCAGCTCAGTTTTCTCAGGAGGCTCTGTAAGAATGGGAAGTCCTGGGGCACTCCTTATATTCCCTTCTTGCTATAAACTTAAATCTGGCCTGACTAGGAAGACGTGGCACCCTCTTTGTATTGAGCAAGCTTTTAGCCATTGTGGTGGCTTTAATGTTAAATTTAGCCATTGATCAATGTATGGAAACAGATCAGGACAGCCTGGATTCCCAGTTAATAGATTCCAGACTGCCCTTACTATCCGGGGATTAAAGGTTCCAGTCAATGGCTACCTAATCCCCAAATTTGGCCATTCTGATTCACAGAGAGTGTGGAGCCTATTCTTAGACCATTTAATTCCATACCCACAGTTGACTTTATAAGCTTCTTGAAAGTGCTACAAAAAACAACCCAAAGGGGTCTTCTGTGAATTGGCCCCTCCTCCCATATTTAATAGCAAAGACTACCAATTGCAAAATTAAAACTACTCCAGGAAAATCCAGAAATTAGTGCACTAATAAATAATTTCCTTCAGGAGAAAAATCTAACAGGGCACCCTGAAGCCAAAATTTGAGAACAAAGAGAACCACTTAAGAATGCTTTTTATTCAGAAGCTTCTAATTTTGACACAAAAGAATCAAGCCAGGCCTTAAAACAAACACATTTAGACATTAAACAAAGACTTATACACATAAACAATGTGCACCTTATTTCAATTAAATAATACTGGATAATTTGATAAACAGACAAAGCTTCATAGACAAGGAAAGGGCTCCCCCTAATGGACTCTCAGATACATGCAGGTTGCGGCACCAGAGATTTCTTTAAACCAGGGATTTTCAGACAGACATATTAAAAACAAAGACTGAAATCTCAACAAATACAAAGGTGACCCTGAAAGTTCTGAGACAGGACTGATCAGCTCAGTATCAACTCAGTCCCTACTCAGGTTTCTTCCTGAGAACACCACCAAATGTGGAGACTAGTTTGGAACAGCAAAGTAGTTGGTTCTACCTATGTCGGAGTTTCAGATCAGCAAAGCTGAAATTCTGCTTCACTTACATGCTACTGGAGTTTCAAATTAGTAAAGCAAAGGGTTTGCTTTATGTAAAGTCAGTAGCCACAGCCACCATCAGAGCCACCTGGCTTGTGCAGGTTCAGGTTTGATTCAGACAGATGGTAATGAAACAATGGAGTCAATAACTGGTGGGCCATTAGCTTTAATCCTAGCTTGCACCTGGTGGGCAAGCAATACACACAGTGGGAAGACACTTCTCTTTCCATTCAGGGCTCCCAAAGCCACAGCCACCATCAGAGCCACCTGGCTTGTGCAGGTTCAGGTTTGATTCAGACAGATGGTAATGAAACAATGGAGCCAATAACTGGTGGGCCATTAGCTTTAATCCTAGCTTGCACCTGGTGGGCAAGCAATACACACAGTGGGAAGACACTTCTCTTTCCATTCAGGGCTCCCAAAGCCACTGACTTATCTGAGTTTCCTAGAATCAAAAGTTTCTAGCTCACCAGTTTCATTCACCTCTGTTTCCCATCTCCTTCTCTCTACACACACTCTGCACAAACTGCCTTTTCCTTCAGCACTCCACCATCTTGGCTGCCTCTCCTCTCTTCCACGTGGCCTTTCTCTACTCTCCTTTCTCTGCTCTCTCTTCTAATGCTAATCTCAGGAACCAAGAGAGAGCAAGCTCCTGGTATGCTCCATTTTATAATGTAGAAATCAAACTTTAATCCAATATACAAACAAGGAAGTCTCTGATATAAAGTCACTTATCTGAAGCATAATGGGATTTCTCATAAGTGTGCACCACCCCACATCATGCAATCAGTCAAGGGTATGGGGAGAAGCTTAGTCTTAAAACTAAGCCTTAGGCTCTAATGATGTGGCCTGCTTAAAGCCTGTCCCCCACACCCAGTACAAACTATAAGCAAGTAAACATATATATAATATTTACAAACTTATTTGACCAACACTTTACCTACAGGCTGCCAGAGTTTCAGATCGGCAAAACAAAAGATTTACTCTACCTACAGACCAGAATTATGAATTAGTAAAACCACAAATATAGATTGGCCATACATCTAGATTGACCTTACCTACAGGTTTCCAGAGTTTCAAATCAGCAAAGCAGGAGATCTGCCTTACCTACACACTGGATTACAAATTAGTAAAGTCACAAGTCTACTTTACCTACACCTAATCCCAGACCAGTACCAGTCCTAAACAGAAAAGCAAAAGCAAGAATTCAGAGGAAAGCCAGAAAAATCATTAAAGCAAAAAGAGTTGCTTCACCTTCCTCCTTGATTTCTCTGAATTGTCTGAATTGTTGAATTTGGGAACTGGGAGGCATCTACCAGAGAACTGTCCAGACCCCACAGGAAGACTGGGAGCCCTAAAAAGTCTCAGGTGGGCAGCTTAGCAGAGAGACTAGCCAATTTGGGGTGTCTCTATCTGGTGACACAAAACACTGGATCCTGGACAAGCCCCCATATGTTATAAAGTACCGCACCTTAGATTCTGAAAGGCACTGTACCTCACTTCATCAAGTTCATGCAGAGACACCCAGTCCAGATGAATTTTGAAGAGTTTTATTCAAGGAGGAGATTTATTAATATTCCATCTGCATATGGCTGACACGGGGCATCAGACCCAAATCTTGCAGTCCCCAAAAATAGTTCAGGGGCTGCTTATATACCCTTGATTACACACAGGCGGGGAGAGCATGACGTCATGGCACGAGCCGACAACATTTGTTTAGGGGATACACAGAAACATTAAGACTTTCCAGGTAACACAATAAAAAATGTTTACAAATATTTTAGGTGTAAGGTTGGTGGATAATGGGGGATGGTCACATGGGGAACTCAGACCCGTGAATTTTGGCTAGGACCACCCACAACCAAGTGTGCCAAAAGAAGCTTCACAGGAACCTTTTGGAAAAAAGCGACCATCTACCAGCCAGTGGGATTTCACCACGTCATGTTAGCTCAACTTCCCTAGAGGGACCCCTTTAAATATCTCCCATGCAGTTTAATCCATTTAATCCATGCAACTTCCCTGGCCTCCATCTTACCTCGGAGCCAGGGAACCTTGCCGGGCGGGGTGCGCACTCTGTACTCAATAAAGCCTTTTTGTTATTCCACACTTGGTGGCTCCGAGCCCTCTTCCTTCCTTCTTGGTGGGGAAAAATACCTTACATTTTGGTGCTGAAACCCGGGAGGAGTTAGAAGTCCACAAGGACCGCTCCTCTTCCTCATCCCCTCTGAGAAAGAACCAGGAGAAAGAACCAGGATCTCCGACCTTCCACCCACTTTGGCGCACAGTGCAGTAAGTCCCCTGCCTCCAGCCTTCCTCTCAGTTCTTTCCTCCGAGACTCCCTATCCAAAACCATAGCTATGTCAGGGAACTCTTTTCCATCCAAGTGAGCATGTGCTTTGGAGACGTCTGAGCACATCCACTTTACCTTTTCCATCTGTGGCCAGACCTTGAGTTTTTAGGACGCTAATACTCAAATCTGACCACTCCGAGGACTGAGGGCGACTCTGGGGGCACAGGAATCTCCCTCCTTAAATAAGAAGAAACTGTTCTTCTTCTCCGCTGTGGCCAGGCCACAGAACCCACTAAATTAACCTCCTGAAGGGACTTTCGGTGTTAACACCCTCACCAATTTAACTATCACCAAAAAAGCTGGGAACTGATTGGAGATCTTTTACATTCACGGCTTCTAATTATTCGTGCACCCATCCTTAATTTCTGTGCCAACTGTTCCACACTGCGCAGGCCTTTTTCTGGCCAGAGAAATCTCACCTAAAACCTCCACTCCTAATCTTTCCTTCTCCGTGGACTCCCAACTCTCTCTCCCTCCTGTCTGACCCCTGGGGGCACCCCTCTCTCAGGATTTTTCTCTGGTCCCTCTACAGAGCTCTTTTGTGCTCGGGTCTCTTCCCTCTGAGAGCCTCTTCCCCTCCCGTTTCAAAAAACCTGTTTCTTATTCACCACTACCATCTCTTTCTCCTCCCCTGCTGGCCAGGGGCCCCTCCCTTCACTGTGTTCTTTAACCCCTCCTCCGTCAGGCCTTTCTCAGCCTGGCATTGGCTCTTACACTGGTTTTTAGGACGTCCAACCCCAACTTTCTTACAGGAAGTTCTGGCCCTGTCCTGCCTTTGGCTCCAGCGTTTCCTGTGGGACCTGGGTGCCGGGCTCCACACGAGCCCCCCTCCTCTTATTCTCAACCCCTAAACCCCTATCCAGAACCTGTGAACACGGCATTTAAAGTTTTTAATGGTCCCAATTAGTAGAAACAGGCCAAGGCTGTTCGCCAGGCCCACATGCAGCAGAAGGTAATGCTCTAAACCCCGAATCTTGTGGCAACCCTGAGACCAACAGAGCCACCAGCAGCTTGCTTTAAGTGTGGCAAGCAGGATCACTGGTCCTGGCAGGACCCCTGCCCGTGGCTGCCCACTTAGCCCTGCCCTGACTGCAAGCAGCCCGGTCACTGGCGGAGTGATTGCCCCTTTGGGCAACGGGTTTTTCCTCACTGCTTCTATGTGGAGGACAAGATGCCCGAATGGGAAGGCCAATCCAGCCAGGTGGGTGCATCGCTCAAACTCCTAGGACTCAGAGAACCCAGGGTATGCTGCAAGTGGATAAATCCATCTCATTTCTTGTGGACATGGGGGCTACCTTCTCTATTTTGCCATCACACTCTGGACCTCTAGTTCCCTCACAGGTTTCGGTTATGGGAATGAATGGGACCCCTTCCTTTCCCCTTTTTGTGCCACTCCTGACATGCAGTTTTGCTTCAAGCTTGCCTCCTTACAGGACCACTGGCAGTCAGAACCACTGGACTCCATCCATCTCCAGCTCACCAAAAGGCTGGACCCTGAAAATCCTCCTATTACTCCTCTTTTTTTTAAATCCTTACAGGACCACGAAGTTTTTCAACTCATGGCCACACAGATGTTCCTCCTGACACCCCTCAAAACCACCACCTTCTGATCTCCCCCTCCCCACGATGCCCCTATTCAGCAGGAAGTAGCCAGACAAATAAACGGCGTGCCTTTTTCTATTTAACACAAAAGGTCAGAATGTAAGGTCAGTGGTTAATGGGGGATGGTCACGTGGGGAACTCAGACCCGTGAACTTTGGCTAGAACCACCCACAACCAAGCACGCCAAAAGAAGCTTCACAGGAACCATTTGGAAAAAAGCGACCATCTACCAGCCAGTGGGATTTCACCACGTCATGTTAGCTCAACTTCCCTAGAGGGACCCCTTTAAATCTCTCCCATCCGTGCAACTTCCCTGGCCTCCATCTTACCTCGGGGCTAGGGAACCTTGCCAGGTGGGATGCACGCTCTGTACTCAATAAAGCCTTTTTGTTATTCCACACTTGGTGGCTCCAAGCCCTCTTCCTTCCTTCTCAGTGAGGAAAAATACCTTACATTAGGGTTTATCTTTCCTCACTAGCCTAAAGGTATTTTACCCTCAAGATTCCAGGAAAGGGGAGGAACTATAGTCAATGCAAGGTGGTATGTAAATTCCACCTCCTATTGAAAGAGAAGAAGTTTCTTGGTTAACCTTTATTTTAGGTTTAAAACTGAATGACCCATTGTTCTTGCAAGCCAGAAACTTCTACATTACATTCTTCTCCCTCCCCTCCCCAAAGGAGGGATGGAAAAGGAAAGCTTGACAGGAAAGCCTGACCTTTCCTCCCAGAAAATCAATTATATAAACAACAATATAAATGGGTGACTCCAGGTACAGCAGCTAATCCAGTGAGCTGGCAGGTAGGGCCAGCCATATCTACCACAGACCCACAACCCGTCTCCTGGAAGAAAACATATAGGCTTTATAGGCTTCATACCTACAAGCTTTCTCTGATCCCACCATCAATTTGTGATGGGAGACACTGTCAGGTTGGCACTGTTGTAAAGGACCGTACCTCACTTCTGCGGGTTTATGTAGAGACACCAAGTCCAAATAAATTTTGAAGGGTTTTATTAAAAGGAGGAGATTTCTTAATATGCCAGCTGCATATGACTAACATGGGGCATTGCAGACCCAAATCATGAGCACCAAACACATCTCAGAGGCTGGTTATATACCCTTTGACCACATAGAGTTTGGAGGGTGCATGACATCATGACATAATTATTAACAAGCTTATAACAGTTTTTAGGGGATTCATAGAAACGTTAAAACTTTTAAGGTAATGCAATCAAAGACATTTGCAAATTTTTTAGTGTTTATCTTTCCCCCTTTGCCTAGAAGTATGTTACTCTCAGGATTCCAGGAAGAGGGGAAGAGCCAAAATCAAGGCAGGATGATATGTAAATTCTGTCTCTTATTGAAAGAGAAAAGAAGTCCCTCAGACAACTTTTATTCCATAGTTAAAACTAAATGACCCATTGTCCTTGTAGGTCAGGAAGCTTCTTCACTCTTTTCCCTCCTCTCCCCAAGGAAAGGACAAGACAGAAGCCTGACCTTTCTTCCCAAAATATCAATATTAATTTTGCAACATTTTGGTACCTTACCACAGCACACAAGTCTGTGGGCAGCCAACTCACAGAATGGTCAGGCACATTGTCATTGCACTGCTCTATACAAAAAGGGGCTACCTGCAAAAGCTCCACATGAATGCCTGCCACCCATCCCCAACCATTATACACAGCTTTCCCCAGCAAGGAGGTTCACTGTGTCGTGAGTTCCAAAGAAGCGTCTCAATAGTCTGTCAACATGCATTCCACTCTGGACTCATGCAGTGGGCATTCCAGACTCACAACTCAGTCCAGTTCTGGAGGGATGCAGGGGTGATACACCAGAGAAGCCCTTCTGCCATCTCTGCAGGCAGCTCAGTGCAAATCCAACAATGGGATACCTGATGCACCCACACAAAAATATGGGCTCATGACATGAGACTGTTGCCAGCAGTAAACCTGACCAAACAACACCCAAAAACTTAACAGAGTAATCAGGTCCCTAGACCTTGTCCTTGTTGATAGCCCACCTCCAGCTGGTCAGGTCCTCTCATAGACTTTGGGCTGTCGTTTCACGATCTACAAGAGAATCAGAGGTTAGCATCATGTCATCAGTGTAATAGAACAATTGTACCATCTCAGGGTGGTTCCATGTGGCCAAATCTTGGGCCACCAGGCCATGACACAAAGTAGAGCTATGCTGTTATACAATACTGTACTTTAATTCATGAGTCACATAGAAACACCAAGGCAGGATACAGAAGAAATTGTAGGAGAAGATTTATTAATAAGCTGGCTACATATGACTGACATGGGGTATAACTAACCCAAATCGTGCAGCCTAGATTATAGCTCTGAGGTTGGTTATAGAGACATAATCACATACTGGTTGGGGGAATAGGAGGGGGAGCATGATACAAAAGTCATTTACTGATAAGCTTACAACATTTATCTATAGGATCTATTATAAGGAAAAACATTCCTACACATCAAGACCACACTATAACACAGTAGTGATAAATATTTTACATATCAACACAGTAGCAATAAATGTTGTTTTACATATTAAAGACATTCCTAAATCTTCCAGGGTTTTGGGTTTTTTTTTCTCCTCAGAAGGAAGGGGTAAGGAGGGCCTGGCTCTTCTTTTTGAAATACGAGTATCAACAGTTTTGCAGTTCTTTGACAACTTATCACAATGCAAATGTCCCTGTGGCAATACTTGAAATTTTCATTGCTGGGCTTCTCACATGAAGGCAAACTGCTCTTAAATAACAGCATCAATGTCAATAGAAAAAAAAGTATTAGCCAAGTCAATTACATAATGGTATCAGCCCAGTTCACTGACACCTGATCTGTCAGCTCATTGGTGTCCAGGACAGCAATGTCCAGAAGCAAGGTGACCTTGTTTGGTTCTCAGTAATCTACCGTCACACACCAGGAACCATCAGGCTTCAAGACAGGCCACACAGAGAAGTTGTAGGAGCTGTGTCAGCTGAATGATCTCATTTTCCTCCAGCTTTAATGTGGTAGGACCATTTTCCTCATGGTCCCCAGGCAAGCAATACTGCTTCACCGACATGACTCAGATCGCCTGAAGGAGGTGCAGGGGAGTGTGGTGGGGATATCCTCTCACCATGGTCTTCACCACTCATACCTGTTAGGTTTCATTTCTTTAACCCTGCCAGTAAGTCTCCTTTCAGGGCTTGCAGCAGACGACCAACCGCAAAGAAATGTCTGACGTCACAAGCCAAGAAGTCCTGAATGATTGAAAACCCCACGACCCTTCCCACTCCTCCTCCCCTGAACCCTTAAAAAGCTCGTCCTAGCTTGTGCCTGGTGCATGACTCCCCTTATGAGTCAGCCCAGCAGGGTTCGTTTCTTTTTTCCAATAAAGCCTGTTACACTGGTCTTTTTGGACTCTGATGGATTCTAACATTTGGTGCTGAAACCCAGGACAGGGTACCAGACGCCTGGACAGTCCCCTTCACCAGCCAAACTTACTACCAGGGAAGCAGTGGGCAGTAGCAGCTTGTCCCGGGCTTACTCCCTGATTCTGTTTGGTTGTGTGAAAATAGGTTGATTGGCCGGCTACCCGACCTTGTCTCGAACTCCCTGCCAAACCAGAAGGTAAGGAATTTCTGCTCTTTCCCATCTCCAGTAGTCCCCTATTTATCCCTCATCCTCACTCTATCTCTCTACTCTTGGGGTCGCTAATTGGGAGGTCTCTACTCTGGGCAGCCTGTAACTGGGCTTTCCTGAAAGTCTAGGCGTCTAGCCAGGTTGCTCCACTCTCTTTTGAAAGCGAGATTCCTGGTGACAATCGGCCTTCTCATTTTCCACATACAGTAAAGGATGGTTGAAAGAGTCAGAGGACGCTCTTCTCTTTCTCGATTCTCTGCCCACATGGGCTCCTTCCAGTCCTGACCCTCAGAGACTACTCCTTTGGGATGCCTCTTAACTTCTTCTGTAACATGGCATGGCCTCAATGGCTCCCACTGGCCCCAAAATGGAACTTTTGATATTAACATCCTTTGGGACCTAGATAATTTCTGTCATCGGACTGGGAAAGTCTCAGAAATTCCTTACATGCAGGCTTTCTTCTACATTCGCTCCTGTCCTTAATCTCTGTGCTGCCTGTTCTACACCAAGCCGTTTTTGGCCAGAGAAACCTCACCTAAAACCTCCGCTTCTAATCTTTCCTTCTCCATGGGCTCCCAACTCTCTCCCCTTACTGCCTGACCCCCAGGGACACCCCTCTCTTGTGACCCCTCTCTGGTCCCTCTGTTGATCTCTTCCACTTGAGTCTCTTCCCTCCAGAAAGCCCCCTCCCTTCACGAATCCTGTTTCTTATTCACTTGCAAATACATCTCTCTTCTTTGTCCCACCCCTCCTTAGAAGCTGCAGCTCTGGTGGTGATGCCTGTCTCTCCTTTGCCCCAACCTCCTCCTCATAGGCTCTGCCTCTCTCTTCTCTGACCCCTCTGTTGGTCAAATAAGTTTGTAAATATGTATATATGTTTGCTCGCTTATAGTTTGCACTGGGTGTGGGGTACAGGCTGTAAGTAGGCAGGGTGGTTATAGCCTAAGGCTTAGTTTTAAGACTAAGCTTTTCCCCACACCCTTGACTGATAGCATGATGTAGGGTGGTGCACTCTCATGAAGAATCCCATTATGCCTCAGATAAGTGACTTTGTATCAGAGACATCCTTGTTTGTATATTGGATTAAAGGTTTTTAATGCTACACTATAAAGTGGGGCAGACCAGGAGCTTGCTCTCCCTCGGTTCCTGTTATCACCATGGCAGGGGCCTCCTTGATCCCTTGCCCTTCATGGGAAAAGCTGATTTTCTGCTTTTTCCTTGTCTTCTCTTGTAGCTTGCGTGTCTTGGTGAGACACCAATAAACAGAATGGCCCACAATCCTCCGACTCTGCCATTTCTTTACCATCTGCCCGAATCCAATGAGAACCTGCATGTGAATGGCCATGATGGCAGTTTCTGGCCTTACACCCTCCTTCCTCCTTACAGACTGCAGCTCTGCCTTTTTCTTCTTCAACCCATTTTCCCTCCCCACTGGTTTTGGCTATATCTTTTTAAAATTTTTTTATTCATTTTAATGGGGTGACATCAATAAATCAGGGTACATATATTCAAATAAAACATGTCCAGGTTATCTTGTCATTCAGTTATGTTGCATAACAGTTATGTTGCATAACCACCCAAAGTCAGATAGTCCTCCGTCACCTTCTATCTAGTTTTCTTTGTGCCCCTCCCCCCCCTCCTCCCCCTCTCCCTCCTTCCCTCCCCCCTCATTACCACCACACTCTTGTCCATGTCTCTTGGTCTCGTTTTTATGTCCCACCAATTTATGGAATCATGCAGTTTTTTTTTCTGATTTACTTATTTCACTCCATATAATGTTATCAAGATCCCACCATTTTGTTGTAAATGATCCGATGCCATCATTTCTTATGGATGAGTAGTATACCATAGTGTATATGTGCCACATCTTCTTTATCCAGTCTTCTACTTTTTTTTTTACAGTGATTAAGGCCTTTAAGCAAGCTCTTGGTCAATACAGCAAGAATCCATAAAAGAGTAGTGTCCTTAACATGTTCACCAAGTCCAAGTTGGCACCAACACCATTCCAAATCCCTGCAAATGCAACCCAACCCCAATTCAGTCCATTAGGAGCTGTCACAAGGAGCAGGAGTCCAGGAAAAGACCACATCCAGAAAAGGTCCGCATGGCACTGGAATTGTTTTCACAACTCTATACTTTGCAGCTCACGTCCAAGTCCCAATGACTGCTGCTTCTAGCTGGTAATGATTCAGGTAGACTGGAAAAGCCATCTGCAGCATGTGTGAAGATGGAGCTTCTGTTCTCCTCTGCCTGGAGAGATGAGACCAGGTTGCTTTTCCCTGGAGCTCTGCGACTGTGGTGTGGTAAAGAGAACCTTGGAATACACTAAGCTGAATGGCAAAGGTAAATTCATAATAGAAGTTGGCAAAAGGGGGAAGTGGGCTCTAAATTAGGAGTAGGTCCCAGCCTGAAATATGAGTGGGGCATTGAGGTAGGAGGAATAAAGGAAACGCTGTATATTAAACAAAGCAGCAGAAAATAGGACTATCAACACCCACAACAGAGGTCTTCGAGGGAAGAATAAAAAACATGACTATTCAGGCCAGACATAGTTAAGTGGTCCTTGTGCAAGTGAGATCAGTTTACCTGCTTCTTGGAAGAAATACCCTAGGCTCATCCACAGTGTCGTAGATGGGGCTGACGGCCCTGGGCACCTTCAGCCTTCAGTGGCAGACCCCAGCATTCTGGGCAAGGTTAGGTCATAGGTGGCTGGAGCAGGGCTGGAAGAGATTGAACCCTCCCTTAGAAGAGTGAAGGGGAAGCCTACCTTCCAGTGTCCCTTTTTTCCTCACAGCAAAGGCATGTAAGCCTGGCAGGCTTTAGCTCAATGACCTTCCTATTCACTATTGAAGCAGGATCCAGATGGAATCCTATGAGACTCCTTTGGGGCGTTGAAACCTTTGAGGGCATATCCTAAAAGCTGGCAGTTCACCTGATCTCTCATTGGGCTTTTTCTGCCTCTTGGTACCTTAAAAGCCATGCTCAGAAGATCTCACTGAGGGGTTTGAGGATCCCCATTTGCCTATATCAGTGGTTCCCAACCTTTCTAATGCCGTGACCCTGCAATATAGTTCTTCATGCTGCAGTGACCCCAAACCAAAAAATAATTTTGGTGGCTACTTCATAAGTGTAATTTTGCTACAGTTATGATTTGGAATGTAAATACCTGATATGCATTATGTATTCTCATTGCTTTAGGTGACCCCTGTGTTTTGGTCATTCGACCCCTGCCGGGGTCGCGACCCACAGGTTGAGAACTGCTGGCCTATATAAACCTTTTCCATATATCTGAAGCTATTTGGAAAAAGATAAAACAGTGTTATTAGCTGGATCAAATAAAAGAAGGTAGAAGTTTGCAGGAGAAAAAGATTTGGCGTCTCCTGTTCATTAGCATTCAAAAGAAATTTAAAAATTTTTAAGTAAAAAGCATGATATGGTAGACCCATAGGAGTTCCAGGATATGACTCCCCCCTTTTAAATTTTTTTAAATTGACCTTAAAATATTTGCTGGGTACACTTTAATAATACCTTGATTTTAATGATTGTAAGAAATACCCATAATTCAAAAGGTTTGACAAAATACAGTAAATGCTTTCACTATTTCACTACATATGCAGGAGCATTGTCAGTTTAACCAGTTTAGGAAATCTAATAATAGAAAAATGCATACAGACAATGAGCTATAACATGCTTAGCAGCCTCTCCTGTTCTGATAGAGGTTACTATAAATCCAGAATAGGTATCCACTGTAACGTGGACATAGGACTGTTTGCTAAATGAAGGTATATGAGTAACATCCATTTGCCAAAGTTGTCCTGGTAGGAGTCCTTGAGGGTTAACTCCAAATGAAGGGACAGATTGTAGTATAGGACCCCTTGGACAGGATTTCCCAATCTGCCGTGCTGCTTCCCAAGAAAGTTGAAACTGTTTACACAGGGCTGCAGCGTTCTGGTGATGAATAGTATGAGACTAAATTGCTCTATCTGTCATGGTTGCTCCAAATAATTTTCTTTTGGGTAGCTTGATCAACAAGGGCATTTCCTTGTGCTATAGCTCCAGGGAGCATGGAGTGTGCTCGAGTATGTCCTATAAAACATGGAGCTCTATGTTGACATACAAGTCTTCGAAGAGGGAGGAAGTGCTGAAATAGTTCATCAGCAGTTGTCCCTAAGACAGCAGTCTTTATAGTGAAAACAACCATAAGTAAATATTTGCTGTCTGTAGATAGATTAAAGGAAGAATATGGCAAATGCTGAAAAGCCATGATAATGGCATATAATTCTAGTCTTTGAGCTGATTTATAGTTGACTGTTTCAGTATAAAGTTGTCCATTGATTTGCAAAAGCGATTTGCCATTTAGTGGAAGTTTCCCAGAGCCATTGTTGTTGATCCTTTGAAAAAAGGAACAACAATACTTTTGAGGCTCAAAACCTATAAGCTGTAAGGGTTGCCTATGCCCCTTGATAATCCAGGAGGCGACAAGATCAAAATATGGAAGTGTATTTCATGGGTTATTAGATGGTTCAATGTGCCCAAACTGTAGCTGCTCTTGTACCAATTGAGCAGCTGCCCTAAGTTTCTTTGGCTGTATCTTTCTAGACCCATCCCCTCTCCCCACTGGCTTCGGCTGTATCTTTATCTACCCCTCCCCCCTCCCCATCAGCTTTGGCCATCTCTTTAATCATCCTTCCCCCTCCTCAGAGACTGCAACTGTGTCTTCCACTCCCCCTCATCCCTGCTCCTTTCCTCAGAGCTCTAATCATTTTAACTACTCTGACCTCATGACAACACCACCAGCACTTCAACCTCCTCCCCCTCCTTCTCCAGATTCTGACCCTCTTTCTTTCCATAAA
Source organism: Saccopteryx leptura (assembly GCF_036850995.1). Taxonomy (NCBI): domain Eukaryota; kingdom Metazoa; phylum Chordata; class Mammalia; order Chiroptera; family Emballonuridae; genus Saccopteryx; species Saccopteryx leptura. The sequence goes on from NC_089504.1 coordinate 284,480,876, forward strand.
TCAAAGCTTACTCATCCTCATGGAATCTCCCTGCAATACCCCCATCCTTTCTGTTCAAAAACCTTCAGGGGCTTATTGTCTTATACAAGACTTACACCTAATCAATGAGGCGATAGTTCCCCTCCATCCAGTAGTCCCTAATCTCTACAAATTACTGTCACACATTTCCTCAAACACCACTCACCTCAAGAATGCCTTCTTTACCATTTCTCTACATCCTGATTCTTGCTTTCTGTTTACCTTTACTTGGACTCACCCAGACACTAATACAGCCCAGCAACTTACATGGACTGTCTTACCCCAGGGGTTCAAAAACAGCCCACACCTGTTTGGGCAGGCTCTAGCTCAGAATTTAGCAGCATGCAATCTCAAAACTAATACTCTCTTACAATATGTAAATAACCTCCTTCTCTGCAGCCCCTCCCTACCTGCCTCAAGGAGACACACCGCCACTCTTCTTAAATTTCTTGCCATGAAGGGATATTGTGTCTTCTCTGCTAAGGCTCAACTTCACTCTTAGTCTGTAGTCTATTTGGACATCGCCTTAACCCCCACCACCTGAAGTCTCACCCTAACTCAAACTCAGACTCTCCGCAGTCTCCAACCACCTGCCACCACAGATCAAATCTTTTCTTCCTTTGGTCTAATAGGCTTCTTTAGACACTGGATTCCCAATTTTGCTCTCTTAGTCAAGCCCCTCTGTGAGATCTTCTGAGCATGACTTTTAAGGTCTATAATGGCCAAGGGAGTAACATAAAAGGCAAATAAAGCCCAAAAGAGGTCAGTAATTGCCAGCTTTTGGCATACACTCTTAAAGGCTCCAGCACCCTAAAGGGCTTCATAGGATTTCATCAGGGCCCTGCTTCAAGAGTGGAAAGAAAAGTCATTGAACTGAAGCCTGCGAGGCTTCTCGGCTCCAACAAGGGACACATCTTTGCTGTGGAAAGAGGGACACAAAAAGATAAGCTGCCCCCTTGCTCCATGGAGGGAGGGTTCAGTCTCTTCTAGCTCTGCTCCAACTACTTGTGACCTGACCTTGCCCAGCATCCTGGGAATTGCCACTGAAGGCCCAAGGACATCATTCACAAACCTAAGGTATTTCTTCCAAGTAGCAGATAAACTGATCTCATTTCTTGTGAACACAAGAGCCATCTACTATGCCTTGCCTGAATATTTGAGTTTTATTTATCCCTTGAATATCTCTACTCTGGGTATTGACAGTCTAATTTTGTTGCTTTATTTAATGTATAGTGTCTCCTTTATTCCTCTTGTCTCAATGCCTCATGCCTATTGTAGGCTGGGACCTGCTGCTAATTCCAGCTAGAAGCAGTGGTCACTAGGACTTAAACTCTAGCTGCAAAGTGTAGAAATGTAACCACTCTTTCCCTAAGTACTTGCAGGATTTACAGGTTACTCAACAAACTGTTCAAAGACTGTCCAAGAGGCGCTTCCAGCAGTACATCACCCAAGGACTGACTTTCACGTGGACAGGTCCACAAACCATGATCCTGGCCACTCCCACTGCTGCTAAAGTAGAAAAACGGCATGCCTTATTCCAGCCACAAACTGGAAGCTGGTTGATCTATGTATAGTGAATATATAAAAAAACTAAGGACTCTTTTAATCAGACTTTGGGAAAAGGGAAACTAGGGTAAAAGAAAGTCAACTTAATTGTCACTAAAGGTTAAAAAATTTTAAATCAAGAGTTCTGACTAGAAAGGAATTGTATGGTTTTGATAATAGAAGGTATAAGGTATGGAAATACTTTTAAAAGAAAAAGGAAAAAGCAGGTTGTGAAGGCCAGTTATTTCTGGATAAGAAAGTTTATAAAAGTTGAGGGTTTATGTAAGTTTTAGAAGGTTTGTGCAGGCTGCAGGAGGTTTGTACAGAGAAAAAAGGATTTAAACAGTCAGAAAACTGGTTTTCGAAGAACGTTTAATTAATCACCCTAGCTAATAATCCTCTACTCTCCCCACAATTGGGGCAGCTCTTTCCTCCACCCTGACCATCTGGAGCTCAGAAACAGAAAAAGGAAACCGACCCCTTGTCCTTCTATTCTCTATTCACCTCTCAGCCTACCTCACCCAATCAGGGGCTTTCTACTTGTGTGAGACCAACACCTATATGTGTCTTCCTACTAATTGAACAGAAACCTGTACCCTAATATATCTCACCCCAAATATCAACCCAATCCCACCCCATGAACCTCTTCCAATTCCTAGTACTCTACCCGTCAATCTAAGGACCAAACAAGCTATACAGGTAATTCCTCTCCTTATTGCTTTAAAAAATTTCTATAAAAATAGGTCTAGGGCAGGGGAACTGGCCACTGCCCTGTCTTATTCTCTCTCTCTCTCTCTCTCTCTCTGAAGCCAAGCAAACTTGTAAAAAAACAGAGTCATGGAATCAGTGGTTTCACACAAACTGGGTGTCTTGACTATTGCCTTTCATTGGTCCACTCACTCTACTATTTATTTTTTTAACTTTTGAACCCTGCCTCTTACATTTACTCACTAGTTTCTTACAGAACTGCATGCAGAACCTCACCAATCAGAAAACTGAAAAAATCTACCCAACTCTACACACCAACCCTGAAACCTGCCCTCGTGAAACAGAAAAATCTGGAACCCTATAAATACACCCTTACCCAACAAGAAGCCATCACTGCATCTCTCTACCCCTCACTGAGAGTAATCCTTAAAGAAGCCATAACCCCTCACCACCCCTACTCAGCAGGAAGAAGTTACAGAAGATAATGACCTCTGTCCCCTTTTCCCTTGAGGCCTCTCTAGAAACCACTCTCTTTCCTTTTATATATATATATATATCAAATAGTCAGGAATCTTAGGTTTCATTTCTTTAACCCTGCCAGTAAGTCTCCTTTCAGGGCTTGCAGCAGATGACCAACCACAAAGGAACATCTGACATCACAAGCCGAGAAGTCCTGAATGATTGAAAACCCGACGACCCTTCCCACTCCTCCTCCCCTAAATCTTTAAAAAGCTCATCCTAGCTTATGCCTGGTGCGCGACTCTCCCTTAAGAATCAGCCTGGCAGGGTTCCTTTCTTTTCAATAAAGCCTGTTACACTGGTCCGTTTGGACTCCGATGGATTCTAACAATACCCACAACTGGATTTCTCTCTAGGTGGTGGTCACATCCAGCCTGGCCAGCACATCTACCCCCAGAATGTATTCTGCAATAGGGGATATGTAAACCTCATATCCCCTAGCAGGCAGTATGCCAATCCCCATCGTTATTGTAGTCTTACAAATTCATATCTGGTGTCCTCATAACGCTCTTTGGTTTCCAGGGGTCCCCAGAACAGATCTGGGTTGTCAAAAATCAAAGCAGAGTCTGTAGCTGTGTCCACCAAGGCTAGGATATGGTGAACATTACAGGGGGACCAATAAATGGTTCAACATGAGGCCTCTAGTCTCCTGGGTTCCTTGGTCCCCCACTCCCAGTCAGGCAGATAATTAGCTAAAGCAGGCTTGCTGCATGGATTTTGCAAACTTTGCTGCTACCTTGTGGCAAAAGGTGGAACTGCTGCTCCAGCATATTGCCAGCATTGTCCCAAAGTGTCTTGGCTGCCTCCAGTAAATCATGCCACAGCTGCCCCAGTTAATTTTCAGGGGCTTACCCTCAGTCCCGTGCTTTGGGGCAGCACTCCCCCTCTCCATCCTGTCTCACAGCTGTAGCTTCTTGCTTTCTTGTACCAGGAAGAATGTTCACATTGTTCCAAGTCTTTTTCCTTGCACTGTAGCCAGGCCACCTGGCCCACCCCATCTCGGAGGGCTGCCAAGATGTTGAACTCCAACTGTTCCAAAGTTCTCCAGATTCCCTCTGGCCAGGGATGGATCTTCCAATCCTCTGGCAGTGCCCAATTTGTCAGGTATGCTGATACTGGATACCATAACAAGCTTGGGGGCCAAAATCCTGCCCATTCCCCCTGGGCCTGGGCCTCCACAGGGGTGGGTATTCTCCTGCACCACTCACTTCATCCTGCAGACCCTGCTCACTCTGCCACTTGTCAGCATCAAGGGGGCCCTTGGGAGGTGAGGTGGTGCCGGGGGAAAGAATGCATGAAGAGTCGACATGGGGGAGAGAAAGTTACAGAATCTGCTGCACACTTTATTTCCCAAGGCCAGTTTTATATAGTGCAGAGAAATTCACGCATGTGTGACACCCCCCACCTTCTACTGAAGTAAACTATAGATAAGGCAGCAGGTTATATAACTGTGGGAGCAACAGCGCATGTGCTCCAACTTCCGAGTCATGTCCTTTGGCATAGCTACTGAGCAGGCACTCCGGGCTCTAGCTCATAGCTGGGTACTCACAGATGTGAATACCCAAAATATATTCAGGCAGGGGCAAAACAAACATTTGATTGGATCTCAAAGGCACGTGCCCAGTCTGTGTACAGTGCGACTTGCTTCACCTTTACTGAACTACCCCCATAGCTATCTATAGCAGTAAATAGCCCTCAAACTATATTACCTTAGGTCAATGTACATTCTGCTCCAGTATCGACTAGAGCCAAAACACATCATTTAATTTGCAGTGTCCAGTGGATAGTTAGGTCCCTATGGGGCCACCAGTCCACAGAACCATCCTTACCAAGGGACTTTGGCCATTTTGCTTATCTAGCAGTTCAGGCTCCTCCCATAAAGAGGGAGCAGACTAGGGAGTGCACAGCGCTGCCAATTCCCATCTGAGCAAGATCCTTTCTTAAGTGGCAGCTTCTAAAACTGCTGTTCAGGCTTTAGTTTCTACCACAGTCATACCAAAACAGTATTCGGCTGTTGGTCAGTTTTTTCTAAAGGCCTGCTCACTTTCATTAAATCAAACCAGTTGTCGGTGGGAGACTCTGATAGGACCAGTGATGGGATTCACTGGTTTGGCAAAACCAATACCTAATTTTTTGTTGAATTTAGCAAACCAGATGTTAAAATGTCACTTTTTAAAATTCTGTTTCTTTTCTTTACTCATTTGATAAGATTTTAGGATTTTTATAAATGGGCAAGAATTCAAAGAAATTAGAAACTGCTTGGATTTTTTTGTATATAAATAAAAATAATAAAATATATAGGGTGATAGTACATTGTGTAAAAGATCAGAGAAATAGAGTTTGCAGATAACCTAGAGCCAGTCTAACCTGTATCATTGCCAAAGGCAGCTGGGATTTTTAGTCTTCGAATAAATTATTAGATAAAGGTAGAAATCACCAACAGAGTTTGGCTTTGCTACCACTATAATCCTTCCAAGATTCTGCTTAGATTCCTTTCTTTTTTTATTATTGATTTTAATTTATTGTGTTTACATAGATTCTATTTTTGCCCTAAATGCATCACCCTTTCCTCTGTATTCCCCTCAACATCTCCCTTGCCCCTGTGCCATAGCGCCCTCCGCCCTTCCTTTCAGGTTTATCCCATCCTATCATCCCCTTTCCCTCTGTCCTCTTTTCCTCTGGTCCCACTGATCCCTCCTCTGTCTCAATTCCATTCCTCAGTTCAAATTGTTCATTGACTTCCTCAAATGGGCGAGGTCATATGATATTTTTCTTTTTCTGACTGGCTTATTTCACTTAACATAATAGTTTCCAGGTCCATCCATGTTGTCGAAAAAGGTAAGATTTCCTTCTTTTTCATGGCCCCATAGTATTTTATTGTATATATGTACCACTACTTTTTAATCCACTTGTCCACTGATGGACACTTGGGCTGTTTCCAGACCTTGGCTATTGTAAACAATGCTGCCATAAACATGGGGTGCATTTCTTCTTTTGAATCAGTGATATGGTGTTCTTGGAAAGTATTCCTAAAAGTGGAATGGCTGGGTCAAAAGGCAGTTCCATTTTTAATTTTTTTGAGGAATCTCCATACTATTTTCCATAGTGGCTGCACCAGTCTGCATTCCCACCAACAGTGCAGGAGGGTTCCCTTTACTCTACATCCTCGCCAGCACTTATTACATGTTGTTTGTTAATGTGCACCATTCTGACTGGTGTGAGGTGGTATACAATTGTGGTTTTAATTTGCATTTCTCTAATAATTAGTGATGTTAAACATTTTTTATTTGTCTATTAGCCATCTGTATGTCCTCTTTGGAAAAGTGTCTATTCATTTCTTTTGCTCATTTTTTGATTGGATTGTTTATCTTCCTGGTGTTGAGTTTTACAACAATTTATTTCTTTATAAATTTTGGTTATTAATCCCTTATCAGATGTATTGTCAAATATGTTCTCCCATTGTGTAGTTTGTCTTTTTATTCTGTTCTTATTGTCTTTAGCTGCACAAAAGCTTTTTAGTTTGATACAGTCTCATTTGTTTATCCTGTCTTTTATTTCATTTGCCTGTGAAGATAAGTCAGCAAATATATTGCTGCAATAGATGTCGGTGAGTTTACTGCCTATGTTTTCTTCTAAGATGCTTATGGTTTCATGACTTACATTTAGATCTTTTATCCATTTTGAGTTTATTTTTGTAAATGGTGTAAGTTGGTGGTCTAGTTTCATTTTTTTGCAGGTAGCTGTTCAATTTTCCTAACACCATTTGTTAAAGAGGCTGCCTTTACTCCATTGTACGCTCTTAATTCCTTTGTCAAATATCAATTGTCTATAAAGGTGTGGGTTTATTTCTAGGTTCTCTGTTCTGTTCCATTGATCTATATGCCTGTTCTTATGCCAGTACCAAGCTGTTTTGAGTACAATGGCCCTGTAGTATACAAATTTGATATCCGGAAGTGTGATACCTCCCACTTTATTCTTTTTTAAGATTGCTGAAGCTATTTGTGTTCTTTTATGGTTCCATATAAATTTTTGGAATATGAGTTCTATATCTTTGAAGTATGTCATTGGTATTTTAATTGGTATTGCATTGAATTTATAAACTGCTTTGTGTAATATAGACATTTTAATGATGTTTATTCTTCATATTCATGAACACAGTATATGTTTCCACTTGTTTGTATCTTCCTTGATTTCTTTTATCGATGTTTTATAATTTTTCAAGTACAAGTCTTTAAACTTCTTGGTTAAATTTACTCCTAGGGCTTGGCCAGGTGGTGGCACAGTGAATAGAGTGTCGGACTTGGATGCAGAGGACCCAGGTTCTTTTTTTTTTTTTTTTTTAATTTTTTTTATTATTTATTCATTTTAGAGAGGAGAGAGAGGGAGTCAGAGAGAGAGAGAGAGAGAGAGAGAGAGAGAGAGAGAGAGACAGGGGGGAGGAGCTGGAAGCATCAACTCCCATATGTGCCTTGACCAGGTAAGCCCAGGGTTTCGAACCGGCGACCTCAGCATTTCCAGGTCGACGCTTTATCCACTGCGCCACCACAGGTCAGGCCTAGGACCCAGGTTCTAAACCTCGAGGTCACCAGCTTGAGCGCGGGCTCATATGGTTTGAGCAAAAAAGCCCACCAGCTTGAACCCAAGGTTGCTGGCTCCAGCAAGGGGTTACTCGGTCTGCTGAAGGCCTGCGGTCAAGGCACATATGAGAAAGCAATCAATGAACAACTAAGGTGTTGCAACGCGCAATGAAAAACTAATGATTGATGCTTCTCATCTCTCTCCATTCCTGTCTGTCTGTCCCTGTCTATCCCTCTCTCTGACTCACTCTCTGTCTCTCTAAAAAAAAAAAAAAATTTACTCCTAGGTACTTAAATTTTTTGGATGCAACAGTGAAGGGGATTGTTTCTTTAATTTCTTTTTCTGACAGTTCATTGTTGGTATACAAAAATGCCTCTGATTTCTGAGTATTAATTTTATATCCTGACACCTTGCTGAATTCATTTATCAGGTCTAGTAGTTTTTTGACTGAGACTTTAGAGTTTCCTATGTACAGTATCATCATATCATCTGCAAATAATGATAGTTTTACTTCTTTTTCAACTTGGATGGCTTTATTTTTTCTTCTTGTCTGATTGCTGTGGCTAGGACTTCCAGAACTATGTTGAATAAGAGTGGTGAAAGGGGCATCCCTGCCTTGTTCCTAATCTTAAGGGCATTGCTTTTAATTTTTGCCCATTGAGTATGATGGTGGCTGTGGGTTTGTCATAGATGGCTTTTATCATGTTGAGGTATGTTCCTTGTATTCCCATTTTTATGACAGTTTTCTTCATAAATGGATGCTGGATTTTATCAAATGCTTTTTCTGCATCTATTGAAATTATCATGTGGTTTTTCTTTTTCCTTTTGTTTATGTGATGAATCACATTGATTGATTTGCAAATATTGTACCAGCTTTGCCTCCCCAGAATAAATCCCACTTGATCATGATGTATGATTTTTTTTCATATATTGCTGGATCTGGTTTGCTAATATTTTGTTGAGGATTTTAGCATCTAAATTCATCAGGGATATTGGCCTATAATTTTCTTTCTTTGTGTTGCCTTTGCCTGGTTTTGGAATCAAAATTATGCTCGCCTCATAAAAGGAGCTTGGAAGTCTTCCTTTCTGTTAAATTTTTTGAAATAGCTTGAGAAGGATAGGAGTTAGTTCTTCTTTGAAACTTTGGTAGAATTCACCAATGAATCCATCTTGCCCAGGGCTTTTGTTTGTTGGGAGTTTTTTGATAATTATTTTGATCTCATTGGTCATAATTGGTCTGTTTACATGTTCTGATTCTTCCAGATTGATTTTTGAAAGATTATATATTTCAAGGAATTTGTCCATTTCACGTAGGTTGTCTAATTTTTTGACATACAATTCTTCATAGTATTTTCTTACAATCCTTTGTATTGCTGTTGTGTTGGTTGTTATTTCTCCACTTTCATTTCTAATTTTATTTATTTGAATCCTCTCTCTTTTTTCCTTGGTGAATTTGGTTAAACCTTCACCAATCTGTTTACCTTTTCAAAGAACCAGCTCTTGCTTTCATTGATCCTCTGTATTGTTTTTTTAGCCTCTATGTCATTTATTTCCGCTCTGATCTTCATTTTTTTCTTTCTTCTACTACCTCTGGGCTTTACTTGCTGTTCTTTTTCTAGTTCTTTTAGATTCAGGGTTAAGTTGTTTATTTAAGCTTTTTCTAGCATTTTAAGGTATGCCTGTAGTGCTAGAAACTTTCTTCTTAGAACTGCTTTTGTTGTGTCCTATAAATTTTGAGTTGTTATATTCTCATTATCATTCTTTTATAGGAATTTTTTATTTCTTCTTTGATCTCATTTTAACCCATTCATTATTTAATAACATGCTATTTAGTTTCCAAGTGTTTGAGTATTTTTCAGTTTTTCTGTTGTGGTTGATTTCTAGTTTCATGTCATTGTGATCAGAGAAAATGCTTGATATGATTTTAATCTTCTTAAATTTGTTGAGACTCTTTTTGTGTCCTAGCATGTGGTCTATTCTAGAGAATGTACCATGAGCACTTGAAAAGAATGTATATTCTGCTGCTTTAGGGCAAAAGGTTCTGAAGATATCTATTAAATCCAGTTGATCTTTAAGTGTGTTCTTTAAGTCTGCTGTTTCTTTGTTAATTTTCTTTTTTGAGGATCTATCTAGTGATTTTTGTGGGGTATTGAAATCCCCTATTATTATAGTATTGCTGTTAATCTCGCCCTTTATATCTATCAACGTATGCTTTATATATTTAGGTGCTCCTATATTAGGTGCATAGATATTTAAATGATTATATCTTCCTGTTAGATTGCACCCTTTATCATTATGTGGTGATCTTCTTTATCTCTTACTATAGCCTTTGTCTTTGTTTTGTTTTGTTTTTACAGAGACAGAGAGAGAGTCAGAGAGAAGGATCGATAGAGACAGACAGGAATGGAGAGAGATGAGAAGCATCAATCCTCAGTTTGTCATTGTGACACTTTAGTTGTTCATTTATTGCTTTCTCATATGTGCCTTGACCACGAGCCTTCAGCAGACCAAGTAACCTCTTGCTCGAGCCAGCAACCTTGGGTCCAAGATGGTGAGCTTTTGCTCAAACCAGATTAGCTCGCGCTCAAGCAGGAGACCTTGGGGTCTTGAACCTGGGTCTTCCGCATCCCAGTTCGATGCTCTATCCAATGCACCACTGCCTGGTCAGGGTATAGCCTTTGTTTTAAAGTCTATTTTGTCAGATATAAGTATTGCTACCCCAGATTTTTTCCATTTTCATTTGCATGAAATATTTTTTTCAACCTTTCACTTTCAGTCTATGTGTATCTTTTGTTTTGAGGTGTGTCTCTTGTAAACAGCATATGTATAGGTCCTGTTTTCTTATCCATCCAACTACCCTATGTCTTTTGATTCGATCAATTAATCTATTTACATTTAAGGTTATTATTGATATGTAGTTGTTTATTGTCATTTTATTCTTTCAAGCTACAATCCTCTTTTACTATATTCTTTTACCCCTTTGTTCTGTTTACAACAAGCCCCTTAACATTTCTTGCAGCATTGGTTTGGTTGTAATAAATTCCTTGAGTGTTTTTATTTTGTCTGGGAAGCTTTTTATTTCTCCTTAAATTGTAAACAATAGCCTTGCTGGATAAAGAAGTCTTAGTTGTAGGCTTTTGTTCTGCATTACTTTGAATATTTCTTGTCTTTCCCTTCTGGCCTCAAGTGTTTCTGTTGAGAAGTCAGATGTCATCCTTATGGGGACTCCTCTGTAGGTAATAGACTGCTTTTCTCTTACAGCTTTAAGTATTCTTTCTTTATCTTTTAGCTTTGGTATTTTAATTATTATAATATGTATCTTGGTTTAGATTTGTTTGGGTTTCTCTTTAATGAAATTCTCTGTGCTTCTTGAACCTGTGTGACTTTTTTCTGCATCAATTTAGGAAAGTTTTCAGCTATGATTTCTTCGAACAAGGTCTCTATCCTTGTTCTTTCTCTTCTTCAGGAACCTCTATGATGTGAATGTTATTTCTCTTCATGTTGTCACAGAGCTCTCTTTGAGTTTCCTCAGACTTTTTCAGTCTCTTTTCTTTTTTCTGTTCTGCTTTCATGCCTTTGTTTATCTTGTCCTCTATCTTGTTGACTCAATCCTCAGCTTCATTAATCCTGCTTTTAGTTCTTTTTATTGTGGTTTTCATTTTTGATATTGTATTTGTCATTTCTGACTGTTTCTTTTTTATTATTTCAATGTCCTCTTTATACTTGCTATTTCTTTATTTAGGTGCTTGTTATGTCCATCCATTGTTGTTCTAAAATCTTTGAGCATCATAAAAATTATTATCTTAAACCCTGTATCTGGTAATTTGGTTACATCTTACTCATTCAAGTTCTTTTCTGAGGATTTCTCTTGATTCTGTGGGATTGAATTTCTCTACCTTCCCATTTTGTCTGTGTATAAGAAGGGTGTGGCCACAGAAGTCCAATGGGTGTGGCCTCTGTGTTCCCTAAGTTAGGTCTGTCTTCAGAACCACCACCCCCTCACTGCTGCCTCTGGCATTCTGGTATGGGCATTGCCAGTACCAGCCCACTGCCACAGTCACTGTGGTTTCTGCCTCTCCTACATGGGCAGGGCTGTGTTTACGTGCCCAGGCTACAAGCCCTGGCTGGCCTTGGCCTTTGTGCCATTCTCACAGGTGGAGCTGACCCCATGCACTGCACTGGGCTGCAAGCCTTGTCCCTGCGGGCAAGGCTGCACTAGCACACAGGGCCACAAGCCCCACCCCGCAGGCAGGGCTGCACTCCTGTGCTCAGCTTCAGGTCTCTGTAGGTTCCCCGGCTTTTGCCTTGCCCCTGTAGGTAGGACTGCAGGCAGGACCGCTCTTGTTCTCCTGGATGGTCAGACTGCTTTTATGCTTCCCGTCTGCTGCCACGGCTGCTTTCAACCTCCACTTCCATCAGGCAGAACTGAGCTAGGCCTCAGTCATGGCTGGCCTGGCTTCCACTCCCACCAACTGAACTGCACTTCTGCATCCCCCCACTACCCGCCTTTTGGTGAGCACTCAGCAGTGTGGGTGGGGCTGATGCAGCTGAGACCTTAGCACTCAAACTGTATCCCTGATGGGTCCCTCATTCTAAGCAACTCTGCTCTGAGTCCTGCAGGGGAGCTTCTGTTTTGCTGGTGTCCTGCTTTTCTTTGCTGGTATTGCTGGTTCCAGGGGAAGTATTCACTTTAGATTTGGGGAGTGACTCAGCCCAGGGGTTAGGGTGGCTGTCCCTCATAGTGTTTCTTCCTGTGCCTTCTAGATGACACTCTCTTCCTGCTACTCTGGTCCTTTCTTCTCTCCCCATCCCCCAGATTCCCAAGTGAGTGGGTGTGAAAGAGATTTTCTGTGTGGTTCCTTTAAGAAGAATCCTGGGTCTGAGAAATTTGTCTCTTTCTCACAAACAGTATCCTGGCTTGCTTTGCAGCTAAATACTGTTTATACACCTCTTCTAGGCTCTGGGGCTGCAGGCTGGGGCTTTGTTCCTGGGTCCAGAACCCTCCCCTCTCAGCTAAACTCACTTCCTGCCACGCGAGTCCCTCCAGACTGCCATTCACTCCTGGGAGCTCAGCAGCCCTCTCCACATTTCCGCTATTCCTACCAGTCTGAGTGTGACTTCTTCAGTGATCCTTGGTTAAAGTGTCCTCTTAGTTTAGTCCAAAGTTGGTTTTTCCAGATGATGGTTCTTAACATTAAGTTGTAATCCATTTTGGTTATGGGAGGTGGAAGTTAGTACAACTGCCTACTCCACTGCCATCTTGCCACCCCTAAAATGGCACTTGTAATAGGAGTTCTCTATAAGGTGGGTTCCTGGCCAACACCAAATGTGGAAATCACAAATTTACATTCTTTCCTATTTTTTAAACATTTTTCTGAGCAACAGCATATTCTAAGCACCATAGTAATGTTCATTCAATTCATAGGTGAAAAAAAATTGCAAGTGAGGATGCCAATCAAGAAGCAACTTAGAAATATCTTAAATAGCAGTTTTATTGTTTTTTTCAGGTATTATTTAATATTTTTCATTAATATTTTAAACTTTCTTATAACATAATCTATTTTTGTGTACCTCTTTTATTGTCCTTATTTAAGTATTAAATGCATAAAATAATAAACTACTTTTGGTATATCTTATTTTAATATAATTAAAAAGGTCATTAAGGCATAGAACCAACTGTTAAATTATTTAAATCCCACCACTGGACAGGACCCTTCTCTCTGCACTTCCACCCTTCTTGCTGGTTGCCAGAATATTAGCTCATGTTTTGGCTCTCTTATTTTCTACTAAATCTGTAATAGCCTGTACCACTTGATTTACTGACTGCCCAACCATGGGATTCAGGATTGACACTAGGGTTCCTACCACTGGTTAGGGAGAGACTGTAATATTATATCTTTTATGCATGAGGTAAAGAGCTCATTATCAGGACCCCAGAAATGCTGTGCATAAATAGCATTCCTCATTCCCAACTCTCTAATCAATTTTTATAGCTGTTCTCTAGTCTGCCAACCAGGGGAAAGGAGGGAAAATAGTCCACAATTGGCCAAACTCCCTGGAATGCCCCTGTATCCATGCCAGCAAAGAGACCACCTGCTCTTAATTCAAAGCTCCATAGTGGCACTGGCTCAAAGGTAGTTACATGGTTACCAAGGCTAACACTTTTAGCACCTAAATCCCACAAGTGCAGCATCTAGTCTGCTCCAGACTCCTTTCCTTTCTGTCTGTGCCTGTTTCCCAACTCTTCTAACTCAGCTGAGGTTTATTTTATTATTGAAGTGAATTGACTGACATCTTTCCCGCACAGAGAGATCCTGCAGTCATGGTTCTTGTTTTAATTTTTACTATCAATACTGGTTGTGCTAGTAACTCCAGTATTTCTCTTATGTCCCCCTCTTCCTCCTTTGATGAGGGCAAACAGAGTGATGAAATTTTGGTGGGGTCCGAAGTCTTGGGATCCCAATTTGACTTGACAATGACTATCTGGACTCAGAAGCATGAAACTGACTTTCTGTAGGAAAATGGCCATAGAATGCTGTCCTGAAACAAGTTTTTGGTGTGGAGTTTGGAACGCCAAGTCCTACGAGGGCAGAACACCGCCCCAGCAGGCACTGATAAGATTGTTTAAAGGAAATAGCTGATCCCTATGGCCTTTTCTCTACATACCTGAAAGGTATTAGTTAATCATCCTTCTCTGCACCTGAATCCATTCTAGGCTAATTTGTCCCAGGCTCTGTTAATTTGCTTGATGAGTACAGAAACAAATAAATACGATGAGGCTGCAGAGATCTGAACTCTCAGTCCTAGAGGCTGAGAGTCCCCTGTACCCATCTTTTCTCTATGTTGCGTCATGTGTGTGTGTGTGTGTGTTTTAAGTCCTGCACTGCCTTTCTTTTATGCGTACCCATTGCCAACCTGGTTGCAGAAAGTGGCACTCATACAGGGATCCAATTGAACAGGGACCCAATTGGAACAGTGACCCAATTGGAAGAAGGAACACCAGAGCAATAAATAAAGTAAGGAAATAACTGCTGGACTCTGAGGGGAAATAGAGGCCTCAGTTCAGTCAGTCACTAGAGAGTGGTAAGGACATCCTTGGAAAAATACAGGATAACAATGGGAAACGGGGGCAGTGTTATGAAATGTTGTCCTTATATCTGTGTCTTGAAAAATTGTTGAAGGCTGGTGGGATTAAAACCAGCAAAATGAAACTTTTAGAATTACAGCAAGTAATTGGGAAACATTGTACTTGGTTCCCTACTTTAGGAAGTCTAGATTTACATGACTGGAAAAAGGTAGAAAATGAGTTAAAAAATTATATACTCAAGGTGTTCCATTGATGATTATGTTGTAAAATACCATACCTCAGATGCTGAAAAGTACCGTACCTCTCTTCTGTGGGTTTACAAAGAAATATCAAGTCCAGATGAATTTTGAAAGGTTTTATTAAAGGAGGAGATTTATTAAATATATCGGCCACATATAGCTGATGCAGGGCATTTGCAGACCCAAATCATGTGCACCAAATACATCTCAGGGTCTTGCTATATACTCTTTGTCACACACAGGCTGAGGGAAACATGACATCATGACACAGCTGTTAACAAACCCACAACATTTGTTTAAGAGATACACAAAACATTAAGACTTTCAAGGTAACACATTCAAAGACATTTACAGTCTTTCAGGGTTCATCTTTCCTCCTTTGCCTAGAGGTATGTTACTTTCAAGATTCCAAGAAGGGAAGTATGTAAATTCTGTCTCTTATTGAAAGGTAAAAGAAGTTCCTCAGTTAACCTTTATTCTATAGTTAAAACTAAATGGCCCATTGTCCTTGCAAACCAGAAACTTCTACATTTTTTTCTCCCTCCCCTCCCCAAAGGAGGGATGGGACAGGAAACCCTGACCTTTACTTCTAAAACATCAATATTAATTTTGCAACTTTTTGGTACCTACCTACATTCCCCACTGGTTTTATATCCTAAGTAAAATCTTTGACTTAATTTACCAAAGGGCATGAGGCTGTTGTTTAGGAATATTAACTTATAACATGTAACAGATATTTAACAGAGAGCATTAATAGCAATACGGTTTATTAAAGAAACAAATGTTATTGATTAATTTCTTATAAACTGCACAAATCTTTTGCAACTTACATAAAACTAATTGGCCTTTATAATAGTTTACTTTTAGTCAGAACTCTTAATTTTAAAATCTTTAACCTTTAGTGACAATTAAACTGGCTTTCGTTTTACCCTAGTTTTTCTTTTTCTCTAAAGTCTGATTAAAAGGGAGTTCTTAGTGAGTTTCTTCATGCATTAGTCATAAGAAGACTGACCAGCTTCCGGTTTGTAGTTGGAGTAGGGCATGCCTTCTACCTTGGCAGTAATGAGAGTGGTCAGGATCATGGTATGTGGACCCATCCATATGGGAGTCAGTTCTTGGGTGATGTACTTCTTTACCCAGACTGAGTCTCCATGCTGAAAAGGATTTAATGGTTCTCCTGGCATTGCTGAAAGTGCCTTTCAGCCAGTTTTTTGAACAGTCTACTGAGTAACCTGCAGACCTTGCAAGTACTTAAGGAAGGAGTGGTCACATTTTCTTTATGATTTGATTCATGCATTTTACTTGCCCTGAACCTTTTGGGGCCTGTGGGCAAACAATGTAACTTCAAATTAGTTTCTAATTAATATTAGGTTCTTTTCTTACTAGCTGTGAGACTCTGGACACAAATGCAGGCCCAACACTAGATGGGCAAGCTAAACCTGGAAAGAATTCTATATAGCAACTTCCTAACAACTGTCACTGTGGCCCCCCTTTTAGAAGAAAAAGCTTTTATCTATCTGTCAATTATTGTATTAAAGTCCATTTCTAAATGTTTACCTGGGAAAGCTCCTTTCTCCCTGTTTCTTTCTACAATCTTCTTACTTTGCTTAGTATTCACTTGGACACAAACTAAACACTCAGGTATTATGCCTTCTGTAATAGATTTTAAGTCTGGCTTTTATAATTATCCCTTTCCTGTTGGCAAAATATTTTTCTAATTGGTTGCTAATTAACCATTAGTAACAAAGGTTCTAGTGAAGTTCCTAAAATCCCCACTGGGTTTGGGTGGCATCTTCCTATTCATTTGAATTCCTAATTCCTATGTTCTGATTTTTGAGGTAGACTGGAAAAATATAAAGTAAACAACTAAATTAAAATAGCTAATGTTAACAGATACTATAACAAGTGTCCTAATACAATGAAGTAATTGAAACCTATTAGATTATCAAAGTTCTAACCAATATAAACAGGATTCAAAATAAAATTCTTACAGTCTTAAATGTTCTTAACATATTAATGTAATTTCACTAAGTCCATGTTGACACCATTATTGCTTCACATTATTTTCAAATGTAACCTAAACCTACTTCAGTCTGAGAACTGTCTCAGTGAGCAGGAGTCACACATATTCAGGAAAAGTCTACAAGGCACTGGAGTTGTGGTCATATTTTTACACTTTGCAGTTAGAGTCCAAGTCCTAGTGACCACTGCTTCTAGCTGGTAATGATTCGGGTAGACTTAGAAAGACCTCTGCAGCATGGAGATGGAACTTCTGTTTTCTTTTAAACTGGAGACATGAACCCAGGAGGGCTTCCCCTGGGGCTCTGCAACTGTGGTCTGGTAAAGAGAACCCTGGGATACACTGTGCTGGGTGGCAGAGGTAGATTTGTCTAAATTAGAAGCAGGTCTCAGCCTAAAATAGGCATGGGGCATTGAGACAAGAGGAATAAAGGAGACATTATAAATTAAACAAAGCAACAAAAAATAAGACTGTCAATACCCACAATAGAGATCTTTGAGGAATAAATAAAATCTGAATTTTAAGAAAGGTATAGTAAATGGCCCTCCTGTTTACAAGAAATGAGATCAGTTTACCTGCTACTTTGAAGAAATACCCTAGGCTTGTGCACAGTGACGTGAGATGGGGCCAACCGCCCTAGGCACCTTTAGCCTTCAGTGGCAAGACCCAGCAGGCTGGGTAAGGTCAGGTCACAGGTGGCTGGAGCAGAGCTAGAAGAGACTGAACCCTCCCTTAGAGGAGTAAGGAAGCAGCTTACCTTCTTGTGTCCCTTTTTCCCACAGCAAAGGCATATCCCTGGTGGGGGTCAAGAAGCCTGGCAGGCTTTAGCTTAATGACCTTTCTTTCCACTCTTGAAGCAGGGCCATGATGGAGTCCTATGAAGCCCCTTTGGTGTTGGAGCCTTTAAGGGCATATGCCAAGAGCTGATATTTTCCTGATCTCTCTTTTGGGCTCTATTGCCTTTTCTGTTTCTCTTGATCATTATAGACCTTAAAAGCTTAGCTCAATGGACAACTGATATTTGACAAAGGAGGTAAGGAAATACAATGGAGTAAAGATAGCCTCTTTAACAAATGGTGTTGGGAAAATTGGACAGCTACCTGCAAAAAAATGAAACTAGATCACCAGCTTACACCACTCACAAAAATAAACTCAAAATGGATAAAAGACTTAAATGTAGGCCATGAAACCATAAGCATCTTAGAAGAAAACATAGGCAGTAAGCTCTCGGACATCTCTCTGAGCAATATATTTGCTGATTTATCTCCACGGGGAAGTGAAATAAAAGACAGGATAAACAAATGGGACTATATCAAACTAAAAACCTTTTTCACAGCTAAAGACAACAAGAACAGAATAAAAAGACAAACTACACAATGGGAGAACATATTTGACAATACGTCTGATAAGGGGTTAATAACCAAAATTTATAAAGAACTTGTAAAACTCAACACCAGGAAGACAAACAACCCAATCCAAAATGGGCAAAAGAGATGAATAGACACTTCTCCAAAGATGACATACAGATGGCCAATAGGCATATGAAAAAATGCTCTACATTACTAATCATTAGAGAAATGCAAATTAAAACCACAATGAGATATCACCTCACACCAGTCAGAATGGCGCTCATCAAACAAAACAACACAGAATAAGTGCTGGCGAGGATGTGGAGAAAAGGGAACCCTCCTGCACTGCTGGTGGGAATGCAGACTGGTGCAGCCACTGTGGAAAACAGTATGGAGATTCCTCAAAAAGCTGAAAATCAAACTGCCTTTTGACCCAGCTATCCCACTTTTAGGAATATACCCCAAGGACACCATAGAACGGCTCCAAAATGAGAAATGCACCCCTATGTTTGTGGCAGCATTGTTCACAATAGCGAAGATCTGGAAACAGCCCAAGTGTCCATCAGAGGACGAGTGGATTAAAAAGCTTTGGTACATATATACTATGGAATACTACTCAGACATAAGAAATGATGACATCGGATCATTTACAATAACATGGATAGACCTTGACAATTATACGGAGTGAAATAAGTAAATCAGAAAAAAAAAACTAAGATAAATCCATACATAGAAGGGACATAAAAATGAGACTCAGAGACATGAACAAGAATGTGATGGCAACAGGGGTGGTGGGTGGGAGAGGGGGGATGGGGTGAAGAAGGAGAGAGGGGTTGGGGAGGGGAGGGGCACAAAGAAAACCAGATAGAAGGTGACAGAAGACAATTTAACTTTGGGGAGGGATATACAGCACAATCAAATGTCAAAATAATCTAGAGATGTTTTCTCTCAACATATGTACCCTGATTTATCAATGTCACTGCATTAAATTTAATTAAAAAAATGCAAAAAAATTTTTTAAAAAAAAGCTTACCTCAGAAAATTTCGCTGAGGGGCTTGAGGGCCCTTTTCTTTCTATATAAACTTTTGGAAAAAAGACAAAAACAGCATTATTAGCTGGATCAAATAAAAGAGGGTAAAAGCTTGCAAGAGAAACAGGTTTGGCATCTCCTTTAGGATTCCAGAGTCTCTTCACTGCTGAATAACTCAGTACATTAGCATTCAAAAGAAATCCTTAAATAAAAAGGATGACAAAAGTAGATTTGCAGGAGTTCCAGGATATGACTCCCCTTCTTTATATTATTTACAATTGACCTTTAAGCATTTGTTGAACACACTTTATTTATGCAGTAATTTTACTGTTAGGTTAATCAATAGTAATATCTGTTCCTCTGGGATTTGGTGACTTAACACTGAACGATACTGGTTCAAAATGATAATAAACTAAACATTACATAAAAAGACATTATTAATAATTATTACATATTTTCCTAATATCTAAACCAAGATTTCAATATCACAGGGCTATAAAACAGTAAATAAAAAGAATAAAAGACCTTTGAAATAATATATACATTTTTAACATGGAAAATACTTTTTACATAATAAGGAATTCTTGGTACAAACTACCCAGCTGGCAAAGAGATACTAACCCTCTTTTAACCCACAGTAATTTATACTATTAAGTCAATATGAGGGTCAGGGTGCCTGGGATTCTTACAGCAGGCTCTGAGAGCTGTGAGAGAAAAGCTTGCCGCTTTTTTTTTTTTTTCTGCCATTTTTTTCTGCAGCCAAACTCATTAGCAAGATAATGGGTTTCTCCCAAGCAGGACTTTCACCCAATTCACCACCTGCAACTAACTGCCTCGCTTTGAGCAGCTAAATAAAAAATACAAATTTCACAAGATTTACTTTCCCAACAGTGGGCTGCTTTAACCCAAATGAGGTTTTTAATTTCCCCGCAATTCCCTGAAAATCCTTTTTACAATTTTTACTATTATGACTAACATAGCAGGTTTTCCCCATAAACCCCATGCCTCCATGTTGGACAACAACTATGCCATATGAAGAAATTGGGAGACTCGGAGGGGACTCAACACCTGCTCTAGCCCCACAGGAGAGAGTAGGAATCCTTCTCCCAGTGCTAGTCTTGTACATTTTACATTTATTTTTCCTTCTATAATATTTTACATACTAGTGGAGGGCAACCACCAGCCACCCCCAACCCACGGAGGACCCATACAATCCCTGTGTCCTAGGGAAAGGAAGGGGAGAGGCAGCTGGAGGGCCTGTCTCTGATAATTCCATTTCTTATAATCCTATTATTCATTCTGGAGCTGCAATTTATTTCAAGGAACTGATAACCAGCAAGGTACACACTCTTGGTTTGTTAATTTCTAAATCCTTTTACCTGGCCGGGTTTTTTTTTCTAAAATTTTTCTAAAGCAAAGTTCTAATTTTTAATACTATTGCTACCCTATATTTTCCAAATGGGCAAAACTTCTTTTGGTCAGTAGGTGGATATATAAAACTAGTTTTTATTCTATACTTCCTCCAGTCACTTCACCTTTACTCCAGCACCCTTCCCCCACCATTCCACACACAGCACATCCCGGCCCTGCCTTCCACTCTTCTCTCACCCAAATTGCTTACTTGCCAGCCCTTCACCCCCAAAGGCTGGAGAAACACTTTCAATTTGTGGGCTCTGTTTTTCTCTCACCCTTGTGGCTGCTAGTAATATGGGACATCTCTTTTTTCAATGTCCTTCTTTCTTGCAATATGCATATTGATTCCTTCCCAGCAGAGCCCTAGTCCTTCTTGAATAGCTTCCTTTTTCCATTGATTCCCATCCTGGCTCTAGGACTGCCTTTCTACAATATTGAAACTTGTCCTGGAAAATCCAGGAATTAGCACACTACTAAAAACAAAAAATAAGACAGATAGTAACTAACACTCAGAATAAAGGATGTTTGACTATAGAAGTATTAATTATTACACAAGACAAGGGGGAAGGGCCAACAGAAGAGAATAATGTCTTTAGGGGAGAAGTCTAACAGAGTGTCCTGAAGCCAAAGGTTTTGGGTCCAAGAACAAAGAGAATTTACAATACAAACAATTCACCATTTAAGATTGCCTTCTAGTTTTAAGCCAGAAACCTCCAATTTTTGACACAAAAACTTAAACCAGGCCTTAGAAACAGACACATTTAGACATTAAACAAAGACTTCACATACACAGATTACAAATCAAGAAGTTTAAATGAGCATGCTTTATTTATTTCTATTAAAATTATACCGGATATTTTTTCCTGACAAAGACAAAGCTCAATAGATGAGGAAAGGGTTCCCTCCTAGTGGCCTCTCAGGTGCTCACAGGCTGCATCCCTGGAAGGGCTTTAGACTCAAACTCAGGGATTTCAGACAGATACAATAAAAAGCAAAGAACAAGATCTGACAAACAGAGATGTTTCTGGAAGTCCAAGATGAGATCAATCAATCTGGTTAACTCAGTCTCCACTGATGCAGTGCGATGAGAGACTGATTAATCCTGGCTAATTCAATCCCCATTATGCCTTCCTAGAGTGAACAAATGTCCTCACTAATATCTTTTACTGAGAGCACAACTAGATACCTCTGGAAGTCTGAGGTGGGATCTGGTCCCCCACTAATGCCGTCCTAGAGCATAACCAAATGTCTCCCAGCAAAGCCCAAGGCAGGACCAAAAAACTCTTCACCGATGTCTTGGTCTTGGAGAGTCCACTGCGAGAGTGTGACTGCATCCAGTCTTCTAGCAGCAGATCCAGACAGACACAGCAAAGCAAAAGATTGGCCCTACCTACACCTCCGGAGTTCCAAACAGCAAAGCAGAAGATCTGCCTTACCTACATATTTCTGGAGTTACAAATCAGCAAAGCCAAAAATCTGCCCTACCTACATCCTAGTCCCAAACAGATTGACCAGTACTAGTCCCAAACAAAATTCATTAAAGCAAGAATTCAGAGGAAAGCTAGAATTCTGTAAAGCAAAAGAGTTGTTTTACCCTACATCCTTGATTTCTCTGTGAATTGTCCAAATCATCAAATTTGGGAACCAGGAGGTGTCTGCCAAAGAACTGTCCGAACCCACAGGAAAACTGGGAGCCCTGGAAAGTCTCATATGGTGCCTCTCCTCGAGATTCAAGCGAGGTTGGGCAGCTCCTCAGAGAGAAGACAATTTGGGATTCTCTACCCGGTGATGCAAAACACTGGAGCCCCACGTTGGGCACCAAATGTTGTAAAGTACTGTATCCCGGATACTGAAAAGTACCATACCTCTCTTCTGCGCATTTATGTAGAGACACCAAGTCCAGATGAATTTTGAAATGTTTTATTAAAGGAGGAGATTTATTAAATATGCTGGCTGCATATAGCTGACACAGAGCATTTGCAGACCAAAATCGTTGGTGCCAAATACATCTCAGGGGCTTGTTATAAAGCCTTTATCACACACAGGCTGGGGGAAGCATGACATCATGACACAACTGTTAACAAACCCACATTTGTTTAGGGTATACACAAAAACATTAAGACTTTCAAGATAACACAATCAAAGACATTTACAATCTTTCAGGGTTCATCTTCCCTCCTTTGCCTAGAGGTATGTTACTCTCAAGATTCCAGGAAAGGAGGTAAGTAAATTCTGTCTCTTATTGAAAGGTAAAAGAAGTTCCTCAGTTAACCTTTATTCTATAGTTAGAACTAAATGACCCATTGTCCTTGCAAGCCAGAAACTTCTACATTCTTCTCCCTCCTCTCCCCCAAAGGAAGAATGGGACAGAAAATTCTGACATTTTATTCTAAAATA
This sequence comes from Saccopteryx leptura, assembly GCF_036850995.1. NCBI lineage: Eukaryota > Metazoa > Chordata > Mammalia > Chiroptera > Emballonuridae > Saccopteryx > Saccopteryx leptura. Next base: position 284,503,780 of record NC_089504.1, read on the forward strand.
TCAATATTAATTTTGCAACTTTTTGATACCTTACTACAGTTACTATCTGAGAAACTTGGACAAAATTATATATTCAAGGTGTTCCATTGATGGTTACTATCTGGCAAATTTGGACCTTAGTAAAATCTGTTTTAGAACCTATACAAACTGATGATAATAATAATGAGGGAGATAAAGAGTTTGAGGATATTAAATACACTGAGCCTGAAAGTGCTCCAAAGGTTGACAAACGTTCTTCACCATCTGCTCCTTTCATTGGTTTTGTAGAACCTTGCTGGCCCTTCCACAGTCTGTTTTTGTACCTAGAGAGTATCCACCATAGTTATCAGCTCTTCAGAAAGAAATATTACAAGCCCGTAGAGAAAGAGATTTGGATGCATTACAAATGTCTTTTCCAGGAACAGTTACAGAGAGAGTGGCTTCTAGGGTGTATCTTCAAGACCTTAGTAGTGTTTATGAATTCACCCATAAGTCAATTCCTTTTAAAATACTGAAGGAATTGAAATTAGCTGTACAACAATACAGAACTGATTCTCCTTTCATTTACAACCTGATTCAGGGTTTTGCTGAAGGTCCTCACTTAATTCCTGTTGTTTGGGACACTTTGGCTCAAACTATATTAAGTTCTGGGGAGTTTTTACAATTTAAGACTTGGTGGCATGACCATGCCGAAACTCAAGCTGCACATAACAGAGCCTATAACATTCCTATTTCATTAGAACAATTGGTGGGCTCCTGGAGCATGGGCAGGTGTCCCAAATCAACTTCCTATGAACAATCAGGCCATTGCCCAAGATAGGAAATGTTTCTTGTGAGCTTGGAAGAAAACTGAATCTAAGGCACAAGCAGCTGTCTCTTTTCACAAGGTATTGTAAGGACCAAAGGAGCCCTATACTGAATTCATTGCCTGGCTGCAAGAGGCTTTTTTTTTTTTTTTCATTTTTCCGAAGCTGGAAACAGGGAGGCAGTCAGACAGACTCCCGCATGCGCCTGACCAGGATCCACCCGGCATGCCCACCAGGGGGTGATGCTTTGCCCCTCTGGGGCGTCACTCTGTTGCATCCAGAGCCATTCCAGCGCCTGAAGCAGAGGCCACAGAGCCATCCCCAGCGCCCGGGCCATCTTTGCTCCAATGGAGCCTCGCTGCGGGAGGAGAAGAGAGAGACCGAGAGGAAGGAGAGGGGAGGGGTGGAGAAGCAAATGGGCGCTTCTCCTGTGTGCCCTGGCCAGGAATCGAACCCAGGACTCCTGCATGCCAGGCCGACGCTCTACCGCTGAGCCTACCGGTCAGGGCCTGCAAGAGGCTATTAAAAAACAAATTATCAATGTTGAAGCTGCTGATACTTTACTCCAACTATTAGCATTTGAAAATGCTAACCAAGATTGCCAAAAGGCCATCGGCCCAATGAAAGGAAAATTAGGCTTAATTGGATACATTAAAATATGCTAAGGAGTTGGCACAGAGCTACAGGGCTACTATGATGGCTCAAGCTCTGGCAGGATTAAAGTTAAACTCAAAATTTCCAGGAAGATGCTATAACTGTGGCAAGTTAGGACATATATATTACTAAGTAGGATTGTAATTTTAAAAAGGCAATAGAATAACTCCTTAGCAAAAACAAGGGAATGAGGGAGGAAAGCCACCTGGAATATGCCCATGTTGTAGAAAAGGTAACCATTGGTCTAACCAATCCCAGTCTCTTTATAAAAATGGAACACCACTTCAGGGAAACAATCAGCGGGGCATGTTCCCAGCCCTGTTCCCAAAGGGAGCATACCCAGTGCAGCAGGAAGGTTTCAGGCTTCCTCAGGAGTAATACTCCGCAGTATCCTGGAATTATCCCCAGCCACAGCAAGGAGTGCAGCAGTAGATATTACTACCAATGAGGGTATTCTTTTAATCCCCGGACAGGACCCTTTAAAGGTCAAGACCAGTTTATGTGGACCACTACCTCCTACTACAGTGGGACTTTTGCTAGAATTTTCCAGTTTAACATCAAAAGGAGTCCAAGTTCATACTGAAATTACTGACAGTGACTATACTGGGGAAATTTTAGTCCTGATGTCTTCCTCAATCCCATGGAAAGCAGATCCTGGAGAACGGATCACTCAATTTTTATTTTTGCCCTATAATCCAGTTGGGTCAAAAGGTCCATGGCTCACAAGGATTTGGAAGCTCTGGACAAGCAGGGGTCATTTAACAGAAAAAACTAGACAAACATCCTACCTGTAAAATTACTATACAAAATAAAAAATTTTAGGGGCAAGAGGCCAATATCTCTGTAATTGACCTAGGTACTGCAAGAGGTTTTTTTTTTTGTTTTTTTTTTTTCATTTTTCTGAAGCTGGAAACGGGGAGAGACAGTCAGACAGACTCCCGCATGCGCCCGACCGGGATCCACCCGGCACGCCCACCATGGGGCGACGCTCTGCCCACCAGGGGGCGATGCTCTGCCCATCCTGGGGGTCGCCATGTTGCGACCAGAGCCACTCTAGCGCCTGGGGCAGAGGCCACAGAGCCATCCCCAGCGCCCGGGCCATCTTTGCTCCAATGGAGCCTTGGCTGCGGGAGGGGAAGAGAGAGACAGAGAGGAAAGCGCGGCGGAGGGGTGGAGAAGCAAATGGGCGCTTCTCCTGTGTGCCCTGGCCGGGAATCGAACCCGGGTCCTCCGCACGCTAGGCCGACGCTCTACCGCTGAGCCAACCGGCCAGGGCCTGCAAGAGGTTTAAAGCAGTGTTAACATATACTCTTGCTCTGGACCAGATGGTCAGCCTGTGACATGACAGTCCTATATTGCAGAACTTCCTATCAATCTTTGGGGAAGAGACCTTTTAGAACAATGGCAAGCAGAAATTCATATTCCCACTCTCCCACAGCACACCGCGCAAACAAAGCCAGAAAATTATGAAGCACCAAGGATGTATTCTGGGGAGTGGCATTGATAAACATCACCAAGGCATTCTAGTACCTTCAGCTGCACGCAATGCTACAGTTGACAAACTGGTTATGCCTGCTCTTACAGAGGCAAATCAAATTCACGATTTGACTCATGTTAATGCTTCAGGACTCCATGCTAGATTCCAACTGTTTTGGAAACAGGCTAAAGGCATTGTACCACTGTGTCCTAAATGTCAAATTATTTACATTCCCAAACAATTGCCTCCTGGGACTAATCCCTGAGGCTTGGAATCAAATCACATTTGGCAGATGGATGTGACACATTCCATCTTTTGGTAAAAATCACCTTCCAAAAGATTTATTTGAATGCTAATCACTGCTATCACAGGCATTATAGCCTTTACTATTTCTGCAGCACACCAGGGGTAGCCTTATATCAAAGTGTTTAAGCTACTGAATTTATTCAAAAACGACATGAAAATGCTAGTTTAGCATGGGGAAGTCAAATTCACATTGATCAAGAAGTCAACACATGCCTGGTTGACTTAGAAAATGTGGTGTTGCCTTGGCCAGTTGGCTCAGTGGTAGAGCATCGTCCCAGCATGTGGAAATCCTAGGCTCGATTACCAGTCAGGGTACACAGGAGAAGTGCCCATCTGCTTCTCCACCCTTTCCCCCTTTCCTTTCTCCCTATCTCTCTCTTCCCCTCTGGCAAACAAGGCTCCACTGAAGCAAAGTTGTCCCGAGCAGTAAGTATGGCTCCATGGGCTCTGCCACAGGCACTAGAATAGCTCCAGTTGCAATAGAGCAATGCCTCTGATGGGCAGAGCATTGCCTCTATTGGGCATGCCAAGTGGATCCAGGTTGGGCGCATGCAGGAGTCTGTTTCTCTGCTTCCCCACTTCTCATTTCAGAAAAATACCCCCCAAAAAGAAAAAAGAAAATGCAGTGTTGCTGCTCAGGGAAGAACTACTAACTGTAAAGATACAGTGTTGGGCAGATAAAATATATTATGCTCACTTTGTTAAAGATGGCACGGCCCACATGGAAGCTGTCGCCCAGGTGATATTAATGTGTGTTAGGGGCAGGCTGTGGGCAGGCAGGATCCTTGTAGCCTGGGGCTTGGTTTTGGGATTAAGCCTTTCCCACCCTTTTTGATGTGGGGGTGGTACAATCCCATCATGCCCCAGATAAGTGACTTTGTATTAGAGACTTCCCTATTTTGTATATTGGATTAAAGGTTTTGATTTATACACTATAAAATGGGGGCAGAATGGGAGCTTGCTCTCTTAGTTCCTGAGATTATCATTAGAGAAGAGAGCAGAGAAAAAGGCCATGTGGAGGAGGCTAGGAGAAGCAGCCAAGATGGCGGAGTGTTGAGTGAGAAGCCAGTTTGTGCAGAGTTTGTGCAGGGAGAAGGAAGGAGATGGGGAACAGAGGTGAATAAGTCTGGTGAGCTAGAAACCTTTGATTCTAGGAAACTCAGATAAGTCAGTAGCTTTGTGAGCACTGAATGAGTGGGTTTTGGAGCCCAGTGTGTGTTTTTACTTGCCCACCGGGTGCAAGCTAGGATTAAAGATGATGGCCCACCAGCTTTTGGCTCTGCTGTTTCTTTGCAGACTGTCCGAATCCAATGTGAACCTGCATGGGCCAGGCGGCTGTGATAGTGGCCGCGGCTACTGGCCTTACACCATGGCTGTGGCTACTGGCTTTACATACAGCTTAAACTTCATTGTGACTGGAATCACACCTCCTTTTGTGCAACCCCACACAGTTATAATGAGATTATTATGTTTTGGAATAGTGTCTGTCATCATAATCTTAGTTTAGACCTTGTACAGCTTCAAGCTGATGTTTTTAATGTGCAAAATGCAGTTACAGCTTTTATCAGCTTCTAACACTGTGCGTGGTATTGCTGATAGTCTGCAATCTTTTAATCCTATTTCTTGAATAAAACAATGGGTTACTGAATTATTGGGAGGTCTCATTGGAATATGTATTATTTTAATGAGGAAGGAGATCCCCCTTTAAATAAGAGACTTCAAAGATATTTTATAGAGGCCAAGTGTTCAGAGAGATTTTGTAAGTATGAATTTATACTTGTGTAATTTACAACAGCTCAAAATGGCTGATCGTACTCCTGCTTAGGAAGGGCTTTTATATTGTAAATAAAGAGGTTTTCAAACTTAGAAGTCTTAGGTTTTATTTCTTTAACCCTGCCAGTAAGTGTCGTTTCAGGGCTTGCGGCAGATGACCAACCACAAAGGAATGTCTGATGTCACAAGCTAAGAAGTCCTGGATGATTGAAAACCCCACAGCCCTTCCTACTCCCCCTCCCCTAACCTTTAAAAAAGTACGGTCCTTCCTGTCTGTGCCTGGCGTGACTCTCCCTTCCGAGTCATCCTGGAAGGATTCCTTTCTTCCCTTCAATAAAGCCTGTTACACTGGTCTTTTCGGACTCCAAATGATTCTAACATTTGGTGCTGAAACCCTGGGCAGGGTACTGGACGCCTAGATGATCTCCTTCACCAGCCAAACTTACTACCAGGGAAGCAGTGGGCAGTGGCAACTTGTCCCGGGCTTACTCCCTGATTCTGCTTGGCTGTGTGAACATAGGTTGATTGGCCGCTACCCGACCCTGTCTCAAACCCCCCTGCTGAACCAGAAGTAAGGAATTTCTGCTCTTTCCCAATCTCCAGTAGGCCCCTATTTATCCCTCACCCTTACTCTCACTCCTCTTGGGGTCGCTAATTGGGAGGTTTATACTCTGGGCAGCCTGTAACTAGGTTTTCCTGAAAGTCTAGGCACCTAGCCAGGTTGCTCCACTCTCTTTTGAAAGCGAGATTCCCGGTGATGGTCGGCCTTCTCGTTTTCCACGTTCAGTATAAAGAATAGTTGAAAGAGTCAGAGGACGCTCTTTTCTTTCTCTATTCTCAACCAACATAGGCTCCTCCCAGTCGTGACCCTCAGAGACAACTCCTTTGGGATGCCTCTTGAAAAACCTCACCAAACTCGGTCTCTCAGATCTCAAACCAAAAAAAATTCATCTTCTTCTGTAACATGGCATGGTCTCAGTACAAACTAGATAATGGCTCTCATTGGCCTGAAAATGGAACTTTTGATATTAACATCCTCCAGGACCTAGATCATTTCTGTCACCAGACTGGGAAGGTCTCAGAAATTCCTTATGTGCAGGCTTTCTTCTGCCTTCACTCTCACCTTTTGCTTTGTGTTCCTAGCTCTGCCTTTCTTCTCCTTGCCCCAACCCCCTCCTCACAGGCTCTGCCTCTATCCTCTTCGACCCCTCCTCCCTTCTTACAGACTGCAGCTCTGCCTCTCTCCTCTTTGTCCCCTCCTCCTCTTTAGAAGCTGCAGCTCTGGTGGCAGTGCCTGTCTCTCCTTCGTCCCCTCCCGCTGCCTCCCTGGCTGTGGAGGCGGTGCCTTTCTCTTCTTCAACCCATTCCCCCTCCCCACTGACTTTGGCTGTCCTTTTCTCTTCTTTGACCCATCCTCCCACCTCTCCCCCCTCCTCAGAGACTGCAACTGTGCCTTCCACTCCTCCTATTTACCTTCCCTTCTCCTCACAGGCTCTAATCTTTTTAACTCCTCTTACCACGTGGCACCACGACAAGCACTTCCACCCTCTCCTCCTGCAAATTCTCACCCTCCTTTCCATTCAGCTGTTCACGCTGTTTATCTGTCTGCTTTCTCTCTTCCTCCCCTCTATGCTGACAACACCCTGACATCTCAATTTATATGTAAAATCTTTGTTTAATGTGTAACTGTGTCTGTTTCTTTGGCCTTAAACCAATAATTAAGCTGCCTCTTAAATCAAGGCTTACTCATCCCCACAAACTCTCCCTGCAATACCCACATCCCTCCTGTTCTAAAACCTTCAGGGGCTTATTGCCTTGTACAAGACTTACACCTAATCAATGAAGTGGTAGTTCCCCTCCATCCAGTAGTCCCTAATCTCTACAAATTACTGTCACACATTTCCTCAAACACCACTCACGTCACAGTCCTAGACCTCAAGCATGCCTTTTTTTACCATTCCTCTACACCCTGACTCTTACATTCTGTTTGTCTTTACTTGGACTGACCCGAACACTAATGCAGCTCAACAACTTACACAGACTGTCTTACCCCAGGGGTTCAAAAATAGTCCACACCTGTCTGGGCAGGCTCTAGCTCAGAATTTAGCAGCATGCAATCTCAAAACTAGTACTCTCTTACAAGATGTAAATAACCTACTCCTCTGCAGCCCCTCCCTGCCTGCCTCAAGAAGACGCACTGCCACCCTTCTTAACTTCCTCATCATGAAGGGATATCATGTTGTCTCTGCTAAGACTCAACTTCACTCTTAGTCTGTAGTCTACCTGGGCATTGCCTTAACCCCCACCACCTGAGGTCTCACCCTAACTTGAACTCAGACCCTCTGCAGTCTCCAACCACCTACCACCACATATCAAATCCTTTCTTTCCTCTGTCTAATAGGTTTCTTTAGACCAGCGGTTCTCAACCTGTGGGTCACAACCCCAGTGGGGGTCAAACGACAAAAACACAGGGGTCGCCTAAAGCCATCGGAAATACATATTTTATTTTAAAATGTATTGTATAATAAATATGTATTTTCTGATGGCTTTAGGCGACCCCTGTGTTTTGGTCATTCGACCCCCACTGGGGTCACGACCCACAGGTTGAGAACTGCTGCTTTAGACACTGGAGTCCCAATTTTGCTCTCTTCATCAAGCCCCTCAGTGAAATTTTCTGAGCATGGCTTTTAAGGTCTATAATGGCCAAAGGAGTAACAGAAAAGGCAAATAAAGCCCAAAAGATGTCAGTAAGTACCAGCTTTTGGCATATGCTCTCAAAGGCTCCAGTGCCCTAAAGGGCTTCATAGGATTCCATCAGGGCTCTGCTTCAAGAGTGGAAAGAAAAGTCATTGAACTGAAGCCTGCAAGGCTTCTTGGCCCCACCAAGGAACACATCTTTGCTGTTGAAAGAGGAACACAAAAAGGTAAACTGCCCCCTTGCTCCATGGAGGGAGGGTTCAGTCTCTTCTAGCCCTGCTCCAGCTACCTGTGACCTGACCTTGCCCAGCATCCTGGGAATTGCCACAGAAAGCTCAAGGACATTGTTCATGAACCTAAGGTATTTCTTCCAAGTAGCAGATAAACTGATCTCATTTCTTGTGAACACAAGGGCCATCTACTATGCCTTGCCTGAATATTTGAGTTTTATTTATCCCTTGAAGATCTCTACTGTGGGTATTGACAGTCTAATTTCATTGCTTTATTTAATGTATAGTGTCTCCTTTATTCCTCTTGTCTCAATGCCCCATGCCTATTGTAGGCTGGGACCTGCTGCTAATTCCAGCTAGAAGCAGTGGTCACTAGGACTTAAACTCTAGCTGCAAAGTGTAGAAATGTAACCACTCTTTCCCTAAGTACTTGCAGGATTTACAGGTTACTCAACAAACTGTTCAAAGACTATCCAAGAGGTGCTTCCAGTAGTACCTCACCCAAGGACTGATTTTCATGTGGACAGGTTCACACACCATGATCCTGACCACTCCCACTCCTGCTAAAATAGAAAAATGGCATGCCTTACTCCAGCCACAAACTGGAAGCTGGTTGGTCTACATATAGCAAATATAAAAAGAAACTAAGGACTATTTTAATCAGACTTTGATAAAAAGTAAACTAGGGTAAAAAGAAAGTCAACTTAATTGTTACTAAAGGTTAAAAAATTTTAAATCAAGAGTTCTGACTAGAAAGGAATTGTATGATTTTGATAATAGAAGGTATAAAGTATGGAAATACTTTTGAAAGAAAAAGAAAAAAGCAGGTTGTTATGAAGGCCAGTTATTTCTGGATAAGAAAGTTTATGAAAGTTGAGGGTTTATGTAAGTTTTAGAAGGTTTGTGCAGGTTGTAGGAGGTTTGTATAGAGAAAAAAGAATTTGAACAGTCAGAAAACTGGTTTTTGAAGAATGTTTAATTGATCACCCTAGCTAACAATCCTCTACTCTCCCCACTTATTGGGGCAGCTCTTTCCTCCACCCTGAACATCTGGAGCTCAGAAACAGAGAACAAAACCAACTGCTTGTCCATCAATTCTCTAATCACCTCTCGTCCTATATCAACCAACCAGGGGCTTTCTACTTGTGTGGGACAAACACCTATATGTGTCTCCCTACTAATTGGACAGAAACCTTTACCCTAATATATCTCACTTCAAATATCAACCTAATCCCACCCCATGAGCCTCTTTCAGTTCCTAGTACACTAACCGTCAATCTAAGGACCAAACGAGCTACACAGGCTCTTCTTGTTGCTTTAAAATTTTCTATAAAAATAGATCTAGGGGCAGGGGGACTGGCCACTGCCCTGTTTTATTCTCTCTCTCTCTCTCTCTCTCTCTCTCTCTTTCTCTCTCTCTTTGAAGCCCAGCAAATTCATAAAAAACAGAGTCATGGAATCAGTAGTTTTGCACAAACTGGGTGTCTTGACTATTGCCTTTCATTGGTCCACTCACTCTATTATTTATTTTTCTAACTTTTGGACCCTGCCTCTTATGTTTGTTCACTAGTTTCTTACAGAACAGCATGCAGACCTTCGCCAATTGAAAATTGGTAAAATCTACCCAACCTTACACACCAATCCAAAAACCTACCCTCGTGAAACAAATATCTGGAACCCTATAAATACACCCCTACCTGACAAGAAGCCATCACTGCACCTCTCTACCCCTCACTGAGAGTAATCTTTAGAGAGGCCATAACCCCTCACTGCCCCTATTCAGCAGGAAGAAGTTACAGAAGATAATGACCTCCATCCCTTTTCCCTTGAGGCCTCTCTAGGAACCACTCTCTTTCCTTTTTTTATATGTATCAAATAGTCAGGAATCTTAGGTTTCATTTCTTTAACCCTGCCAGTAAGTCTCATTTCAGGGCTTGTGGCAGATGACCAACTACAAAGGAATGTCTGATGTCACAAGCCGAGAAGTCCTGGATGATTGAAAACCCCACAGCCCTTCCAACTCCTGCTCCCCTAACCTTTAAAAGAGCAGGGTCTTGTCTGTGTCTGGCTCGACTCTCCCTTATGGGTCAGCCCAGCAGGGTTTCTTTCTTCTATTCAATAAATCCTTTTACACTGGTCTTTTTGGACTCCAATGGATTATAACAGGAAGGTTTTGCATAGAAGGAGGAAGGAGGCTTAGACCCCTCCCTTCTACACACCTGGGTGAAAGAAGGTAAAACAGCCAGAAATGTAAGAGGGGAAAGGGATATTTGAGTAGCCCTTTCCTCTCCCCTTTCTTTCTCCTTAATGGGCGATTTACAAATGATTATCCTCTGGCATCCTATAAGCTCCCTCTCATTCTGAAGTCGTGTGATTGATGACAAAGGAATCAGGAGACCCATGAATGTGAACTTATGTTCTGTAAAGCAGTGGTCCCCAACCTTTTTTGGGCCACGGACCAGTTTAATGCCAGAAAATATTTTCACAGACCAGCCTTTAGGATGGGACGGATAAGTGTATCACATGACTGAGACAATCATCAAGAGTGAGTCTTAGATGGATGTAACAGAGGGAATCTGGTCATTTTTTAAAAATAAAACATTGTTCAGACTTGAATATAAATAAAACAGAAATAATGTAAGTTATTTATTCTTTCTCTGCAGACCAATACCAAATGGCCCACGGACCAGTATCAGTCCGCGGCCCCGGGGGTTGGGGACCACTGCTGTAAAGGGTATATAAGATGTAAGAAATCTAATTTCAGGGAGCATGTGTCTTTGGAGCTATAGCCCCATGTGTTCCACTGGCTTAATAAAGTCCCTTTTTCCTCTTATAAGTTATCTGAGTGTCAATCCTCCAAGGTTTTACTCTTCTGCAACATTAATATGTTTTTCTTTAGTCCTCAGGTGCTTGCGACAAACCCTCCAATAATCAATACAGATAGAGGATGCAAAAACTGTTTATTTGGCTATACAAAATCAAAAAGGGGGCATGTAGAAAAATGGCCACAGAATATTTGTTGCTGTTTATAGGAGGACCTCTGGTTAGAAAGAAAAGCTCACATGGAACAGGCAGACTCTACTGAAGGGCTCTCACAGTGTTTTCAGGAAGGTGATGGGAAAGTAGAAACCTTAGCTTACAGGGTAGCTAATCTGAATGGACCAGCTTGACAGTGGGTGTGCATGAAAGGAAAGCGCTGCAGGACTTTAAAAAAACACACACAAGACACAACATAGAGAAAAGATGGGTACAGGGGACTCTCAGCCTCTAGGACTGAGAGCTCAGATCTCTGCAGTCTCATCGTATTTATTTGTTTCTTTACTCATCAAGCAAATTAACAGAGCCTGGGTCAAATTAGGTTAGAATAGATTTAGGTGCAGAGAAGGATGATTAACTAATACCTTTCAGGTGTGTAGGGAAAAGGCCATAGGGATCAGCTGTTTCCTTTAATCAATCTTATCAGTGCTTGCTGTGGCAGCATTCTGCCCCCGTAGGACTTGGTGTTCCAAAGTCCACATGAAAGACTTGTTTCTGTTTTCTACTTTCCCATCACCTTCCTGAAAACACTGTGAGAGCCCTTCAGTAGAGTCTGCCTGTTCCATGTGAGCTTTTCTTTCTAACCAGAGGTCCTCCTATAAACAGCAATCCCTAGTAGCCAGTGCTACTGCCTCTTCCCACGAGAACCTCCAAGCACAAAGGAGGGGCCAGGCTACCACAACCACAGTAGCCTTAACATCTTTCTTTTCCTTATCTATTCTCAGCCTCTCCCATTACTCTGCTTCTCCTGCAAGTGTTTTTAGAATGTTCCTCTACGCATACACCAGTCCCCAAGTCTCCAATACTTGTGCTAGCTGGCCCAAAGTATGAGTATTTGCCAGTCTAGGATTTCCCTTAGCAGAGCTCATTTTACCCTCATTTCACCCCTGGACTTTGTGGGTTCTTCATAATCCTGCTCACAGTACCAATTGTTGGGGGAAAGCCTCAAATGTTGAAATTCAGAGTCAGTTCTGAAGAACTGACATGTAGCCTTATCCAAATTCATAAGAGCTTTAATAAGAGAAACTTACATACATGGGCACAGCAGCTGCTCTAGTGGTTGTATGCCAGGTAACATTTACACCCTTCCCAGAATGGGGTCCCTTTTTTTAGAGGATTAATAGCAAAACCATATGGTAATAGTCATATAGACCAGTGTTTTTCAACCAGTGTGCCGTGAGACATGGTCAGGTGTGCCATGGGGAAATTAAACATGGGTCCCCAAACTATGGCCCGCATGCTGAATATGGCCCGCTGAGGCTATTTATCTGGCTTGCTGCCAGCTGCCTCCATTCGAACATAAACATTCCCCTCACAATCCCTCCAGCTATCAGCAACAGGAAGAGTGGAGACACAGGAGGCTCACTGACCAATCACCTTCTAGGATTCATCCTGACCACTAGTGATGAACCAATAGTAGGCCGCCTCTCATCCACACCCAGGAAGGTCCCCGCTTGGGCTGCTGCGCACTTGTCATTGTGTGGCTGCGGCAAGTAGATGAAGCTGCTACTCCTCCCCATGGTTCAGATTTCTAATTCTGGTCAGGACTGGAGGTAAATGTTGCCACCACTAGATGAAGCCTCAGCCTCAGCTAATTATGTCTATCCTGATGGTGTATATAGATATTTGACCTTTTTCTTTTTAAAAGAGGCCCCCACAGAGGGTGATATACAATGCATCACATGTATCACAATGTTATCTAACTTTAAAGCTAAAGTTTGCTGATCTTACTTAAGACAGTTTTTGGTTATCTGTTGCCAAGGAGTTCCCCATTCTGGCCAACAAAACTATTTTGACATTGCTCCCGTTTTCAACCACATATCTATGTGAGCTGAGCTTCTCATGCTTGACTGCAATAAAAACTAAAAACAGAGAGAGACTGAGAACTGTTGAGGAAGAACTTTGTGTGTGTCTTTCTACCATTCTTGCCAGGATATCTCTTTTGTGTTCATCGAAACAGGCCCAGGTTTCACACTAAGTGAGTATAAATACATTTAGAAACTATATTATTAACTATATGTATAATATGTACTGTGTTAGAGTGTCATTTTGTGTCATTTTGGTAAGTGGTGTGCCCCAGGATTTTGTAAATGTAAAAAATGTGCTGCAGCTCAAAAAAGGTTGAAAATCACCGATATAGACCACCAGAAAGATCAATACATTTCTAAGTTAAAAGATAACATCAGGCAGGCTGACCAGGTGGTGGTGCACTGGAGAGCATTAAACTGGGATGTGGAGGACCCAGATTCAAAACCCTGAGATCACCAGCTTGAGCGTGGGATCATAGACATAACCCCATGGTCACTGGCTTAAGCCCAAAGGTCGCTGGCTTGAGCCTAAGGTCACTGGCTTGAGGAAGGGGTCACTCACTCTGCTACAGCCCCCAGTCAAGGCACATATGAGTAAGCAATCAATGAACAACTAAGGAGACTAAGGATTCACAAAGAAGAATTGATACTTCTCATCTCACTCCTTTCCTGTCTGTCTGTCCCTATTTGTCCCTCTCTTTGTCTCTCTATCTCTGTCACACACACACACACACACACACACACACAAAAGATAACATCAGGCAGTTAGTATATGCTATACATTAATTAATCTACCTTCTGGGACATGATCTTTGTCTTTGGTCAGCAGAATTCCAGCTTTTAAAGCAATCAGCCCAGTGTGAGTTTGCAGAAAGTCACAGAGAGCACAGCACTTCCCCAGATTCCTCTGTTGATGGAGCCATATTGCATCTCTTTACTGAGTTCCCCTACATCTCTCCTCCATACTTTGTGGGTATACATATCTGTTAAAGCACCAATATCAACCAACTGCCACTCAAACAGAAGGGTATTTATTATTATCAAATTAAAGTACATTTGTTTTAGCATTATATCAGAGATAGGATCCTAGGTATAAGGTAAGTGCTTTTTTGGTATGTTGAGTCTGGCAACTAAAAATACAGCTAAGAAAGGTAGCTGAGAGACTCTAATTCAGCTAGTAAGATGATGCCTTTAAAAATTTTACTTTGGATTTTATATGAAAAGAGTCTATAGAGAAGGACAAGGTAGTAGCAAGTAGAGCCATTTTGCAAACTACTATGGGAGTCTGGGCAAGAGATGATAGTTGTTGGGCCAGCATGATAGCAGTAGAGGAGTAAGTAGCAGAAAGAGACTAGATATATTGAAAAGGAAGAGCCTATAAAGTATGCTGATTGAGTGTCTGAGAGAAGTAGAGAAATAAAGGATGATTTCAGGGATTTGACCTGAGCAGATAGTAGAACAGTTTCCATTTATGGAGTCAGGATGACTGAAAATAAGAAGTTTTGAGGATATCAAGAATTCATTTTTGGACAGAGTAGCATAAAATATTTTATGCTACAGTTTTACTGTAAAATGGAGCAGAATACTGGGAGCAGTAACTGAAGGGGAATACAGAGTTAACAGGATATATGAAGGAAAGACTGTTGCATGATGTGACCACTGCTGGACCTATAAGCCAGACCTGGGCCAGAAGGGAGATTGCTTATTAGATATCCAAGTAGAGATAGTGAATAGATAATCAAATAAATTAGTTTAAAGTTCATGGAAGAGAATATATAAATATGATTATAGGGTGGACCTTAAACCTTGGTACTAGATAGGATGCTCTAAGAGATGACTGGAATTATAAAAGAGTTGAAGCTCTGGATAACTAAACTAATATTCAAAAGTCAAGAAGATGAGGAAGAACCAGCAGAAGAGACTAAGAGCAGTTTGTGAGATAGTATGAGAAGAAAGAGTGTGGTGTCCCTGAAGCCAAAAGATGAGGAGTTACAAAAATAAGAGAGTGGATTGTGTATGTCAAATATACAGTAAAGATAGGGCAAAGACCGGACTGGGCAATATGGTGATCATTGATGACCTCGACAAGAATAATTTCTGTATATTGTAGAATAAAAAGCATGATTGGAATGGATTTTTAAAAAGAGAATAGGAGGGAAGAAAGTGTGTATAATGTCTCATACCTCTTCCAAAGAGTTTTACTGTAAAATGGAGCAGAATACTGGGAGCAGTAACTGAAGAGGGATACAGAGTTAACAGGATATATGGAGGAGAGACTGTTGCATGGTGTGACCACTGCTGGACCTATAAGCCAGACCTGGGCCAGAAGGGAGATTGCTTACCACAATCCTTCCTTAGATACTGTCTGATCATAATTGATGTTCATTCTGAAATAAATCAGCACACTTCCCTGGCCTCTCACTATGTGCTAGTTACTGGACATTGTTCTGACCTTTTAAAACATGTAAAGTAATTTCCCATACCTGATAGCATTCATGCACTAGACCATTTACTATCCTACCTCCCCCTTTTCTACCCTATATAATTCTTTGGTACTTGTAAAATGGTACAGAAATCCATTTTGTCTTGCAGGCTACCCAAGACACACCTAATATCATATGGAAGTTTCCCATAATAAACTCTACTTACTTACCACACTGGAGTAGCCAGCCTCTTTCTTCAGTCTTTCCATACCCTCTGCTTAGGTAGTAGATTTTTCAACCTTAGAAATTTCCCCTAGGTCTGCATGTACTGACAAGAGTCTGTTAACCTGTCACCATTATCTCCACATGGGTGATATCAGAGCACATTGAATGGTGATACAAACAATCTAGTAGAGAGAAACACTGATGCTGCATAAGTAATGTCCTTCAGTAAGAGGACATAGGACCAATGCACCAGTGGAATGGTTGGCCTAGATAGGAGCACTGGAACACACAGAGTTTGGATTTGGTGGTGAGAATACATGGAAGATCTCTTCTGTTTCTGTTGTCTAAGTGAAATAAGAAACAAGGTCATCAGATGGACTTGAGAAAGGAGAAGTTTTGGGAGGCTTGAGGAGGGAAAGATATAAAATAGTTGTGTGGGGAAGTGGAGAGTGAATTGACTAGAGAAATATGGTAGCATTGCCAAGCAGCAGCAAGGGACACTTGGATTTATGGTCATGACCAGTCAACATGGTGAGTGTTAGATGGAGGTGTGGAATAGTTAGAGAATTGGATCTTAAGTAGAGTTGGATTTCTGTCAGGTGAGTACAATAAATGATTACACTGGCCATATATCCAGTGTTTAGAATAGAGGCGAATAAGGTAGGTAAGGTCCCTGCACTTATGGAGCTTAAATTCTAATGATGGAAACAGACAAAAAAGAGGGGGCTAAAAATAAGTTATCAGATACTATTAGTGCTAATAAGATAATAAAACAGGGTGATGAGCTTACGAATAGGGCTTGAGAGCAGCTCTTTTAAAAATTTTTTTTTTACAGGGACAGAGAGAGTCAGATAGAAGGATAGATAGGGACAGACAGACTGGAATGGAGAGAGATGAGAAGCATCAATCATCAGTTTTTCATTGCGACACCGTAGTTGTTCATTGATTGCTTTCTCATATATGCCATGACCACGGGCCTTCAGCAGACTGAGTAAGCCCCCACTTGAGTCAGTGACCTTGGGTCCATGCTAGTGAGCTTTTTCTCAAGCCAGATGAGCCTGCGCTCAAGCTGGCAACCCCGGGGTCTCGAACCTGGGTCCTTACGCATCCCAGTCCGACGCTCTATCCACTGCACCACCACCTGGTCAGGCGAGAGCAGCTCTTGATGACTTAAAAAGCATTTTACTAAGAAAATGACATTTGAGCCTGACCTGTGGTAGTGCAGTGGATAAAGTGTCAACCTGGAATGCTGAGGTTGCCAGTTCGAAACCCCGGGCTTGCCCAGTCAAGACACATATGAAAAGCAACTACTATGAGTTGATGCTTGCCAAGCCACTCCTCCCTCACTCTTCTCTCTCTCTCTCTTTCGAATCAATAAATAAAATATTTTTAAATGACATTTAAGCTAAGAATGGAATAATAATTGGAAGAAGAGTGTTCAAAGCAGAGGCCAGAGGATAAATATATTGAGGTAGGGTTACCCTGTTTCCTCGAAAAAAAGACATCCCCCCAAAATGAGATTTAGTACAATTTTTTTTTCAAGCTTAGAAATGTAAGGCCTCACCTGAATATAAGACCTAGCACATCTTTAGGAGCAAAAATTAATATAAAACACTGTCTTATTTGGGGGGAAACAGGGTAGCAAGGGAATAATAGATTTTTTAACTTGGTTAGGATATACATGAGGAGATTGTCGCTGATTGGATATAGGACTGAGAGAAAGAGAAATGTTGAGATTGACTCCCAGGAGCTTCTGCCTTGAATAAGTGGATGGATGTTGATACCATCACTAAGACAGAGAATATAAGAAAGAAAAGCTGTCTTGAGGAAAGGAAGATAATGATTTCATTTTTAGAATATGTTGAATTTGTACCTAAAACAGTGACTGGCACATAATGTGCACTCAATAAGTATTACTGAATGTTTGAATGAGGTGTCTGTTGAACAAGTGTAAAATTCAGTACCTGATTGTTATAACCTTAGGGTACAGAGAAGACATTTCACTGATGGGCAAATCAAGGCACTAAAAGTTTAGTCAACTTGTCCAAAGTTTTCTAGTTAGCCAATGTTTACTGCCAGAAAAAAGTCCAATCCAACTCCTTTTTATTCTTTGTTCAGGTTATATAATCATGTTTTTCATATCAATTCTTTGTTTTATAACTTCACTGAGAGGGTACACTCCTGGTAACAGCAACTCAATAAGATTAATAGTAATCAAATCATACTAGTGATAAGCCTTAGTATCTGCCAATCCCACCAAAGAAAGCATGGATGAGCATATGTTGGTAAACAATTGTGTTTTCTACCCATATGTCCCTGACCTGTGGGTTAAAGCAGGATGCCAGCTGGTAGAATCTAGTAGGTCAGATATGGAGCTTGAGTAAAAGCTGTGGCCATGGGGGAAAATTTGTACATAGCTCTTCTTGAGTACATGAACTTAGACCTCTGGGCTTGGTGTCCTACAGTGAAGAAATCACTGTGCTGGAATGAAAGAGACTTCTCCCCCCCCCCCCAATGTATTTTGACATTTTATGTAATTATACATCTTTAGCATCAAATCACACATAATAAATTTAAAATGCAGAAATCCAGGAGAAATATACTAAAAAGAGTGCATATTTAGATATATCAACAAAGTACGTCTGCTTTATAGGACTCTTGCCCAGTCACTTCAGAAAATTGCCACTCCCTTTTATACCAGAAGTAAGGGTGTAACATTAAATATTATCAAGTAAATCTTGGACGACAAAATCCAGAGATTGCACACTATCGGCTCTGCACCAAAATTTACCCATAGGTCTGTTTACTTTCCTTTTCAACTGAATGCCTTTTGACTGTCATACTTTGCCATCAAATTAGTCCCACACAATTTTACTCTTTGTGTTCTTTATTCATTAGTATAATGTTTATTCAATTCATCTAGTTAATCCCAGAAAGCTTTTGAGTTTGCTAGGTCTGGAATTTAACTTTTGTGGCATACTTCCACAGTAGAAATAGGGCATCTCAATAATAAAGTCATGAAGCTAAACATTTCTGTTGGCTCAGTCTACACTGAAATATTTCTAGACAATGTGACCTTGCTACTAGACACTATGATCCTAAAATCTCCCTCCTGCTCTGGTTGGCAAAATCCCAAAGCCATATCATGTCTTAACTCTACAAAGTCTGGCTCTTAGGTTTTACAATGAGCATACTTGTTACACACATATCTGTATTCCCAAGGCAGTATAATAAATTTGATGCAAAAAAGTTCTCCCACCTCCATCCACCAAAACTGGTCAAAATTGGCATACATAATTATTCTTCATAATCAAAAAGTTTTAACCATCAAAGAGTGCTTCTGGAAGGCCTATTATACATAATAATTTACAATGGGGATAAGAATAGCTACCCTACAATAATGTGTGGAAATTATGGGAAATGAAATAATTTTTTCAAGGAACTAAACACAAAGATGAATGTCCAGGGTATTGTGAAGAATCAAAAACTTAAGTTGGGGATAAACCTGGTGATCACCAAGTATCTGCATCTCACATGTGGAGACACAAAAAATTTGGAGTTGTCCCTCATGTTGAGGCCACATTATAACCTCATTTAAATGAGGAATCTACAAACAAATGTTCCCCATGTTTTTTTCCTCCCATTCATGACCCATAGATACATCTTCTAAAGGTCAACAGAAAACATACACACACAGAGTGTGGCATATTTACTCAATGGTACATCAAGAAAGTCAACTTTTGTAAACTGTATTATTGTTCTAACATGTCACAAACCAGCATGGTTAGTAACTCCAGGTCCTGAGTGGGAATGGAGTGGAATTAAGAAAATACACTTAAACATTTAAAGAATGGGTTTGGAGGGCTCTGCAAAGCTGATAGCAGAAACAGAGGGTGCTCAAAAACCACATCTTGCTTTATTTATAGGGCAAAGTGGGCCATTAGAAAATCAATAAGATCTCTGGTCACATTTCCAAGGCAACCCAAGAATTTTTACTAAGTGCAGAAAACCCCCACCATTCATAGCATCTTAATAAAACAGGATAGAAGAAACTTGCCTCCAGTCTTTCTGGGGGACAAGGGGGGTAGGATGAGTATCAGCTAACATGGAGGTGTGAGGAAGGGCTTAGCCTTTTGCAACTTAATCAGGTGAGTGAGGTGGGGGGTTGGGCAGACTGTCAGCTTACAGCCAGTTCCCCACACCTCTGTCCCCCAAAAATCTAAACTTCAAAAACCCTGTTGGCTTTTGGTCCCCAACATACCCCCTTTTCTATTTTTTAACTTCAATCTCTATGTTGTAATTCATACTCATCTGATTTCCCACATTCTGATTTGGAGGCAGACTGGAAAAATATAAAATAGACTCAAAATTAAAATACTCAATACTAACAGATACCAAAACAAGTGTCTTAATACAATGAAGGGATTAAAGCCTTTTAGATTATTAAGTAAATTCTTAGCTAATACAGCAGGATCTAAAATAAAATCTTTGCAGTTTTAAATGTCCTTAACATGTTAATGTAATTTTACCAAGGCCATGTTGACACCATCACTGCTCCACATTATTTGTAGATGCAACCCAATCCCACTTCAGTCTGAGAACTGTCGCAAAGAGCAGAAGTCACACATATTTAGGAAAAGTCCACATGGCACTAAAACTGTTTTTCATATTTCCACACTCAGTAGCTAGTGTCCAAGTTCCAATGACTACTGCTTCTACCACATTAAGCTTTTGTCTCAAGCTTAATGTCAATACTGGATTTCTGGCAATGATTCAGGTGGACTGTGATAGAGTCAATCGAAGTTCAAAAGACCAGTGTAACAGGCTTTATTAAAAGGAAACCTGCCGGGCTGTCTCATAAGGGAGAGCAGCATTGGTTACAGAATTAGGCCACGTTTTAAGGGTTAGGTTAGGGAAGTAGAAAAGGTGGTAGGGCATTTGCTAATTGGCTGCTGCTATTGCTGGGCATAGGGGTGCTTTCCATTAATTTTGTGCATTTTCAATTGTCAGCAGATTCAACTGTCCACGACTTCTCAGAATTGTCATATTGGACATTCCTCTATAGTTGGTCATCTGCCACAAGCCCGGAAATAAAACTCATGCTGGCAGAGTTAAAGAAATGAAACCTAAGATTCCCAACTATTTGATATATTTATGTAAAAAGGAAAGAGAATGATTCCTAGAGAGGCTCAAGGGAAAGGGGACAGAGGTCATCATCTTCTGTAACATTTTCCTGCTGAGTAGGGGCAGTGTGGGGTTGTGGCTTCTCCAAGGATTACTCTCAGTGGGAGTCATAGGATAGAGAGGTGCATGGTTGGCTTCTTGCTGGGTAGAAGTGTATTTACAAGGTTCCAGATTTTTCTGTTTCACAAGGGCAGGTTTTGGGGTTGGTGTGTAAGGCTAGGTGGATTTCTCCAATTTTCTGATTGGCAAAGGCCTGCATGTGGTTCTGTAAGAAACTAGTGAACAGATGTAAGAGGCAGGGTCCAAAAGCTAGAATAATAAATAAGAGAGTGAGTGGACCAATAAAAGGCAATAGCCAAATGCTCCAAGCTTGTGGTCACATGGCCACCAAGATCACCTTGGATTTTAGAAGCCCATCTTTATTTGACAAGCAGGCTGAGAAATTCTGCTGACTTCCACTTTCAGAGATCCTTGGAGTCAGTGCCTCTCCCTTGGGGAACTTGTGATCATGCTTAATTTGCTGTGTCGTCTTACAAGTTGTCCATTACCCATTTCAAAGAAATCCTTGAGAACCTGAAGATGGCAGTGGAGTAGGCAGATGCACAGACACCCAGCTCACACCACCGAACTGGATTACAAATTAATTAAGGAACAATCAGCATGAAACACCAACTCTGGACTACAAGAACAACTCTCAAAAACCAAAAAGCAAAGAAGAAGCCACAACAAACCTGGTAGGGAGCACCTGAATCTCCTCTTCTTACAGGAACAGAGGATGGTGGTGAGGCTGAGAGCTCAGAAGGGCTCTCACTCCAAGGAAAAGAGCAGAAAATACTGCTCACAGCCACTTTCTTGGTGACCAGGGAACGAGGTGTGTTGAAAGGGCTGGCTTGTCTTCCAAAAGGAAAGGAGAGAGAAAGAGACAGATGGTGAGGGGCAAAGGAATGCATGGACGACCTGAGAAGCTGACTCATACAGTGCTGGAGGCAGCCATAGCTGGGGGAGGGACTGATCCTTCCACAAAACAAAAGTCTAAAGTGCTTCCGAGTCACAGATCTCGAGACATCTCTCCAGCTCCAATCAGTGCAACAAGACACAGCTAAAAACAAGAAGTGGGGAGGAGGGGCAGTAACTCAGGTCTCCATGAAGATCTGAGATACACCTACCCCTATTGAAGTTGAGAAAACACCCTGACCCCAGAGAGAGTAACTGGCAGAAGAAACCTTCAGAGTCTCAGGTTACATCCACAGCATTCCTGGATACAGTTTCAAATAAGCCCCCTTCTGAGATCAGTAAACAAGACTATCACCTGTTAAGAAAACAAAAAAATCAAGACTTTAAAGCGGCCCAAATCCGAAACTGGATTACAAATGCTAGCTGATGCCAACCCAAGAAGACCTAGAAATAACACAATTGAAAACTGGAAGGAGAGAACACCAAGCCTAGACTCAACCAGCTCTACAAACAATACACCCAAACACACAGACATAATGAGAAGACAAGTGCAATCCAAATGAAACTACAAGGAAAACCTCCAGGAAATGAACTGAGTGATATAAAAATAAGCAAACTTCCAGAAGTGGAGGTCAAAATAATAATTGTAAGGATGTTTAGGGATCTTAGAACAACAATGAATGGTCATTACGAACATATAAATAAAGAAATAGCAAGCATAAAAGTGGATATTGAAATGTTAAAAAAGAATCAGTCAGAGATGACAAATATAATATGAGAAATGAAGACCACAATGGAAGGAATTAAAAACAGGATGAATGGAGCTGAGGATCGAATCAGTAAGTTGGGGGACAAGTGAAATGAAGGCATGAAAGCAGAGAAGAAAAAAGAAAACAGACTCAAAACGTCTGAGGAAACTCTTAGAGAGCTCTGTAACAACATGAAGAGAAATAACATCCACATCATAGGGGTTCCTGAAGAAGAAGAAGAGAACAAGGGATAGAGACATTGTTCAATCATATCATAGCTGAGAACTTCCCTAAATTAATGCAGGAAAAATGTCTCACAAGTTCAAGAAGCACAGAGAACTCCATTAAAGAGCAACCCAAAGAAATCTACACCAAGACACATCATAATTAAAATACCAAAGCTAACTGATAAAGAGAAAATATTAAAAGCTGCTAGAGAAAAAAAGGCTATCACCTACAAAGAAGCCCCCACAGGGATGACATCAGACTTCTCAAAAGAAACACTTGAGGCCAAAAGGGAATGGCAAGAAATATTCAAAGTAATGCAGAACAAGAACCTACAACTAAGACCACTTTATCCAGTAAGACTATCATTTAAAATTGACGGAGAAATAAGGTTTCTAGACAAAAAAATACTGAAGGAATTCATTACTACCAAAACAATGCTGCAGGAAATGTTAAGGGGCCTGTTGTAAAAAGATCAAGGTGAAAAAAGAATATACAAAAGAGGAATACAGCTTTAAAGAATAAAATGGCAATAAACAACTACATATCAATAATAACCTTAAATGTAAATGAATTAAATGATCCAATCAAAAGACATAGGGTAGCTGCATGGATAAGAAAACAGGACCCGAACATATGCTGCCTACAAGAGACACACCTGAAAACAAAAGATGCAAATAGACTGAAGGTAAAAGAATGGAAAAAAACATTTCATGCAAATGGAAACGAAAAAAAAGCTGGGGTAGCAATACTTATATCAGACAAATTGGACTTTAAAACAAAGGCTATAGTAAGAGATAAAGAAGGCAACTACATAATGATAAAGGGAGCAATCCAACAGAAAGATATAACTATTATAAATATCTATGCACCTAATATAGAAGCATCTAAATATATAAAGCAGACTTTGATGGATATAAATGGTGAGATCAACAGCAATACTATAACAGTAGAAGATTTCAATACCCCACTAACATTACTAGATAGATTCTCAAGAAAGAAAATTAAAGAAACAGTAGACTTAAAGGACATACTAGATCAAATGGATTTAATAGATATCTTCAGAACCTTTCACACTAAAGCAGCAGAATATACATCCTTTTCAAATACTCATAGTACATTCTCTAAAATAGACCACATTTTAGGGCACAAAAGTGGTCTCAACAAATTTCAGAAGATTGAAATCATATAAAGCACTTTCTTTGATCACAATGGCATGAAACTAAAAATCAACCACAACAGAAACAAAAATTCTCAAACACATGGAAATTAATAGCAGGATGTTAAAAAACAAATGGATTAAGAATGAGATCAAAAAAGAAATAAAAAAATTTGTAGAAATGAATGATAATGAACATACAACAACTCAAAATTTATGGGACACAGCAAAAGCAGTACTGAGAGGGAAGTTTATAGAACTACACGCACACTTTAAGAAGCTAGAAAAAGCTCAAATAAACAACTTAACCCTGTATCTAAAGGAACTAAAAAAAGAACAGCAAGTAAAGCCCAAATGTAGTAGAAGGAAGGAAATAATAAAGATCAGAGCAGAAATAAATGACATAGAGGCTAAAGAAACAATACAGAGGATCAATGAAACTAGGAGCTCATTCTTTGAAAAGGTAAACAAGATTGATGAACCTTTAACTAAACTCACCAAGAAAAAAAGAGAGAGGACTCTAATAAATAAAATTAGAAATGAGAGTGGAGAAATAACAACTGACACAACAGAAATACAAAATATTGTAAGAAAATACTATGAAGAACTGTATGCCAAAAAATTAGACAACCTAGATGAAATGGACAAATTCCTTGAAACATACAATCTTCCAAAAATCAATCTGGAAGAATCAGAAAACCTAAACAGACCGATTACAACAAATGAGATTGAAACAGTTATCAAAAAACTCCCAACAAAGAAAAGTCCTGGGCCTGATGGCTTCACAAGTGAATTCTACCAAATATTTAAAGAAGAACTAACTCCTATTCCTCTCAAGCTATTTCAAAAAATTCAAGAGGAAGGAAGACTTCCAAGCTCCTTTTATGAGGTGAGCATAATTCTGGTTCCAAAACCAGGCAAAGACAACACAAAGAAAGAAAATTATAGGCCAATATCTCTGATGAATATAGATGCTAAGATCCTCAACAAAATATTAGCAAACCGGATCCAACAAGATATGGGAAAAAATCATACACCATGATCAAGTGGGATTTATTCTGGGGAGGCAAGACTGGTACAATATTTGTAAATCAATCAATGTGATTCACCACATAAACAAAAGGAAGGAGAAAAACTACATGATAATTTCAATAGATGCAGAAAAAGCATTTGATAAAATCCAGCACCCATTCATGATCAAAACTCTCAGCAAAGCGGGAATACAGGGAACATACCTCAACATGATAAAGGCCATCTATGACAAACCCACAGCCAATATCATACTCAATGGGCAAAAATTAAAAGCAATGCCCTTAAGAGCAGGAACAAGGCAGGAGTGCCCCCTTTCACTACTCTTATTTAACTTAGTTCTGGAAGTCCTAGCCACAGCAATCAGACAAGAAGAAGAAATAAAAGGCATTCAAGTTGGAAAAGAAGAAGTAAAACTATCATTATTTGCAGATGATATGATATTATATAGAAAACCCTAAAGTCTCAGTCAAAAAACTACTGAAACTGATAAATGAATTCAGCAAAGTGGCAGGATATAAAATTAATATTCAGAAATCAGAGGCATTTTTATACACTAACAATGAACAGTCAGAAAGAGAAATGAAGGAAACAATCCCCTTCACTATTACAACCAAAAAAAATAAAATACCTAGGAGTAAATTTAACCTAGGAGACTAAAGACTTGTACTTGGAAAATTATAAAACATTGATAAAAGAAATCAAGGAAGATACAAACAAGTGGAAGCATATATTGTGCTCATGGTTAGGACGAATAAATATCATTAAAATGTCTATATTACCCAAAGCAATTTATAAATTCAATGCAATACCAATTAAAATGACATACTTCAAAGATATAGATCACATATTCCAAAAATTTATATGGTACCAAAAAAGAACACAAATAGCCTCAGCAATCTTAAAAAAGAAGAACAAAGTGGGAGGTATCACACTTCCTAATATCAAGTTATACTACGAGGCCATTGTACTCAAACCAGCCTATTGCTGGCATAAGAACAGGCATATAGATCAATGGAACAGACCAGAGAACCCAGAAATAAACCCACACTCTATGGACAATTGATATTTGACAAAGGAGGTAAGGGCATACAATGGAGTAAAGACAGCCTCTTTAATAAATGGTGTTGAGAAAATTGGACAGCTACCTGCAAAGAAATGAAACTAGACCACCAACTTACACCATGCACAAAAATAAACTCAAAATGGATATAAGACTTAAATGTAAAGAGCTCCAAGATGTCAGCAGAGTAGGCGGACGCACAGATGCCCAGCTCTCAACACCAAACTGGAATACAAATCAATTTAGGAAAAATCAGCATGAAAAACCAACACTGAACTGCAAGAACAGCTCTCAAAAACCAAGGAGCAAAGAGGAAGCCACAATAATCCTGGTAAGGAGTGCCTGAATCTCCTCTGCTTACAGGAACGGAAGGGGGGGGTGAGGTTGAGAGCCCAGAGAGGGTTTCACAGAGGAAAAAGAGCAGAAACTACTGCTCACAGCCACTTACCTGGTGACCAGGGAGCAAGGTGGGTTGAAAGGACCAGCTTATCTCCCAAGTGGAAAGGACAGGGAGAGGGACAGACTGTGAGAGGCTAAGGTATGCAAGAAACGAAATAAAAAAGCTGACTCATTCGTGCTGGAGGCGGCCATAGCTGGGGGAGGGACTGAACCTTTCACAAAACAGACCTGAAGTGCTTCCAGATCAGAGATCTCCGGACATCTATCCAGCTCCAATCAGAGCAACAAGACACAGCTGAAAACAAGAAGTGGGGAGGAGGGGCAGTAACTCAGGTCTCCATGGAGATCTGAGATACACCTCCCCCTACTGAAGCTGAAAAAAAACCCTGCCCCCAGTGAGATTAGTTGGTGGAAGAGACCTTCAGCGTCTCAGGTTACACCCACAGCATTCCTGGTTACAGTTTCAAGGAAGCCCCCTGCTGAGATCAGTTAACAAGACTATCACCTGTTAAGAAAACAAAAAATCAAGACTTCAAAGCTGCCTAAATCCAAAAGTGGATTACAAATAATAGCTGATACCAACCCAAGAAGACCTAGAAATAACACAACTGAAAACTGGAGGCAGAAAACACCAAGCCTAGACTCAACCAACTCTACAAAAAAACACCATGATGAGAAGACAAAGGAGTGCAACCCAAATGAAACCACAAGAGACACCTTTGAGAGATGAGCTGAGTGATATGGAAATAATCAAACTTCCAGATGTGGAGTTCAAAATAATGATTGTAAGGATGCTTAGGGATCTTAGAACAACAATGGAGGGGCAGTTTGAAAACCTAAATAAAGAAATAGCAAGTATAAAAAAGAACCAGTCAGAGATGACAAATACAATTTCAGAAATAAAGACCACAATGGAAGGAATTAAAAACAGGATAGATAGAGCAGAGGATCGAATCAGCGACTTAGAGGACAACTGGAATGAAGGCATGAAAGCAGAGAAGTAAAGAGAAAAGAGACTCAAAAAGTCAGAGGAAACTCTTAGAGAGCTCTGTGACAACATAAAGAGAAATAACATCCGCATCATAGGGGTTCCTGAAGAAGAAGAAAAGGAACAAGGAATAGAGATGTTGTTCAATCATATCATAGCTGAAAATTTCCCTAAATTAATGCAAGAGAAACTCTCACAAGTCCAAGAAGCACAGAGGACTTCATTAAAGAGAAACCCAAAGAAACCTACACCAAGACACATCATAATTAAAATACCAAAGCTAAGCGATAAAGAGAAAATATTAAAAGCTGCAAGAGAGAAAAAAGTTATCACCTACAAAGGAGCCCCCATAAGGATGACATCTGACTTCTCAACAGAAACACTTGAGGCCAGAAGGGAATGGCAAGAAATATTCAAAGTAATGCAGAACAAGAACCTACAACCAAGACTACTTTATCCAGCAAGGCTATCGTTTAAAATTGAAGGAGAAATAAAAAGCTTCCCAGACAAAAAACAACTCAAGGAATTCATTACAACCAAACCAATGCTGCAGGAAATGTTAAGGGGCCTGTTGTAAACAGATCAAAGTGGGAAAAGAATATAGCAAAAAAAGGAATACACCTTTAAAGAAGAAAATGGCAATAAACAACTACATATCAATAATAACCTTAAATGTAAATGGATTAAATGATCCAATCAAAAGACACAGGGTAGCTGCGTGGATAAGAAAACAGGACCCATACATATGTTGTCTACAAGAGACACACCTTAGAACAAAAGACACACATAGATTGAAGGTAAAAGGATGGAAAAAAACATTTCATGCAAACGGAAATGAAAAAAAAGCTGGGGTAGCAATACTTATATCAGACAAATTGGACTTTAAAACAAAAGATATAGTAAGAGATAAAGAAGGCCACTACATAATGATAAAGGGAGTAATCCAACAGGAAGATATAACTATTATAAATATCTATGCACATAATATAGGAGCACCGAAATATATAAAACAGACTTTGATGGATTTAAAGGGCGAGATCAACAGCAATACTATAATAGTAGGGGATTTCAATACCCCACTAACATCACTAGATAGATCCTCAAGAAAGAAAATTAACAAAGAAACAGCAGACTTATTGGAAACACTAGATCAACTGGATTTAATAGATATCTTCAGAACCTTTCACCCTAAAGCAGCAGAATATACATTCTTTTCAAGTGCTCATGGTACATTCTCTAGGATAGACCACATGTTAGGGCACAAAAGTGCTCTCAACAAATTTAAGAAGACTGAAATCATATCGAGCACTTTCTCTGATCACAACGGCATGAAACTAGAAATGAATCACAGCAGAAAAGCTCAAAAATTCTCAAACACATGGAAACTAAATAGCAGGGTGTTAAATAATGAATGGATTAAGAATGAGATCAAAGAAGAAATAAAAAAATTCCTAGAAACGAATGACAATGAGCATACAACAACTCAAAATTTATGGGACACAGCAAAAGCAGTGCTGAGAGGGAAGTTCATAGCACTACAGGCACACTTTCAGAAGCTAGAAAAGGCTCAAATAAACAACTTAACCCTGCATCTAAAAGAATTAGAAAAAGAACAGCAAGTAAAGCCCAAATGTAGTAGAAGGAAGGAAATAATAAAGATCAGAGCAGAAATAAATGACATAGAGGCTAAAGAAACAATACAGAGGATCAATGAAACTAGGAGCTCGTTCTTTGAAAAGGTAAACAAGATTGATGAACCTTTAAGTAGACTCACCAAGAAAAAGAGAGAGAGGACTCAAATAAATAAAATTAGAAAAGAGAGAGGAGAAATAACAACTGACACAACAGAAATACAAAATATTGTAAGAAAATACTATGAAGAACTGTATGCCAAAAAACTAGACAACCTAGATGAAATGGACAAATTCCTTGAAACATACAATCTTCCAAAAATCAGTCTGGAAGAATCAGAAAACCTAAACAGACTGATTACAACAAATGAGATCGAAACAGTTATCAAAAAACTCTCAACAAAGAAAAGTCCGGGGCCCGATGGCTTCACAAGTGAATTCTACCAAATATTCAAAGAAGAACTAACTCCTATCCTTCTCAAACTATTTCAAAAAATTCAAGAGGAAGGAAGACTTCCAAGCTCCTTTTATGAGGCGAGCATAATTCTGATTCCAAAACCAGGCAAAGACAACACAAAGAAAGAAAATTATAGGCCAATATCTCTGATGAATATAGATGCTAAGATCCTCAACAAAATATTAGCAAACCGGATCCAACAATATATGGAAAAAATCATACACCATGATCAAGTGGGATTTATTCTGGGGAGGCAAGGCTGGTACAATATTCGTAAATCAATCAATGTGATTCATCACATAAACAAAAAGAAGGAGAAAAACCATATGATAATTTCAATAGATGCAGAAAAAGCATTTGATAAAATCCAGCACCCATTCATGATCAAAACTCTCTGCAAAGTAGGAATACAGGGAACATACCTCAACATGATAAAAGCCATCTATGAGAAACCCACAGCCAACATCATACTCAATGGGAAAAAATTAAAATCAATACCCTTAAGATCAGGAACAAGGCAGGGGTGCCCCCTTTCACCACTCTTATTTAACATAGTCCTGGAAGTCCTAGCCACAGCAATCAGACAAGAAGAAGAAATAAAAGGCATTCAAGTTGGAAAAGAAGAAGTAAAACTATCATTATTTGCAGATGATATGATATTGTATATAGAAAACCCTAAAGTCTCAGTCAAAAAACTACTGGACCTGATAAATAAATTCAGCAAAGTGGCAGGATATAAAATCAATACTCAGAAATCAGAAGCATTTTTATACACCAACAATGAACAGTCAGAAAGAGAAATGAAGGAAACAATCCCCTTCACAATTACAACCAAAAAAATAAAGTACCTAGGAGTAAACTTAACTAAGGAGACTAAAGACTTGTACTCGAAAAATTACAAAACATTGATAAAAGAAATCAAGGAAGATACAAACATGCGGAAGCATATATTGTGCTCATGGTTAGGAAGAATAAACATCATTAAAATGTCTATATTACCCAAAGCAATCTATAAATTCAATGCAATACCAATTAAAATACCAATGACATACTTCAAAGATATAGAACACATATTCCAAAAATTTATATGGAACCAAAGAGGACACGAATAGCCTCAGCAATCTTAAAAAAGAAGAATAAAGTGGGAGGTATCACACTTCCTGATATCAAGTTATACTACAAGGCCATTGTACTCAAAACAGCCTGTTACTGGCATAAGAACAGGCATATAGATCAATGGAATAGAACAGAGAACCCAGAAATAAACCCACAGTTCTATGGACAACTGATATTTGACAAAGGAGGTAAGGAAATACAATGGAGTAAAGACAGCCTCTTTAACAAATGGTGTTGGGAAAATTGGACAGCTACCTGCAAAAAAATGAAACTAGATCACCAGCTTACACCACTCACAAAAATAAACTCAAAATGGATAAAAGACTTGAATGTAGGCCATGAAACCATAAGCTTCTTAGAAGAAAACATAGGCAGTAAGCTCTCGGACATCTCTCGGAGCAATATATTTGCTGATTTATCTCCACGGGGAAGTGAAATAAAAGACAGGATAAACAAATGGGACTATATCAAACTAAAAAGCTTTTGCACTGCCAAAGACAATAAGAACAGAATAAAAAGACAAACTACACAATGGGAGAACATATTTGACAATACATCTGATAAGGGGTTAATAACCAAAATTTATAAAGAACTTGTAAAACTCAACACCAGGAAGACAAACAACCCAATCCAAAAATGGGCAAAAGAGATGAATAGACACTTCTCCAAAGAGGACATACAGATGGCCAATAGGCATATGAAAAAATGCTCAACATCACTAATCATTAGAGAAATGCAAATTAAAACCACAATGAGATATCACCTCACACCAGTCAGAATGGCGCTTATCAACAAAACAACACAGAATAAGTGCTGGCGAGGATGTGGAGGAAAGGGAACCCTCCTGCACTGCTGGTGGGAATGCAGACTGGTGCAGCCACTGTGGAAAACAGTATGGAGATTCCTCAAAAAACTGAAAATCGAACTGCCTTTTGACCCAGCTATCCCCCTTTTAGGAATATACCCCAAGGACACCATAGAACGGCTCGAAAAGGAGAAATGCACCCACATGTTTGTGGCAGCATTGTTCACAATAGCGAAGATCTGGAAACAGCCCAAGTGTCCATCAGAGGACGAGTGGATTAAAAAGCTTTGGTATATATATACTATGGAATACTACTCAGCCATAAGAAATGATGACATCGGATCATTTACAATAACATGGATGGACCTTGATAACATTATACGGAGTGAAATAAGTAAATCAGAAAAAAAACTAAGATGAATCCATACATAGAAGGGACATAAAAATGAGACTCAGAGACATGAACAAGAATGTGATGGCAACAGGGGCGGGGGGTTGGGGGAGGGGGGATGGGGTGAAAAAGGAGAGAGGGGTTAGGGGAGGGGAGGGGCACAAAGAGAGCCAGATGGAGGGTGACGAGGGACAATTTGACTTTGGTGGAGGGGTATACAGCACAATCAAATGTCAAAATAATCTGGAGATATTTTCTCTCAACATATGTACCCTGATTTATCAATGTCACTGAATTAAATTTAATAATAAAAAAAAGAAAAAAGAAAAAAAAAGACTTAAATGTAAGCCATGAAACTATAAGCATCCTATAAGAAAATATAGGCAGTAAGCTCTCCGATATCTCTCACAGCAATATAAATTTGCTGATTTACCTTCATGGGCAAGTGAAATAAAAGGCAGGATAAACAAATGGGACTATATCAAACTAAAAAGCTTTTTGCACAACTGAAGACAATAAGAACAGAATAAAAAGATAAACTATACAATGGGAGAACATATTGACAGTATGTCTGATAAGGGGTTAATAGCCAAAATTTATAAAGAACTTGTAAATCTCAACACCAGGAAGACAATTCAATAAAAAAATGGGTGAAAGAAATGAATAGACACTTCTCTAAAGAGGACATACAGATGGCTGATAGGCATATGAAAAAATACTGAAGATCACTAATCATTAGAGAAATGCAAATTAAAACCACAATGAGATATCACCTCACACCAGTCAGAATGGTGCTCATCAACAAAACAACACAGAATAAGTGCTGGCGAGGATGTGGAGGAAAGGGAACCCTCCTGCACTGCTGGTGGGAATGCAGAGTGGTGCAGCCACTGTGGAAAACAGTATGGAGATTCCTCAAAAAATTAAAAATCGAACTGCCGTTTGACCCAGCTATCCCACTTTTAGGAATATAACCTAAGAACACCATAGAACTGTTCCAAATGGAGAAATGTACCTCCATGTTTATGGCAGCATTGTTCACAATCGCTAAGATCTGAAAACAGCCCAAGTACCCATCAGTAGACAAGTGGATTTTAAAGCTGTGGTACATATATACTATGGAATACTACTCAGCCATAAGAAATGATAACATCGGATCATTTACAATAACATGGATGGACCTTGATAACATTATACGGAGTGAAATAAGTAAATCAGAAAAAACTAAGAACTCTATGAATCCATACATAGATAGGATATAAAAATGAGACTCAGAGACATGAACAAGAATGTGATGGTAACGGGGGGGGCAGTGGGGAGGGGGTGAGGGAGGAGAGAGAGGGGTAGGGGGAGGAGAGGGGCACAAAGAAAATCAGATAGAAGGTGAAGGAAGACAGTTTGACTTTGGGTGAGGAGTATGCAATATAATCAAATGTCAAAATAATCTGGGGATGTTTTCTCTAAACATATGTACCCTGATGTATCAATGTCACTGCATTAAAAGTAATAAAAACAAACTAAAAAAAAAAGGCAATAGCCAAGACACCCAGTTTGTGCAACACCACTGATTCCATGACTTGGTTTGATTTTCAGGAGTTTGCTGGGCTCATTCCTTTAATTTGATTGCCGCATCTCTAACTAGTCCTGACTGATTAAGGTAAAAGCAATACTCTTCTCCTAGAAAGACACAAATACCTCCTTTTTCTGCCATTAAGAGATCAAGTCCTGGGCGGTTTTGTAGCATGATGGTGGCTAGGGAATCAATTTGATCCTAAAGTTTTACTAGGGTGGAGGCAATTTCTTTCAGGGAGCTTTGGAGGTCTTCAGAGAGAGAGTGGTGATAAGATAGGGCAGTGGCCAGTCCCCTTGCCCCTAGACCTACTTCTGTAGAGATTCCTAAAGCAACAAGAAGAGGGATTACCTGTACAGCTCATTTGGTCCTTATATTCACTGTTAGTGTACTAGGAACAGGAAGAAGCTCATGGGGTGGAATTAGAATGATATTTGTGGTGAGATAGACTAGGGTACAGGTTCCTATTTAATTAGTAGGGAGACACATATCGGTGTTGGTCCCACACAAGTAGAAAGCCCCTGATTGGGTCATACAGGCTGAGAGATGGATAGAGAAGAGATGGACCAAGAGTCATTGTTGTTTCTCTGTTTCTGAGCTCCAGGTGGTCAGGGTGGAGAAAAGAGCTGTCTCAATAAGTGGGGAGATATGAGTAGAGGATTGTTTTGAGCATTTTAAGGTAGTCAAAGCTGTTGAGGAAAGCCAGGGGTAGAGTTGGTTAGTGGGATAGGAGCATTTATGGGATTGAGCCATAAGGGTAAGGGGGTCCTGTGAATTGAACAGGGTTAGAAAATAATTCGTTTGCTTCTGGAGAGACTTGCTATTTAACTCGATGGTTCTGATGGTCTTTGGGAAATTGAATAGTTATTGTGGTGTTGCAGAGGTTAGAGGGGAGGTGACCAGCTGAGATGTCACCCTGAGCCTTGAAGCATAGGAGAGTAGGTGAAAGGAGAGGGGTATTTAAAGTGACTGGTCCTTGAGCAGGAGGGATTTGGGGTTTTAATTTTTCAAGCTGGGAATAGTAGGTTTAGTATAGCTTGTTTGCTCAGTTTGCACCTGAAGTGGGTTAATCTCCTATGAGAGTGCTGGCTCTCTCAAAGAAGGTGGTCCCTTTCTGAATCTTGTACATAAGAGTGGTGTGAAGGAGATGAGTATTATTAAGAGAAATAAGGATAGCTGAGTAAGTTGAAGATGACATGGACAGATATATCCAGCAGTTGGCTGCATAGGAGGAGTTAGTCTTGATTATGAGATTTTAAATATGATTAAAAGAACTTTTTAGATAAAAGGATTCCAAGAGGGAGGGTATGGGGACAGAGTATGCCTTTAAGGGTAAGGAGATAAGAAATAATAGAGAAAGCTGGAATCTCTATCCTGTCTGTTGTCAGGGGGTAATCATAGTCACTCATGGCTCAGGCTATTCTTTTTGGGGGGGATTTTAATTAGTCTGACTTTGGTGGGCCCTAATGGGGAGCAGGCATATTTAGGTGATGATTTAGGTTGACTAGAAGGGTCATCCATAGGCATGTGTGGAGATGAAGCTTCCATTGTTTTTGTTTGTTTGTTTTTGTTTTATTTAACCTGGAGACATGAAACAAGGGGGCCTTTCCCTGCAGTTTTGCCACCATGGGGGTGGTGAGGAGAACCTTGGGATTCACTATGCTGGGTGGTAGAGGTAAATTTATAACAGAATTAGGCAAATCTGGCTGGCCAAGAAGCAGTAACAGAGCCGACTCTGAGAACAGGAAGTGAAAGGAGAGAGAGGCTCTGAATTTGGAGAGTAGGTCCCAGCCTAAAATAGGCATAGGGCATCAAGGCAGGAAGAGAAAAGAGTGTACAAAGGAGACACCATATATTAGACAAGACAATGGATCCATGGCCAATAGGGAGGAAATAAGACCATCAATACCCACAACAGAGATCTTTAAGGGATGAGCAGGACCTGAATATTTGGTCAAGGTAGAGTAAGTGGGCCCTGTGTCTATAAGAAATGAGATTGCCTTACCTGCTACTTGGATGGCTACCCAAGGCTCTTTGATGGTGATTGTGAGATGGGGCTGATGGCCCTGGGCACCTTCAGTTATTAGTGTCAAGTGCCAGCAAGCTGGGCAAGGTTAGGTCACAGGTGGCTGGGGTAGGGCTAGAAGAGACTGAATCCTCCTTTAGAGGAGCAAGGGGGAAGTCTACCTTCAAGTGTCTCTTTTTCTCACAGTGAGGACAAGGCCTTGGCAGGGGCTGAGGAGCCAGACAGGCTTTTTCCCAATGACTTTCCTTTCCACACTTGAAGCAGGACCCTGGTGTGGTTTTATGAGGCCCCTTGAGGCATTGAAGACTTTAAGGGAAGCCACCAAGAGCTGGTATTTTTCCTGATCTCTTTGGGCTGTCTGCCTTCTCCTGTTCCTCTCAGTTATTATAGACCTTAAAAGCCATGCTCAGGATATCTCATTGGGGGGTTTGAGGGCACTTTTCTGTCTATATAAACCTTTGGAAAAAGACAAAAACAGCATTATTAGCTGGATTAAATAAAAGGGTAAAAACTTGTAAGGGAAACTGGTTTGGTGTCTTCTTTAAGATTCCAGAGTCTCTCTGCTGCTGATTCAAAAGAAATTTTAAACAAAGAGCATGATAAAAATAGACTTGCAGGAGTTCTAGGATATGACTCCTTTTCTTATATTAGCATTGAATAATGTTGTTCCAGAATAATAATAAACTAAACATTACATTAAAAGACATCATTAACAATTATTACATATTTTCCAAATATTCAAACCAAGATTTTAACATCACAGGGCTATGAAATAGCAGATAAAAAGAAGAATTAATAAAAAGCCTTTGAAATAACATATACATTTTTAACATGGCACCCAAACCACTTACTTGCCAGCCCTTCTCCCAGAGGCTGGAGAAATACTTCAAACTGCCCAGAGAGAAGGCAGGAATTAGCACAATAATAAAAGCAAGAAAGATAAGACAGACAATAACCAGCACCCAGAATAAAAGGTGTTTGACTATAGAGGACACAAGACAATAAGTAGAAACTAACAGAAGAGAATAATTTCTTCAGGGGAGAAATCAGACAGAGCCCTGAAGCTAGGGGTCTTGGATCCCAGAGATTGTATATTTTAGGGGCTTGTTTTATGAATTCTTTTTTACTTTTTCCCAGAAATTTCTAATTTTGCATGCAAAAATTCAATTCAGGCCTTAATGAGCATGCTTTACTTATTTCAATTAAATTATACTAGAGATATTTTTTGACAAACAAAGGACAAAACAGATTATTTACTCACACAGCTCAATAGACAACTCTGCCTTTTTAAGCTTCTTGAGATGGCAGAGAGTTATCAGCATAGAGGGGAGGAAGAGAGAAAGCAGACAGATTGACAGTGTGAACAGCTGGATGGAAAGAAGGAGGGTCAGAATCTGCAGCAGGAGAAGGAGGTTGAGGTGCTGGTGGTGGCACCACATGGTCAGAGGAGTCAAAAAGATCAGAGCTTAGAGGAGAGTTAGAGGAGGACAGGGGAGAAGGGGTTTTTGCTAAAAGTATTTGGTACATTGAGCAAGAGGAACAGAAGGAGAGTCGAGATTGGAGAAAGAAGAAAACCTGTACATAGGGAATTTCTGAGGCTTTCCCTGTTTGGTGGCAAAAATTATTAAGATCTTTGAGTGTATTGTAATCAAAAGTAGTTTATATTGGGGCCACGTGGTAGGTCCCCATGATAGGTAGTTTGACGAAGTTTTTTAAGAGGCATCCCAAAGGAGTAGTCTCTGAGGCCTGAAATTGGGAGATGCCTATGTTAGGCTGAAAATAAAGAAAGAGAAGAGCATCCTCAAACTCTTTCAATTATTCTGAGTAGAGTGTGTGGGACGTGAGGAAACTGATCGTCACCGGAGACCTCAGTTTCAGAGAAGAAGAAAGCAACCTGGCTAGGTGCCTAGACTTTTGAGAAAGTTTGTAGAAGCAGGCTTCTTGGAGTAGAAGTCTCCCAAACTGTGAACCTCAGAGAGTAGAGTGAGGGTGAGGGAAGGAGAGGAGCCTACTGGGGAATGGGAAAGCTTCAAAAAATCTCCTACCTCTGGTCCAGCAGAGGTTCAAGACAGGGTCAGATTGCTGGCCAATCAACCTACAATTACACGTCCAAACAGAAATAGGGAGTAAACCTGGGATTAGCTGCCACTGCCCACTGCTTCCCTG
The DNA here is from genome assembly GCF_036850995.1 of Saccopteryx leptura. NCBI lineage: Eukaryota > Metazoa > Chordata > Mammalia > Chiroptera > Emballonuridae > Saccopteryx > Saccopteryx leptura. The sequence goes on from NC_089504.1 coordinate 284,541,106, forward strand.
GTTGTAAGTTTGGATGGCAAAGAGGGATCATCCAGGCAGTTAGTACACTGTCCTGAGTTTCGGCACCAAATGATAGAATCAATCGGAGTCTGAAAGACCAGTGTAACAGGCTTTATTGAAAGGAAACCTTCCGGGCTGTCTTGTAAGGGAGAGCAGCACTGGCTACAGACTTAGGCCACATTTTAAGGGTTAGGTTAGGGAAGTAGAAAGGGTGGTGTGGCATTTGCTAATTGGCTGCTGCTATCAACTGGGCATAAGGGCAGTGATAGCATTTGTGCATTTTCAATCGTTAGCAGTTTCAACCATCCACAACTTCTCAGAATTGTCACATTGGACATTCCTCTGTGGTTGGTCACCTGCTGCAAGCCCTGAAATGAAACTCATGCTGGAAGGGTTAAAGAAATGAAAGGGTCTGGAAGGGCCATATGCAGCATGTATGGAGATGGAGCTTTTGTTTTCTTTAGTCTAGAGAGATGAAACCAGGGGCCTTTCCATAGAGCTTTGCAGTCATGAGGGGTAAGGAGAACCTTGGGATACACTATGCTGGGTGGATGAGGTAAATCTGTAACAGAAGTAAGCAAAAAGGAGAAAGAGAGAGACTCTGAATTTGGAGAAGGTCTCAGCCTAAAATAGGCATTGGGCACTGAGGCAGGAGGAGACATTATGTATTAAACAAGGCAGCAGATTCATGACAAACAGGGAGGAAAATAAAACCATCAACACCCACAACAGAGATCTTCGAGAGATGAGCAGAACCCAAATATTCAAGCAAGGCAGAGTAAGTGGCCCTCGTGTCTATAAAAAAATGAGATCAGCTTACCTGCTACTTGGATGATTACCCTAGCCTAGTCCATATTGACATGAGGTGGGGCTGATGGTCCTAGGCACCATTAATCTTCAGTGGGCAAAGTTAGGTCAGAGGTGGCTGAAGTAGGAGTGGAAGAGACTGAACCCTCCCTTGGAGGAGCAAGGGGGCAGCCTACCTTCTAGTGTCCCTTTTTCCCACAGCAAGGGCATGGCCCTAGAGGGGGCAAGAAGCCAGACAGGCTTTCTCCCAATGACATTCCTTTCCACTCTTGAAGCAGGGCCCTGATGGAGTCTGATGAGGCCTCTTATGAGCATTGGAGCCTTTAAGGGTGTATGCCAAGAGCTGGTATTTTGCCTGATCTCTGTCTGCCTTTTTCTGTTCCTCTTGGTCATTACAGACCTTAAAAGCCATGCTCAGAAGATCTCACTGAGAGGTTTGAGGGTCCTCCTCCACCTATATAAACATTTTTGTACATTTGGAGCTGACTGGAAAAGACAGAACAGCGTTATCACCTGGATCAAATAAAGTAGGGTAGGAATTTGCAGGAGAAAGAGGTTTGGAGTACTAAGAGGATTTGATAGATGGAACAGGTTTGACAGAGAAAGGAATGAGAGCATAGTCTTGTGAAGTGAATCTCTCATCCTGGCTCATGGTATCTTACAAATGTTCAGGAACCCAGCATGGAGCCTCAGGAGACCTAGGAAATACACACACATATTTTCAGCCCTGTTAGAGAACAAGGTCTGGCCCTTGCCAGATTCCTGTGAGTGGGCCCCTCCATTGCACTTCAGGGAAGGCTTTCCTTGTAGGATTCCAGAGTCTCTTGGCTGCTGAATGGCCCTGTACATCAGCATTCAAAATTTTTTTTAAAATAAAAAGCATAATAAAGAAGATTTACAGGAGTTCCAGGATATGACTCCCCCTTTTTTTATTTTTTATAATTGACCTTTAAGCACTTGGTGGGCATGCTTTATAATGCCTTGACCTTGAGGATTGTAAGAAATACTTGTCCTTATGTTAATTCTATAAGTCTGACAAAATATAGTAAATGCCTTTGTAAGTAACACTTCAATATTTATCAAAACATTTCTATCCCATTAATTAACAGACAATCTAGAGAGCACATAAGGCTGAAAAAATCCAGTATGGCTTTTGTTATCTTCCCATTTTTAAAAAAAAATTTGTTCAAATCCCCAAGCCTTGCAACTTGCAGTTTGCAGCAGCTTGGCTAAATTAGCAAGTCTTTAGGATCTACATTCTATTCTATTAAAATTTAAATGAGCATGCCTTACAAGTTCCAATTTTAAAAAATGTAGGGATAAAATCATTTTATTTTTTTTCAATATTAGAGCTGGCATTTCCAATTTTTGCAGCAAGAATTTAATTCAGGTCTTAAAAATAGACACATTTTAGACAACATTAAACAAAGACTAAACACAAACAAGAATCAGACGAACCAGACAAACCAGAGAGAAACCCAGAATTTCAGAGCACAACCAGATTAGAAAGATGCCTGCCTGATTTTGGTAAGGCCATTTTTTGAGAGGGAATAAAGATGAATGAGACTAATCAAAACTTTCTCGAGAAAAATCTCGGGCAGCCATAAAAAGCTTTGTTGACTGGTTCACCTTGGGTCCCCAGTCCAAATTTCCAGGCAAAGAATAGGAAAAAACAAAATAATAGTTCAGAGAATTGTAGCCAAAACATTAAAGAAAATTAGACAATAACAGGAAAAGCTGTGACTTTCCTAACACATAAGTCTCCTATCCATTCTCAAATTCCAATAGCTGCAGCAACTGGCAGTTCAGATTGATTATGCTGAGATTTCTCTACTTCAATTTTAGCTGAGCTGCTAAGTTAGTTGACGAGGGCAGGGAGGGCACCATTGTCCATTTTCCTGAATCACCTACTCTTCAAGAGTATACTTAGGATTACATTCATTTGCCCAATGTTTCCCTTTCCTACAGCCTGGGCAGAGGTCTGGAGCTTTAAGACCCAACCACCCTTGAGGGAAAGGAAAAGACTGAAATCCAGGGGGAGCAGGGCAGTTTCTACAAAATGTTCTAAACTTCCACTTTGGAAACAAGAACCAAGGGCTTCCCTGATCTTTCTTTCTTTTTTTTTTTTATTATTTCATGCATTTATTACTTAAATAAGAACAATAAAAGTGGTACACAAAGCTAAATTATGTTATAAGAAAGAGTTTTGGAAAATTAGTAAAAAAATATTATATAATACCTGACAAAAAACCAATAAACCTGTTATTCATGATATCTCCATATTGCTTTTTTTCTTTTTTTAAATTATTATTAATTTTAATGGGGCAACATTGATAAAAACAGGGTACATATGTTCAGTGACAACATCTCCAGGTTATTTTGACATTTGATTATGTTGCATACCCATCACACAAAGTCAAATTGTATTTCTTCACCTTCTATTTGGTTTTCTTTGTGCCCCTTCCCTCCCCACCCCCCATAACCACCACCCTCTTGTCCATGTCTCTGAGTCTCATTTTTATGTCACACCTATGTATGGAATCATATACTTCTTAGTTTTTTCTGATTTACTTATTTCACTCAGTATAATGTTATTAAGGTCCATCCATGTTGTTGTAAATAATCCAATGTCATTATTTCTTATGGCTGAGTAGTATTCCATAGTACATATGTACCAAAGCTTTATAATCCACTTGTCCACTGACAAAAACTTGGGCTGTTTCCAGATCTTTGCTATTGTAAACAATGCTGTCATATACATGGGGGTACATTTCTCCTTTTGGAACAGTTCTATGGTGTTCTTAGGTTATATTCCTAAAAGTGGGATTGCTGGGTCAAATGGCAGTTCGATTTTTAATTTTTTGAGGAATCTCCATACTGTTTTCCACAGTGGCTGCACCACTCTGCATTCCCACCAGCAGTGCAGGAGGGTTCCCTTTTCTCCACATCCTCGCCAGCACTTATTCTGTGTTGTTTTCTTGATGAGCGCCATTCTGAGTGGTGTAAAGTGATATCTCATTGTGGTTTTAATTTGCATTTCTCTAATGATTAGTGATGTTGAGCATTTTTTCATATGCCTATTGGCCATCTGTATGTCCTCTTTGGAGAAGTGTCTATTCACTTCTTTTTCCCATTTTTTGATTGAATTGTTTATCTTCCTGGTGTTGAGTTTTACAAGTTCTTTATAAATTTTGGTTATTAACCCCTTATCAGACATAATGTCGAATATGTTCTCCCATAGTGTAGTCTGTCTTTTTATTCTGTTCTTATTGTCTTTAGCTGAGCAAAAGATTTTTAGTTTGCTATAGTCCCATTTTTTATCCTGTCTTTTATTTCATTTGCCTGTGGAGATAAATCAGCAAATATATTGCTGCCATAGACGTTGGTGAGCTTACTGCCTATGTTTTCTTCTAGAATGCTTATGGTTTCACAACTTACAATTAAGTTCTTTATCCATTTTGAGTTTATTTTTGTACATGGTGTAAGTTGGTGGTCTAGTTTCATTTTTATTGCAGGTAGCTGTTCAGTTTTCCCAACACCGTTTGTTAAAGAGACTGTCTTTACTCCACTGTATGCTTTTACCTCCTTTGTCAAATATCAATTGTCCATAGAGTGTGGATTTATTTCTGGGTTCTCTGTTCTATTCCATTGATCTATATGCCTGTTCTTATGCTAGTACCAAGCTGTTTTGAATACAGTGGCCTTGTAGTATAACTTGATATCAGGAAGTGTGATACCTCCCACTTTATTTTTCTTTTTCAAGATTGCTGAGGCTATTCGTGTCTTGGTTTGTTTTTTTTGTTTTGTTTTGTTTTGTTTTTTGGTTCCATATAAATTTTTGGAATATGTGTTCTATATCTTTGAAGTATGTCATTGGTATTTTAATTGGTATTGCATTGAATTTATAAATTGCTTTAGGTAATATAGACATTTTGATGATATTTATTCTTACTAACAATGAGCATGGTATATGCTTCCACTTATTTGTGTCTTTCTTGATTTCTTTTATCAATGTTTTATAATTTTCTGAGTACAAGTCTTTAACCTCCCTGGTTAAATTTATTCCTAGGTATTTTATTTATTTTGTTGCAATAGTGGAGGGGATTGTTTCCTTCATTTCTATTCCTGACAGTTCATTGTTCATGTATAAAAATGCCTCTGATTTTTGTGTATTAATTTTATATCCTGCCACCTTGCTAAATTTGTTTATTAGGTCCAGTAGTTTTTTGACTGAGACTGTAGGGTTTTCAATATACAGTATATCATCTGCAAATGATAGTTTTACTTCTTCTTTTCCAATTTGGATGCCTTTATTTCTTCTTCTTGTCTGATTGCTGTAGCTTAGACTTCCAGTACTATGGTGAATAAGAATGCTGAAAGGGGGCACCCCTGCCTTTTTTCTGATTTTAAGGGATTGCTTTCAATTTTTGTTCATTAATTATGATGTTGGCTGTGGGTTTGTCATAGATGGCCTTTATTATGCTGAGGTATGTTCCCTGTATTCCCACTTTGCTAAGAGTTTTGATCATGAAAGGATGCTGGATTTTATCAAATGCTTTTTCTGCATCTATTGAAATTATCATGTGATTTTTTTCCTTCCTTTTGTTTATGTGGTGAATCACATTAATTGATTAATAAATGTTGTACCAGCCTTGCCTCCCCAGAATACATCCCACTTGATCATGATGTATGACTTTTTTCATGTATTGCTGGATCTGGTTTGCTAGTATTTTGTTGAGGATTTTAGCATCTATATTTATCTGGGAAATTGGCCTGTAATTTTCTTTCCTTGTGTTGTCTTTGCCTGGTTTTGAAATCAGAATTATGCTCACCTTATAAAAGGAACTTGGAAATGTTTCTTCCTCTTGAATCTTTTGAAATAGCTTGGAAAGATAGAAGTTAGCTCTTCTTTGAATATTTGGTAGAATTCATTTGTGAAGCCATTGGGCCCAGAATTTTTTTTTGTTGGGAGTTTTTTGATAACTGTTTTTATCTCACTTGTTGTACTTGGTCTGTTTAGGTTTTCTCATTCTTCCAGATTAATTTTTGGATGATTATATGTTTCAAGGAGTTTGTCTATTTCATCTAGATTGTCTAATATTTTGGCATACAGTTCTTCATAGTATTTTCTCACAATATTTTGTATTTCTGTTGTGTCAGTGGTTATTTCTCCACTCTCATTTCTAATTTTATTTATTAGAGTCCTCTCTCTTTTTTTCTTGTTGAGTCTGGTAAAAGTTTCATTGATCTTGTTTACCTTTTCAAAGAACCAGCTCCTAGTTTCATTGATCCTCTGTATTGTTTCTTTAGCCTTTATGTCATTTATTTTCACTCTGATCTTTATTATTTTCTTTCTTCTACTACCTCTGGGCTTTACTTGCTGTTCTCTTAGATGCAGGGTCAAGTTGTTTATTTGAGCTTTTCTAGCTTCTTAAGGTATGCCTGTAATGCTATGGAATTCCCTCTCAGGACTGCTTTTGCTGTGTCCCATAAATTTTGAGTTGATGTATGCTCGTTATCATTCATTTCTAGAAATTTTTTTATTTCTTCTTTGATCTCATTGTTAATCCATTCGTTATTTAATAACATGCTATTTAGTTTCCAAGTGTTTGAGTATTTTTCAGTTTTTCTGTTGTAGTTGATTTTTAGTTTCATACTATTGTAATCAGAGAAAATGCTTGATATAATTTCAATCTTTTTAAATTTGTTGAGACCACTTTTGTGCCCTAACATGTAGTCTATCCTAGAGAATGTACCATGAGCACTTGAAAAGAATGTATATTCTGCTGCTTTAGGATGAAAGGTTCTGAGATATCTATTAAATTCAGTTGACCTAGTGTGTCCTTTAAGTCTGCTGTTTCTTTGTTAATTTTCTTTCTTGAGGATCTATCTAGTGATGTTAGTGGGGTATTGAATTCCCCTACTATTATAATATTTCTGTTGATCTCACCCTTTATATCCATCAAAGTCTGCTTTATATATTTAGGTGCTCCTATACTAGGTGTGTAGATATTTATAATGGTTATATCTTCCTGATGGATTGCTCTCTTTATCATTATGTAGTGACCTTCTTTATCTCTTACTATAGCCTTTGTTTTAAAGTCTATTTTTGTCTGACCAGGCAGTGGTGCAGTAGATAGAGCATCGCACTGGGATGCAGAGGACCCAGGTTTGGGACCCCGAGGTCGCCAGCTTGAGCCTGGGCTCATCTGGTTTGAGCAAAAGCTCACTAGCTTGAACCCAAGGTCTCTGGCTTCAGCAAGGGGTTACTTGGTCTCCTGAAGGCCCATGGTCAAGGCACATATGAGAAAGCAATCAATGACCAACTAAGGTGTTGCAATGAAAAACTGATAATTGATGCTTCTCATCTCTCTTCATTCCTGTCTGTCTGCCCCTATCTATCCCTCTCTCTGACTCTCTCTCTCTCTCTGTCTATGCAGAAAAAAAGGTTCATTTGTCTGATATAAGTATTGCTACCCTAGCTTTTTTTCATTTCTATTTGCATGAATTATTTTTTCCATTCTTTTACCTTAATTCTATGTGCATCTTTTGTTTTAAGGTGTGTCTTTTGTTTACAGCATATGTATGGGTCCTGTTTTCTTATCCACACAGCTACCCTATGTCTAGATCGGATCATTTAATCCATTTACATTTAAAGTTATTATTGATATGTAGTTGTTTATTGCCATTTTATTCTTTAAAGCTGTAATTCTGCTATATTTTTCCCCTTTGATCTGTTTTCAACAGACCCCTTAGCATTTCTTGCAGCATTGTTTTGATTGTAGTGAATTTCTTGAGTTCTTTTTTTTTTTTTTTTTAATCTGGGAAGCTTTTTATCTCTCCTTCAATTTTAAATGATATCCTTGCTAGATAAAGTAGTCTTGGTTGTAGGCTCTTCTTCTGCATTACTTTGAATATTTCTTGCCATTCCCTTCTTGCCTCAAGTGTTTCTGTTGAGAAGTCAGATTTCATCCTATGGGTGCTCCTTTGTAGGTGATAGCCTTTTTCTGTCTAGCAGCTTTTAATATTTTCTCTTTATCACTTAGCTTTGGTATTTTAATTATAATGTGTCTTGGTGTAGATCTCTTTGGGTTTCTCTTTAATGGAGTTCTCTGTGATTCTTTAACTTGTGAGACATTTTTCTGAATTAATTTAGGGAAGTTTTCAGCTATGATATGTTTGAACAAAGTCTCTATCCCTTGTTCTTTCTCTTCTTCTTCAGGAACCCCTATGATGTGGATGTTATTTCTCTTCATGTTGTCACAGAGCTCTCTTAGAGTTTCCTCAGACGTTTTGAGTCTCTTTTCTTTTTTCTGCTCTGCTTCCATGCCTTCATTTATTATGTCCTCTAACATGCTGATTTGATCTTCAACTTCATCCATCCTGCTTTTAATTCCTTCCATTGTGGTCTTTATTTCTGATATTGTAGTTGTAATTTCTGACTGATTCTTTTTTATTATTTCAATGTCTTTTTTTATATTGTCTATGTCTTTATTTAGGTGTTTGTAATGATCATCTATTGTTGTTCTAAGATCTTTGAACATCTAACAATTGTTATTTTAAACTCTGCATCTGGTAATTTGGTTATATCTGACTCATTCAGTTCCTTTTCTGAGGATTTCTCTTGATTCATTTGTGTTACATTTCTCTGCCTTCCCATTTTGTCTTTGTATAAGAAGGTTTTGGCCTCTGGAGTCCAATGGGTGTGGCCTCTGTGTTCCCTAGGTGTGGTCTGTCTGCAAGCCTGCCACCCCCTCTGCCTCTGCTGCCTAGGGCATTCGGGTATGGGTGTTGCCAGTGCCAGCCCGCTGGGGCTTTCACTGCAGTTTCTGCCTCTACTCCATGGGAGGGGCTGTGATCACATACCTGGGTCTATAAGCCTCAGCACCCTCAGCCTTTGCCGTGCCCCCATGGGTGGGGTTATGTGCTGTGCCCAGGCCACAAGCCTCAGCATCACAGGCAGGGGTGAGCACCTTTGCTTAGCTGCGAGGCTCTGCCTGTTTCCAGGCTTTCACCCTACTCTCACAAATGAGTCTGCTTGGGTGGACTGCAAGCCTCAGCTCTGCAGGCCAGGTGGGGCTGCTCACCCGCGCTCAGTCATGGGACTCTGCCTGTTTTGGGCTTTCACCGCACCCTGGCTGGAGAAGCCGGCTCGTGTGTCGGGCAGCAAGCCTTGGTTCTACGGACCAGGTGAGGCTGTGTGCCAGCGCTCTTGCTCAGCAGTGGGTCTCCACCTTTTCCAGGGCTCCCGCCCTTCCCCCACAGATGGGATTGCAGGCGGGCCCGCAGCTGGTCCAGACCACTTTCGTGCATCTCCTTCGCCCTGCCAGGCAAGACTAAGCTCACGCCCAGACCTCAGTCATGGCCAGCCGGCTTCTGCCCCTGCCAATGGAACCACACTTCCATGTTCCATTGCCACCTGCCCTCCAGCAAGCCCTTAGCCCATATGGGTGGGGGCGCTGCAGCTCAGACCCTAACACTCAATATTGTAGTCTCAAAAGCTCCCTCCTTCTAAGCAACTCTGCTCTGAGTGTCATGGGAGAGTTTAGTTGGCTGGTGTTCTGCTTCCCCTTGCTGGTATTGCTGTTTCCAGGGGAAGTATTCACTTCAGATTTGAGGAGTGACTCAGCCCAGGGGTTAAGGTGGCTACCCCTCAAAGTGTTTCTCCCTGTGCCTCTTATATTACACTCTCTTCCTGCTGCTCTGGTCCTCTCCTCTCTCCCCATCCCCCAGAGCCCTGGGTGGGTGGTTGTGAGAGAAGTTTTCTGTGCAGTTCCTTTAAGAAGAATCCTGGTTCTGAGAAATCTGTCTCACAAACAGTTTCCTGACTTGTTTCACAGCTAAATACTGTCCATATGCCTCTTCTAGGCTCTGGGAATGCAGGCTGGGGATTTGTTGCTGGGGCTCAGGACCCTCCCCTCTTCACTAGACTCACTTCCTGTCATGTGAGTCTCTCCAGGCTGCTGTTTTCTTCAGGGAGCTGGGCAGCCCTCTCCATGTTTCTGCTTTTCCTACCAGTCTGTGTGGTTTCTTCAGTGTTCCTTGGTTGAAGAATCCTCTTAGTTTAGTCCAAAGTTGGTTTTTCTAATGATGGTTCTTAAAATTAAGTTGTAATCCATTTTGGTTCTGGGAGGTGGAAGTTGGTACATCTGCCTACTCTATCGCCATCTTGCTGCTCGTTTTAAAATATTTTGATATAACCTCCACACAAAAGTTAGAAGATCTAAAAGCTGCCATTTAGATCAGCAACATGCCACCAACTTTGAAGTAACCAGGCCATGAGGCAGAGGAGCCTCCATATTGCCATTTCCCTGATTTTTCTTCTTTTGTTTGTTCTGCCTTTTATCAAAATATTGTCCTGGAAGTCTCCCCTGAAACACTGAGGCAATAGTCATACCTTGAATATATGAAGGCCCAATATCAGCATATATTCTGATATAATCCCCTATATCTCAAGTCTGATCTAAAGCTAGGACAGGTGCTCAAACAAATGAAAGAACATGCCTGCTCTGCCTGAGATTGTAGGCACTGGGTGCTCACCTAGGCCAGTGGGACAGGGTCTGTCTGCATTGCCAGCTCCACCTGAAATTGCATGCCCTGGGTGCATGCACAGGCCAGTGAGCTTCACCTGAAATCCCAGGCCCTGGGCACTTGTACAGGCTGGTATGAGCATCTGTCTGCATTGCAGGTTCCACCTGAGATCATAGGTGCTGGGCCACACAGGGGCTGGTGTGGGTGTCTGCCTGCATTGCTGGGATCTCGTGAGCTGGGCACACACACAGTTTATAGCCAGCTCCCAAACAGCACACAAGTAGCTTGTGGAAATTGGACCACGGGGTGCTGAGGCATGCTAGGCCTGCTTGCCTGCTGGCCCACAGAGTTTTGCCTGCATGTGTAGCAGAGGTGCACTTCATTTGCAATCTGCCCCTGCCCTTTCTTCTCCTGCTCAAGTCTCCCTAGGGGGCACAGCCACTGCCCTGCCCAGAACCATGCTCTGAGTGGTACTGGAGGAAAGACCTGGCTGCACATTACACCACTTGCTGTGCAAACAGCGGCTGTAGTGGATCCCCAAGCCTACTTCTCCAAGCCTATATAGCTCCTGTGAGAGGTAGAGGGACATAAGAGAGGCACCTGAAGAACTGAGAATGCCATTGCTACAGCTATAAAATTGCAAAGCCTTAACAACAAGCCCCACTTACCAATGCATCTGTGGGCCCAGTCTATGTCATTACCCCAGAAATGCATCAGCAGAACTCAGCCCAAGAGCCCCAGAGAGGAAAAAATGGTAGTACAGCACCACCAGCGAAAAAAAACAAGAAAAAGTTACCTCTCAAAACTGATTAAAAATATATATATTTTTAGGCCCTTGCTGGTTGGCTCAGTGGTAGAGCGTCAGCCTGGTGTTCAGGAGTCCTAGGTTCAATTCCCAGCCAGGGCACACATGAGAAGTGCCCATCTGCTTCTCCACCCCTCCCCCTCTCCTTCCTCTCTGTCTCTCTCTTCCCCTCCTGCAGCCGATGCTCCACTGGAGCAAAAGATGGCCCGGGCACTGGGGATGGCTCCTTGGCCTCTACCCCAGGTGCTAGAGTGGCTCTGGTCGCGACAGAGCGATGCCCTGGATGGGCAGAGCATCGCCCCCTGGTGGGCGTGCTGGGTGGATCCTAGTCGGGCACATGCGGGAGTCTGACTGCCTCCCGGTTTCCAGCTTCAGAAAAATACAAAAATATATATATTTTTTTTAAATGCTCTTTCTCATTTTTTCTTCTTTTACTTTTTTCTTTTTTTCTCTTTCTTTCCATTTGAACTTCATTATCCATAGTTGTTATATTTTTTCTTCTTGTTTTTTTGTTAGGGTTTTATTTCTGAAAACTTTACTTCTTTCTTTTTCTTTTTCTGTTTTTCTCTTTTTTTCTTTTTTCTCTCTTCCCTTTTCTTCTTTATTTTTTCTTTCTTTTTTTTTTGCTCTCATCTGAACATCATTTCTCATCAAATTATTATACTTTAAACTCATACTTTTCTTTGTAGCATTTTGCTTGTTTTTTATGTCATTTTTTCTCTTTTTAAATTTTTCCTTAGTCTTTGCTCCTTGGTCAATGTAGTTTTTGTTCCAGTTATTATTATTTATAGAATTTTTATTTTTTCACTGTATTTTTTCTATTTTTATTTTTTTAATTATCTCTTGTTAGTGTTATTAACAATACCACTCTCAAATTCCATCAAGAAAAAGAAAACAAGTATCATTGGATACAAAAGACAGAGATGTAGCTCAGATAGATGATGAAATATCTCTAGACAAAGATATTAATTACTTGGAAACCTTGGAGCTAAATGACAGAGAATTCGAAATTGAAGTTCTAAAAATACTCAATGAGATACAAAAAAATACCAAAAGGCAAATTAGTGAGCTCAAAAAATAATTTAATGAGCAAATAGAGTACTTCACCAAAAAAATTGAAAGTGTAAAAAGGAACCAAACAGAGACAAAATACTCAATAAATTAACTGAAAAATGAAGTAATGAGCTTAGCTAATAAAACAGGCCAGATAGAGGAGAGAATCAGTGACATTGAAGATAGGCAACTAGAGATACTACAGAGAGAAGAAGAGAGCGTCTCATGAATTTAAAAAAATAAAAAAGCCCTACAAGAATTGCCTGACTCCATCAGAAAAACCAATATAAGAATAATGGGTACATCTGAAGGAGGGGAGAGGGAAAAAGGAATGGTGAACATAGTCAAACAAATAATTGATGAGAACTTCCCAAGCTTGTGGAAAGAGTTAGAGCCTCGAATCTAAAAAACAAAGAGAATACTGAGTTACCTTAACCCAAACAGGCTTACTCCAAGGCACATTGTCATGAAATTATCACAAATCAATAACAAAGAAAAAGTCTTCAAGGCAGCCAGGGAAAAGAAGAATAAAACATATAAAGGAAGGCCCATTAAGCTATCATCAGATTTCTCAGCAGAAACTCTACAAGCCAGAAGAGAGTGAACACCAACATTTAAAGTACTGAAAGAAAGGAACTACCAGCCAAGAATACTATGTCCATCAAAGCTATATTTCAAATTTTAAGGAGAAATAAAAGCATTCACAGATAGAGAGAAGATGAGGGAATTTATCACCAGAAAACCCCACTTCGGAAAATATCAATACTAAAGGTGGTTTCCAACCAGATACAAAAAACAAAACAAAACAAAACTACAAGTAGAAGCTCCAAAAAGATCAAATAAAAACAAGGATAATCTGTGACAACAAAAACAAAAAAGGGCAGAGGAAAAAGATTAGCAGTAGCAAAGGAGGATGGAATGCAGAAGCACTCATGAGATAATGGACTATAATGAATATGTCATATATTTTTAAATTATCTAATGGTAACCACACCTGAAAATGCCACTACTGAAACACATAGCTTAAAAAAGAGGATGAGAGAAAAGAAGTATGGAATACTACTAAGCAAAAGCAAAGGACAGAAAAACAAAAGAGAAGAACCAAACAAAAAACAGAGCTATCAGAAAGCAATATATAAAATGGCAATAGGAAACCCTCAAGTGTCAATAATTACATTAAATGTAAATGGATTAAATTTACCAATAAAAAGGCACAGAGTAGCAGAATTAAATCAAAAAACAAAACCCAACTGTATGCTGCCTTCAATAAACACATTTAAGCTACAAGGATAAAAATAGATTCAAAGTGAAAGGTTGGAAAATAATTCTACAAGCAAATAATATCCAAAGAAAAGCAGCAGGTGTAGCCATATTCATATCTAACAATGCTGACTACAAGACAAGAAAGTTAACCAACCAGAGACAATGATGATCATTTTATATTGATTAAGGGGACATTGAATCAAGAAGAGATAACACTCCTTAATATATATGTACCAAACCAGAGAGCACCGAAATATATGACATCTACAAACAGTTCTAAAAATAAAAACTGACAGAAATTCAATCATACTTAGAGATCTCAATATACCACAGAACATTCTAGATAGTTCATTCAAACAGAAAATCAATAAAGAAATAATAACATTAAATGAAACACTAGAACAATAGAATATGATAGACATCTACAGGACATTTCACCCCAAAATGTCAGAGTATACATTTTTTTCTTTAGTGTACATAAAACATTCTCAATAATAGACCATATGTTGAACCACAAAACTAACAGCAACAAATTCAGAAAGATTGAAATTATACCAAGCATATTCTCTGACCATAAGACTTTCAAACTAGAATTCAACTGCAAAAAAGAAGTAAACAAACTCACAAAAATGTGGAAATTAAATAACATACTTTTAAAAAATGACTGGGTCAAAGAAGAAATAAAAGCAAAGATCAAAAGATATATACAGACAAACAAAAATGACAACACAACATATCATAATCTCCAGAATGCAACAAAAACAGTAATAAAAGGAAAGTTCATATCATTACAAGCTTATATCAAAAAACAAGAGAAAGGGCCCTGGCCAGTTGGCTCAGTGGTAGAGTGTCGGCCTGGCATGCGGAAGTCCCGGGTTCGATTTCCGGCCAGGGCACACAGGGGAAGCACCCATCTGATTCTCCATCACCCCCTCCTTCCTCTCTGTCTCTCTCTTCCCCTCCCGCACCTGAGGCTCCATTGGAGCAAAAAGATGGCCCGGGCACTGGGGATGGCTTCTTGGCCTCTGCCCCAGGTGCTAGAGTGTCTCTGGTTGTGACAGAGCGACGCCCCGGATGGGCAGAACATTGCCCCCTGGTGGGCATGCCAGGTGGATCCCGGTCGGGCGCATGTGGGAGTTTGTCTGACTGCCTCCCCGTTTCCAGCTTCAGAAAATTTAAAAAAAAAAAACAAAAAAAAAAACAACAAGAGAAAGCCCAAGTAAACAACTTAACATCACATCTTAAGGAACTAAAAAAGAAAAAAAAAAAAAAAGAACAAAGGCAACCCAAAATCAACAGAAAGAATATAATAATAATTAGAACAGAAATAAATGAAATAGAGAATAGGAAAACTATAGAAAATATCAATACAACAAAGAGCTAGTTCTTTGAAAAAGTCAACAAAATTGATAAATCCCTGGCAAGACTCTCTAAGGAAAAAAGAGAAAGGACTCATATAAACAAAATGAAAGAGGAGAAATTACCACAGATATCATAGATATACAAGAAATTATTATAGAATACTATGAAAAACTATATCCCACCAAATTTAACAAATTAAGTTACTTCTAAGTAACCCATTCATCAAATGGAATTACAATAAAAATAGAAAATATTTTGAAAATAACAGTAATAAAAATGCAACATATCAAATTTTGTGAGATATAGCTATAGCAATCCTCAGATGAAAATTTAATGAATTAAGTATCTATCTCAACAAGCTAGAAAAAAAAAAAGGCAAAATTAGGGAAATAACATAAAATCAGAAATTAATGAAATAGAAAATAGACACAAAACAAAGAAAGTCAATTGTTGGTCAAATAAGTTTGTAAATATGATGTATATGTTTGCTTGCTTATAGTTTGCATTGGGTGTGGGGGACAGGCTGTAAGCAGGCAGGGACATTATAACCTAAGGCTTAGTTTTAAGACTAAGCTTTTCCCACACCCTTGACTATTGCATGATGTGGGGTAGTTCACTCTCATGAGGAATCCTATTATGCCTCAGATAAGTGACTTTGTATCAGAAACTTTCTTGCTTTTATATTGGATTAAAGATTTTGATTTCTACACTATAAAATGGGGCAGAGGAGCCCATGCTGGAGGAGAGCAGAGAAAGACCACGTGGAGGAGAGAGAAGCAGCCAAGATGGTAGAGTGTTGAAGGAGAAGCCAGTTTGTGCAGAGAGAAGGAGATGGGGAGCAGAGGTGAATAAGGCTGGTGAGGTACAACCTTTGATTCTAGGAAACTCGGATGAGTCAGTGGCTTTAGGAGCCCTGAATGGAAAGAAAAGTGTTTTCCCACTGTGTGTATTTCTTGCCTGCCAGGTGTAAGCTAGGATTAAAGGTGATGGCACACCAGTTCTTGGCTCTGTTGTTTCATTACCATCTGTACAAATCAATGCAAACCGGCATGGGCCAGGCAGCTGTGATGGTGGCCATGGCTACTGGCCTTACATTTGGTGTAGTCTATGGCAGGATTTGTTACAGATCGGTATGGAGCCACCACCACCTTTGAGTGGTGGAGTAGAAGACTGGCTGCTGTTATGGTTCCCCATGGCTGTTCTTTTGGGGCCGTAGGCTGGCTGACTTTTACAGCCATGTGAGAGCAAATTGAGAGCTCTGTGGAAGAGGCTGCTTGGAACCTGCAAACTGAGCAGTAGGAGGAGCTGGAGCAAATGTGGGAGAAAGAGATGCTGACCCTGGAGCTGGAGCAAGCACTGGAGAAGGAAGCTGACCAGGATCATGATATTCACTTGGAAATGGAGCAGCCACTGGAGAGGAATCACAGGTTCATAAGTTGCAGATTGCCCTGGACATTGTGGAGAGCCAGCAGTGGCGGGAGGCTGGGGCTGAGGCTGGAGCTGGAGCTGCAAGGCTCATAGAGCAGAAGGTGGCAGTGGCCCGGGGCTCGAGCCCAGCAGCGGGAGCTGGTGTTTTCAGTTTCTGTTTGGAGGATGAGGAGAATCAGGCTGGAGTTGCAATCCACAGTCTCCAGAGGATGAGAGTTCAGCAGCAAAGAGTACCTGCTATGCCCCTGGTAGGTCTGCGATTTGGGGACATAGGGGTGAATGCCATCATGCTCCCCAGAGAAGAGATGGAAATGCTGACTGCCATTGCCATGTGCTCCTCCTTGGGACAGTGTAAGACCTGCCAGGACGGTAGGGATGAGGGGGTGGCTGAGGCCCCATGTGCTTGGACTGATTCCTGGACTACAACCAGAGTGGGCACTGGTTCCTTTGTTGGATGGACTTATGGATTTTGGACAATGTGAAATACTCTAATGGGGGTAGGGGGCAGCATTCTGGAGTCCCTCTCCCTGCCCCAGGAAGCTTTTCAAACAGCTTGAAAGGAGGCCAAGGACATTTTGTGCTTTTGGCAAAGTGCTCAGAGACTGGTAAAATGTACCTTTGTAATTGTTGAAATTGTATGATTTGTCGTGTTGTTGTAATTTGTGTAATGTGCCTAATTTCCTTGTTTAGGAATACCTGTGCTTTAGATTGTGAAGTGAGCAAAAGGGGTGGAATGTTGGTCAAATAAGTTTGTAAATATAATGTATATGTTTGCTCGCTTATAGTTTGCATTGGGTGTGGGGGACAGGCTGTAAGCAGGCAGGGTCATTATAGCCTAAGTCTTAGTTTTAAGACTAAGCTTTTCCTCACACCCTTGACTGTTGCATGATGTGGGGTGGTGCACTCTCATGAGGAATCCCATTATACAAATATTGATCGACATACAACCTATGCAACTTACAACCATTTGACTTTATGACCACAATCACTAGCCATGACTGCTTCACATCTGACAGTGCAAGCATTGCCCAGCTGGGCATACAATAGTACGGACCAGCTTCCGGCAGCACTACCATCTTTGCGTGCACCATTTCAACTGTTATCCCAAACTCAGTATAGCAATTTGTGTTTTGTGTCTTGGATATTTTTCATCAAAACCCTCCCAAGATATCTACCAAGAGGAAATTGCCTTTGCGAATATTAAAAACCAGTTGTACTGGTAATGCAGTGTTTTACTTAAACCTGGTGAATGTAAAAAATAAGAAACAAAATGGTGTAGAGATTATACAAATGGATTAAAATGAACAAAGAAAATTATATATAACAATAATGAAAGAAAATCGATAAAATATGACTTAAAGATTTTTATAACATCATTTCACAGTACTGTACATATAGCCTACTCAACCTATGACCAAATCATGTTATGACTGGTCTTTTGGAACCAATCATGGTCGTAAGTCGAGCACTAGCTGTACTTCAGATAAGTGACTTTGTATCAGAAATTTTCTTGTTTGTATATTGAATTAAAGGTTTTGATTTCTACACTATAAAATGGGGCAGAGGAGCCCATGCTGGAAGAGAGCAGAGAAAGGCCATGTGGAGGAGAGGAAAAG
This sequence comes from Saccopteryx leptura, assembly GCF_036850995.1. Classification (NCBI taxonomy): domain Eukaryota; kingdom Metazoa; phylum Chordata; class Mammalia; order Chiroptera; family Emballonuridae; genus Saccopteryx; species Saccopteryx leptura. The sequence continues at coordinate 284,558,971 of NC_089504.1, forward strand.
CAGCCAAAATGGCTGAGTGCTGAAGGAGAAGCCATCTTGTGCAGAGAGAAAGAAATGAGTGTTGGGCAGATAAAATATATTATGCTCACTTTGTTAAAGATGGTGCTGCCCACGTGGAAGCCCGTTGCCCAGGTAATAATATTAGTTGCCCTTCTTGCTTGGGATGGGCATGATTATATTAATATGTGTTGGGGTAGGGTTTTCACGCCAAAAGGTTTTAAAAGGAAGAGAGATCACATTGTTCCAGGGATGGAAGAGTGATTATGTTCTAGGAGGAGCCCATGCTGGAGGAGAGCAGAGAAAGGCCATGTGGAGGAGAGGAGAAGCAGCCAAGATGGCGGAGTGTTGAAGGAGAAGCCAGTTTGTGCAGAGTTTGTGCAGAGAGAAGGAGATGGGAAACAGAGGTGAATAGGCTGGTGAGGTACAAAGCTTTGATCCTAGGAAAACTTAGATAAGTCAGTGGCTTTAGGGAGCCCTGAACGAAAGGGAAGTGTTTTCCCACTGTGTGTATTTCTTGCCCGCCAGGTGCAAGATAGGATTAAATGTAATGGCCCACCAGTTCTTGGCTCCGTTGTTTCATTACCGTCTGTCCAAATCAAATGCAAACCTGCATGGGCCAGGCAGCTGTGATGGTGGCCGCAGCTACCGGCCTTACATCAATGAAGCCAAAAGAAGCTTTTTAAAAAAGATTTCTAAAATTTATAGAACAATCAAGAAAGAAAGAGCAAGAGAAAAAACAGAAATGTCTAATATCAGAAATGACATAGGCAACATCACTATTGATGCTATGCACATTAAAGGAACAATGTGAAAATATCATGAATAACTTTATGCCAATAAATTTAAAGACCTGGGTGAAACAGGCAACTTTTTAGAAAAACACAACTTATATAAATTGGCACAAGAAGAGAGAGAATTTTTGAACAATCCCATATCTTTTAATGAAATTAAATTCATAACAAAACATTCCAACAGAAAAACAGATGGCTACACTGGTAAATGCTACCAAATTTTAAGGAAAAAGATGAAAATTCTACAGAAATATCTTTTAGAGAAGGCAGTATAAGCTTGATACCAAAACCATTAAAAACATTACAAAAAAATGGAGATATGTGGAAATAGTTCTAAATGGACTATTAACAAATCAAATACAGTGTTATATGAGAACTATACACAACATTGTCATGTGAGTTTATTCCAGAAAGATATAGTTGGCTTAACTTTTTTTTTTTTTACAGAGACAGAGAGAGAGTCAGAGAGAGGGATAGATAGGGACAAACAGGCAGGAACAGAGAGAGATGAGAAGCATCAATCATTAGTTTTTTGTTGTGACACCTTAGTTGTTCATTGATTGCTTTCTCATATGTGCTTTGACCTTGGGGCTACAGCAGATGGAGTAACCCCTTAATCAAGCCAGCGACCTTGGGTCAAAGCTGGTGAGCTTTGCTCAAACCAGATGAGCCTGCACTCAAGCTGGAGACCTCAGGTTCTCAAACCTGGGTCCTCCATATCCTAGTTCGACGCTCCATCCACTGCACCACCGCCTGGTCAGGCTGGCTTAACATTTTAAAAAATCATTCAATATTATGTTGATAATATGATCATTTTAAAAGATACAAAAAAAAAAGCATTCTATAAAATTAACATCCATTTATAATTTTAAGAAAACCCTCTTAGTTGACTAGTAATATAAGAAACTTCCTCAGTTTGATAAAATTATTGTTGGGCAGATAAAATATATTATGCTCACTTTGTTAAAGATGGCGCTGCCCATGAGGAGGCTGTCGCCCAGGTGATATTAATGTGTGTTGGGGGTGGGCTAAAGGCAGGCAGAATCCTTGTAGCCTTGGGTTTGGTTTTGGGATTAAGCTTTTCCCACCTTTTTTGATGTGGAGCAGTACAATCCAATCATGCCTCAGAGAAGTGACTTTGTATCAGAGACTTCCCTATTTTGTATATTGGATTAAAGGTTTTGAATCTACACTATAAAATGGGGGCAGAACGGGAGCTTGCTCTCTTGGTTCCTGGGATGATTAGCATGAGAGAGCAGAGGGAGCAGAGCAGAGAGCAGCGGAAAGAGGCCATGTGGCCAGGGGAAGCAGCCAAGATGGCAGAGTGCTGAGTGAGATGCCAGTTTGTGTGCAGTTTATGCAGGGAGAAGGAAGGAGATGGGGAACTGAGGAGAATAAGGCTGGTGAGCTAGAAACCTTTGATTCTAGGAAACTCGGATAAGTCAGTGGCTTTGTGAGCACTGAATGTGAGTGGGTTTTGGAGCCCAGTGTGTATTTTTACTTGCCCGCCGGGTACAAGCTAGGATTAAAGAAAATGGCCTATCAGTTTTTGGCTCCATTGTTTCTTTACCGACTGTCCGAATCCAATGCGAACCTACATGGGCCGGGCTGCTGTGTTGGCAGCCCTGGCTACTGGCTTTACAATTATTTAACAAAAATCCATAAATAACATCACATTTAATGGTGAAATAGTGAATGCATCCTTGAAGACAAGGATATCTGTTATCACCACTTCTACTCAGCATGGCATTGGAGAGATAGCCAGTATAATAAGAAAAGAAAAAATTGGAAAGGGAATAGTAAAACTATTTTAATTCATAAATAACATAATTGTATACAAAGAATAGCCAAGGAATCTACAAACTACTGTGTTGGTCAAATGAGTTTGTAAATATGATATATATGTTTGCTCACTTGTGACTTATATTGGGTGTGGGGGACAGGCTATAGGCAGGCCAGGTCGTTGTAGCCTGAGGTTTGGTTTTGGGACTAGGCTTTTCCCCACACCCTTGACTGATTGTATGATCTGGGTGGTGCACTCTCATGGGGAATCCAGTTATGCCTTGGATAAGAGCCTTCCTTGTTTGTATATTGGATTGAGAGATTTTGGTTTTCTACACTGTAAAGTGGGACAGACCAGGAGCTTGGACACACAGTTCCTGCTATCACAATTGCAGGGGCTTCCCTGATCCCTTGCCCTTCATGGGAAGAGCTGGTTTTCTGCTTTTCCCTTGTCTTCTTTTGTGGTTTGCCTGTCTTGGTGAGACACCAATAAATAGGATGGCCCCCCCATCCTCTGACTCCGCTATTTCTTTATCGTCTGCCCAAATCCAATGGGAACCTGCATGTGAATGGCCATGATGGTGGCTCCTGGCCTTACAACTGGCGTAGTCGGCAGGATACAGAGATTGGTATGGAGCCACCACCCTTGATGGGTGGGATAGAGTACTGGCTGCTGCTCTGGCTCCCCATGGCTGTCCTTTTAGGGGCCATGGGCTACATGTTTTTTACTCAAGAGGAAACTGCCCGAGGTCAAAAGCTTCAGTGTGAATTGCAAATAGAACGGCAGAAAAGGCTGGAATTGGAGCGAGCACTGGAGAAGGAATTACGTGTTCGAGAGTTGCAGTTTACCCTGGAAGCTGAACATCTTCACCGGCAGTTGTTGGAGAAACAACTGCGGATTCAAGAGCTCGAGTCTCAGCTTCTGGCCAAAAGCCAGCAGCCACAGGAGCCTAAACGGTCACCAAAGGAGCAGCAGCATCCGTGCCGGTGGATTGGCTTTGAGTCAGCGGGAGCAGGCGCTTGCGACTCCTCTTCTGAGGATGAGAAGGCTCAGGCTGAAGCTGCCATACGCACACTGAGAGCCCGACCAGTTGTCGCCAAGAAGGTAAAAACCCAGCAACAAAGAGTCCCTCAGGGGCAGCCACAGCCTCCTCTCCAGGTAATGGAACACTCTGTGGTCCGGCCCTATACCCAGGCAGAGCTGATGGAGTTGGGGGCACAATTTAGGCAGAAACCTACTGAATCCCTGGTAGCCTGGTTACTACGATTATGGGATATAGGGGTGGATGGCATCATGCTCTCCGGAACAGAGATGGAGAAATTGGCCGCCATTACCACACACTCTTCCTTGAGGCAGCGTCTTCAGAACTGCCATGGCAACCCAGGAGACCATACCCTATTAGAATGGGTGATGGCTGCCATTCATATGGTCTGGCAGAATGCTGGAGAACTGTCGGGGGCAATGAGTCGGTGGCAGTGCTACAGTGAGTTAGTAAAGGTCCTTCAAGAACTAGGTATGAAGAATGCTGTTTTCAACCCTGGGTCTCGTGGGCCAGACGAGGAAGTGTTTACAGCCAAAATGAGGGAATTTGTCCTTGCTAGCGCCCCGCCAGCCCTTTTTGGGTCACTTGTGGCTATCTTGGGCCCCTATGTGGGGCAGCCCATCAATGCAGTTACACAGATGGTAGCAGATTTGGGAGAGCTGGAGGCCGCTCGGGATCATAAAACAGTGAGGGCTGCTGCCTATGTTTCCCCCCCAACTAACAAGGGAAACGGGCCTGTAAAAGTTACCCGAACGCAGATGTGGGTAGACTTGATTGCGGCTGGAGCAGATAAGGGGAAATTGGATGGCCAATCTAATAAAATTCTTTTGGAGCTTTGGCGGCAGCTTAAACCAGAACAGAAGTTCCAGCCACTGAGACGAAAGGCCCCAGCAGCTACCAATAAAACGTTTGGTGCACGCACAGCTCGGTTACAACATTATATGATAGAGACGGCTGAGGGAGAGGGGAACTCCCAAAACCCATTGTACCAGTTTGAATAGGAAAAAGGCCGAGGGACCTGTCTAACGGGGATGGGCGGGGACCGGAGGCCACATGTGGAACTGGCTATCCACTGGTCCCCTTCCAATGTACAACAGGTGTTGGCCTTGGTGGATACAGGTGCAGAATGTTCCCTTCTCTATGGAAACCCAGAGCGGTTTGCTGGGACCCCAATGGTCATTGACGGTTATGGGGGCCAAACTGTTCAAGTGAAGCCAATAACTATTCCATTGGGGATAGGGAGACTGCCTCCTAAGCCATATAAGGTGTATGTATCTCCTATTCCTGAATATATTTTGGGGGTAGATGTCTTGCAAGGACTGTGGTTGGAAACTACAGCTGGGGAGTTCCGGCTGCAGATCAGGGTTGTGAAGGCAGTATTGCGGGGACATGCATCACATTCCCCTTTGCAATTACCCGTCCCTCGGCATGTGACTAACACCAAGCAGTACCGCCTGCCAGGTGGTTATGAAGAAGTCACAGGGACAATCCTTGAACTAGAAAAGGTGGGGATCATCCGGCCAGCACACAGTCCTTACAACTCCCCAGTATGGCCTGTGCGCAAAGCAGATGGAACCTGGAGAATGACAGTAGATTACAGGGAACTTAATAAAGTTGTTCCCCCTTTGCATGCTGCTGTTCCCTCGATAGCTAACATGATGGATCAGCTAAGCCATGAGTTGGGGACATACCACTTTGTGGCAGACTTGGCCAATGCTTTTTTCTCTATTGATATAGCTGCAGAGAGTCAAGACCAATTTGCCTTCAGTTGAGAAGGGAGACAATGGACCTTTACAGTGTTACCCCAGGGCTATTTGCATAGCCCCACCTTGTGCCATGGGCTGGTGGCTGCTGACCTGGCTAAATGGAAACAGCCAGAGGTAGTCTGCATGTACCATTATATTGATGATATTATGCTAACTAGTGATTCTCTTTCAGAATTGGAGCAAGCAGTCCCTACCCTGCTATCCCATTTGAAAGCATGTGGCTGGTCAGTTAACGAGAACAAATTACAAGGACCTGGGTTATCTGTTAAATTCTTGGGAGTTGTCTGGTCGGGTAAGACAAAAGTTATCCCTGACGCAGTTATAGATAAGATTCAAGCATACCCCGTGCCCACTACGGTAAAGCAGTTACAGGAATTCTTAGGTTTGTTGGGGTATTGGCGAGCATTTATACCGCATTTGGCTCAGTTATTACGCTCCTTGTACAACCTTATTCGAAAGGGGGTTTGCTGGGATTGGACTGAGCAGGCGCAAGGTTCATTTGCAGCTGCTAAGAGAGCTGTCAAGGTGGCATAGGCCTTGAATGTGTTTGATCCTGCCAGGCCCTGTGAGCTGGATGTTCATGTAACCTCAGAGGGGTTTGGATGGGGCTTGTGGCAGCGGACAGAGCGCCTATGGCAACCTATTGGATTTTGGTCCCAATTGTGGAAAGGTGCTAAAGTTCGTTACTCATTAGTAGAGAAGCAGCTGGCAGCTGTGTATGCTGCCCTCCTGGCAACTGAGAGTATTACAACCACAACACCAGTTATAGTCAAAACAACATACCCTATAGCTGGATGGGTGAGAGATTGGGCAACTAAACCACGTAGTGGTATGGCCCAAATGTCTACCCTGGCCAAGTGGGGTGCCTATCTGCAACAACGCTGTGCTCTTAGCACCAGCCCATTGAGGGCAGAACTGCAGGAAGTCTTGGGTCCAGTCACCTATGCGACCTTAGAGTCAGGTGCAACTGGGGCTCAGGAGGCAGAACCTGAGGTCAGTCCCTACCAGGAGGGGCGAGTGCCCATCCCCGAAGATGCCTGGTATACTGATGGTTCCAGCAGGGGCCAACCTGCCAAATGGACGGCTATTGCCTTCCATCCGGCCACTGAGACTATTTGGATGGACACGGGTACAGGCCAAAGCAGCCAATGGGCAGAATTAAGAGCTGTTTGGCTAGTTGCCCATAATGAACCTTCACCTCTGGTGATCTGTACTGACAGTTGGGCTGTCTATCGTGGACTGACCCTTTGGATTGCTACTTGGCACATTAACCAGTGGATGGTAATGCACCGTCCATTATGGGGTCAGGCCATGTGGCAGGACTTATGGGAAATAGGACACCAGAAGCAGGTGACAGTATGTCATGTCACAGGGCATGCCCCTCTAGCCCATCCTGGGAATGATGAGGCAGATACGTTGGCAAGGGTGCGATGGTTGGAGACTGCACCTGCAGGTGATGTGGCACAGTGGCTCCACCGGCGCCTGCTCCATGCAGGACAGAAAACTATGTGGGCTACGGTTAAGGCTTGGAACTTGCCTGTGTCCTATGCAGAGGTACTTGCAGCCTGTGAGCAATGTGCAGTATGTTCCAAGGAACACCCTCGGAGACCACTGGTGTCACCTGGACAGATCCAGAGGGGTCATGTCCCACTGACACGATGGCAGATAGACATCATTGGACCCTTACCAAAGTCAGAAGGGTACCAGTATGCAGTCACTTGTGTAGATACTGCCACCGGGCTGCTTGCTGCTTACCCCGCTCGTAACCCTGACCAGAGGGCAGTCATACAGGCTCTGGACCGCCTGAGTGCTGCATACGGGCGACCGCTGGTCCTTGAAAGTGACAATGGTACCCACTTCACTGGTTCAACGGTGAGGCAATGGGCTCAAAAGCTGGGGGTGGACTGGAAGTACCATGTTCCCTACCACCCCCAGGCTGCTGGTATCATTGAGCGTTATAATGGACTCTTAAAGCAGGGACTGCGACAGGAGGGGGGCACCAGCTCTCTTACTGGATGGACACGCCGCTTATGGACAGTACTCCGGATTTTGAATGAGCGACCTCGACGGGGAAGCCCAGCTCCAGTAGAGGCCCTCCTGCATCGGACAGCTGCCCCTATTCAGTTGCAGATACGCACCAAGGACATTTTACTCAAGCCAGGTTTCGGACAGCAGGGCAACGTGCTCTTGCCTGCTCCAACAGCCCTTCTTAAAGGACAATGGCTTCAATGGACTTGGCCCTGGACTGTACAGGCCCCCCATCTGAGATGGGTGGCCTTGTTGGCACCATGGGGAAAGGGGTTAGAGGTGGACCTCCAGTTAACTCCTTGGGCAACCAGCACCTGGCCACCTAAGGTAGAAGTGTATTATCCCTTGAGTGCTCAAGGGGACAGCATTTTGAAGGGCACCTTTGTAATTTCTTTATGGCCAATAATGAGTTCCCCTATTTTACTACACATAGAACCAGCAGATGCTGGTGTATTGGCCAATAAGGTTTGGTATGCCCGCTCAGGGCGGCCTCTGGTGCCAGCTACGGTGCTGTCTGCAGACAAAACTCTGGCCTGTATTCTGCCAGAGGGAAAAGATTTGCCTCTTTTGGTGCCACTGACAGCTCTCTCATTTTGCCCATAGTTTTTGATCTGTTAATCCTATTGCTGTAGTTGGTACTATTTCTGTTTATGCAATGTATCCTACTCCTTGCACAGTGACCATCATGGAAGATGCCTGTGGTTTAGATTGTAAAGCGAGCAAAAGGGGTGGAATGTTGGTCAAATGAGTTTGTAAATATGATATATATGTTTGCTCGCTTGTGACTTATATTGGGTGTGGGGGACAGGCTATAGGTGGGCCAGGTCGTTGTAGCCTGAGGTTTGGTTTTGGGACTAGGCTTTTCCCCACACCCTTGACTGATTGTATGATCTGGGTGGTGCACTCTCATGGGGAATCCAGTTATGCCTTGGATAAGTGACTTTGTATCAGAGCCTTCCTTGTTTGTATATTGGATTGAGAGATTTTGGTTTTCTACACTGTAAAGTGGGACAGACCAGGAGCTTGGACACACAGTTCCTGCTATCACAATTGCAGGGGCTTCCCTGATCCATTGCCCTTCATGGGAAGAGCTGGTTTTCTGCTTTTCCCTTGTCTTCTTTTGTGGTTTGCCTGTCTTGGTGAGACACCAATAAATAGGATGGCCCCCCATCCTCTGACTCTGCCATTTCTTTATCGTCTGCCCGAATCCAATGGGAACCTGCATGTGAATGGCCACGATGGTGGCTCCTGGCCTTACATACTGGAAGTAATAAATGAAATGATACTGTTAGGTAAAATGGCTACTCAGCCACCATCTTTGTTAGGCACAATGCAGGCCTGAAGGAGGAAGAAGAACTTGCCTACTCAGTAATCCAGCTCAGACCTCCCTTGTAACTGGATGCTGATAAGGGACAATTGAAATAGAGTGCAGACAATTTTGAAGAACTATGGTGCCATTCCCAACCACAAACAGAAGATATTATCTTGCAGCTGCCTTTGCCCAAGGCCCTTTGACGAACCCATATAATCCCTGTCCCAGCCCTCCCACGGGGCTGACATCCTTTGTTTGTCTCAGCCTGCCTGCACTCAGATGTTTTTAAAATAAATTTTCCTTTTGGAACACACTATCATCTTGTTTTCGTTCAGCGCACAGTTTCTGCCTTTCAGGTACACCTCTTTTGAAAACTTTTTGGAAGTTTCAACTAAAGTTAAACATGCATGCTTAATGTTGACTACCCTATAACTCAGCAATTCCATTCTTAAGCATACAAGAATAATGAGAGCATACATCCACGAAAATGACTTGCAAAAAATAGAAAGCTTTCGACCTGGCCAGTTGGCTCAGCGGTAGAGCGTCAGCCCAGCATGTGGAAGTGCCAGGTTCAATTCCAGGTCAGGACACACAGGAGAAGCACCCATCTGCTTCTCCACCCTTCCCCCTCTCCTTTCTCTCTATCTCTCTCTTCCCCTCTGACAAACAAGGCTCCATTGGAGCAAAGTTGGCCTGGGTGCTGAGGATAGCTCCATGGCCTCCCCCTCAGGCTTTAGAATGGCTCCAGTTGCAACAGAGCAACGCCCCAGATGGGCAGAGCATCACCCCCTAGTGGGCATGCCAGGTGGATCCTGGTCGGGCACATGCAGGAGTCTGTCTCTCTGCCTCCCCGCTTCTCACTTCAGAAAAAAAAAAAATAGAAAGCTTTCTTCATTAATACCAAAAAGTGGATATAACCCAAATGTTCATAATAGAAGAATAAATAACAAATTGTATATTCATGCATGAACAAAAAAGGGGGATTCTATGGAAAGTACCCTCGCAGGGTGATCTGATCATAAATTCCTAATTGGGCAGGTCATGATGGGTAGTTACATCTCAGGCATGTAACTTCTTTAGTAAAAGTTTTATTTTTGCCTTAAGCAAGCCTTGTCCATTGTTTCTATGCATCAAGGTTAACACACCTTTTTAATTCCTCTTTTCAGACTTCTCCTTGTAATATGTGACCATAATTTCAGACCTCCTCCTTCTAAAACAGGAGAGAAAAACTATACTTTTGGGGATCATTTCTATAGTTTGTTACTAAAACAGGAGAGAATGTAATCTTAACTAGCCCATAATCCAATTCTTGCCTTGCTTCTCCTATCTTCACATAATTTTACTTATAGTCCTTCCTTAATTTCAAATGCATAAAAAAATTGCAAAACTGTTATTCTCTGAAATATTTAAGATCTTGCTTCCAGTATATGTTACCAGTTTGGCTCAAATAAACTCTTACAAAAATTCCTTATGAGTTTGGACATTTTTTACGTTGACACATACAATAAAGAAGAGCAAACTACTGACATATGCAAATACTTGGATAAATCTTAAAACTATTAGGTTGTGTAATGATTCCAAGATATAGAGTACATACTCTATAATGAAGGTCAAGAACAAACTAACTACCAGATGTTAACTAACCTTTCGTAGTGATGATATCACAATATCGGCAAATATTAAATCATTATGTTGTATACCTGAAACTAATATAATGTTATATGGCATTATCATCCCTCAATACTCAAGAAACAAAAAAACAAAACTAATTTATGGTGATATAAATAAAAATAGCACTTACTTCTGGAGGTGGGTATTGGCTGGGAAGCCTCCGTGTGACATCTCTGCTTCGCATCTTCATGCCAGTCATTTTACTTTCAAACCATACTCAGAATCCTCTACTTCTCATGATCTCCGCTGTCCCCACTCTAGTCCAGGTCTCAATTGTCTCTGATGAACATGCCAGAAGAAAGACTTTACTTGAGGAGTGTATGGGAGAGCATGAGTAACTGAGTTAAGTTTGTATATTACTTTGAATGTTTTTATAGCCCAAAGAAGAAATTCACTCACTTGAAAATCAGTGGTTGGTCTAAACAGAAAAAATTTGAGTGAAGGCTTAACATTTTACAAGTAGTTTAAAGACAATATAAAGTATATTTGCTAAATTCAAAAGTAATTAATTATAAAACACATAATAGAACTATAAATAACATTTTAAAAGTAATTCTTGTATATTGTAAAATTGTAAGACTGATTTAGTAGAAAGAGATTAATATTCACTTTGTAAAAGTGTTCACCAGTTTTCCTGTAACTAGGAAGTACACTCATATAATCCAATTCACAAATGTTGGTCAAATAAGTATATAAATATGATGTATATGTTTGCTTGCTTATAGTTTGCATTGAGTGTGGGAGACAGGCTGTAAGCTGGCAAAGTCCTTATAGCCGAAGGCTTAGTTTTAAGACTAAGCCTTTCCTACCCTTTTAATACTAAGACCTTTTCAACATCCTTCTAATACTAAGATCTTCTCAAAACTAAGCTTTTCCCCACATCCTTGACTGGGGCATGATGGGGGCTGGTGCACTCTTATGAGGAATCCCATTTATGCCTCAGGTAAGTGGCTTTGTATCAGAGACTTCCTTATTTGTATATTGCCTTAAAGGCTTTAATTTTCTACACTGTAAAATAAAGCAGATCAGGGGTTCTTTCTCTCAGTTCTTTCTCTCAGCATTGGAGAGGCCTCCCTGATCCCTTGCCCTCCATGGGAAAAGCAGGTTTTCTGCTTTTCCCTTGGCTTTTCTTGTAGCTTGCCTGTCTTGGTGAGACACCAATAAACAGAATGGCCCATCATCCTCTGACCCCGCCATTTCTTTACCGTTTGCCTGAATTCAATGAAAACCTGCATGTGAATGGCCACAATGGCAGCCCCTGGCCATATAGCAAATAACACATTTTTTTTGTAATAGAGACAGAGAGAGAGACAGTTAGGGACAGAGAGACAGGAAGCAAGAGAGATGAGAAGCATCAATTCTTAGTTGTGGCACCTTAGTTGTTCATTGATTGCTTTTTCATATGTGCCTTGAAGGGAGGCTACAGCAGACTGAGTGACCCCTTGCTCAAACCAGCAACCTTGGCTCAAGCTGGTGAGCCTTGCTCAAACTGGATGACCCCGCGCTCAAGTTGGCGATCTTGGGGTTTCAAACCTGTTCCCTCTGTATCCCAGTTCGATGCTTTACCCACTGTGCCACCACTTGATCAGGCCACAAATAACACATTTGTAAGTTAAACTTCCAATATGTAAAATAGTTGTGTTAAAACACTCTCTTCAGAATTTTATATTAAAAAGAAACTATTGTAGTATAGGTTCACATTTATAATTGAAAGCTTTTATGAAATATATCAATCTTTTAAAAGTTACAAGTTCACTATATCTATGAGTTTGTTTTTGTTTGTTCATTTATTTTATTTTTTAGATTCCACATATAAGTGAAATCATATGATATGTGTCTTTGTCTGACTTATTTCACTGAGCAAAATACCCTCTAGGTCCATCCATGTTTCCACAAATGGTAAAAGTTCATTCTTTCTTATGACCTGAGTAATATTCCATTGTATTGTATATATGTACCACATCTATTTTATCCACTCATCTATTGATGGGCACTTAGGTTGCTTCCATAGCTTGGCTATTATAAATACTGCTGCAGTGAACATTGGGGTGTATATATCTTTTCAAATTATGTTTTGGATTTCTTTGAATAAATACTCAGAAGTAGAATTGATAGGTCATATGGTAGCTCTATTTTTAATTTTTTGAGAAACCTCCATACTGTTTTCCATAGTGGTTGCACCAATTTGCAACCCCATCAACAGTGCATGAGGGTTTCCTTTTCTTTACATTCTCACCAACAGTTGTTGTTTGTTGACTTATTGATGACAGCCATTCTGACAGGTGTGAAGTAATATCTCATTGTGATTTTGATTTGCATTTCTCTGATGATTAGTGACTTAGAGCATCTTTTAATGTATCTATTGGAAATATGTATTCAGGTCCTCTGCCCATTTTTTAATAAGACTGATAATTTCAGGTGAAGGGTTTAAGAAATACAAACTGGTAGGTACAAAATAGTCATGGGATATAAAGTACAGCAAAGGGAATATAGTCAATATTATAATAACTATGTACAGTACTGGGTGGGTACTAGATTTATTGGGAGATTGCTTCATAAGTTATTCAATTTCATAAACATGATGCTGTACACCTGAAACTAATATAATATTGAATGTCAACTGTAATTGAAAAATTTTTTTAAAATGTAAAAGTCCAAGAGTAGCCAAGACTCGGCAAAAAGAAAGCTATAGGTACAAGAATATTAGTATTAAACAACATCAGCATTTATTGGGGTTGGCTAAACTGCTGTAAAAAACGAAATAAAAAATTTAATAGTACAAACAAAATAGCAGTTTACTTATCTCTCATGTAACAGACCAAGATGAGTAGATCCAGATGAGAAGATCCAGTCATTTAGTCCAGCCTGATAGTAGACTTACCACTTTAGTGTGTGACTTCCAAAGGTCCCGCTGGTTATCAATAGTCCAGGCTACCAGAAAAGAAAGAGTAGAACTCTAGGCCAAGCCATTACCTTTAAACAGGTTAAGTAGAACTTGCCTATGTCACTTCTTCTTACATTCCTCGGTGAGAACTTAGTCATACGGGCATACATTGCTGCAAGAGGAACTGGGAAATGCAGTTTCTACCCTTTTATGCTGTATGAGGAGGAGCACAGATTGTAATGAACAACTAGCAGTATCTGCAACCCCTCTATTCATGAAAATCCTGTGTTTTTCCTTCTCCTGATATGCTCATCCCACCCATCCAGTTACTTTACTCAGCTCAAGTTCTGGGATCTCTGGGCAACTTGCAATTATCTACCTCAGATTCAGATGTGGCTCCTTGTGGTCCAACAACTCAGTAACAGAAAAGAAGCCACTTACTTTCTCTAACAACAGATAAACAATGGTCTATTAGGATGACTGTATAAAATGTTCTTGTCTTTAAGGGTCTCTGGCCCTTCCACTACCATAAATCTTGGGAGGGATAGAATGAGAAGCTAATTTTTCTGAAATCTCAATGAAGACACATTTAAGTATCTGGGGGGAAAAACATCTTGCTTTTTCTTTCTAGGAGGAGAAGTAATATTAGATAGAAAGAAAGATATTTAGTGACTAAAGGCATTCTACAGGTATTTGGTGGTAATCTGTGAAGATACTAGCTAAATAAAGGATTTTTAGAGCAAAGAGAAAAGAGAATCCAGAGCAAAAGTAAATGCCAGCCTTTTTAAAATAAGAACTTTTATTAGGTCATCTTGAAGTGACTATTGAAAGATTTTAATGAATAATAACCACATCTAAAAGACAGAACCACATCAAAAAGCAAAAACTTTTATTTTTAATTATTGAGAAAATATATAAAACTCCATCCTTGAGCCTTTTCCGTTCACTCTCCATTAGACTATGTTGATGTCATGTGTTCCCACGTAAGTGTGAGCAAGAATCCTCCTGATGGAGCCAAATGATTCCCCCAACCAAAGATCTATTTTTAAACCTATTTTTAAAGTGGCTGAAATAAGGCACACTATAGCTCAGATAAAAGCAGTGCAACTAGACTGTTATAAAGGCAGAAGTTAGGCAATAATAAAAGAGTTGAGAAATGGAAGGACCTGTGACTAAATTAGAACTAAAAATATCCTCCTAAAGGGGCAGTATGCCCAGCGATCTAAAGCCCAGGCTTAAAGCTAGGCACCTGGCTTGTGTCCCTGCCTTTCGACCTTCTTGCCAAATGGAGGCGATGATAGTGTTTGCCTCAGAAGGTTGCAGAGAAAATTAAGTGTTCATTCTCACTAAGTCTTTGAACCACACAATGTAAGCTCTTAAGAAACCACAACTATTCACCCCATGGTGGGGCCAGTAAGTCAAAACCCAGGGCTGGCATTATTGGCATCCAATCATCTTGAACAAAGTTGACTCTGGGAGAGGTAGAAGATAAACAAAGATGGATGGCACCAGCCACACACAGCACATCTCTCCAACAACCTCTGTCAAAATAGATTCCTCGGTTGGGCGGGCCCTGATTGTGGCTCAGTGAACAAAATCCTCTATCATATTGGCCTTTTGTGCATGATTTTATATTTGATATTTCACATTGACATTTTAAGGGTGGACATTTTTTGGTTTTAATTCCACATGTAATTGCGTGAGAGAAAACACCTTTAAAAAGCATCTTTACTTTACTGAAATTATCAGTCTATGTTTTGGTCTTCTTCACTAAACTATGAGCTCCTCTAAGTAGGAACGGCAGGCAATCCATTCCTCACTGTGGGCCAGCACCCAGCTCAGTGCATGGGTATTTTAAAGTTGGTTTGCATCAGTAGCATAAAACTACAGGGCCAATCTGTGGGGAGGGGTTTGGGACGGGGGTGGGCCCAACGAGGGACCGGGACCTGTTTTAACAGATCTCCTGAAAGGTTTGGGTTCTTCACTTAAGCTGTTGGGGTTGTTGTGTTTCCCTTCACCAGCAGGAGTTTGCCACTTTAAGGCAAACACCAGGAAGTTAACAGTGGACACCAAGGGGCCGGCGGCAGTGGGGGTGGGGTGGGAGCGATGGTGACAGAAGGCATTTCTGTCTCCAGAGAGAGCGGTCGAGAGTGCGGACAACTGCAGCTGAAAAATAAAGGTTGTAGGATTAATTTTTTCTGCCGAAAGCGAGTTCCGCCTATGTTTTATTCCAGCGAAAGAGGGAGAGGGTGCGGCTGAGTGGGCGGGGTGTTGGCCAAAAGAGGTGGTGAAGCATAGCGCCTCCCCACTGGCTGTTGCTGTTTACGTTTTGTTGCTTTCAATTTTCCTGAAAACGACCGAAAGTGCAGAGCAAAGTCCAGAGTGCTGCTGAAGGATCCGCCCGCTGCTGTAGGAAAGGTCGTGAGATTAGGTATGACCGCAGAGCTCTCAACTCCTGGCCTCAGCGAGATCGCACTGGGCTCCCCTGTCCCACGCGTTGTAATTCCCTAAGGCTAAAAGATCGGCAGAACCCAGTTTCCCGAAAGACACCTGTTGTTGCCAGATTTATTTGGATACCACGGCTAAGGTCTTTCTTGAAAGCTGTTACCTGATATGTGCTTCTTGTCTTTTGTCATCCTTTCTTTAGAACAGATTGCGTAGACCCAACCCTGTGAAGATCTCTGGAGACCATGACCAACAAAAAAATCGCAGTGATTGGCGGAGGTGCTAGCGGGCTCACATCTATCAAGTGCTGCCTAGACGAAGGTTTGGAGCCCGTCTGCTTTGAAAGGACTGATGACATCGGAGGGCTCTGGAGATTTCAGGTAAATTTGGTTTATTAATACTTGGAACCCTCGCTGCAAGTAGGTGCATGAGATATTTAATCTTGTGTCAAGAAATATGATGGCCTTGACAGTGATTAAATCTGCTAGAATTCAGCCTCCCGACCTCTTCTCAACAGCCATCGTCTCAATACCATTTCCTCTTTCCCTAGGCTGCAGCAAAATGGAACACAGGTATCATTTGTTTTTCCTTTACTGATATCCAGGAAAATGGTACAGAGATCATTTTCCTTTGAGTGTTGATGCTATCCAGAAGAGGGTAACACTGGGTGGTGGTGTGTGTGTGTGTGTGTGGGGGGGGGACAAAATACCAAACAGAAAATATAAAGTGCTTAGAAAATTTGGAGTTGCTCCTGGTCTGCATTAATAGGTAAGTGATGTAGATTACCTGCTACCAATTCCTTCCAGGAATTCCCCCCTTTAATCTTCTGTAACCTTATATTCTCTCTCTCTCTCTCTCTCTTTCTCCCTCACTTTCCTTCCTCCCTCCCTCCCTCCCTCCCTCCCTCCCTTCCTTCCTTCCTTCCTTCCTTCCTTCCTTCCTTCCTTCCTTCCTTCCTTCCTCCTTCCTTCCTTCCTTCCTTCCTTCATGTCTGGTTCACTTTCAATAATTCTCTCATAATCTTAATCATTCAGTAGAATATAAAATCTGGCTGCCTTCCTTCCTTTGAACTTTTTCTTCACTTGAGAAATCAAATCAGCTCAAAGTCCTGTCTTGAGAAGGCAGAGGACACTTCCAACTGGGTTTTCTTATCTTTGCAAATATTCAGGGTGGTTTTTTTTCTTTATTTCTTCCTCTTCTTCTACTTCCTCCTCCTTCGACAGAGAGAGAGAGAGAGAGAGAGAGAGAAGCATCTACTCACTTTTCTACTTAGTGGTTGCCATTAATTGCTTCTCATATGTGCCTTGACAGGGGCTTGGGCTGGCAACCCTGGGATCAAGCCAGCAACTTCAGTACTCCAGGTTGCTGCTCTATCCACTGCACCACCAGCCAAGGCATGCAAATATTCAGTTTTAAAGTGGAGTTGCTTTAATATGCACATCCAGAGTTGTAACTTGTTACTAACAGTTAAAGTATCATCTACTTAGGTGATAGTTAATTTTATTATATTCCAGAGAATATTAACCTCTTTTGCTGATCTCCAAAGTGACATACATTGAGTTTGTTTTTAAACTCACTTTCTAAACCAGTGAATGGTATTGGGGTGTCCACATGTTTCATACTTCATAAAAACTAACATAATATTGACCAGTTATTTAATAGTGGCTTTACAGCATTACACAGTTGAAGAACAGTACTGTCCTTTTGCATCTTGGCTTTGTCTTGGGGTCTAACTCTATTTAACATTAATTCTTACTTAGTTCTAGAGTGGACACCCCTTAGCAATCCATAACCCCTATGCTTCTGTCATAATCAGTCCTGGGCATGGGCTGAAAAAGCTGTTAGTTAGTATTTAGTAATCAACAGAAAATTCTGTTTTTGTATACAGCCATGATGTAGTGTAGAAGTAAACAGCATGGTCTGTTAACACATGTAGTCTGTGTCTGTACCACTGGCTATGTCTGTGAACCCACATACACTCTGTGTCTGCACCACTGGCTATGTCTGTGAACCCACATATAGTCTGTGTCTGCACCATTGGCTATGTCTGTGAACCCACATATAGTCTGTGTCTGCACCACTGGCTATGTCTGTGAACCCACATATAGTCTGTGTCTGCACCTACTAGCAGTGTGATGTTGGGGAAAATCAGTTAATTTCTCTGCACCTATTTCTTCTTCTTTAAGAAGGAGATAATAATAGTACTAATAATAGTACCCACTTTATAGAGTTATTGTGGGGATTAAGTGTATGAATAATTGTGTCAATTATTAATAACAGTGCCAAGTACACAATAAGTGCTACATGTAAGTTATTATTCAGTAGGCCTGGAATGGGACCCATGCATTTTTGTCTCTAGTAAGCATCTCAGCCAGGTTTGACGACTACTAATCAGGCATGAAATCACCATCCCAGGGTCTTCCATCCACCTATTATCAGGTACCTAACTTTTATCTCCAAGGTAGTTTAACACTGTCCTCTGTTAAAGACTTGACTTGGAATTTTTTTTCTGATTATCCTCTTGGCAGATTTCAACAACTTAAAAGTTACTTCCTTGAAAATAAATAAGCTATATTTCATCATAACTCTCTGACTTATGTTAAGGCAGACCACATATGTGTCTGTTATATACTACATCATATATTTTTCATATATTTTAATATATACATATATATTATCTCATGTGTGTGTGTGTGTGTGTGTGTGTTTATGTCAGAAATAGCTGTTCTTTTGTGACAGTTCCCAGAAATACAGTATATATTTTTTTCTTCTCAAATACCATCACTTGCGTTTTCTTATCTGTATTCGTATTCCTCTTTCTCTATGCCACCTGCCAAAGAAGAATAGGATTCACCACTTGCCTCCTTGTTATTGCTAAAACTTTCTAGTAATAGTTGCCTCCCATATGGGAATACATTTCAGGATCCTCAGTGGATGCCTGAAACCAGGGATAGTACCAAACACTATATATACTGCTTTTTCCTATATGTACTCAACCTATAATAAAGTTTAATTCATAAATTAGGCACAGAAGAGATTAACAATAATAACCAATAATAAAGTAGAACAGTTAAAAGTTATATGAATGTGGTCTCTCTCAAAATAAATACCTTATTGTTTTATATTCAACTTTTCACTTGAATCACTTTATGACTTCTCTTTGGCATATTGCAATTTGCAGCATCACTACTCTTGCACTTTGGGGCCATTATTAAGTAAAATAGGGTTCCTTGAGCACAAGTCCTGTGATACTGCTGACAGTTGATCTGATAACCAAGATGGCTGCAAGTGACTAACTTGTGGAAAGCATATACAGCATGAATATGCTGGGCAAGGGGATGATACATGGATGGGTTGGAGAAGAACAAAATGAGACTTTATTATGCTACTCAGAATGGCCCAAAATATAAAACTTAGAAACATTTTTATATTAATTAATTTATTTTATTGAATTTATTTAGGTGACATTGGTTTGCAAAACCATACATGTTTAAATTGTACACCTCAACAAAACATCATCTGCACATTGCATTGTGTGCCCATCACCCCAAGCAAAGACTCTTTCTGTCCTCATTTTCCCCTTCTTTGTCCACCTCCACCTAGCCCCACCCCCTTTTCCCTGTGGCTATCACCACAATGTTATCTGTGTCTATGTGTTATGTCTATATGTTTTTTGGCTAATCTCTTCAACTTCTTACATCTAGTCTTGGAATTGTTTATTTCTGGGATTTTCCATTTAATATTTTCAGATCTCAGTTGACCTTGGGTAACTGAAACTGCAGAAAGCAGATAGGGGGTGAGGGAACTACTGTATATATAAGTTCTCATGGCATGAATTTCAATCAATTTTTTTTGTGTGTGTGACAGAGACAGAGAGAGAGACAGAGAAAGGTACAGATAGGGATAGACAGACAGGAAGGGAGAGAGATGAGAAGCATCAATTCTTCGTTGTGGCACCTTACTTGTTTATTGATTGCTTTCTCATATGTGCCTTGACTGGGGGGCTACAGCAGACTGAGTGATCCCTTGCTCAAGCCAGAGACCTTGGGCTCAAGCTGGTGAGCTGTGCTCAAACCAGATGAGCCTGTGCTCAAGCTGGCAACCTCGGGGTTTCCAACCTGTGTCCTCTGTGTCCCACTCCAATGTTCTATCCACTGTGCCACCACCTAGTCATGCTCAATCAATTCTTGATATCACTAATGTTAGGTAAGACTGATGGTGGAAAAGTACACTGCACTTACTTCCACTCTCTCCAGCATAAGTTTCAATTTTACCCCATTTTTGCTAACACTGAGCTATTGCCTCTTAAATAAGTGAAAATGAGGCAAAATGAGAACATAGAGTTGTCCCTCGCCATATTATGGTTCACTTTTTGCAGCTTCACTGTATCATGGATTTTTAAATTGTATATATCTAAATTTGTATCACGAATCTTTTTATATATTGTGGGATTTTGCAGTATGTGGATATTTTTATATATTTATTGTTTTAATTATTTTTGCAGTAAAATAAACATTGTCTAGCCTAAAAAATTGAAAACTATAAAAAATTAACTAAAACATATTAAAAGAATATTAAATCAAAATAAAATACATAGCATACAGCAGATGAGTAGACAAAGACTCACTCATATGGAAAACGCAGCTACAGCTGCTTCCACTTGAGCTAGTTTGCCCATGTGCTCTTCTTGGCAGTGCGGTACATTCATCTCATCGTCATCACCTTCATTGTCCTCAGTACTGCACAGCTAATTCATCACCATCTTCATCATTCAAATTGTAGTATATTCACTGGTGAGTACCCATATAGAATTTATATGTTGTTAAAATTACGTAGGTTTAAGAGTGTAGAAAGTGTTTAAGAGCATAGGAAGTGTTTATAAGAGTGTGGGAAAGGTTAATAACAGCATGGGAAAGGTTTGTAAGACTGTGGGGAGGGTTTATAAAGCCTTAAAATATATAGAAATAATAAAATAGATATAAGGTTGCTACTTCACGGATTTTCACCTATCATAGGGGGTTCTGGAACCTAACCCCTGCAACAGATGAGGGACCACTATATATACTGGACAGAATTTAAATTAGTACAATGATTTGTGGAGAGCAATCTTATAAGTATATAAAAACCCTTGAAATTTACCTGGACTTAGAAATATGTAAAATAATTAAGACTGTAACTCAGATGGGCAGTTCTCACTTGGAATCTCAGGTCATTGCAGTCAGTTGACAACCAAGACTGGACATCTGCTATGGTCTCTTTCCTCACATGTTTAGAACTTCAACTGAGACAACTAGAATTTCTGGGAGCTGACTAAACAACTCTCTATCTCATACATTCTCTTCATGTGACTAGCTTGGCCTTCCTCACAGTATAGTAGTCTCAGAGTAGTTGGACTTTTTTTTTTAATATAAAAAATTAAATTTAACAGGATGACATTGATCAACAAAAGTACATAGATTTTGGGTAAACATATCCACATCATTTGGACAGTTGATTATGTGGTATACCCATCACCCAAAGTCAAACCATCCTTCATCACTTTATATTTGTCCCTCTTTATATCCTTCTCCCACCCCCTCCCCCACATCCCCCTCTCCCTGGTAACCACTGCACCCTTATCTATGTTCATGAGTCTCAATTTTGTTTCCTGCCAATGTGTGGAATCATACAGTTTTTAACTTTTTTTGATTTACTTATTTCACTCAGTATAATGTTATCAAGGTCCATCCATGTTGTCATAAATGATACTATGTCATCATTTCTTATGGCTGAGAAGTATTCCATTGTATATATGTACCACATCTTCTTTATCCAATCCTCTATTGATGGGCACTTTGGTTGTTTCCATGTCTTGGCCACTGTGAATAATGCTGCAATGAACGTGGGGTTTCATGTGTCCTTATGTACCAAAGTTTTTGAGTTTGAGGGGTATATACACAGTAGAGGGACTGCTGGGTTATATGGTAATTCTATTCTTAATGTTTCAAGGAACCACTATACTTTCTTCCATAATAGATGTACTAATTTACATTTCCCACCAACAGTGAATGAGAGTTCCTTTTTCTCCACAGCCACTTCAACACTTGTTGTTACCTGTCTTGTTGATAATAGCCAATCTAACAGGTGTGAGGTGGTATCTCATTGTAGTTTTGATTTGTGTTTTTCTGATAACTAGTGAAGGTGAGCATCTTTTCATATATCTGTTGGCTATTTGTATTTCTTCTTGGGAAAAGCGTCTATGCATGTCTTCTCCCCATTTTTTAATTGGATTGTTTGCTTGTTTGTTGCTGAGCTTTGTGAGTTCTTTATATATTTTGCATATTAACCCCTTATCTGAGCTGTTGTTTGTGAATATCATCTCCCATTTAGTTGGCTGTCTGGTTTTTTGTCAGTTTCTTTGCTGTGCAGAGGCTTCTCAGTTTGACATACTCCCATTCATTTATTTTTGCCTTTGCTTCCCTTGCCTTTGGAGTCAAATTCATAAATTGTTCTTTATAGCCAAGGTCCATGAGTTTAGTACCTATGTTTTCGTCTATGTAATTTATTGTTTCAGATCTTATATTTAGATCTTTGATCCATTTTGAATTGATTTTTATGGAAGGGGATAAACTGTAGTCAAGTTTCATTCTTTTGCATGTGGCTTTCCAATTTTCCCAGCACCATTTATTGAAGAGGCTTTCTTTTCTCCATTGTGTGTTTTTGGCTCCTTTGTCAAAGATGATTTGCCCATATATATGTGGTTTTATTTCAGGGCTCTCGATTCTGTTCCATTGGGCTGTGTGTCTATTTTTCTGCCAATACCATGCTGTTTTGATTATTGTGACTCTGTAATATAATTTGAATTCAGGGATTGTAATACCTTGGTTTCAGGGTTTTTGTTTTGTTTTATTTTGTTTTCCTCAGGATTGTTTTGGCTATTCAGGGATTTTTATGGTTCCGTACAAACCTGGTGACTTTCTGTTCCATTTCTTTAAAAAATGACATTGGAATTTGGGTGGGAACTGCATTAAATTTGTACATTGCTTTGGGTAATATGGCCATTTAAGTATATTTATTCTTCTATTCAAGAACATGGTAAATTTTTTCATTTCATTAGGTCTTTTTCAATTTCCTTTAATAATGTTTTATAGTTTTTAGTATATAGATCCTTTACATTCTTTGTTATGTTTATTCCTAGGTTTTTGTTGTTGTTGTTGCAACTGTAAAAGGGATTATTTTTTTTAGTGTAGTTGGACTTTTTACATAACTGCTGATTTCCACCAGAGTTTTCTAAGAGAACTAGTTAAAGACTATAAGACTACTTATGATTTAGCCTTGGAAGCCATTCAGTATTTTCCCAAGTTCATGCTGTTAGTTAAAAGCAAATTATAAAGACAACTCAGATTCAAGGGGAAGAGACTATATAAGGCACAAATACTGGGAACTGTGAAGGGCTGGGTGTGTGTGTGTGTGTGTGTGTGTGTGGTGTGTGTGTGTGTGTGACTTTTTAAAAAATGGCATTTCTTTCAGAAAACTTTTTGAAGTGTTTATTGACTGTTTATAAACCATGTAATTAATTCACAAGTGGCTATGAATGCTCCTTATTTACTGCAGGAGAATCCTGAAGAAGGAAGGGCCAGTATTTACAAATCAGTGATCATCAATACTTCAAAGGAGATGATGTGCTTCAGTGACTATCCCATCCCAGATCATTTTCCTAACTTTATGCACAACTCCCAGGTCCTGGAGTATTTCAGGATGTATGCCAAAGAATTTGACCTTCTAAAGTATATCCGATTTAAGGTAAGGAATTTTGTGGGTATCTTTGTGCGAAGTTGTTTGTCAAATAAATGAGTAGAGAGGCTTAATTTACCAGTACTTACGTGTAAATATTGGTTTAATATCACATGTATCTATCCTATCTACATAGAAATTGCACTCTTTGTCCTTATAGGATGTTCCTCTTTTATATATTTTGGCTGCAGCTTATGGAAGCCACCTGCCAGAGTGTTCTCATTGCCTTCATTCTGTACTATTTTACTGCAGTAAAAGAAATTAGGGAGAATGTTTTTCCAGTTAGAGAGGGGAACTGACAGGTATGGAAACTTTAAAAACCCCTGCTTCCACAGCTTGTCCACCAAGTTCTCAGCCCTTTTATACTTTCTGAAATATTTTCCAATGCATTATTTTATATGATTATGAGAACCCTGTTAAGTTGTTATTGGGAAGTTATTGAGAAAGCAAAGAAGTTAGTGCTGGTGAAGAGGAAAGAACATTGAAATGGGCAATAAAAATTTTAATTCTAGTCTTTGTTCTATTGCTAACCAACTTGTGACTCAGACAAGTAAGTTCCTCAACTCTACATGTCTTAATTCTCTTTTCTGTAAAACAAGATGATTGTACTAGATCATATCAATGGTTTCTTCCTGCTGTAAAGTCTTCCATGACTTTTTTATCATTCTTAGCCATGACCTTAAAAGACAGATATTTCTAACAGCTGGCAAAAAGCTTGAATCTTCTACATTTCTTTTTCCTTGTGATGAAAACTTTTAGCAGTTATTCTCTTTTTCTTTTCTTTTCCAAATGAGAGGAGGGGAGATAGACACACAGACTCTCACATGTGTTCCAACTAGGATCCACCCAGAAACCTTATCTGGAGCCGATGCTCTGCCCATGTGTGGCCATGCTGGCAACCGAGCTATTTTTTAGCACCTGAGGTGGAAGCTCTACAGACCCATCCTCAGTGCCTGGGGTGATGCACTTGAACCAATTGAGCCATGGCTGCAGGAGGAGATTAGAGGGGTGCAAAGGGGTGGAGAGGCAGATGGTTGCTTCTCCTGTGTGCCCTTATGGGGAATTGAACCATGGACATCCACATGCCAGGCCAAAGCTCTACCACTGAGCCAACTGGCCAGGGCCTGTTCTCTTAACAACTTTCAAATATGTCATACAGCAATGTTAACTATAGTTACATGTAGTACGTTATCTCCCCAGTACTTATTTATCTTATAACTGAAAGTTTGTATCTTTTGACCACCTAATTCAATTCCCCTACCCCCACCTCCCTTCTACTTTCTGATGATTCTGCTAAATCATGCCTTTTTTCTGTTTAACAACAATAATGAAATGGTAATATCCAGTGACAACTTCCAAAGTAAGTTATATCCAGCCCAGTAGTGCTTCTCTTCACTTGTTTAAATATTTACTAAACAAGTTTGTTACCATTCTAAGCAGTGAAAATACTAAGACAAAAACATAACAAAACAAAATCCAATGATTTTATATCTCGTTAAGGAGAAAGAAAACTGAAGAAAATCTTTATTATAAATATAATTAATAATAATAAAGAATGTTGACCTTAAACAAAAAGCCAGTTTTTTCTCCAGAAAAATGGGTTTATTTAGACACAACAAATAATTGCAATCTGGAACATACAACCGTGGTAGGCCATGTGCAAGTTGGCTAAAACAAAGGAGAGGGAACTCTTTATAGAGGAGAGAAAAAGTTGGGAGGGCTGTAACAAAGAGCCTGTTGTGCTTTTGTGATTGGCATCGGGCATGAGAGCTCACCTTTCCCCTTCCTACTTCATTTTAAATGAGGTTTCTGTTTACTTTTTTATTTTTTAAAAGAGTTACAGGGTAATAAATGCTATAGAGATCTTTATGTTACAGCTAAGAGGAGGAATGCTTAATCCATCTAGGCATGAGGCATCAGGCACCAGGGAAGTTTTCTTAGAGGAGATAATATCTAAAGTAGAGTTTGAAGGGTGAGCAGGAATCAGCCAAATGAAGAAGAAATAAAAGGATGATCTATATACAGAGGCACCAGCCTATGTAAAAGCAAGAACTATAAATAGTGCAGGTTGGCTAAAGTGTAAAGGTGTGATGTTTCTATTAGTTTACCAAGACATTGTTGTAGACCCCAGAAGCACATAGGAACACATTCTTAATGTTTCCTTAGGCTGGGTAGAGTAACCCATATATTTTTTTAACTAATAATTATACCAAAATTTTACTGACTATCCCATCTCACAGCTTCTTCTTTTATAGTTACTTGTAAAATAGGCATTTATGGGAGCCAGTGAGTGGGTCATTTACACAAAACTTACATAAATGAGCCACTGAGATGTTTTTCTACTCTGCTAGGGAATAGAACTCTATATCTCAGTCACATGTTTAAGGCTAGACTGTGAGAACAGGATTCTCATCTTTGGGATGAGAAGATATCAGAGGGTCTCAGGATGTTTGGGGATTGGAGGGAGTAGGCAATTAGTGCATAGAGTATCTTAGAAGCACAGGAGAAGGCTAAGCTTTATTTAAGTGTTTCACTGCCTTAGGGCAGCAATTTTCAAACTTTTTCATCTCATGGCACACGTAGCTACTAAAACTCTGCAGTACACCAAAAAAATGTATCTTTGCTGATTTGACCAAAAAAAAAAAAGTAGGCATAATTTTGATTCATTTACACCAGACAGCTACTGTTGTAATGGCTGTTGTCATTTTTTTATTTGACAATCTAAGGAAAAAGAAGTCAGTGCCCTGAATAAAGAAATAGTCAGGTATTACATGTTTTTAAATTTCTTGTGGCACCCCAGTTGCAGATTGCTGCCTTAGGGCAAGGTCCAACAATTGGCACTTTTCCAGAAGCCTGCCAACTCTGTTTTATTTAGCCTGTCTCCTGGAAGTTTTCTCACTCTGTTCTTATTTGTGGAGTATGGAAAGCCAGTATGCCTTCTTCTGTGATACCAGCCCTTTGTGTCACACTCTGCAAGGAGAGTTATGTCAGGGAAGATGTCCACTCTAGAGGCTATGATCACCATTCCCTGTAGCTATCACTTTTCTTTTCAGACTATTGTGTGCAGTGTGAAAAAGCGGCCTGATTTCTCCACTTCAGGCCAATGGGAAGTAGTCACAGAGTCTGAAGGGAAAAAGGAGGTGCATGTCTTTGATGGAGTCATGGTTTGTACTGGCCATCATACCACTGCTCACTTACCCTTGGAAAGCTTCCCTGGTGAGTAGCCAGCCTACCACAAAGGAAAACTAACTCCTGAACCATACCTGTGACCTGATCCCTGTGGAATGAGGGTTTTCAGTCACAGTGATTCCTACCTTGGTATGGAATAAGGCTTATACTAATCGTGCATGTTCTCCTGAAAGATGTTGGAGTAACTTGTATTACTACTATTTGGGAAGGAGAGATAATGGTACTTTTAGAGACTAGAGGGAAGTTAGAGGGATCTATCTTTAGTTTTACAGTAACTAATTTTTCTAAAGATCAAAAGAAAAAACATGGAGTTGATGTACATTAGGTTAAAGGAGGATTTTCAGAAATCAAGGAAACAAACAAATGTTGAGTTTATAAGGAAGAAATTAAGGCTTAAGGAAGGAATTTATTACAATCTTGGGCCTGGATTTATTTTGAAAACCAAAAAGCACCCTATGTATATTTTAGAGTTTATAAAAATGTATACTCCAATTGAAATGGGAGTAGGTTTTTAAAGAGGATAAAAAGACAAAAGAGAATGAAGTTTTTCTGAAGCCATTTATATTTCTGAGTCTACAAGTCCAAAATAAAAACAGGTCCTGAGTAAAGCAGACTATTTATGATAAGAAAATCACAAGGTTTTGCTCTGAGGCTTTGGGAAAAAATGTAGGCAGAAATATTCAGAAAAGCAGGTGTGCAGCTAAGTAAAAGGAGAACATATGGAGAGTATATGCTTAAACTCTATACACACTACAAAAAAAATTATCTGTGAAATGATATCAAGTAAACCATCACCTGATAATTATTTTCCCTTCTTTTTCAGGAATTGAGAAGTTCAAAGGACAGTACTTCCATAGTCGAGACTACAAGAATCCAGACAGTTTCAAAGGAAAAAGAGTCATTATCATCGGCATTGGGAATTCAGGAGGGGATCTGGCTGTGGAGATTAGCCACACAGCCAAGCAGGTTTGAATCAGCAAATTATTTATCATACTTTGCTTCACCCAGGGAGCTGCAGGTAGACTCAACAGAGAGTATGAATACCTGTGCATGGTTCATCAGTGCCAATGGCAAATGTAGGGCTTGCTTTCATTGCCTCACTTGGCAACATTATGATTGATGATATGATGGATCCAAGGTTGCCAGTTAGATTTCCATCATTCAATTGGCCTCACACTAAGGAATTAGGCAATGACCACAGACTGTGCTCATAATTCCAGTCAGCTGTCTCTTCAGAGTGTGCCTCTGGCTTTGAAGATGACTAAATAATAGGAGAGCTTGCCAGAGTGCGGCACTCAGAAGTATGGATCCCTGTTGAGCAGCAGGAGTGCCATGTTCTTATGTGAAGGAAAGCACACAGAGTCATTGAAAGCTTTCCACTCATAGGATGGTGGAGGAGTTTTCTGCCTCACTCCCCAAGTGGAAAAAAGTAGCAGTCTAATCTTTCAAAAGACAAAATGCTATATAGCACATGCAGGCAGCTCACCTCAGCCTAACACGTAACATAGACATTTTCACTAAAGCAATTTTTATGTTCTTGAGGGGTTTTGTTTGTTTGATTGATTGATTGGTTTTATTTTGTATCATAGATTTTGAACTAGGGAAAAGGTGTCTTCATTATAAAATCAAGGAAAAAAGATGTCTTTTTTTTTAGAGAGAGAGAATTGGTGGTGGGGGGAGCAGGGGTGAGGGGAGCATCAATTCATTGTTCCACTTAGATGTTCACCCATTGATTGCTTTTCATATGTGCCCTGACTGGGACTTGACCTGGCAACCTCGATGTCACACCAATGCCTTCAGATTCAAGCCAGTGACACCATGGTCTGGCTGGCAACCCTAGGATTCAACAGTGACTTTACGCTCTGGGATGACGCTCTATCTACTACGCCACCAGCTAGGGCAAAGACATGTCATTTTTATATTTTGTTATTCATGTCTTTATTGAATAATAATATCAACAATAGATAAATGTCTTGTTGTTCTTCAGTAACTTTAATTAAGCTATGCTTCTCCACAAAAATGTTTTAAATTATTTTTTAAAAATAGAAGGTTAATGCTACAACTTTGTTAAATGACCTTTACTCAGAAACTCCATTTAGTAATACTTCTTCTCAGTCCTATCACCTTCTGTCACCACAGAAGTGATTTCAGATGCTCCATGAATTAATTCAACAAGCATTTATCAGAAAATAGCTATGTAAACAATAAAGGGTAAAAATGTGTGTGGCTGTTATGATAAAAAGAATGTGCAAGGTATGTGGTGGGGACTCAAGGTATGAGTCTTCTTTAAGGCTCATTGACTTGTCAAATGGTCAGTTATAAGGAACTGCACTGGACCTGGACAGTTGGCTCAGTGATAGAGTGTCAGCCCCATGTGTGGATGTCCGGTTCGATTGCCAATCAGGACGTCACTTCTCCACACCTCTCTTTCTCTTCCCCTCCCACAGCCATAGCTTGATTGTTGTTTCTAGCGAGATGGCCAAGATGGCCGGGGAAGCTGAGGATGGCTCCATGATCAGCCACTAAAAATAGCTCAGTTGCAAAGCAACAGAGCAATGCCCCAGATGGGCAGAGCATCCCACCATATAGGGCTTGCTGGTGGATCTGGGTCGAGGTGCATGCAGAGTCTCTCTTTCTCTGCCTCCCTTCCTCTCACTTAATAAGGATCTGTGCCTTATATGCACTGAGGAATTGTAGACTGCCAAGGAAGAAAGCATACAGAGTGAGTGCAGCTAAGGTAACTGTATCTGAGAAAGCCTGGGAAAATGCATAGCAAAATGATGTTTGCCTAGCAGGGACAGCTCTGTCATACCACTAAAGCAAGCTGAAGAAACTCAATTGCTAGGTTCTGATTTTTTGTTTTACATATTAAATTGTACTTATGAGAGGTGGTTTGTAAATCAAACATTTTAAATGAACCTATAAATTTTAGTGTAACAAGGACATTTTGGTATGAGAATTCTTATGCTCTAATGCATCTGTGAAGAGAAAACATCCCTTTCTTATAAAACAATTTTCCTTATATTTGTTTCTTATAAACCCAAAAATGTAAATGTGCTGTTTGCTTAAAATAAAATATAGGTGGAAAACTGAAATAAGTATGATGATAGCCATTAAGCATTTATTGTTTACTGTATTTCACACCCTTTACAAAACCACTACTTTCACTGTATAAACAGTGCCAAATGATTATTGGCACTGTTTTATACACAGGAAACCTTTAAATTGAGGCTCTGAGCATTTATATTACTCATATACTTACATAACAAAAGTTATATAGATTGCACACGAAACCATTTGGTTCCTAAGACTATGCTGGCTCTTTCAACTGTGACATGTAAAAGTGCTTAATTGTAATAGTGCTAAATTAAGGTCACTGTCGGTGAGAATATATGGGTGAAGTACATGATTACCCCTAAATGTAGACAGGCTACCTTTTTACTTACAGCTGAGACTAAAGACCATATAGCTACAATGTACTTAGATACCTTTTAACTTGAAATTATATCTAGAAAGTTTTATAATGTAGAGAAAGTGATTACTTTTACCAGGTAATTCAATATCAAACATTTATCAGCTCTGAACACGGATGGAGCCAGCAGAGGACATAAAAATTCCCACCAGCTTCCTGTTATTCTACTAGCAATCTTCAATGTTTCCATTAAATAATCAATGAAACATTTTTTTAAGTATAAGCTTTTGTGTCAGTCAGACCTGGGTTGGAAATTCATCACTGCCACTTACTAGCTGTATGATCTGAGGCAGGTTATAAGTCTTCTCTATGCCTCTCATCCATTGAAATGGGGATACTATTACCTACCTCAAGAGGTTTTTGTGTTGATTAAGTAAAATACAGATAAAGGACCTAGCATAGTGACTTATGGGTCACAATTCTCAATAAATGGAAGTGATGATAACAATGTTTTGGAGAGACTAAAAGATGTGTATGCTATAACTTCCACCCTGGAGAAAACATTAGGAGGAACAGAAAATAGGAGTGTTGAACTCCACACGTATATTCTCACCGATGGTGACCTTGAGCACTATCATGATTAAGCACTTTTGCGCAGTTGAAAGAAAAAAATGTTTAATGTCAATATAAATTTTAAATTACAAGGTTTTATTTTGTAATAATACAAACACTGTCAAAGGCAAAAAGGCTGAGGGTTTTGGATTAAATGATTTCCAGTGCTTTCAGCTTTACTATTGCATGGTTTTAAATGAGTTGAACAGGTGGTAAGTGCTAAAGTATTCAGTGGATGGAGAGAAAATTGTCAGCCAAAAAAGCAGTGTCTTCATGGAGGAGGCAGACTTGATCTGAATCTTAAAAATGAATAGGCTCTGGAGAATTAAGAGGATAGGGGGATTTTCAGGGAGGCATAATGACATTAAATAGAAATTCAGTGGTGGTTAAGAGCAAGACATATTCTTGGTCAGTGAATACAACAATTTAATTGTACAATTAGTGTCTGAGAGAGAAACTAGCAGAAAATAAAAAAGGATTGTGCAGGCACTGAAAAGCCAGGCTGAGTTTAAACTTACTCTTGAAGAAAATGGGGTACTTGTAAGGGATTATGAACCAGAAAATGGTAAAAGCAGACAATTTTTTCCCACATCCCAGGTTTTTCTCAGCACCAGGAGAGGGGCTTGGGTCCTGAATCGTGTATCAGATTATGGATATCCTTTTGATGTGGTGATGTTTACTCGACTTAAAAATTTCTTGGGGAAGATTTGTGGTCAGTCAATTTTGAACATGTATTTGGAAACAAGAATAAACCAAAGATTTAACCATGAAATGTATGGCCTAAAACCTAAGCACAGGTATGTTTTCAGGATGGGATTGGGGTGGTAATAGCCAAAGCACAAAAATAAGGACTGTTCACTTAGGCTAATAGTAGAGCTACTGCTATACATTAAGAAAATCCACAGAATCTGAGATCAGCTTTCTACCTTGCTCTCACAGAAGTCCAAGAACTATAATCTTCAGTCTATGCTTCTCTGCAACAAACTATAGAAATGATCCCTGAAAGTATAGTCTTCAGTCTATGCTTCGCTTTGCCATTAACTATCTGATTATTTCCCCAGGTACTAATTTTGTTTTTATGTGATATCCAACAACACAATGGTAGTAGAGGGCAGCGCATCATTCATTCATTCAGCCCACAAACATTGAGCACCTCTTCTAAGCCAAGCATTATACTGGGCATGGGCATACAGAAATTAAAGATCTAATAGTAATACTAATACAAATAATAACACCTTACCTTTTTGAGGACTTAATATAAGACAAGCAGAGTGCTAAATGAGTTACAAGCATTACTTCATTTAACCCTCACAACTGCCCTATAGGTTGGTGTTTTCCCTCCAATTTACAGACATAAAAATTGACACTTGGCCGTGGCCGGTTGGCTCAGCGGTAGAGCGTCGGCCTGGTGTGCAGGAGTCCCGGGTTCGATTCCCGGCCAGGGCACACAGGAGAAGTGCCCATCTGCTTCTCCACCCCTCCCCCTCTCCTTCCTCTCTGTCTCTCTCTTCCCCTCCCGCAGCCGAGGCTCCATTGGAGCAAAGATGGCCCGTGCGCTGAGGATGGCTCTGTGGCCTCTGCCTCAGGCGCTGGAGTGGCTCTGGATGCAACAGAGCAACGCCCCGGAGGGGTAGAACATCGCCCCCTGGTGGGCGTGCCGGGTGGATCCCGGTCGGGCACATGCGGGAGTCTGTCTGACTGCCTCCCTGTTTCCAGCTTTGGAAAAATGGAAAAAGAAAAAAAATTGACACTTAGAGAAACTAATTAGCCTAAGATCACATAAGAAACAAATTGTAGATTCGAGAAATGGACTTTACCTTAAATATTCTAAAGAGAAGACAGACAGTAGAATAAAATAAAGAAATCCATGGCAAGCTCTGAGAGCATGAAGGATGGGAGTCCTCCCACAGCCAGGAAGGTAGACTGTGAAAGCATTTCTAGAAGCTGATTTTAAATGCTTTTTTCCTCCTATTTTTTATTTTTTTAAATGTTCAGATTTACTTCATACAAAATAGTAAGTACAGTGAACACCCATATACCCTTTACTTAGATATACCTATTGTTAAAAGTTCGCTATATTTCCTTTCTCTCTCTCTGCAGATAGATCCATACATGTATATCATACATGCTACATACATATATGCATGCACACATATTTTTCTCAACCATTTAATAGTAAATTGCTACCATTAATACACTTTGCCCTAAATTATCAGCATATATTGCCTGAGAAAAGTGGCATTCTCCCACATAAACATAATACAATATCACACTTGGAAAAATTAACATTGATAAAATACCATTATCTAATGTATTTAAATTTACCCAATTTGCTCCAATAATATATATTTATAGCTTTTTTATTTTTAACTCCAGGATCCTGTCAGGTATTACACCATTGCATTTAGCTGTCATGTCTCTTAATTTCTCGTAATCTGAAATCTCCTTTAAAAAAAAGTCCAAGCCAATTGTTTTGCAGAAAGTTTGTATATTTGGACTTGCATAGTTGTTTTTCATTTTATATTCAGGTTAAACAGTTTTGGCACAAACTTTCATAGGTTATATTGTGCCTTCTTGGTAGATCACATCAGGAGCCACATGGTAACAGTTTATGCCACATTAATGATGTTAAATTTGATCACTTGGATAAGGTGGTATCAACAAGTTTTCTCCTTTGTAAAGATCTTTTTCCTTTGAAATTACTCAGTGGGGTGATATTTTGAGGCTCTGTTTCCCAACAACCTTTTACCTAAGTTATGGAAACTGTAGCATTTATAACTTTTGTGATTATAAAATAAATTGAGGCTTTTGGGAATACTAGCAGATTGTCAAGCAAATAAGAGTAAGGAAGTAGCATTCTAATTATAAATACAAGATCTGTAATAGCAAAAGAATATGCTCTGGGACTTGCATGTAGTCTGGTTTGGCTGGACTTATGTGGCAAAGATGGAAGAGTGACTGAGCACATCTCCAGGCTCACTGGGCAAACCTCTGTAGGATTTGCTAAATAAAAAGTTTAGAATGAAGATAGTTCAGATCCATTGCAAGATTTTAAGCAAGTGAGCAACATAATAATAAATGCATTTTGGAACAACCATGCCAAAAATTATGTAGAGGATATGTTGAAGGGAGATGGAGTAGGAAGCCCTAAAGACAATTGTAATAGTCTAGGTGAGATGGAAAATAGAGAAAACTATTCTGGGGACGATAAGAGGAGAAAGGGAAAAGACTGGGTGGCTGGGTGTGAGACTCGCTGTTTTGTGGCATAAAGCAACTATGTTGATGGTGGTACTATTAGTGAAAAGGAGTAAGTCTGGAGAAAAAAATGAAAGCATGAGCTTGGAATGAGAGCACAATCTATGTCTGAAAGGGTAGAGTCAAGGCATAATTAATTGCAACAAACCAGTAATAGTTATTTAAACATACCAGGTTCTTGAGTCAAGGCTAGCTTTGTCTGAACATGATGGGCTAAGGGTTCACAGAGCCTGTTAACTTAGGATCCAAGGATTCAGACTGCTTTTTAGAAAGGACTGGAAACCCTACCTTAATTTTTTGGCACCCTTATCCTATGCTGTCTCTAGGAAATACTGCTTAACAGGCCCGGGGGATCGCAAGGAAGTTTGTAGAAAATCATTTTGATATAAATTATATAATCTTAGGCTGTGTCACATTGGGCAAGCCACTTACCTTTTTTATGCCTCAGTTTCCCCATATATAAAACCTGGATAATGATACCTGTTCTACTTTCTTCATTGGGGGGGGGGGTTGTGTGAGACTCAAATAATTTATTACATGTACAATCAATTTATAAGTATAAATTACTAGGCATATGTAATTTATTATACAGTTTGGAAAATGATGGTTTAAGTCTAGCTCTTCTTGGGCCTTTGGAACTGGAAATGAGACTCAACAGAATGCTGACAGTCCAGTTCTGTATACTTCTTGTCAAACAGATAAAAACTATTAACTTGTAGCCTTATTATATCACTGAGAACATTACTATTCCTTAAGAAACCATACATGCACTTTCCAAATAAAACCTTTCTTCCTTCACTTCTCAATGTCATCCAGGCTCCAACTTCTTCTCTGAGATCCTGACCTGTGCCAGTATATATTAGACCTTTCCTAAATTCCATGGATAGACAGAGAGGGAGACCACTGGCATATTGTTTATTTACCACCATCAAAATAGAATTTTACTTACGTGTTACTGATCTCTCTCTCTTTCCCTGCCCCCATGATTACTCTAATTTCTCCTTCTTTTTGGTCTTTATCACCACTCACAGAGCTCTGAGTCAGCATCCAACAGTCAATGATGACCTGCCAAATCGTATAATTTCTGGCTTTGTGAAGGTGAAAGGAAATGTGAAGGAATTCACAGAGACAGCTGCCATATTTGAAGATGGCTCCAGGGAAGATGACATTGATGCTGTTATCTTTGCCACAGGCTATAGCTTTGCTTTTCCTTTTCTTGAAGAGTCTGTCAAAGTAGTAAAAAACAAGATATCCCTGTATAAAAAGGTCTTCCCTCCTAACCTGGAAAAGCCAACTCTTGCCATGATAGGCTTGATCCAGCCCTTGGGTGCCATTATGCCCATTTCAGAGCTCCAAGCACGCTGGGTCACTCAAGTATTTAAAGGTAAGTAACCATGTAAGTTGACTACTTAATTACTTGGTAGTATGTTTAACTATGTTTATGTTCTTACTTTTAAATAGCTGACAGAGTATGTTAGATTGTTACAGTGCCTGACACAAAAAATTAGTGCTCAAAATTAATTTTTGAGGTAATATAAAGTAATATTTAACTATGAACATCTATTGGAATCTGCTGGGAAATTTTCCCAAAACAGGCATGCTCTGCCTGGTGGTGTTTATAAGTATGGGGTGGGGGAAACTTAGAGATCATTGAGAAAATGTTCCTCAGGTGATTCCAATGTGCACTCCAGATCAGAATCCACTCATCTAGATTTTAGACAACTGATAAATGTATGTGTGAAGCAAAAGAAGTTTATCTTCTTTCATTATAGATAAAGCCAAATACAGAAATGGTATGATTTGATTTCAGCCAAAAATTAAGACTAGTCCAGATGTTAATTATATCTAGCATTATTAGAAAATTATAATGTCCTAGAACTTATCATTGTTCTTCTCTAAACTGGTCAGAGCATACCCAAAGACAAGCTTTAAAAGTGCAAGGGGAGTGCATTAAAAGGAGAGGCCTGAATGGTTAAGGGATTTGAAAATGTATTATTTGAAGTATAACTGAAGAAGCTGGAGAGGTTTCCCTGGAGCAGATAAGATTCAGGGGAGACAGGAACCCTCCCTTCAAATATCTGAAGCAGTGTCCCAAGGCAGGATTTGATTCCTCAGTATCACTTCGAAAGTTTGCACCAGGACTTTGTGAAACTTTGAGGATTGCACAATATCAGCTTAACATTAAAGACAAACAAACCAACATTTTTTTTCTATCAGCTGGTGCCATTTACAGATGAAATGGGCTGCCTCTGAAATTGTGAGGAATCTAAGCAGAACAGAAAGAAAATGAAAATGGCTGGATGGCCATTTGGCCAGGCCAATATGGAGTAGATTCAAACCGCAGAACAGGAAGAAATCTAACAAAGAAATCATTTGATTTCATGGTGGTTAAAATAAAATTTGCTATCATTACTAATGTTTAATTAAAACTATTCAGAGTTCTTGTTAAAATTACAGCTTCCTATTCCCTAGTGCAGATTGTCATGGTAGCAAAGAAAAAAGAAACGATAGTATTAGAGTTGATAAATCAAAAACCTTCCCAAATTTCCCCAAAGTTCTATTCTTTCTTACAACCTTTTAGCTATATCATTGGGTGAATTTGAAAGGGTTTGGTGATGGAATATATGTTGGGTTTGAAAGCGAGAAAAGAATCTGGCCATTAATTTAAATTGGTAACCTAAGAGGGGGAGCAGGATAGGAAGATGGGAGAGAAAAAATATGATAAAAATATATTATATGTCTGAACAAGAAAACACTGCAAGAACAGTATTAATGAATTAAGAAAGAACTGCACTGCAGGATTTTGTATATATAATACATGCTTTATATGAATATATTCCTATCTATTTATCTGTCTAATCTATAGAAGTTTTTTTTTTGTTTTTTATTTTTTGTTTTTGATAAATTGGCTGCCTCTCCCAGGCAAGAAATATACCTCCTTCCCCGTAATGTTTCTAGTTAATAGAAGTAAAAGTCATGGTTGAAGTGTAAGAAGTAATTTGGAAATCAACTCCCAAAATATGTTTCATGAGCATCATAAGAGACCTATGCTTAATCTCAAATGAAGCATTTTAGTGTTTCCTCATTGACTTTTGAATATAAGTAAGAATTTCCAAGGCTAAAATGAGAAAACACATGGCAAAATGCTGAAGGCTATTTTTTGAGTGTTGAATTTCTGAGTCTCACATTTTAAGAGGGACACACTAGGATAGTAACTAGTGTGTCCAGAGAAGGTCAACCAACCTGGCAGAGTACGTGAAACCCATTATGTGGCAAACTAGTACTCTGCTGCTGATAAGACATGAAGTTATGATAGTTGTTTTCAAATGTTTCAAGGGCTGTCATTTAAGGGTAAGACTCTTTGGCTTCAAAGAGCAGAGCTAAGTCCAGTAGTACAAGTTGCATGGAGATAGACTTTAGGGCCAATAGAAAAAATATGTTGTAGCAACTAGAGCAGCCAGATAATTAAATGATTTCCTCAGAAGGTAATGAAATCACCACCAGATAAGATGTTTAAGGAGGAATGAGATAACCATTTGATTAGAGTATTTGTAAAAAGAAGGCTGGCACTAGGTAAGGTATATTACCATTTTAAAATTATACCATCAAGAATTTTATGGAGTAATTTTATGGCTGGGTGTAGCTAAAATTATCTACATGGCATAGTGCCTATAAATCTGGGCATAAAGTTAATCCTTTAAGCTTAGAGTTGTTTATAGTGATTTTCATACTATTCTACCTTTCTCTAGCCAGGTCCTTGATGTTAAATTTCTACTATGGAACTGTTTGTTCATCAGTGCTTAAATTTGTCTGTCAAGATTGGCTATTATGAGTTGCCTTTGGCTTTACCCCCATTCTGACTAAATAAAAAGTTTTAGAAGATAAGGTTTATCTTCCACAGGACTGTAGGCATGAAATGGGATTGAGAGTTAATTTTTATTTCCCTCTCCCTGTGGTACTTTTTGTTAGTAAGGGGGGCAACTAAGGCTGTGCCCCCAGCTCTTTTACTTTGTACTTTATGTTCCTTATATTCAATACTTTAAGGCAGTGGTGGTCCCCAACCTTTTTTGGGCCACGGACCGGTTTAATGTCAGAAAATATTTTCATGGACCAGCCTTTAGGGTGGGACAGATAAATGTATCATGTGACCGAGACAAGCGTTAAGAGTGAGTCTTAGACGGATGTAACAGAGGGAATCTGGTCATTTTTTAAAAATAAAACATCGTTCAGACTTAAATATAAATAAAACGGAAATAATGTAAGTTATTTATTCTTTCTCTGCGGACCAGTACCAAATGGCCCATGGACCGGTACCGGTCTGTGGTCCGGGGGTTGGGGACCACTGCTTTAAGGCCATTTATCATTTCTTTGTGTCCGTATTTCATTTCCCCATTGAACGACTATGCTAGGGAAGAAGCAGGTATCAGTTGGAAGGCAAAGTTAAGAGAAATAGCTTCCAAAAACAAAGTAGAATAAAGAAAACTACTTATGTTAATTAATATTATATTATGGTGGTGGTAGGGTAAGGTGACCAAGCGAAGGTGTAACTTCCATGGGCACAGAAAACTATTCTGTGTTTCTTTGAATTCTCCATAACATAGTAATTGTTAATAGGATTGCTGTTCCTAGTAAGCTAGCTTTACACTTAAATTTTTGGTTTTTCTCTTTAGGGCTAACGACATTGCCCTCACAAAGTGAAATGATTAAAGAAATAACTATGGTTCAAGAGGAAATGAAAAATAGGTGAGAAATTCTCCCAGGGAAGTATGTGCTTAATTTTTCTACTTAATAAGTACAATATTGTACTATATTTATCTTCATTGTGTTAGTTTAAGGCAGGAGTCGGGAACCTATGGCTCGCGAGCCAGATGTGGCTCTTTTGATGGCTGCATCTGGCTTGCAGACAAATCTTTAATAAAAAAAATAATCACTTTAAAAATATAAAACATTCTCATGTATTACAATCCATTCATTTCCTACCGCTCATGTTCATGGTTGCGGGTGCTTGGAGCCAATCACAGCTGTCCTCTGGAAAACACCAAATTTTTATTGGATAATGCCTAACGTACATGGGTCGTTGTATGGCTCCCACGGTATTACATTTTAAAATATGTGGCATTCATGGCTCTCTCAGCCAAAAAGGTTCTCGACCCCTGGTTTAAGGCTTTAGATTATATAAATATTTTGAAGGAAAAGGAGGTAATAGTGTGTGACGATAGAATGGAGAAATAGCACCAAGCAGTTTGGATATGGATAGGAAAGAAGAGATAAGCTTAAGGCACCCAATTTTCCTCCTTCCTTTCACTGCCAAACTTATGCAATAAATGTTCTGCATTATATGCTCTAAATTCTCACCCTTTCTCCCTAGTAATCTCCCTGCATTGTAACTTCTCCAACTGCTCTCTTCAAGGTCATCCATGACCAACTTCATTTTCCTTCCTCTCTGAGTTTGATGCTTTTAAACATCTCATCCTTCCTGGAGTGCTTTCTTTCCTTGTTTTTCTGGTACTAAAATATCTTATTTCAACTTTCCTCTTCCCTTTACTTCGACTTATTTTTGTCTAGCCACCTTCTGACTGAACAGTTCCTGAGGATATAATTTACCCTTCATTGGGGGTCAACTATGTACATACACTTATAATGGTTTAGGCGTATGAATTTTTTTATTCCTCATAATAACCCTGCAAGGCAGATACTAGTGACTCTCTTTGTGAAAGCTTCATGGACACTCAGAACTATAGGGTAAATGCATGTCTATAAACTCTTGAATCAAAGTAACATTCATAAGAGAGAGCTCTCAAATTCTGTCCTGTTTTGTCTCCTTCTCTTTTAAACTTTAGAATCTGTCAGTTCCTGTGGAATTTCATTTTACCATTTCTACTTCAAATTTATTTTATATTATTTTTTCCTGTCCTTGTTTTTAGATTCTTTCAATAAGCCCATCTGATCTCAATTATTTTGACTTGCCTTTTCTCTTACCTCCTTTCTGTCCCACTGTTCTTTCTTTTATTTTTATTATAGAAAGTAAAAAAAAGAAAGTTACCAATTAGCTCTCTAAATCCCATTCCTTCCACACAGATATCATCAGTTACCACATTTTTCCTTTAAGAGCCCTTTAGCTCTTCAAATCTGCACTTGATGTAATCATTCCCTCTGGCTCCACTTGGAGGGTCACTTCTTCTTGTAGGATAAGTCATCCTCTCACCTCCTTTCTAGATTCTGAATTAACATTGGCCCTTGAAAGTCCTGCTCTGTGTACCCCACCCCTACTGCCCTCATAAAACAGTTGAGGGTCCTGAACTTGAGAATTTTTGTGATGAGTTCTCTCTTTATGATA
Source organism: Saccopteryx leptura (assembly GCF_036850995.1). NCBI lineage: Eukaryota > Metazoa > Chordata > Mammalia > Chiroptera > Emballonuridae > Saccopteryx > Saccopteryx leptura. The sequence goes on from NC_089504.1 coordinate 284,599,271, forward strand.
AAAGCAGAGTTCTCTGGATCTGGATCTGCTATATTTGCTTCATCTATATCCATCTGTGTTTTCCACAACAATCCTCCTCTACTGTAGGAAGTGCCTACAGACATTTTACACTCACATTCTATACTCATTTCTTCTTTATTACTTCACTACACTGTTCCCCTGACTTGTAATACTGTACTTTCCTCTTCATTCTAAGCTAATCCATAGCTTCCACATTCTTCAAGGATTTATAATAGCTCTGTTTTAACTACCCTCTTCTACATTTCTGTTTAGCAGTCTAAAACCATATGATTTGCCAAAAGCCTGATATTCTTGTATATTTCATGTATACCTATCTAATATCCTCCAGTAGATTCTAAAGTCCTTAAGGATAGACAATGTCATCTTTCTTCTCTATCTTCCATAGCTCCTAACCCAATACTGAGCCAGTAACAGGTACTTAGAGCACCAATTAATTAACTGATTGATTGATTGATTACATTGTTGATAGGCCATGGTTTTTGTCTTCTCTGCTTCAGGTATGTGGACAGCCAACGCCATACCATTCAGGGAGACTTTATAGATACCTTGGAAGAACTTGCTGATCTGGTGGGTGCCAGGCCCAATCTGCTGTCTCTGGCCTTCACCGACCCCAAATTGGCATTACATTTATTAGTAGGACCCAGTACTCCAATCCAGTATCGTCTACAGGGCCCCGGAAAGTGGGACGGAGCTCGAAAAGCTATCCTCACCACTGAAGATCGTATCAGGAAGCCTATGATGACAAGAGTAGTCAAAAGCAGTAATTCCACGACTTCAGCAATAACAATGGGCAGGCTTATGCTGGTTGTTGTTCTCTTTGCTCTAATTATAGCCTATTTTTAGCTGTTCATTGTTGTTGCCCCATTTTTCTTTGGGGAGCTGGGTCTAGAGATGCCTTCAGATTCTGTCAAGATTAAACAACTCTCAGTTTCACATTGCCCAGAAATCTACTTTTATTTCTCTTTCCAAAGCATTAATCCTCTTTTCCCTGCAATGAAATTCCAGCTTTTCATTCATATTGATTTATCTTCCTTCTTATGACCCATCATGTTTCCTTCCAGCAGTCCCTATACTGTGAGCTCAGATACTCTCTTATTCACCTTTTTATGTCCTTAGCAGAATTCTTAACACATGATAGGTGCTTAATAAATGTTTGTTATCAAATATTATGGTGGGAGCATAAGTCAATATCTGTATAAGAAATGGATGATTCCATGTAACTCTGCTTCTGAAGGTTTTCTGATTTGGTTTTCTATTAGAAGCTCACTCTTTTATTTTTTTAATATTGTAACTAAATATATGTTTCCTGAGGGATAAAAGAAATAATGGTTTTGTAGCAGTTTTTTATAGCTAAGATATAAAGATACTTAAACATTTTGTCTCATTAGCTATTCACTAGTTTATTGTATATCTGATCTCTGGTCATTTAGATTCTTTTTTCCTTCAGCAAAGGTCTTTATTATCTCAATGAAGAAATTTTTTAGGCTCTTAGGTTGTTTCTAATAATCTAGCATTTGTCAGACGATTCAAGTTGGTTGAAAAACTTGAGATTTTAAATTAGTCCTATCTTCTTTTATCTCTAGTTCACACATTAGAATCCAACAAGACTTTACCTTAAGAAATATAAGTAGCTGCCTACTGTTGTAGCATGGCATACAAATGTAATTTGGTTTGTCTCCCCCAACTCCTGCTTTCTCCTCTCCAACCCCTCCGACACATAAAATAAAAAGTAATAAGTATTTAAAGAAGTCATTTCTTATTAAGTTAGAATTGATAATAACTAAATATAGAAGTGTTCAGAAGGAAGGGGGTAGTAAAGGGTTAAGGGGGTCAAATAATGGAAAAAACTTTGACTTTGGGTGGTGGGCATGCAATGTAATATACAGATGATTATTATACAGAATTATATACTTGAAACCTATATAATTTTATTAACCATTGTCATCCCAATACATCTAATTAAAAATAAATAAACAAAAAAACAGAGTAATGGCAGCATGAGGGATACCTCTGATCTCTTCCTTTAAAATTTCAATAAGTTGAAATATTATAATGCAGCAAAATAGTAATCCCAGATAGGCTCGCAGGTGTGCATGAAAGATACATGCACTGAATGGACTAAAGATGGGAAGGATTGGAAAGAGGAGTGAAAGATAAAATACACTCATGGTCCACTCCGGAGAGAAGCTCAAACTGAAGGGTTTGTTGTTTCTTTTTTCTTTCTCTGCTGGGGCTCTGCAGAGGAAGGAAGCCCAGAGTGACAGTTTTGTCTGCCATGACACTGTTGAGGGGAAAAGCCCAGACTGACTGGGTCTTCTTCTGCCAGGAAGAGCAGAGAGATTGAGGGGCAGAGGGGGAGATACTAAACCAAAGTGGTGGCAGAATGAGGGGTCATGGCCAGTGTTCCTGCAGTCTGCCTGCATCCACATTTGGCAGAGACAGAGAAAACCAAAGGGTGGCCCCCTGGCCTCCCAGATATTGCCTCTCTCACTTTGCAGGTATGAAGAGTTGTGGAGAGAGACCCCACAGCTAACTCTCCAGAGCCACTCTCTCCCCTGAAGAACAGATATGCCATGCATCTGGTTCCCTGGTCTGTTGGGATGTAGGGAGGAGTGCTTGGAAGCCTGAGATCACCACTGCTAAAGCCATAAAGTCTTCACAATGTGCCCCACCCACCAACGTGGCTGAAGCCCTACCTACATCATTGCAACAGCAACATTTTAGCAGAGGTCAGCCCAGGAATTTCACAGAGCTAAAACTTGTAATACAGTGACACCTACTGGGAGAAAACAGTAACCTTTCAAAACAGAATTTTTTTCTTTTTTTATTGTTTTTTTTCTTTCTCTTTTGAATTTCATTTTTAATTTTTACATTTTTATTCTTTTTTATGAGTGTTTTATCTGTTTTTATTTTATTTTTACTATTTGTTTTTGTGGTTTTTCTTTTTTACTTGTCATTATTTCTAAATTTTTCTATTTTTTATTGTACTTTTTGATTTTTATTTGTTATTTTCCTTAGTTGTTTTTCGTTAGCCTTCTTAACAAGACCACTCTCAAATGGCATCAGAAAGAAGAAATCAAATACCATGCCACACAGATAAATAGTTCAAAAAAGAAAATGAAAAATTTCAAGAAAGCAATCTCAATTGCATAGAAACCTTAGACTTAAATGATAGAGAATTCAAAATAGAAGTTCTGAAAATGCTCAATGAGATGAGAGAAAACACTGATAGGCAATATAATGAGACAAAAAAATTAATAAACAAAATGAGTATTTCACCAAGGAGACTGAAACTTTAAAAACAGAGATGAAGAACTCAATACATGGGGATGATGTCAGAGAAATGGCTCTATAAGGAGCGATACCAATAAATCTCCCCCAAAATTCAACAAGATCTTCAACCTGTGACAGAAAAATCTATCCTTGGAGCCTCCAGAAGTTCCACACTAAACGCGAAGGTATGATTGAGTGAAAAATTGACTAAATATATAATCAAACCCGAAGGAAATAAGAGGAAGAAACACTCTGCCTTCCTTACTAACCTAAATAAGGGCTGCTTTCACTGGGAACTGAGAGCATAGGAACTAAGGCGGGCATAGGGTGTGAATAGAACCAGACTGCAGCACAAATGTCCAAACCAGGCTGTGGCACGGACATCCAAGCCGAGGAAAAACTGTGCTTGTGGCAACCCAGTCAACACAAGCTAACGCTCACACCAAATCCAGACAAAGAAAGGCACTTGGGACAGCCATCCACCCGATCTCCTGGTCGGCACACACAGATAGTGGGCGAGAGATTCCTCCTAGAGTCCCGGGAGAGGGCGCCCATTACCGGACAGAGGGGCAGGGTCAGAGGCCTCTCTGTGGGCTGAAACCGGAGTCTCGGGGTTGCCACTGTGCCCCGAAAAGCAGCGTGTGGGGAGTGAGTGAGAGTGAAATTCCCTACACTCGAACTTTTCCGTGTGGGTGGGGCATCTCACTCAGAGTGAGAGGCAGCCGGCCTGATCTCCTGGTCGGCAACCACGGAGAGTGGGCAAGAGATTCCCCTGGGAGTGGGTATCCGTGTTCCCAGACAGAGGGGCAGAGTCAGAGGCCTTTCTATGGGCCGAAACCAGAATCTTGAGGTCGCCCCTGTGCCCCAAAAAGCAGCACGTGAGGAGTGAGTGGGAGCGAAACTTCCTACGCTGGAACTTTTCCCTGTGGGCGGGGCGCCTCACCGGGAGTGAGAGGCAACTGGCTGGATATCCTGGTCAGCAAGGGCAGATACTGGGCTAGCGATTCCCCCGGGACTGGGCACCCGTGTTCCCAGACAGAGGGGCAGAGTCAGAGGTCTTTGTGTGAGCCGAAGCCCCGTCTGATTATACTAGTGGCTATGACTGATTGAGCCTTACCCAGAGCCCTGTGCTGAGTGGGAATAGAGTGGGGAGTTGCCAACTCTTTGAGCCTCTTACTCTCCAAGCAGAGGCAGCAGCAACCCCATAGCTGGATCATCAGGCTACTAATTCAGGAAGGAAAGATTAGGAGACAGGCTCCGGGAATACAGACTCTCTCATTGGCGGAGCCTGCAAATGTTAATGAGCCTCAACTGCCAACGAGACTGAAGCCCAATATATGACATCACTATAGAGACTTATCAACTGTAAATCTCTACTTGAGCGTGCCACAGGGGCAGAACCCAGGGTACAGAGTCACCGACCAGGAAGAAGGAGAGAAAAGAAAAAGCAAGAAGATAACCTCTCAAAATCAAGAATATTTCATAGAATTTATAACCTATCCCATTTTATTATATTTGCTCATTTGTTTCTCTTCTTATCTTGATTATTTTCTTCCTCTTCCAATTTGGTCATTTAATTCTCTGCTGGTCTTACTCTCTCCTCTCCTTGAACTACACTACCCATAAGTGTTACATCTCCCATTGTCTTTTCTTTCTTCTTCCTTTCTCTCTATGAGGGTTGCACTCCAAAACCCTTAACTCTCTCTCTCTCTCTCTCTCTCTCTCTCTCTCTCTCTCCTTTTATTCTTTTTCTTCTTTTTGTGTTTTCCTATTCCTTTTCTTTTCTCCCTCTATATTAGTTTCTTCTTTTCTCCTTTACTTTTCCTCCCATTCAATCCTCAATCACAAACAAATTACTTTATCTGGGACTCAAATTTTTCTTTGTGGCACTTTGGGGTTTTTTTTACTTCACTTTTTTAACTCACTAGCAGTGCTCCCAACCCTGGCTCTCTATTTTATCTAGCTCTTGCTCCACTAAATACAATAGTAATTTTTAAATTTTCCCCCTTTTTCCTGTTTCCCTGTTATTCCTCTCATCATATCTCTTAGTCAACCATCACCTAAAAGCAAATCATTTTATTCTTGACCCAAATTTTTTCCTTTTTTGCATTTTGTGGGTCCATACCCCCTTCTATGCTCCTTTACCACTTCTCCCCAACTCAGGCCCTCCATTATAGGTAGCTTTTGTTCTATTTAGCATAATATAATTCACAGTTCAGCACAAAATTTTCTCAAGAAGGAGGGGAGAGGAGAGGAGAGGAAAAAAAGGGGGGGGAATAATAATTTATTTTTTTAAACTTTTTATTCTTTATTAATTCTTATTAATACTATCAACAAAACCACCCTCAGATGCCATTAAGGAAAAATAAATTGAATATCATGGATAGAAAAGACAGAGAGGAAGCACAGATAGATGAGGAAAAAATCTATGGAGAAAAAATTTAATATATTGGAAACCTTGGAACTAAATGACAGAATTTAAAATAGAAATTCTAAAAATACTCAGAGATATACAAGAAAACACAGAAAGGCAATTTAGGGAGCTCAGAAAACAACTCAATGAACACAAAGAATATATTTCCAAGGAAATTGAAACTATAAAAACAAATCAAACAGAGATGAAAAACTCAATTCACGAGCTGAAAAACGAGGTAACAAGCTTAGCTAATAGAACAGGCCAGATAGAAGGTAGGATTAGTGAAATAGAAGACAAGCAACTTGAGGCACAACAGAGAGAAGAAGAAAGAGACTCAAAAATTTAAAAAAAAAAATGAGAAAGCCCTACAGGAATTGTCTGACTCCATCAAAAAGAATAACATAAAAATAATAGGTATATCAAAGGGAGAAGAGAGAAAAAATGGAATGGAGAACATATTCAAACAAATAATAGATGAGAACTTCTCAAGCCTGTGGAAAGAACTAAAGCCTCAAATTCAAGAAGCAAACAGAACTCTGAGTTTTTTTAACCCCAACAAACCTACTCCAAGGCACATCATAATGAAATTGGCACAAACCAATGACAAAGATAAAATTCTCGAGGCAGCCAGGGAAAAGAAGAATACAACATATAAAGGAAGGCCCATTAGATTATCATCAGATTTCTCAAAAAAAAAACTACAAGCTAGAAGAGAGTGGACCCCAATATTTAAAGTTCTGAAAGAGAGGAAATTTCAGCCACGAATACTATACCCATCAAAGCTATCCTTCAAATACAAAGGAGAAATAAAAACATTCACAGATATAGAAAAGATGAGGGAATTTATCATCAGAAAACCCCCACTCCAGGAATTACTAAAAGGGGTTCTCCAATCAGATACAAAGAACAAAACAAAAGAAAACTGCCCTGGCCGGTTGGCTCAGCGGTAGAGCGTCGGCCTAGCGTGCGGAGGACCCGGGTTTGATTCCCGGCCAGGGCACATAGGAGAAGCGCCCATTTGCTTCTCCACCCCTCCGCCGCGCTTTCCTCTCTGTCTCTCTCTTCCCCTCCCGCACCCGAGGCTCCATTGGAGCAAAGATGGCCCGGGCGCTGGGCATGGCTCTGTAGCCTCTGCCTCAGGCGCTAGAGTGGCTCTGGTCGCAATATGGCGATGCCCAGGATGGGCAGAGCATCGCCCCCTGGGGGGCAGAGCACCGCCCCTGGTGGGCGTGCCGGGTGGATCCCGGTCGGGCGCATGCGGGAGTCTGTCTGACTGTCTCTCCCTGTTTCCAGCTTCAGAAAAATGAAAAGAAAAAAAAAAAAAAAAAAAAAAAAAAAAAAAAAAAACGACAAGTAAAAGCTCCACCAAAAACACAATAAAACCAAATTTAAACTGTGACAACAACAAAGAAAGGGGGGGGAGAGGATGGAGATTAACAGTAGCAAAGGACAATGGAGTGCAAAAGTACTCACAAGATAGTGCACTACAATGAACAGGGTAGGAACCCTTTTTCATTACTTAATGGCAACCACCATTGAAAAAACCACCACAGAAGCACATGATTTAAAAAAGATAGCAACAGAGGAAAGATGTATGGAATACAACCAAACAAAAACAAAAGATAGAAAAATGAAAGAGAAGGATCAAACAAGACACAAAACTAACAGAAAGCAATGTATAAAATGGCAATAGGGAACTCAAAAGTGTCAATAATTACACTGAATGTAAATGGATTAAACTCACCAATAAAAAGGTACAGAATAGCAGAATGGATTTAAAAAGAAAATCCAACTGTATGCTGCCTACAAGAAACTCATCTAAGCAACAAGGATAAAAACAAATTCAAAGTGAAAGGCTGGAAAACAATACTCCAAGCAAATAACATAAAAAAAAAGCAGGCGTAGCAATACTCATATCTGATAATGCTGACTACAAGACAGGAAAAGTACTCAGAGACAAAAATGGCCATTTCATAATGGCTAAGGGGACACTGAATCAAGAAGACATAACAATTCTTAATATATATGCACCAAACCAAGGAGCACCAAAATATATAAGACAGCTACTTATTGACCTTAAAACAAAAACTGACAAAAATACAATCATACTTGGAGACCTCAATACACCACTGACGGCTCTAGATCGGTCATCCAAACAGAGAATCAATAAAGATATATTGGCCTTAAACAAAACACTAGAGCACCTGGATATGATAGACATCTACAAGACATTTCATCCCAAAGTGACAGAGTATACATTTTTCTCCAGTGTACATGGATCATTCTCAAGAATTGACCATATGTTGGGCCACAAAAACAACATCAGCAAATTCAGAAAAATTGAAGTATTACGAAGCATGTTTTCTGATCATAAAGCCATGAAACTAGAATTCAACTGCAAAAAAGAGGAAAAAAAACCCACAAAAATGTGGAAACTAAACAACATACATTTAAAAAATGAATGGGTCAAAGAAGAAATAAACACAGAGATCAAAAGATATATACAGACAAATGAAAATGACAATATGACATATCAGAATCGATGGGATGCAGCAAAAGCAGTGATAAGAGGGAAGTTCATATCACTTCAGGCATATATGAACAAATAAGAGAGCCCAAGTGAACCACTTAACTTTACACCTTAAGGAACTGGAAAAAGAAGAACAAAGACAAACCAAAACCAGCCAAAAAAAAAAAGATAATAAAAATCAGAGCAGAAATAAATGAAATAGAGAACAGAAAAATTATAGAAAAAATTAATAGAACAAGGAGCTGGTTCTTTGAAAAGATCAACAAAATTGACAAACCCTTGGCAAAACTTACCAAGGAAGAAAGAGAAAGAACTCATATAAACAAAATCCAAAATGAAAGAGGAGAAATCACCAGGGACATTGTAGATATACAAAGAATTATTGTAGAATACTATGAATAACTTTATGCCACTAAATTCAACAATCTAGAAGAAATGGATAAATTCCTAGAACAATATAACCTTCCTAGACTGAGTCAAGAAAAAGCAGAAAGCCTAAACAGACCAATTAATAGGGAAGAAACATAAAAAACTATTAAAAACCTCCCAAAAAATAAAAGTCCAGGCCCAGATGGTTATACTAGCAAATTCTATCAAACATTCAAAGAAGACTTGGTTCCTATTCTACTCAAAGTCTTCCAAAAAATTGAAGAAGAAGCAATACTTCCAAACACATTTTATGAGGCCAACATAACCCTCATACCAAAACCAGGCAAGGACAGCACACAAAAAAGAAAACTACAGACCAGTATTTCTAGTGAATACAGATGCTAAAATAGTAAACAAAATACTAGCAAATTGAATACAACAACATATTAAAAAAATAATACATTACGATCAAGTGGGATTCATTCCAGAATCTCAAGGATAGTTCAACATACATAAAACGGTTAACATAATACACCATATCAACAAAACAAAGAATAAAAACCACATGATCTTATCAATAGATGCAGAAAAGGCATTCGATAAAATACAACACAATTTAATGTTTAAGACTCTCAACAAAATGGGTATAGAAGGAAAATATCTCAACATGATAAAGGCCATATATGATAAACCATCAGCTAACATCATATTAAATGGCACAAAACTGAAGGCTTTCCCCCTTAAATCAGGAACAAGACAGGGTTGTCCACTCTCTCCACTCTTATTTAATGTGGTGCTAGAGGTTCTAGCCAGAGCAATCAGAGAAGACAAAGAAATAGAAGGCATCCATATCAGAAAAGAAGAAGTAAAGGTATCACTTTTTGCAGATGATATGATCCTATACATTGAAAATCCCAAAGAATCTACAAAAAGACTACTAAAAACAATAAGCCAATACAGTAAGGTCGCAGGATACAAAATTAACATGCAAAAGTCCATAGCCTTTCTATATGCCAACAATGAAACATTTGAGAATGAACTCAAAAGAATAACCCCCTTCACAATTGCAACAAAAAAAATAAAATACCTAGGAATAAACATAACAAAGAATGTAAAGGACTTATATAATGAAAATTACAAATCATTGTTAAGGGAAGTCAAAAAAGATACAATGAGATGGAAGAATATTCCTTGTTCTTGGATAGAAAGAATAAATATGATCAAGATGACCATATTACCCAAAGCAATATACAAATTTAATGCAATTCCCATCAAAATTTCAATGACATTATTTAAAGAAATGAAACAAAAAATTATCAGATTTATATGGAACTATAAAAAACCCCGAATAGCCAAAGCAATCCCAAAGAAAAAGAATGAAGCTGGGGGCATTACAATACCTGACTTCAAACTATATTATAGAGCCATGATAATCAAAACAGTATGGTATTGGCAGAAAAATAGACACTCAGACCAATGAAACAAAATAGAAAGTCCAGAAATAAAACCACATATATATGGTCAAATAATTTTTGATAAAGGGGCCAACAACACACAATGGAGAAAAGAAAGCCTCTTCAACAAATGGTGCTGGGAAAACTGGAAAGCTACATGAAAAAGAACGAAACTGGACTACAGTTTGTCCCCTTGTACTAAAATTAATTCAAAATGGATCAAAGGCCTAAATATAAGACCTGAAATAATAAAGTACAAGGAAGAAGACATAGGTTCTAAACTCATGGACCTTGGTTTTAAAGAGTATTTTATGAATTTGATTCCAAAGGCAAGGGAAGTGAAGGCAAAAATAAATGAATGGAACTACATCAGACTAAGAAGTTTTTTCTCAGCAAGAGAAACTGATAACAAAATAAACAGACAGCCAACTAAATGGGAAATGATATTTTCAAACAACTGCTCAGATAAGGGCCTAATATCCAAAATATACAAAGAACTCATAAAACTCAACAACAAACAAACAAACAATCCAATAAAAAAATAGGAAGAGGACATGAACAGACACTTCTCTCAGGAAAAATACAAATGGCCAACAGATATATGAAAAGATGCTCATCTTCATTAGTTATTAGAGAAATGCAAATCAAAACTGCAATGAGAAACCACCCCACACTTGTTAGATTAGCTATTATTAACAAGACAGGTAATAGCAAATGTTGGAGAGGCTGTGGAGAAAAAGGAACCCTCATTCACTGTTGGTGGGAATGTAAAGTAGTACAACCATTATGGAAGAAAGTATGGTGGTTCCTCAAAAAACTGAAAATAGAACTACCTTATGACCCAGCAATCCCTCTACTGGGTATATACCCCCAAAACTCAGAAACATTGATACGTAAAGACACATGCAGCCCCATGTTCATTGCAGCATTGTTCACAGTGGCCAGGACATGAAAACAACCAAAAAGCCCTTCAATAGAAGACTGGATAAAGAAGATGTGGCACATATACACTATGGAATACTACTCAGCCATAAGAAATGATGACATCGGATCATTTACAACAAAATGGTGGGATCTTGATAACATTATACGGAGTGAAATAAGTAAATCAGAAAAAAACAGGAACTGTATTATTCCATATGTAGGTGGGACATAAAAACAAGACTAAGACACATTGATAAGAGTGTGGTGGTTATGGGAAGGGGGGGAAGAGAAGAAAAGGGGGAGGGGGAGGGGCATAAAGAAAACTAGATAGAAGGTGATGGAGGACAATCTGACTTTGGTTGATGGGTATGCAACATAATTGATTGACAAGATAACCTCGACATGTTTTGTTTGAACATATGTACCCTGATTTATTGATGTCACCCTAGTAAAATTAATTTAAAAAAAGAAAAGGAACTCAATACATGAATTAAAAACTGAGTTGGTAAGTTGACTTCAAAACAACAAAGGCAACCAGAGAAAAAGAAGAGCATTTCCTGATTAAAAAGGGGACATTGTATCAAGAAACATAACACTTATATATGCATAGACTCAGAGAGCACCAAAATACAGTGGTATTTTGACACACGAGCAATTTGAGGGACGAGCAGTCACTGGCGGGATTTTTTGCTTTAAGTCACAAACAGATATTTGAATCATGAGCTTCTACCACCCTCCACTAGATGGCCTTCCGAACATTCTAAAAGGGAGGAAAAAATAAACTTCAATGCAAAGGTTTTTGTTGAAACGGCCTGTAAGTGAAAGCAAGGGAAGTGTGGCGAAAAAGCCAAAAGTCAGTGAAGAAAATGATGATTAAGCAAAGTAAAAAAATAGCAATTAAGTTTAGCGATAAAGTTACATATCATATGTAGTATGTAAGTCAAATTTTGCAATTAAAGGTAGCATGAAGTGTGTAGAGAGTAAGTTATGTTAAGCAATAGCGCATGAAATGAAAACCTCTTCTGCTGGTCTCCTCCCCCACCGCCAGCATCTTTGCCTGACCTTGAAGGTAAATACTTCATAATTCAGTTTATTTTTTTTACATTCTCTTATTATATATATGTATTTGTTATTTATAAATTACATTTTCTTATTTAAAAGCATATAAAACAAAAATTTTGTGTGGTTTTTGGAGGCCAGAATGGATTAAATGCATTCCCATTAATTTAAATGAGAAAATTTGATTTGACACATGAGCAAATTGAGTCATGAGCTTGGCCATGAAATGAATTAAACTCATGTGTCAAGGTACCACTGTATGTAAGACATCTACTAACTGATATAAAAATAGAAGCAGACAAAAACACAATCATACTTGGAGATCTCAACACACCATTGACAGCTTTAGATAAATCATCCAAACGGAAAATCAATAAAGCAGTATTGGTCTTAAATGACATATTAGACTAACTGGACATAATAGACATTTATAGGGCATTTCATCCCAAAACATAAGATTATATTTTCTTCTCCAGTGTGCATGGAACATTCTCAAGAATAGACCATATGTCGGGCCACAAAAGTAACATCAACAAATTCAGAAAGATTGAAATTATACCAAGCATATTTTCTGACCATAGGCTTTGAAATTAGAATTCAACTGCAAAAAACAATTTTAAAAAGCCATAAAAATGAGGAAATTAAACAACATACCTATAAAAAAAATGACTGGATCACAGAAGAAATAAAAGCAGAGATTAAAAGATATATACAGACAAATGAAAATGACAATATGACATATCAAAATTTCTGGGATGCAGTAAAAATAGGGAAGTTTATATCATAGGTTTATATCAAGAAACAAGAGAACCTGACCAGGCAGTGGTGCAGTGGATAGAGTGCCAGACCTGGATGCAGAGGACCCATGTTCAAAACTCTAAAGCATCCAGCTTGAACATGGGCTCATCTGGCTTGAGTGCGGGGTTGCTGGCTTGAGAGTGGGATTATAGATGTGACTCCTTGGTCGCTGGTTTGAGCCCGAAGGTCACTGGCCTGAAGCCCAAGGTCACTGGGTTGACCCAAGGTTGCTGGCTTGAGCAAAGTGGTAACTTGCTTTGCTGTAGCTCCCTGGTCAAGGCACATATGAGAAAGCAATCACTGAACAACTATGGTGTCACAACAAAGAATTGATGCTTCTCAGCTCTCTCCCTTCCTGTCAGTCTGTTTCTGTCAGTCCCTCTCTGTATCTGTCACACAAAATAAAAGGAAAGAAAGAAAGAAAGAAAGAAAGAAAGAAAGAAAGAAAGAAAGAAAGAAAGAAAGAAAGAAGATACATCCCAAGTAAACAACCTAATATCACATCTTAAAGAACTAGAAAAAGAACAAAGGCAATCTAAAGTCAGCAGAAGAAAGGAAATAGTAAAAAATAGAGCAGAATTGAGGGAAATAAAGAACAATAAAACTATAGAGAAAATTAATACAACAAAGAGCTGACTCTTTGAAAAGATCCATAAAATTGATGACTCACTAAGGAAAAAAGAGAAAGGACTCATAACAAACAAAATTCAAAATGAAAGAGGAGAAATTACCACAGACATCATAGATATACAAAGAATCATAGTAGAATAGTATTAAAGATTATATAACCCCAAATTCAGCCATCTAGATGAAATGGATAAATTCCTAGAACTATACAATCTTCCTAGACTGAGTCACAAAGAAGTGGAAAACCTAAATAGACCCATAAGAAGGGAGGAAATAGAAACAACTAACAAAAACTTCCCCAAAAATAAAAGTCCAGTACCAGATGAAAACACTAGTGAATTCTACCAAACATTCAAAGAAGGTCTGGTACCTTACCTTTTCAGTCTTCCAAGATTTAGAAGAAGAAATACTTCTTCACACATTTTATGAAGCCAACGTAACCCTGTTACCAAAACCTGGCAAGGACAATACAAAAAAGGAAACTACAGACCAATATCTTTAATGAATACAGATGCAAAATCTTTAACAAAATACTAGAAAATCAAATACAACAACACATTAAAAAATAATACATCATGACCAAGTGGAATTCATTTCAGGAGCACAAAAATGGTTCAACATACGTAAATCAATTAACATAATACACCATATCAACAAAACAAAAGTCATATGATCCTATGATCTATTAAATAAAAGTCAATAGATATAGAAAAGGCATTCAATAAGATGCAACATCCATTTATGTTTAAGACACTCAATAAAATAGATATAGAAGGAAAGTACCTCAACATAATAAAAACCATATATGACAAACCATCAGCTAATATCGTACTAAATGGTTAAAAAATGAAGGCTTTACTTCTAAAATTAAAAACAAAACAAGGCTGCCACTCTCTTCACTTTTATTCAACATAGTTCTGGAAGTTTTAGCCAGAATAATCAGTCAAAAGAAAGAAATAAAAGGCATTCATATCAGGAAATAAGAAGTAAAGGTATCACTTTTTGCAGATGACATGATCCTGTATGTAGAAAACCCTAAAGACTCCACCAAAAAACTACTAGAAAGAATAAACCAGTATGGTAAAGTTGCAGGATACAAAATCAATAAACAAATGTCTATTGCTTTTCTATATGCCAATGATGAAATTTTGGAAAATGAATTCAAAAAACAATCCCTTTCACAATTGCAACAAAAAAATAAATAAAATACCTAGGAGTAAACTTAACAAAGGATATGAAGGACCTATGTACTGAAAACTACAAAACATTATTGAAAGAAATTGAAAAAGATACAATGAAATAAAAAAATTTTTCATGTTCATGAATTGGAAGAATCAACATTCCATATTTCCCCATGTATAAGATGCTCCAATGTATAAGACACACCTTAATTTTGGGGCCCTAAATTTGAAAAAAAGAAAATATATTACATAAAGTTATTGAACTCAATTTTTGTTCATCATAAAATTCATACAAGTCCTCATCACTGTCAAAACTCCCACTGATTAGCTTGTCCTCATCTGTATCTGATGACAAATCATTGTCTTAAACAATGAGTGCAAAAACAAGTGCAAAAAAGCAGAAATGCCAGTAAAAAAATCTACAACCACTGTATAAGATGCACCTAGTTTTTAGACCTCACATTTTTCAGAAAAAAAGTGCATCTTACACATGGGGAAATATGATATCATTAAAATGGCCATAATACCCAAAGCAGTGTACAAATTATGCAATTCCCATCCAAATTCCAATGTCATTTTTTTAAAGAAATGGAACAAAAAAATCACCAGGTTTGTAGGGAACCATAAAAAAATCTCAAATAGCCAAAGTAATCCTGAGAATAAAACAACGAAGCTGAAAGTATTACAATACCTGACTTCAAATTACACTGTATAGCCACAATAAACAAAACAGCAGAAAAACAGACATACAGACCAATGGAACAGAATTGAGAGCCCAGAAATAAAACCACATATATATGGACAAATCATCTTCAACAAAGGAGCCAAAACACACAATAGAGCCTCTTCAATAAATGGTGCAGGCAAAATTGGAAAGCCACATGCAAAAGAAGGAAACTTGACCAGTTTGTCCCCCTGCACAAAAATTAATTCAAAATGTATCAATGACCTAAATATATATAAGATCTGAAACAATAAATTACATTAAAAAAAACATAGGTACTAAGCTCATGGACCTTGGTCATAAAGAACAGTTTATGAATTTGACCCCAAAGGCAAAGGAAGCAAAGGCAAAAATAAATGAATGGGACTATATCAAACTAAGAAACAACTGCACAGCAAAAGAAACTGACAACAAAACGAATAGGCAGCCATGCCTGACCAGGCAGTGGCGCAGTGGATAGTGTCGGACTGGGATGCGGAGGACCCAGGTTTGAGACCCCAAGGTCACCAGCTTGAGCGCAGGCTCATCTGGTTTGAGCAAATCTCACCAGCGTCGACCCAAGGTCACTGGCTAGAGCAAGGGGTTACTCGGTCTGCTGAAGGCCCATGGTCAAGGCACATATGAGAAAGCAATCAATGAACAACTAAAGTGTCACAACAAAAAACTGATGATTGATGCGTCTCATCTCTCTCTGTTCCTGTCTGTCTGTCCCTATCTATCCCTCTCTCTGACTCTCTATCTCTGTCTCTGTAAAAAAAATAAATAAATAAATAACAAATAGGCAGCCAATTAAATGGGAGATGATATTTGTAAACCACAGCCCCGATAGGGAGTTAATAGCTAAAATATATAAAGAACTCACAAAACTCATCAACAAACAATCCAACTAAAAAATGGGGACAGGACCTGAATAGACAGTTCTCCTAAGAAGGCATGCAAATGAACAACAGATACATGAAAAGATGCTCATCTTTGCTAGTTATTAGAGAAATGCAAATGAAAACTACAATGAGATACCACCTCACACCTTTTAGACTGGCTATTATCAACAAGACAGATAAAAACAAGTGTTGGAGAGACTATAAAGAAAAAGAAACTCTCATTTACTGCTGGTGGGAATGAAAATTAGTACAACCATTATGGAAGACAGTATGATGGTTTCTCAGAAAATTAAGAATAGAATTACCATATGACTCAGCAATTCCTCTACTGGGTATCTACCCCCCAAACACAAAAACATTGGTTTGTAAAGACACATGCACCTTCATGTTCATCACAGGATTATTCACAGTGGCCAAGACATAGAAACAACCAAAGTCTCCCTCAACAGAGAATTGGATAAAGAAGATGTGGTACATATATACAGTGGAATACTACTCAGCCATAAGAAATGATGACATAGTGACATTTACATAGTGACATTTATAATTTCTTGAGAATTATACTGAGTGGAATAAGTAAATCAGAAAGAGCTAAAAACTGTGATTTCACACATAGGTGGGATATAAAACTGAGACTCATGGACATAGATAAAAGTGAAGTGGTTACCAGGGCAGGGGAACATGAAAGAGGGGATGAAGGATGGGGGAGGGGAATGGCATAAAGAGGTATAAATACATGATGACAGAAAATGATTTGACTTTGGGTGATGGGTATACAACATAATCAACAGTTCAAACGCTATAGAAATATTTACCTGAAACCTATGTAATCTTATTTATCAGTCACCCGGTTAAAGTTAATTTTCTAAATAAAAATTTTTTTAAAGATTTAATAAAATAGTGAATATGCCTCAATATAAATAAATAAATAAATTTTAAAAAAATGGTTAATAATACTTTTGTAAAAAGTAATTAAGACCTGACCAGGTGGTGGCATAATGGATAGAGCATCGACCTGGGACTCAGAGGACCCTGGTTTGAATCCCTCAGGCTGCTGGCTTGACTGTAGGCTTATCTGGCTTGAGTAAAGGCTCACCAGCTTGAGTGTGGGGTTGCCGGCTTGAGGATGGTGTCATAGACAGGACCCCATCGTCACTGGCTTAAGCCCAAAGGTCACTGGCTTGAAGCCTAATGTTGCTGGCTTGAGCCCAAGGTTTCTGGCTTAAGCAAGAAGTCAGTGGCCCAGCTGGAGCCCCCTACCCCATCAAGGCACATATATGAAAGCAAATCAATGAACAACTAAAGTGCCTCATCAACAAGTTGATACTTCTCATCTCTCTCCCTTCCTGTCTAGTTGTCTCTGTCTGTTTTTTCTTTCTTTCTCTCTCTCTCTTTCTCTCACTAAGAAAAAAAGTGATTAAGAAGATTAAGGAGTGCTTAATTTTGAAATGTTTAGGGAAAACTTGTTCTAGAAAATATTCTGGAATAGATCGCTAATCTGAGTCAGCATGTCATCTCTATATGTGTTTGAAATACAAGTGATATGTCTTGTCTATAACTTACAGGCATACTTTAGAGATATTTTATTTTAGTTTCACACCAATAAAACAAGTACCACAATAAAGTGATTCTTAATCATTTTGCTAGTGGAGGGTCTTGCCTTCAATCTGTAAAAAAAAATGCAAAACCTGTGAGGCACAATAAAATAAAGCACAATAAAATGAGGTATATTATATTTCCTCAGTCAAACACAGGATTTAAAAAGTCAATATGTTAATAAAGGAAAAAGGTGCAGTAAATATCTTTTTTGGCCCTCACTGTTTTTTTTATCCTCATGACTGTTTCTCTTTGCTTTCTCAAATTCAACCTTTCTGAAGCACTCACTACTTTGCCTGTTTGAAGTTATTTACAGACATCCTTTTACTTCCTTTCATTCACTGAAGGTTTTAGCACCAAACTCTGCCTCTCTCTATAATTACCCCTATAGTTGGTATTAACACCTATGTCAATAATATTTTCACCAATTCAATGTACTATTTAGGATTAGGTTCATCTGCCTATAATAGAAAAATCCAAAGTAACAGTTGCTTAGACAAGATTGAAATTTATTTTTCTCTCATATAAAAGTCTGAAGGAAGACAGTCCTGAAATGTCTAACAGCTTCACAGCTCCTCTTTCTTCTCTGCTATCAGCATGTGGTTTCTACCTCATGGTCCAAGATGGCTACTGGAGCTCTCGCTGTTATATGAACATTACACAGAAGAAAGAGAAATGTAGAAGTGCGCAGACCTTTTCTTTTAAGGAGACTTACTAGAAGTTCCATATAACATTTCCACTGAGATGTCATTAGACCTTAGTCACATATACCTAGCTACTAGGGAGGCTAAGAAATGTGTGTCTTTATACAGAGAGGCAATGTGTCCAGGTAAAAATCAAGGTCCTATTATTAAGGAGGAATAAAGAATGAGTCTGAGTGTGGAGGTAGATCTCTAACTCTCTCTGTTTAATGATCTTCTTATTTCAATGATTTTATAATCTACCTCATCTTAGCTACCTACACCCATGGCCATATCTAAGACATTATCATTATCAATAGCTCCAACACCACCGGAATCTCGATGTCAAGCATCCCTGTCCCAAAACCATCTCTTATCTTTTCAGCTTATTCATTCTAATCCCAACAGTCCTTAGACTCCACTGGGCCCTCCGTCAACCTGCCCTGTGTTCCCTTTCCAGACCACCAGATTTAAAATAGTCTAACATAATCACACCCTACCCGTGTACTCTCAGCTTCCTTACTCTTCTTTCCCAAACTTGCTTGGCTGAACTTTACCTTTAGTTATGTGCCAGAAATAAAAGAGCTAAAAATGGCAACAGAATACCACTATGATGACTTACCTTAAATTCATCATGACCAAATCTAAGTGGGCCTTCAGTGCTACCTACCAATCCCACCTTATTTTTTCTAGTCAATTCTCTCTTCTACTCTTTCCTAGTTGATGATTTCACAACCTCTACCTGCTCAAACCTCAAATCTGTCCCCTCTCCCACAGTCAATTTTTTGCTTCTTCTTTCCTCTAAAAAAACAAAAACAATCAGAAGGCTTTCACCTCTTTTCACTGTCCCCAAGCTTTTTAAATGGGGGCTAGTCACATAGGCACCTGTAATGCCAGTGGTTGAGGCCAGGCAGGTTCACACTGGATTCTGGCAGAGATAGTAGAGGAACTGCAGAGCCAGAAAGTACTGGGCCATTTCTGTTTATTAGATTCTCACAGTGGGTGAACAAACAAGCAAGGGAAAAACCTCTTCTCTTTATTTTTTATTTTTTCATTTTTTAGACAGGAGAGGGAGAGACAGAGAGAGAGAAGGGGGAGGAGCCAGAAGCATCAACTCCCATATGTGCCTTGACCAGGCAAGCCCAGGGTTTCGAACCGGCAACCTCAGCATTTCCAGGTTGACGCTTTATCCACTGCGCCACCACAGATCAGGCCGGGAAAACCTCTTCTCACAGCAGTGGGTGAGCAAAGAAGAAAATTACCCCTCACAGTGGCAGGCAAGCAATCCGCATGGAGGTAAAGTACCCATAGCCTTATATAGGCTACATACACACACATGTGGCTATCTGCCATGTGCTCACACACTAATCATTCAAAGTGCAAGTGAAAAAGTCTAACACAGCTGTTTTCCCTGCAGCACCTTCTGCCTTGTGCACATCAAAGGAAAGCAGGTATTGAGCATAAAACATATGGTTGCATACAAACAATTTAGGCACAGTGAGTCTATCAGTTTAGGGTAGTAAGTGGTAAGAACCCTTCCAAAATCCAAGTTCCCAGTTACCAGCCATAGGCCCAACTTGGAAGCTGCCTATGGATAAGCAGTCTCAGGCCTGGTGTTATGCTCCACCTCCTTGAGGGGGCAGTATCTACATAAATTATTTGGAATTCTCCTGTATAGGAGGTTTGCTCCCCTACATCCTGGTTGGTTTTAATTTTTTTATTTTATTTTGGGTTATGGGAAGCATTATTATAGTTTCCAGAGTCAGCTCTTTTCTGCACACTGCCTTTTATCAGTGGTCTCCAATACTGGTCTTCAAACTCTTCTTTAGCCCAGCATTTCTCAAATTGTGGTACTTGAACCAGAACCATCAACACTTTAAGCCCGGCAGGCGTCCCCAAACTACGGCCAGCGGGCTGCAATTTGGCCCCCTAAGGCCATTTATCCAGCTCCCGCTGCACTTCCAGAAGGGGCAACTCTCTCATTGGTGGTCAGTGAGAGGAGCACTGTATGTGGGAGCCCTCCAATGGTCTGAGGGACAGTGAACTGGCCCCCTGTGTAAAAAGTTTGGGGACCCCTGTAAGGAAGCCAGCTGTGTTAGGCTTGCTTGCTTGCACTTTGTATGATTAGTGCATAAGCACATGGAAGGGTGACATGTGTATAGCCTATGCAAGGTTACAGCTGCTTGCCCTTAGGGCAAATTGTGGATTGCCTGCCCACCACTGTGAGGGGCCATTTTGCTATTTGTTTGCCTGCTGCCATGATGTAATACTGGTGGCCAAGGCCAGGCAGGTCCACAGTGGATTCTGGCAGATGATAGAGAAACTGCTGAGCCATAAAACATTGGGCAATTTCATTTAATAGTCTCGCAACAGTGGACAAGCACACAGGCAGGGGAAAGACACTTCTCAGGCAAAGAAATAGCAAAATAGCCCCTCACACTGGTGGGCAGGCAATCTGCCATCCACAGTCCCCCTGAGCACAAGCACCCATAACCTCACATAGGCCATACACACGTGGTGCTGCCATGTGCTCACGCACCAATCAGGCAAAGTGCTTGCAGCCTAACACAGCTGCTTCCCCACACGTGAGAAGCAGTTTTCCCTTGCCTGTTTGCTTGTCTACTGTTGCAAGACTCTAATAAACAAGAATGGCCCAGAGCTTTCTGGCTCTGCAGCTCCTCTACCATCTGCCCGAATCCAATGTGAACCTGCCAGCATTACATCTGACATAGTGGTCAGGATTCAGATCACTGCTGGTATGGAGCCACCAACACCCTGGAAGGGTAGAATAAAAAAGTGGCTAATTCCTGTGGCTACTCTGTTAGGAGCTGTGGGCTGGGAATCTTTTAGCTCTGTGAGAAGAAACTGAAAGCTCTGTGCAAGAGACGGCATGAAGTCAAAAGCTCCAGAGTGAGCTGCAGACTGAGTGCTGACAATGACTTTAACTGGAATGAGTGCTAGAGAAGGAGGCTGGCTGCTTTTGAGAGCTCCAGTGTGAAATGCAGGCTGAAAACCAATGGCGCCTGCAACTGGAACAGTTGCTTGAGAAGGAAATACAGGTTTGAGAACTCCAATTGATCCTAGAACACTGGCAGTGACAGTTGTTAGAAAAACAACTGCAGGTACAAGAGCTCAAGCTTCAGCTTCAGGCTGAGAGCTGGCAGCTGCAAAAGCTGAAGTGGTTGCTGAGGAAGGAGCAGCCTTCATGCCAGCGGAGTGGCTCTGAGCTGGCAGGAGCAGGTGTTTCCAACTCCTCCTCTTCTGAGAAGGAGGAGGCTTGGGTTGAAACTTCCATTCACAGACTCAGAGCTTGGCTTCTAGGTGGTCACCTAGAAGGTAAAAATCCAGTAGCCAAGAGTGCCTCAGGGGCAGGCATAAGCCCCTCCCCAAGTTCTTGAGCACTCTGTGGTCTGGCCCTACATCCAGACACAGCTGATGGAGTTGGGAGCAAAATTTAGGCAGAAACCACTGAGTCCCTGGCAGCTTGGTTGCTATAGTTGTGGGACATAAGGGGTGAATGGCATCATGCTCTCAAGAACAGAGATGGAGAAATTAGCCACAATTACCATGCACTTCACCCTGAGGCAGCATCTTCACAACTACCATGACAATCCAGGAAATCATACCCTATTAGAATGGGTGATGGCTGCCATTCATAATCTGGCAGAATGCTGGAGACTTGCCAGGGACAGTAAATCTGTGGCAGTTGTTTACTGAGCTGCAGCAAATGCTCCAGGAATTAGGTATGAGGAATGCTTTCAACCTGAGGTTCTGTGGGCCAGATGAGGAAGTACTTATAGCAAAGATGAGGGACCTATTCTCTGTAGCATCCTGTCAGCCCTTTTTGGGTCACTTGAGCCCCTATGTGGGGCAGCACAACAATACAGTTACACAGATGGTGGCATATTTGGGGAGGTGGAAGTAGCACAAAACAATAAGGCTGTGTAGGCTGCTGCCTGTGTTGCCCCCACAACTAACAAGAGAAAAAGGCCTATAAAGGTTAGTCAAACACAGATATAGGTAGACTTGATTGTAGCCAGAGAGTATTGGAAGAAATTAGATGGCAGGTCTAATAAACTTCTTCTAGAGCTTTGGTGGCAGCTTAAACCAGAACAGAGGTTCCAGCTGCTGAAAAAGCAGGGGAAGCGGGCAGCCCTGGAAGCTGCCAAGAAAATGGCTGGTATTCAGGTTGCATGGTTGCAAGATTATTTGTTGGAGATATCTGAGGGACAGGAGGATCCCCAAGACCCATTGTTCCAGTTTGAATAGGGGGAAGGCCAAAGGACCTAATGGATGAGGGGAGGCAGAGGCCCCATGTAAAATTGGTAATCCACTGATCCCCTTCTAATGTGCAGCAGGTGTTGACCTTAGAGAAAAATAGGTACTTTTTGCAGCAGAAGCAGCAGCAGCAGCTAAGAGATTTATCAAGGTGGCATAGGCCTTGAGTGTGTTTGACCCCTCCAGGTCCTTTGAGCTTGCTGATGGGTTTGGATCAGGCTTGTGGCAATGACAGAGCACTTTTGGAAAGGCACTGAGTTATATTAATAAAGAGTTGTATGGCTAGGTGCTTGTAATGGACTTTCACCTTGAGTGATTTGCAGAGACAGCTGGGCTGTCTATTGTGGACTGATCATTGAGCGGTGTAATGGACTCCTGGAGCAGGAGAGGGGGCACAGGCTCCCTTGCTGAGTGGACATGCCACTTGTGGAGAGTACTATAAGAGAGAGACCTTGAAGGGGGGGGACACACACCTGTGGAGGCCCTTCTGCACCAGGAAGCTGCTTCCATCCAGTTGCAGAGATGCACCAAGGACACTTTCTTCAATGGACATGGCCCTGGACTTTACAGGCCCCCCACATACAATGGGTGGCCTTGTTGGCACCGTGGGGCAAAGGGATAGAGGTGGGTCTCCAGGTAACTCCCTGGGTAGAGTGCTAAGGGAGACATTATGAAGGGCACCTTTATAATTATTGTCATTTTTGGTATAGTGTATGCCTTTATAATTTGGTTGCTATAGCTGTACCATTTCTGTTTATGTAATGTACCTCACTCCTTGCACAGGGACCATTGTGGAAGATAACTGTCACATAGATTGTGAAGTGAGCAACCCTAAAGAGGTGGAATATCAGGAAAATGGCTGTGTTAGGCTTGCTTGCTTGCACTGTGCATGATTAGTGTGTGGGTATGTGGCAGGGCCTCCTGTGTATAGCCTATGTAAGGCTATGGCTGCTTGCCCTCAGGGTGGATTGTGGATTGACTGCCTGCCACTGCAAGGGGCTGTTTTGCTGTTCGTTGACCTGCTGCCATGAGAAGCAGTTTTCCCCTGCCTGCTTGCTCATCTGCTGTTGCAAGACTCTAAGAAATGGAAATGGACCACTACTTTCTGGCTCCGCAGTTCCTCTACCATCTGCCCAAATCCAGCGTGAACCTGCTTGGCCTCGGTCACTGGCATTACAAGCACCATCTGAAACTTGATACAATTTTTAGACTGCCACCCCAGACTTACTGAATCAATAACTCTGGGCATGCAGCCTAGATATGGTGTAATGCCAGTGGCTGAGGCCAGGCAGGTTCACACTGGATTCACGCAGATGGTAGAGGAACTGCAGAGCTGGAAAGCTCTGGGCCATTCCCATTTATTAGAGTCTCACAGAGACAGACGAGCAAACAGGCAGGGGAAAACCGCTTCTCACAGCAGCAAGCCAGTGAACAGCAGATGTTCCCTCATAGGTGGCAGGCAAGCAATCTGCACTGCGGGAAAGTACTCATAGCCTTACATAGGCTATACTCACATGGCTCTGCCATGTGCTAATGCACTCATTATGCAAAGTGCAAGTGAGCAAGCCTAACACAGCTGTTTTTCCTACATGTGGTAAAGTTTGAGAACCACTGATTTAGCCAAAAGGTGAGGGAGGAAGACCTGTCCTGTTAAGTTTATGTAATTCTTCTGTATAGGCAGAATTCTCCCCCCTTTATTTACTTAATCATTTATTCATAATAGTATAAACTCACAGATATTTATTTTATAACTTAGATTATAATTCAATATTGCATTACTTATTTTATTGCTCAAATTATTGCAGCTTTAGTCATTAGAAACTGTTTCATTGACACATGTGGCCTTTTGACATACCCTCATCGGTGGTGGTTGTTATTAAGCGTTACTTTCTGGCACTATAAGATGATCCAGACTTAGTTTGCATATTCCCTTTCCCAGTGCTAGAAGCAGCCATTTCTCCTGGTTCCTTTTATGAGAAAATAGTATTATAAACTAAAAGCTAGGTGCTAGGTATGCCTGTTGCTACTGGGTTGTCATTGCGTCTATGCACTTCAGAGGACAGAACTTGTAAATACATGTGTCTATACTTACTCATGAATACACATATTTATAATTATTCTACATTTATCCATCTGTATCTATATTAAACAAAGCATGAATTCATAGTGATGTCTCCACCTCTAATCCTGGATTTAGTGATCACATACATAATACTCATTTTCCATATGAAAATATTTACAATTTGAAAGATAAAGATACTTGCCCTAAGGCATACAATGTACCGTTATTAGTCTCTTTGCACCAAATCAATACTCATGTGGTGATGCTGTATACATACTAGGTGCTCAATTAATGCATAATAATTAAGGTGGTAGTTGACATATTATTTCTTCCAATAATGTAAGTCTATAATTTTGTAGGGCATTAGAAATGCATGTTTAATCATCTATAGACATTTCTGTGTCTATAAGTTTCGGGTTTGGGGTCATACCTAATTGAAGTCATAGTGGTTTCCTTGGAGATCTCCAGATTATGAACCATTCCAGAGCAAGGGCTACTCAGCATAGGTCCAGCAAGTACTAGGCCCTCCATCAAGGTTTGTTAATATAAATGGACTATACCTATTATTTCAGGAATTCCTGGCTAAATGTTTAAACTAAACCTCTGTTCTGTCTACCCTCACAGGGCAGTCTTAGGGATCTCATGATATAATTTACATGCAAATCCTTTGGAAACTGAAAAACAGCATTATGATAATATATGAAAAACATACTAGACCCTGATTTATTTTAAATTTTATTTAGAAAATTAAATTTAACAGGGTGACATTGATCAATAAGAGTACATAGGTTTCCAGTAAACATTTCTATAGCACTTGAACTGTTGATTATGTTGTATACCTATCACTCAAAGTCAAATCATTTTCCGTCACCTTATATTTGTCCCTCTTTACACCTTTATCCCCACCCCCTTCCTCACATCTCCACATCCCCCTCCCCCAGTAACCACTTCACTTTTATCTATTAAACCCTGAATTTGGTCCCTCTTCCTTAGGTGGGCAGGCTGTGAGAATTTCACTTCTCAGCTTGTATAAACACTACATATTTAAAATTAAAAATAAGAAACCACAGAATAACTCAAATAGCCAAATAAATCTAGAGAAAGAACAAAAAAGGTGGATATATTAAACTTCCTGTTTTCAAACTATATTACATAGCTATAATAATCAAAACAGTTTGGTACCAGCATAAAAACAGACACAAAAACCAATAGAAGAGAATAGAAGCCCAGAAATAAACCTACACATGTCCAATTAACTAATCTTTGACAAGGGTACAAAGAACACAAAATGGGAAAGGAGAGTCTCTTTAATAAGTGGTGCTGGAAAACTGTATATCCTTCTTCAAAAGAATGAAACTGGATCCCTATCTTATACCACTCTCAAAAACTAGCTCAAAATAGATTAAAGATTTGGGCCTTGGCTCAGCGGTAGAGCGTCGGCCTGGGGTGTGGAAGTCCTGGGTTTGATTCCTGGCCAGGGCACACAGGAGAAGCAACCATCTGCTTCTCCACCCTTCATCCTTCTCTCTCTCTTCTCTCTCTCTCTCTTCCCCTCCTGCAGCCATGTCTCAAACGGTTTGAGTAAGTTGGCTCCGGGCGCTGAGGATGGCTGGGTGGCCTCGCCTCAAGTGCTAAGATAGCTCAGTTGCAGAGCAATGAAGCAGCGGTCCCAGATGGGCACAGTATCGCCCCATAGGGGACTTGCCAGGTGGATCCCCAGTCGGGACGCATGCAGGAGTCTGCCTCTGCCTCCCTGCCTCTCACTTAATAGAAAAATAAAATAGATTAAAGATTTGAACATGGAACCTGAAACCATAAAATTACTACAAGAAAATATACAGCATAAACTCCTTGACATTGGTCTTGGCAATGATTTTTTAAATTTGAAACCAGGCCTGACCTGTTGTGGCGCAGTGGATAAAGCGTCGATCGGAAATGCTGAGGTCACCGGTTCGAAACCCTGGACTTGCCTGGTCAAGGCACATATGGGAGTTGATGCTTCCAGTTCCTCCACCCCTTCTCTCTCTCTGTCTCTCCTCTCTCTCTCTCCCTCTCCTCTCTAAAAAAAAAAAAAAAAAAAAAAAAATGAATAAAGAAAAATAAATAAAAAAATTAAAGAAAGCCTGATTGTACTCAAACATTTAAAAAAAAAAATGAAGACAGGCTTAAATTTAAGACCAAAAAAAAAAAAAAAAAAAAAAAATTGAAACCAAAAGCAAAAGCAACAAAAGCAAAAATAAACAAGTGGGACTATATCAAACTGAAAAGCTTCTACACAGCAAAGGAAATAATTATATTGGTATTGGTTAAGAAATATTGCTTCTTTACCTAGTAATTCCTGTATCTAAGGAAAAAAACAACTTGGTACTAGAAAGAAGCAATTAATCCTTCCGACAGTGTCAAATTATTTTTGTCCTGTGTCTAAAACATACAATATACAAAGTTAACTTTTATTATTAACTGTGGACTGACATATAAATGCTATTAGAGTAGAACAGTGTCTTGGATAATTCCCTGACAAGAATATAAATTCTGAGCTGTCCTAAATTAAATTATAGCTGGCCAGAGTGTTCAAGGAAGAGACAGGAGAAGTTAATCAGTTAACAACTGCAGGGCACAATCATCAAAACACTGCCTAAATTCCTGAATGAATATTGAAACTTTGAATTAACTTCTAGGTGGCTATTTCCACAATTCTGTAAAGAGACTAGCCAGTAGCCGAGTACCAGGTACAACTGACCACCTGCATCTCCACATCTACTATACGTGATCTTTCCAGACTGTTGCCCACAGCCAGTCATGTCATTTCTTCCTTACAGACTATGCACCTATCCTAGAACTAGCCCCCTTCACCTTTTCCCACCCACTTAATCTATAGCAGTGTAAATTCTTTCAAAACAGCTTACACCTTTCTCCCTCAAACTGGAGGTATAAAGGAGCCCATTAACTCCAGTAGCGCTAGCATTTTGTCTTTTCCACCTGGCCCTGTTGCTGGTGGTTCACATGGCCGCCCCAGGACCTGGTCCTTTTCTGACTAGCATTTGGCTCAAAAAACCCTTTCTTTTCAAAAAGCTTTTAGCCGTGAACATTTCTTAACACCCCCAAATCAGATCATCTAAAAAATCATTTCTATTTAGCTTTAGAAAAACAGTTCCTTTTCCTAATGAGTTTTGCATTGGCTAATATAATCCTTGGTTTGCTTCCCCTATGCTGATTTGACCACTCTAAGGAAATATATACATACCAGAGAAACCACCCTGGCATTCTGAATAGTACACAAGTTAGCGATTTAATGTATTATTCTTCCAAGGGCTTTCCTTCAGAGTCCTATGGAAAGGATGAAAGAAATGGGGTGGGGGTGGAGGGGAACCAAATAGGAAGTAAGCAGACAATCAAGATTTTGGAGCTTGACCAGGCAGTGGCACAGTGGATAGAGCGTTGGACTGGGATGCAGAGGACCCAGGTTTGAGACCATCGAGGTCACCAGTTTGAGCGCAGGCTCATCTGGTTTGAGTAAAAGTTCATTAGTTTGGGCCCAAGGTCGCAAGGGGTTACTTGATCTGTTGTAGCCTCATGGTCAAGGCACATATGAGAAAGCAATGAATGAACAACTAAGGTGCCGCTTCTTGTCTCTCTCCGTTCCTGTCTATCCCTCTCTCTGACTCTCTCTGTCTCTGTAAAACAAACAAACAAACAAACAAAAAAAGATTTTGGAGGGGTGAGCAAAAAGTTGCTGTAAAAATGTGTATTTTTAATGCAAACTGCCTTTGGTTAAGAGCCAGAAAACAACCAGGTATTAAAGCAGAGCACAGATGAAAGGGAGACAGTGGATTTGGTGAACTTAAGTGGATGGGGTTTTCAACTTAATATAAAAATGAACTTTGCAAAAAATAGCTTACTCATTCAGAAAGGGTGACCTGTGTGATTTCAGGTTCCCCATCACTGGCTGTGTTTAAGCCAAAGTGGCATTATCTTGCGAGAAATGTAAACATATCCTTCTGTTTGCAAGTGTTATTAAAGTTTACTCTGTACAAAGTGCGTGCAAATACGAAGAGGAATCAAATCGAGATTTGCTCTCTGCCAACTCTCCAGCAGAGCTTCTTACACTTCAGTGCGTACACAGTCTCCCCCGGGGATCTTGTTAAAACGTAGATTTCTATTCTATAGGATGAGGCCCAGATTTTGCAATTGGAATGAGCTCTCAGGTGAGCCAATGCTGCTGGTCTGTGTAACACATGTTGAGTAACAAGGGTTGCTAGTAAGGAATGAGACGCCAATATACGTATATATAATACATATCAGTAAAAGCCTGGATTTATCCCAAACCCAGGACTGTCTTTGCCCTTTTCTGTCTACTATTCCTTCTGTTGTTTTTGTTGTTGCTCTCTTTCTTGAACTTCATTTCCTCTAGTGCTGTTCACTGCATATCCTGTTTCTTAGCTTGTAATAGCTTTCTCCTCTTTAGACTGACATTTTACTAATTTGTTAAGGTTTATCTCCTAATCACTCCTTCTCTGGGTCCCCAGTCGGGCTGACTGCTCCCTAAAGCATTACTTTAACCTCGAGCAAGCAACCCCACCTTCAGTGGGAAGTCCGTTTTCCTATTCCCTCTAGACTAAGGTGACCAATCATCCTCCTTTAGGGAGGACAGTCCTTCTTTTGTAAATTCCATCCTCCCTCCAAAAGTGTCGGCCTACATGTCTTCCTTTTTGAAATTGGAAGACTAATCTGTAAATGTCCATATTCGATCTATGCAGAGTCGATCCATTGCGTGTGATGTGACGTATTTGTATCTAAATGAGTACTTTTTTCTTACAATTATTAAAAATTAATAGGCATGTAAGTATAATTACAACATAAAATATTACAAATGTTTTTATTATGCATTTATCATATCACAGTGTATTATTGTTACAATGAATAACATGTTTCTTTTATTCACGATATTGTTTTCTTCAATTAATTTTTGTCCTCCTTTTCAGTGTAAAAAAGTTGGTCACCTTACTCTAGACCCGCCTCTCCGGGTCGCCTGTGACAAACGGTTTTTGGCGAACTTAAAGGCAGCTGAGGCAGCGGGAAGGAAAGCAACACCGCCCTCACGGGTACTGAACACGGGAGCCAGAACGGCGGCCCCAGTGTCATTCGGGTACAGAGTCCTCCGTGTGGCAGGCCTGGAGACTCAGCGCAGGGTTTCCGGAAGCCGCTTATCCGGTGGGCAGTCCGGGTCAGGTCCGTAGCTGACAGCCCGCAGGCGCCACCACCCGGCGCAGGCGGAGGAGCGTGGCCGTCCACCACCGAGGCAGCCGCGCTAGAGAGGCCGGCGGGTCTTGGCGCAGCGCGGCTGCGGGGACAGCGCGAGGGGGAGGGAGGGCGGCAAAACGGGCCTTGTAGCCATTTTAGGAGGAAACCCGGGTCACTAGTGCGGGGCGCGGCTTCAATTTCAATAACTTTATTGGTGGCTTTACCCTCAAAACACCCATCGCGCCAGCGGCACGCGAAGGAAGGAACGCTTCGCGGGAGGTGATTCGGGTGCGGGCGTGAGCGCGGGATGCAGGGGAATTCCCGAAAGTGGGTTTCCTGAGCAGCGGACAGCGAGGGGCTTCAGGGGTACCAGGCGTTCCTGGAGGCTCAAGAGAGAAGGGACCCCTGGACCCTGCAGCGGGGATTCCCTTAACCTGATCCCCACACGCAGGGGCTAAGTCAGGGGTACCCCTGACGCAGCCGCCGGGGTGTTTCTCGCCCCGTGTTGTTCCCCAAGGCAGGTGGCGCCGGCTTTGAGCTGCAGCCATGGGAAATACCACCAGCGACCGGGTGGCCGGGGAGCGCCACGGCACCAAGGCTGCACGCGCTGAGGGCGCCGGTGGCCATGGCCCCGGCAAGGAGCACAAGATCATGGTGGGCAGCACCGACGACCCCAGCGTCTTCAGCCTGCCGGACTCCAAGGTGAGCGTCCCCACGCCCCCTGTTGGTCCTCATTATGCTGCAGGCTGGGTGTCAGGGCTCCTCTTCCCTTTCTTAGTCCTTATCACACTGACCTGGGTTACGGTGTTTTAATTAAAGGGATTTTTCGGGAACGGCGATATTGAATGGCAGTTCCTCTAGTAGTACTGCCTCAAAACAGAAGTGAGAGTTCTTGTTTTCTGACTAATCTTTTGGCCACATTTTTAGGATGACAGTAGGATACCCCTCACCTACCCCGCCCCCAAATCTTTGGTTCTCTTAACAGGCAGGGGAAAAAGTAGGCTTACAGTTGTGAGTACGTGAAACAGAGTTTATTCTTGTATTATTATTTATTTTGTATTGCAACTGTAAACTTAGTTTTGCTCACCCCGAATATGGATTGTAAGCGCTGGTGGAAAACTTCAGAGGGTAAATTGCCCCAGTTTGCTGACCTCAGTTGGCAGTTTCTCACATTTGCCCTGATGTGGGTAAATAAATTTTTCCTCTGACAACTTCTGTGTATCAGTATCATTATTTTTGCCCTTCTAGGTGCTCAGCACTTCTTACCCTTTTTCCCTTTGGCTTGGCTGTGAGCAGCAACCACTTGCTTATTTGAATACTTTCTCCTAGCCTTGGGGATCAATAAAAGCCTTCGCTGCTCAATTTTTGTCCCATACTCTATAGCTGTGGTAGCTGAAGTTGTGCTTCATTGACGCCTAGCTGCTCCTCAAGTGGCAGAGCAAATAATTCCAGGATTTCTTCATTTCCCAGTAGTACGTCATAATGTCGCCACAGTCTGAAAACGACCACCCACAGCTGCTCTGAAGACCTTGTTCTCAATTCCAAGGACTTTCAGGAAAGCCACAACTTGTGTTCACTCTACTGAAAGGATAGATGGAGCTGACAGCAATGTGATTACCACACAAATATATCTAATCACTTTTAGAGCTGTCAGCACTAAATGCATTATAGCCAACTGGGATGAAGTAGAAAAATGGAGGGGTTGAGGAGATTGGAATGTGTTTGATGTTTATCTCTTCCATGAAGTAAAAAGAGAAAGATTTGCCAAGTTGGTAGCACATGGACTTTGGTTATTTTCTTGGATCTCAAATGAGAACATACTCAGAGAAAGGGGAAGTGAGGGGGTGATTAAAAAGACCATTTCTTGGGGTTTCTTCTCTGTTCCTTCTTCCTCTTCAGGACTTCTTTCTTATCATTTGGGCTGTCCACCCAGCCATTTGAATTTACTTCTTCAAAGCTTTACAAGGTGATCTGCCTCACAGTATTTTTACCCTTTTCCTACATTGATGACTCAGGATTTAAGTACAGTGTATTTGTCAAACTGTGACTGTGGTAATCAGTGAGTGTCCTGAATAAAAGCCAGGTTTCTGTATCTGAAATGGAGCCTAATTTGAATCATCCTTTTCCTTACCTCAGTCTTGTCATTTGGAAAATAAGATAATTGGTTCAGATAATTCCTAAGGTCTCCTTCATAGCTGAAATTGTATAGTTCTCAAATTATTGTCTGTACTTCTTCTCTTAATGTCTTTTAAGAGACGTTAAGACATTTTAAGCTGAAATACTAATTGTTTTGTCTCTTTTCCTCATGACTTTGCTGGCTATTTAATTTGAAGTAAACAGTCTTCTGCTAGTCAGCTGTACTGATGCCTACTACAGAAATGTCATGTTATACTGAAAGGGCTTTCTTCCAAAGCTAAGCATATTAATAGTTTGTAGCTTTCAAATTCTAAACTAAAATCTTACATCATAAATGTAATTGATAGAAACAGTGGCTGTGGGGCCTACATTGCTTTGAATGTCAACCTTCTTCAGTTCTGAATTCTGTTTATGTATTAAAATCACCTGACATTTGTTTAAACTCTTTATGGAAAATTTGAAACATTTTCCACGTTTCAAAGTATAGGGAGAACAATGTAATGGAGTTCTAAATACTGTCGCCCTGTTAAAACAATGATCAAATTATGAATGAATTGGCTCTGGCCGGTTGGCTCAGCAGTAGAGCGTCGGCGTGGCGTGTGGGGGACCAGGGTTCGATTCCCGGCCAGGGCACACAGGAGAAGCGCCCATTTGCTTCTCCACCCCCACCCCCTCCTTCCTCTCTGTCTCTCTCTTCCCCTCCCGCAGCCAAGGCTCAATTGGAGCAAAGATGGCCCGGGCGCTGGGGATGGCTCCTTGGCCTCTGCCCCAGGCGCTAGAGTGGCTCTGGTCGCGGCAGAGCGACGCCCCAGAGGGGCAGAGCATCGCCCCCTGGTGGGCAGAGCGTCGCCCCTGGAGGGCGTGCAGGGTGGATCCCGGTCGGGCGCATGCGGGAGTCTGTCTGACTGTCTCTCTCTGTTTCCAGCTTCAGAAAAATACAAAAAAAAAAAAAAAAATTATGAATGATTTTTTATCATCCATACCCAATTCACTCCCCCCTTATCATCAGTTACTTTGAAGCAAATTCTAGACATATCAAATATTATTATTTTATCTAAATATTTTAGGATATATCTCTAAAGAGGAGGTATTTTTTATTTCTTTGTGTAACATGTCATAGCATTATTATGTGGGAAATTTAAAGAAATTTCCAAGTCCTATATCTGAATCAGAATCTGAGGATTATTTTTAAGCATATGTGAAAACTTCTATAATTCTAATGCAGCCTGTCAGACAAGAGTGCATTGCTTTAAGAATATGGAGATCAGGTTTTCTCCTAAGACACTTACATAATGTGAAAGGCCCTTCAATTTCCTTTCTCTGTTTACTTTGGATTATGCTGTCACTGGTGTCTCAATGCAATTTTGAGGAATATCTAGGGGTGGTATGGAAGGTAACCTACCCCAGCCATTTTGAAAATAAAGCCTAATGAATAAGCTACTACTATTTTTTAAAACCACATTATTTTATTTGTTAATCTTTTGGCTTGATACTGTACAGTCTTATTAACCTGTTTACCAAAGTCATTTAAGCTGATGTAAAGCCAAGATCAACAATCTTTTTCTATAAAGGGCCAGATAGTAAATATTTTAGACTTTTTGGACCATAAAGTCTCTCACAACTACCCAGTCCTGCCACACTGTAGCATGAAATCATTTGTAGGTACAAAATAAATAATGAATATTATATTTTTCAATAAAACTTTATTTATAAAAGCATCTGGCTCACCGGCCAAAGTTTGCCAACTCTTCTTCTTAAGGAACGTATGTGAAGACAGTGTTCTAAGATATGAATTCTGCCTGACTCTTGAGCTAGATCCAGATAGATCCAGGCCAGAACAGATTACTTCAGAGACTATCTGATCGATCCCTCCCCTATTCCCCAGGTGTGCTTGTTTCTTTGGAAAAGGCCCTCTGTTTCCCCTTATCTAGGGCAGCTATTGCCCTAATACCTCTGACCATTCTGCTTTTCTATATAATTCTTCAACACCTGCTACAGGGCTTGGAGTATATCCACATTATCTTGCTGATGCCCAAAGGAGCCTCATGTAAGTTCCCTTAATAAACTCTTGATGTAGTTATGGTGTTGTCAGCCTATTTCTTCAGTCTCAGCCCCGGGAAATTTTCCCAACATGGTAAGGGAAACTAAGTAAGGAGTCAATATTTTTCAGAATCCTACAGACCTCATTTCATATTGGAACTGCTTTTGTTGAAAGAAGCTGTGTTTTTGATCTGCTGTTCCTTGAGACTCCAGAATTTTCATTCCTACTCCTGAAATAATAATTAGTATAAACCTGACATGGGTGAGCAAATAAAATTTCATAACAACTTCTCAAAATTTAAGAAACCAATGATCTGGTTTTTATTGGGGGTTTTTTTGTTTTTATATTTTTAATATCATTTGTAACCTGTTAGCTAAAATGGAGTTTATGAATTACTTATGAATTTCGGTACCTCTAATTTCCATTACAGCTGATGATTGAGAGCTGTTCATATTTGCATGTGCAAAGTACATCGCTAACTTAGTTGTTTTTTATAGAATCATACTTTGTTTCTACATTTTTTCCTCTTAAGAGGCACTCAGAAGCATATTATAGTTGCCTGTGTGTGAGTTAATGTGATAATAGGAAATAGACTTGGAAGTTAGGATGGCATTTGGGCAGCCCTTGAACATGAGCCTTTGACCATTTTGGTCCTAGATGAGTTATTGCTCTATATGTGCTCAAAATCTTATTTAGTTGCTAATTTCGAGGCTTATTGATCTTTAGCAGAAACCTAACACCCCTCTCTGCCTTAGGGAGTAGAGTGACCTTTTAACAATTCCTGGGTCACAATTGAGGGATGACCTAATCCTTCTTACAGCTCCCTGGGGACAAAGAGTTTGTATCATGGCAGCAGGATTTGGAGGACTCGGTAAAGCCCACACAGCAGGCCCGGCCCACTGTTATCCGCTGGTCTGAAGGAGGCAAGGAGGTCTTCATCTCTGGGTCCTTCAACAATTGGAGCACCAAGATTCCACTGATTAAGAGGTGAAGACAAGTGTCTTGATTGAGTCTACAGAGTCCAAGAGTTGAGACTGGGTTACTTTTCTCCACATGCTAGGGACTCTTGAACATTTTCTGTGACCAGTGACTGTATCTGTGACTTTTTTTAAACCTCATAGTGAGTCAGAGGTGTTTTACCACTCAAAGGGGCTTACAGCTCTGTGGGTACATTCTGGAGGACTTGTTAATTCAAGTCCTTTCTGTGCTTGTGCGAAGTGTTCTGTAACTAGCTAGGTCCAGTTACTCTGACTTTTGCATTAGAATGAAACACATTGTGATGTTCTAGGAAGTAATATTATTTGTTGCCTGCAGAGCAATACAGTAATGAGTTATTTAACTGGTTATCAGAAAGGCCTACTTATCAGTACATAATTTTCCAGAAGATGCTCACCAAAACGTGGAAAGGTTACTTTGAGCCACTTCTGTATCCTGAAGGGATCTCTTCTGCTGAAGCAGGATAGCTGTACTAAGGTCAAACATTTTAGGAGATTAACATCTTTATTATTCTTTTCCAGACATTAATTAAGAACTAAGTTATTGGGAGGGGCTGGAAAACACATGCTGAACATGATGTAAGAAAGGAAACTGGGTTTAGGAATTATTTTTTACTCCAGGGGATCTAATCACTTAGCAATGTGGGAGATAATTGGTATAATATTTTGGTTGACTCAGGTTTTTACATTACATTCTGTCTTTTGATAGGAACTTGACCTGTTTAACTTTGTTTTCTTCTGCAGCCATAATGACTTTGTTGCCATCCTGGACCTCCCTGAGGGAGAGCACCAGTACAAGTTCTTTGTGGATGGACAGTGGGTTTATGATCCATCAGAGGTAAGGCCTTGATCACTGACTTAACAGTCAGTCTCCTCTTAGCTATTCCCCTTGGTGTCAAACTTCATTGCTGCCAGAAATGATGAGTAGCAGCGCTCCTATACTGGAGGATTTCTCTCTAGATAAAAGATGGAGGTAGCATGTATGATCATTTTTGAAAAGAGGACAGTTGAGTTGAACAGATGGATTTCAAACAGGGACTCATAAATTTTTTCCATTCACTGTTTCAGCCTGTGGTTACCAGTCAGCTTGGCACGGTTAACAATTTGATCCATGTCAAAAAATCTGATTTTGAGGTGTTTGATGCTTTAAAACTAGATTCAATGGAAAGCTCGGAGACATCTTGTCGAGGTAATTTTGTTGTATTTGCTCTTTCTTGACGTGTTTTTTGTATAATGCATGCTCCTTCCCAAGAGTGGTTTTTATTTGTCTTTTTCATTTTCTCCTCAGGAAACTTCTGAGTTATATACAGGGTAGGGCAAAAGTAGATTTAGAGTTTTGAATATGCAAAACAGCTTATTCTTTTATTATTTATTAATTATTATATTATCTTTTATATGGACAACCGTAAACTACATTTTGCTCCTATATAATTCTGTAAACATTTAGGTCCCCTTCTCTAAGACAAAAAAAAATCTTGGCTTAGAATATTTGATTTTACTTTTTAAACAGGATCTATAGTAAGACTTTTGTTTTACATTGTAACCCAATACACACACATACACACGCACACAACTGTAACACAAGTCTTACAGAACGTTTGCCTTCATTACATGTGATGCATTCATTTTCTATTTTATCTTCTTTTGTAAGCCACTAATGGGCTATGGCCTATAGCTTAGAAAGCTATTTCTAATGCTATTTCAAGATTTTTACTGACCTTTGGTGGAATCACCCAGCAGAGGCTAGATGTTGTCTGGTTTGCCTTATTATGCTCCTTCAACTTAATCCTGCCAGTTGATAACTCAGTGACAGTTCTGTAATGTTATAGGACCCGATAGGTATGGCAGTCTTTGGGGGAAAAGGGTTTACAAAAACCCCACAATTCTTTTACGTGCATGTTAACTGAAGTTTTGTAAGTTTTTGATTAAAAATTCCCTGGGAGAGTAGAAGGCCTGTATCCTTTCCTTTCAGTATTATTTTTTCCAGTGCTTCTATTTCTATGTACATTTGCTGCAGCACCAGAAGAGTAATTTGCTAACCATACTCACAGTTACCTTTTTGTTACTTTACAGTAAAGGCTACAACTGTCTGCAAAACAGTGTGTGCTATGTTCCTAGTGAGCATACTTTTCTCCCATGTGGGTACAAAGCCTGCCTCTGCTTCTGACTAGCTTTGCCATCACAGACAAGTCCTTCAACCTCTTTGGTTCTCAGTTCCTTATGAGTAAAATCAGAGGCTTAGAGTCTCACTGATTCTCAGCTGAAGAGATACAGTACCTAAAATGGGGCATATTAGAATCTCAGTCACAAAGGTGGCTTACTAAAATAAGCAGTTTGTAAAAGAATAATCAATAGTATAATTGTCTTGGCTGGTAAGGCAGTGATTAAAAAGAGTTTAAAAATACTGAATTAAATAATAATCCACGTGTAATCATGCATTACATGATTCTGGCAAAGCAACCAATAAATAATAAATATACAATCATAATTTTATAGAGAGAGGACTAGCACATTTTTTATATTTCTTTCTTCCCTCTTTCATTCAATTTCCTGATCCACTAAGGTAAGGTTTAGAATACATTTTATTAGAAATCTGCAAACAGTGGGTTTTAACCTGTACTCAGTGACCATCTTGCTATATATGTGATGTTGGACAAATCACTTTACCAATTTTTTTTTATTTGGATGAAAAGAAAATAAAAACTTTTTAAGTACTGCCTAGGGGTATTTTATGGATCATATGACAAAATAACTGCAAGTATTCTATAAAGTTTTAAGTTATATATATTTTTAAGATGTTGTTTAATATAACAGTATTACTACTATTTTCTTTTGCCTCTCATATACTTAACTGGAATCTGAGTTCTTCTACTGAACTGGTTATTAAAATCTCTTTTACTAGAGACAATAAAACAATTGTTTTTCAACCTTTTTATGCTTTGGGACTGGTGGAAATAGGAGAATCATTTCAGGAACCACTAAGGCAAAAATCACCCTGAGCATAAGCAGATTTGACTAAGATCATTGTGTCTATAATCTTCAAACAGCATCGGGGTGGTTAACTCTTTCACTGACTAACACGAAATTTCTGGCAGACCAGTACGTATATGGACCAGTGGTTGAAAAACACTGCTATAAAAAAACTATTAAAATTTGCTAAGCAAAAAAGTATAGTTCTCTTCAATTTTTTGTGTGTATTAACTTCTATTCTTGTCTGTATCCATTTTTAAGATATAATTCACTTAACATAAAATTCACTCTTTTAAAGGTACAATTCAGTAATTTGTATTATATTCACAGAATTGTATAACCAGCACCACTGTCTAATTTCAGAGCATTTCTTATTGCCCAGAAAGAAACTCTGTACCTATCAGGAGTCGCTTTCTATTTCCTTCTCCCTTGTCCCCTGGCAACCACAAGTCTACTTTGTATCTCTGTGGATTTGCCTATTTGGGACATTTCATGTAAATAGAATCATACAATATGTGGTCTTTTGTATTTGACTTCTTTCACTTAATGTGTTTATCTATATTGTAATATGCATTAGTACTATATTCCTTTTTATAGCAGAATAAAATTATATTGTATGGATATACCATTTTGTTTATCCATTCATTAGCTGATGAACATTTGGATTGTTACCACTTTTTGTCTATTAATAAATAATGCTGTTATGAACATTTATGTTCAGGTTTTTGGGTGGACATATGTTTTCATTTCTCTTGGGGATATATATATATATATCTCCAAGTAGTATAATTTCTGGGTCGTATGGCAACTTTATGTTTAACTTTTGGAGGAACAGCCAAACTGTTTTCC
Source organism: Saccopteryx leptura (assembly GCF_036850995.1). Classification (NCBI taxonomy): domain Eukaryota; kingdom Metazoa; phylum Chordata; class Mammalia; order Chiroptera; family Emballonuridae; genus Saccopteryx; species Saccopteryx leptura. The sequence goes on from NC_089504.1 coordinate 284,638,376, forward strand.
AAAGTAGCTGTACCATTTTACATCCCACCAGCAATGGGAATACTAGTACAGAGTTTCTAATTTCTCCATATACTTGCCAACAATTATTGTTGTCAGTTCTTTTTATTATAGCCATCTTAATGAATGTTAAGTATTATCATACTGTGGTTTTCATTTGCATTTCCCTAATGACTACTACATTATTAGTAATTTTGGCCTCGTTGTTGCAATCATGGTAGTATCAATAGTCTTATTAGGCAGTTATTTATTTATTTATTTATTTGCCAAAAGGGAGAGAGAGAGAGAGAGAGAGGGAGAGGGACAGACAGGAAGGGAGAAAGATGAGAAGCACCAGTTCTTTGTTGTGGCACCTTAGTTATTTATTGATTGCTTTCTCTTATGTGCCTTGACCAGGGGGCTCCAGTAGAGCCAGTGACCCCTTGCTCAAGCTAGCGACCTTTGGGCTTAAAACAGCTACCATGGGGTCATGTCTATGTTCCCATGCTCAAGCCAATTACCTTGTGCTCAAGCTTGTGAGCCTGTGCTCAAGCTGGATGAGCCTGCACTCAATCCAGCAACCTTGGGGTTATGAACCTGGGTCCTCAGGATCCCAGGCCAGCGCTCTATCCACTGTGCCACCACCTGGTTAGGCTCAATAGTCTTATTAGAGTTTATAACCTTGTGTGTTTCTTGAGTGGAAAAAAGAAGAAAGCTAATCTTTTCACATTGTTTGACAGTGTACAAGGCCTTGTCACATTTATTATCTTACTTGATTCCTTTAAAAACATTGTGAAATAGGGCAGAGATTATTTTTATGTTATGAATGAGTAAACTGACCATAATGACAAGATTTGTCCTATGTCATATAACTGATAAACAGAAGTAGTTCTTCCCTAAACCAACATCTTTTACCCCTCATCTCCTCAATCTTCTATACCATGTTGCCATGTTGAAAAACTTTCTGGTTTCTATTCAGGATGTCTCAGACTTTCTTTTTAGCTCCCTTATAGTTGTAGGCCCCACATGTCACAAGTTTATGATCCGTGACTTCTATGTATTTATCATTAGCTGCCATGGTAATGACGTTTCTTTCATGCATTTTTACTAGTTCACCAACTTTCCCTTCTATTTGGATAAATGTCTTCCAGACCTTTCCAGCTCACCTCCAGGGCCTTATGGTCAAGAAATGTATGTGTTTCGATCTGAGGAGAGATTCAAATCCCCACCCATATTGCCTCCTCACCTTCTCCAAGTTATTCTTAACAAGGACACTAATATTTCTGTAAGTATCCTGAGAGTATTGTGGGGCTATCTTGAAGTCACTACAACAATTTGAGCTAAAGTTTAGTAGTAATCCTAGAGGTTGGGGTATCACAAAGGTGTGTGTGTGTGTGTGTGTGTGTGTGTGTGTGTGTGTGTGTGTATGTAAAAGACAAAATCTAATCTTTTTCTACTGTTAGATAGATAGATAGATAGATAGATAGATAGATAGATAGATCTACATATATGAATTGTAACTTTTCCAGGTATTGATATCAAAATTCATAGTTGTCTTCAAATAATTCAGGCCTAGAGCTATGGATTACTAAAACCAGTTTCAGACACTTATATTCAAACATAAGATAAGGAGTAGTTATCATCTGAGGTATAGAAAAGAAGTATAAGGGTTTTTGGAAGTTTTGGGGGTTTTTTGTATAATTTACATCTCTAGTCAATTTACTTGGTTCCTATTAAGGTTGTTTTTGCCTTTTAACCTGAATTTTCCACATGTGTTGTGGGCAAGATTTTTGTCTTAGCTCTATTATGGAAAATGAATAGATGCTGAGGCTTAGGGTTTCTGCCCTAGACTTTTGAATTTTCCTGTAATGAAAATGTACTGATATATTCAAGGGTGAGTACATACAGTATTTAAGAGAAATAACATAGACTAGTTTAGAGTTTCTCAGCAATCACAAAGAGCTTGGAGGAGGAGTAAACTGCTTGGTTTAAGAATGTGCATTTAGAGTTCCAAGATGGTGACGGAGTAGGAAGATGTTCCAACAGCCACCTCCCAGGACCAAATTGGATTACAAATTAATTTAAAAACAGCCAACATTGAATTAAATGAAGAGTCTATAACCAAGGATCTCTGAAGAAGCCACAATGAGACTGGTAGGAAGGGCAGAGATGCAGAAAGGACTGCCCCTCTCCCAGGATCAAGTGGCGGCTGAGGGTCTAAAGGGACTCTCACTGTGGGGAGGGTCGCCCTGAGAAGTAAGGGTCCTCAGCCCCAGGCCCAACACCCCATCCTAGAGCTCCAGAGCCTAGAAGAGGCACCCATATACCATTTGGCAGAGAAAAGGGCTGAGTTTTCTGTCTGCAAGAAAGAGACGGAGCTCTTGGAGACACAGGCTCCATCTTAAAGGGCCAGTGCAGAAAATCTCATTCACAGCCACTTATCTGAGATCCTGCGGAGGGAGGGCTGAGAGGACTAGAATTGCATGAGGAGAGTGTAAAGTTGGTGGCCCAGGGAGAGACATGGTGGGGTACGGCCACCAGAATCCCTGTGCTGAGTCACTCTCCTATATTGCAGTCACCATCTTTCTTGGGTGAAACAGTCCCCTCTGAGCACCATCAGCCTGAGGAAAAGCAACTGCTCTGCCTGCCAGAGTCTCTCCTGCCCCACCCATGGAGACTGGGTTGTTCTGACAAGCCAGGAATCAGGGGTCGCATCAGTGACTCAGTTTTCTGGCATTGAGGCCAGGGCTTTCCCCTCACACGCTCCTGACTCTAAGACTGGTGCTTCTGCATCACAGGGGACTCAGTAGAAATTGTCCTGACTGTGGGCAGACCACACCTCTGGGTCTCAGAGGCCACACCCACCAGACTACTGGGACCACACCATACTGAGAGATCTGTGAAAAAACTCTGGACAGACTGATACCTGGGGCCAAGCCACACCCACCACCCCTCCTAATCTCTGAATTGCCGTAGGCTCTATACTCTACCAGAGGTTTTTTTCAGTGGCTGAGCCCAACAAGCAACCAGCAGACAGAGTCTGCAGGAGGCAGGACTCAGGGAACCTTGGCTTTTTAAGTGGACCTTCCCCCAGGCCCAGTGTGGGTAAAACAGCCTAGGCACACAGCTCGGAATTTCCATGTACACCTGGGTCCAGCAGACACAGCCAAAAACTGAATTGCTTATAGCTCAAAGGTTAAAGAAGGCCAGTCACAGGCAGTGTCTCCCACTGATCTGCACCACATTCCCTCCAGGGACACCCAGGGATGGCATATCCAGTTGACAGCTACAGAGAGCATCGGATCAGAACCTAACAACCCTTGCTAGTGGGATAGCCTAAGGAAGGGTTCCTCATATTTGGCCCAGCTGAGGCAAGTTCTGCTCTCTGAGGCCAGTACATGCACAGCTTCTCGTGTGCATTGGATAGGATGGAACCTCACAGCCAGAAGGCCCAGGTGCTGGATTTCCTGCCATGCTGGGCTGTATTCCACAGGGCAAAGGGAGAGAGGCTTGGAGCACGGGCATTTAAAATGAGCATCCCTGCGAGCCCATTGTTGGGTCTGGTCAAGGGGCTTAGCCACTTTCTGGGAGCACAGTCAGCCCCAGGAGAGGACTCTCTCAGTCTTCCTCCCTGAGACCAGTGTCTCACCAGCTGTAAGAACTTCTGCACAGGGGACTGCTGGCCTCACTAGATCTGAACCTGCTGCTCACCTTGCTGGGGAGAAATAAAATTTGAGTATCCAGCAGTGGCTGAGGAATTAGGCTCTGGAGTAGGGGCCACTTTCCCCATACTGAGCTAATGACCAAGAGACCCCTGAAATAGGGGTCACACTAATATTATATTCCCAAATTCAGCTGCCCTAACCCACCAAGCTATCAAACTGTAGAGGCATTGGTTGAGTGAGACCAGTCTGAGCCCACACTACATTCATTCTACAGAAGACTATGGGAAGACCAGGCAGCAGCAAGAGAAGGTGGAGCAGCTGAAAAGTAGAGACAAATATTAAAGAGCCTGGGGCTTTTACAGAGCTGCTGTCATCTCTAAACAAGAGGAAGTTTATCCTTATACACAGGTTGGCCCCTCCCACACTACCCAGGCACAGGAAATGCAGACACAAATAGCAAACAGAGCAATAGATCCAGACAGGTAGCCCAAGGCACGTTATAAACAATGGCTGATGCCAACCCAAAAAGACCTAGAAACAACATAACCAGTAGTGAGTGGCAGACAGCACCAACCCTAGACTTGGCTAACTATGCAAGCAGCATGCACAAAGGTGGAGTCTAGCAGGTACCAGACACTGTGGAGACTAAATACACCCAAGAGGACAGACACTGCACAATGTCTAATACACATGATCAAGGTTGACGCTTAGAGCCAGTCAACCTGAAGAGATTACTACACCCACAAAAGGACCAACTACATTCAATACTCACATACTATAGGATAGAAAAGATTACCCTAAAGAAGCATTCCTAGACCAAGGATATCAGGTGGCCTGGAAATCAGTACCACTGAGCCCATCTTCCTCATAAAAACACCACAACAAATTTCAAAGTCAGACAGCACTACCTAATACACAGACAAAATGGGCAGACAGAAAAATGTGACCCAAATGAATCAACAAGAGAAATCCCCAGAAACAGAACTGAATGAGATGGAAGTAACCAAACTACCAGATGCAGTGTTTAAAATACTGATTTTTAGGATGCTCAAGGATCTTAGAGCAACAATGGATGGTCATAATGAGTACCTAAAAAAAAAGATAGCAAACATCAAAAAGTATATTGAAATCATAAAAAAGAACCAGTCAGAAATGACAAATACAATATCAGAAATGAAAACTGCACTAGAAAGAATCAACAGCAGGCTGGATGAAGCAGAGGATCAAATCAGTGATTTAGAGGACAAGATAAATGAAAGCACAGAAGCAAAGAAGCAAAACGAAAAGAGACTCAAAAAGACTGAGGAAACTCTAAGAGACTTCTGTAAAAATATGAAAAGAAACAACATCTGCATCATAGGGGTTCCTGAAGGAGAAGAGAATGAACAAGGGATACAGAATATGTTTGAAGAGATCATAGCTGAAAATTGCCCTAAATTGATAAAGGAAAAAGTCACACAAGTCAAAGAAGCACAGAGAGTCCTATTAAAGAGGAACCCAAGGAGGCCTACACCAAGACGCATCATAATTAAAATGTCAAAGTTAAGAGAAAAAGAAAGAATACTAAAAGCTGCAAGAGAAGAGCAGTCAATTACCTACAGAGGAGCCCCCATAAAGATGACATCTAACTTCTCAACAGAAACACTTGAGGCCAGAAGGGAATGGCAAGAAATACTCAGTGATGCAAAACAAGAACCTACAACCAAGACTACTTTATCCAGCAAGTTTATCATTTAAAATGGAAGGAGAAATAAAAAGCTTCCCAGACAAAAAAAAAAAAGACTCAAGGAATTCATTACAACAAACCGGTACTGCAAGAAATGTTAAGGGGCCTGCTGTAAAAAGAACAAAGGAAAAAAGAAATGGAGAGAAAGATTGTAGATTTAAAGAATAAAATGGTGACAAATAAGTACATATCAATAATAACCTTAAATGTAAATGGATTAAATGCTCTAATCAAAAAGACATAGGGTAACTGTGTGGATAAGAAAACAGGACCCATACATATGCTGTCTATAAGAGACACACCTCAGAACAAAAGATACACATAGATTGAAAGTGAAGGGATGGTAAAAGTATTTCATGCAAATGAAAATGGAAAAAAAGCTGGGGTAGCAATACTTATATCTGACAAAATAGCCTTTCAAACAAAGACTATATATACTAAGGGATTAAAAATATCACAACATAATGATAAATGGAGCAACCCAACAGGAGGATATAACTATTGTAAATATTTATGTGCCTAATATAGGAGCACCTAAATAAATATATAAAGCAGATTTTGATGGACATAAAGGGTGAGATTAACAGCAATACTATAATAGTAGAGGATTTTAATACCCCACTAACATGAATGGATAGATCCTCCAGACAGAAAATTAACAAAAAAAAAACCAGCAACCTTAAATGACACACTAGATCAACTGAATTTAATTGATATCTTCAGAACCTTTCACCCCAAAGCAGCAGAATATACATTCTTTTCAAGTGCTCATGGTACATTTTCTAGGATAGACCACATGTTAGGACACAAAACAAGTCTCAATAAATTTAAGAAGACTGAAATCATATCAAACATCTTCCCTGATAACAATTACATGAAACTAGAGATCAACTACAATAGAAAAACTGAAGAACATTCAAACACTTGGAGGCTAAATAGCATGTTATTAAATAATGAATGGGTTAACAATGAGATTGAGGAAGAAATCAAAAATTTTCTTTAAACAAATGCCAATGAACATACAACTCAAAATCTATGGGATACAAAAACTGCAGTCCTAAGAGAGGGTAGTTCCTAACATAGCAGGCATGCCTTAAGAAGCAAGAAAAAGCTCAAATAAAGAACTTAATTCTGTACCTAAAAGAACTAGAAAAAGAACAACAAATAAAGCCCAGAGGAAGTAAAAGGAAGGAAATAATAAGGATCAGAGTGGAAATAAATACCATAGAGTGCCGCAAACCAGCACGGCTAGTAATTCCAGGTCCTGAGTGGGAACAGTGCAGAATTAAGAAAATAAACTGAAAGAGAAATAGGATGGGATCAGGAGGCCTCTGCAAGCTGATGGCAAGAACAGAGCGCACTCTCCATCCCTAACCCTGTCTTATTTATAGGTCAGAGAGAGTCATTAGCAAATCAGTGATATCTCTGATCATATTTCCAAGACAACCCAAGAATTCTACCGAATGCAGAAAACCCCCACCATACATAACATCTTAACTTCACAAAACAAAGGATAAAAAGAAATCAGCCTCAAGTCTTTCTGAGGGACATGGGGGATAGGATGAGTATAAACAATCCAGCACCATAGCTAACATGAAGATGTGAAAGAAAATAGCCTTTAGCAACTTCACAGAACAAGTGAGGTGGGGGGTTGGGCAGACTGTCTGCTTACTGCCAGTTCCCCACATCTCTGTCCCCCAAAATTTTAAACTGCAAAGACCCTGTTAGCTTTCAGTCCCCAACATTAGAGACTAAAAAAAACAATGCAAAAGATCAATGTAACCAAGAACTGGTTCTTTGAAAAGATAAACAAGATTGACCAATGTTTAACCAGACTCATCAAGAAAAAAAGAGAGAGGACTCATAAATAAAATTAAAAATGATAGTGGAGAAGTAACAACTGACACTGCAGAAATACAAAGGATTGTAAGAAAATACAATGAAGATCTATATGCCAAGAAATTGGACAACCTAGGCAAAATGGATAAATTCCTAGAAAGATACAATATTCCAAAACTCAATTGGGAAGAATCGGAAAACCTAAACAGACCGATCACAACAAATGAAATTGAAGCAGTTATCAAAAAACTCCCAGCAAACAAAAGTTCTGGACCAGATGGCTAAACAGGCAAATTTTACCAAACATTCAAAGAACTAACACCTATCCTTCTCAAGCTATTTCAAAAACTTCAAGAGGAGGAAAGACTTCCAAGCTCATTTTATGAGGCAAGCATTGCCTTCTTTCCAAAACCAGATAAAGACACTACAAAGAAAGAAAACTATAGGCTAATATCCCTGATGAATGGAGAGGCTAAAATTTTCAACACAATATTAGCAAACCAGATCCAGCAATACATTAAAAAGATCATATATCATGATCAAGTGGGATTTATTCTAGGGAGGCAAGGCTGGTACAGTATTTGCAAATCAATAAATATGATTCATCACACAAAAACAATGAAGGCTAAAAATCACGTGATCATATCAGTAGATGCAGAAAAAGCATTTGATAATATCCAGCACACATTTATGATAAAAACTGCTAGCAAAGTGGGAATACAGGGAACATACCTCAATGTAATAAAGGCCATATATGACAAACTGACAGCCAACATCATACTCAATGGGCAAAAGTTAAAAGCAATCCCTTTAAGATCAGGAACAAGGCAGGGTGCCTCCTTTCACCACTCTTATTAAACATAGTTTTGAAAGTCCTAGCCACAGCAATCAGACAAGAAGAAGAAATAAAAGGCATCCAAATTGGAAAAGAAGAAATAAAACTATCATTATTTTTTGGTGATATGATACTATAGAAAACTCTAAAATCTCAGTCAAAAAACTACTAGACCTAATAAATGAATTTAGCAAGGTGGCAGAATATAAAATTAATGTTCAGAAATCTGGCATTTTTATTTACCAACAATAAACTGTCAGAGAAATTAAGGAAACAATCCCCTTCACTACTACAACAACAACAAAAAATGAAGTACCTAGGAATAAATTTAACCAATGAGGTAAAAGACTTGTACTCGGAAAATTATAAGTCATTGAAAAAAGAAATCAAGGAAGATACAAACAAGTGGGAGCATATACCATGTTCATGGATAGGAAGAATAAACATCATTAAAATGTCTATATTACCCAAAGCAATCTATAAATTCAATGCAATTCCTATTAAAATACCAATGGCATACTTCAAAGATATAGAACAAATATTCCAAAAATTTATATGGAACCAATTAAATGAATTGCCTCAGCAATCTTGACAAAGAAGGATAAAGTGGGAGGTATCACACTTCCTGATATCAAGTTATAATACAAGGCCACTGTACTCAGAACAGCTTGGTACTGGCATAAGAACAGTCATACAGATCAGTGGAACAGAACAGAGAAACCAGAAATAAATCCACGCCTTTATGGTCAAATTGATATTTGACAAAATAAGAGCATGCAATGGAGTAAAGACAGTCTCTTTGATAAATGGTGTTGGGAAAAATTGGACAGGTACATGCAAAAAAATGAAACTAGGCCACCAACTTACACCATTCACAAAAATAAACTCAAATTGGATAAAAGACTTAAATGTAAGTCGCAAAACTATAAACATCTTGGAAGAAAACATAGGCAGTAAACTCCAATATCTCTCATAGTAATATTTTTGCTGATTTATTTCCACAGGAAAGTGAAATGAAGGACAAAATAGACAAATGAGACTATATCAAACTAAAAAGCTTTTGCACAGAAAAAGACACCATTAACAAAATAAAAAGACTACCCACACAATGGGAGAACATATTTGCCAACACATCTGATAAGGGGCTAATAAAATTTATAAAGAACTTCTAAAACTCAATACCAGGAAGGTAAACAATCCAATTTTAAAAATGGGCAAAGGAACTGAATAGACACTTCTCCAAAGAGGACATACAGTTGGCCAAAATCATATAAAAAAATGTTCAATGTCACTAATCAGAGAAATGCAAATTAAACCCACAATGAGATACCACCTCACACCTGTCAAAATGGTGCTTATTAATAAATCAACATACAATAAGTGCTGGCGAAGGTGTGGAGAAAAGGGAACCCTCCTGCACTGATTGTGGGAATGCAGACTTGTGCAGCCACTGTGGAAACCATTATGGCGTTTCCTCAAAAAATTAAAAATGGAACTGCCTTTTGACCCAACTATCCCACTTTTAGGAATATATCCTAAGAATCTCAAAACACTAATTCAAAAGAACATACACCCTCATATTTATTGCAGCATTGTTTACAATAGCTAAGATCTAGAAACAGCCCACGTGTTTGTCAGTGGATGAGTGGATTAAAAAGCTGTGGTACATAAACACACTGTAATATACTACATGGCTGTGAAAAATAAGGAAATCTTACCTTTTGTGATGGCATGGATGGACCTGGAGATTATTATGCTAAGTGAAATAAGCCAGGCAGAGAAAGAAAATTATCGTATGATCTCACTTATATGTGAAATCTAATGAAGAAAATGAACTGAGGAAAGGAATAGAGGCAAAGGCACGGTCATATGGAGCAGAGGGACAGCTGTCAAAGGGAAAGGGGATGAGGTGAAATTGGGGAAGGGATTAGTGAAATTGTATATACATAACACATAGATACAGATCACAGGATAGCAAATCCCAGAGAGGAGTTAGGGGAAATCCCAGAGGGAGTTAGGGGAAGGGTGGCAAAGGGAGTATAATGGGAGACCCACAGTAGGGGTGAGTGAGGGTATTATATTGAGTGGGACACTTGAATCCATGTTAACACAAATTAAAATTAATAAAAAATAATAATAATAAAGATTGTGCATTTAACCCCATTCAGTGATTTCTTTTCTCTTTTAGTGTGACCCAGCCTTGCTTCCCGAGCCCAATCATGTTATGCTGAACCATCTCTATGCATTGTCTATTAAGGTAAGTGGTGGGGCTGACTCTTCACAGAGCTCCCCAAAATGGGGGGGAAGGGTAATATATGTTCTCCAGTTGTTACTTGCTCTGCTGCTTCACTGAAGCTGAGGCTGGCAATAATGGCCAAATTATAAAGAATTTTTTTTAACTAGTGCTTGGGATTTTTGATTTTTAAAAAATCTTGGTGTCAAAAAGCTTCTGCACAGCAAAAGGAACCACCTACAAAACAAAAAGGCAACCAGCTGAATGGGAGAAGATATTTACAAACAACAGTTCCAATAAGGGGTTAGTACCCAAAATATATAAAGAACTCGTACAACTCAACACCAAACAAACAATTTAATTAAAAGATGGCCTGAGGCATGAGTAGGTGGTGGCACAGTGGGTAGACAGGGACGTAGAGGAACCAGGTTCAAAACTCTGAGGTCACTGGCTTGAGCGTGGGGTTGCTGGCTTGAGCATGGGATCATAGACATGACCCCATGGTCACTGGTTTGAACCCAAAGGTCACTGGCTTGAAGTCCAAGGTTGCTGGATTGAGCAAGGGGTCACTCCCTCTGCTGTAGTCCCCTGGTCAAGGCACATATAAGAAAGCAATCAATGAACAACTGAGATGCCACAATGAAGAGATGAGAACATCTCTCTCCCTCCTGTCTGTCCCTATATGTCCCTCTGCCTGACTCTCTCTCTGTCTCAGTCAAAAAAAAAAAAAAAAAAAAAAAAGGCCTGAGGACCTGTACAGACACTTCTCCCAAGAAAAGATACAAATGGCCAACAGATATATGAAAAGATGTTCAACTTCACTAGCAATTAGGGAAATGCAAATCAAAACTACAGTGAGATACCATCTCACACCTGTTAGAATGGCTGTTATCAACAAAACAAGTAATAAGTATTGGAGAGGTTGTGGAGATAAAAGAACCCTCAATCACCCCATTCACTGCTGGTGGGAATGTAGACTGGTACAGGCACTATGGAAAACAGTCTGGAGTTTCCTCAAAAAATTAAGAATAGAGTTACCGTATGATCCAACAATCCCTCTACTGGGTATCTGCCCAAAATACTTGTAAATATTTACAAAGATATATGCACCCCTATGTTCATTGCAGCATTATTCACAGTGGCTAAGACATGGAAACAACCAAAGTGTCCTTCAATGGATGAATGGATAAAGAAGATATTGGTACATGTAAACAATGGAATACTACTCGGCCATAAGATGAGATATTGCCATTGACAACAACATGGATGAACCTTGAAAATATTATGCTAAGAGAAATAAGTCAGTCAGAAAGCTAAGAACCATATTATTTCACTCATGGGATATAAAACTGAAACGCATGAACACAAGCAACAGTGGTGGTTACCAGAGGGAAGGGGGTGGTAAAGGGTAAAAGGGGCCAAATATATGGTGCTGGAAGGTGATTTTTGGTGGTGGGCTTATAATGCCATATATAGATCATGTATTAGAGAAATGTATCTTGAAACATATATAATCTTATTAATCAATGTTGCCCCAGTAAATTTAATTTAAACAATCTGAGGCTCTATATCTGTGTTCTGGCTAGCTGAATTTCCCTGTGATTGAATGAACAGTTTTGCTCCCTGGTTTCTTTTTAGATAGCTATAACCTTTATACTGCCTGCTTAATTAAGTGTGAGTTCTTAGTACTAGAGTTTTATTTGCAGAAAAAGAAGTTTAGCCTCCAGTTGAAAGAATGCTTAACTGTGAAATTAAGGCTCCTACTTTTTTAAAGGTGGATACAGCTGCTTTCAGGTGCTTGGTTATATATAGCCAATATACTGCTGTATATACTAGGGGAGAAATGTGACCAGATTTGCCATGCGCCCTCCAACTCCTATTGGTTTCTCTGCTGCATTAGAGTTTAGGTTGAAAATATTTGTTCAATATATTCATAATGGTTTGGCTATTGGAATAAAGTTTTCTATTGCTCTATGTTATCAAACTAAGCTGGTCATCACCAGAATCACCTGGGAAGTTTGTAAAAAATACAGATTCAAATGCTACATCCCCAGGGATTCTGAATAAGTGCATCTAGGAGGGGCCCCAGTAATCTTTTTAAGCTGCTTATATTTCTTAGGTGTGCATCAGATAAGGGAAATCACTCATCTAGCTTCTTTAACAGATTGCATTTTTAACAGGTACTTTTAAAATCTATATTACTGAATTTATTTTTTATAACAACATTGTGTGGTAAGTATTATTTTTAACCCCTGTCTTATAGATAAAGAAACTAAGGCTCAGAGAAGGTGAAATTGCCAGTAAGTACCAGAGAGAGGACTAAAGTCCAGTCCTCCTGTCCTCATTCCATATTCTGTCCTAGAGAGGAGTGTGCCAGGTCTTTCCAAGTAGGTCTTCCTCTCACCTGCTCCTCATTTCTACCAAACACTTCCTGGAGCTGAACTTTTTATCTGCCTTGCTCTGTCATATTTAGACTGTGATCAGCATTCTCTGGTCACAGACCATTAATCTGGGAAGCATTCATTGTGATAAGCAGTATAGAGGAAAATACAAAGATGCACTGGTTTCTCAATTGGATCTGCTTGGGTTCTTTGGGATCTGACTGAATTTTGCCTCCTGTAACTACTCTTTGGCTATCAATGGATGTCCGCAGGCCTGCTTTGTTCTATGGTACACAAATGATCTGTAACAGCCTGGGAAATTGTAACTTTTACTTTTCACACTGGTCTTAATTATTGTGATTCACCTTGGCCTTGGCCCAAATTGTTTAGGCTGTTTGGAATCAATCCATTGGACTGAGTGTCTTTCCTAGGAGGATTTTTGGGTCCACTTTATTCAAGGATAGAAAGGGATTCCTGAGACCCCTCTTGATCAGACAAGACTTTTTAAATTCATCCCTGGTATCAAGTGGAACTTAGACCTGCGTCAGGACTTGGAAATCGTTTTTTAAAAGGACCACTGTCCTTTTTTTCTCATTGCATTTCAGACTTCCTTCTAGAAATTGATGCCAGGATGTTTCTTTGCTAGTTTTAAATCCAATATTCAAATTTGAAATGGGGAAGGGAGTGAGTAGGAGACTATAATGTTTCCTCAGCACCTAGTATGTGTCAGGTATTATGCCAGGTATTCTGCTCTAATAATCAGTCACCTTAATTGCAGGTATTATCCTTATAATGATGAGGGAAAAAATGATCTAGAGACAGTAAGTAGATTATTCAAAGCCACAAACAGTAACAGAAGGATTCAAGATCAGAACTAAAGTTGATTTGACTCAAAAACCAACCTCCTTCTATGATCAAACTATGTCTCGTAAAAGTGAGCACCTGTGAAGGACTATGTCTGGGAAGAGCTGCATACTGCCTGAACTAATGAATAGCTGCATATGTTTCTTTTCCTTGCAGGACAGTGTGATGGTCCTTAGTGCAACCCATCGCTACAAGAAGAAGTATGTCACTACTCTGCTGTACAAGCCCATCTGAAGGAATTCCTTCCTGCCTCCCGGGCTTCAGAAGCATCTCCCTTGCATTTCTGAACTGGACCAGTCTTACCTGAGACTGGAAGGCTGATTTGCTTTGAGGCTGATGTGTGTATTTCAGGGCCGCTAAGTAGAATGCTCTGCTTTTGCATTGGATTGAAGATGAGAGCTTTCTGAGCTCATGAAATTTATTTTAAGAAAAAAAGTTACATATATATATATATATATATATATATATATATATATATATGTATATACACATATACATATGAGAGGAAGGTTACTGGATGTATTCTAGCTAGATGTATTTTCTCTGCCTGTGGTGACTCACCAAGAACTGTTTAGGGGAGCTGCAAAAGAACCTTCATTGCTGGAAGTTTTTTTTCCTAAAATGAATGATGAGCAAACTCAGGACCCTTGATGGGTGGCTACCCATCACGGCTACCTTGGCTCTCCAGGAGATGGCCTTGTGCCAGATTTCTGCCGTGCTTACTGCTGCCTCCTTGGAGGGATAGCTTTTCTTGCATGGGTTTTCTGCATTCCCAGAGTACGTGGCACAATCAGTGTTGTTTTTATATAATACCAGATGCCCCACGAGAACCCTTTTTCCTCTCATTTGACATTCTTGCTTTGATAACCTCTTTCAGATCCTATACCGAAACCAGACGAGCTATCTAAGGACAGCCCAATGACCCTCCCTTAATCCAAAAAGTCTTTGGGTAAATGACCCCTTTCTGAGGCTGTGTGAGATTTGGCCCACATCAGAGATTAGGGCTGCCAGAAAGTCTTTTTTTTTGTCCAGCACAGGCCCAGGCCACTTTGTTACCACTTGTTTTAACTTCTAAGGAAGATATGGCTCAGCATTATAAGAAAAGCAGGAATGCAGAAGCCTACGTTCTTACTTTATTTTGATGCCACAGCTTAGACTGCGTTGGCTCATTCTCAGAGGTTTTCCCGCCTGTCCTGGCTCTTGTTGCAGGCTCACTCTCTCAGAGATGACAGCTTTGAAGGTGGGAGTGAACCAGGGAAAGCTTTCATGTCTTTTGTCCTTGGAAGATTTTTATGTGCCTACATTTTTCTTTCATTAAAAAAAAAAATGCCTTTTCATTGGTCTTAAGAGACTGCATAGGAGAACTTCAGGCCCTTGATAAAGAGTTCCCAAGATTTTCTCCCCTAGTCTAGCCCTCTACAATCTTTCATTTTTTGTAGCTGACCCTGTGCACATCATTACACTAAATACTGCTCTAGATACAGATTTATACAGGCCCATTTGATGCTCCTAAAAGGTTCCTCAACTTAAAGATTCGTTAGGGCAAGAAGCATGAAAAGTACTACTTCCCTGCACTAAGTGTTAGCAGGATCATTTTGTTCTTCTGCCTCTTTTTTAAGATATGGTTGATGATGAAGTGGGGTCAATGATTTCCATTTGTGGGATGAAAAGTAGCTATTCAGTCCACTCTTAGGGTTCGAATATAAAACATTTTTTTCCAAGTATCTGGCTCTTCCATTGCAGATAAATGCAAGTCAAACACTCAACACCAGAGGAGGCAAAACTTGGTGCTTGAGCGACTCCTTGACTGCTAAGATGAGCCCAGCCATGCTCAAGGGGCACCCACAGGTCAGTTTAGTTACTTCCTGTCTTTTAAAGCTGACAGAGTTGTCTTGGGGTATATAGACCTCTTAGCTCTTGGGTGTGAAGCAGTAGGTTATGGAGTTGTTTTGTTGGGAATGCAAATTCTAAGTGCTTTGGTGGTTAATCGCTAAGAGTAAATATTGCTTTAGCCACTCAAGGCCACCATCTGCAGCAAAAGCCTTTTGTGGAGAATTTTTAAGGACCCATCCACTTTTTGAATGATGTGCCATTCAAAAAATCCAAGTCAAATCCTATTTTAACCAATTCTTAGGATCTACATTGTCTTCAATTAAACTACAATTTTATTTTTCCTAATACCCATTAAGTAAGTGGGCCAGGTAGGGGGGTTCAAAATATTGGTTGTCACATAAAGGATTTTGTTATACTCGTATTTCTTGTCAACAGTATTGAAATGGAATTGCCTTGTGTTCAGGTTTTAAATTTTTATTCCACACAGGTATGTCAGTAGAGCAGGCATCCCCAAACTACGGCCTGCGGCCTTCATGCGGCCCCCTGAGACCATTTATCCGGTCCCCCACAGCACTTCCGGAAGGGGCACTTCTTTCATTGGTGGTCAGTGAGAGGAGCACTGTATGTGGCGGCCCTCCAACAGTCTGTGAGACAGTGAACTGGCCCCGTGTGTAAAAAGTTTGGGGACCCCTGCAGTAGAGTGAGGCAGGAAAAGAGATCCCTTCAGTTTCTCTCAAACAAGAGGCTTTTTTGAATTGGGTCTGGCTCTAGTGACAGTAGGTTTTGGTGCTGGTGACTTTTACCGCTTTCTAATCTGGAAATGTACAGAATGTCAGTTTCCCCAGTTCTGAGGTAATCTTTCAGCCATATGTGAATAGGAGCCTAGCAGCTGGTATGGAAAGTGATGAGTAAGAGGAACTGAATGGTGACTTCTTCGGTGTTGTGACCCCTTGCTCAAGCAAGCGAAATTGGGCTTCAAGTCAGTCAGCGACCTTTGGGCTCAAGCCCGCGGCCATGGGGTCATATCTGTGATCCCACACTCAAGCTAGCAACCCCGCGCTCAAGCTGATGAGCCCACGCTCAAGCTGTATGAGCCTGCATTCAAGCTGACAGCCTCAGGGTTTCGAACCTGGGTCCTTTGCGTCCCAGTCCAACGCTCTATCAACTGTACCACCGCCTGGTCAGGCCAACTCATCTTTTTATATTGATTAAAGGGATGTTTTTACTTTCTGCAGAAGAGTTTGGCAGATTTTGAAAATGAATAAAAGTACAAAAAATAACATTTTTAGCTTTCTGAGGCCATGGGCTATAGAAGTTTTACAGTCAGAAGAGTAAGAAAATAGCTCTCAGGAAGGTTAACCTTTAAAGAACTGCATCATGGTTTTGGGGTTGTGGGAAAAATAAAGAATGACTGATTTGAGGAGTAATACTATAAAAATAAAGACTTGAGTAACTTGGAACTATCCTTTTTTAAAAAACTTCACATCAGACATTACATACTGGTTGGATCTCACTGTTCTGTATAAAACATCTTCAACCCTTTTGTTCTCTCCCCTTTTTTTCTATATTCTGCTTTAACTTCGTTTATCTGACAGACTTTATCAGGGTCTCAATCAAACATTACCTAAAATAAACGATATGAAGAACTTTCAGTCATGGTTATTAGCTTGCTTTAAACATAGAGTTGAATGGGATTTAATCACTATAGGCAACACCCCTATAAGGCATTCCTGGCCTCAATAGTGTTGGCTTTTTAAAACAATGCTTAGATGGTAAAGAAACCCTATAAAAGAAGAATCCAAGAGAAGTTTCTGAGAGGAGCCTAAAACCCTGGCCCACTCACTTCCAATTATTTCTAGTCTTTTGTAGTCCTAGTGGATCTGAGATAAAACCTTTAAAAAGTGTCAGTACTCCATGTATGCTGCTAAAATGAAGTTACATTTGGAATCAAGTGTTACCTCCCGGCTGGGTTTATATTAATCTGGGTTATAAAGGAAGGAGACATACTAATGATAGAATTTTCTGTTTTTAACTTGGGAAATAGGGCTTTTAAAATTTTGACCTCAACTAAAAATGATATGCAATAGTCTGTGTTTGTAGGTGTTTGAAATACATTCTATTCTCAAGGATTTCTAAATCCTCATGGTCTAGTGATTTGGGGCATGGGCTTACTAGCTTATACATTGTTTCTGCATATTATGACTTATCCTTAAAGCCAAGTTCTTGCTGTCTTCTACCAGGGACTGTTGATTCCAGTTCCCAGTGGGATAGAGGACTCAGGGGTAGGAGTTCAGAACTCTGGATCTAGGGATTTGTCTGTTCTTAAGCACCAATTGCAATTGAAGCTTGAAGGGCTGTGATTTCTGTAATGAGCCCAAACTTTTAGAGTAAAAAAAATTAATCTAATTTTAAATCATAGAAAAGATTCAAGTCTGTTACTTATGAAATCCACTTCTTAGTAATGGAATCTCTCTAGGGTTTGTATTTGGGCTTTGTCTTGATTTGCTTTTCTCAGTTGTGCTTTGAAGTGAATAAGTTGTTGAAAATTAAATTTTTATTAGTTTCAACATTAATTGGAGATAAATTAAGTGTGTGTGGCACAGTGCTTTTGAAGTAAGATTGTTGTGAAATACTACACACAGCATTTTGTAGTCAGGTTAAATGGTCAAGGAATACCTACCATAAGTATTAAGTATTATGATCATCTTACTTTTCTTTTCCATCTATAGGGCACTTACCTTACCCAGGTTCAGGGGCTAGAACAGCCAAGCTTACTGATATGATTAGTCCTAATCTCTACACTGGGCCCCACATGTGAGACTTGTTTGAATTTTGGTAAATTGGAAGATGTTGGTGGTAATTACACTGAAGCATTTTGAATGAATGAAGCTCAGTCATAAATGGGGAATAAGACTATAATTTGAAGAGAATTAAATATGTGCAAGTCCTTTAAGTGGTGTTTTTTTTAACCTTTAGTGCTGAGGTACAGAGCTGCTATTCAGTATTTCATAAAGGAATGGCACACAAGAATGGATTTTAAAACTTTTATCCAAATGTAACATGTCTCTGGATGCTGACATGTCTGAAAATTATGTGATGTAACATACAGAAATGTGAGTTTTTCCCATAAAACTGTTGAATAAAGGTATCATACAGCAATATTTGAATTCTTCATTAATTACTGATTATATTATCAAGATCTGTCTGCCTTGGTAGTCTCAGGATCTAAAGAATGTAAATTGCCATCCAGGCACATCTGGGATAGAACACAAGTGATGCCGTGTTTACACCTGCCACTTTTTCTTTTCTTTTTGTTCCAAGGTATGCCGACATTAACTAGAGAAGTACAAACCTAGCTATTTGATTTTCAGTACTTTCTGTAAACTGCACACTTAGCCTTTCTTACCTCACCCAGGTTCAGTTTCTACAACAGCCAAGCTTACTGTTCCTAGACTAGTGTTTTCACCCTTGGCTACACATTCATATAACCTATGTAGATTCCATAGAAGTATTGATGCCTAGTTGAGTACCTTTACCCCAATTAAAATGAAAATCTCTAATGGGGGTTCAGGCATCTGTATTTAAGCTCCCTAAATGATTTTAATATACATCCAGAGATGAGGACCATTATCCTAGACCTTCCCTACTTGTTCTTTCTCTGCCAGGTATATATCTCATTATGTATGAAAACAGATTATATACTTCATTCTGACAGCAAATCACTCTCCTCAGATGGCTTTGTTCATGGTCATGGTTGTAATAAGGTAATTTTTGTTTTCTATCCCTTTGTTTCACAGGGTTTTTATATAGCTGGCCTCTGGACTTTTCCAAAAACAACACAGCCAGGCTCCTTTATAGTTACTGCTCTAAAGATTCAACTGAGTTAAATTTCTGTAAGGGAGAAAGAATGGCATCATTGGAGTGCAGAAGGTGAGAAGAGTGGGGTGAGTTGAGAGAAGTGGAGATAATTAGTAGGACAGGTAATGAAGACTTGTGATAGAAATGGACAGAAACAGTTCACCTCAAACCTTAATGGCAGGCCAAGAGATGCCTGCAGGCTATGGTTGGAGAGTGGGGATGTCATGTAGACTCAGCCTCTGGCAGAATGGTCTAAGTATCTTGTACCCTGGTCACTGAAACAACAAATGACACCAGCCCAAATTTGCAATTGATGTGTGCCTTTTAAAGCATTTCTAACAGGTTTACTTGGCTTTTCCAAACACCCCTACTCCCCAGCATCGACAATTACCCACGACACAGGGGGTTCAGGGACATTGTGAGTCTCCGTCTTGCTCCCCAGCCTATGTGGTCACTGTCCATCCAGCAGCAGATGCAGGTCTGGAGTACGACCGCCATTTCCATAACCCATTCCCTAACTCCAGGGCACTGATATTGTCTGAAGATGAACTCCATGCTTTCCTACCAATAACAATTCTTCTGGCACTCAGTTGTGTTCGGCAGGAGACTCCTGTCAAGAGTTTTCTCTTCATTGATTTCCCAAGGAGGAGAGGAAGTTTCTTTGTCAGAGGTGCATGTGCTGTATGATATTTTTGTTGGAATCCATGGGAGTCGGAAAAGACCAGAGTAACAGGCTTTACTGAAAGGAAGAAAGGAACCCTGCCGGGCTGACTCGAAAGGGGAGTTGCACGCCAGGCACAGCCTGGGATCGGGGTTTTTAAGGGTTTTTGGGAGGAGGAGTGAGACGGGTTGTGGGGCATTATTAGCCCATTGGCTGCTGGACTAAGGAGGGTGTTCTATGGAAGTTTGCCAGGACTTTTCGGCTTGTGACGTCAGACATTCCTTTGCGGTTGGTCCTTTGCTGCAAGCCCTGAAACAGACTTACTGGCAGAGTTAAAGAAATGAAACCTAAGAATTTTAAAACCTAAAAGTAGTTTATGACAGGCTTTTCAACTACTCCTGAACTAATTTCCCTTCACTACAGCTTCCAAAGTCCTCCTGCTAGTGATACCTTATGATGAAAACATCAGGTGAGAATATTGAGCACTTGCAACATGAAAATAACTGTGGCGGTGGGGGAGGGGGTGCAGATCTTAATTCCAGGCCAACTGACCCTCCTAACTGAACTACACACCTAATTTAGTTATTGTTCTCAGGGACCTTTGTTATCAATTACAATAGTTCTGGGTCACAATTAAAATTTGGGTGTTGGGAATGGGTAGTTGGATGGGTGTTACATTCAACAGAATCTCAGAAAAAATATTTTGTGGACCAGGGGACAGGCTGAGAATATTCTGAGTGGGGTCTTTTGATGTATACATAAAAAGAAACATGCCAACCTGAAGATACTATTTCTTTTTCTCCCCCAGTTAGCAGAGCTGGTTCTTATAGGCTGTCTGGGAGAATAATCTAGAGTTAGGATATCTGGGGAAGGAGTAAAGGAATTTAACAATCTAGGGATCTACCAGACCAAGAGCCAGTCTGAGCTCAGAATGGATTCGGAGGATAGCATCTTATTTTTAGATGTAACAGAACTTTGGTGGCAACCAGGACTAATTGAGTGAAACTAAAATTGTCCAAGGTGAACTGAGATCACTAAGCCATCTTATTACTTGTAGCAATTTGCTTATTTGGGGCATGGGCTAAGGATAAGTTTTGCCCAGCAGAAGGTATCTAATGGGGGTAAAATGAAACCAACAGAGTTCTAAGTGGTGCGTGTTAGAGGGATAGAGGATGAGGAAAACTGGAGAGGTTTCAGACACACACCTGGTTTTCCCAAAGGACAATTACTGACGTCTGGGCTGTATGGTAAGCTTAAGAGCTCTCACTAAATTAAAAGCCAAATGAAATATCCCAAAGTGTCATGGTGCTGAGATAGTAAAGACTAACTAGAGCAAGGGGGCTTGAATACATACAAGGTCTCCAAGGCACTGTGGTGGGGTTGATTCTTTATAGGAAACATGGAAAACAGGAAAAACTAAGGGCAATAACCTAATTTTATAGATGAAGAAACTGAGACTGGCAAAGAGTATGAAACTTGCTGGAGTTCCAACAGCTTGGTGGCGGAGGTACCTTTCTAAATCTGAGAGCCTAAAGACCTCAGGTCTGTGCTCAGCACTGTGCACACGGCCTCATAGTAGAGTATCAGGGGGCTGTGGAATAAAAAGTACTCTCACTTTTAAGACAAAAATTCATAAAATTCTTTCCCAGGAAAATATATTGAAATGAATTCCATATGACTATTTTTATGCTCAGTCAGCCTTCAATCCCCAGCTGATGAAATTGGACCAAGGACATGTAAGGACAGTGGTACCGTGAGATATGAGTTTAACTCGTTCTGTAACCGAATTCGTAAGTCAGTCAACTTGTATGTCAAACAAATTTCTCCCATTTAAAATAACTGAAATAGATTTAATCTGTTCCAGCCCTGTAAAACATCCCAAACCATCCTAAATTATGAAAAAAGACATGTTTTTAATTAAGAAACACATGTATACTTTACCAATGCACAACAAAATATATGAAATAAAATAAAGTGTTATTTAGTACTGTATTCTTACCTTGGAGACAGACGAGTGCGGCTAATGGAGGTGAATGGCGGAGGAGGAGGGAGGGAGGAACGGATGCAGGCACTGTAGACACAAACTAAAACTGCACTTTCTTAACACTAAATGTAAACTAAAACTGCATTTTCTTTACTTTAAACAAAACTAAAACTGCATTTTCTTTACTTTAAATGAAACCACAAAAACTTAATTGTAAAAAAATGCACTTTCTTAACTTTAAACTTAACCTAAGCTTAACATTACATATTTTTCATTTAATCATCACCTGTTTTTGCCTTTTTGGCTGCGCTTTCGGCACTTTCACTTGCAGGACTTTTGAATAAAAATCTATCCAAAGAGGTTTGCTTTTGCCTGACTTTTAAAATGTTACGGAAATGTGACAAACAAGTGTCATTAAAATGTGCTGAAGCACCACCAGTTGAAACTTTCTGGGTGTTTCTTTTCAATGAAACTTGAAAGCTTCTCCCACATTGCCAGCATGTCTTTAATTTCACTTGTAGAAATCACTTCCTCTGACTCTACCTCCTCCTCACTACTAATCTCTTGTAGAAGCTCCGTATGTTGCATCATCAACTCCTCAGTTGAGAGTTTCTCCTCATGTTCCTCAACAAGCTTGTTTACATCACCCTCATCTACCTCCAGACCCATCAACTTTCTGAGGGACACAGTCTCCTCTAATGCTTCTACCTCAGTCTTGGTCTCTGGTTCGAATTCTTCAAAGTTCCTGTTTGCAACAACATCAGGCCATAACTTTTTCCATGCCGAGTTCAAGGTTCTTCTTGTAACCTCTTGCCATGCCAAGTCAATAATGCATAAACATATCATGATGTTGTAGTGATCCCAAAACTCTCGAAGGGTTAGAATTGTATTCTCAGTCACCTCAAAGCAGCGGCAGAACAAGTGCTTTGTGTAAAGCTTTTTAAAGTTGGAAATGACCTGCTGATACATAGGTTGCAAGATTGAAGTCATGTTGGGTGGTAGATAGAGGACTTTCACAAATTTAAACTCATCAAGAATGTCATCTTCAAGACCAGGTGGGTGGGCTGGAGCATTATCAAGGATTAATAATGCTTTCATCGGGAGTTTATTTTCTTGAAGATATTTCTTCACTGTAGGACCAAAGACAAGATTTACCCATTCAATAAAAAACTGCCACGTAACCCATGCCCTAGCATTGGCACGCCACATAACCTGCAGTTTTTCTTTAAGAATTTTGTGAGTCTTAAAGGCTCGAGGATTTTCAGAATGATACCTAGCAGTGGCTTTACTTTACAGTCACTGCTGGCATTTGCACACAATGCAAGGGTCAGACGGTCCTTCATGGGTTTATGGCCTGGCAGCTTCTCTGCCGTGATTAAAGTCCTCTGAGGCATTTTTTTCCAAAACAATCCTGTTTTGTCACAGTTGAACACTTGTTGGGGAATGTAGCCTTCCTTTGCGATAAGTGCAGCAAAACGTGCGATGTACTCCTCAGCTACCTTAACGTCAGCACTTGCAGCTTCACCATGCCTCACCACCGAGTGGATACCAGATCTCTTCTTGAAATTTTTAAACTGTGACTTGCCTTAAACGTATCTTCTGCTGCCTCTTTTGAGGTTGATGGTTCTTTCTTCTTCAAGTCACCATAAATAATACATGCCTTTTCGCATATTACAGTCTCTGTCACTATATCTCCTGCCAGCTCTTTCTCTTTCACCCACACCAGCAGATGCTTCTCCATTTCATCATGGATATTTGTCCTTAATTGGGACAGAATTGTAGTTCCTTTCACTGGATTTGTGCTTTTGATGGCATTCTTTTGTTTAAGGATGGTACAAATTGTAGATGTATTGCAGTCATACAGTCTTGCCAGTTCAATCACTCATACACCATGCTCATGTTTTTCTATTATTTCTTGCTTTACTTCTATCATCATTCTCTTCTTCTTCTCACCATTGTCCTTTATACTTACTTTCTTTGGCCCCATGACAGCACACAAAAAAAGTCAGCAAAAAATGCAAAAATGATGCAAGAACAAGTACAGCACATGAGATTCGACTTAAATCTGTGGGTAATATGTGAGAAAGAATGAAATGCTGGTGTTGTGCTGCCGATACGGGACCTGCGCACCAACACGCCAACTAGTGGCAGCTTCCCAAATCACGAGTCATATCTCAGAATTTTGCTCGGATCTCTAACAAAAATACGGACTGAGTCGCAGCTCATATCTAAAAAAAAAAAAAAAAAATTGTATGTTGGTCTGCTTGTATCTCAAGGTACCACTGTAATAATTAACACTTATCACAATCAAAATGTATTTAGTAGTTATCTATATAATGGCCATTAGAAAATAATCATGTGAGTAGAAAATAATTATGTGAGAAGAATCCCCCCATATTCTCTGCCACATAGAATAGTCACTCAATGCTTTTTGAGCCTGACCTGTGGTGGAGCAGTGAATAAAACCTGGAATGTTGAGGTTGCCAGTTTAAAACCCCAGGCTTGCCTGGTCAAGGCATATACGAGAAAAAAAATGCTTGTTGAATTAATGGATAAAAGTAATTTTAAACAACTAATATTTATCATCCTTGGTTCCAAGTGTATTCCTTACCAAATCATTTATTGGGGTTGGATTGAAGCAATAAAACCATGGATTTGGAAAAGACATTATTGCACTTGAATACCAGTCCACCACTTAATTAAATAAGCAATAGTAGACAATTTCTTTAACCTCTTTGACCCTCATAACCCAATTTTGCAAAGTAGAAAATATAATATGACATATAGAGCTTTTGGATGGTTAAGTTGTGGTATGTGTGTGAGTGTGTGTGTGGAGAGAGAGAGAGAGCCAGGGAGAGACACAGAGAGAGAGTTACTGAGCTCAGTGAGAAGTCAGTTAATGTGAAGTCCTCCTATTTCAATCCTGAGTATACTGGCTGCAAATGTAGGGATCACTTACACCAAAACCACATGAAGAACTTGTTGAGACTCTATGGGCATAGGGATAGAGCACAGGAATCTTCCTCACACATTTCTCTGGTAATCTTACCCAACTTCTGAAGAATCAAAGAAAATAGGTAGTTCAAAGTCTGAATAAATGAAGAATCATCTCCTGGATTGGCTTAGCCCCTAAATTAAGATTCTCATAATTCTACAGTCTCAGAACAGGAAGCATAGTGATTGCTGTGAGATCAAGAAAAAATGCTTTGAAACATGGGAAAGGGGAACAGAATAACTAGAACAAGGTTTCTCCGTGAGGGGGAAGGAAGGATAGGTCTTGAAACAGTATTGTCATGGAGGAGGGAGAGAAAGAGACACATGTATTATATATTTGAGAAAGGGGAGTCAATTTTTTCATTTTGTGTTTAGGAAAAACCAATAGATTATAGAAAGCAGAGCTCAATGATAACCTTTGACAGGTAGGGCTGTGCATTAGGGAGAACCTGTGTTTTGCATTTATCAGAGATTCTTAAGAGCATGGGAAAGATTAAACAAATTGGTGTTTCAGGTTGGCAACACTGGGAAATAAAATAAGCCATCCTAATACCATGATATGGTTAAATTATAGGTTTGAATGTGGGAACAAAGCTGCATTTTACTTGTCTATAACATCACACATCTAAGTTTGTTTAGTGCTTAATACAGGCAAACCATTTTGTTATGATACAGATAAGAGGACTGACATTAAGAATGATAACATGAAAAAAATAACCACACAATTATAAAAATTCTTTAGAGAAAGTACATGGTACCAGGAAAATGAGTGTTGCCTTTGCGCACTGAGAGTCCAGAGTTCTAGTATTACTCTGCTGTAGACTATTGTGCCCTTTTGCTCAAGTCACTTTACCTCTGTGGGCTTTAATTTTCTTAACTATAAAATGAGAATAGTAAGCATGACTTCTAAGTTTCTTTCGACCCATCATTGCCTTGTGGTATAATGAAGTTTAAACAATTCATTTCAGGCATTGAGACAATGGGCATGAAACAGAGGTAGAACACCTTCAGTGCTATACACTAACAAAGATCATTTTCATGACAATGAAATTTTCAGTAACTGGCCCTTGGTACTGAAAGAACAAATGGGTCTCCTCACCCTGTACCTGGCTGCTTCTATATTCTGGGAAGATGGCAGAGGTCTCAGAGCTTTATGATATTATTTGGGAAGAAATGTGAGATAAAATGAGAAAAAATTAAAGAAAATTTCTGAAATAGTGATCAAATGATAGAATTGGAAGGGTTAGTCAATGAATATGCTTCTAAACCTGGAGATGATATTTGGAGAATATGTGAAAAGGTGACGATTGCAGCCCTAGGTTCTGGTTAGTAGGCCTTAGCATTGTTTTGACTTCAGGAGTTGAATTTTCTGGAAGTCACAGAGTCAAGCAAAACTGGAAGCCAGGGAGAGATACAATAATGCTGTGTAGCTACATAACCCAATTTTATAAGAAGGTCCAACTGATACTGCTGCAAGAAAACATAGCACTGATAGAAAAAATTCACAGAGGACCTGTGGAAGCTGTTCAGGAATAATATGAATGAGCTTTAGAACAATTTCTTGGGGACCAAGAAGCATGGCAAGAACTATCAATGAACCTAACTATACAATGAAGCCTTCTGTTTAGAGGAACTTGTAACAAATCCACACAATACTTATTCTGTCAGATCTACAGATGCTGTCAACAGGATCCTGAAGTTAAATATAACCAAGGTAGACTTGAAAATCTTGACCTTTCAATGAAAAGTATTTTGGCACAGGCATTGAAACTGTTCAACATAAATATGAGAGCTTGGTTTGGACTTAAGTGTATGCAAGTTAAATTGCTTCTGACCCAAAAGCAAGCACAAAGATGGAAAGAACATGAAATATGTTCATTGGGCAGCTAATCAAATAACAGAGTTTATCAGTTTGCAGGTTGAAATAAGAAAACCAAATACTCTTTCACCAGTTAAAACCATGTTGGAAATATTGTAACGTATTCTGTCTTAAGGTTGCAAATGCTTTTGCACATTATCTTTTACTCTGTTGAATTTATTGGCCTGTAACTTACTAAATGCTCAATGCTGTTTATACTAAATCTCTGCTAATGAGGCAATTGCATGTGTGAGAGAGAGTGAGAGTGAGATAGAGAATAAATGATTTAATACCATTTTATCTGAATGCTACAAACATGAATGCTCTCAATTTCCCAATGTTATCAAGGATGACATATTTAATTACTTAATTGGTAAAAATCTCAGGGTAATCACTGATCAAATTTTTATTAATTTGTTTTGTGTAAATTTCTATATAGAATTGCATTTTTAGCCATACTGAGATTTTTGGTTATAATATAGAATTATCCAGAGCCATTCATTCTCATCATACACATTGATATTTGCTTTTCCCTTACACAATGCCCCTTCTACAAACTACAGATTAGAAATTGAAATACTTTTGGAAAAAATATTAAAAGAACCTCAGTAAAGCTGACTGTATCTAGTATTCTTAACTATTAATAGTACAAGAAATAGCCCTGGCAGGATTGATTGGTTGGTTAGAGTATCATCTTGATACACAAAGGTTGCAGGTTCCATCCCAGGTCAGTGAACATACAGGAACAGACTGATGTTTCTGTCTGCCTGTCTCTCTCTCTCTCTCTCTCTCTCCCTGAATCTCTCTCTAAAAATAAATAAATAAATAAATTTAAAAATTGTATGGGAAATAGACTCATGGGTACAACTTCCCAGTGTAGGCTACTACCATTGCCTTAGACGTTTGTCAAGTCTGTACAAATGACTGCAACTTGTACAAGGATTTCTGCAAGGATTTCCAGGACTTTTACGCAGAAGCAGATAACTTTGTGGAAGTAGATTATTTACCCCAAGATCAACAAAACATAAATTGATTATTAAGGCTAAATGTAGCGAAAGAACGAACCAAACGGTGGCTAATGTTCTCTTTTTAGTATGCATATGAGAAAATCCCTTTTCTTTTTAATATACCCTGACTCCTCAATTTAACAGGGTCTGTTGTACAAACTGAAATGAAACATTATTTAAATGGCATTTTGGGTCAACTGAGTCTTTGCATTAGTAAAATAAAAATAAAACATCCCATGGAAATCTTACTATAGATTGTGAACGAGTTAGCCATCAAGAAAATTTAAGACTATTGATTTCATAGAAAATAATATGTATTGATTGGCCCTACAAAACTACTTGACACAATGTAACAATGGTTAAACATAATGGAAAGTGCCTTTATTAAATTCCCTTAGTTTTCATAATCTTGTAGTTACTTAGAAATATTCAATAAGAATCCTTATTCTTCCTATCCTTATTCTTTCTATATATCATATCATACCATGACAATAACTCAAATCTTATTAAACTTGGTGTGCATGCCCACTATAAGAAATGAGAGCCATATTTTACCCACAGAAAAGATTCCTACAAAATCCTCTCAGGAAAATAGCCTCTTAACCTGGTGTATGGCTTATGGAATCCCAGACTTACAAATACTGAAAGATATCCCTTCCTATATGCCAGCAACATCCACACACACAGGGGTCGTAGGAGAAAAGGACCCATACAGTTTTAGGGGCAGTAGGTAAATCCTGGTAGAGGTAGTCTGAATAATTATTAGTTCTTGATCTCAGTAAAGCTGATAAGAGAATCCAATACTTCTTATAACCCCCCACCCAGGCCAGATAAATTACAATCCTAGAGGCTTTACAAAGCTTCCAGAAAGAAGTTAAGTCTCAGGCCTTGGTATGTAGTTATATTAACTATATATTAACAAGAACGTTTATGGGCATTAATCAACATTTCTTTTTATAGCTATGCTAATAAAACTTGCCAAATAAAATTCAAATTTAAAATAATTATAATGAACCAGAAAACTGCTAAGCACTTAGGTGAATGAAACCATGCCTTAGAGGTGGAAATCTGACTGCAGGGAGGAACTAAGATAGTAAAACCAACATTTTGCCCTTTTGCCAACATGCTCTACAGTCAAGAAAATAAACACATCTAAAACCTAAATAAAGTCAACAACAACAAAAAAAAAAAAAAAACAGAGTCACTCTATTTGGGTTGGTCCAACCAAAAAGATAAAAACTTAAACATTTCTTGTAAGCATGGACTCTCTAACAGAAACAACCTCATTATTCCTTCCATACTTACTATTCTATAAAATACAGATTTCGGCTCTGGCCAGTTGGCTCAGTGGTAGAGCGTCGGCCTGGCATGCAGGAGTCCCAGGTTTGATTCCCGGCGGGGCACACAGGAGAAGCGTCCATCTGCTTCTCCACCCCTCCCCCTCTCCTTCCTCTCTGTCTCTCTCCTCCCCTCCCGCAGCCAAGGCTCCATTGGAGCAAAGTTGGCCCGGGCGTTGAGGATGGCTCCATGGCCTCTGCCTCAGGCGCTAGAATGGCTCTGGTCGCAACAGAGCAATGCCCCAGATGGGCAGAGCATCGCCCCCTAGTGAGCATGCCGGGTGGATCCTGGTCGGCGCATGCGGGAGTCTGTCTGACTGCCTCTCCATTTCCAACTTTAGAAAAATACAAAAAAAAAAAAAAAAGACAGTTTTCCCTCCTCCATCATTTAAGTATATTACATATACTATGTGTATAACATGCATATTGTATGTATTCCTTTCTTATTCAATATGTTATAATGAATTATAATCATTTTTATTTTTGATGTTCCAATGCTCTAATTTGACCAGGTGGCCTATTCAAACTGGCTTCTGTGATATTCTAACATGTCCCTACTAATCTTTGGGCACAACAAGATATTCCAGGCTCACCTTGTACAAAAGTACAAGGGGATTCCCCCAATCCCAAAGCAGGAATTCCTATAAGGAATCCTATTTTCTTTTCATAGGAAATGGTATTCAGAAACCAAGGACTAAATATGCTCAATGATGCGGGGTTATCACTGTTTCTAGACCCTATCAGGGGTATCATAAGTTGATATGGAAATCTCCAATTCCAATCCAATGCCATAGATTTCTTCAACTTTTCCCATTTCGTATTATATCCTCCTTCCAAGATAATAACCTTGATTCCTAATAATATCAACATTTCCTACTAATTTTCTCTATCCTACAATACACACAAAACAGCTTCACAATTATAATACTAATTCCACTACCAATAATAAACCTACTAAGTAAAGTTCAAGATGTCTTAGGAAATACCCCACTATGGGTATACAAAAAAGTACTGCCTTGAATTAATTATATTCTATGTGATTATATTATCATTTCATATATAATTAAATTCATTTGTTTTGCTTTTCAGTTTTAAAGTTAGCTTTTTCAATCTCTTTTGGAATATGTAAAACACTGACCTAGTTTTAAAAATAAAATCTGTAGTATAGCTGAGGTCACTGGTTCAAACCCTGGGCTTGCCTGGTCAAGGCATAAATGACAAGCAATCGATGAATGACTAAAGTGAAACAACTATAAGTTGATACTTCTTGCTCTCCCCTCCCCTCCTCTCTTGGTAAAATCAATAAATAAAATCTTTAAAATCAATAGTGCCATTGACTGGACAAACCTTTCTATTAAAAAAAAAAATCTGTAGTATAATACACTTAGAAAAAAGCCCCTCCCATTTCTGTATCTTGGACTCCATGCCAACGCATCCTAGATTTTTTTTTAAATGCTATTATTTTCTGGCTAGATCCTTCCTGCAAAACAAGCATATCTATTGCAATATTTCTCCTTTTCCTTACACAAAGGATAGCATACTGTATACACAACTCTCTTGTACTTGCATTTTTTTCACACAAAAAAATTATATCTGGGAATAATTCCATATCAGTTCATAGATATTTCCTCACATTCATGGTTGCAAAGTACTCCATTGTATGTATGTATTAACTGGTCATTCTTAAATGTGGGAAATGGTGTCCAATCTTTAACCCTTGTGATTAAAACCCTCATTTCACAAGCACAGACAAGCCTTAGGAGGGAGAAGGCAGTTTTGAGAGAGTAACAGTGTGGGTATAGGTCCCTAAAAACCCACCTGAGGGAGAATGCTGTTCAGCCCAATGCCTAAACCTCCTGCCTCTGCTCCAATTGGCCCCAGTGCAGCTCCAGCTTCCTGCCCTGGAATAGTCCCAGAACTCTGGCGCCCTCCCCGAGTTCTTTCCCTTTAGGGCTCTCCTTCCCCCTGCCCCCCCACTCCAGTTAAATTGCCTCAGCACTGGCATCTGAAGCATCTTTCATTTTTTCTCATTTTATTCTTTTTTTAAACATAAGGAAAACGCTATAATACAGCATATTCTCTTTGTATGCTACATGATTTAAAAAAAAATGTGTAGAGGCACGATTTGGGTCTGCAAATGCCCCGTGTCAGCCATATGCAGCCGGCATATTTAATAAATCTCCTCCTTTAATAAAACCTTTCAAAATTCAAAAAAAAAATGTGTAGAGGAAACATTCCTCTTCCCCACACTAACTTCCCTAAGAGCAACCACTGATAACAGGCTATAAACCACAGCTGTGGCTTATTTATAATCCTCCAGTGAATCTGATAGTACACTTCAGTCTAAAGAGCAAAACGTTTTCTCTTTCTCCTTTCACACCCAATGAATGAGTGTAAGATCCCACTCTCGAGGATCCAGTCGCTCAGCTATTGGGCTGTCTGCACCTCTGGAAGTGTAAAAACGAGAGGGCTGGCTGCAGCCGGTTGGGGTTTCTATGGCTCATTAGCCTTTCTCCTGCCTGGCCGCGATCGCCAGGCTCGTATCTGTGGGACTATCCACGTTCTGAATCCCCAAACACTAGACAGTTGCTTCTTCAAGCCCCGCTAGTAGCCAGGAGAGAGGAACATACCTTTATTTCTTCGAATTTTTGTCGATAGATGGTTGGACTTAAGCAGATCACCGTGCGTCGTACCAATCGAGCCACGAGGAGGCGCTACGGAGAACCATCTCTCAGTGGAGGCGGTAAAGGCCCTACATCGGCTTGGTCTCGGGTTCCGCCTATCCTCGGTGAGCTGCGCGGAAACCGAGGTTCTTTTCGTTGGGGTCGCTGCGGCTCCCGTACCGTCCCGGGCGGCAAGAGGCCCGCGCTGCCCAGGCTTCGAGCACTGGCTGTGGGCGCTCTGCCTTCTTGTCTCTCCCGCAAAGACCCCCACAGGGTCCTGACCCGAGAAGCAGTCAGGCTTCTCGCGCTGATGGGAAACGTTCCCTCACTTTCCTGTGGGACTGTGCTGCGCGTCCAATGTCCGGAGAGCACGGGCAGGGACGGGGAACGAGGACGTGAGGGGCAGGGTAGTGAAGGAGGTGAACGACGCCGAAAGGAAAAGGAAGATCGCAAAGTCTGGGAGGGGTGCGGAAAATGAGGAGAGGAGTTCCAGGAAGACCCGTGTCCTGTTCTGAGGACATCAGAGCACCCAGGACGGTGGGAGGAGGAACACTGCACAGGAAAGGAAAGGGACACTTTTTTATCCTGGCAGGAATCTTACCTCAGAGCAGGGGCCTCCTGTCATCCAGGTAAAAGGCCTGGATGAAATTGCCCCTCAGGCAGGGTCTCCTAGAAGCCAACTTGTCCCACTTGCGGAGAGAAGGGACGCGCTTCCCGCCCAGCGTTCCCCTTGGGACCCGTTGCAGGATAGGAAGGTTTCTGTCCTGCTCCCGCCGTGTCCCCGGGGCTGTTGCCGTCTCCTCAAGAATCGGGACCGGAGACTCGGTCCTCAGCGTGGCGCGGTCCATACGGACATCAGGCAGAGCCCAGCGGCCTAGCAGCCAAGCCAGTGCCACCCGTTGTCAGGGTCATCCCGGGACTGAGGGAATAAAAGGCAGGGGCAGCGTCCACTGAGTCCTGGCCCAGGAAGGGTTCTGCATGCTGCACGTCATGTAATTGCACGATTATCCTGTTTGTGCACAGATAGAAAATAATATAAATATGAAGTAGCATTTCTTAGCTCAGTCACGGGGTGGTGAGACTGAATTTCCGGGTGGTGTTGGGTGCATTTCATTTTCCTTGGATCCTTTCTAGCAGTTATCAGAAGAATTCCGAGCACCTGAGTCTCGATTGAGGCCAGTAGTGGCTGCATTTGTCCTGCGTACATGAGACCGGAGAAATCTCCTCCTTACACCCTAAACTCTGCCAGAAAGAATGATTCTGACTGGGGATTCCAGGTCCCTGACACATAGCTGCCAGGAACGAAGGTGAGACTAACCAGAGCAACTCGGAGGGCCATGTCCCAGACCCGCGGGGCTTTTGGTTTGTCCTGCCCCAGCTCCACATCAAAGAGACGCCAGGGGAAAAGAAGGCCATGTCTCTTGTATTCATAGAAAACTTTAGGTGAGAAATTTGAAGGACCTTTTTACCTAGTTGAACTGTCTTCCGCCGCTCGAGAACATTGATCCACCCAAGAATGTTGTCTACTCAGAAAACCTGAAGCTGTTTGTGCCATGTTTATTTTTGCTGTTTCCTTTCACTCTTTGTAGGGATGTGGTAGGTTACATGAATCCTTTGTAACATGTGCATGGTTGCAAAGTCAGACACCCTGTTGGCTTCCTTAAAGTTGACTGGCAGGTACCCTCTCCGCCACAATCCACTTCCCTTGGCTTCCCTTGCAGACTGAGTGCCTGCAGAGCTGGGAAGTTTCAGGACAGCTGAGATCAAGTCAAGGACTGCAGGCCAGAGATTCCACTGCTGAGCTGATTGCATATCCAGGGACTCGAGGTCTGTCCAAAAGACTGGGTAAAGGAAAACTCATGGAGGTGATCAACAGGCTTGTCCACAGCAACCCAGACATCTATACTCCTAACCCCTCATTCAGATCCTTCCCTTCTTCTCCTTAAGGAGCATTTAGTTATTATTTAATTTTTATTTTTAAATGAAATTGCAAGTTTGTAAATAGGCTCTATTCTCCTCTCTATAGTTCACAACCATCTCCAGCTGCCTATATATTAGGCATCCTGGGTCCCCATCACATCCCTATCTGGTGCTTGGAATATTTTCCTCAGCCTCGCAAAGAAGATATCTTTTCCTTTCTTTTTCCCATCAAAACTGCCAGGCCCCTCACCAGGACAGGCCCCCCACCAGTCTTATCACCCCTTCCTGTCCATGTCCCTTTGCGAGGAGTAGCTTCTGCTTTGCCTGGGAAAAGAAAGAGGGAAATAAAACAAATTAATTTGGACTGACCAAGCTGTGGCACAGTGGATAGAGCATCAGACTAGGATGTGGAGAACCCAGGTTCAAAACCCTGAGGTTGCCGGCTTGAGTGCATGTTCATCCGGCTTGAGCGTGGGGTCACTGGCTTGAGTGTGGGGTCACAGACATGACCCCATGGTTGCTGGCTTGAGCCCAAAGGTCACTGGTTTGAAGCCCAAGGTCTCTGGCTTGAGCAAAGGGTCACTCACTCTGCTGTAGCACCCCCAGTCAAGGCACATATGAGAAAGCAATCAATGAACAACTAAGGTACCACAACTACAAGTTGATGCTTCTCATCTCTCTCCCTTCCTGTCTGTCCCTATCTGTCCCTCTCTCTGTCTCTCTGTCACAAAAAAAGGTAAGTTGAAGGAAGGAAATAACAAAGATAGAGGTAAAATAAATAAAGCATGAAATGATAAAACAAAGAAAAAAACAAAAACAGGTGATATTTCTTTGAAAAGATTAATAAATGATATACTTTTAGCAAGACTAACTAGAAGGAAGAAAGACATTTCAAAATATACAATGTCTATCCATGATAAGAATTTGCAATAAATTAGAAATAAAAGGGAGCATCCTCAATCTGTTTGAGTATTTGCAAACAACCTACAGCTAACATTATACTTAATGATGAAAGACCAAATGCTCTTCCTCTAAAGACTAGAAACAAGGCAAAGATGTTCGCTTTCACCACTCCTATCAATATTGTACTGGAAGTTTTACCCAGGGCAATAAGGCAAAATAAAGAAATAAAAGGCATCCACTTTGGAAAGGAAGAAATAAAACTATTCCTGAATCACAGAAAATATGATAGCCCACATAGAAAATCCCAAGGAATCTTGGGGGGAAAAATCAACACAGAGCTACTATAACTAATAAATCAGTTTAGCAATGTTGCAGAATACAAGGTCAACATGCAAAAACCAAATGTATTCCTATATACTAATTTGAAAAAAAAATTAAAAAGAAGAGCATTTGAAATAGTTCCCCCATAAATTAAATACTTATATGTGAATCTAACAAAATATATACAGGATCTATAAGTGACAACTGATAAAAACTGATGAAAGAACACCTAAATCAGTGGAGAAACATTCTGTTTATGGATTAGAAGATTCAACAGAGAGTGATCCAAATTGACCTATAGTTTTAATACAATATGTGTCAAAACCAAATTATCATTTGGGAGTAAGGGGTCTCAAAAGGACACCCTCCACCAAGAAAAACCTAGAAGAGCTAAACATAAAAACAATAAAGTTAAAGTAATCACACTACTCAATTTAATGACTTACTGTAAAGCTGCGGTTAGTAAGATAGGTATTATTGATCAAGGAGTAGACACACACACAGATCAATTGAACAAAAGGAATAGAGGGTCTAAAAATACAATTACAGAAATAGGGCTAATTGATTATTACAGAGTTGCAAAGGCAACTCAGTGAAGAAGGATTTTTTTTCTTTTTCTTCTTTTCAACAAATTGTGCTGAAATAATCGGACATTCATATGTATAACAATTCCACCTAAACCTCACAACTTATACAGAACTAACTCAAAGTGGAACTCAGACTAAATGTAAAACTAGAATATTTATAGAAGAAAACAGATGTAAATCTTCATGACCTGCGGTTAAGCCGTGTTCATAGGTGTGATATCCACCAATATCATGATCCATTAAAGAAAACATAAATGAACAACTTCATTGAAATTTAAAATGTTTGCTTTCCAAAAAAAAAAAGTTGAGAGAATGAAAAGCTATGGTTTGAGAGAAAAAAAATGGGCAAATCACAAATATGACAAAGGAGCCTGACCAGGTGGTGGTGCAGTGAATAGAACATCAGACTGGGACACAGAGGACCTAGGTTTGAAACCTCGAGGTCGCCAGCCTGAGCATGGGGTCGCTGGTTTGTGTGTGGGATCATAGACATTACCACATGGTTGCCAGCTTGAGCCCAAAGGTTGCTGGCTTGAAGCCCAAGGTCGATGGCTTGAGCCCAAGGTTGCTGGCTTAAGCAAGAAGTCACTAGGTCTGCTGTAGCCCCCTCCCTATCAAGGCACATATGAGAAAGCAGTCAGTGAACAACTAAGATGCTGCAATGAAGAATTGATGCTTCTCATCTCTTTCTCTTCCTGTCTGTCTGTCTCTAACTGTCCCTCTCTCTGTCTCTCTGTCACTGTCACCAAAAAAAAAAAAAAAAAAAAAAGATTTGTGACCAGAATATATAAAGAAATCTTAAAATTAACATTAAAAAACAATAACAACAAAAAATAGTTAAGAGACATGCACAGGCATTTCAGTAGAGGATATAAGTACATAAAAAGATATTCGACAGCACCAGGCATTAAGGAAATGTAAATCAAAACCGCAATGAGATACTCTTACACACCTGTTAGAATGACAATACTGAGTGGCTAGGAGATGGAGCAACTGGAATTCTCATACACTGCAGTGAGAACACAAAATGATACAGGCACTAGTACAGAAACCTGAAAAGATTTAGCAGTTTCTGATGAAGTTAAGCATACAATTACCATATTTTGCAGCAAGTCCTATCCTGGCAACTTATCTATCTTAGAGAAATGAAAACTTATGTTCACACAAAAATCTCTACCAGAATGTTTCTAGCAGCTTTATTTGTAATAACCAAAACTAAAATCATCAAATATTCCTCAGGCTAATTGATAAACAAACTGAGGTATACCCACTGGATGGAACTCTCCACAATAAAAAAGAACTTGGACAACTTGGATTATCTCTAAGTCATTGCACTGAGTGAAAGAAGCCAATCCCAAAAGAATGCTTTTATTCTGATGATGTTCTCAAAAATGTACAACTATAGTGATGATCAGTGGTTGCAGGGTTGATGATTGCGGGTAGATGTTACTATGATGAGAACACAAGGAATATATTTGTGGGGATAAAACTGTTAAATATTCTAATTATGGAGACGACTACACATATCAACATGAGTAAAAATTCATGCAGAATTTTTACCAAAAGAAAAGAAAAAGTTAATTTCACCATACGGTATTTAAAGCATTAGCAGAAGTTGTACATGGAGTTGTACATTATAGACTGAGCAAATTGGATGTTGCAAAGCAGGGCTTTTGCCTTTTACCTATTAGTAAGTCAGTTGCCGAAACTTTTTATAAGAATTCGCTTTCCAAGGCAATGCTGGATGCTTTTCTTCAGTCTTATCTGTAAATTGAAGTTAGCAGTCCCAGGTGCACGGTCTTTGTAGTAGCCATTTCTTCCTTACAGCGTAATCAGGCCCTTGAGCTGCCTTTGCCTTGTTTCCAGGGGAAACACGGGTGCTACAGACCTTCGTTCCTGGCGACTTGCAGCGTTTCCCCCAGTTTAGGCGGACCACCTCTCCTTCTGCCCGCAGTGAGGCTGGGAGTTTCTGCATGCAGGCTCTCGAAAACCTCACTCGACTATTCTCAGTCTCCAGTTTCGAACCCGGAAATCACACGATATTGTCCGGGGTTACAAGAGGAAAATAGCGAGTTAGATAATGTCATAAAGTGGATTCAAGCCAAGATTTCTGGGGTTGCAACGCAGTGTACTAACCACTGTACAACTGCCGCGTACCACTGACAACCTGTGGTGACACAAGTAGCCTCAACGTTTTCTTTCTGGTTTTGCTTTTAGAGGCTAGAGTTTCCCTCTCTGTGTAGCTCAAGCTCTTTTTTCTGTCCCCACCCCTCAGCCCTTTCTTTCTCATACTCCAGTGTACCCCTCACTGCCACCCACTTTCTTCTCTTTAGCTTCCCGCGTTCACCCCCTCCCTGCCACCAGCGTCTCGCAGGCTGAGGCCGCTGCACTGTCCTGGGTGGGGAGCTCAGCAGTTCCTGGTGATGCTGCCGAGACGTTTCCGTGATCAGGACCTTGACCTGGTTCTAAATAAGCTACTAGTATAAAAGTTTTAAAGAACGGCCACTTCTGAAAAATCTTTCATGTCTTCCTATTCCGAGGGATCTTTAGGACTAAAATTTGTAGCCCACAGTGGAATTCTCGGTGTCCTCCTCCGTCTTCCCTAGGACCTGTGGTGAATACATCTTTCACCAAGCATTGATTGGGTGCCTACTAGGTGCCGGGCAATGTTCTGGGCCAGGGGCGGCATGGTGAATGTAATGCCGGTGGCCAAGACCAGGCAGGTCCACATTGGATTTGAGCAGGCGGTAGAGAAACTGCGGAGCCAGAAAGTGTCAGGCCATTCCAATTTAGGAGAGTCTCCCAACGGCGGAGGAGCAAACAGGCAAAGGAAAACCGCTTCTCAGGCAAATGAAGAGCAAAATGAACCGTCATAGCGGTGGGCATGCAATCTGCAATCCGCCATCCACCCTGAGGGCAAGCTCCGATAGCCAGACATAGACTATACATATGTGGCACTGCCACTTGCTCATAGACTAATGATGCAAAGTACCAGCAAGAAAGCCTAACATAGTTGTTTGTTCAACAGTTGACCCCTTAGGGTTGCTCGCCTCAATCTACAGGACAGGTATCTTCCACAGTGGTCCCTGTGTGAAGAGTGAGGTACATTACATAAACAAACAGAGCCTACAGCAACAGCACAAGTTATAGATGCAAAAATTACAGTAATTACAAAGATGCCCTTTACAATGTTTCCCTGAGCACTCTGTCCAAGGTGTTAACTGGAGGCCCATCTCTAGCCCCCTACCCCATGGTAAGTGGGAGGGCCTGTACAGTCCAGGGCCATGACCATTGAAGAAGGCATCTTTGGTATGTCTCTGCAACTGGATGGTAGCAGCTTCCCAGCGCAGGAGGGCCTCCACAGGTGCCACCACACCCCATCGAGGTCTCATAGTACTGTCCACAAATGGCATGTCCATCCAACAAAGGAGCTGTTGCCCTGTCAGGTTGCAGTCCAAGAGTCCATACCACTCAATGATTAGTCTTGCATTCCAAGAGTCCATACCACTCAATGATTAGTACACGATAGCCCAGCTGTCTGCAAATCATCAAGGTAAAGGTCCATTACAGCCAATTAGCTATACAGCTCATTATTAACACATCTCAGCACTTTTCCATAAGTGCTCCGTCCATTGCCACAACCCCATCAAAACCTCTCAGCAAGCTCACAGGGCCTATGCCACCTTGACAGTTTTCTTTCCTGCTGCTGCAAAAAAGCACCTATTATCTTCTAACACCAACACCTGCTGCACATTACAAAAGGATCAATGGATTATCAATTTAATATGGGGCCTCTGCCCCCCTGCCCATCCCCATTTGGACGAGTTCCTTGGCCCTCCTCCTATTCAAACTGTAACAGCGGGTCTTAGAGATCCTCCTCTCCCTCAGCTGTCTCCATCATATAATCCTATAACCATGCAACTGAATGCCAGCCATTTTCTTGGCAACTATCAGGGCAATCCGCTTTCCCCACTTTTTCAGTGGCTGAAACTTCTGTTGTGGCTTAAGCTGCTGCCAAAGTTCTAACAGTACTTTATTAGACCTGCCATCTAATTTCTCCCTATCTGCCCTGACTGCAAT
Organism: Saccopteryx leptura; assembly: GCF_036850995.1. NCBI lineage: Eukaryota > Metazoa > Chordata > Mammalia > Chiroptera > Emballonuridae > Saccopteryx > Saccopteryx leptura. The sequence continues at coordinate 284,677,901 of NC_089504.1, forward strand.
CAAATCCACCCACATCTGTGTTTGGGTGACTTTTACAGGCCTGTTTCTCTTATTAATTGGGGGGCAGGGGCAGCACAGGCAGCAGCCCTCACAGCTTTATATTCCATGCTGTCTCCAGCTCCCCCAAATCTGCTACTGTCTGTGTAACCACATTGATGGGCTGTCCCACATAGGGGCTCAAGATAGCCACTATTGATCCAAAGAGGGCTGATAGGGTGCTACAGAGAATAAGTTCCCTCATCCCTATCATAAACACCTCCTCATCTGGCCCATGGAAACTCAGGTTGAAGGCAGCATTCTTTATATCTAGTTCCTGGAAAATCTGGGGCAGCTCCATCTGTGTCTGCCACTGACTCACTGCCCTCGGCAAGTCTCCAGCATTCTGCCAGACTGTACAAATTGCAGCCATCACCTGCTCCAATAGGATATGGTTTCCTGGGTTGTCATGGCAGTTGTGAAGATGCTGCCTCAGGGAGGAGTGCATGGTAATGGAGGCCAATTTCTCCATCTCTGTTCTGGAGAGCATGATGCCATCCACCCCTATGTCCCACAACCACAGCAACCAAGTTGCCAGGGGCTTGCTGTGTTTTTGCCTGAATTGTGCTCCTAACTTCACCGGCTCTGCCTGGATGTAGGGCCAGACTACAGAGAGCTCAACTACTTGTGGAAGGGATTGTGCTTGCTCCTGAGGCACTCTTGACTGCTGAGTTTTTACCTTCTGGGTGACCACTGGCCAGGCTCTGAGTCTGTGGACAGCAGTTTTAGCCCAAACTTCCTCGTCAGAAGAGGAGAAGTTGGAAACGCCTGCTCCCACTGACTCAGAGCCACTCCACCAGGACAGATGCAGCTCTGTCTTTAGTGCTGCTTCGGCTCCTGCAATTGTTGGCTCTCGACCTGAAGCTCAAGCTCAAGCTCTTTAACTCACAGTTGTTTCTCTAGCAACTGTCACTGCTTCTAGGTCAAACTGGAGCTCACAGACCTGTAATTCCTTCTCCAGTGACCATTCCAGTTCCAGGTGCTGTCAGCACTCAGTCTGTAGCTCATTCTGAAACTTTTGACCTTGGGCAACCTCTTGCACAGAGCTTTCAGTTTCTTCTCGCCAGACTGTAAAAAACACCCAGCCCATTGCCCCAAAGGAGAGCCATAGGGAACCATATGCTGGAGAACAATGACCACTCCCCTACCCCACCCTTCAAGGGTATTGACGGCTCCATACCGATCTGATTTGAATGCCCACTATACCAGATGTAATGCTGGTGGCCAAGGCCAGACAGGTCCACACTGGATTCGGGCAGATGGCAGAGAAACTGCATAGCCAGAAAGCGTTGGACCATTCCCATTTAATATAGTCTCACAAAAACAGATGAACAAACAGGTAGGGGAGAACCGCTTCTCAGGCAAACAAATAGCAAAATGGCCCCTCACAGTTGCAGGCAGGCAAATCCACAATCTGCCATTTTCCCTGAGGGCAAGCACCCGTAGCCTTACATAGACTATACATACATGGCACTGCCATGTGCTCATGCACTAATCAGGCAAAGTACCAGTGAGTAAGCCTAACACAGCCATTTTCCCAACAGAGAGCAAACCCAAGATTCCTACCAGGGAGAGTCCACATCTGGAGGTATCAATAGTACACAGTGCAGAGGAAGCACAGCTGATTCTGTCCTTCCCACATGAACATGCCCACACGCAGGGATCTGGGTGGACTTGTGAGGAGCACAACAGGTGAAGTAGCAGCACAAAGAGTTGGAAAATGGATGACCTCACACAAAGAGGCTGTGGTTGTTACTTGGGGGCCTGGTGTTGGATCATCAGAATCCTACACTCATTCAGCTCCATAACGTCCAACCATGCTCGACCATACTAACTAACTCTTAGCCTCATTGTCTCCAGCACCTCCAGGACTTCTGGGAAACTGAGAGGCAAGGCAAAACAGAAGAGTTGAGGATGCCCCAGTGTGGGCATAGAGAACAACACTTCTGTGTACTTCTTTACAATAAGACAAGTGTATAAGGCAATTTTCCCCAGTTTTATTGACATAGAGCACTGTGTAGGTTTAAGGTGTACAGCATAATGATATGACTTACATATATTCTGAAATGATTACCACAATAAGCTTGGTTAACATCCATCATCTTATATAGACACTAAAAATAGTTTTTTATTTTGTGATGAGAATTCTTAGAATCTATTCTCTTAACATATAGCAGGGCTAAGTATAGTCATTATGTTGTACATTACATCCTGAGTACTCATTTATAACTGGACATTCACACCTTTTGACTACCTTTATACAAAATGATTATATATAATACAATTGATAAATAATCCACCACAGCTGCTATTTGGTGTCCCTGTAGCCCAATTTGTTAATGTGTTAGGCTACTAACTGAAGAAAGGCTGGTGCTTTGAGCCCACCTATGGAGCATTTATTCCTGTGAATTGTTTTTTCCATCATTTCTTTGAATACCCACTTTATCCTCAAGCTTCCTTCCTCTTGTCTCAAGGCTTAAGTTCCTAAGGCACCTCAAGCAAAGAATACTGTTTGGGACAAAAGATATAAAATATAAATAAATAAAATAAAAACACTTTGGAGCCCCCCATAAATCTTTCCTTACTTTTCCCAAGGTTGGGTTTTTAAGCTTAGCATATCTGGAACACTGGAACTCTCTAAATTGAAAAACAAGAAACCTGGGTCACACCAGGCTCTGCGTGGGAAACCTAAAGAGTCCAACAGGATATTTGACTTTTTTCTGCCTCCATTTCTACATGTAAAATGGGCCAGATGGAGTACTTGTGCTGTCCAAAGTTTAAATGAGTTGTCCAAGTAAAGCCCAGTGCCTCTCACATAGTAAATGTTCAATATATATTAGCTCTTATCAGTGCCACTGCCATGAGCATTTTCATTATCTGCTTTGTTCTTTTTAATATGAATGTTTCACTTGCCAGATCAAAATATTGCACATTTTTAATTTTGCTATCTCCTGCCTAATTCCCCTGAAAAAAAGATGTAGCAGGTAATATTCTCAACATTTTGTAAGACTATTCTTTCTCCACCATTTTGCCAAAAGTGTATACTACTTACCTACCATTTCCTTTGAACTTGTTTTTCCCATAATTTTTATAGACCTACCAGGGGAGAACACTCTGTGCATGACACCAAACCCAGAATTATTAAATGAAAACTTACTAATATGACTACATAAAAATTTATATTCAAGATACAAACAACACAATGTAACAATACACATGTGTCTATATACACCAAAGGAATTATTCTGTATTTAGGGCATATTTTTTATCAAAGTTATATATACTTGTAAATTTTTTTAGAAAAACTGCAGTCTTCTGTTTTCTAAGTTTTTAGTAAAGAATGTTATTCCACAAAATTTAACATATGTAATCAATTATTTAGATATCTTCTTATTTCTAAATAAATATTACTACTTCCTGATATTAAAAATGTAGGCATTATTTCTCTTCCACATCACAACCACACCCAAACACACCTCCCCTTGACTTTTGATTCCAATATACTTGAATCATAGTTTGATGGGTCAATTATTTTAACTATGTGAACTCTATTTACAGTTCAGTCACATAGGACATAAATAGCAGAAATAAAATAAAAAATAATGTTTTCAGAGACTCTATCAAGTATGTAAATCAGAGATTTATTCAATCTTAAGTCACCTGTCCTCCCTTATTTTTGTATCCTAGGGAAGCACCAGATATGATTGGCTCAGCTTGGGTCAAGTGCCCTCTCCTTGAGCAAATAAGGGCAGGGCACCTTCATGAACAGTGCCAGGAAGACAATATCCAAAAAGGAAGTGATAATTCCAAGAAAGAAGAAAAATGCTGGGAGCTGAGTAGGCAACAAGGACAAGAAAAGCATATCAGTTTGTGATACGTGGATGGATTCAGGGGGAGGGGAAAGGAGTTTTGTGAGGTGTGGGCCTTGCACTGCCTCTATGGATTGATGTCACACACACCTGTTGGGGGCTGCAGAGGGGCTGGGAGCTGAGGAGAAACTTCCCTTCACAACCTGGGGAGCCCGGTGAGGGGACTATCTAGGTCACCAGGCAGAGACAACTTGTGCTGTCCTTGTGGGAAAAGAAAGAAAAGGGCTTCTTCTCCTTGAAGCAGAGTAAAGTCTGGAGCTCAGGTCTTGATATGAGTGAGGCAACATTTGCCATTGGCAGCCGAAGATAGTTAGCCAGGTAAGGGTACTAAAATCTGTGTATGAACTTGCAGTTCCATTAAAAGAATAGCTCTAGTAAAGGGTCCTATGGAGAGGAGGTAAAAGACCTGATGAAAGGTGGGGACAAAAAGGAATGTCTGTGATGTTGTGGAGAAAGTTTCAGATTAGCTCTGACTGGTCAGTTCACTTGCTCAGTCTGCTGGCCAGACAGTCAGAGTCCAGGCCCTGGAGGACGGTCTGCTCAGCCACCACACCTCCAGCCAGGTTAGTCCCTGGGCATCTTCATGGTCTTGGTGACCTGTCCTTCTCCAGGCCCTGACCTGCAGGCAGTCATACTTCTTGGATTCAAGGCTCTAACTCCATAGGCTTGGGACGTTCTTATCAATTATTTGTTCAAATATGCTCTCCATTCCCTTATCCCTCTCTTCTTCTTCTAATATACCCATTATTCTCATATTGCTCTTTTTAGTGGAGTCAGACAATTCTTATAGAGCTTTCTCATTTTTTTAATTTGTGAATTTCTCTCCTCCTCTCTATAACATCTCTAGTTGCTTGTCTTCAATTTCACTGATTCTCTTTTCCATCTGGCCTGTTCTATTAGCTAAACTTGCTTACCTCAGTTTTCAATTCATGTATTGAGATCTTTATCTCTGTTTTTACAGTTTCAATTGCCTTAGTTTTTTGGATTTTTTTTTTTTTTTTTGTATTTTTCCGAAGCTGGAATTGGGGAGGCAGTCAGACTCCCGCATGCGCCCAACCGGGATCCACCCGGCATGCCCACCAGGGGGCAATGCTCTGCCCATCCTGGGGCGACACTCTGCCACAGTCAGAGCCATTCTAGTGCTGAGGCAGAGGCCACAGAGCCATCCTCAGCGCCCAAGCAAACTTTGCTCCAGTGGAGCCTTGGCTGCGGGAGGGGAAGAGAGAGACAGAGAGGAAGGAGAGGAGGAGGGGTGGAGAAGCAGATGGGCGCTTCTCCTATGTGCCCTGGCCAGGAATCAAACCCAGGACTCCTGCACGCCAGGCCGATGCTCTACCACTATTCATTTTGGTTTTCTGAGTTTATTAAGTTGCCTATTGGTGCTTTCTCACGTCTTGCTGAGTATTTTCAACACTTCAATTTTGAATTCTCTATCATTTAACTCCAAGGTTTCCATGTGATTGACATTTTTTTCTGGAGATTTTTTTATTTTCTTCCTGGGCTATATCCCTGTCTTATGTGGCCATGGTATATGATTTCTTCTCCCTTGATGGCATTTGAGAGTGATATTGTTAAGAACGCTATCAAAAAACAACTTAAAACATGAAAAATATGCCCTGGCCGGTTGGCTCAGTGGTAGAGCGTCGGCCTGGCGTGCAGAAGTCCTGGGTTCGATTCCCTGCCAGGGCACACAGGAGAAGCACCCATCTGCTTCTCCACCCCTCCCCCTCTCCTTCCTTTCTGTCTCTCTCTTCCCCTCCTGCAGCAAGGCTCCATTGAAGCAAAGATGGCCTGGGCGCTGGGGATGGCTCCTTAGCCTCTGCCCCAGGTGCTAGAGGGGCTCTGGTTGCAACAGAGTGACCCTCCAGAGGGGCAGAGCATCGCCTCCTGGTGGGCAGAGTGTCGCCCCCTGGTGGGCATGCTGTGTGGATCCCGGTCGGGTGCATGTGGGAGTCTGTCTGACTGTCTCTCCCCATTTCCAGCTTCAGAAAAATACAAAAAAAAATGAAAAATAAACATTGAAAAAATACAAAAAATATATAAAAATTCTAAAAATAATGACAAGTAAAAAAGAAAAACCACAAAAAAGAGCAAAAATAATCAAAAACAAACCAAATGTTCACAAAATAAGAATAAAAAAATATATAAATTAAAGAAGGTGAAATTCAAAAGAGAAGAAAAAAGATAAAGAAAAAAATTTAATTTTGAGAGGTTACTGTTTTCTTCCACTGTATTACAAGTTTTAGCTCTGTGAAATTTGGATGTGAAGGTGATCTGGCTGCGACATCTGTCACCCCATTGATCGCCAGGGTTGATTCAGCTGATCTGGCTGGCTAGGCGGCTGTCCCCTTCCTCCTCACTGCTCCATGTGCGTCCCTCCTGAAGCTGCATGCTCGGTCGAAGAGGACGACCTTCCCCGATAGAGGAGAGGACCATTCTTCGGTCAAGGGTATACAAGTAGCTGCGCTCCCCTGCTAGAACCTCCAAACAAGTCTCAAACTCTGTGAAATTTCTGGGCGGACCTCTGCAGAGATGTTCCTGTCACAATGATGTAGGCAGGGCTGCAGTTGCATCGTTGGGTGGGGCATGTTGTGAGGGCTTCATGGATTTATAGTTTTACAGCTTTAGCAATGGCGGTCTCAGGCCTTTGTATGCTCCTCCCACATCTCAACAAACCAAGGGACCAGATGCAGAGCCCCTCTGTTCTTCAAAGGAGAGTGACTGGAGAGTTAGCTGTGGGATCTGTCTCTGTCATTCTCCATATCCCACAAGGTGAGGGTGATAGGATATGGCAGGCTGGGGGGGGTGCACTTTGGTTTTCTCCATCTCTGTGCTGAGTACGGGATGCAGGCCGACCATGAGAACACTCGTCATGACCCCTCATTCTGCCACCACTCTGGTTTAGTATTTCCCTTCTGCCCCTCCATCTCAATGCTCCTCTTACAGAAGGAGGCCCAGTCACTCCAGGTTTCTCTCCTCCCCATTGTCCTGGCAGAGAAAAATAAAACCCAGTCACTCTGGCCTTCTCTCTGGAGCAAACCATGAGTGCATTTTATCTTCCACCCCCCTTTTCAACCCTTCCCACCTTTAGTCCATTTGGTGTGCGGATCTTTCAGGTACACCTATGAGCCAGCTGGGGTTCCTTCACTGCATTATAGTTGTTCAATTTGTTGAAATTTTAGTGGGAAAAATCAGGAGTATCTCTCATGCTGCCATCACTCTGACGTCATTCTGGTCATGCAGTTTAGATTCCCTGATCTTCCATATTAATAGCTGGTCATATGGTTCAAATGTTCCCCTGATCTTTCCTTCCTTGGCATGTTGTTAGCCATGTGGGTTAGATACCTTTAAAGGGAGAAAAAACAAGAAGGCCAGAGAATAATCCTTAAGCATTAAGCCCCCCAGACAATGAGGTTATGACCCACATCAAATACATCTAGGCCTCAGCTGTGTTTCAAATCCAGGCCCAGAAAGGCAGGAAAACCAGACAAGCAATGTCATGGCCAACATCAGGACAAGCTGCATTGATTAATGACCTCTGCATCTCTGGGCTGACCTCTGCAGAGATGTTCTTGTCACAATGATGTAGGCAGGGCTGCAGTTGCATCGGCATTAACCAATCAGTAAAGACATGAACCTGAAAGGAAAGCTAATGAGTATTCTATTAAAATCCTCCCCTGAGACCTCCCCTAAAATCTCCATCCTTAAAATCCCTTAAAACAGAGGACCCAATGCACAGGCTTTCCCTCCTGGGAGCACACACCAGGCCTTTTGCATACCCTTCTCCTATTTCCTCAGGCATGTTACCTTTACCCATTCTCTCTCGTAAGCTCCAATAACCCCCTCTTTTGCCTCTGTAACTTGTTTCCTGAACCCATTTTTTCTACAGCGCACTTATTCGATCTCTGTGACTTTCTAAATAACCTTTCTCTTATAGTTTGAGTCTTGGCTCTAAATTCTTTCTTAGCCAAAACTCAAATACTAAGGTTACTTAACCAAAGTTTGGTCGCACCTCACCAATCTAACACCTGGTGCCATTATCACTGCCAACATTTTGGGGGTTTTATGTAGATATCATTACATAGGCATGATTGATTAAATCATTGACCATTGGTAATTAATCTCCATCTCTAACCCTTCTCCCCCCCCCCAGGATGTTAGTGTGGGGAATTGAAAGTTCCATGTTTGGTCCCCCTGGCAACTAGAATCCATCTTTAGGAGCTTTCTAAAAGTCCTTTATTAACATACATTCTGATACGGTTTAAAGGGGCTTAGTATAAATAACAAAAGATACCCAGTTCACCTTTATTGCTCTGGAGCTATTTTGGGAACTGGGAACAATACTAAATATTATAAGAAAAGGTGCCAATAGGGCTCTTATATAAAAAATTAAAAGGGTGTTCCCCTGGCCAGTTGGCTCAGTGGTAGAGCGTCAGCCTGGCGTTCGGGGGACCCGGGTTTGATTCCCGGCCAGGGCACATAGGGGAAGCACCCATTTGCTTCTCCACCCCCACCCTCTCCTTCCTCTCTGTCTCTCTCTTCCCCTCCCGCAGCCAAGGCTCCATTAGAGCAAAAGATGGCCCGGGCGCTGGGGATGGCTCCTTGGCCTCTGCCCCAGGCACTAGAGTGGCTCTGGTTGCGACAGAGCGACGCCCCGGAGGGGCAGAGCATTGCCCCCTGGTGGGCAGAGCGTCGCCCCTGGTGGGCATGCTGGGTGGATCCCAGTTGGGCGCATGCGGGAGTCTGTCTGACTGTCTCTCCCCATTTCCAGCTTCAGAAAAATACAAAAATAAATAAATAAATAAATAAATAAATAAATAATTTAGCCCTGGCCGGTTGGCTCAGCAGTAGAGCGTCGGCCTAGCGTGCGGAGGACCCGGGTTCGATTCCCGGCCAGGGCACATAGGAGAAGCGCCCATTTGCTTCTCCACCCCTCCGCCGCGCTTTCCTCTCTGTCTCTCTCTTCCCCTCCCGCAGCCAAGGCTCCATTGGAGCAAAGATGGCCCGGGCGCTGGGCATGGCTCTGTGGCCTCTGCCTCAGGCGCTAGAGTGGCTCTGGTCGCAATATGGCGACGCCCAGGATGGGCAGAGCATCACCCCCTGGGGGGCAGAGCACCGCCCCTGGTGGGCGTGCCGGGTGGATCCTGGTCGGGCGCATGCGGGAGTCTGTCTGACTGTCTCTCCCTGTTTCCAGCTTTATAAAAAAAAAAAAAAAAAAAAAAGTAAATAAATAAATAATTTAAAAAGGGTGTTAAGAGTTATGTTCCAGGAGTAGTAGAATGTGATTAAATATATTTTATTACAAATTATAATAGACCTGACCAGTAGGTGGCACAGTGGATAGAGCACTGGCCTGGGATGCTGAGGACCCAAGTTCAAAACCCCAAGGTCACACTGGCTTGAGTGTGGGCTCACCATCTTGAGCATGGGGTTGCCAGCTTAAGCACAGTATCACCAGCTTGATCATGAAATCATAGATATGACCCCAAGGTCACTGGCTTGAGCCCAAGGTCGTTGGCTTGAATAAGGGGTCCCTGGCTCAGCTGGAGCCCCTAGTCAAGGCACATATGAGAAGGCAATCAATGAACAGCTAAGATGCCACAAATAAGAGTTGATGCTTCTCATCTCTCTTCCTTCTTGTCTGTTCCTGTCTGTCTCTCTCATTAAAAAATAAAAAGACTCCTGGGCATCAGCATCTGGTCAAAGCTAGCTTCAAGACATTCATTTCTTCCTCAAAGCAAACACATAAATTCTCCTCACAATCCTAAAGTTACCTCTTCCTGCTTAACAAAGTGAGAATACATCAGCAGTTCACGAGTACATTCACAAGAACAAAAAGGAATTGAGCAGGAAGAGCAGTTAACTTGTGAACAAAGACCTAATTGAGAATTAAATTATTTAATTCTAGTTGCCAAAAATAATATGGGCATTAAAATCATAAAAACTTCAGCTACATTATTATTTATAAATGATTTAATTTAATTTTAAAAACCCAGTAAAATCTATTGGAAAGTTATTTCAAATGGTGAAAGAATACAGGACAGGAGTTGGATATAAAACTAACATAAAGAAATAGATGGGCATATTTATAATATTAATAAAAGGCATCAGAAAAATAAAATGCTTATGTTATGTATAAAAGTAACAAGAAATGTGCAAAAAATACATAACAAAGAATATGCAAAGTGCTACTAAAGAACACAAATTAATTCCTAAACAAATAGGAATACATATTTTTCAACATAAAAAATATATCATAAAGAAATTAGTTTTCCTGAAGTTAATTTATAAATTAAATGTGATTCTAACAAAAAACACAAACAAGATTTTTAAAAATTCAGACATAGAGATTTTTTATGTAGAAAAATATATGTCAAGAACACCAAAACATTCTGAAAAATAAACCTAATCAGGGGGACTAGTTTTACCAGACATTAAAACATATTATGAAACTACAGCCATTAAAGCAATAGAGTATGAGAACATAAATAGATATAGAAGGTTCCCCCCCAAATGACAAAATAATAAATTTTTGAGACACCTGGATAACCACCAGGGGGAAAAAAAAACATTGGATTCATATCACATACTTTTATACCAAAATAAATTCCACACAGCCAAAGATTTAAAATCTAGAAATAGATAAGGGTGATAGTGGCACATCTTTGTGAATATACTTAAGCCATTGAACTGTACATTTAAAACTGTTTGAAATTATAAACTTTATGTTCTGTATATTTTACTACAATAAAAAATATACCACACAAAAAGAGACTTAAATGAGAACAGGGAAAAAAAACTTATGAGATAATTTTTTATAACCAAGAATAAGAAAGGCTTCAGAGTGGCAAAAACAAGAACACAAACATAAAAAGTATAAAAATAAAAATTTATTTATGGCAAATATAACTACACACGGTTAGGGAAAAGACAAAAAAATTTTAAATATTACAACATATTGAAAAAAGGCCAAAAATGTGAACAGTACTTAAATGTTTATCAATTGGGGAAAAAAGAGGATCAATAACAGTTCAGGAGAATTCTATAAAATCATGCAAAAGATTAAAGCAGTTTTTTCAGAGTTTACAACTTTATACCTTTTGAAAAGCCACTAGATCTAAAATATAGAGAGAACACTTGACCCAACAATAGCAAAATGCATATATTTCTCTATTACACATGGACACTCTCTAAGATAAGCCATGATAGCTCATAAAAATATTCTAAATAAATTTTAAAAGTTCAAAATTATAAAAAACTATCTTATTTTAATACAATGGAATGAAGCTAGAAATAAATAACCAAAACATTTTTGGAAAATATGTAATTACATGGAAATTGAACAATACACTCTTATACAACTAATGGATCAAAGAAGAAATCACAAAAAAATTTACAAAATACTTTGTGATGAATAAAAATAAAGCAAAACACACCAAAACTTATGGAATGTAGCAAAGACAGTATTCAGAAATTTTTATTTTGGGGGGGCCTACCAAAAATATAAATAAGAAAGATCATAAATCAACAACATAAATTTATACCTTATGGAATTATAAAAAGAAGAGCAAACTAAACCCCAAATCAGAAAGGAAATAATAAGATTGGGGCATAGATAAATGAAATAAAGTAGAAAATAACAGAATCACTGAAATCACAAATTGGTTTCTTATAAAAATTAACAAAATTGACAAACTTTTACCCAATCTAAGCACTGGGAAGTGAAAACCTACAGTTAATTAACTCATATATTAAAGCTGAAACATTACTGACCTTACAGAAATTAAGAGGATTTTAAGAGAATTCATTGAAGAACATTATGCTTAACAAATTAAATAATTTATATAAAATAAACAATTTTCTAAAATACATAAAGTATCAAAATTGAATTAAAAAGAAATAGAAGGTCCTGACCAGGTAGTTCAGTTGATTGAAACATCATTCTGGTATCAGAATGATTAACCACGGTTGTAGGTTTGATTTGCAGTCAGGACACATTCAAGAAATGACTAACAGAATAATGTCAGAGTAATGGTGGCATGAGAGATACCCTTGATCTCTCCCCTTGAAATTTAAACACATTGAACAGCTATAACTCAGTGAAGGAACCTCAGCTGGGCTCACAACCTTGCTTGAAATATGTGTGAACAGATTGACTAAAAGCAGAAAAAAAGAAAGACCATGGCTGCCCAAGAGACACAGTTCAGAAAGAAAATAAAAAATCTTCAGAAAGCACTCTCAAATGGAAACCTTGGCATTAAGCAATAGAGAATTCAAAATTGGAATGACATCAGAGAAATGGCACCACCATAAGGAGCGATACCGATAAATCTCCCCAAAAATTCAACAAGATCTTCAACCAGAGACAGAAAAATCTATCCTTGGGGCCTCCAGAAGTTCCACACTAAACGCAAAGTATGATTGAGTGAAAAATTGACTAAATATATAATCAACCCCGAAGGAAATAAGGAGGAAGAAACACTCTGCCTTCCTCACTAACCTAAATAAGGGCTACTTTCACTGGGAACTGAGAGTATAGGAACTAAGGTGGGCATAGGGTGTGAACAGAACCAGACTGCAGCACAAACGTCCGAACCAGGCTGTGGCACAGACATCCAAGCCGAAGAAAAACTATGCTTGTGGCAACCCAGTCAACACAAGCTAATGCTCACGGCAAACCCAGACAAAGAAAGGCACTTGGGACAGCCATCCACCCCAATCTCCTGGTCAGCGCATAGATAGTGGGAGAGACATTCCTCCTAGAGCCCCAGGAGTGGGCACCTGCATTACCGGACAGAGGGGCAGGGTCAGAGGCCTTTCTGTGGGCCGAAACTGGAATCTCAGGGTTGCCCCTGTGCCTCAAAAAGCAGTGCGGGGGGAGTGAGTGGGAGCGAAATTCCCTACGCTGGAACTTTTCTGTGTGGGTGGGGTGCCTCACTCGGAGTGAGAGGCAGCCGGCCTGATCTCCTGGTCAGCGAGCGCAGAGAGTGGGCGAGAGATTCCCCCGGGAGTGGGCACCCATGTTCCCGGACAGAGGGACAGAGTCAGAGGCCCTTCTGTGGGCAGAAACCAGAGTCTTGAGATCGCCCCTGCACCCCGAAAAGCAGTGCGTGAGAAGTAGGTGGGAGCAAAATTTCCTATGCTGGAACTTTTCCATGCGGGCGGGGCTCCTCACTCGGAGTGAGAGGTGGCTGGCCGGATATCCTAGTCTGTGAGCGCAGATAATGGGCAAGAGATTCCCCCAGGAGTGAGTGCCTATGTTTCTGGATAGAGGCACAGAGTCAGAGGTCTTTGTGTGGGCCGAAGCCCTGCCTGATTATACTAGCAGTTCGACTGATTGAGCCTTACCCAGAGCCCTGTGCTGAGTGGGAATAGAGTGGGGAGTTGCCAGCTCTTTGGGCCTCTTACTCTTCAGGCAGAGGTAGTGGCAACCCCATAGCTGGATCATCAGGATACTAATTGAGGAAGGAAAGACTAGGAGAGAGGCTCCAGGAACACGGACTCAATCACTGTCAGAGCCTATAAATGCTAATGAGCCTTGACTGCCAACAAGACTGAAGCACAATACGTGACATCACCATAGAGACTTATCAACTGCAAACCTCTACCTGAGCGTGCCAAAGGGGCAGAACCCGGGGTACAGAGTCACCAACCAGGAAGAGGGAGAGAAAAGAAAAAGCAAGAAGATAACCTCTCAAAATCAAGAATAATCCGCAGACTTTATAACCTATCCCATTTTATTATATTTGTTCGTTTGTATCTCTTATCTTCATTCTTGATTTTTTTTTTCCTCCTCCAATTTGGTCGTTTAACTCTCTGCAGGTCTTACTCTCTCTTCTCCTTGAACTACACTACCCATAAGTGTTACATCTCCCATTATCTTTTCTTTCTTCTTCCTTTCTCTCTATGAGGGTTGCACTCCAACACCCTTAAGTCTCTCTCTCTCTCTCTCTCCTTTTATTCTTTTTCTTCTTTTTGTGTTTTCCTCTTTCTTTCTTTTTTTCTCCCTATATATTAGTTTCTTCTTTACTACTTTACTTTTTCTCTCATTCAATCCTCAATCATGAACAAATTACTTTATCTGGGGCTCAAATTTTTCTTTGTGGCACTTTGGGGTTTTTTTACTTCGCTTTTTTAACTCACTAGCAGTGCTCCTAACCGTGGCTCTCCATTTTAACTAGTTCTTGCTCCACTAAATTACAATAGTAATTTTTTAATTTTTCCCCCTTTTCCTGTTTCCCTCTTATTCCTCTCATCATATCTCTTAGTCCACCATCACCTAAAAGCAAATCATTTTATTCTTGACCCAAATTTTTTCCTTTTTTGCATTTTGTGGGACCATACCCTCTTTTTTGCCCCTTTATCACTTCTCCCCAACTCAGGCCCCCTCCATTATAGGTAGTTTTTGTTCTATTTAGCACAATATAATTCACAGTTCACCACAAGATTTTCTCAAGAAGGAAGGGAGAGGAGAGGAGAGGAAAAAAAGGAGAGGAAAATTAAAAAATAATTTTTAATTTTAATTTTTTTATTCTTTTTATTTTTAATTTTTATTTTTTTAACTTTTTATTCTTTATTAATTCTCATTAATACTATCAACAAAACCACCCTCAGATGCCATTAAGGAAAAATAAATCAAATATCATGAATACAAAAGACAGAGAAGTAGCACAGATAGATGAAGAAAAATCTATTAATATATTGGAAACCTTGGAGCTAAATGACAGAGAATTTAAAATAGAAATCCTCAAAATACTCAGAAATATACAAGAAAACACAGAAAGGCAATTTAGGTAGCTCAGAAAACAACTCAATGAACTCAAAGAATATATTACCAAGAAAATTGAAACTATAAAAACAAATCAAACAGAGATGAAAAACTCAATTCACGAGCTGAAAAATGAAGTAACAAGCTGAGCTAATAGAACAGGCCAGATAGAAGGTAGGATTAGTAAAATAGAAGACAAGCAACTTGAGGCACAACAGAGAGAAGAAGAAAGAGACTCAAAAATTTTTTAAAAAAATGAGAAAGCCCTATAGGAATTGTCTGACTCCATCAAAAAGAATAACATAAGAACCTGACCTGTGGTGGTGCAGTGGATAAAGCGTTGACCTGGAAATGCTGAGGTTGCCGGTTCGAAACCCTGGGCTTGCCTGGTCAAGGCACATATGGGAGTTGGTGCTTCCAGCTCCTCCCCCTTCTCTCTGTCTCTCTCTCCTCTCTCTCTCTCTCTCTGTCTCTCTCCCTCTCTCTCCTCTCTAAAAATGAATAAATAAAATTTAAAAAATAAAAATAAATCTTTAAAAAAGAATAACATAAGAATAATAGGTATATCAGAGGGAGAAGAGAGAGAAAATGGAATGGAGAACATATTTAAACAAATAATAGATGAGAACTTCCCAAGCCTGGGGAAAGAACTAAAGCCTCAAATTCAAGAAGCAAACAGAACGAGTTTTCTTAACCCCAAAAAACCTACTCCAAGGCACATCATAATGAAATTGGCACAAACCAACGACAAAGAAAAAATTCTCAAGGCAGCCAGGGAAAAGAAGAATACAACATATAAAGGAAGGCCCATTAGATAATCATCAGATTTCTCAGCAGAAACTCTACAAGCTAGAAGAGAGTGGACCCCAATATTTAAAGTCCTGAAAGAGAGGAACTTTCAGCCACAAATACTATACCCATCAAAGCTATCCTTCAAATACGAAGGAGAAATAAAAACATTCACAGACATAGAAAAGATGAGGGAATTTATCATCAGAAAACCCTCACTCCAGGAATTACTAAAGGGGGTTTTCCGACCAGATACAAAGAACAAAACAAAACAAAACCACAAGTAAAAGCTCCACCAAGAACACAATAAAACCAAATTTAAACTGTGACAACAACAACAAAAAAAGGCGGGGGAGAGGACGGAGATTAACAGTAGCAAAGGACGATGGAGTGCAAAAACACTCACAAGATAGTGTACTACAATGAACAGGGTAGGAACCCTTTTCATTACTTAATGGCAACCACCATTGAAAAAACCACCACAGAAGCACATGATTTAAAAAAGATAGCAACAGAAAAAAGATGTATGGAGTACAACCAAACAAAAACAAAAGATAGAAAAATGAAAGAGAAGGATCAAACAAGACACAAAACTAACAGAAAGCAATGTATAAAATGGCAATAGGGAACTCAAAAGTGTCAATAATTACACTAAATATAAACGGATTAAACTCACCAATAAAAAGGCACAGAGTAGCAGAATGGATTAAAAAAGAAAATCCAACTGTATGCTGCCTACAAGAAACTCATCTAAGCAACAAGGATAAAAACAAATTCAAAGAAACAATACTCCAAGCAAATAACATCCAAAAAAAAAAAAAAAGCAGGTGTAGCAATACTCATATCTGATAATGCAAGACTACAAGACAGCAAAAGTACTCAGAGACAAAAATAGTCATTTCATAATGATTAAGGGGACACTGAATCAAGAAGACATAACAATTCTTAATATATATGCACCAAACCAAGGAGCACCAAAATATATAAGACAGCTACTTATTGACCTTAAAAAAAAACTGACAAAAATACAATCATACTTGGAGAATTCAAAATTGAAGTTCTGTAAACACTCAATGAGATGCAAGAAAACATTGATAAGCAGTTTAATGAACTCAGAAAACAAAACAAGTACCTCACCAAGAAAACTGAAGCTTTAAAAATAGGCATAAAGAACTCTATACATGAATTGAAAAATGAGCTACAAGTTTAGCTAATAGAATAGGCCAGATAGAGAGGAGAATCAGTGACATCAAGGACAGGCAACTAGAGATGATACAGAGAGAACAGAAAGATTGTCAAATTTTAAAAAAAATAAGAGAGCTCTACAAGAATTGTCTGACACCATCAAAAAGAGGAATATAAGAATAACAGGTATCTCAAAAGAAGAGAGGGAGAAGGGAATGAAGTCTTTATAAACAAATAATTGATGGGAACCTCCCAAACCTATGAATCCAATAAGTAAACAGAATGCCTAGTTACTTCAGCCCAAACAAGCCTTCTCCAAGGCACATTGTAATAAAAAAAAATCCTCAAGGTAGCTGGGAAAAAGAAGAACATAACATATAAAGGAAAGCCCATTATGTTATCATCAGACTTCTCAGCAAAATTCTCCAAGCCAGAGGAGAGTGGACCCAAACATTCGAAGTATTGAAAGAGAGGAGTTACCAGCCAACAGCACTATATTCATCAAAGTTATCCTTCAACTATGAAGGAGATATAAAACTTTTGCAGACATACAGAGGCTGAATGAAGTTATCACCAGAATATCTCACAGCAGGAAATACACACAGGGGATATTCCACCAGATACATAAAACAAAACAACACAAAACTATAAGCAAAAGCTCCAACAAGGTTAAAAGATAAGGTTATATAAGGGTTTTATATAAAAAACATAAAAGAGGAAATAATAAAGGTCTCAAGTAGTAAAGAAGGATAAGATGCAAAACTACTCACAGGACAAAAAAACTCTTGTATATATGAAACTGTTTTTTCTCAATAACCTAATTGAAACCACCCACAAAAAAAAAAAAAAAAAAAAAAAAAAAAAACTAGAACTGAAATACGTGGCTTAAAAAAAGAAGAAATGGAGGAAAGAAGCATGGAATTCAACCAAACAAAAACAATTGACAAACACAAAAGAAAAGAACCAAAGGAGACACAGAACTACCAGAAAACAAAATACAAAATGGCTGTAGGAAATCCTCATGCATCAATAATTATCCTAAATGTAAATGAACTGAATTTACCACTAAAGAGGCAGAGTAACAGATTGGATCAAAAAGCAAAACCCAACCATATGCTGCCTTCAGGAGACACATCTAAACAGCAGGGACAAAAGCAGATCCAAAGTAAAAAAAAGGTTGGAAAACAATACTCCAAGCAAATAATACAAAAATGAAAACAGGTGTGGCAATACTCTTATCAGACAAAACTGACTTCAATACAACAAAGGTAACAAGAGGCAAAGTTGAAATTTTTATAATGGTAAATAAGACACTATATCAGGAAGATATCACACTTTGTAATATATATGCACTGAATCATAAAGCACCAAAATATATAAGACATCTTAATAATAGAACAAAAAAAGAAATAAAAACACAATCATATTTGGAGATTTCAACACACCATTGACAGCTTTAGATTTAGCCAAACAGATAATCAATAAAGAAATATCAGCCTTAAACAGCACACTAGACCAAATGGACACAATAGACATTTACAGAACATTTCATCACAGAACTTCAGATTATACATTTTTCTACACCACACATGGACCATTTTCAAGGATAAACCATATGATGGGCCACAAAACTTCTCAATAAATTCAGAAAATTGAAATTATACCAAACATATTCTCTGAGTATAAGGCTTTGAAATTAGAATTCAACTGCAAAAGGAAGTAAAAAAAAATTTTCTTTGTGAAAGTTAAACATACTTCTAAAAAATGACTGGGTCAAAGAAGCGATAAAAGCTAAGATCAAAAGATATATACAGACAAATTAGGATGACAACCAGACATATCAAAACTTCTGAGATGCAGTGAAAGCAGTGATAAGAAGAAAGTTCATATTATTATTATATAAGCTTAAATCAAGAAACAAGAGACAACCCAAATAAACAACCTAACATCACATCTTAGAGAACTAAAAAAAGAACAAAAGCAACTGAAAGTCAACAGAAGAAAGAAAATAGTAAAAGTTAGAGCAGAAATAAATGAAATAGGGAACAAAATAACTTTAGAGAAAATAAATACAACAGAGCTGATTCTCCAGGAGAGACAAGATGGCCATAGACTAGGTGGGCACTCCAACTCCCACTTCCCAGAGCCAAGGTGGATTACAACTTAATTCTGAGAACACTTATCTTGCAAGACCAACTTTGAACTAAACTAAGAGGATTCTACAGCCAAGGACCACCAAAGAACACACACTGAGACTGGTAGAAAAGGCAGAGATGCAGAAAGGGCTGCCCCGCTCTCCGGAGCAGCGGCGGCCAGGGGGGACTCTCGTGATGGGGAGGGTTGTCCAGCAAGTTGTGGGTCCTCAGCCCCTGGAGCCTGGAAGGGGCTTATGGACTATATTTGGCTGAGAAAAGGGCCTAGATACTATTTGAGAAGAGGCAGAACTCTCGAACCCAGGCTCCATTTTAAAGGGACTATGTAGAGAGCCTTACTCCCAGCCACTTTCCAGGAGCTCCAGGAGCAGGGAGCACTGGGAGGACTGGAGTTGCCAGGGGAGAGAGTGGTCTCAGAGGCAAAGGGGGAGAAGCTTTGAGGGATGGATACCCTAACCCCTGGACTGAGTCACTCCCCAAATCTAAAGTGAACATTTTTCTTGGGAACAGCATCACCAGCAAAGGGAAGAAATGACCCCGTCCACTGGAGGCTCCCCTACCCCAGTTAGAGCAAAGAGGTGCTTAGAGGCAGGCACCACGTTAGGAACACAAGGTCGTTAGTGCAGAGGTCTAAGCTATACCACCACCACCCCCACGCTGCTGAGTGATCAATGGGGGCGGGTGAGTCAGCGGTGGCAGGGCACTGCTGCAGAGGCCAGGGCAGTCTGAGCAAGCGCGAGCAGGCCGGACTGCAGAGGTAGAAACCACAGCGGCTGTTGCACAGGTCCGGACTCACACACACTCCTGCCTGTGGCATGGGCTGCCACTGGTGGAGGCAGAGGCCCAAGCAACAGCGAAGGTGGTCCACGGGATCACGTGCAAGCCCACCAGTGAAGGCAGAAGTGGCGGTGGCTGCTGCAGAGGTCCCAGCCGATGCACAAACCTGCCCATGGTGAGAGCATGCCCTCCATGGCAACAGAAGTTGGGTGACTCAGGGGTGGTCCGAGTGGGCATGTGTGGGTCGGCTGCAGAGGTGGGAGCTGTGGCAGCTGCTGAGGAGGTCTTAGCCAAAGCACAAACCCCTGGCAACACGGACTCTCCCTCAGCAGAAGCAGTTGGAGAAGGCTTGCATGGGGCCACCCACAGAGGCAGAAGCCACAACAGATGCTGTGGAGGCCCAAGCCTGTGTGCAGATTTTTCTGTGACACAGGCTCACACTCAGGGGCAGCAGAAGCTGGGGCAGCCTTGGAGGTGGTCCAAGTGGGCGTGTGGGGGTGCACGTGAGCCCACGCTGCGGTAGCAGAGGCCCTGGAGGCCATGGAGGCAGGCTGGCACTGACAGCACCTGAGAAAAAATGCCCCAGGCAGCAACAGCAGTGGCAGGCCAGTGGACAGATCACACAACGGGAGCACAGGAGCCACACTTACTGGACCCCTGTGACTAGATCCTACTGAGTGCTGAAAAAGAAGAAAAAAAAACAAAATAAAGTAAAATAACTAAACAAAAAGACTGGATAGAATGACATCTGAGGCTAAGGAGCAGGCCACATCCAATACCATACTTAATCATTGAATTTCAGTACTGAGCCCAACAAGTAGCCAGCAATAAGAGGCAATAGAAAGCAGATCTCAGGGGAACTTGAACTTTTAAAGGAACTTTCCTCAGGCCAGGAGTAGATAAGAGCAAGCCTAGTAGTGTAGCAGATATTTACAAGGGCACTTGGGCTCAGCAGAGGGAGCCACAAGATCTGGATCTCCTGTAGCTCCAAAAAGGTTGATAAGAGCCAGTCATAGACAGTGACTCCCACTGATCTGCACCAGGCCACGAACAGAGAGGTCCAGAGCAGGCACATTCAGTGGCAAGATATGAAAAGCACCAGTTTAGGACCTAATAACGCTTGTTAGAGTGGAAGCTTAAGGAAGGGCTCCTCACACCTGACCCAGCTAAGACATAGAAAACACCAACACAAACAGCAAAAAGATCAGTGATAGCAAATAAGTAGCCCACAGCAAATTATAGACAACAGCTGATGCTAACCCAAGAAGACCTAGAAATAACACAACTGAAAATTGGAAGCAGACAATAACAACCCTAGACTTAGCTAGCTTCACAAACAACACACCCAAATGAGGAGTGTATAAACAGACAAAATGGGAAGACAGAGAAATGCAATCCAAATGAATCAACAAGAGAAATCCCCAAAAAAGAACTGAGTTAGATTGAAATAACCAAACCACCGTATGCAAAGTTTAAAATGATGATTATTAGAATGCTCAAAGATCTTAGAGCAACAATGGATGGACACAATGAGTACCTAAATAAAGAAATAACGAGCGTCAAAAAGGACATAAAAATAATAAAGAAGAATCAGTCAGAAATGACAAATACAATATCAGAAATGAAGCCTACACTAGAACGAATTAAAAGCAAACTGGTTGAAGCAGAGGATCAAATCAGCGATTTAGAAGATAAGATAAAAATAAGCACAGAAGTGAAGCAAAAAAAAGAAAACTCTCAAAAAGTCTGAGGAAACTCTAAGAGAGCTCTGTAACAACATAAAGAGAAACACCATCCGCATAGCAGGCATTCCTGAAGAAGAAAAGAAAGAACAAGGGATAGAGAGCCTGTTTAAAAAAATTATAGCTGAAAACTTTCCTAAATTGATGATGAAAAAAGTCACAGAAGTTCAAGAAGCACAGAGAATCCCATTAAAGAGAAACCCAAAAATAATCTACACCAAGACACATCATAATTAAAATACCAAAGCTAAGAGATAAAGAAAAAATACTAAAAACTGCAAGAGAAAAAAAGTCAATCACCTACAAAGGAGCCCCCCTAAGGATGACATCCAACTTCTCAACAGAAACACTTGAGGCCAAAAGGAAATGGCAAGAAATATTCAAAGTAATGCAGAACGAGAGCCTACAACCAAGACTTCTTTATCCAGCAAGGCTATCGTTTAAAATTCTAAAAGAAATAAAAAGCTTCTCAGACAAAAAAAAAAAAATTCAAGGAATCCATTAAAATCAAACCACTGCTGCAAGAAATGTTAAAGAGCCCATTGTAAACAGAACAATGGGGTGGGGAAAATCTAGTAAAAGAGGAATGTACATTTAAAAAATAAAACGGCAATAAACAACTACATATCAATAATAACCTTAAACAGAAATTGATTAAATGATCCAATCACAGGACATATGGTAGCTGCGTGAATAAGAAAACATGACCCATGCATATGCTGTCTACAAGAGACATATCTCAAAACAAAAGATACACATAGACTGAAAGTAAAAGGTTGGAAAAAAATATTTCATGCAAATGGAAATAAAGAAAAGCTGCAGTAGCAATACTTATATCTGACAAAAATAAGCTTTAAAACAAAGGCTATATAGTAAGGGATAAAGAAGGTTACTACATAATAATAAAGGAAACAATCCAACAGGAAGATATAACCATTATAAATATCTATCCACCTAATATAGGAGCACCTAAATATATAAAGCAGACTTTGATGGACATAAAGGGCGAGATTAACAGCAATACTATAATAGTAGGGGATTTCAATATCCCATTAACAGCACTGGATAGATCCTCAAGTGTCGGGAGCCAATCTACAACTGCTGGCTGACAAGGTCACAGCAGAAGAAGATCAAAAACTGCTGATTGACAAAGTCACAGCAGAGAAGACCAATGGCTGCTGGTTGACAAAGTCACCGCAGTGAAGACCAATGGCTGCCAATGGCTGCAGGTTGACAAAGTCACCGCAAAGGAAAGGCACAATGATACTTCCCCCTTTGACCTTTTTGAATTAATCTGGCCTTATATCCCCCTTTTTCTGGGTGTGTGCTATCATTTATGGCACAGGGATAATAGTACCATGCTTTCCCTGTAGATTCGTAGTAATTTCTTTGGAAATGAGACAGAGGGTGTGAGTTCCACAATAAAGCCTATAAGCCCCTTGAACTGGGCTCATAGACATAAGAGGCTGGCTATAATATCCCTCGTAAAGGGTTAAGTTTGTAGGAGAATTTCTTCTTATTAATCATGTTAGAAAGAATAGATTGTGACTTATGAATAGGTAGGAAACAGTAACTATACACAGAGCACCTTTCAGCCTTCACTTAATTCATCACTTTACCCCCCTAGCCTTTTCTTGTGGTAGAATAAAGAAACTTTCCTTTCTTCTTGCATACCTGACCTGCAGGTGGTGGAACACTCTGAGAAAAATAAAGTTAGAACTTAATTAGTGTGTGAATATAGTAAATAAATAAAATTTGACTAGACAATAGAATCCTAGACAAGGTAGAGTTATTAATCAGTACTGACCTTTTGGAAATTTGTACCAATATTGTTATTGCTGTTCAAGTCATTGTATAATTGTACTTTGAATGACTTACCACCTGATTTATAGTTTATAGACATGAATTAACTGTTACCTAGAAAATGTAACCATAGTAAAACAAAAACAATGATTAATCAATGTATTCTGAATACCATGTGATTGTAACTCAGTGTGTGTGCATAAAAAGAAAGCTAGACCAGCATTTGGCAGAGATGCCTGGCAGTAAATGCTAACTAGAGAATAAAGAGAAAGAAAAGAATTTGGCTCTCTCACTCGATTCGTGCCGACGCCGTCTCTTCCTGTGGGACCCCTGGATTCCCCCCGGGGCTGGACCCCGACACTCAAGAAAGAAAATTAACAAATAAACAGCAGACTTAAAGGACACACTAGTTCAACTGGATTTAATAGATATCTTCAAAACCTTTCACCCTAAAGCAGCAGAATATACATTCTTTTTAAGTGCTCATGGTACATTCTCTAGGATAGACCACATGTTAGGACACAAAATGAGTCTCAATAAATTTAAGAAGATTGAAATTATATCAATCATCTTCTCGGATCACAATGGCATAAAACTAGAAATCAACTACAATAGGAAAACTGAAAAACACTCAAACACTTGGAAACGAAACAGCATGTTATTAAACAATGAATGGGTCAACAATGAGATCAAGGAAGAAATAAAATTCCTTGAAACAAATGAAAATGAGCGTACAGCAATTCAAAATCTGTGGGACACAGCAAAAGCAGTCCTCAGAGGGAAGTTCACAGCATTACAGGCATACCTTAAGAAGCTAGAAAAATCTCCAATAAACAACTTATTCCTGCAACTAAAAGAACTAAAAAAAGAACAGCAAGTAAAACCTAGAGGAAGTAGAAGGAAGGAAATAATAAAGATCAGAGTGGAAATAAATGACATAGAGACTAAAAGAACAATACAGAGGATCAATGAAACCAAGAGCTGGTTCTTTGAAAAAGTAAACAAGATCAATGAACCCTTAGCCAGACTCACCAAGAAAAAAAAGATAAAGGACTCAAATAAATAAAATTAGAAATGAGGGTGGAGAAGTAACAACACAGCAGAAATGAAATACAAAGGATTGTAAGAAATTAATATGAAGAACTGTATGCCAAAAAATTAGACAACCTAGGTGAAATGCAAAAATTCCTGTAAAAATATAATCTTTCAAAAATCAATCTGGAATAATCAGAAAACTTAAATAGATTGATTACAACAAATAAGATCAAAACAGTTATCAAAAAACTCCCAAAAAACAAAAGCCCTGGGCCAGATGGCTTCACAGGTGAATTCTACCAAAGATTCAAAGAAGAACTAACTCCTATTCTTCTCAAACTATTTCAAAAAATTCAAGAGAAGGGAAAACTCCCAAACTCCTTTTATGAGGCAATCATAATTCTGATTCCAAAGACAACACAAAGAAAGAAAATTATAGGCCAATATTCCTGATGAATTTAGATGCTAAAATTCTCAACAAAATATTAGCAAACCGGATCCAACAATATATGAAAAAAAATCATACATCATGATCAATTGGGATTTATTCTGGGGAGGCAAGGCTGGTACAATATTAGCAAATCAATCAATGTGATTCATTACATAAACTAATGGAAAGACAAAAACCACATGATAATATCAATAGATGCAAAAAAAAAGCATTCAATAAAATCCAGCACCATTTTTGATCAAAACTCTCAGCAAAGTGAGAATACAGGGAACATACCTCAACATGATAAAGGCCATCTATGACAGGCCCACAGCCAATATCATACTCAATGGGCAAAAATTAAAAGCAATCCCCTTAACATCAGGAACAATGCAGGAGTGCCCCTTTTCACCACTCTTATTCAACATAGTACTGGAAGTCTTAGCCACAGCAATCAGACAAGAAGAAGAAATAAAAGGCATTCATATTGGAAAAGAAGAAGTAAAACTATCAGTATTTGCTGATGATATGATACTGTACATAAAAAACCTAAAGTTGCAGTTAAAAAACTACTGGAACTGATAAATGAATTCAGCAAGGTGGCAGGATATAAAATTAATACTCAGAAATCAAAGGCATTTTATACACCAACAATGATCTGTCTGAAAGATAAATTAAGAAAACAATCCCCTTCACTATTGCAACAACAAAAAAATAAAGTACCTAGGAGTAAATTTAACTAAGGAAGTTAAAGACTTGTACTCAAAAAATTATAAAACATTGATAAAAGAAAGATACAAGTGGAAGCATATACTATGTTCATGACTAGGAAGAATAATCATCATTCAAATGTCCATATTACCCAAAGCAATTTATAAATTCAATGCAATACCAGTTAAAATACTTAAAATACCAAGGACATACTTCAAAGATATAGAACAAATATTCCAAAAATTCATATGGAATAAAAAAAACACGAATAACCTCAGCAATCTTGAAAAAGAAGAATAAAGTGGGTGGTATCACACTTCCGGACTTCAAGTTATACTACAAGGCCATTGTACTCAAAACAGCTTGGTACTGACATAAGAACAGGCATATAGATCAATGAAATAGAACTGAGAATCCAGAAATAAACCCCACCTTTATGAACAATTGATATTTGACAAGGGTAGTAATAGCATACAATGGAGTAAAGACAGTCTCTTTATCAAATGGTGTTGGGAAAATTGGACAGCTACCTGCAAAAAAAATGAAACTAGACCATCAACTTACACCATTCACAAAAATAAACTCAAAATGGATAAAAGACTTAAATGTAAGTCATGAAACCATAAGCACCTTAGAGGAAAATATAGGCAGTGAGCTCTCGGACATCTCTCGCAGCAATATATCAATATTTGCTGATTTATCTTCATGTGCAAGGGAAATAAAGGACAGGATAAACAAATGGGACTATATCAAACTAAATAGTTTTTGCACAGCTAAAGACAATATGAACTAAATAAAAAGACAAACCACACACCACACAATGGGAGAACATATTCGACAATACGTCTGATAAGGAGTTATTAACCAAAATTTATAAAGAACTTGTAAAACTCAACACCAGGAAAATAAACAGTCCAATCAAAAAATGGGCAAAAGAAATGAATAGACACTTCTCCAAAGAGGACATACAGATGGCCAATAGGCATATGAAAAAATGCTCAACATCACTAATCATTAGAGAAATGAAAATTAAAATCACAGTGAGATATCACCTCACACCAGTCAGAATGGCGCTCATCAACAAAACAACACAGAATAAGTGCTGGTGAGGATGTGGAGAAAAGGGAACCCTTCTGCACTGCTGGTGGGAATGCAGACTGGTGCAGCCACTGTGGAAAACAGTATGGAGATTCCTCAAAAAATTAAAACTCAAACTGCCTTTTGACCCAACCATCCCACTTTTGGGAATATATCCCAAGAACACCACATCAATGAGTCAAAAGGAGAAATGCACCCCCATGTGTGCATGGGGACAGGGGGGGATGTGCTGGGGAACACAGGGGAGGGGAATGTATTTGGGGGGACACTAGAATCTATGTAAACACAATAAATTAATTTAAAAAATCAAAAAAAGTGAGCAAATGTTAAAATCACATTTTACAAACTTATTTGCCCAACAACCAAATTGGCCAATTCAATATTAAACTATTTTTTTTGTTTCTATAGTGCAAATTCTTGCTTGTTCATTTCTTTGAGCGAGTGCATGCAGGCAGGTGGACCCCAAGAAAAAAACACTGAAGTTCTAGTAACACTTTCATTTTTAAAAAGTATTGGGTTCAAAGAGCTTCTGGCTTGGTAAACACCTGGAGATTCAGGGAAAGTAGCATGCCCAGAGAGTGTGAAAGCTTCATGCACCTTCCCATATACCTTGACTTAAGCATCTCTTCCACCTGGTTGTTCCTGAATTATATCATTTTAGAATAAACCAATAATCTAGTAAGTAAAATTTTTCTCTGAGTTCTTTGAGCTACTCTAAAAATTAATTGAACCTGAGGAGGGGGTCACAGGAAGTCTGATTTATAGCTAGTTGGTCAGAAGTGTAGGTGACAGTCTGAACTTGGGATTGGTGTGTAAAGGGGGATCAGCCTTATAGGACTGAGACCTAAACCATAGAAACTGGTGCTATCTCCAGTCAATGTGAGAACTGAGTTAACTGGTTGGTGATGTGGGGAAAATCACACATTGAAATTGAGATTCTGGGCCCTGGCCGGTTGGCTCAGCGGTAGAGCGTCGGCCTGGCATGCGGGGGACCCGGGTTCGATTCCTGGCCAGGGCACATAGGAGAAGCGCCCATTTGCTTCTCCACCCCCCCCACCTCCTTCCTCTCTGTGTCTCTCTTCCCCTCCCGCAGCCAAGGCTCCATTGGAGCAAAGATGGCCCAGGCGCTGGGGATGGTTCCTTGGCCTCTGCCCCAGGCACTAGAGTGGCTCTGGTCGCGGCAGAGCGACGCCCTGGAGGGGCAGAGCATCGCCCCCTGGTGGACGTGCCGGGTGGATCCCGGTCGGGCACATGCGGGAGTCTGTCTGACTGTCTCTCCCCGTTTCCAGCTTCAGAAAAATACAAAAACAAACAAACAAAAAAAAGAAAAAGAAATTGAGATTCTGCCTGACCAGGCGGTAGCGAAGTGGATAGAGTGTCGGACTGGGATGCAGAGGACCCAGGTTCGAGTCCTCAAGGTCCCCAGCTTGAGCGCAGGCTCATCTGGTTTGAGCAAAAAAGCTCACCAACTTGGACCCAAGGTCGCTGGCTCAAGCAAGGGGTTACTCGGTCTGCTGAAGGCCCACGGTCAAGGCACATATGAGAAAGCAATCAGTGAACAACTAAGGTGTCGCAATGAAAAACTGATTGATGCTTCTCATCTCTCTCCATTCCTGTCTGTCTATCCCTCTCTCTTACTCTCTCTGTCTCAAAAAAAAAAAAAAAATTGAAATTCTATTCATTGATTTTTTAGGTGTTAAACCAACTTTGTATTCCTGGAATGAATTCCACTTGATCATGTGTATAATTCTATTTATATGCTGTCGGGTATGGTTTATTGTTATTTTGTCAAAACTTGTTGTATCCCTATTCATTGGAGACATTGGTCTGTGTTAGCCCAGAGAGACAGGCTGTGAAAGATTCACAAAAAAGTGGAAAGGCTGAAATAGAAAAGTTTATTTTCCAAGAGTGAAAAGGGACAGGACCAAGAGAATAGTACCAGCCCAAGTGAGGTGGGGAGTTGGCTTTTATTGTTTTCAAGGGCAATATGGTTATTGTCATGAAATAACCGGGCATGGAAGGGCATTTGTTTCTTTGTGGAACTGCACTAGGTCATTAAAATTATCTTGAGTGATAGCAGTTGTCTTACAAGTTAGATGCAGCTTAGGTTACATTCCTCCATGTCTGTAAAAAAAAAAAAAAAAAAAGCTTAAAACTATTGTCAGGAGATTAGGTTAGGAATGAGAAATGGACTTTTTGGCTTTCTGTCCTTTCAGTCTGTAAGGTTTTTGGGGTTTGGGGGGTAGTGTTTTTTCTTTTCTTTTTATTTGGTATCAGGGTAATACTGGTCTCATAAAATGAGTTGAAAAGTTTTTTTCCTTTTTTATATTTTGGAAGTTTGTGAAAAACTGGTATTGATTATTTTTTGAATATTTAGTAGAATTCAGCAGTGGAGCCATCTGAACCTGAGATTTTCTTTGTGGTTAGGTTTTTGTTTTTGCCATTTTTTAAGATTACTTATTTAATCTCTTCATTGGTTATAGATCCATTCAGAATGTCTGTCTGTTTGTTTTGGTGTGTCAATTTTGGTGGTTTGTGTTTTTCTTTCTAGGAATTTTTCCATTTCATCTATGTTATCTAACTTATTGGTATACAACTATTTATACTACTTCTTTATTATCTTTCTTATTACTGTCAGGTCAATAGTACTAACCCCTCTTTCATTTCTGATTCTAGTAGTTTGTCTTCTCTATCTTTTTACTGCTCCAACTAGTTAACAGTTGTCAATTCTGTTGATCTTTTCAAAGAATAAGCTTTTGGTTTCTTTGATTTTATTTGTTGTTTTTATATTCTCTATTTTATTAATTTTCATTCTAATATTTAGTATTCTTCTTTCTGCTTCTTTTAGTTTTAATTTGATTTTCTTTGTCTGGTGTCTTTGGTGGAAGGTTAGGTTATAAATTCTAGATCTTTCTTTCTTAAAAATAGGTATTTACGGGTATAAATTTCCTTCTAAGTATTATGTTAGCTATGTCCCACAAGTTTTGATGTGTTTTACCTTCATTTTTATTAACTCAAAATATTTTCTGATTTACTTTTCTGATTGGTTTTTTAATTCACTAGTTTTTTAGGAACATGTTGTTTAATTTCCACACATTCATAGTTTCTAAAATTTTTACATTATTGATTTTTTTATTTTTTTCCATTATGGTTATATAAGATACTTTCTATTATTTCTAACCATTTTAAATTTATTGAGATGAATTTTGTGGTCTAACATATATCTGTCCTTGAGAATGTTCATGTGCAATTGAGAATAATGAAATTTTTCTGTAGTTTGGTGGGATGTTCTGTAGATAGATGTCTATTAGGTTTAGTTCATTTACAGTATTAAGTCTTCTATTTTCTTGTTGATTTTCTGTCTAGTTGTTCTATCCATCATTTAAAATGGCATATAGAAATCACCAACTATTACTGTTAAATTGTCTTCTTGTCCGCCAGTTTTGCTTCCTGTATTTTTAGTGGATTTTTAGTGGTGCTCTGTAGTCAAGTACATCTTTACTGTTGTATTTGCACGCTATCCTGTAATATTTGTATAATTTTTAACCTTATTTCAATCTATTTTGTCTTTGAATCTAAAGTGATCTCTAGTAGAAAACATATAATTAGATTATGTTTTTTTATATCCAATCTGATAATCTCTTGATTTAGCTTCAATTGTTTTCCAGGGGTAGTCAACCTTTTTATACCTACCACCCACTTTTGTATCTCTGTTAGTAGTAAAATTTTCTAACCGCCCACAGGTTCCACAGTAATGGTGATTTATAAAGTAGAGAAGTAACTTTACTTTATAAAATTTATAAAGCAGAGTTACAGCAAGTTAAAGCATATAATAATAATTACTTACCAAGTACTTTATGTTGGATTTTCGCTAAGTTTGGCAGAATAAATCTTTATAGAACAACTTACTATAGTTAAATCTATCTTTTTATTTGTACTTTGGTTGCTCCGCTACCGCCCACCATGAAAGCTGGAATGCCCACTAGTGGGCAGTAGGGACCAAATTGACTTTGGTGAACTCTATCTAGGGATGAGAAATCTCATTCTCAATTTCAAATACTTGAAATAGTACTACCACCTCAAGTATTACCAATCACGACTAATGTCCAGATATTTGGTTTTGATACCTGTGGGGGTTAATAAAATATTGATACTTTTCCTCCCAACTTCTAAGTTCTCCTAGCTGGGTCAATAATCAAATTAACAGACAGATTAACAGGAGAAAATCAATTGTTTAATACATGAACATGAAGAATTCACATAGTTAATATTATTGACATAGTTAATACTCATATTTAATATTATTGACATAATTTGATTTATGTCTGCCATTTTACTTTTGTTTTCCATATATCTTATATATTTTATTTCTTTCTCCTCCCCCTTTACTGATTTCTTTCACATGAAGTGCATATTTTCTAGTGTAGTACTTTAATTTTATTAATAATATTTTACTATATTTTGAGTTTTCTTTTTTTTTTTATTATTCTTTTTTGGTGGTTGCTCTAAGGTTTCCCATATACACCTTAATTAACCAAAATCAGCTTCAGGTTTATACTAGCTTAATAGTAACATATAGAAATGTTGTTCTTACATAGCTCTAGTCTCTTTACCTCATGTTTATGGTATTATTTTTATACATATTACATCTATTAATGTTAGAAATCTAAAAATACTTTTTCTTTTTTACAGAGACAGAGAGAGAGTCAGAGAGAGGGATAGATAGGGACAGACAGACAAGAACAGAGAGAGATGAGAAGCATCAATCATCAGTTTTTCATTGTGGCACTTTAGTTGTTCATTGATTGCTTTCTCATATGTGCCTTGACTGTGGGGCTACAGCAGACTGAGTAATCCCTTGCTCAAGTCAGCAACCTTGGGTCCAAGCTGGTGAGCTTTGCTCAAACCAGATGAGCCCGCGCTCAAGCTGGTGACCTTGGGGTCTCGGACCTGGGTCCTCCACATCCCAGTCCAATGTTCTATCCACTGTGCCACCACCTGGTCAGGCTGAAAATACATTTTTAAAATTCCTTCTTAACTATAGTTATTTTTTTAGCTAATACAGTTTTTCCCAAAGTAGATCCTTGATTCCATAAGTTAGGGTTTGGGAGAAGTAACTAAAAGCCTCCACCTCTTTACTACAATTGCCTGAGACTTAACCTCAGCAACAGGCACGTGAAGACAAGATGAGAAATATTAGATTCTGCTCTGGTCTGGAAAATATATCTATGATCTGGGAGTGGGGGAGAGTAGATGGAGAACCCTATGTTCTTGGTTGTAGCAGTCTGAACTAGTGTCTCTGCTTTACTGAGCTGAGAGAGAGAAAGAGGGAGCAGTTTTGTTCAAATACCACAAACTTTATAGATTTTCTTAAGTAGATGTTTCTCCATTTGCTGTTTATCCTTAAAACCATTTTCAGAGTTTTTAAATTTTTTAAATAATTTTACCAGTTCACTGGGACATAGGTCAACTGGCTCTTATGCCAGAAATCAATATATCCTTCCCATACAACCTTGGCTGCTTTTTGCAACAGACCATTACAATACTATTTATGCTATAGCTACTTCAGCAATAAGCAAAAGACTCTTCTTCTGTTTTCCTTGCCTAATAATCAACTTGTACATATTTTGAGGGCCAAATGATATTTCCTTCAGTGGTTTTTCTACTCTTTGAAAGAAGTTTGTGATAATTTTTTTACTTCTTTGTAACATTACATTCTACTCATGTCATGGACTTTGGTGAACTCTGTCTAGGGATGAGAAATCTCATTCTCAATTTCAAATACTTGAAATAGTACTACTACCTCAAGTATTACCAATCACGACTAATGT
The DNA here is from genome assembly GCF_036850995.1 of Saccopteryx leptura. Classification (NCBI taxonomy): domain Eukaryota; kingdom Metazoa; phylum Chordata; class Mammalia; order Chiroptera; family Emballonuridae; genus Saccopteryx; species Saccopteryx leptura. The sequence goes on from NC_089504.1 coordinate 284,710,128, forward strand.
CCAGATATTTGTTTTTGATACCTGTGGGGGCTAATAAAATATTGATACTTTTCCTCCCAACTTCTAAGATCTCCTAGCTGGGTCAATAATCAAATTAATAGACAGATTAACAGGAGAAAATCAATTGTTTAATACATGAACATGAAGAATTCACATAAACATGAAAAACTCCAAAGACAGTGAGGCAACTTTGGGTATATAAGACATTTTTGGACAAAGAAGAAAATGGGAGAGGGGCAGTGTTAGATTTCAGAAGTGAGAGTGGGCAATTAACAGGCAGTTGAGGAAGAGTGGGACAACATGACAGGAAAATTCTTGCTAGGCAACTCAGAAACAATGAGGAGGTGGGTTTATCTAGCTAACAGGCTTGGAGTCTGTTAATGCTAGGGTGAAGGTTCTTAAGGTTATTAAACCAAGGCTTCCTTTCTAAAGAAAAATAAAGGACCACTACCAGCTGCCCGGTGTCTCATCCACAACCAGGTTACGGCCAGGTGACTCAGTTCCAGCTCGCTGCAGTGTAAGTCCAGCCTCTAGGACCACAAGCTCACCCTTGTCCTCACCAAGCCCAGGAGGACCAGGACCTGTCCGAATTTCTTGGCAGGGAAGAGGGTGGGTCAAAGGCTCCCTCTGAGTTTTGTTTCTAGCAAATAGCTTAAAATCAATATTCCAAAAAGGCAAATTTAGGGTGACAAAATTTTGGTTCCCTTCATACTATTCCCCAATAAAAATAACAAGAGTTCTTTAGAGAAATGGCTGATACTAGGACTGAGGCAGAAAATGAGCATGATGAGCCTGGAGTGTCCTGCAGTGCCAGGAAGTAAAGAAATGATAAAAACAAAAAAGTAAAAATAAAAACCCTACAATTAAGTGGATATGTCAAAGGGACACAGGAGCCAACTAAAGAAGTTGTCCATAGCCAAAGCCAGAACAATTTAAGAATGGAAAAAAAAGTAATATTAGACTATATTCCAACATATATAATAAATGTCAATAAACTCATACTGATATAAATGACTAAATAAATAAGTGGAGAAGAGACAAATTTCACATGCAGAATAAATTAAAATAATGTATGTATGTATATATTTTATTCTAAAGGAAGTGGCGCACAACTCCCCATTTCTTAGGTGTGGATTGCCCATAGAGACTTTCTTCCAAAGACTACAGTACAGAATGGGGTGAGGCTCATATAGCTTTAGAATGGAGAAAACTGACAAATATGACCTTAGTCAGGTGATGAAGATATAGGTTATGAATTTTGAAGAAAGACCACAGAGATGAAATGCCACTTTTATCATATCATCTCAAGATTACATCCTATCAATGTGAGTTTTTGTTGATGTTCTTCTCAATAACTTGCCCAAGGTAGTGCCTTTCAGTAATACTGTATTTTATTCCTTCTTTGAATTCTTTATCTTCATTTTTAAGAGAAATCTTTTCCTTTCAGATTGTTTCTTTCTTGTATTGCCTTTGTAGGAAAGGGTTTCTAAGCTTTCATCAGACATTCAAAAGGATGTCTAGCCAAAAATAGAATTGCCAAGACCCTAACAAGGCCAGCAAAGAGCCCTTAAGGTCACTTCCAGCTCAGTTAATACTCACTGAATCTGGGCAAAGGCCTCATGGAAATAACAAGTGAGGGAAACAGGAAACCTCTCCTCTGGGGTGTTGGCTTCCAGCAGGGAAAATACAGGGGACAGGGAACACTTCATGAAGACTGACACCATTAACCATGGGAACAGGGAATGGTCAAGGGAATGGTCTGGAAAATGAGAACTTGAGTTAGACCTCAAACCAGGGACAGGATTTCAATAAGCCAACTTAGAAAAGTTGAGGAAAGGCTACTCCAGTGGGGAGGAAGCATGCTAAGACACAAAGAGAAGAAAGTCAAAAGGCATCATTGGGAAGAAGGTTGTAGTCTAGTCTGCTGCTGTATAGGATTGAGGCGTGAAGTGATGATGTCCTACAGGTCAAGAGCTGTTGGGCTCATGTTTCTTCACATTTAACATTTCTGAAATTGGAATACATCTTTGAATCAATGTTACTTAGTAGTATATAAAATATTGATGTGTCCATCTAAAATACATAGAGATTTAGATTTGATTTTAAAAAAAAAAAAAAAACAATAGCTACTATTAATTTTTAGAAAATATAGAGGTCACCCTTGAGAAGAGGGGCTGTGGGAAACAAAGCTGAAAGGGATACTACATTTTTTTATGTAAACATTATCATCAGAGACTATCTGTCAGAAAGGTCATAGAATAATTTTCCTTTATGTCATTAATTACAAAAAAAACAAGCTAAAACATTTTAGATTGTTAAAAAATTTTATTTGTTGAGTATTTAATGCTAAGCACTAAATCATATTGTTTTATTTAATCCTTGAAACTTCTTGATGAGGTCTGTCCCATTACTATCCTCATCGGGGTCATGAAAAATCGGAAGTGCTGTGAGATTGGGTAATTTGCCCAATGTCACAATGCTGGGAAGGGGAAGCGAGGCTTCCAACCCTTGCAGTCCAGCACCCAGCTGTGAGTGCCTCTGGTGAGAAAAAAATCCAGGCAGTAATTACGAGCCTTACAGGTTCCCTAGCAGTGTGCATTCATCATCTCAGGCTGTCTCCATACTGACCTGAGAGGCAGGGAAGACTATCCCCACTCTACGGAAAAGAAAACCCACTCAGAGACATGAAGAAGTGAGTATGGAAAGAGTGACAGAGACCTAACTGAAGAGCTGGGTTTGCTCTTGACTTGGGCACCTTTTCTCAGCCCTTCAAAGCAGAAGCCACTTTCAGGCATCAAAATATTGTCGTCAGCCTGACCAGGTGGTGGCGCAGTGGATAGAGCGTCGGACTGGGATGCAGAAGGACCCAGGTTCGAGACCCCGAGGTCGCCAGCTTGAGCGCGGGCTCATCTGGCTTGAGCAAAGAGCTCACCAGCTTAGACCCAAGGTCGCTGGCTCCAGCAGGGGGTTACTCCGTCTGCTGAAGGCCCGCGGTCAAGGCACATGTGAGAAAGCAATCAATGAACAACTAAGAAGTCGCAACGCGCAACGAGAAACTGATGATTGATGCTTCTCATCTCTCTCCGTTCCTGTCTGTCTGTCCCTGTCTATCTCTGCCTCTGTAAAAAAAAAAATATTGTCGTCAGTGCTGGCTATTTCCCATAAGTGCCCCAGCCCCGGGAAAACATCTGTGTCTCATATTCCTCCCCCACGCAATCTGCTTCACTTCTCAGAGTCTTCTGCAGGGGCAGGAAGGAGGCACCCACTCTCCTCTTTGAAGCTGTTTCCCCTCAGGAATGTCTTATCTGGATCAAGACTTCGATCTGAAACACAGGATAATTACGGGTCCTCCATTTCCAATAGTAACCCACCCCACTCCTAAATAATGTTCACCGAGCCCAATCTGAGACGTGGATCTCAAGAATCCAGTTCTAACCTCAAGAATCCGGTTCTAACCCCAAGCTTAAACTTACCTTCCATCCCAATTTTTCATGCACATATTGCCCAGGATTGGCTCCAAATCGCTGAATCCCTGTCGCATGTTTACATCTGTTTGGCCGCCGCAGCTATCGACCTGTCAACCCGTCCCAGTTTCCCTAGCCCTAACCACTCCTAACTGCCCCTGTAGTCAGTCTGGAAACTAAAGGAAAAGACTCTGGGAACCTTCAGCACCACCTGCAGCCAATGCCTCTCTTCAAGTGTTCTCCCGCCCCAACCACTGTCAACGCCTGAGCACTAATGCCACCTAGCGGCTAAATATGAAAGTGCCGCTAGAGATTTCCTGAAAAGAGCCCTTCCACCATGCAGCACAGTTGAGAAAGAAAGACAGGAAGCCAAGTCACAGTGCTAGAGGAGCCCACGTCTAGCAGAAGGCAAAAACAGAAATTACTTCAGTACAGAGGCTCTTTAAAAGCATTTAGCGCTGAGGTCGCAGGTTCGAAACCCTAGGCTTGCCTGGTCAAGGTACATACAACAAGCAGTCAGTGAACAACTAAAGTGAAGAAATTATGAGTTGATACTTCTCGTTCCCTACCCGCTCTCTCTTGGCTCTGTATAAGCAATAAATTAAAAAATATTTTTTTAAAAAGCATTTTCTTTCATCACGAAGACAAGAGCATCACATGTGAAAACTGAACCAGAGCAGGAAGTCATCTTTAAGGAGATGTACAGGATGGACTTCAGAGGAACAGGTGGAGCACACATGGCCACCAGGAGCAGAAAGGGTTGCAGGAATGAGAAGCGGTAGAGCTTGGCTCTCTGCAGGCAGGGTCTCTGTTCCTGATAGAGGCCAAGATGGTCGTGGAGTGGCAAAGCAGTGAGAGTGCTGCGGGATGCAGGCTCCTGAGTGTGCCACCGAACATAAGAAATGGCCAACACAGGGGCCTTAAAGTTAATTAAGTAGGAAAAAATGAGCTTCTCATACATAAAAATTTACCAGTAGCATGACAGCCTGAGAGGAAAGACAAAAGGGAGTAAGTGAGCCTATTGCCTGGTTAGCTGGTTTCCAGATCCTTCTTCACAGATCTCCAGGGGTTCTTGTAAAGTTGGGGGGGTCTCTGCATACGGGTAGATACAAGCAGGACTGAGGAGGGAGAACTGGCCCCTCTACAGCCTCCTTCCAGCCTTATGACTCAGTGACTAGAGATTGGTGTGAGTTGGAGGGATAGTGGGTCCCATGGCCAGGCCCTAAGAGGATGAACTTTAACATCAAAAACCTGAAGGATAAGGATGATCAGAATTCAGCAACAGTGAGTTCCTGGTAAACCATTCACTGACAGCAAGTCTCAGCCAGCCAATTGAAGGCTGTGGGGAAGAGAAGGACACCCACACACTGGAGAGCCAGGTCAGCCAATATCCAGAGAATGGAGACAGAGCCCAGTGTCACAGGCCACACAACATGAGGAAAATATAGAAAAGTAGCCTGACCAGTGGTGGCACAATAGATAAAGCATCAACTTGGAATGCTGAGGACCCAGGTTTGAAATCCCAAGGTCGCTGGCTTGAGCAATGCTCATCCAGCTTGAGTGCGGGCTTGCCAGCTTGAGCGTGGGATCATCAACAAGATCCCGTGGTCACTGGTTTGAGCCCAAAGGTCACTGGCTTGAAGCCCAAAGTCACTGGTTTGAGCCCAAGGTTGCTGGTTTGAACAAGGGGTCACTGGTTCAGCTTGAGGCCCCCCTCCCATTGAGACACATATGAGAAGCAATCACTGAACAACTAAAGTGATACAACTATGAGTTGATGCTTCTCTTCTCCCTTCCTGTCTCTCAAAAGAAAGAAAGAAAGAAAGAAAGAAAGAAAGAAAGAAAGAAAGAAAGAAAGAAAGAAAGAAAGAAAGAAAGAAAGAAAGAAAGAAAGAAAGGAGGGAGGGAGGGAGGGAGGGAGGGAGGGAGAGAGAGAGAAGGAAAGAAAGAAAGAAAGAAAGAAAGAAAGAAAGAAAGAAAGAAAGAAAGAAAGAAAGAAAGAAGGAAAAAAGGAAAGAAGAAACAGAAAAGCAGCAAGATTAAAATTTCCCAACTCCCACACTTTGGGTCCCAGGTGGGCTTTATGGTTTCCATAGGAAATGGGGCCCACGAGGCCAAGGACAGTCTCCTCCACTTTGTGTCCCCAGGATTCTCTCGGGCTCTTCAGGTGGTGGGTATTAGGAGCTTAATTAACGTTTGCTCCATGTGAGGATAATACAGCTTACAAAGACTTTTGGGGTAGAATTAAGACAACTCTCCTCTGGAGATTAGCTCACAAGTGAGTAGCCCATATCACCTAAAACAACCAGTGAATTTCATGACAGGAATTGTGAAGACGAAGACCTTTAGGTTTGAGCTAACCTATCTCCAGGAAGGTATTCTAGACTCCAGTCAGTATTCAGAAGTGCCTGTCTGGCCCTGGCCGGTTGGCTCAGCGGTAGAGCGTCGGCCTGGCGTGCGGGGGACCCGGGTTCGATTCCCGGCCAGGGCACATAGGAGAAGCGCCCATTTGCTTCTCCACCCCCCCCCCTCCTTCCTCTCTGTCTCTCTCTTCCCCTCCCGCAGCCAAGGCTCCATTGGAGCAAAGATGGCCCGGGTGCTGGGAATGGCTCCTTGGCCTCTGCCCCAGGTGCCAGAGTGGCTCTGGTTGCGGCAGAGCGAAGCCCCGGAGGGGCAGAGCATCGCCCCCTGGTGGGCAGAGCATCGCCCCTGGTGGGCGTGCCAGGTGGATCCCGGTGGGGCACATGCGGGAGTCTGTCTGACTGTCTCTCCCCGTTTCCAGCTTCAGAAAAATACAAAAAAAAAAAAAAAAAAAAAAGAAGAACTGCCTGTCTACTTTGAACTTTGTTATTCAGCTTTCCAACCAGCCAGTTCCCAAAGATCCTTACAGACAAGGCTGCCTTCTCCCACTATCCCTTATCTAACCCAGAGAACTCCTGCTTAACCTCTGTCTCATCTCAGGACCCAAGACCCAGTGCAGACTCAGGATTAGGGAAAGCAACTGCAAGCTACATGCTTAGTGTTTCTCTCAAACCTGAGCCGACAATGTCATCTATGGACTCCATGGATGAACATTGGTTGACCATTACACAGGCCACATAGATAGTCATGAAGAATTGAAAAGCAAGAGACAAGGAATTGTGATTTGTGGGACACACAGAAACTCCTGCTTTACTGGGATATTCCATTTCCTGTCTACAGGTGCTTACTTTGGGTGTGTCCTTCTAATTCATTAAGCTTTACGTTTATTGTTATGTTATTCTGTATATTGTTTTTTCACAACTGAAAAAGTCTTTAACAAAAGAATACTGTGTATAACTATTGGGAACTTAGTGTAGAGGTCTGAGAAAGATGCAAGCAATGTCAGAGACTGATGTGCGGCTCTAGAATGAGGGCCGTTTCTCCCTCCCGGCCCAGCCAGTGCAAGTGCAGAGCCCTTCCTTCACTCAGCCATATCTTGCTCTGTTTTGGCCTGATAAACTCTACTGGCCCTTTCCCAGTGACTCCTGGAGACCAGCCCTACCACAAAGGTCTGCAAGTACCTGGCAGGTGGCAGCTATCCTTGGTGTACCTTGGGACTTTGGCTGAGTGGCCTCATACCCAGCACTCCCAGAACTGGCATCAAGTTTGAATCTGTATCAGTCTGGTGAACACCACTCAACCTTACCTGGTGGTACACTGAGAACCTACCTCAAAAAACTTGCATTCTGCCAGAAACTCTTTCAGTGACTGAACGTAACAGGCAGCTGGCAGGAGGAGACAGGTGAAGGTGGATCTCAGGGTGCCTCGGGCCTTTTGCTAACTTCTCCCTGGGCTTGGTACTGGTGAAAACTGGCCTTGGTGCGCAGCTTCTCATGAATACCCAGGCCCAACAGAGACAGCCACAAACTGTGGATCACTTTGTAGCTCCAAGCAAGTTGACAGAGCCAGTCACAGGCAACATTTGACATTGACCTGCACCAGAGTCCCTCCTAAGAGGCCCCAGAACCAGCACACTCAGTAGCAAGCTTCAGACAATATCAGAGGAGGATCCAGTAATTTCCACAAGCAGCACATGCAAAGGGAGATCTTGGCAGGCACCAGATCCTGCTGAGGCAAATTTTGTTTTGTGTGGTCAGTACCTGCACAGCAGCTTATAGAGTGTGGTCAGAATCAATCCACACAGTCAGCCAGCCTCAGGGTCAACCCCACACATGGATGAGCCAACAGCAATCAAAACTCAATTACAACAGGCAAACTTACATGACACACATACACACACACACAGAAGACATTCCTAGAACACCCAGTTCAAGTGATCAAGGAGACTACCCCTCAGGACACCTACTACATAAGACTACCTTATCAAAACCAAAAGATATAGCAAATCTACTTAATATAGAAACAACACAGAGAGGAAGCAAAATGGGAAGACAAAGAAACATTACCCAAAGAAAGTACAGGAAAAGTCTCCAGAAAAAGTATTAAATGAAATGGAGGTGATTTACCAGATATAAAGTTCAAAACAATAGTTATAAGGATGCTCAAGGAACCTAGAGGAAAAATGGATGAACTCAGTGAGAATGTAAACAAAGAGATAGTAGGCATGAATAAAAACATACAAGCCAAAAAAAAAATAAAGAAAAGAACCAGTCAGAAATGAAGAATACAACATCTGAAATAAAGAATACACTAGAAGGACTAAACAGAAGGTTAGATAAAGCACAGAATTGAATCAGATTTCAAATACAAGGAAGCAGAAAGCACCCAATCAGAGCAACAAAAAGAAAAAAGAATTTAAAAAAGCAAGGATAGTTTAAGCAGTGTTTTTAACCACCAGTCTGAAGACTGGTCCAACAGAAATTTTGTGCCAGTCTGTGAAAAAGTTAAACATCCTGATGTTGTATGAATATTATTAGACCCAATGATCTTGCTCTAACTCTCTTATGTTCAGGGTGATTTCTGCCTTAGTGGTTTCCAAAATAATTCTCCAGCCTGACCAGGAGGTGGCGCCGTGGATAGAGCATCAGACTGGAACATGGAGGACCCAGGTTCTAAACCTCGATGTTGCCAGCTTAAGTGCAGGCTCATCTGGTTTGAGCAAGGCTCACCAGCTTCAGCCCAAAGTCACTGGCTCGAGCAAGGGTTAACTCAGTCTATTGTAGCCCCCCAGTCAAAGCACTATGAGAAAGCAATCAATGAACAACTTAGATACCACAACAAAGAATTGATGCTTCTCATCTCTCTTCCTTCCTGTCTGTTACTATCTGTCCCTCTCTCTGACTCTCTCTCTCTGTCACACACATAATAATAATAATAATAATAATAATAATAATAATTCTCTAATTTTCACAGTTCCCTAGTGTTAAAAGTTTGAAAATCACTGGGTTAAGGGACCTTTTAGACAACATGAATCTTAACAATATTTACAGCATAAGGATATCAAAGGAAGAAGAGAAAGCAAGGGATTGAGAACCTATTTGAAAAAAATGACGGAAAATTTTCTGGTGAACGAAGAAGACACACAAGTTCAGGAAGTGCAGAGAGTCCTAAAGAAGGTGAACCCAAAGTGGTCCACACCAATTCACATCATAATTAAAATAGCAAAGAATAAAGACATACAAAATCTTTAAAAGAAAAATGAAATCGGAAAATGATAATTACCTAGAAGAGAGCCCCCATAGACTGTCAGCTGATTTCTCAACAGAAATATTTCAAGCCTGAAAAAAGTGGTATGAAATATTCACAATGATGTAAAGAGAAAAAAAAAAAAAAACCAAAGACCTACAACCAAGACTACTTTACCAAGCAAGGCTATAATTTAAAATAGAAGGAGAAAACCTTGGCCAGACAGTTCAGTTGGTTAGAGCATTGTCCCAAGAAACGAAGGTTATGAGTTGGGTCCCTGATTGGGACACATACAAAAACAGATCGATGTTTCTGACTCTCTCTCCCCTCCTCTCTCTAAAATCAATGAATAAATTTTGAAACAAATAATAATAATAAAATTGAAAGAGAAGTAAAGAGCTTCCCAAACAAGAAAAAGCTAAAAGAGTTTATTACTACAATCCAGTATTACAAGAAATGTTAAATGGTCTTCTTTAAGAAGAAAGAAAGAGAGAAAGAAAGAAAGAAAGAAAGAAAGAAAGAAAGAAAGAAAGAAAGAAAGAAAGAAAGAAAGAAAGAAAGAAAAGAAAGAAGATAGTTATAAAGAATTAAATGCCAATAAATATGTACCTATCAATAATCACTTTAAATGTAAAGGGCTTAGGAGAGGGAGGGGCACAAAGAAAACTAGATAGAAAGTGACGGAGGACAATCTGACTTTGGGTGATGGGTATGCAACATAATTGAATGACAAGACAACCTGGACATGTTTTCTTTGAATACATGTACCCTGATTTATTGATGTCACCCCATTAAAATTAATAAAATTTTTTTTTAAATGTAAAGGGCTTAAATGATCCAATCAAAAGATGTAAGATAGCTGAATTAATAAGGAAACAAGATCTATATATATATACTGTCTATAAAAGACCCACCTTAGAATGAATATACACAGACTAAAAGTAAAGAGATGGTAAAAGATATTTCATAAAAATGGAAATAAAAAAAAAGAAGCTGGGGTAGCTTCTTTATAGCACACAAAATGACTTTAAAACAGAAACTATAATAAGAGACAAAGAAAGACACTACATAGTGATAAAAAGATCAATCCAACAAAAGGTTGTAACCCCTGTAAACATTTATGCACCCAACATAGGAGCATCTAAATATATAAAACAGCCTGACCAGGCGGTGGCGCAGTGGATAGAGCATCGGACTGGGATGCAGAGGACCCAGGTTCAAGACCCCGAGGTCGCCATCTTGAGTGCAGGCTAATCTGGTTTGAGCAAGAGCCCACCAGCTTGAACCCTAGGTCGCTGGCTCCAGCAAGGGGTTACTTGGTCTGCTGAAGCCCACAGTCAAGGCACATATGAGAAAGCAATCAATGAACAACTAAGGTGTTGCAACGCGCAATGAAAAACTAATGATTGATGCTTCTCATCTCTCTCCGTTCCTGTCTGTCTGTCCCTGTCTATCCCTCTCTCTGACTCACTCTCTATCTCTGTAAAAAATAAATAAATAAAATTTAAAAATATATATATAAAACAATTCTTGATGGATATAAAGGACAAAACTGACACTAATACAGGATTTTAACACCCCATTGACATCAGCGGATAGATCTTTCAGACAAAAAAATCAACAATGAAACAGTGGCCTTAAATGACACACTAGATCAACTGGATTTAATAGATATCTTCAGAACATTTCATCCAAAGCAGCAGAATATATATTATTTTCAAGGGCTAATGGTACGTTTTCCAGGATAGACCACATGTTAAGAAACAAAGCGCCCTGGCCGGTTGGCTCAGTGGTAGAGCGTCGGCCTGGCGTGCAGGTGTCTTGGGTTCGATTCCTGGCCAGGGCACACAGGAGAAGCACCCATCTGCTTCTCCACCCCTCCCGCTCTCCTTCCTCTCTGTCTTTCTCTTCCCCTCCCGCAGCCAAGGCTCCATTGGAGCAAATATGGCCCGGGCGCTGAGGATGGCTCTATGGCCTCTGCCTCAGGTGCTAGAATGGCTCTGGTTGCAACAGAGCAACACCCCAGATGGGCAGAGCATCACCTCCTGGTGGGGGTGCTGGGTGGATCCCGGTCAGGCGCATGCAGGGGTCTGTCTGACTGCCTCCCCATTTCCAGCTTCAGAAAAATACAAAAAACAAAACAAAAAAAAACCCAAAACAAACAAACAAAAGAAACAAAGCAAGTCTCAGTAAATTTAAGATGAAAACCATATCAAAAATCTTCTCTAACCATATTCATATGAAACTACAAGTCAATTACAAGAAAAAAAAACTAAAAACACACACAGAGGCTAAATAATATGGTACTAAATAATGAATAAGTTAACAATAAGATCGAGAAAGAAATCAAAAGATACCTTAAGACAAATTAAAATGAAAATACAACAAGCCAAAATCTTTGGAACACAGCAATAGCAGTCCTAAAAGGAAATTCATAGCATGACAGGCCTACCTTAAGAAACAAGAAAAACCTCAAATAAACAATCTAACCTTACACCTAAAGAACAAGAAAAAGAACAACAAACAAAGCCCAAAGAGAGTAGAAGAAAAAAAATAATAAAGACCAGAGCAGGAAAAAAAAATAGAATCTAAAAAATCAATACAAAAGACCAATGTAACCAAGAGCTGGTTCTTTGAAAAAAATAAATAAGATTGATAAAACTTTAACCAGATTCATCAAGAAAAAAAGAAAGAGGACCCAAATAAATAAAATCAGAAATACAAAGGATTATAAGAAAATATTACAAACAAAAATACGCCAACAAGTTGGACAATCTGGAAGAAATAAATAATTTCCTAGAAACATGCAATCTCCCAAAACTGAATCAAAAAGGAACAGAAAATATGAACAAAGCAATTACAATTCATGAAATTAAAGCAGTAATCAAAATCTTCCAACAAAGAAAAGTTCTAGAAGGATGGTTTCATGGGTGAATTTTACCAAACATTCAAAGAACTAACACCTATTCTTCTCAAGCTATTCCAAAAATATTCAAGAGGAGAGAAAATTCCCAAGTTCATTTTATGAGGCCAGCTTTATCCTAATTCCAAAACCAAATAAAGACACTTCAATAAAGGGAAATTATAGTCCAATATCCCTGATAAAATAGATGCAGACCTCCTCAACAAAATGTTAGCAAACCGAATCCAGCAATACATTAAAAATATCACATATCATGATCAAGTGGGATTTACTCCTGGGATACATTAATACAATATTCACAAATCAATTAACATCATACACCACATAAACAAAATAAAGAGTAAAAATCATATGATTATATCAATAGATGCAGAAAAAGCATTTGACAAAATCCAGTACCCATCTATAATAAAAACTCTCGGTAAAGTGAGAAGAGAGGGGAAATATTTCAGCATAATAAAGGTCATATATGATAAACACACAGCTAACATTATACTCAATGGGAAAAAACTAAAAGCATTTCCTCTAAGAGCAGGAACAAGATAGGAATGTACCCTTTCACCACTCTTATTCAACATAATACTGGAAGACCTAGTCACAGCAATCAGACAAGAAGAAGAAATAAAAGGCATCTAAATCAGAAATGAAAAAGTAAAACTGTCATTATTTGCAGATGACATGACACTGTATTAAAATTCCACCAAAATACTACTAGAACTGGTCAATAAATGCAGTAAAGTGTCAGGATACAAAAAAATAATCCAGAAATTTGTGAGACTTTTATACACCAATAATAAACTACCAGGAAGGGAAACTTTAAAAAAAAAATCTCATTTACAATTGCACCATGCCATCCTCAAGAAGAGTCCTGAAAAGGGGACCCCAGCCTGGTTTTGAGGAGCAGAGTGGAAGATGAGGAAGGGAAGGCCTGAGGTCCTGGCACAGGGCAGTGTGAATGTGACAATCACCAGTGTGGTCTGCACCGCTCCCTGGTGGCTGGCTTTTGCTCTTTTCCTGATGTATTTGCTGCTGAGGGGGGTCCAAGGGGCTCATTTGGAGCCAGGGAACAGGGCAAGTAGGGTCATGGCAGAGTGAGATTCAGAGAAGAGAGAGGAATCTGCAGTGCCAGTCAGGCCTTTTCTGGGCCAGAGCTGCTGAGAAAAGAGGCCACTCCCACAGCCCCATTCACAGGGTTTATCACCTTCCAACAGCAACAGCTCAAGAGCAGGGGAAATTGAGGCACTAGAGAACAAGTCTAGGTTCCAGGTACCCTCCCTTCCTGCCTCTAATTCCTGGATGTCTCTGGATGAGGCTTGTGTGAACTCTGCCCACACACCAGTGCTGCTCTAAGGCTACAGTAGGGTTCCCACAGGGACTGGGGAAGCTGCTGTTGCTGCTGCTGCTGCGGGCTCCTTACCAACCTTGTGTATGCCCAGGCCACACCTGACTGGCACACACCCCACTGGGATAAGGCGTCCGGAGACACCCCCCCAGTGCACCACTGGACAAGCCAGGGGTAACCAGCAAGCAGAAGGTCAGCGTAAAATCTCTCTCACCTTTCTTCCCGCCAGCCCTCCTCCCTCTGCCTCCATCCTGACCTTGCTTCTGGGCCTCTGAGGCCTAAACTTCCAAACCTAAACAGTAGAGGTCAGTGGAAGTCCCCAGCTGACCAGGAAAACAGGCTCCTCCCATGAACTTTGGTCGTACTTACTAGCTGGTCTGAGGCCAAGAATAAGGTTTCCCCTCTCCAAGGCAGACTTCCTGCTGGCTCTAAACTGGGGAAATCCCAGAAGCTGAATTCACAGCCTGCCTAGCGCAGGACAGGGAGCTCTGTGCCGAGCTCTGTGCTCTCCTGTAGGCAGAAGGGAGACTAGGGACAGAGGGTAGAGCTGAGAGCACAAGGAAAAAGGCTGGGGCTGGGCTGGGAAATACCAAGGAAGAAGAACTGAGGGAGAGGGAGAGGACTGGGGAGATACCAGGGGATAAAGACCAAGATGGAGTGACAAGTGACCTCATTTACCCCTTCACTTCATGGGTATTGGGGTTTTATCACTGTCTGCCAGCTCAGGGGAGGGGGTAAGGGCTGTGGGGGAGAGTGGAGGGAGAGGTGGGGCTGGGGGGAGTGGAGGGAGAGGTGGGGGCGGGGGGAAAGTGGAGGGAGAGGTGGGAGGGGGGGAATGGAGGGAGAGGTGGGAGGGAGGGGAATGGAGGGAGGGGGGGGAATGGAGGGAGAGGTGGGGCTGGAGGGAGTGGAGGGAGAGGTGGGGCTGGGGGGAGTGGAGGGAGAGGTGGGGGCTGGGGGGAGTGGAGGGAGAGGTGGGGGCTGGGGGGAGTGGAGGGAGAGGTGGGGGCTGGGGGAAAGTGGAGGGAGAGGTGGGGGCTGGGGGAAAGTGGAGGGAGAGGTGGGGGCTGGGGGGAGTGGAGGGAGAGGTGGGGGCTGGGGGAAAGTGGAGGGAGAGGTGGGGGCTGGGGGGAGTGGAGGGAGAGGTGGGGGCTGGGGGGAGTGGAGGGAGAGGTGGGGGCTGGGGGGAGTGGAGGGAGAGGTGGGGGCTGGGGGGAGTGGAGGGAGAGGTGGGGGCTGGGGGGAGTGGAGGGAGAGGTGGGGGCTGGGGGAAAGTGGAGGGAGAGGTGGGGGCTGGGGGGAGTGGAGGGAGAGGTGGGGGCTGGAGGGAGTGGAGGGAGAGGTGGGGGCTGGGGGGAGTGGAGGGAGAGGTGGGGCTGGGGGGAGTGGAGGGAGAGGTGGGGGCTGGGGGAAAGTGGAGGGAGAGGTGGGAGGGGGGGGGAATGGAGGGAGAGGGGGAATGGAGGGAGAGGTGGGGGTGGGGGGGAGGGGGGGAGTGGAGGGAGAGGTGGAGGCTGGAGGGAGTGGAGGGAGAGGTGGGGGGTGGGGGAGAGTAGAGGGAGAGGTGGGGGTGGGGGGGAGGGGGGAGTGGAGGGAGAGGTGGGGGCGGGGGGGATGGAGGGAGAGGTGGGGGCAGGGAGGGGGGGAATGGAGGGAGAGGTGGGGCTGGAGGGAGTGGAGGGAGAGGTGGGGGCTGAAGGAAAGTGGAGGGAGAGGTGGGGGGTGGGGGGGAGTGAAGGGAGAGGTGGGGGCTGGAGGAAAGTGGAGAGAGAGGTGGGGGTGGGGGCTGGGGGGAGTGGAAGGAGAGGTGGGGGCTGGAGGAAAGTGGAGGGAGAGGTGGGGGGTGGGGGCTGGGGGGAGTGGAGGGAGAGGTGGGAGCTGAAGGAAAGTGGAGGGAGGGATGAAGATCTAGGGGAGAGTGGAGGGAAGGCTGGGGGCTGACAGATGAGATAGGATTCCAGATTCATCTATCAAGACCAGAGCCGGGGCTGCCAGCCCAGGAGAAAGGGATCATGATGGGCTGAGATGACGGTGGAGACAGCTGGCAAAGCCCACTTTCCCCCACATGCTAGGATATGGTGGTCTCTCTTCCCCACAGTCTGCTGGGGTGGAAAGTCAGGAATGGTGGAAAGAGGAAATGGGAGGGAGAGGTATCCACAAAGCAGAAAGCAAAATTCCCACAAGGAGAGAAGGTAGCAGAGCATAGAATGGTGCTGGGCATTGGAATGGTTATTCTTGCCCTGTTTATCCAGACACCTCATTCTGGGCCCCCTCACAGCAGCTGTAATCTGCTCTTCCTCCAGCATGCCTGCTGATGGATTAGGGGGCCATGTCCATAATCCCAGCCAGGGACAAGAAGCCTCATCTTCCTTGCAGTGAACACCTCCCTCACCCTCAATTCTCTCTCCCTCCTTTGCAGCCTACTGCCTACTCTTGGCCAAAGCTGGGCCTTCTCCTCCTCCAAGAAGCTCTCCTCAACTGACCCCTCCACACCCCACTCACTCGAGGGCTCCTCATTTTCACCACAATGACCAAAGACCAATTTTATTTCTAAGCATTGACAAGTGGCCAGGTAAGCGGTCTGAGCACTGTGGTTTCCTGAGTATGTTTTAGGTCTCTGCCATTAGAAGCAACGCCAGGCAGGGATCTGAACAGCAGGTCACAAGCCCGTCCTCAGAGAGGGGGTTGGGGAGCTACCAGTTCATTTTCATAGCACAGAATCCTAATTAAACGGCCTCCGTCTCTTCATACAACCCGTCCGTCTAAATCTGACCTTTGCATCTCTCCTGCACCCCCTTTCTTCTTAAACCAAAACCATCAGCTTTTCCCAACTTCCTGTACTTTGTCAACAGGCCTGCCCTTCTCCCACTCACCCAGACTAGAAACCTGGGGCCTTTTTTGCTCTTTCTTCTGACACCCCTGATACAGGCTCCTATTAAGCCCTACCTTTTCCAGGGCTCTAACCCCAATCACCTCACTTCGTCTCAAGGCAACAAGCATTCTTGAGCACTGTTCAGAGGCTGGCTGATGTCAGGTGCTGGTACTTAAAGGGTAAGTAACACACTAGCCTTAGAGGAGGAGGTCACTGCAGTGTGAGTCAGACTCGAATAAGTGTTATACTAGAAGTACAGAGAGCTTTGGAACCAGAGAGATTAATTTCCACCTGGAGGATGAGGAAGTCAGTCTGGACTGTTTTTGTTTTTCTTTCATAGAAGGGATGAAGTTCTAGCTCGCCAGTGACCTGCTGGGTGGCCTTGGGCAATTTTCTCAAGCTTGGAGTCATTGTTTCCTTAACAACAATATGGGAATAATTTAAAAAAAAAAAAAAAAACTTGCAGGAATTGGGGTAGGATCAGCTATAACAATAGCTATAATTTATTAGTTCTCCTTAGGTACTAAGCCCTGTTCTAAGTGTTCTACATTTACATATTGTGTCATTTTACTCTGACAACCCCCTTCTGTGATAGGTAAGATTATCATCCCTATTTTCAGATGAAGAAACTGAAGCTCAGGAAGGTTAGGCAAATTGTCCAATTCAGCCCAGCTGAAAAGGATTGGAGTCAGGATATGATGCAAGACAGTGTTTCATAATCCAATCCTACTCACCAATGCAAGTTTATCTTCAAAATAATTGTAATACTAAATAACTTTTTATCTCTACTCTGTGCTAGGTTCTATATCAATTACTTTACTTGCATTTAATCCTTAGCCCAACCTTGAATGGCACATATTATCATGTCATGAGAAAATCAAGGATCAGAAAGGTTACGCAGAGCCAGACTGAAATCCAAGGCTGCCAGCACCCACCCATGGCTCAGCCTGTCTTGTCACCTCCTAGACCAGGGGTCTCAAACTCAACTCAGCATGTGGGCCGCAGAGCAAGATCACAGCCGTTTGGCGGCCCGCACTAGGTCTACAAAAGGCAACTGTTACGCAACACTTTTCTCACTGCAGTTGAAAACAAAAAAAAATCAGTACAACAAGCACAATCGTACATGCAGTTTACTCAGTGTCACAAAACGACCAGAAACTGTAGTTCACATCACAACTGCTGTTAACTAAGCTAATATCTAGCTAGGATGCTAGAGAAATGAAAAATACAAGTAGGCCCCTAGGCTTACTTAATTTTATCCAAAATATTTTGAACTTCGTGGATTAGTCTGCGGGCTGCACAAAATTGTTCGGCGGGCCGCATGCGGCCCGCAGGCCACGAGTTTGAGACTCCTGTCCTAGACCCACACAGTCATTGTGCATATTCTCCCTTCTCATCTTGTTAATGTTCCCACCTGCTTTCCACACCACCTCTGACTCGGCTCTTCCCATCTTCAGATTTCTACCCATTGTTCAAGGCCCAACTCAAACATCATCCTCTTGGGAAGCTCTGCATTTTAATTCATTCAAGCCCCCCTGGCCTCTCTTCTTCTGGATAGCACATAGCACATTTGTGACATATATTTTGACACTTGATCATTATAATTGACAGTGTTAATTACATATTATTTGGCATTGTCTTATAATTATTTAATGTTTACAAATCTTATATTTTTTGCACCCTACCAGAGTGCAAAAATTCCTTGAGGGCAAGAACCTAGACTTTTCCGTCACTTATTCTGTCTTCTGCCCTCATCAGCTTGCACAGTACTAGGCACACAGAAAGAGGTCCTCCAGTAAACAGAGACTTAAACAGAACTGAAGAAGCAAGAATTCCCAGATTATTAATCGCCTGTATATCTTATCGTATGAATGTTTATCTACACAGTATGTTCCCTGGTAGGATGCAGCAAAAACCTCACCTGAAGGCAGCTTCTCCCAGGGCTTCTGGGAGCTAGGGGTCTTTTGAGGACAGATCAGCCAAAGGACAGCTTTGCCCTTCTCTTCCTACTGACACCACCGATTCCTTGTTCTCCCCGACTGGGGGAGCTGAGAGATTAATCCGAGGGGAGGAGAGCTGTAATGGTAGGGCAGGGAAGGCCTATACAGGGGCTGCTGACAGCACTTAATCCCAGTGGGTCTGATTGTCCTGTGTCTCTGCAGTAACCACATAATCAGGCCAGGTTTTATAGGCAGGCAATCCAAACAGTGGAACAGGGTCCTGCACTCAGAAGGATCCCTGTGCTTGCTGTTATCACCTTGAAATTCTTCATTCTACTTGAACATTTTCATTTTGCACTGGGCCCAGAAAATTATGCAACCAGTTCTGCATGCAATCACTTCTACAACCTGGAGCCCATGCAGATGAAGGTAAAAACACAAGACTGGGGCCAAATGCCTGGGCTCCTTCCCGGCTCTGCTACTTATAAGTGACAAGGGACTCATGGGGCAAGTTGCCACACCTCTCTCAACCAACTCCCAGCTCTGCGTCACAGTTCCACACTTCCCTTATCTATAAAGTGCAGATTCCTTGTAGTGTTTCCAGGAGGGTCATGTAAGAACATTCATGTATAGAGCTTCATGCAGTGCCCAGCACATAGTCAGCACTTGACAAATGGCAGCTATTATGGATGCTGTTGAAATTATTCCTGAGATAGGAAACACAGATGGGAGTTGGGAACGTAGATGACACTAGAAAGAGCTGGAGATTTGACCTGGGACCAGATGTCTCATACTCTGGGTCCAGAGATTAGAGTCCTAAGAGGCCAGGCCTCCCTCCATTATTAATTCACCTTTCTCTTCCTCCACTTTTCTAATCACACTTCCTCAGCCAGGGCCATGTGCTGTCTCTGGCAATTTTCTTATTGTGTCTTGAACATGAATATGAAAGCTTTGCATGAAACATTTGTTTCTAAATCTTCTCTCTCACCCCTTTCCAATTTGTGTCTATCACCTTTCCGAGGGGCCTTCTTTGACTAGCACCTCTCTACTCCTTCTCTCCTTGATTCCAAGACCAGTATTAAATTGCAATTTCCCGTAACTCGCTTACCTGAGGCTTATCCAACCACTGAGTCAAAGCAGACACCAACTTCCTATTAGAATGTAACCACCTCAGAACAGACAGCTGACCCTTCTGAAATTCTCACCACATCAGAATACCTCTTTCTGAGCTCTGAGCTCTGCGAAAGCCCACTTCTCTACGCTCAGTTTTCATTTTTTTTCAAAGATGGTAAAACATAGCTGTCCCTTTCTTACCCTCTCAGAGTGATGGAAGCTAACTCAGAAAAACAAGCTGAACCTCTGGGAGTCAGGGTTCTAGAGAACTGCAAGATAAACAATATTTAAGTGTATTCTGTCCTCAGCAACAAGGATAAAGGAAACATCTCAGGAAAAGACCACAGGAGAGCCAGGATCTGAATTCCAGCTCCACTACTGACATGTTGGATGACCTGAGCAAGGAATTTCTCCATGACTCAGTTTTCTTGATTTGAGGTTCTAAGTATTGGGGATGCTGTCAGTACATTCTAGGCCAGGGGGCCCCAAACTGCAGCCCCCTGAGGCCATTTATCCGGCCCCCGCTGCACTTCCGGAAGGGCCACTTCTTTCATTGGTGGTCAGTGAGAGAAGCATAGTTCCCATTGAAATACTGGTCAGTTTGTTGATTTAAATTTACTTGTTCTTTATTTTAAATATTGTATTTTTCCCATTTTGTTTTTTTACTTTAAAATAAGATATGTGCAGTGTGCATAGGGATTTGTTCATAGTTTTTTTTATAGTCCGGCCTTCCAATGGTCTGAGGGACAGTGAAGTGGCCCCCTGTGTAAAAAGTTTGGGGACCCCTGTTCTAGGCTGTGTATATGGCTGGCTTCCCCAAAATACCTTGCACAGAGCTTTTATTTGTGTACTTATGATTGAAGGAAAATAGAGCTGGCCCTAAACCAAACCCTAAGTTCTGGAAACTATGCTTTTTTTCCCTCCTTCCAGTCCTTTCAGCCCAAATCCCTTCCACTTGCTTCCAAGATTTGGTGGAAGGAGGAGGGAGAGCCTCCTCTCCCAAATATTTCCCAAAGTGTTTCTATATAAACATGAAATAAGCCCTAGCCATTTGGCTGAGTGGTACAGCATCGGCCTGGGATATAGATGCCCTGGGTTTGATTCTCAGTCAGGTCACACTGGAGAAGCAACCATCTACTTCTCCACTCCTTTCCCTCCATCTTCTCCCTCTTTCTTCTTCTCCCGCAGCCATGGCTTGAGTGATTCAAGTGCACTGGCCCCAGGCACTGAGGATGGCTCTGTCAAGCTTCCACCTCAAGTGCTAAATAACTGGGTTGCAAGCAGCCCCAGATGGGCAGAGCATCAGCCCCAGACAGGGTTGCTAGGTGGATCCCAGTCAGGGCACATGCAGGAGCCTGTCTTGGTTTCTCCCCTACTCTCACTTAAAATAAAAATAAAACATGAAATAAATTGAATGGTAAAGTCTACTCTTGTAGGTGTGAGATGAGTTTTAGTCAAATGCCTTCCCAGGTCAATTGAACTTTTGGCCTTTAATTAGTAATAGTGATACAATTGACTGTATTTTATATTCCAATAAGTATATCTATAAATTTTTTTTGTATTTTTTTTCCCAAAGTTAGAAGTAGGGAGGCAGTCAGACAGACTCCTGCATGCGCCTGACCGAGATCCATCCAGCATGCCCACCAGGGGGCGAAGCTCTGCCCATCTGGGGCATTGCTCCTTTGCAGCCAGAGCCATTCTAGCACCTGAGGCAGAGACCATGGAGGGGTCCTCAGCACCTGGGCCAACTTTGCTCCAATGGAGCCTTGGCTGCAAGAAGAGAAGAGAGAGATAGAGAGGAAGGAGAGGGAAGGGTGGAGAAGCAGATGGGCGCTTATCCTATGTGCCCTGGCCAGGAATCAAACCTGGGACTTCCACATGCTGGGCCGATGCTTTACTGCTGAGCCAACCAGCCAGGATCTCTATAAATATTTTGATGGAGACATAATGAGCCCTGAAATTCCTGTGTCCATTCAAAATATTGCAACTAACCCTTATTGTGTTATTTGGGTCTGTTACCTATTGCTACATAATAAACCACCCCAAAATTTAGCAGCCTAAAACTAGAGCCATTTTAACATATGCTAGAATTTTGTAGGTCAGGAATTCGAACAGGGCTTAGCTGGGTGGTTCTTCTGCTCCATGTAGCACAGACTGGAGTTACCCAGTAGTATTTAGCTGCTGGCTCAGCTGTACTGGACAGCCCAAAATTACTTTTGTCATATGTGTGTTATCTCGCCTGAAATGGTGGAAAAATTTAACTCAGCTGGGTGCCTTTCTTTTTCTTTGTAGTCTCAAGGTCTTTGTATGTGCTTTCTCTAGTGAGGGAAGTAGACTTCTTTGATGGTGGTTCAGGACTGCAAGAGAAAAAGGTGGAAGCTGAAAATCCTCTTAAAGTTTAGGTCCCAAACTCGCACAATGCCACTTCTGCTGTACTCTATTGGTCAAAGCAGTCAAAAGCCACCCAAAATTCAAAATAAGGGGAAATAGATCCCACCTGTCCAGGGAGGGAATACCAAAAAATGTGTGGCCATGTTCAATTCATCACAAAGGGTAACTTGACAGGGACTCAGAAGGAAAGATGTGTAGGAAAGGAGACCCAGGATGAGAAAAGCTGGGAGAGTTGCTTTATATTAAAGTTAAAGTTTCGAACTTGGCTGAGGTCCCTGAAGAAAGTAGTAAACACCTCAGTCTTCCAAATATCTGCCCTCTCTCCACCTCAAACCCAGCCTAGACTGATCAGACTGCAAGGGTTGCCCTCACAATGTAATTCAAAATCAAGCTTGCTGTCTAGAACCTACTCTACTCAAACATCCAACCCTCTTCTAGGATCCTCTACTCTCCATCTCCTGACAACTCCTGTCTTCTCCTTTGTCCTAATAAATTCAGACCCTGTGTCCCGTAGTCTTACTATTTCCCAGGACTGCTTTCTCTAACCAGCATCACCACCTTCTATTTCATGGGCATTTACTTTGTACCAAAGTCTGTGCTGCGTGTTTCATACACATTATTACATTGACTGCTTGTGTCAGGGCTTTACTCTTATTTTACAGATGATGAAATTGAGATCCAAAAAATTATGTCATACACTTAAGCTAAAGTGGTCCAACTTAAAAGTGCATGTTTTAAGCACTATGCTAAACATCTCCTCACCTAATTATCTTACTGTTTAAATAAGCCATCTATATCCTTATGGGTGGATCTTATATTTTAGGCTCACACAGTCAGTATGAGGGACTAAAAGCCTCTTAACATACTAATTAAGAATGCTTTTAGCCTGACCAGGTGGTGACACAGTGGGTAGAGCATCGGACTGGGACATGAAGGACCCAGGTTAGAAACCCTGAGGTCGCCAGTTTGAGCACAGGCTCATCTGGTTTGAGCAATGCTCACCAGCTTGAGCCCAAGGTTGCTGGCTTGAGCAAGGTGTTATTTGGTCTGCTGTAGCCACCTGGTCAAGGCACATATGAGAAAGCAATCCATGAACAACTAAGGTGCTGCAACAAAGAATTGATGCTTCTCATCTCTCTTCCTTCCTGTCTGTCCCTCTCTCTTTCTCTATCTCTGTCACACACAAAAAAAAATAACCCTTTTAGAAGGAGGAAACTCAGGGTCCCTAAATCCTTGAAGGAGGGAATACAAGGAATATTTCTGTTGAAAAGTTACAGTTAAGATTTATTTTTTACTTTTTTGTCTTAGTTGATATCATGGTTTGTGGGTTGGTTGTTAGCGTAAACCTATACATGATATCATAGAAAACTGGTTACAGAAAGCTAAAAAAAAATAAGCAGGAAGACAGAAAACTGAGCAGTTCATTTGGCAGTATGAAAGCACCACAGTTACACCTCTCTTAACTGGAGGTCAGGCTCGACTACCTCAATTCTGTGGAATGCTGCACTAAATCCAGAAGTGAAAGAGGCCTTTAAGCACCTAAAATAGCTGACACAAATATCTTGAACCAAAGCCAGATCCTTAGGCTTCCACACAGACTCTTACTACTCACAGTGAACAAAGTATTTAAGAGACTGCCCTAGCTTCCCAGCCCTTGGCCCTTGGAGGACAGGTGAGTGGGGGTGAAAGGCCTTCTAGAAAGGGAAGCATTTTGAGAGCAGAGACAGCAAATATCCTAACACCAAAAGACAATAGAATTCACAAGTAGACACATCATTGTGTTGCACTTCACTTCACTCTAGAAAAAGGATTATAATGCCTAATCGCATGGTGCCTGATGGTTTATCAAGCCCTTTCACACACATTATCTTACTTCATCCCCACAGCGAGCTTATGAAGTAGGCAGCCAAGAAAAAAACAAATACTCAGAGAGGTTTAGTGATTTTTCCATGATCACACAGATTAGTGAGTGAAGCTGGGAATAAACCCAGATCTTATGATATCTAGCACAGGGCCCTTTTCTCTGTACCATGATGCCTCCTTTTTCGTAATAATGATCATGAGTCATCAAGAAAAGGTCAGTTTACATCTAGTAAATTCTGTAGAAGAAAACAGGGAAGTAAGTAGTACATTTTTAAAATATTTTGTTTAAAAAATGATAAAATAGACTAAGTTTGGCTTTCTGTTCTTAGCTACATTATAAATTATAGTTATTTTCTTTTTGTGCCTATTTGCCATACAGCACAATAATGTTTATGTACATCATCCAAATATGTCTCCTAAACTTTCTGACGCCAGGCCCTGGCAGGTTGGCTCAGTGGATAGAGCGTCAGCCTGGTATGCAGACTTCCTGGGTTCAGTCCCCCTCAGGGCACACATGAGAAGCAACCGTCTGCTTCTCTTCCCATCCCTCTCCCCCTTCTTTCTCTGTCTTTCCCTGTCACATGCAGGAGTCTGTCTGTCTCCCCTCTTCTCACTTTAAAAAAAAACAAAAAAATTTTCTGACACCAGTCATGACTCTCCATTCTATTCTATTGCCTTAATCCTGTTCCTTCCTCTCTCTTCTGAACTCTCAGAAATCTCCTGATTAGGATCCCTGCCTTCAGTTCTGACCCCTCAAATTTATCCTCTACTCACATCATTCTGATCTAGCCAAAAAAGTCACAGATCTTAGCAGCAGTCAAGGCCTCACTTCATGATATGAGCCTTGCCATCTTCCACAGCCTTCCTCCTGCCCCTCGCAGCTCATACTTGGACTCCCACAACACCAAAGCCTTGTAGCTAGTACGTTTCTCCTACATATCTGGTAGCTTCTGCTCTTGTTATGATCCTCACTTTCTGAAATGCCCTTTGTCCACCCATCTACTTGATTAATTTCTGCACATCTTTAAACACTCAAGTTTAGTTGTCACCCATACACCTTTTCTTAGTGTCCCTGTAATACCCTATCTCATACCACAATGCACCTATCTTTGCATGTATCAGTTAGGATGCTTGTGGTTTTGGGTAACAGAACTCCACACCCAAAACAGCTTAAAGAGTAGGGGTTTACTGTCTCTTTACCAGTAGTCTTGAAAGAGATGGTCTCAGAGTTGACTCAGTGATATTAGGGTTCTAAGTTAGTAGCGTTACAATTCTCTTGGCTCTTCCACAATATGGTCGCACGGTTTCCAAACGCATATAATGACATCCCAAATCAAGGAAAATAAATTAGTTTGCTAGGGCTTCCATAAAAAATTACCATAGACTGGGTGTCTTAAACAATAGGATTTTATTTTCTGTTAATTCTGGAGCCTAGAAGTTCAAGGTGTTGGCAGGGTCAGTTTCTTCTGAGGCCTTTCTTCATGACTTAGATAACCATCCTTTCCTTATGTCATTACATGATCTTTCCCCTATGTGTCTTATGTGTCTGTGTCTAAATTTCTTTTTTTTTATAAGAACACCAATCATGCCTGACCTGTAGTGGCGCAATGGATAAAGCGTCAACCTGAAACACTGAGGTCTCTGGTTCAAAACCCTGTGTGTCTGGTCAAAGCACACATGGGAGTCGATGCTTCCTGCTCCTCCCCCTTTATCTCTCTCTCTCTCTCCCTCTCTCTCTCTCTCCTCTCTAAAAAAAATGAATAAATAAATATTTTTTTTAAAAAAGAACATGTTGAATTAGGGTCCACTCTAATGACCTCATTTTAATCACCTCTTTAAAGGTCTTATCTTCCAATACAGTCACATTCTGAGGTACTGAAAGTTAGGAGTTCGACATGAATTTTAAGGGGTGACACAATTCAGTTCATAACAGAAAAAGATGCAGGAACAGGAGTTTCCCTCTGGGAATGTCTCTTTTCAGGTAAAAATCTTTCCCAGAATCTTTCCAGTAGACTTACAGAGCAGGATTTGGTAACATGCCCTTTCTCTGGCTTACAAGGGGGTCTAAGAAAGCATTTTCACTTATATCATATAATGGAAAAAGGGCTCTGCCAGCTGGAGAGAAAGGGTCAGGAGTGATAATTGGTCAGGTTACCAAGCTGTCTGTTACACTATGTTTCACATTGTGTCAAGGTTGTCTGCTTATGCAGCTACCTCTCCAACTAGATCCCAGCTCTTTGAAAAAGAGACCACTGTTTTTATCATCTGTGTACCCTTAGTGGCCAGCACAGTCCCTGGCTCATAGAAGGTTCTCTATTAAAGGAATGAAGAAACAGAATTTAATGAACTAGATGAACCTGTTTATGTTATGTTTGATTACAACATTAAACTCTGTTCATCTGTTTGCCTTGTACAGTCTGTGGTTCACACCTTTAAAAAAATTGTAGGAACTATGGAACTGTTATTACAATCGAAGAAGACCAAGCTCCATGAAATTTGTTTCCCCAAAGTCTGGAATAGTGCAATGGTATATAGTAACTGCTGCATGAATTATTGTGAAATAAATAAGGAATGAATGACTAATTTTAATATTTAAAATGCTTTTAACTAAACTTAAGGAGTTACTATGTTTTCTAGAAAAATGCCTTCCAGAACTGGTCATCATTCTACTTTGTTGGTACTTGCAAAGGTGGTATGTCACCAAATATTTATGTCACCTATTTTTATTGTATTCTATTTTAATAAAGAATGATCCTGATGAAGTTGGCTGATAAGTCCATAATACTTAAAGAAATTTCATCTGAAAAGTAAGATATATTTATAAATATAAAACATAGCTGTTTAAAAGGGTGGTTTTGAATCTGTGGAGTTTCAAGACACATATCACAAATCCATACAAAGCATTGCTGGAGTCTAGCATGTTACTTTCGCTCCACAAAACCTTGTGTATCTGACCTTTCATGTTCTACAGAACAGGAAAAAAACAAAGCACTAATTAATGAATGGTATTAGTTGTGTGGGTAAGTGACTGATTTGGTGATGGTTCCCCAATTTCTGGCCATTCCTCATGCTAGAGAGACTCTCGTGATTCTCATCTAATCCACTTCCCTCTCTGCATCAGGAGGTCACAATGTGAATTACATGGAGTAAATGAGCAGGGGAAGCAAACAAATCAAAGTTGCCACAAGTAACTGGGTTTCCAGAGGCAGTGTATTTTGGCACCAGGAGACAGTGTAACTGAGAGCTGAGTCTCCTCTCACCCTATTTTAGACCCAAGAGACCCATACTTCCCTCACACAGTTCAAGTAAGGAGGTTCAGTTAAAACATTCAGATTCATTTCGTGTTTCAGGGCTTCAGGGGCAGTCTCAGGGCAAAATATTTTCCACAAAGGTCTGCAACCAGCATTTGTATTAATGTAGAAGCTGGACAAGGTGTGTGTGTGTGTGTGTGTGTGTGTGTGTGTGTGTGTGTGTGTGTACACGCGCTTGCTTCTGCTTTGCATATTCTCTGTGCCCCAGATGCTTTCCTGAGAGCCAACAGTGTTTTCCTTCCAAGCTTTGAGTTTTTTTTCCCTTAAAGTATTAGGAGCCCAGCCTGACCTGTGGTGGCGCAGTGGATAAAGTGTCAACCTGGAACACTGAGGTTGCCAGTTCAAAACCCTGGGCTTGACTGGCCAGGCACATATGGGAGTTGATACTTCTTGCTCTTCCCTCTTCTCCCCCCTCTCTCTCCTCTCTAAAATGAATAAATAAAATCTTTTAAAAAAAGAAAAGAAAAAAGTATTAGCAGCCCAGATTTTTGCTACAAAATCAGGACATGTTATTATAATGATAGTGATTTTTTAAATTGTGCCAATGAACCTGGTCTTAACATATTATTGCAAGCACATTAATCAAGCTCATTACAATAATTTATTGTTAAGAGAAAAATATTCTGTCAATAAAATGTATCTGAACTGATGCCAAAATATGATAGATTCCCAGTTCCTTATTATGTCCAACTACTGTACATGAACACCCACACCTCCCTCCCTGTTACTAACACAATGCCTACCTTTACTTTGATGTTCTCTGCTTTCCACAGTAGCTTTAATTCTCTTCCAGAGTCTTATGCACTAAAGCACACTGCTATTTGGAATCCTATTACCTTCAATTCCAATAACTGGAATCCCATAGATCAGATGTAAACTTAATTGAGGAAACACTGCAAGATCCTGCAGTAACTTCTGAACCAGTTAGAAATTATTTTATTTTATTCAGAATAGTTTAACATTGGCATATTAATGTATTCTGCAGAAGAGTCTCTCTGTCAATATAATTATTATTATTAACAATATATTCTAATAAATCAAGATGATGATATAGACAGGCTGGAATAAATAACAGACCAAAACCAACCAAATAAAATTGGCAAGAATTAATGTAATTAATGTAAAGTCTTGCATTTAGATTTAAAAATTACTTAACAGAAGAGAGCTGGGTTAATAATCCTTGTAAAAAAACCATGAGGATTTTGATTATCTACTCAGCAGTGTACAATGGACTCCGAAACAGTCAGTCCTATCCAAGGATATCTTTTACAGACAGAGAAAGAGAAAGAGAGAATCCAAATCAAGGAGGGAATGGTTTCACTCTCTACTTTGCTAGTCAGACCAGGTAAGTGGAAGACTGTGTATAGTTATTGAAACCACATTTAAAGAGGAACAGAATTAAGGATGTTTCTTTCAGCAACTCCTTACAGAAGATATAATACCTGTCATTAAATAGCTGATGGGTTGCCACATGGAAGAAACATTACAATGAATCTGCATAGTGCCAGTGCCCAGAATTAGGAGTCACAGGTAGATGTGTCAGAACACATTTCAGCTTCATATAAGAAAGAACCGCCCTGGCCGGTTGGCTCAGTGGTAGAGAGTCGGCCTGATGTGCAGAAGTCCCGGGTTCGATTCCCGGCCAGGGCACACAGGAGAAGCACCCATCTGCTTCTCCACCCCTCCCCCTCTCCTTCCTCTCTGTCTCTCTCTTCCCCTCCCGCAGCCAAGGCTCCATTGGAGCAAAGTTGGCCCGGGTGCTGAGGATGGCTCTGTGGCCTCTGCCTCAGGCGCTAGACTGGCTCTGGTCGCAACAGAGCGATGCCCCGGATGGGCAGAGCATCGCCCCCTGGTGGGCGTGCTGGGTGGATCCTGGTCAGGCGCATGCGGGAGTCTGTCTGACTGCCTCCCCATTTCCAGCTTCAGAAAAATACAAAAAAAGAAAAAAAAAGAAAGAAAAAAAAAGAACCTTTTACAATTAGAGTGATCTAAACATTGAATTTGGATGAAATCAGGAAGGGCAAAGAAGACCTCTAAGGTCTGATAATTTCTCACCTTTGTCTCAGTGGTAGATACTTAAGTACTTTGTTTTATTATTGTTTTTCAACACATATGTTTTCATATACTCTTTTGTAGGCATGAAATTTTTACAATGAAAAGCTATGTTGATTAGGTGTTGGGAAAAGTAGTGAACTCCTTATCATTTTGAGGGTTCAAGAGGCTGGTGGCACTTAAGAGGATAGGACAGATGACCTCTGACATTCATTCCATGTATAAAATTCTACAAGTCTAAAAATATGTGAACAATTTATATTAAAGAAAAAATTTTCTAAAATATTTTAAGATGATTGACTTTTAATTAATTTGATTCTAGACCGCACTTCATTGTTCACTACAATCATTACTGGCGTTTGTTAGACTATGATCATCAAGTCTCTATTATAGCAATTATCATTTTTATTGGCTATTATATAATGAGAATTAGATAGACGTAGTCTCTGCCCTCCTGGGATTACAAATGATGTAGACAGTCCTAAGGAGAATACAGTGAAAGCCAGATATGAACAGTGAACAAATACAAAAGACAGCAAAAAGTTTATGTGGCAAATAGATCAATGTTTCAGGTCTTATAAGAGTAGAGAACAAACACAGGGCCTTGAAAAACACACCCTAGATAGGTTAAGAGAAGCTAGCCCTCTGCTCAGATTAATTTAGCAGGCTTCCTGGAAGTGAGCCTTAGAAATATACAGATTCTGGCAATCAAACATTTGATTAGGGGAACCTTGCTCTTAGACTGCCAGGAAAAAAAAAGGTCAAGTAGCTTAAGTGGCCATTTCCTCATGTAAATACTGTACCGTGCTCTTCCTTCAGTGATCTCTCACTACCCTCTCCAAAGTGCCAATTTGAAATGGGGGAACCAAGACCTAAAAAAGGGAAATGAGAGGAAGGGGTATTTGTGGACGGTAATGGACGTGGAATCCGGGACAGTCCTTGAATCCCCAAGTCACTGCTGAATAAACAGCCAGGCTCCCTGCTCCTTCTAGTTGAGCTGTGACTTCGGACAAAGTTACTTCTGCTTTGGACTCACTTAACCTTTAATCTGGGGATCCCCACTCATGTTACTGACATTAACTCCTTTATCCTCACAACAACCTTAAGTTGATAGGAAAAATAAACCAAACCATAAAATCTTATGAGCTACTTGAGTTCAGTGTAGTGAAATGCAATTAATATTTATTAAAAGTTTATTTTCTTATAATACCTTCACTACTCTCTTATAATTATTTACCTTCACTTTACTCTAGGGAAAACTGAGTCACAAAGCATAGAAATAAGTCAATTTTGAATACAACCTTCAGTCTTTGACTTTATCAGGATAAATAATGTTTTAATGTTACAGTGTTTTCTTTCTGGAAGTTCTTATCATAGTCATTTTATGGACAAGGAAACTGAGGCATAAAGTGATTGAAATGTATTGACTCTAGAAAGGCCCTATATGGGAATGTAAAGTAGTACAACCATTATGGAAGAAAGTATGGTGGTTCCTCAAAAAACTGAAAATAGAACTACCTTATGACCCAGCAATCCCTCTACTGGGTATATACCCCAAAAACTCAGAAACATTGATACGTAAAGACACATGCAGCCCCATGTTCATTGCAGCATTGTTCACAGTGGCCAGGACATGGAAACAACCAAAAAGCCCGTCAATAGACAACTGGATAAAGAAGATGTGGCACATATACACTATGGAATACTACTCAGCCATAAGAAATGATGACATCGGAACATTTACAGCAAAATGGTGAGATCTTGATAACATTATACGAAGTGAAATAAGTAAATCAGAAAAAACCAGGAACTGCATTAGTCCATACGTAGGTGGGACATAAAAGTGAAACTAAGAGACATTGATAAGAGTGTGGTGGTTACGGGGGGAGGGGGGAAGGGGAGAGGGAAAGGGGGAGGGGGAGGGGCACAAAGAAAACTAGATAGAAGGTGACAGAGGACAATCTGACTTTGGGTGATGGGTATGCAACATAATTGAAAGACAAGATAACCTGGACTTATTGATCTTTGAATATATGTAACCTGATTTATTGATGTCGCCCCATTAAAAAAATAAAATTATAAAATTTAAAAAAAGGCCCTATAAAATGTGCCTAAATGAAAAACTCAAGAACTCGAATGTCTCAAGGCAAAATTCTTTTTCCATTAGATTCCTACCCAAGTTTGAAACATTAAGTCTACCCAAAGTTTGTGAAATTAGGTGACAACTGCTATAAAGTTTGATTTCTTGATACCAAACAGTGTGGGGTCTGGGATGGTAGCCAAAGTAATCATAATCCTTGACCTTTGTAAAGGGTTTCATACTTTACAAGCACTCCACAGGCACTATTACACTCTGTGCTCATCAAGGACATCAATAGTGTCCCCCTTTTACAGAGGAAGATGAGGAAACCAGAACTAGAGACATTTGCAGCTTGTCAGAGGACATTAGCAAAGAGAAATAGGACTGAAACGCAAAGCTTCTAAATTCAAGTTCAGTGTGACCAGTTTGGGGAAAAGAGGCTACCTGCTTTTTACTGGAAGGTTTAGAGGAGAGTGGGGGAGGTGGGAAGAAGACAGTGCCAGTATGTTACAAAAAAGGAAATTATCATCATTGGACATTTCAAATTATGGCACCGAACCACTCTGGGCACTGCAGGTATTTACAGACTGCTGCTTTAAATTCTCAGGGCCTGCAAACTAAGATAAGCACACCGAGAACAAATATGTACATGACACGTAGATAGTATCTGCTACAGTAAATCTACCACAGAAATCTACTACAAGAGTAGAGAGGAAGGCATTTATATCATAGACAGGGATAGGCAAAAATAGATTTACAGTTGAGTATGCCAAAAAGAGTTCTTATTTATTAATTTGCAATTTTTCATACAAACAACTGTAAACATACTTTTGCCCACCTCTGTATATGGCCAGGTATGACTGAAATGTGGAGAATATAAGTGCATAAACAAAAAGATGAGCAATAAAGAAGAGCAAGCCAGGGAAGAAACACATACACAACAATCCAGTAAGGGTTTTTGGAGAAAAATTAACATTAGCTGTTCTTCCTTTTCCTTTATTTATTTATTTTTTTAAAATTTCAGAAGCAATGGAGTAGCTGTGTTGCATCAGGAACTGAGTTGGGAGTATGAGATTTAGAACAGAAACTTATCCTAGGCATATGGATTAATTAGAAAGATGGGTGGGAAGTGGCCATTTCCTCATGTAAATACTGTACCGTGCTCTTCCTTCAGTGATCTCTCACTACCCTCTCCAAAGTGCCAATTTGAAATGGGGGAACCAAGACCTAAAAAGGGGAAATGAGAGGAAGGGGTATTTGAGGACAGTAATGGACGTGGAATTAAGGGCAGTGCCAGTGGACAAAGAAGGCTTTGAGCTTTGAGCAAGTGGAAATCCAAGAGAGATTACAACCTGTCTTGACTCCTAGATTATGCCTAAGTGTTTTCATCCCCATGCTTTTGGAAAGTTCATGCTCTCCATATTTCATGAACAAGAAGAATATCCACATTGTGAAAGCCTGTCTGTAACAGATGAAGGCAGCAGTGCTCTGGTAAAGGAAGACTGTGGATAGGGGCCTTTGGTACACTGAGCAAGAAGTCCATAGCCATCCAAATCTCCCCAGATTCTACCATCACAGTAAAAAGTTCCCAATGCAAAACTCATTTATCTGGATTTACAAATTAGGAGAGAATTTCCAGTGTGCTACATCAAACCCAAATTACCTGTTGGGTTTCAGGTCAGTAATTAGATTCTTAATGTAAAAACTACGTTGAACTTTTCTGGCATATAAACATTTCTCAGTGTATCAACTGACTCCTGCCAGGTACAGACCTGTTTATCTCTGTTCATTGTGTTTACTCAAGTCATCCTTTATGATTCTAATTAGTCAGAGACGCTGCAGCAGAGAACCACTGGGAGACTGAGGTGAATAAGAATATGCAGAAAGAGTCCCTATACACTGATTCCTGGCCATTTGTAAAACACTGGGTCCCTGGAGATTTAAGTGCTGGCTTTACCCATGACAATCTGAGCCATGAGCAAAAGACTAGTAACGTCAGACTTACAGATGAAGGTGCTCACCTTGGTTTCTGAGTTGACACAATTATTAAGATTTGCATGGATGGTATGAGAATTTGAGGTGTTTTAATGTAATGATTTTTATGATTATTTTTGCCGACATTTGTTCATCTGCTATATACACAATGTGCCATTCTCTAACAATTCTACGTGTATTAACACATTTCATACAACCACATAGTAGATAAAATAGGTATTATGATCATCCAGATAAGAAGCTGACAGAGAGAGGTTAAGACTTAACCAAAGTCACACAGCTAGTAGATGAAGGCACTAGGACCTGACTATAATTGACATCATTTAGCTAAATCCCAGTATTTTTAAAAGACTGTTCAACCAAACATCTGACATTTACATATGACATTGTTCTAGGTACTGTGCAGAAGATACAAAGGATAGACAATTCCTCCACTCAAAGAGCTAATGGTGTAGTTGCAGATGTTGGTAGTCCCATTTACGGAACCAAATACTTGGTCATTTCTAACCAGAAAAGACCTTACATCACCAATGCTATTATTCTTTCTTTTTATTTTATTTTATTTATTTATTTATTTTCTATTTTTCTGAAGTTGGAAACGGGGAGGCAGTCAGACAGACTCCCGCATGCACCAGACTGGGATCCACCCGGCACGCCCATCTGGGGTGTTGCTCTGTTGCAACCAGAGCCATTCTAGCGCCTGAGGCAGAAGCCACAGAGCCATCCTCAACGCTGGGGAAACTTTGCTCCAATGGAGCCTTGGCTGCGGGAGGGGTAGTGAGAGATAGAGAGGAAGGAGAGGGGGAGAGGTGGAGAAGCAGATGGGCGCTTCTTTTGTGTGCCCTGGCCAGGAATCGAACCCGGGACTCCCGCACGCCAGGCTGACGCTCTACCACTGAGCCAACCGGCCAGGGCCTATTCTTTCTTTTTAAACAGAAAGGCAACTTTAGGCCCAAGGGCCCAACAAGCTAATTTATCAACACCTATAGAATGCCTAGGAGCAAACCCAAAACTGGAACTTTTCTAACAACTTATGGTGATGTTCCATGTTCTTGGTGGCATT
Source organism: Saccopteryx leptura (assembly GCF_036850995.1). Classification (NCBI taxonomy): domain Eukaryota; kingdom Metazoa; phylum Chordata; class Mammalia; order Chiroptera; family Emballonuridae; genus Saccopteryx; species Saccopteryx leptura. The sequence continues at coordinate 284,744,144 of NC_089504.1, forward strand.
CAGGACATATAACAAAGGAACAAGATAAAAGTTTACTGCTTTATCCCAAGTCGTTGTTCAATTTTTCTTCGATTCCATCTTCCTTCTTCACTTCATCACACTTTTATTCTTTGATTCATTTAACTTTTAATGATCCTCACTTCTCCCTTTTTCCTGCCTCTGAAGTGAAACTGGGCATAGGTACCATTCAGCTATACGGAGCTGGAGATGGAGATAAAGCTGAATTGCTTGAGAGCCTTTATCTTTGAGCTCGACAGGAAGAACAAAACTATTTTGGACAAGTTACCTGTAATTGCTTGAATAGGAGCAAAAGGTAGAAGGAAAGAGAGATGTATTTGAATGACTGCGGTAACAGACTTGCAAGCTGCTGAGATGTGGACAAATTATAACTAAATGCAGAGGGAGAGCGATAAGCGGGGAAACCGGTCACACTCCCTATACAGAGGTAAATGCCTAAGCGATGCGTTCCAGAGAACGCTTCTCAGCTGTTTTCCTCAGTACATGAAAGGGCCCTTTCTCAGGAGGTAGAGAACGCCCTCTGAAGTCTGGGTCCTCTGTCCATCGTACAGACTCTCCTCTCTGGAGCTTGCAGCAGTGTCGGGCAGGCTTTATCCGGACACTTCGGCAGTCAGGGGGTTCTGACGCAGTCCCTTCAGTGGGGTTCTCGGGGCGGAGCCTCGCCTGCGCGATTTTGGCAGGGACGCGCGGACACTCTTCACGCCGCCTCGCATTCAGCCCCGTGATCCGGTTGGGCCAAGTAGGGCAGCAAGCCGCCAGCGTGCGTAACACGCCTCCGCAGCGTGACGCACGCGCCGCTCCGGACGGCTGCGCGGCGGGAGGAGCGCCGGGGGCGGCGTGCGGGCGGAAGTCGACGTCCACGGACAGCGAAAGGGAAGGGAGACGCGGCTGGGCGCGGCGCAGCACGCAGGGAGACCCGCGGGAGGGCGCCGTCTGCTCCCCGCCCAGTCTGCTGAGAATGGAAGTGACGACAGCAGCCAAGGAGGTCACTTCCTGCTGGGGTGGATGAGGAGGAGTCGGAGACACCGCGGAGGAGACCGGACAGAAGACGGACCGTGCTGGGGAGAGGTGAGTCCTGGCCTTGCCGCCCCGGCGCTGCGGATGGACCTCCCGAGTCCTGGCGGGGACGGCGTCCTTGTGGCCGGGGACTCCTGGCGGGCCAAGTCTCAACCCAGTGGGCCTCACCCAGCGCGGGGGGCGGGGGAGGAAAGAGGCCCCTGTGGCTGAGGGGCGACGGGGACCCAGGGCATCGTTCGGGCCACGGGGCGAGGGAGACCCGGCCTGGAGCAAGTGGAAACGAGGCTCTGGGGACCGCTGGCCGAGCCGGGGCTCCGCAGCGCTTAACTGCGTGCTTCACTCTTCGGGTGGTCGGGATCTGACGAAGAGCGAGGGGCCTTGGGGAGGGGGTTGCCGAGTTGGGATGAGTGGCCCTACTTGGACAGGGTCCGCGGAGTGAATTTGTGAAACAGTTGCAAAAGTGCCTCCGGGCTCCTGAGAGAGGGACCTTTAGGAAATCGGGAGCTGGGGTGTCAGGGAGAGCTTCCTGGTCAAGTTACTGTTGCAGCGGTTTGGACCCGAGTCTTGGTGGTTGAAGGCATGACTGTGGCTGGATAAAGGCCCTGGAGTCCAACCGAGCCATCCAGGAGTTAGAGTCCAGGGCAGCATCCTGGAGCCTTGGGGAAATTAGTGTTTTTCCTCCCTCATTGTCACAGATGGGAGCAGCTGAAGAGGAGGAAGCTTTCTGTCTCAGCTCTAAGGCCTTGTTATTGTGTATCTTGTGCATGTGACTGTGTCTGTGTTTGTGTTTGTTTTCTTCTTCCTTTGGGGTATATATCTCATCCTCATTCCCCTATATCTCATCCTCATTCCCCTGTAGTCTTACAGACTAAAATATGCTGGTTTATTGTGTATTGTGAGGGGGGAAAGATCAAAGGATATAGAGGAAGCCTAGGTTAGATGAAATTTACAGGATTAGGAATTTGTCCCCACTCCACCCTGAGGCCGCTGAGGATCCACCCTGGGAAATACTGAGGGTAGATCTTCCTTTCCCTGCCCACATCTTCCTCTGGCAGTTTCACCCTTCCCTTCTTTCTGCTAAAGGATTAACTGATACAAAGCTGCTTGCTGCTAGGAAGAGGAAACTTATTGAACTGTAAATCTGGATGGAGTGAATTCAGATGGCAGCAAGACTCACTCCACTTATTGGACAGAGGTTCTCAGAAATGCTTGGGTTTTTGTTTTTGGTTGTTTTTTCCCTTTCTTTTAAAGGGAGGAAATGTAAATATTTTCTCCAAAAGGTTCTGGTAATGAGTATGTTTCCTATATACAGTAACTGTACATACGGTGTGTTTACTGTCTGTGTCCCAGGGTGTCTTTCAAGGAGGGGGCAGTTTCTGACTGGGAGTTTTCCTTCTCCCATCTCATAGAATTCAGTAAAATAAATCAAAACCAGATGTTCTTTCTTGAGTGGCAATCAGATGGTTTGGGTTTTTTTCACTCCTCTTTAAACTGGTACATCTGGGTGAACTCAAGTGTGTATATCTTGGCATCTGGTCCTGTCTAGTATAGAAGACAAACTGATTTGTTTTAGCTGCCTCTTTGGATCCATTTCACTGTACCCTTACTTTCCAAAGGGCTGATCAGGAGGAAGAAAGCAAATATTAAAGATAGTGTTTACCCTTTGTGGTTTAAAGTCAGGTGAAAGGTAATTATGGGCTTTGAAGCTGATGACCTGAGGACCATCATTTGATGACTTAAGGATTAGCAGTGTGGAGGTGACATGTTTGAAAGAAAGAGGGTTACATAAAGAGGAAAAGATAAGGAAAAGGAAGTTTGGGGAAAGGCTGTGCTAGAAAACCTTGAGAAGATAATAAATAATAGCACCTTAAAGTAATTGATGTGGCTTGTATCTCTCAGCAGGAGGGTGAAAATGAAAGCAGGCTGTAGCATCGTGGAAAAGCCAGAAGGAGGTGGAGGTGAGCAAAAGTGAATCATCTCTGGTGTACTTGGAATGCCCCTCTGTGGGTTTTTTTCTCTCCACTTGGGCTCTGTTAACAAATGCCAGACTGTGACTGACAGCCTCTTGACTGGGTGGATACTGCTAGGACAATTGTAGGCTTGTTTCCTGTGTATGCGTATCTAACATGTCTGGTCACCACACCTTTATCCCAAGCCTTAGAATCTCTTTCCTGTTAGAGATACAGTTCTAACTTTGGAGGTAAGGGATTTTCAGCTATATTTTCCTAAAACATTAGTTTTATCTTTTCTGTTTATTCCCTTTGGAACTTTCATGCCCTCCTAGAAAGTAGGCATGAGATTTAATAACATATTAAAGGGTGAGAGGTTAGGATATTTGGGTGCTCATCAGATTTGATATTGCCATAAGGAAAGGTAACTTCTCTGTACTTTCCTTTCCCTATTGTGTTTGCCTCAGCTGACCGAAAGGGTGTTTATGGCATGTTTGCACAGCACTCGAGAGATTCTGAGCATTGGAATGTGAAGTCACGAATACTGGAATGTATGTACCTAGCTCCTAACAACTTTGATCTTGCCTTTTCATATTAAAGGGTATCATTTTCCTGACTGGGCTTATAAAACAGAGTCGTCCCCAGGCTCCCGGCAGATCCAGCTGTGGCACTTCATTCTGGAGCTGCTGCAGAAGGAAGAGTTCCGCCATGTCATTGCCTGGCAGCAGGGAGAGTATGGGGAGTTTGTCATCAAGGATCCAGACGAGGTGGCCCGCCTCTGGGGCCGCAGGAAGTGCAAACCACAGATGAATTATGACAAGCTGAGCCGGGCCCTCAGGTAATAGAAAGTATCCCCAAATCCATGGTGTCAACAGATTTGAAAGGAGACTAAGCAGTTGATGAATGTTAGGTAAAAAGGGTATCAGGTGACAAGAGACTACACTGTTTTATGTCAGTAGTGTGTAGCTTCCAAGTGGAAGTAGAAGAGCTTTTGAATCTGAGTAGCAGAGGCACTGGAGGAGAAAAGGCCTATCTTTGGTTATATGTAGGAGGGAATTCCAACATGGTTGATATTGGCTTCCAGTGGACAGCAGGTTCTGCTCTGTAGTGGGTAAGAGTGTGTCATAAAACATGGATTGTAACTCATTTATAATCCCAAAGATTAGTTTAGCCTTCCCTATTGGAAATCTATTAGAATTTCTCTTCTTTAGGTTCTTCTGAAGGAAGCTAGAAAAAGAGTGAAGCAAACATAGGACTCACTGAATGGTACTGACCTAGCTATTTAGGAACCGTATCTGTGAGCTCAGTTGTCAATCCATAAATTGCTCCAACATATCCAAGATTGATCTATTAGTTTTCTCAGGTTCTCTTTTCCACTTGTCTGTCTTTATATTTCATAACCTTTAGCCCCTAAAGGACCAGAAGGCAGTTTATAACCTGTACTAATGAATAGATATGAGGCTGACAGTTCTAGGTACATTTAAAAGTGAAACAGGCCAAGTTGAGTGCTGTTTTCCAGATCAGGGTATATCATTGTTTGACCTGCCACCATAAAACAGTTCTCCATTCCTTTGTCTATGGCCTCTGGCCTCTAGACTGACCACATTGGGTCTCCCAAGAGATTTGTCAGCCCCTGCTTGGATAAAGCAGAAAAGAGAAACTACGTAGTGACATAGTGGAGCAGAAAAGAAATGTACTGTAGAATTGAAACTAGAGAGAGAGAAAAGAGGTGGTTGGGGCTAGGATAGGTGTTCAGGTACTTAAAGGGAGATTCTTTGTAAAGCTATAGCCCAGGATCAGAACTTAGTTGAAAATTGAATGAGAAAAGTAAGCTCCTAGGTCTCCCAGCCCTAACCTGAGGGCAAATCTGCAAGAGAATGATGGTGATATTTGCAAGTAATACTTAGAGCAAGAATTGTTGCTCTTAGTCATTACCTAAGTGTATCAACCGTCAGTAGGTAGAAGATAAGTTGACATGCATTCCTGTTTTTACAGATACTATTACAACAAGAGGATCCTTCATAAAACAAAAGGGAAGAGGTTTACTTACAAATTTAACTTCAGCAAGCTGGTGACGCCCAATTACCCGTTCATCAACATTCGGTCAAGTGGTAAGATGCAAAGTTTCTTGGTGAGGAATGAATTTTGAGTTGAAAAAGAATCCTAAAAACCCAAGTCTAAGACTGGCATGTTTAAGAGATTTTTAGAAACACAAATAATGTGACCCTTTGGGTTGCCTCTGCTCTTGCTTAGGTGTTTCTGTTCATCTCATACCCAGAGTGATAGGCTCTGCAGTGTCAAGATAAATGTATTTGGTGTGTTGTTTTGGTTCCCTTTTCTGCATATTATTTGTAATCTCCTAGATAGTATTACACTATCCCCATTAGGAATGATGTTCTGTGGGTTTATGTTGATCTTTATGTTCAGAACCCAGAGTTTTAACACCCTACCCAGTGGCTTTTTCATAGACAAGAACCTGTTTCTAAAAACTTCCGATTTTCTATGAAACTACCAAACTCTCTCTTATCAAGTGAATATCATCAAAACCACAGCATCCTTGATCACAGAAGAGAGGTTCATATGTTTGCAGTGAAAAGCAGTGTCTTTGATCTGTATCAACAGTTCCTCAGAGAACAAGACTCTAGAGCCTTCTCTCTTATGTGCAGCAAGGTTTCCCCTCTGGGATCTCTGGTGACAGCTTTTCATCAGAGCTCTTCACTCAAAGCAGAAGGCAGTCTCTTATAAGAGTGTGTTTGTTGATGCAAATCATACTCCTGCCCAAGAAAATAGATTGTATTAATCATTTTCTGACCAGCCATCAACACTGTCCTTGTGGCATTGTATGTGAAGGCAAAAAAATATAATTGTGATTTTGCAGTATTACAGCTTCTAATAGAAAAGTTGGAAATAGGCTGAAAAATTAGAACGGGGGTGTGGCTGAGAGAATATAATGCTGAGATCCATTGCAGATACCTATTTGCTACACACAACAAGTTAGGGCAGTTTTAGCTTGATGCTGCTATCATTACATTTCCATCTCTCATTCTGTAGCCACTCCCTCCTGTCTCTGGGGCATACATTTAAAAAAAAAAGTGGTATTGGAATGCATCTCTAATTACAGCCTGTTTTCTTTCCTTGTGCCTGAGGGAGAGGTGTTAGGAAATCAAACCTGTTCTAGCCACTGGAATCCCATTTCCTCTATTTTTCACTCTTGCTCCTTCCTTGTACACCTAGAGAAATTAGGACTCTAGATGGCTATACCAGCAATTTTGAAGATTGTGTTGGTGTTCATACCCCTCCATACCACTCTTAAGAAGCTTCGTTGATGGTTCTTCTGTCTTGCACCCATTCCTGTCTGTTGAAAACCCAAAAGACCAGCCATTGGACAGCCTGGAATGGGGCATCCATCAGCCCCTGGGAATAATGTTTTTCCCAGAGACAAGGAAATCGGGACTCTGACTCTGTGAAGACTGGTATAGAGACCTAACAGTAGTGGCCTGGCACAACCCATTCTGCCTAAGAGCAATGGAACCAACATTGACCTTCAGCTAAGCTCAAGACCCAATCAGAAGTTACAGGGAAAGCAGAGTAGTGTGTATTTCCTTTGGGCACATTGCTTGGTTGCTTACTCCTCGACACAGATAACTCCAAAGAAATAGTCATCTGTTCAGAGAACTTTTACCTAGATAGAACAAATGTTGTTTCAGGTTCTTTTTATGACAAAGGAAATATAACATTTTTTAACATCTACTTAACAAAGGTACTTTTGCTTAGTGTTTTGTGAATTATTTCATTTAACACTCCTAGCCAGGTACAGTATATGTCTCAGTATCATTTTACAAATGATAAAATTAAGGGTGACAGCAAAATCAAAGATTGATCAGGATGGACTGAATACAGTTACCTGTTGAACAGTTTTTCAGGAAGCAATTCCTGAGATTAAGGTACTGAAATCTTGCTGTAATTTACTAGATCAGCCATTCTTCCTTAGATTAGGATTCATTCATTATTAGTCAATAGATGATGTGTTAAGCCCTAAACACACACACACACACACACACACACACACTTTACAGGAACATTCTTTCTCAAGATATTTAAAATTTAACAGGAGAGCGAAGATACCGTATTTCCCCATGTATAAGATGCACCTTAATTATGGGGCCCGAAATTTGGAGGGGGAGAGAATTACATAAAGTTATTAAACTCACGTTTTATTTATCATAAAATTCATACATCTCATTGTCAAAACTCCCATCCATTAGCTTGTCCTCATCTGTTTCTGATGACGAATCACTGTCTTCGTATATTGCTTAGTCCTCAGTACCATCTGTGGCATTTGAAATGCCACACTTCTACAACCACTGTATAAGACGCACCCAGTTTTTAGACCCCAGATTTTTGGGGGAGGTGCGTCTTATACATGGGGAAATAACGGTATATGAGGTTTGATACAATTCAGATTGCAGAGTGTGATAACACTCTAAGAAGTAGGGCTATATGGATTTAAATCTTGGAGGCCAGGGAAATCATGTGTAGATAGTAGATTGATAACAGTTGGGCTGTTTGATCTGTGTGTTTTTTAAAATGAGGCAGTACATACTGGTTATAACACACTCAAATAACAGAATATTTTAGAGTAAAAGTAAAATGAATGCTCTTCCTTCTCCACAATGCTACTCACTGTTTGCAGTTTAAAGAACTTAACATTTGAATAGTGTTGAAAATACTTCTATATATTGTATCTCATTCTTATCATTAAAAGCATCCTATAAAATACTGTATTAAATATATTTTAAATGTTTACTTGTACTTCCATAATAAACAAAAGAAAGATATAGAAGATAGTAGTGCAAGTGATAACCTGTCAGAGTGTGGGTGTGGGACATACCACTTCAAGGATGAACTTGAAAAGCTCATGCTATGCCTTCCCACCCCTACCCAAAGTTGTTTATATAAAGCCTTTGTTTTGAAAAACTTTAAACCTAAGGAAAAATTGGAAATAAAACATTGTTGCTACACTTTATCCCTTTCTATTTATATATGCTTTTTAAAATCTTTTGAGATTAAGTTGCAAACATTATGATACTTCACCCCTGTGTACTTTAGCACATATCTTCCAGGTACAAGAATATTTACCTCCACATTACACACCCAGGAAGTTTAGCATTACTCTAATACTGTTATCTAATATGTGTACTATATTCAGATGATACATGCTGCCTGACCTGTGGTGGCTCAGTGGATAAAACGTCAACCTGGAATGCTGAGGTTGCCAGTTTGAAACCCTGGGCTTGCCTGGTCAAGGCACATACAAGAAGCAACTACTACAAATTGATGCTTCCCGCTCCTTCTGCCCCTTTCTCTCTCTTTGTCCTCTTTATAAAGTCAATAAATCTAAAACAAAATACAAGTAAATGATACATGCCTTTTAAAGTTTTTATTTTTGAACCATGATTATTTCTAATAAATTACTTACTGAGAGGGATACCTAACCATACTGTATCTTATGCACTTTTTTGTTTTTTCTCCTTATATCACTGTACTTTCACTTATTTGGATTTTTCTAATTTTTTTCTTTGCCCTGTTTTTCTTTGCCCTTATCTCTGCCTCAGAGTATAAAGAGCCCTCCTCACATCATTAGTGTTAGAATTTTTTCCAGGAGCCCACCCTGAGGTCTCAGCCAGCACACCTTTCTTATGCTCTATTTATTAGAAGGGCCTTTGGGGAGTTAATAAGTTATGAGCCTTTCAGGTTGAAGCGTTTAACATGGTATTGGTACCTTAGAGCTTCAGATTTTATCAGATTTGGGAAAGGTCCTGGATTTCACCCAATCTTCTCAATGCTTGAAAAGCATTTAAAGCAGGGTGGGAATAGAGATCATTATGTAAAACTTGTTAGAGAAATATAGATTTGGAGAGATTGAAAAAAATTTAAATTTTTGTAAAGTAGTGATTATATATCAGAAATTATAAAAGTTATACCATAAGAACTTAATACATATATGACCTTTTTTGTGTGTGTGTGTGTGACAGAGAGAGGGACAAATAGGGGCGGGCAGACAGGAAGGGAGAGAGGTGAAAAGCATCAATTCTTCGTTGTGGCACCTTAGTTGTTCATTGATTGCTTTCTCATATGAACCTTGACTGGGGGCTAAAGCAGAGTGAGTGACCCCTTGCTCAAGCCAGCGACCTTGGGATTTTGAACCTGGGTCCTCTGCTTCCCTGTCCAGTGCTCTATCCACTGCCCCTCTGCCTGGTCAGTCTGTGTGACCCTTTTTTTAAGAATCTGTTTTTATTCTTAAAATATGCTTTGTTCATGTTCATCTGTGTTTGGTACAGGATCTTTGTTCTTTTAATTTATTGCTTTACAAGCATGTCATTTATTTTGTTTGTGGGTTTGGTGTTTTATTTTGTTTTGTTGTTGCTGATTGCTTTACAGACATGGCCAGAATTACAAAAATAAGAAAAGACTGTTTGCAAAGTTGAAAATTAAAACAGGTGAAATATACACAGTATTTAGAGTTGCAGAGGAGAAGGCTCTTGTATCCGTTCATTCATTCAGCTAATAGTTATTGAACACCTACTCATTGTTAAGCCCTAACCAGCTGGAAATCTAGTTATGAATAATCAAAGGGAGGTCCCTGCCTTCATGAAATTTACATTTTAGAATACAGATAAACAAGTAAGTCATATTTCAGATAGTAAAGAATACTGTGAAGACAAAAGTGAGTAAGAGGCTACAGAAAGATGACAACTAAATTGAGGAAGCTGAGCAGTAGTTACTGGGAAGACAGGGAGCTAAGAGATTCAGTCCAGCTGGAGTGTTTCCTGTAGGTTTTAAACATCTTGTACTTATTTAGCATGTAAGTAAAAGTGCTGATAATGAATGACCGACCTCTGAAGTAGCCGTTTCTTTTTCACTATCACAGGTGTGGTTCCCCAGAGTGCACCACCAGTGCCAACAGCCTCTTCTCGGTTCCATTTCCCACCTCTGGACACTCATTCTCCAACTGGTGATGTGCAACCAGGGCGGTTCTCCGCTAGCTCTCTCACGACTGCTGGCCAGGAGTTGAGTAATGGCACTGATAGAAAGGTGGAACTTTCAGAGATGGATGAAGGCTCAGCCACTGACTGGCGCCGGGGCATGGATCTCATGTCCTCTCGGAATGCTGTTAGTGGAGGAGGGATTGGCCTTCAGAAACGCAAGCCTGACATCATGCTTCCTCTGTTCACTAGGCCAGGGATTTACCCTGACCCCCACAGTCCCTTCGCTGTCTCTCCAGTCCCTGGCCGAGCAGGTGTCCTTAATGTCCCCATTTCACCAGCCCTCTCCCTGACTCCCACTATCTTCTCCTATAGCCCATCTCCAGGCCTGAGCCCTTTCACCAGCAGCAGTTGCTTTTCCTTCAACCCTGAGGAAATGAAACACTACCTTCATTCTCAAGCCTGTTCTGTGTTCAACTATCATCTGAGTCCCCGAACATTTCCCCGTTACCCAGGGCTCATGGTTCCACCACCGCAGTGCCAAATGCATCCAGAGGAGTCAAGCCAGTTTTCTATCAAGCTGCAGCCCCCACCAGTTGGGCGGAAGAACCGGGAGAGGGTAGAAAGCAGCGAGGAGTCAGCACCTGTCATCACTCCTACCGTGGCTCCTGTCCCCCCAAGAATTAAGGTAGAGCCAGCCTCTGATAAGGATCCTGAGAGTCTCAGGCAGTCAACCCGAGAGAAGGAGGAGAACTCTCAAGAAGAGGGTACTGTGCCAAGCAGGACCATAGAAGAGGAAAAAGGCTTCTTTGCCCGCCCAGTAGCACCACCTGTCTGGCCCTCTGTACCTGTTAGCACCCCAAGTGAAGAACCCATAGAGGTAACTGAAGACAGTGAAAACAGGCCTGGGAAAGAGCCCAGTGCACCTGAGAAGAAAGAAGATGCCCTGATGCCCCCCAAGCTTCGATTGAAGCGGCGCTGGAATGACGACCCAGAAGCCCGAGAGCTGCGTAAGGATGGCAAGTTCCTCTGGAACGGGTCAGGACCGCGGGGCTTGGCAACGGCAGCTGCTGACGCGTAGAACTGGAAGTGGATTGGGAGCTGTTTATACTATAATCATATACATGTATTTATGTAGCAAGATTTAAGGGTGGGGGGAGGGGGGAGGGAATTAGACTGGTTTGATCATTCTGGGGGCATAGACTTGTATTTTTATGTTTTGGGGATGGGATGGGGCATCTTCTGTTGTAAATTAGATGGGATATGAACACCCTTTTTTTCTGGTGAGTTGGACATGGGGAGGGTATTGAACTGAGAAAAAAGAGCCTCTAGTTCCTGTTGAGGCTGGTACTTTCTGAAAAACTCCCAAAGGGCCAAGATAGTATTTGGTCCCATGATTGTTCAGGTTCCAGACTTCTTTCTTTTCTACTGTATTTATATATGGAAAGCCATTAATGAGTTTATTTTGCTCTGAGAGTTACATATAAACGGGGAAAGGGCACGGTTAGGAGGTTGAGCAGTGAGAGACCATTAATACTCAGTATTTGCCTGAGATGTTTCTTTATACTTATTTCAGAGAGAAAATAAGATAATCTCAATTTTACTGGGGTGGGGGTTTGGGTATTCAGATGTTGCTCTTTTTCTTTTTCCCTTTGTTGTTTGGCAATTTTTAAAAATCTTTTCTGTTTTCATGCTTTCATTTTTCTTTCAAAAGGAAAGGAGAGCATGGTTCTGTCACTTGTGCATCATCCACAGCTGCGGGGCAAGCGTAGTTATGACCCCACTGCTCATCAGCTGCCTGCGTGGCCTGGGGCATCTGGTGATGGGCGGCTATTTTTTCTTTAACTCTAAAACATGTTTTCAGGAATTATGAAACATACTGCCAGTTAGAGTGGGGCTGGGAGGCAGAGGCACTGAACCTGGCTGCGTGGGAGAGACAGGAAGCCCTGCTGTGAATTTTTTGGACTTTTCACCTACTTCATCTGTTAAGAAGCCATGAGGAGTTGTAAACTCTTGTTCAGGGAGAAAAGAAGAGGGCAGAAGGAAGTAACCTAATGCCTTTAAAAACAAAAACACAAATGACCTTTATTTTCCCTTTTCCATCGTGAGTGTAGGGAGCCAAACTAGAGTGTGACTGTAACAAGTTCATTGAGAAGCATGACAGTGGTGAAGATGTATTTTTGTTATGTCTGGTTCTTTTATTTTTTTTTTTTTAAGTCAAGCCTTAACAATGAACATACTTTAACATGATACGGGTCTGGTCTGTCAAACCTATAAAAGGGCATGAACAGCTTTTCAGATAATCCAGGAATTTTGAAGCATGGTTAAATTTTGAGCTACTATTTAGTCATGATGTTATTGGGATGGATAGCAAAAAGGCAGGATTGTGGGAATTAAGAACAGAGGATACCTAGAAATGCAGTAGCTGTGAGTACAAGTGGATATTTGTTGAACCTGAAGGAATAGATAGGAGATAACAGAAGGCAGCCAGATGCCAAAAGGCCTGGTATGAATGAAAGTTGGTGCCTATCCCATTGTGGCATTGCCTTTTTTGCCATACCCATTTATGATCAATTGACTATCCTACATGAGACTCGAGTTTACAGAGGGTGAAGAATTGTTTTTTCATGGGAAATTCCCTTCCATCAAGTTTGAAGGAATGGGAAAGTATTGATCTATGAGAGAAATGGAACCTGGACTATGGGCAGAGAGAAGCCACAGCCAACTGTGTGCACATGTAACTATGTAGTGTGTGGAAATACCTAACTGTGGCTCAGCTCCACCTGGCATCAGGGCAGCAAGGAGAGAAGTAACTCCATATCTGATAGGGGCTAGGATGTGGGCACAGGGACACTGTCTAGGAATGGAGAAATTCCTGACTCCACCTCAGCTTAAGGGAACTCTCTAGACTAAGAAGCATCAGAGGGTTGTCTTTTAATGTTGGTGGGGGGGGGGGGCGTCCTTTGTAAACTGGAGAGCATGTATGAGAGGGTCTCAGGAAAGGTTAGAGCAAGTGAGTTATTAGATGGCTTGGAATGACTTGAGTCCATCATGCCGTTTTGTTTTTTGTTTTGGCTTATTCAAATTCCATGAGTGACTTGTCTTTCCCTGGGAAAGGGACTGACAGAGCAGTCCCTGAAGACTCAGGCTTTGGTCAGGCTGCCTTTGGTTGGTTTTGTTTTTGTCAGTTTCTTTCTCTGCACCTCGACTTACCTCGAATCAGAAAGCAAGCCCGGGCATGTGGAGGAGGGAATCTCTTGTCATTGCCCGATCTAACCAGGGAGGCTGGCTGGCCACCCTCTTTGTCCACTAGAGGGGAGGCCAGCAGGTGTCGGTGTTAACTCAGGAATAGAAACATGAGGCCTTTAAAATAAGAGGAAGAGAAATCCATGATGTATACCTGTAATCCCCTAAAACCCAAGTGCCAGAATTAATTCCTAGATGCTGCTTCTGTTTGAAAAATAAGTCACTGCTTTTACTCTTGAAAAAAATACTCAAAAAAGTCCAACTCCATGAAAATGTTTTCTGGCTTTGAAGAATTGTTTGGTGTTTAACTGTTTCCTTTGATTGCCATTCCACTAGTAAATTGTTGGTCAGTTTGCACAGCACACTGGGGTTGGGATGGAGGGAAGGGTCCTTATACAGAACCAAACTCGGGCTTGCTCAGGAAGTAGACCGGGGAATATGGAGGTAGGCCGTTCCTGGCGTGAAGGGGTGGGAGGTAGTTCTTTCCCCAGCCTGCTCCGGGCAGCACCTGTAACCAGCCTAGCATAAAGCCAATCTTTTTTCTCTTTTGTGAGCACCCTATCACTGTCCAACAGCAGGTAGAAAAAGGGGGACAAAACCAGACCTATTTTCTCTCCCCCAGGTTTTCCAAGTTTTGCTGTGCCAAATGCTTAAAAATTTGCAAATATAAATCTTGAAATTTTATTAAGAACTTGTTCATGCAAACAGTTTTATGTTTCAACTATTGAAAATAAAGTAGTAGAGGTCAATGTTAAGGGCATCCAGCCTTGCTGAGCTTTTTTGTTGTTTTCCTCTCAGAGAATGGCTATGAGTGAATACAAACAATTCACCAGTCCCTTCACCTCAGTTTTCAAGCTGCACTGCATTAAACCCAACTCACTAACTAATACAGGAAATTACTACACCCTAGTCCTCCATGGGCCAAGAAACTTTCAGAAGCATTAAAAATATAGTTGAAGTTTTTTACTTCTCACCAGGCGGATAGAGTGAGTTGGCTATTTGTCCCTTTTTTTTATTATTTATTCCATAATTATGTTTGTGTTTTTTGTTTTATAATAGTAACAGAATTTTAATTTTGTTAAAAGAACTTTGATCCAGTCTTTCAAGAACTGTTCCATTTTTATTGTTGGGGAAAAAAATGTTACCGTTTAATTTGTTTTGAAATATTTAGGCATTCTTTGACTTATAAAATTGTGATGCAGGGATTTGTGAGTGAGATACTCACATGTGAAAGATTACTTCACTAGTTAGCGTAAGCAAAATAAAGTGTGTATATGTACATAAAATGTAAGTAATCTTAACTCCATTGTGCAGTGCCTTTTAGATGTCCCGCTTTCTATAAAGTCTTCAAATTTTTGCATATATATTATATATATGATGTAATGTTATAGAAATATATGTATAATATACATATTTTTTCCAGGGGTATCTGATAGCTCTGTATTTTGTTATGGAAGTTGGAAGAAAAAAAGTATTTTACCTCAGAAATTAAAGTTAAATAAAAAGAATACTTTTAAGTAATGTTTGTAGAGTGTTGGTTTTGTCGTTGATACACTGAGCCGTGGTGGTTATGCCAGAGATTTTGCCGAGTCTGCTAGCTCACCCACCCCATCCTTGTTTTTCCAGTTGTATTGGTACCAGCATAGTGAGGAGGTAGGTCTCCTAACAGTTTTGAAGTGTCAGTGTCCTTGAGTCATTGGCTACTGCTAGATAAAGGACAACTGAAGCCTGAGACACAAGTTAGTAGGGAAATTTCTCAAGATTGTTTGAGGATTCATTAAGTGTAGATGCAACAGGCCATGCTTTGTAAAATGTCCAGAATAGGCAAATTCATAGAGAGAGACGTAGATAGTGGTTGCCGTGGAGAGTGACTGGTAATGAGTCACATTTTTGTTCGGGAGGTGATGAAAATGTTCTGGAATTAATAGTGATAGTTGTACAAGTTGAATAAAATAAAACCCACTGAATTACAATTTTTTTTTTCTTGAGCAAGAGAGAGGGACAAATAGGAAGGTAGAGAGATGAGAAGCATCAATTCTTTGTTGTGGCACCTTAGTTGTTCATTGATTGCTTTCTCATGTGTCTTGACCAGGGGGCTCCAGCTGAGCCAGTGACCCCTTGCTCAAGCCAGCAACCATGAGGTCATGTCTCTGATCCCATGCTCAAGCTGGTGACCCAACGCTCAAGCCAGTGAGCTGGGGTTCGAACCTAGATCCTCAGTGACCCAGAATGATGCTCTATCCACTGTGCTACCGCCTGGCCAGGCTACAATCACTCTTAAAAGGATGAATTTTATGTGAATAATATCAGTAAAGTTAGTTTTGTTGGTTGGTTTCAGGTACGTGGCAAGCCAATGTTAGGAAAACTTAATATATCCCAGCAGAAGAAAGGAATCCAGTATAGGAGATCTTGGAGTATTGAATATCACAATACACACCCTAAGGAAAATGGTGCCAGACCGGTAATCTCTTCACCCTTGAGATAAAGTGGTCTAAAGATCCCAACATTTGTAGGATCACAGGCAGGTGTTAAATTTGACTTCCATGAAAAAGAGTCCTGTGAGGAGGGGAAGGCGGAACAGGCAAACTAGGAAGAATTACGGAGAATCTGAGGAGATGCCAAAAAATTTACATTTTATTCTGCTACTGATGCCATCCCCAATATTTTGCAAAAGTGTTTGTGCTAAGCCAATGAGCATGAAGGTCATCGCCCTGAGAAACTAGCCATTTTATATCTGCTCAAGAAGGCTATTCAACGCATTTAGATGGTAAAAAGTGAAGTGACAGTGGCTGACAGATTGATTTCCTGAAGCAAGCCAAGCAAAGCTGGGAATGGATTTGGATGCAGAACCTGCTGGGAAAGCTTCCTGCTTCTTTCCCCTCTTCCTGCTGCTGAAGGCAAAGAGAGACCTGTTGGAAGTGAGATTGGATATAGTTTTGAGATCAGGATCCCAGGTATCTGGTTCTGCCACCCTCTTGACCAATTCAATGCATAGAATTAGATGGCTATTATTCTAATTCTGAGCATTCTGGAAGTGAGTGACTGTAAGCAGAGAGGGGGAAAGTACAGAAGCAGATAGGGTCTGGGGGTGAGAACACTGAGGGGAGAGAGGGTGATGGGAAAGGCTTAGTCTCAGAAGCTGTCAAGATAGGTGAGTAGGGGCCTGGCCTGAGTGGCACAGTGGATAAAGTGTCAACCTGGAAATGCTGAGGTTGCCGGTTGGAAACCCTGGCCTTGCCTGGTCAAGGCACATGTGGGAGTTGATGCTTCCTGCTCTTCCCCCTTCTCTCTCTCTCTCTCTTCCCTCTCTAAAATGAATAAAGTCTTTTAAAGAATAAATTTTTTTAAAAAGATGAGTAGAGAATAAAGCTTTAAGTGGTTCTCCATTATCGCCCTGTTTATAGTCCTTAGTTTAGCTTAGAAGGCCCTTCATCATCTGTCCCCTGCTTACCCTTCCAGCCTCATCCTTAATGACACACATGCATGTGTACACACTCTCCCACCCCACACAAGGCTGAAGTGCTGCAGCCCCAACAGCCAGTGCACAGAGATCAGTTGCCATGTGCCCGGCATGGTTAAGGGCTTCTCCTATTTTAACTCATTTAATCCTCATAAGGGGAACACTGAGTCACAGAGACGTTAACTGGTATGGCCAGGGTTCTAGCCCCAGTACCTGTGCCTCAACCACTCTGCCATAAAGCCTCTCAACCCTGCTGAACTGCTGATCTGGTCTGACTTGCTGCCTGGAACACCCTTTTTTCCTCCATTCACGTGGCCAGTTACATCTTATCTTTCAGAATTCCACTGAGGTCTACACCTGTAGGGGCCATTCCTGGGCACTCCTCTGTGTTGTGCCACAGCCAGTGTTGACCTCTGCACCACCACCCTTCCATACTGTTGTCAGTACACTGCTGGTCCAGCTCTGTCACAGGTTGGTCAAGCAGTCAAAGGCTGGCATGAGGGTCAGCTCACCTTTCTTCAGTGCCCAGCACATTGCCTAGAGCCTAAAGATGCTTGATAAAAGTTTTTTGGACAGATAGATGATAAAAAAAAAAAAATATGCACAAAGGAGATTTGATGGTTGAGATAGATGATGCAGGTTTGAAATAAGAGGACAGAGGAAGACCTGCTGTCTCAGACATCTGCCCAGTTCACCACACCAACCCTTGTCATGGCTTCTGCTCCCCTCCGCTCACAGCTGGGTGTGTTAACTCCCTGAGTAAGGGAGATAAACTGGAACTGGCTCTAATCCCATAGTCCCACCCCTGCCATTCTTCTGGCCATTACTTGGGCAGATTACAGAAACTTTCTATGCCTGAATTCCTCAATTGTATAGGATTGTCTTTTGGATTAAATGATGCATTTTAAGCATTTAATACTCAAATCCATTTTTTTTAATAAGTGACCAAGATGTTTTTGTGAGGCCTCTCTCTACCTTCATGGCTCCTGTCCTCTGTGGGTCTCTGTGCCTGCACATCACTCTTTCACTGACCCTACTCCTTCTATGATCCGTTTTACAAGTGAGAAAAATAAGGCCCATAGTGATTTAAATTGGTCTCCACACTCTGAATCCCATATTTTCACTATTTACTACTATGAATTTCTAAAGCAAAGGTAAAGACACTGTCTCTTAGCCTCTAAGATCAGACATGCAGAATTGGAGGTATTGTGGGGGACCCCAAATTGAGGGCAGGAGGGGAAGCCAGCACCTGTGGTCACACAGGCTCCAGGAACTGAGCTATGGGACTGACCAAGGAGGTGTAAAGATGAAAGATCAACCTTCCAAGAATGCAGCTGAGCCCAACCCTGACTGACAGGACCCAGTGGAAGTAGCTCCAGGATCTGGGGATCCAATCAAGGCAGACAATGGGGAGAGTGCAGCCCGACAATGGGAACTGAAGGTCTGAAGCCAAGAGGCAGCAAGCTTTTGCCCCAGAGTTACTGCCTCTTCCCATTGTCAGGTGCTGGCTCCACCCCAACTCCAGCCCAAAGACTGGTCTAGAAGAACCTTACAACCTTGACTCCAGAGAGCTAAGGTCCAGCAAGGGACCTCTTACCTAGAGTCCTGCAGGGACCACACCAGGGAAGGGAGGAAAGGAGGGAGGAGAATGGAAGGACCATTGTCTCCAGAAGGTAGAGGTCAGTTCTGAAACCAAGATCCTAGCTCCAGAGGCAGGGCATTTTGTTTCAGTGTCATTGAAACTTCCTCCATTTTTCCTCCAGGTACCTAAAAGAGAAACAGGTGAGAGGGTGAGAAACCAGCCATAATATGGTGGGGAAGGGTTGTTTTATTTATTTTAATTTTTATTTACTGATCTGAGAGAGAGTGAAACATTGATTTGTTGTTCCACTTTTTCACTGGTTGGTTCTTGTATGTGCCCTGACCAGGGATTGAACCTACAACCTTGGCCTATCAGGCCAATGCTCTAACCAACTGAGCTACCCAACCAGGGCCATAATGTGGTGTTTTGAGCTATGTCTTCTTTGCACGACTTTTGCTCTTTGGGTATTAGAACTAAGTAGAAGGAAAGGAGAAGAGAAACTGAGGTTTGTGGTTTTAGGCTATCTGCAGAATATCAAAGGTAAAGCAAGTTTATTTTTATTCTCACACGCCTGGCCAAGCTGGAAAAAATCTTTATCTGCACTTGTTGAAATTTTGCTCTTCTGCTGACCAACTCCTCCTACCTCCAGGTTGAAAATAACAACTAACACTTGTACATTATGTCACTTAATCTGAGTTAACTTTTTTGATCCACAAAATAGCACTCTGCAGAACATACCATTATCCTCATTTTGCAGATGAATAAAACAAAGGTCAGTGAAGTTAAGTGAATTGCCCAAGGTCAACACAGCTAGTGCGTAACACAATCAGGCTCACCCAGAGTTTCTGACTCCAAAGTCCAACTTTTTTCTCCAACACCTCCCTGTCTCTCAGAGGTGACATAAAGATGGCAGAAGGAAGAGGGTGGGAGATTGGGTTGCTTTAAAGAGGCCCCTGATTTCTCTAAGGGAACCTTATGGAATCATTGCCGGTGTGAGCTCCCCTGATGGACCTCCAGGCCAGAGAGAGAGAGGTACACATACATACTTTCATTCACTCCTAAAACAAACATGGCAGGCCGCGTGCTGGAAGACACAGCAGGTTCCTGCTCTCTAGAGACTCACAGTTTGGGTAGGAAAACAAGCCAATTTAACGAACTGAAATACAAGGCAGACCGTGGCAAGGTGATGACAGTCATTCATTTATTCAGCTAACATTTCCTGAGTGCCTATTGGATGCCAGGTTCTGTCCTGGGCATTCACAGACAAATAAAGACATTCCTTATCTGCCAGGATCTTCCAGTCCAGCAATGATGGCAGATGAGTAATCAGGAGGCTCTGACTCCTGCTCCAATGCTCTTCCCACAATGCTACAGCCTTTCTCTTCATTCTCCAGCAACCCGTGACTTTCCTGGTTGTCAGAGTCTTTAATACTGATTTGGGCAGGGGCAGGCAGGCATTCAGGTGTTCCCACACATTGAAGGAGTTCTCACCACCACACTCCTTCTAAAAATAAACCAGAGCTCCAAGGACCTCTTTTAAACACAGGCAGCCCCCCGATGGCCTAGTGCCCTTCACGGTCAGCACTCACAGTGTCACCGTTGGATCAGCCAGAACCAGGGTCCTCCTCCAGCTCCCTGCCCCCAGAGTCCAGCTCAGCCTCCACCTAGCATGTAAAGAGTGGTATCTAAATGGAATAGTTAGGTTGTACTACCAAGAACAATGAAACAAAAGGCACAGCTCCCTTTCCACTCAGGTCAGGGAAAAGACTTCGTATCTGCAAAACCTAGTTCTTGTCTTTAGAAAGTGCCTATCTGATAGGGGAGAGAGGTGGAACCACCTCCCCATACCTGTCCCCGGGGTACAGCTCCGGGCAGCTGGCTACCCAGCTGGCTTGGGCTGTGGACCCCAGTGAGTGGGAAGGGGGCAGGGGTGGAGGAAAATGGAGAAAGATGGGGAGACATCAACTTAGAAGGGCTGTTGAGAGAGGGGGATCAGTTTGAAAAGGAAAGGGAGATAAAGTGGAAAGGAAGTCTTAGATGGAGGTGGCAGCCTTTGAGGAACCCGAGTTCAAGGCTGGGATGGAAGGCAGACTTAGAGACGATCTCCAGGGTTGGGGGAGTGGGGGGGACTCAGGTGGGTGAGGGGGGCTGCAGCAGGGGTAGTTAGGGGAGCAAGAGTGAGAATACAGAGCTACCCCCAGCCTCCTGCCCAGGATACTGATCTGCTAGATTATTCCATTTCACCCATATTGATCAGGTAATTTCTTTATCTCAGCTCTCATTTGATCTCTGCCTTCTCCTGGCTTCCCCTTCTCTCTACCTCTTGTATTTTCCTACCAGCCTGACTGACATAGGGCTCCTTAACACAGAAGATGATAGATAAATATAGATATAGCTATAGATGATATAGATATAGATAGATATAGCTATAGATGTAGATAGATATAGATATTAAAGATACAGATAAAGATTAGATACAAATACAGATATAGATACAAATATAGATATATAGATGATATAGATAGATATAGATATAAATGTATGTATGTGTGGTAGGCAGTGAGACAGGTATGATCACAGCAGGTTCTAAGGACCAGGCATGGAGGGCTACCCGGGCAGAGCCTCAGGTGCCTAGCAATGGGCAAAACTGGGCTCCAGGGTAACCTTTCTTCACCTGGCATATTGTTGGTCATGTGGGTTAGACCCTGTTAGCACGGGAGTGAATTGGGAGGGTGGAGAATAGTCCTTAAGCATTAAGCCCTAGAGATAATATCTAGGCCTCAGTTGTGTTTCAGCTCCAGGCCCAGAAAAGCAGCAAAACACACAGGAGAGGCGGGCACCCTCCTGATTCTGACTCTCAGAGGCACCAGCAAATGCCAGGAGTAGCCCAGAGCGCAAAGATTCTTAGCATTGGAACTCTATTTTCAAAACTTCTACTGAGAAGCCAGTTTATAAAACAGATAAAAGACTGTATGACCCCCAAAGACAGTTTAATCTTCATAGGTTTTGGTGTAACTCCTTCAAACACCTTTAAGGTGTTGAAGGGTCAATGTCAGGGCAATTTGAAAAGCGCGGCATTGAGACAAAGCAGTAGGGGACAGCTTTTGGCAGAGACTCTGCAGGAGTGTGATTTGCTGGGCAAGGCTCACCTGTGAGGCCCAGTGCAGAAGTTCCCTGGAGAAGACAGGAGTAAGGAGGGAGGGATGGGGCTGAGAGAAGGGACAGCCAGAGAGCTAAAGGGGCCCCTTTCTCACCCACCCGCTGACAGGAGGACAGCTAACGCACTCAGGAGTAGGGGCAAAGCAATGGATTTCATCCAAAAAAGTCTCTTAAGAGAAGACTCCTATGTGCCAGGCACTGAGATAGGAGCTATAGATTCCATGGTGAATATAATAGATGAGGCTCCAATCCTCCCTTGGACTTCTAGGACATCATAATAAACTAGCTCTCCCTCCCAGACTCCTGACCCTCTACCCTACCAATGCCCATCATCTAGGGCTATCCAGGCCCCTTCCCTGTTCCCTCTGAGGGAGGGAGCCCACCTGGCAGAGAGGGAAGGATTCAAAGCAGGGCGTCCGCACACACGCCACACGGGATAGAGTGTGCAGTGGGTGCGTGCAAGAGGGTGGGAGCCTCCACAGACGGCTGCCTGCTGGCCAGCAGCATGGAGGTCTGCCAGTGTTCCCCTCACAGCTTAATGTGACACTACAGCCGAGTTTATCCATGCAGCGCAGAGGACAACCCCTCCTGCTTTCCTCCTATCCTAGTTTCTGGAGTCGCTCCTCTGTGCCCTGGGGAAGTTTCTCCTTTAGCCTAACCAGCATTCCTCCTCCTGCTCCCACAGCCTTTTTTTTTCTAGCTCCTCTTCCATTCAAATTCCTCAATCTTTCCAGCTTTTCCTCAGACCCTCCCCACCCCAGCTTTCTCCTATCCTAATTCCCAGACACCTGCTCTGCTATTCATTTTGGCCTCCTTGTATGAAAGCCTGGAAGAAGTATGACCAACGGTCCTGGTTTGTTTGGGACTGTCCCAGTTTCAGTACTGACAGTCTCACTCCGGGGAAACCGCTCAGTCCCAGGAATGACTGGCATCCTATCTGGAAGGTAGGTCCTTGCCTAAGGTCTAGCTCAAGGGTCCAGATTGGGGCGTGGTTTGGATGCAAAAATACTAAGAGGCCAGCAGCATTTTCCCACATGTACAGGAGACAAAGACAGGCACGACCACAACCCCAACGCCACAGGCAGATATAAATACAGTACTACAGACTACAGTCTCCAAAACAGAGCCCAGCCCACATACCCAGAAGCAGACACCCACAGGAACACAGATGCACACACTCAGGCTCACACACTCACGTTCCCAGAAGTAGCTGTGCTTGGACACAGAGAGACACACACAGAACACGAACAACACATGCTGGAAACACAAACACCTCCTCACAGACACACGGTCGCAGAGACAGACTTTATAGAGACATACAGGACACACATCTGCTAACAGAGACAGACAGACACACATTCTGACACCCACACAGACCCAGGCACACAAAGGGGCCTTCACCTGCAGCCGCAGAATAAGCTGATCAACAAAATCCAGAGCTTTTCTCTGTTCTGCCTTGGAAATACCCAGAGGGCTTGGGAGGTGATCCCAGCTCGCCCTCACCTGAGTGGAGACGATGGCCTGCCCAGGAGGAAGGCTTCAGACCACAGGCAGTGGACCCTGGCCTGAGCCTTACTGAGCCAATAGCATTTGCCCCAACCCTGCAAAAGACTCCTTCCAGGCTTTGGGTTCCTACCCAGTCCTAGTGCCAGGGCTGGGGACAATTCTGAGACCAGCGTTTCTAGAGAGGGGGTCAGACGTGGAAAGCCCTTGCCCCCTCTCTTGGGGTTGGCCAGTGGGGGTAGAGAAATGTGAGTGAAAAGGGTTTGTTACTGGGAGTCTGTGGCCTCGATTGATATCGATCCCCACATGTTGCCTTCTGTTGCCACTAATGGGACATGAAGAGCCTCCACGGACAACCACAGCCACTGGCTAAGCAGACACACGCACGCACGCGCGCGCACACACACACACACACACACACACACACCTCATGGAGCCTCCCCTCCCTCTAGCCCTCTTATCTACATGCTGCATTCCAGGGCTGCTTCCCTTGCCTCCTGTTCACCTCCTCCTCCATCTCAAGCCTCTCCTTCCCTCTGCCTCGCCTACTCCTTCCCCTAGTCCTCTCCTCCTCCCTCTTCTCTGTCTCCTTAAAGCTAATTTTCTGTTCCATCTGAAAGCTTACCTGGCACTTCCTTTCCTTTTCCCTTTCTGGCCACGTGGAACCTTATTCCTCTATTCAGAGGTGTCCCTTTTCCCTCTCCTCCTTTCCCCTCTTCTCCCACCTCTGAATCCAGTCTCAGTCAGCACCACTGCCCTCTGTCCCTCTGATGGGGGGCATACTGGACCCCATCCTGTCTTGGGAAGTGGCTGGGGGATTCAAGAGAATAAGCCAGTGGGGATGACCCCTCTTGCACCAACAGCTGGCAAGGAGTGTTTATGAAAGGACATTCTCCTTCTGTCACAATTGGACTGGCCAGACAGACCCTCCTAGAACAAGCCAAGTCCCCTTCCCCTTCAACCCACTGGCTGCTATGACCCCAGACCAGTCCTGGCAGAAGGGAAAGGAGGACAAGGAAAAAGCAACTTCTTGTCCTTTTTCCCCATTCTTCAGGGAAGAGATGGCATCACCTCCGCATCTGCACCCTGCCTGGAAACCCTGGGTCCAGAGAAGTCCTCCCCAGGCTCTGACCCCTCCCTGTGTCTTTGGCCCTGCCCATTTCAACATCAGATGGTTGCAAAAGCACATGAGGCCTAAGAGGACACATTCAGAGTGGTGATGTCTTGATACAAAGTATGATGGGCTCAGAATTTAGCAGACTGTGCTGGTTACTCAGAGATGAAAAAAAAAAAAAGCCACTAACTAGGACAAGAAAATTCTGCTGGAGGCTCAAAGAGAGTGTCCCTTGCTTTGCTGCTGTGAAGGCACTCAACGTGCCTGAGCCCCGGGGGTTAGCAAGGAATCTGAGAGAGGTTTCTTCTGGCCCCCACCTAGCCCTCTTACAGCCCTGAAAGACATCTCTTCCTTCACGTGTGTCTCTAGACAAGGATGGGATCTCCACCCAGCTCACTTGGCCTCAGTATTTATCACTTTATCAGTTTAGGGGCCTGATCAGTACAGATAGTTACTGGATAGGAAGTTGGGAGTTTTGAAGGCAGTTTAAAATGCATTGAAGCTGCATGTTACAAGTTAGGGTATTTGGATTGGCTAGAGTATGAGGACCTGGTTGGGATACCTTTTGGTTTATTCAGTCAGAAATCATTGTTGAACAGCCCCCGTGTCCGAGCTCTGTGCCAGACAGTGGGATGTACACAGAGATGCTCATAAAGAACAACGAAAATGGCTGGATTTGGTCAGAGGACTCCCCCTTCACCAAAGGGCCACTCCAGAAGCCAATATCTGTACCAATGTCAACACCTGACTTTCCCATGTCACTCTCAGCCTCCTCTACAGCGTGAATTGAACAGAGAGGGCAGGGGGAGGAAGCTGCTTTGATGAGGTTTACAGGAATATGAGAGGAAGTGGTAGAGATAGTGTGTGGAACAGCAGAAGAGAAAAGGTAATAACTCTAATTGTCTCAGAAGAAGCTGCTCTAGTTCTCACAAGACATAAAGTTAGCAACATGAGGGACTTTCCTAGGAGCTGGGATGGTGGCAGGAAGTACAAAAGTGGAAGAGCCATGAGCTCCTTCTCCAGAGGCTTTTCAGAGGTACCTTCCTGGGACAGGTATGGAGGCAGGAGGTGGTATGCGGTCCCTGTGGAGGCCAGGCCCAAGCTCTGGGTCCCAGCTCTCCCATCTCAGATTCTGCTCCGACACCTTCATGGAGAGGGGGGAAGCGGTCCTTCCTCCCAGAACCCTCTATAGCCTTGGCACCTTCTTGCTACCAACTCAAATGGTCCTGCCTGAACTCCTTTTCTGTTTGTTTGTTTGTTTGTTTGTTTTTGTTTTTAGAGAAAGAGCAAGAGAGAGAGAGAGAGAGAGAGAAACATCAATTTGCTGTTCCACTTATTTATGCGTTCATTGGTTGATTCTTGTATGTACCCTGACCGGACCAAACTTGCTACCATGATGTATTAGTACAATGATCTAACCAGCCAGGGCATCCTGTATTCTCAAATGGAGGAAATGGAATGGGGAGAAGGTGAGCAAGGGGTAGGAGCAGCTTTCTAGGTGAGCAGATAACAATGACATTTAAGAAAAATACCCAGAGCCTGACCAGGAAGTGGCACAGTGGATAGAGCATCAGACTGGGACATGGAGGACCCAGGTTCGAAACCCCTAGGGTCACCAGCTTGAGCCCAAGGTCGCTGACTTGAGCAAGGGGTAACTCACTCTGTTGTAGCCTCCCGGTCAAAGCACATATGAGAAAGCAATCAATGAACAACTAAGGTGCTGCAATGAAGAATTGATGCTTCTCATCTCTCTCCCTTCCTATCTGTCTGTCCTTGTCTGTCCCTCTCTCTGTTTCTCTCTGTCTCTGTAACAAAAAAAGGAAAATTCCCAGATACTGCATCTTGGTACTGACCTCAGTCTGTGGACATCAAGTTTGCCTCATTCTTGCTAATATTCAACTTCCTGCGACAGTGTTCTGGGCCATCCCGCCTTTTGTAGCCCTTTTCCTACGCCCTCAGTGGGCTCAGAGTCCTGTTCTCTTGCCTCCCCCCAATCAGGACCTTCTCTTTGTAACCCACAGCTCCTTTCTCCTCCATCACTCAGCCTCTCTGCCTCACATTTCCATTATGTTAGCTTTGGTTAACCAGAAAACAACCCTCAGAATTTAATTCCATGTCCCTCCATTCCCATCTCAATCAGCTCAGGGCTGGGAGGAGTTGTGTAATGATGAGGGAGGAGAGAAGAAAGAAATAGAAAAAGAAAAATTACATTGATTTCCCAGTAATAGTCATCAATTCCTCCCCCCTAGGGATTAAAGAGATTGGACAGAGGCCCACCCACCCAGCTCTAGGGTGTCTTAGTCCCCAGGACTTTAAAGACAGAGGTTCTAGCCTTTGACATCCACCCTCCTCTAGTTTCCCCTAAGAAGTCTCTTTTGAGATCAAGTACCTAAATCCTTCATCCCCTCCCCAGTGTGTTTTGGAATTCTACCCCTTCCCTTGTTCTTACTATGTCCTTATCAGGGTAGCTGATGATTGCGGTTACTTTCTCCTGTCTAGTTTATGTCTTATTTGGAAGTTCTTCTTGCTCTCTAATTTTGAGTCATATTAATAAATAACAGGAAAAATCATTTTCTAAAACTCTAAAAGGAAAGAGACATATAAGTGCTTAAATATCCTTAGAAAGAAGGTGATTGGGTAAACTATTTATATCATTTTAATACTTGAGACTAAAAGGAAAAGTTACAAACTGTGAAGATTTGGCAGTGGTATGTGAGCACAGGTAGGGCCTGAGACACAGAGGAAAAAACTTGGAGTTAGGTGGTGTTGAGTCAGAGGTGGCCCTGGCCGGTTGGCTCAGTGGTAGAGAATTGGCCTGGCGTGCAGGAGTCCCGGGTTCGATTCCCGGTCAGGGCACACAGGAGAAGCACCCATCTGCTTCTCCACCTCTCCCCCTCTCCTTCCTCTCTGTCTCTCTCTTCCCCTCCTACAGCCAAGGCTCCACTGGAGCAAAGTTGGCCCAGGCACTGAGGATGGCTCCATGGCCTCTGCTTCAGGCACTAGAATGGCTCTGGTTGCAACAGAGCAACGCCCCACATGGGCAGAGCATCGACCCCTGGTGGGCATGCCGGGTGGATCCCGGTTGGGTGCATGCGGGAGTCTGTCTGACTGCCTCCCTGTTTCCAACTTCAGAAAAATACCAAAAAAAAAAGTCAGAGGTGGCCCTGGCCAGTTGTCTCAGCGGTAGAGCATTGGCCCAGCATGTGGAAGTTCCAAGTTCAATTCCCAGTCAGGGCACACAAGAGAAATGACCATCTGCTTCTCCACCCCCTCCCCTTTCTCTCTCTCTCTCTCTCTCTCTCCCTCTCTCTCTTCCCTTCCCACAGCATGGCTCAAAATGGTTCAAGCAAGTTGGCCCTGAGCACTGAGGATGGCACCATGACCTTGGCCTCAGTTGCTAAAAATAGCTCAGTTGCCAGGCAACAGAGCAGCAGCCCTCTACAGGCAGAGCATCGCCTGGTGGGGGGCTTGCCAGGAGGATCCCTGTTGGGGTGCATTGCAGGAGTCTCTCTGCCTCCCTGCCTCTCACTTAATTAAAAAAATTAAAAAAAAAAAAAGAAGAGTCAGAGGTTATATAGGGTAGTTCTTTGCCAGGCCTGGATTCCTTCTCCACAAAAGTTGCTTAAAAGAAATGTTGGCTTATAGTGGGAAGGGTGGACTGCTAAAAGGGCTTCCTAGCAGTCCAGTGTACCTTTCCCAGAAATGAACAAGGGGCAGCCCTCTCACCAGTCTCTCTATTGGTTGATGTTTTAGGAGCTGTCTGCCTCAGAGATAGGCACTGGATGCAAAGAATTCGGGAAGATACACTCTCTCCCACCCCATCCCCACAGAGATGGAGGGGGCGCATGGCTGTGGTGCCACAGGACCCCAAAGGGTTAATTCTATTGTCAGCTTCCCTGGGAGCTTGGAGATCCTGCATTCATTTTAAGTAATCCAAACTCAGTATGTGATGAACTAAGGGTTGCTGGACAAGCAGTGAGCCAGAAGAAGCTGCTGGAAAGAACAGGGATGAGACAGACTTCTGCACTGAGGTAAGGAACTATGGTCGCAGGTCTGCAGCTGGGACTGGCCAGAGGGACTGCCCATCTCTGCCTCCACTCCCACCCCCACCCTCGGTGTGCAGCCAGCTGTGGGGCAATTGGTAAGAAGACAAGTAAGGAGACACAGTCACTGGGTGAAGAAGAGAACCCACGGGCCACACTGAAGACACAGGAGTTGGGAAGGGGGGAGCATGAAGCAGAGCTCTTCTGTCAGGTGTGGACAGCCACAGAGCCAAGTGTTGGGCAGTCAAGACAGAGATAAGAGGGGACTTCAGAAAGACAGCAAGTCCAGTATGGCAGCAGGCTATTCTCCCTAGAAGAGGAGCAGCTTGGGTCAGATGTTGGCTCATTGGAGCAAACTACTGAGATTAATGGGGTTGAGTGGGGTTCTGAGGATCCTGTAGTGTACCTGTTGTATACATATAGGGAGCTCTGCATCTCAGTGAGCTCACCGGGACCATCCACATGGCCGAGGTCGAAGAGCAGCAAGTGAGAACTGGCATTGAGGGTGTGGGAATCACAGCATGGGGTCAGGAAGAACCAGGGGACAGACAGAGAGAACGTAGGGTGGGAGAGGTAAGGTTGTGTGTCCATCTGGGCCAGGCTGGCGTGAACTAAATGGAAACCTCTGATGGGATAAGAGGATTCTGCCCCATTCTTCTCTCCCTTTCTCAGACTTGTGGCAGCCTTCCCAAAGAACAAGGACCAAGAAGCCTAGAATCTGAGAGCTTGGGTGCCTCTTACCGGAAGAGCCCCTGTGACCCTGGGGACAGATACAAGCTATATGAAGCTGGAGAGGCATTGAGGTGATGCTCTTATGGCAGAGTCCCACTCCTCTCTTCAGTCCTTTCCCAGTGGGTAAGAGAAGGGCTAGGGAAGAGTGTGTTTCCCATCACATCACCTTCAGACGCCTTCCTGGCCCTGCTCAATGGCCCAGTGAGGAGAGAGATCAGGACGTGTGGATAGAGCCTTGGGTTGGACTTGGGGCTTAGTAGAAGTTGAAGGTAGGGTTGTGTTAAGAGTGGGGTTGAGCCTGAACTGTGGTGGCGCAGTAGATAAAACATCAACCTGGAACTCTGAGGTCTTGGATTCAAACCCCTAGTCTTGCCTGGTCAAGGCACATATGGGAGTTGATGTTTCCTGCTCCTTTCCCCCCAACTCTGTCTCTATCTTTCTTTATCTCTCTCAGAATGAATAAATAAAATGTGGAGGCTAGAAGTGGATGTAGGTCTGAGGGTGGAGGGTCGAGGCATTAGAGGCCTCCAACTAGGGAGAGCACCCCAGAGGCCCGCTGCGTTCCTCGTCCCCAGTTACTCAGCCCCACAGCGGCCTTCTACCTCAACCCAGCCTAGCATTTGGCTAGAAGCTTTCACTTCCTCTGGTTGGCCTGGCTCCTCAGCCACCTCAGCTCCTGCTGGAGGGGATTTCTTGTCTCTGGGTTAAGGGGACAGACAAGGGAAGGATAGGGGGTGTCCAGACAGGGGGATCCCCTGGGGCATAGCTGATGGGAATGAGATGAAAGGAACCAACTGAGATTGTCTCTGGGGGAGAGGCAAGAAATGCTGGAGGCTTTTGGGAAGGAAAGACTGGGTAGCAGTCAGGTGAGCTGTAAGAGCCAGTGAGCGGTAAGAGGGTAAGAGCCAGGGCCAGGAAGTTGGGAGGCCCGAATTCAGTTCCCAGCTCTGGAGTTGGAAAGAGACAGTGGGGCTGGAGAAAGAGAGAGAGGAAAGGCAGAAAAGGAGACAGTGGTAGAAACAGTGAGACAAATAGCCAGCGACAACATGATTTGTCGATATAAGAAGTAAAGACAGAAACGGAGAGACCAATGGAAACTGAGACAGGAAAGGGTGGAGAGTGGAGGGAAAGAAAGTGAATGGTGGTAGAAAGTAAGACAAATAGAAGGTTGGTGGGTAGTAAGTGGGGGGGGGGGGAGAAAGAGGTAGACTAAGAGAAAAGAGAAAAGGAACAATAATAAAAGAGGAAATGAGTTGAAGACTGAAAGGTCAAACAAAGTGAAACAGAGACCTAGAAGGGCCAGAGAGATGAGTGGGCGCAGGGATGGAAGAGGTCCGTGACACCCCATTTCCCATGCCCTTAACCTCTGGATCACTGAGGCGGTATGTACTTTCACTATGACTTTCAACTGCCCTTTATGACAGGTCTGCCAGTGGACCATGGGGGTGTCTGGGTTTGGATTTCTACTCCACGAGTTGTTGCACAAACCTTGTAAATCCCACATCCCGCCCCGAGGGACTGCAGATGCAAAAACTATCATTAGTGGTATCTGCACTGGACAGGGTCAGAGAGGAGGGGGTGGGCAGAAATCTGAGACCCAACTGCATGGTCAGCTACCTGAGCAGAGTGACAGGGGGCGTGGGAGGGGTTTCAGGGCTGAGAAGGAAGGAGAGGGCCAGGAGTGCTGCTGGACCTTTGGGGGAGAGTGCCAGGGAGGGAGGGACCTCTCCCAGGTGGAAGGGCTGAGCGGTGGGAAGGACGTGGGTTCAGCTTGCCAGATTCCCAGCCGTGGAGCATCAATCAGTTCTTCCTGACCTAGGCACAGGCTCTCTGAATGTGGGCGCTGTGGCAGAAGGAGGGACAAGATGCCCTGCAGTCTCGGTGAAGAGATGACATCGATCCCTGACACTCCACCCAAATTCCCCAAAAGAAGAAGCTTCCCAGGCCCAGAGCTTCTTGCACTGCTCCCTAAGCAGCTTTCGCTGATAGCATTAAGGGAAGTCTCTAACCGCTCTCCACTTGGGGCTGAGATCAAGGAGAAAAACCAGAGGCTTCTAATCAGATCTAGGATTTAGCCAAGGGTGGGGATGGCAGTTTGCTCGGTGCTAACAAGCATAAAATACCCCAAGCCACCACCTCTGTGTTAACTCTGATGCCCCTCTGACCCCTCCATTTGTGTATCTGGACCTCACCTGGGTCTATAGTCCCATTTCCACAATGCTATTTCTCTGTCTTACGCTGACTCTCTTTCTTTCTGACTCTCTTGCTCTTTCCTCCACCTTTGTATTTAGAAACAGTCCTGTTTTCCTACTGAATCAATCTAGTAGTCTCTAGAAGACTTGGTTCTGTCCAGCCAATCAGATTATGCAGCACTTCAGAAGGCCCTACAATAAAGTGACTTTTGATGCAAGTTTCTACTTTGCAGAGACACAGCATTGGTCTTGAACTCTCAACACTTTTTTTCCTGGGTATATTTCTGTCTTTTTCATCCTGTAAGTATTCCACCCTGCCCATCTTACTGTCCTCTGGCTTCCTGTGGCTGCCACTGATCATTTTTCTGGCAAAGGGCCCACTTCTTAGGTATACACTGACTGCCTCCTTCAAGGCCCAGGACCTTCTGTCAAGCCTCTTCTCTCTGCTCCCAAGTTTCACTCTCAACTTTTCTGCCCCGATTGACTGATTACAGCTGAGAGCCTGGAGTCAGACAGACCTGTTCCCATCTGGCTCCACCACTTGCCCAAGGATCTTATGCAAGTCTCTTAATCATCTGAGCTTCAATTTCCTAGGTTTACAAAACAGATAATACCCACCTGGAAGGGTTATGGTGAAGACTTAGTGAAGTGACATGATAAAAAAAAATGCCAAGTCTGATACTGGATACATGATAGGAACCCAATTCACATTAACTAAACTCTTAGAAAGGTAAGATCTCCTTTGGACATTTCCTTTGGCTCCAAGTCCTAGTTTAAGGCTTACTCCTTATTCTTATCATCATTATCGCTCTTGCTTCTATTAAATAATGACCTAAAACCTTGTAGTAGGCATTTGTGTTGGCCAAGGGGATTAATCATATTATTAGTAATTAGAATGATGATGATGATAATAATAATTGCTAACTACTATAGCCCTTCAAGAAACACAAAGTGCTTAAGAGGGGCCACTCTGATGATACAAAATTGGGTTATGGCCACTCTGATGATACAAAATTGGGTTATGATCCTTTCTGATTTATAGTTCTCAGTACTTGTCCTCTTAGAACTGTAGGTAGAGCTGCCCTAAGCTTTGCACAGTTAGCTCACAGCACAAGACAGAGGGAGCTGGGAGATGGGGGAGTGGGACAGAGGACCACCTACCTCCCTCAGCTTTGGGATCATGAACCACAAGGAATTGAGTTTAAACCCCAAGAACAATTTTGGAGCAAGAAGGTAGAACCAAAATCGGCTCCTCTCTAAGGGTCGCCACAGTTGGTCAGCTCGAGGTCTCCAGCAGAAAAGGGAGGACTAGAAGGGAAATGTTTGGCAAGACTTGTCAGCAGTGAGGATTTCCACATCTTGAACCAGCAAGCTCCTCAGAGACTCGAGATTACAGGCAAGTCCCTCACACACACTGGCTAGGCCAGGGAGGAGGCTGTGGCATTCAGGCATTCAGGAAACCTGGAGGCTTAACCCACTTTGGTTCTGCATTTTGGGATATTTTTCTTTTGGGCTCAGAAGAGAGGGTGGTGGTAGGCTGAATATTAGAAGTCTTGATTTAAAGTCTTGCTTCCCACTTTTCACTTAGAGCTGCATGACCTTAGAGAAGTCACTCCTCAGCACAGTCCAGGGGCACTGAGAGTCTGCTTCGAGGTGGATTATCATTCCCTTCTTGCCAGATTCTGAATCTATGCTGAGCTCTCAAACCTTCCAGATGAGGAAATGCCATCAGATCCAGCAGGCAGCAGGACAGCCATAGGAACTGCATCAACTTCTTCCGAAGGAAGAGGTTTCCCTCTGCAACCCCCATTGCCCAACCCATTTTTCTAAGATGAGGTATGAGAGGTTAGAAAGGAGGAACTTCCCAAAGGACATGGCAGGAAAGGAGGATGAGCGTGGAGTAGAGATGTCTGTTTCAAGGAAGGAAACAAAGGAGAGAAAAGGATTCCAGAATACCAGCTGTCATTTTAGAGACAGAGGTGTGTGTGGAAATCCTATTCACCCAGCTTCAGAGTGGCATTGACCTAATAACCACCCTGTCTAATTTCTAGAGATGCTCTCTGCTCAGGCCAGACAGTGGACCCCAGAAGCAATTCCCCCCACCCTCCCTGAGCTGTCAGTCTATCAGTTGACCTCCCTAGAGCCAAGCATTCCCTGGGGAAGGGAAAGCAAGAGACTCCATGACCTTCAGGTGTGGGGGTGGGGAGAACAAGGAGGGTTTTACCGCCTGCATGCCTGAGACTCTAACTTTCTAACATCCACAACTCCTTCTTGCTGTATTCCATGTATTCTTGCTACTCAAAGTACAGTTAACAGACCAATAGTATTGGTGTCACCTAAGACCTTGTTAGTAATGCAGAATCTCAGTTTTCACCAAGGTCCACTGAATCAGAATTTGCCTTAAAGAGATCCTCAAGTGATTCTTATGAACATTAGAATTTGAGTAGCACTGACTATAGATTTTTTTTAAGTCTGGAGGCAACACTTTAAAAACAGAAAAGTGTATTAGGAGTGGGGGTATGGCAACTAAGCACCATGTCTCGGCTGCTTTCCCTCTCTGAACCTGGTCTGGATAGTGAGGCAGCTACTCCACCCCAGCCCTCACATGCCCAGTTAAGAACAGTGCTCATCTCATACCCACTGTATCAGAGATGGGAACCCAGGGCCCAGGCCCTGTAAGCCCCATCGGCTGTTTACACGTGGTCCTGACATCCAGGTAACTCCTCCGGGCTCACCCCTAGAAGCAGGCCTGCTTCCTGCTACTCCCATGTCTCTCCCCTTCCTCCTCAGTCTTCTTGCTCATCATTTTCTCTTCCACTAGTGACAGAGGATGCCAGCCTTTTGCACCAGCCTTAGTCCTAGCCAAAGGCTTTGGGACTTAGACATTTTCTCTTCTCCCTTCACCTGCTTCACACTGAGGCTCATTCCACAATCTTCTCCCCATCTCACCATGACCCCAGCCCCTGTGCCACATTGGTAATCAACAAGATCCCTTCTTCCTTGCTCATGTTCATTAATTCAGCAATATCTACAGAGAACTTGTGAGTGCAAGGCCGTGGGCTACGGTGGAATCTGGGGAGCAAGCAGCAAACAAGACAGCTGGGGTTCCTGACCTCATGGAGCTGACACTCTGAAGGAGAAGACAGGTATTAAACAATAGTGACACCATTGATAAATTTAGTACCATGCATTGGTTGCATCAACAATTATCTCTTGCCTGACCAGTGGTGGCATAGTGAATAGAGCATGAACCTGGGATGCTGAGGTCCCAGTTTCTAGACCCTAAGGTCACTAGCTTGAGCGCAGGCTCACCAGTTTGAGTGCAATGTCACCAGTTAGAGCATCGGATCCAAAGGTCACTGGCTTGAGCCTAAAGTCACTGGTTTGAGCAAGCCGTCACTGGCTCAGCTGGAGCTCCCCGGGGAAGGCACGTATGAGAAGCAATCAATGAACAGCTAAAGTGCTGCAACTATGAGTTGATGCTTCTCATCTCTTTCCCTTTGTCTCTTTTTCTCTCTCAGAAAAAAAAATTCTTTCTTGAACACCTACAATAAGCCAGACACTCTTCTAGGCACTCAAGATTCATCAGTGAAAAAATACAAAAACCCTGCTCTTCTCAAATGTAAAATTGTTCTTAGTACTATGACAGGATGGGCTCTTTGTATTTGCTACCTGCTCCCACTCAAAGTTTAGAAAAAGCTAATGATCAATTATATTTTGTCTTGTCTTATCTTGGGAAAAAACTCCAATCCTGTTAAGCCCTGAGAGGAGATCTTCTCTGTCTAAATCCCCCAACAGGGGCAGTCCTCTCCATCTATAAAAGTGACTCAGCTCCAAGACCTGTGTCATGGGTCAGCTCCTGGCCAGTGAGGAGGTCCCCAGAGGAGGCAAGGTGCTGCCAGGGTTTAGGGGAGCTTCCTGCCTCAAACCCTGCTCCCTGCCTTGGTCCCCCTTTTCTCCCCTTGTCTCTTTTCTCTTATCTCTTTCCTCCTTTGCCTTCCTCTCCCCTCCCTCTTTCACCTCCTTCTCTCCGGCCTTCTTCTTTCCCTTCCTCCTAGGTGGTGGTCATTTCCCCCCAAGGCCCAGACATAGCCCTCACTCCTGGACTAGAACATGAGCCACAGCTGCTTGGCAGGAGGCATCTTCACCGTTGTGGCCATCTCCCGGATTTCAGGGGAGCTTCCGCCAGTTCTCCCACCCATGCTCCAGTGGTGGCACTGGAGGCACTCGCACTCACTTCTCTGGCCCAGGTTTGGCCTTCCCAGACTGGGCCTACAAAGCTGAGTCGTCCCCAGGCTCCCGGCAGATCCAGCTGTGGCACTTCATTCTGGAGCTGCTGCAGAAGGAAGAGTTCCGCCATGTCATTGCCTGGCAGCAGGGAGAGTATGGGGAGTTTGTCATCAAGGATCCAGACGAGGTGGCCCGCCTCTGGGGCCGCAGGAAGTGCAAACCACAGATGAATTATGACAAGCTGAGCCGGGCCCTCAGGTGAGAGGAGGCAGCCCAAGTAGCCAGACCGGGGAGAGTTCAAAGAAAAGGACTGTGCTTTCTGATCTCCCGTCTGATTCCTGCCCCTTCAAGCCTTGGGAAATGCTCTTGAGTATGATAAGCTGCCTCATAGTTATCCAGGAACAGCTTGGGGTTAACCTTGCTGGGCTGGGAATGGGGACATGGTTGGGTCTCTATCTACATTTCTGCCTACTGGGCCAACTCTCCATTCTCATCCTTGGGATCTCCAGATATTACTACAATAAGAAGATCCTGCACAAGACCAAAGGCAAAAGTTTCCTTTACAAGTTCAACTTCAGCAAGCTCATCATAGTCAACTATCCTCTAGGGGAGGCGTGGGCACCGCCAGCCTCCAACTTGCTACTGGGGACTCCGGCCTTGTTTAGGCCAGCCCTGGTGCCAATGGGCATGCAAACTGAGGTAGGCATGAAGGCAGCCCTTAGCCCCAGGCTCAACCAAGCTCCATCTCTCTGCCTAGCAGGCCACCAGCCCTCTTTTCTACCTCAGGGACCCATCAGCTTCCAATGTCCTTCTCCTCCTGCATCCTAGTCCCTTACTGCTCCAAGGACAGGGTTGATACTCTGAATCTTCTAAACTACTCTAAGATGTTCCTGTGCTAGGCATCACACCTATAGGGATGAATCACAGGGAAGGGGGTGAGAGTCTCAGAGCATGTGGGCACGGGTGATTTAACAACCATTATGAGAGTATTTTACTGTTTTAACAACTGGTTGTTAAACAGTGTGTCCTGGGGAATGTATGCTAGGGAAAGCCCATTCCACACCCACACCTGCTGCTCCTCACTCCGCAGCTCCTACACATCATGTTGCTCACCCACTGAGCCATGGTAAAGCAGCTGTCTGCAGTGTGGACCCCCCAAGGGCCACCAGAGGCCTCTGAGGATAAGAAGGGAAGAAGCAGCAGTGTTTACCATGAGTTCGTGGGCCTGGGGAGGGCCCAGGGAATCTTAACTGGATAAAAAGAGCACCTGCCTGAATAAACACATGGGTGAGGGAACTGAGACAAGCCTTGCAGGACATTTGGTTCTGTCCAAAACACCCACACTAAAAGGTTTTGATATTTGGTCCTGTCCAAAATGTCCATAGAGATATTTGGCCCACCCCAAACCATCCGCCTAACACCTTGCACCATGAGCAGCTAGGCTACTGAGGCAAGAAGGATTATTAGCAATACAGCTATAGCACTATTATTGGACCAATAAAACATGATGGGTGCGGAGGAACTGATAACTTGCTCCTGGCGTTATTGTCAGTTTGGGCTCAAATAAACTCCTAGGAGAATTCTCTACAAATTCGGATGTTTCTTTGGCCAACAATACATATGTATAGGTGAAAAAAATTGAAACTGAGTATGCCAGTCAAGAAGCAATATGGAGAAGGCTTGTAACTCCTGGCACGTGAATACAGCCCAGCCCGTGGAGGAAAGGCGAAAACTGCAGTGACTGCCACAATGGGCCAGCGCCAGCAACGCCCTTACCTGAACGCCTGAGGCAGTGGCAGAGGGTGTGGTGGGCCTGCAGACAGACCACACCTAAGAAACACAGAGGCCACACCCACTGGACTCCTGTGGCCACACCCTTCTTATACACAGAATGAGAAGGCAGAGAAATGCAACCCAAATGAATCAAGAGAAATCCCCCAAAAATGACTTGAATGAGTCAGATATAAACAAATTACCTGATGCAGAGTTTAAAATAATGATTGTTAGGATGCTCAAAGATCTTAGAACAGCAATAGATGGACATAACAAGCACCTAAATAAAAAGATAGCAAATATAAAAAAGGACATTGAAATAATAAAAAAGAATCAGTCAGAAATGACAAATACAATATCAGAAATGAAGACCACAATGGAAGGAATTAAAAGCAGAATAGATGAAGCTGAGGATCAAATCAGTGAGTTAGAGGACAAGATAAACAAAGGCATGGAAGCAGAGCAGCAAAAAGAAAAGAGACTCAAAAAGTTTGAGGAAACTCTAAGAGAGCTCTGTGACAACATGAAAAGAAACAACATCTGCATCAGAGGGCTTCCTGAAGAAGAGAAAGAAAAAGGGATAGAAACCTTGTTCAATCAAATCATAGCTGAAAACTTCCCTAAATTAATGCAGAAAAAAGTCACACAAGTTCAAGAAGCACAGAGAATTCCATTAAAGAGAAATCCAAAAAAATCCACACCAAGACACATCATAATTAAAATACCAAAGCTAAGAGATAAAGAGAAAATGTTAGAAGCTGCTAGAGAAAAAAAAGCTATCACCTACAAAGGAGCCCCCATAATCATTAGAGAAATGCAAATTAAAACCACAATGAGATACCACCTCACACCAATCAGAATGGCTCTCATTAACAAAACAACACATGATAGGTGCTGGTGAGGATGTGGAGAAAGGGGAACCCTCCTGCACTGCTGTGGGAATGCAGACTGGTGCAGCCACTGTGGAAAACAGTATGGAGATTCCTCAAAAATTAAAAATGGAACTGCCTTTTGACCCAGCTATCCCACTTTTAGGAATATATCCCAAGAACACCATATCACTGATTCAAAAAAAGAAATGCACCCCCATGTTTATGGCAACATTGTTCACAATAGCAAAGATCTGGAAACAGCCCAAGTGTCCATCAGTGCACGAGTGGATTAAAAAGCTATGGTACAGCCTAACCGGGTGCTGGCACAGTGGATAGAGCATTGGACTGGGATGTGGAGGACACAGATTCGAGACCCCAAGGTCGCCAGCTTGAGCAGAGGCTCATCTGGTTTGAGCAATGCTCACCAGCTTGAGCCCAAGGTCACTGGCTTGAGCAAGGGGTCACTCGGTCTGCTGTAGCCCCCCGGTCAAGGCACATATGAGAAATCAATCAATGAACAACTAAGGAACTGCAATGAAGAATTGTTTTTCACCTGTCTGTCTGTCCCTATCTGTCCCTCTGATTCTCTCTGTCTCTGCCAAAAAAAAAAAAAAAAAAAAAAAAAGCTGTGGTACCTATATACAATAAAATACCATGGGGCCATGAAAAAGAAAGAAATATTACCTTTTGCAACATGGATGGACCTGGAAACTATTATGTTAAGTGAAATAAGCCAGGCAGAGAAAGAAAAATATCATATGACCTCACTCATTTGAGGAATCCAAGGAACAGTGAACTGAGGAATGGAATTAAACCTGAAGGGAAGGGGGGGAGGGAGCTGTTTGGAAGGGGTGAGGGATATGTTGAGGGGAATACGGGGGAGGGGGGATGCAATCGGGGCTACACTAGGACCTATGTAAACACAATAATTTAAATTTTTAAAAAGCAATAGGGAAATAAGTTTTATTGTTTTTTGTCAAGTATTATTATTTTTCCATTAATATTTTAAAACTTTCTTATAACAATCTAGTTTTGTGTACCTCTTTTATTGTTTTTATTTAAGTATTAAATTTATGAAATAATAAACTATCTTTTGGTATATAAAAAAAAGAAAGAAAAGAAAACATAATGGTATTTTTTATGTACTAACCTGTAAACCAAAATTAGAAATAAACACTCTGGGCTGTTTGAACTCAGGGACATTTTCTAAGAGTAGACATTTTGGGCAGACCAAATTTCAAGGAACTTGTCATGACCAGATATCTCTGTGGATGTTTTGGACAGGATAATATAAGTCATTTATTCATTGAACATCAGCTATTTATTAGGTGTCAGGATTCAGAGATGAAAGATGGCCCTCAAGATGCCCAGAGACTAGCGGGAAGAAGGGATAGGAGTTCAGCCAGTGATGGGTGCTGAGATTCGGGGAAGCACAGTTGTGCTACAGGAATGCAGAGAAGGAGGTGGGCTTCCCAGAGGAGGCTACCCTGAGCAGGTGAAGCAGGTGGAGAAAGATGCCCAGGCACAAAATAGCATGTGTAAAGCAAAATGCTGTGAGCAGGTATAGCAAGTCTGAAGAACAGCTGGTAGCTTGCCATGATCAAAGAGTTATGTGATGGTAGTGGGGACAAGGAGGAGTATGACAGATGAGGCTACCAAGTCAAACAGGTGTCTAGTCACAGAGGTCCTCCAAAACCACACTAAGGGAGCTGGGATTATCCTGTGGGCAAGATGGAGAGGCATGCTCAGATCTTCAATTTATAAGAATTTTATAAGACTTGGATTAATGTAGAGCAGGGGTCCGGAACCTATGGCTCGCGAGCCAGATGTGGCTCTTTTGATGGCTGCATCTGGCTTGCAGACAAATCTTCAATAAAAAAAATAATAATGTTGAAAATATAAAACATTCTCATGTATTACAATCCATTCATTTCCTACTGCTCATGTTCATGGTTGCAGGTGGCTGGAGCCAATCACAGCTGTCCTCCGGGACAACACCAAATTTTTATTGGATAATGCATAAGGTACACGGGTCGTTGTATGGCTCTCACAGAATTACATTTTAAAGTATGTGGTGTTCATGGCTCTCTCAGCCAAAAAGGTTCCCGATCCCTGATGTAGAGTTTGGGAGTTTGGGTTGGAGTAGGCAGAGAACTGGTATTAGGAGGCTTTTGAAGATAATCTTGGCTGAAGATGATGAGACCAGTACTAAGGTGACCCCGTTCATTCATTTATTCACTCATTTTTTTTCTTTCAATGGATATTTAATGACTTCCTATTTAATGTGCCAGGCACTGTCCCAGGGCTGGGAGCGCAAACCTGAATGAGCAAGACTGCTTTTATAGAGCTTATAAGCAAGAGAAAGTGTGCAGACACTCAGCTAATAATTTGACAAATAGATATGTAATTATAACTGTACTAATTGCTAAAGAAAAGGTCAGTGTGCAGAGAGCTTCTGGGAAGACCTTTTTTTTTTTAGCAACAGAGAAAGAGACAGATAGAGACAGACAGACAGGAAGGGAGAGAGATGAGAAGCATCAATTCTTCGTTTCAGCTCCTTAGTTGTTCACTGATTGCTTTCTCATATGTGCCTTGATGGGGGTGAGGGGGTTCCAGCAGAGCACATGACACCTTGCTCAAGCCAGAGACTTTGGGCTTCAAGATAGTGGCCTTTGGCCCTGGCCGGTTGGCTCAGTGGTAGAGCGTCAGCCTGGTGTGCAGGAGTCCCAGGTTCGATTCCCGGCCAGGGCACACAGGAGAAGCACCCATCTGCTTCTCCACCCCTCCCCTTCTCCTTCCTCTCTGTCTCTCTCTTCCCCTCCCGCAGCCAAGGCTCCACTGGAGCAAAGTTGGCCCAGGCGCTGAGGATGGCTCTGTGGCCTCTGCCTCAGGCGCTAGAATGGCTCTGGTTGCAACAGAGCGATGCCCCAGATGGTGGGCATGCTGGGTGGATCCCGGTCAGGCGCATGCAGGAGTCTGTCTGACTGCCTCCCCATTTCCAGCTTCAGAAAAAAATACAAAAAAAAAAAAAGATAGTGGCCTTTGAGCTCAAGCCAGTAACCATGGGGTCATGTCTATGATCCCACACTCAAACCAATGACCCCACCCTCAAGCTGGTGAGCCTATGCTCAAGCCAGCGATCTTGGGGTTTCAAACCTGGGTCCTCTGTGTCCCAGTCTGACGCTGTACCCACTGCGCCACTGCCTGGTCAGTCTGGGAAGGCTTCCTTGACATAGTAACATTTGAGCTGAGACCCAAAATGTAACTAGGTTTCAGCTTAACTTTGAAGGAGGGAGGACAGCGTAACAAGCAGAGAGATCAGTGTGTGCAGTGGCTCTAGGACAATAAAAAGGAACGAGGAGAAGGCAAATATGGCAGCATACGATCCAAGGGGGAGAAGGTAGAAATGTATGCAGAGGCCAGCACTTACAAGGCTGTCATCTAGGAAATGACAAAATCAGATATTCTGTGGGAAAAAATCACAAAGACACAGGCTCTTATGCAGAGGCCCACACACACACACCCCATTCCTTATTCCAAAAAATTGCCCCACCCCCAGTGCATCTGGGGGACCAGAGGTCCCAGCTCTCAGAGAATGCAGGGTACCTGGCTCTGGGGCCCTGTAAGTGCAGCTGAGGCTGTGGGCGTAGGGCGGCCCAGGGCCTGCTGGGACTCATCTGGCAGCCTGGAGCTACACAGCACCCGAACAGCTCTCCCTGTTCTGCCCCACCCACCCCTTCCCAGCTCCGGGAATGCCTTGGCCACAGAGCTTTTCTCTTTGGGAAACTGTGCAGGGGTAAAGAGGTGTTCCCTGGCTTGGAGTGAGCTCTTTTGCACTTCCCCGCCCTCTGCAGGCACACAGACACACCTGCCTGTGCTTGGGCCCTGAGGGAGGCTAACCAGGTTTAGGTCACCAGAAGACTAGTAGCAACCACATGCTCTACTTCTGGATGGTGATTCCAGAAGGTTGTGCCAGCCCCTCGCCTCCACCTTCGCTCAGAGTACTTGGTGCCAAGAGAAGAAGCTGCTTCTGGGCAGAAGAGTGCCCAGGACTATTGAGCCAGAGGTAGAAATGGAAGCTGCAGGATTGGTGCTGGGAAGGGGTGGGAGAGAAGCAGGACCGTCTTCCCCACATGCCTGCTCAGCTGTGGG
Organism: Saccopteryx leptura; assembly: GCF_036850995.1. Lineage (NCBI taxonomy): Eukaryota > Metazoa > Chordata > Mammalia > Chiroptera > Emballonuridae > Saccopteryx > Saccopteryx leptura. Next base: position 284,786,172 of record NC_089504.1, read on the forward strand.
TCTCCGAGGGGGGACAGCCCTGACCTCAGGCGTCAGGGAATGCAAACTTCCTGTGGAAAACAGTCTCCACCTCATGTAAGGACCCCAGGAAAAGGACAGTGGCCCCGGAAAAGGTCCTCCAACAGATGTCTCCATGCTTTTCCTCGTGAAGGATCATTTTTGCTATTTTCCCCTTACATAGATTCAATTTCAGAAATATTGGTTCTATTAAATAAGTCACATATATTGTCTTAACTAATTTGTTTTTCCCGTTTTTATTAACAGTAGCCCCAGCTAAAATGTGGAACTGTTTTAGGTTTTTGAAATATGGTGTGAAGCTCTATATAGCCATCCCCAGAGGCCCCGGGGGGAACCCCTATACAGGATCCTGTAGAAAAAGGACTGATTTGGGGGGAATGGATGGAGGGAAGGCTTCTTAGAAGAGGAGAGTTATGGGCCAGAGCCAGCTGGTGAAGAGGAAGACTAAGGCCCAGTCCATGTGCCCTGGGCCTCATGGCTCTGTGGCCCCCTTCTTACTGACAATGTCACTTGTTCTTAGCCAGGAAAGGGGTTTTTAATGAAAAAGCAGTCCTGAGAATTTAAACAACAAGGCCAGGGCCATGCAACCAGTCATTCACCCAGCTAGAACTGGAGCCCTCTGCTATAGGGAGTGAAGAATGGATTCGCTGGGTATGGCAAAGAATATATTCATTCATTTATTCATTCATTCATTCAACACATTTTTATTGAGCCCTTAATATGTGCCAGGCTGAGCTGGATCCAGAGGAAAATAAAACAGACTGTCCTTGCCCCCACGTTGCTCTACTCACACACAAATGACGACCTGATTCTAACTGAGCGAAGGGCCTGACAGAGAGGTACTGGCAGTCATGAGGAGAAAGCAGGACTCTTTTGCCCAGGCTGGGTGGTCTCAGGAGGCTTCCTCAGGAAAGTGACATTTATGATGAGACCTGAAGCAAAGAAAAAAGGAAGGTGCATGTGACGAGGGAGAGAAGGTTTTAAGTAAGAAGAAAAAGAAACAGGAAATGGGAGACGAAAGGCGGCCTCCCTGAGGCAGAGGGTGCACTCTCTCGACCCTCTCTCTCTCTTTCACTAGGACTTGGCTCTGCCTCCACACCCTGCCAGCCCCGCCTTTGCTGCCATTTGAGAGGCCTCCCAGAAGAGCTGCCCAGTTTTGCCTCCTTTACACCTCCTCTCCCACACCCTCTCCCCTCCAACTGGACCCGCCTCACGGGCCCTTGTTGCCCCCTCTCGTCCCAGAGCAGCAGTTTCCAGGGTCCTCCAAAATGGACACCCTGCTCCCAGGGCCCACATGCACCCCAGCAGCCTGGCGTGCTCCAGAGCTCCCCCTGTTCGCTGGGCTGGGACAGGGGGCTGGTGAGAAGCTCTGGCTCTTGTCCCTTAGGCCAGAGAACTGGGGCAATGCCCCATCCCTTGATGGGGGCAAAAGGGTGCCTGGATCCCTGGGAGGGCTTCTCAGAAATTCATGGACCCATAACTGGAGAGGAAAGTCTATGTCTCCCCAATTTGGAGAATTTTGAAACCATGTGGCCCTTGTATCCTCCTTAACAGGGGAAGAAGATGTGAAGTGGGGGGCCCCCAAACATCTCTCCGCTTGTCCACCTCCCTGCTGGCATTGCACCTTCCCCTGGGTGGAAACAGGTTTAAATTACAGGGGGATTTGACGAGATGGAGTTGAACTGAAGAGGGTGAGGGGCATTGCAGAGAAGGAGCATATATGGAAATGCAAGAAACTGGGGCAAGGGGCCCTCCCCTCCTCCACCACCAAATTGCTAATCAGATTGAGACTTTTTTGTTTTTGTTTTAGATTTTAGTCATTGATTTCACAGAGAGAAGAGAGGAAACAGGAATGAAAATATCAACTCATATTTGCTTCACTCTAGTTGTTCATTAATTGATTGCTTGTTGTATGTGCCTTGACCCTGCATGCCCAGGGTTGTGAACTACCCTGAGACATTCTGAATGTTGAGACATTCTGAATCTCAACTTTTTTTTTGAGAGATATAAGAATAAGCACCCCATGAAATCAGAGGTCTAGGTTGGGAAGGAGTCAGTAATCGATTTGTTCCCTGAATCTCAGAGCAACTCCTTTTTCCTCTAGGGCCCGTTTTCCTTACCCAATCTCCCTCTTGCCCCTCCATGCGCTTTTTCCCTATCCCTCTGATTTCTGACTTCTTGTCCATCCCATGCAGGCATGCCCTTCTGTCTCCATTTCCCCAAGACCCAAGCACATGAGGTAGAGAGGGACTCTGGAATACTCTACTGCAGATCATGAATAAAATACCCTTGGTAAAGTACCCTTTTAGCTAACATTCTTGCGGCCCTCTCATCTGGTGTGGACTTCACAAACACCACCCACGATTCCTGATGGAAAGAGGCAAGGGGTTTTGGAATGAGGGCCTCAGGCCAGGAGCAGAATTGGAAATGAAGCCAGCCAGTCCCCTCCCTCCCGTTGCCATCATGTTCCAGAGAGAAAGACTGAAAGAAGTCACTCTGGCCATGTAGAAAACCAGCCTCAAGGAAAGAACACGGAGCCCAGCAGTGGTCTTTACAGAATAACCCTCACATCTGTGCCATGGATCTCTAAGCAGAACTCTAAGGGGCTGGGGCGAAGAAAGGCATTGGCGGAGGTTCCTCTTGCTCTGAGCCCCAGGTCCTAAGAGTGACAAAGGGGGCCGCTTGAAGCATTGGGTGTCTGGGGAAGGGGAGATAACATGAGAGTATGAGTCTTTTGCTCAACCAAGGAAATGCCAAGATGATGAAAGCATGCATGCTCTCCTTTATCCAAGCTGTCAATGACAGGTTCAAGATTTGTCTTCATTTTTTTCTATGATGGGAAGCAGGGACCTAGGAGGTACAGAAGGGTCCTTTTGTCCATTATTTGTCCCTGTTCCTCATCCAAGGAGTAAGGGTGCTTCCCTTTCTCTGGGGTCCCTGTACATCTTGCTTTCTGATGCCTCTCAGTCCTTCATTGCGGCAGCTGCGTCGTTGTCACAAATGGAATGGGAAGGAGAGACCCGGAGTACAGCAGGGTCAAGCTGTACCGCACAGGAAGATTGAGGAAAGCAGGGAACTCAGGCCCTGGGTTTCCAAGCTGAATATAGGCCAACAGAAATAATCTCCACACCCCAGATATCCATAAAGGGACCTCAGCATATCTCTCCCAGGAGATCTCAGAGGCCAACAGAGAAAACTGCTTCTCACTTGCTCTCAAAGTCACAGGCCCAACTCCAAGGCTTTCTCAACAACCTGCTCTGTTGGGAAAACAAAGAGTTAGTGTCGTCTGCTTTAGAAAGAGGGGCTTGGGCCTAGTTCAGAGAGGTCAGAACCAGGGACAGGGCCCCACAGTGGGAACCAATGTGCCTTCTCCCTGACCTCTCCTCCTCTTCAGCGGTTTGCGGTTGCTGTGATCCCCACATTTCAGGTAATGCTTTGCTCTCGCTATTCTAAAATTTCCCTTTGGAGTAGGCGAATGAATTTAGGAGACTGAGAGTTGCAGAGGACACAAGTTTTCAGGTTGTGCACTCGCATTTTAGACAACAGATTCAAGTAGAGCAGAGCTCCTCAGCCACAAAACTAGACAGTTTGGGTTGCAAAATTCTTTGTTATAAGGAGCTGTCTGCACATTCCAGGGTGTTCAGTATATCTATGGCCCCTAGATAGCAGTAGCATCTTCCCTTCCTGCCTTCTTCTCGACGTTGTGAAATGCCCCTGGGGAGAAAAAATCGTCCCTGGTTGAGGATCGCTTAAGCAGAGAATGGCTTCAGCTACTCCAAGTTGTTCCCGCAAAGATGAAACTCCAGAACACGAACTGTTGGCTTCCACATTGCAAGAGTGCCCTCTGGTGGCCAGAGTCTTTACCAGCTACGGGAAGAGCTCAGAGCTCCGAACTTGCACTGTTTAAAGTGAAGGGGTGATGGGCACCGTGGAGTCTTCTGAGAGGAGGAAGTGAATTGCAAGATAAAAACATTTTATGATAATTCTCACATTTCAAACCCCTTTTGCAAATCATGAACTATTCACGCATGGATCAGCAAGTCTAATGTAACAACAGACTGCATGCAGACTGTCAGTTTCTCTGGTATGATCAGTGCTGCTACCAACCCTAGACCACGCCTCTTGTCATCCGTGACTATCAGTATTTCCTGAAAATAGAGCGGCTACTCGGCCTTCTTCTAGGAGCAGTGGGAACTGTGGACCCTGAGAAAGAAAATGCCTATTAAGAAGGCCTCTCATGGCCTGACCAGGCGGAGGCGCAGTGGATAGAGCATCGGACTGGGATGCGGAAGGACCTAGGTTCGAGACCCCGAGGTCGCCAGCTTGATTGCGGGCTCATCTGGTTTGAGCAAAAGCTCACCAGCTTGGACCCAAGGTCACTGGCTCCAGCAAGGGGTTGCTCGGTCTGCTGAAGGCCCGCAGTCAAGGCACATATGAGAAAGCAATCAATGAACAACTAAGGTGTTGCAAAGTGCAATGAAAAACTAATGATTGATGCTTCTCATCTCTCTCCATTCCTGTCTGTCTGTCCCTGTCTATCCCTCTCTCTGACTCACTCTCTGTCTCTGTAAAAAAATAAATAAATAAATAAAATTTAAAAAAAAAAAAAAAAAAAGAAGGCCTCTCAGTGCCTTAACTGAGCTCAAATTTAAAAAACAGAGCCTAAGCCCTGGCCGGTTGGCTCAGCGGTAGAACATCTGCCCCGCGTGTGGAAGTCCCAGGTTCCATTCCCGGTCAAGGCACATAGGAGAATTGAGTTCTGCTGCACCAACCCTTCGCCTGCAGCCATGGCTCAAATGGTTTGAGCAATTTGACCCGGGGCGCTGAGGATGACTCCACGGCCTCGCCTCAGGCGCTGAAATGGCTCTGTTCAGAGCAACGGATTGACATCCCCAGACAGGCAGAGCATTGCCCGCTTAGTGGGCTTACCAGGTGAATCCTGGTCGGGGAGCATGAAGGACTTTGTCTCTCTGCCTCCCTGCCTCTCACTTAAACAGAGCCTAGCAGCCATTTCTAGAGGCAAGACTTTCATGCAAACCACTTTTCAGGGAGAAGCCCACACTAAGTTGCCTTCTTCCTGCCCTGCACTGACTGACTGCCCACAATGTATTCCTGTTATCTAAATCAGCCTTTATGAAGGAGTTCCTGGAATCCTACTCCAACCAATAAAACTGAAGTTTTCCCCATCCAATTTGGGCTATGTTGCTATAGTCTCATAAGCATCCTCACCAACCTATCAAGACAATGCCTTTTGGACCAATCAAACTGCAGGAATTTGGGAGGCCCCTCATTTGTATAAGGATGGACCAATCAGGGATCAGAACTCCCTTCTGGCTCAGGAAGCACACTTTCCCTTTCCACCAAAGAGTGTAGACTGTGTCTCTTGGATGGAGCTGTAACAGAGACATTAAAGATGAAACATTAAAAATGTCTCATCAGAGCAGAGTGGAGGAGACCAAGGAGCAGAGGTGAGCAAAGCAGAGCTGTCTAGCCAGAGAGGGACCTGGCCCCAGGCTCTGTGCCTCAGCGTACCTTGCAGTCATGCTGTCCCACAGCTGTGCTGCTCTATAACTGAGCTGTAACACTGTTGAGCTGTTCCACAGCCATCTTGCTTTCACAGCTGTACTGTATTACAATTGAGCTGTTTGCACTGAATAAATTTTCCTTCTTTACCTCACCCCAAATTGGGGATTCCTGTTAGTGTTGAGTTGACACCAACAACCATCAGTTGACAGAACCAAGGTAAGACTCAGCTTACCAAGCTCCTGGGCCCTCAGTTCTATCGCACCAAAGACAAAGACAAAAGCACTCACTCAAGCAGAATTTTAGGGAGTCAGACTAACAGGCTTATTGAATCTTAGACTGTTAGGAGCCAGAGGGATCTTTGAGATCATCAGAGAGAAACAGACTTGCTCAAAATAATGTATGTAGGAGAGCCAAATTTAGAATGTAAATTTCCTAATTATCAGTTAATGTTCTTTCGACCTAACCATAATCACTTGGTGATTATGAGAGTTAAAGAGGCCTTTAAAATTTCTCAGAAACAAAAGTATATTATATATTAACCAATGTCACTCCAATAAACTCAATACAAAACAATTTTAAAGTATATGTTAAGAAAATTTTAAAGTTATTCCTACATGATTAAAATTTTTTTTCCATTTCTTTGAGAGGGTGGAAGAAGGGAGAGAGAAGGAGAGAGAGAGAGAGAGGCATCAACTCATTGTTCCACTTAGTTGTTCCATTTAGTTGTGCACTCATTGATAGCTTCTTGTACATGCTAGATTTCACATGTAAGTGAGATCATATGATATTCGTCTTTCTCTGCCTGGCTTCTTCCACTTAGCATAATAATCTCCAGGTTCATCCATGCCATCACAAAAAGTAAGGTCTCCTTATTTTTCACAGCTGCATAGTATTCCATTGTGTAAATACCACCGCGTTTTTATCCACTCGTCCATTGACAGACTCTTGGCCTGTTTCCAGATCTTGACTATTGTAAACAATGCTGCAATAAATGTGGGGGTGCATTTCTTCTTTTGAATTAGTGTCTTGAAATTCTTAGGATATATTCCTAAAGATGGGATAGCCGGGTCATAAGGCAGTTCCATTTTTAATTTTTTGAGGAAACTCCATACTGTTTTCCACAGTGGCTGCACAAGTCTGCATTCCCACCAGCAGTGGGGAAAGATTCCCTTTTCTCTACACCCTTGCCAGCACTTGTTATTTGTTGATTTGTTAATGATAACCATTCTGACAGGTGTGAGGTGATATCTCATTGTAGTTTTAATTTGTATTTCTGTAATGATTAGTGACATTGAACATTTTTTCATATGCCTATTGGCCATCTGTATGTCCTCTTTGGAGAAGTATCTATTAGATTTTTAAATTGGATTATTTACCTTTACCCATTTTTAAATTGGATTATTTACCTTTCTGGTGTTGAGTTATATAAGTTCTTTATTATTAATCTCTTATCAGATGTATCAGGAAGTATGTTCTACTATTGAGTGGTTGTCTTTTTATTTTCTTAATGTGGTCTTTTGCTCTGCAAAAGTTATTTAGTTTGATGTAGTCCCACTTGTTTATTTTGTCCTTTATATCACTTGCCTGCAGAGTTATATCAGCAAAAATATTGCTCTGAGAGATGTCTGAGCATCTACTATCTATATTTTCTTCCAAAATTTTTATGGTTTCACAACTTACATTTAAGTATTTTATAAATTTTGAGTTTGTTTTTGTTAATAGTGTAAATTGGTAGTTTAGTTTCATTTTTTTGCATATACCTGTCCAGTTTTTCCAACACCATTTATTAAAGAGACTGTCTTTACTTGATTGTATACTCTTGCCTCCTTTGTCAAATATTCTTTTTTCGTGTGTGACAGAGACAGAGAGAGAGAGACAAAGAGAGGGGCAGATAGGGAAAGACAGAAAGGAAGGGAGAGAGATGAGAAGCATCAATTCTTCGTGGGCCCTTGCTCAAGCCAGCAACCTTGGGCTCAATCCAGCAACCTTGGGCTTCAAGCCAGCGACCTTTGGGCTCAAGTCAGTTACCATGGGATCATGTCTATGATCCCACTTTCAAGCTGGTGAGCCCACACTCAAGCCAGATGGGCCCATGCTTAGTCCACATGAGCCTGCACTCAAGCTGGCGACCTCGGGGTTTCAAACATGGGTCCTCCACGTCCCAGTCTGACACTCTGTCCACTGCACCACCCACCTTTTTTTTTTTCAACTTCAGCATCATTTATTCTTCCTGGACTCCAGATACAATTAACTGTGGCAAGTCAGCACTCCATACTATTTGTCTCATTTTAGTTTCTTTTAACTACACCTCAGTATTTTGTAAACGTGAATTCACATTCCAGTGTAACTGGAAAACTAAAATTTGACAGAACAAATTAAGTCAATATTGATTGATCTAAATACAGAATTTGAAATATAAACATGAAATTTAGCAGAATTTGGCCTTCATAAAGTAGCTTACATATAAACAAGTTACTTTGCTTATCTGTCCTTTTTACTATTATACTAACAAGACACCCAGTTTTTTAGTTATATAAAGACGATTCTCCTTCAGACAGTGGAAAAAAGTCACCACCCCAGAAAAACAGAATTATCCAATTCTAAAGTATCAGCACATGTAACACCAGAAATAAGTAACTCTTAAGTGTTTTGTGAATAGAATAAAAGAAAGTTACAGTTTTGATCAAAAGACCACACAGGTTTCTCATTAAACTTTGCTTTAATGGGTCTCAAAATTCTGTGACAAGTTTTTGGTCAAGTTATTTCCATTAAAAAGTATTGATTGGAGAGATGATGTCAGAGTAATGGCACGGTAGGAAGCGATACCGATAAATCTCCACCAAAACTCAACAAGATCTTCAACCAGAAACAGAAAAACCTATCCTTGGAGCCTCCAGATGTTTCGCAATACACCCGAAGGTATGGTTGAGCGAAAAATTGGCTAAATATATAATTAAACCCCAAAGGAAATAGGGAGTAAGAAATGCTCCGCCTTCCTCACTAACCTAAACAGGGTGGCTTTCACTGGGAACTGAGAATATAGAAACTGAGGTGGCTAAAGGGGGTGAATAGATCCAGGCCATGGCACAAACGGCCGAACCAGGCTGTGGCACAGAGATCCAGGCCGAGGAAAAACTGTTCCCATGGCAACCCGGGCAATACAAGCTAACACTTGCGCCAAACCCAGACAAAGAAAGACAAGCGGGGCAGCAATTTTCCCCGATCTCCGGGTTGGCGCGTGCAGATAGTGGGCGAGAGATTCCTTCCAAAGCCCCAAGAGTGTGCGCCCGTGTTGTCCCACAGAGAGGCAGAGTCAGAGGCCTTTGTGTGGGCAGAAAGCGGAATCTTCGGGCCACCCCAGTGCCCTGGGAAAGCTGCGCACAGGGACGGAGCGAGAGCCAATTCCAATGCCGGAACTTTTCCGTGCGGGTGGGGGTTTCACTCAGGTGAGACTGCTGGCCTGATATCCTGGTTGGCACGCATGGAGAGTGAGCAAGAGATTCCTCCCAGCACCTCAGGAGTGGGCGCCCATGTTACCCCACAGAGGGGCAGAGTCAGAGGCCTCTGTGTGGGCCAAAAAGCAGAATCTCGGGCCGCCCCAGTGCCCTGGGAAAGCCACGCACGGGGACGGAGCGAGAGCCAATTCCAACACTGGAACTTTTCCGTGCAGGTGGGGGTTTCACTCAGAGTGTGAGACTGCTGGCCTGATATCCTGATCTGCGTGCACAGATAGTGGGCGAGAGATTCCTCCAAGTGCCTCGGCAGTGCGCGCCCGTGTTATCCCACAGAGTGGCAGAGCCAGAGGTCTTTGAGTGGGCAGAAGCCTGGCCTGATTATACTAGCAGCTCTGACTGACTGAGCCTTACCCAGAGCCCTGTGCTGAGTGGGAATAGAGTGGGGAGTTGCCAGCTCTTTGAGCCTCTTACTATCCAGGCAGAGGCAGCAGCAACCCCATAGCTGGATTATCAGGCTACTAATTGAGGAAGGAAAGACTAGGAGAAAGGCTCCAGGAACACGGACTCTCTCACTGGAGGAGCCTATAAACGCTAATGAGCCTCGACTGCCAACGAGACTAAAGCACAATACATGACATCGCCATAGAGACTTATCAACTGCAAACCTCTACCTGAGCATGCCAAAGGGGCAGAACCTGAGGTACAGAGTCAATGACCAGGAAGAGGGAGAGAAAAGAAAAAAGCAAGAAGATAACCTCTCAAAATCAAGAATAATATGCAGACTTTATAGCCTATCCCATTTTATTATATTTGTTTGTTTGTTTCTCTTATCTTCATTCTTGATATTTTTTATTCCTCCTCCAATTTGGTCATTTACCTCTCTGCCGGTCTTACTCTTTCCTCTCCTTGAACTACACTACCCATAAGTGTTACATCTCCCATTATTTTTTCTTTCCTCTTCCTTTCTCTCTATGAGGATTGCACTCCAAAATCCTTAACTCTCTCTCTCTCTCTCTCTCTCTCTCTCTCCTCTTTTTTCTTTTTTCTTCTTTTAGTGGTTCCCTCTTTTTCTCTCTCTCTCTCTCTCTCTCTTTCTTTTCTCCTTCTATATTAGATTCTTCCTTTCTCCTTTACGTCTCCTCTCATTCAAACCTCAATAACGAACAATATCTTATCTGGGACTCAAACTTATGTTTGTGGCATTTTGGAGGGGTTTTACTTCACCTTTTTAACACACTAGCAGTGCTCCCATCCCTGGCTCTCCATTTTATCTAGTTCTTTTTCCACTAAATACAATAGTAATTTTTTAATTTGTCCCCCCATTTTCCTGTTTCCCTCTTATTCTCATCATAACTCTTAGTCAACCAACACCTAAAAGCAAATCATTTTATTCTTAACCCAATTTTTTTTTCTTATTTGCTTTTTGTGGGTCCATATGCCCTTTTTTTTTTCTTTTCTTTTCTTTTTTTTTTTTTTTTTTTTTTTTTTTTGCCCCTTTATTACTTCTCCCCAATTCAGGCCCTCCATTACAGGCATTGCTTGTTCTATTTAGTACAATATAATTCACAGTTCACCAAAAGATTTTCTCAAGAAAGAGGGGAGAGGAGAGGAGAGAAAAAAAGGAAGGGGGGAATAATTTCTTCTTTTTTTAATTTTTATTTTATTTTTCTTTATTTCATTATTAATTTTAAAAAAACTCTTTTTTATTTTTAATTTTTTAACTTTTTATTCTTTATTAAATCTCATTAATACTATCAACAAAACCACCCTCAGATGCCACTAAGGAAGAGAAAATCGAATATCATGGATACAAAAGAAAGAGGTAACACAGCTAGATGAGGAAAAATCTATGGAAAAAATTTTAATATATTGGAAACCTTGGAGCCAAATGACAGAGAATTTAAGATAGAAATCCTAAAAATCCTCCGAGATATACAAGAAACACAGAAAGGCAATTTAGGGAGCTCAGAAAACAACTCAATGAACACAAAGAATATATTTCCAAGGAAATTGAAACTATAAAAACAAATCAAACAGAGATGAAAAACTCAATTCACGAGCTGAAAAACGAGGTAACAAGCTTAGCTAATAGGACAGGCCAGATAGAAGAGAGGGTTAGTGAAATAGAAGACAAGTAACTTGAGGCACAAGAGAGAGAAGAAGAAAGAGACTCAAAAATTTTAAAAAATGAGATAGCCCACAAGAATTATCTGACTCCATCAAAAAGAATAACATAAGAATAATAGGTATATCAGAGGGAGAAGAGAGAGAAAATGGAATGGAGAACATACTCAAACAAATAATAGATGAGAACTTCCCAAGCCTGTGGAAAGAACTAAAGCCTCAAATTCAAGAAGCAAACAGAACTCCAAGTTTTCTTAACCCCAACAAACCTACTCCAAGGCATATCATAATGAAATTGGCACAAACCAACGGCAAAGAAAAAATTCTCAAGGCAGCCAGGGAAAAGAAGAATACAACATATAAAGGAAGGCCCATTAGATTATCATCAGATATCTCAGCAGAAACTCTACAAGCTAGAAGAGAGTGGACCTCAATATTTAAAGTCCTGAAAGAGAGGAACTTCCAACCACGAATACTATACCCATCAAAGCTATCCTTTAAATATGAAGGAGAAATAAAAACATTCACAGATACAGAAAAGATGAGGGAATTTATTGTCAAAAAACCCCACTCCAGGAATTACTAAAGGGGGTTCTCCAATCAGATACAAAGGAAAAAAAAAAAACAAAGCCACAAGTAAAAGCTCCAAGAAGAACACAATAAAACCAAATTTAAACTGTGACAACAACAAAAAGAAAGGGGGGGGGAGAGGATGGAGATTAACAGTAGCAAAGGACGATGGAGTGCAAAAGTACTCGCAAAATAGTGCACTACAATGAACAGGGTAGGAACCCTTTTCATTACTTAAAGGTAACCACCATTGAAAAAACCACCACAGAAGCACATGAGATAAAAAAGATAGCAACAGAGGAAAGATGTATGGAATACAACCAAATAAAAACAAAAGATAGAAAAATGAAAGAGAAGGATCAAACAAACAAAACTAACAGAAAGCAATGTATAAAATGGCAATAGGGAATTCACAAGTGTCAATAATTACACTAAATGTAAACGGATTAAACTCACCAATAAAAAGGCACAGAGTAGCAGAATGGATTAAAAAAGAAAATCCAACTGTATGCTGCCTACAGGAAACTCATCAAAGTAACAAGGATAAAAACAAATTCAAAGTGAAAGGCTGGAAAACAATACTCCAAGCAAATAACATCCAAAAAAAAGCAGGCGTAGCAACACTCATATCTGATCATGCTGACTACAAGACAGCAAAAGTACTCAGAGACAAAAATGGCCATTTCATAATGGCTAAGGGGACACTGAATCAAGAAGACATAACAATTCTTAATATATATGCACCAAACCAAGGACCACCAAAATATATAAGACAGCTACTTATTGACCTTAAAACAAAAACTGACAAAAATACAATCATACTTGGAGACCACAATACACCACTGACGGCTCTAGATCGGTCATCCAAACAGAGAATCAATAAAGATATAGTGGCCTTAAACAAAACACTAGAGCACCTGGATATGATAGACATCTACAGGACATTTCATCCCAAAATGACTGAGTATACATTTTTCTCCACTGTACATGGATCATTCTCAAGAACTGACCATATGTTGGGCCACAAAAACAACATCAGCAAATTCAGAAAAATCAAAGTTGTACCAAGCATATTTTCTGATCATAAAGCCTTGAAACTAGAATTCAACTGCAAAAAAGAGGGAAAAAATCCCACAAAAATGTGGAAACTAAACAACATACTTTTAAAAAATGAATGGGTCAAAAAAGAAATAAGTGCAGAGATCAAAAGATATATACAGACGAATGAAAATGACAATACGACATATCAGAATCTATGGGATGCAGCAAAAGCAGTGATAAGAGGGAAGTTCATATCACTTCAGGCATATAATGAACAAACAAGAGAGAGCCCAAGTGAACCACTTAACTTCACACCTTAAGGAACTAGAAAAAGAAGAACAAAGACAACCCAAAACCAGCTGAAGAAAGGAGATAATAAAAATCAGAGCAGAAATAAATGAAATAGAGAACAGAAAAACTATAGAAAAAATTAATAGAACAAGGAGCTGGTTCTTTGAAAAGATCAACAAAATTGACAAACCCTTGGCAAGACTTACCAAGAAAAAAAGAGAAAGAACTCATATAAACAAAATCCAAAATGAAAGAGGAGAAATCACCATGGACATCGTAGATATACAAAGAATTATTGTAGAATACTATGAAAAACTTTATGCCACTAAATTCAACAACCTAGAAGAAATGGATAAATTCCTAGAACAATACAACCTTCCTAGACTGAGTCAAGAAGAAGCAGAAAGCCTAAACAGGCCTATTAGTAGAGAAGAAATAGAAAAAACCATTAAAAACCTCCCCAAAAATAAAAGTCCAGGCCCTGATGGCTATACCAGCGAATTTTATCAAACATTCAAAGAAGACTTGGTTCCTATTCTACTGAAAGTCTTCCAAAAAATTGAAGAAGAAGTAATACTTCCAAACACATTTTATGAGGCCAACATAACCCTCATACCAAAACCAGGCAAGGACTGCACACACAAAAAAAAAACTACAGACCAATATCTCTAATGAATACAGATGCTAAAATACTAAACAAAATACAAGCAAATTGAATACAACAACATATTAAAAAGATAATACATCATGATCAAGTGGGATTTATCCCAGAATCTCAAGGATGGTTCAACATACGTAAAACGGATAACGTAATACACCATATCAACAAAACAAGGAACAAAAACCACATGATCTTATCAATAGACGCAGAAAAGGCTTTCGATAAAATACAACACAATTTTATGTTTAAGACTTTCAACAAAATGGGTATAGAAGGAAAATATCTCAACATGATAAAGGCCATATATGATAAACCATCAGCTAACATCATATTAAATGGCACTAAACTGAAGGCTTTCCCCCTTAAATCAGGAACAAGACAGGGTTGTCCACTCTCTCCACTCTTATTTAACGTGGTACAAGAGGTTCTAGCCAGAGCAATCAGACAAGACAAAGAAATAAAAGGCATCCATATTGGAAAAGAAGAAGTAAAGGTATCACTTTTTGCAGATGATATGATCCTATACATCGAAAATCCCAAAGAATCCACAAAAAGACTACTAGAAACAATAAGCCAATACAGTAAGGTAGCAGGATACAAAATTAACATACAGAAGTCAATAGCCTTTCTATATGCCAACAATGAAACATTTGAGAACGAACTCAAAAGAGCAATCCCCTTCACAATTGCAACAAAAAAAATAAAATACTTAGGAATAAACATAACAAAGAATGTAAAGGACTTATATAATGAAAACTATAAACCATTGTTAAGGGAAATCGAAAAAGATATAATGAAATGGAAGAATATACCTTGTTCTTGGTTAGGAAGAATAAATATAATCAAGATGGCCATATTACCCAAAGCAATATACAAATTTAATGCAATTCCCATCAAAATTCCAATGACATTTTTTAAAGAAATGGAGCAAAAAATCATCAGATTTATATGGAACTATAAAAAAACCCAAATAGCCAAAGCAATCCTAAAGAAAAAGAATGAAGCTGGGGGCATTACAATACCTGACTTCAAACTATATTATAGGGCCACGACAATCAAGACAGCATGGTATTGGCAGAAAAATAGACACTCAGACCAATGGAACAGAATAGAAAACCCAGAAATAAAACCACATATATATAGTCAAATAATTTTTGATAAAGGGGCCAACAACACACAATGGAGAAAAGAAAGCCTCTTCAATAAATGGTGCTGGGAAAACTGGAAAGCCACATGCAAAAGAATGAAACTGGACTACAGTCTGTCCCCCTGTACTAAAATTAACTCAAAATGGATCAAAGATCTAAACATAAGACCTGATACAATTAAGTGCATAGAAGAAGACATAGGTACTAAACTTATGGACCTGGGTTTTAAAGAGCATTTTATGAATTTGACTCCACAGGCAAGAGAAGTGAAGGCAAAAATTAATGAATGGGACTACATCAGACTAAGAAGTTTTTGCTCAGCAAGAGAAACTGATAACAAAATAAATAGACAGCCAACTAAATGGGAAATGATATTTTCAAACAACAGCTCAGATAAGGGCCTAATATCCAAAATATACAAAGAACTCATAAAACTCAACAACAAACAAACAAACAATCCAATAAAAAAATGGGAAGAGGACATGAACAGACACTTCTCCCAGGAAGAAATACAAATGGCCAACAGATAAATGAAAAGATGCTCATCTTCGTTAGTTATTAGAGAAATGCAAATCAAAACTGCAATGAGATACCACCTCACACCTGTTAGATTAGCTATTAGTAACAAGACAGGTAATAACAAATGTTGGAGAGGTTGTGCAGAAAAAGGAACCCTCCCTCATACACTGTTGGTGGGAATGTAAAGTAGTACAACCATTATGGAAGAAAGTATGGTGGTTCCTCAAAAAACTGAAAATAGAATTACCTTATGACCCAGCAATCCCTCTACTGGGTATAGACCCCAAAAACTCAGCAACATTGATACGTAAAGACACATGCAGCCCCATGTTCATTGCAGCATTGTTCACAGTGGCCAGGACATGGAAACAACCAAAAAGCCCGTCAATAGATGACTGGATAAAGAAGATGTGGCACATATACACTATGGAATACTACTCAGCCATAAGAAATGATGACATCGGATCATTTACAGCAAAATGGTGGGATCTTGATAACATGATACGAAGTGAAATAAGTAAATCAGAAAAAACCAGGAACTGCATTATTCCATACGTAGGTGGGACTTAAAAGTGAAACTAAGAGACATTGATAAGAGTGTGGTGGTTACGGGGGGGAGGGGGGAGAGGGAGAGGGAAAGGGGGAGGGGGAGGGGCACAAAGAAAACTAGATAGAAGGTGACAGAGGACAATCTGACTTTGGGTGATGGGTATGCAACATAAGTGAACGACAAGATAACCTGGAGTTGTTATCTTTGAATATATGTATCCTGATTTATTGATGTCGCCCCATTAAAAATAAAATTATTAAAAAAAAAAAAGTATTGATTTTTTTTTTTTTTTTGCCTGACCGGGCGGTGGCGCAGTGGATAGAGCATCGGATTGGGATATGAAAGACCCAGGTTTGAGACCCCAAGGTCGCCAGCTTGAGCGAGGGCTCATCTGGTTTGAGCAAAAGCTACTTGGTCTGCTGAAGGCCCGCGGTCAAGGCACATATGAGAAAGCAATCAATGAACAACTAAGGTGTTGCAACGCGCAAAGAAAAACTAATTATTGATGCTTCTCATCTCTCCGTTCCTGTCTGTCTATCCCTGTCTATCCCTCTCTCTGACTCTCTCTCTCTGTCTCTGTAAAAAAGAAGAGAAAAAATAAAATAAAATAACTAAAAAGTATTGATTCTTAAAAACTAACTTAAAAACTGCCACACACAAAAAAACCCCAAATGGTCCACAAAACATTCTCCTTTCCTTCTGAAGGTTTAACAATGCATTGTAATCATTAACCAGTCTTTTACTATTAAACTTAAATGGCCAATTGAGACAAATAGTTTTGAGACTGTTCTTCCACCAGTGATTAAGACTGGGGTGGCAGGTATTGGGGATAATATTCATTTAGCCTTCTGAGCTTTCTGGGCAGACTTGGTGACTTTGCCAGCTCCAGTTGCCTTCTTATCCACTGCTTTGATGACACCCACAGCAACTGTCTGTCTCATGTCACGAACAGCAAAACGGCCCAGAGGAGGATAGTCAGAGAAGCTCTCAACACACATGGGCTTGCCGGGAACCATGTCAACAATGGCAGCATCACCAGATTTTAAACTTCAGGCCATCTTTTAGCTTTTTGCCAGAACGGCGGTCAATCTTCTCCTTCAACTCAGCAAATTTGCAAGCAATATGAGCTGTGTGACCAACCAGCACAGGTGCATAGACAGCACTGATTTGGCCTGGATGATTCAGGATAATCACCTGAGCTGTTAAGCCAGCTGCTTCCACTGGTGGGTCATTTTTGCTGTCACCAGCCAGATGGCCACGTCGAACATCTTTGACAGACACGTTCTTGACATTGAAGCCCACATTGTCCCCAGGAAGAGCTTCTCTCAAAGCTTCATGGTGCATTTCAACAGACTTGACTTCAGTTGTAACATTGACTGGAGCAAAGGTGACCACCATGCCAGGTTTGAGAACACCTGTCTCCACTCGGCCCACAGGCACAGTACCAATACCACCAATTTTATAGACATCCTGGAGGGGCAGACGCAGGGGCTTGTCAGTTGGACGAGTTGGTGGCAGGATGCAATCCAGAGCTTCAAACAGTGTGGTTCCTTCCGCTGGCACTGCCATCTTTACGGTTAACTTTCCATCCCTTGAACCAAGGTATATTAGCACTTGGCTCCAGCATGTTGTCGCCATTCCAACCAGAAGTTGGCGCAAATGCTACTGTGTCAGGGTTGTAGCCAATTTTCTTAATGTAGGTGCTGACTTCTTTAACAATTTCCTCGTATCTCTTCTGGCTATAGAGAGGCTCAGTGGAATCCATTTTAACACCAACAATCAGTTGTTTCACACCCAGTGTGTAAGCCAGAAGGGCATGCTTGTGGGTCTTCCCATTTTTGGAGATACTTGTTTCAAATTCACCAACACCAGCAGCAACAATCAGAACAGCACAGTCTGCCTGTAAGAGACTGAGATGTGCCTGTAATCATGTTTTTGTTAAAGTCTCTGTGTCCTGGGGCATCTATGATGGTCACATAATACTTGCTGGTCTCAAATTTCCACAGAGAGATATCAATGGTGATACCATGCTCACGTTCAGCCGTCAGTTTATCCAAGACCCAGGCATACTTGAAGGAGCCCTTCTCCATCTCAGCAGCCTCCTTGAATTTTTCGATGGTTCTTTTGTCGATCCCACCACATTTGTAGATCAGATGGCCAGTAGTGGTTGACTTGCCGGAATCTATGTGTCCTTTCTCTTTGTACAGCCCGATAATGAAGATGACCAACAGACGAATGAATCTCCAGGGAGATTCCACCTGCGTGGTGCTTAGGGAGCGGGTGGACTTCTTCACGATGTGGTACTCCTGTGATGTTCCCGAAGATTCCAGCAGCTGGGGAAGAGAGTGCTTCCAGCCATCTCGAGACACCTCCAACATCCTGGTCCAGGGATCCCCATTTTGCACCATCAGCTATTATATTCTTCAACAGATGGTATACACCTCCTGAAAGACGACTTTTGAGCTTCATTTTACTGCTGCCCTGTTTGGGACTTTCCAGGTTTCCCTTGAAATCTTCAGAGCTGCACGAGTCTTGGGGCTCATCTGCCCCAGGGATTGCTCCCTGGAGGGAGGATGAGCCCGTTCCCTCATCCTCTTCCCCGTCTGGCTCCTGGTCTTCGTTGTCAGTCCAAGAAAACACGTCCTCTACCGAGCTGGTCAGATCGGGCAAGCTCTTAGATGTCAACCTCAGGAGGTCCTCTGCCGAGGTTTCCTTGCTGGCCACAACCAGCTGAACCATTCCAGTGGCTGAGCAAAGAATGGCCATGGCTTCCTCGTGGGACAGCCCAACCAGTAAGTGACCATTGATTACCAGCAGCTCATCTGCTAAGGACAGTATGCCATCCCTGAATTCCCAGCCCATCCGATTCTTTCATCAGCTCTAGCTTCCATATCCAGCCAACTTCCTCCCGTGCGAGGCAGTCACTGGATTGTGAGTCCATCTTCCCAGATTTTGAGAAGGGGCATTTGTCATTGCTCGTGGGCACAAGAGCATCTGTCTTTGGAATTCTATGCTCTGTCCTTCTGTCCACTTCTGATCTGTCTAGATGGGGTCCATCCACCTCCTTGAGAGAATCTGGGCCATTTTCTATCTCAAAGGCATGACCATTTCCAAGTTTAGGGTCTGAGCCATTGTCCAGCTCAGAGATGGGGTCATGGTCCAACTCACAGCCAGTGCTGCTCAGGCTCCTTTGTCAAATATTAATTGACCCTAAAGACATGGTTTGGCAGCCACTGTAGAAAACAGTATGGAGATTCCTCCAAAAATTAAAAATGGAATTGCCTTTTGACCCAGCCATCCCACTTTTAGGAATATATATATCCCAAGGACACCATATCACTGATTCAAAAAAAGAAATGCACCTCCCATGTTTATGGCAGCAGTGTTCACAATAGCAAAGATCTGGAAACAGCCCAAGTGTCCATCAGTGGACAAGTGGATTAAAAAGCTGTGGTACATATATACAATGGAATACTATGGGGCCATGAAAAAGAAGGAAATATTACCTTTTGCAACAACATGGATGGACCTGGAAACTATTATGTTAAGTGAAATAAGCCAAGCAGAGAAAGAAAAATATCACATCACCTCACTCATTTGAGGAATCCAAGGAACAATGTGAACTGAGGAATGGAATTAAACCTGAAGAGAGGGGGGAGGGAGCCTTTGGGAGGGAGCAAGGGATATGTTGAGGGGAATATGGGGGAGGGGTGGATGCAATCGAGGCGACACTAGAATCTATGTAAGCACAATAAATTAAATTTTTTTAAAAAGACATGGTTTATTTCTGGATTCTCTGTTCTGTTCCATTGATCTGTATGCCTGTTCTTATGCCAGTACCAGGCTGTTTGGATTACAATGGCCTTGTAGTATAGCTTGATATCAGGAAGTGTGATACCTCTCACTTCGTTCTTCATTTTCAAGATTGTTGAGGCTATTTGGGTTCTTTTTTGGTTTCATATAAACTTTTGGAATATTTCTTCTAGATCTGTGAAGTATACTGTTGGCATTTTAATAAGAATTGCATTGAATCTATAGATTGCTTTGGGTAGTATGGACATTTTAATGATGTTAATTCTTCCTAACCATGACCATGGTGTATGCTTCTACTTGTTTGTATCTTCCTTGATATCTTTTTTCAATGCCTTATAATTTTCCAAGTACAAGTCTTTACCTCCTTGGTTAAGTTTTATTCCTAGATACTTTATTTTTTTTGTTGCAATAGTGAATGGGATTGTTTCTTTAATTTCTCTTTCTGACGTTTATTATTGGTGTATAAGAATCCCACTGATTTCTGCATATTAATTTTATATCCTGACACTTTGCTGAATTCATTTCTCAGATCTTGTAGGTTTTTTTTGACTGAGACTTTAGAGTTTTCTATGTACAGTATCATGTCAGCAAATAGTGACAGTTTTACTTCTTCTTTTCCAATTTGGATGCCTTTTATTGATTCTTCTTGTCTGATTGCTGTGCCTAGGACTTCCAGAACTATGTTGAATAAGAGTGGTAAAAGAGGGCACCCCTGCCTTATTCCTGATCTTAAGGGGATTGCTTTTAATTTTTGCCCATTGAGTATGATGTTGGCTGTTGGTCTATCATATATGGACTTTATTATGTTGAGGTATGTTCCCTGTATTTCCACTTTGCTAATAGTTTTGATCATAAATGGTTGCTGGATTTTATCAAATGCTTTTTCTGCATCTATTGATATGATCATGTGATTTTTAGCCTTCATTTTTTTATGTGATGAATCATGTTTATTGATTTGGGAATATTGTACCAGCCTTGTCTCCCTGGAAAAAATCCCACTTGACCATGATGTATGATCTTTTTAACGTATTGCTAGATCCAGTCTATTATTATTTTGTTGACCTACTATTAAATCTTAGAAAGTTATTTCTAATCCCCAAATGCAGAAAAGCAGGCACTATGTACCAATTATTTATAAAATTATCAAAATATATATAGTTCTGTGATCATTTCACCCTTTATTTATGATTGATGTTGATCATCTTAACTACAGCAGAATATTCTGTCATGTTGAGATGACATATATTTGACCATCTCCTTTTTGATGATCTTTTAGAATGTTTCTTATTATTTGTTTTGTGAATAAAATAGTTTCAAAACATTTTTTCATCTTTTCTTTTCCTTTCTTTGAATTAATTCCTGGAGATACAGTCTCAGGAATGAAATAACTGAGTTAAAATCATGACATTTTAATGGCTTTAGAAAGATATAGCGCAAATGAAAGGATTATCCTCTGAAAGGATTATAACATTTTTACTATTTATTTTAGTGGGGGAGGACAGACAAGGACAGACAGACAGGAAGGGGGAGAAATGAGAAGCATCAATTCTTTTTTGCAGCTCCTTAGCTGTTCATTGATTGATTTTTTATATGTGCCTTGACCAGGGGGCTCCAGCCGAACCAGTGACCCCTTGCTCAAGCCAGCAATGTTGGGCTTCAAGTCAGCTCTATAATAAGTGCTTCACACACATTAACTCTTCCAAGTCCCACAACAGTGTTAGCAGGTAAACACTATTATCATCCTATTTTACAGAGGAAAGTGAAGCATAGAAAAGTAAGACAACCTGCTCAAGGCCACCTTCCTGGCAAGTGGCAGAGCCAGGGTTCAAATAAGCAGTTGTGTTTGTAGACTGGGCCTCACATGCTGGCCTATGATGCCAGCTTTAAAGGATGAGTTCTCCTGGAGTCTCAGCAGCTGTGGCCTTGCCTTGCCTTTTCCCACTTTGCTTTTTTTTTTTTTTTTTTTCTGAAGTTAGAAACGGGGAGGCAGTCAGACAGACTCCTGCATGCGCCCGACTGGGATCCACCCGGCATGCCCACCACCAGTGGGCGATGCTCTGCCCATCTGGGGCATCGCTCTGTTGCAACCAGAGCCATTCTAGTGCCTGAGGCAGAGGCCATAGAGCCATCCTCAGTGCCCGGGCCAACTTTGCTCCAATGGAGCCTTGGCTGCGGGAGGGGAAGAGAGAGACAGAGAGGAAGGAGAGGGGGAAGGGTGGAGAAGCAGATGGGCACTTCTCCTGTGTGCCCTGGCCGGGAATCGAACCCGGGACTCCTGCACACCAGGCCGACACTCTACCACTGAGCCAACCGGCCAGGGCCCTCACTTTTCTTAACAAGAGTAAATTGTATGTTATTACTGTCTTCCATGGTATGTCTGTAGCGAGTAGTGAGGGAAAATGAATGGTTTTATGCTTCATTATTTTTAATAATTTTAAAATTACTTAAAGGGAGTAAGGACTACCGCACTAATACAATATATTTTTAAAGATTTTACTTATTGACTTTAGAGACAGAGAGAAAGGTGGGAGGAGCAGGAAGCACCAACTTGTTTCTCCTGCGTGCCTTGCTTGACTGGGCAAGCCCCGGGTTTTGAACCGTCAACCTCAGCATTCCAGGTTGATACTTTATCCACTGCGCCACCACAGGTCAGGCAAAAACATTTAAAAGATGTTTTAAATTTATATTATGGCCAGCAAAGGATTGAGGGAGGAAAGAGATATAGGTGGAGAAAGAGGAAGAAAAAAGAGAGATCTCTTAAGTTTTGAGAAAAGAGGGGAAAAAACACTCCAGGCACCAGGCTATGCATCACTTACCTCATTTAGTATTTAAGAAAAAAGTAAATTACTTTTATAAGACCCTTCTCTGGTCACTTGGACTGAGAGCTGTTATTTCCATTTTAAATGTTAATAATTTAGCTGATTAATACTGTTTATATTTCATTGCTTTGTCTTTAACCTTTCAGAGGCTCTTACCAGTCAGAGAAACCCACCAGGGAGAACTGGGAGAGCACGGCAGTCATTGCCTGGGTTCAGCAGAGGGAAGCAAGCAGTGGGGGAGATTTGTTCTTTGAGCCACAGGTTTTGTCACCAAATGGAATGAAGTACCACAGTCAACATGTACCACTGCCTGTAACTTACAAATGAAGCCAAAGATATCATCAATCAGCCCATCTGTTTTTCAGTTGAGGATTTAAAGGTCCCTGAGAATAAGTTGTCCTGAGTTGCTAGGAACAGCAAAACCTGTTTATCAATCCCTATGTATAGAACCCATTTACTTTTCCTACCCCTAGTGTGCCGTGGACTGCTGGACAGAATGCCACTACTGCAGGACTGGTGCTACCATAAAGCACCAAACTCAGCTGGGCCATCACAAGTCTGAATCTGCTCTGTTACCTATATCCCACTCCCTGTCCTCTGCAGTCTACTCTTGACTAGGTCTTCCCCCACCCTTTCTCTGATCCATTATTCCAGTCTTAGGAAGGGCAAGTTATCTCTCCAAAGATGAAACCTCTCTCACCTGTACCAAACAAGGAAGGTCAGGCAAGGGTGAATTGGGATAGGTTGATCAGGACTTCCAGATTACTACATCCAGTGAGCATATTTTTGGTCCTTATCTTAGCCAACCTCTCCTCTGCAACAACTCCCTCTGTTCCACTATTTGACAAGATCCATCCCTTCCCAGCTTTCCTATTCCTAAGACTGTTCCTTTTCAAATTCCTTTCTGGGCTCCCCTCTGCACCCCCATTTCCCATGTTCTCCAGAACATTGACCACAGCTCTGTTTATTCTACACAGGCTTTCTAGATCGTTTCAGTTTTGTCTTCTCTCCTAGCCTTAACCACCATTAAATGCTGACTGTTTCCGCATCTACACAGTCAGCCCTGACCTCTGACTTAAGCTTTAGGTTCATTGGTTCAACTGCCCAATGAGCATTTCTGCCTGGATGTACCACAGGCATCTCAAACATATCATGTCCTAATGGAATTCTTTGTCTCAACATTCAGTGCCTCCTTTCATTCCCCTTTTCTTTTGGTTTCTTATTTAATGACACGACAATATACCCAAATACACACAAGTAGAAATTAGGGTTGAAGGCCATGCTTTCTTCCTGCTCACCTCCTATACCAAATCAGTCACCAAATTCTATCAGTTTTGCTTCCTAAACATTTCTCAAATTTACCCTCTTTGACCTAAATTAGGTCCTCACCAGCCTCTTAGAGAATCTTAGCTTGTCCCTTTCCAGTCCATATTCTGTACTACCAGGCTGCTGTGTTTAAAATGTCAATTTGATGATCGCTTCTCAACCTTTTGGCTAAGATCAAGTGTAAAATGTCAACTTGATTATGTGACTTAACACCCTTCAGTGGCTCCTCTGTCATCTTGATAATGATGTGTCTTGGTATGGGTCTCTTTGTGTTCATCTTGTTTTAGGATTCACTGCACTGAAATTACCCCCAGTGGTGGTAATTTATTTGGCCTATAATGTAATTGAAATAGAGACAGACATAAAACTAGATATAAATATATATTTATGACACATAAAACTATAAAAGCAATTGCAATTTACAAATTAAATAGAAACAAACTATGAAACCAATATATATTTTCAAAATAAAAATGTTTGAGGCCCTGACCAGTTGGCTTAGTGGATACAGTGTAAACCAGATGTATGGATGTCCTGGGTTTGACTCCCAGTCAGTATGCACATGAGAAGCAACCATCTGCTTCTCTCCTTCTCCCTCTCCCTCTTACCATTCTCTCCCTCTTCCCCTCCTGCAGCCAGTGGCTCGATTAGTTTGAGCATCGGTCCCAGGTGCTGAAGATAACTCAGTTGGTCTGAGCATCAGCCTCAGGTGCTAAAAATAGCTCAGTTTACTCCAGCATTGGCCCCAGACAGGGGTTGCTGGATGGATCCCAGTAGGGGTGCATTCAGGAGTTTGTCTCACTATCTCCTCTCCTCTCATTTAAAAATAATAATAAAAAATAATAAATAAATGTTTAATAAAAATGTTTGGAACTTTTAAGCCATTTACATTTAAAATGATTATAATAGGTATGTATTTATTGCCATTTTATTCTTTTAACTATGTTCTTTTATTGTTGGTTTTTCTTCTCCTTTTTCTTTTTCTTAAGGCAAGCCCTTTAACATTTTTTGTAAAACTGGTTTTCTGGTAACAGAGTTTTTTAGCTTTATCTTGTCTGGGAAGCTCTTTATTTCTCCTTCAATTCTAAATGATAGCCTTGCTGGGTAAAGTAGTCTTGGTTGTAGGTCCTTGCTTTTCATCATTTTAAGTATTTCATGCCAATACCTTCTGGCCTGAAATGTTTCTGTTGAGAAATCAGCAGACAGTCTTATGGGAGATCCTTTGCATGTCTTTCTCTTGCAGTTTTTAAGATTCTTGCTTTGTCTTTAACCTCTGCCATTTTGATAATGATGTGTCTTGGTATGGGTGTCTTTGTGTTCATCTTGTTTTGGGATTCACTGCACTTCCTGAACTTGTGTGTCTTTTTCCTTCACCAGGTTAGAGAAGTTTTTAGTCATTTCTGCAAATAGATTCTCAATCCCTTGTTCTCCCTCTCTCTGGTACCCCTCTGATGCAGATGTTGTTATGCTTCATGTTGTCCCATGTTAAAGGTCCTTTAACAATCCTCATTCATTTGAATTTTTTTTTTTGCTCTGATTGGGTGTTTCTTTCTACCTGTTCTTCCAAAATTGCTGATTCTATCCTCTGCTTCATCCAAACTACTGCTTATTTCTTCCAGTGTATTCTTCATTGAAGATATTATATTATTTATTTCTGACTGGTCCTTTTTTATGGTTTTATGTCCTTCTTCATGCTGTTGTGGTTCTCATTAAGTTCCTTGAGCATCCTTATAACAATTACTTTAAACTCTATACCTGGAAATTTCTCCTGTTGTTTCATTTGGGGCGTATTTCTTTGCCTCCCAATTTTGGCTGCCTCTTTGTGTTTGTTTCTATGTATTAGATCTGCTATGACTCACTTTGTGGTGTGGCTTATGCAGTAGGTATCCTGTGGGATCCAGTGGTGCCATCTCTTTGATCACCTAAGCTGAGTTCTCCAGGAATGTCATTCATGTCTATTATGTGGGCCCTCCTGTTGTAATTGAGGCTTGATTGCTATTTGCACATTTGTGCATGAGATTTAGTCTCAGGCTGGCTGACTGTGAAGATCAACCCCAACCACAGTATGGGAGCTGTTGTGCAGGTGCTGACCACTCAAAGCAGAATTCACCTCAACAGGGTTTGATGCCTGCAGAGATCTTCCTTTGGATATGCTGTTGTGAAGCTTATCAAATCCTGGCCACTGGTTGTGTTGGTTCTGGGCATCTTGGGAGTGACTCTCATGCAGACTAATGTAGATACTGCCTGTGACTGGCCCTCAGTGGCCTGTTTGGGAGCTACAAGTGATCCACAGTCTGTAGCTGCCTCTGCTGAGCCTGGGTAAGTGTGGGAAGGACCACACTGCACACGAAGGCCAGCTTTTATCAACACCAGACCTAGGGGCAGGTCAGCAAAAGTCCCAAGGCTCCCCGAGATCCACCTCCACTTGCCTCTGTCTGCTGGCTGCCTGTTAGGTTCAGTCACTAGAAAAGCCTCTGGCTGTACTCTTTAGCATAACATAAGCTCCACAGGTTGGGGTGAGAAGGAGTCCACAGGGTGAGGCTATTGCTTCCCCCCAGGTTGGCCCCACAGAGGAGAGTGCTCCCCCCAAGAAAGATGATGTCTGCAGTATGGGACAATAACTCAGTACAGGGATTTTGGTGGCTGTCCCTTCAGCTGTCTCCTCAGAGCCACAAACCCCAGACTCTCCTTACATGACTCTATTCTGCTTCACCTTTCCTCCACCAGAGCCCAGGGTGAATGGCTGCAAACAAAATTTTGTGCATTGGCTCTTTAAGAGGGTGCCTGCATCTCTGCAGACTCCTGTCTCTCCCTGGTGAACAGAAACTCACTGCTTTACCTAGATATTATGTGGGTGCCTCTTCCCAGCTCTGGTACTCTGAGGTAGAGAGCCTCACTTGGGGTGTAGACCCCAAGCTCCTCAGGGCAAAATTCCACGGCTGAGATATCCCTTTGGAACCTCAGCTGCTGCCTGTAGAATCAGGGCCAGCCCTTTTCACATCTCCACCCTTCCTACCAGTCTTGATGTGGCTTATTCTGTAAATCCTTGGTTATAAGACTTCTCTTCAGCTACTTTTTAGTTGGTTATTCAGGATGATTGTTCTATAATTTAATTGTAATTCCAGTTTTGCCCTGGGAGGGGTTGAGTGTAGCTTTTGCCTACTCTGGCACTATCTTGTGAAGCCATCTACCTGGTCCAGGACTTTAGTTTGTTGAGAGTTTTTTGATTAATGCTTTAGTTACACTAGTTGTAATCTGTCTATTCAGATTCTCCATTCTTCCAAATTCAGTTTTGAAAAAATGTAAGTTACTAGGAATTTATCCAAAATTTCCATCAGTAAGAATGAGTGGATAAAAAAGCTGTGGTATATTTACACAATGTAATACAACTCAGCCATAAAAAAAAGAAGGAAATCTTACCCTTCGCAACAGCATGCATAGACCTTGAGAGCATTAGGCTAAGTAAAATAAGCCAGTCAGGGAAAGACAAGTGCCATATGATTTCACTCATATGTAGACTCTAATGAACAGAATCAATTAACAAGTAAAAGAGAGACAGACTCATAGATAGAGAGCAGGCTGACAGCTGTCAGTGGGGATGGAGGGCTGTGGGGGGGGGGGTGAGAGATTGAGCAAAACAGAAAAAAGAGAAAATACTTATGGACATGGACAACAGTGTGGTGACTGCTGGGTGGGAATGAGGAGGGGATGGACAAAGGTGTAGAAGGGGATGAGAGGATAGGTGAACACACAATACAGTGTACAGATGTTGTGTTGTTGACTTTTGCCTCTAAAACCTGTATAATTTTTTTAACCAGTGTCACCTCAATAAGTTCAATAAAAAGGAAAATAAATAAATAAAAATGTTACTCTATTGCAACAGATGATGGTTGCTGCACAAACTGGAATCATAGAATTAATCCCTCCAGTGCGGGGTCACTGGAGTTTGGCAGGCATGTGATGATGCACTTCTCCCACCACTTTTCTCTACTAGAACTTTTTTTTTTTTTTTTTTGTATTTTTCTGAAGCTGGAAACGGGGAGAGACAGTCAGACAGACTCCCGCATGCGCCCAACCGGGATCCACCCGGCATGCCCACCAGGGGGCGACGCTCTGCCCACCACGGGAGATGCTCTACCCCTCTGGGGCGTCGCTCTGTTGCGACCAGAGCCACTCTAGCGCCTGGGGCAGAGGCCAAGGAGCCATCCCCAGCACTCGGGCCATCTTTGCTCCAATGGAGCCTTGGCTACGGGAGGGGAAGAGAGAGACAGAGAGGAAGGAGAGGGGGAGGGGTGGAGAAGCAGATGGGTGCTTCTCCTGTGTGCCCTGGCCAGGAATCGAACCTGGGACTTCTGCACGCCAGGCCGACGCTCTACCACTGAGCCAACCAGCCAGGGCTCTACTAGAACTTTTGCTAACCCTTTGTTCACTCAGCCTGCTGGCAGGACATCTTGCCTCCTCAAGACACAAATGCATCACTTACATGTTAAGTCCTCTTCTATTCTCTTCTCATTAGCTAAGACCAGGGGTCCCCAAACTTTTTACACAGGGGGCCAGTTCACTGTCCCTCAGACCGTTGGAGGGCCGGACTATAAAAAAAACTATGAACAAATCCCTATGCACACTGCACATATCTTATTTTAAAGTAAAAAAAAAAAAAAAAAAAAAAACGGGAACAAATACAATATTTAAAATAAAAAACAAGTAAATTTAAATCAAGAAACTGACCAGTATTTCAATGGGAACTATGGGCCTGCTTTTGGCTAATGAGATGGTCAATGTGCTCCTTTCATTGACCACCAATGAAAGAGGTGCCCCTTCCGGAAGTGCAGCGGGGGCGGATAAATGGCCTCAGGGGGCTGCATATGGCCCGCAGGCGGGCCGTAGTTTGGGGACCCCTGGCTAAGACCATTAAAGCAGCACTACTTGTACGCTTCTCAGTCTTTTGGCTAAGATTAAGTATAAAGAAGCACTACTTGGTGGAACTCATCACAAACACAGAAGCAAATGCAGACACTGAAATCATTTGACAGTATAGATACTACCCAGGTGATCCAAAACATGATTATCTCATTTATTTTTTTTAAAGTGTAAAGGTTTATTTTTATTATGTATAACATAGATACAATTATTTAATGTTAATAAATTTTTATTTAAGGAATTTCACATGTTGTGAGTCCTTCACTGCAGTTCCTCCAGTTTGAGTCTTAATCCCTTTTTTTGCTCAATCCAGTTGCCATGTCAGTCAGTCCTATAAAACAGTAATGGAAATGGATCATGTAATCACAAACTATCTGGTTGCTAGCAACCTACAATTAGTGAGACAAACTCCAGAGATCTGAGACAGCTATTTAAAAATCTCACTGATTACCAATGGCTATTACAGTCACTTATAGCCCGTGTTATGAAAATAAGGGTTAATAAAATGTTCCCAGTAGGCTGAATGCTAGCAATATAACAGAAAGAAAACCTAGTGGAAAAACGTTTTGTGGTCATGTTCACGGCAAATGAGAAACTGCATTCTAAAAGCCTTGATAATGACTGATCATTTATTTTTTTATATTGTCATTAAAAGTAAGACACAAAAGTTAACCTTCTTGAAGAAATTCCATGGACTTCAGGTTGAGACCTAAAGAACTAAGTCCAAGTTGCACATCACACAGGATTTAGGAGCTCACCACTGCAACCCCACAAACACTAGAGACCCTTCTGCCTCCAGTTCACACCACCCACTTGATATTTTGGTGGTAGTGAAACCAGAAGATTCAACTTGTGCTGCCTGTCACTGAAAATACAATACTCAGAGACAGGGGTTGAATCCTTAAAAGTGCTTTATTCAGACGGCCAGTAATCTGAGAAGGCAGCAGGGTTTCTTCCCTTACAATAATAACTTCCTATTACATTCTCCCCTCAAGGACGGTGGCCCTGAATTCTTTCAGGGTAAAGGGGCGCATGTTCTCTTCTGTAGCTGCTTCCTGCTGAAGAGGGATAACATTTTTCCTTCAGAGTCAAGAGATCGTTGCTCTCTGTCAGAGGGATGATGAGGCCTGGGCACTGAAGAAGGTGGTGATGGTGTCTAGAGGCAATATTCTCTGAGTACAAGTAGGGCTTGTAAACTGGTGGAGACAAACTGTGTTACAGATCTTAATTTTACTGGGGCAAAAGCTAAACGATAAGAATAGTATGTCTTACAAAATATATAGAGAGAATAGTATTTATAACCAGGGCCAGAAGTTCAGCCAGAGAAGTGAGTGCTCTTACAGATTTCCATTCTGGAAGGGAGCTGGGATTTTGCTTCACAAAGCCTTGCCACTCACTGGACAGCACCAATTGATTTCTCAAGGATTCCCCAGGAGGTTCAAAAGAACCCCAGATGGCAGGATAGAGGGCTTCTGGTCATGCATACCAGAAACTTACCCAGTGGAGTTCATTGACTTCCAGAGTTTGACTAATCAGCTTGAATTTGCCCCAAAAGGCTATATCCAGGAACAGAGGCTTCCCCCATCCCCATTCTACCAGACAGAGCTCTTTAAAACCAAAAACCAGAAACCAGAAGGCACCTTAACTTGATGACCGATCTAGGTCATAACCTGGAACTATAAACCTGAACCAGAAAGCAGAGCAATTTAATCCTATAGTGAAGGTGATGGTGAATGCTGGGGATTGGAGGAGAGTTCCCAAGTAAATTTTAGTTAGCAGCTGCTAAGAAGTCTCCAGATCTATACCCCAGGGCCCTCCTGTCCAGGAGCCAATGGGACTCCCTGCCAAATATTTAGACTTACTAGAGAATCCCAAAGCTGTCCTACCAAAGTTGCCAAAGATGAAACCAGAATACTCGGCTCATGCTGCCTGTCACTACAAATCCAATATGCAGAGACAGGGACTGAATCCTTAAAAGTGCTTCATTTAGAGGGCCACCAATTTGAGAAGGCAGCAGGGTTTTTTCCCTTACCATAACTGCCTATTACAGTACTAGATTTCTTGTTTTAACAACTTATTCTGGGTGAGTTGGATCACACTGATTTGTAACATTTGCCAGTTTTCATGGTGTAAATACTCCCATCACGGCTGATTTCAAGCTACCATGACTGCAACTGACTTGTAAAATTCTGAAAATTTAATGAATGGATTGCATGAGCTTGTATTAGCAAATGTGAGCCAGCTCAAGCATACCACATGGATAGGGAAAGGAGGAAGAAGGTAGGCCAAATTTAGAAAGGATGCTCATAGGTCTCTCAAGGAGATGGCATTTAAGCAGAGACATAAAAGACGACAAGGAATTAACCTTGTACAGAATCAAAATAGACCCAGAAAGAGTGGTGTGAGATGAGGAGAGGAAGGCTAGATCGTTCAGCGTTTCATAGACTGTAGGCAGGAGTTTAAAATGTATTCAAAATACACCAGAGAGCTCTAGGTTTAAATCTCAGCTCTACCACTTAGTGAGAGTATAATTATGAAAAAGTCCTTTCACTTACCCAAGCTTCAGTTTCTCTGTCTGTGAAATAGGTATGATATCTGAAACCAACTTCTCACAGGATTGCCATGATATTATGAGATGTGTGTATACAGTGTTTTTAATACCTGACCAATAAGTAAAGATATTATTGTTATTTTTTTCTTTTCTTTTTTTTTTTTTTTTTTTTTTTTTTTTTTTTTTTTTGTATTTTTCTGTAGTAGGAAACTGGGAGGCAGTCAGACAGACTCCCGCATGCGCCTGACTGGGATCCACCTAGCATGCTCACCAGGGGGCAATGCTCTGCTCATCTGGGGTGTTGCTCTGCTGCAACCAGAGCCATTCTAGTGCCTGAGGCAGAGGCCATAAAGCTATCCCCAGCATCCGGCCAACTTTGCTCCAATGGAGCCTTGGCTGTGGGAGGGGAAGAGAGAGACAGAGAGGAAGGAGAGGGGGAGGGGTGGAGAAGCAGATAGGCACTTCTCCTGTGTGCCCTGGTCAGGAATCGAACCCAGGACTCCTGCACACCAGGCCGACGCTCTACCACTGAGCCAAACGGCCAGGGCCTGTTATTTTTTTCTTATTCATTTCTAGAGAAGAGAGAGAGAGGAAGAGAGAGAGAGAGAAGGGGGAGGAGCAGGAAGCATGAACTCCCATATATGCCTTGACTAGGCAAGCTCAGGGTTTCAAACTAGCAACCTCAGCATTCCAGGTCAACACTTTATCCAATGTGCCACCACAGGTGAAGCGAGTTATTATTGTTATTGATCCAAGATGCAGTAACCATTCATGCGAGAAGGGAAGTGCTGGATGAAGTGACAGCTGAGTGCCCCAGAAAATGTGCTCACTATGAAGTTGCTCTAGGACCTCAATCTGAAAAGCCTACAGAATCAGACAGATAATATACGATAGAACATGGTAGAGATTGTGGCAAACAGAGAATACGCCATGTTCCAAAGTGAGCAGTTATTACAAAGTCCAACAAATTACAGCCATCTGTAACATAAGCCCTGTGTTGACAAGTCTTCCGATTATTTAAGAGAAGCTAGATATTAATATTTTTATGTGAAATATCCCATTTATAAATATTGGCTCTAATTCCAATTCAAAACACTGCCTACACCAAACCAAACAAGCCTGAAGGTCACTCACTAGTGACTTCTGTTCTATACCTTTCAATGGGTTCTTTTACTGGCCCAAGAGGAACTGGATCAATATCTTTGGCTAACTCAGATTGGGCACATGAAAGTGAAGTTAGGCTGTGACAGTGACCTTGAGGTTAAAGAGGGAAATGCACCTTGCAAGGCAGTGAACAGCCAAAGAAATTATTCTGTATACCCTATAATTCTTAGATGTTTAAAAGTTTTAAAATTACTTTTTTGATATATTTAAGTATAAATCTACCATCTTAGTTTTTTTTCTTCTTGCCACTTTGCCCTTTTTTTTGGATTTTTAAAGTTTTATTATTTAGCCTCTACTAGTTTAGAATTTAT
This sequence comes from Saccopteryx leptura, assembly GCF_036850995.1. Taxonomy (NCBI): domain Eukaryota; kingdom Metazoa; phylum Chordata; class Mammalia; order Chiroptera; family Emballonuridae; genus Saccopteryx; species Saccopteryx leptura. The sequence continues at coordinate 284,818,979 of NC_089504.1, forward strand.
ACAGACTGTTGCTATTCTTAAAATGGTTGACACAAAAATTACAACCTACATCCTAACTTTTCTAATGTTATTTAATATTAAATACCTTTACTACCCTCTCCCAGACAGTATAAAAACTCAAAATATTTGAACTACACCCTCATCACCCCTGCCAAACCTTATTAATGTGGCTAAATGGGGGAAAAAATGACCTTTAAGGGAATTTTGGAAGCAATATGCTGAACATGACAGAAACTTCATCTGCCTTAGCACCTGAAGATATAAGTAGAGTGTGGCTCTGTGCTACCCTATTCACCCAGACCATTGATTAAACCACTGCAATTTTGGGACTTTTTGTTGCAATACCTAGAATTATCCTAATACAAATGTTTTTAGTGGTTGGCAGGTATTTTCATGAAAGACATCATTCGATTATCTTCTGGTTTCCATTGTCGACACTAAAAAGTCAGCTGTCATTATTTATAATGACAGTTTCTGTAGGATGATGTGGCAGCATGTGCGCATGAGCAGATGATGACGTAACACCATGTATACAGCGGAGCAGCCCACAGCCATGCCAGTCAAGATGTGAATGGTACAGAGGAAAGTTCAGTGTGTTCTGTGGCTCGCTAAATTCGAATCCATGACCAAAGTGCAACGTGAATATCGGCATGTTTATAACAAAGCACCACCACATAGGAATAACATTACTTGGTGGGATAAGCAGTTGAAGGAAACCAGCAGTTTGGTGGAGAAACCCCGTTCTGGTAGGCCATCAGTCAGTGACGAGTCTATAGAGGCTATACGGGATAGCTACCTAAGGAGCCCTAAAAAATCTGTGCGTGAGCCCACATCGAACTGCACTGAATAGGTATGAAACTGGGAGAGTTTTCCTTTTATTTGGTGCAGATTTCACATTTCTGTCATCTCTTGTTGCTTTCCTGTGACCGGTCAAAAGTGCACCATGACTTTACGGACACACTGTAATGCCCATTTGAAAATAATTTGTCTTTTTTACTCTAATCACTTTTAAAAATTTCCTCTAAAAAAATTTCCACCGTATCTCCAGGGCATCAGTATGGCTGCAGGAGGATGGCTGGGTGCAGCCAGCAATTCAGCAGGGCAAGACACTGCATTCTGGACAGTGGCAAAAGATCCGGGACTTACCTTTAACCCACTCTCCTCACCCTTTTTCACAGCCATGGCTCTGAATTACTCATGGCCATGGCTTAGCATCAACAAGGCCTACAAGGTAACCAAGAAAGTTAGCAAGCAAAGGCACAGCAGTGGGCACCTCACCAAGCACACCAAGTTTATGTGGGACATAATCCAAGAGGTGTGCAGTTTTGCTCCCTGTGAGCAGTGCACCATGGAGCTGCTCAAGGTCTCTAAGGATAAATGGGCCCTGAAGTTAATCAAGAAAAAGGTGGGGACACACATTCACACCAAAAGGAATAGAGACGAGCTGAGCAAAATCCTTGCAGTCAAGAAGAAGGCAGCAGCAAAGAACCGAGCCCCATCACTTCTGTGCATAGTAAAACTTTCCCAGAAAATAATTTTTCACTGTAATGATTTCAATATGTGTCCCTAAAAGATAAGAAAGAACTCTTTATTGTAACATAATATCAGTATTGTATCAAAACAGTAATAGTAATTCCTTATATCACCTTAAACCAGTAATTTCTAATAACCAATGTTCAAGTTTCTAATTGTCTCATAAATCATAAATATCTATGATTTTTAACTTTTTAGCAGTTTGTTTGAATCAGTATCCATTAGGCCCACAAATAATGATTACATGATGTGTTTTTAATCTCTTTTAATCTATAGGTTACACACACACCATATATATAAATTCTTTAATATTTTTCATCAGTTTTGTCATTTTCATCTAGATTTTGTTAGATTTCTACCTATGTGTTTCATTTAGGGGGATGCTAATGTAAATGGTAATGTGGTTTTAATTTCAAATTTTACTTGTTCATTGCTATTATATAGGGAAGCGATTGACTTTTCTTTGTTTGTATATTAAACTCTTGTATCCTGCAACCTTGTTATAATCCCTTATTAGTTCCAGACATCTTTGTTATTCTTTCATATTTTCTACATAGAAGAATATGTCATTTGCACAGAATACTTTATTTCCTTTTCTAATTTTCCTTCCTTCCTTCCTTCCTTCCTTCCTTACTTCCTTCCTTCCTTCCTTCCTTCCTTTCTTTCTTCCTTTCTTTCCTTTTTTATCTTATTATATTAGCTAGGATTTTCAGTATGATGTTGAAAAGGGGTAGTGGAGAGAACATCCTTGCCTTGTTTCTGATTTTAGTGAGAGAGCTATGAGTTTCTCAATGTAAGTTGGATATTAGCTGTAGGTTTTTCATAGGTGTTCTTTAACAAATTGAGGAAGTTCTTTCTATTTTTACTTTGCTGACAGTTTTTTTTATCATGAATGGGTATTGGATTTTTGTCAAATGCTTTTTCTGCATTTATTGATATGATCATATGATTTTTCTTTTTCAGCCTGTTGATGTGATGGATTACATTAATTGATTTTTGAATGTTGAACCACACTTGCATTTCTCGCATAAAACCCACTTGACTGTGGTGTATAATTCTTTTTAGATATTGTTGTATACATTATAAAACTTACTGATATTTTTCTGAGGATTTTTGCATCTGTGTTCCTGAAAGACATTGGTCTGTAGTTTTCTTGTACCGTGTTTGTCTGACTTTGGTACTAGGATAATGTTGACCTTGTAAAATGAGTTAAGAAGTATTCCTTTTGCCTGACCAGGCGGTGGCACAGTGGATAGAGCATCAGACTGGGATGCGGAGGACCCTGGTTCGAGACCCCAAGGTCGCCAGCTTGAGCGTGGGCTCATCTGGTTTGAGCAAAGCTCACCAGCTTGGACCCAAGGTCGCTGGCTCAAGCAAGGGTTTACTGGGTTTGCTGTAGCCCCACAGTCAAGGCACATATGAGAAAGCAATCAATAAACAACTAAGGTGTCGCAATGCGCAACAAAAAACTAATGATTGATGCTTCTCATCTCTCCGTTCCTGTCTGTCTGTCCCTGTCTATCCCTCTCTCTGTCTCAGCAAAAAAAAAAAAAAGAAGTATTCCTTTTGCTTATTCTATCTTCTAAAAGAGATTGCAGAGAATTAATATAAATTTTTCCTTAAATGTTTTATAGAATTAAGCAGGGAACCCATCTATGCCTGGTGCTTTCTGGTTTGGAATATTATTTATTATTGGTTCAATTTTTTTTAAAGATATAAGCTTATTCAGATTGTCTTTCTCTTCTTGTGTGAGTTTTGGCAGATTGTACTGTTCAAGGGATTTGTCCATATCATCTAAGTCAAATTTGAGGGCATAGAGTTGTTGATAACATTCTTTTATTATTCTTTTAATGTCTTTGTGGTCTATAGTAATGTGCCTTCTTCTTCTTCTTCTTTTTTTCTTTTTTAGTGAGAGAGGCAAAGAGAGAGAGACAGACAGGCAGGAAGGGAAAGAGATGAGAAGCATCAATTCATTGCGGCACCTTAATTGTTCACTGATTGCTTTTTCATATGTGCCTTGATTGGGGGCTCCAGCAGAGTGAGTGACCTAGCTCAAGCCAGCAACCTTGGGCTTCAAGTAAGTGACCTTTGGGCTGACATGACATGGGATCATGTCTATGATCCCACACTCAAGCAAGTGACCCTGAGCTCAAGCCAGATGTGCCCATGTTCAAGCTGGCAACCTCAGGGTTTCAAACCTGGGTCCTCTGTGTCCCAAGGCAGTGCTCTACCCACTCCACTGCACCACAGCCTGGTCATTGCCTTCTTTCATTTCCGATATTATTAATTTGTATCCTCTGTCTTTTTCACTTAGCCTGGCTAGAGGCTTATCAATTTTATTGATTATTTCAAAGAACCAAATTTTATTGATTTTCCTATTCCATGATTTCTGCTCTAATTTTTTATAATTTCTTTTTTTCAGCTCACTTTGTTGTTTTTTTTCTAGTCTTCTAAAGGTGGAAACTTAGATTATTTTATTCTCTTTTTTTATTGATTTTAATTTATTGTGTTTACATAGATTTTAGTGTCACCCTGAATGCATCCCCCCTCCCTCGTATTCCCCTCAACATCCCCCTTGCCCCCTTCCCCATAGCGACCTCCTCCCTTCCCTTCAGGTTTATCCCATCCTATCATCCCCTTTCCCTCTGTCCTCTTTTCCTCTGATCCCTTTGATCTCTCCTCTGTCTCAATTTCGTTCTTCAGTTCACATTGTTCATTGGATTCCTCAAATGAGTGAGGTCAAATGATATTTTTCTTTCTCTGCCTGGCTTATTTCATTTAACATAATAATTTCCAGGTCCATACATGTTGGCACAAAAGGTAAGATTTCCTTCTTTTTCATGGTCCCATAGTATTCCATTGTGTATATATACCACAGTTTTTTAATCCACTCGTCCACTGACAGATATTTGGGCTATTTCCAGATCTTTGTTATTGTGAACAATGCTGCCATAAACATGGGGGTGCATTTCTCCTTTTGAGTCAGTGATATGGTATTCTTGGGATATATTCCTAAAAGTAGAATGGTTGGGTCAAAAGGCAATTCTATTTCTAATTTTTTGAGGAATCTCCATACTGTTTTCCACAGTGGCTACACCAGTCTGCATTCCCACCAGCAGTGCAGGAGGGTTTGCTTTTCTCCACATCCTCACCAGTACTTATTCTGTGTTGTTTTGTTGATGAGCGCCATTCTGACTGGTGTGAAGTGGTATCTCATTGTGGTTTTAATTTGCATTTCTCTAATGATTAGTGATGTTGAACATTTTTTCATCTGTCTATTGGCCATCTGAATGTCCTCTTTGGAGAAGTGTCTATTCATTTCTTTTTCCCATTTTTTGATTGGATTGTTTATCTTCCTGGTGTTGAGTTTTACAAGTTCTTTATAAATTTTGGTTATTAACTCCTTATCAGACATATTGTCGAATATGTTCTCCCATTGTGTAGTTTTTCTAGTCTTCTAAAGGTGGAAACTTAGATTATTTTATTCTCTTTTTTTATTGATTTTAATTTATTGTGTTTACATAGATTTTAGTGTCAAATTATCAAATTTAGTGTCAAATTTTTTTCTGTTCAAATTATCTTTAGCTGTACAAAGAAACTTAGATTATTGATTTTATATTTTTCTGTCTTTCTAATAAATGCATTCAATGTTATAAATTTCCCTCTGAGCACTGCTTTCACTGCATCCCACAATTTTGATATATTGTATGTTTATTTTCATTTAGTTCAAAATATTTTTAAATTTATCTTGAGAGTCTTCTTTGACCTATGTGTTACTTAAAAGTATGTTGTTAAATCTCCTAGTATTTTGAGATTTTTCAGCTTTCTTTCTGTTAGTGATTTCTATTTTAATTCCATTGTGGTCTGAGAACAGACATTGTATTGTTTCTATTCTTTTAAACTTGCTAAGATGTGTTTTATAAACTATAATGTAGTCTATATCAGTAAATGTCCCATGTGATCTTGAGAAGAATTTATAATCTCCTGTTGCTTAATGATGTAGTCTATTATATTAATTATATATAGTTTATTGATGGTGCTGTTGAGTTAAACTATGTCTTGCTGATATTCTGCCTGATCTGTTCATTTATAATAGAAAGGTGTTTGTTTTCAACTATAATAGTGGATCCATTTATTTCTCCTTGCAGTTCTATGACATTTTGCCCTATGTATTTTGATGCTCAGTTGTTATATGCATACAAACTAGAAACTACTATGACTTCTTGGAATATTGACCCATTTGTCCTTATGTAATGCCCCTCTTTATCCCTGATAATTTTCCTTGCTCTGAAGTCTGCTATGACTGAAATTAATATAGCTACTCCCACTTTCTTTACATTAGTGTTAGTATGGTATATCATTCTCCACCCATTGACTTTTCAAAAATTTTTAAATTTATTGACTTTAGAGAGAGAAGAAGAGAGAGAAATATTAATCTGCCATTCCACTTATTTATGTATTCATTGGTTGATTCTTGTATGTGCCCTGACCAGGGATAAAATCTGCAATCTTGGCATATCAGAATGATGCTCTAGCCAACTGAGCTACTTGGCCAGGTCCCTATCCATTGGCTTTTAATTTATCTCTGTCTTTATATTTAAAATGGGTTTCTTTTACATTTTTTTTTTCAAATAAAGTTGACATTCAATATTATAATAGTTTCAGGTGTATAGCATAGTGGTTAGTTAGACATTTATATAACTTATGAGGTGATCCCATCAGAAGTCTAGTACCCACCTGATACCATACCTAGTTATTACAATATTATTGATTGCATTCCCTATGCTGTACTTTACATCCCTGTGACTACTTTCTAACTGTTAATTTGTACTTTCTTATCCTTTCAACTTTTTTTTTATCATGTTAGAGGCAGGGAGGCAGAGAGACAGATTTTTCATATATGCCCCCACTGGGATCCATCCAGCAACTACCTTCTGGGACTAATTTTTGCCCATCTGGGGCCACTGCTCCATTGCTCAGCAACAGAGCTATTTTAGTGCCTGAGGCAAGGCCTTGGAACCATACTCAGTGCCCCAGGCCAACTTGCTTATTCAAGCCATGGCTGTAGGAGGGGGGGAGGGAGAGAGAGAATGGAAGAGAGAGAGCCTGAGCAGGTGGTGGCACAGTGGATAGAACGTCGGACTGGGATGCGGAAGACCCAGGTTCGAGACCCCAAGGTCACCAGCTTGAGCAGTAGGCTCATCTGGTTTGAGTAAAGCTCACCAACTTGGACCCAAGGTCGCTGGCTCGAGCAAGGGGTTACTTGGTCTGCTGAAGGCCCACGGTCAAGGCACATATGAGAGAGCAATGAACAACTAAGGTGTCGCAACAAAAAACTGATGGTTGATGCTTCTCATCTCTCTCCGTTCCTGTCTGTATGTCCCTGTCTATCCCTCTCTTTGACTCTCTCTGTCTCTGTAAAAAAAAAAAGAGAGAGAGAGAGAGAGAAAGCAGAGGGGTGGAGAAGCTGATGGTTGATTCTTCTGTGTGCCCTGACAGGGAATCAAACCCAGGACTTCCATACACCGGGCCAACACTCTGCCGCTGAGCCAACCGGACAGGGTGTCCCTTCAACTTTTATAAAAAAGTGTAAACCCATTCCTCCAGTCCCCCTTCATCTGGCAACTATCAGTTTGTTCTCTGTACCTAAGAGTTTGTTTCTGTTTTGTTTGTTCACTTTTGCTCTTTAGATTCCACATATAAGTAGAATCATATAATATTTGTCTTTCTTTGCCTAACCTATTTCACTTAACATAATACCCTCTAGGTCTATCCATGTTGTGAAAAATGGTAAGATTTTATTCTTTTTTATGGCCTAGTAATATTTCAGTGTATCTATGTGCCACATTTTCTTTATCCATTCATTTATTGATGGACACTTAGGTATCTTGTATATCTTGGCTAATGTAAATAATGTTGCAATAAACATAAGGATACATATATCTGTTCAAATTAGTGTTTTGAATTTCTTCAGATAAAATCCAAAAGTGGGATTATAAATTATTAGGTAGTTCTATTTTAAATTTTTTAAGGAAACTTCATACTGTTTTTCATAGCGACTAAAACAATTTGCAATCCCACAAACAGTACATTAGGGTTCTCTTTTCTCCACATCCTCACCAACAGTTTCTGTTTGTTGATTTATTAAATATAGCCATTCTGATAAGTGTGAAGTGATATCTGCTTGTTTAAATTTGCATTTCTCTGATAATCAGTGACATTAAGCATCTTCTCATATGTTTCTTGGTCATCTGTATGTCCTCTTTGGAGTGATGTTTACTCAGGCCCTCTGATTGATTTTTAATCAGATTGTGTGTGTGCGTGTGTGTTTGTGTTAAGTTATATGAGATCTATATATTTTGGATATCAATCCCTTATTGATAAATGAATATTTTCTTCCAATCAGTAAGTTGCCTATTTCACTTTGTTGATTATTTCCTTTGCTGTGCAAAACATTTTATTTTTATATAGTCCCACTTCCTATGTGTGTTTATTTGTTTTCCTTTTCCAAGGAGACACATTAAAAAAAATTACTAAGAGTAATATCAAAGAGTTTACTGCTTATATTTTTTTCTAAGAGTTTTATGATTTCATGCCTTATGTTTAAGTCATCAATACATTTTTAGTGTATTCGTCTATATAGTGTAAGAAAGTAGTTGTTTCAATTTTGCATGTATCTGTTCCGTTTTCCAAACACCATTTATTGAAGAGACTGTCTTTGCCCCAATGTATATTCTTGACTTTTTTGTCATAAATTAATTTACCATATAAGCATGGGTTTATTTCTGGGCTCTATTCTGTTCCATTGACCTATGTGCCTGTTTTTATGCCAGTACCATGATGTTCTGGTTTTTGTTTGTTTGTTTGTTTGTTTTTGTTTTGTTTTGGGTTTTTTTTCCCCCAAGTTAGAAGCAGGGAGGCAGTCAGACAGACTCCTGCATGCATCTGACCAGAATCCACCCAGTATGCCCACCAGGGGGCGATGCTCTGCCTATTTGAGGTGTTGCTCCATTGCGGCCGGAGTTATTCTAGCACCTGAGGGGGCGGCTATGGAGCCGTCCTCAGCGCCCAGGCCAACTTTGCTCCAATGGAGCCTTAGCTGCATGAGGGGAAGAGAGAGACAGAGAGGAAAGAGAGGGGTAGAGGTGGAAAAGCAGATGGGCGCCTCTCCTGCGTGCCCTGACCAGGAATTTAACCCTTGACTTCCACACGCCGGGCCAATGCTCTACCTCTGAGCCAACTGGCCAAGGTCTAGTACCATGCTGTTTTGATTACTATAGCGTTGTAGTATATATAGTTTGATGTCAGCATAATACCTCCAACTTTGTTCTTCTTTCTCAAGAATGCTTTGGCTATTCAGGGGCTTTTGTGTTTCCATATAAATTTTAAGATTATTTGTTGTAGTTCTGTGAAAAATGCTATTGTTATTTTAATAGGGATTTCAGTAAATATGTAGATTGCTTTGAGTAGTATGAACATATTAACAATACTGATTCTTGCTCAGTATAAGTACAGTATGTGCTTCCATTTATTTGTATCTTCTTCATTTTCTTTCTTCAATGTCTTACAGTTTTCATAATACAAGTCTTTCACTCCTTGGTTAAATTTATTTCTAGATATTTTATTCCTTTTAATACCATTGTAAATGGGATTACTTTTCTTAATTTCTCTTTATGACAGTTCATTTATGGTGTATAAAAATGCAACAAATTTTTGAATATTAATTTTGTATTCTGCTGCTTTACTGAATTCATTGATCAGTTCTAACAGTTTATTTTTGTGGACTCTTTAGCATTCTCTCCATATATTATGTCATCTGCAAATAATGACAGTTTTATTTCTTTCTTTGCAATTTGGATGCTTTTTTTCTTATCTGTCAAGTGTTTTTTCTGTATCTACTGATATGACCATATGATTTTGATCCTTCATTTTATGTAGTATATCATTTTAATTCATTTGCAGATATAAATCAACTTTGCATTTAGGAAATAAATCCTACTTGGTCATGAAACAAAAAAAGACTAAAAACATATGTAACATATTGAGCTAGAAAAAACAAAGACCTATCACAGTACCCAGAAGGGATAGATTAATAATATTAAAAGCAGAAATTGCCTGTCCTGTGGTGACGCAGTGGATAAAGCATTGACCTGGAACACTGAGGTTGCCGGTTCAAAACCATGGGCTTGCCTGGTCAAGGCAATAATGGGAGTTGATGATTCCTGCTCCTCCCCCTGTTCTCTCTCTCTCTTTACTCTCTCTCTCTCCAATAAAAATGAATAAATAAAATCTTTAAAAAAAAAAGCAGAAATTAAGCAATGGAAAATATCAACAACATCAAAAGGTGAGCTTGAAAAGAATTAGTAAATAGAAAAACTTCTCTAAGACTTATGAAGAAAAGGAAAAAACAAATGAACAATATTAGGGATAAAAGTGAAACTATGAATATGGTAAAGAATTCTATTAATGTTATTTATCTTAATTTTAAAACAAATAAAATGGACAATATTCTCAAAAATAATTACTAAAGTTAAATCTGAAATATGATAAGATGTACTGTACAATGCTCAATTGTTATGTCATTCAAAGACATCAGGTTCATCTGTTTACTGAGCTAGAAACATAGTATGTAGTTTTCACTTTTTTAAATGCAACAGCTGTGCTGAAAATTTTTATCATTAACACTTGAAAAATAAAATAGGCTTCATTTATTAATAAATGTTTCATTTGATTTATTTTTCTATTACAGTTCCATATGTGAAGATTGTGACTTTTTATCAGTTATCATTTCTACACTCCTAAGGTTAAAAACAAACAAAACAATTGCAAATATTTGTCCCTTCAGTTTTCACTTAGTTGTGTAATTGTTTTAATTCACTTTGCCTTTGGGTATCATCTTGTTGTGCTATTGAGTCTCATGTGGAAAGATTATGTAAATTACATTCTCCTTGTTTATTATATGGTAGAATGGCAGAAAAAGGCAAGAAAAATTACCATTATATTCTATGCATATTTCTGTTAATGCTTTCAGTTTCAGTAATTGGTTGTGAAGTGAATATGCCCTATTCTGTTGGGAAAATGGCTTTTTAGTTGTATAGCCAAAGACATTTAGTATCTTCTGGTTCGTTAACATGTCGTACCATTTTATAAGAGGAATATTATTTTTTTTAATTGTTTGGCAAAAATTTTGACAAAATACCTTCTAAAGCAGCCGCAGCTTATAATGTCAACACTACACTGATCATTTTTCCCAGACAAAATGAGGTGTGAATTTGTCATGTTAAATTGAAATGAGAAAATGTATCCCCTCCCAGTTTACCTTTTTGAGTTTTAGAGAATTGAAAGTTTTATTTTATTATATTTTAAAATAATTTCTACATGTGAGCCACAAGACTGACTGTAATTCCAGTGTTTAGTTTTCTATGGACAGACTTGATAAACTGGAGACCTTGCTTCAGGATTACCCCAATTGTAGTGTCAGGATTTTAGCTGTACCAGAGGCCTTTATGTGCTACACATAATTTGTATAAAGTTTTATATGTGCAAATTGGGTACATAAACAGTTCTCCATTTTTCTAAGGGAATGCAATAAATGTAGCATCGTGAATAAATATAACTTTTATAATCCTTAAAAAAATCTGAAATATGGATATTATTGAAATAATTGAATTGTTCACTTAAAATATCTGCACCATCCTTATCCCCCAAAAGGCTGGACCAGCCACAGATAATTTTACAAATGAGTTTGTACCAAACTTAGAAAAGAGTCTTTATTTTATGCAAAGTAGCCTAGAAGGTAGAAAACTACTTAATAGATTTAATAAAGTTAATTCACTTGATACCTAAACCAGATAAGAACAATACAAAAAAGAATATTTAGGTCAATATTACTTATAAACATACTTTCAAAATCCTAGATAAAATACTGGCAAGATCAAATGCAACAGTGGATTAAAAAAATGGTATGTTTTGACCAAAAAGTGGTTAAAGAATACAAAGCTAGTTTAATACCAGAATATTTATATATTAAAAGAAGCCCCGGCCCTGGCTGTTGGCTCAGTGGTAGAGCGTCGGCCTGGCGTGCAAGGGGTCCCGGGTTCGATTCCCGGCCAGGGCACACAGGGGAAGCGTCCATCTGCTTCTCCACCCCTCCCTCTCTCCTTCCTCTCTGTCTCTCTCTTCCCCTCCCACAGCGAAGCTCCATTGGAGCAAAGATGGCCCGGGTGCTGGGGATGGCTCTGACGCTGGGGATGGCTCCTTGGCCTCTGCCCCAGGCGCTAGAGTGGCTCTGGTCGCAACAGAGCTACGCCCCGGGGTGGGGCAGAGCATCGCCCCCTGGTGGGCAGAGCGTCGCCCCCAGGTGGGCATTCCGGGTGGATCCCAGTCGGGCGCATGCGGGAGTCTGTCTGTCTCTCCCCGTTTCCAGCTTCGGAAAAAAAATACAAAAAAAAAAAAAAGAAGCCCCCAAAAAAGTATGTGATCATTTCAAATATGCAAGAAAACATTTAGTAAAAGTCAAAATGGATTTATATTTTACTTTAAATAAATAACATAAAATGTGCTATTTTTTCTGCTTTTTGTGTTTCTGTTTTTTTAACCATTTTAAAGTGTACAGTTAAGTGGCATTTACAAGTCTATGTAACCATAATCATTATCTATTTTCAAAAAATTGTCAGCACCCTAAACAGAAACTCTGTACTTATTAAACAATAACTCCCTTTTCTCCCTTAACTCCAATTCCTGGTAGCCTATAATCTATTTCTACCTATGAATTTGTGAATTCTAGATTTTGCATGTAAGTGAACTCATACAATATTTATCTTTTGGGGTTTGGCATACTTCACTTAGCATAATGCTTTTAGCATTTATCCATATTTTTACTTTTTATTTAATTTATTGGGTGACATTGGTTAATAAAATTTATATTGTAGGTTTCAAGTATACAATTTTTTTCATTTTTAAAAATTAATTTTAGTGGGGTGACATTGATAAATCAGGGTACATATGTTCAGAGAAAACATTTCCAGGTTATTTTGACATTTGATTATGTTGCATACCCATTAGCAAAGGTCAAATTGTCTTCTGTCACCTTCTATCTGGTTTTATTTGTTCCCCTCCCTCTTTTCCCTCCCCCCCCCCAAAACCACCACACTCTTTTCTGTGTCTCTGAGTATCTTTTTTATGTCCCACCTATGTATGGAATCATATAGTTCAGTGGTTCTCAACCTTTCTAATGCCATGACCCCTCAATACAGTTCCTCATGTTGCAGTGACCCCAAATCAACAAATAATTTTGGTGGCTACTTGATAACTGTAATTTTGCTACAGTTATGATTCGGAATGTAAATACTTGATATGCATTATGTATTCTCATTGCTACAAATCAAACATAATTTAAACATAGTGATTAATCACAAAACAATATTTAATTATATATTGAGAAATATTTATTACTAATGGACCTCCTTAACTAGTGTATTGGGGCTACCATTCTGTAAATAGCTGCTTAACTAATGGATCTGTTTTTTCCAGATTAGTGGCAAGTTTTCTATATAGAACAGTGTGAACTACGTCATAGGATACACTGCACAGCATGGTATCTTTCAGGGCTCTTTCACACTATAAAGCAGCAGTTTCTGCAGTGGAATCCACATCTCATTTACTTCAATGGGAGACCCGTGTATTCTGCAGAAGAGAGATCCCCTGTACAGCAGAAATGCAGTTCCGACACATTTCTTCCTCTCCTATTCAAGTCAATGGGAGGCCGCAGCAGATTCTGCTCAAATATAGAGCACGTTGCTTAATTTTTTCCATGCTAGAACTTTTCCTAGAGCAGAAAAATTCCAAAGGTGGAATCCGCCACCCCCAATAGACTGAAAGAGGCCTCACGCTGAGGAATCTCACACTGAGGAATCTGCTGTGCAGATTCTGCAGTGTAAAAGATCTGCCTCCTATAGAAGTCTATTGGGGGGGGGGTGGATTCCACCTTTGGAATTTTTCTGCTCTAGGAAAAGTTCTAGCGTGGAAAAAATTAAGCAACATGCTCTAAATTTGAGCAAAATCTGCTGCGGCCTCCCATTGACTTAAATAGGAGAGGAAGAAATGTGTCAAAAACTGTCATTTCTCCACCTCTTATTGAAATCAAAAGGAGGCTGCGGCGGATTGTGTGGTAACCCGAGATTCTCGGGAGATCTCTTCCACAAAATCCGACGCACCCCCAATGAAATCAATAGGAGGCGGATTCAATGCCGGAAACCGCTGATTTCAGCAGTTTCCTCATTCAGAATATGGGAAAATAGTGGGAGATATGGGAGATAATTATACATTGGGGAACAGTGTAAACTACATCTTATAGTGGTCTCTTATAGTATAAGACCGATGTAGTTCACACTGTGTAAATGTATGGTGCTTTGTGTAAGTGTAAGCTGTTTTGTGTACTGTGTAATGATTACACACAAAGCACCTTACTCTTACACAGTATTGTGTGTATGGTGTGTGTACTGTTTTTACATTATTAACCTTTTTTACACCAGCAGGCTGTCTCGCAGGCTCTCTTGCCTCTCCGCCTCTCGCCTCTCCGCCTCCTAGGCTTCTGTCCTCCGCTTGCTGCATCCGCCCACTGATGACATCAGCAAGCGCTGGACACACATAATGCGCTGCTATGGACTGTGGAGCGTCCCCCCCCCCTGCTTCCACCGCCCCTTAGGCCCCGGACGGATGATGCAATCACGTCAGTGCATGACCGCAGGCATTCAGTTTGGAAAGCATGTCAATAACGGCGTGCGTTCAAGCTGAATAGCGCTGCTACCAGCGCTGCTGCAGACCGTAGCGTGGCTTCTCAGCGGCTAAAGCCATCGGGAAATACGTATTTTCCGATGGCTTTAGGCGACCCCTGTGTTTTGGTTGTTCAACCCCCACTGGGGTCACAACCCACAGGTTGAGAACCGCTGATAAAGTTCTTAGTTTTTTCTGATTTACTTATTTCACTTAGTATAATGTTATAAAGGTCCATCCATGTTGTTGTAAATGATCCGATGTCATCATTTCTTATGGCTGAGTAGTATTCCATAGTATATATATACCACATCTTCTTTATCCAGTCATCCATTGAAGGGATTTTTGGTTGTTTCCATGTTCAAGTATACAATATAATACATCATCTGTATTGTATTGTGTGTTCACCACCCAAGTTTATGTTTTTACTTTCATTTTTTTCAAGGTATATTCTCTTCTTTGACCCCATTGTTAATCCATTGTTTGTTTAATAGTATTTTATTTTTCCTCCAGGTACTTCTGTGTCTTTCAATTTTCTTCTTGTAATTGATTTCTAGTTTCATATCAATGTGATTAAGAGGCTTGATAAAATCTTAATTTTATATTTATTGAGATTTGCTTTGTGATCTAACATGTGGCCCATTCTGAAAAATGTTCCACATGCACTTGAAAAAATATATATTCTACTGTTTTTTTGTGAAATGCTCTAAAAACATCAATTAAATTTATCTGGTCTCATTTGTCATTTAAGGTTGTTGTTTTCTCATGGATTTTCTGTCTGGATGACACATTTATTGATTTCAACAGGCTATCAAATTCCACTACTCTGATGGTATTACTGTCAATCTTGCTCTTTATGTCCATCAGTATTTGCCTTATATATTTTGGTACTCCTATGTTGGGTGTATAAATGTCCGCAAGGGTTATATCATCTTGATGGATTAATTCCTTTATCATTATGAAATGCCCTTTTTGTTTTTTGTAACAGTTTTTGTTTTAAAGTCTATTTTGTTGAATATAAGTATCGCTACCCCAGCTTTTTTTGTTTCCATTTGCATAAAATATCTTTTACCCTCCTTTTACTTTCAGTTTGTGTATGTCTTTCAGTCTGAAGTGGGTCTCTTATAGACAGCATATATACAAATCTTATTTTTATTCATTCAGCCACCCTATGTATTTTGACTGAAACATTTAGTCCATTTATATTCACAGTAATTATTGACAGGTACACGTAGTTATTACAATATTATTAATTATTTTCTAATATTTTTTCTAGTTCTTCTGTTTCTTTTTTTCTTTTTTGTTTTTGTTTTTGTTTTAAATAAGAGGAGAGGAGACAGTGAGACATGCCCCATGTTCATCTGGCCAGGATCCACACAGCAACCCCCATCTGGGATGGATGCTCGAATTAACTGTGCTATTTTTAGCACCTAAAGCTGATGCTCAGCGCCCAGGGCCAATGCTGGAACCACCGAGCCACTGGCTGAGGGAGGAGAACAGGGAGAGTAGGGGGAGAGAGAGGGAAAGAGAAGCAGATGGTCACTTCTCTTGTGTGTCCTAACCAGGAATCAAACTGGAGACATCCATATGCCAGGCCAACACTCTATCCACTGAGCCAATCAGCCAGAGCCTCTTTCTTGCTCTCTTGTCTTCTCTTTTATGTTTGTGACTTTCTACATTGCAACATTTGAATTTCTTTCTCTTTATGTCTTATACATTTTTAATAAATTTTTGGTTTGTCGATATCATGTGCTTCAAATATACCAAGCTACATTTATAACAGTCTAATTTAAGTTGATGGTCACTTACTTTTGAATACATCCTAAAATCACTACCCTTTTTACTCATCTCCTTCATGTTTATGTTTTTTGTCTTTTTTTTTTTACTTCTTTTGCATGTGTTTGTGTGTATTCCTTCATTTATTGTTGTAATTACATAATCTTTCTATTTTTATCTCTCGGCCTTTGTATTAGCTTTATATATAGTTGATTGATCTACCGCTTTTAATATACTTGCCTTTGTCAGTGAGATTTTTTTTTATATTTCCTTATTCATATTTATTATCTTTTCTTTTTAAAGAAGTCGTTTAAAAAGAAATAAGTTCTTTTAACATTTCTTGTAATTATGGTTCACTGTAACCTCACTTTTTAATGGATCTAAGAATTGTTGATTTTGCATTTTTTTCAGATTTTATTTGTTGTTAGTATGAAGTGGTGACTTCTAAGCTCCTGTATGCCAGACAAAAACACAGAAGGCAACCATCTTTTTCTTACACACAAATAAAACAAAAGTGGTAAAGGATATGGTGGAAAATTCATTTTACTTTAGCCCTCTCTATTTAATTTTTATTCCTCCATCTTCATTCATTTCAGAACTGAATTTTTGCCCACCCTACACTCATTTTAGGAATATTACAGCCTCAAGCTCCAGCTTATCTCACAACACATCTCTCCAGTCTTTCATGTTTATCCTTAATGCTAACCCACTTTTCATAAAGATAAGGTCTCTTCCTCTCTTGGTATTATTATGATCATGGTGGAGAATCTCTCTAGTCTGATTACTATATAGTTGCCAGTTGTGAGAATCAGTGAGACATCAGAATAAGCTGGCAGCCGTGCTGCGCCCTTTCTGCAATAGCCATGCTTCTCAGAAACCACCAAGCAGGGCTCCCAGATTACCAGTAAATAGCTGCAGACTGCAGTGTATTCTTGTGACTTCCCTCTTAAAATGCCGGTGGGAAAGGTCATTATGTGTGCACATCCTTGCGCAAGACTTCCCACAAGCCTTCAGTAAAACTTAAGTATATGAAGAAATAGTCATCAGAATATCTGGGCTCTTATCCATCCTGCTTAACATACCACTACTAGAATTAAATACTCTGTTTAGCTTTTCTATTTTTCACTAGATAATCTTGTTGGCTCTCTGCTGTTTTAGCTTGATATCAAAAATTTTAAAAACATATTACACACTTTTATTATTAAATTAATGCAGGTCACTGCAGAAAACTTAGAAAAAACAGAAGTATAAAGAAGATACATCCCTGGCCAATGGCCCAATGGATAGAATGTTGTCCTGGAGTGTCAAGGTCACCAGCTCAAGACCAGGGTCACTGCCTTGATCCTGGGGTTGCCAGCTCAACTCTGAGGTTTCCAATTCAAGCCCCAGTCAGGGCACATATGAGAAGCAATCAATGGCACAGTTAAGTGAAACAAGTTGATGATGCTTCTTTGTCGAAAGAAAGAAAGAAAGAAAGAAAGAAAGAAAGAAAGAAAGAAAGAAAGAAAGAAAGAAAGAAAGAAAGAGAAAGAGAGAAAGAGAGAGAAAGAAAGAAAGAAAGAAAGAAAGAAAGAAAGAAAGAAAGAAAGAAAGAAAGAAAGAAAGAAAGAAAGAAAGAAAAGGAAGGAGGGAAGGAAGGAAGGAAGGAAGGAAGGAAGGAAGGAAGGAAGGAAGGAAGGAAGGAAGGAAGGAAGGAAGGAAGGAAGGAAGGAAGGAAAGAAGGAAGAAGAAAGAAAGAAAGAAAGAAAGAAAGAAAGAAAGAAAGAAAGAAAGAAAGAAAGAAAGAAAGAAAGAAAGAAAGAAAGAAAGAAAAAAGAAAAGAAAAGAAAGAAGCCTGACTGATGGTGATGCTGTGGATACAGCATTGACTTGGAATGCTAAGGACCCAGGTTTGAAACCCCAAGGTCACCAGCTTGAACAAAGGCTCACGGGCTTGAGCATAGGATCATTGACATGATCCCAAGGTCACTGTCTTGAAACCCAAGGTCACTGGCTTGAACAAGGGATCACTGGCTTGGCTTGAGCTCCCCAGTCAAGGCACATATGACACACAATCAATGAACAACTAAAAGTGATGCAACTACAAGTTGATGTTTCTCATCTCTCTTCCTTCCACAACCCCCCAGAAAAAAATAAGAAAAAGGAAAGAAGATACAAATCTCTTGTGTGATATTGTGATTTATGATAAATGTGTATTTGGTCTTCTTCCCATTTCTGGTACAAAATTCCTGAAACCCTTGAAATTTCCTAAGTGATAAGAGCAGTAAAGTTGTCTTTTGTTATGTTAATGGGGTAACTTTTGGACTATACCTAAGGATGGGAACTGGTTGCCAGTAGAGCCAACCTTAGTGTGATTAGAGGGTTGAAACTTTCAATCCTCCCCCCTCCATTCTCTTTCCTCTCTTTCCATCTCCAAGGAGGGAAGAGGGGCTGGAGATTGAATTCAACCAATAGCCAATGACTTAATCATGCCCATGTAATGAAGCCTCTATTAAAACTCAAAAAATCAGGGTTGGAAGAGCTTCAGGGGTTTGTCAACCTGCAGAGATTTGAGGAGAATGGTGTTCAGGAAGCAGGCAAGCTCCCAACCCCTTCCCATCTCCTTCATCTGGCTGTTTTCTAAGAAGCAAATTGTTTTCCAAATTTGTTTCACAAATTGAGTTTGTGAGCCACTGTAGCAAATTAATCAAACCCAAAGAGGGGATCATGGGAACTTTTCATTTATAGTCAGTTGGTCAGAAGCACAAGTGACAACCTGGGTTTCTGACTGGCATCTGAAGTAAAGGGCAGTCTTGTTTGTGGGCCTGAGCTCTTAACTTATGGAATCTCCAGGTAGATAGTGTTAACCTAAAAAGGTCTTTCAAAGTGAGAGACCTTTCACAGTATTTATTTAAGATAATACTTAAATAATACTTTCACAGTATTTATTTAAGAATAACTGCTTTCTTGTTATCTTTACAAACAGGTTTTTTTGGGGGGGCCACATGTTTGCACAGGCTCTGTTTTGTTGCCCTTTTTAACATTCCATAACAATAATGTTATTTTTCCCTTTTTTTAACATTCCAAAGATTTGAGACTAAGACTTGCAAGGCAGTTCTTCTGGCATGGCAACTCCAGACATTTGCATGGCAACTTCTTACATTTTAAGGGAGCCCATTTGTTTTATTGCTTACATCCCCCTCCCCCCCAACTTTTGACCAAGATCTTTTCTTGAAAACATTGCTGATCAACCATTGGAAAGCAGCACTGATAGATTATTAAAAGCATCATTGCCAGGTGGCTCATTTAAGTTATTCCATTCCATTGTCGGTTCCTCGCCACAAGGAAAGCTCATTCCCAATACATCATGTCCCACATGGGAGGGAAAGGGGTTTTATTTTTCCTTAGGAGCCTGAGGCCACTTTTGAAAAGGAGCACCAGAACAGAAGAAGGCTTTACCATCATGTTTCTTTAAGGGCAACATCAGCAGTTTTTGAGGTTTCTCATATGAAATTTCAGAGGCTTTAGTGATCATCTCAAAATGTTTAGCAATCATTATCAGAGTGGTGTCTTTATAACATCAAGTTAGACAAAAACAAAAATAATTTATAACAGCAAAAATTTCTATAATTACAAAGGATTAAGTTCAATTTGAAGAATAGATCTGAACTAGGAGGCAATACCTAAGGGCAGTTAGCTGAAGATATTAAAGAATCATGAGCTGTCAGTGGCCACTGTATTCAATCATTTTGTTTGTGCCTAGATTTTATCTAGTTTCATCTTTAATTTACTAGAGGTGTTTTATCCAGGAACAAGAGGTATTAACAACAGAGCACACTGACCAGGTGGTGGTACAGTGGGTAGACCCTCGACCTGTGATGCTGGGGACCCAGGTTCAAAACCCCTCGGTCACTGGCTTGAGCATGGGATCATAGACATGACCCCAAGGTCAGTGGCTTGAGCAAGGGGTCACTGGCTCGGATGCAGTCCCCCAGTCAAAGCATATATGAAAAAGCAATCAATGAACAACTAAGATGCTGTAACTATGAGTTGATGTTTCTCATCTCTCTCCCTTCCTGTCTGTCTCTCTCTCTCTTTCTTGCTAAAAAATAAAAATAAAATAAAATCTGTATTGTAGTGTCAGAGCCTTCTCCATGAATTTCTCTGAAGATGAAACATCTTTGTAGAAACATTTTTGTAAAATCATCAGAGTAAAACAATAATTATCTGTAAATGATAAAAAAAAAAAAACAACTTTAAAATAGCTATGGTTAAAGATCTGGTGAGAGTTCACATACATAGATATATACACACATACATGCATGCATACATATAAAAAATACAATTGATTTAGTTATCCATTCTAATTCTAATTACTTTGACAATATATAAAATTCTTTTCTCAAGATCCCTCCTCCAAGAACCTTTCCCAACATACACAAACCTTTCAATTTTGTCCTATCTTTTTCTTTCCTATTTTAAAACAATTATTTTATTTTAGAACAAAACTATTTTTCTTTTTCTACCAAACCCCTTATTTCCCCCCAAAAAAATTATGTCCTTATATATTTTCTTACCCCCAAAATAGTCTATTTTTTCCCTCAACAGAAGTACATCTCCATACCTTATACCTTTCTCTACTGGAAACATACATTCTATTTTCCATATACAGTCATTTTGTCTTATCTTAATTATTTTCTAGTAATTTTCTAAAAAACCATAGCTCTTTTACAAATCAATTTTGGCAAAAGAAATTATACAGCATTCTGCATTTTCTTTTTCGCTCAGCCTTTGCAAGCAATGTTTTGATTAGTTCCTGTGTGTTTACATTTCAAAGACATGATAAGAGTGTTACAACTTTTAAAGACAAAGACTGTAAGCTTTCTGGCATGATTTATTTGACAATACTTCCTGTGTAATTTAAAATGCCATATTGACATTATTAGTTTAATTTCCCCTTTTACAAAGAGAAAAAACAATTCTTTCATGTATTTTAGGGAATCTTCTGAAAAATTACAAAGTTCTTAAAAATGTCAAAGATCAAGAAAATTACTAATTTTGAATCTTAAGAAGTTTGCAAACAAATAAAAAAAGATTTAAAACATTTATTCTAATAAAGTCATTGCAGAACAATACTTCATAAAATAATAATTATCTATTTAAGCAAAGTGACAATAAATGATTTCAAAAACAAATACAGAAGGTTACATAGTTGTAAGCAAAATTTTAGCTCTTTTAATATTAATGAGATTCAATTTACTTAAGCAATTAAAGACCTTATGATAAAGAGTACAGGCAATTATTTAAATAAAACATAAGAATTTAGGAGAGTAATGGCAGTGTGAGAAATACCTTTGATCTCTCCACTTGAAATTTCAACAAATTGAACAGCTATAACTCAGCAAAGGAACCCAAGCTGGGCTCAGAGGTTTGCCTGAAAGATCTGCACACCAAATTGACTAAAGGTGAGATGGGTAAAAAACGGAAGGTGGAAGATAAGAAGCAATTGTGGTTGGACTCTAGAGAGGGGAGGGCCCAGACTGTCTGGGCTTTAATCTGCCAGGGCTCCAGAGAGAGGAAAAACCCAGAGTGACTGTGTCTTCTTCTGCAGGGAGAAGCAGAGAGATTAGGGGACATTTGATGAGATGTGAAACCAAAGCAGAGAATGGGATCATCGCCAATGTTCCCACAGTCTGCCAGAAGCCTGCACTCAGACAGAGACACAAAAATACAAAGTGTGGCTCCCCAGTCTCCCAGATTCTGCTTGCCTCTGCTCACCTGTATGGAGAATGGAAAAGATATATATACCCTACAGCTACTTCTATGAAACCATTCTTCCCCCTGAAAAACAGAGGTGTTCTGTGTCTGGTCAGCTAGTCTATTAAAACACAGGGAGGAGCACTTGAAGCTCTGAGATCACATCTGCTAAAGCGGTAAACTTCACAGCATGTCCCACCCATCATCACAACTGCAGCCCCAACCTCCATTTTTCTGACAGCAGCTACTCATCAAAGGTCAGCCTGGAAATCTCACAGAGCAAAAATTTGTTATCTAGTGCTACCTACTGGAAAAAAAAATTGAAAAAATTCTTGGAATTCTTTTTCTGCTTGCTTGGGCATTTGGGGGGGGATTTTCTTTCTTAAAATTTTTTCTCTTTCATCTAGGCTTTTTGTTGTTGTTTGTGGGGGTCTTTTTATTTCTGTTCTTTGAGTTTCTTGTGGTTTCTCTCTCTCTCTCTCTCTCTCTCTATATATATATATATATATATATATTTTTTTTTTTTTTTTTTTTTTTTTTTTTACAGAGACAGAGAGAGAGTCAGAGAGAGGGATAGATAGGGACAGACAGACAGGAACACAGAAAGATAAGAAGCATCAATCATCAGTTTTTTGTTGCGACACCTTAGTTGTTCATTGATTGCTTTCTCATATGTGCCTTGACCGTGGGCCTTCAGCAGACCGAGTAACCCCTTGCTCAAGCCAGCAACCTTGAGCTTTGCTGGTGAGCTTAGCTCAAACCAGATGAGCCCACACTCAAGCTGGCGACCTCAGGGTCTCGAACCTGGGTCCTCCGCATCCCAGTCTGATGCTCTATCCATTGCACCACCGCCTGATCTGGCGTTTTTCTCTATATTTTTTTTATTAATTTTAATTTATTGAGTTTATATAGATTCTAGTGTCCCCCCGAACGCATCCACCCCTTCCCCCATGTTCCCCTCAACATCCCTTTTGCCCCTTCCCTCAATGCCCTCCCCTCTTCCTTCCAGGATTTGCTTTTCTGCTCTCTACAATGCTATGTTATGTGTATATATTATAATTTCACCAATCTCTTTTCTTTCTCTGATCCCATCCTATCATCCCCTTTCCCTCTGTCCGCTTTCCCTCTGGTTCCTGTGATCCCTCCTCTGTCTCTATTCCTTTCCTCAGTTCACCTTGTTCATTGGATTCCTCAAATGAGTGAGATCATATGATATTTTTCTTTCTCTGCCTGACTTATTTCACTTAACATAATAGTTCCCAGGTCCATCTATGTTGTCGCAAAAAGTAACATTTCCTTCTTTTTCATGGCCCCATAGTATTCCATTGTGTATATGTACCACTGCTTTTTAATCCACTCGTCCACTGACGAACACTTGGGCTGTTTCCAGATCTTGGCTATTGTAAACAATGCTGCCATAAACATGGGGGTGCATTTCTCCTTTTGAGTCAGTGATACGATATTCTTGGGATATATCCCTAAAAGTGGGATGGCTGGGTTAAAAGGCAGTTTCATTTTTAATTTTTTGAGGAATCTCCATACTGTTTTCCACAGTGGCTGCACCAGTCTGCATTCCCACCAGCAGTGCAGGAGGGTTTCCTTTTCTCCACATCCTCTCCAGTACTTACTATATGTTGTTTTATTAATTCTGACTGGTGTGAGGTGGTATTTTATTGTGGTTTTAATTTGCATTTCTCTAATGATTTGTGATGTTGAACATTTTTTTATCTGCCTATTGGCCATTTGTATGTCCTCTTTGGAGAAGTGTCTCTTCATTTCTTTTGCCATTATTTTATTGGATTGTTTATCTTCCTGTCGTTGAGTTTTACAAGTTCTTTATAAATTTTGGTTATTAACTTCTTATCAGACGTATGGTCAAATATGTTCTCCCATTGTGTGGTTTGTCTTTTTATTTTGTTCATATTGTCTTTAGCTGTGCAAAAGCTTTTGAGTTTGATATAGTTCCATTTGTTCATCCTGTTCTTTATTTCACTTGCTCATGGAGAAAAATCAGCAAATATATTGCTGCCAGAGATGTCGGAGAGCTTACTGCCTATGTTTTCTTCCAAGATGCTTATGGTTTCATGACATACATTTATGTCTTTTATACATTTTGAGTTTATTTTTGTGAATGGTGTAAGTTGGTGGTCTAGTTTCATTATTTTGCAGGTAGCTGTCCAGTTTTCCCATCACCATTTGTTAAAGAGACTGTCTCTACTTCATTGTATGCTCTTACCTCCTTTGTCAAATATCAATTGTCCATAAAAGTGTGGGTTTCTTTCTGGGTTCTCTGTTCTGTTTCATTGATCCATATGCCTGTTCTTATGCCAGTACCAAGCTGTTTTGAATACAATGGCCTTGTAGTATAATTTGATATCAGGAAGTGTGATACCACCCACTTTATTCTTCTTTTTCAAGATTGCTGAGGCTATTTGTGTTTTCTTTTGGTTTCATATAATTTTTTGGAATATTTGTTCTATATCTTTGAAGTATGTCATTGCTATTTTAATAGGAATTGCACTGAATTTATAGATTGCTTTGGGTAATGTGACATTTTAATGATGTTTATTCTTCCTATCCATGAACACAGTATTTGCTTCCACTTGTTTGTATCTTCCTTGATTTCTTTTATCAATGTTTTATAATTTTCCAAATACAAGTCTTTAATCTCCTTGGTTAAATTTACTTCTAGGTACTTTATTTTTTTTTTGTTGCAATAGTGAAGGGGATTGTTTTCTTTTTCTTTTTTTTCAGACAGTTCATTGTTGGTATATAAAAATGCCTCTGATTTCTGAGTATTATTTTTATGTCCTGACACCTTGCTGAATTCATTTATCAGATCCAGTAGTTTTTTGACTGAGACTTTAGGGTTTTCTATGGACAGTATATATCATCAGCAAATAATAATAGTTTTACTTCTTCTTTTCCAATTTGGATGCCTTTTATTTCTTCTTCTTGTCTGATTGCTGTGGCTAGGACTTCCAGAACTATGTTGTACAAGAGTGATGAAAGGGGGCACCCCTGCCTTGTTCCTGATCTTAAGAGGATTGTTTTAATTTTTGCCCATTGAGTATGATGTTGGCTGTGGGTTTGTCATAAATGGCCTTTATCATGTTGAGGTATGTTCCCTGTATTCCCACTTTGCTGAGAGTTTTGATTATAAATGGGTGCTGGATTTATCAATGCTTTTTCTGCATCTATTGATATTATCATGTGGTTTGTGTCCTTCCTTTTGTTTATGTGATGAATCACATTGATTGATTTGTGAGTATTGTACCAGCCTTGCCTCCCCAAAATAAATCCCACTTGATCATGATGTATGATCATTTTCATGTATTGCTGGATCTGATTTGCTAATACTTTGTTGAGAATTTTAGCATCTAAATTCATCCAAAATATTGGCCTATAGTTTTCTTTCTTTGTATTGTCTTTGCCTGGTTTGGGAATGAGAATTATGCTTGCCTCATAGAAAAAGCTTGGAAGTCTTCTTCCTCTTGAATTTTTTGAAATAGCTTGAGAAGGATAGGAGTTAGTTCTTCTTTGAATATTTGGTAGAATTCACCTGTGAAGCCATCTGGCCCAGGACTTTTGTTTGTTGGGAGTTTTTTGATAACTGTTTCGATCTCATTTGTTGTAATCAGCCTGTTTAGGTTTTCTGATTCTTCCAGATTGATTTTTGAAAGATTTTATATATATATATATATATATATATATATTTCAAGGAATTTGTTCATTTCACCTAGGTTGTCTAAATTAGGGACATATAGTTCTTCATAGTATTTTCTTACAATCCTTTGTATTTCTGCTGTGTCAGTTGTTATTTCTCCACTCTCATTTCTAATTTTATTTATTTGAGTCCTCTCTCTTTTTTTCTTGGTAAGTCTGGTTAAAGATTCATCAATCCTGTTTACCTTTTCAAAGAACCAGCTCTTGGTTTTATTGATCCACTGAATTTTTTTTTAGCCTCTATGTCATTTATTTCTGCTCTGATCTTTATTATTTCCTACTTTCTACTTCCTCTGGGCTCTACTTTCTGTTCTTTTTCTAGTTCTTTTAGATGCAGGGTTAGGTTGTTTATTTGAGCTTTTTTTAGCTTGTTAAAGCACGCCTGTAATGCTATGAACTTCCCTTTCAGGACTACTTTTGCTATGTCCCATAAATTTTGAGTTGTTGAATGTTCATTTTAATTTGTTTCAAGAAAGTTTTTTATTTCTTCCTTGATCTCATTGTTAACACATTCATTACTTAATAACATGTATTTAGTTTCCAAGTGTTTGAGTGTTTTTCAGTTTTTCTATTGTAGTTGATTTCTAGTTTCATTCCATTGTGATCAGAGAAGATGCTTGATATTATTTCAATCTTCTTAAATTTATTGAGACTCATTTTGTGTCCTAACATGTGGCTATCCTAGAGAATGTACTATGAGCACTTGAAAAGAATGTATATTCTGCTGCTTTAGAATGAAAGGTTCTGAAGATATCTATTAAATCCAGTTGATCTAGTTCTAGTGTGTTCTTTAAGTCTGCTGTTTCTTTGTTAATTTTCTTTCTTGAGGATCTATCCAGTGCTGTTAGTGGGGTATTGAAATCCCCTACTATTATAGTATTGCTTTTGATCTCGCCCTTTATGTTCATCAAAATCTCCTTTATATATTTAGGTGCTTCTATATTAGGTGCATAGATATTTATAATGGTTATATCTTCCTGTTGGATTGCTCCTTTTATCATTATGTAGTGACCTTCTTTATCCCTTACTGTAGCCTTTGTTTTAAATTCTATTTTGTCATATATAAGTATTACTACCCCAGTTTGTTTTTTTTTCATTTCCATTTGCACGAAATATTTTTTTCCATCCCTTCACTTTCAGTCTATGTATATCTTTGTTTTGAGGTGGGTCTCTTGTAGACAGCATATGTACGGGTCTTGTTTTCTTATCCATGCGGCTACCCTATGTCTTTTGATTGGATCATTTAATCCATCTACATTTAAGGTTATTATTGATATGTAGTTGTTTATTGCCATTTTATTTTTTAAATGTACATTCCTCTTTTACTAGATTTTCCCCACCCCTTTGTTCTGTTTACAACAGGCTCCTTAACATTTCTTGCAGCATTGGTTTGGTTGTAATAAATTCCTTGAGGGTTTTTTTTTTTCTGGGAAGCCTTTTATTTCTCCTTGAACTTTAAACAATAGCCTTGCTGTATAAAGGAGTCTTGTTTGTAGGTTCTTGTTCCGCATTACTTTGAATATTTCTTGCCATTCTCTTCTGGCCTCAAGTGTTTCTGTTGAGAAGTTGGATGTCATCCTTATGGGGGCTCCTTTGTAGGTGACTGACTGCTTTTCTCTCACAGCTTTTAGTATTTTTTTTATCTCTTAGCTTTGGTATTTTAATTATGATGTATCTTGGTGTAGGTTCCTTTGAGTTCCATTTTAAGGGGATTCTCTGTGCTTCTTGAACTTGTGTGACTTCTTCCTGCATCAATTTAGGGAAGTTTTTAGCTATGATTTGATAGCACAAGGTTTCTCTCCCTAGTTCTTTCTTTTCTTCTTCAGAAACCCTATGATGCTGATATTGTTTCTCTTCATGTTGTCACAGAGCTCTCTTAGAGTTTCCTCAGACTTTTTGATCTTTTTTTTTTTTTTTTTTGCTGTACTGCTCCCATGCTTTCACTTATCGTGTCCTCTAAATTGCTGATTTGATCCTCTGCTTCGTCCAACTTGCTTTTAATTCCTTCTAGTGTAGTCTTCATTTCTGATATTGTGTTTGTCATTTCTATCTGATTCTTTTTTATGATTTCATTGCCCTTTTTGATGCCAGCTATCTATTTATTTAAGTGCTCATTTTGTCCATCTATTGTTGCTCTAAGATCCTTGAGCATCCTAACAATCATTATTCTAAAATCTGCATCTGGTATTTTGTTTATTTCCATTTCATTCTATTCTTTTTCTGGGGATTTCTCTTGTTGATTCATTTGAATTACACTCTCTGTCTTCCCATTTTGTCTCTGTATAGACTAGTTACCACTCTAACTATGGTTGTCAAGTCCTGAGCTGATGCTCTCTGTACCTGGCCACTGAATGTACCAGCCCTGAACCTCCCTGGCCGGAACCTGGTGCAGACCAGTGGGGGTCACTGTTTTGACTGGCCCTTAGCAACCTTCTTGAAGCTACAGGCGATCCAGAATTTATGGCTGCCTTTGCTGGGCCCTGATGTTGTAACTATCAGCTGCACTCCTAGCCTGGCTTTTATGTACTCTTGGCCAATGTTTGTGGCCTCTCCATTCCTGATGTGAGGTCTCTCCACTGGCCCCCCTCTGCCTTTGCCTCCTCAGGCACTTGGGCACCAGCGCAGGCTCACGGGCCACAGCTCAGTCTGCTCCGCTGGCATGGGGATCTCCTTGCCTCATTGGGCTCTGCCCCCCTGCAGGCACACAGGCTACTTCCCCAGGCTCCACCCCCCACAGGTGTATGAGACACCTCTTTGGGCTCTACCCCTCTCTTTTACAGTGCAGGCCACTGGGATCCGCCCTTTGCCGATGCTTGGGCTGCCTCTCCGGGCTCCGACCCCTGCAATCACGTGGCACCCCCACAAGGCTCCACCTCTGGTGGGCATGCAAGATGCCTCACCCCTCTGGGACCCACCCATGCTAGCACAGAGTATGCTTCACCCCACAGGGTTCCGCCCTTGTAGGTGTATGGCATGCCTTTCTGGGTTCCACCTCCGCTGCCACTGCATGGCTGCCTCACTGGGCTCCACCCTGACTGCTGCGTGGGCCAAGCACTGGGGCCATTGCTGCAGCTGGGCCCCCCGCCCTTTGGAGCGTACTCAACAGGTTGGGTGGGCTGTGTAGCCCAGACCTCAGCACTCAAATCCAGTGTCCCTGATGTGCCCTCTGCTTCTAAGTGTCTCTCTGCACTGACTGGAGCAAGAGAGCCTCTGTTGGGTGGGGTAATTGCTTCCCTTTGCTGGCTTGGTTCTCCCAGGAAGAATGGGCACTTTAGGTTTGGGGAGTGACCCAGTACAGAGGCCTGGGTGGCTGCCCCCACAGTCTCTCCCTGTGCTGCTGAGACTATACTCTCCTCCTGCAACTTCAGTCCTCTCGGCACTCCCCGCTCCAGAGCCCCAGGTAAGTGGCTGTGAAAGAGGTTTTCTGCGGGATCCCTTTAAGATGGAGCCTGAGTCTGAGAGTTCTGTCTCCCTCCCGCAAACAGTAATCTGGCTTTTCTTTCAGCTAAATTCTGTCTGTATGCCTCCTCTAGTCTCTTGGGATCCAGGCTGTGACTCCGGTTCTAGGGCTGAGGGTCCACAACTCTCCTGGAAACCCACCCCAAAATGAGAGACTCTCTGGGCTGCTGCTCACTCCTGGGAGTGGGGAAGCCCTTTCCATGTCTCCGCCTTTCCTACCAGCTCATTGTGGTTCCTTCGGTGATGCTTGGTTTTAGGTTTCTCTTATTTTAGTCCAAAGTTGGTTTTCAAGATGATTGTTCCTAAGTTAAGTTGTAATCCACTTTGGTTCTGGGAGGTGGGAGTTGTAACATCTGCCTACTCCATCACCATTTTCCCCCTTTACTCTATATTTTTATTTTTTATCTTTTAATTTATTTTTTATTTTTAATTTTTCTTGTTTTTTTTTCTTGATTTCTTAAAAATACCACTCTCAAATGCCACCAAGGCAGAAGATTACTAATATTATGGCTACCCAAGAAAGAGACACAGTTTAGAAAGAAAATGGAAAATCTCCAGAAAAAAAATATCAATCATATAAAAACCTTGGAGGCAAACAACAGAGAATTTAAAATTGAAGTTCTGAAAATACTCAATGAGATGCAAGAAAACACTGATAGGTAACTTAATGAGCTCAAAAAAAATACCTTGCCAAGGAGTTTGAAACTTTAAAAATAGATATGAAGAACTCAAAACATGAATTAAAAAATGAGCTAGCAACTTTAGCTAATAGAGGAGAAAATCAGTGACATCAAAGATAGGCAACTACAGATGATACAAAGAGAAGAAGAGGGAGACTCAAAAATAATTTTTTAAGTGAGAGAGCACTACAAGAATTATATGGCCCCATTAAAAAGAGCAATATAAGGATAATGAATATTTCAGAAGAAAAAGGAGAGAAGAAAATGAAAAGCCTGTTAAAACAAATAATTGATGAGAATTTACCAAACCTATGAAAAGAATTAGATCTTCAAATCCAAGAAGCAAACAGAACACCAAGTTACATCAACCCAAATAGGCCTTCTCCAAAGCACATTGTAATAAAACTGTCAAAATTCATGACAAAGAAATAACCCTATGGTGGCTAGAGAAAAAAAACCCATAATATGTAAAGGAAAGCCCATCAGGTTATCATCAGACGTCTCAGCAGAAACTCTACAAGCCAAAAAAGAGTGGATCCAAACATTTAAAGTACTGTAAGAGAGCAATTACCAACCAAGAATACTATATCCATGAAAGTTATCCTTCAAATATGAAAGAGAAATAAAAACATTTCCAAATATACAGAAGCTCAGGGAATTTACCCCCAGAAAACTCCTACTGCAAGAAATACTCAAGGAGGTTATTCTACCAGATACAAAAAACAAAACTACAAGTAAAGGCTCCAACATTACAATACAAACAAGGATAATCTGTGACAACAATAACGTAAAAGGGAAGGGGATAAAGATCTGCAGTAGCAAAGAAGGATGAAGTGCAGAAGCATTCATAAGACAAAAGACTCTTGTATATATGAAACTTTTTTTCTCAATAATCTAATGGTAACCACCCACAAAAAAAACCAACATTGAAACACAAAGCTTAAAAAAAGAGGAAACAGAAAAAAAGCATGGAATACCACCAAACAAAAACAACTAGCAGAAGACAAAACAGAAGAACCAAAAGAGACACAGAGCTACCAGAAAACAAAACATAAAATGGCTATAGAAAATCCTCAAGTGTCAATAATTACCCTAAATGTAAATGAACTGAACTCACCAATAAAGAGGCCAGAGTAACAGATTGAATCAAAAAGCAAAACCCAACCATATGCTGCCTTCAGGAGACACATCTAAGCTGCATGGACAAAAATAGAATCAAACTGAAAGGTTGGAAAATGATTCTCTAAGCAAATAATACCCCCCAAAAAGTAGATATAGCAATACTTATTATATCTGAAAATATTTTCAAGACAACAAAAGTAAGAAGAGACAAAGATGGACATTTCATAAGGTTAAAGGGAACACTATATCAAGAAGTTATAACATTTCTTTTTTTTTTTTCTTTTTTTTTTTTTTTTTTTCATTTTTCTGAAGCTGGAAACAGGGAGAGACAGTCAGACAGACTCCCGCATGCGCCCGACCGGGATCCACCCGGCACGCCCACCAGGGGCGACGCTCTGCCCACCAGGGGGCAATGCTCTGCCCATCCTGGGCGTCGCCATGTTGCGACCAGAGCCACTCTAGCGCCTGGGGCAGAGGCCACAGAGCCATCCCCAGCGCCCGGGCCATCTTTGCTCCAATGGAGCCTTGGCTGCGGGAGGGGAAGAGAGAGACAGAGAGGAAAGCACGGCGGAGGGGTGGAGAAGCAAATGGGCGCTTCTCCTGTGTGCCCTGGCCGGGAATCGAACCCGGGTCCTCCGCACGCTAGGCCGACGCTCTACCGCTGAGCCAACCGGCCAGGGCACATTTCTTTTTTTTTTAGCAAGAGAGTATGAGTGATAGAGAGAGAGATGAGAAGAATTAACTCATAGATTGCTTTCTCATATGTGCCTTGACCTGGAGGCTCCAGCAGAGCCAGTGACCCCTTGCTCAAGCCAGTGACCTTGGACTCAAACCAGCAACCATGGAGTCATGTCTATGATCCCATGCTCAAGCTGGTGACCCTGTTCTCAAGCCAGATAAGCCCAAGCTCAAGCCAGTGACCTTGGGCTTTGAAAACTGGGTCCTCAGCATCCCAGGTCAATGCTCTATCCACTGCATCACCACTTGGTCAGGCAATACTTCTTAATATATATGCACTAAATCAGGGAGCACCAAAATATATGACATCTACTAACAGAACACAAAAAAAGAAACAGACAAAAACAACCATATTTTGAGATCTCAACACATCATTGACAGTTTAGATAGATCCAAACGGAAAATTAATAAAGAAACATCAGCCTTAAATGACACACTAGATCAAACTGACATAATAGACATTTACAGAATATTTCATCCCAGAATATCAGATTATATATTCTTTTACACTTTGCATGGAACATTTTCAAGGATAGACTATATGTTGGGCCACAAAACTAACCTCAACAAATTCAAGATGATTGAAATTATACCAAGCATATTCTCTGAATTTAAGGCATTGATATTGGAATTCAACTGCAAAAAGAAGTCAGGAAACCCACAAAAACATGGAAATTAAACAACATACTTCTAAAAAATGACTGAGTCAAAGAAAAAATAAAAGCAGAGACCAAAAGATATATACAGACAAATGAGAATGACAAAAGACATATCAAAACTTCTGGGATACTGTGAAAGCAATAATAAGAAGGAAGTTTATATCATTACAGGCTTATATCAAGAAACAAGAGAGATCACAAGAAAACAACCTAACAACACATATTAAAGAACTAGAAAAAGAAGAACAGAGGCAACCCAAAGTCAGCAGAAGAAAGAAAATAGTAAAGATTAGAGCAGAACTAAATAAAATAGAGAACAAAAAACCTATAGAAAAAATTAATACAACAAAGAACTGGTTCTTTGAAAAGATCAATACAATTGGCAAAACCGTGGCTTGCTTAACTGGTGGTGGCATAATGGACTGTCAGTCTGGGACACTAATGTCCCAGGTTAGAAACCCCAAGGTTGCTACTTGAGTGCTGGATCACCTGGCTTGAGTGAAGGCTTACCAGCTTGAGTGTAGGGTTGCCAGGTTGGACATGGAATCATCAACATGATCTCATGGTCACTGGCTTGAAGCACAAGGTCATCGGTTTAAGCCCAAGGTTGTTGGCTTCAGCAAGGGATCAATGGCTCGGCTGGAGCCCCCCAACCCAGTCAAGGTATGTATGAGAAGCAATCAATGAACAGCTAAAGTGCTGCAATTACAAGTTGATGCTTCTCATCTCTCTCTTTTCCTGTTTTAGTGCCTTTCTCTCTCACACACACACAAAAAAAGGGCCTATCATCACATGAAAAGATAGATGCTCTGCATTATTATTAGGTAAAGCATATCAAAACTACAATAAGATATCACTTCACACCCACTACGATGGCTATTACCAAAGCAATGGAAAACAACAAGTGTTGGCAAGGATATGAAAACATTAGAACCCCTGTGAAATGATGGTAGGAATATAAAGTAGTGCAGCTACTGTGGAAAATAGTTTTCTAGTACTTCAAAAAGTTAAAACTGAAACTACCATATGATCCCGCATTCTTCTGCTAGGTATATACCCAAAAGAATTGAAAACAGAGACTCAAACATATGTTTGTCTATCAATGTTAATTGCAGCATTATTCACAATATAGAAATAACACAAGTGTCCATCAACAGATAAATGTGTAAATAATGGAATATTATTCAGCTATGAAAGGGAATGAAATTGTAATATATGCTATAACATGGATGAAATTTGGAAATATTAAGTAAAATAAGCAAGACATAAAAAGACACATGTAGTATGATTTTTCTTTTTAGGGTGTCTAAAATAGACAAATTAATAAGCAGAAAGTAGGTTAAAGGTATCAGGAGTAGAGAGAAATGGGGAGATATTGCTTAATAAGTACAGAATTTCTGTTCGAGGTGATGAAAAAGTTCTGAAAATAGTGGTAATAGTTACACAATATTGTGAATATATTAAATGCCACTGAATTGTACACTTAAACATGGTTAAAATTGTAAATTTTATATTATATATATTTTACCACAATAAAAAATAATTAGTCTAAGCAGAAAAGGAGGAAAAGGGAAGAAATAATAGATGAGACAGAGAAAAAAATAGCAAACTGATACAATTAAACCCAAGTCATATCAATAATTACATTAATTGTAATTGTTCTAAAGAACTCAATTATAAGGCAGAAATTGTCAGATTGGGGGAAAGGGAGAGCAGGATACAACTATATGTTGTTTACTAGAAACCCACTTTAAATATAAAGACCCAAATTAGTTAAAAGTAAAATGGTGGAAAAAGATATATATACTAACCCCAATTTATTTATTTATTTATTTACTTACTTATTATTTTATTTATTTATTTTTAAGTTAGAGGTGGAATGATAGAGAGACAGACTCCCACATGTACCCTGACCAGGATCCATCTGGCAATCCCCTTCTGTGGTTGATGCTCGAATCAACCCAGCAATCTTCAGTGCCTGGGGCTGACACTCAAACCAATTGAACCACTGGCTGTGAGAGGGGAAGGGAGAAAGAAGGGGAAGAAGGAGGATAAGAGAAGCAGATGGTTACTTCTCATGTGTGCCCTGATCTTGGGATCAAACCTGGGACATCTGCACACTGGTCCAATGCTCCATTCACTGAGCCAACTGGCCAGAAGCTAACACAAATTTAAAGAAAACTGGGTGACTATATTAATATCACCCGGTAAAGTATATTTGGGGCAAACTATGTTATTAGGGCTAAGGAGAATCGTTTGATGATGATGTAATGGTCAATTCATCATGAGGACATACTAATCTTAACCATTTGGGTATCTTTTCTTTTTATGGGCATGTATGAGAGAGAGAGACAGACAGATGGACAGGGACAGACAGACAGCGAGAAAGATGAGAAACATCAACTCATAGTTGCAGTATCCTAGCTGTTCATTGATTGCTTTCTCATATGTGCTTTGACTGGGGGACTCAGCTGAGCCCGCGACCCCTTGCTCAAGCCAGGAACCTTTGGTCTCAAGCCAGCAACCATGGGGTCATGTCTATGATCCCACACTCAAGCAGGCAACCCCACACTCAAGCCAGATGAGCCTGCACTGAAGCCAGCCATCTTGGGGTTTCAAACCTGGGTCCTCAGTGTCCCAGGCCAATGATCTATCCACTGTACCACCACCTGATCAGGCTAATTACTTAGGTATCTAATAACAGAGATAAAAATACATGAAGGAAATACAGAACTGAAAAGAAAAATAGACAAATCCATAATTATAGCTAAGTCAACATCTCTCTCTCTCTCTCAATAATTGATAAAACAAGTAGGGAGAAAAGTCAATAAGGCTAAGAAAGCTTGAATGGCACTATCATCCAAACTAACCTAATTGACATGTATAGAGCACTACACCCAACAGCAAAGAATAGGACATTTACCAAGATAGACCATATTCAGTGCCATAAAACAAGTTCCAATAAATTAAATAATTCAAGTCATACAAAGTATTTATGTAACAAGTAATTAACTTAGAAATTAACAATAGAAAGATATCTGGAAAATCCCCAAATATTTGGAAATTAAATAATTCTTTTTTAAATTTTATTTATTGATTTTACAGAGAGAGGAGGGGTAGGGAACAAAAAGTAGCTGCTTCCCTTTAGCTGTTCATTGCTTGCTTGTCATTTGTGCCTTGATCAGGCAAGCCCAGAGTTTTAAACTGGTGACTTCAGCATTCCAGGTTGGTATTCTGTCCACTGTGGCACCACAGGCCAAGCTAAATAATTCACTTTTAAATAACCCATGTGTTTGAACTGAATGCAAATGAAAACACAATATATCAAAATTTCTAGCTTTTGGGTAAAACAATACTTAGAGAGACATTCACAATGTGAAAATGCCGATATTAGAAAAGAAGAAAAATCTCAAACTAATGACCTCAGTTTCAACCTTAAGAAACTAGAATAAGAAGAGCAAATGAAATCCAAAGTAAGCAAAAGAGAGGAACAATATAGATCACAGCAGAAATCAATGAAACAAAAACAATTGAGAAAAAAATCAATGATCCAAAAGCTAGTTATTTGAGAAGATTAATAAAATGTATGTACCTGTTGTCAGACTGGTTGGGAGAAAATACTACAAATATCAGTAATGAGAGAGTAGCTATCACTACAGGGTTTATACATATTAAAAAGATAATAAGGGAAGATTATATGTAACTCCATGTCCATACAGTCAATAACTTAGATAAAATGGACAGACTCTTTGCAAGACTGTGTCTATCAAAGCTCACTCAAGAAAAAAAAAGATAATCCAGATAGCCTTATACCTATTAAAAAGATTGATTTTGTAGTTAAAGAGTTTCCCACACACACAAAAAAACTCCTTCAACCTGACCAGTGGTGGAACAGTGAATAGAGCATCCATCTGGGCGCTGAAATCCTAGGTTCAAAACTGCAAGGTCGCCAGCTTGAACGCAGGCTCATCCAGCTTCGGCACAGGCTTGCCAGCTTGAGCATGGGATCATAGACATGAGCCCATGGTCACTGGCTTAAACAAGTAGTCACTTGCTCAGCTAGAGCACCATCCCTCACCCCCAGGCATGTATGAGAAGCAATCAATGAACAACTAAAGTGACACAACTATGAGTTGATGCTTCTCATTTATCTCTCTCCCCCCCCCCCCACTCTCACTGTCTCTCAAAATCAATTAAAAATCTTTTTTAAAAGATTTGAAATACACAATGGAAAAGAAGAAGTAAAATTGTCTTTATTCTCACACAACATAATCATCTATATTTAAAAATCTGATGGCCTGGCCTGCATTTGGCACAATGAATAAAGCGTCAACCTGGATGCCAGTTTGAGACCCTGTGCTTGCCCAGTCAAGGCACATATGATTCTTCTCACTCCCCCGACCCTCTCTCTCTTCTCTTTATAAGATCAATTTTTTAAAAAGTTTTAAAAATCTGATGAAATCTATAAATGCCTACTAGAACTAAAAGTGGGCTTAGCAAAACTACAGGATACAGAGTTCATATGCAAAAAATGTCTTAGCAGTAAGCAATTAGAAATTGAATTTGTGTGTGTGTGTGTGTGACAGAGTCAGACAGAGGGACAGATAGGAACAGACAGATAGGAAGGGAGAGAGATGAGAAGCATCAATTCTTCATTACGGCACCTTAGTTGTTCACTGATTGTTTTCTCTTATGTGCCTTGACGGGTGGGGGGGGGGGGGGCTACAGCAGAGCAAGTGACCCCTTGCTTGAGCCAGCAACCTTGGGCCCAAGCTGGTGAGCCTTGCTCAAACCAGATGAGCCTGCACTCAAGCTGGCAACCTCAGGGTCTTGAACCTGGGTCTTCCGTGTCCTAGTCCTATGCTCTATCCAATGTACCACTGCCTGGTCAGGCAGAAATTGAATTTTTAAAATACCATTGAGCAATAAATTTATATACTCAACAACATAGATGAATCTAATAAAAGTCATACAAAAAATAACACATACTTTACTTCATTTATATAAAATTCTAAAAAATGCAAACTATAGGAACAAAAAGCAGATCAGTGATTGCAGAGAGACTAGGAGGGAGGAAGGAGTTTGGTGGGAAGGAGGGGGAGGGAAAATTAGGAAGGAGCAAAGTAAGTTTAGAGGTACTAAATAAACTGATTATTTTGATTGTGGTGATTGTTTCATATGTATGTGTCAAAACTTATCAAGTTGTGCCCGACCTGTGGTGGCACAGTGGATAAAGTGTCAATCTGGAATGCTGAGGTTGCTGGTTCAGAACCCTGGGCTTGCCTTGTCAAGGCACATATGGAAATTAATGCTTCCTTGCTTCCTGCTCCTCTCCCCTTCCCTCTCTCAGTCCCTTTTCTCTAAAATAAATAAATAAAAATCTTTTTAAAAAAACCCAACTTATCAAGTTGTACATTTTAAATATGTGTAATTTATTATATGTTTAATATTAAATATATATATATATTTAATTGTAAGGGACTTTTTTTAGTTTTTAAAGCAGGCTTCTGGCAGTTTTGTTGTTTTTTAGTCATCCCTTTGGCATCTCACCTTTTTTGTATCTCACCTTTGATCCTGGGAAATTTTTCGTATTTGGAGGGAAAAAAATAACACACATACACAGCCAGCTTCCCAAAATTAACCTTCACTATAAAACTGGTTTTCTCTCACATATTTTTCTTTACAACTTATCTTGGCACCTTCCCTGTTATTCAATTTTTGTCACATACTAAAGGTGTTGATGGGACAGAGTTGGTTTCTATGGTCGCCACACAAGCAGTAAGGTATCAAGTTTGGGGGAATAGAGTACACACCTAGGTGGTGACTCCGTAGACAGTGCAGACCTCCCCTCAGTGGGAGTTAAAAGTGAGAAGCCGCTTCTCCACGAAAACCATTGAGATCCTCAAAAGTGATGAGGGGGGCAAATTTTTAGGTGTAATATCTCAAAGGGACACTGAGAGAGGAGACAAAGAACTGAGAGCACTACAGAAAGATTTGCCGGTGACTGCACCATGGGAAAAATAATTCCCCAGGGGGCTGAAGAGTTAAACTGCTGACTTCTACTTTCGGCTCCACCGCCCCCAGTTTTTCCTCAATAAGCCCTGCACCTCTTCTATCTTTCTGAGAAGTTTCTACCTATGCATTGTTCTTTGTTTCTACCTTTTGCTCCCAGTGCTTACATAATGCCTGTAACATAGAGGTAGAACCCTTAACAGTTAAGCACAGATTCTGGGGCCAAACTGCCTGGGTCCCAGCTCTATGACCCTCCTCAAGTTATTATACTTCTCTGGGCCTCTGTTTTCCATCTAAAAATAGGGATAATAATAATTACCTTAAAAGGTTGCTGAGATGATCGAATGGCTAATAATTGCAGTTTGTTTAGAACCATATTTACATAGGAAGCACTATATATGTTTTGGGTATTGTCATTACAGGCATACCTCAGAGATATCACAGGTTCAGTTCCAGAAAACTGCAATAAAGTGAATCACATTAATTTTTTGGTTTCCCAGTGCATATAAAAAATATGTTTAACTATATTATAGTCTGAGTGTGCAATAGCATTATGTCTGAAAAAACAATGTACACACCTTAATCAAAAAATATTTTATTGGTTAAAAATTCTAACCATTATCTGGTCTTTAGTGAGTTGCTAAGTTTTTTGCTAGCAGAGAAGCTTGCCCTCAATTTGTAAAACACCCGCAGTATCTGTGAAACACAATAAAGCGAGGTGCAATAAAACAAGGTATGCCTGTAGTTCATATTAAAATTTTATTAAGATCTGACCCATGGTGGTGCAGTGGATCAAGTATCGACCACGGACGCTGAGGTCCCAAATTTGAAACCCCAAGGTCCCCAGCTTGAGTGCAGGCTCATCCAGCTTGAGCACAGACTCACCAGCTTGAGTGTGGATCATCAACATGATCCCAAAATTGCTGGTTTAAGCCCAAAGGTCGCTGACTTAAAGCCCACAGTCACTGACTCTGTTGTAGCCCCCTGGTCAAGGACATATGAGAAAGCAATCAGTGAACAACTAAGATGCCACAATGAAGAATTGATGCTTCTCATTTCTCTCCCTTCCTGTCTGTCTGTCCCTATCTGTCCCTCTCTCTGACTCTCTCTCTCTCTCTGTCTCT
This sequence comes from Saccopteryx leptura, assembly GCF_036850995.1. Classification (NCBI taxonomy): domain Eukaryota; kingdom Metazoa; phylum Chordata; class Mammalia; order Chiroptera; family Emballonuridae; genus Saccopteryx; species Saccopteryx leptura. The sequence goes on from NC_089504.1 coordinate 284,858,318, forward strand.
GTCAAAAAAAAAAAAAAAAGAAAGAAGAAGAAGAAGAGTAAGGAAAGTAAGTAAATTGGTGATTTCCACATTGGGCGGCTTGCCCACCTTAGAGAGAACCCTGATTACAAGTGCCACTTTAACAACTGGTTCACCGAACTCAACAAAAAATTAGATACCTGTTCTGCTGACCTGGTGTGAACTGGCTGAATCCAACCACTGGAAAAGGCCAAAAAAAAAAAGATTTTGAATATACATAGAGGAGATACACGTTTCTATTTTATAATGTTGTATGATGAGAAATGGCTGGCAAGAGTTTACTATCTAGCACTTATTTTCAAAAACAAACAACAAAAATCCACATAATCTGTGCCTTAACAGTGAAGGTGACAATGTATTAACGAGTGAGGAAGTCATTGCTTTTCTAAAGAAACTTATGTTTATGGAGAAAAATTTTGAGCATAGCTGGAAATGGTTCCAACATTGTGATTTATTACCAAGAACAGTGTGTTTCACCTTTATAGGTGAAACTTTTGTCTGCACATTTGAAAACTTAGAATACAGAATTTTTAAACGTTTTTAAAATCTAAATAAAGCTTATTAGTGGTTTGAGCTGTTTATTAAAAGCGAAACATGTGCCCAGGCCAGGTAGTTCAGCTGGTGAGCATCATCCTGATACGCCAAGGGTGTGAGTTCGATCCCCAGTCAGGGTACATACAAGAAACAACCCAGGAATGCATAAATAAATGGAACAATAAATTGATATTTCTCTCTCTCTCTCCCTCCCTTCCTCTAGCTCTAAAAAAATCAGAAAAAAATACACTTTATCACCTAGATAAAATTTTTTAAAAATATATAAATGCAACACCTTTCAATCATTCATGAAGGACTTGATTGACTTAAGATGTAAATTTACTAGTTGTATTTCAACTAAAAACCTTTGCCTTGCCCTGGCCCAGTAGCTAGAGCATGGATCGGATAAGCCAAGCTTGAGGGTTTGATGTCCAGTCAGGACACATACAAAAAGCAACCAATGAATGTACAAATAAGTGAAACAACAAATTAATTAATGTTTCTCTCTCCCCACCCTTTCCTTTCTCTCTCTCTAAAAAAAAAATCAATTTATTTTTTAAATCTTTGCATTATGATGATTGAGATTGGAAAATTAGTATCATAAATTAATAAATACCATCAAGGATACACTTCTTCCATTTGAATCTCCTTTTTTGACAAGTATCTTTTCGTTATGACAGCCATTAACTTCCCTAAAATGTATTTTTAAGCCTGGCCGGGCAGTGGCGCAGTGGATAGAACATCGGCCTGAGATGCTGAAGACCCAGGTCTGAGACCCCGAGGTTGCCAGCTTGAGCACGGGCTCATCCGGCTTGAGCGTGGGCTCACCAGCTTGAGTGCAGGGTTGCTGGCTTGAGCCTGGGATCATAGACATGACCCCATGGTCGCTGGCTTGAGCAAGGGGTCATTGGCTCAGCTTGAGACCCTCAAGGCATGTATGAGAAGCAATCAATTAACAACTAAATTGACACAACTATGAGTTGATGCTTCTCATCTCTTCCCCTCTCTCCCTTTCTCTCTCTCTCTCTCTAAAAAAAACAAAAAAAAGTATTTTTAAAATGTTGTGTCTTTTAACATCTCTACTCTTTGGCATGTTTTATATAGTATGTAATAAAATACATGTAAATAGTTTTTAAAATATTACATATAAGAAAGCATGATCCTGACCAGTGGTGGTACAGTGGATAGAGCATCAACCTGGGACACTAAGGTCCCAGGTTCAAAACGCCAAGGTCACCAGCTTGAGTGCAGGATCCTCCAGCTTGAGCATGGGATCATCAACATGATCCTACGGTTGCCGGCTTGAAACCCAAGGTTGCTGGCTTGAGCAAGGGGTCATTGGCTTGGCTTGAGTCCCTTTCCCCCACAGCAGGTCTTTCTTCTAATTGCCGACCTGTGCCTGGCATAATTTAGGGGAGGCTCCTGATCATTTCAAGTCCTCAACTGATGCTTATTAGTTTCTTTTTCCTCTTGCTATTTGCAAACGCATCACTTTTATTTTTATTTAGAGAGAGAAGCAGGGAGAGACAGAAACATTGGTCTGTTCCTGTATTACCCTATCTAGGTATTGAACCTACAACCTCTGTATCCAGATGACACTCTAACCAAGCTATCCGGCCAGGGCCAAACCCACCACTTCTAACACTATTGGGGTCACTTAGCTGCCTCTCTACTGCCCATGGATATGTGTGGGTAAATACATATATACACATATACACATATTTCATCTAAGAACAATCATGGTGGTGTGAAAGGGAGAAAACATGCAAACAAACCATTGACTGCAGGGTATTTTACAAAAACAAGACGAAGTTCACTCCCTAGTCCTAATGAAAAAGTTTCCTTTTTACATGAATAATTTTAACCATTAACACTTGGGATCTTCTGACTAGTGTACTTCTTGAAAAGATTTATAAACCGATTCTACCGGGGAAAGGTATGAAAACAGAACTGCCCTGGAAGGCCTTTTCCATAGAGTTCAAAAACACCTGACACAGGCCTGACCAGGCGGTGGCACAGTGGATAGAACGTAGGACCGGGATGCTGAGGACCCAGGTTCGAGACCCCGAGGTCGCCAGCTTGAGCACGGGCTCATGTGGTTTGAGCAAAGCTCACCAGCTTGGACCCAAGGTCTCTGGCTCAAGCAAAGGTCACTCGGTCTGCTGTGCGCCCGCCCCCCCCTCCCGTCAAGGCACATATGAGAAAGCAATCAATGAACAATGTTGCAAGGAAAAACTGATAATTGATGCTTCTCATTTCTCTCCGTTCCTGTCTATCCCCTCTCTGTCTCGTAAAAAAAACAAAAAAACACAAAAAAAACAGTTGACACAGCCCTGTATTAAGATGCCCAAACAAAGCAAGCCAAGGGTCTCTTTTCCCCAATGCCCATGGGTGTTAGGAGTGGGGAGGGCCCCCAAAATGGGAGGAAACGCTCAAAAAGAGCTCCTGGAGCTCCTGACACCTAGGAAGGAGGCCACTAGAAATTTTTGAAAAATAAGATGAAAAAAAAAAGGATGTGGAAACAGGGTGAGCAGCGGCGGTGGGAGAGCACGGTGATGCTGGTGAACGCAGAGGTAAAACCTGGAACGTGGCGGGGGGTGGGGTGGGACTGGAACCCAGCAAGGGTAGGGTGGGGGGCTGGGACAAAGGTCGGGGCCTGAGCACAAGGCAGTAAAGGGGGGGAACAGCAGCCAAGGCAGAGCGGCAAGACGGCAGCTGGCGTGGTGACCGCGGCGAGAGCGGCGCGCGCTAGCGCGCGGAGTCGCAACCGGGACCGGGGTCGCGGGGCAGGCCGAAGCGGTCGATCCCTTTAAGCCCCGCACCAGCTAGGCCGCGCCGAAGGGCAGGGCCGGAGACGGAGGGGCGACGGTGGGACGGCAGAGAGGTGGGCCCAGGCGCAGCGGCGAGGGGTCACAGCGGGGCCGAGAGCCCTGGGAGCCCCGTGGGGGGTGCCGACAGGCCGGCGGGAGTCACGGCAGGACCTAACGAAAGGAAGGCGGTCGGCCAGCCATCCCTAGACCCGCGGCGGCGAGAGGGGAAAGGCCGGCGGTCTCGCCACGAGGAGGAGGAGCCTGCTGCCCCGCCCCCGCCGGAGCGAGGGAAGGAGAAAGGCTCGTGGGGAAGGAGGAGGGCGGGGAGGGGGCGGCGGGCCGGGCCTGCGCCGGAGTGAGCGGCGAGCCGAAGGGGAAGGGGCCCGGAAGGAGGCGAGCGCGGCCGCGACGCCGGGAGTCGGACGCCCGCCCGTGCCGGCTTGCCGCCGCCTTCCCGGCCTGCGCCCGAGCCTGGAGCCCCGCGACCGCCCAGGCCGGAGCGCGAAGGTCGGGCGCGGGGCGAGCGCGGCCGGAGCGGGAGGCCGCCGGCGGTCCTGCGCGATCAGACGAGGGAGGAATAAAAAGAGAGGCCGGGAAAGAAGCAGGCGATCGGATTTACCAGGAGGCTGGTGTGGAGGAAAATCCCACCCGAACTCAAATCCACAATAATTATCCAAACTCCTCATTATAAGGGAGCGGTTGTTCAGGCCCGGAGAGAAGGAGCGAAGGGGGAACGGGAGGAAGCGAAATCTGTTTCATGGAGGCCGAGGCAACAGAAAATTTCGGAGCCTGGATGTGGACAAGCAAAACAGCAGAACTAACTCAGGGAATGTCTTTCAGAAAAAGGCCGTACCTAGGCTGGGTCTGAGAATCAGGCTGACTGGGGAAGGAAACCTGCAAGTTTAAAAGAAAAGGAAATTTTCAGAGATTTTCTCTGGTTTGTGGTTATTGCTACCATTTTAAAGGTAAAACGCATTGCATTTCAGGTGTTCTTTGATTTTTTATTTTTTTCTGGTGCGATTGGCTCATTTAAGAATTTCCAAATCTTTAACATAAAACCTTTTTTGTTTTTTAATCATAATTTTGGTTCCCAGGTTTGTACTGGACTTGGAAGGAGTGCTTTTGTTTACATACTATTGTATGGTTGAATTTTTTCTTTTTACTGTGCAAATCAGCTGGAAGATTTTTTTTTGTTAAGTGCCAATTTGGATTTATTTATCCTTTTCTTTCTTCCCTCAAATGTGTCTGTCGTCGTTTTAAGCATTGAAGAACAGAATTTTTCCCCCTTTGGAGCTTGAGGCTCTTTTTTACCAACAAGGACAGCTGGGAAAATTGGATTAAAAGGATGATTTTTATCTGTATTTTTCAGTAAGACTGATATTTTGAGGGCATATTCTTTCTGTTTCGTTTTTTAGCCCCTAACCTTGAAGAGATTTGTGGTTGGGTTTTTGGTTTCTAAGGTCATAGTTTTTCCTCTTTTTCTTTCATATTTTTTTTAGGAGGGGGGTGGGGGGAAGGGGGCTGAAAAAGCAGACTATGTTACCTGGTAAAGTAGAATGGAACTTCAGTTACTAGGGTCCTGAGAGCTGGAGGAAAAAGGAGTCAGTCTTCAAGTTGGGAGGCCCTCCTCTCACCTTTCTTAAAAATTGCAAGGATTCAGTCCTGATCAAGACTTCAAAACTACAGGATTCTGAAACTGTGGAGACTCCGAGAAACCATGAGTGTAAGGTTACCCCAGAGTATAGACAGGTAGGTTTGCCAATAATGTGATTTTTCAACACTTAGGGAAAGACTGGGAGGGAGGGACGAAGGGAGGGAGGGAGGGTGTTGCATTGTGATAAAAGGTTGCAAAAGAAAGGTCTGGGAATGGTGGGGTAGGAGCATGCATTGGTCTCTAGGGACTGTCTGGGCGTGTATGTTATCTTCCCTGTGTGTCCATATTCAAAATATCTGGCTCAGTGGTTTGTTGTTTGTTTATTTGTTTGTTTTAATGCAAGCAATCAAAAGTGAAGCCGGGAGTCGGAAGAGAGGTGCAAATGCCAATTTTGACTTTTGCCAGACTAGAGGCCAAATTTCAGTCCCTAACATGCCAGCTTAGAGGATAGGAAGTGAGTGAAAGCCTGGGTACTTGAGTCTGCAAGGGTGGATTGGGACTAGCTTTAGGTGTTGGAGCTGGGAAAGGGCCCTGAGCGGGGTGTGGGCCTTTACTGGTCTGGTTGTTGTGGAACGGTGGGGTTTGGTGATGGGCTGGATCCAATTTCTAGAATGAGAAGGATGTTCTTGGCCTAAATGATGGGACAGAAACACCCTTTGCACCCCTACAGGGCTGGATTTTGTTGTTGTTTTACCAGAGGCTAATAGTCCCCAAATGAATGTGTCACGTTACAGTTCTTTCCTCTCCAAGGTTAGGGTTTAACTTCAGACCTGCCAAGGTTACGCTCTAGATTTAATCTTCCAAGGCGTTTTTAATAAGCTTGACTCCGAAATCAGTCTTACCTCTGCCTAGCGCTGGAAGGAGTTGTTTTGGGCCCTTAAGCCTGATGGATAGATGCACTGGCCCATAGAATCTGAGCACAGGATGCCCCTCCCCCACCCCCAGAGTCTGTTCAGCCTCCCCATCACTTATAACAGTACAGTACAGTTTACAACCTTGTAAGGTGTCTGCGTTTTCCCTCCTTCCCTTCCTCCCAACCTTCTTCTTTGAGAATCTTGAGAGCTGTTCTGTGGGAACTGCACATACACCCTAACAGGATGTAGGGCTGAACGAGTAAATGGAAGGACTGGGCCTGGAAAAATTATTATTGAAGAGATAGGGAATACTGTTTGCAAGGCAGTAATTGCTTTCTTCGGGTCCAGTTTACCTTTGATAATGCATGCTAATAATAAGATCTTTTTGGCTATGGAATGCGTCCTAAAATGCATATAATTTCTCTCTCCCAAACAGTAACCCCTATTGCCTCAGAGTCCTGTTTAGTTTAGTTTAGCAGTCTCCAAATAGTGGGACCTAACTTGACAGTGGAAAGGAAGAGTTTCAAAGAGTAGAAAGTGTATGTGGCTGGTTCGAACCTCCATCCTTGACCTTTCTGTTGGCTTCTCTATAGTTTGACTCTTGTAAAGCAAACACTGAGGCATGTCAAGGCAGGGAGTTGAAATGGTTTACATGCTGCCCTTTTCATCCTCTGAAGGTTAGAAATTAGTGCACTTGCATTTTTTTTAATAATTTTATTTTTTTAATGGGGCGACATCAATAAATCAGGATACATATATTCAAAGATAACATGTCCAGGTTATCTTGTCGTTCAGTTATGTTGCATACCCATCACCAAAGTCAGATTGTCCTCTGTCACCTTCTATCTAGTTTTCTTTGTGCCCCTCCCCCTCCCCCTTTCCCTCTCCCCCCCCCCCCCCCAACCACCACACTCTTATCAATGTCTCTTAGTCTCACTTTTATGTCCCACCTACGTATGGAATAATGCATGCACTTGCATTTTTGAGATTTGGGTGGACTGTTTTTATGAGATATCTTTTTTTTTTTTTTTTTAGATTTTATATATTCATTTTTAGAGAGAGGGGAGAGAGAGAGAGAGAGAAAGAAGGGGGTAGGAGCAGGAAGCATCAACTCCTATATGTGCCTTGGCCGGGCAAGTCCAGGGTTTTGAACCGGCGACCTCAGCATTCCAGGTCCATGCTTTGTCCACTGGGCCACCGCAGGTCAGGCTGTTTTTCTGAATTAATGGAAAACCAGCTGTTGGGGGATGAAGAAGGAGGCAGTAAAGTTTCCTGGACTGATGTGAGATGCTCCTCAGAGTTTGTATATCCTCACTGTCTTCTCGGGATTTGTAAAGCACAGAACATTTTCTTAGGTGCTGTCATAGGAACAGTTGAGTCTCACAATATTTCTGTGAGGCAGACAAATCAGAGGTTATTATTCCCATTTTACAGAAAGGGTAATGGAGGCTCAGAGAGGATACCTGACTTGCCAGGTCTATCTTCCCTGACTAGCTGCAGAATCTGAACTCAAACACAGGTCTTCTGAATCTGAATCCATGCCTCTTTTTATGGCCCCACTCTGTCTAAATAGGTTTGTATACTGGTCCTATTTAGGGGACACTGTTTCATTCTCTATTTGGTAGTAGGGTAAGGTGCTCTTCAGCATTCCCTTGCACTATTTATTTATTTATTTTTGATTGATTTTGGTGGGGGAGAGAGAGAGAAGGGGGACAGAGCAGGAAGCATCAAGTAGTAGTTGCTTCTCATATGTGCCTTGACTGGGCAAGCTCCTGGTTTCGAACAGTGGACCTTAGCATCCAGGTCAACGCTCTGTCCACTGCACCACCACAGGTCAGTTTCCCTTGCACTTTTTAAGCCTTGGGGCTCACACCTGTAATTTCTATAATTAAAGCTCCATTTTTTCTTATGACATATGCAGCTTTGCAGGGTGTGAGCATTCCTTACTTCAACTCCCACCCCATCCACTTCCCCATTAGAGGACCAGTTCTGGGGCCCTGGACCCCTTCAGGGTATCTCCAGTTGCATTAGATCTTATCCCTTTTGCTTTAGGCACATTCTCTTGGACTCTTTGACATCTCAGGTTCAAGACTGTGGATTTTAAGTAATTCACAATATGTAGGAAAGCATGTACCTTTCTGTTCTTTCCCTGATCCCTTCCCCTCACTTATGAACTATAGGAGATTGAGCCCCTTGGGCTTTTGTACTGGGGAAGGTTTATTTGATGGTTGATTTTGCTGTGCTGGTTACTTCCATTTGTAACATAAATGCTTACGCTTTTTCTTCCCTTGGGAAAATAAAATGAATAAATAAAGACTTATTTGTACTGGACAAATAAATAAGTAAATAATTCACAATCATACAGCATACTGGAGGAATTGGGTAGAAGGAAATTCCCTCGCTTATGGAGTCAAAGATACTTTTTTAGCTTATCAGTTTGTTGTATAGAGAGCCTAGTGCAAGGTGCTATCAGAATGATTTAGAAAATTAAGGAATGCAGTTCTTGCTCACAAAGAACATACAATCTAATTGGGGAAATAGGAAAGGTCTAATACTCCTAAAAACCACTTAAAAGCAGCACTAGACTATAAGTTCCATAAAAGCAAGGACTGTGTTTGGTTTGCTCAGGTATATCCTGCATGCATGCCTAGCTGAGCACCTGTAGGGTAAGTGTTCTAATAAATATTGACAAGTATGTGTTAGAATGAATGAGCATGTCAGCAAATGCAAGTTCTTCCATTTCAGATTTTTCAACATTAATGTATTAATTTTAAGCATAGTTAAAGTAAGGTCAATTAGAGAAGGCTGTCTAGGGGATGTGTATTTCATAGGAGGTAAGCAACGTGATGGAGGTGATTTCTGTGGAGAGAGATTGTGGTTCCAAGTAAAGAGGCCTTTGGAATATTTATTTAGCAGTGTTGAACTGCCTTTGGGGAATGGTTCCTGGGTCCAAGTAACGTGAAGTATTTGCAACTAATTTTTTATCTTTTAGGATTTTCTTAAAATATTTTATTTATTGACTTGAGAGAGAGAGAGAGAGAGAGAGAGAGAGAGAGAGGTGGTGGGGGAGGAGCAGGTATGTGCCTTGACAGGGCAAGCCCAGGGTTTTGAACCAGAACCTTAACGTTCCATGTTGACACTTAATTCATTGTGCCAGCACAAGTCAGACTATATTTTAGGATTTTAAAAATTGATTTTAGAACAAGAGAGAAACATTGATTTGTTGTTCCACTTATTTATTCATTCATTGGTTGATTCTTGTATGTGCCCTGACCTGGGATCAAACCTGCAACCTTGGCATGTTGGGTACCGCACTCTAACCAACTGAGCTAACCGGCCAGAGCTAATCTTTATTAGTGTAAATCAGTTGTTACTGAAAAATGGGTTGCTAAATTATAGCTATTTGTGTTCCTTTCAGTTTTTGACCATGAGCAAAATATTACCAATATGTATTCTTCTCTAGAGTTTCTAAAAATGTGTTTGATGTTACAAGCAGAGATATTGATACTGAATTATTTTTACAGGAATGGTAATGAGTTTTGCTAAGTCATATATATCCATTTGCCTCATTCTCCATGGCAAATGTTTTGAGATGGCCAAATGGGGTTAAAATTTGCATCTATAAAATAGCTTTTCTCTGTGAAGAGTTTGTTAGTTCATGTAAGGACCAAAGCAGAGAAGTGCTAGATTTAAGCCAAGAGTTCATGATTTGAGCCCTGGCATTCTTCTTAACTATGTGACCTTGGGCAAGTTACATGATTTCTCGAGTTTCCTCATATGTAAAGCAATAACTCATTTATATGAAATGCTTCCCAGTTCATAAACATTTTCACAAAAAAGTGTGTCATTTGAGAATTATAACATTTACTGCATCTCTCTCATGGGGCTGTTGAAAGGAGCAAATCAAATAAGATAATATATTTCAAATTGCTTTCTAAACTATAAAACTGTATATAAATTTTAGGTGGTAAACACATGGATTTGATTTAACTTCATGCACTACTTTTTAAAGTAGCCCAAAACAAATTAAGAGTAACTGAAAGGTCTTTTCATTGTTTTGGAGAATTTAACCAGAGTGAACAGGATTTTTGTTACATAAATTCATGAGGTTAGAAAGAAGGAATCCTTTTCCAATGGAAAAGGTTGGGTGATAATACTAGAAGAATATGAGAAGAGGTTATTGAATCTCCTTCCCAGAAATTTTGGTGGAAGTTTCAGCTACCTTGGCTCCCTTAGATTAGGATAGAAAGGATTTGTTTTGTGATCTCTGGACATTCCTTGTTTTAGAAGCATATGACTTTTCCTAATTCAATAAATTCAGACCCAGCAACTGTTCCTTATCAGGGATATGAGATTAAATGTAACCTTTCCCCAGCCTGGCCTTTCTTTCTAGAAGAGGCAAAATCTCTATAAGGTTTGTGGAGGAGGGAGGAGGAGGAAAGAGAAGAGGGAGGGGAATGGTAGATAGACCCATCCTAGGAAAGAGCCTTCAGGGTGAGCAGAAGGTTTGTGGCTGAGGCCAAGGGTATGACTTATCTGAGAAGAGGGTGGGAAGTGGTTCCTGGAATATTTTCCATCTCAGCTTCAGGTTTTTATTGAGCCTTAGAACCAAGAAATCACCAGATATTCAGCTGAGTTTCTACCTAGTTTAGAAATCTGGCCTCCCAGAAAAGTGACAGGTATTCAGAGCTACAAATAGTAAGTCCCCTTACTATTCTGCATCCTCTCCAAAATCTGTTCTTGTCCTATTTAGGGGTGAGATGAGAGATGGCAGAGGATTTGCAGATGAAGCATTTCATCACCATTATGAGCAGGAGCAGGCTAAGTAAGCTTAATTTTAGATGCTCAAAAACATTTTTGAAAGAGCACCCTTTGATTAACAAATTTATTTGTTGCTGTTGTTTTGTTTTTTTTTATTAAGTGAGAGGCAGGGAGGCAGAGACAGACTCCCGCATGCACCCTGACCGAATCCACCCAGCAGTGCTCTGTCCATCTGTGGCCACTGCTCTGTAACTCAGCAACTGAGCCATTTTAGTGCCTGAGGCGAAGCCATGGAGCCATCCTCAGCGCCTGGGGTCAAAATGCTCAAACCGTTTGAGGCAGGGCTGTGGGAAGGGAAGAAAGAGAGCAAGAGAGTGAAAGAGGGGTAGGGAAGCAAATCGTTGCTTCTCCTGTGTGCCCTGACCGAGAATCCAACCTGGGACTTTCACACGCCGAACTGATGCTCTGCCGCTGAGTCAATTGGCCAGGGCCTGGTTTTTGTTTTTTTTTAATGGTCTAAGTACTCTCAGATAGTCTCTGTCTTCCCATTTAGAATAGACAGAGAATACGAAAAGTTAAATGACAATAAGAGTTAATAATAAAAAGAAACAAACTCTGAAGAGCACATAGCTAATCCCAAAATTAGTATAAAGACAAAGGCATTCTGGAAACTCATAACCTCCTCCATGTAATAGAGTTTGGAAACTTGGGTAGTATCACTTACTGCTTAACGGTATGGGGTTCTGATTTCTGTGTATGAAAAGGCTTTGTTAACTGTACAGTTTCATAAAATGTAAAAAGGAGTGATTTTAATCTGTATTGACTGAATCTACTTCACATCTTCATAGTGACATTGCCTTTAAAACCCCATTTCACTGGTTTTAAAATTTAACTCCAAGATTTATCATGTGGTTTGGAAACCCTTTTCTCCATCACTGTATTAGGAAAAAGCTGAAGCATAGACCTGCTAGTGGCATTCAGGGTCACGCTTTTGCTCCATGGGAGTGAGCAGGACGAAAAGAAGTTGGAGAGTCTGATCTCAGAAGAAGAAAAAGTATCATTACTTTATTAAATGTCATGTTAGATCTTCTGTGAAAAGAGGTTTGGAGTTCTGAGGGAAGAACACCAGCATCTGTGTTACCATATTTCCCCATGTATAAGACGCACACGTTCCCCAAAAATTTGGGGTCTAAAAACTGGGTGTGTCTTATACAGTGGTTGTGGCATTTCAAATGCCATAGATGGAACTGAGACGAGGCAATATATGAAGACAGTGATTTGTCATCAGACACAGATGAGGACAAGCTAATGAATGGGAGTTTTGACAGTGATGAGGCGTTGTATGAATTTTATGATGGATAAAACTTGAGTTCAATAACTTTATGTAATACTTTTTCTTTCAAATTTTGAGCCCTCAAATTAAGGTACATCTTATACATGGGAGCATTTTATACATGGGGAAATATGGCACTATGAGTGAATTAGGCTAGCCGACTTTTAAGATTTGATTCCATCTAGCTATTAGATTCTTTGAGCCTCTGGAAACGTAAGGCCTTGTTTTCTTTCTCTCAGTGAGCAGGACTTTCCCCCCCAGCAATTCTTATCTGGTCTTCCCAAAAACCAGTGAAAATGAAAGTTTGAAAAGACCGAGGAACAGAGCTGTCTGATGAAATGAGAGAAGAAAGTGGAAGTACAGTGAGGTGGAAATGTGGGGAGATGCTGGCAGTCTGTAGCCCCTAATAGACACGGAGTAGGATTTGGAAGGTGTTTTGTTTTCAAGGTCTGGAAGAACACCCAGATTTGTGGTCCTAAAACAGTTGGACAGATTTGAGGGGGAAATCACAGAAGTTTTAGGGAATCACCTTGCCCTTTCCTCCTGACTCCAAATAGGATTTCTCTTGAGCTACTTAGGATAGTTGAGGTCTCGCCCATTTTCAGTGGTGTTTTGTGGAAGATGTTTCCATGAGTTTAATAATTATAAATTCTTTTGGATACCAAACTTTCCTTTGCTACAATTTGAGTCCATTTTATGTCTTTTTATTCTGATTTCAGTATAGCCCCCATTGATTTTTTTAAAGATTTTCCTCATTTTAAAGAACAGCACTTCATGTCTTAGTGAGAAAAGGGCCTTGAAAAGGTAGGGTGAAGTGATTTCAGAGTCTTGATTTCCAGTACTTTCTCATCCAATATTTTAAGCTACTATAAACTGGTGTGATGGAATCTATAGTCTCAACAATCATGACCTGGCATCAGATCACAGGGAAACTGAACTGATCTAGCAACCATCCAAGTGATGACCTATGGTCTGTGGCACTTGCAGTCAGTTGGTTGGACAGCAAATATTTATCAAATAGCTCAGTTCTTGGTGTTCTGGGAGAGAATTTGCAAGAATGTGGAGCTTACATTCTTGCTGGGAAATGTTATTCACAAAACAATAAAAAGATAGTACATAATACCAAAAAGGTGTATTTTGAAAAGAGAAGAAAGTTGGTGCTCATGAGAATAGCCAGGGGAGAGGTAGTTAGGAATTATTAAATGGAAAAGAGAGAGGAGGCATTTCAGACAAGGGGAACAACATAAGCAGAGTTTCTGAGGTAGAACCTAACATGGAGTGGTCTCAGGATTTTATGATTGTTGGTCTCTGTATAGCAGAGAGAAATTATGTTGTCAACATATAGAAAGGAATAAAGCTATTCAGACTGGACGTGGTAAGAAAAAGGGAACTAGTGAGGCTTATGCAATATATAGATTTTTATGTTATAAAATCATGTTTAAAGGGAGAATTCTGATGTTAGTATGTACATATGAAGAAGGCCAGCAAGGAGTTTTTGCAGCAAACTTTGCAAAAGATAATGTGGGAAAAAAGAAGAGGGGCAGGATTTGAAAGGCATTTTGGAAGGAAAACCAGCAAGGTATGTTAAGGCTGAATCAAATTTGATTCTCAAGTTGCTGAGACTGACTGATGAGAAGGTTAGTACTATTGCTAGAGAGAATACGACCATCATTAAAAAGTCACTTTGTTGCCTGACCTGTGGTAGCTCAGTAGATAAAGCTTGACCTGGAACGCTAAGGTCACAGGTTCGAAATCCTGAGCTTGCCTGGTCAAGGCACATGTGGGAGTTGATGCTTCCTGCTCCTCCCCCCTTCTCTCTCTCTCTCTCCAAAAATGAATAAATAAAGTCTAAAAAGAAAAAAAGGCACTTTGTCTCGCATGATATCCAGCAATTCTCTGAATACAACATATCAAATAGTATTTAATTTGCCAAGACCCCTAAGTTAGGCCATTTTTACAAAATAGTTTTAGTATTCTCAGTGCAGCTTTATAAAGGGAGGGAGAGGAGAATGAGTTCTGGGGGATCCCTTAGGAATTTTGGTCATGATTTGAGGAGATTAGCATATATTTGTTGGATTCTGATTAATGAATCATTCCTCAATTTCACATAGCAGATCAAACTCCAAGATTGAAGGGATACGTCTGCAGAAACCATCTTAGTAGCACAGTTTTAGAGTATAGGATATGGAGTGAGGTCATTACGGGAGCCCCAGCTCAGCCACAAACTGTGATCAGAATGATTTGCAGAAAAGTGTTTTGTGAATTCTACACTGCCAAACATATGGTGAGTGTTTTTAAGGCATTTAGTTTGGCAAGGACTCCAGATTGGCTTGACCTTTTCTCAGCTGCCAATGGAAGAGCAAGCTGTGTTTGGGTGCTCAGACCTGTGTGGACTCTTTTTTTTTTTTTTTTTTGGAAAGAGAGAGAGGGATAGACAGGGACACACAGACAGGAAAGGAGAGAGATGAAAAGCATAAACTTATTGTTGAGGTACTTTAATTGTTCATTGATTGCTTTCACATATGTGCTTTGACTGGGGGACTCCAGCTGAGCCAGTGACCCCCTTGCTCAAGCCGGCAACTTTGAGCTTCAAGCCAGCGACCAAGGGGTCATGTCTATGATTCCACGCTCAAGTTGGTGACCCCATGCTCAAGCTGCTGAGCCCATGCTCAAGCTAGAGACCTCAGAGTTTTGAACCTGGGTCCTCTGTGTCCCAGGCCGACGCTCTGTCCACTGTGCCACTGCCTGGTCAGGCAGGCCTATGCTGATTCTAAAAGACATGGCTCTAGGAACAAACAAAGGCCAGTAGTTAAAAATCAGGTGCATAAAATCTCATCCTAAAGTAATCTTTTGCTAGAAACCCACAGTGTCTTTTGTTACCAGCCCAGTCTCCCTGGCTTGGGATTCATGACTTCCTCCCTCAATTCACCCCACATATCACTAATTGTAAGTCTGATTACTGCATTTGCCACCCTGCTTTAGATAGACTAGCCTGCTTCCCGCTTTACGTGTGTATTCTCTTTCTCCCCCAACTCTTTTAGTCTTATTTCCTTCAAGGAAAACTTTTCTGGTTAATACCATCAAACTGTATATATTTTAATTATTCACTATTCCTTTGACACATACATAGAGCTATTCAACTTTTCTCTTTTATTTGTTTGTATAAAATAATTTATGTAAAAGTTCTAATAGAATGTCTAGCACATGGTAAACTATTATAAATAAATTGTTGGTGCTCTTCCATTCTTTGTATGTTTTATGTTGGTTCTGTTTTATCTTGTTACTCAGGGTTCTAAAGGATGTCTCTTCATCTTTCTGATTGCCTTCTAGTTCCCTGTTTAGTTCTCTTTGTACAAGGCGTATTTCTACTGCCTGACCAGTGGTAGCACAGTGGATGGAGCATCGACCTGGGATGCTGAGGCCCCAGGTTTGAAACCCTGAGGTTGCCAGCTTGAGCACAGGCTCACCAGCTTGAGAGTGGGGTCACTGGCTTGGCTGGAGCCCCTGGTCAGGGCATGTATGAGAGGCAATTGGTGAACAACTGAAGTGACGCAGCTTCAAGTTGATGCTTCCTATCTTTCTCCCTTCCTGTCTGTCTGTCTCTCTCTCTCAAAACAAAACAAAACAAAACAAGGTATATTTCTTTTTTTTTTTTTTTAAGTGAGAGGAGGGGAGATAGTGAGACAGACTCCCACATGCCCCAACCAGGATCCACCTGGCAGTCCCCATCTGGGGCTGAGTCTGGGGCTGATGCTTAAATCAGCATATCTATCCTCAGTGCCTAAGGCCAATGCTCAGACCTGCAGAGCTGTACTCAGTGCCCAGGGCTGATGCAGCAGGGCTGATGCTGGAACCGGTTGAGCCACTGGCTGCAAGAGGGGAGGAGAGAGAAGGGGGGGAGGGAGGAAAGAGAAGCAGATAGATGGTCACTTCTCATGTGTGCCCTGACTGGGGACTGAACTCAGGGCGTCCACAAGCAAGGCCAACGCTCTATCCACTGAGCAAACCAGCCAGGGCAGAAAAGGTATATTTCTACCAGCTGTTTCCTGACTTCAACTCTGGCTCATTCTTGACATTTCCAGTTTCCTTCATGCCTGGCCAAGGGATTACAAGAAAGCAACTCTAAACATTGCTGCCAGGTACTGAGATCAAGAATTCCCCTTGTTCTTCCTGGGTGCTAGGTCTGTGGGTACTTGTTATTTCTTCTAGGGATAGAGCAGCCTTGGTGGGTTGCTTCTCTTCAACTTCTCAGAGCTGGGGGGATTTCCTCATTGGTGGCCTGGTTTCTGGGCTGATTTTCCCTGCAGAAATGTGAAGGGCACTGGACCCACCCTGCTATTATTGTCCTGCCTGCTCCAGGCTGGCCCTATTTATTCTCCAGAGCTCAGCCCTCAGAAGCTTGACTCTAAGAGACTGCTGCGGGAGAGAAAGGCTGCTGTTGTTCTGCGGGGAGGTGCTGGAGAGAGTGTAGTAAATAGCTTTGTGAATGGGACCTTGTATGAGACTAGAACCACAGACCCTTTTCTCTTCAGAGCCCTAGGGAGAGGGGCAAGAAACCACTAGGGTTTCACAGGAACAGGGTCTGCAGTTGAGGGATATTCATGCTATCCATCAAATAAGAAATTGTCACTGGCATGGGCTCTGGATTCCATGGCAATAAGCCGCATTCCCTGCCCTCAAGGAGAGTGCGGTTTTGTGCAGGGAGACAAAGTAAGCAGGAGTTTTATGAACACACCCCAAACTCTTCTCTGAAGTCATTTGCAGCATGTGAAAGAGACATTAAAGAAGGTTTCCTAGAGGAGAGGACTTCTTAGTTGAGGCCTAAAAATGAGAGCCAGGCTTGAGAGAGGGACTATCCAGGCAGAGAGAACAGCACATTCAGAAGACTGAAGGCAAGAAATGGCATGGTGTGGGGGGAATTGAAAGTAGCTATAATCTATGGCAAAGTCATAGAACAATTAAGTGAAACTAGAACAAGTAGGAGCTGGGGCTTGAGGACCATGTAATCCTCCACATTAGAACCTGGACTTTATCCTGAGGGCAGTGGAGAACCATTGTAAAACTTTTAGTAAGTGGTGACATGATCATATATGCTTTTAAGAAAACAAGATCATCCTGGCTATAGTGTAGATAGTTAGCTTGAAAGACTAGAGCAGGGGGAAATGCATTAGGAGATCATTGTAGTCATCTTGGCTGGAGGAGAGAGTATCCTCTCATAGGTAAGTGACATTGTAGATGGTGAAAAATAAAGGATTAGAGATTGAGTATTTGGACATGTTATGTGGAGGGAGGGGTCATGAAGGACAATGTCGAAGATGGCATTCTTATTTTTGGCTTGGGCTGCTGGGTGGTACTGTATAATGAGAAAGGAACTCTAAGGGAAAAGCATGATTGAGGAAACGAGGGTAGGTCGGCATGCCTTTGGACATGTTGAGTTTGAAGTGCCTGTGGGAGATCCAAGGGAGATGTTCAGCAAGCAGCTGCGTATGTAGGTCTGGAGGTAGGAGTGTGCTGGGATAGGGAATCACATTTGTGGGTTATTACCATCTAGACAGAGTTGTAGAGGCATGAGAGGCACAACATGGAAAGTGAAAAAAGAGCCTTGAACAGAACCCTGAAGAGCATTACATTTGAGATAAATGAAGAGGATCCCTTAGAAAAGACTGGAAAGGAAGTGGGGAAAAAACAGGAGGAGCCAGGGCAGTGTGGAATCTCAGAAATGAAGGGAGAGAAGGTCAGCAGTGTCAGGTGCTCCCAAGAGGGGAAGGATGGAAAGGACAGAGAAATGGCTGGATTTAGTAACTAGGAGGATTTCATGGCCTCTAGGCAGTAGTGGGGGGTGGGGTAAAGTGGGGGGCAAGAGCCAGTTTGCAATGGGTTGAAAAGGAGGTGAGGAAATGGTGATAGTCCAGGCATGGCCAACAGTTTTTGCCCCGGGGCCAGATTAGAAAGAAAATTTTTTTCACAGGCCGGATGAAATATTAAAATTAAAAAATATTAAATACAAAAACGATTCATTTAAGTAAACAAATTTTTATTATGTAATTTGTTTATGAATAAATGTGAGTAAAAAAAATTTTTAAATACAATATTATTTTAACAAAAATATAATTACATACCGTATAAATATCCAAACTATATCACAATCAATTGGAACAATATTTAACTAATAGAATGAGTTTGAAGGGGTTATATCACAAATAAAACAATTATTTCGTTTTACAAACGGCCTGGACACATTTTCAGCTATCAACTGCAGCTGTTGTCTATGCTACAATGCCACTTGATTCAGCACACTTGACCACAAAAATAACGAATTGTTTGACTTTGGGTGCACACTGGCAAACTCCGCCTAAAAGAATGTGGGTTTCACATCATTGCTAAATGTCAAACAGTTCATATTGAGTACAGATGAGTACAAAAGTTGTAAATCTTTATAATGGAATTTATTTTTTAAATAAAGAAGTATCGCGAATCCATTCGACCAGTTATTGGAAGTTAACCCTAGATTAGTCACACGCAGAATTCTTTACTGCGTATCACTATCTTCTTAAATATCTCAATTTTCAATAATCAAAGATGCTTCTACTTCTGAGTAGCTGATATTTTAAAGTAGTGTAGAATATTACAAATTTAATCGCGGGCCACATAAACTCATTATGTGGGCCGTATGTTGGCCATGCCTGGTCTAGTTAATTCTTTTATGGCATTTAGTCAGAAAAAAGAGGAGAAGCCTGACCAGGTGGTGGTGCAGTGGACAGAGTTTTGGCCTAGGACGCTGAGGACCCAGGTTCAAAACCCCAAGGTCTCTGGCGTGAGCCCAAACGTCACTGGCTTGAGCAAAAGGTCACTGGAAATCCCTGGTCAAGGCACAAATGAGAAAGCAGTCATAAACAACCAAGGTGCCTCAACTATGAGTTGATGCTTCTCATCTCTCTTCCTTCTCTCTCTTCCTGTCTGTCTGTCCCTCTCTCATGTATGCTAAAAAATAGAAGAGAAAAAATGTAGTTCCTTGTCCCTGTCAATAGCGCTTTGAGTTTATCTTTTCAAGGTAGGCTAGGTCACCTTAAGTCAGAGGTTGCAGTCTTTAGTACATATTAGAATCAGCTGGAGAGCTTGTTAATACACATATTGCTGGGCTCTACGCTCAAAATTTCTGATTAAATTGGGGTTGGGGCCTGAGAATTTGCATTTTAACAGTGTCCCAGGTGATCCATACTTGGAGAGATACTGCCACCCCACATCTGTGCTCTTTATTAGTTTTTCTTACCTTCTCATAATAGAACTTTTGTTGTTAACTCTCTATTTCAAACTTTTTGCATCAGTGGTTGCACAATTTGTTGTGGATTTAATAGGGCAAAGGCTGGTCATTCTGTAACCTTCACACCCTAACCTAGTTCATTCAGTACAGTAGACATTCTATAAATACTGCTTAAATAAATTGAATTAAAACATGTAAACTGGCCCTGGCCGGTTGGCTCAGTGGTAGAGCGTCGGCCTGGCGTGCAGAAGTCCCGGGTTCGATTCCCGGCCAGGGCACACAGGAGAAGCACCCATCTGCTTCTCTACCCCTCCCCCTCTCCTTCCTCTCTGTCTCTCTCTTCCCCTCTGCAGCCGAGGCTCCACTGGAGCAAAGATGGCCCGGGCACTGGGGATGGCTCCTTGGCCTCTGCCCCTGGCGCTAGAGTGGCTCTGGTCGCAACAGAACGACGCCCCGGAGGGGCAGAGCATTGCCCCCTGGTGGGCATGCCAGGTGGATCCCAGTCGGGCGCATGTGGGAGTCTGTCTGACTGTCTCTCCCCGTTTCCAGCTTCAGAAAAAATACAAAAAATAAAATAAAATAAAATAAAATAAATAAACATGTAAACTAACTAAAGCAGAATTTCTGGGTCCTGTACCTGTGAAACCTTGGTTAGCCCTTTTCTGTCTATCACTGGCATAAATAAAAACAAAACCTGTGTACTAGAGATCTTCAAGGATGGATGGGTTTATAGGATTTTTTATAATTTCAAAGTAAACTAAAGCCAAAAGTCAGAAAGTAATCTTATAGAAATACTGAATTTTATAGTAAATGTCAAAATCAAATATAGCTAATTTCAGTAATTCAGTTTTGGATTAAGTGAGAGAATAAATTTCTTATTACAATTCCCCAAACTGTTCCCAGGGTCTGCATTTTCCATATCATCATTTCCTTTTAGAAGTTAATAGAATTCTTAAAATGTGGTTTCTGTATTAAAGAGCTTGTATCTCTAGAATGTAGGTCCACAGAGTGGTCATTCTACCCTTGCTGCAGCCCACACCACCACCGATAGCTTCTCTGCTCAAGGGATGAGAATAGGGATCCTATGCTGTTCTGCGTTTGTAAGGCCTTTGTCACTTAACTTGAAATGAGGTTCAGGGACCACACTACCAGGGTTTCTAAGAGTGCTCTGACCTTAGTCTCTCACTCTTCTGCTTTTCTTTCTACCTGTGAATTAGTGAGTTTTTTTCTTATATTTTTCTTTTTTTCTTTTTCTTTTTCTTTTTTTTCTGAAGCTGGAAACAGGGAGAGACAGACGAGACTCCCGCATGCGCCCCACCGGGATCCACCCGGCACGCCCACCAGGGGCGAAGCTCTGACCACCAGGGGGCGATGCTCTGCCCCTCCGGGGCGTCGCTCTGCTGCAACCAGAGCCACTCTAGCGCCTGGGGCAGAGGCCAAGGAGCCATCCCCAGCGCGCGGGCCATCTTTGCTCCAATGGAGCCTTGGCTGCAGGAGGGGAAGAGAGAGACAGAGAGGAAGAAGGGCGGGGGGGGGGGGGGGGGGTGGAGAAGCAAATGGGCGCTTCTCCTATATGCCCTGGCCGGGAATCGAACCTGGGTCCCCCGCATGCCAGGCCGACGCTTTACCGCTGAGCCAACCGGCCAGGGCCTTTTCTTATAATTTCTAGAAAACTCCCCAGGTTCACCAGCCCAGTGGCTCCTGGAGTCTGACGTATTAGGGGTGGGTCAGCGGATAATGGTCATTGCAGAACAAGGTCTATGTCAGGTTTTCCTAAACCTCAGTTCAAGCCTTTGGGTCATTTAAATAATCAGAAACTCAAGGAGAAAAAAAAAAGAAACCCAGAAGAAATCCTACTTCTCTTAGCCACACCTGTCTTAGGGCTAATAACTACTACTGCTTTAGCTCAAGCCTTTCACTAATCCTGAACTTGAGGCCTGGCAAGTAGAGAAAGCACTGGGCAAGGCATGGTGGGGAGACCCTACTCCCTTGTTAAGATCCTGCTTCCCATTTGTTGGTCTGAGATATGGAAACTTTTTCTTTATTCAACATAGTTATTAAATATATAGTAAATGTTAGGCAGTGTTTTAGGCACTGACTGGGAATAGTTAGACCTTACATTCTATGTAAAGAAGACAGATAAGTATATAACAATTAGTTCTTATTATTAGTATTGTCGTTAGTTATGATCGAAAGCACAAATGAGTTTAGTAAAATCTAGATTTATAACTGCCGTGGGAGAGGCCAGAGGAGATATGTGAGAGGATTAAAGAAAAGACCAGAGTCAAGGGGAGAGGTCAGGTTATTTTTCTTTAAAATAATGATTGTTTCTTTAAAAACAAGACATGCTTGTTATAAAATATAGTCATAAAAAAAATGTGGGCCTGACCTGTGGTGGCGCAGTGGATAAAGCGTCAACCTGGAAATGCTGAGGTCGCCGGTTCGAAACCCTGGGCTTGCCTGGTCAAGGCACATATGGGAGTTGATGCTTCCAGCTCCTCCCCCCCTTCTCTCTCTCTCTGTCTCTCCTCTCTCTCTCTCTCTCTCTCTCTCTCTCTCTCTCTCTCTGTCTCTCCCTCTCCTCTCTAAAATGAATAAATAAAAAATAAAAAAGTATTAAGAAAAATGTGGGGAGGAAAGCCATGTGTTGTCAGCAATGCCATCACCCCAACTGGTGTCATAAACATTGCTCTGCAGGACTCCAGACAATTCTGTTGACACAAAATTAGGAGCTGTCTAGGTAGACAAACACAACAACAGGACCATGTCACACATGCATTAGCTGTTCTGACTTTATGATCCTGGGCTTTGTAAGTGCAGACCCATCTTCTCTGTCATTTGCCAGGAAAGCAAGTACCAAAGATTTCAGAAAAACATGAATTTACACTCAGCCCTGAGAAATGCTATTCGTGAATGTCGTATAATTAGAACAAACCCCAGATCTATCTGAGAGAAATTCTGGGATGGAACTCAATTCTTTTGAGTATAGACATGGGTTGAGCTACTTACCATCCAGGGGCTCAGGGACTTTCCCTAATCATGGCTGGAGTTCTTCAGTCTGAAAAGGTACAGTCAACAGAGTAATGGCCCAAAGAAGCCCATGTTCTTGTCCCCAGAACTTGTGAGTCTGACTTTGGAGATATAATTAAAGATGTTGAGAGGTGGTCCGGGATGATCCAGGCAGACAGTGACATCACAGGAATCCTAATAAGGGAGACAGGAAGGTTACAGTCAGAAGATGAGGATGGAAGTAGAGGTCAGCGCAGAGGGAGGATGCTATGTTTACTGGCTCTGAGGATGGAGGACCAAGTCACAGGCCAAAACACACGGGCACCTCACTGGGATAGGCAGGAAACAGACGGGAGAAGTCAATTTTTTAAGTAGGGAGGACATGGTTGATAGGGAGAGAAGGATGGGAATTTTAGGACCAAGATAAGAATGCAATAATGATGGTGTTTCTTTGTATTTCTGCAGTGTAATATGTAGTTTATAAAGTGGTTTTTGTCCATTATCTTACTGAGGTAGTCCAGGCAGGTATTAATAGGAACTATAGTATAAAATTCCCATATTAGAGATGGGGAAACAAGCTTAGGAAGGTTTTAGTGATTTGCCTAAGATCTGTAAACTAGTAAGTAATGGAGTTGGGATTAAAAAAATAAATGTGTGTCTATTGAGCCCCAGCCTAGTGCTGTTTCCATTTTCCTGTACCCCTGGCACGGCTTAGTGGTGAAAATGTGGATGGAAGTCTGTGAGGGACTCTTGTGACTGACTCTCCAGTCATCAGGTTTGTTTGACAGAAGTGAAAGGGGCCCTCCAGGAAAAGACATTGGTAAATCAGAAATCGAAATCAAGTCTCTTGAGTTTTTAATCTCTTCCCAATAAGATTTCCTTGTTCATGGCCCCTTTAGGGCCTGAGATTTGCGTTCACTATCTGAGAAGATAACTCCCCTCTCTTATTTTGCCTCCTGGTTGGTTAATGATGGGGAAAGAGCGGTACTCTGGGACCAGGAAAGTTCAGTGAGGTTGGGAAGAATAAATCTCAGAAGTGACTCAGCACTCTGCCACTGAGCAGTCAGTGTGGCACCTTTAAGCTACTCAGGGGCTTTATCTTTGTGTACTCTGCGGTGGCTGGGGCTGTGTAGCAGATGTATGCTCAGTGACGTTTTGCTAAATGAATGAATACAAATTTTTAATTAACATCTTTATTAGGAAATAATTCACATATCATAAAATTCACCACTTGAAGGTGTACAATGCAGTGGTTTTGTTTTATATATTTTTTAAATTTTTTGAATTTTTCAATTATAGTTTACATTCAATATTCATTTCAGATGAACAGCATAGTGATTAGACATTTATATAATTTACAAAGTGATCCACCAGTAAGTCTTGTACCCACCTAACACTATATATAATTATTACAATATTATTACATAACTATATTTCCTAAGCGGTATTTTACATCCCCGTGACTATTCTGTAACTGCCAATTTGTACTTCTTAATCCTTTCACCTTTGTCACCCAGCCCCCAAACCTCCCATCTGGCAACCATTAGTTTTTCTATATCTATGAATTTGTCTTTGTTTTGTTTGTTTATTTTGTGTTTTAGATTCCACATATAAGTGAAATCATGTATTTGTCTTTCTCTGCCTGCCTTATTTCACTTAGCGTAATTCCCTCCAGGTCCACCCACATTGTCGCAAATGGTAAGATTTCATTCTTTTTAATGGCTGGATAATATTCCATTCTATATTTGTACCACATCTTCTTTATAATTTGATTTTGATTGGAACATTTCATCTATTTACATTTAAAGTAATAATTGATAGGCATGTAGTTATTGCATTTCATTAATTGTTTTCCGATAGTTTTTGTAGTTCTTTTCTGTTCCTTATACTCTTGCTGTCTTGTACATTGATGACTTTCTGTAGTGCTATGTGTGGATTCTTTTATTTCTTGCATATCTCATAGATTTTTGGCTTATGGTTACCATATGCTTCATATACGTATACAGTGTTTTTCAACCTTCGATCTGTAGATTGGTGGTGGTCCTATTTAATGATTATATTCTGTAATCTTTATACAACATCAGGATAGTTCATTCTTTTGAGAATCAGCACAAAATTTCTAGCAGACCAGTAGTGGTCTGGTGGTTGAAGAACACTGATAGATCAAGTTCAAACACCTTCTAAAATCACTGCCATTTTTACTCACCCCTTCACGTTTGTTTTGCCATTATTTTTTACTTCTTTTCTATGTGTATATCCCTTAAATTACTGTTGTAATTACACATGATCTTCCTTCTTTAGTCTATTAACCTTTGTAATAGCTTTAGTGTTGGTTAATCCACTGATTTTATTGTGTTACTTTGTCAGTGAGAATTTTATTCTTTTTTTTTCATCTTGTACAAAAACTGTTTTAACTAATTAGAGAGAGAGAGAGGAAGGGAGAGAGGGGGAGGAGAAAGATGAGAAGCATCAGCTCATAGTTGCTTCAGTTTAGTTGTTCACTGCTTCTCGTATGTGCCTTGACCTGGGGATCAAGCCAAGCCCATTATCCCTTGCTCAAGCCAATGCCTTGGGATCATGCTGATGACTCTGCACTCAAGCTGGCATGTCCACACCCCATGCTCAAGCTGGTAGCCCCAGGGTTTTAAAACTGGTGCCTCAGCATTCCAGGTCTACGCTCTATCTACTGCACCACCACCAGTGAGGCAGAGAATTATTTTCTTTGCAATATATATTTTTTAAATTCAGTTAGAGGAGGGGAGGTAGAGAGACAGCCCTGACCGGGATCCACCTCTCAAGCCCACTAGGGGGCAATACTCTGCCCATCTGGGGCATTGCTCCATTGCTTATCAACCAAGCTTTTTAGCACCTGAGGTGGAGGCCATAGAGCCTTCCTCAGTATCCCAGGCCAACTCACTCCAATCGAGCCGTGGCTGTAGGAGGAGAGGAGGGGAGGGATGGAGAAGCAGATAGTTGCTTCTCCTGTGTGCCCTGACCAGGGAATGGGACCCAGGACATCCACATGCCAGGCAGATGCTCTACCACTCAGCCAGCTGACCAAGGCTTATTTGTATTTTTTATCTTTTTTCCTCTTAAAGAAGTCCCTTTCCCTGACCAGGTGATGGTGCAGTGGATAGAGCCTTGGCTTGGGACACTGAAGACCCAGGTTCAAAACCCCAAGTTCACCAGCTTAAGCACAGGCTCATCTGGCTTAACTGCAGCTCACCAGCTTGAGTGCAAGGTCACCAGCTTGAACATGGGATCATAGACATGACCCCATGATCAGTGGCTTGAGCCCAAAGGTCACTGGCTTGAAACCCAAGATCACTGGCATGAACAAGGGGTCACTGGGTTGGCTGGAACCCCTTGGTCAAGGCACATATAAGAAAGTAATCAGTGAACAATTAAGGCACCACAACTATAAATTGGTGCTGCTCATCTCTCTCCCTCCTGTCTGTCTGTCCCTGTCTGTCTGTCTGTCTCTCTCTCTCTCTCTCTCTCAAAAATAAAATGAAATAAAAGTCCCTTTAATGTCTCTTGTCATACTGGTTTGGTGGTGATGAACTCCTTTAGCTTTTCCTTGTCTAGGAAGCTCTTTATCTCATGTTCGATTCTAAATGACAGCCTTGCTGGATAGAGTAATCTTGATTCTAGGTCCTACCTTTTCATCATTTTGTATATTTCATGCCAGTTCCTTCTGGCCTGAAAAGTTTCTGTTGAGAAATCAGCTGACAGTGTTTTGTTGTTTTGTTTTGTTTTTTAAGAAAAAGAGCTAGAGAGAGAGAGAGAGAGATATGAGAAGCATCAACTTGTAGTTGCTTCACTTTAGTTGTTCACTGCTTCTAATACCTGTCTTGACCAGGTGGCTCAGAGAGCCCTTGCTTAAGCCAACAACCTTGGGCTTCAAGCCAGTGATCTTTGGGCTCAAGCCAGTGACTATGGGATCATGTTGATAATCCCACACTCAGCTCAATCCAGTGACCTTGAGGCTTGGAACGTGGGACCTCAGCATTCCAGGCTGATGCTCTGTCCACTGTGCCACCACCAGTCAGGCATTAGCTGACAGTCTTATGGGAGCTCTCTTATAGGTAACTAAGCTAACTGCTTTTCTCTTGCTGCTTTTAAGATCTTCTTTGTTTTTAACCTTTGACATAATTATGATGTGTCTTGGTGTGGGCTTCTTTGGACGCATCTTGTGTGGAATTCTGCACTTCTTGGACTTAGATGTCTGTTTCCTTCCCCAGGTTAGGGAAGTTTTCAGTCATTATTTCTTCAAATAGGTTTTCAATCCCTTGCTCTCCCTCTTCTGCTCTGGTACCTTCATAATGTGAATATTGTTATGCTTGATATTGTCCTGAAGGTCTCTTATACTCTCCTCATTATATTTTATTATCTTTTCTTTTTTGCTATTCTGATTGTTTTGTTCTACCTTGTCTTCCAAATCACTGATTCGATCCTCTGCTTCATCTAATCTGCTGTTAATTTCCTCTAATGCAGTGATTTTCAACTAGTATATTGCAAGATTTTTAAAAAGATTTTATTTATTGATTTTACAGGGGTGGGGGGTAGAGCGAGAAGTATCAACTCACATTTGCTCCACTTTAGTTGTTTGTTGGTTGCTTCTCCCATATGCCTTGACCAGGCAAGCCCAGGGTTTTGAACCCTGGCAACCTCAGCGTTCCAGGTCAACATTTTATCTACTGCACCACCAGAGGCCAGGCACCACAAGATATTTTTAAAACATGCCATACCTGACTATTTATTTGGGGATACTGACCTCTTTTCCCTTAGATTGTCAAACAACAGGATGACAACAGCCAACACAGCGTAGCTGTCCAGTGGGAATGATTCAAAATTATGCCTATAGTTTTTATAATATATTGTTTTGGTGTGCTGCAGAATTTTAGTAATTAGTTTATGTGTGGCATAACATGAAAAAGGTTGAAAATTGCTGCTCTAATGTATTCTTTACTTCTGTTACTGTATTCATTTCTGACTGCTTCTTTTTATGTCTTCTATCTCCTTTTTTGTTTCCTATTACTTTGTTGACATTCTCACTGAGGTCATCTATTCTTTCCTTAAGTTCATTGAGCATCCTCATAACCAGTGTTTTGAACTCTGCATCTGGTGGATTGCTAGCCTTAATTTTGTTTAGTTTTTTTCTGGAATTTTATCATGTTCTTTCATTTGGGACATCTTTCTTTATATCCCAATTTTGGCTTCCTCCCTGTGTTTGTTTCTGTGTATTAGGTAAATCTGCTCTGTCTTCCAGTCTTGGTTGAATGGCCTCATATAGTAGAGCCCTGTGACACAGTCTCCCTGTTCACCTGAGGTGGGTGCTCCAGGCATGTCCCTTGTGTGGGTTGTATGTGCACTCCTGTTACAGTTGGTCCTTGTTTGCTCTTAGCATGTCTGAGTAGGTGGCATTGACCTTCAGGCTGTGAGGACTGGCTCTGACTACAGTGGACAAGCTGTTGTGCGGGGGCTGACCGCACAGTACAGGGCTTGCTCTTGTGGAACAGTTGCCTGCCAAGTCCACTATTTGGGTTTACCATTTGTGGCACTAATGGGATAGTGCTCTCGTGTGCTTTGAAGCCAGCCACCCAGGTGTGTTGGTTCTGGGACCTCTTGGGAGGGGATCCAGTGCAGGCCAAGATCACTCACTGCGTGTGCCCAGCCCAGGACCACCTGGTGAGAGCTACAAAGCAATCTGCAGTTGGTGCAGCCTGTGCTAGGCTTGGGGACACTTGGCAGTGGTTATGCTGTGAACTGAGGCTGGCTGCCACTAGTGCTTAGCAAGAGGCACAGGAAACGCCAAGGCCAACTGCCCCCTGTTTGGGGTTTGTAGGCCTTTGTAAGATTTTAGGAAAGTACTCAGCATGAACCCGGGCTGAACATTGGTGTAGATTAGCCTCTGAAAGAGGTTTAAGTGGGGCATGTGAATTAGGTGGGTCAAGTTCTCAGGAATCACCAGGGTTGGATGAGAGAATGAGTTAGCCAGGTTAATGTAGACTCAGATATAGCATCTGCCTGTGATGGCAGGCTGTGGAGGGAAGGGTTCAACAAAGAAACAATGGTGCCAGCCAGGTACTTTTTCCAAAAGAGAGCTTCTCTCCAGTCCTTAAGACCAGAAAATTCGCTTCTCCCCCTATGTCCCTGGTGCTTTCTGATCTGCTGTCCTTTCTCTGGAGCTTAGGGAAGTATTTGTAAACAAGTGAGCCTGGGCTTGGTGCTTTTATGAGGACTCCTCTGGTTCTGCAGCAGCCTTTTGTCTCAACTAGATGGATGGAATCCTGCTGATTTTCATAGCCAGTTGTTGTGGGGACACCTCTTCCCAGCACTAGTGCTCTGGGCTGGGAGCCTGTTATGGCACTGGGACCCCTTGCTTGTTAGTGTGACCTCCGCTGCCAAGATACCCTCCTGATTCTTTTTTTTTTTAATTCCTTCCCCTTCCCCTCCCCCTTCCCCTTCCCCTTCCCCTTCCCCTCCCCCTCCCCCTCCCCCTCCCCCTTCCCCTCCCCCTCCCTTCCTTCTTTCCTTCCTTCCTTCCTTCTTTCCTTCTTTCCTTCCTTCCTTCCTTCCTTCCTTCCTTCCTTCCTTCCTTCCTTCCTTCCTTCCTTCCTTCCTTCCTTCCTTCCTTCCTTCTTTCCTTATTTTTTTCTGAGAGAGACGGGAGAAGAGAGAGAGAGAGAGAGAGATGAGAAGCATCAACTTGTAGTTGTAGCACTTTAGTTGTTCATTGATAGTTTCTCATATGTGCCTTGACCAGGGGGTTCAAGCTGAGCCAGAGACCCCTTGCTCAAGCCAGCAACTTTGGGTGCAAGCCAGCAGCCTTGGGATTTTGAAGCTAGGTCTTCAGTGTCCCAAGTCAACACTCTAGCCACTACACCACCACCAGTCAGGCACTTGTTACTGTTTTATTATTATTATTATTATTATTATTATTATTATAACATTTTGGGTGTGAAGTGGTATCTCGTAATTTTGATTTGTGTTTCCTTAATGACTAAGGATGTTGAGCATCTTTTCATGTGCTTATTAGTCATTTGCATATCTTCTTTAGAGAAATATCTGTTCAAACCCTTTGCCCATTTTTTGTTTGGATTGTCTTTTTATTGTTGAGGAATGGGTATAGTTTTAAGCTAACTTGATTAACCTCAGTAGGCCTCAGTTTCATCAGTTGTAAAAGGGGAACATTGGATTTGATCTCTGAGATTCTTGAATGCTAATATTATTTAATCTGTGGAACCTCAGTCACTTCTGTAAAGTTCTTCTGTACATATTACAGTACAGTCTAGTTGTTAGGGAGTAAAACTTTTGTGTCAGATAGACATGGTTCCTGTAACTCAACTTCTCTAAGTCTCAGTTTCTCCCTTTGAAAATGAGATAAATAGTATTTTTCTCATAGGATTCTTGCAAAGATTAAATAAAAATATTACATGTAAAGTGCTTAGCAAAATATCTGACATTGTTAAGAGTTCAATACATGTTAGCTATTATTATTATCTCATTATTAACTATATAGTGTCAAGTTGGACGAGCTAGGTCCCCATCCTCTAGATGTGACTTGCCTGTCATGATAATTGAGTCTTTGCACAGATCAGTATTGTTCAAGTTATCTATTGCTGCATGATAATCTATCTCTGTCTCTCCCTCTGGAATCTCCAGATTGTGTTTTCACATATGTTTCCTCAGGGTAGCCCAACACCAGAGTCTTTTCAAGGTGATTGAAGGCTCCTAGAACAGGCATTCCCAGGCATTTGCAGAAGCTGCATCCTTTTTATGAGTGGTCACTCAGTGTTACTTCTACCTTACTCTTACTAGTTGAGGGAGTCACGTAGGCCTGACCGGCATCAGGGAGAATAGATTCCATCTCTTGATGGGAAGTGCTGAGGCTCTGGATGAGCATGAAGGAGGGCAACTACAGTATCGTTGCAGTTACTTCTGGAAAATTCATTTTGCCACAATTACTTAACTCCTTTATCATTAATGTTTGTCCCTCTTCTCCTTCAAATACCAGTTTAAAACTTGCTTAACTAGTGAAGTCTTCCTGCTTAACGCTCCTTGATTGAGGTGGGGTTTTTTTGTTTTTTTTTTAATTGCTTTTAGAGAGAGAGAGAGAAGCATTCATTTGTTGTTCTACTTAGCTGTGCATTCACTAGCTGCTTACTGTATGTGCCCTGATCAGGGGTTGAACCTACAACCTTGTCGTTTCCAGATGACGCTCTGACTAAGCTAACTGGCTGAGGCCATCCTTGATTCAGGTTTTTTCTCTTTCCTCTATCTCTCACCATGTAGGTCCCTGTTGATTCCTGTGTGACATCTGCTTTTATTATAGTTCTTTCATCTCTAAATACTCTCATAGTACCTACAACTGGCCTCTAACTTTTAAGGAATGCCAGTTAACACCTTAAAATACTAAAATCTCCAGTGGGGTTTTCCCAATACATACATTTTATCAGCTAGTATTCAAATATGGACTGCTTCTCTCTTAGTTAAAGGTTCTTGTATTTTTCAGACAGACTAACTGCTAACCCCAGTTCATCTGGGCTGTTAGGGAAACCCAAGTCCTATACCCTTTTTTCTCTCTCATGGTATTACATCGAACCATATCGTCATATAGAGAGGCAGACAGGAGAGTCCTAGTGACTAGCATTTGTCCAGCACTTGATTGTGTTTGGCAGAGAGCTTTAACAGCCATTCTGATATGTACTTATTATAGTCAGTATTTTCTTTTCTAGATGAGAAAACCAAAGCTCACAGGAGTAGAGACTTGGAATCACATTAGTAGTGAGCCTAGGTCTCTGTCCCTCAATCCTGGGCTCCTCCCTGCCTGAGGAAGATTCTAGTTTGGCCCTGGTTTAGCACTTTTAATCATACAGAGCTCCCACAGTACTGAGCTCAGAAATCACCTCCCTGTCTTTATTGAAGGAGGTGAACTTGGGTGAAATCTCTTTCCTTTATACCACTCTAGTCCTACCTTCTCTGTAACAGTTATTATCTTGGTGATCTTGGGCTCCAAGTTTTGTTTTCCTCCTCTAGTCTTACCTCAGCCACTTTGATTTATACCAGAGGTTGAGGTGTTTGTGAGCCCTGTGAGCATGGTTACTTTGGAAAAGTACATTCCCAGTAGAGGAAGTGTGTGTGTGTGTGTGTGTGTGTGTGTGTGTGTGTGTGTGTGTTCTGAGGCAGGGTCTAAGAAATAGTGCTTAATAGAATAGAAGGCACAGAATGAGTAAAAGGATGAGAAGGTAGCTAGAAAAGGTAGAGAAAAGACTATCCAAAAATGGTCATTTTAAAACTCTTGTCTTCAACTGAGAAAAGTACAGGCAGATGCAAAACTGATGCTCTCTCTACATCTACCCCTGCTGGTGATCAGCTGCTACTGCCTCCAAGTTGACTTACGTCATCGGGTCCTCTTCACTGGGAGTCTGCTTCATTTCATTTCCTATCTTGGTGGTCAGATACTTGGTGAGTTTTATAAGGGTGCCATTACAAGAACCAGGAGACAAACCAGGCATAGGGTAAGGATTCATGTAGTATAATAATCCTTACAGTGCCAAGCATTTCTACAGTGCTTTTATTCTGCAGAGCACTTTCCATCCATTGTTGTACTTGAACCTCACCACATACTTGTGAGGAAAACCGTGGCAGGTGATAAGGGAGGTCACTCTCCTCTCACTCTCTGGACCTGTGTTCCCCTAGGACACACTGTTTGGACAGCTTTTTCCAGCTCTGGGAATTGTCCCCCTTCTGAATACAGCTTAGCTTGTCTTTCTTCTCATGAATGGGTTGCTTTCCCTCCCAGATGGTAATTAACAGGGGAGCCTGCTCATCTGTGTGGCTGCTCAGTCTGTCATCATCAACCTCCTAGAGAGCTTTTTACATAAAAGCTACAAAATTAGAAAATACATTGGCTAGAGCAGAAAGATTACTGACTCAGAGGCTAGGAAGCCACAGCTTCAGATGTCAAGGGAAGCATGAGATAACTAGCTGGCAGCATGAATCCTACTGGAATCTGAGGTGCTTTTCCCCTCTCTATCTGACTTAACACCCCATCTCATTTTGGCGACCATCATCTCTGACAGTATCTACACCTGTCCTATATTATATGCTCATCTTTCTTACATGTCTTGGAAAAGATAATGGAGACAAGTGGTCCCTGACTGTAGGGAACAACCTAAAGGCTTATTGAGAAGGCACCTGCAAAAGACCTAAGAATCTGTAAGCAGCATAATGCTTTACTGGAAGGGTGGAGTAAAAGCACCACAGCCCACATCCAGAGTGCTTACTGTCAGCTTGTGGCTATACAGAATCTCCTTTATGATTTTGTCTTTCAAGTCTTATGTGGCAGTAAATTGACTTTAAGAAATGTTTATTGATCCCAAGTTGGTGTGCCTGCACTGTGCAACAGATTGTGGAAATTTGATATTCATAAGTATATACTTAACTAACATGAGGTACACGTTCAAAAATTGTGAAAATAATGGTTACTCAAGATGCCAGAAAAGTGATACATCTGACATACATTTTAAAAGATACTCTCTGCTATTAAGAATATAATAGTTCAAGAGGAAAGCAAGAACTGCTAAGCTGTTGCAGTTATCTAGGCAAGAGTTAATGGGCATAGTTAAAAATCTTGCTGTTTTTACTATGACACAGATACAAACTACTACTTACAGGTAATAGGATAGGTTTCTGTGGGGGTTTTGTTTCCCTCCCCACTCATCTTTAATACACCTTTATTGGTCAAAGATGAATGAGAATTATTACAAGTGCACCCTAAAGTCAAGAGATAGATACATTAAAATTTAAAATACATAGCAAGTTGGGCACTTCTCATACCTACAGATCAGATTTTTGAAGATTAGTGAATTGGCTGATTTAATTGCTACTTTGACCTTCATGACCTCACAATCCACAGCCCTTTATTTGTATCATAACCACTTGTGTCCGTGCATTACTTTGCAGTTTTATGGTTTGCATGTTTTCATATATTTTCTTTTTTTGTAACAGTTTTATTGAGATATAATTTACATGCCATAAAATTCACCCTCAAGGTATGCAACTGTCATTATTCCACACATTTTTATCCCTCAAAAAGAAACCTCATACCAATTAATAGTCATTTCCTGGTCCCCCATAGCTTCAGGCAACCACAAATCCACTTTCTGTCTATAGATTTACCTATTCTGGACATTTTATATAAATAGGATCAGACAGTATTTGTCCTTTTCTATCTAGCTCATTTCACTTGGCATAATATTTTCAAGTTTCTCTGTGTTGTAGCATGTATCAGAATTTTATTCCTTTTTATGTCTGATGATATTCCATTGTGTGTATATATGCTACCCTTTGTCTCTTCATCTGCTGATGGACACTAGGATTGTTTCCAAATTTGGCAATTTATGAATAATGCTGCTGTTAATATTGGTGTACAAGTATATGTTTGCAGTTCTCTTGGGTATATACCCAATAATAGAATTGCTGGATCATAGGATAGCTCTGTATGTTGAGGAATTGCCAAACTTTCCCAAAGTGGTTGCACCATTTTGCATACCCATCAGCAATTTGTGAAGGTTTCTATTTCTCTGCATCCTCTCCACACTTGTTTTTTATTTGTTTTTTTTATTATAGCTAATAAAAGAGTTTAAAGTATCTCATTGTTTTGATTTGCATTTCCTTAATGACTAGTGGTGTTGAGCATCTTTTCATGTGCTATGGATCATGGTCATTGTATACTTTCTTTAGAGAAATGTCTTATGTTAAGTCAGTCTTGCATTCCTGGGATAAATCCCACTTTGTCATATTATATAATCCTTTTTATATCTTAATGGTTTGATTTGCTTGTATTTTGATGAGAATTTTTATACATATAATCTTATTTAATCTTTACAACAACCTTATGAGATTAGAGTCCTCATGAAGAAATTGAGGCATAAATTAAGCAGTTTGCATGTTACTACATAGTGTCAAAACTGGGATAGGAAGGCAAAACTTTGGAATTTAGTCTAATGTTCTTTCCACTGCTTCACTTTGCCTCTCTTTTTAGCATAGATGACCAACCGTTGATTTATTTGGGCTATTATTCTTTTTTGAAACCTTAGCAATATTGCTTAGATTGAAAACTCCCAAAGGGTGTTCTCTTTAATGCTCTCATCACATGGCCACAGAATTAGGATTTAATATTGGATGCATTTTGGATGATAATATATATCCTTGATGGTTAATTTTAATTTGATTTTAAATGTGACCGTGTCATTGTCTCTTTTTTTGAATCAGGAGCATTACAGAGCAAGGACATACGTGATTCTGATTTCTTTTTTAGTGCTCACTTTGTTGTGCCCAAATAAATATTAGAAGGTATATCTATATTGTTCACCTAAAAGCATCAAAGGAAGAGTATATATTCTGCTGGCCCAGTGGTCATCTGGCCTGAAGTGCCCAAATAAATATTAGAAGGTATATCTATATTGTTCACCTAAAAGCATCGAAGGAAAAGTATATATTCTGCTGGCCCAGTGTTCATCTGGCCTGAAGTCCCAGTGTCCTCTTGAATAGCTCTCTTTTTCCTGAACTATATACTGCATCATACCTGTGTCTCCCTCCTTCCTGCGTAACAACTGGTTTATCTGAGACTGTAATTACTGAGAATTTACAGACAGAATCTCAGCATTAAATCTGTTGCTGTTTCTGCCTTTTCTGATGTGTGTATAGGCAAGCTGTAAAACACTTTACATTGAGGTACAAGCAGTGAGAGGCCCAGAAAAGCTCTTTGGGGCAGCTCAGAAGAGTGAGTAGGAAGCACGTGGGCAGACATTTACCTGTAAATATGTAACATAGGTGGATCTGTGTGAATGCTTTTGAATTTTTTTTTTTAAATTTTTTTTTTAATACAGCGACAGAGATAGAGTCAGAGAGGGGGATAGATAGGGACAGACAGAGAAGAACGGAGAGAGATGAGAAGCATCAATCATCAGTTTTTCGTTTTGACACCTTAGTTGTTCATTGATTGCTTTCTCATATGTGCCTTGACCGTGGGCCTTCAGCAGACAGAGTAACCCTTTGCTTGAGTCAGCGACCTTGGGTCCAAGCTGGTGAGCTTTTGCTCAAGCCAGATGAACCCGCGCTCAAGCTGGTGACCTTGGGGTCTTGAACCTGGATCCTCCACATCCCAGTCTGACGCTCTATCCACTGCACCACCACCTGGTCAGGCTGCTTTTGAATTCTTAATGTGTACCTATAACTCAGTTGCTTGATTGATGTCAGCATAGTAATTTATCCTTGCCATCTGTGAACTCCTTAGCACCTGCGCTGGTATAAAATAGAGGGGAAAAAATAACTTCATTTTAATGTTCGTCAAAGCCTTAGAATGTCTTCTGCAAAACAAAACCATGTATTAAATTATAAAGCAAATGAAAATACTTTCTGGCTTTTTTTTTTGCTGATTATCTATGCTATCTCTCAATTAATATGGATACTATAGTTGGGTCTTGCCCTGCATAAATTGATTAAATTATCATTTGCATGTATAAACATATAGAATGTAAGTGTATAAGTAAATATTGTGATTTTCCCCTATTTTAAATCCAAAGGCCATTACCTCATTTTATGATATGGCAGCACTGTGACCTGGGTAATGAAGAGAATGTCTTTGGACAGACTTGTATTGCCAGTAAAAAAAGTCTGCCTACATCTCTGTCATTGAGAAGGCAATGTTTAGTTTCTAGTGTAGGCCTAGAATATTTTTTTTCCTTAATGCTGTTTTTTTTCTCTTAATAGTATATAATTTGATGCATTTTTACATATGTGTATGTCTGTGACACTATCGCCACCATCAAGATAAGGAACATAACCATCACCCCAGAAGTTTCCTCGTGCCTCTCTGTAATCTGTCTCTGTCTTCTCTTCTTCCCATCCCCAGGGAACTCTTCTTGGGATTTCCTTTCCGTTCACATCTTCTATAATTCTTTAAACAGCTAGTGCTCGACTTACGACCACGATTGGTTCCAACAGACTGGTCGTAACACGATTTGGTCGTAAATTGAGTAGGCTATTTGTACAGTACTGTGAAATGATGTTATAAAAATCTTTAAGTCATATTTTATCATAATTTTCTTTCATTGTTATATATCATAATTTTCTTTGTTCATTTTATGCTATTTGTATCATCTCTACACCATTTTGTTTCTTATTTTTACATTTGTCAGGTTTAAGTAAAACACTGCATTACCAGTACAACTGGTTTAATATTTGCAAAGGCAATTTCCTCTTGGTAGACATCTTGGGAGGGGTTTGATGAAAAATATCCAAGACACAGAACACAAATTGCTGTACCGAGTCTGGGATAATAGTTGAAATGGTGCACGCGGAGATGGTAGTGCTGCCGGAAGCTGGTCCTCACTGTCGTATGCCCAGCTGGGCAATGCTTGCGCTGCCAGACACGGATCAGTTGTGGCTAGCGATTGTGGTCGTGAAGTCAAATGGTCGTAAGTTGCATAGGTCATAAGTCGATCGATATTTGTAGATGAAATATCCTCTACTTGTTTGACTTCTGCAACGCAACACAACTAGGTATTTGAGATTAATCTATGTTGTATCTATCAGTAGTGTGTTTCTTTTTATTGCTGACTAGTAGTATATTTTCTGGATAATTTGTGTGTTCTCCTGTTGATGGGCATTTGGCCTACTACAAATAAGGCTGCTATAGGCATTCATGTACAACAAGTCTTTATGTGGACATGTTTTTATTTTTCTTGTGTAAATCCTAGGAGAGGAATGGCTGGGTCATATGGTAAGTGTATGTTTGCCATCAGAAGTTGCTAAATTGTTTTCTAGAGTGGTTTTACAATTTTACATTCCTACTGGCACTGTATGAGATTTTCAGTTGCTCTATATCCTGGTCAGTACTTGGTATGATCAGTCTTTTTAATTTTCATTATGTTAGTGTGTATGTAGTAATATCTTATTGTGGTTTTAATTTGCATATCCCTGATGACTAATGATGCTAAACATTTTTTATGTGCCTATTCATCATGTATCTGTTCTCTTTGATGAAGTGTTCATTCATGCCTTTTTTTAGTTGGATATAACTACTTAATATTAACTCAGTTACTGACTTGTGATGGTTCTTTGTATATACAATTTCTTTGTCAGATATGTTTTTGCAACTATTTTTCCTGAATCTTTTGACTTGCACTGTTTTGTTTTAGTCTTTGTTTGTTTGTTTGTTTGTTTGTTTTTTAGGAGAGAGAGAGACAGGCAGGGAGAGAGAGGAGGACCATCAATTCTTTGTTACTGCACCTTAGTTGTTCACTGATTGTTTTCTCACATGTGCCTTGACTGGGGAGCTGAAGCAGAGCGAGTGACCCCTTGCTCAAGCCAGTGACCTTGGGCTTCAAGCCAGCGACCATGGGGTCATGTCTGTGATCCTACACTCAAGCTGGATGAGACTGGGTCCTCCGCCTCCTAGTCCAATGCTCTATCACTACGCCACCTGGTCAGGCTGTACAAATGTCTTTTAAAACTTGTTTTAAATATGTATGCAGTGTCTTTTGAAGAGCAAAAGTTCTGAATTTTGATGAAATCTAATATATTGATTTTTTCCTTTTATAGTTTGTACTTTTTGTATTTAATAAATAAATCCTTGCCAGATTCAAAGTCAGTAAGATTTTCTCCTAGAAGTTTTATTACTCTAGCTCTTACATTTAGATTTATTATTTATTTTCAGTTATTTTATATAGGGTGTGAGATAAAATTTAAGGTTATTTATTTATTTAGACATATGGATGTTCATTTGTCCTAGCATCATTTGTTGAAAAGTATTATTTCCTCATTGAATTACATTGACTCCTTTGCTGAAAAAAATATTTTTTATTTAGAAAATTAAATTTAACATTAATGGGGGACATTGATCAATAGGAGGAGTACATAGGTTTCTGGTAAACATTTCTATAGCATTCAAACTGTTGATTGTGTTGTCTACCCATCACCCAAAGTCAAATCACTCTCTGTCACCACATACTGGTCTCTCTTTCCTCCTTTCCCACACCTCTCTTCCACACAACTTCCTCCTTCTGGTAACCACTTTTATCTATGTCTATGAGTCTCAATTTTATATCCCACCTATATGTGAAATCATATAGTTCTTAACTTTTTCTGATTTAATTATTTCACTCAGTATAATGTTCACAAGGTCCATCCATATTGTTGTAAATGGTACCATGTCATCATTTCTTATGGCTGAGTAGTATTCCATAGTATATATGTACCACATCTTCTTTATCCAGTCCTTTATTGAAGGACACTTTGGTTGTTTTCATGTCTTAGCCACTGTGAATAATGCTGTGATGAACATGGGGGGGTGCATGTGTCTGTACGTACCAATGTTTTTTGAGTTTTGAAGGTAGAAACCCAGTAGAGGGATTGCTGGGTCAAATGGTAGTTCTGTTCTTAGTTTTTTTGAAGAATCACCATATTTTCTTCCATAATGGCTGTACCAGTTTATAATACCACCATCAGTAAATGAGGGTTCCTTTTTCTCTTCAACCTCTCCAACACTTGTTATTACCTGTCTTGTTAATAATAGCCAATCTGACAGGTGTGAGGTGATATCTCATTGTAGTTTCAATTTGCATTTCTCTTGTAGCTAGTGAAGATGAGCATTTTTCATATATCTGTTAGCCATTTGTATGTCTTCTTGGGAGAAGTGTCTTTTCAGGTCCTCTAGCCATTTTGTAATTTGATTGTTTCCTTGGTTTTTGCTGAGTTTTGTGAGTTCATTATATATTTTGTATATTAACCCCTTGTTGGAGCTGTTGTTTGCAAATATCAACTCCCATTTGGCTGGCTGCCTTTTTGTTTTGTCGTTGGTTTATTTTGCTGTGGAGAAGTTCTTGAGTTTGATATAGCCCCGTTCATTTATTTTTACCTTTGTTTCCACTGCCTTTGGGGTCAAATTCATAAATTGTCCTCTATAGCCAAGGTCCATGAGCTTAGTACCTATGTTTTCTTCTATGTAATTTATTGTTTCAGATCTTATATTTTGGTCATTGATCCATTTTGAATTAATTTTTGTGCAGGGGGAAAATCTATAGCCAAGTTTCATTCTTTTGCATGTGGCTTTCCAATTTTCTCAGCATCATTTATTGAAGAGGCTTTCTTTCCTCCATTGTGTGTTTTTGGCTTCTTTGTTGAAGATTATTTGTTGATATATATGTGGTTTTATTTCTGGGCTCTTGATTCTGTTCCATTGGTCTGTATGTCTGCTTTTTTGCCAATAATACCATGCATGCTGTTTTGATTATCATTACTCTGTAGTATAATTTGAAGTCAGGTAGTGTGATACTTCCTGCTTCATTCTTTTTTCTCAGGATTGCTTTGGCTATTCATGGTGTTTTATGGTTCCATACAAATCTGATGATTTTTTGTTCAATTTTTTTTAAATGACATTGGGATTTTAATGGGGATTGCATTAAATTTGTATTGTTTTGTATAGTTGGCCATTTTATGGAGAGTTGTTTTCTTCTTCAGTGAGAGGAGTGAAGGCAGAGACAGACTCCCACATGTGCCCCAACTGGGATCCACCTAGCAAGCAAGCCCACTAGAAGTCAGTGCTCTGCCTACCTGGGGCATTATCTGTTGCTCAACTGAGCTCTTTTTAGTGCCAGAGGTAGAGGCCATGGAGCCATCCTTAGTGCCCAGGGCCAACTTGCTCCAATCAAGCCATGGCTGCAGGAGGGGAAGAGAAGGGGGAGAGGGGCGGAGAAGCAGATGGGCACTACTCCTGTGTGCTCTGACTGGGAACCAAACCCAGGACATCCACACACCACTGATGTTCTACCACTGAGCCAACTGGCCAGGGCCTGTGATTTTCAGTATATAGGTCCTTCACATTGTTTGTTAAGTTTATTCCTAGGAAATTGTAAAAGGAATTATTTTTTTGAGTTCATTTTCTGAAGTTTCATTGTTGGCATATTAGGAAAACAATACTTTTATACAGTAGTAGTCAACCTGGTCCCTACCACCCACTAGTGGGTATTCTAGTTTTCATGGTAGGTGGTAGCAGAGCAACCAAAGTATAAATAAAAAGATAGATTTAACTATAGTAAGTTGTTTTATAAAGATTTATTCTGCCAAACTTAGCAAAAATCCGACATAAAGTACTTGGTAAGTAATTATTATTATATGCTTTAACTTGCTGTAACTCGGCTTTATAAATTTTATAAAATAAAGTTACTTCCCTACTTTATAAATCACCATTACTGTGGAACTGGTGGGCAGTTAGAAAATTTTACTACTAACAGAAATACAAAAGTGGGCGGTAGGTATAAAAAGGTTGACTACCCCTGATCTAGTGTGCCATTTAAAGCCAGTATTTCTTTACTGATTTTCTGTTTGGATGATTTAATACCATCTATGGTGTGTTGAGATCTCCAAGTATGATTGTGTTTTTGTCTGCTTTTTTTATGTATGTTCTGTTAGTAGATGTCTTATAATTTGATGCTCCCTAATTTGGTGCATATATATTAAGAAGTGTTATATATTCTTGATACAATGCCCCCTTTATCATTATGAAATGTCCATCTTTGTCTCTTGTTACCTTTATTGTCTTAAAGTCAGCATTGTCAAATATTATGGCTACACCTGCTTTTCTTTGGGTATATTATTGGCTTGGAAATCATTTTCCAACCTTTTACTTTGAGTCCACTTTTGTCCTTACAGCTTAGATGTGTCTCTTGAAGGCAGCAAATGGTTGGGTTTTGCTTTTTGATTCAATCTATTACTCTGACCTCTTTATTGGTGAATTCAGTGCATTTACATTTAGGGTAATTATTGACACTTGAGGATTTACTATAGCCGTTTAATGTTTTGTTTTCTGGTTGCCCTGTGTCTCCTTTGGTTCTTCTCTTTTGTGTTTCTGCCAGTTGTTTATGTTTGGAGGTATTCCATATTTCTTTCCCCTGTTTCTTATTTGTTTAAGCTACGTGTTTCAGTAGTGGCCTTTCCGTGGGTGTTACCATTAGATTATTAAGAGAATAATTTTCATATGTAGAAAAGTCCTTTGTCTTATGAGTGCTTCTATACTTCATCCTTCTTTGCTACTGCAGATCTTTATCCTCTCTCCTTTTATGTTTATGTTGTCACAAATATATTGTTTTTATTGTAACCTTGTTGGAGCTTTTACTTTATTTTTTATTTGTTTTGTTCTTTGTATCTGATCAAATAACCCCCTTGAGTATTTCCTGCAGTGGAGATTTTCTAGTGATTAATTTCCTCAGCTCTGTATATCTGCAGTTTTTATTTCTCCTTCATATTTGAAGGATAACTTTGATGGATATAGTATTCTTAGCTGGTACTACCTCTCTTTCAGTGCTTTGAATGTATGGGTCCACTCTCTCTGGCTTATAGAGTTTCTTCTGAGAAGTCTGATGATAGCCTAATGGTCCTTTATTTATATGCATGTTCTTCTTTTCCCTGGCTGCCTTGAGGATTTGTTCTTTGTCATTGATTTTTGACAATTTTATTACAATGTGCCTTGGAGAAGGTGTGTTTGGATTGAGATAACTAGCATTCTGTTTGCTTCTTGAATTCAAATACAGGTATCTCTTTCCATA
Organism: Saccopteryx leptura; assembly: GCF_036850995.1. NCBI lineage: Eukaryota > Metazoa > Chordata > Mammalia > Chiroptera > Emballonuridae > Saccopteryx > Saccopteryx leptura. The sequence goes on from NC_089504.1 coordinate 284,900,168, forward strand.
GGGTTAGGAAGTTATCATCAATTACTTGTTTGAATAGACTCTCCACTCCCTTCTCCCTCTCTCCTTCTTCTGATGTACCCATTATTCTTATATTGCTCTTTCTGATGTAGTTAGACAATTCTTGTAGAGCTCTATCATTTTTTTTTTTAATTCATGAGTCTCTCTCTTCTTATCTCTGTATCATTTCTAGTTGTCTGTCTTCATGTTACTGATTCTCTCCTCTACCTGGTCTGTACTAATTAGCTAAACTTGGTACCTCAGTTTTTAATTTATGAATTGAGTTCTTCATCTCTTTTTAAAGTTTCAGTCTCATTCAGTACTTATTTTGTACATTAATTTGTTTTTTGAGCTCATTCAATTGTCTGTCATTGTTTTCTTGCATCTCATTGAGTATTCTCAGAACTTCAATTTTGAATTCTTTATCGTTTTACTCCAAGGTTTCTATGTAATTGAGATTTTTTTCCTAGAGTTTTTTCATTTTCTTTCTGAAATACGTCTGTGTCTTGTGTAGCCATAGTATTCAATTTCTTCTTCCTTTATGGCATTTGAGCCTGGTATTAAGAACTCTTAACAAAAATCAACTAAATAAAAAGGAAAATATAAATGAATAATTACAATGGGAAATATAAAAAATTTAAAGATAATGACAAGTAAAAGAAGAAAACAGGCCTGACCGGGCGGTGGCGCAGTAGATAGAGTGTCGGACTAGGATGTGAAAGACCCAGGTTTGAGACCCCGAGGTCTCCAGCTTGAGCCCAAGGTTGCTGGCTCGAGCAAGGGGTTACTCAGTCTGCTGAAGGCCCGCAGTCAAGGCACATATGAGAAAGCAATCAATGAACAATTAAGGTGTTGAAACACGCAAAGAAAAACTAATGATTGATGCTTTTCATCTCTCCGTTCCTGTCTCTGTCCCTGTCTATCCCTCTCTCTGACTCTCTCTGTCTCTGTAAAAAAAAAAAGAAAAAAAAAGAAAACAGAAGAAAATCAACCCACAAAAAAAAGTAAGAATAAAAATTAAAGGAAATTCAAAACAGAAAAAAGGAAAAAAAGATTTCAGTTTTGAGGGTTTGTTCTGTTTTCTTCCAGTAGGTGTTGCTGTATTACAAGTTTTAGCTTTGTGAAATTTCTGGGCTGACCTCTGCTGAGATGTTGCTTTTGGAATGATGTAGGTGAATTGCATTGGCATTGGTGGGTGGATTGTGTTGCAAGAGCTTTATGCCTTTACAGCTTTAGCAATGGTGATCTCAGGCCTCCAGGCACATCTCAATAGACCAAGGGAGCAGAAATGGAGCACCTCTGCTCTTCAGGGGTGTGAGTGGCTCTGGAGAGTTTGTTGTGGAGTCTGTCTCTGCCACTCTCTGTACCTACAAGGTGAGAGAGGTGGTATCTAGGAGGCTGGGGGACTGCACCTTAGTTTTCTCTGTCTCTGCGCTGAGTGCAGGCTGCCAGCACACTATAGGAACACTTGCTCTAACTCCTTGTTCTGCTGCCTCTTTGGTTTAGTATCTCCCCCTCTGCCCTTCAGTCTCACTATTCTTCTCAGCAAGAGACCCAAGTCACTCCAGGCATCTCCCCTCTCCATAGTCCTGGCAGAGAAAAACCCAGACACTCTGGGTTTCTCCCTTCTCCAGAGCCCCAGTGGACGAAATCCCTGATAGTCCCGGCCTCCCCTTTCTCCAGAGTCGACTGCAAGCGCATTTTATTTTCTGCCCCCCTTCTCACACTTCCCACCTTTAGTCCATTTGATATGCGGATCTTTCAGGGAAGCCTGCAGGCCCAGCTGGGGTTGCTTTGCTGCAGTATAGTTCAATTTGTTGAAATTTCAAGGGGAGAAATCAGGAGTATCTCACACCGTCATTACTCTGATGTCATCCCTTTGCTGAAAATTGATCATATAGTTGTGGTCTGAACTCAACTCTGTTCCATTGATCTATGTCAGTAACACGCTGGTTTACTTATCACTAGACTAAGTTTTATTGTTTTGGTTTGATTTTTTAGAGCGAGACAGACAGGAAGGGAGAGAGATGAGAAGCATCAATTCTTCATTGCGGCACCTTAGTTGTTTATTGATTGTTTCTCATATGTGCCTTGACCAGGGGCTCCAGCTGAGCCAGTGACCCCTTGCACATACCAGTGACCGTGGGCTTCAAGCCCGTGACCTATGGGCTCAAGCCAGTGAACATGGGGTCATGTCTATGATCTCATGCTCAAGCTGGCAACCTCAGGATTTCGAACCTGGATCCTCAGCATCCCAGGCCACCACCTGGTCAGGTTAAAATCAGATAATACAGGTTTTTAAACATTATTCTTTTGTTTTCAAAACTGTTTTTAGTTATTCTACGGCTTTCTTATTTTCATATACAAGATTTTAAAATCAGTTTGTTCATTTCTACAAAAATGACTTCTGGGATTGTGATTGAGATTATGTTGAATCCATAGATCAGTTTGGAGAGAATTAGCATCTTAGCAATGTTCAGTCTTCTAGTCTATGAACATAATATACTGCTTCATTTATTTCTCTCATCAGTGTTTTGAAGGTTTTAGTGTACTGGTCTTATATAGCTTTTGTCAAATTTATCCCTAAATATTTCATTTTTTGATGCTATTTTAAATGGTAACTTTTAAGTATCAGTTCTCAGTTATTTTTTGGTGGTACCTATTGTATAAATACAATTGATTTTTGTATATTGCCTTTTGTATATTGACCTTGTATCCTGCAACCTTGCCAAACTCACTCATTAGTTATTATAGGTTTTTTTAATTCCCTAAGATTTTAGAATCAGCTTATCTGACAAATAATGACAGTTTTACCTCTTCATTTCTAACTTGCATGTTTTTTGAATTTTGGAGAAAATCTGGATTTTTAGAACATTTTTCTAGACCTACTAGACCTGGTGAGCAGATATTGGATTCTCCCTCATTAGGAAGTCTTAAAAAATAAAAAGAGGCTCTGGCCAGTTGTCTCAGTGGTAGAGCGTCAGCCTAGCATGTGGGTGTCCTGGGTTTGGTTCCCAGTCTGGGCACACAGGAGAAGCAACCATCTGATTCTCTATGCCTTCCCTTCCTCTCTCTCTCTCTCTCTCTTCTCTCTCTCTCTCTCTTCCTCTTCCCCTCCCACAGCCATGGCTCGATTGCTTTAAGTGCATTGGGTCCAGGTGCTGAGGATGGCTTCATGGAGCCTCCGCCTCAGGTGCTAAAAATATGCTCAGTTGCAAGCATGGCCCCAGATGGGCAGAGCATAGGCCCCAGAGGCGGTTTTGCTGGGTTGATCCTGGTCAGGGTGCAGGCGGGAGTCTATATCTCTATATCCCCTTCTCTCACTTGGAAAAGAAGGGGAAAATTTTTTTTAAAGGAGATTATTAAATCCTTATATTCATTCCTTTATTCATTTAATGAATATTTAGTGTCTGCTGTATGTCAGACACTCTCTAGTGACTGATGGAAGAGACAAACATAGACAAATAATTACAGCTTAACAAGTAAGTATAGTAAGTGCCAGAGTGGTTATGACACAGAGTTCTTTGGGAACTGAGAGACAGGACTGTTCAGAATCAAGGGAGAAGAGAGGCTCTCTGCAGGCCCTACAGCACTGGCTGGGTATGACTAACTCAGATTATTAATAGGGAAATGTTTAAGCAACTCTGTCCTGAGAAATTCTGCATCCTACCCATCCTGATTGTCTGTATATACTTGATTATTATTGAGTGTCTGAAAGGAATACATCTTTACAGTTCTGGGTGTGTTTTGTTTTTCTTTTTTCTTTTTTCTTTTTTTTTTTAAGGTGAGAGGAGGGGAGATAATGAGGCAGACTCCCTCATGTGCCCCAACCAGGATCCACCCAGCAACCCCATCTGAGGCCTATGCTCTGACTACCGAGCTGTTTTTAACACCTGAGGCTGTCGTGTGCTTGGACCAGCCAAGCTATCCTCAGCACCTGGGGCCATGCTTCAACAAATCAAGCCACTAGCTGCAGGTGGGGACGAGAGAGAGAAGGGGGAGAGAAGCAGATGGTTACTTCTGTGTGCCCTGACTAGGAATCAAACCTGGAACATCCATATGCCAGGCCAACACTCTATCCACTGAGCCTCCAGTCAGTGCCTCTTTTTTTTTCTCTTAGATAGTATGGCAGCAGCTTTTTTTTAATTTTCAGCCTTAAATCCACTTTACCTATGGCCAGGAGCAGTGGGAGCAGGGCAATTTGATATCGTGTTACTGTTAATACTAAAATTTATGCTGTTCTACTCATAAGAAGCCTATATATCCTCTTACTTTTTATTCTCGCAGCAGCCTTTGAAGTCTTTGTATTCTCCTGCCATATACATTTTGAGAGAGAAACATGCTTTTTTGACTTTGTAGCCCCAACATATTTCCCAGAAACTGGTGAGTGGGCAGTGCAAAATAAACATTAATGTATGTTGGTATAATTTTTCTTCAGTTTGTTGTCATGCTTCAATTTCCTCTAAATATTACAGAGTCATTCCAAATTTACAGCTAAGGAAAATAAATGATAGTAGGTACTTCTTTTTGTAGAGAATTTAGTATTTTATTGGTTTGTAAAATGATATAATATAGGAAACACTAATCTATTACACAGCACTCTTCATTTTAGAAGTGAAGAATCTTGCTTCTCGTTATAGAGGAAGACAGTTAAAAAACAGTAAAATTAGAAGGAGCTATGTTTTATTGATTGCTTACCATGTATCAGGCCTGTAATAGGTGCTGTGGATGGATGTGTGACTTCAATCCTCATAAGCACATAGGGTGTAGGTTTTATTTTTGAGTGGCTAGGTGGGTCATGGCTTCTGGCAAACATATTTACTACTCACCCAACTCTTAAGAACCTAATCAGAAGTTTGTTTTTCATCGTTGACTGAAAACTTAGAGATATCCACACTCCTTATTTGTTTCTCTAGCCATGACTCTCTCTCCCCATCACCACCTTATTTTGAAAAGATTCTCTTCCCTTCCTGAATTGAGAATTCCCAGAAGGCAGGGACCAATATAGCAAAGCAACTGGTACATGGTAGGAATTGAGGATATGTTCTTGATCTAGTGAATAAGTGTATCTAGCTCACCATAAGAAACATGTCCATCAGGCCAGTATACTAAGAATATGGTGGTCAATTTTCTATTTTAGTGTTTCTTCCTTTTCAGTGGTAAGAAGAATGGGCCTGCATGTAACTACACTGCATTAACATTAATAGACACGCCGTACACATTACATGAGAGCCTAGAGTGCAGGTTTGGCATTAGGTCTTCAGGCTGTAAGAATGAATAAAATAATCCCTGCCTCACATAGCTCACAGATTATTAAATAGATCACTACAGTGCCTAAAGAATGCAGTGATGGGGGTTTGCACTGGGAGTTAGGGGCACAAGGCAGAGATCGCTAACCCAGCAATGGGAGGGAGTGCGGTGCACTGTTTTAAGCACTTGTACATAATAATCCCTTTAATCCTTATAACAACCCTGCGAGTTAGTACCTTTGGTGTTCTCATTTCACATTGAGGATAATGAGAAGAGAGCTACAATCACACAGCTGGTAAGTCATGGCACTAGGATTCAAATTCAGGCAGTGTGGCTCTGGAGTCTGCTCTTAACGAGTATAGGATGCAGTCTCTTGTAAGTCCGGAAGTAAAAGGAGAATATTTGATAAATATAAATACACTATTTGTATCAAATTGACAGGATATATTGCTTAACTGGCTATGTGATCAAAGAGAAGGAAGAGTTGAGATTTGTTGCTAGAGTGTCTGTCTACCTTGGGTGAGAAATACAGGAAGAAGAATGATGTGGGGTGTACAAAGATGAGGTTTTCATTGCATTGAATTTGTTGAGGTGCCCCCCCCAAGTTACATATAGGAATCAAAAACTTGAGAGAGACTAAGCACTGAAAACAAAATTTGGGGGTAGTCAGTATTACAAGAGTTGGTTAAAAGCACCAGAACGGACACTGTCCCCTACAAAGGGAATATAGGGTAAGAGCATCAGGCCCAAAACAGAGAAATCAACATTATCAATGTGGAGGTAGGTCCAGTTAGATGAGACCTGGAAAATAAAACCCTTCGAACATCCAGTTAAAGGGATTATTAACATTAAGATGTCAAGGCAAAAGTCAGATTTCAGTGGGTTGAAGAGAAGTGAAGATAGTAAGTGTAGAACTTTGGATGAACAAAAGGAGAAAAGAGATTGATTGCTAATACAGTGGTACCTGGAGATATGAATTTAATTCGTTCTGTAACCAAGCTTGTAAGTCAGTCAACTTGTATATCAAACTGCCTATATTGGACCCGTGAGCCAATGCGCCAGCTAGCAGCAGCTTCCCAAATCACGACTCTATCTCAGATTTTCGCTCGGATCTTGAACAAAAATACTGACCGAGTCACAGCTCGTATCTTAAAAAATTTGTATGTTGGTCTGTTCGTATCTCAAAGTACCACTGTATATATAGCTCGAGGAGCTTGCTGGGTCAAGAAAATATTTTTTCCTTGGGTTAAGAGAGAGTTGGGTAAATTTATTGGCTGTTGGGAGCAGAGCCAATAGAATTGAAGGGATCTTGGAGATTTAGGAGAGGCGGGGTTCCTAACAACCAGAGTGGAATAGAGTCGGGAGCTTGAGAGGAATTTGACATTGAACTAGAGAAACAGAGCTAAGATGCGTGTGAATGTAGATTGAAGAGTTTATAGCTGGTAATAGGAAATTGAAGAAGAAAGTGCCTAAGGAATCTAGTTATTTCAGTGACGTAAGAGGCAAGACAGTTTGATGCTAGAGAGAGGGTAGATTTTAAATATATAACTTGAAGTGAGCCATAAAAGTTTGGAGTAGTGATGGAGGAGATACAGAAAAGAGAATTATCAGGCTTATAAAGCCCTGAGCGGGGGGCACTCGATACCCGACAGAGGCACACACCTGAGTCTGCACTCAAGATTGCACAGCAGTGTGGTTTTTCCCCAGCTGAGTTCAGCTAACTAGAAGCTGGAGCAAGGCCCGCAAGTGGGGTCTTCACTGCATGGTTTGTTGGACAGATTTGATGAAGGATTGGGAGTCCAAAGGAATCAGGACTGCTACTTTAGGTGATCAGCTACAGAATCCAGGCTAGAGAATCCAAGAAGGAAAATAGAAGGGTCTGGTGAGGTCACTTATAGGTGAAAGAAGAAATGTGGCAGGACTGAACATGTGAGGGCGATCGGAATTTGTGTCTTTGAAGGTGGAAATATTCTGAGCAATGCTAAGATCCAAAGTGAGTGAGTAGTGGAGGTGAAAAAGATGGAAATGAAGGGAGAAAAAGAAAATGCATTCAAGGAGTTCAGAGTGTGTAAAATAGACTGTAAACAGAGATTTGCCATGCAGAATGAGAGGTGTTCATTATTGGAGGTGGGGGTTGAGCAACTGGGGAAGGGGCAGGGGAGTGTTTCACCTGGGTACTAATGTTTGATCAGAGGTTTGAAGAATGAGCAGGAGGTTGCCAGGCATGTACAAGGAGTGGGCATGAGAAGTATGGCTGTACTACTTATAGCAGGATATGGTAAACCAAAAAGACTATGCTTATGAAATAAACCCGCCCACTTAATGTGTGGGGGATGGGGTGGGAGTTATGAGGTGTTGGGAACAGATCCAAATACAGATGATGGAAAGGAAATGGAATTCAGCCCTAGAAGTAAACCAGTTTTCTATAGGGCAGAGCACCTGTGGCTAACAGTCCAGGCAGATAGTCAATTATAGGTGTTCGGGACTAGATAACAAGAACATCAGATAAAGAGACCACATGGATATTAGCCTGTCAACTCTATGTACCCCTCCCACATTACTGCCCCATCAATCCCCAAGAACAGTATTATCTAAAGATCCATAATAATTTTGCATCAGACAAGGAAGGAGAATCTGTCCGACTTGGGTCTTATTCTGCTTTTCTCCACAAAAACTAGCGGTGCTTCTTCATATACGTTAGGCACTCAATAAATTTTGTTGAATGACTCAGAAATGATAAGGGTGATGATGATGATGATGATAGTAACTAAAATATGCATAGCACTTACCATGTACTAAGCACTGTTTTGTTTAATAACAACAGTGCTGTGAAGTAGGTTTTTCATCTCGATTCAACATAGCTGATTTGACAAAAATATTGAGCTAATACCTAGACAGAGAAGCTATTTACCTTGGATAAATGAGGGATAGGTATCTATCTGGGATAACCTATGAGGAAAGTAGTCATGTGGGAGTCCTGGAAAAGATCTTTTCTTTGAATCAGTAAAACCAGAGAAGTGTAAGAGTGGAGGCTGATTGGTTTTTGTTATGTTTGTTTTTTTACAGCTTTATCGAGATATATTTTACATGCCTTGAAATTCGCCCATTAAAAGTATACAGTTAGGTGTTTTTAGTATAGTTACAGAGTTGTGAGACCATCAGCACAATCTCATTTTAGAATTTTTCAATACTCCTTCCCAGAAAGTAGCTCCGTACTTCAAGCAGTCATTTCCCTTTCCTATGTCCCACACTCCTTCACCCCAACCCCAGGAAGCCACTAATCTACTCTGTGTCTCTATAAATTCATCTGTTCTGAACATTTCATATAAATGGAATCATACAACATGAAGTCTTTATGTCTGGCTTCTATCACTTAGCATAATATTTTCAAGGCTCATCCATATTGTAGCATGAGTCATGCATACTCTTTGTTCCTCTTTTTATTGCTGACTAATGTGCCATTGTATGAATATACCATTTTCACTTATCTGTTCATCAGCTGATGGACATTTGGATTTTCTCAGTTTGGCTTTTATGAATACTGCTTCTACGAACAGTCACGTGAACTACCTGTATAAGTATGTAAATGTTTTAGTTCTCTTGGGTATATACTAGGAGTGGACTTCTGTGATCTTATAGTGTCTTTGTGTTGAAGAACTGCCAGTTTTCCAAAGTGGCTGCACTGTTTTCCATTCTCACCAGCAATATATGAATGTTCTAGTCTCTCCACATTCTCACCAATACTTGCTATTTACCATTATTTTGGTTCCATCCACCCTAGTGGAATCACATTGTGGTTTTGATTTGTGTTTCCCTAATGACTAATGATATTCAACATCTTTTCATATGCCTATTGGCTATTTGTATTTTTTCTTTAGAGAATTGTCTATTCAAATCTGTTGCCTGTTTTTAAAATTGGGTTATTTGATTTTTCATTGCTATATAAGAATTTTTTGTATATTGCTTACAAGTCCCTTATCAGATATGTGACTTACAAATATTTTCCTTCATTGTGTGGTTGCCTTTTCACTTTTTTTTTTTTTTAAATACGGGGTCAGAGATAGAGTCAGAGAGAGGGATAGATAGGGACAGACAGACAGGATCGGGGAGAGATGAGAAGCATCAATCATCAGTTTTTCGTTTTGACACCTTAGTTGTTCATTGATTGCTTTCTCATATGTGCCTTGACCGTGGGCCTTCAACAAACTGAGTAACCCCCTTGCTCGAGCCAGCGACCTTGGGTCCAAGCTGGTGAGCTTTTGCTCAAACCAGATGAGCCTGTGCTCAAGCTGGCGACCTCGAGGTCTCGAACCTGGGTCCTCTGCATCCCAGTCTGACACTCTATCCACTGTGCCACCGCCTGGTCAGGCAACCTTTTCACTTTCTTAATGTTATCCTTTGAAGCACAAAATTTTTAAATTTTGTTGATGCCCAATTTATCTACTTATTTCTTTTGTTGCTTATGGTTTCAATGATATATCTAAGAAATCATTCCCTAACTCAAGGTCACAATGATTTACTTCTGTTTTCTTCTAAGAGCATTATATTCTTAGGTCAGTGATCCATTTTATATTAATTTTTTATGTGATGTGAGGCAGGGGTTCCATTTCATTCTTTTGCATGTGATTTACCAGTTACCAAGAACCATTTATTGAAAAAACTATTCCTGTTCTTTGAATTGTCCTGACACCCTTGTCAAAAATCAGTTGACCATAGCCCTGGCCATATAGCTGGGTTGGTTAGAGCAGGGGTCGGGAACCTATGGCTTGCGAGCCAGATGTGGCTCTTTAGATGGCTGCATCTGGCTCGCAGACAAATCTTTAATAAAAAAAAATAATAATGTTAAAAATATAAAACATTCTTATGTATTATAATTCATTCATTTCCTACCGCTCATGTTCATGGTTGCGGGTGGCTGGAGCCAATCACAGCTGTCCTCTGGGACAACACCAAATTTTTATTGGATAATGCGTAACGTACACGGGCCGTTGTATGGTTGTCATGGAATTACATTTTAAAATATGTGGCGTTCATGGCTCTCTCAGCCAAAGAGTTTTCCAACCCCTGTGTTAGAGCATTGTCCCAAAGTGCAGAGGTTTCTGGTTTGATCCTGGTCAGGGCACATACAGGAACAGATTGATGTTGCTGTGTGTGTCTCTCTCTCACTCTCTCTCACTCTCCCTCCTTCTCCTGCTAAAATCAATAAATTAAAAAAAATCAGTTGACCATAAACATGAAGATTTATTTCTCGATTCTCTATTTTATTGACTTTTATGTCTGTCTTTATGCCAGTCTCATACTGACTTGATTACTGTAGCTTTGTTACAGATTTTTAAATCCAGAAGTATGAATCCTCCAACTTTGTTGTTCTTTTTTTCAAGATTGTTTTTAATTATTTTCAGATGAATTTTAGGATCAGCTTGTCAATTTTGCAAAAGGAAAAGAAAACAATTGAGATTTTGATAGAGAGTGCATTAAATCTATAGATCAATTTGTGGAGTATTTCCATTTTAACAATCTTAAAACTTTTCATAGATTTTCTTTTTTTTATTTATTAACTTTTAAACAGAGGAGAGAGAGAGAGAAGCAGGAAGCACCATCTCATAGTAGTTGCTTCCCATATGTGCCTTGTCCAGGCAGGCCCAGGGTTTCAAACCAGTGACCTCAGCGTTCCCGGTCTACACTTTATCTACCACGCCACCACAGGCCAGGTTTAAATTTTCCAATCCATGAACACAGATGTTTTTCTACTTAATTTCTTTCAATGTTGTTTTGTAGTTTTTACTGTACAGGTTTTGTGCTTACAAACTAACACTCTTACACGTCTTAAAAAATCTAACTGTGTCTGTATTAAACCTTAAAATCAGGACTTTCATGTGATCTCTTTATCTCTACCAAGAATCTGCTTTAAAAGTACAAAATGGATTTATACTTAGTTCACTTCCTGTGGACTTGAGCTCTACTAACTCTCACTCGTGAGGGAATCTTGGAACCCAACAGTATCTGGGAAGAAAAGCTTTTTTTTTTTTTAATTGATTTTTAGAGAGAGAGAGAGACATTGATTTGTGGTTCCACTTATTTAGCCATTCATTGGTTGAGTCTTATATGTCCTCTGACTGGGGATTGAACCCATAACCTTGGTATATGGGAGGACGCTCTAACCAACTGACTATCTGACCAGGGCAGGAAAAGCCTTTGAAAGCAAAGACATGCCTTGCTTTTCATTCCCTTCCCCACCTTGTGAAGGAGTGAAGTGGGACTTAGGAGACGGGTTCCCTTTGCACCTCTCTCCAAGGTGAAGCCATGAGCTCCAAACATAGAGTGAGAAGCTCTGAGAAGTTGAATAAAGGGTGAGACAGAAATTCTGAACCCATTTTTACAGCTTCTCCTCGTGTTGTTATTTCCAGAATAGCTGACACCCCTAATTGATTTGCAAACACATTCCAAGGCCTTATGTGTAATGGAAAAGCTTATTGGCCTGGAAGGACCGTGGCTTCTAGTTCTCACCCCGCCACTAGAGGGCGCTGAAAAATTCACTTAAAAGGCTTCCTTAGTCAGCTCAGGTAGCCATAATAAATACCATAGACTGGATGACTTAAACAACAAAAATTTATTTTTTCACAGTTTTGGAAGCTGGCAGTCTGAGATCAGGATGCCATCATAACTGGGGTTTGGTGAGGGCCCTCTCCCTGGCTTGCAGGCAGCGGCCTTCTCACTGTGTCCTCCCATGGCCTTTCCTCGGCATGTGCACATGGAGAGAAAGCAAGCCAACTCTTCTTATGAGGTATCTCTTATGCAGTCATTAATGTCATCTTTGAGGCCCCACTCTCATAACCTCGTTCAGCCCTCTTTACCTCCCAAAGGCCCATCTCCGAATATCATTACACTGGGAGTTAGGGCTTTGCCATATGACTTTGGGGGGAATACAGATCAGTCCATAACAAAGGCTCTGTCCTAGATTTCCTTGTCTGTGAAATGAGTGAGTACACTGAGGTTCTCTCCAGCCTAACATGTATGAATCTGTGAGAAGTACATTTGCTTTACTTCTGTTTTAGGTTATATGAAATATTCCCTCTACTTTCTCTGAGGCAACTGAGAAGGGAATAGATTTAGGTTTAAATAGAATTAGGCTTATTCTTTCATTTAATAAGTAATTTTTTTGCATTTCCTTTGTGCCAGGAACTGTTATAAGCACTGAGGCTATAGCAGTGAACAAAATAGACAAAAATATTTGCCTTCTTGGAGTTTACATTCTAGACAAATTTAAAAATAAAGTCATCATAGTGCATTATGTAATAATTACTAAGGAGACAAAAAAATATTGGAAATGTGGGGGTTGCAATTTTAGTTAAGGTAGTCAGAGAAAACCACCTTAGGTGGTATTTGAGTCAAGAGGGGAGAAAGTGTGTTTAATTCTGTATTGCCACATTGGAAACTAACCCTTCTCCCTACCACCCTGTCATCCTGTTTAGTGCCAGGTACTCTGCACAAATTAAGGATTTCATGTCTCTTTTATAAATCTCAACCCAAGGATTGGAATAAGAAGTCCCATTTAACATCCCTATTGCCCAAGTACTGTCAGAGTCTGGAAGAGTCTGCCTGGCTTAGAATCTACATAACTCCTATACCAAGTTTCATGTTTAAATAGTTCTATGACTTCCTTCTCCCCTTATGTTTTTTCTCTTTTGCCCTCATTTTCTCTCTCCTTTCTCCACATCTTTGCATGTAGGCCTAGTTCCCCAATCTTTTTATTCAGCCATTCTCTTGTTCCTACTCTCCCTTTCTTTTGTAACTTCCCTATTTCTTCCCCTTCACTTTGGTTGTTCATCTCACATTGTATTTATTCCACCTCCAACTCTTCCCTTCTCCCTGTATTGTTTTCCTTCCGTGCTCTGGGATGTAAGTGGAGAATGGGGCTAACACGGGTGAGGTGCTCTCTCCATATCCTACAAAGTCACATCTTGGCATCTCTCTCGTCTTCCCCTAACTGTGCTGCCTGAGCCCGCAGAGCCCCTACAGAGAGATTCTGACACATGTTGGTTGGAATTCAAGTGCTGCAAACCTCAGCCAGTCCGGCCCCGCAGGACCTGTGACACAGGGCTCATGCTTTGGTCTTGGGTTGCCACATGTGGGTCCGGGTCCTTGGTCCTCTGGCTCAGGCCCTTGGCACGTTTACAGTTAGTGGATTATGGGGATGGTATAATACATTAGTCAAATCATTAAAGGTTCAGCATGATCCAGGGAAGGGGGTGCCAGTGGGTGGTGAAATTTTCATCACTCACTACCACGTTCTCATTGCCTTTCTGACCTGACTCCTGTCCAAGTGCTGGGGAACTCAGAGCCCCCTTACCTCCCCTGGTTTCACCAATTCCAGAGCAGCCTTCAGCATTCGAGGGGACAGGAGTACCTGCAGAACCCCTTTTTTCTCTAAGCCCTGGAAGGAGTGGCAGAGAAACTGGATTGTGCCGTTTCTACCCTGGGATTACAGTGTTTTTGATGGGAAGCACATTTGTTCTCCACCTGTCTCCCGTAGTCCCATTCTGTTTTCAGATCAGAATCAGCCTCAGGTTTGGAAGGAATCTTGGTTGTCTCTACTTAATCCAACCCTCTGATTCTTAGCCTGTGTGGCTCTGGGGCTCCATCTTGAACATTTCTAGTTTTTCTTTGGCTGTCTGGCCCCTTAGATCTGTGATTTGTGCCAATGGTCATTTGTCAGCTCTTTGCCAAACAAGTGGATTGAACAGTCATATGTAGAATCCTGTATTTTGTAGTGGATGGTGTGTGTGCTGCATACGGTGCCTGTGCAAAAAACACCTGTTTTATCCAGCTGGCCAGCAAAGGAGGAGAGAATGCAAAGATACTTTAAAAGTGAAAGACACATCCCTTTTTCTCAAGGAGTTTACAGCTTAGTTGGGGAATCCCGAGATGTGGAAGTATATTGATTTAAGAATCCTTAGAAGAAGAGTGTGATGTGCATTTAATACCCAGACCAGGTCTTTGCAGAGTGAACTCTAGGGAAGTGCTCCTCTTTTTGGTCATTCTGGATCTGTCACATGTGACTTGAAACAAATGGTTTGAATTGCTATTTGCCTATTTTACACTGATTTTATCGTAAGGAACTACCAGTAGCACAAAGTAAATTTATGAGATCTGAGGTAATGCTTGCCTAGGGGGAGAGATTGGCCAAGAGAGGCTAACTCAAGGAAAGCTTCTTGGAATAATATGTTTTAAGTGAGATTTTGATGAGTGGAATTGGGTCAGTCCCAGGATGCTTTGGGGCATTTCTCAGTCTGCTTGTCAGCCACAATCTGGGGTCTCCGGAATGGCCTCAAGAAATTGCTCTGACACCTTTAGATCTGGCCCCTGAGCTGTAACTGTTCAGAAGCCCTTTAGGATGTCGGTCTACTTCCTGTTACGGTGTCACCCCCTCCCTAGCCTCTGCACTATCCAACATTAATTTTACCCCCAGAGAGTCCCTGGAGGTAATTCTGGGGTCTTTGGACCCATGAAGGCCTTCAACATTATGGGGGTGAGGGTTAGGAATCGCCCTGAGACCACTGGGAACAATAAGGGACAGAATTCTGTTTTCTAATGGTGTGTCCAGGACAGTCATCGTAGCTAAACTGAGCAAATTGACCCCCTAAGTAATGGACAGTAACACTAGAAGGAAGAAGGAAAGTACTGCACAGAGTACCCTTGTGCTGGAGTGTGAAGTCATAGGAACATCAGTTTTGTATTTTAGGATAGAAGAGCAGCATATTTAGTAAAGAAGACAAGGCCTGGCATTCTGTCCCGTTAGCCCAGTTAAGAGAAGCTGTGAGAGGGGTAAATTGCCTACAGGGCCCCTCCAGAACCTTGGAGATAAGAGTTAGAATCCTAGATTTCTTTGATACTTCTAGGTGTCACCTTTCCCCTATCTCCAGACAAGATTGTTCCCTTTCTGAAGAAACTAAAGTTAATTTTTCCTGTTCTACCAGATCCCTTTCATTTTGACATTTGAAGGTCTCACCTGGGGAGCTCCCTCCTGGTGTCCTTTTCAGGGGAAGTAAGGAATGGAATAAAGGGAGGGGCCTCAAGAACGCTTCTCTTTCTGTCAAAGTTATTTTCATCTCTTGCTGCCATTCAGTGTTCGTTATATCCATGAGATTACTTTTTTCCCTCTATCACCCCACCCTTTAGTTTCCTGGAAATGGAGTGGGGGATGGAAGAGAGAAAGAATGGAAATTCCCACTGCATCTCTCTACTGTGCAGCAGTTGAGATGGGTTTTGGGGGGAGGGGGGAAGAGGGAGAGAGATGGAGTCAGCCCTGGAGGGAGAGGCCAAGAGACTGCTGAGCCAATGGTATGGGCCTAATTACTCCTCTGCCTTGAGCTCGCCTGTAATTGTGGTTTCTGGGAGCCAGCACATCCTGGAAATCTGCTGGAACAGCGGAGATTTGGGATTGAGTTGAATTTTCCACTTGCAACAGCTTGCACAGCACCCATTTTTGGTTGGAGGATAGGGTGAATTCCTAAAGCTCAAAAAGGGCAATTAGGATAATTAGGACTACCAGGCCTACCTTTGAAACTGGATGAGAGTTTGTATACTCTGAAATTCTGGACCCTTGAAAAGTTCAGAGAGGCAACAGATAGCAGGATCTGGTGAAGAGTTTTATGCTAGAAGTTAGGAGATCAGTTCTAACCTTGAACAAGGGCCTTAATGTTCTTATACCTTAGTTTCCCCATTTGTCATTTGATTTAAACATCTGTCTTTTTTACAGGGATATTCCTAAATAATAGATGAGGAAATGCTAGACTCATAAGGGAGCAACTTTTTTCCCATGGTGGAGATAATAAAATAACTAATAATACATTGTGAGTATTTATTGTGTACTCTGTGCTAAATACTTTAATAAATGACATCATTTAATTTCATAGCAATCTGGTGTGGTTACTTACAGACTAGGAAACCTGAGATGGAGAGATTATATATCTTGCTGAAGGTCACAGAGTCATTGTCAGCATTAGGATTACAAATCCCATGGTTTAATTTCAAAATCTGCATTTGACCAGCAGACATAAATGGTAACCTGCGTTGTGTTTTACACTTGTGCCAGGAAACACCCAGAGCCAGACTGGCTTAGTGAGGCCTGGTGATTGGACTTGGATTCAGTCCTGGCATAAGCCCTCACTAACCTTGGGACCTTAGGCAAGTCCTTTATCTTCTCTTAACTGCAGCTTCCTCATCTATAAAATGGGTATGTTCAGAGTTGTTCTGAGGATCAAATGAGATACTTCCCCAACACAATACCTGCCACCCAGCAGATGCTTAATAAATATTAGCAGGCTCTGAACTTATATAAGGAGAAATAAGCAGTCAATACCTGCCACATTGAACTTGTGATCTGAGATTTCAGAACACTGACATACATTAAGAGTGAATCTGTGGCAAAGTAAAAATGAATGGTGCCAACTCTATTTTTTTAATTTATTGATTGATTTTAGAGAGACAAAGAGAAGAGGGGGTGGGTAGAAAGCATTCATTTGTTGTTCCACTTAGTTGTACATTCATTGGTTGCTTCCATTAAGTGCCCTACCAAGGACCAAACCCACAACCCTGGGGTTTTGAGATGATCTAGCAACTGAGCTAATGGGTCAGGGCTGTGCAGACTCTAAACAGGGAGCAAAGCATTAACAGAGAAAGGGCTCTGAAGTTAAACTACTTGGGTTCAAATACCAGCTTCATCTCACTCACTGGATGCATGAATAAGCGTGTTACTCAGCCTTTCTATAGCCCAGTTTCTTCATCTGTAAGGTTACAACATTAATAGTATCAACCCATGGGGCTGTTGTGAGGATTAAATAAAATAAATAAGAATGGCTAATACTATTGAGTTCTTACTGAGTACTAAGCCCTAGCCTAAGTGGTTTTATTTTTACATATTTTCAATAATTCGATCTTAATGTTCCCATGAAATGGGTACTGTTATTGTTACCATTTTAAGAGTGATACACAGAAAGTAACTTGTATAAGATCACACAGCTAATAAATGGCAGGGCCAGCATTTGTATCTTGGTGGTAGTCTCAGAAGCCCACTCTCCTAACCATACTATCTTATCTCAGTTAAAGGCATAAAAACCTGCTAGCTGTATCCTCATTACTAGGATCTGTCAGTCAGTCATGGTGTTTACTAAGAGTATATGCTTCCAATGGTTCTCAAACTTTTTGAAGTTGGGGCGCATTTAAAATCCTACAAATAATTGTAGGCGCACTATATACAAATTTCTGAGAAATATGTTATAATAATTAAGTCAAATATTAAAGAAAAAAAATAAAGTCCAAGCATGCTTTTATGGTAATTAAACGAAATAAATACAACAAAATTAAATTTATTCTGACATTAAAAAACATTTTTATGTTACATTTTTTGAGTTATGCTTTTTAGAATTCGTAAAAAAGGGGTTAAAAATTTAAAAACAACAAAAAAGTTATCTTTTTATATGATATATATAGATATATTCTTAGTAAGATTTAGTAAATTTGGCAGGTCCCAGCGCAAATGTGTTAAGTTTTTTCATTCTTGTGTTTATGAGAAACATGAGCCTGATGTGTCCTAGCGATTTCTTGAATGTTGGGCATATATTTGGAAAGCAAACTTTCATTTCCTCATCAATACTGGAAGAATTCCTCTCTTTTTACTCTTAATTGTGTTGAGTGTAGAAAACCCCACCATACATATCATCTTAACTTTACACCAAACAAAGGATAGAAGAAACTTGCCTCCAGTCTTTCCAGGGAACATGGGGGGTAGTGTAAACAATCCAGCACCACAGCTTAGCAGCCTTTTGCAACCTAGTTAGGCAAGTGAGGTGGGGGGTTGGGCAGACTGTCAGCTTACAGCCAATTCCCCACACCTCTGTCCCCCAAATATCTAAACTCCAAAAATCCTGTTGGTTTTTTGGTCCCCAACAGGCACATATTTCTCTGGAATACCATAGGGCACACCTGGAAATCTTCTAGGGCGTGCAGTGTGCCCTGGCGCACACTTTGAGAACCACTGGCTTAGACTGTGCTAGCCATGGTGGTTTCTGTCAACAAAAGTATGTGGCAGGCCTCACCTGTGGTGGCGCAGTGAATAAGGCATCAACCTGGAATGCTGAGGTTGTTGGTTCAAAACCCAGTCAAGGCACATACAGGAAACATCTGCTATGAGTTGATGCTTCCCAATTCTCCCCCTGTTTCTCTCTCTCTCAAACAAAGTATGTGGCAGGGTTTCTGCTCTTAAGTTTATTATTTATTTAGAAGGAGGCACAATCAATCTGGATGACAATTCTTTTTAAGTGAGAGGAGGGAAGATAGACTTCCCCCATGCGCCCTGACTGGGATCCCCCTGGCAACTCCTGTCTGAGGCCAACCTCAGTCCAACTGAACTCTCTCCTCAGTGCTCAGGGCCAACACCCAAACCAATCAAGGCACTGACTGCAAGAGGGAAAGAGAGAGAAAGGGGAGAGAAAGGGAAAGAAAAGCAGATGGTTGCTCCTCATGTGTGCCCTGAGCAGGAATCAAACCAGGGACTTGAGCATGCATGGCTGATGTTCTATCCACTGGCCAGGGCATGAAAGACATAATTTGAAAACAAGTCGTAAGAGATACAGCATGGATTCAAAATGCAGCAGAAGTCTGACCTGTGGTGGCACAATGAATAAAACATCAACGTGGAATGCTGAGGTCCCCAGTTCTAAACTCTAGGCTTGCCTGATTAAAGCACATAGTATGCAACTGCTATGAGTTGATGCTTCCCATTCCTTCCTATCTCCCCCTACCTTTCTCTCTCTCTCTCTCTCTCTCTGCCCCCCCATCTCTCTCTAAAATCAATAAATAAAATCTTTTTTAAAAAAATGCATCAGAGGCCCTGGCCAGTGACTCAGTGGATAGAGTGTCGGCCCCATATATGGACATCCTGGGTTTGATTCCTGGTCATGGCACACAGGAGAAGCAACTATCTGCTTCTCTCTCCCTCCCTCTTCCTCTTCCCTTCCTGCAGCCAGTGGCTCAGTGGTTCCAGCATGGCCCCAGGTGCTGAGGATAGCTCTGTTGGTCAGCCTCAGGTGGTCAAAATAGCTTGTTACTGGAGCATGGCCCCAGAAAGGGTTGTCGGGTAGATCCCTGTCAGGGTACATTGAGGAGTCTGTCTCACTATTTCCCCTCCTTTCACTTAAAAAACAATGCAGCAGAAATGAATTTAGTTACTAAAAAGGTCATTGGTGCCTGACCGGTGTGGCACAGTGGATAGTGCTTTGACCTGGGAGGCTGAGGTCCCAGGTTCGAAACCCTGAGGTTGCTGGCTTGAGTGCAGGTTCGCCAGCTTGAGCACAGGATCGTCAGTATGATCCGACTTGACCTCAAAGGTCTCTGGCATAAAGCACAAGTTGCTGGCTTGAGCAAGGGGATCACTGGCTCAGCTTGAGCTCCCCAGTCAAGACACTATGAGAGAAAGAGAGATGAGGGAGAGGCAGATGGTCACTTCTGTGTGCCCTGACCCGGGATCAAACCCGGGACGTCTGCACGTGGGATCGAGACTCTATCCAGTGAGCCAGGACCTTAAGAATGCTTCAATAAGGAATCGCAAAGAAAATACTTTGAGATGGGAATACATCTCAGAAAATTTGTCATTTTTGTAACATGCTGATCTCTTGAATATTTCTATAAGCTCCCCTGACATGAGTTCAATCTAAACAGGGAGGCATCTTCAGAAATTCTTTACAAGTACCCAAGAAATCACAAAATGAGGGTCATATAACCTTTGTTAGTGTGAACAAATGATGTCTAAATAGTTTCAGAGATTGAAGCAGAAAGCAAGAGATGTCAGTAGAACTCTTGAATTGTGTGTTTTTGTATTACATGAATATAGTCATTCAAAATAAAACAGTATATTGCCTGACCTGTGGTGGCGCAGTGGATAAAACGTCGAAATGCTGAGGTCGCCGGTTCGAAACCCTGGGCCTGCCTGGTCAAGGCACATATGGGATTTGATGCTTCCAGCTTCTCCCCCCTGTCTCTCTCTCCTCTGTCTCTCTCTCTCCCTCTCTCTCTCCTCTCTAAAATGAATAAATAAAATTTAAAAAATGTAAAAAAAAAAGTTTAAAAAAAATAAAATAAAACAGTATTATTATAACCAAAAAAAAAACACTATGAGGAACAATCAATGAACAACTAAAGTGACACAATGACAAGTTGATGCTTATCTCTTTCCCTTCCTGTCTTTCTCCCTTCCTGTTTCTCTCAAAACTAAAAATAAAACATAAATTAAAAGATCATTGGAGGCCTGACCTGTGGTGGCGCAGTGGATAAAGTGTCAACCTGAAATGCTGAGGTTGCTGGTTCAAAACCCTGGACTTGCCAGGTCAAGGCACATGTGGGAGTTGATGCTTTCTGCTCCTTCCATCTTCTCTCTCTCTTTGTCTCTCTCTCTAAAATAAATAAAGTCTTAAAAAAAATTTAAGAAGTCATTGGAGCCTGTCCCAAGTGGTGGCACAATGGAAAGAGTGTCAACCTGGGAGGCTTGAGGACCCAGGTTCAAAACCCTGAGGTCACTGGCTTGAGTGTAGGCTCACCATCTTGAGCACAGGGTCACTGGCTTTAGCACAGGATCATAGACATGACCCCATGGTCACTGGCTTCAGGCCAGAGGTCACTCTCTGGCTTGAAACCAAGATCACTGGCTTGAGCAGGGGTTCACTGACTTGGCTGGAGGCCCCCAATCAAAGCACATATGAGAAATAATGAACAATTAAAATGTTGCAACTACAAGTTAATGCTTCTCATCTCTCTTCCTGTCTCTCTCTCACTGTTTCTCTACCCACCCCCCCCCCACCCCCGCACAGACACATTGGAGAAGTTTTACTAGTTCAGAAAGCTTCCTAGAGAAGGTAGTGCATGCTTGAGTTCAGCCCTAGAAACTGGGTCAAGGGCAAGGAGTTTGGAACCACTTAGAATTTCAAGATTGTCATTCATCAGTCAACAAATTTTCAGTGAGTGTGTACTGTGTGCCTGGCCCAGTGGAGAGGATCAATATTGATTGCTCAGTTGACATTATTTCTGTCCTGGTCAGTCCAGGTATGTTTCCTAAAGAGTGTATCTTACAGAAATACATTTATTTTTTTTATTTTATATTTTTTCTTTTAGATTTTATTTACTGATTTTAAATAGGGGGGGTATGAAGCGAGGAGTATCAACTCATAGTTGCTTCACTTTATTTGTTCATTGATTGCTTGTCATATGTGCCTTGATCAGGCAAATCTGGGGGGTTTAAACTGTTAACCTCAGCATTCCAGGTCGATGCTCTATCCATTGCACCACCATAGGCCGGGCTGCAGAAATACGTTTATTGCTCTGCTCAAGGTTGCCTTTTATTGCCATAATAAAACCTCATACAGTGTGATAATGTAATTTGTGCCCGAGTATAATCAGAATACTTTTTCCATGTCCTTGGAAAGGAACTGCAGGGACCACCTGGTTCATTCATTCCTATAACCATCTCTCTGCCCCACTGCACACGTGCATGTGCACATATACCATCTCACTCATTATTTATGGGAAACTAAGGCCTAGAACTAAGGTTATAATCCAGAGCTTCAAACCCCAGGACACTGTATTTGAACTTCTCTATCCTGCCCCATAATAAAGTCACAGTGTAAGTGCTCTGTAATGTAACTGCACAGAACAAAAATGCTTATCATATTTCTTCACCCACAAAAGGGAGATGCCTATCTCCCAGTGCCAATAGTTTTTGTTGTAATACCACTTTCACTGTTGTACTATCCTCTCAAAATGAAAGATTTAATTTACTAGGAAGAAGTATGAGACACAGCAGCACTTTTGGAAGGGGCCAGGGTCACTGCTCTAAAAATGCCCTTGTCTTCCCACAAAATGTCTGGGCACTTCCCCCGTGGAGAAGGCTGCAGCTGGCTTACTCTTTCTGTGTATAAGCTAGATTGGCAGGCTCCAGAGAGTCCAGATAGGTAGGGCCAGTGGAACATTCTTTTGGTTTGTGGCCACTTTACCTCTGCTCAGGGAGAAATGTATCTGAGTTTATTGCTTAAAGTCATCAGAGGCCGGTTTAGGTTTTAACAACGTGGGCTTGTCCAGTAGTCTCAGTCCCATTAATCAGTATGAAGGATGGAGGAGGGTCACGTAGTGATGAAACTGCAGTGACAGTTTACAGGGGCCTCTGGCTACTAGGGAAGTTGACTCAGGTTTTCTCTGGCTGGCCTTCTCTTAGCTTTCTAACTGTAAAGTATCTTTTATAGAGCTCAGGTTATTGGTGGAGGGCCAAGGCCAGGTGGTCAGAGATGTGGGTGCTGAAGAAACAAAATAGAAAACATGAGTCCCTCCTTCAGAACAGGTATTTTATTAGAGAGACAACAGATAGAATACCTGAGTCTCCTTTTTAAAGTAATATGGATGTGTGCTTATAGCACAAGTCAAATGCTTGAGGGCTAGAGGGGTACAAAGAATATGGTGTCTACCTAAGTCATCATTAGAGAGTTCATGGAAAAAAAGCTTCCTGAATGAGGGGAGTTTCCAGGTAGTTTTTACAAAGATGGGACAAGGAATTTGTCGGGAACCTGTTACTAACTGGGAAAGAACTTCCCCCACCGCCCATCTTTCCTCTCTGCTTCTGGTAGGGCTTCTTGAAGTCACTAGCTAAGAATGTAGAGGGTAGGGTCACTCGGCCTGTGACGCTCTTCCCCTCTCCATGTTACAGCTGGTAGCTTAGACGTTGTGGCTAGATTTGCATCTCTGCAGTTACCCACGCTGACGGTGCTGCCTCCCTAAGATAGGAAGGGGATTGTAAAGAAGAGCTGCTGTTCTACTGTCTGCTCAGGTTACTACCATGAGTATTTGCCATTTTAAAATAACTTTCCTGCCTGACCAGGCGGTGGCGCAGTGGATAGAGCATTGGACTGGGATGCAGAGGACCTAGGTTCGAGACCCCCAGGTCGCCAGCTTGGACCCAAGGTTGCTGGCTTGAGCAAGGGGTTACTTGGTCTGCTGTAGCCCCCCGGTCAAAGCACATATGAGAAAGCAATCAATGAACAACTAAAGTGCCACAATGAAAAACTGATGATTGATGCTTCTCATCTCTCTCAGTTCCTGTTTGTCCCTATCTATCCCTCTCTCTGACTCTCTGTCTCTATAAAAACAAAAACAAAAAACTAACTTTCCTCCTCCACCAAGTACTTTCCTATCTGTTTTGGTATGGACTCGAGGGAGGCAACTAATTTAAAATCTACCTTAATTTAAAAGGGTAAATATTCTGAGCCAAATGACAAAATTTGTAAAAAGCAAAATGAAGACTTCTTAGATTGACCTTTATTCTCAGTTAATTGTTTCATGGTTTGCTCTTTATTTGTGCCAATAATAAAAAGTTGACTTAAATAATAATTGTTTTTGCAGAGTATAAAGCAAAGTATGTCTTACTTTAAGAAACCCAGTCTGAGGCTTGCCTTTTCATTTACTGTTCTTCGCCATCTTGTTAGACATCACCAGTGCAGACTCTCAAGTGCTTCTGTTTTATTTTTGGTGAGGGTGGTCTACTTTTTATTTTCCCAGTTGAATGAATTAGTTTTACCTGAGCCCTCGGTGTACAGAGACCTAATATGCCAAAGAAAAATTGTGAGGGACAAAGAATCATGCAATGTTAGAACAAGAAAGGACATTGAAATAATCTGGTCCAGCCCTGCATTTTAGGGAGGATGAAGCCAGGGTGCTGAGAGGGAATAATAGGACTTTGAGGTCAGGCTTACTTGAGTTTATGTCCTGGCTCTACATTTAATAGCTGTGTGTCCTTGGACAACTTATATAACTTTTCTGAATCTCATTTTCCTCTTCTGTTAAGGAAAATAATAATGTCTACCTCACCAGGTTGTTGTGAAAACTAAATGAATGCCTGTAGCATATTAGATGCTTATTCTGTATAATTTTCTTCTCCTTTTTCAAAGGTATACAAAAAGATATAGGCAGAATTGATCTAAAACTCAGATATCTAGACTGTCAGTCCTGCCCTTTTGCCACCTTGGCCTGCTCCCTCCCTGTTCCTGTGGCAGCCCCGGTGGTTTCCCTTCCTATGTGCTCCCCTGACACACACGCGCCCATTGGATCTTACACACGCGCACACATACACACTCGTTGGATCTTCCTGAAACTTGTTTGATTATGTTGTCTGGAGTTACACAGCTAGTGAATGGCTAGACTTTTGCTGTGTCCTCTTCCTCCTGTGCCTTTGCCCATGCTGTTTCATCTCCCTTGCATGTCCTTCGCAGCCGAGTTGCCCTTGGGCACTGCCCTCCCTCCAGGCTCTGGGTAAGAGCAGTGTCCTCTCTGATCCCTCGATAGCCATCCCCTCCCCAGGCCCACTGGGTAGTTACCAACACACTTCAGCATGCATTTTCCTCTTTAGTGGATGTTTCACTGCTTTGTGTACAGAACTGAATTCTAGAAATCTAGGAGATTGAAGACTTGAGGAGCTTATTAACCTGTTCTTACAGCCAGGTTAAGATGTCGCTCCCTGTTGTAAGTACACAGAGAGGCTAACCCTTTCATACTCCATTTAGTCTTTATTAAAACTATGAAAATTTGAATTTAATCCTAACATATGCATTATAAAGGTCATTGAAAACTGTCTTGTTGGTTAGTGTGTCATACCCAAGCACCAAGATTGAAGGTTCAGTCCCCAGTCAGGACACATACAAGAATCAATCAATGAATGCATAAATATGGAAAAACAAATCAATATTTCTCACTCTCTCTCCCTCCCTCTAAATCAATCCCTCTCTAAAATCAATCAGTAAATATAATAAATTTATAAACTTTCTCTTGATGTATGATGTTTATAAAGTTTATTTGCATTTGTTTTCTGATTTTATCTTTCAACACATATGTATCGAATATCTAATGTGTACTACATTCTGGAGCTGCTCTGTGCTCTAGAGCAATGGTCCCCAACCCCTGGGCTGCAGACCGGTACCGGTCTGTGGGCCATTTGGTACCGGTCCGCAGAGAAAGAATAAATAACTTACATTATTTCCATTTTATTTATATTTAAGTCTGAACAATTTTATTTTTTTAAAAATGACCAGATTCTCTGTTACATCCGTCTAAGACTCACTCTTGACACTTGTCTCAGTCACGTGATACATTTATCCGTCCCACCCTAAAGGCTGGTCTGTGAAAATATTTTCTGACATTAAACCAGTCCGTGGCCCAAAAAAGGTTGGGGACCACTGCTCTAGAGAACAGGAGACGATTAAGCATATTAAACAGGGAAAACAGACATTAAACAATAAAAAAAACACCCAAATAATTACTGTATTTTCCCATGTATAAGACATTTCCATGTATAAGACACACCTTAATCTTTGGAGGAAAAAAAGGTATTACATAAAGTTATTGAACTCAAGTTTTATTCATCATAAAACTTATATAACTCCTCATCACTGTCAAAACTCCCATCCATTAGCTTGTCCTCATCTGTGTCTGATGACAAATCACTGTCTTCATATATATATTGCCTTGTGAAAAAGCAGGAAATACAAGTAAAAAAATCTACAATCCCTGTATAAGGGGCATCCAGTTTTTAGACCCCAAATTTTTCCAAAAAGGGAGCGTCTTTTACCTACGACATGGGGAAATACAGTAGTTACTATTGAGTTAAGCATTGCAAAGGGAAATTTCAGGGGAAATCCAACCTAGTGAGGTGTCAGTGAAGGCTTCACTGAAGAAGAGGCAGTTACACTGTACAGTGAAGAATGGGTATGGGTTGGCTTGGCCAAGGCAGGAGAGAAGGCCGGCTCCTGGGGTTGACATACGGTGAGCAGAGGGGACAGAGGCAGGAGATGGTGAGGCTTGAGAGTGAGCGTGAGGACCTCACAGAGGGCCTGTGAGGCTGTGTTAAGGGTTTTAAACCTTATACAGGGACAGTAGGAAACCACCAAAGGGTGATATATGCTCTAGTTTAACTTTTTAAAAGATCACTCTGACTGTCTATAGAAAATGAATGGGTTCTAGAGGAGTGAAAGCTGATGTAAATGTGAGGATACCAGTTGTTCTAGGTGAGAGATGATGGTGTCTTACACCATCCTGTGACAGGGAGGGGCTATAGTAGGTGGATTCCAGATTTATTAATCGGTATTATCAGTTGGACTTGGCAGTTTATTAGGTTAGAGGGGGGATGTCAGCGATAACTAGATTTCTGGTATGAGCAAGTGCACAGCAGTGTTTCCTGAAGGAAATGTGTGCTCAGGAGCACAGCTAGGCTTGGGTTGGAGTGGGGCTGATTGCAGCTTGGACATTTTCACTTTGAGGTGTTGGAGAAGGTGATTAGGTTCTCCCAATCTCCCTTTAAGGAAAATGGGATAGTCCACATTTGTGATTGAGAAACTTAGGCTTGGAGAGGTCAGGCCACTTGCCTAAGATGACATATCCAGGAAAAGGCTGGGACTGGGCTTGATCCCATACAGCAGGTCCTTGAACAAAGTTGTTCATGCATTGTGTTTGGTAATAATATTGATGAGTTGCTACAGGATCTTAGCACTTATTTAGATCAGTCTGTGCTAAAATTGATTTCATTATATGTCGTTTCACTGCAGTTCCAAGAACCTGTCAACAACTTTGGGGATTTACTGTATATTTATTTCTAAAGCTGCACTTCCTAAACCATATCACATGGGCTGTATGCTAAGAGTTAAACGTTGAATCAGGCTAGCCTGCCCTCTCAACATACCAGTTCTCTGCTCCCTCCTCCAAACACACCTGTCTGCCAGGTTGTCTGCGCTGACAAGCAGTCCTAACATCTCTTGTTCCGGAAGGGACCTTTGTGGAAGTAGGAAGGAGAGCGTTCCTGGTTCTGCCCTCCCTAAAGTTAGAACACAGCAGGAGTGGTCCCTCCCTTCCTTTTATTGTTCACTCATTCATTCTTGTTCTCACTTCACCTCTGGCACATGTTGAGTATAGGTCACCCCATGTGTGACCATTTGCGTGGGACTTTACTCTGTCCACTGACGGTCTGGTGCCAGTGCCAACATGAATTCCCAGTTTGGAGTACAGTGAAGAAGGAAACTGTATTTGGTGCAAACAGCTCAATTGTGATACAGCACAGCTGTGGAACAGCTCAATCATGTCACAGATCCATTCTGAAGCAGAGGGCAAAAGCACAGCTGTGAAATGGCCCTGGAGCATGGCAAACCTGCTCTGCTCAGGTGGGCTCCCCTCTGGGAACAGTCTTTGATGGAAAAGGAAAGTGTACTCTGAGCCAGAGGGGAACTGACTTACATAGAGAGAAGTCCCCCCAGTCTCTGGTCAGTCCTCATGCAAATGAGGACCTCAAAACTTCACAGTTTTATTGGTTCAAAAGCACTGTCCTGATTGATCAGTGAAAATTCTGATGAGGATATACCCATATTCCCCCATGTATAAGATGCTTCCATGTATAAGACGCACTTTAATTTCAGGACCCGAAATTTGGAGAAAAAAAAATTACATAAAGTTATTGAACTCAAATGTTATTCATCATAAAATTCATACAACTCCTCATCTGCGCAAAAAAGCAGAAAATGCAAGTAAAAAAAAAATCTACAACCACTATATAAGATACACCCAGTTTTTAGACCCCAAATTTTTCCCCAAAAGGTGCGTCTTATACATGGGGAAATAGCTTTATGTAGAAGGGAGAGTCTCCCAGGAACTCCTTTAGAAGGGTTGACTCAGGTCGTAGGAACACAGTGCAGGCAGACAGTTCAGTGCAGGCTTCTTGAAGTGTGGCTTGTGTGAATGGCCCCTGTTTAGAAATGGCTGTAGGCTCTGTTTTTTTTGTTTTGTTTTGTTTTTTGTTTTGAGCCCAGTTAACCACCAGGACTCCTTCTTGATAGGTATTATCTTTCTCATGGTCACACAATACTTTCAAAGAACTTAACAAACCTCACCTCTTTGACCCTTGCATCAGCTCTGAAAGAAAGGTCACATCTATTCCTTCAGTAAACATGTTTAGAGCAGACACCCACCATGCACCAGGCACTGTGCTGTAACTTGGTTGGTGATACAGGATGAGTAAGACTCTGTCCTCATTCTCAAAGGGTTTAAGATCTCATAGGGAAAACTGATGATAGATTCAGAAGTTAACGGGCTTTTCAGAGTTTCTTAAAGTTATGACCCTCTGCATAAGAAATTACTTGGGCTGCTTGTTAAAATAAAAATAGATTTCACACCACAAACCTGCTGAATTGGATCCCCAGGGTTAGAACCTCCACTGACTCATATGCTGCTCTGTGGCTAGTAAATGATCCAGTTGAGATGTGAGCCTTTTCTGGCCATGTTGCCAGGTATTTTTTCCCTCCATTTGTCTTGCTCGTCATAGTTTTACAGATGAGAGCTGATGCGAGTAGAAGTCAAGAGCCCACAGTGAATTAGAGACAGGACTGGGATTAGCACCTGAAATTCCCTGATTCCCAAAGCTGACTCTTTGGGAATACCATCCAGAGTATTCACTTTGCGCTCTGGTTCTGATCGAAACTGCTTTCTGTTTCCTTTTCTTTCTAAATGTATTCAGTTGTATAAGCTCTCAGGGATCATTTGTGTCATATTCTGTCAGCAGGGAATGTCTGCAAACAGGCCTCTTTTCTTTACTGTATGCCCAGGAGGCTGTGTTAATCAGCCTTAGTCCACAAGGAAATTCTACCCAGAGGCAGAACCCTTGAAGACTTGGGGTACCAAGAGGCTGCTTAAAGTTCTACCCTGATAGATAAGGGAAACCAGATCAGTAAGACCTGGTCATGGTTCATTGAGTGGAGACTTAAGCTAAGGTCTTGGCAGGGTAGCTCCTTCCTGGTTTGCTGCTTCTCCTGGTTTTGGAGAGAGATTCAAGAATATTACTTTGCTTCAGATTCAAAAGACCTAGGTCAGCCTATGTATAATGTGCTTTTTATCTCTATTTATCTATCATATGTGTTATATATCTATGTTATACACGTCATATGTGTGTGCACAAGATGTATGTATCACATGTGTATGTAGAGTGTTCATATATATATTTATACATATATATAGCATATATATAGTATGAATATAAAAAAGAAAATAAGAGAGAAGGTCTAATAAAGACCAGTTAGATCTGCATATGACCACATATAACTTTTTGTTTCGGAACACTGGCCTTGAAGTCCAAACTTTATGCTCATCTTAACTCCACTTGTTTAACCTCTCTGTTCGCTTGTCTGAAAGTAGCCTACCTCACCAGGCTTCTGTGATAATTAAATAAAATAATATATGTCAAATGTTTAGCACAGGTCCTGATAGGTAGTAAGAACTTAATCATTATTATCACAGAACAGGGATATTCTTGGCCTTTTCCTCATTTACACGTTTGTGGTAGGATGGGGGTAGGGAAGAAGAGACCAGGAGCCCCCCATCAAGGGGGTTGATACCACCCGACTTCATTTCAGCCAGTTGTCACTGTGTGAAACTATAAGCCCAGTAGTATCAGAGCCTTTTCAAGGGAAATCAGAATAATTTTAAATATGAAATTGCTTGCGCCTGACCTGTGGTGGCGTAGTGGGATGATGTGTTGACTTGGAAACACTGAGGTCGCTGGTTCAGAACCCTGGGCTTGCCTGGTCAAGGCACATATGGGAGTTGATGCTTCCTGCTCCTCCTTTCTGTCTGTCTGTCTGTCTCTCTCTCCTCTCTAAAATGAATAAATAAAAAATATTTAAAAAAAAAAAAAAAAGAAATTGCTTGCTTTTCAAAATTTAACAACTAATTTTTTTAAAACACATACACACACACACAAATACACACCATAGACCAACAGAAGGGATATATGGGCTGGTTCCCAGCTTTGCAGTCTGGAGGGTCATCAGCCATATCCTTGCTGTGTCACACACCCTCTAGGCTTGGATGAGGGAGGTGTTTTCGACATGTATTTACAGAATGCTTGTTCTGTGCCTGGTGCTGCTCAGGAGCATGTGGGAAGTACGTTGTAATCTTTGCCCTCTAGCAGAGAGGCAGGACTAACACACCAGATGACAGAGAGCAGGGTAGGAGATAGGGGCACTTGATTGTGGGCCATATCTTAAAAGGATGAGGAAATGAAAGATTTCTATGAACTGATGTGGAGTCACTTTGAGGATATAGTAAATGGAAAAAGCAAGGTGTATATAAGGTGTAGGATACTACCTTTTGTGTAAGAAAGAAAGAAAATAAGAATATTTATATGTACACTCCTCACAAAAATTAGGGGATCAAGGAACATGTGGATACTCCAGTACTTTCAGCCTTTTGTATAGTACATTTTCACCAATGAAATAAAAGTTGGGCCCTGACCAGATAGCTCGGTTGGCCACTAGAGCATCATGCTGAAGCACAGAGGTTGTCAGTTCAGTCCCTGGTCAGGACACATACAGGAACAGATCAATGTTCCTGTCGTCTCTGTCTGTCTCTCTCCTTTCCTCTGTCTCTAAAATCAGTAAAATAAATATTTTTAAAAAAATTTTTAAAGAAGAAATAAAAGTTGGTTTTGCATCTCATTTGCATAATAAAACAACTTTCTTTGACTTATTTGCTTTTCTGATGTTCTTGTTTATTTTTAAAAAATCAAATGGTTTTTTTTATTGCTTCATATTCATTTTGAAATACCCGTATCCTCTAATTTTTGTGAGCAGTATATTTGCTTAGTATTACAGAAACAAACAGGAAACCAAAGCAAGTGAAAATGGTTGCTTGGGGAAAAGTAGGATGAAGGGTTAGGGACACTTCTGATTATTCTTTTAAAGTTTCATTTTGAGTTTTCAACTATATAAATGTATATAACTTTTTTTTTTTAATTAAGTAGGCCCTGGCTGGTTAGCTCAGTGGATAGAGTGTTGCCCTATATGCAGACGTCCTGGGTTTGATCCCTGGTCAGGGCACACAAGAGAAGTGACCATTTGCTTCTCTTCCCCTTCTTTACCGCTTTCTCTCTCTCTTACCTTCCCGCAGCCAGTGGCTCAGTTGGTTTGAGCGTTGGCCCCAGGTGCTAAGGATAGGTTGACTGATTTGAGCATTGGCCCTAGACAGGGTTGCCAGTTGGGACACATGTGGGAGTCTCTCTCTCTCTCTTCTCTCAAGAAGCAAGAAGCCATAGCAAATGAAAAGTGAATTAAAAATTTTCATTTTAATAGTTATATGTATCTACTGGCTATATTGTATTAGATAGTGAAGGTCTTGATTCTAGAACTTTGTTTTTCAGTTTTATATAATTGACGTACAGCACTACCTAAGTTGAAGATTTACAGCATGACTTGACTTATGTATATTATATGAAATTATTACCGCATTAAATTTAGTTATCATGCCTAGATTCTAGAACATTTATTTAATGATGAACTAAGCTGAATCTTTACCTTAGGGTGAAGAGCTGCGGGGTGGTCCAAAAATGATGGATAGAGTAATTTGAAGAAAGCCAGAAGTTGTGACTTCTGGAAGTTGACCTTTTTGTCTGGTTTGTAGATAGAGTAACAAGGAATAGAGTGAGAAGATCATCTAGGAGAAGGAACAGTATAGGCAAAGACAGGAGCGAGAAGCATAGCAAGTGAAAAAAGAACAGTGAAGAACCAGGACCAGGAATAGGATGGAGCCTTCACTATGTCAGACTCCAGGGACACAGATGAAAACTGCCCTGCCTTCAAGGACCTGACAACCTCATCTCTACGAGCCTATAGACAGGTGACAAGCAGTTCTACTGGGTGTTTGCAGTGTGGGAGACACTGGTCCTAAGAGCTGCGGCATACATCGGAGGCTGACCAGCATCAGGCAGCCTGTGAGAGGCCATGGCTTATTGGCCTAGCTTGAAGACAGACAACCTTTCTCTGGTGTACAATAGGGAAGCTCTAAAAGGTTTTAAGCAGCACAACGATGGGATAAACTTGCATTTTAGTAAGCTAACTCTACTCCATTGAGCCAGTTTCCATACCCAGGTCCGTGATAGCTCGATTGTGATTTTTCTTTTGAACCAGTCATTTCCAGTGTCTTGTCTAGTTTATGTCTTGTTTTGTTTTTTCTTTCTCTTCCTCCTTTCCTGCGTTGCTCTCTCCTGGGCCCCACGCTCTCTGCTGGGCCCCACGCTCTCTTCTTCCTTGATGTCCCTCTCTCTCCGATCCAAAGATCAGCCAGTAAAAAGCAGGCTCACCTGTCCAGGTAAGAGGGGTACAAGGGTGAGGGGGGAGGCCCTCCTCTTTTAAATTAGAAGTTATTTCTATTGTATTGTGTTTATTATTTGGATAGAAAGCACATTCACATGATTCAGAATTTTAAAGTTACAAATGAAATGTAATGCAGTTTCCAACTTTATCCCTGTGCCCCAAGCACTTCTGGTAGTTTTCCTTCCGTAGAGGCAACCAATGTGTATTTCTTTTGTATCCTTTCAGAGATATTTTATGCATGGTTTGTAAACACATATTTAAACATATATAAACAAATGATTTTCTTTTAGCCACTTTTTTCCTGTCCATATAATTCTGCATCTTGTTTTTTTTTTAAATTAATTTAATGGGGTGACATTGATTAATTAGGGTACATAGATTCAGAGAAAACATCTCCAGGTTATTTTGACATTTGATTATGTTGCATACCCATCACCCAAAGTTAAATGTCTTCCGTCTATTTGGTTTTCTTTGTGCTCCTCCCCCCCCCCACCACCACATCTTACTTTTTTACTCAGCAACATGTCTTAGAGATCATTCCTTATAGTAGTAAAGAGCTCGATTCTTTAGTAAGCTGAATACTGTCATTACATTGATCTACTGCAATTTAGTTCACCAGTCAGCTATCTTAACATTTAGATTCTTTCCAGTGTTTTGCCACTGCAAACAGTGCTTCTATGAATAGCCTTCTACATAGTCATTTGCTGTAGATGAGAATAGGAGACTCCCTTCAGAGGACCAGCAACTATTGATTAGGAATTTGGACACTTCTCTAAAAAGGCGAGGCATAGTAATGATTTGAGCTTCTCCTATTCCTTCAAGGATCCTATGAAAAGCCCAGGCAATAAATCTGGTTTGGTGATATGTGGTAACTTCAAGTTTTAGGATCATAATATACTGCTCACAAAAATTAGGGGATATTTCAGAATGAATATGAAGCAATAAAAAAAAGCATTTGATTGTTGTGTGTGTGTGTGTGTATGTGTGTGTGTGTGTGTGTGTGTGTGTGTGTGTGTGTGTGTGACAGAGACAGAGATAGGGACAGAAAGACAGGAAGGGAGAGAGATGAGAAGCATCAATTCTTTGTTGCAGCTCCTTAGTCTCCTTAGTTGTTCATTGATTGCTTTCTCATATGTGCTTTGACTGGGGGGCTACAGCAGAGTGAGTGACCCCTTGCTCAAGCCAGCGACCAACGTCTGTGATCCAGTGCTCAAGCCAGTGACCCCGCACTCAAGCTGGTGAGTCCGCACTCAAGCCGGATTAGCCTGCGCTCAAGCCAGCGACCTCGGGGTTTCGAACCTGGGTCCTCCACGTCCCAGTCCGACGCTCTGTTCACTAATCCAATGCCTGGTCAGGCTTGATTTTTTTTTTTAACAGGAACATCAGAAAAGCAAACAACAAGTCAAAGAAAGTTGTTTGATTATGCAAATGAGATGCAAAATCAACTTTTATTTCATTGATGAAAATGCGCTATACAAAAGGCTGAAAGTACTGGAACGTGCATGTTCCCTGATCCCATCATTTTTGTGAGCAGTGTAGTTTCTCAGCAAGGTGCCTCAGGCTGCTGAACATGGGGTTGGAATACTGCCACCAAACAGACCAAATTGCTCTTCTCTCATGGTACCCAAAAAAGATAAAGGAATTTTCAAAGGTTTGAGTCATTTCTGTAACCTCCTTTCTAGAAAAGTGTACAAGTTGCTAGTTACCCAACAGGTTAGTACCAAATGTCCAGTTACCTTCCTAGAGATGCCGTTTGGGAGAGGGATGAAGTGGGGGAGAGCATCTCTGATGTTGCCACTGCAGTCGTCTGCTATGTTTTGACTCCTGTGTGTTTTGACTCACCACATCCTTGCCATCAAGTCTTCCTGTCCTTTACCTAAAACTAACAAGCTGTTTTTTCCTGTCTTTTTCTTGCATTCATATTCTCTGCTGCTCTGTTCTGTTCCATCAGCCCCATTGCAGCCTGGTAAGACCCAACAAGTGTGTTTATTTGTGCACATTCCATTCTTGCTATTGTCTGTCTCCTGACTCCAGGAAGGGCTATTTCCCTTCACACCTTGCTGGGCATTGCTTTGCCAGCCTAGGATTTCAAATAGGTGGTGCTGCTAGTGTTGTGGACATAGCTAATCCTCCCCCAGGTTGAGTGGGTATCAAGGTAAGAGTGTTGGTCTCTCAGTGCCTAAAACATGGAGTTGCTTTTGACAGGGCTTTCTTCCACTGCAACACTGGTTCCTCCCTGTCTACCTCACTGATGTGCTTTAATTATTTCTTCTCCAGGTTAAGTAGCCTGTCTTTGGGAGATTCAGCATCTGAACGCAAGTCCCCTTCCCACCACCGCCAACCTTCTGACACATCTGAGGCAACAGGTAACTTCCTTCTTGGGACATTAACATATTAAGGTACACAGAGGTATTAAGGTACACTCATACAGACAAATTTATATACCCCATATGTAAAACAATGTAGCCTTGATATGAGCTCATAATGTGTAATAAGCATTGTTACATGCTATATACAAAGTTGCTCATTTAGTCCTTATATCAACTATAGAAAGTAGATTTTATTATTCCTGTTTCATAGATGAAGAACCTGAGGTTCAGCGGGGTTACGAAAATTTCCCAAGTGCACAGATTTGTAGGGAACAGAATCAGGACCTGAAACCAATGGGTTTTAACTCTACAACTCATGCTTTATTCATTACTAGAAGCAGTCACACGAAACTGCACACATGCACGATGCCTGATACACACCCACAAGGAAGGAGGCAGTTGGAAATTACAACCTTTCTTATTTTCTATGTTTGTATATGAATGTACATGTGAAAAATGGGTTTTCTCTTGTCATTTATCCTTCCCTGGATTTGGCAGGGGGCCAGCCCTGAGTCACCCTGCATGACTTGTCTAGCTCTGCCAAGAGTGAACCAATTATTGGTGCCCTACCTGCTGCATTCATTGAATGTAATTTGACAGGAAACTTGCAGTCTCACCAGGCTTCAGTCCCAGGACTGCACCTCTCTAGCATTAGCCTTCAGCCTGGAGTCAGCCTGCCTCTTCTTCAGCCAGTCTCACTCAGACAGACACAGAGAAAGGGACATATTCAAAACAGACAGGCATCTCAAAGAGGATGAGTTCTTGTATAGAATACAGAATTGATCACTAAGAAAGGCATGTCGTTGTCATAGTGTTTTTACAGCATAAGTCTGGGGAACCTGGTTTGTCTGGAAAGGCTTTCTGGAGGAAGAACCATACTGGGGCTTTCCTGGGTTGGTCTTGACTTGCATGCACTAACTTTCCAGTGCCAGTGCCTACCTTTTTCCTTTTTCTCACCACTCACCAGGTCTTGTTCAACGCTGTGTCATCATCCAGAAGGACCAGCATGGCTTTGGCTTCACAGTCAGTGGGGACCGCATCGTTCTGGTGCAGTCTGTGCGGCCTGGTAGGTGTTGCATCCCTCCTGCAATGGATGGTTCTCACATAACCACCCTGTGTGTGACAGTGCTGCATGACTTGGAGAACTTCCAGGTCATTTCTCTCTGAGGGCCTAGGAAGTCCTGGGGGCACAATTGAATTACTCTAGAACTGGCTCCTCAAGGGCATCTGGAAAAGTCTCCACAATGCTAAACCACTAGGAAGAATTTCTAGGAATGACACTTTATTCTTACTTCCCCTTGAGAAGTATAGAAACAGCAGAATTGGCCACAGATCATCGGGTAGATGCCTGGTTTCCATCCAGTGGAGTTCCTCACGCTGACTCAGAGCATGCTACAGAGAAATCAAAGACCTGCTTTTTTACCCTCACATCAACTCACTCAGTGCATAAGCCATCACCATTCTGCAGCTGTTTAAAATGAGACAGGCACACTGGTACAAATGTATTTGCAAATACAATTAACATTAAATAATAAATTACCGAAAGATAAATGATATGTGTTGAACAGTACAGGGTAGGAAATGGTATTTGGAAATTTGTGTTTGGGTAGTTTGTGGTTCAAGACATAGTCATTTTTCTTCTTAGAAGAAGTAGGATTTTAGGAGTCGTTTGAAAGATGGAAGTGAAAAACATGTTGGCGGGGGGGGGGGGAGAATTTGATGGGAGTGGAGTAAAGAGTGGGAGGACATCATAAGCAAGTCAATTAAGTAACCAATTAGGTATGAAAGAACTTCAAATATTTCAAAGCATGGTTATATGTCAGGTAAGAGAATCACTTAGTAATCCAGGCTGAATAAGGCAAGAAATGGGAATGGGGAGAGTATAAAGCAAGTGTCCCAAAGAGATGTGTACAGCAGTGTAGCAAATGGGATTGGGCCAGGTGACATGGAGCATTGTGGGTCTGGCTTAAGATACAAGGAGAGGGGAAGGGAGCAGGCTAGTGTTTCACACCGAATACAGTGGAAAATGGGGAGGATAATGTGCTTTAAAAATTTTTGGAAAGATTAGGGATTTGTTTATGGAAAAGACAAAAAGAGAATGTCAAATTTATGACTAAAATGAGGTAAATGGATCATGCAAGAATATAAACAGGTCCCGGCCAACTGGCTCAGTGGTAAAGCATCAGCCTGGTGTGTAGATGTCCTGGGTTCAATTCCTGGCCAGAGCACATAAGAGAAATGCCCATCTGCTTCTCTAGTCTTCCCCTTCTTGCTTATCTCTTTCTCTCTCTCTTCCTCTCTCTCTATCTCTTTCTTCTCCTTTCCTCCTGCAGCCATGGCTCCATTGGAGCAAGTTGGCCCCGGGCGCTGAGGATGGGTTTATGGCCTCCACCTCAGGCTCTAAAAAAATGGCTCCTGTTGTAACAGAGCAAGGGCCCCAGACAGGCAGAGCATCGCCCCCTAGTGGGCTTGCCGGGTGGGTCCTGGTCAGGGCACATGTGAGAGTCTGTCTGTGCTTCCCCTCCTCTCACTAAAATAAATTTTTTTTAAAGAATATAAACAATACGCTACTTAAATTATATCAGTGGGAAGTTTGTTTTTCATATCCTATATTAGAGCTCTGAAAAGATCTTTTTATTCTCTGCTTCCCTTGTCCTCTCAAGGTTCCTGGACTAGGTGAAGCAGCTAGTGCCAGTAACTTGTACTTTGCCTCTGTGGTCTGTTTGATACAGAAAGTTTGAGGATCCCCTCCAGTGAAGTGTGAATTCAGCACTCCTTCAGTTTTTCCTGCTCTTAGGCCTAAGTGGAATCAGACCCAGAGAGCAAAGATAAATGTATGAGTTATAGCAAAATATGAGTTTTAGAAAAAATGTGCATGGATATGTATTTTAGAGAATTCGCAATGAATTCACAAAAGTAACACAGCAGTTATTATTGTCGTTTCAGATATTAGGTTTCTCTGGTTCAGTTTCTCCAAGTGTAGTCTTTGTTCTATCTACATTAGAATCACCTAGATGCTAGAATGGTTGAAATTCGTAATCTTGGGCCCTACCTCAGAAGGACTCAGTCACTTTCTGGTAAGGGAGCCAAGGAATATGCTTTGTAAAAAATTCCTCCAGTGATTCTTATGCTTACTGAAGTCTGAGAACTTATGCTCTAATTCCTTCATTCTGAAGAGTTTGATTTTTTTTTTTAATCACTAAGTTATTAGAAGTCATGTGTTTCATACATTCAGGCAAAATGGCTCTTTTTTCTTCACCTTTAGTTTCTGGATGACAGTGTAAGAGAGAGTTTCCAGGTATTTGCAAGTACTCTTCCATAAATAGCACACTTTATATGAAGGTGGTCTCAAGTCCCAATATTGAAAAGCCAAATTGCAATGTAGTCATTACTGTCATTTCTTGTTAAGTCTAGAAACGTCTAGATGTGCTTTGTGGGAGTTTGATTTTGATCGGATGAATGTAACTTACAGATTTAATGATCCTCTTGAGGCTGACTTACAAAAAAACCAATTTGTATGCTTCACATTAACTTGTCTTAGTTTTAGTGTTTCTTAGACTCCCTGGATATAAATTAAACCAGGACTCAATCATTTAAAACTATATAGTGATCAAAACCACTATAGCCTTCATCACATGATAACTTGAAAAAAGTTAAGAGCACATTCTGAGCTCTACTCATTCAGTCATAAACAGAAGCTCTTAATCTGGTCCATTAGAAAGGGAGACATTGTAAATAGTTTAAAACAGATTTTTAAAAGAAAATAAAACTGAAAAAAATAAAAATAAATAAAAAAAAAAAGAAAAGAAAACTGTTACCAGTATCATTCTTAATGAACTCTCAAGAGTATTTTTATGAACCTCTCAGAGCTCATAAGTCACTATTTAAAAACTCTTGTTTTAATCCTTTTCTCCATATTTCTCTTATTATTATTACATTAATTAGATTTAATATAATAAACTCAATCTTCCCACTGGATAATAAGAAATAACTCTTATTTGACCTTAGAACACATTCAAATAAAGCACACATACTCTTTCCAGAGCCTGGCCCTTCTTCTATGCTGTTGTTGCCTGGTCTTCAGAGCCTAGCATCTGAGCTAGTTGGAGGGCAGAGCAAGAGATGGGACCTGATATAGTCCACTCTGGCTTAAAAGTTATGTCACTACTTGTTGTGTATGTGTGTGTGTGTGTGTGTGTGTGTATGTATTTCTCTGAAGCTGGAAACGGGGAGAGACAGTCAGACAGACTCCCGCGTGCGCCCAACCGGGATCCACCCGGCACGCCCACCAGGGGGCGACGCTCTGCCCACCAGGGGGCGATGCTCTGCCCCTCCAGGGCATTGCTCTGTCGCGACCAGAGCCACTCCAGCGCCTGGGGCAGAGGCCAAGGAGCCATCCCCAGCACCCGGGCCATCCTTGCTCCAATGGAGCCTCGGCTGCGGGAGGGGAAGAGAGAGACAGAGAGGAAGAGGGGTGGAGAAGCAGATGGGCGCCTCTCCTGTGTGCCCTGGCCAGGAATCGAACCTGGGACTTCTGCACGCCAGGCCGACGCTCTACCACTGAGCCAACCGGACAGGGCCAATGTCACTACTTTTATAGCAATGTAAGATCTACATACTAGTGGTACTTAATATAGGAAAGTGAGAAGAAATTTTGGAGGGAAATGATCTGACACAACTTTTGTGTACATTTGGTGACTTCTGGGAAAGTTGTTGGGCTCTGCTCACCAGGCCTTCTTCTTACAGGAGGTGCAGCCATGAAAGCCGGTGTGAAAGAGGGTGACCGGATCATCAAAGTGAGTGCCTTCCCTTTGCACACTGCCTTATGATACCATTAGTCAGCCACTGAGTTAGGGGTGGCACCATGACAATGATCACAGAAGTATAATGTGGCCGAGTGTGAGGACTAAGATATTCTAGACCCTTCTTGACTCAAGTAATCAGCCTTCTAGAACAGGTTTTATTATTCCTATTTCACAAATGACAGAAGCATGATTAGGAGTGAAACGTGGAGACTAATGCAGGACTCAGTGCCTTCTGTTCTCATAGTGATATTCTGCCTTCCAGACAATGCTGACTTTAGGTCTTTGCCAATTCTAAACAACTGTCGTCTTCCCTGTCGATTCAGCACTTTCTTCTGGAATAGAGTACTAGAACCAGGAAGGAAATCCAAGATGAGGAGGTCCCTTTCTCCTAGGAGGAGAAAACACAGAGTCAGTTGACGTGTACAAAGCTAATGGTTGGAAAGTGTATACCAAAAATTAAAAAATAAATGAATGAACAAATGAATAAATGAAGCTGCAGGTCTTATTCCTGCAAACTTATGGACTAGCTGGGAGACAAAACACATGGCAGATATGAACAAGAACAAATTCATGGCCTGACCTGTGGTGGCGCAGTGGATAAAGCGTCGACCTGGAAATGCTGAGGTTGCCGGTTCGAAACCCTGGGCTTGCCTGGTCAAGGCACATATGGGAGTTGATGCTTCCAGCTCCTCCTCTCTTCTCTCTCTCTGTTTCTCTCTCTCCCTCTCTCCTCTCTAAAAAATGAATAAATAAAATAAAATAAAAAAAAGAACAAATTCATGATATGAATTTGAGTCAGCAAGTGACCATAGGTGGTTAAAGAATATTGGAAAATAGCTTCCTAAAGGAGTGGCATTTTAAACTTGTAAAATGATCCTTTAGATTTCCATCACCATTACTCGATATCTTTTGTCTCCCACAACAGGTGAATGGCACCATGGTAACCAACAGCTCACACCTGGAGGTGGTGAAGCTTATCAAATGTGAGTTGGAGAGAGCTGATCAGTAAAGACAGGAGGGGAATAGGTGGGCTGAGAAGGAAATGGGGAAAGGGTTGGCCTGTTGGCCCCAGAGGCTTCCTTTACAGATGGGGGCAGCGGCTGGAGTTACGTCTTTAATCTTGATATGGAGTGGTCCACTTAGACTGCCACAATTTCCTATTATTTCAGGTGGAGACACTGCTAGTCTCTCTTCAAACATCTTTATTTTTACACCCATCTTTGCATTCACATTTAGACCATATTTTACTAAGACTAGGTCTCACTCAAACACTATTTGCTCCCCTCTCCCATTCATAGACATTTTTCTCATTTGTTTCCAATCCTGGGAAAAAAAGCAAAAATATTGTTTGCAGCCAGGAAGATGCAACAATCGAGTCTGCCCAAGTAATCAAATGAAAGCAATAATGATAAAACAGTTAAAGGGTATGAGAGGTTTGGGGAAGGTAGAAGGCTGGAATTGAGTGCCTTCCATGTGCCAGGCAGGCTTTATATTGGCCACTTAGTCTAGTGAGACAATGGAGGAAACAAGAGACTGATTGGGCAGACCCTCAGTAGTAGTGTTCCCAGATATTTATGGGTGGAATTTTGGTTGTCTGCATGAAGAAAGGGAAAGCAGGGGTACTGATGTTGAATCAGGGTAGACAAGCAGCAGTTAGAGAATGAGGAGGATATTATAAGTGAGAAGTTTAGCTACAGAATTTTAAACTTACTAAGGGTAGAAAGGGAAAGAAGCCTTCCTTTTAGTTTGAATGTCTTCTGTCCAGAACAGTGTCACTTGAGCAAGTCGTTTTCTGCCCCTCCAGCTGGTGCCTATGTTGCACTGACCCTCCTGGGCTCTTCACCCTCATCCGTTGGTGTCTCTGGGCTCCAGCAGGACTCAGCCCCAGTAGGAGCTCCCCAGGTCACCCCTGCGACCCCACCACCACCACCTCCTCCACCTCTGCCACCTCCACAGCGCATCACAGGACCCAAACCTCTGCAGGTAATAGTCCTTCTGCTCCTTTCCTCACACTGCTGTCCCTTTGAATAACTCCCATTAGGAGAGAAAGCAGGTTAAATTGAATAGTACCGGTAAGCAGAGACAAGCCGAAGAGCCGTTCTCCTTCCATGTAAATGTGTGTGCACTTTTATCAGACAACAACATATAGCGAATTTCCTAAATGTTAAAGACTCTAAGGAGGCCCTTTGATGGTGCTCCCCCCACACCTGCAGGCATAGACAAAGGCATCTGTTAAACACTGTTGCCAGTCATTGTCACAATGGTGTGGAACAGGAGTAGGGGAAAGACTTCCTGGAGAAAAAGGCTGCATGGAAGAATGAAGCAGGAAGCCCGTTGTGTAGGGGGAGAGAATCAGGAAAGGAAAAACACAGGTAGGGAGCAAACGTGAGGACCACAGAAAGCTGTGTGAGGACTTAAAAGAGGACAAGGTGCAGATAAAATGGGGAACAGATGTTCCAGCTGGAAAGTAGAGTGAGCCAGCTAGTCCTGGGAGACTTTAGAGAGCAACTTGATATCAGAGGTGATCCCAGCAAGGTTTCTAGAAAGTTCAGGTAAAATCAAAATAAGATTGTATGTTGACTGAATTCCAGCAAGATTCTAAGTGTTAGACAAAACACATTTATGACACAAGCTCGATTCTCCTAACTTTCTTTCCTTGCCCAAGGATCAGCAGGTAGAAGAAAATTGAGCTGGTTCTCAATTCTCACTACTGTTATATTTTCCATTCTTAGGATCCTGAATTTCAAAAACATGCCACCCAGATCCTTAGGAATATGCTGAGGCAGGAGGAAAAAGAGTTACAGGTAAGGTCACTGCTGGGGGTTGCCTTAATGAAATAATACTTGATCAGAGCAATCTGCCGATTGTACAACTAAATTTACAGGCCATATCCTATTACTATAAAACTTTAAAAATTAAAACCCAGGACCACTAAGGAATTGCCATAGGTCAACAGAATTGGTTAAAGCAGATTTTGACTGATAGAGTGAATAGGGTAATAGCTCATGGATAATAAATTATAATAGTGAATATATAGACAAAACTCAAACAAGTAATGAGACAGGTAGAATAAAATGAAAGAACATTAGAACTGAGGAAACTCAAGAGTCGATTGGAATTGATTGATCTTGGTGGTTTCCAGGAAGGGACGTATCAGGGAGGAGGGTAGAGGTGGGTAGGTGAATGCCCAGCCAAGCTGATAGAGGTGGGGCGCTGTTGGTGAAGGGGATGCAGAGATTTCCACGCCTGGAAATGATGTGCAAACAGAACAGTAAGATTACTTTGGCTGAAGTGGAATCACCAGATTACTACAGTACCTGTGGCCTGCAGCAAGCTTCTCACTCCTTCATTTCAA
Source organism: Saccopteryx leptura (assembly GCF_036850995.1). Taxonomy (NCBI): domain Eukaryota; kingdom Metazoa; phylum Chordata; class Mammalia; order Chiroptera; family Emballonuridae; genus Saccopteryx; species Saccopteryx leptura. The sequence continues at coordinate 284,943,156 of NC_089504.1, forward strand.
TTCAGCAAATTTCTGTAAGTGCCCGTGTATGTAAAGCATTGCTTTAGTTCCTATAGTATACAGATATGGAAAGATTAGACAGTTCTTTCCCTTAACATGTTTAAAAATCTAATGGGGAAAACTCATATTACAATAGGGGAGAGAGTGGCAGAAACAAGCTTCCAAGAAGAGAGCAATTAATTAATAATGGGAAATGTGGGGGGGCAGCTTCACAGAGAGGATTCTGTTCAGCTGGGCCTTGAAGAGAGGGACTTCTGTATACAAAAGAGTTGGCGGATGGAATGCTACTCAGCATAGCTCAGAGGCACAAAGATATAAAAATATACTCACTTATTTAACAAGCACTGAGTTCCTGCTGTGTGTGTGTTGCAGAGCTAGGGTATGGAGGGGTGCTGGGGCCAAAGTTGGAAGGGTTACAAAGATAAGTGAGAGATGAACCTTTCCTTTAAGGAGTTTGTAATTCAGTAGGATATCAGTGGATGAATGGGATTTATAGTAAGTGGTGACGCATATTGACAAATGTCATAGAATAATCAAGACAGCATGGCACTCATATAAGTAGAGATCTGTAGGCCAATAGAATAGAATCAGAGTCCAGAATTTAACTCATATATCTATGTTCAATGGATTTTTGACAAAGATGTCAAGACAATTCAGTGGAGAAAGAATAGGCTTTTCAACAAATGGTGCTAGGACATTATTTGGACCCTTACCTCACAAAATTTTTTAAATTTTAACTCAAAATGGATCAAAGACTTAAATAGAAGAGCTGGAACTATTTTTAAAAATTGGAAAAACTCTTAGAAGAAAATATGGGTGTAAATCTTTATAACCTTTTATAAAGCAGTTGTTTTTTAGATCTGACACCAAAAGCACAATTAAAAATGATAAATTAGATGTCATTAAAATGATAAACCTTTATGTATTAAAGGATACAATCAAAGTAAAAAACCAACCTGACCAGGAGGTGGTGCAGTGGGTAGAGCATCGGACTGGAGTGCAGAGGACCCAGGTTCTAAACCCCAAGGTCGCCGGCTTAAGCATGGGCTCATCCAGTTTGAGCACAGGGTCGCCGGCTTGAGCGTGGGATCATAGACATGACTCTATGGTCGCTGGCTTGAGCCCCAAGGTCACTAGCTTGAGCAAGGGGTCACTCGCTCTGCTGTAGCCCTCCAGTCAAGGCAGATATGAGAAGGGAATCAATGAATAATTAAGGTGCCACAATGTATAATTGATGCGTCTCATCTCTCTTCTTTCCTGTCTGTCTGTCCCTATCTGTCCCTCTCTCTGTCTCTCTCTCTCTGTGTCTCTGTCACACACACACAAAAAAAATTAAAACAATTCATAGAATGGGAGAGAATAATTGCAACTCATATCTGATAAGGGTCTAGTACCAGGATGTGTAAAGGACTCTTAAAACTCAACAATAAAAAGACAACCTAATTTAAAAAAAAAAAAAAAAAAAAAGACAACCTAATTTCAAAGTTAGCAGAGGATTTGAATAGAAAGTCCAATAAAGAAGATAAATAGCCAATAAGCACAGGAAAAGATGCTCAGTACTACAATGAGATCTCATTCCCCAACTGCTAGGATGGTTAGAGCCAAAAGAACAGAAGATAACAGTTGTTGATTCGAATATGAAGAAATCAGAGAAATACTTGTTTATATTTTGTCTTTGTATTCACAATTCTACTTTATTTCCACCATTGGTGGTGAAAATGTAAAATATAGTACAGCCACTGTGGAAAACTTTGGCAGTTCCTCACATATTAAACAGAGAAACACAGAGATAGAATGATCAGTTACACTCCTAGGTATATACTGAAGAGAATTGAAAACATGTTCAAACAAAAACTTGTACTTGAGCCTTCATAATAGCATTAATCATAATAGCCAAAAAGTGGAAACAACACAAATATTCATCAACTGATGAATAGATAAACAAAAATGGTATACTTAATACAATGATATATTATTTAGCCATAAAGAAGAATGAAGTACATACATGCAATAATATAGAAGAACCCTGAAAACACTGTACTATTCAGAGCAATTCTGTGAATATACTAAAAACCATTGAATTATACACTTTAAAATGGTGAAATTTATGTTAGTGAATTATATGTCAATGATAATTTTTAAAATATTTTTTAATGCCATGGAAGCCCAAAAGAAGGGATAATTAATGATGCAGTGATCAGCGAAGTCTTCATGATGTGATACTTGAGTTGGGATCAGTCTGTTTCACTCCAGAAAGTGCTTTTGGCCTTGATGGGCTTAAGAGTTTATTCTGAAGACATTAGGAGTTGATCAAAGGATTTTTGAGTAGGGGAGTGAACATATCTTCAAATCAACATTATTTAGAAAAGCGTGTTAAGTGGATTGACACATAAGGAAATCATCTGGGAGGCTATTGAAATAGGTAAGAAATGACAGATTTAACAAGAACAGCAGAAATAGTTGGGGATGGCAATAGGAGACAGCTCAGAAGTCAAATCAGTAGAACTTATCAATTGGAAGAGGGAGGAAAAGGAGAAGGGACAATAAAAGATAGCCCAAAATTTGAGTGCCTGGTTAGATGGTGATGCCATTAATGGAGTGTGACAGAGAGAGGAACAGGGTTTAGGAGAAAGAAATGAAGGTCAGCTTTGGGAGTACTGAGTTTAAGAAGGTGCCCCTGAGACATTCACATTAAAAGACTGTCAGGGCTGGACCTCATGGAAAAAGGCTCTGTTGAAATAGACATTTGGGCTTGACCAGGCGGTGGTGTAGTGGATAGAGCATTGGCCTGGGATGCTGAGGACCCAGGTTCGAAACCTTAAGGTTACTGGCTTAAGTGCAGACTCAACCGACTTGAGCATGGGCTCATCAGCTTGAGCACGGGGTTGCTGGTTTGAGCGTGAGATTATAGACATGATTCCGTGGTCTCTGGCTTGAGCCCAAAAGTCACTTGCTTGAAGCCCAAGGTCGCTGGCATATAAGCAAGGGGACACTGGCTTGGCTGGAGCCCCCCAGTCAAGGCACATATAAGAAAGCAATCACTGAACAACTAAAGTGCCACAACAAGTTGATGCTTTTCATTTCTCTCCCTTCCTGTCTGTCTGTCCCTGTGTGTCTCTCTCTCTCTCTGTCTCTCTCTGTCTCTCTTTCTTTCTCTCTCTCTCTCTCTCTCTCTCTCCATATATATATAAAAGAAATAGGCCCTGGCCGGTTGGCTCAGCGGTAGAGCATCGGCCTGGCATGTGGGGGACCCGGGTTCGATTCCCGGCCAGGGCATATAGGAGAAGTGCCCATTTGCTTCTCCACCACCCCCCTTCCTCTCTGTCTCTCTCTTCCCCTCCCGCAGCCAAGGCTCCATTGGAGCAAAGATGGCCTGGGCGCTGGGGATGGCTCCTTGGCCTCTGCCCCAGGCGCTAGAGTGGCTCTGGTCGCAGCAGAGTGATGCCCCGGAGGGGCAGAACATCGCCCCTGGTGGGCATGCCGGGTGGATCCCGGTCGGGCGCATGTGGGAATCTGTCTGACTGTCTCTCCCCGTTTCCAGCTTCAGAAAAATACAAAAAAAATAAAATAAATAAAAGAAATAGACATTTGGGTATCCTCAGCACAAAGATTATAGTTCAAATCAGAAACTGAATGGTATCACCCAGGGTCCAATGCAGAGAAAAAGAATAAAACTAAGGATGGAATTTTGGAACTTACATGCTTCTGTAGCACACTGCACTGACCTTTAACATCACACCAATTGCTATTATATTTCTATTTTAATTATTTGTTTTTCTTCCCTATTGGACCAAGTTCTTATCTCTACATTTGAATATTTCTCATGCACAGCTGGCATAGGACCTGGAATATATCAGCTCTGTGTAAATGTTTGCGGGACTGAATGCTTACCTGGATAGAAGAGAGGCAGGGATAAAAGCTTGTGAGGAGATCCAAAATAGTGTAGAGTTAGGAAGTCAAAAGAGAGCAGCATTTTGAGAAGGACCTTGAAGAAACCATTTGATTTGGCAGTTAAGTCATGCTGTTCTTTAAAAGAGTAGCTATTTGAAGTATAGAGAGGAACTCGATTGAGGAGTGACTGGAAGGCAAAGCAGTGTGGGGCTGTACGTGTGGGCTCCTGCTTTGAAACGTGTGCCTATGACAGGAAGGAGGAAGAAGCTGAGGCAGTGGCTTGAAGACTAATCCGAGCTGATGAAAAGGGTTTTATTGTAGTGGTTTGTGTTTAAGACTGGAAACTTAAGAAGGAGCCATTGGAAAGAAGACTTTGAAAATATATTTCTGGTGCCTAAGAAGAGCCTGAGGCAATTGGAAGCATTAACTTTGTGAAAGACTTAGACATAGTTTCTCTTCTGGGGGAGGGTGGAATGGCTACAAATGTTTTTTTATTAATTTTTACTTATTGATTATATAGAGAGAGAGAAACATCGATTTGTTTTTCCATTTTATTTATGCATTCATTGGTTGATTTTGTATGTATCCTGACCAAGGCTCAAACCCACAACCTTAATGTATCCGGACGACATTCTAACCAACTAAACTACCTGCCAGGGCAGCTGCAAATTTTTTGAATAAAATAAAGTTGAAAAAGTTTTTACCAGATGATACTGTCTCCTGAGACTAAGGGCAGGGTTGGAAGCTTGCTAGGTGGATGTGGAGAAGATGAAAAAAATAAGTGTGAGAAATTTGTGAAACAAAAAAGGTTGATATGGAGCAGTAAGGCCCCAGATGAGCTTAGAGGATATGTGTATTTGGAGTCTTTATTCAATTATTTAACCAGCAAGCTTTCTGAGTATTTCCTTTTGAGTAAAATAATAATAGCTGGCTATATTCAGTCATGTATGTAATTAAGCACCAGATATTCTCCTAAGCACTTTGCATACATAATCTCATTCAGATCTTTTAGTTCAGCTCTCCCCAGAGGCAGGTACTGTCATTTCCAGGTACTTTTATCTCTGAGGACGTGTTAAAGCTTGCCCAGGTCTACACAGCTAGTAAGTGGAGATGCCAGAATTGAAAGCCAGGACTCCCTGACTGCACAGTGCACGCTCTACACGTGTGTGCTACGTGTCCCTCTATGCTGTGAGGAGTGCTAGATCGGTGTCAGACTGCTTCCCAACTGTGGAGCTCATCACACTCTGTCTCTCATCTCAGGTGCTTCTCCCTGTGTGTGTGTGACTTTACTCTTTGGCGCCTTTTTGTGTGCTGAGCTGGACAGTCACTTAAATATCTCACACTTGAGTAATAGTCATAAAAGACCTCATTTAGGGTTTGGGACTTAAGCCAGCCTTTGAAGAGTGAGTCAGATTAAGATAGGCCTTTGTGTTGTGTCTTCTTTCTCCAGTTGCCTCATGTGTTGTTTCTCGCCATTTATACATTTTTTTTCTGCTAATTGGTGGTGAAATAACATGTATCTACTAGAACGCAAAGATTTCTTCTCTCTCCCCTTTGTTTTGGAATAACTGCCTATTCCCTCACTGGCGAGTTGTCCATTCTCTACTAACCACCCCTTCTGCCTTGTCCCCTCCTCCCTGTCCTCCTCACCCCTCCCCAGCGTATCTGTGAGGTGTATAGCCGGAACCCCGCCAGCCTGCTAGAAGAGCAGATCGAAGGTGCCCGGCGGCGAGTCACTCAGTTACAGCTGAAGATCCAGCAGGAGACTGGTGGCTTAGTGGTGAGTGACAGTAGGCATAGCTCTAGGATGGGCACCCTGCAGGTGGACTGGGTGGAGTTTGTGAGAAAGCTAGGGGAGAGGGCTTCATGAGTCATGTCAGCACCCCAGAGCTGAGCTAGTAAGTGTCTAGTATCTAACAAAGAAACAAAGGTCCGCAATTTTTTGTTTAAAGCCAAAGATCAAGCACTGTCCTGACACTTGGGAGCTAAAATAAAAAGCCCTCCAAGAGCTTACAGTTGTAATAGAAAGAAATATAAAATAAGTTACTGTTGGCTTTCGTCTCCTAATTATCCATCTTTCTGAGTAATTTCCTTATAGCTGATATATATTCCTACACTATTTCACTCATTATTCATCTGGCAACTTTTTCCACTATTTATTCCTTAGGTCTTCTCAAAGAAATATAAGTACTTTAAAAATATTTTTTATGGCCCTGGCTGGTTGGCTCAGCGGTAGAGCGTCGGCCTGGCATGCGGGGGACCCGGGTTCGATTCCTGGCCAGGGCACATAGGAGAGGTGCCCATTTGCTTCTCCACCCCCCCACTCCTTCCTCTCTGTCTCTCTCTTTCCCTCCTGCAGCTGGGGCTCAATTGGAGCAGAGATGGCCCCGGGCGCTGGGGATGGCTCCTTGGCCTCTGCCCCAGGCGCTAGAGTGGCTCTGGTCACGGCAGAGCGGTGCCCCAGAGGGGCAGAGCATCGCCCCCTGGTGGGCAGAGCGTTGCCCCTGGTGGGCGTGCCGGGTGGATCCTGGTTGGGCGCATGCGGGAGTCTGTCTGACTGTCTCTCCCCGTTTCCAGCTTCAGAAAAAAAAAAAAAAAAAGTATAAAAATATTTATTTTGCCTGACCAGGTGGTGGCACAGTGGATAGAGCATTGGACTGGGATGCTGAGGGCCCAGGTTCGAGACCCTGAGGTCGCCAGCTTGAGCGCAGGCTCATCTGGCTTGAGCAAAATAAAAAATGCTCACCAGCTTGGACCGAAGGTTGCTGGCTCAAGCAAGGGGTTACTCGGTCTGCTGAAGACCCGCGGTCAAGACACATGTGAGAAAGCAATCAATGAACAACTAAGATGTCGCAACAAAAAACTGATGATTGATGCTTCTCATCTCTCTCCGTTCCTGTCTGTCCCTATTTATCCCTCTCTCTGACTCACTCTCTCTCTATCCTGTAAAGAAAAATAAATAAATAAATAATATAATAAAAAATATTTTATTTTATTGATTTGTGAGAGAGAGAGATTGACAGAAACATTGATCTGTTTCTGTATGTTCCCTGACCATGAATTGAACCTCTGCATATCGTGACAATGCTCTAACCAACCGAGCTATCTGGCCAGGGCAAGAAATATAAGCACTTTTAAAAGTCAGCCTAAGTAAAGGATGCCCAGTCAGTTGAGAGGTTTCTATAGCATCAGCTCACCACACTTTGTGGAAAATTCCAGAGAGGAAATGGTCCTCTCTATTAGTAGTGTCTTACTAAACTCTAGCAGGCCTTAATTCTTTGGGTATATAGGAAGTAACTCTTCAGAAGCTTTAAGATCTCCAAGAATAATATTTGCCAAAGGCAATAGAAATTATTTAAAGACCATCCACTTTCTCTTTTAGAACATCCAGCTCAAAAAAGTCTAGGAAACATGTTCTAATCAAACTTAAGCTGTTGTATTTTCTGAAGGACTTCTGTGTCACATGGTTGATAGGCGCTCAGGTTCTGAACTTAAACTATGAATTCATATCCCAGTTCCGGTACTCATCAGCTTTAAGACTCTTGGGCAAGTTACTTAATCCCTAGGAGTCTTGGTGGCCTCACTTAAGAAACAGAGAATAGGACCTGCCTGACAGGGTTATTGTTGGAGTTAGAGCATGCCTTCAGCACAGGGCCCATGTATGTTGCTGCTGCCACTGCCTGTGAATGTGTGTGCTTTGTGAGGTGAAAGTCTAAAGTGCTCTGCCTGGAGTCTGGAGATCTGAACGTAACCCTGACTTTATAGTTTACCTGCTGTGTAGCTTGGGCAAGTTACTTTAGATCTCTGAGCTTCTAGCTCATTTATAACCTGTGAGTACTGTACCTGCCTCAGAGTTGTTGAAAGACTAAATGAGATATAGAAAAGAGGGCTTTATAAACAGTGAAGAACTATCAGTATAATTCTCTCCACATTAGCTGGTCAGCCAGCACCTTCAAAGACCTTTCACAGTGTCCCCTCAGTCATCTGCTTGAGCTTTTTGCATCCCTTGATAGGAAGTTTTTCTGTGTAAATCAAGTGAATTTTTAGAATTTTTCTGATAGTAAAGCTCTCTTTCTGCCATTAGGGGTCACCATCCTCCTAAAACTGTGTAAATGAAGCAATAGCTCTTGCAGCTGGGCATTTTTAAGGCAATAAAGCAGAAGAGGCCAATAATTATAAGCAGATATTATCTGCTGAGGCTAAGGGAAGAGTTGATTGATGAGGAAACAGTATGGAGAGAAGTTAAGAGAATTTGCCCTCCCTCTGGACCTTTATTTTTTAGGACATACTTCCACTATATGGTGACACCAGCCAGAGACCAACAGAAGGTGAGTCCCTACCACTACCACCCCTTCTTTTCTGTCATGTCTCTAGTCCAGGTTTGTCATCTGTTGTCTCCTCTCCATGAGGCAGATTTAGGGAAAGAAAATATATAGTACCTGCCTGTAGGAAATAGAAGAATGAGAGAAAGCAGCACAGGGAAATTGGATACAGTGCATTCAGTTGATAGGAGAATATAGCCAGTAGCACTGGGTAAGGTAAGTGCCAAGGAGAGACTGGATTGATGATGGTCCAGATGCCAACTTGCCTGTCAGCACCTGGCACTTAGGAGCTCAAGAAATACTGTTGCAGAGGAAATGGGAACCAGAGAGGGTTGCAAGTGAGGCAAGGGGGAAGTCTTGTGAGGTGGAACTGTGGAGTCCTTTCAGGAGGTGCCATGATCTGCGCACAGGGATGGAAATAGGGGAAAGCTAGGTGTAAAGCATCCGACTCGAGGAATCATGAAATCAGACAGGTGAAGGAAAGCTGGGAAAGAAGGAAGGTGCGGCTTCACTTTTCTGCCCTGTGTACAGGTTCCCAGATTATGGTTCTTCCTTTCCCTGGACACCATAACTCCTCCTTACTGTGTAACCTTTTCTTGTCAGGCCGACTTTCTCTGGATTCACAGGACGGGGACAGTGGCTTGGACTCTGGGACAGAACGCTTCCCTTCCCTCACTGAGGTGAGTATCAGCAGGGGTGAGCCTGATAGGTTAATGTCCCTTCTCTAGCACATAACGGTTCTGCTGCTCACCAGTTGCCAAGGCCTCTGGCCTATCATGTACGGGCCTCTTCTCTATTCCAATTCCAAGCATTTTAGTCAGTGTGCTCTGGGTTCCAAAAAAGTAATTTCAAACACATCCTACATGTGAATCATTAAATCTGGCTTCTATGTCATCATAAGTCTGTTATATATGGAGAGAGAGGCAAGCCTTTAAATGTAAAGGAGCAGAGACATAAATCATCTGAAACAGTGGTGGCTTGACCAAAAACACATTTCTGTCTGGCTGCGGATAACTCGTCTTTGATTGATACAATGAACCCTGCCTATCAGAAGCAGCAATCTCTCTCTTTTTTGGAGTGGTCAAAGGATTTCAAGTTTTAACCTCAAAGGTTCTCTATTCCAGCCATTCTCAGTTTGCATATGTAAACTTGTAGTATAAAAGTACAAGTGAATGAAAGAAATAATAATGATGTTAGCAAAATATATACTTAGCTAGCTTAATTAAATATGTGGGTCAGTCATTTAAATATGTGGGTCAGTATGTTTAAAGCCTACATTTAAATAATAGTTGGAATTATTTTTCTTACTGCTCTGTTCATTTCGGAGAAGATGATGAATGTATGTGAAAGGATCAGTCAGTATATGGGAAAGCAAGAAGGGACCAGAGAGTCCCAAATAATCTACAGTTGACATTATCTTAAGGGCTGAACATCTGGGAGGCATCGTAGCTTAGTGATGAGGTCTATGGCTATGGGATGAGACCGCCCAGGTTGAATCCAGGGAGTATGACATTAGTAGCTATTTGACCTTCAGCAAATCTTGTAACTACTCCAAGTGTTAGTGTCCTTGTGTGAAAAGTAGGAGGAATAATAGTATCTCCCTCAAAGGACTATTGAAAGATTTGAGGTGCTATGTAATCAAGGTAACAGTGCTAGGCACAGAATAAGTCTGGATTTATATTAGCTGATGAATGTGGCTGTTACCACCAAGTGAGCTGAGCCCTGAGGGACTTCTGGAAGAGTTTCCTTGTCACACAATTCTCTGTTCCTTTAGTCATTGATAAATCGGAACTCAGTGCTATCAGACCCTGGACTGGACAGTCCTCGAACCTCCCCAGTGATCATGGCCAGGGTGGCCCAGCACCATAGGTGGCCGGGCTCGGACACACCGGGCTCCTCCACCAGCGACCAGGTGAGTGATTCAGAGCCACCCTGCAACCTTCCTTTCCCTTTTACCAGAACTGAGTCACCAGTACCTAGTCTTTTTTTTTTTTTTTGTACTGAGAGGGCAAGGGCACAGACAGGAAGGGAAAGAGATGAGAAGCATCAGTTCTTTATTGTGGCTCCTTAGTTGTTCATTAATTGCTTTCTCATATGTGCCTTGACCGGGGGCTCCAGCTGAGCCAGTAACTCCCTGCTCAAGCTAGAGACCTTGGACTCAAGCCAGCGACCATGGGGTCATGCCTATGATCTCATGCTTAAGCCAGATGAGCCCGCACTCAAGTCGGCAACATCGGAGTTTCAACCTGGGTCATCAGTACTCCAGGCTGACGCTCTATCCACTGCAACACTGCCTGGTCAGGCATCAGTACATAGTCTTGAATACTCAAACTAAACCCTTGTTTTGAGATGGACTTACCTAGAGAATAAATAGTAAAAAAAGAAGATGCGTGAAAGTAAGATTATCTATGTTCTATGGGAAGAGTCAGTGAATACATCTGTAGGAAAGTGATGTGAAAGGAGCAGATAGGTGGTCTTTTAATGGCTGTATAAAACAGGAAATAGGTTTCTTTCTTTATTTTTTTTTTTTTTTTTCTGAAGCTGGAAATGGGGAGAGATAGACAGACAGACTCCCACATGCGCCCGACCTGGATCCACCCGGCACGCCCACCAGGGGCGACGCTCTGCCCACCAGGGGGCGATGCTCTGCCCCTCCGGGGCGTTGCTCTGCCGCGACCAGAGCCACTCTAGCGCCCCGGGGCAGAGGCCAAGGAGCCATCCCCAGCGCCCGGGCCATCTTTGCTCAATGGAGCCTTGGCTGAGGGAGGGGAAGAGAGAGACAGAGAGGAAGGGGGAGGTGGAGAAGCAAATGGGCGCTTCTCCTATGTGCCCTGGCCAGGAATCGAACCCAGGTCCCCTGCATGCCAGGCCAACGCTCTACCGCTGAGCCAACCAGCCAGGGCCTCTTTCTTTTTTTAAAACAGATAGAGACAGATTGGGACAGACAGACAGGAAGGGAGAGAGATGAGAAGCATCAATTCTTCATTGTGGCACTTCTTTTAGTTGTTCACTGATTGCTTTCTCATATGTGCCTTGACCATGGGGCTGCAGCAGACCGAGTGACCCCTTGCTCGAGTCAGCGGCCTTAGGCTCAGGCTGGCGAGCTTTGCTCAAACCAGATGAGCCACGCTCAAGCTGGCGACCTCAGGGTCTTGAACCTGGGTCCTCCGCATCCCAGTCCAACGCTCTATCCACTGTGCTACCACCTGGTCAGGCAGGAAATAGGTTTCTTTAGAAAATTATTTTAGTGTTTCTCCAGAATACTAATTTTCAGTTTTCTCTTTCTTTAGCAAAGTCCTTTTCGTAAACATAGTCCTGTTGTTTAGCACCCTAATGTAGAGAACAAATAAAGCTTGAGTACCCTGGGACCCTCGCCAGTCAACCTCCCCCTACACTCACAGGCACTTCCCTGGAGCCCTAAGGTTCTGCAGAACCCAACTTAAAAGCCACCACTTTGAAGGATAGAAGTGGGTTTGGGGAGGTTTCAGGAAGAAAGTTTTGGCACAGTGCAAAAAGCTTACAAGGAATTTGGGCTGTCTAAAAATGGAATGGGCTGACTTGAGAGCCAGGGAATTGTTGTTCAGGCAGAAGCTAGGTCACTACCTATTAGAGAAACTGGAAACAGAACTCCCGAGTTTTGTAAAACAGTATCTCTTAAAATTCATCCACTACTGCCTGACCAGGCGGTGGCTCAGTGGATAGAGCGTTGGACTGGGATGCCGAGGACCCAGGTTCGAGACCCCAAGGTCACCAGCTTGAGCGCGGGCTCATCTGGTTTGAGCAAAAGCTCACCAGCTTGGACCCAAGGTCACTGGCTCGAGCAAGGGGTTACTCGGTCTGCTGAAGGCCTGCGGTCAAGGCACATATGAGAAAGCAATCAATGAACAACTAAGGTGTCGCAACGCACAACGAAAAATTAATGATTGATGCTTCTCATCTCTCCATTCCTGTCTGTCTGTCCCTGTCTATCCCTCTCTCTGACTCTCTCTCTCTGTTTCTGTAAAAAAAAAAAAAATTATCTGCTACTACCATAATGATTTTTTCCACATTCTCATGACAACTGTATAATGTTACATAATATTTTTCTTTAAACTAACTCACTTTTTTAAACTTCAGTTTATTTTAAAGGCATTTTGTCATTCCCTCAAATTAAAATTAGTATCACACACTATTGAATGTTCTAGTTTTACCTGTAAGATAGTGTTTGGTTACTTTTAGCTCATGGAGGTAGAAAGGTGGGAAAATGGAGCTACCATGTATTAAAACGTCCAGTATACCAGCTGCTGTGCTAGATCCTTTAGGAAAAAATAGCTCATTTAATTTTTCCCATCAAGAAAAGAAGTAGGCTGCCTGACGAGGCAATGGCACAGTGTATAGAGAGAGCATCAGCCTGGGACGCACAGGATCCAGGTTCAAAATCCGAGGTCACTGGCTTGGGCACGGGGTCATAGACATGACCCCATGGTTGCTGCCTTGAAGCCCAAGGTCGCTGGCTTGAGCAAGGGGTCACTTGCTCTGCTGTAGCCCCCCGGTCAAGGCACATATGATAAAGCAATCAATGAACAACTAAGGTGCCACAACAAAGAATTGATGCTTCTCATTTCTCCCCTTCCTGTCTGTCCCTCTCAGTGTCTGTCTCTCTCTCTCTGTCTCTCTCGCAAAAAAAAAAAAAAAAGAAGTAAGCTTTAATATCTTAATTTGTCAGTGAGAACTGAGTCAAATAAAGGCTGAGGGACTGTTTGAGGACTCAGCTTGCTGGTGGCAACGTCAGACTAGAACTTAGTCTTCCTGAGCCCCAGTGCAGGTCTGTTCCTTTCCTGGCAACTCTCTGATTGCCCCTCCGACTCCCTTGGTAGCACTGCAGGACCAAGTGTAGGTCTTGAGGGAGGTCGGGGCACATCCCGCTCTTAAGCGGGGTTTTCTGGTAGGTGGCTAATAGGAGCAGGTGTGGAATTATCAGTCCTGGTGTCCATTTTTTCCTCCTCTGAGTCTGTTCATTGTCTGAAAATTATTTAAGTTGCTATTTTTGAGCTGTAAGGGCAAATATAGTATAATTCCAGTTTCTTAATCTATGTTAGTAAATCATGGAGAGACCTATACTATCTATGAAACTGTCAGCAGCAGGGCCATGGGATCAAAGGGAACTCTCACTTTCTGTTATATAATGCTGAAATTTGATTTTTTTTTTTTTTTTTAAAACAAGCATGTTCTGATTTTGTAATATTTGTAAAGACTTAAAGAAAAAATCCCCCAAACAAGCAAAAATCTAGTGCTTTCAGATTTAACAAGAGAGCCAAGTAGGGCTCTAACAAGCGTGGGGGTCCTGGACCGCAAGGGAGCGGAGAGGATACCCAGGCTCTGTCTGAGGTGCACAGATACAGCACATACGGCTTGACCTGCAACTTGGCACGTAAATGAGTGCTAGGCTCTGATCTCTGGGGCATCTTCTGGGTCTTTCACATCCTGTGACTCAGTGATTCTGGGCATAGAGTCTCTACATATTCAGGAGAACAAACGTGAGTGAAGAGTAACGGGGAGGAACTGCGAGGGAAAACGCTTGGAAGAAGTGGATCAGGAGGTGTTTTAGGCCTGGAAAGAGTAATCTAGGTGGATTCCAAAGCAGAGCCCTTGTAGGGGAGTCACTGGAAATGAGGCAAATTAAGTTGAATGAAAAATATAATTGATAGAAAAGCTTTGAAAGCTCAAGGAACTTGTAGGAGAGAGGCTTGTCCATTGAAGCATCTGAAAAGTTTATACAACTTGAAACCTCATCATGCCTAATGTTGATGGCTTACCAGTTAGTTTGGCTATTAAAATTGGCATGAAAGGAAAGAGAGAAAAGCCAATCTAAGGAGTTTAGATTTTAGACGGGTAATGGGTGTGCACCATAGATCTTGAACAGGCAAGGGAAATGATGAAAATGGTGTTGAAGAAAGCTCAGCTCCATCCCCTTTTGCTCAAGGAGGTAGAGATGGACTGCCAGGCCCTTCTGACAGAGGTTGAGCTGCATGTGCTGCAGTAACTATAGAGTAGCACTGTGGGGCCACCAGACTTGAAGGAGGTGTGTTCTGGGTAGAGGGTGGTTGTTGAGAGCAACAAAGCCCCCACCCAGCAGGAACTCTAGGTTCTTTTGTTGGCTAACACTCCCTCCCTAGTTCTTTCTCAAACAGGAAGACAACACTTTCTCTCACTTCCCATCTTCATGTGTCATATGACCAGGCTGCTCTGAGTCCGCTATGCCCCACCCAGATGCAGTTGACTTCCTGCAAGTGGAAATCCTATTTTCTGTTTTTTGAGATTTGGGGGTAGTAGTGAGATGCCAACGTCGGCTGGACGTGTATGGCATTTTTTGTCAGTGCTGTGCTGTCACTAAACAGGCTTCATCAAGAGGGTTGGATCCCCTGTCCTCTAACCTCTCATCTCTACAAACTTGACTCTCTCCCACAGGGTGTAGATCAAAGCCCAAAGCCTTTAATTATTGGCCCAGAGGAAGATTATGACCCGGGTTATTTCAACAACGAGGTAACGGTTTCCTGGTTTTCTCCTTTCATCATTCTTCTGTCATGCTAGCTGCTCTTGACTAGAAGCAGTTTGACTGCATCAGCTGGGAGGGGATGTGGAGGAGGGAGCCACAGCCCAGAAGCCCTGGGAGGCTGAGAGAATGGGGACTAAGCTGGAGCAGGCCCCGCTGCTGTACCCTGCCTCTGGGCCCCCCGGCCAGTCTTATCCTTCTGCCTTCCAGAGCGACGTCATATTCCAGGATCTTGAAAAACTTAAGTCAAGGCCAGCTCACCTGGGGGTTTTTCTACGTTACATCTTCTCTCAAGCAGACCCCAGCCCCCTGGTAAGTAAGGCAGGAGTGTCAGTCTTGACTTGAGTGCCTGCTTGTGCTTAACAAAGCTCTGGCCTGCTCTATATATTTCATAAGTCAGATCCATGGCACAGTTAGGCATTTCAGGGACATAGATAAAATAGAAAAGGAGGTAGAACTTCAGTGGAAGGGAGTCTTCCTGCTAAGTATATCAATAGCATAAGGAGGAGCAGGAAGAGCAAGACCAGGAAGACTCATTCTTTGTCAGCTTGGAGGAGATGGTCTTTGAGGTTTTTGAATGAAAGGGGATTCAGACTGACGGGAGTTGAGAGTGGCCCTTGGAAATATGTAGTGTTACTACAAGATAGCTTCGCAGAGAGGCAAGACAGTAAAGGGCCTTAGGTCTGAAGGTGATGACTGGAAGGAACAATAAGGTGACAGAGGCTGGAGTGTCCTGGGATAGTGCTCAGACCCAGCAACCTTACAGTTGCTGTCATTCTGTTCAGCTGCTTTGAAAGGAAGCAGAATGAAGGAGAGAGGTTGACCTGTGTTCCTCAGAATAAACTTCTTGCCCAAGGTATGAACTACTGTTATTTTCTCTTTGGAGATACCACTATTAGAAGCCAGAGTTAAAAACAAAACAAATAAAAAAAAAACAGAGTCAACATCCATTTGCTGAGCGGATATTCATTGAATACCTCTGTGTAAGTCCCAAGTGCTAGTGTCTTAGCAGCATTCCTGAATGAAGATAGGGCACATAAATCAGAGAAATAAATAAAACATGACCCTTAGAAAACCATCTGTCAGCAACTACAAGACCCCAAGTATCAAGTGTGGAAAGAATACAGAGTTGAGGCAATTGTGCTGAATATACCAGAGGGCTTACAGAGGCAGAGGGATGGGACCATTCACCACAGGTTTCTGAGACACTCTGCGCTGGGGTTTCCCACCCTCAGCACTGATGTGTTCTGAGTTGTAGAATTGTTGGCTGTGGGGGGACTGTCATGTACCTTATAGGATACTTAGCCACATAACTGGACTCTCCCCACTAGATAGCAGTAACACCTTTCCGGGTGTCTCCAGACATTGCTAGTTGTCTCCTGGAGTGGCCAAATCCCTATTGGTTGAGAACCACTGCTCTAATTCATATTTTTTCTCTCCTCCTAGCTTTTTTACTTGTGTGCAGAAGTTTATCAGCAGTCAAACTCCAAGGATTCCCGAAGCTTGGGAAAAGACATCTGGAATATTTTCCTAGAGAAAAATGCGGTAAGGTAGTCATGGGTTGGATTACAGTTTTATTATACTCTGTGGACCACTCAGAGACAGAGGAAAAACTAAGCAACATGTTCAGGCCAAATGCAGACAGGTTTTTAAAGAGAAGTGTGGGCTGACAGATCGGAACTTCCAGATTTTGTTCTATCTCTGCTCTCTCAGGGCTGATCTGCTCTCTAAACCTCTTTAGCCCCACATGCCCCTAGGTGAGATACACCTTGCCTCTCACCAAGGGGCTCTCCCCTGGATCAGTGCCCTGGCTCCCCCCAGTTTTCTGCCTTGCCCATCCCTGGGACCAAGAAACAGGCCCAAAGATATCAGATGAGTTAGCCTAACTTGCTGTGACTGCCCACAGGCAGAGTCCAGAGGGAGGACTCCACAGAGCATGGGAGCAGATGAATAACACATCTGGGCGTAGTTCCCAGGGATGCGGCAGGGGTCCCACTGGCAGCAAAGGGCAGTTCCCATCTTAGGTTTTCTAATCTGATCAACTAAACCAATTCCAAAATGACTATTCATCCGGCAGTAAGCTACTGGGACTAACGAAATTGTAGAATGAACTATTTTTCCTGAAGATTATTTTTTGCCCCCTTAAATGGGTCTTGAATAAGGAAATTAGAGCTGCCAGTTCTTCTCTGTTGGTTGTGAGATAACCAGCCCGGTATGCAACTGTCATGTACTCAGAACAAAAGCCAGAACACCATGCTCACTGGCAGCCTTGGTAACTTAAGACCAGTCTCCCTCGGGAGTGCAGGGAGGGGAAACCCATCAAATAACCAAATAAAATGTCCTCCCTTGCTGCTGAATTAACATCAGTCTACTTTTTGGAACATCCATTTTATGCACCCTCATGTCCTTGAAATAAGACTGGAGAAACTACATGTTTCACTCCCAGAATATAGTTCCAACTTGTTCTATATCCTCAGATTCCATTTTCAATAACCGTAGCCTTGTCTGACCTGTGGTGGCGCAGTGGATAAAGCATCCATTGGGAATGCTGAGGTCGCCAGTTTGAAACCCCCAACTTGCCTGGTCAAGGCACATATGCAAAGCAATTATTACAAGTGATGCTTCCTGCCCCGCCCTTTCTCTCTCCTCTCTAAAGTCAATAAATAAAATCCTTTTTAAAAATTAAAAAAAAAAAACCCTCGCCTAGAATTCAGTTGTATAAGTTGGGCAGAGGTGAGAGGAAGGTCAGGCAGATGTAGGGGAAGGGAGAAGGCAGTGTTGTCTCCCGTGTACCCTGGAGTGTGTGAGCTCACCACTTCTGCCCCCACTCTTCTATCTTTTTAGCCACTGAGAGTGAAGGTCCCAGAGATGCTACAGGCTGAAATCGGTAAGTTGGCTCATTGGTCAATTAGTGTCTGTCCGGTCCTAAACTCACAGGAGGCTGCAGATCACAGGGGCATAGTCCCTGTCCTGAAGCAGCTGCCCTCTAATGGAACATCGGGACAGGCCCTCTAGAACTCCTCACACAAACGGGACAGGCCCTGCTTGGGAGCTCACTGCCTGGTAGAGCTTGTTACAGGAAGACACAACTTGGTTAGGAGATCGGGGCTTATTTCTGCCAACCTTCCATGTGACCTTTCTGGGCCTCAGTTGGGTCATATGTACAAAGAGAAAAGTGGATGCAGTGGTGGATCCCTAAGCCTGGGCAGTCATCAGAATCACTTGTGGAACTCTTTAAAAAGGACAGAAACGAGGGCCTCACTTCACCCCATCCACAGTCAGGATCTTTGGGGCATTTTTCATAGTTCCTCAACTAATGCAGACAGCAGCTGGCCCCGAGTGAACGAGGTGAGCCCTTCGCTCCCTTACTGTTACTGGTCACCAGTAAAGAGCTGAGGGAAGAGCGTAAAGGAGTGTCAGCCTGAAAGGCGATCTCAGCCAGCTTTCTGGAAGATAGAAGTTCTAAGCCACCTTTGGAGAGAGGGTGAGAGAGAGGAAAGCTCATGGGCACAGGCGAGAAGGTGAGCGAGCAGAGATTGCTCAAAAGCAGAGGGAGCTACTACTGCCAGGACTGCCTTGGCTGCATGAAGCTAGTGCAGGGCAGGAGAGCCAGTGTCCAGTTTCTGGAAGAGGTTTGGGTCTCATGTGAAGTGCTTGTGAGCTGGCCCTGGGGCATAGGAGCATGAGCCTCCCAGAGGTGTGCAGTTTGGTGTCTGAGGATAGCATCTGGACACAGCCAGGGAGAGGGGCTTCAGTAGTTCTCCACTTCATAGAGTGTAGGACATCCAGGAAATGTTCTTGTCCTTGCTGTGGGACTTGAATGTCAGGATTTAGTTCTGAATTCAGAAATACTTGCTAGGGCCAGGCCTCCACTACCTTTGGCTAACAGGAAGGCCGAAAGCTAGCCTCTCCGTGCCACAAGAGGCTTTGGATACACTCCACTAATGCAACTTCCTCCTCCTCAACATCCCTCCCCGTTTCTGTCTTCTCTCGCTCCCACCACAGACTTGCGCCTGCGGAGTGGTGAAGACATCCGTGGTGTTCTCTCTGAGGCTCAGGAGGCAGCCATGCCAGAGATCCAGGAGCAGATCCACGACTACAGGTGACCTGGCCCCCGTCCTCCTCTCCCCTCTGCTCTTGCCCCTCTTTCCCCCGTGACGCGTGTATCTCGTTATGTGTGCATGTTTGCCGCTGTCCGGGTATCTGTCAGGCGTTTGTGTACATTAGTGTCTCTCTGGCTCAGAACGAAGCGCACTCTAGGACTGGGCAGCCTGTATGGTGAAAACGACCTGCTGGACCTAGATGGGGACCCTCTCCGAGAGCGCCAAGTGGCCGAGAAGCAGCTGGCGGCCCTGGGAGATATTCTGTGAGTCTCCAGTTCCACTCTTATCCTTGAATATGCTGGACAGGTTGACATTTTGTGGCTCTGTTTACCAGCCTCTCCCCTTCTACTTCTTGTCTGATTCTACCCCCCTGAAAGATGGGGGTGCGTTTCTCTGGCTGAGAGTTGGCATTATTTCGGGGGAGTTGCAGATTCCAGGACTCCTAACAGTCATGGGATGGTTCTGACCAACCACAGGCCCCAGAAGCACAGTGAGCTTTCTGTTTCCCTTCCTAGCCCTCTGCCTGACCATTCTCCTTCTTGCCTCTAAGATCATATCTGACTGAGCATGAGAGGCATGCTGTCTCCAATGGATAAAGTTCCTTCAGGAGGCAAATGGAACTGGCTTCCAGGAAAGTGAACCATTTTTAATCTCAGACTAACCTAACTAAACTTACTAAGGAGCTTCTGACATAGCTGTGGTCGAACCTTTCCAATCCCATTTTCTAAAGTGTTGCAGGCTCCTGTGATGGCTTTGTGGGGACACGTTCAGGCTTGGAGGTAGATTTCACCCCAATACTGCCTCTTACTTGGTAGTTGTATAACCTTGGTTAAGCCATTTTATCTACCTTAGTCTCATCTGTAAAATGATTGTTAGACTAGATGCTAATTTTTCAATTCATCAACTATTTCTGGAGTCTTTACTCTATACCTAGCACTGTTCCAGACTGCTGAGATATACTGGTAAGCCAAACACTTCTTGTGGAGCTCATGTTATGGTAGGAAGAGAAAGAAATGTAAAATATATAAGTAAAGTATATAGTATATTGGAAAATAGTACGTGCTGAGGGGTGGGGAATAGAGCAGTCTGCAGGGGTCAGGAGCTCCAGAGCTGGGTGTAGTTTTAATTAAGAAAGCCAGGGAGTTATCCTTGGAGACATTGAGGGAAAGAGTATTGCAGGCAGAGAGAACAACCAGGGCAAAGTGAGGATGTGCTTGACATTTGAGGAATGGCAGGACCAGTGTGGCCAGAGCAGATTCAGAAAGACAGTGCTGAAGTCAGAGAGGTGATAGAAGGAGCAGTCACATGCAGGCATCCCCAAACTATGGCCCGCGGGCCGCATGCGGCCCCCTGAGGCCATTTATCCGGCCCCCGCCACACTTCCAGAAGGGGCACCTCTTTCATTGGTGGTCAGTGAGAGGAGCACTGTATGTGGCAGCCCTCCAATGGTCTGAGGGACAGTGAACTGGCCCCCTGTGTAAAAAGTTTGGGGACCCCTGATAGAGCCTGTGGGCTGTCGTAAAGACTTTGGTTTTTCCTCTCAGTGACTGGGGAGCCATTGGAGCTATGAGAGACTCGAATATGGGTGGAGGGTGGTAGGAGAGTGAGGGAGGGTTGCAAACAGGGAGGTCAGTTCTTGAAGCCATGTAATGGGGGGTTTGGGTCACAGTGGCAGTGGCCATGGAAGTTAAAGGTATAAGTTTCTGGTCTTTTGGCAGTAGAGCAAACAGGAGGATTTCCTTTAAAAAGTTAAGGAAGACTCCATGGTTTTTTAACATAAGCTACCAAAAGGACAAAGGTGCCGGCTTGACCTTTGGTGGCACAGTGGATACAGCATCAACATGGAACGCTGAGGTCGCTGGTTCCAAACCCTGGGTCAGCCTGACCAAGGCACATAGGAGAGTTGATGCTTCCTGCTCCCCCCCCCCCCCCGCCCTTCTCTCTGTCTCTCTTCTACCTCCCACCTCTTTAAAATGAATAAGTAAAATTTAAATAAAATAAAGGGACAAAGGTGCCATCACTCACTATAGAGACAACAGTATGTGGAGCTGTTTTCTAGTCCCATCAGAGGCCCAGATTGTACATGAGTTGTTTTTTAGACATCAGACTGGAGATTTGAGTTGGCAGCTGCATCTATGAAGCTGATATTTGATAAGAGGTCTGGGCTGGATGGAGGTGAGGCTAAATGAGATCATACAGGGAAGACATATTCTCTGGAAACAGCCCTCTGACTTTCAGCCAAACCCTGGATCCTTCTGGGCCTTACTTTCCCTTGCAGTCAGATGGCGGTAATCACCCAGCCAGTCCAAGAATGGAGGCAAAACCGGACTGAGCCCATTTTGAGATCAGAGAACCACAGAATTATTCAGAATTATAACTGACAGCATAGCCACCCCATGTATAATGGTTTCTATTCAGAGCAACAGAGGTTCAGTCTCATTATGTGGAGATACAATACCTACTCATGGGTTATTTTGAGAATTAGATGAGTTAATACTTGTCATTAGGTTAGGATAGTGCAGAGTCCATAATTCACACTCAGATGGAAGTTTCACTTACTATTTATTCACCTCTTTTAAATAGGTTTTTTTGAAAAAGGTCCCAAGTTGGTATCTCTGCTCTCACCTTTTTTCCTCTGACCTTTATGTCAACCCAACCCCTCATTTAGTTCTAGGTGGGCACAAGGAGGCACCTCTTCATAATAACTTCAGAGGCTGAAACAGATAGCAAGCAGGAGGCTGGATTTGCCATATTCCCCTCCTTTTAGCAAGAAAGACATCATCGTCATCATCATAACTCAGGGCTGATGGAGTCCCTTGAGAGAATGAGAACCCTTCCCCTCCTGAGCCCCACGCTGGCTCCAGAACTGAGACCCAGAGTCTGGTCTGACCTGTTACCATACTTCTCCCTTCTCCCCACCATACTCCTTTGCTTGGAAAGAACTTACCCTCCTCCCAGTCTGTGCACAAGTGGATGAGCCACTGCCTTTGCAGTCCGAATCATCTGCTCCTTCTTTTGTTCCAGGTTCAGATACGAGGAAGAGAGAAGGTGAGTGAATCTGTGGTGTGATTTCAAGGTGGGAAGGAATGGGGTTGACCTGCTCTGCTTTTTCATCTTGCCAGTCACAGGAGAGTCCCTGGCATCATAGGACCACCGTCTGTAAGGTTAGATCCCAGGAGTTTTTGTCACCACCACACAACGAGGTCATGATGTCCAGGCCCCTGATGCTCAGGATCATTGCCTGGGACAGGTGTCTGCTCCTTCGCATGAAGACGCCAAGCTGCTGTCACTCCCAATATCGCCATACCCGGCATCCTCTTCTCCACCCAAATTAGCCCTGGGTCCCCTTTCCACCTTTTTGTTTTAACCTACCTAAAGAAATATCAGTGATAGAAACAGCTTATATGAACAGCACCTACAGAGAGAAGCTGAGGTACAACATACTTTCTCTCCTGGCATATAGGAATTATTTTGCAGTCTGTACACAGATCTCTTTGTTTCTCAGCAGCCAGTGTTAAAATGAGTATGCATCCCCTGAATGTGCACACACCTAATAGGGAGAGAAGATGGGGTCAGAAGCCTGTTTAAGAGGAGAGGAAAACCAGGGATGAAGCATTTGCTCCACTGAATCTACAAAGTGGATAATCTGTCTACCAAATCCATTTTTAAACATGACGCTGTAGACAGTTTCATCTGTGGCAACTGGAAGCTATTTGACAACTCCTTTCCATCTGTTTCTCTGTGCTTGGCAATGGGAGGGTGGCAAAGGCCGTCAGCCTTGGCAGTGGGGGGTCACGTTTCTCCCCATTCCTTTGCCACTCCGCTTCCATGTAAATGCCTAAGGACATTAACTGTGGGCCTCACCTGGTCCTCCAGGCCTGCCCATGGCCATTTACTTCCACTGTAGGGAACTGACATGTCTTTCCACTGACCATTATCCCTGTGTCAGGAAGAGTTCTGCTCTGGGAAAGAATCCAGTTTCTCCCAGGGGTCATGGTAGCCAAGACTTCCAGCCAGCGTCTGCCTGCTGCCCTGTTAAGAGTATTCCTGGCCTCCCTCGGAGTGTCCTGGCCCATACTTACCGCTTAGCCACCATACTGGTGGTGGTGAGGAGTCTGAAGCAGCATTCCTGCCCTTCCCCCTGCTGGTGGGGACGTGACTGAGCTCTCCAAGTCACACACCACTGCTGTCTTCCAGTGCCCCCATGGACTTCGCCCTCAACACCTACATGAGCCATGCTGGGATCCGGCTTCGAGAGGCACGACCTTCCAACACAGCTGAAAAGGCCCCGTCTGCTCCTGACAAGGACAAGTGGCTCCCCTTCTTCCCAAAGACCAAGAAGGTAACCAAGCTATCCTAGAAAGTATCTTCTCTTGGCACAGTTCTCTGCACTGAGCCAGAGTAGAAAAGCCCTTTTGGAGTTAAAATCTAGTTCTTCCTACTGCTTTTGGCCATGGAGTCAGTGAAAATTCTCACACTAGAGCACCTCTCTCCCTTCCTCAAAACCTAGTTAGGGTACAAACACGAGCCTGCTTCCTGTTACTCGTTTAAGGCCAGTGGCTGAGTGATTAGTGGTCAAGTCTGATATTGGGACCTTCTCCAAACCCCATGTCTCTTGTCTCAGCAGAGCAGCAATTCCAAGAAAGAAAAGGATGCCTTGGAGGACAAGAAGCGAAACCCCATACTCAAATACATCGGGAAACCCAAAAGTTCGTCCCAGAGTAGTGAGTATTTGGGAAACAACAGCCTTGGGTAGGGACCCGGCCCCTTCACAGACCAGTATGATGGCAGGTCTTCCAGTGTTTCTGGAAGCCACAGGCCCAAACTCTGAGGCTGCAGCTTCCTCTCAGTGCTACTGCATTCTCCCTGGCCACACCAGCAGAGGCTCTTTGAGGGACAGATGACTGCATCAGAGCCAAAAAGGCCATGCCAGTACCTTGGGCTTAAGTCTGTGAACTCAGAAGCAGTTGTAGCTTCTGAGCAGCCATACGAAGGAACGTTGCTCACTTGGCAGGATTACTCTGTTGACACTGAATGCCACCCTCACCTTCATCTCTGGGATTTGTCTGTACTGTGTGTTGGGAGCAATTATGGGCACTTGAGTTACTATTAAGCATAACCAGGTGGAAAGAAAGTAGCCCAGAGGCTCCTGTAAAGCCATCAGTAACCCAACACAAGTGACCCTGTCATTGAGCTCTTCCCTGTTGTGTCATTTGTCTGGAAACTGCTGCTGGCCTGGCAGTCGTTTCCTGACATCCTTAATACTAGTCTTGGGAATCTGTGAAGGCCGTGGGGTGGGACTGCTGCCTTTTCTGAAATTGCTGCTTTAGGGGAAGGGGGAGGGGACTCCTAGATCAGCCCTGATTTTTATCACTACTTTCATTTTTCAGCTTGATATAATTTTTATTTTAATTTGATTTTTCATGGTTTACTTTTGTTTTTGTTTGTTTTCTTTTAGCATTTCATATTCCCTTGTCCTCTGTGGAAGGTAAAAGGACCATTTTCTTTGGGTTTTTCCTTGCATTAGCATTGACTTTGCATTTCCCAAATCCCCTCTTTCTTTCTTCCCTCTTCCTTCTTCATCCTCTCCTCCTGTCCTACCCTTCTTCCCTCCCTCCCTTTCCTCATTCCATTTCTCCTATGTGTTCCTCCTGTGGCTAAAGCTGCTCTGTGACACAAGACACTGCCAGGGGCCTTCTCCCTCACGCCTGCTCATGGCAGGGCCTGGAGGGGCCAGGACACCCTTCCCGGGGAGGCTCTTCCCGGCCTTGCACAGAGCCCAGGCTCACAGGCCCTCCCCCACCTGCTCTGCAATCGTGGGCCTTCCTCTTTTATTGTCGCCCCTCCATGGATGAAGTGCCAGAAATTCGGGATTTTATAGAAGTGAGGCATACACTCGCCCATTGCAATGTCCTACATAAGTTCCCCAGATTTTTGTTTTCAATGAAAATCATAACAAAAATCTTCATTTTTGAAGGTTACGTTTTTTTTTTAAGTAAATAATTGGTCTTTAGCAGTTTATGGTATTTTTAATTTATATCACTTACTTTGCTTAACCCCTTCAGTGTAATACCCCCATCTCTTTGACTTTCATTTTGCCAGCATGTATAACTACAGTTAAAAAGAATGAACCTAATATCTATTCTAATACTAACGTGCCTATTATCTATCTTCTAGAACCTATAAATTAAAATATATACATAATACACATTAACCCAAAGAAGAATATATCCTAGAATTAGACAAGTTCATTTCCCCTATGCATATAATTAAGGGATTAATATTTCTAAGTTCTACAATAAATCTATGGAGGGAGAGAGCAGTAGGGTACAAGCAGGAAATTATTCTGTTGCTAAAATTGATTTTATGTAAAAGTAGCAATTAAAAATAATGATTTAGCCTGACCATGCGGTGGCGCAGTGGGTAGAGCATTGGACTGGGGTTTAGAGGGACCCAGGTTCAAGACCCCGAGGTCACCAGCTTGAGCATGGGCTCATCTGGTTTGAGTAAAAAGCTCACCAGCTTGGACCCAAGGTCCCTGGCTCGAGCAAGGGGTTACTCCGTCTGCTGAAGGCCCATGGTCAAGGCACATATGAGAAAGCAGTCAATGAACAACTAAGGTCTCGCAACAAAAAAACAAAACAAAACAAACAAACAAAAATAATGATTTAGCCAGAGCGTTGGTGTCTCAGTGGATAAAGCATCAACCTGGGACGCTGAGGACCCAGGTTTGAAACCCCGAGGTCACTGGCTTGAATGCAGGGTCACCAGCTTGAGCGTGGGATCATAGACATGGTCCCATGGTCACTGGCTTGAGCAAGGGATACCTGGCTCAGCTTGAGCCCCCCCGTGAAGGCCCATGTGAGAAGCAATCAATGAACAACTAAATTGCCACAACTATAATTGATGCTTCTCATCTCTCTCCCTCCCTCTCTCTCACTAAAAAATAAATATAAAAAATAAATAATAAAAATAATGATCTACAAATTTTCTTCTTAAGTTCCTGGACTCATTATGCTATTTTAAATAACAAAAATAATTATTAAAAAAGTAATTATAGCCTGACCTGTGGTGGTGCAGTGGATAAAGTGTCGACCTAGAGTGCTAAAGTTGCTGGTTTGAATCCTCAGGCTTGCCATATCACGGCACATATGAGAAGCAACTACAAGTTGATGCTTCCTGGTCCTCCCCAACAGCCTTTCACTCTCTATCCTCTCTTTAAAACGTCAATAAAGCCTGGGCTCTAGTGGCACAGTGGATAAAGTATCAACCTAGAATGCTGAGGTCGCCAGTTCGAAATTCTGGGCTTGCTTAAAGGCACTAATGGAAGTTGATGCTTCCTGCTCTTCCACCTTCTCTCTCTCTCTCTCTCTCTCTCTCTCTCTCTCTCTCTTTCTCAGTCTGTCCTCTCTCTCTAAAAATGAATAAGCAAAACCTTAAAAAAAAAATCAATAAATAAAATCTTAGTCTGACCAGCCGGTGGCACAGTGGATAGAACATCAAACAGGCACAAAGGACCCAGGTTCAAAACCCTGAGGTCACTGGCTTGAGTGTGGGCTCATCCAGCTTGAGTGTGGGGTCACTGGCTTGCATGTGGGATCCCACGGTCGCTGGCTTGAAGTCCAAGGTCTCTGGTTTGAGCAAGGGGTCACTCGCTCTGCTGTAGTCCCCCTGTCAAGGCACATATAAGAAGGCAATCAATGAACAACGAAGGTGCCGCAACAGAATTGATGCTTCTCATCTCTCTCCCTTCCTGTCTTTCTGTCCCTATCTGTCCCTCTCTGTCTCTATCACACACACACCTTTAAAAAAAAGAAAGTAAAAGTGATTATAAAACAATAGAAATAATAGACCAGGTGGTGGAGCGGTGGATAGAGCATCAACCTGGGACTCTTGAGGACCCAGGTTCAAAACCCCAAGGTCTCCAGCTTGAGCATAGGCTCACCAGATTGAGCACAGGGTTGCTGGCTTGAGCGTGGAATCATAGACATGACCCCATGGTCTCTGTCTTGAGCCCAAATGTTGCTGGCTTGAAGGTCAAAGTCTCTGGCTTGAGCCCAAGGTCACTGGCTTGAGCAAGGGGTCACTGGCTCACCTGGAGCCCTCTGGTCAGGGCACATATGAGAAAGCAATCAATGAACAAAAAGCAATAGAAAAAAATAAAAGAATGGCCTTGAAACACAGGCCCTTAGTTTTTTTTTGTTTGTTTTGTTTTTTTTGTTTTTGTGACAGAAACAGAGAGAGGGACAGACAGGAAGGAAGAAACATCAATTCCTCATTGGCGGCACCCTAGTTGCTCACTGATTGCTTTCCCACATATGCCTTGACCAGGGAGCTATAGCAAACCGAGTGACCCCCTGCTTAAGCCAGTGACCTTAGGCTCAAGCTGGTGAGCTTTGCTCAAACCAGATGAGCCCGTGCTCAAGCTGGCGACCTCAGGGTCCCGAACCTGGGTCCTCCATGTCCCAGTCTGACGCTCCATCCACTGTGCCACCACCTGGTCAGTCCAGGCCCTTAGTTTTTAACACATACTTTATCCCATCCACCCTACCCAAGGAAGGCATTAGGCAAACAGCAAGCTTTAAGAGACTGAGTAGCCATGCCCAGGCTGCTCACTTTGTGTCAGCCTGAGAGGGGACAGGAAGCCCGTGGGGGACATGCTGATTC
The DNA here is from genome assembly GCF_036850995.1 of Saccopteryx leptura. Lineage (NCBI taxonomy): Eukaryota > Metazoa > Chordata > Mammalia > Chiroptera > Emballonuridae > Saccopteryx > Saccopteryx leptura. Next base: position 284,970,671 of record NC_089504.1, read on the forward strand.
CAAGGGCAAGGTCAGGATGCTAGGAACCCACCGTATCTTTGAGTCAGATCTTCCTATTATAATTTCATGATTTCGTTTGTGTTCTCAAATTCCCAGGACACCATACAGATCTGTATTCATATCTAAAGGCCATACAACTACCAATCCTAGAAAGCTTCAATATTGAGGTTTTGCCCTTGATCGATAATAATATAGTTTATTTTTATTTAGTTTTATTATCATTCAGAGAATGGAGGAAGGAGGACAAAGACTACTAGGGAAACTTTGCTTTTTAAAAAAATGTCCTACTTCCCACCAGCTTTTCTTCTGTACTCTGGGTTTTTTAGTTATACCAGATACGAGGGCCACACCTCATTTTGTCACTGTTAGGATGTAACTATATCCCAAGGACAATAGGATATTTTCCAAGTGACAGAGGACTCAGCCTAGTGGCTTTCTATTATAGGATGTTCCCAGGCTCCATCATTCCCCAGCCAGGGTAGCTCAGGGCTGCAGCTGCAAAACTGAGCGTGGCTCCTGCCATTGCCCCAAGGTACAGACGCACATTCAGTCTGGGTCAGGCAGCTCTGGCCCTAGCTCCAAAGTAGGAGTGATGGTAACGCCTTTACTCCTATCACATATACACAGCCACCTATTAGGCGGTTTTAGAAAAATAGTACCCTAGCTGCTTGCCTAAAGGATATGAATTGTAAACTTTGAGGAGACAGGTAAATATTTTATGTTTCCTGTGGCTTGGAAATTTTCCCAGGAAACTCTTGTTTCGATACATAAGGAGATGTGTAATTTGTATGATATCAGAATCTGAGGCATGGGTAGGACACTGGTGAGTGTGGTTAGGATTGGAGCCTAGCCCACTGGACCACACACCACCCCCGGCCCCACTTGTCCTTCCTGTTGGTCTCAGATGGAGCAGCGTTTCTAACTCAACTCCTGGTCGACTATCACTGAACTTAACCTGCAACTGAGCAACTTGACTTTGAAAATAAGAGTCACTGAGCCCCTGGGCCAGAAATGGCTTCTTCAGGGTCTCTTTGTAGCACCACACATGCCTTTTTACTCTTTTATGTGCCCTCTCTGCTTCTTTGAATAAGATTAGCTGTCTTTTATCTTAGCTTTGAAAAAAGGCTGGAATTTGAATGCCAAAGAATGACATCTCTTCTGTGTTCCTCCTAAGACCTCCCTACTTGTAATAAAAGGTTTGATTCTTTAATGATGGAATCCAGGAGTAAGAATATGGGGAGCGGAAAGAACAGGAAGGGGAGTCAAGGAAGAATAGAAATTGTGAATTCTAAAAGTAATATAAATTTCAAAAATGCTTGAGACAATTTGGCACCATGGCTAAATTACATATAGATATGTTTTTGGTCCTCCTAGCTATTTTTTAAACATGTCTGTGACTCTTTTGGGGGAAAATAAAAACAGTCACGAGTTTACAAGTAGAAAAATAATCGCAATAAAGAATGTGAGAATCAAAAGAAGTATGCATTGAAAATGTAGTTCTAAACCCCTCATTTTGCAGTTCAGAAAGAGCAAGCCCAGAAAGGTAAAGGGACTGCTCATGCTGCACTGAGTATCAATAGAAGAACCAGGACTAGACTGTCTCCTGAGCCTCAGCCCCACACTATTCTCATCCATGCTTGCTCACTGCTATGTCTTCTGGGTTAGAGGGGAGCGAGGGCCCTGAGACATTGTCTCTGAACAGAAAGCAGAGTGTCCTCCATTATCTTTCTGCTTCTAGTCAAACCAGGCAATGTGAGGAACATCATTCAGCACTTTGAGAACAACCAGCAATATGATGCCCCAGAGCCTGGGACACAGCGACTCTCAACAGGAAGCTTTCCCGAGGACCTGCTGGAGAGTGACAGGTATCCATGGCTGAACGGGGCTTGCCAGCTGCCTGGGGAGGGGCACGTAGGCAGGGTTTGCAGCTAGGGTTTAACTCCAGCTACTTTAACCTCTCCCCTAGACTATAAGGCCCCCACTATGGAACTCTGTCCCTCCCCCAACCTTCCCATCTGAATACCTTCACAAGAAGACAATATGTGTCAGCACTCAGGCCAGCAGAGGAGAGAGCAGGTCCCCAACCTTCCAGCCCAGGAACCGCATGCCTTTAAAATTTCCTTTGTATTCATCCTCTGACTTCTCAGCAGTCTTCATCCCAAGAATGAGCTAGATTAAATTATGAAGCAGCTAATCAGGAAACCCTGAGTGACAATGCTAGAGGAGACTGGTGGGGGAGGAATGGAAGTCCTGGGAGTAAGGAAGTCAGGCAGAAGACAGTCTTTGATACCCATGAGGAAGAGAGCTGGAGATGAGGTTCTACTGGGAGCTTCAAATGCAGATGCTAGAACTGTGAGCATCAGCTGTCCTTACCCACAAAAAGATACAAAGTTCACATCAATTTAAAACAAATTGCTTTTTTCAAGAATAAAAGAGGAATTACGGCATCCCTCATAGTCTCCATCGTTGGCCAAGTTCTAACTAGAGCCCTTCTCTAGTATTGAACAGTCTTGGACTTGTTCTTTTTTTTTTTTAGACTTGTTCTTGACTGTGGCATGACAACAGTCAAGTCACATCTGAAACTCTGCAGCCAACACTTAAGTGAAATTTTCCTGTAGTTGGAAATATCCTTGGAAATTTCTTAGGTCACCTTGAAGTATAGTGGTCTTGTATATGAAAATAATGTTTGTATGAGCCACTGGGCTGGACTAAATAAAGGCAGACACAAAGGCAAGCCAGTAAGTAACATCCTTCATAGTCGAACCATTTACCCCAGAATACCTACTTATCCAACTATATGTGAGACAGTCCTGCTTATATACAAGGTTACTGCTTTCTGTTAAGTTTAATATGTATTAAATGATTTTGCCTAATGAGAATTAACAAAGACTTAGGGAAGGTAAAAGTTACATTTGTACTGGGGTGAGATTGAATTCTAATATTACTGGTAAATTAAATATACAAATTATGTAATTGCTGGGGTAAGCATAGTCTTATAGATGTGTCAAATACACAATTATAAGATATATCAACATTTTGATTTTTTTTTTTTTTTTACAGAGACAGAGAGTCAGAGAGAGGGATAGACAGGGACAGACAAACAGGAACGGAGAGAGATGAAAAGCATCAATAATTAGTTTTTCGTTGAGCGTTACAACACCTTAATTGTCCATTGATTGCTTTCTCATACGTGCCTTGACCACGGGCCTTCAGCAAACCGAGTAACCCCTTGCTCGAGCCAGCAACCTTGGGCTCAAGCTGGTGAGCTCTTGCTTAACCAGATGAGCCACGCTCAAGCTGGCAACCTCGGAGTCTTGAACCTGGGTCTTCCGCATCCCAGTCTGATGCTCTATCCACTGCGCCACCGCCCGGTCAGGCAACATTTTGAAAAAATATTTGAGGCCACTTGCAAACTTGTATTCTTAAAGTTGATATTTGCCCTAAAACATTCACTATAATGTTTAGTAAATAGGATTACAAATTTATTCTCAGCAGAAGCCTTTGGATATCCTGACTAAGCTCACTAGCAACCTTAGAAGAAATAGCAATAGTACAGTAGGTTAGAGGTTGTCATAGATACTTAGCAGGTATAAGAAGCCTCTAATTATAGAGGGCATTACTGTAGGAATTTTGGGCCAAAGGTGGGTTATGTGCCTCACTTCTTGGTGGAAGTGTTACTCACTTCTGGGGATTTGAAGGAAAGTGCTTAGCTTTACAGCCCCAGTAACCTCACTGGATAAGATTTGTCATGCTAAAATGACCCATTGGGGGACACTGGAGAAAGTGGTTTTGAATTAGTCTGGGTTGGAATTGTTCTAACTGACTTCGGGGGCGAGTTCTGTAGGGGATCAGCTAGCAGCATGGTTTCTAACTCTGCTGATAAGCCTTCAGGATGCTGGGGGCGGGGGGCGAGCCTCCATGCAGATCCTCTGGCAGTATAAAGGCACTTGGCTCCTTCTGTGCAGAGCTCTCCGACTCTACAGGCATTCTGTGGTCCTAGAGACATGGCAGGATGCAGATTAGTAATAATGTCAGCAAAGAAGCACCCTGCCAGGGCCATGGGTAGAGGCACCATCTTGGGCAGCAGGCGTTCAGAGATGCTGGCTGTCTTGGGGCTAATGTGCTGCAGGACTCAGAAAAGAGCACCACCCACTCTTGAGCATTTCTTAAGCCCCAGAGACACTCACTGGCCAAGCCTGGCAGGCCAGGGAGCAAGTTACTGCTCGTTGGTCAGCAGGTTCTTATAAGTGTGCTCCCGAGCTGGTCTGCTCCCAGGAGAGGAAGTGGAAGCTTAGGATGGATACTGTCTATTTCAAAATGAAAGAAATCGCATTACAGCTGAAGAGGTAGGGATCTACCAGCAGATAGAATATTCTGACAGAGAATGCTAGAATGAATGTGTGAAGACAATGCCTGTACTTCCCTCCTAGAAGATCTTGTAAAAAGAAGGATCCACCTCAAGCAGAGTCCACAGTGGGAGCTGACCTGTTCCATGGTAGAAAGCAAGATAGACTGGCCACCAGACAGCCAAAGGGTGGCCAGGATGGGACCTGGTAGTCCCTGATGAGGGACTTGGCAGTACCCACAGCTTTGCTGAGGGGGCCTGGCTTCTCTGGCATTAGGACACACTGCAAGTCTGATTCTGTTAGTGCCACATTTCACTTTCCTGTTAGGACCCCTTTCGGATCGGTCACAAGCAAGAGAAGAGGCTCTGTCCATCCCAAACTGGGAAGAGGGAGAACTTTGAAGAGCAACAGAAGTAATTTATCATTGGGAAGCTCCTTTTATCTAGGAATTTTGGGTGTTTTGGTGAATCGAGGTGTTTAGGCCTTTTGTGGGGGTGGGGTGGAGACTCTGCACCATTGAGGTGCCCTTGAGATGGGGCAGCAGATGAAGCTGGCCGGGACGTCGGATCCTAAGGTCTCTTTCCCTTTTCCCCAGCTCACGCTCAGAGATCCGCTTGGGCCGCTCCGAGAGCCTGAAGGGCCGGGAGGAGCTGAAGCGCTCTCGGAAGACTGAGAACGTGCCCCGCTCTCGCAGTGATGTCGACATGGATGCTGCTGCAGAGGCTGCCCGCCTCCACCAGTCAGCCTCGTCGTCGGCCTCCAGCCTCTCCACCAGGTGCGCAGGGCTCAGGTGGCTCAGCCTGCTGATGTCACAGGGGCAGGGGCAGAGGGTTTCTGAGAGTTGACATTCTATCTACAGGTCTCTTGAGAACCCAACCCCTCCCTTCACTCCCAAAATGGGCCGCAGGTGAGTGATGGGTGCAGTAGCACCTCTCTTGTGTCTGAGTCCCAGCCACATGCAGCTTTCCTCTCACCCCTTGAGTGGCGGGTTGAGTATGCATCTCTTCATGGCCTGCTGGCCACGGGGCATGCAGGTTATGCAGGAGAGGGAGGGACAAACCCCATGTGTGAACTTTTCCTCCAAGTAAAGCTAAGCTGCCCATTTTCTCCCAGGAGCATTGAGTCCCCCAGCCTGGGGTTCTGCACAGATGTCCTCCTCCCCCACCTTCTAGAGGATGATCTGGGCCAGCTGTCTGACCTAGAGCCAGAGCCAGACACCCAAAACTGGCAGCATACAGTGGGCAAGGATGTGGTGGCTGGGCTAAGCCAGAGGGAGATTGACCGGCAGGAGGTCATCAATGGTAAGAATGTGTTCTGCCTTGCCTCACTCCCACTCTGACTCGTGGGAACAGGTGAAGAGCACCTAAGATACAAACACTGGCATGAAGTAAATAGGGTGGGGCCCTAGGGACAGGACCAGGTCCATGTTGTTGATCCTGTAAGGGACACCTCCATTCTGACCCTTGGGTGAGAGAGAAGGTGTACGATTTGAAAACAGAACTCAGTTCCCCCCAAAATTATTTGGGGGGGTCACAGTAGTGACTCTAGATACTTATCTCTTTTCTGTCTGTCTTTCTACTCCTGTCACAACCCCTGCTCAGAGTTGTTTGTGACGGAGGCTTCCCATCTGCGCACACTGCGAGTCCTGGACCTGATCTTCTACCAGCGAATGAAGAAGGAGAACCTGATGCCCCGGGAGGAGCTGGCCCAGCTCTTCCCCAACCTGCCTGAGCTCATAGAGATCCACAGTGAGCAGCCCCTCCCCACCTCCACTCTCCCTCCACACCTCTCTGGCTAGCCTTCAGACTTTTTGTTCCAATTTTGCCCACATGCCGAGGCCACCCTGTGTAGATAGCACTTACCAAGTCGTCTTTGGTGAGAGAGCTTGTTGTACAGCCTGAAACCAGCATTCCACTTCCCCCCAAAGTAAATGGGTTTCTAGACCCTTCCCCACAACACTGCTGCCAGAGACCCCCCGCAGCTCAACACCAGGCCTTTCTGTTTCTGCTCCCCTCACCCAGATTCCTGGTGTGAAGCCATGAAGAAGCTTCGGGAGGAGGGCCCCATCATCAAAGAAATCAGTGACCTCATGCTGGCTCGGGTATACCTGCAAACTTCTCCTGTTCGGAGGAGACTTGGGAGGGGGGCTTATTACCCAAGGCTTGAGGATGTGACAAAGGAGGATGAGGGACCAGTCCCAGGCAGGGATGTGATGATGCCAGGCCCTGTGTCCATTCTGCCTTTCAGTTTGATGGCCCGGCCCGAGAGGAACTGCAGCAAGTGGCCGCCCAGTTCTGCTCATACCAATCGATAGCCCTGGAGCTGATCAAGACCAAGCAGCGCAAGGAGAGCCGCTTCCAGCTCTTCATGCAGGTCAGCCCCGGGCTGTCCTTCTACCTTCTCTCATTGCCGCTAAACGTTAGCCAAGTCAGTCATATCTTAATAGTTTGGGCAGGGTCAGTAAATTAGGTGCCCCAAGGGTCTCCTGAACTTCCCTCCGAGGCCCTAGGTCTTCTCTCTTCTGGGAAGGATTATCCAGAATTCCCTGCACCCATCCGCACCCTCCCAAGAACCCTCACACCACCTCTCCAAGAACACTGACACATACCCTCTCTCAAAACAGAGACTACTGTTTTTTGAAAAGGATACAGGATAAGCAGTTAGCAGGTCTGGCTCACCCATTTCCTGTCTATAAAGTGGGAATAACACCTGCTGTGTGTGGCTTGTTTGACCATATTCCTTCCATGAGCTTTTGTCTCCCTGTCCCCACCAACCCTTCCCTAAATATTCAAGGGAGAAGTTGCCATTTCTGTCAGAGTTACCCTCTGGAATTAGGACCTAGTTGGCATTTTCACGCCCACCCAGGTCCTGAACCCATAAGCCAAATCCTAACCTCAGGTTGACATCCTCCTGTGTCTGTGCCTCCTTTCGCCTAGGAAGCCGAGAGCCACCCTCAGTGTCGGCGGCTACAGCTGCGGGACCTCATTATCTCCGAGATGCAGCGGCTGACCAAGTACCCACTACTACTAGAGAACATCATCAAGCACACAGAGGGTAGGGCTGGGCGAGGGGCTAGTGTGGGAGGCAGCAGCCCTCATTTCAAAGTCTAGTCAGACTTGCTTTATGTCCTTAGAAAATCACTTGACCTCTCTGGTCTTCAGAGTCTTCATCCTTGTTATGGTTAGTCTCAAAGAAAATAATGATTATAAATAAAGTACATAGCAGCAGCAGGAGGTGAGGTCTACCTGTAGCCCGTATGTGGCCTTTGTGCAGCTCAGAAGACAGCATCTGAGTCAACAGGTTGGCCTGTGGAGGGCACCTTGGCTCCTCTGATGAACGTAGTCTCACACTAGGGCCATGGCTGGATACCAGCCCCTGTTCTCCCCCCCAACTGCTGAATGCCTCTGCACAGCGCAGAAACGGCTCACCATATGTGGTAACTAGAGGAGTAGGGACCATGCTGAATAAGAGAGTCTAACCCCAGGTTTTCACTGTTCCTGGGATCCTGAGCATCTTCACTACTCTCAAAACTGGGATGTTAGATTCAGGGTATACAAGTGTGAGTAACCTCAACTCTATTTAACAGGTGTTCCTAGAGGCACAAGCACCCACAGTCTCTGTTCCTATCCCCCCACATCTGTAGAGCTGGTTGTGGTCTAGGCAAGAATTCCCAATTCAGTGTATTCAAAGCAGTGGTCTGAAATCCAAGGACTCAGTAAAAGATAATGTTACACTTGGTCCTCGGATTAGGCATACCCACATCTACTTGTCTGAGGTAAGCCAATAACCGTGGCTGTAAGTAGCCAGGTGATATCGGACTTCTACAGACTTCTCAGGCAGGAGCCCCTAACTACCACCTCTACACTGATTGGCAGGTGGCACCTCTGAGCATGAGAAGCTCTGTCGGGCCCGGGATCAGTGCCGGGAAATTCTCAAGTACGTGAATGAAGCAGTGAAGCAGACAGAGAACCGGCACCGTTTAGAGGGCTACCAGAAGCGCCTGGACACTACATCCCTGGAGAGGGCCAGCAACCCCCTGGCAGCAGAGTTCAAGGTGAGCGGCACAGGAGGCAGCATGCTCAGCCCCTCGTACACACACACTTCTCGTTACCCTGAGAAGCAGAACTCTGATGAGGGCCTGGAGCGTGGGAAGTAAGAGACATAGGCCGGTCTGATAGGATGGCTCGGCGGGACCCTGGAATACACATGCCTCCTGTCACCACTGTCAGTCCATCCCTAGATAGGCATTGTCAGCCCCACCAATAAAGACTAAATGTTAGACTCAGGTGGGAAGAGCAGGGTGTAGGAGTTCAAACTTGAAGTGAAGGTCCTTTGGGAGGGAATAAAGCTAAAAAGACAGGCAGGTAAAGTAGATCTTCTTAGGAAGGTGGGTGGCATGTGGTAAAGGGTAGATGAGAGAGACCCAAGCCAGAGCCATCGGCATATCCCCCAGTGCAGTGCAGGGTATGTGACTTCGTGCTGGCCTTTATACGGTGTCCCTCACAAGAGGGTAAGGACAAGGACTGTTTCTTGCCACCACTGATCCCCAGCACCTTAGCATGGTGTCTGGCACATACATAGTAGGTTCTTGAATACTTGTTGAGTGAATGAATGAATGAATGAATGAACAAATGAACAAACTGTCTCTCCTTAACAGAGCCTGGATCTTACAACCAGAAAGATGATCCATGAGGGGCCCTTGACCTGGAGGATCAGCAAGGATAAGACCCTGGGTATGTGCGGGCGGGCGGGGGCCCAGGGACCCCTGTGGTGGCTGGGCTGCTGCACCGCTTCTCTCCCTGGAGCATGAGTCCTAGAAACTGGTGCTCTAAAGGGGTAGTAAGGGAGGATGAGAGCTCAGACTCCTTAAGCACGGGGCTGGGGGATACCAAAAAGAAAGGGGCCAGCCATCCCAGAGCCCCTGGTGCCCCGTGTTGGTTGATGGAGGAGTGGCTACTGAAGTCCTTACGAGCACCACGTACCCCCAGACCTCCACGTGTTGCTGCTGGAGGACCTCCTCGTGCTGCTGCAGAAACAGGACGAGAAGCTGCTGCTTAAGTGCCACAGCAAGATGGCCGTTGGCTCCTCAGACAGCAAGCAGACCTTCAGCCCTGTGCTCAAGCTCAATGCTGTTCTCATCCGCTCTGTGGCCACAGGTACAGTGAGGAGACAGTCCCAGCTGGCCTGGGCCCCAGGCTGTGATCACTGATACTAGTGTCCAGTGTGTGCTGGGTGACACAGGGCCAATCTGGGGCCTCACAGAAGTTACCGGACCACCTGGGTTCCTTCCCTCCTTTCCCTCCTGTCCTGACCCACCTAAGCAGGAGGATGTGATCAAATATGGGGTAGGATATGGGTTGGATGGGGATCGAGATGAAGATAAACAATCTGGTGCAGACAGAGGGGATACGAGTACCCAGGATGCGCTAAAGATGTGTAAGCAGGATTGAGCAGAGTAGGACATGCCTTCCTGCTGCAAGAGTGACGGGCAGAAGACTGAAGGCCCACAGTACAGAGCCACATCCAGGGGACAGATATTTCACTGAGAAGTGGAGTGTGCACAGGAAAGGGCTCTGGAGCAAGAGCCTGGCAACCACATTCTCTGGGCTCACTTTCCTCATCGATAGCATGGGGTGACACCTACCTTGCCTCTTAGGGGCTCGAAGGGATGATGGGCATGAAAAGTTTTATAAACCCTACGCACCACACATTAGCCCTCACTGTTAAGAAAGCAGGAGGGTAATGAGTGGCTGTGAAAGATACCATCCCGGGATCCAGAATTGTCTCTGTCCCTTGTAAGTGGGTCCCAAGCAGTTCTGATGACCCAGGTCTGTCAGTCTTGTGCTGCATTCTTCATCTGTGTGGAAGTTCGGGGTTTTGAGTCTGCAACTCTGTTGCCCTGGCCCGTGTTGGAGTCTGGCCTCTGCCACCCCTGTTCAGTGCCTTGTACTTTCATTTTCTTACACAGATAAACGGGCCTTCTTCATCATCTGCACCTCCGAGTTGGGCCCACCCCAGATCTATGAGCTGGTGGCATTGACCTCATCAGACAAGAACACGTGAGAATTGATTCAAGGGTCACACATAATTGATGTCCCCTAGCGACCAGGGTGGTGTGTGTGAGGACAGGGTTGGGCCCCAGAGCATTCAGAGGACAGGGCACTGGGGAAGGAAGTGGGAGATAAGACAGACCGAGGGGCTTGTAGGGTCACCGTCCCTGGCCCTGTAAGCTGTGAGAGGGAGGAGTTCCCAGCAATGTTCCATTTTACTCTCCTTTCCTTTCTCTGGCTCCCTTCCCTGCTGCTTGGGTTCTCTTCCCTTTCCCCACAAATGTTTTAGATTAATACATTCTTCGTAGATGTTTGCCTCCAGGATCCTCATCCCCACCTTGGGCATTCATGCACCCCATGCTCCCTGACAGTAGCAGCGGAGGTGGCGTGGCACAGAGGAAGGACACAGGTGGAGCCAGGCAGTTTATCAACTTCAGGGTTTTCATCTGTAAAATGTGGGTCCTGAGAGTTATTTTGAGAGAGAACAGGTATAGAATGCTCAGCACAGAGTGTAACTGAGGGTTGGTAGCTGCAAGTAATAGAAGCACCGAGGAGCAGCCAGCCAGGACTCTAAGGGCAAGTGGGGACCTGCTGGGCTGAGGGTCCCTGGGCAGGGTTTGGAGAAAGGTTTCCAGGCTCTTGTTCTCACCACGTTCTCTCTGTTCCTGCCGAGCTACAGGTGGATGGAACTCTTAGAAGAGGCTGTGCAGAACACCACTAGGCACCCCGGAGCTGCCCCGATCCCTGTCCGTCCCCCGCCCCCAGGCCCCCAGGAGTCAACCCACCAGAGCCTCAGATCCAGCAGGTGCTTAGCCCTCCAGGCCCCTTTGCTTGCCCACTCCACGCCCCTGCTCTCTGCTGTTCCTGAGCCTTCACTGCTGGGGATGGACAGCCTTGGCAAATAGATGTGAGCAGGCAGGAAGAGGGACAGTCCCACACATCTGCTTTCCTTCCCTGTCTGCTGTCCCCAGCGATCCCACACGGCTGTAATGGAGACTACAGCTAAAGTGGGGAGGGGAGGTAGAATCAGCCCAGGAGCGTCTCGGCCGGCACCCAGCCGTCCTTTCCAGGCTGCCACCAGTGGTGCAGCAAGCGCCGAAACAGCATCTTCCTTCCTGGACCCTATTACCTTCTTCCCTGTTCTCTCTGGAGGCCGGAGGCCAGGGTGGAATTTCATGACCTCACGACCTCCTGGCTGGTGGAGAGCCAACCCTCCCAGCAGGTGATCTCTCCCCTGCTTGTTTCTCCCCTCAGGGTAGGACTGGATGACTCAGAAGTATTCCAGAGTGAGCGGGAACCAGAGGAGCTCCCTGAAGGTGAGTCCCCGAATGGTCTCCCTGGGAGACAACCCCAGTTCATTTTCTGTAGGCACAGGTAGGAAGGTGGGCAGGGGTGCTGCAGGGGTGATGGGAAGGATATATCAGGGCCAGAGGTGTGAGGTTTTGATAAAAATAGAGGGGAGAAATGGAGGAAGAGAGTCTGGAAGAAGAAGAAAACAGACTTAAGCAAGTGTAGACTAGCGCACTAGAACAGAGATGTGGAACCTGGCTCTCTGGATAAAAGGTATTTAGCAGTGGAGGAAGAGAGGGATGTTTGGGAGTGCAGGGCCCCTTGTTTCCTGCAGTCAGGGTTATGAACGAAGAATGAGATGCAGGCAGAAACTGTGTACTAGGGAGTGCATTGTGCAGGAATCCCCAGAGCGTGGGCTTAAGACCTCAAAGGGCTTAAAACAATTACCAGAATAGGATGGGCATTGGCAAGAAGGCCCAAACAGAATTCTTGTTGATAATTTTATGTGAAATAACTTAACGATCTTCGGTATAGAACAGATCTCCCTGGATAGACAAGCTGACTGGGTCCCCTTTTCTGTTTCTTCTGCTTAGAATGCTGTTCCTCCTCATTTCCACGCCTCCTTCAAGTCTTGCCTTTCCACACTTATGCCTTCTTTGACCCCTCCACTTAGAACTGTAATCAGCACCCCTGATCCCCCCACACACTCTGCTCTGTTTTTCTTCTTTCCAGTAGCAATTCTCACCTTCTAATTTATTTAGGTGATTTACTTACTTCATTATTTCTCTGTCCTTGCGCTTGAATTTAAGCTCCACAGGACAGAAACCTTTGTTTTTTATTTACTGCTGTATGCCAAGAGCCTGGGACAGTGCCTGGCCATTGCAGGTGCTCAGTAAACATGTGGATCAGCCAATGTTCCCAGCCCCTTAAATCCAAAGCTGGGCATGGGATCAACCCCTGCGTCCCTCTCTCTTTCCCTGCCTTACACCGTCTGCTCGTCCAAAACAGGTACTGGGCCTCAGCAGAGGGTCCGAGGGAAGTACCCGGTCCTGCTGGAGGCCCCCGAGCATGAGGACAGCATAGAGAAAAAGGAGCTGGGTGCCCTGCCTCACCCATCCGCATCCCTGGACAGAGAGGACAGGGGTGGCAGGACAAGGGACCCCATTGTCCTGCCCCTCCCAGGCCCTCTGTTCATGGAAGGACTTGCAGATGCAGCCCTAGAAGATGGTGAGTGCCTCGCAGACCCTGCCATCAGTCCCTAGTCCCCCAGTAGCATGACCAGCATGAAGTGGCAAATGTCTGCTCCTTCCACCTTCCGGAAGATTCTCCCTTGTGCCTGAGAGGTCATGCACAGTTGTCACTCCCAACTGAGAAGGCAGGTTCACCAACTTGGGGGTTGAGAGGGGAATAGCAACCCTTCTGCCACCTCTGCACTCCTCCACTGGCTGGTCCTGTGCCAGGGCAGCCACCTCCTTGTTCCCTCCAGTGGAGAACCTGCGGCAGCTGATCCTGTGGGGCCTGCTGCCACCGCACTCCAGGGCGCCACAGGCTGCGGGGGAGCCCGAGGACGACCTGACGCCTACACCGTCTGTCGTCAGCGTCACCTCTCACCCCTGGGACCCGGGCTCGCCTGGAGGAGGTGCCACTGCGGGCGAAGGGGAGAGCACCCCATTCCCAGGGCCAGAGGGGGGCCAGCCGGAGCAAGAGGACGTGGCTCTCTGTTCTCTGGAACACCTGCCCCCAAGGACCAGAAATTCTGGGATCTGGGAGTCTCCTGAGCTGGACAGGAATCCAGAGGAAGAGGCTTCAAGCACAGAGGCAGCAGGAAGTTACAAAGTTGTGAGAAAAGGTAAAATAAATTGGGACCCACTGGGAAGATAAACACCTGGTTTTGCTAGGATAGAGGCAAGCCTTCTGAAAGGCTGCTTCCTTCCCGACCTTACCCTGGAGACCATGTGTGCAGAGGCTTACACTGGGTCCTGGGGGAAGGAGACTTGTTGATAACAAGCAAGGGCATTGGGGCGAACAGCTAAGTTTCAAAGCTCTACCTCCAGCAGTTCTTATCTGTGTGACTTTAGAGCAAGCTCTGAACCATCTCTGAACTTCATTCGGTAATATGAGTCTCTGCTAGTGCTGTTCCTCACTGATCTGGCAGTCCTAAGGAAAACGTCTGGCTCTTCTTAGAACCTCAGACCCAGAAAGACAAGGACTCCTGCTTGTAGCCAGTCCCTCCAGAGGACAGCAGTGAAGGAGCTGGCAGTGTAGGATGGAGGCCGCAGCCGGACCAGAGAGGGAGCAGGGAGGAGGGGTGTGGCGAGTGAACGAGGTGGTGCGGAAGGCACCCAGCTGTGGATACAGGGATGGCTCTAAGACAAGAAACACTGAGACTGGCTAGGACGGGCATTCAGGACAGGTCTGTCTGACCAGAGCAGTGAGCCCAGGGGAGGCTGATGCAGGGAGGGGTCAGCCAAACAGGAAAGACTGGTCGAGGAGCGCAGCAGGAAAGGGTGCTCCTGAGGGGGGGTGGGGTTCAAGATTAGCACTGGGGTTCCAGTCCTCCCCTAGTTCTCAGCTCCGCCTGCCTCTCCAGGAGCATTTTGATTCTGTCTGCTAAAGGTCTGTCCTCTCCCCGAGTCTCTGGGAACTGACCTTCCTTTTCTCTCCTTTGGTGAATTGGTGGGAAAGTTCTCTGCAGCTCCCTGGGGTGTAGTCATGTGTGAGCTCGTGTTCACTGTGTTCTTCCCTTTTTCTTTTTCTCCATCTTCCTCCTGTCCCTCCCTTCCCTTCTCTTCTGGTTTCTGCTCTCCCTGGTGGTGGTGTCGGTGTCGGTGCAGCTGAGGTGGCAGGCAGCAAGGCTGTCCCTGCACTACCAGAGAGTGGCCAGTCAGAGCCTGAGCCACCTGAAGTGGAAGGCGAAGCAAAGGCTACGGGTAATGAACCCTCCTGGGAGCCAGAGACAGGCTAGGGCTGCGAGCGGGGCTCAGAGGGCAGAGCTGGGCCCGGGGTGCGAGAGCCCAGCCTGTGGGCCAGAGCCGGGGCAGACTTCGTGCCATCCCCTTGTCGAAAGCCACACGGGCCTCTGTCAGAGCAGTACGGTACACAGCCTGTGCTCGGTCCGGAAGTGGCGCGGAAAGCCCAGCCTGGCGCCCAGGGCCCAGCGTCCTTAGCCTGACATTCTGAGCTACTTCTTCCCCCGTCCAGCCACCACTCCAGTGTCACTGTAGAGATAGGCCTCCGTGCCCACCAGAGTCCCTCAGCATTTCCCTACGCTCACTGCCCTGTCAGGCCCTCTGCAGCCTTCCCCAGCTGTCTGACCCCCTGTGATGAGTGAGGTATCTCTAGGATCGTGAAGTAGATGGCATTTGGGGCAGACGCCAGCTTGAAACAGGGCCGAGTGGAGAAGGCTACTCAGCAAAGCTTTTCAAAAGTTCCTAAAACCAGCTACCACCCCTTTACTCTTCCTTCAAGGAGTGGAAGCCCCTCTTGTTTCCCAAATGAAACACGACAACCCTGCCACTTCTCCCTTTACTTCCACCACTAAGCATCTTCCCTGGTATAGGACACACTAAGCAAAACTACCCTCTAGAAGACTCCAGAGGAAGAGGCTTTAGACCAGCAGGCCGTGCTCTGAGCTCATCTGTAGGATGGCTTCCCTGGCCCAGTCAGTCAGCACCGGGAATGCCAAGAAAGCAGAGAATGGCTTACACTTCCTCCGCATTTGCCTCCTAATCTCTTCCTCTCGCCATGGGGACAGGGAACTGTTTTTATGTCAGCATGCCAGCAGGACCCGTGGACTCAAGCACCGACTCCTCAGGGGCACCCACAGACCTCTCCCAGCCCGACAGCCTCCCTGCCTGGCAGGCAGAGCCTCCGCCCCAGCTGCAGGGAGGCAGTGGAGACCAAAGGCGCCCCAGCCGCTCTCCGCCAAGCCTGGGCCTCAGGGATGTGGGCATAATCTTCCGAACCATCGAGCAACTCACCTGCAAACTCAACAGGCTCAAGGTGAGGGAAACCAAGGCAGCAGGGTAAGCAGCCTGTGGCCAGTCATGAGCCTGGCCTGGTACAAAGTTCCTGAAGGGACATGGACCAGAGGTCTGTGTCCATGGGAGCCCGAGATCTCGGCCTGGCCCGTGGCGCAGTCTCAGACACAGCCCCTTCCCCAGTGGCCTTGGGAACAGGACTTAAGCAGACATTCCCCTGTGCTCTTCTAGGACATGGAGTTAGCCCACAGAGAGCTGCTCAAGTCCCTCGGGGGAGAGTCCTCTGGTGGCAACACGCCTGTGTGCAGTTTCCACACGGACACGGCTAGATGGACAGACAGCTCCTTGTCACCTCCAGTGAAGGAACTCCTGTCCTCTGACTCCAGGGACAACCACGAACTGGGACCCTGCCCTGAGGACAGTGAGTGAAGCTGATTTCCTTTTTGTACCAGCCCTGGGGAGGAGGCCTCCCCATTAATGAGGAAATGCTGTCACACAGTGTGAGGAGAAAGAAAGGGGTCCTGAGGGGGCAGTTTCATTTCCCCTTTGTGCAGTTAATTCCCCAGCTCTCATGAGCTTGAGGACTTTCCAGGCAAAGCATAAGAGAGAGGGTCATCTCGGAGGCCAGTTCCTCACGTCATCACTGCATCCTCCACAGGCACCAGCATCTCCCTGGAAGACAGCGCAGCAGATGCAGCCACATCCCCAGGACTGTAACGGTCCATACCATCAAATCCTCTGCATCACCACTCCTCTGCTAGGGACTGGCCCAGAGCAGGGCACAGGGTAGGGACACGCAGGACCTCCTGTGGTAGAGGCAGTTGAGGAGACGGATCTACCGAGGGAGATCCGCATATTGCTTGGGAGTCCAGTTACAGTGTCTTTTCCCCTGCCTTCAGCCCAGCCCTCCAAGGCCTCAGGTCTCCTGTGCATGCTGACTGCCTCTGAAAGGCACCCCTTGTCCCACATAAGTGTGTCCATGGGTATGCGTGGGTACCCTCAGACATGCAAGTGAAAGAGGGAGACTTCTGTGTACATGCACTTTCTTCTTCTCCCTTCTCCACAGGACCCCACGGCTGAGGGGCTGCCTCCACCTCTCCTCTCTGTTACTTGGTTTCCTATAAATATCTATGTATTGTATGTGCATCTTTGCTATTGTAAATAACTGACCTTTTTTTGTTCCTGTTTCTGGAGTGCTGGAGGCAGCCACAGAAGCCACTGCTAAAGGAAGAGGAGGTTCACTTGCTTCTCCTAGTTAACACCCAGCTCCAGGGTCAAGGCCTGAAGGGTGAGCCAGCTGGGAGTGTCCCAGTCCCCTCTGGGCCCAGCTAGCGTGGGAACCTGGTCTCTGCAGCTCGGAACGAAGCTAGTCCCTCCCCGCTAGGACTTCTCATAATCAGGGGAATTTCGTACCCCACCTGTGTCCACCTTGTCCCTAAAAAACCAGTGCATCAGGTACGGAGCTAAAAATTGAGCGCCAGGATGTAGGGGTTTGAATGCTGGAGTTCCTCCATTCACCTGGGACCGTCCCCAGAGGCCATTGCAACACTGGCCCGTCACCATGTCCACTGCACTCCCCCACTGACTAATAGAATATACACACTGTGCTAGGTGTATATATACATATACATAAATATATATATATAATATATAAAATATAGATATGGAAATGACTGTTTTGCTGTTAAGATAATGTATACTCTTATTTTCTTCCTTTCATGGTTAAGGTTTTTTGTTTGTTTTTGTTTTTTAAGAAAAGTTAAATATTCTTCAACTGCAGTGGTGTGTGTGTGACTCTTGGAACTGCTGTGATAAAAGATACGTGGTTGTTTCCCCCGAGACTGGTTAAAATTGGATAGAGGGACAGAATGAAGTGCCTCCTCACTCCTGGCATCCAGTCCCTAGACCCAGGTCTTGCCATATTCTCTCCCATAGCTCCAGATCTGTGCTCAATGAGCTAGTTTGGCAAACTAAGCTATACAGCCCCATGGCCAAAACATGAAAATACACTTAATCCACTTAATTTCAAAATGTACACATCCATATACATAGGAGCACTGGACCCAGAGTCATGAGACCTCAAGAGCTGCCTTCAGTGAGCTTCGGGACTTGAAAGGCAAGCGTGAAGGGGAGGGTCATCTCGAAGGCCTGGCCAGTTCCTCACTATCATCAGCTCTCTGCATCCTCCTACAGGCCCCGACACCCCCAACAACCCTGGAAGCCAGCACTGACAGGCATAGCCACCTCCTCAGGACAACCACCCAAACCTCCACTATCTCTGTCTTCACTGTAGGACGTAGAGACAAATTCTCTTTCAGCCATAAACCAATATTCTCCCTCCTAAACCTAGCATAATGCTAGGTGCTGACCTCATGAGTTTATGGTCTAGTTGGGCATGAGAATTCATACACAGGTCATTGAGGATAGTGTAAGAATGGGGGCTATAAAGGTTCACTTTACTTTAGAAGGACTCGAGCAGGAGTAACTGGAGAACCTAAGGGGACTAATCTTCACTGGCACCTGTAATGTGCTCAGTGTTGGGAATCCAAAGAGCTGATCAGGTTTTCTAGCAGAAGCTCAGCCAGCTGCCAAGGGGCTAAGCAGAAGCCCAGGTGGTCAGAGGCTGAGAGGCCTGGGAGAATCACTGAGCCTCTCCAAGAGAGGCTCTCCTTGACAGCAGGTCTCTGTCAAGGCAACAGAATGAAGGGATATGGACCAGGCTAAATCTGCCCAGAGCTGAAGAAGGAACACTTCTCTGGAAACTCCCTATAAAATGGATATCAGCTCCGCAGAAGCCAGCGCAGTGCCTTGGGCCTTACCATTAAGTCCTCTCATGGGAGGCCACACTAATGGACCCCCAGCTCCCCTGGACCCACATTGTGGGTGTCTGTCCCTGGTTTCAGATTGCAGATATCTGCAGGTACATGTCCTCTAGGAAACAGAACAGAGTGACTCTGGCCTGGGCAGGCAAGAACTATGCCAGGAGATAGGAGAACGAGGGCCCAGCATCACTGTGAAGTGATTCAGCCATTTCTGGCCATGTACATGAACAGACTCAGAGTCCAAATGTTCCGAGTAGTTCTAGAACAAAGTTTTTCAGACAACCTCAAGGCAAAAAGGACAGCAATGGACTTTATTAATGGACTTGGTTAATGACCCGAAGGAGGTCTGTCCACACGTAGACTGGAGATGCTTCTGTGGCCCGGAGTCTGGGGGGAGAATGTGGGAGGGGCTAGGTGGAGGAAGCCATGGCCTCCTCCTCTCTGGGTTTGGCCTTGCTGATGGGGTCCCTTGGCAGCATCAGCTCCTGGATCACAGTGTACACAGGACATTGCAGGGAGAAGCAGTTTTTCTGAAGGAGGAAAAGGACAGCTGATGACTGACCAAAGGGATGGGAATGAGTCTGGGAGAAAAAAATGTCCTGGAACAGAATGGGTTAGGGGCTGGGAGTGTGGACAAAAGGCAGAGGGAGTGTGACTGCTAATCTGGCAGTAAAACAGGTGGAGGTTATGTTATGATATAAAGGACTAGGGAAACTACAGACCTGCCTTGGAAATAAGAGGCACAGAAGCAACAGCAGGACAGTGATGGGCACTCACCTCCAGAGACAGCGACAACAGCCCCACAGGGCCCTTGGATGCACTCCTGAGCTTGGAGAACTGTGCCTGGTACTGCACCGCAGTGAGGAAGCCCTCCAGCCCCACCTCAGTGATGCGGTTTCCTGGTCGAAGGAGCAACAAGGTGCCTATTACACCATCACCCCCACAGGACACCCTCGACAACCTCTCCACAACCAGCTCCCAGCCTAACACTAACTCCTGACCGGCCCTTCACCCTAATACTCCACTTCTCTGTCTCCTCCTTTGTCTGACTTCCCTTGGCCTTTTTATTTTCCCACCCCCATTTATCTCTCTCATTCTTCTCATTCCTTTCAAATTGCCTGCCTCAAGGCCTGACTTCCTCTCACCCCAAAGCCCCGGGGCAAAAGGATCTCTCCAACACTGATGCCCAATCGTGGGAGAACAGGGTTAGCTTTGGAGTCAGAGTGGGAGTACCCATAAGGCAGTATGCCGCGAGCTGCCTTATGGCTGGTTGGCAGAGGTGGTGGGCATACATACGGAGGAGGTTGAGGTGCAAAAGGACCTTGTTCCCAGGCATGAAAACTTTCCCGTCTCGGTGTTCCACAGGCTCCAAGAGAGGGTTGACCATCTCAGTCACTTCAGCAACCAGCTGCTAAAGCAGAATACTAATTGCAGCAAAGGAGAGGGGAGCTGGTCAACAGGCTATTCATTCATTCAACACACGTTTTGAGGGCCGACTATAGTCCAGGCTTTGTCCTAGGTGCTGGGGACACAAAAATAAATATGCCCATACCCTTAAGAAGCAACTGGGGGTGGGGGGAAGAAAGTGAAACGGTAATACGTGACAAGTGGCAAAGGTAAGTTTAGGATACTAGAGGTAGCTAGCCTAGATGCTGAAGTTTGAATATGTGGTGAAGATGAGACGAAAGGTGTTCCAAGCAAAGGAAACAAGTGGTCAAAGGCCTGAAAGGATACAATGCATTACAGTTTTCCTGTTTCCTAAGGGCTAGAGCACCAAGGGCAATGGTTGGAGGGTGAGAAACAGCTGCCTGGATCAAGATGAGAGAATGTGTGGCAGTGTTACCCCCATTCTGCCCCTGACCATCCTCTTTTGTAAGATACTGTCTGGGGTACCAGAGAGGACTTCTAAAAAGGGAGCAGCAGTCCCTGTCTAGGGCAAAGGAGGTCTCCTGATGGAGAGAGAGCCCCTCTGCAGCAGCTGACCCCACTAATAGCTGGAGAGCTGGCCATCCAGAAAGCAAGGAACAAACTGGTCCGACTTGAAAGGGAAAGGGAGGATCCAGGGCAAGGGGAGAGGGGTTGAAGGGGGCTCCATGGGGTGGGGCAGCACCATGACTGAAGCAGCCTGCTCTCCTGGGAGCTGCTGACG
Organism: Saccopteryx leptura; assembly: GCF_036850995.1. Lineage (NCBI taxonomy): Eukaryota > Metazoa > Chordata > Mammalia > Chiroptera > Emballonuridae > Saccopteryx > Saccopteryx leptura. Next base: position 284,991,308 of record NC_089504.1, read on the forward strand.
GGCACTGTTCCCTGGGCAGCTATACCAGCGAATGGTGTAGGTGGTGGTGATAAGCCAGTGGCCTTCTGGGAAGCAAACTGAATTGAGGTAGGATCAAAAGTGTGAGCTCCTAATAAGCAAAGGAAAAGAGGGGCCTCCTCAAGCCTGAAGGGGAGACGGGAGATGGAAGTCCATCTTCCCCCAGCAAGCCCAGGTTGGGATGGGGGTGTAACAGATGGAGCTGGAGTGGAAGACAAAACATGAGGTGGCTGCTGCCACAGTACAGGACTGTAGATGACATTGCAGAAGGAGCTATCCCAGGGACATGCTCCCCCCACCCCGCCCTCCCCCCCACCCCCTACAGTCTACCTCTGACTCCAGGAGGGTGCTGCGTTTCTCTTTGCTCCCAGTCTTGGGCCCTTTTCCCTTGGTTGGCTTCTGCTCAGGGATGGTTACCTCTGGATCAGGAAGAAGAGGCAGTATGCACAGTGCAGACCTCTGATACCACCCAAGTTCCCCAGAAAAGGACTGGACTAGGAAGGCAACTCTTCAAACTGGGTTTGGGTGCAACAGAAACAGCTGGAGGGAGCCCCCATCTAAATGGAGGAGATCTGAGGGCAGGGCCGCTGGGGTCTAGCCCAGAGAAACAAGTGTGGAGTGTAGTGGTTAGGATGTGGGTCCAGGTGGGGCTTTCCACATCACCTCCCAAGAAAAGGAAACAGACTCAGAGAGGGACATGCCCAGAAGACTAGCTCACCCCTCCTGCATCCTAAGCTGTGCTCCTTTCTCTGAACCAATAAGGTGCTGCAGAAGGGTACTAGCACTTACTCCCCTTGCTTGCCTTTGTGAGGTCTTCCTTCTTCAGGGTTCCTTGTGTGGGTGACTGCCCAGACCCTGACTTCTCCTCTTTCTTTACCACTTCCTGTGGAGGATATAAGACAAACTAAAGTCCTTCCTCACTGGGGGTGGGGAGCTGGTTGGAAAGAGGCTAGTGTTAGTACCCTGGGCCTGAAGTGGGCCTTTAAAGGCCTCCTTCCCTCCCCTTCTCAACCTGTGCACCGTGGAAGACCCCTCCCTGCTCCTCTCAAGAATGACCAAGGCTCTCTTGCCCACGGGGCACACCTACCCCTGGCTTCTCCTTTTTCTTGCCCTTTGAGGTCTTCACTATCTGCATCTTGTCTGTCTTGTCCACCAACACCATACTGCTGGCCCCTAGCATTAGATTCTTCTCACGGTCTGTTCTGGAGTCCCCATGTCGAGAGGAGGAAGGCTGTGCTCACAAATGGGAGGAAATGGAGGCAGAAGTCAGTGCCTCTTCCCCAGAGCGGAGTGAGGGGAAGCCTTATGCCTGGGTGGTAGTCTGACCGGCACCCCCCCCCCCCCCCCCCCCCCCCCCCCCCCGCCATCTGCCTGCCTAAATGCTAAAGTAATCTGTTTGGGACTTCCAGCGAGGGCAGGGGGTGCTGTTAGGAAGAAACTCAGAAGGACCTGGGGCTGAGCAGGAGGGTGGTAGGAGTGAGGACTCAGACTCTCAAACCGTCCCCAGCGCATTTCCTGCATTGGCTCATTTAATCCTCTCAACAACTCTCTGAATAACATGCCTAGGTCACAAGCTGTTATGTTACAAGGGATTTCATGGCCTGACAGGCTAACTCTCCTTTCTTAGCCAATACATTCCACTGTCCATGGAGGGGTTCGGCAATGAGAGCCCAAACTTTTGCTAGGCCTGTGAGAAGTTGGACAGCAGGACAGTCACGACAGAAGAGGGACTGGGACATGACCAGCTTACTGAGAAACAGCCCCGTAGAAGGGGCTGGGGGTGCTGCTCACCGACCGCAGGCGCTCCTGGGTCCCCTTTTCCAGCAGGAGGCGCCGGCGCTCCACCACCTCGGTGTGCGTCAGTTCGAAGGGCCGCAGGACCTGGGCCAGGCGGCACCACACCGTCAGGCGCCTGCGGCCGGGTCCACCCACCCAGCCCGCCCCGTCGGCACACTCACCTCAGCCAGCTTCAGGGCGCCTTTGTCCTGGATTCGGTTGTGGGCCAGGGACAGCCAGAGCAGGGAGCGGTTCAGCCGGAGGCCCTGGGGGATGGGGGGACGTGAGCTTGCGGACCCAGGCGTCTGGGCTCTGAGTCCCTCCCCGCTACGCACGTACATCGGCGATGTAGCCCGCGCCCTCGTCCCCGATGTGGTTGAAGGCCAGGTTGAGCGAGACCAGGGTCCGGTTGCAGCTGTGCAGCGTGGATAGAGCCTGGCCCAGGAGCTGTGCGCCATGGTCATCGATGCTGTTGTTCCGCAGAGACAAGTGAGCGATCCTGCGCAGCAGGAGAGGAGTAGGAGTCACGGGAAACATCTGGACCTGGGCGTGCACTGGAATCTCAGGGAGCTTGGGGCCATGAGGGCCATCAGGTCTGAGGTTAGTTGAGCAGGAATGGAGGGTGCCTAGGGAGGCGCTAAAGGAGCAAGGAAGGGTGAGGACTAGGGTTGATTTGGAATGGGGCAGGCCCAGAGGAGGGGTGGGGGAAAGGGTCTCACGTGCTGTCCAGTGCCAACAGCTTGTGATATGACTGCTCCTGCAGTGGGTTCCCCTCCAGAGACAACTTCCTAAGGGTAGGGTTGATCTGAGAACCAGGTAGCACCACTGAGGCCAAGTGAAGAAAGGTGACAGAGAGGAAGTATGGGGCTCTAAGAAGCAACTTGGAAACAGAGTCAAAGGATGGATCTCAATATAGGAAATTATATGGGAATTTATAATTATATGAGAACTAAGTTATATTTAATTCTCCAGACTAAAAGTCCAGAAGTGTGGCCATGTGAAAGGATCACTTCCCAGAATTAGTGACCTGTGGTAAGGTGGCCTCTAGAATGACCCCAAGACTAGTATTTATGCCCTTGTGTAATCCCCTCCCCTTAGTGTGGCTAGACCTAGTGACACATCTGATGAATGGAATATGGCAAAAGTGATGTCACTTTCAAGTTTAGCTTACAAAAAACTGTGGCTTCAATCTTGGGTGCTCTCTGGCACTCTGGGTCACCATGAGCTGCCATGTGGTTGAGGGCAGACTGCCTGTGGAGGAGCTCACATATGGACACGTGAGCTTGGAAGCAAATGCTCCAAACCCAGCTGAGTCCCAGCCAACAGCTCTCCTGCAACTTCACCAGCACCCTGAGCCAGAAGCACCCACTAACTTACATCCAGATTGTTTGTTTTAAGCCAACAGTGCTGAGAGAACAGAGGTTTTTCCAAGTCACAACAAAAATTAAACCAATGGCTAGAAATTTCTCTATTTAAACATTTTCTTGGCCCTGAGCAGGTTAGCTCAGTTGGTTAAGAGCATTGTCCCAAAACAACAAGGTTGTAGGTTCAATCCCTAGTCAGGGTACACACAGCAAGCAACCAATGAATGTATGACTGAGTGGAACAACAAAGGAAAGGAATGCTTCCCTTCCCCTCCCCTCTCTCTACCTTCCTCTCTGTCTCTAGGGGAAAAAAAATTTAAATGAAGCCCTGGTCAGATAGCTGGTGAGTTGGCGCATCCTCCCAGAGCACGGAGGTTGCCGGTCTGATTCCCAGGTCAGAGCACATCCAAGAGCCAGGAGCAGATGGATATTCTTGTCTTTCTCCCTAACTCTCTCAAAAAATATTTTTTTCTCCCATGATTTATCATCACTGCTCAACATTTCAGGTTGGCTCATTATTTTTAAAATGTTGATCTAACTTATTTTTTACATATTAAAATAAATTCTATAGCTATTTTTCTGCTGGCTAAATTGTGTCTAATTCCCAAGAGAATAAAATAATGTGTTTCATGGTATTCAATACAAAGAGCGCTGAGGATCTCCAGATGAAGAAGACACAATTCCTGCCCACAAGAAGCATCCATCCCATCCATGGGAGGAAGACAGGCAAGCCAGTGCGGAGGACTGAGGGTGTGTTCTGTGAAGCAAGAGAAGTCAAGGGTGCTGGGGAGCCTCCAGAAGGAGTGGCAAATCAGCTTCGTCCTTTATATGGCAAACCACCCTGTAACTCTGCTTTACACCTTGCTCCTGCTCCCTCCTTTCCCAATTCCCTGTCTGACCCTTTCCTATTACTCCTTCAAGGCTCAGCTCCACATCACCTCCTCCAAGCAGCCTTCCATATCACCCTGCCCCACAACCATGAAGTAGCACTACTTCTCTGCTCCCAATCCCTCTCCCCACGAACCACTCTTCTGCCACCACAATCCCCACCCTGCCCTGCAGTGTTTGTTCCTAAATTCTCCGTCCTTCAGTGGACTACCAGATCCTGGAGGATGAAAACCAGACCCTAGTAGAGTGTCATGCCCCAGACACTGGCAACAAGGGGAAAACCTCCAGGGTGAGAGTGGGACAGGACTGGTGGAGAGGAAAGGGGCCGAGGCCTCAAAGGTTAGGCACTGGTGTAGGCCAAAAAGGGACTCTGCTTCTTGTCCGATGGGAGTTTCAAAACCCAGCAGACACTGCCTGACCAGGCGGTGGCACAGTGGATAGAGCGTCGGACTGGGATGCAGAGGACCCAGGTTCGAGACCCCAAGGTCGCCAGCTTGAGCGCAGGCTCATCCAGTTTGAGCAAAAAGCTCACCAGCTTGGACCCAAGGTTGCTGGGCTCGAAAGGGGTTTGCTCGGTCTGCTGAAGGTCCGCAGTCAAGGTACATATGAGAAAGCAATCAATGAACAACTAAAGTGTCGCAACGTGCAACAAAAAACTAATGATTGATGCTTCTCATCTCTCTCGGTTCCTGTCTGTCTGTCCCTGTCTATCCCTCTCTCTGACTCACTCTCTGTCTCTGTAAAAAAAAAAAATAAACAAATAAGAAAAATTAAAAAACAAAAAAGAAACCCCAGCAGACACCAACTGCACCCTGTTTCCACAGGGACGCCAGCCCAGGCCCATTGGAGCTGGGACTTGCCACTCCCCTCTCCAACTGCTCCCTCTGACCACCCACCCAGCCTGGCAACAAGGCACTGGGGGCCTCCCCGCTTGCCTGATCCTTCCCCTCTGCTGACCTGAGTGTGGATGAGCACAGAGGTAGAATGGCGATGAACGTGGCCAGCGTCTTATCAGTCAGTCCCACCTTCCACAAGCTGTTGGTGGAAGGCACAGGAGCCCAGTTGAAGCATCACCTCCTTCCCCACACCATCTCTATCCTTCCAGCTGCAGCCTTCCACATCCCCCCATCTCCCCAGGAACTTCCCAGTCCCTTCAATTCTCTCTGTCTCCGAACCATCCATCAACACTAGCCCTTTCCCCCCACCATGTCCCCTCACTTGATAGCCTGCAGCTGGCTGAGGGGAGGCAGACATTTAGAGAAGAAGCCCAGGATCCGCTCCTCAACCTTCCAGCCTGCGGAAGGGAGAGGATGAAGGTGCCCTCAGGCCTCCAGGAGGGCTGGCAGAGGGGAGGGGGTGGGGTGCGGGGGAGGGGAGGGGCCCACCGCGAATGTAGATTTCCTTCACCATCTTGTCTTCGGGCTCCAGCTCCACCTGGATTGTCGGCCGGAAGAACACGTATTTGCTCTCCACGCTGTTAAGGCTGCAGGAACCCGACAGCCGCTGATCGTCTAACAGGCAGGGGTGCAAGGAGACGGTGAGGAAGGAGGCCAGCCCACGCGGGCCCGACGGCTCCCACGCAGGCAGCGGGACTGGGGGGCTTGGAAGTGTGGGCGACGCTGGCAGGGCTGCGGCTGCTAAAGCCAGGCCAGGGTCTGCCCGGTATGAGGGGGAAGACAAACGACTCCCCGACCTTCCCACCCTCTCTGAAGCCACCCTGACTTACACCCACCCTGCCCTGCGCCCCGCCATTTGGTCCTCCGTGAGATGGGAGGCCGGGGATGAAGGAGGTGGTCCTGGCAGGCACCCTGGGGCTCCACTGGCACTCACCTGGGGTGGGCTTTTCTGACAAAGAGGCAGACGAGACAAACGTTGGGTGCGGGCGGGGCCGGGTGACAACTTTGGGGAAGTCCGTGTAGCCCGACCGGATGCAGAGTTCTGCGAAGTCCGTCTCGAGGACTCCAGTGCACTGGTACTCCTCTGTGGGGCACCGCAGGCTGAAGCCCAGAGGCTGGCCTCAGGGTGAGTACCCCCCCCCATGATTTTTTTTTTTTTTTTAGATTTTATTTATTGATTTTAGAGAGGGGTGGGAGAGTGAGAAGCAGTTGTTTCTCCAGGCAAGCCTGGGGATTCAACCCGGTGATCTCAGCATCCCAGGTCCACGCTTTATCTACTGCACCACCATGGTCAGCTGGCGCCCCTCTGACATGGACAGACTTACCAATATTTTAAAATGTGAGATGCGTTGTGCAGACACATACTAAAACCGGGGAAATCAAGACCTGGGAGAAAGGACTACAGGGAGTGGAAGGTGCTGGCTCCCCCACCCACTCCATCAGTCAAGACCGCCCCACTGGCCCTCAACCCCTAGGGGGCCTCTGCCTTCCACGGGGTGTCCCCAGCCCAGCCTTCTTTCTTGTCCCTCCCTTGCTGGGGCTGCCCAGGGTCACAGGAAGAAAGAAGCCCCAGGCCTGATGTGAGCAAAAGAAGGAACAACCCAGAAGTACCTCTTCCCTCCCACCCCCAACCCTGAGGTCCAGCAGAGCAGCAACTTTTATTTATCAGACATTTATACAGACTTAGTCCTGTCCCGCACTGTTCAGGATCTTTAGAAATATTAAATTTTGGCATTGTATGAATTCAGACAGGTGTCCATCGCATCCCACTACCCAAACCTGAGGTGCTGAGTCCCCAGAGACCCTGCTTTTTCCTGGTCCCCCGTGGACATCCAGAAAGAAGTGGTTCTTGGAGATGGAAAGAGTGTCCCTGGTGAATGGAAGAACCTGGAGGCAAAGGGTTGGCTTGGTGCCAGCCTGCTCATCAGAGCTCCCAGTGAGCTGAAGCCCTGACAGCAATACCACCCAAGACGCAGGCAGGCGGCAGGGGCTGTGCCCAGAGAGAACCGCAGCTAACAGCAGGAGCTTGCCTGAGGGTATGCCCAGCGAGTGTGGGGGCAGGTGCAGTACGGTTAGGGGTTCCTGCAGAAAAGGGGTGAGGCACATGTTCCTTCTGTGCCCAGACATTGGGGGACACAAACACACAAGAAACATTAGCTGATGGACAAGACAGATGAGAGGAGGCACAAGGGGTCTGGGGTACTCGTCCCGCTGACTGCTGCACACACTTGCTTTCTTGGGCTGTTTCCTTAGCCCTTCCTTGCTTCATTCACTCCACCTTTTTCTACAACAGAGATTCTCAAACTATGAATCACCAGAAAAGCCTGTAAAAGTTTCTTGGGCCCCATCTGCAGAGATTCTGATTCCATAGGCTGGGTGGGGTCCATTAATTTGCATTTCTAACAAGCTCGTGGATGCTGCCCAAGCTGCTGGTTCAAGCACAGCACCTTGAGAACCGCTGCTCTGGAAGAGCACTGCCCAGCAGAACTTACTGTACTGCTGGGAATGTCCTATGTGTATGACCTAGCGGAAAGTGCAGCACTCGGGGCTAGCACCCTCTGTCCTCCACTCCTCCACGCCTTCCCCAGGCTCACCAAAGACCTGGCCTCATAGTGTCTTGAGACATAGAAGCTACCAGATGGGATTTCCTCTATATCTATAAACCTTTGTATACCTGCCATCACTCTACCTCATTTAAGTTCCACATCTGCCCTAACCACGGCTCACAGTGGCATCTGCTAAAGCCACCATGGCCTCTGTATCACCCTTTCGAGGGTCCCTGTGCGGCCATCATTCCCACTCTCTCCTACTTCTCTGCCTGAGGCTGAACAGGCTCCCTGCCAGTTCTGCCTACTCTGAGATCTCTAATACTGGGTCCTGGGCCCTCTCCTCTTCTCTGATTGTATTCCCTCCCTCCCTGGGGGAATCACTTTGATTCCCAGGGCTTCAATACATCAAAACATCTGCAGTTCCCAAAGTCACATCTGCAGCCCTGACCTCTCTTCAGCACTCTAGACCCAAGTGTCCAGCTGATCCGCTGACGTCATCCCTTAGGTTCTCCCTCACACCCTCTTCCTCTGGGATTTCCCATCTCCATGAATGGCATCTCAATCCACCCAGTACCCAGTCCAGAAACCTGGGAATCATTCTTGCTATGTTCCTCATTCTCCACCTTATCTAGTACTTATTACACCAACTGTTATTACTTCTACCTCCAAAGTATTTCTCCATGGAGTCTATCGAACTCATTCTCCCTCATGCCCTATTCCAACTACCACTGTCCTTCATCTGGACTGTTGAAATATCTCATAACCCATCTTCCTGCCTCCATTCTCTCCTACTTCATTTTCTGAGAGTGATGTGTGTGTGTGTTTAATGTAATTGGGTTCTGTCTTGTATCTCCTGGAAAATTCTCTCTCTCCAACTCTCATATTTCCCTCCCCTCACCCACTAGCACTGATGAAGAGATGGCACTTGACTAAGATCTGACAACTTTTTTCCAGCTTGTTTTACGGGGAGCCCAGGGACAGCAAGTTTCTGTTCCTCTCTGATGGTAAAGCTGGTGGCTATGAATCAAGAAGCCTTCCAATAAATTTCCCTTTTTAGATAATTAGTTTGGATTGGGGTTCTATCACTTGCAACACAGAGCCACACTCCTACTTACATTTTTCTTGTGGTTTTCTGTTCCCAGAAAATGTAAATTCCATGCATGTAGGACTGTGCCTATCTCATTCTCTCTGGCCAAAGAGCAGGCACTTTCTGCCTGACTGGTGGTGCAGTGGATAGAGTATCAACCCCGGATGCTGAGGACCCTGGTTTGAAACCCTGAGGTCATCAGCTTGAGCACAGGCTTGCAAGCTTGAGCATGGGGTCCTTGGTTTGAGCGCAGGACCATCGACACGGTCCCAAGGTCGCTGGCTTGAGCAAGGGGTCACTGGCTTGACTTAACCCCGCCATCCACCCACCCACAGTCAAAGGACATGAGAAGCAATCAATGAACAACTAAAAGTGAAGCAACTATGAGATGATGCTTCTTATCCCCCTCTCTTCCTCTCTCCCTAATCAATTACTACTTAAAATAATAAATTAAAAAAAAAAAAAAGACCAGGCACCTTCTGGTAGCCCACCCCCCTGTGTGTCCTCCCATCATTCCCTGGTCTTTCTTTTCTCATATATTTTATCATGTATTGTTGTATTTGTCAGCATCCTAAAACAGAATGTGCGTTCTTTGAGATCAAGTCAGTTCAAACATCTGCCCAGCTGATTCAGGAACTGTAATGTGAGTCAAACTGGGATTTATATCCCAAAATAGAGTAGAGAACTCGGCATACAGTGGGTGCACAATGTACGCTTATTGAGTGAACAAACTAATTTGCAGTTTACAACACTTTTTCACCCTCAGCTCCATCATCCCTCACCTCACTAAAGCAGGGCAGGACTCACATTTCCACGCTACAGAGAAGAAACGTGCCCAAGGCCACATACCCAATAATGGCTACTACTTATAACACTCGTGCCATGTGCCAGAAGCTAGCTATAGTCACACACTGAACTTGAACAGGTGGAGCTCTTTCCATACAGCCCTTCTTTGCACCGGAAATTCTATTATTATTTGCTGGCTATTCTGTCTTACCCACCAGAGCGTCTTTCTGCACGTCCAGTTCAGTGTCTGGCACAACGACAGCGCTCCATCCAACCTGGCTAGCCCGAGCCGCGAGGGCTGGTGGCGGCACAGGGAGCCTCAGCCTCCAGGCCCCGAGGCCTGATCCCTCAACCCCGCCGCCAGCGTACCAAGGTCTTTGGGCTCCTCCTCGCCCACCGGCGGCAGGACGGACGCCGGCTTCTCCTTGGCCCCGCGATCCCCCTTCTTGGTCATTGTGCCTGACGACTTCTGGGTTCCGGGACGCGGGCCTCTGGATGAGGCTCCCGGTGTGCTCGCCTCACCAGACATGTCAGTGCGGTCCGCAGCAATTAGGGGACCCTCACGGGGGCGAGGAGGCTGGACGAGTAGTAGTAATTCTGCAGGCAGTGACCGAATCAGGGGTCTCTACTCCGCGTTCACCAGCCTGCTGTGTCCACAGTGGCGTCGCTTTCGCGTCCCTCTCCACGCCAACCGCGCCAGCTGGGCGGGCTCGCGGAAAGGGGGCAACCGCAGAGCGCACGCGGGCCGACAGGGGTCGCAGCCGACTCAGAGCAGAAGTGGAGCGGCGCCGCAGGCGAGGGCGGGGAGGAAAGAGCCGGCCCGGGCGGAGTGGCAGGACGTGGGCGGCCCAAGGTCACGTGGGCAGGTGAGTCCTGCGGGGCCGAGCCCAGCTAGTCCCGTCGGAAGGCATCGAGCCAAGGTCCAACCAAGACCGGGTGGGACCAGGATGGAGGGTACAGGGCTAGACAATCAAAATGAGGGGTGGGGCTAAAGCGGGCGCCTATCCTAAGTCCCCCAGGAATCGGCTCAAGAAAGCCAGGAGCTGGCGCTGCCTATCCGAGACTTATCAGGAATGGTGTGTCTGAGAAATCTAAGGAAAATCGGGGTTGGGGCAGATCCTCCGTCTGGGCCTACCCTTCTAACCCGCAAAGAGAAGGCTCCTGGTAGTAAAAACCCAGAGAGATCCTTAGTGCGTTGGTGTAACTCTGGGTTTCTATTCTCCACTGCCTCCTCAAGGTCTGGGGACATAGTTGATATGCTAATGTGTTAATGAGGCTGGTAATACTTTCTAGAAATCTTGGATTCAAAGTTTTCAGGTAGTTCAGACCCAGCTGGGCCCCCACTAGAATAAACCCTTTTCCTGTCAGCCTTCCACCTCCAGCCTCCACACCCCCAGTCAGTTCCACTGCCCCAATGCCACTCCCAGCCCTTCCCACCTTTCAGCCTTGGTGCTGTTCCCCTGTGGACATGCCGGCCTTTGGTGAAGGATCCCACCTATGCAGACTTTTTAACTCTCAGAGCATGTATTGTAATTCACCATCAATCTGAGCATTTAGCACAGTGTCACTGGTTCTTTTCATTCATTCAGTAGCTCAAGTCTTTTTGGGAACATTTATTGAGTGCTTCCTATGTGCCAAGGGGAACCACAGGACTTCTACATTCAGAGAACTTAGTCTGGTAGGGGAAGTAGAAATTAATCAAAAATCACATAAGGAAACAACACATTACAGAGGTTTCCTGCAGGCCTTCTTTGGGCATCTGGTGAATGAATGCAGCTGTGATCAATGCTATTAAAAAGAAGTGCTTCCCAGAGGAAGGGATGTGAAGGACAAGTAGAAGTTAACAGGTGAGTGGGGGAGAAAGAACATCCCACTTGTGCAAAGTCCCTGTGGCAGGAAGAAGTATAGCTAATAGGAGAACCTAGAAGCCAATATGACTGGAGCAGAGTGACAGCTGAAGACAGCCAGCAGGGCCTGTAAGATCTTTTGAGTTTTTACTCTGGCCCCTGACCAATGGGGCACCCATGAAGACTCCAGGGCAAACTAATCAGCAGTTGGTTGGAAGGGGTACCAAGTGGAAAAGTGCCGGGGCGGGTGGGGAGGGGGGCGGGTAGGAGACTACTGCTAGAGTTAACTGGGTTTGGGCTGCCTCTCTACTAAATGGTGAGGCCTTAGGACAGGGCCTGTGCCTGGTAACGCTCTGAAACCACACGCACAGAAGCTCACACACGCACGTATACACACATACAGAGAGCCCAACCTGGGAATGCACAGAAAAGGTATCAAATATACATTTTTTACATCAATATGAAATCAGTCATCCAGCAACATTCAACCCACCAGTTTATGTGCACAGGTCCAAGTGCCCTTGGGCTAGCAGTGTGGTGGGGAAAGAGAATGCAGGCTTCCTGCCAACCAATGTCCCAACGTGGAACTGGGAACCAGGCTCCCATCTCTCCATTCTCTTCCTCTAATAAACTTGTTCATAGCTCGTTCATGTCCACGGTCTGCCAGACCTCTCCATGCTCCTGGCACAGTACAGTCGGCTCTGTCCCCAGTCTTAGGCAGCAAGAACAGGTGTGCTGTTATGTGCACACCATCTTGGCCTCTCAACGGTCCTGGTGCAGAAGTGGGGGTGATGGAGGGTGCCGTACTGGAGGCAAGTCATAGTGTCCAGGGATGTGGCTGTTCTTGGGTGAGTCATAGTGGCCGGGGAGCAGGCCCGGAGGCAGGGGGCACTGGGAGCTCATGAAGTCTTGTTCTGGAGACAGAGATGGAACAGAGTGGGGGGGGGGGCTCCTCCCCTTCTTATCGCTTTCCCCTCTCTAGCCTCTTCTGCCCAAAGACAGAGGACTGTTGCCTGGCTATAGGAAAGTTTGTGCAGCTCATCAGCTGCCAGTAGGGAAGGCCACCCTGAAACTGCCCACCTCACAGGATATGAGGGCACTTTGTCACTAGCCTTGTTCCCCACTTTTCTGGATACTAACTCCACAAGCCAGGTGCTATTCAACCACCATTTCAAACCCTCAGCCCTGTGAGGTAGGAACTACCCCTCAGGCTCTAAGAGGCAACCTGATTCCCAAACCTCATGCCTGGTCTGAGCCCAAGTCTGATGACCCCAAAGACCTTGCTCTTGCTGCCACATCATGCCACCTCCATATTCTCTCTGTCCCGTTCTCCTTTTCTACCCGCCTTGTCTCTTCTCCCTTCTGCCTCTCTAACCACTGCCCCCGTGGAGAGGAGAACTCACCATGGGTCGGAGCGCTGGGCTGCTCATAGGTACCACTGTCTCTCTGCGCCTGGGAGTATTGTTGCCGCCTCCGGTTGTCCGGGAGCTGAGGAGGCTGCCTTGGGGGAGAGCCTGAGGGAAGGCCTTTCATCTCCACATAGCTGCTCTCCCGGGTGCCCCCTGGCAGGCTGGGCAGGTCTCGGATGGTAGCATAGGGGTTCTCACTGCTGAGGGAAACCATGCTAGCCCTCAGCCCCTCTTCAGAGATGGGCCCTGAGGATAGGGGAGAGAATTCAGGTCCAGGAAGCACTGGCTCCTAAATCCCAATGCAGCCCCCTCACTGACCCCCACCCCAACCCTCGTGTCCATACCTTTACTATAGAATGGGCCTGGGCCGTTACCGTTGCTGTAGCTATAGCTGTAGCTTCGGTCCAGGTGGCTGCTACCTGAGGAGGAGGCGGCAATGTGCAATCAGACCACTGGTCTCTCCCCAGGCTCAAGCCTCCTCTAAAGCTGGTGCTCAGAGCCCCCTGTGTAGATGCGCTAGAGCAGGATGCTGGGCTGCACACACCCACCCTCACCAGAGGCCTAGCCTCCAGGCTCCTACCCCTGTCCGGAATCCCTGGAGGGGCCTCCCGACAGTGCTTCCAGTCAGCAGGCAGGGTAGCATGGTTATCAGGCCCGTGGGCTCCACCTGGCCGCTCAGGGGCCTGGAGGCTGGGAAAGAGCTGACTACCTGGAACCTGATAGGGGGAGGGGGAGGATAGGGAGAGGAACACACAAGGCTGGAGCTTTCCAGAGAAGCAGGTCTTTGCCCATCCCTCCACAGCGCACCCCTCCCCCGGTACTGACCTTATTGGGGGGTGGGGGGTTAGGTGAGCACTGTGACAGGGTATGGTAGCTGGGATTGGAGTAGTAGTGACTATAGCTCAGAGGGACATCTGCAAGAACAGACACCGGCCCAGGGTGACCCACCCAGCAGAGACAAGCCTGGACCCAAGAATATTACTCTGTTCCAGATCAGTAATCAGCCCCTCTGACCTCCCTTCCTCCCTCCAACTCCCTACTCCCCTTCCAGGTCCAAGGAGAGATGCAGGGTCAGTCGTGTCTATGAGCCAGCCACTCGTATGTGTCCCCTGCTCCCAGGCCAGCTCACCTGGCATGACATACTCGGAGCTGTCCAGTCGCCCACTGCTGTACGCCACTGCCAGGTGTTGGTGCTCCTTGCCTTTTTGCCAATGGCGGTAGCCAATGAACAAAGCCACCAGGGCCACCACCAGAGACCCCAGCACGACGATACTGATCACCGCCTCCATTGAGTTATAGGTCACTGGAGAGGCAGGCATCATGGTGAAGGTCTCCTGGATTCCTAGTGGGGGGGCAGTCACTCAGGACAGTGTCTTGGCTCTGTTGGTGAGCTTGGGGGACATGTATGGGAGAGACTCCTAGATGAAGGGCCTAGATCCTGGCAGAGACCCAGGCAGGTACCTGTGTCCTGGTTCCCTGGGGACGATGGGGACCACAGAACTCACCAATCCTGCAGGGGGCACCACTGTGTCCTGGGGGACACACACAGGCCCCCGTCTCTGGATGGCAACTCTCTCCGGAACCACACTGGCATGGTTGGGAGCAATTGGCACCAAACACCCCTGGAGAACAGACTGGGAGAGAGCCAAGGAGGAGGGTGGGGATCAGAGGTTGCCAGGACACTGCAGCCTCCTCCCTGGGCTAGGGCTGACTTGGGGTCAGGGCCATGGAGCTCCCCTTCTGTTGGTACCTTCCACGCAGCGGTATCCGGTCCAACCGGGGGGACAAAAACAGCTCCCATCCTGGGGGCGGCAGGTCCCACCATGGTGACACTGACAGGACTGGGCACAGTTTTCTCCCCAGCGTCCTGGAGGGCACGCTGCAGGAGACAAGGTACCTGTCTGATGTGCTAGTCCAGCCCTCTCTCGCACCAGATGAATTTTCAGCCCCAGCAGCACTGGAATCTTCCTCTCAGCTTTGGTCTCCCCGGGGACAGCAAGGCTTTGAACAGTATCTACACTCAGATGACTCACAAATGCTGATCTGCAGACCCACATGCCCAACTGCCTTAATATCTGCACTTGGCTATCTAATGGCCATTTAGAACAATGTGACAGGGCCGGACAACTAACCTGCATTATATAGCTCTGGACTTAAAAAAAAAATAAAAGCAGCAGTAAATGTCCACATTATCTAAGGCATAACTGTTGTGTATCTGACATTAGCAAATAATCTAATGGTAGTTATTACTGAATTCTATGGCAAAACTCTCCACCAAGATGACTTTCCTCTACCTTGCCTGCTGATGAGCTTACCTACAGCCTGTTTCAGAGTAATAGCTTCTCGTTTCCCTTTTCAAAATTTATTTCACTTGGTTGTTTTGGACTAATCTTTTACATATGTTCTTCATATATTTATGTGGAGAAGAAACCACGTATAAATAAATAAATTGAAAAATGAAGAAAAAGAACACATTCAAAACTGAGCTTCTGGTTTTCCTCACGCCCTCCCCTGCACTGCTCCTCCTAGGCCTACCAAGGAAAAGGGCAGGGAATTGGTTTTTTTTTTTTTTCTGACTTGTTCATTGCTGCGTCCTCAGCATCCAGAACAAGGTGATGTCCAATAAGTACTTGTTTATATAACTGACCAAATCAAGGTAGGTCCGGAAGCTTTTCTGCCCAGGAGCAGGGGAACAGAAGCCTCTGGTCCTTGCCCCACCCTCTGAGCATGCACATGCACTTAGACACACAAGCCACCGCCAGGCTACCACATACGCTGGGAACAGTCCGAGCCAGTCCAGCCAGCCAGGCAGTAGCAGGTTCCATTCGAAGGGTGGCAGGAGGAGTGGTTGGCACACTTGCAGGGCACACAGCGCTTGCCATAGCGACCAGGCTGACAGGCTGAGAGAAAGGGGCTCCTAGTGATTGGGGGCAGGGACCCCAATCAGCCTTTGATCCCACTATCTCTCTGCCTCCTTCCCACTGCAGTAACTGGCCCAAAGACTGGAATCAGTGGAAGAAAGCAAGATTGGTTGAGTAGAGGCTTCTGGCACCTGACACTGCATGCACCACACTGCCGGCAGGTGGGAGAGAAGGGAGCCTTACATCTCTGGCAGGAGGGACCTCGAAATCCAGGTACACACACACAATTGCCATTCTCAGGGATGCAGGTGCCCCCATTCTTGCAAGTGCAGGTGTTGCTACAGTTGGCTCCCCAGAAGCCCTCAGGGCAGGGCAGGTGACAATGAGTACCTGTGGGAGAGAGGGGTAAGGTGAGCCTGGCCTGGTGCATCCCTTCCATAGGGGTTCTTCTGGACTCATTTCCTGGGGGATGAACCCTCAACTCCTCAGTGGGCCTGGAGCCTGGACACCAGAATACTCACCTGTCCAGCCAGCCTGGCACTGGCAGTGTCCATAAACAGGGTCACAGCCATCAGAGTGGTCACAGTTACAGCGACTGGCACAGCCTTCACCAAACTTCCCCTTCTTGAAGAGGGAATGGAGGTTAGTGCAGACCAGACAGCTGAGAGGTGCCATGCCCTCCCTTCCCCCAGGTAGGCAGGCTGTTGGGAACTTACTGGACAGGGCAGCTGGCAGTGCACCCCGTGCCAGCCAGGGGTGCAGGTACAGGCTCCTGTTTGGGGGCTGCAGGATGCCTCGTTGGCACACTGGCAGCTGGCATTGCAACCAAAGCCCCAGGTTCCAGGCGGGCAGGGCACAGAGCAGTTACCACGCTGCCAACCTGGAAGAAGGGTAGGCATGTGGATCCAGCTCCCCTCCTGGGTGAGCACACACTGGGCATTGGCTGTGCCAGGCTCTGTGCTATGAGTTGGGGAGGTGGAGTGTGGGTGCTTACTGTCCCATATAAGAGATGAACATATAAACTGTTAGATGTGGAACAGAAAGCTAAATGCTGCCCAGGCACCACCCCATTCTGGGTCTCGGTTGCTTCTGCAAAATGAAGGGGGGTGGCAGCAAACCAAATGCTTACAGAGGCCCCAGCAGGTAACTAAGTGAGTTATCCAGATCGTGTGTAAGACAATGGGGAGGAGTGGAAACTGGAGACTAGCGGTTAACAAAACACATCTGTGTCAGAATACAGCCTAAAGATTGCCACCATGCCACCGGTTGATCTCAGAGGCCCTGCCTGGCCATTGTGTAGTTCTGGATCACTGAGGGTGAACCAGAGAGGTGCCTTCTGGCCTGGGCCTTTAAGGATGAGTGGGATTTTTTCAGTTGAATAAAAAGCAAAGCGAAGATTCCGAGAAGGAAGTAGCCTGGCTACTTGCCTACAGTCCAGCTGCTGTCCAGTGGCTCCGCCCTTACTCTGTAGCCTCCTCCAGTCCTTGAACCCTCCCTTCTTTCCGTGGCCCCACCCCCCAAATCGCCCCTCCCGGGGACCCAATCCATTACCTTCCTTGCATATGCAAGCACCATCGATCGGCGAACAAGCGATCGCATTCTCGCAGGAGCAGCGTGCGGAGCAGTTGACTCCGTAAGTGTCAGGCGGACAGAGGCTAGCGCAGTGCTGGCCCTGAGGGCAGTCAGCGGACTCGTGAGGGGCGTAGGCTCTTCCACCTACCCCCGACCTCCGGCCCCCGCCCGGGGTTCCTGGTCGCGGGACGCCCCTCACCATGTAGCCGGACGCGCACCGGCAGAGGCCGCTGTCGGGCTGGCAGAGGCCTCCGTGCAGGCAGAGACAGTGCTCTCGGCAGCCAGGCCCGTGCGTGTCTTGTGGGCAGCTCTCGTTGCAGTGAAGGCCGGCCCAGCCGGGGTGGCAGGAGCACTCCCCGCTCATGGGATGGCAGCTGCCGGCAAAGAAGGGCAGGGCGCTCTAAGGGGGGGGGGGGGGTTGGCGAACCCAGACCCCTTTGTGGGGGACCCCCCGCTTTGCCAAGTAAGGGGGCCATAAGAAAGTCTAGGTGCTGTTCTGAGAGCACCCCACATCCCCGTCCCCAAAGCCCCCTTTTTCCCTTCTGTGACATCTGTCCTGCCCTTGGATATACCCCTGGCACTTTTCATGATTCTGGTGGCTTCAGCACCGAAGGCCTCCCTCACTGGCCTCCTGAGTCCTTGACCAGTGTCCCCAGGGCTCACCTGAGGCTGTGTTCTGGGTCACAGGTGCAGGGCACCTGGCAGCTGAGGCCGTAGAGTCCGTCCGGGCATAGACGTTCTGCACAGCGGTCCCCAGTGAAGCCGTGTTCGCATAGACATGCGCCGTTGGCTGGGAAGCAGCGGGCCCCAGGGGCGCAGTCGCATGTCTCTGCACAGTCCTGTCCGAAGCGGCCCACGGGGCACTCCTCCCGACACCTGAGCACCCAGCTGAGTGAGTCTGGTTAGCCCACCCCTCTTGGCCCACCCCCAAGGTTCCTGCCCTGGCTAATGCCACTCACCTATCCCCTGTGTAGCCTGGAGCACAGCGACATTGCCCAGTGAATCTGTCGCAGAGGCCACCATTGTGACAGCGGCATTCCTGGGAGCAGTTGGATCCATGGAAGCCCTCCGGACAGGGCAGGGAACAGATGGTGCCCTGTGGGGTGAGAGGTGGACAGAGCCCCAGGCACAGACCACCTCCCTCCCTATGGGTACAGGACCCTTTGATATTCCCACACAAGAGCCCTCAAACCTCTCCAGAGCCCACAGAGCCCAGCCCCTCACATATTACCTCCTCAGAGCCCTACTGAGAACCACCCACAGACTTGTCCCCAGACTCACACCCCATCTCAACAGGTTCTACCCTTCATACCATCCAGCCAGGTGGGCAGCTGCAGGAACCCTGGGAAACTTGGAAGATACCCCCATTGTGGCAAGGAGAGGTGTGGGGGCAGGAGCCAACAGTGCCCTGGCGGCAAGATACCTCACAGCTGCAAAGCGAGCAGGTAGGGGCAGTGTGTGAACAGCAGTACCTCCTGCCCTTTGCCTCCAAGGGCTGGCCAACCACACACACCCCCTCCCAAGAGGAAGGCCTGACTTTAGGGCTCAGTGAGTCCACAACCCTTCCCTGTTGGGGACTGCAAGCATCAGAAAGCAAAAATTTCCAAGACTGGAAGTGGCAGGGACACACAGCACCACACCACCAGGTAGAGTGAGCAGCCCCACACACCCCACTCCACCTCCACCTTTGCTCATGCAGTTCCTTCAGGGGAATCCTCTACCTGTGTGGAGGACTCAACACCCAAGCTCTTCCATGAAGCTGCATCATGGGTCTCCACCTAGGTGAACCTTCTCCTCCCCATGACTCCCCAGTTCTCCCTGCACCCTGCCTTGCAACAGGGTTCTCTGTGTCCCTGTCTTAGCCCCACTGTATGACATGTTTTCACACACATGCTCTGTCCTGCTTTCTTCACAGTAACCGTTCCACATGGACAACACTGTTGCCATCGCACAGACATGAAGCAAGCTCACAGAGTCAATGATTTGCTCAAGGTTACTCAACCAGTGAGTGGCAGAGTTGGGACTAGGATCTTGGTCTCTTGACTCCATCCCCATACTTGGAGTCTCCTCATATGCCCACGTATGCCTGTGTAGTCCGTGTGTGTGACCCCACTAGTGTGCTTACCCCTCGTTACACACCTGGGCCCAGTTCTCTCCGGGGGGCAGAAGCAGGCTCCAGTTTGAGGATCACAGGGTGCCCCATGGCACTGGCAGCTGAACTGGCAGGCAGGGCCATAATGGCCAAAGGAGCAGGGCTGACGACAATGTGGGGGCTGCAGGCCAGAGAGACAGGTACATACCCCACTCGTGGGGTCACAGGAGCTGCTGTTGCCACAGCTGCAGGGCTTGTCACACTGTGGCCCCCACACTCCTGGGGCACACGCTGTGAGATGAGGAGGGTAGAAGGGAGTCACCAGGGGCCTCACCCCTCCCCAGCCTCCAGTTAACCCCTGTCTCTATCTCCCAGCCACAACATACACCCATGTCTTGGCCCAAACTCTATACCACATCTTCGGAAAAGGCAGCGTGGAGCACATCCCACTGGGGTTCTGGTAGATAACTATTCTGGGGTCCTAAGCACCTGTGCCCTGGTAAAGAAGGTGTGCCCAAGGGCCCTGCAGTCACTAACTACTCACCACTGGAGCAGTCATCACCTCGCCAGTCTTCCACACACTGGCACTGATTGGGTGCCATGCAGCGGCCATGGACACACTCCTGGGCACAAAGTGCTAGGGCAGAGATAGGGGAGCGTGAAAAGGCTTGCAACCCTCTCCTTACCCACCTTTATCCTCTGAAACCTAACCCCATCTTCCTCTCACACCAGGGACCTGGGTTCTCTTAAGCAGCAATTCTGCCTCTAACATGCAGAAAGAATGAGGGGCAGCAACGCAGGTCAGAGCTTGACAAGACCTCCGAATTCTGAGCCCTCCAGCCTGTGCAATTCTCGAGACCCCTTGAGAAAATGGGAAGAGGGTTCCTCAGGTTCCTCAGCAAGCAACTAGATATGTATGCTATCCAGAGAGACAGTAGGAATTCAGGGTAGGTCAGGCTTGGCAGAGGCTGTTGACTGGCTAGGAGTGAGGGAAGGGGAAGAGCAGAGCAGGCCTCATTCTGGGGGGCTCAAGGTGTTGGAGGGTGGGGAGCAGGAAAGACTGAATAGCAACAAGTGAGAGACAGAGACAGGAAGGGACAGAGACAGATGCAGCCACCAAGCCCCCAGACACACAGTGACAGAGACACAGGCAGCCCAGAGGCAGAGAGAGAGCTCTGGAAAGACACGCACAGAGACAGAGACTGATGAGGGACGTGGAGAGAGGGGATAGGAGACACATGGGGTCAGCTAGAGTCAGCGGCAGGAGCTGGCAGCTGTGTCCCTAGGGACAAGGCCGGTGAGGGGGAGGAGGAAGAGAAACCCAAAGGGCAGAGGAGTAGCCCTACCCTGGTAGACAAGGGGAAGGACTAGGAAGGGGGGGTGGGGCCTTCCCACCCCATGGCCCCACCCGGGACTCACGGACGCAGGCCCCTCCGCTCTCATAGAAGCCCTGGCAGCACTGCAGGCGCCTGCGGTGGTCTGTCTTCACCACCTGCCGGTAGACAGTCCTGTAGACAACCCTGGGGAGACCCAGAAGGGCCCTCAGTCTCGCTGCTGAGGCCCCAGCGCCCCCCTCCCACAGTGCAGCACTGTGGGAGGCCTGGGACACTGTCCACACTGTGGGCTGGGAGAGCAGAGAGCACACACCACGCCTTGAGTGCCTGGAGACCAGATGCTGCCTCTAAACTCTGAAGGTTTGGAGAACAGAATGAGGATGTGAAGGAGCAGGGGCAGCCCATCTGCCCACAGAGGGAGTCGGGGCACTCACGTGGGCTGGGGGCAGGTGTGGGGACTGTCCCAGGGTTGGTCGCAGGGCTCCGAAGGCAGCAGGCTGAAGGGCCGGGAGTGGGACTCCTTGGTGATGGTGGTGAAGCTGCAGGACAGGAAAGGGTCAGGGCTCAGGGTAGGGAGGGACCTGGTGAGGTGACCCAGCATTGGGCTTGCTCCCCCAGCCTAGAATGGAAGCCCTCCTGTCCCCCAACCTGAAGGGATCCTCCCAGAATTAGAATATTCCCGGGACACCACCCATCAAAGCCCCGCTCTCACCCTATACGCCCAGAGCTGTCAGTTTTTCCTTCTTCCTCCTCCCCCCATGCTGGGAGATTGAGCTAGAGCTGACTCTGAGCCAGCTAATGGACATGGGTTGAAACACTCCTGGCCAAATCCTGCCCTAGGCCTTGGTTCCCCAGCCCTGTCCCCTTAGTTCCCCCTGGGCCAGCCCCTCTGCTTGCCCCCTACACAGTAAATGGCTCCCACCCTGTGCTCTGTCCTGTCCCCAGCTTCCCACAGGGATCAAGGGACTGGGGTAAAGAAAAGACAAGAAAGGGTCAGAGGCCCTGGCCGGTTGGCTCAGCGGTAGAGCGTCGGCCAGGCGTGCGGGGGACCCGGGTTTGATTCCCGGCCAGGGCACATAGGAGAAGCGCCCATTTGCTTCTCCACCCCCCCCCCCCTCCTTCCTCTCTGTCTCTCTCTTCCCCTCCCGCAGCCAAGGCTCCATTGGAGCAAAGATGGCCTGGGCGCTGGGGATGGCTCCTTGGCCTCTGCCCCAGGTGCTAGAGTGGCTCTGGTCGCTGCAGAGCAACGCCCCAGAGGGGCAGAGCATCGCCCCCTGGTGGGCAGATCGTTGCCCCTGGTGGGCGTGCCGGGTGGATCCCGGTCGGGCGCATGCGGGAGTCTGTCTGACTGTCTCTCCCCGTTTCCAGCTTCAGAAAAAAAAAAAGAAAGAAAGAAAGAAAGAAAGGATCAGAGCTAGGAGAGAGATTGAGACAAGGTCAAAGCTGGGGAGAGTCCGAGGTGCCCGTGGAGGGGAGTAGAGAGAGCAGCAGTAGAAACAGGAGGGAGGTGAAGGCTGGAGAGGGGGTGGAGGTAACGGAAGGACTCAGGAAGAGGAGCCCTAGCAGGGAGAATGGGGAGCTGGGGGCTTGGAGCCCTCAAAGCACAGCAGGGGCCCCTCTCACCTTTCCCAGAAGCTGCAGGTATTGGGGTCACTGGGGTTGAGGGTTCCAGCCAGCCCCAGGCCCAGGGCCAGAAGAAAGGAACGTAGAGGTGGTGACATTGCAGAGGCCTGTAACATGACATGGCCAGTGACATGGCACTGTGACCACAAGCCTAGAAGACCAAGTCTTTGCAGACACCTGAGCAGGGGTGGCAGCAGAGAGGAGGCTGCTGCCTCTTGTCCTCTGGCCCCTGGGCCCAGGCACCAGCTCCCCAGGTCTCATTCCTAACTAGGTAGTACGCTGCATGCCTTTGAGCCTTTCTCGCACTGCTTCCTCTGTCTAGCCGTCCCTCCCTCCACTCATCACCTTGAGTACTCACCTTTTAAGGTCCAGCCACCCCTCCTTCTCTGCTCTGCTTCTTTACCCCTGCCCCCACCCATCTCTCTGGAGCTCCCAGCACCATCCCCCCCACACACACACACACCACTGTTCCAGTGCCTATTCCCTGACCATCAGTGCCTATTCCCTGACCATCAGTGCCTATTCCCTGACCATGACCTCTAGAGGCAGGAACTAGTGCCTTTTTTCCTTTTTTTTGAAAACTCTTTCATGAAGTGATTGTTACTATTATTATTATTTTTAGAGAGAGAGAGAGAGAGAAAGAACAAGATCATAGTTGTTTCACTTTAGTTGTTCATTGATTGCCTTTTATATGTGCCTTGACGGGGCATGTCTGGGGTTTTGAACCAGTGACCTCAGCATTCTAGATTGACGCTCTATCCACTGTCTCACCACAGGTCAGGCAGAGACTAGTGCCTTTTGTGTGTGTGTGTGTGTGTGTGTGTGTGTGTGTGTGTGTGTGTGTGTGTGGTGACAGAGACAGACAGAGAGAGGGACAGATATGGACAGACAGACAGAAAGGGAAAGAGATGAGAAACATCAATTCTTCGTTGCAGTTTTTTAGTTGTTCATTGATTGCTTTCTCATATGTGCCTTGATCAGGGGTCTACAGCAGACCAAGTAACCCCTTGCTCGAGCCAGCGACCTTGGGCTCAAGTTGGTGAGCCTTGCTCAAACCAGATGAGCCCGCGCTCAAGCTGGCGACCTCGGGGTCTCAAACCTGGGTCCTCCACATCCCAGTCCAACATTCTATCCCTGCACCATCGCCTGGTCAGGTGAGACTAGTGCCTTTTATCTCTGAATCCCCAGCCCCTAACCGGAGCACATTGATATTTAAACCAAGATGCAAAACTAGAGCCAATGGGGGGAAGTTATAAAGGAAGCTGACTTGGGTTCAGTTGAAGGAAGAACTTTGTAACAATCAGAGCAGTTTCATAATGGGATCAGCAATCTCAGTGATGAGCTCCCCATCACTGGGTATTGCAGGCAGAGGCCAAAAACACAATGATGTGGTAGTGGGCTTCCTGTAGTATGCGATGGGAGTAAGTAGAACTGGGTCCAGGTGACCTTGAAAGAGGCCCCTCCCAGCCACTGGTGTGCTGCACCACTCATACAGACCCACAAGAACCAATGGTTACTCATCTTCCAACTCCTGATGTCGCATTAGTAGCTTGAAATCAGGCATAGGGGATTAGTTACAGCATGGAAATAGACAAACACGAACCAGGAACAGCCGCACACAAACACACACAAGACCCAGTGTTGAACACTTACCAGCACATCACTGCACCCAACTCCAGGTGCTATTGTTATAAAGTAGTGTAATCCGTGGGTTACACAGAGACACCAAGGCAGGTTACAGAAGAAATTTGAGGAGTTTATTAATTAGCCGGCTAGTCATGTAGCTAGTCTTGTAGCTAGTCATGTGGCTAGCCAGCTAATTAATAAACTCCTCAAATTTCTTCTGTAACCTCCGTTGGTGTTTCTATGTAACCCGAGGATTACAGTACTCTGTAACATTTGGGGGCTCGTCTGGAATGCCGGTGTTCTGTGTCACCGAGTAGAGACACCCGGACCAGCTGGCCTCTCCAGAAGGTTGCCTGACCCCGCTGGATCTCTGGGAGGGGCGCCCCCTGAGACGTTCCAGGGCTCCAGTTTTCCTGTGGGTCTCAGACAACTTCCCAGCAGACACCCCCGGTCCCCAGATTCAGCCGTAAAATCAAGGAGTGAAGATTGACCTCCAGAGGTAAGGAAAGTAAATCTGGATTTACTGCTTTGCTGGATTTTGAGTTGTATCGAACTAGACAATTTGAAACTTGCGGCGGAGGATCAGACGCAATCAAAACTCACGGAATAGGCTCTCCAGGGCCAAGACTTTGGCTGAGAGTTAGGTCCTGCCTCAGGTTCCTGAGACACATTTGTTTCTGCTCTCAGGGAAGCAACTAGTGGGAACATATTGTTTCAGCTCTCAGGGAAAGCAAATAGTAGGGACTAAATTAAGTCTTGCTCCAGGCTTCCTGGGACACCTTTGTGCTGTCTGTTCAGGTCGAGACCTCATTCTTTGCTTTTGTTTCTGTCTGAAAACCCCTGAGTGATTGGTGTGTGAATGGGGATCTCTGGTGCCTGCCCCTGAGTTTCCAGTTTGTGGCTCCACAGTGAATAATTATGGAGTTTGAGTGGGCTCCAACCTGCAGTTCCCTGGCGATCCTCACACGGCTTAGGGTGGTATCAGACTCTCTCTGATCCTAGTCAGGGCTTTATACTGACCCATCAATGCTAAGAGGCGCCTGAGGGACACAGCCAGGCGAGCACCTGAGAGGCTCCTGACGGGGCATCCCCTTCCCTTGTCCATTGAACTGTGTCTAAAAGTCAAGTGTAAATGTGAATAGCAAATTGTCTGTTCTGTGGATTCTCTTTGTTTGTCAGGAAAATCTCTGGTGTAATTTCAATTGGAAATTTCTGGCTTAAAACCAGAGGGAAAAAGTGAAGGGAAATTCGTAAACTCCATATGGTTTAGTGGCCGTCCACTGGAAGCTGAGGGAAACCTCTTCCATCTCTGGGTCTGACCTGGTCAGGGGTATATACTGACCGGCCTATACTAAGGAGAGCGAATATCCCAAGATAGACTCAGCAGATGGGTGTCACTTCTGAAAGGCAACTCTGAGAAAACCGTTCTAAAGCCCACAAATTATAAAGCTGGCAAAATTCTTAGAAATATTATATTGCTTAAAGCTAAAACTAACTAAAGACCCGAGAGAGTGCTGGAGGAAGTATAAAGTAGAAACTAGTTTCAGATATTCAGATATCCACATACTGACCCAAAGAAGTTTTTACCCATTTAGAAGATATAGAGTAAGAATTAATATTAAGAAGGAAAATAGAAAAAATTAGAACTTTCTTTAGAAGAATCTAAAAGTAAGAACCAGACCCTACTAAAGTGTATGCTTAAGAATTTCAAAAATAGATTTTCCAATAATTATAATGTAAAAATTGTCTCAAGATACATTGAAAACTCTCTGTCAATTAAAGTGGCCAACTTTTTTTTGGGGGGGGGGGAGGGTACCAAATTACTTTATTTGAAGAAATGGTACAAATGAAAAGACATGAGTAGATGATTTGGTACAAGTTTTAGAGAAGGCAAAGGTAACTCCAACATGCACATACTGCTTTGGTGACCAGGGAAGTCACCCTGTGGATATGGGAAGCCAGCCTAAGGCTTAGCTGTCTCCATCTCCCGGGGTGTGCTTGTCAAAGAGATACTCTGCCATGCCTGTTTCAGGGGCCCCCAACCTGTGCAAGTTGGTTATGTGGTCACCCAATTCTTTGATGGATTTTACCTGCTCATCCAGGTAGTGAGTCTCAATGAAGTCACACAAATAAGGGTCATTTTTGTCAGTAAAAGTGGCCAACTTTTAGAGCAGACTGGCCAAGTCAAGAATTGCTAGACCCAGAGAAAGCACAGCAGTCTAGCACACTATCACCGGGCACCTACCGGTGAACAGGTGGCATAGCCAGGTTGCAGCCGAGTGTGGCAGCAGAGGCAGCGGCAGCAGAGAAAGTAAAAGCAGCCAGGCTGCAGCTGGCTGCACGGGAAGCAGTGGAGAAAATAAAAAAATAAAAGCGGCAGATAGGGCACGGCTTGGCGCGGTGGCTCCTCCCACAGCTCCGGGCACCGGCCCCTCCCCCTCGGGCACCGGGAATCCCCGGCACCCTGACTGATTCCCTTATATTGACTAACAAACAAACCTTCTTCTTGGCTCAAGGGCTACGCCAAGTAATTAAAGACAAAAGATTTTAACAACACAGTAAGCTAGGGGCTACCACCCTTTTACTACAGCCCCCACTCCTCTGCTTTGGCTCTGGGGAATCACCGCCTCATACCTAGAGCCAGACCCGAGGAGAAGACTTAGGGAATACTGCCCCTTTTAAACCCACTGCTTTAGCCATGATGGTCAAGAATTATGAAAAAAGGTTCTCAGGGGATTACGGGGTTACTATGTCCCCGGGAAAATTGAGGACCTCGTGTGAACTAGAATAGCCCACTGTTGGGAAAATGAGTTTGTAAAAATTTGTGTTTTTTCAGTTTGCTACCCCTACCCTTATATTGACTTGATAGTGTGAAACCCTGTAGGTCAAAAAGAGGGTTAGCATCTCTTATGCCAGCTGGATGACTACAAAAAGTGAGTGCATTTTGACCATTCCTCATTTTTCTCAGTAAATCAGTGGTTCATTGGGGGTAGTAGTTTACCATCCTCTTATTGTAAATTGTACTAAGTTTGTACTGATGATGAGGCATATAAAATTGTATGGTCTGCCAAATACGAAAACTTCCTTTTGTACCAGATCTTTTGTTGTAGAAAAATATTTTCTATGTTAGAAATGTATGTTATTTCAAGAGTCTTTTGTTAATTCTCCTTTTTACTTGCTATTTCATGGCCCTGTAATGTTGAAATCTTGGTTTAAATATTAGGGAATATATAATGATTAGTAATGATTTTTTTTTTTTGTATTTTTCTGAAGCTGGAAACGGGGAGACAGTCAGACTCCCGCATGCACCCGACCTGGATCCACCCGGCATGCCCACCAGGGGGCGATGCTGTGCCCCTCCGGGGCATCGCTCTGTTGCAACCAGAGCCACTATAGCACCTGGGGCAGAGGCCAAGGAGCCATCCCCAGCGCCCAGGCCATCTTTGCTCCAATGGAGCCTCGCTGTGGGAGGGGAAGAGAGAGACAGAGAGGAAGGAGAGGGGGAGGGGTGGAGAAGCAGATGGGCATTTCTCCTGTGTGCCCTGGCCGGGAATCAAACCCGGGACTTCTGCACGCCAGGCTGACGCTCTACCACTGAGCCAACCGGCCAGGGCCTTAATGATCATTTGTGAAGCAGTTAAAGTAGTAAGGTCCAGTCTGCTCATGAGCTGTGGACCGTTAAAGAAGTATTGTTCAATGTTAGGTCACCAAACCCAGAGTGACAAATATTACTACTGATTGGCTTAACGGTAGAATTCTCAACATAGTGAATAGAAGGGAGAAAGTAAATGAGTAATTGTGATAGAAACATTTAAGTTTCATGCCCAGATTAAAAGGGCTATAAAGGATATGAACAGAAATCTGTTTCTCTTGAGCTTTTTAGACATTATCTGCTAGGGTGCATAAAGTTACAGCATAAAGAAAGTATGTTTTCTTAGAATGTAAAAGAGATTTATAATTTAATAGAGTATAAGATTTATTTTATAAAATATTAGTCATCTCAGTTGGTGCTTTTAACTAGATCTTTAGAATTTGAGGCATAGATATAATAGGACATAATTTAAAGCCCTTTTTCCCAAGTGACCTATAGAATTAGAAAGCTCAGAATCCCCTTTCTTGGGAAAGCCTCAAGCCCTAGCAGGACTGTTAGAATCTGTACTGTACATATGCCGCCCCACTTAGGACAACCGAGACCACCTCAAGAAAATGTTTCCGGTTGTCCGGCCTAAGTGGGAACCTCACACCCAAGCAGGAGAGGAAACTTTGAACACTTTTCCCCAGTTTATGTTAGCCGGGATCAGGGAAGCTACTAAGAAACCCATAAATTTATCTAAGATTATCAGAAGTGATTCAAGGTCCTTAAGAGTCTCCCACAGCATTTTTTTTTTTAATTTTTATTTTTTTGTACAGAGACAGAGAGTGAGTCAGAGAGAGGGATAGACAGGGACAGACAGGAACAGAGAGAGATGAGAAGCATCAACCATCAGTTTTTCATTGTGCGTTGCAACACCTTAGTTGTTCATTGATTGCTTTCTCATATGTGCCTTGACCATGGGCCTTCAGCAGACCGAGTAGCCCCCCGCTGGAGCCAGTGACCTTGGGTTCAAGCTGGTGGGCTTTTGCTCAGACCAGATGAGCCCACGCTCAAGCTGGCGACCTCGGAGTCTCGAACCTGGGTCCTCTGCATCCCAGTCCGACGCTTTATCCACTGCGCCACCGCCTGGTCAGGCCCACAGCATTTTTTTAAAGGTTTTATTTATTCATTTTAGAGAAGGGGGAAGAGGAGAAGGAGCAGGAAGCATCAACTCCCATATGTGCCTTGACTGGGCAAGCCCAGGGTTTTGAACCGGCGACCTCAGCGTTCCAGATCCAAGCTTTATCCACTGCGCCACCACAGGTCAGGCCTCCCACAGCTTTCTTAATGAGACTACAGGAAGCTTATAGAGTCTATATACCCCTAGACCTTGAAGTGCAGAAAATGCTAGAGTAATTAACTTCGCTCTTTGTGTCCAGTCAGCTCCAGACATTAGAAAGAAACTTAAGAGGAAAGACTAAGACTCAATTAGGGAAGAATCAGTGCACACAGTGCAAGGAGGAAGGGCATTAGAAAAATAAATGTCCCAAATTACAGTACAAGCAGCCAAGGCAAGCTCTAAGGTCCTGAACTTTGAGGACTGAACCCCCAGAGCCTATGGTAACAACAGTAATAGGAAAAACTGTGGACTTTCTAATAGACACTGGAGCAACACATTTGGTCTTAACTGAGCCTCTTGGACCTATCACCCCTCACAAAACTCCAGTACAAGGGGCCACAGGGAAAACTGCATACTATCCATGGACCACCCAGTGGACAGTCAATCTAGGGCAAGGAACTGTCACCCATTCGTTCTTGGTCATGCCGGAATGCCCCTACCCCCTAATAGGACGGGACTCGTTACAAAAGCTCCAGACCATAATTTTCCTTCAAAGGGGAATATACCACTTTAACAATAAGAGCCAATAAGGAAACTTCAAACGCCAGGTCGCAGCTACTGTTAACCTGCCCTCTCTCTGAGGAATATCTCTTACAGGAATCAACTAAGCCAGGAGACACCCACAGCCCATCTCTCCTCCGGCAGCTTCAGGAGAATTATCCAGAGATATGAGCAGAAACCAACCCTCTCGGACTAGCTGCCCACCAGCCACCTGTAGTCATCATGCAGCTGCTATTAACTGCAAGCCTACTCCTCGATGATGACCCAGTCACCCTGTTACATGACTGTATGGAAGTAATCAACATCATACAGACTGCCCGACCATATTTAAAGGACTCTGAGTTGTCAGACACCAATGAGGTACTGTACACAGATGGGAACAGTTACATGCAGGACGGCATCAGGTATGCAGGGGCTGCACAGTGACCCTGGACCGGGTCATCTAAGCATAGGCACTGAGCAGGGGAACTTCAGCACAAAGGGCAGAACTCATAGCCCTTATCTAGGCCCTCAGACAGGGAAAAGGCTTTCTGACATCCGCTAATAAGGACCCCAGTATTCCTCTGCATGACTGCTCTGTGGAATTAGACTCTGTCCAGGCTGCGACACCAGACTTTTCTGCACAGATGACAGCAGTTTTGTTGTAGACGGGGTCCAACATGCGAGAGTAACTGTAGTGACTCTTGATAAGACCATCTAGGCCCAAGCCTTGCCACACAAGAGACCTCAGCTCAGCGGGCAGAACTTACTGCTCTCACTCCAGCGTTGAGGTGGGCCAAGGGAAAGAAGACCAAAGACTAAAGCCCTTATTCATTGCCTGGGACACCAGATAAAGGGACTTAATAGAGACAAAAGGAAATTGGGCAAAAAGGCAAAGATGTCGCCCTAAAACCAGTGGGGACTTCAGAGATTTTAGTAGCTAAAAGGGACCACTAAGAATAAAAGGGATAGTTAGAAAGACCAGACAAAAAACTTTTTTCTTATCTGAAGCCCTAAGTAAAGAAATTAGCAACCAGACTTAGAAACTATTACAGAAGGCATAGTGTCCACGTGTTTAGTCTGTGCCCAAATAAATACTAAGCAAAATAAAGAAATTATAAAGAGAAACAGGGAGAGAGGAACCGTTCCAGGTGAATGAACATTTAGAAATAGGTTTTACTGCCCTGGCCGGTTGGCTCAGCGGTAGAGCGTCGGCCTGGCGTGCGGGGGACCCGGGTTCGATTCCCGGCCACGGCACATAGGAGAAGCGCCCATTTGCTTCTCCACCCCCCCTTCCTCTCTGTCTCTCTCTTCCCCTCCCGCAGCCAAGGCTCCATTGGAGCAAAGATGGCCCGGGCGCTGGGGATGGCTCCTTGGCCTCTGCCCCAGGCGCTAGAGTGGCTCTGGTCGCAGCAGAGCGACTCCCCGAGGGGCAGAGCATCGCCCCCTGGTGGGCAGAACGTCATCCCTGGTGGGTGTGCCGGGTGGATCCCAGTCAGGCGCATGCGGGAGTCTATCTGACTGTCTCTCCCCATTTCCAGCTTCAGAAAAAAAATACAAAAAAAAAAAAAAAAAAAGAAAGAAATAGGTTTTACTAAAGAATAAGTAGAAGCTTTCCCTACTAGAAATGAGACCGTAGTAACAGTTGTTAAGAAATTACTATATGTTGCTCATTAATAATGGGCCTGCATTTATATCTGGGGTTTCACAGCTGGTAAGAAAGGCACTCAAAAAATAAAAAAAATTTAAAAATTAAAAAATTTAAAAAAAAGAAGGGCACTTAATATTAATTAGAAATTATATTGTAGTTACAAGCTTCAGAATTTGGGAAAAATAAACCAAACTCTGACAAAGTCCTGATCAAATTCATTCTAAAAACTGATGAAAACTGAACTAATATACTCCCCCTGGTTTTGCTAAAAGCTAAATACCCCCCTACTGGGCAAAATTCACCCCATACAGAATTGCATTAGACAGGGCGACACCCCTTGTCCCTAAGCTCCCTTGGAGACCCCCTCGGAGACAGTGCAAACGGATCCCACCAACCCCTGTAAGCTGACCCTGAAAGGACAACATGCCCTGCTCCAGCCACAGACCGGAAGCTAGCTGGTCTACTGATGGCTAAAGTCTGAGGAAACTCACTGAGGAACTCCTTTTAATTAGACTGGGGAAGGAGGGAAATTGAGGTCAAAGGAAAGCCAGAACAAGTCATTTTAAGATTTGATGCATGTAAGCCCCATGTTTATTGCAGCATTGTTCACAGTGGCCAGGACATGGAAACAAACAAAAAGCCTGTCAATAGATGACTGGATAAAGAAGATGTGGCACATATACACTATGGAATACTACTCAGCCATAAAAAATTATGATATCGGATCATTTACAGCAATATGGTGGGATCTTGATAACATTATACGAAGTGAAATAAGTAAATCAGAAAAAAACAGGAACTGCATTATTCCATACGTAGGTGGGACATAAAAGTGAGACTAAGAGACATTGATAAGAGTGTGGTGGTTATGGGGGGAGGGGGGAGAGGGAGAGGGAAAGGGGGAGGGGCACAAAGAAAAACTAGATAGAAGGTGACAGAGGACAATTTGACTTTGGGTGATGGGTATGCAACATAATTGAACGACAAGATAACCTGGACATGTTATTTTTGAATATATGTATCCTGATTTATTGATGTCGCCCCATTAAAAAAATAAAATTATTAAAAAAAAAAAAGATTTGATGCATGTACTACTATGAGTCATACAGAAGGGAGATATAAGTCCCTTTGCTAAAAAGGAAGCTACAAGGTAAATGAAAAATATATATGTGCTTATAGCTACTCCTATAAAATAACCTATAAATATTAGCTACTTAGAGGGAGGACACCTCCAAGAGGAAGAAAAATTACTTGTTGCCAGCTTGGTTGTCACTAAAGGTTAAGATTTTTAAAATTAAAGAGTTCCGACTAGAAAGGAATTATATAGTTTTGATAATGAAAGGTGCAAGATATAGAAATACTTTTGAAAGGAAAAGGAAGAAAGTTGTTATAAAAGCTAGTTCTTTCAGAATAAATAAAAAGGTTCAGAAAAATTGAGGGTTTATGTAAGTTGCAGAAGGTTTGTACAGGTTGTAAGAAGTTAATTAGTAGCATTTGTTTCTTCAGTAGACTGTATTACTGTTAATGAAAATATCAAGTCTACGTATTAAATATGAACAAAAGGCATCACCCTTTCTGTTGCATGTTATAGGCTGATGTTCCTACTTACAGGATCTGCAGATCACTAATTCTAGTCTTAACTTTAGGCCCCTGCCTACTCAACAGCCTCATACACCTCGTTAAAATGAGTCAAGGATTTGACTTAGGATATAAAACCAGTGGGGAATTCCTTTGCCAAGGAATTGCAAAAATTGTTAACATTTGTATTTTAAAAGGAAGAGTCAGACCTCCTTACCCCTCCTTTCTGAGGAGAAAAAACCCAAGAGAAAGAGATTAAAGGGGCAAAAGTTAGTTAGTAGTTATCATAGTTTAACTATAGTTCCCTGGAAGGACTGGGGCCACTTGCTAGACAGAGCAAAGAAGGTAAAACTTATCTGAAAACTTCCTCTTCCTCTTCCTTAAGGGCCTTTCGGAGACAATGTTTACATATCTTAATTAAAAATTCCTACACTGATTTTAACTCTTCCTCCCCTCCTGGAGTCCTGAGACAAAGGGATCATGAGACGTGTACCGCTAGACAAAGGGGTCATGAGCCCACTCCCCTTGCTTGAAAAACCTGCATTCTGTGACATTTTATATGCTTTCTAATAATCATCCCTTTTGAAATTCTTTATATGTATAAAACTTGTAA
Source organism: Saccopteryx leptura (assembly GCF_036850995.1). Lineage (NCBI taxonomy): Eukaryota > Metazoa > Chordata > Mammalia > Chiroptera > Emballonuridae > Saccopteryx > Saccopteryx leptura. The sequence goes on from NC_089504.1 coordinate 285,024,331, forward strand.
ACCAAGCAAGCGAGTTGAGGCATAGAGCAGGCCCCAACACTTTTAGCAAAGGTAATTTCATTTAGCTTCTCTCCTTATCCTAAGCTAAACATTTCATTTCCCACTATTGTGGCGACAGGGATGGGTGGTAGACACTAGAAGATCTGGGAATGTCTTTGCCGGGTATGTAAAACATTTATTACTACTGTGTTATCTTGTAGTCTTGATGTGTAAGAATGCTTTTTCCTTTTAATAGGTCCTATAGCTGAATGTTGTAAGCTTGTTAGTAATTGACTATTGTACCATGCTCCCTCCTTACCCATCCCAACCAGTACTTGATTTTGTATAAAAGACGGCTCAGAACTGTATGAGAGCCTACATGATTTGGGACCATGCCCCATGTAGCTAGCTGGCCAGCTAATTAATAAACTCCTCATATTTCTTCTGTAACCTGCCTGGTGTCTCTATTTAACCTATGGATTACAGTACTTTATAACACTATCATCGGAGGAGGCCTCAGGTTTAACAAGAAGCACCTACCTCCCTCTGGCCACCCCATCAACCATCTGGAAATGGGCTCCTCTCCAACCCCTCCACCCCTAGCCTTGCCCAGTGGGTAGGAAGCGAGTCAGGACTCAGATGAGTCTGTTTTGCTTCTGAGCTCAGGGAGGCTGAGCTCCTGCATGGCCGCTCCCACTGCTGGTTTCAGATTCCATGTTTAAAGTTCCTAAAACTTGCCCTGGTTCCTGCTCTATGCCTCCCCGAGGCACCCACATCTGCTTATGATTTTGGAGCAGAAAGGTCAGGTTGCTGGCCCCTTATACCCCTGAGTATCTCTGGAATGCTGGATGCCTGGCCCCACCCCACACACCCCCACCCACACACTCCCAGGGGGCTCACAGCTGCTCTCACGGTCAAGGCAACACTCCCCTCCAGGTCTTGGAGCAAGAGATGTGCTCCCAGACTTACCCAGTCTCACCCAGAGAGTACACCCCCACAGGAGTCCCTCTCAGCCAAAGGGTGGGCCACCTCTCCTCCCCAGGTGGCCTCCTTCCCATAGAAATCTTGACCCAGCGCCCTCCCGTCCTGCAGAGCAGCAGTACCACCCACCACTCCGGCTAGTTGTTCCTATCACAGCTCCCTGGAGGCAAATCTCCACCTCTGGCTTTTGTGCTTCCTCCCCTCAGGCCTCAGTCCCCACGATGCCCCTGAGAATCCCGAGAAAAACTTCAGGTGAGCTCAGGCAACGTGGCTTCAGGGCCCCAGGAGCCAGAGAGTATCCTGGTGCTCAGGATATAGAGCCTGGAAACAGGAAATGGAGACTAGCTAGAATGTGTATATTTGGGGGAGGGCAGCAGGGAGTGGGGATGGCTCAGTCCTCCCATTGCCCTCAACTCAGAAGGTGGGATGGTGGGGGTGGTCAAGGTCAGAAGCTTCTTTTCATTAGCTTTTCTCCCAAGCTGAGTGAGCACTGTGGCTCACTGAGTGGGTGGGTAGGGGTGGGGACTCAGCCTGTCCTCAGGGACCAGCAGTGTCCTTCAGACCACTCATTGCCTGTCCTGGTGCACCACCCCACAGCATCCCCCAGACATGCTGCCATCCTGCACCCAAACAGAGCTGGCTCCTCCCAGTGTCCCCAAACTACTTCCTCTGGCCCTGTCCTGCTCTAACCACCTTCCCAGGCCCAGTGCCTACCTCCGGCGCGTGCCCTGTCTGCTCTCAGATGACCTTCTCCCTCTTCTTCTCCCTCAAGTGCTCAGCAGTCAGGGCCATGGGCAGGACCCTGAGCCCTCCACACATCTCCCCCTTAACACACCCCTCTTGCTGAACCCCCACTGTGGGCCCCTATCCTCAGCTTAGAGCTTAGTCTGTCTGGATCCAAGATCATCCCTGGGTGAGCCTCAACTCCAACCACACCAGGAGGCCAGGCTTCCCCTGGCCGGGCTCTGCCCCCAGCTGGAGGCTGCAGTGAGGTGGACAGAACTAGAGCAGGAAGGACCTGAGCCGGGGCACAGGAAGAGGCTGTGCAGGCTGGGCTGCCGGCTCTCAGAATCCTTCCTCCCTTCACCTCAGCCCCGCCCACCATCACCTCCTGCCAGCCAGTTTTCAGAGGAAATGGTTCACCTGGGGTTCAAAAGAGAGCGCTGGAGGTGGGCAGGGCAGCAGGCTAGCTGGCTCCAGTGGCCACAAGGGAGCTGGCTGGAGAGTGAGGAGATTCTGTTTTTTCTCAAGGGCCTCATGGTAGGACTGGGGTGCAGACGAAGCATCAGCTGTCTGGTTGTGGGGCTGGCGGCCAGGGTGGGGCCAGCGGGGAGGGCGGCGATGGGGTAGAGACCCTGGCAGGAAGGGGAAGCGACTGGCCTGACTTGTCTCAGCCCCTGAGAGGGGAGCACAGGCCTGACCAGAAGCCCACAGCCCCAGCCTGGCCTGTCGGGCTTGTCTCCTCTGGATCCTTTATTCCTGAGGGACAAGGGGACCGGAAGCCCTGTCCATTCTCTCCCAGCCCTCTCCAGGCCCAGCAGCGTGGGTCCAACAACTACTATCACTCCATCTCACCTCAGGGGCCCTCAATTCACTCACTGAGATGCACCCCAAGGACCCCTGCTGCTTCTTCCCAAACAGATGGCCCCGCTCCCTACTCTCGCCTCTTCTTCCACTGTATCTCTAGTTTGAGGGGCCCCGGCACCTTCTGTCACAATAAGAATAATGTGACCCCACACATCAGCTACTGTGTTGATTGAGGCAGGCTGCTGAGTGATTTACATGGATTACCCTATTTAAAGCTTATATCAGTTAATTGTGGCAGGTATTATTATTCATTTTACAGATCAGGAAATGGGCAGAGAGAGTAAGTCAGTCGCCCAAAGCCACACAGCCGGTAGTATCAGAGCTGCCAGAGGCCTCCCAATGGCTCGTCTTTTCGCAGTCCAGGCAGGAATCCCAGGGGCTTTGCATCTCTTTTTCATAGCCTCAGTTCTGGGGAGGAGAAAAGCCTGGCAGTAGGAGGGGATGGGGGTGGGGGCTCCAGCAAGAACAGGATCGGAGGCGTGGGAACTGGGATGTGTTTACAGTCAAGAATGAGCTGACACGTCTCTCTCCTCCATCTCGAGATGCAAAGCAGCTGGGCTCCTGGCCAGGCCCCCAGTCCCTGTCCTATCTGCACAGCCCCCAGCACCCCTGCCCTCTCTACCCCCAAGCCAACACAGGGCCCAACCCAGCTCACCCTCCCCTGCTCTTCTCCAAGCTCAGCTGATTTCCTCCAGTGAGGAGTCCACTACCCTCATTGTTCTATAGCCCCTAGGAGGAGAGGAATGAGTCTGAGACCTCTGGGAGGGCGTAGAGTTCCTAGTGGACAGACGATTCATTTCTATAGAAGGCAAAAAGCAAGAGTGGGGCTGATGGAAGTGAGACAGCAAGGGGGACTTCCACACCCATCCCTTCTAGCTTCTCTTCTTTGGGAGGTAGTGCAGCAAAGGATACCCTGTGAGTTCTGCATCCTCTCGCACCTCCACTCAAGCCTGGTTGTGACTTCTATCTATAAAATGGGAAGGAAAAGAGTACTTGCCCTGGTAAGGCTGATGTGCAGACTAACGCATGATTAGTACAGATAAAGTGCTTAGAGCCCGTACAGAATACGTTCAGTTAACATTAGCGGTCTCAGCCCTGCACCCATTCCCACACCACTTGGAATTGTCATACCCTTTAGGAATTAATTCCAGGAAAAGCTATTTCTTGTTTTGTTTTGTTTTTCTGAAGAACACCCAGGATGATCCAGGAATAGGAATGGGGCCTTAGATGCTCACAGGCAGAAAGTGGGGATGGGGTACCTGCCTTGATCCCCCAGAACCTTATCCCCCAGAATAATGGGCTGGCCGCCAGGTACTCCTTTAAGCCAAAGGGAGTTGACAGGCACATCGCCTGGATTCTGCTTCCCCAGCCCTCAGCCTGAGCAACACCTCCAGTTCCTTGCTTGATTCCGCTGGACCTCTCTGAGTTGTGTCCTCTCTCTCTCTCCCTCTCCCCATCTTGGAGTCCAAAGGTTGTAGTATTTACAAGCTGTCACAAGTTGTGTGACCTCAGGCACGGCAGTTGAGCCCTGTGAGCCTCCATTTCCTCATCTGTAAAATGGGAGAATAACCCACACATCTCCCAGGGTTCAGTACGGGTTGGAACTGCTGGTTCCACTGACCACCCTGGAACAGACGCTCAGACCAGAGGCTGCTCAGTGAACATGTGCTCATGCAGAAGCAGAACCCTCAACTTCCAGGCTACCTCTTTCTTTTTGCCTTTTGTCTTGTTCTTCATCAGAAACTCTCTGCTTTCTACCTTTTTTTTTTTCCTTCCTCCATCAGTTTCTCAGCCTCTGTCTTATTGCCTCTCTCCTTCCTTTGCTGTATCAAGGCTGCCATGTATAGTTGGGTAGTATGTTCACCACACTACGGAATCTGCCTTCACATGTAAGGTGGAAGCTGAACTCTGGCCATGACCCACACACTGTGCCATGTGTCTTAGCTCGGTGCCAAGGGTGCCTTGCCCTGTAACTCTCGTCTGTCTCTCTCCCTGCCTCGGTGTCTATTTCTCTGTGCCCTTTCCTCACTTATCTTTGCTGTGGAGAAAGATCCCTTAGTCCTCCCACTCTGTGAAGTCTCCATCTGAAGACTCCCCGTCTCTCCCCACACAGGGATGCACTCTGACCAGCTCCACAAGCCACTCAGTGCATACATATATTCACTTGCACGTGCAAACGCAGAGCACCTCCCACATCCAGCTAAGCCAGGCCTCCAGCACACCAGGCATGTCTGCCGGATGGAGGGACAGGAAGCCTGCATGTGTGCCAGAGGCCGGGCGGGAAGAGGGCAGGGGTGAGGGGTTGGCCTTGTGTTCTCTATGACTCAGGAAAGAGAAGTTAGAGGGTCCTCTGTCTGACCTGTTTACTCATCAGGAAACAGGGAAACTGCAGGGATTCTGATTCACCAAACATCTCCATGCTTATTGGAGGTTGGCACCAGCGCCATTTCTGACCCTCGCCATTACCCGTAGGTGCTAGTGACTGTTATCCTCACTTCACAGGCAAGTGGGGTCTCAGGTAAAATGACTTGCCCAATAGAGGGACTAGGTTCCAAGGGCTGACTGGTTGTCAGAGGCAATTGCAGGACTAAAATCTCCTTCAGAAAACAAAGCAGTGGGTGGAAGGCAACCCTGGGGTGACACAGGCCAAGGAGCAGCTCTTTTCTTTTTCTTTTTTTTTTAATTTTTTTAATTTATTTACTTTTTTAGATTTTATTTATTCATTTTTATTAGAGAGAGAGGGGAGAGACAGTGATAGGGAGAGATAGAGAGAGAACAGGGGGAGGAGCAGGAAGCATCAACTCCCATATGTGCCTTGACCAGGCAAGCCCAGGGTTTTGAACTGGTGACCTCAGCATTCCAGGTCAACGCTTTATCCACTGCGCCACCACAGGTCAGGCCGGAGCAGCTCTTTTCAATGGAAAGTTCCCCTCTGGCCCACCAACAAGTGTTCATCACCATTCCTCAGAAAGCTCTGGCCACCCCCTCTCTAATGGCCTCTGTGGCTCCCCACAACACAGGAAAGTGCCCCCAGGCACAGCCCCACCAGATGTCCAGTTTCATGGCCTCTGTCCCTGTGCTCCCATCACGCTGGACAGCCTGCTGCCCCCCATACGCCTCTCATCACAGAGCCACCTCTGCCCAGGCCACCCCGGAAATGCCCAGATCCTACCCAGCCTTTCAGGCCAGCCTTTTCCAGGAAGCCCCTTCAGCGGCTGCAGACCTCACCTGTTCCTCCCTGCCCTAACCAGCACAGGGACCCCCAGTCCCTTGGCCGGAGGGAGACCTGGACTTTTCTCCCCCAATTCTGCCCTAAGGCCTGCTCCACACCGGACATGGAACAGTACTTCCAGAGACCCCAGCCAAAGGCTTGGCTCTCTCCTCTGGGGGCATGTGGGACTAACCCAAGCCAATCCAGACGTTCACAGGCCCTGGAACACCTCAAGTCTGATCAGGTGATGAGACCTCACTTGAGACTGCCGGCTTGTCAGTCTGGTTGCCCACCAGGCTGGGATCCCTCTCCAATCTAATTCCTCTCCTAGGCTCCAATAGTGGGTCTGCTGCCACCCCCCCCCCATGTCTCCTCCCATCCCATAGTCATTGCTGTTATTCAGGGCTGTCTTCCCCACTGGGATGGAGCTCCGTGGGCCAGGGCACTTCTCTGCCTCCCCCTCCAGTGCATCCCCAGCACCAGCAGCACTCATATGCAAGCACCCAAGGTGCCTGGCACCGGACAGCAGTAACTAAACATCTGAGTGGAGTGAATGGACCGATAAACCCTAAAATCCTTCCCAACTCTAGTAAGGCTTGATCTTACTTTGTAGGGAATGGGAGAGGGGGAGAGATGTTTGGAGGCTGTGGCTCCTCCCTGACTCATTAGACAGCAGAACTGAACCCTCCTTCCAGGGCCCTCAAGACAGCATTGGCAAGACAATGGAAGATGGAGTTCCGGAAAGAACTTCCAATGTTACAAGTTGAAAAGCAGCTCAGACCTGACCCCTGACCTCCAGCAGGAATTCCTCAAGGCTGACCTCCAAGTTGCTATGGGATAAATACACTGTAGTATGGCACCGAGTCACCTGGAGAGGAGGGGGTGTGCATCTCAGCTCAGGGACAATGTCCCCTTACTGTTTATCCACACCTCCTCCTAAATAGAGGGACTAGGTTCCAGATGCCACTACTCTGGGAATGGGGTGGGAGACAGAGGAAAGGGGACCCAGGAAGTCCGAGAGCTCACCCACATGCCGGTCCTCTCTGGAGACCTCTATCTTTCGGTACCAGTCACTACCCTTTGTTAAATGTACACTGTTGCCTGACTGCTGGGGGCACAGTGGATACAGTATCAACCTGGGACACTAAGGATCTAGATTCGAAACCCCAAGGTCACCAGTTTAAGTGCAGGCTCATGTGGCTTGAGTGCAGGATCACCAGCTTGAGCGCTAGGTTAAGTGCGGGGTTGCCAGCTTGAGTGTGGGATCATAGGCATGGTCCTATGGTCGCTGGCTTGAAGCTCAGGGTTGCTGGCTTGAGGGGGGTGCTCCCCAGTCAGAGCATGTATGAAAAGCAACAAATGAACAACTAAAGTGATGCAAGTATGAATTGATGCTTCTGATCTCTCTCCCTTCCTGTCTCTCTCTCTCATTTAAAAAAAGAAAGAAAAAAAAGAAGAAGTACAGACTGACCTGTGGTGGCACAAGGGATAAAGCATCAACCTGGAACCCTGAGGTCGCCAGTTCAAAACTCTGGGCTTGCCTGGTCAAGGCACATTATGGTAACTGCTGCTTCCTGCTCTCCCCCTTCTCTCTCTCTCTCTCTCTCCCCTCTCCCTCCTCTCCCTATAAAAAATGAATAAATAAAATCTAAAAAAAAAAAAAGTACAATGTTGGCTAGAACCTTGATCCTTTCTTTTCATTCTCTCAGCAATCCTAGAAAGTAGGTGCCTCTATACTATGCTCCGATCTTGTAGATGAGGAAATATCCCAGGAAGGTTAAAGAATTTGTCTCAGATCATACAGCCAACCAACAGGGTTTGGACCAGCCTGTGCAGCCCTTTTAGGTCCTTCTTTCCTGTGTTTCCTTTTGGCCTTCTGACTCTCTGTCTTTCCTTCTGTCTCCCCCTCCTTCTTCTTCCTAGGTCTCTGCTCTGTTTTTCTTAGTTGGCCTTTCTTCCCCCCTCTGGGCCCTGCTGTTTCCAGGAGTCTCTAATTCTCTCTCTCTGTTTTCATATTTATGTCTCTGTATTTCTCTCCTTCTCCCTCCCTGCCTTCTCCTTCTCCTACTGCTGACTTCTCTCCAGAGGTCATGTGTCAGGAATGGAGCTGATACCCTCCCCACAGTTAGGTTGGGCCCCACAGTCCCTCACATGTCCCAGGAGTCCTCTTTCTCGAGGCTTCCAAGGCTTTTGGAAGGAGGGGGTGGGGCGTACCTCAGTGGAGGCCTGACCTGGCCTCAGCCCCTCCCCAGCAGCATGTGTCGATGGGGAGGCAGACAGCAGCCCAGTGACCTCTATCTCTATCCAGATTTCCGATTGGTGGATGGTGCTGCCTGGAGTTTCCTCTTCTGGAAAAGTCTGATAGGGAATGTTGGGGGGTGGGGGAAGTAGAGAAACAGATGTCAACCATGGGCTTCACCTCTCAGTGAAAAGAAGAAGACAGAGAGGTGAGCCTACCTGGCCACCAAGCCGGCTCCTAGGTGGCAGAGAAGGTAGCCCCAACTACAGCAGCAAATATGATGGGTAGACTTTGGGACACCTCAGAGGTGGGAGAGGCAGCAGCAGGGGACAGAGGACAGGAGATGGAAGAGCTGCCCACACACCTTGGCTCACATGTGCACACACACAGGTGCTCTATCATGGACTGGGGTGGGATGAGGTTCAGAGAACAGCTCCCCACCCCTACCCCCCCTACCCCGACCAGCTTAGGCCAGGGTTCAGAGCTGACCCCTTGCCTGATCTTGCCTGGGAACCTCAGGCCAGCACAAGTTGTTCCCATCCCCGGGGACTGGGATCACAGCCCAGCTTTGGGAGAGGTCACTCATAAAGGGCCAGGAGAGCAGGGCCTCCACTACTGGAGACTGGAGATGGAGGGTGAGGAATGGTCTTGTTGGGGCCTGGACTACTGGAACTGGACCTGCCTCCCCCCCACCGCCCTCAACTCAATCCCCCTCACACACACAAGTCTTGCTGTTAGCACTACCTCAGATCATCCCAAGCCAATGGGGTTTTATGAGGACTCAGGTGCCTGAGACCTTTGGTCAATTTCCTATCCTCAAAACTGGCAAAGCTCTAAGTGCCAGGAACCTACCAACCTGGGTCCCTTCTCTACATTCTCAAACATTTCTCCTGGAGGGGAGAGAGGCAACACTAATAAGAAACACTGACCAGAAGACATGTTTTAGCTCATCTAAGTCTACAACTAAACCATGAAGTAGGCACTATATATTATTATTCCCCTTTTAGAAATGAGAAACTGAGGCAGAGTTTAAGTCTATTGACCAAGGTTCCACAACTAGTAAGGAGCAGAGCAGAAATTCCACCTTACCAGCCTTGACTCCACTGTGGATACTCAAAGCTCCTTTCAACAAATAGAGGACCTGGTACTCCTTGGCCCTCCAGCCCTGGGAGGGTGAGCAGGTGGAGGCTGCCGGGACTCACCCAGCAGCAGCAGGGCTTTGGGAAGCAGCCTCATTTTCCTGTCATGTACCTGTTGCTTCATTAAGCATGGCAACCCAACCCCTTTGGGCCTCTCGCCACTACTGGCACCCCTTCACTTCTATCTCTCTTTCAGCCTATATCCCGGCTCCCCACCCAGGGAGCTCAGACTCCAGTCCAGAAGGGACTTCAGGGTTTGCACGCCCTTGCCCCCGGGCGATGGTTGGGGGTGCGTAGTCACTTACCTGCCTGGGGTCCTACCTCTCTGTCAGCCTGGGGTGGGGACCGCCAAGGTGGCCCGGAGGAGGACAGGACAACACTCCCGCTTGGAGCCTTAGCCCAAATGCGGAGCGGCAGGAGCCGAAGGCTGTGGTCGGCAGGGCGGGGAGACGCGGAGGGGCGGAGGGCAGGAAGGAGGTGGGACTGGGACCGCGCCGCGGCAGGAAGTTTTCACAAGGAAACGTGGGTGGAGGAGGGGGGTTGGCTAGTGATCCAGAAAACCCGGGAGGACAGTAGTGTTGGGATGGGACCACAGAGGCCGAGCGCCTAGGCAGCGGGGACCTGAACAGACAGGGTTGAGAATAGAGAAGAGCAACTCTCCACCAGCTGTGCGGCCTGGGTTACTGCACTTCTCGAGCCTCAGCTTTCCAGTCTATAAAGTGGGCGTGCAGAGGCGAGCTCATGAGATCGCACCTTGCCAGTGGGTCCAACGACCATGATCTTATTCACGATAAGCGGGGGACCGACCAGCCGCATCTCAGCTCGGGAAAGGCGTCTCCTCTACTCCAGCCGTCCCAAAACACCCTGTGAGCGCGTGCGATACTGGAAAGCAACCTCCCGCGGACTCTGCCTCTGCACGCCTAGTCTGCGGCCTCTGCCAGGCGCTACCTGGCGGCCAGCAAGCACTTCGCACAGGGCGCACAGTGGACCTGAGAGAATGAGCTCACTCTGGAGGTCGTCAACCTGACCCCACCCTTCTTAGGGCACCTTTCCCTTATCAGTCTCTGTTCGAGGGGATAAAGACAATTTTATAACATTTGCTATCATCACCATCAGCCCTTTAAGCGTATTGTTTCATTTAGTCCTTAACTGGAGATTCATTTCATTTACAAGATGAAACCGATACTCACGTGGTTAGAACACTAGTGAGAGAAGCAGGCCCTGGCCGGTTTGTTCAGTGGAAAGGGCATGGACGTCCCAGGATGGATCCCACCCCCTCCCCGCCGCCATCAGGGCACATAAGAAAAGCGACCATCTGCCTGACCAGACGGTGGCTCAGTGGATAGAGCTTTGGACTGTGATGCGGAGAACCCAGGTTCGAAACCTCAAGCTCACCAGCTTGAGCGCCGGCTCATCCGGTTTGAGCAAAAAACTCACCAGCTTGGACCTAAGGTCTCTGGCTTGAGCAAGGGGTTACTTGGTCTGCTGTAGCCCCACGGTCAAGGCACGTATGAGAAAGCAATCAATGAACAACTAAAGTGCCAAAACGAAAAACTAATGATTGATGCTTCTTATCTCTCTCCATTCCTGTCTGTCCCTATCTATCCCTCTCTCTGACTGTCTCTGTCTGTCTCTGTAAAAAAAAGAAAGAAAAGCGACTATCTGCTTCTCTCCCCCTCTCTCTCCCTCTTCTCCCCCTCTTACCTTCCTGCAGCCAGTGGCTTGATTGGTTCTGGATTGGTCCAGGCCTCTGCCTCAGGCGCTAAAAATAGCCCAGTAGATTCAGCATGGCCCCAGAAGGGGTTACCGGGTAGATACTGGTTGGGGTGCATGCAGGAGTCTATCTCACTATTCCCCCCTCCTATCACTTAAAAAGGGGAGGGTAGAAGCAGAATTTGAATCCAGGTCCATGGTCCATCTTATTACAGAGTTCCCTCTGTAAATCAACACTGGTGACAGAAAAAGCTACTCTAGTTCTTGAAGAGCAAGAGCAAGACAGGAACTCTCCCCCTTGGAGACTTTTATTTTATTTTATTTTATTTTTTTTTTTTTTTACAGGGACAGAGAGAGTCAGAGAGAGGGATAGACAGACAGGAACGGAGAGAGATAAGAAACATCAATCATCAGTTTTTTGTTGCAACACCTTAGTTGTTCATTGATTACTTTCTCATATGTGCCTTGACCGTGGGCCTTCAGCAGACCGAGTAACCCCTTGCTTGAGCCAGCAACCTTGAGTCCAAGCTGGTGAGCTTTTTGCTCAAACCAGATGAGCCTGCACTCAAGCTGGCGACCTCAGGGTCTCGAACCTGGGTCCTCGGCGTCCCAGTCCGACGCTCTATCCACCCTGCCACTGCCTGGTCAGGCCCCCTTGGAGACTTTTAAAAATCAACTTTATATCATTGGAATATAATTGACATATGATATATTTGTACTCACTTAAAAGTATACAGTTCAATGACCAATTTTTAGATTTTTTATTGTGGTAAAATATACATAACATAAATTATACCATTTTAACCATTTTTAAGTGTACAGTTCACAGCCTTGTAGTTCATTCATATTGTGCAACAACCATCATCACCATCTATCTCCAGACCATTTTCATCATCTCAAACTGACACTCTGTCCGCATTAAACAGTAACTCTCTGTTCCTCCCCACCACAGCCCTTTGTACCTACTTTCTCTATGAATTAGACTGCTCCAAGGACCTAAAATATGAAATTATACAATATTTGTCCTTGTGTCTGGCTCATTTCACTTAATTCAACATCTTAGTTTGATGAGTTTTGGCAAATGTGTTCATCTGTGTAACCACCAGCCCAATCTAAATTTTTTTTTTTTTTTTTGTATTTTTCTGAAGCTAGAAACAGGGAGAGACAGTCAGACTCCCGCATGCGCCCGACCGGGATCCACCCGGCACGCCCACCAGGGGGCGACGCTCTGCCCACCAGGGGGCGATGCTCTGCCCCTCCCGGGCGTCGCTCTGTCGCGACCAGAGCCACTCTAGCGCCTGGGGCAGAGGCCAAGGAGCCATCCCCAGCGCCCAGGCCATCTTTGCTCCAATGGAGCCTTGGCTGCGGGAGGGGAAGAGAGAGACAGAGAGGAAGGAGAGGGGGAGGGGTGGAGAAGCAGATGGGCGCTTCCCCTGTGTGCCCTGGCCGGGAATCGAACCCGGGACCTCTGCACGCCAGGCCGACGCTCTACCACTGAGCCAACCGGCCCGGGGCCCAATCTAAAATTTTTTAAAAACCATTTCCTTCTCCCCCAGAACTTTCTTGCATCCCTTTACAGATAACACTGCACCTCAATTCCATTCTCATCTCCCCAAACCTAGCCCTATTAAATCTCTGACCTGCTTTTCATTACTGTAAATTTGTTTGTTCTAGAATTTTATATAAACGGCTCAGACAATATATACTCATTTGTGCCTGACTTCTTAAGGCTTTTTAATGGTTCATGTTTCTATCACTGAGTGGTGTATGAATTTACCTCAATTTGTTTTATCTTTATATTAGTTGATAGGCACTGGGTATTTTTCCAGTTTGGGGATACTACAAATAATGCTACCATAAACATTTGTGTAGAGTCTAGTTTAGATATATGTGTAAGCTTTTCTTGGTAGCTACTTAGGAGTGGGATTGCTGGGTTATAATGGTTATAAATTCTTTATGTATTCTGGTTTCAAATCCTTTGTCAATAATATGTATTGAGAGTATTTCATATCTGAGAAACAAGTAAGTGTTGTTTAATTTGGTTCTGGAGAGGTGGAAGGTGTTGGAGGCCCAGACTAGATGGTTGGTGTTCACTTGGAGCAAAGAAGGGAGGTGAGGTTGGACGTTGCTTTCCTTGCCACCAACAGTTTCCAGCAGGGGGCAGCAGAAACCAAAGCACAGCTCCAGGATCAGGAGGTCAGCCCGTGGAGCTGCAGCTTGTTGAGGCCAGAGGGGCCTTGAATATCATATGATCCATCACCTCTAAGGGACAAATGGGGAGACTGAGGACCAGAGAATAGGAACATAAGGTCTTTCCTGGCTTATCTTGGCTCACTTGTTCTCATCCTTCCACATTCAGCTTAACTTCCCTTTCTCTGGAAGTCTTTCCAGCCTCTGCCCCTCCCCTCTCCATCCCACTCTTGCGTGTGAAAGTTTAACTCGCCTCTCTCCCTATATATACTCTGAGTTCTTCAAGGACTAGGGCCAGGTCAAAATCATCTTTGTGATTCCAGGGACTGGCACAAAGTGAGTGCTCCATAAGTGTTATAGTGAATAGTCCTGCACCACCTTCTGCAATGCTCATCCAGCAATCTGGACCTAGCATGCTCCTTGGCCCCGCCCTACAGCTAGCAGGACAGAGTCCCCCTGTTGCCTCTCAGGGTAGTACAAAGGGGTCCGAGGTCCTCAGTTATCCTTTTGTTCAACAAGTACTCGTTTGTGTTTACCTGGTGCCCAGGATACAAAAGAAACAAGTTGATGATGTTGATGGCAATTATTAACTTTTTCTTTTCTTTTCTTTTTTAATTTTTTTAAAATTCATTTTAGAGAGGAGAGAGAAAGGGAGAGAGAGAGAGACAGAGAGGGAGAGAGATAGGAGAGAGAGACAGAGAGAGAAGGTGGGGAGGAGCTGGAAGCATCAACTCCCACATGTGCCTTGACCAGGCAAGCCCAGGTTTTCGAACCAGCGACCTCAGCATTTCCAGGTCGACGCTTTATCCACTGCACCACCACAGGTCGGCAATTATTAACTTTTACTGAATGAATCCTACTAGGCACTCTTTTAAGACATTTATATTTAATAATTTATTTAGGGGAGAAATATATTTCCTTTCCAAAGAGTTCACATGCTAGCTGGGAAGTCAATTATTCATTCATTGAATAAATATTTGTTTAGCTTTTATTATGTGCAGGCATTGGGGCTATACCTATGAGCAAAATAGACAAAAATCTGTTTCCAAGTGTGGAAAGTAAAAAGTGGAGTTTACATACTAGTAGTGGTGCTGGTGGAGAGATGCTAAACCAAATCAGTAAGATTGGATGATGATAAGTTCTATCATAAAAAATAGAGAAAAACAAAACAGTGGAAGGGGACAGGGAGTACTGGGGGTACAGTTTTGGAAAAGTGGTCAGGGAAGGCTTCATTAAAAAGGTAACCTCCAGGTGACCTAACCTATAGGAGGAGCAGGAGGGAGCCACGCAGACTTTGAGGAGAAGAGCATTCCAGGGAAGGGAAGAGCATGTATATACAAAGTTCCTGAGGCCAGAGCGTGGGCCATATTCAAAGACTAGCTAGGAGACTGGAACCCAGTGAGTGAGGCAAGAGTGGTGGGAGATGTTGAGGACAGAGGGATAATGACGGTCAAATCCTGCAGGGTCTTGTTGGCTGTGGTCAGGCTGTACAGTTTGTTCTGCCCGAGATGGGAAACCACTAGAGGATTTTAAACAGAGGAGGGACATGATGCAACTCGTGTTTTACAAGAATTATTGTTGTGTTGATAATGGGTTATAGGCAGTACGGTGGCAGGAGGGAGACCAGTGAGGAGGCTACTGCATGGATCCAGATGAGCTGTGATGGTGGCTTGGACCAGCGCAGGCGCCAAGGAATGCGAAGGCTCAGAATACAGTAGAGTGCTAACAGAAAGGAGCTAGGGGGCAAAGTGTGTGTGTTTCTCCCTCCAGGATGTGAAGGGGCTGCTGACAAGCCTTGAAGGAATCAGAGTGCTGAAGAGGACTCCCTGATCCCACGTGGAAAGTGTGGCTGACAGGTGAGCATGAGGCTGATCTCTCTGCTGAACACACAAATCACCTCAGCACATGGACGTCAGCGTACATGCCACCTGCCGCTCCCTGTTTCACCCACAGGCCACTAGGTGTGCTCCCCAGAACACAGACAGAGGGAGGGTGGCTTCCTGGGTAAGAGCTGAAAGGAACAGTGAAGTCCTCTCAGGAAAGTCTGAAAGTTTAGATCATTTATCTTGCCATCCAAAATTGGCCAACTTGGCATAAATGCTTGGCAATGATGACAATGGTCAGGACAACCCACTCCTTAATGTTCTTGGTTTTTAAGTGTGTGTTGGGGGCACTAAATATAAGCTATGACCTCCAGTTGCCCATCTTCAGCCTGGCCTTCCCTCCCCATTTCAAGCTCCCAGGTCCCTGCCCCTGGATGGTCTCTGTCCTGGATCTGCCCACAAGTCCCAACCTCCTTCTCTGCCCCTCCCCACTCTGCCCATGGCTGGCCTTCCAGTCTTCCTGGCACTCAAGTTCCCATCCCTCACCCCCTCCATTCTAGCTGTAATCACAGCTCAGCCCAGATCCCCCTCCTGTGAATAATTGGAGCTGATTTAGGGGCTATCAGGGGAGGGGGGGACTAATGGAGTTCATGGTGGGGGGGCGCCCTGGTGATGAGGGGAAGGTTGAGAGGCAATTAGCAGGGCTGACAGCCTCAGGACTCACATAATGTGCCCCTCCCCCCGCCCACAACATGGGCTAGGGGAGGTTGAGGGGGCTGCTCCACTCCCACACCCAGGGTGGACTTGGACTTGGGGAGGGAACTTGTTCCTCCTCCAGCAGGAGGTCAGAAGGCAGAGAGTAGGAAGGACTTCCAGAAAAATAAAGGCAAAGGGTGGGGTGGTGGGGCACCCTGGGGAAGAAGGAGGCTGACAGGATAGGTCAGGAGCTCCTGTTTCCTCATAGCCCCACACTTGCCAACACACACACATACACACTCAACACACATACCCACTCAACACACACACACACACACACACACACACAGTGCCCCAGCTGAATCCTATCCCTCACTGGGGACCAGCTCTCATTAATACCAACATTAGCCCTGAACACTTTCCCCTCATGGCCTCCCTGTCATTAATTACCTCTTCTCTCAACCCAGCAGAGGGAAAGCCGGCTCCTCCAGGGCAAAAGGAACTGGACCTGACCCCTACCCAAGAGGCCAGTCCTGCCCCCTCCTCCCAACTTCCAAAGTAAAAGAGAAAAGAGGAAGAAAGGAATCCAGAGGAGGGAGGGAGGGAGGGAGGGAGGGAGGGAGGGAGGGAGGAAGGAAGGAAGGAAGGAAGGAAGGAAGGAAGGAAGGAAGGAAGGAAGGAAGGAAGGAAGGAAGGAAGGAAATAAGATGGGGAAGGAGGGAGGGAGGGGAGATCGTGTCCTTCCATCCCTAGCACCCCCAAAGCACACACTCTTTGGAGTATTTCTGTAGCCTAAGCTCCATCCTCACCCGGGAAATTGTCTACCAGGAGCTGAAAAACCTCTGGCTGGGAAAGGGGCCAGATCCCTGAGCCCTCTCCTCTGCCTTCTGATTGCAGGTTGGGAATGGGAATTTGCACAGATGTGTGCAGACAGCTGAGTTTGCACAAACCTTCACACAGGGACTGTCACACACAAACACAAAACCAGACACTCTGGGGCCAAAGTCCCCCTGGGGGTGGTAAGGGGCAACAAACTCCACTGTGAGGTACCGCCCCCCACCACATGTGGCGATGGCTGCTTGGAACGGAGTAGGTAAGGTGTCACAGAGCTCCCAAGTGTTAGTGTAGGACGCTCTGCCTTCATGAGGGGAGGTTAGGGTCACTTGCATGTATATGAGCCTCAGGAGCAGGGATCCCTGCCTTCTCCCCCTTTATGCTGCCATCTGAAGTGTCTCTAGCTCAAATGCATTCTCTCCCTCTTATGCACACGCACATGAGTGCACACCCAGTAAAGCAAAATGTAGTAAAATGAAACCAAGCCCGTGTCTTCCTCAGCTGTCTGGCCCACCCCACAGTCTGCTCCTTGCCCAGGATAATAAGCCCTAACTCCTGTCTCAGCTCCCTCTGCCTTCTCAGAGCCATGGCCTCCATGTGTCTTCCACTGAGAAGAGCCAGGAACCCTGCTCCCACCACTGTACGGGTTGGAGGCTCTGGGAGGTTCCCTGAGTCCCTCCCATCACCCTCCATAATGAGCTCTTCCAATCACCTCTGTGAGCCCCGTTATAAGACCAAGTGAGCCTGGAGACCCCACAATCGATATTCCTTAAAGATGAAGACACTAATAACTCTATACCTTCTAGTTCTCTAACTCTCGTCTACATTAGCTCTGACCACAGGCCCCAGGCAGCTGGGACCTGCAGTGGGGAGCCTTGGAGCTGACTAACCCCTTCAGATCCAGATAGGAAACAGGAGGGCCGAGGGTAGAAAGGACTTCCTGACAGGCAGGAATGAGAGGCCACAGAGATTAGAGAGAGAAAGCCCCAGAAGCGTATTTCCCACTCCCGGATGGAGGCATTGGAGTCTGTGAGGATTTTTTTTTTTTTTTTTTTTTTTTTTTTTTTTTTTTTTTACAGAGGCAGAGATAGATAGGGACAGACAGACAGGAACAGAGAGAGATGAGAAGCATCAATCATTAGTTTTTCATTGTGCGTTGCAACTTCTTAGTTGTTCATTGATTGCTTTCTCATATGTGCCTTGACTGTGGGCCTTCAGCAGACTGAGTAACCCCTTGCTGGAGCCAGCAACCTTGGGTCCAAGCTGGTGAGCTTTTTGCTCAAGCTAGATGAGCCCGTGCTCAAGCTGGCGACCTCGGGGTCTCGAACCTGGGTCCTTCCGCATCCCAGTCCGATGCTCTATCCACTGCGCCACCACCTGGTCAGGCGGAGTCTGTGAGGATTTGTGACCTCAGAAGAACCCTGTGGGGGTGCAAGGTTCATGTCTAATCCCTAAGGGCTTCCCAAAGATGGTGAGCTGGGAGGTAAGCTCCCACTGAGAAACGGAGTCAGAGCACTGGAATCGATGGGGGCGGTCAGTGGGGTGCTCTGGCCCTGCCCTCCCCGCAGTGCCTAGGTGCGCTTCCTCCGCCAGGGACTGTTGGGACAGCCCAGAGACCTGCAGCCCACATTTCAGAAGGAGGAAGGAGCCCGTCCTCACTTCGTACACACCACAGCCAGGCGAGTCCTCTCAGGAGCAGCTGCTGCTAGATGGGGTGGTTGGGATCAGGGACAATGAGCTTCTCTTGTGAGCCCTAACCACCAAAACATACCCCAGCCTGCCTATCCTGCCCCATCCCCAGAGACTAGGGCTAGGGCCTGGACTGAGGGAGGGACAGAGAAGAAGACAAGGAAAATGGAGGAGGAGGGGTGGGAAAGAGTGATAAAAACAGCAAACATTTACACAGTACCTGCCACAAGCCAGGCCCTGTTGGAAAAGCTCTACACATGATACTTGTTTAAACCTCATAATAACCCCATGAGGTTAGTGCTACTATTACCCCCATTTTGTAGAGGAGACCACTAAGGCACAGAAAGGTTGAGTAAGTTGCTTGACATCACATAGCTGGTACGTGCAGAACCAGGCACTCTAACTCCAGAGACTAGAAGCTTCACATCCAAGGAAGCTAGCCCTGGAAGAAGAGGAAGGGACCCAGCTTAGCAGGAGGTGATCAGAGACGGGGCTCAGGTGAGACGCATCGCCCTGGTGCTCTGTGTTCTGCACCCCAGCGCTCTTCTCCGCTGTGCCCTCTGCATGCACAGTCTGTTCCTACGAGCTGCTCTGGGCCCTCTCTGTCTTCATGTCCCTCTTTACCCCTCTAAGGGCTCTTCCTGCAGCTCTGGCCCTGTCTGTCTGTCTCTCTTGGCTCCAGACCTCTCTCGGCCCCAGCATCCCAGAGCCAAAGCTGCTCAAACTTTCCATCTTAGCAGTGGAGGCTGTCAGAGTTGGAATGGGGGTGGGGGATAGAGAGAGACAATCTGGGAGAATGACAGTCTGCGACTGATGCTTGGAGTAATTACCCGGGAGAAGGGGCTGGGGGCTGGACTGCCTGATGGTTCAGCTTGGCCGGTGCTGAGAGTCAGGATTCCTGGGCCCTGGCTCCTCCTGGAGCTGTCACTTCTTCCCTCACTGGCAGCCTGTCCAAGACCACTTCACTTTAGGAATTTTGCAGGACGGGCTCACTCCAGCTGGTAGTTGGCAAGCACAGGGCCTACAGAGTTGGGAATTCTTTCTGGGAACTCTTTTCACCTTGGGGATTCCAGGGAACGCAGGACATTCTCCACCCAGGCTGCCCCAGCGTTTTGCCCACACTGTTCCTGGAAACCAGAACATATGCTCTGCTCTCCTGTCGGGAATCCAGCCCCTGCGGGAGGACAGGAAGGAAGCCAAGCCTGCTTAGGAAGGCTGAGGGGGTCAGCATGGCTTGGACCCCTGGGTTCTTTAGAGAGTCTACTCCCATGCCAGGGCCCTAGGGACCCCTCTGGCCTCTGCATCACCAATTCTTTCTCTCCATAGTACTTATGGAGGAGCTGGCAGGATCTTCCTTAGAGAGAGGTGTTCTGGGTTCTTCTCCTGATGCTGGGTGTCCTTGCGGTGCCCCCCCCCTTTCTGAGCCAAGACAGCCATTTCTGAGAGGAAGGGCTGGCGGGAGGGGCCCACGACAGGTCTGGAGGACCCAGATGTCTCATCCCACAGCCTCAGGTTCCTGTCCTTGTCCCCCATGGGATCCTCAGGGTCCCATTCCATTGATCCCCTTGCAGGCATCCATCTCAACTGATGCTCAGCTCCTGGTATGTGTCCGGGGTGCAGCTAATGGACTTGGCACAGCCAGGGGGTAATTAATAGAGAGGGGGCATTCTCCACAATGGGGCGGAGGAAGGTGCCAATGAAATCCACCAGCTATGAGTGATGGGGGGATGCTCTGTGTACATGGTTGTACATGTGTGCCTGGCTGTGGTGGCTAGGTCAGTGTGCCTGTGGATGTGCAAGCATGTCCATCAGTGAAGCTGGCTTTCTCTTCAGCACCCAGGACAAGGCTCTGGGCCGAGATGGCCTGAAGGGGGCAGAGTGGCTAGCTTCAGCTCCTGTTCCCAGATAGATAAAAGCTATCCAGTTCTCTTTCCCTTGCTCTCCCAGAATTTCCCCCTTCCTTGTCTTAACCTTCTTCCCAGAATGCCTCACCTCACCTGCCCAGCTTTTCCAGCAAGACTCCAGCTGCGGTTTTAAGAGCCTCTAATGTCATGAGGCTCTTGACCTTGGAAATGCTCCATGTACCATGGCAAGGTCCCTTCTGCTACCTGCCCTCCATCCCCTGCTTCAATCCTGACCAATGTTGAGTGGAATTCAGAGCCCCTGCCTCTACACACACAGTCTCCAAGGCTGGGAGTGTCCTGCCCCTTCCCCAGTGCTGAAGAGAGGCTCGGGGGCAGAGGAGGTGGGGAGGGTGAGAGTGAAGGTGAGACAGAAAGTGCCCCAGGAGTTCGTGCTATTCTCCAGGACACTGATTCAGTTGCTTGTCCCACTCATCTGTTCCTCTGTCCGTGTGTGTGTGTCTCCACTCTATTTGCAGTCTCCTTCTGTAGTCTCTGCATGCCTCCACATCTGTCTGCACTGTCTCTCTCCTTGCACCTGTCCCTAGGCTCACCTGTCACATCTCATCCCCCACCCAGTCTTTCCCACCAGTTTCCCACTCCCACTCCTCCCAGTGACTCCACCTGCTTTAAGCCCTCCCTCACAGGGGCGTGCAGCACCACCCCACCCACCTCAGGGCAGGAGAAGAGGGCCTGTGAATTTGCCCTCAGCAACCAGACCCTCCTCCCCACCCCTGCATCAATCAGCCTGCAGTCCTGGTCAGACCTCTATTAGCACTAACCAGCCTGGACAAGAGGCAGACACCATTGGGCTAGGCCTAAGGGTGATAAGACCCAGATTGAATCATTGTATGGGGAAAGCTGGGCACCCAGGGACATGAGGCAGCAATGCCATTAGCCCTTAGGAGCTGTGGGTAACATGGGTTATTGCAGGAGCTGGGAAGGTGATTGAAAGTGATGGTGCTGGGGGTGGGGGGAACCGCTCCTCTCTGGCTCTGGTGTTCCAAGGAGGAGAAGGAAAAGGGGACCCCCACCTCCTCCCTTGTACAGAACAGGAGATGGCTTTGTACAGTCCCTGGCCCACAGATGCGAATCTTAACGCACTTAGAACCAAGAGTGACGTAAGGGGAGCAACAAGAGGTCCTGCCTCCCTCACCATTGCTTTGTCCTGCTCCTTCCCTGTCCCTGCCACACGTACCCCCCCCACACACACACACGTGTGCGCACATGCGCGAGCAAGCTCATGCTCTCTCTCTTTCTCTCATCCACTGGCTCAACTGCGCACTTGCTCTATTCTAAGCAAAGAAGACCTACCCACCCCACCAATGTTTCCATCTGTCCACCACAACAGCTAACTTCCATCTTTCCTACTGTATCACCAGCTTCCTGGACATGAAGAATGTAGGTAGGCAGTTACGTCTGAAGGCCTGAGAAGATTAACCTGAAGCTGCCTCACTACCAGGTGAACAAGGTGACTTCAAGACTAGGAGGCAAACCATAGCCACAAGGTGGAGGTGACACCTGCATGGAGTAGAGTGGGCGCTACGGGGAACCAGAGAGGGGGAGGACCCCAGAAAGTCACCCCACCTGAGTCCCAATACACCACTCCCAGAACAAGGTAATCCCAAGAATTGGCAAGAGACACAGCTAGGGGATAATAAATATAATTGCTGTGACAGAACCCTACCTAGAGAAGGGGGCACACCTGCCCCTCCCAGACTGCACCTGACCCCTCCCGCATGCTGAAGGAGAGTTAGATGCTTTGAGATCATCCTGGGACAGATCTGAACTATGAGATGGCTGAGGGCAGGCCCCAGTATTCCAGCTATTCAGCCCTAGCTCCTAGCCAGCCCTCTAGCCCAGGACGTCCAGGTAGACGGGAGGTGCCTGGACCAGGGCTTGCAGCCGGGAATGCACGTCCTTGATGCTGTGGCGTTGCTGGGGCTCCCGCTGCCAGCAGCCCCGCATAATGGCATAGACCTCCGGTGGACAGGCACGTGGTCTCTCCAGCTCACGTCCCTGAGTGATGCATTCGATCGCCTGGGGACACGACACCGGAAGGAGAGAGAAAAGGGCACACTGGGCTAGGGGCAGGAGAGGGAGGCCGGCCCTGGTACTGCCCCTGCCTCACTAAGGCTCCCAAGGCAGGTCCCACAATATGTCTGGTCTTCTTGACTATTAATAATTTAAAAGGATGTAGTGAACCTCAAGATTCCTTTCCACTCTGACACTGAGCAGTGAGAAGGATTAAGGCTGGATAAACTCTGGGGAGGTTGGGCTGGGGGTAGGATTGCTTCTGGAAGACTAGAATCATATACTCAGAAGACTTTTCAGGTGAATTCAGGAAGAGCTTGGGCCAAGGCATTTGCCAAATCTATCAGCCTGGTGTTGAGGACTGAACGGAGGAAGGGAAGGGTCCTCCACTTCTCAGCTTCAGAGGGCAAAAAGGAAATAGAGCAGGATTGTGGGTAAAGGCCTTGAAAAATGACTGGCTTGCATTTGAAGGTAGAAGACACCCCACTTCCTTTTCTCTTCTGTAGGTATCACTCTGTGGGGACCTTGCTCCTCCAAAAAGAAATTGTAGCAGGAAAAATCACAGTTAGACTCCAGGGAGGACTGCTAGAGCTGTTAAGGGATTTAAAGAAGGAGAGATGATGGCAAGGAGCTGGTTGAAGGAGCCTGGAGCCTCTTCCCTCACTTCTTCCCTCCCTTCCCATTAAAGGACTTGGGTTATAGGCAGCACTAATTCCATTCCTCCTCTCAGTGCTTGAGAAAATTAAAATCTATAACCCTCTCCCCCACCCCTCCAGCCTCCAGGGAATAGACTGCATTAGGAGAAGAAATGGAAACTGACATCTGTGAGCCAAGGAGGAGGTGGGGGAGCTGCTCTGGAAGACAGAACACCTGGGGCCTGCTCTGGCTATGTCCAGCTATGAGGGGGAGGGGCAGGACTGTCCTTCCTACAGTCTAACCTCCAGCTTTCCTGCTGCAGTGTCAGGCTTTCTTGTGCCATGAAACTACTCTTCCCGCACCTCTCCCTTCCACCCTAATAATGCCTATTAGGTCTATAAAATGCAGCTATGGATGGGGGTTCGGGTGTCATTTATAAAGTGCTTTGAGGTTCACCCAGGAGCCAGTAAGTGGGTGCAAGACTAGGAGAGAGGAAGAATGCAAGAAACAACAGGGTTGGGGTGGAGGGAGCGTAGTGTCAGCAGGAGGATGGGTGCCCGCTAGTAATGAAAGGAGGGGGCAGAAGGGGACTGAGTTCTAAAAGAGAGTCGAAGAGGCAGGGAAGGGGGTGGCCGACAGGGGCGGCCCACGAAGAGCGGCTGACCTCGGTGTTGGAGAGCTGGTACCAGGGCTGCTTGCCGTAGGTGAAGATCTCCCAGAGCAGCACGCCGAAGCTCCACACGTCGCTCTCGGTGCTGAACTTGCGGTAGAGAATGCTCTCGGGCGGCATCCAGCGGATGGGCAGCATAGTGCGGCCTCCCACCTGTGGTGGGGGCGCGTCACGTCCGAGGGACGCCCCGCGCAGCCTCTCCCGACTAACCCACCCCCGATCCCGTCATTAAAAATACATGGAAGTAGCTCTATTGTCCAGGGCTAGGAGGGAGAAACCGATGATGCCGTTTCGTCCCGGGTAGCGGAGACAGACCCTCCTCCACCGCGGGCCCAGGAGCTAAGAGGGGGGTTTTAGCCTGGGAATCTCAGACCCCACCACGCCCGAGGAAGAGGAGGGCGCGCCTGGCAGGGGCAGGCCCTGAGCCGGGACTCGGCATCCGGGCGTTTGGTGTTTAAGGTTCGGATGCTGGGGCGGGACTGGGACCAGCGATCCTTACGCGGTAATAGTCGGTGCTGTAGATATCCCTGCTCATGCCGAAATCGCCGATCTTCACTACCAGTCCCTGACCCACCAGGCAGTTGCGCGTGGCCAAATCCCGATGCACGAAGTGCAGTCCCGCCAGGTACACCATCCCGGCAGCCACCTGACTAGCCACAGCCAGCAGCTGCCCCAAGCCCAGAGGGCCGGGAGCCACGTCCTCCCCGTCAGCTAGCAGCTTGGCATCAGGCCCATGGGACCTGCAAAAGAGGGAGGGAGAAGGGTGGGCTGAGAGGAGACAACCCCCAGCAGCCTGAGGAAGGGGAGCCAGGGGAGCCGGGATGGAGTGGGGGAGGGCACTCAGGGGGTTGGAAATGGAGGGAAAAAGAACAAGGGAGGCAGCTGTCTGGAGGAACAGAAAGAGGAGGTCCGCAGGGGTGCCCAGTGCCAAGGCTCCCACCAGTGCCCACACTTCCCACGTTATGCCTTCCTCTCATCAGCTGCCTTGAACTCCACCTCCAGCATCCAGCTGCCCACTTGCCCCCATGTCTCTTGCCCATGGACACCCCCCACCAAGCCCTTGCCAAGATGTTCAGCACCTTCCCAGCAGCCTGCCCCTGCCTCGGTGAAGGGACTCTCCCCACCTATCTCTGAGTCTGAAACCTGGAAGCCCTCCTGGTTTCCTGTCTCTCTCACCTTTACCCTCAATATCCAGCCATTCCTGTGGGGTCTTCCTTCCTTCCAGGATGCCCTCCTCCTCCCCCCAGGCACCACTCCAAAGCAGTCCCTGATCACTCATTCCATTCTCCAGTATTCCTTCTGAACCTTAGCCTGTGCTGACGGCTTTGTCTGTACTATCTTTCCTACTAGCCAGCTTTCTCCTTATCTGTTTATTTGTTCATTTTTTTCCAGATATTTGTTAAATATTTCTAGTGTGCCATGCACCAGAAATACAATGGACAGAGGGGGATGCAATGGAAGGGCAGGCACATCATTAGCACTCAGTGTAAGGATGGAAGAAGTCAGGGAAGACTTCCCGGAGGAAGAGACATCTAAACTGAAAGTCTAGCCCTGAGGTGGGTAAGCCATTCATAGGGGTCAGGGATGGGTGGATGAACTGCCTGGAAGGGAAGTCTGGAATACCAGGCAGAGGGAACCATAAGCCCAGAGGTGAGAAGGTACAGATGGCTTCTCCTAGGGGAAATCTTCCAGACTCATCTAGGAGCTTTCATGATTCCCTCCTTTGGTTTCCTCTGTGCTCTATCCAGCTTTTAGAGCTGCTTTTTCTACAGCATGGCACGCAGATGGTGGCCTGCATCCCTGAAACCTAGCACTGAGCCCACACCATGTCTTGTGAGCAAGGACAAGGGCTCCTTTTCACTTGGTTCTTCTAAACCATCTCCATACTCAGTCTCAGGTCTGGCAATGACCTCCTTCCTGCTCCACCCCCTCCAGTGGCTCCTCCCCACCACAAGGGAAGCTCAGACTCCAGGGTCTTTCCCAGCTGACTCCTGCAGCCTGACGGCATGAATGACCCATCAGTCCCAAAGGATTGTTTGGGGACCAGAGCACGACCATCAACTAACAATCATGCAGAGCTTTCTCATCCATCCCCTGGGTGGGGAAACTGAGATCAGAAAGGAAAGCTACTTAGCAAAGAAGGCTCAGCTAATAAGCACAGCTGATTCCAAACCCTGGCCTCTGCCTTACACATTTCTTCCTCACAGTGGCTCATCTCATTAGAACATGTGACCATTTCATCAGAACATATGACCATCACAGTCGGGATAAAAACAGGGTTCTGCCTGAGGTCATATGCCTCCTGGGCCATTTACTACCTATGTGCCCTTGGGAAAGCCACTGAATCTCTCTAAGCCTCACCTGTAAAATAGGCATATTTCTTGAAGTTATTAAAATGATCAGCACAAATTAGTAAACATATCAGAGTTGTACTGTCCAAAGCCAAAGAAATGAATTTTTGGTAACTTTCTTCAAGTATAAATTGTCATATATGCTTGGAGACTATGAAAAATATATATTTATATATATATATTTTTGGTGATAGAGACAGAGAGAGACAGAGTGAGGGACAGATAGGGACAGACAGGCAGGAAGGGAGAGAGATGAGAAGCATCAATTCTTCGTTGCGGCACCTTAGTTGTTCACTGGTTGCTTTCTTACATGTGCCTTGACTGACTGAGGGGCTACAGCAGAGCAAGTGACCCCTTGCTCAAGCCAGCAACCTTGGGCTCAAGCCAGTGACCTTGGGCTCAAGCCAGCAACCTTGGGCTCAAGCCAGTAACCTTGGGCTTCAAGCCAGTGACCTTTGGGATCAAGCCAGCAACCATGGAGTCTTGTCTATGATCCCACGCTCAAGCTGGCAAGCCCATGCTTAAGCTAGTGAGCCTGAACTCAAGCCAGCAACCTCGAGGTTTCAAACCTGGGTCCTTTGCGTCCCGGTCCGATGCTCTATCCACTGTGCCACCCTTTGGTCAGGCTATATTTATATTATTTTAAAGACATATATGTACAAGCACATACAGCCATAGTAAGAATGCATTGTAAAGTATATAACATAGTGCCTGGAACATAAAAAAAGTGCCTGTTGCCTGACCAGATGGTGGCGCAGTAGATAGAGCATCAGACTGGGATGTGGAGGACCCAGGTTCGAGACCCCAAGGTTGCCAGCTTGAGTGCAGGCTCATCTAGTTTGAGCAAAGCTCACCAGCTTGAGCCCAAGGTCGCTGGCTCGAGCAAGGGGTCACTTGGTCTGCTGTTACCCCCCAGTCAAGGCACATATGATTAAAGCAATCAATGAACAACTAAGGAACCGCAACAAAGAATTGATGTTTCTCATCTCTCTCCCTGTCTGTCTGTCCCTCTCTCTGACTCTCCCTGTCTCTGCCAAAAAAAAAAAAAAAATGCCTGTTGTTGCTGCTATTGTAGCCGTTATCTCAACTGCCACCTCTTATAAGCATGGTTGCTGTGTGCCACACACAAATGCACACACTCTCTGCAAAGCTCACCCATCCTGAAGTTCATGACTTCTGCTAGTGCAACCTCCCTGACTACTGCCACTCTGTCCTTTGCACGGATTATCTCCATGTTCACACAGCTACCTCAGGGATCCCTGGGGACAGGAGTCACGCCTTCCTGCTCCTTCTTGATGTCCCCCCTCAGTTCAACAGAAGAGCAAGAACGTGCTTGCAGGAAGAGATGACAGGGTTCAGAGCCAGGGACCAAGGGCCAGCGCTGGGACCAGGAGCTCATACCGGAGGAAGCGGTTAAGGTCACCATGCCGCATATATTCGAAGACCATGAGCAGTGGGCGGCCCTCGGTGCAGACGCCAAAGAAGCGCACGATGTGCTGGTGCCGCAGCATGGTGAGCAGCTCAGCCTCCCGCTGGAAGTCCTGCCTAGCGCTCTCAGACACCTCCTTCAGTGCCTGCGGGCAAGGCGGGGACAGAAGTGGGGGATAGCCCTCACCTCCCTACTTACGTCCAAGGTGGCTCACTCAACTGCAAACTGAGCCACGCCAGATGCCAGCAGCCCGTCCTCCACCCTGAGCATCCTGTCCTGAAATGATGATTAAGGTCTTACCTTCACAGCCACTAGCATCTTGTCCTGCTCAGGCAGCAGGCTGTGGCACTCAGCGAGGAAGACCTTTCCAAAGGCACCCTCACCCAGCTCCCACTTGAGTACGATGTCCTGACGCTTGATGTGACGGACACCTGGGGAGTAGCTTGCAGGATCAGACAGGAGACCCAGTCTTGGGAAGGATGGGGTAGGGGCCAGGACAGGACTATCTAGCAGTCTAGCAGGGCTGTGCACTGCACAAGGGTGCCAACCAAGGGGATGGATGGGGAGTGAAACTTAACCTTCACTTCTTCACCAAGTGCCATGCTGTGGTGTAGACAGGGGTGGTAATAGTGTAGACAGGGGTGGTGGTGGAAGGGAAGGCTTGTTCAGGCCTGGAGTGGCAAAGGGCTTATATTCACGTGCATGTGCGTAAACCTGCCCCCACCCTTGACCCAGCATAGCCCCTCACAGGCATCACTGAAGTATTGTGGGTTCTCGATAATGTGGCCTTGGAGCCCAGAGCCTTTGCCCTCGGTGGGGGACAAGGAGCCACCCAATGTCATGAAATGCAGGGACATGGCCAGTCCATCCTCTGGAGCCAGCACAGCGGGGCCTGGGGAAGAGACATAGCCACAGGTTGCAGGATGCCAGGGGACCCCACCTTGTAATTTGCAGAGGTAAAGAACAGAGGACCTAGGAAGCAAGACAGCCAGCAGGGAGAGGGAAGGCACTATGGCCTCTCTATTTCTGGCTTCTGTCCAATCTCAGGCCCTGGGGGCCACCAAAGAACTCCCCACAACCCCCACTCACAAAACTCAGACTTCCCAGACCCACTTAGTGTTTGACTACAATCCAGCCACCAATTAGCATCTGCTACCTCTGAAACTCCCCCAGCACCACCCCCTACACACTCACATGCACAGCCTCACAGCCAGGCCCTCGTACACTCCAAACAAACACTCCCTAAATTCCATGTGTCCACAGCTCCCCACCCCCACCCCACAGAAGACAGCGTTAAGGAAAGCCAGTAGGAAACAAAGCCAGTAGGACAAACTGACAGATGCACTGTAGCCCCTTCACTCACGGTTGATCCCAAACTTATTCCTCCGTCCGCATTTGTTGAGCACAAGGAACAGCATAGAAAGGAAGAGGCAGGCAAAGACAGCCAAGCCCACGGCCATGGAGACCTGGGAGTGAGAGCAGTTAGATCTGGGGCATCTCTTGATCTTTAAGATCTCCCCCACAAACTGTTTCTCCATCCTGCATAGAAGCCCAGAGCTAAGCTCCCAGATCTGCCTCCTGCTCCCCTGGGGCCCCAGGTTGTGGGTGTGAGGTGGCTGATCAAGCACAGGCCAGACTGTAGTGATCCCCATTCTCTGATCAGAAGTGACATGCAGATTAGCCTCTAGCCCAGCCTCCCAATCCCAAGTAGACAAGCTTCCACCTCCCATGCTCACCCCAAAAGGTGTTTCATCTTTCTTCTCCACTGGGTCTCCAGACGTACTGTTACTGTCTACAGGGACACAGGGCAAAAAAGTGGGCCTTGGCACATGCAGTGTCTCTTCCAGCAACTCCCCACCTTGACCCTGGCTGACCCCTAAGGTATCAGGTTAACTAAACCCTCTGCCCCAACCTTGGCTCCAGGAACCAGACAGAACCAACCTCCAGCCTGAGTTACTCACCCACAGGCGAGAAGGAAACTGCAGCAGAAGGGAGGAGAGAAAGCAATCAGACAGGAGAGGAGAGCAATGAGTCCCCTTCCCCCTCTTATGACTCATCCCTTCATGGGCTGCAGGTGGGATGGGTTGGTAGAATGCTGGAGCTCAAGCAAGAAGACACATGTGACCCTTTTCCAGCTGGGCTGTGGATGCCCTGGTGTATGGCTCTCTCTAGCCAGCCCAAATGAATGGAATAGCTCAGGGATTCAGGACTCCTGGGGCATGGCGGAGGCAGGGGCAAGGAGGCCAGCACAGAGCTAGACAACAGAACTCCAGAATTTTCTGTCTAGGACTAGACACTCTTATTTCTAGGGTGGGGATCACAGTAGAAAGTGGGCCAGGCCTCCCTAGATACCAGGATATGTACCCAGGTGGAGCCCAGGAAGTTGGGGCAGGGTTCAGGGTGGCCCTCGCACCAGGGATGGGTTCCTCGGGTTTGAACTCGAAAGGGTTGTCCATGAAGAAGGCCATGACGAAGGCCGTGGCCTGGCCTGAGGGGTTGGCAACCAGCAACGTGTAGTTGCCATTGTTGACGTGAGTGGGTTGGTTGAGGCGCAGGCACCCATGTCTCACAGTCTCATTGGCTGCCGGCTCCAGGAACTCGGTGAAGATGAAGCTGGTCTCATTGAGCACGGATCCATTGAAGAGCCAGCGTAGAGAGGGCGATGGCTGCCCATCCACCGAGAAGGGAATACACCAGTGATGCAGCTCCACTGGCTCATGCAGCTGCACGCTGGCCGGGACTGTGGGCCAGAACGAGTGCCTGTGAGAAGTCAGGGGTCCAGCGAGAGGGGACCCAGCATCCACCTAACACATCCAGGGGCTGGGGTGGGGGTGGGGAGTTGACAGTAAATCTTACCTAAATCAGGTAGCAAGTGTATAAAATTCAGAGGCTTAAAGAAAAGTGGTGGGCCTAAAGTAAATAAGTAATAGCCCTAGAGAAGGGGGCCACTAGCTTATGGAAATTAAATAGGGAATCTTTTAAACCAGTGTAATCAAGCTTAAGAAGAGGGGCCTAAATATCAAACAAGCAAAACTAAATATAAAAAAATTTTTTGGGGGTGGGGAAAAATTTTTTTTGAAAGAAGACATGGTTTTAAAATAGACCAAATTTGATAGAGGCAAAAAAAAAAACAAACACACCCCTCAATAATAGGAAAATCTATATCTATACACATATACAGATATAATTTATGCTGAAATTACAGCCAACACTCATGTAATGGAACACTATCCAGCAGTGAATTGAATGAACTAAAGCTACTCCCATTAACAAGGATGAATCTTACAAATAAAATGTGAGCAAAAGAAACTGAACACAAAATAATACTTGAACCCTGGCCAATTGACTCAGCTGTAGAGTATCAGCCTGGTGTGTGGATGTCTGGGTGCAATTACCAGTCCAGACACACAGGAGAAGTGACTATCTGCTCCTCCACCCTTCCTCCTCTCCCTTCTCTCTCTCTCTTCTCCTCCCGCAGCCATGGATAGATTGGAGGAAGTTGCTCCCGGGCACTGAGGATGGCTCCATGGCCTTGCCTCAGGTGCTAAAAATAGCTCAGTTGCTGAGCAATGTAGCAATGGCCCCAGATGGGCAGAGTATCGCCCCATAGGGGGCTTGCCAAATGGATCTTGGTTGGTAGGGACGCATGCGGGAGTGTCTCTCTGCCTCCCTGCTTCTCACTTAACAAAATAATAATAATAGCTTGACAAGGTGGTGGCGCAGTGAATAGAGCATCAAACTGGGACATGGAAGACCCAGGTTCGAAACCCCAAGGTCACCGGCCTGAGCACAGGCTCAACAGCTTGAGCGAGGGGTCACTTGCTCTGTTGTAGCCCCAGGTCAAGGCACATATGAGAAAGCAATCACTGAACAACTAAGGAGCTGCAATGAAGAATTGATGCTTCTCATCTCTCTCCTTTCCTGTTTGTCCCTAGCTGTCCCTCTCTCTGACTCTCTCTCTGTCTCTGTCAAAAAAAAAAAAAGAAAATAATAATAATACTTGAGATGTCATTCCATTTATAGAATGTGCAAGAACAGGCAAAACTATACCATATTGGCAGGGAAGCATATATGTATAAAATTATTTTTAAAAGCAAGGAAATTATTATCACAAAAGTCAGGATAAGGTGGAGAAGAATAGGGTTCTGAATGGGGAGAGGAAGGGAATGTCTGCTGAAGTGTTGGTAAGAATAATTATTGTTTAAAGGGTATAGGTTCCCTGATCCATGGTGGCACAGTACATAAAGTGTCAACCTGGAATGCTGAGGTCTCCAGTTCAAAACCCTGGGCTTGCCAGGTCAAGGCACATACAAGAAACAACTACAAATTAATGCTTTCCATTCCTCCCCCTTCACCTCTCTCTCTCTCTCTCTCTCTCTATTCTCTCTAAAGTGAATAAATAAAATATATATTTCTTTTGACAAAGACAGAGAGAGTCAGAGAGAGGACAGATGGACAGACAGGAAGGAAGAGAGATGAGAAGCATCAATTCTTCATTGTGGCTCCTTAGTTGTTCATTGATTGCTTTCTCATATGTGCCTTGACTGGGAAGCTACAGCAGAGCGAGTGACCCCTTGCTCAAGTCAGCAACCATGGGGTCACGTTTATGATCCCACGCTCAAGCCAGCGACCTCGGGGTTTCGAACCTGGGTCCTCCGCATCCCAGTCCAACGCTCTATCCATTGTACCACTGCCTGGTCAGGCAATAAAATATATTTTAAAATAAATAAATAAAGGGTGTAGGGTTTTTTGTGTGTTTTTTTTTAAATTGATTTTACAGAGAAAGGAGCAGAGGAGCAAGAAGTGTCCACTCATATTTGCTTCACTTTAGCTGTTCATTGCCCAGGGTTTTAAACTGGCGAACTCAGCAATCTCAGAGCTCCAAGTCAAGGCTATATCCACTGCACCACCACAGGTCAGGCATAAAGGGAATAGATTTTTTGCATAAGTCTATGTATGTTATATAACATAGACGATATAAAATACACGGCGCACAAAAATTAGGGGATCAGGAAACGTGCAGATACTCCAGTACTTTCAGCCTTTTGTACAGTGCATTTTCACCAAAGAAATAAAAGTTGGTTTTGCATCTCATTTGCATAATCGAACAACTTTCTTTGATTTGTCGTTGGTTTTTCTGACGTTCTTGTTTAATAAAAATAAAATACTTCTTTTTTTACCGCTTCATATTCATTTTGAAATATCCCCTAATTTTTGTGAGCAGTATAATAAAGAAATTAAGCCGTGAGCCTAGAGAGGAACTGGGGAGGGCAATTACTTCTTTTAAAACTAATTTGTGCCCGGCCAGGCGGTGGTGCAGTGGATAGAGCGTCAGTCCTGAACCCAAATTCGAAACTCAAGGTTGCAGCTTGAGAGCGGGCTCACCAGCTTGAGCGTGGGGTAACCGGATTGAGTGTGGGATCACAGACATCACCCCATGGTCACTGGCTTGAGCCCAGAGGTCACTGGCTTGAGCAAGGAGTCACTGACTCAGCTGGAGCCCCTGGTCAAGGCATGTATGAGAAAGCAATCAATGAACAACTAATGTGCTCCAACAAGTTGATGCTTCTCATCTCTCTCCCTGTCTGTCTGTTCCTCTCTCTCTCTCTCTCTCTCTCAAAACAAAACTAGTTTGAAGCCCAGGCCAGGTAGCTAAGGTGGTTAGAGTATTGTCTTGATTAACCAAGGTTCTAATCCTCAGTTGAGGCATATACAAGAATGAACCAATGAGGCCCTGACTAATGGCTCAATGGCTAGAGCATCAACCTGGTATATGGACGTCCTGGGTTTGATTCCTGATTAGGGCACACAGAAGTGACCATCTGCTTTTCCACCCCCTTCTTCCCTCCCTCTTCCCCTCCTGCAGCCAATGCTCAGTTGGTTCAAGCGTGTCCCAGGGCACTGAGGATGACTACTTCAGAGCGCATCAACCTCAGGCACTAAAATAGCTCAGTATTTGAGCATTGGCCCCAGATGTGATTGCCGGGTGGATCCTGGTCTGGATGCATGCAAGAGTCTACCTCACTATCTACCCTCCACTCACCTAAAAAAAAAAAAAAAATCAACCAATGAATACATAAATAAGTGGAACGACAAATCAATGTTTCTCTTTCTCTCTCCCTCCCACTTTCTCTCTAAAATCAATCAATACAAAAAAATTTAAAATGTATATATATTTTAATTTAAACTAGTTTGTAGAGTTAAGGTCCTACAGAGGGATAAACATGAAGAACTACAGTAGAGCAGTGTGAACAGCCAGGCAGCTGGTGCTGATGGCCTCAGGTAGCAAGACTTGGGCAGGGAGCCAAAAAGAAATCCATCTCCATCCCTCTGGCCTTGATGAGCCCCCAGGATTTCCCCCAAAGGATCAGGTTTTCATGGGAATCTGGAAACAGCTGGAGGGAGCAGCTGTGGAGACACACATCCCACCCTTTTCCTCTAGCAACACCCCCCACAATCTTACATCTTTTCAGGGAAGAAGGGTTGGGGGTGGGTACAGGACAGTCACTGAGACTCACAGGAGACGTTGACCTGGACAGAGACTTCAGCCCGGCCCACATTGTTCTCTGCCCAGCATGTCACATTCTTTCTATTGAGGTCACTGGTGACGTTGGCCAGGGTCAGCCCCAGGGATGGCAGAGCCCCAAATGGCTGTGTCAGGAAAGAGAGGGGAAAATTAGGAAGAGCTTCAGCTGGCCTCTGGCTAGAGCTGGGGGCTAGAGATGATGTCTTTGGGGAACCCCTCTGGCTCCAGAAAGAAAAGAATGGACTGGTGGTGAGGGGAAGAAAAGAGATGTGAGAGAGAATATAGCAGAGAACAGGCCTCCTCCTTTAGAGCTTGTTAACATATTTTCTCCTGGATTATTTATTAAATGGTCTGAAAACTGTAGAACATAATCAATAACTTCAAAATAGGCACAAAATACCCCAAACCAAAACTACCCACCTGAAAAGCTAAATAGATGTCACAAATTCCAAATACCAAATATACCCAATTCACTGGCGCACCAACTAGGACCTTACCACCTACTCACTCCCATTCTTTATACCATTCTAACACACTTACTCTCAGCCCAGGGGAGGTCAGAAATGAGGACATGGCACTGATAACAGCCCAGTTAGAAGCAACAGCAGCATCATGACCTCCTTTGGCAGATGAAGACACAGAGTGAAGGTAGAAAGGCAAAGTGACTTCATTCTGAATCATCATCAAAGGCTGAATCAAGTTCAGATTCTCTTCTTAAGAAACCATGGATGCAAGGAAGTTATATGATCTTAAGACAATTCTTAATCTTGCTGAACCATGGTTTCCTTGTTTTGTAAGCAGAAGAGATACACAAAATGATCTTTTGACATTTTAGAGAGCCATTTTCATAAAATGATTAAAACAAATGAAGTAGTGAACAAATCTCACTTGTCTGCAAATTTCAAAATATGGAATCTCTTGAATAAAGCCAGAGGAGGTGAAGTTTCCTGAGGCTTCCAAAGATACTGGAAATGCTGTCCAGCCTCTTCTGCAAGCTGTGGGTTCCAGCCACCTTGAGGAGAAGCCCTGTCTTAAGCTTCTCTTGGCTGTCCCAGCTCCTCCAAATCACCCTGGACTGTGGTCTCACGTTAACTTTTCCTTCTGAGCTGCTCTGTGACCCTTCACTCCCCTGAAAGTGACCATTCTCCTCTCCCCTCCATTTAACCCAGTTAGGGTTAGGGTGTGACTTTTCTATAAGAAGTTTCTAAAGAACATAACTGGTAGCCAACATGTCAATCTTCCAAAGAGAAAAACAAAAACCTGAAATTTTTCAAAACATAGTTTATCAAAAGTTTCTCCCATAGTTTCTCCCATGACCCATCTCTTGCCTCTGCTTTGCCCCTTTCCATTGCTGACTCTCAGTGGCTTTGATCTCTGGGAGGAGAAATCAGTGGCTAGTGGTCCCTCCACCATGTCTGGAATCCCCTACTCAGGGTTTTAATGGTTCTTCCTGCAATATTGTTCCAGGAACTTCCAGCAATTCTGGGGTTGACTCCCTTCTCAAGGTAAGGGCCTCTAAACTGAACACCACACCCCAGGTCCCACTGGTCTGCCTCCTTCCAGGGGCTGGACCTTGTGTATCTACCCACGTAGAGACAGCTTTTTGAGTAGGAACAGCCTATTGTTGGCCCCTTCTAACCTTGTCAACAAGGTCTCCTAAGTCAGTTATGGCAACTCTTGACTTCCCGTCGCCAGCCTGAGGACACAGGGCAAGCCTGGGAAGGTGCCCAAAGACACATTTGAATGACAGAGATAAAGGCCAGAGAGTGCCCAGAGGCAGGCAGGACATCAGAAAGCCATCATGTCCACCTCCTCAATTTACAGATAAGAAAACCGAAGTGCAGGCAGATTAAGAGATTTTTCTGAAACTCACTGTAAGAATTAATTAGTGAGTGAGCTTGGAACCAGACCTGTGCCTCCTTTACTATATGCTTATCACACGTCCAAGAGAACGCTCCTTTCAGAATCTCCAGAAAAAGACCAGAAGTCCCCCAAGGACTAGTCTGGGTACAGGACCACAGCTATTGTACCCTCTCTGAGGCCCTCAGTTTCTTTATCCAGGAAGGGGGTGGATGGAAGCGATGATCTGCAGGGTCCCCCTCAGCTCCAATATGTAAGGGCTCTGTGACCCTCTGTCTTGTAACCAGAAGCATGTTCCCAGAGAGAGGATTTAAGTGCTGGTGGACTAGCTGAGCCAGGGGTCCCCACTGGGCCAGTACCCTTCCTGAGTCCATGTGTGTGCTTGGGGCTACCCCACAGCATGAGCCTGAGCCCTGTGAGTCTAAACCACTTCTGCCCATCTATCACCGAATAAGTGCTTCTTATTCATGGTCTCTTCTCCTATCTTTTCCCCTTGGGTTCTGCCCAGAATTCTCCTGGGGAGAGGGGAAGGGGGCAGCAGCAGTAAAGGGCTTCTCACCTTCATTGTGACTGACTCCTCCAGCTCCGGAAGGATCCAGCCGCCCTTCTCCAGGCCCCGCCCCTCCACCTGGCACTGCAGCAACACGTTGTCCCCCACGTCCACGGAGGCATTGGGCATCTGGACCTTCAGCATGGGCACATCTAGTCACCCAAGATGCCCAAGGGATGTTAGAGAAGGTCGTAGCCTCAGAACCCCACCCCAGAGTGGTGCTCCTTCCTCCAACTTCCTCAGTAACCCCAAGCCCACCACTGGCAATGCCCCCCAAACTTCAGTTTCCCCAGTTCTTGCCAGTGCTCATTCCCCTAGTGTCCTTTGGAGCTGCCCACTCCCATCCCTGCTCTGTGACCTCTCCCCAAGCACGTAGCTCTTTCTCAGCCCATTACACCACCTCCAGCACCTACCGCAGCTGGCGTTGGACATGTCGGCAAAGGGCCCCTGCCTGAGACACCGGAGCAGCTTCTGGTCCCGCACGCTGCCCAGTCCCTCCTCCTCCCAGCGCTGCAGCCAGCGCAGGTCACAGGAGCAGCGCAGAGGGTTCCCGGTCAGTACTCTGGGGGGTGTGGGGGATACCGAGAGAGTCAGGGGGGAGAAGTATGGGGCCTGAGGAGCCACAGAGAACGAAGTACTGCAGTAGAAGGGGTTCAGTTAGACAGCAGCACAGAGGTCTAGAGGGAAAGGAGTGCGGACAGAGGAAGAGCCCCCCTCACTGACCAGTGACAAGGCTCAAAGAAATAGAATGCACATGGAATGCCCTTATCCTGGGTTCTCCAGGAGGAGCCGCCAGGTGACAAAGAAGGAAGAACACTGCCTCCTGGAGTGACCCTGATGCCTTAGGTGCCTGCCAAGCACACATGGCCACTGCTGTCCCACACATCCATGTGCACGGGCAGTTGGCAGCCCCCAGCTCCTGAGCACACACAGAATTAGTTGTCCAGGCCAGCACCCCACCCCACACCTCCCATGCCCCCAGAGCAGTAACTCTCTCAATAGGTAGGCCTGCAACCTCTGGTTTGATGAGAAGCTCACAGGCATGCACAGTCTCCAGTCTCAGCTCACAGATAAACGGGGAGTCCCCAGAGCCACCCCACCCCTGCCAGTTCCATACGGACATAGTGACACAGTATCCCACAGAGATACAGTAACACACACACACACACACACACACACACACACACACACACACTTGCTGCTTTTGCCCCTGAAAGCCCCTACACTCACAGTTCCCGTAAGGAGAGGCCCTGGACGGTTTTCCAGGAGAGAGACTCCAGAGCATTGAAGGAGAGATTCCTGTGGGAGTTGAAACAGCAAGACAGACCCCAGTGAGCAACTCAACCTCCCACTGACCCAGCTTGAGGGAGGGAAGGAGCCCAGGGGGAAGCTGACAACCAGAACCAACCTAGCCCAGAAAGGAGGCATTGGGGGTGGGGGACAGGTTAGGCTTTCTGAGTGCCCCTCTTCTTCCTAGGACACAGGCTCACTCCACTCAACCCCCCTCACAGACCCCAGGGAGGGGGGGTCTCAGGGAACAGCTGCTCCCTCCCTGCCACCCTTCACCCCAGCTGGCAGAGTTCTGAGGCTCCAGCTGAGGGAAGGGGCTCCATCTGTGCTCCCCCCACCCCAGAGCCCAGGACTGGGCCAGAGGAAGGAGAGGACTGCAGCTCCCACACTCCCCTGCCCCCTACTGGACGACGAGGGTTTCAAAGTACTTCCTCCTCCCCAGACCCTCAGAGATGGAGGAGGTGAGCAGGCAGGACCCGCTCCAGGCCACACAGGAAACCGGTTCAGGAGTCCCAGCACTCAGTGCCGTGCACCGACCAGCCTGACACTCCTGGGACCTCTACCTCTGCAGGGCCTGCCCTGACCCCTTTCCTTGCCTAGTGATCCTACTACCGTTTTGGGGGCTGGGTTAGAGAGGCACCACCACACAGGGATCAGACAGACTACCCACTTTAGCACCAGACAGAGCTGAGTGTGATTCTGTCCTGCCACATACAGCTATATAACCTCAGCCTAGAAACTTAACCTGAGTCTCAGAACCCTCAATCACAACGTGGAGGTTACACTCTCTCTCACCAGGTTGATTGTGAAGATTCACTGACATAGGTATTGTGAGGTACACATTTTTGACTGAAGCCACAGTACATAGTCAATGATATACCATTACCTTATTTGTTGTTAAATCACTGGACACACAAAGTTTAGAGTACCCATAACAGCCTGAATGACAGGCCCCCACACCCTTCCCATCTCTCCACCTTCCGGTGGTGGGAAGCTGTGAACTCCTGCCCTCTGAAGGCCAGGACGGGACAGCCAGGAACACCAAGGGTCTCTCCTTCACCAGTCTCCCTGCTCAGCCTCCCTCCATGTCCTGAGCTGTGACCCTCCGGAATAGGGAGGATGATTAGCGGCAGATCTGATACCCAACTCCCAAGGAAAATGGAGGCCCAGCTAGACCCCAGGGTCCTGCTCCTGCCCCCAGAAGCCTGGGAGGAAAAACGGGACAGGCACATATGAGAAGTGTTCCTGCAGCATGAAGCACGGAAGCGATACAGTAAGAAGGACCTCCTAGCTGGCTGCGTGGGAGCCGAGAGAAGAGGCCCCAGGCTGGAGCCTTCCTCAGAACAGGTCCCTGGGGAGGGCCAAGTCCATTAGCTGCCCAAGTCTGGGTGGCCTCCCCCCAACACACACACACCCAGCCTGGGCCACTCACAGGCGACTGAGCCGAGGGGTGACATTGAAGGCATCTGGCGCCACGAATCGGAGACCACTCTTCACAATGGTGCTGGGGAGGGGTACAGCAGGGTCAGTCCCAGGGTCTTAGCTACCCCGGGTCCTGGCATCTCTGTCCATGCCAGCCCCCAGTCCCCATCATGCCGAGCCCTGGACCCCTCCCCATCCCCCTTAGAGCTTCCCTAGCTACCTGGGACCCCTGTGTTTTCCGACCTCCTCCAGCCCCTCAGGCCTCAGCCTCCCAGGCCCCTAGAACCTTTGAGCCCACGCAGACCCTCTGGTCCTCCAGGCTCTTTACCGAGCTCCACACCCACACAGTCCCCAGCCTTCTCACAGATTTCTCAGCTCCCCCAGGCCCCTCAGGTGACTGGACTCCAGACGCTGTAGATGCTGCTCATTCTCGATGTAGCTGTGGGGAGAGGGGATGGGAGTCACAGGAGGCCAAGCCCACACTTGAGTTCCCATACCCACCCACCTGCCTCTCTCACAGTCACACATGCACGTATGCGTGCATGCACACTCACATGCACAGACTTGTCTGCACACACACATGTGCAAACACACACCCATACCTGTATATACATATGCACAGAGACACACATCCCCACAGAAGTCATACATGCACATGTATGCATGCATCTCACACTATCACATGTGCACACTCTCCTACAGCTCTCATGTACACACATACTCAGGCATACATATACACACACAGAGGCATAAATATATATATGCACAGAGACACACTTCCTCATACACAGTCACACATATGCATGCCTGAACACACAGATGTACACATGTGCATGCTCACACCTTCGCACATTGATACACATATACATATATCTCTCATGCACACATACATAGACATGTGTGAGAATATGTGTGCAAATTAATATCCATAAACACACACAAGTCCATTCTTGGCTTGGTGTTCTGCTTTCATACACAGGGCCTTCCTATACATGCTCAACAATGGGGGTCGTGTTGAAATACTTGCTTCCATAAACCTTAGTTCATAGTTGCCACTGCCCACCTAGCACAAAGGATGTCTCATGGCCATGCATATATGTGTGCCCAAACACATCTGCTCACCCATACTGCTACACACACACCACCGCCACCACCACCACCACCACCACCACCTTCTCCCCCTGGAAGCCACTGGCCCTTTTCTACACTCAAACAGCAATGCCTACTCCCTCCCAAGCAAAGGCATAGAGGCCGTCAGCCAGGGACAGCCTGAACCCCTCCCTGCCCCAGGAGGTACCCTGGAAGGAGGAGAGGGACAGTGGAGGATGGATCATAGGAGGTGGTGGTGAAGAGGCATGGACTGGCTGACTTACACAGTGAGAGGACGATGGGAAGGCTCAATGTGGGAGGGAGGCGGCAAAAACAACAGCAACAGAGAACGAGCAAAAAAGAAACACTGAGAAAGAGAAACTGACAGGAAGAAACTGCCAGAGAGGGTGAGAGAGAGAGAGAAAGAGAGGGAGGCAGGGAGAGGGAAAGACAGGCAAGGAGACGGACAGATAAGGAAAGGGAGGCAGAAAGACAGAGAGCCAAAAAAGCACAATAGGGAGATGAGAAAGGAAGAGCAGGCGTGCAGGGCCGGGGGGATGGCTGGCGCCCTGGGCACTGCCCAGGCTCTGGATCTGGCAGGTCAGGGAGATCCTGAGAATTCAGCTGCCAGCAGGGGCACATCAGTGTAACACACACACACACACACACACACACACACACACACACACACACACACACACACCAGGGGCCACTGACTCACTGCCTGTCTCAGAACTCTCCCCTCTACGCTTTTACTTTCCCTAACTTGTAGGAACTGGGACCAGCCTGAGTGACCCTCTCCTCCTCTCTCTTTCCCAACCTTTGCCCCAGCAGGACAGCAGGACAGTCCCCTGAGGCCTAGGGAATAACCTCCAGTGACTCTGAGGGAGAGTGGGTCCCTGCCCAGTGGGTTTAGAGCTGTATGGACCCCGGAGGGGGTGAGAATGCAGTGGCCTGGCATGTGCAAGCTGTCAGGCAGCGTGCTCAAAGCTGCCTCATTCGTTTGGATTCATAATCAATCTGTCTATTCGAGTCCATTATCTCCTCGTTAGCTCTGCCAGTGAGGGAGGAGGGGACCATGCAGGCAGAGGCAGGGGATCAGACTGCCGCCCCACCCAGAGAGACATCTCAGCTCACTATCCTGCATGTCTCCTAGTACTCAACCCCAGCTTGTCCAATTCTTCTCCCCACCCCACCACCCCGCTGGACCCACTTGGGGCATGGAAGGAAATTGAAAAATGAGAGCTCTGATAGGAAATATTCAGGAAACTGGACCCTGGCTTGAAGGTCCAGGGTGATGAGTGAAACGGACTGGGGGTGGCAGCCTGGATCTCATGCCCCCTTCCATTGTGCAGAGACCTAGACCCAGACCAAGACAAGGCCTTCTCTTCTCCTTATGGTCTCCCTAGGGCCATTTGAGAGATTGAGTACCTTCCTGTTAATTACCACAAGATATCTGAGTAACTCAGTGCCAATTATCGCAGGCTGCTCAAGTAACTTCCAGACAGTGATGGCCCCTGCTTCAGATACCTTCCAGCCTATCCATCACTGCATGACCAGAGTTCCTTGCCTGGTCTCAATTTCCTTCCATGCCCCTATCCATCACTGCATGACCAGGTTCCTCTGGGCCACAGAAGAAGGATTTTCTAGCAGGTCCTCCTCTCTTCTAGAAGTCTTGCTGGCCCCACCAGCCACATATAATACTCAAGTATTTTTCACCCATCGCCATGTGATGCTTAAGTATCTCTAAGCCAGTTATTACAGAATACTCTCATAGGTTTCACCAGCTGCTAAAAAGTACGTATTCTGTAACCGATTACTGCAGAATGTCAGAGTACTGCAGAATGCTGGAGATTCCTCCCAGTTTTAGGCCCTGAAGGGAGGAGAGTCTCTCAGTGAGGGTCCTGACTTCCTGTACCAAGTAAGGAGACACGGGTGGAAAGAGTGATGGGTGTGGGGAAAGAGAAGCCAGGAAAGGGGGCAGTGGATCTCATTTCTTTCATCGAAATCAAAGAGTCGTGGGGACAAGAAGTGATGGGAATGGGAAGAAGAATGCTCAACCACCAAGCTATGACTCCTCACCATCTCCCACTTTTCCAGTTCAATTCCCAATTCCAAGAGGAAGAGTCGGGGTTGCTTGGTCATGACAAGGAAGGAAATGGGGGCTAGTTTCCCCCTGGAAAGAAGATAAGGCAGAAAGAGTGCCCAAATGGAAGGATTCTCCTGAGCTCCATAAAGCTGCTTGGAGACAGCTGGGCTCTCTCAGACCTGGTCCATGTAAAGTCTCCCTTGCTCTTCCCGAAGCCAGCCAGCATCCCAGCTGAACTGAGCACTAGGTAACGTCCTACGGTGGCTGTAAGGGTGGTGGCCGTAGCAGAGGACCAAGGCACAGCCTCCCGCCGAGCCTGCCACCCAGATCGCGGTGAGTCCGCACCCTCGGGGCTCAGCTATGCTCGCATTTCCCCGCTCCCCCTGGCCCGCGGGACACTCACAGCTCGGTCAGGTTGTCGGTCCCCGGCAGGTGGCGGAGACTATCCAGGGCCCCAGCTCGGGTACAGCGCAGTCCCGAAGGGCCGTGGTGGCAGCAGACATCGGGGCAGGGCGCGGCTCCCGCAGATGCCAGCATCAGCCAGGTGAGCAGGCGGCCCGGGCCCATAGCCCACCGATGCCCGCGGAGCTGCCCGTGCCGTCCGCTTCGCAGCATCGCGGAGGGGCCCGCCTCGCCCCGGCCGGGCCGCCGTCCGTGTGCTCTAGCAGTGGTCTCCCGGCCTCCCCAGACACGTGCGTTGGGCGGTGTTAAGGACCCAGTCGCCAGGAAAGGGCGGAGCCAGAGGCCCCCGCCCAGCCCCGCCCAGCCCCCTCCGGCTCTCATCCCTTCCCCACCTCTCTCAAGCCCCTGAGTTGGCTCCCTCCTTTCGGGGGCCCTGCGCCAACTTTCTTCCCCCAAGATCCCTCCCAGCTCTGGGAGACGAGGAGGGGTGGTCGCAGAACGCCTCAGAGGTATCTGCTGGGGTGGGGGAACTGGGAAGTTGATACCTTATTTCTCCCAGCCTAAAGCAGCTGCATTTAGTGGGGAGGGGAGTTGACTGAGCCAAGGAAAGGTTGCTGTCCAGGTCATCCTATCCAGTCTCCGACCTCAGATCTCTCTCCTCACGGCTCACGTGCCTGTGGAAGTGTGCAATGTCACTTGCAGTAAATTAGGTGAAGCACTCTCTAAACCCTAGAAAAGAAAAGAAAGAAAAAAAAAAAAAAAAAAAAAAAAAAAGGAAAGAGGTCCCAAAAGACCAAACGCAAGACCCAGAGAAGGAAAAATCAAGAGTCAGAGAAAAGAGAAGGTGTCGCCCAAAAAGCGGGAGAGGGCGACTAGGGAGCGGAGATGCCGACTTACAGCAAAGACCACAGGGTGGCGCAAGAAGCCCGCGCGCAAAGGTCTGATCCGCTTGGGTTGGATGGGTGGGGGCGCAGCCCGTAGCGCCCACTGCGCTGCACCTCCAGATCACCATCGTCTGCTTCTGACCTAGGCCAGCCAGCGCTGGCCCCCAGGCCGGGTAGGTCCAAGTTGGGCGGGCATCGATCGCCGCCCTGACAAGAGCATCGATTTCTGCACGGTGAAATTAATAGATCTCTTAGCTCCTTGGACGCAGGAGCGGCTGGCTGTTGGAGCTGGGGCCCCGTCGGCCCTAGGAGGCCGCACACCCGGAAAGTCCCGAGATTCCCAGCGCCTAGGGTTCCACAGGGCATTTCCCAGCCCCTGACACCCCGTGGGCCTTGGTGGCTGCAGGACCCTGTCTGTCTCCAATCGGGGAGAGGAGGAGGAAGAGGGGTCCTGGAAGAGGAACTTGTGGGGAGGGGAGGGCAGACAAGGGCCCCAGGGAGAGAGCGGCGCGGCTCTCTTCTCCGTCAGGGACTGGGCACAGACATACCCCCAGTTCCCTGAGGAAGGGACGACCAGACAGACCAGGCCAATCCAGCAGCTTGACTTCAGGAAGGCGGGGACAGAGATGGGGGTCCTACAGGG
This sequence comes from Saccopteryx leptura, assembly GCF_036850995.1. Lineage (NCBI taxonomy): Eukaryota > Metazoa > Chordata > Mammalia > Chiroptera > Emballonuridae > Saccopteryx > Saccopteryx leptura. The sequence goes on from NC_089504.1 coordinate 285,068,188, forward strand.
TGATAGCCCTCTCCACGGGGATCTTGGTCAGAACCAAGGGACTTGGCTGGGACGGAGCCTTGCGCTCCAAAGTGGTCGTGGAGACCTCCAGAGAGGCTAAGGGGCTTCGGCTTGCACAGGCCCAGGACTTGAATATTCAGGATACACAATTCATGTTCCCGCCAGGTTTCAACAAGCTCGCTCTACCTGTCATGGCTGCCAGATGCTACCTCTCAAGTGTCAATGCGTAGTGGCAAAACCTAGAACCGCTCCTCCGAAGGGACTCGGCTGCTTGCTGCGTTCCTTGGGCGGTGCAGCCCAATTGGGAAAAGTCCGCAGGGCGAGGCCTGGGAAGCTCAGTTATTGGCCTACCACCCCCCTATATTTTGGCTTTATTTCCCCAACAGACCTTTCCCCCCTCAGTTGTCAGGCTAAATATTTTGGCTTGGCGGGAAGGGCGGAGGAAACTAAAAGGTCCCCAGCAAACCAATCCGTTTGGACTTGGGGCGGGGAGGGCGGGAGCCCCAGCGGGCGCAGCGGGAGACACCGCGGCCAGCGAGGCCAGCGGGCGCTTGGGAGCATAGCGCGCTCTTAGAGATCCGGAGAGACTCTCTTGCGCGTCCCAGGACCCCTTCTACTCTCCGTGTCACGGCAAGCTCCCAGGGTTTCTCTTGCCCTTGGGGCTGGCCGACCTCTTGAACCCCTTTTGCTCTGCACCATATGTGTCTTTCTCCCCCTGGGGTCCTCTCTGTGTCTTTCTGTTGCTGTCTACATTTCAGTCCTCATCTGTCTCTGGCTTCACGCTGCCTGACAGTCTGTGTCTCTGTGGATGTTTGTCATTCCTTTGTTCCATCTCCTGCCATATCTGTGTAGGATTCCTGTGGCTTGGTCTCTACCCTTCCTCTCTTCTCCGAAGCCTGTGTTTCTGTGTCCCTTCTGCCCAGAGCCATCTGGAGGAGAGTCAGGACTGGGGCAATGGCAGTGCCCAGACTGTGGCCATGGGTGGCATGCTTGCTTGTGATCCTCTTGTCTTTGGGATTTGGCCTGGATACACTAGAAGGTGAGTCCCCTGCTACTGTCTTTTGGAGCTCCATCTCCCTCCCAGCCAGCTGGAAGGTCAGACAACAGAGCTTCCAGCCAGAACACATCTATTTAGTTATTGCATTGTGAAGACTTGTATTAGCTCCCAGAAGGACTTCCCACCAGGAAGAGCGGTTAGTTCCCTACGTGAGGGTGTTTTCCTCTTAGTTCCTGGGAGGTGAGTAGGACCTTGAAACAGAGATGAATAGATGCTCTCCATTCCCACTGATGAAACTGTAAGCCCAGTAAAGCCTGAATGAGAACCGAAATGAGGGAGGAGAGTCTCAGCGTTCATTTCCAGGGCTGAATGGGAAGGGGTCAGGAATGGAATGGGTAGCTGAGGGCTAGGTGCAATTATGTGACTGACCCATTGTGCAGACAGGAGACTGAGGCTCAGGAAATTGAGAAGTAAAACTAGATTAGGGTCCTGAGTTCCTGCCTCCAGGGCCCTGTCCCATGTCTCCTACCATGTAGACTAAGCGGCCCTCATAGGGGTGCTGGGGATTTGGCCAGGAAAGGAAAAAAACTGACGGTGGAAAATTCAAAAGGGGAAGAATGAAGAGATGTCCCTTTCCACAATCCACCCTTCTTTTCCAGACTAAGCGGGCTCAGGAATCCAGTGCTCGTGCCTGCCTGAGGTCCTCCGACTTGGGGCTTCCTAGGTCAGGGCAGTTTCCCCTTCCTACAAAGATAAGGATGGTGCAAATGGCTTGGGGTAGGAGGTCCCTGAACGCTAGTCACAGAGGCACTGCCTTCAAGGCATAGCCCCTCCCTGCAATTGCTTCCCCTCCTCCACTGCTGTGCCAGGACTGAGCACAGAAGATGCCAGCCAGAATCATGGTTGTCAGGACAGAAGCACGTTCGGGGGTGGGGGGTGGGGGGAGTGGAAGGGTTGGCGTTTGGTCAGGGGCCCAGATGTCCCATTCCCAGTGCAGCTCTGCACACGGTCATTTCCTAAGGGAAAGCAGGCAGGGGTTAATCTGTGAAGGTCGGAGATTTGTTTTTCCAAATGATTCCCATCAAGGAAGCCCTAGAGAGGCAGGGGCATGATGAGAAGTGGCATTGGGCGCCTGAGAGAACCCCCATCTGCCTCGAAGAGCCTGATTGGCCTTCGCCTGGAGAGGCTAAAAGTGTTTTCTCATTCTCTCTCCGTCCCTTTTGTGTGTGTGCGTGTACCTGCATGTGCTCAGACACACACACTCACACAGAGTTGCTGGGCAGAACCAAGCACAGAGACCGTTAATGACAAGGAGAAGGTGTGAAGTAAGCTCCAGGGAGCCAGCCTTGCCTGCCTACCCTACTTTTAACCATTTGGGGATGGGCCTGGGGATGTGTGACACAGTGATGTTGCCAAGGGCTAGGTAAAAAGGGAGGAAGTAGAGGCTGGGGTGATTAGCAGGACTTGAATAGCAAGCAGAAGAACTCAGACTTGAATCTCCCCCAGTGGGGAGCCATTGTAAAGTGTCCTTGGAAGCAAGTGAGTCAGGGACCAGGTAGCCCACTTAGGAGGTTGGTCCTAGGTGCCTTGGGGAAAGATAGGGAAGTAGGGCTGGGGCCCTGGAAAAGCCAGACATACTGGGGTCTCCAAGGAGAGGACTTGCGTTCCAGATGTCCATCAATTCAACCCATGGTCCCTGAGTATCCAGTGGTTCTAGCTCTGAACTGGGTACCATGGGGGGGGGGGGAATGCAGAGCTGACTGACAAAGGCCCTGTCCTTAGCTTTCCTCCTTGAAGGGGGTGACAGAGATATAGACAGCAACATTGAGGCAATGCCCCAAATGTTCTGATGTGCTTCACTAAGTGCGTGCTGCTGAACCTGATGGGGAAGTGCCTAACTTGGGGTCAGAGGGTCAGGGAATGTAAGGGTGGGGGGTTTGGGGGTGGAGAGCTTGGCCCAAGGCTTTCAGAAAAAAAGCCTAAGGTATTACCAGGGTGAGGAACCCTTCTGAGGGAACCAGTTCATTAACAGGCTGAGGAATTTAAACTTGAACTTTTGTCAGTGGGAGCCATGGAATGTCCCTTTGAGAATAAACAAATACGGGGACAAGGCATCTAGGCTCCTTAGGTCTAGGAGAGAAGTAAAGTATATGAAGCTCAGACTACTGCTTCCCAGTCACAGAATTCACTCATTCATTCATCAGATATTTACTGAGTGCCGATTTTGTGCCAGGCATTATACTAGGCACCAAGGATATGGAAAGCTTGTAAAGAGATCCCTGCCTTCTGGAGCTTTCAGTGAACAAAATAAATATATTATGTATCAGCCATTGTTAAAAGTTATGGGAAAAAATAAAGTGGGAAGGGGATAGGGAGTGCCACAATTTTAAATAGGATGGTCAGAGTAGGCTTCATTGAGGTGACATTTTAGCAAAGACTTAAAGGGGGTGAAGGAGCCATTTAGAGAGAAGAGTTCCTAGCTTGAGGGAACAGAAAGTACAAAGACTCCAAAGCAGAAGCTTGGCTGGCTTGTTTGAAGATTAGTAAAGTGGTCAGTTTGGCTGAAGAGAGAAAGGGGAGAATGGCAGAGAGATTGCCTAAGCTTTGTAGGCTGTGGTAAGGACCTTAGCTTTTTTTCAGTGAAATAGAGGCCACTGGGGTATTTTGAGCAGTGGAAGAACATGATCCAACTTGTGTTTTGAGATCACTCTGGCTGTAGAGTGGAGAATAGACCAAAGAAAGGACAGGATGGGGGCGGCCATTTGGGAGGTTATTACTGTAAATCCGAGAAGATGATGGTGAAAACAGTGAAGGTGGTGACCAGTGGTGGGATCCTGGGTGTACTTTTAACAGGCAGGCCCACTTCCCTTAAATTTCACTTAAAAAAATTAAATCCCCGGTACTTTTTGCCTTGGAGAATTTTCTGTCTTCTGGGAGTTTTGTTAGTTTGTTTGTTTTTAATGTTGGCGTGATAGTTGTGTTCTTAACTATCAATTTTGGCATAACACAGTTACTGTCCTTGGGATTTAAAGAGTATTAGTTACACATGTATGGGAAAATAGGTTGGGTAAGAACTAGTACTATTGCCTCATGTATGGGACTAACCACTTTTCTTCCCCATTACAACACAAATAAAGGATTGAGTTCTAAACTCAAAAGAGAGAGAGAGAGAGAGGGCCCACAGGGTGTGGGCATAAGAGAAGGCAAGGGGCCAGGATGGTTTTAGATCTGGAGTCTGACTACAAGAATAAAGTGGCAGTCAATGGAGAAAGGAAAATGGGCTTGGGGGGCTATTATGATAGAACCCCAAGCTGCCCATGAGGCCTCTGAGGCCCCCAGAGGAGGGTACCCCACACCCATAGCAGAGCCCGACTCCCATTCCTTGTCCCGCTCCCAGGGTGGTCCCCCTCCTCCAAAGCTGCTGGGGCAGGATGAAGTGGTTGGCCCAAGCTGTAATGACCCCTGCCTGCCACTTGTGCCCACAGTGTGTCCCAGCCTGGATATCCGCTCAGAGGTGGCGGAGCTGCGGCGGCTGGAAAACTGCAGCGTGGTGGAAGGCCACCTGCAGATCCTGCTCATGTTCACAGCCACAGGCGAAGACTTCCATGGCCTCAGCTTCCCACGCCTCACTCAGGTCACTGAGTACCTGCTGCTCTTCCGTGTCTATGGCCTGGAGAGCCTGCGTGACCTCTTCCCCAACCTAGCGGTCATACGTGGAGCCCGCCTCTTTCTGGGCTATGCGCTAGTCATCTTTGAGATGCCGCACCTGCGCGATGTGGGGCTGCCGGCACTGGGGGCGGTGCTGCGGGGGGCTGTGCGCGTGGAGAAGAACCAAGAGCTCTGCCACCTCTCCACCATTGACTGGGGCCTGCTGCAGCCTTCACCTGGTGCCAACCACATCGTGGGCAACAAACTGGGTGAGGAGTGTGCCGACGTGTGTCCTGGCGTGCTGGGCGCCACCGGTGAGCCCTGTGCCAGGACCACCTTCAGTGGACACACAGACTACAGGTGTTGGACCTCCAGCCACTGCCAGAGAGGTGGGCAATGGCACAGGACATAACTGGGGGGCAGAGGGAAGGCAGGGTCAGATGGGTGGCCACAGGATGATGTGGGTCAGTACTTTGCAGCCACTGTTTTCTTTAATCCTTACTCATCGTAGGAGGCCGGTACTATTATTTTGCAGATGAGGAAACCAAGGTTCAGCAAAGTTAAATAACTGATGTAGCATAAGTTAGTCAAGATGTAGGCACAAGATGGCATCAGGTAGTATTGGAGAAAGGAAAGGACAGGTACAAGGTGGGCATAGGGGAAGGATAAACATGAATGGGTACAAGACAGCCACACAAGAAGCAGTATGGGGCAGTGGTTAAGTACAAAGCCAGATGACAGGGGTTCAAATCTCAGCTCTACTACTTACTATTTTTTTAGCCTATCTGTGCCTCAGTTTCCTCATCTGTAGAAAGATAATAGGATTGTTATGAGGAACGAGCTATTCTATAAAGCGTTAGAGCAGTGCCTAGGCTGTGGTAGCAGTTCTGTTTCTGATAAAAGTGACCACAGCACAGGTGACCCAGGATAGGGTGGCAAGGGAGGTTGGGAGCCGAGTAGGAGAAGAAAGGAGGGGGTGACAAATGCAGAACAGGACAGGTAAGAACAAATATGTGAGGTGGGATCTTCTTTAGAAAGTAAGGTAGGAGAAATGGAAAGAAAGGGAGTGGAGAAAAGGAGGAGAGTAAGTAGGGGATAGTGGGGAGAGGAGGAAGGGAAAATTCTAGGATAGGGAAAGAAGATCTTTCAGAGTCTGGGAGCAGATCTGGGGTCCCCCAAACTGGGGCTTTTTCCACACAGCTCCTGGAGGTTGATTCCCCTCACCCCTCAGCATCAGGGCAGAAGAGTAACCAGATCCCTACTGTATCCTCAGGGTCCCACCTCCCAGATGCCTCCCTGTTGGCTGTAAACACAGCTGCTGCACGTCAGCCCTCATGTCCTCTCTTGTGTATAGTGTCAACATGCCCTGGCTGACCCCCACCACATGCATGCCTCCCACAGACATCCAGCTGCCACTGTGCAGAGTTTCCAGGCCATTTCTTCCCCAGCTCTAAACCCACCCACTATTGTTTGGGGCTGCCTCCTGCCCAGAGCAGAGAGCTGTAGAGAAAAGAGGTATGGACAGGGGCATGGGTGAAACAACCACTGGTGCCCCCTCTTCCACATAGTCCCAGACCCACCTTGCCCCAGGCCTGGCTGCTCAGGAGAAGCTAGCTGGTTCATCCTGGCACCATGCCCAGTGATTATCTGGGCACCAGACCTAGACAGGACAGCAGGTGGGGGAGCGGCAGCCCTCAGGGAGAATGTCACTGCTCTGTCCTAAGTTCTGACACCCCTGACTAGGCACTGTGGGATGTAGGGAGCCACAAAAAGGAACCACGGTCCTTGTCCTCAAGAGTCCCTGTCTGAGGAAGAGATAACCATTGTTATCTGAATTGGAAGAATTTGGGTTCAGACTAAGAATGTTATGCCGGAAGGAGGAAGTGGGGCCAGAACCAAGGAAGCATGAACACAGTGTCACACAGCACTCTGGTCCACAGTGTGCCCCTGTCCCCGTGGGCTGGCCTGCACAGCTGGGGGTGAGTGCTGCCACAGTGAATGCTTGGGGGGCTGCAGCCAGCCAGACGACCCCCGTGCCTGCTTCGCCTGCCGCCACTTCTACTTCCAGGACACCTGCCACCAAGCCTGCCCTCCAGGCACCTACCAGCATGAGTCTTGGCGCTGTGTCACAGCTGAGCTCTGTGCCAGGCTGCGCTCTGTGCCCAGCCGCGCCTCTACCTTCGGTATCCACCAGGGCAATTGCCTGGCCCAGTGTCCTCCCGGCTTTACCCGTAATGGCAGCAGGTGAGTGTAGGGTGGGTACGGGACACCCTTGTAGTGATGAGAAGGCCCACACTGGTCCAGGGCTCATGCCACACCCTCTGCTTGCCCCTGCCAGCATATTCTGCCACAAGTGTGAGGGGCTATGCCCCAAAGAGTGCAAGGTGGGCACCAAGACTATCGACTCCGTCCAGGCGGCACAAGATCTGGTGGGCTGCACCCATGTGGAAGGGAGCCTCATCCTCAATCTTCGCCAGGGCTGTTAGTACATTCCTCTGGGCCACACCTCTCCTCCTTCTTGCCACACCCCTTATAGTAACCCAGCTAAAGCACCACTTCCCATTCCTTTCCTGGGACCCCACTTAGGCCCCTGCCCCGTGGACCCACCACTTTCCCTGCCCCTGCTCCAGCCCTGTCTTCATACTTTCCAGACAACCTGGAGCAGGAGCTGCAGCACAGCCTGGGGCTGGTAGAGACCATCACCGGCTTCCTAAAAATCAAGCACTCCTTTGCCCTCGTGTCCCTGGACTTTTTCAAGAACCTCAAACTAATCCGGGGAGATGCCATGGTGGATGGGTAAGGGGTCAGAAACAAGCTTCTGACCAGCTGTCTCTCACATCTTCTCCCCTGCACTCCCAAAACAATGGTGAAGAGCATGAGCTCTGAGCCAGCTTTGCTACTCACTAGCCGTGACTCTGGGTAGGTTCATTTATCTGGTCCTCAATTTTCTCATCTGTAAAATGGGGTTAATATAACACTGCTTATTTCTTAGGACTGTGGTGAGTATTACTTTTTATTTATAAAACAGTGCTTGGAACACAGTGTAGGCTGATGGTTTTCAACCTTTTTATACTTGGGGACCTGTGAAAATAGGATAATTATTTTAGGGACTGCTAAGGCAGAAATCACCCTAAGCCTAAGCAAATTTGACTAAGATCATTGGGTCTATAATCTTCATACAACATCAGGGTGGTTAACTCTTTTGCCCATCGGCACGAAATTTCTATCAAACCAACACGGGTCTGCCAATCGGTGGTTGAAAAATACTGTTATATACTATATAAACAGTAGTTAACATATAACTCTCTATGGGTGGGCTATCATTGTTATTTGATCCTCTCAGCTGCAGAGCAAGACTGCCTGGGTTTCAAACCCATTTCTACCACCTACGGATAAAGACCTATCCTAATGTAGTCAGGATTTTTAAAAATAAAAAGAATAGTTTGGGTTTTTTTGTTTGTTTTTGTTTTTGTATTTTTCTGAAGCTGGAAACGGGGAAAGACAGTCAGACAGACTCCCGCATGCGCCCGACCGGGATCCACCCGGCACGCCCACCAGGGGGCGATGCTCTGCCCACCAGGGGGTGATGCTCTGCCCCTCCGGGGTGCCGCTCTGTTGCAACCAGAGCCACTCCAGCGCCCGGGGCAGAGGCCAAGGAGCCATCCCCAGCGCCCGGGCCATCTCTGATCCAATGGAGCCTCGCTGCGGGAGGGGAAGAGAGAGACAGAGAGGAAGGAGAGGGGGAGGGGTGGAGAGGCAGATGGGCGCCTCTCCTGTGTGCCCTGGCCGGGAATCGAACCCGGGACTTCCGCACGCCAGGCCGATGCTCTACCACTGAGCCAACCAGCCAGGGCCAAAAAGAATGTTTTAAATTACCATCCAACCTAACTGGTGATGGCACAGTGGATAGAGCATTGACCTGGGACACTGAAGTTCCAGGTTTGAAACCCCAAGGTCACCGGCTTAAGCAAGGGGTCATCAACATGATCGATCCCCAGGTTTTTGGCTTAAGCAAGGGGTCCCTGGCTCAGCTTCAGCCCCCACCCCTTCCCTGGGTCAAGGCATGTATGAGAAACAATCAATGAACACCTATGAGTTGATGATTCTCATCTCTCCCTTCCCGTCTCTCTCTCAAAAAAAATTTTTTTAATTACCACCCAGCCAAGTGATTTCTTATGTCTCCTGGCACATTGCCACGTGCCCCCAGGGTTGCCCACACTTCCGCTTGAGAGTTATAGACCCATGTTGAGTACCATTCCTGGTACAGAGCAGGTGCTCAGTTAATGTGAGGTGAAGGAAGGAGGGGACAGTTGAACTGTTGACCCCATTTCACTGATGAGGAAAGGACACAGTGTGGGTGACTCCTGGTCAGTGGCACAGTGGGTGTGTATGAATACCTCTCGTACACTGGTGAGATGGGTGACTGAGTGCCCCTCGTCCCTACCCCTTCCATTTGGAACAAGGTCTTCTCCTGCTCCCAGGAACTACACTCTGTACATTCTGGACAACCAGAACCTACAGCAGCTGGGGTCCTGGGTGGCTGAGGGGCTCACCATTCCCGTGGGCAAGATCTACTTCGCCTTCAACCCACGCCTCTGCCTGGAGCACATTTATCACTTGGAGCGGGTGACTGGCACAAGGGGACGACAAAACAAGGCCGAAATCAACCCGCGCACCAATGGAGACCGCGCTGCCTGTGAGGCCCTAATCCCAACTCCGAGGGGGTAGCGCACGACCTCAAGAAACATCTAGACATACAGCCGGGTGGGACGGGGCACTTGGAAGGGACAATGTGATAACTTCTCTTCAGAAGCTGCGTTGGGGGTGGGATGACGCAGTGTCAAGGTTGGGTCTTAGAAGTAGGTGGCTGGAGCGGATGACCACCGCGATTTAGAGCAGGTGTTCGCCCCGCCCAGGCCAGACTCGCACCCTGCGCTTCGTGTCCAACCTGACGGAGGCCAACCGCATCTCACTGCGGTGGGAGCGCTACGAGCCGCTGGAGGCCCGCGACCTACTCAGTTTCATCGTATACTACAAGGAGTCGTGAGTACCCCTCGAGTGCCAGAGCGGGACGGGGCCCAAACGGGGGCGGGGCAAAGTGGGAGCGGGATCTTCAGGACCTAAAACTAGTGAGGGCAGAGCAACACGGGGCTATGGGGAGTAAGGAAGCCAGGACCCCAAGTCGCACTCCCTGTAGGGCCCACGTCTGGCTCTCTCCCCTCACCCTCATCCCTCTGTGCTTCTTTCTCAACTCACCTAGTGAAATGGAGACGGCAGTCAGGACTTCTGAGCGCCCAGGAGAGGCGCCCCGCTGGGAAGGCTTGGATAATTAAACTTCAATTGACTGTACTAATATTCTGTGCTGACCACATGTTCCTGACCCAGCAGCGGTCTGAGGAGTGCCCACTAATTTAGCCAGTTATCTATGCAGCTTGGCCAGCATTTCATTAAAGCCTGAGGAAGGAAGGAAGCAGGGACAATCAAGGACAGGCTGCTCTTTGCTTTGACAAGTGTACTGACCAAAGCGGGAGGGATAGTGCTTAGACCACAGGAAAGACTTCTCCAAAAGCATGGCTAGGAATCAAAAATAGAAGTCCTTAGAGAAGAGAGATGGATTTGGGATAGCAGGCTGGAAGAGCAGTACTCTCTTCCAATGGTAGAGAGAAGATGGGAGACACCTGGCTTGGAAGCATTTCCTGTGAATTAAAATTGAGAGGTCTTAGTGCACACTAGCATCAGGCCTCATTTGGGAGGAAGGGAGGGAAGTCAGTGGTGGGAGGCCTGCTTAAATGGCCAAAGTTCTCCTAGGCCTCAGTGGTAGACAAAGGTCTCCAGCATGGGGAGCTGGAGAGTTTGTTAAATACATACGTATTCCTGGCCCTGGCCGGTTGGCTCAGTGGTAGAGCGTCGGCCTGGCGTGCAGGAGTCCCGGGTTCGATTCCCGGCCAGGGCACACAGGAGAAGCGCCCATCTGCCTCTCCACCCCTCCCCCTCTCCTTCCTCTCTGTCTTTCTCTTCCCCTCCCGCAGCCAAGGCTCCATTGGAGCAAAGATGGCCCAGGCGCTGGGGATGGCTCCTTGGCCTCTGCCCCAGGTGCTAGAGTGGCTCTGGTCGTGGCAGAGCGGCGCCCCGGAGGGGCAGAGCATCGCCCCCTGGTGGGAAGAGCGTTGCCCCCTGGTGGGCATGCCGGGTGGATCCCTATCGGGCACATGCGGGAGTCTGTCTGACTGTCTCTCCCCGTTTCCAGCTTCAGAAAAATACAAAAAAAAAAAAAAAATACATACGTATTCCTGGGCCCCACCCACAGATTATGATTCAGTTGGCTCTGGATAATGCCCGTGATACTGCATTTCTAACAAGCTCCCTGATAATGCTAAATCTTCTGGTCTGTGAACCATAGTTTGAGGACTGCTAACATGGATTGCAATGTAAATGCCCCCCCCCCCCAAGCTCACAATCTGCACAACTATACACAGCTGTCTCTGGACTCAAAGGGCAGAGTATCATAGAAGTCCTTTAGAAAGCTCCCGTGCCATCACTGCCTTGCAGTGTGCATGTGGCTGTGCCCCTCAGAGACGTATACTGTAGATCCTGCCTCAATTCCAGCTCTGAGCAGACCCACTCAGTGAGTGTGTTATGCCACAAGACACCTCCCCAAAGGGTGAACCCACATCTGTTTCTGGATGCCTTCATGCATAGTGGAAGAATGACAATGACAGTCTTGGGGGTGATTCAGAGAGGAGGGAGCTGCTAGAAACTGGGGGTTGGGTGTTCAGCCCATTCCAGAATGCCACAGAGCACATAGGTCCTGATGCCTGTGGGACCCAGAGCTGGAACCTACTAGATGTGGAGCTGCCCCTAAGCCGCAACCAGGAGCCAGGGGTGACCCTAGCCCCCCTCAAGCCCTGGACACAGTATGCAGTGTTTGTGAAGGCCATCACACTGACCACTGCTGAGGATAGCCCCCACCAAGGAGCCCAGAGCCCCATCATCTACCTTCGAACCCTGCCTGCAGGTAGGCTTTTGGAGGGAGCAGGAGCTAGATGCCTGGGTCCTAGTGAGAATGGGGGAATCCAGACACCAGAAATAGAGATGCTAGGTAACTGAACACCTGGCCCATAGAGTTTGGGAGGCCAAAGGCTTGAGTCCTACAAAGAATAGAGGGCATTTGCCTAGATCCTAGGGAAACTGTGGGTGGGGGAGTGCAAGGGGAATAACTGAGCCAAATCAAGGGTCTTTGGGGGACAAGGGAAGGACAAATGCTCAGTTTTAGGAAGAAGGGGTTGAGAGTTACCTATTCTTGGGACAAGTGGGGGTTGGACCTCTGAGAGAGGGGCCCATGACCAGACAGTATTTAAAAAGGGATCTCACACCCTCAGCGCCCACAGTTCCCCAAGACGTAATCTCCACGTCCAATTCCTCCTCCCACCTGTTGGTGCGCTGGAAGCCACCGACCCAACGCAACGGGAACATCACCTACTATCTGGTGCTGTGGCAGCGTCTGGCAGAGGACAGCGACCTCTACCTCAATGACTACTGCCACCGCGGTGCGCAAAGATGAGGCATGGCCACGAGGGGTTGGGGCGCCAGACTACGGTTGTCGTCAGCCTAACTACTTCCCTCCCTGCCGTTGCTTCAGGCTTGCGGCTGCCCACTAGCAACAACGACCCACGCTTCGACCGTGAAGACGGGGAACTCGAGGCAGAGATGGAGCCCGGTTGCTGCCCTTGCCAGCACCCACATCCGGGGCAGGCCCTGCCACCGCTGGAGACGCAAGAGGCCTCGTTCCAAAAGAAGTTTGAAAACTTTCTGCACAACGCCATCACTATCCCCAAGTGCGGCGCGTCCCGGGCCGGGGCGGGCCTGATGGGCGGGTCCTGTAGGGGCGTGTCTCGCCGAGAGGGTAGGGTTTGTTGGCGGGGCCTGGTTGTGGGTGGGTTGGGAAGCGGTGCGCCGCTGCAAAGGGGCAGTTCCGGGCGGGCGTGACAGGGCCCTTCCTGGTCTCTCCAGATCCCCTTGGAAGGTGACGTCCATCAATATGAGCCCTCAAAGGTGAGCAGAGGCGGGGCCAACGCTAAGGGGTGTGGCTGGAGTCGGGGAAGGATTGGCTCTGATTTGCGCACTCCCCAGGGACTCAGGGAGGAACCGCCGCGCCTCGGGGGTCCTCCGACTCGGAGGAAACAGCTCAGATTTCGAGATCCAGGAGGACAAAGTGCCCCGAGAGCGAGCGGTGTTGAGTGGCCTGCGCCACTTCACGGAATACAGGATCGACATTCATGCCTGCAACCACGCAGCGCACACCGTAGGCTGCAGCGCTGCCACCTTCGTCTTTGCGCGCACCATGCCCCACAGTAAGTAGTCCGCCCCACCTTCTACACACACCAACGACCTCAAGCACCCTATCCAATTAGTGCTCCAAGTAACGAGTTTGAGCTTCAGCTAAACCCAGGGCCTCGCTTTCCTTGCCCCTTCCAGTTCCCATAATTCTAGAGTTTCCTCAAACCTCGCAGTTTAGCCCCCTTGGGTTTGAATGTGAAGATGAGAGAAAATACAGTCGTTCACTGCTTAACAACGGGCATGTGTTCTGAGAAACGTGTAGTTAGGCGACTCCATTGTTGTGCGAACATCCGATCTATAGTGCACTCACACAAACATATGGTTTAGCCTACTACACACCTAAACTATATGGTATAGGCTACTGCCCCTAGGCTACAACTTGTACAGCATGTTACTGTACAAACCAACACAAGATTAAATCAAGCACAGAGAAAACAATGCAATCAAAAAACACGGTAAACACGTGAGATACATGAAGCTGCTGCTATAACACCATATACTATTTTACAGCAAATTTTTTATAAGTAAAAAGAGTACACTCTAAAATAACGACAAAGTATTTTATAGTAAATACATGAACCAGCAACAGTGTTTATCATCAAGTATTATGTACTGCGCATAATTGTAGGTACTGTACTTTTATACACTGGCAGCACAGTAGGTTTGTTTACACCAGCTTCCTACAAACATGTGAGTAATGCTCTGCACTATGATGTTAGGATAGGTATGAAGTCACTAGGCAAAAGGAATTTTCCAGCTCTATTATAATCTTATGGGACCACCATCGTATACACGGTCCATCATTGACAGGAACATCCTTATAATGTACTTGTGGCTGAGCTGCCCGACGCCTTCTCTCACAGGAGAGGCTGATGGCATCCCAGGGAAGGTGGCCTGGGAGGCGGCCAGCAAGAGCAGTGTCCTCCTGCGCTGGCTTGAGCCATCGGACCCCAATGGACTTATCCTCAAGTATGAAATCAAGTACCGCCGCTTGGGAGAGGTAGGTACCCCAGAAGACCTGCTAATCCATCCCCAATTGGTGCCTCCATCCTATTCCCAACCAGCTGTTCTGTGTTGCCCTCAGGAGGCCACAGTGCTCTGTGTGTCCCGCCTGCGATATGCCAAGTTTGGGGGTGTTCACCTGGCCCTGTTGCCCCCTGGAAACTACTCTGCCAGAGTGCGGGCAACCTCGCTGGCTGGGAACGGGTCTTGGACAGAAAGTGTCGCTTTCTACATCCCTGGCTCAGGTATACACAGCCTCTGTTGCAGACCTGTACACCCAAACAGCCCTACTCAGGTCCCAGCCACATCTCATTGTGGAAACCACAAGCCCCTCCATCCCATCCTCGCCCCATCCTCGCCCCATCCTCATCTTCCACTGTGGAAAGAAAAGTGTCCACTACCTTCTGATTTCTCTATCTTTAACCCTACCCTCTGCTGCCCTCTGTTCCTGTCCTCTGACTGGCCACCAGAGGAGGAAGATTCCGGGGGGCTGCACATCCTTCTCACTGTCACCCCCGTGGGGCTCATGCTGCTCATCATTCTTGCTGCCCTTGGTTTCTTCTACAGCAAGAAGAGGTGAGGACTGGTCCTACTGGTTCCCAGCTCCCTTCCTTCCCTGACCCCTCAGTGTAGGTCAGTGCAGTCAGCTGTAGTAGATGAGATGGCAGAAAGGACTCCCTCAGAAGCAGTACCTTTCCCCTGACGCTGGCATGGGGGAAGACATACCTTTCAGTTAGGGTGACCAACTCATCCTAGTTTGCCCAGCGCTTTTCTGGTTTTAGCAGTGGAAGTCCCACATCCTGGGAAACCCCTCTGTCTTGGCACAGTGAGACTGTTAGTCAGCACACTCAGCCTGAGGACTAAGAAAGCTGGCCCTACCACAGCAGAGAGAGGCAGGAGACCTCAGAATGTATTCTAGGATGCTTGATGTCAGATTCCCCTCAGGGACTGAGTACAAGAGGGAAATGGGGGCAGGACTTTTTTTAAGAAGGATTTTTCCCCAAGTCCCATCCCTTGTTTATTTCTTTTTTTTCCTATTGATTCAAGAGAGAGAGAGAAAAGCATCAACTCATTGCTCCACCTGGTTGTGCACCCATTGATTACTTCTATATGTGCCCTGACCGGGGCTCGAGCCAGTGACCCTGGGATCAAGCCAGTGACCTCAGTGCTATTCTATCCACTGTGCCAGCAGCCAGAGCATGGAGGCAGGACTTTGATTAGTTAGGGTCTAAGGACTAGATGAGGAGGCAGGAGTGCATGTACTCCTGTTCTCCCTATTCCCAGCCTGTCAGATTCCAGGTCCAGGACTAAGATCAAGATCAGGTTGGAGAGGGCTTAGAGCTCCCCAAAGGTCACCCTGACCAGACCTGGGGTATTCAGTAATTTTTGTCCTCCTTGAACTGTCCCTCTCCCTTGTCCTCTGATGTTGCTCCTTCCTTCCTGAGGACCCTTGCAGCCTGACACCCTCACCTCCCATTGCAGAAACAGCACCCTCTATACCTCTGTGAACCCGGAGTACTTCAACGCCTCTGATAGTAGGTCTGGGGTGGGGGGACAGGTGGTGTGGAAAAGAGAGATAGGAGGGGAGGAGGGGCAAACTTGGCAGGAGACTTTTTTAGAGTAGACAGCCTTAAGGAGGAGAGAAGTGGGTGGAGAGTGGCAGACAAGCAGTATCCTTGCCTCGTGACCCCCATCTCCTCTCAGTGTACATCCCTGACGAGTGGGAGGTGCCTCGGGAGCAGATCTCCATAATTCGGGAACTGGGCCAGGGCTCCTTTGGGATGGTGTATGAGGGGCTAGCTGGAGGACTTGAGGATGGAGAAGAGTCCACGCCTGTGGCCCTGAAGACTGTGAATGAGCTGGCCAGCCCACGAGAACGCGTCGAGTTCCTCAAGGAAGCCTCTGTCATGAAGGCATTCAAGTGTCACCATGTGGTAAGGAAGGGTCAGTGGCATTGTCAGGGTCATGATTAGGTAAGAGGGATAGGGTCAGGGATATGGGCAGAGCATCATCTAGGTCAGGGTTGGGACTGTGATTAGGACCCTAACCGGGATAAAGGTCATGGATGGAATTAAAGTCAAACTAGGGTCATGGTAGAATCATGGCTAGGGTTGAGATCAGTCCTGGTTGGGGGTCAATATCGTGTGTCCAGATTATAATTGGGATCATGACTGAGATGAAGGTCAGCCTTGGGCCAATCCTAAAGTCTAAGATGATAGATAGGATCAAGGTCATGGGTTAGGACCTGGGTCACTTTTCGGTCAGGATTAGAGTTATGCTCATGGTTGGGGTTAGGGTCATTGTTGATGTCTGGGTCAGAGTGCGGTCACAGCAGGTCAAGATTTTGGCCAGGTGGATCAAGGGGAGCTGGCTGGACCTGCAACTTGGCTCTTTGTTTGTCCTAGGTACGTCTCCTAGGTGTGGTGTCTCAGGGCCAGCCAACTCTGGTTATCATGGAGTTAATGACCCGTGGGGACCTCAAGAGCCATCTTCGATCATTGCGGCCTGAGGCAGAGGTGAGGATGGAAGACTCTGAGCCACTGGCCGGGAGTTAAAGAAGACTGAGCATAGTTGTGGGGGGTAATCCTCGGTAAGGAGTCCCGCCTCTACGTCCCTTCATCACCAGTCCCCTTCTCTTGGATCTAGAACAACCCTGGGCTCCCACGGCCAGCACTGGGAGATATGATCCAGATGGCTGGTGAGATTGCAGATGGCATGGCCTACCTTGCTGCCAACAAGTTTGTGCATCGAGACCTGGCAGCCCGAAACTGCATGGTGTCCCAGGACTTCACAGTCAAGATTGGGGGTATAGAGGGTGCTAGGCAGGTGGGGGCCACCTGAGGTACAGAGTGATATCCCCTCTGCTAGGCATCTGGGGACCAAGGCCTGGGCCATAGGCAGCCCCCACCCTGAATCTCAGTCTCCCTGTCCGAGTATAGAGAGGTTTAAACAGGAGAGTCTTTGAGGTACTCAGAGCCCTCATATTTCAGGGTTCCTGGAGATTCTGGAGGTGGAGAAGGTTGGGAGGAGTATTCCTGGGAAAGGAGCTGGTGTAGGCTCGGCTTCCCAACACCACTTTCCCTCTTCCTTTCCAGACTTCGGGATGACCCGGGACGTGTATGAGACGGACTATTACCGCAAGGGTGGGAAGGGGCTGCTGCCTGTGCGCTGGATGGCCCCCGAGTCTCTCAAAGATGGAATCTTTACCACGCACTCAGATGTCTGGTGGGGCCTGGCTGGAGCAGAGGGCTCAGGGGATGTGGAGGTGGGGTCTGGGGAGAGGCCTGGTGCACCCCCTCATGAAGGGTGCCGGGCTCAGGCCCTCCTATATGTCCTCCAGGTCCTTCGGTGTGGTGCTCTGGGAGATTGTGACCCTGGCTGAGCAACCCTACCAGGGTCTATCCAATGAGCAGGTGCTCAAGTTTGTCATGGATGGTGGGGTCCTAGAGGAGCTAGAGAGCTGTCCTCTTCAGCTGTGAGTCGTCCCATTCCGCCCTACATCCTTTCTCAGCCTACACCCGCTCTCTGCCCTGGGATCGGGTTCGCCCCCTCTGATGCTCTTACTTCCATTGATCTCCAGCTCTGAGCCCGACTAAATCCCCACTACAATGCCCACTTAGTCCCTGTAACCCCCACTCATACTGACTGACCCTCTCAATACAAGAAGCAGGGGAGTGGACCCCTCTGACCCTGCCCCCTGACACCAGGCAGGAGCTGATGAGCCGCTGTTGGCAGCAGAACCCGCGCCTGCGACCAACCTTCACCCACATCCTGGACAGCATACAGGAGGAGCTGCGGCCTTCCTTCCGCCTCCTTTCCTTCTATTACAGCCCGGAGTGCCGGGGGCCCCAAGCTTCCCTCCTGCCCCCTGATGCAGAGCCTGACTCCCCACCGACCCCAAAAGGGATTTCCTCAGACTGCAGCCCGCAGAATGGGAGTCTAGGACACTGAGAAGCACCCCGTTCCCTGGCTGATTGGCCTCCCACAAGCAGAGAGGAAGGGACCTGACCTTTATGGCTGTGAGATGTGCAGACTTTCACACTCCCTGAGCACACGGTGGCCAAGGGTGGGGCTGAGAGCAGGGGCAGGAAAGATTGGAGGTTGGTCAGAGCAGATTCACTGTAAGATTTTCTCAGGATTCTGAGGTTCTCCCTGAGAAAGTAAGCAAAGACCCAGCAGGAGTGGAGATTAGACCATGGACAAGATGTCCTGTCCCTCAAAGAGCCCCTACCTAGACTAAGAAGACAGGGCCTGCCCACCCGAGAAGCATTGTCCAGAGAATCCGACCCTCATCCCACAAGTGTCTTGTTAACACCTGGGGCCATCAACACACTTGGAACCAGAAAAGCAACCAGAATGGGTCTGGAGCCTTCTCTGTCCATGTTTGGGCTGCTGGGAATAGGTGTCCACCACCCATTCTCACCACTGCGTGTCACTTTCTACCTTCTGCCTCAGACCCCAGGTGGAGTGGGAGCACCCAGGGCCCTGGTGAGTGGGTTTTCAGCCTGGCCCTGTAGGTCTGCCCTCACTTCCTCCTCTCCTTTGCCATCCCATGGACTCCAAGCTCAGTGCTCCTCCTCTCTCTTCCCCCAGGCATCCCTTGGAGTGAATCACCCCACCCCTCCCAGTCTCATCCCCTCAATCTCCACATCATACCCTTGAATTATTAAGGCTTTAAGAGGCTTGCTTCCTCCCTACCCTAACTGCTGTCGCCTCCCCTACCTTCTCAGAGAAAGCCACAATAAATGCCAATATCTGTTTGTATCTTGGTCCTCAGCAGGCTATTATCTTTTCATCTCTTTGGGGTTAACCCAATGAACTTCCTCCCTTCTGCCTTGGACACTTGAGGTGGTGACCCTGAGGCAATGATACAGGACGAATACGCTGCTGTCCACCACCGCCTTCGGAGGACCTGAGCATCCAGGGCTGCCGTGGTGTGAAGCAGGACCATCCTGCTATTATCTGAGCTCGGGCAGCCCAAAGTGGCTAGGTCCAGCAGAGAACCCTGTATCTGGCCTCCCAGCCTCACCAACCCATCCTGACACCTCATCTTGAAGTCCCCTTTGCTATTTCCATGGGCAGACATGTCCTGGGATATCAGGACGGACTTGAAGTGAGAAGAACACAGGGTAGAGGAGGGACCTTGAGGACCTCACCAGTCCATGTTCGAAGCTGCCCAGTGAGGCAGGAGACACATACCAGAGCAGTCTGTGTGTTTTGCACCCCTCAGTTACTCCGTCCCCCACCCCCAGTAGAGGTGCCCTGGGGACATGTTGAAGGAGCATAGGGGAGTTTATTTCCCAGCTCTTATGCCAGTGCCATCAGGGCATTTGAATGGTTGCAGATGGATGGCTTAAAACCCTGGTGAAGGGGGTGAGCAGCGGAAGGGACTGGTCACAGCTCAGGGCTCTTTAGCATCCTGTACCAGCATTTTCTGCATTTAGATCCTCAGTGCATTTAGATCTTCCACTGCCACAGGCTGCCACACACCTGGAGTCTGCGGAGATTTGCTCACTCCAGGAGCTGTCTTAAAACCACAGCTCCTTAAGGCAGGGCCTGAGTGGAGTGGGCATGAGTCTATGACAACAATTACAACTCATATACAACCCTGACAGGGTCAGGGTGGGCAGCCGGGACCACCTGTCATTGGTGGCTGAAGCAACAGTGACCCCTAATGGTTGCTAGCAGAACCACAGTTCAGGGATAAAGGGAGGTGGGGTCTCTCCTTTGTGTTACCGCTCTCAGAGAGGCCTCCAGCAGAGTAGAAGGGAGGAGATACTCCACACAAAAGCCCGGGATCTGAGACCTACACTCACACAGAGCACACAGGCACCCCTGCCCTTGTGCAGGCCCAGAGGGCAGCATTGGGGTCAAGCCCTCTCTTCACCACCTGTGTCCCCTAACCTCCACAGTGCAGGACACTGCATGCTCAGGAAGTGCTGGTCATCTGGATATGGAGGGGCTTAAGGAAGGGATTGGGTATAGAAAGAAAGAGAGCTTCAGAAAAACTTTGTGTTCCATCTCTAAAGATGAATAGGTGGTGACTGGATAAGAACTTTTTGGAGAAGGATGTAGGGATGCTAGAATACAAACTCTACTGCATCCATTTCCTAGAAAAGAAGTGGATTAAACAAAGTAGCAAGAGAAGTGAGGGTTAGACTTCAGAAGGGACTTCCCTACTATACAGGGAAGTTTTGTGGAGGAAGAAGTATCTCCTCTCTCAGAAACAGCTGGAGACACACAGGTTGATGTAGGGAGGGAGTGGTGGGTACTTAACACAGAGGCAGAAAGGGAAATACAATGACTGAAAGAGAGATTCCAGAAACACCCTTCATGATGTATTCCTCTCAGATGCAGACAGACCTTCATGGGGCAGAGGGATAGGGGAATAACCTGCAGCTGACTAGGAAGGGAAGGGGATGGGGTGGAGGCGGGTTAGCATAAAAGAATATGTTTGCCATCCATCCCTTGGAAATGTCCCTGTGTCCTTGTGAAAAGTACCCCACCTGGGCAAAGGAGTTTTGGAGGCTGTGGGTCTTATGTCCCACCCACTTCAAACTCAGGACCAACTGATGCATCTTTGTGGGTTTAGAAAGGCAGGTTGGAGTCCTCCCGGGAGAGGCCCAGAGGCCTGGGACGGGGTGTAGATGTGGTCTGAGGTCAGGTGAGCTGTGCCACTAGCCATGCTTCCCTGGAGGCAGGATGAATTGAGGTGCTCAAGTTCCTCTTCAGCTCAGCTCTGGTTATAGAGCAGAACAGAAGGCTACAGCCAGGGTTCCTGGTTGTCGCCATTAGGGACGAAAAGCAGGGTAGTATGACATGAGAGGTCAGCATCCTGCTTCTGCTCTTAGGTCAGTTCCATAACACTGCTCCCTCCAGGTCCAGGGAGCTTGTATGGCAGGGCGCCAGGTCTTAGATGCCCAGCCAGGGGTGACTCTGGGGTAAAACGATGGACCTTCCCTACTATGGAGAATGCTGTGGAAGCTCCTCCTGGTCCGGAAGTTGTTTGCCTTTGTCTCCAACTTCCTGCTGGGGGTTAAAGCAAGGGAGATGTTAGTGTACAGCCACCACTCTGCAGCTAAGGTCTTCCTTCCTGCTGGAGGCTCCTATGCACAGGCCCTGGGCCAACACTGGCTGCCGGGAGTGAGAAGGGGAGCTGTGGTTCCCCCCCATCCCTGTGGGGCTCATGGGCAGGGTGCTGGCACCTCCTGCCCATCCTTGTCTTTGCCCAGGGGTCAGAGGGCCTGAGTCCCTGGGTCTTCCCCTGGTGGCCTGCCATGAACAGGAACTCCCTTGGTCACTTGTATAAAGGAGCCACTAGTGAATGGACATTAGGTTAGCATTATCCATCCCTACAGAGGATGATGGAAGTGATATTAAGTGTGTGCCAAATTAGGAATCCAGCCTAGTACAGCTAGCATACTAGGTGAGGCCCTGAGCATGTAGTCAGAGGGGAGGGCACTTTGTGGGGTCTTGGGTGTAGAGTCAGAGGGCTTGAGACCAAGTCCTCAGCTACCTCTGAGGCCGACGGAAGGAAAGCCCTGAAAGGGGCCACATGGCTAAAAGTTTGATGTCTTGCTGTTGAAAGGAGGCTTGAAGGGCCATGGAACAGGTGTTCAGAGCAGGTGTGGTGAGGGGGCGCTGAGTATGGGGCCTGGAGATCTGCATTAAGCCTAACTCAGGATTCCTTACCCTTCTCTAAAGCCCAGCAATGTCACCACCTGTCCAGTATCTTGGCTGACCGAGAGATATTCCAGTCCCAGCGTACATAGGCCCTTCATTCAGTTCCCGGGAAGGCAGGACAGGGAACGGTTTGGCTGCTCAGACTGAGCAGCCAGGAGCTTCTCTTCCTGCCTTCATCATTCCCACCAGAGAAGGGGAGAGAGAAGAGATAGGGGTCTCTGGTAAGTAAGCAGTGCCAGTGGGAAGAAGGGAGTACTCTCAAGATAAAGATGTCGACTGAAACCCTAGGACAAAAAAGCAGGGCTTATTCAGAGCACAGGGTATTCCTTTCTGCCTCTTTCCCCACCTCACCCACCCCAGTGGTTGCAACTCTCAACCACCAAGTCATTCAAAGACATCAGATAGAGAAAAGACAGGAAAGGATGGGATGCTAGAGAGATAGTGAGGAGAGAGAGAGAAACGAACAGAGGGAGGTGTGGAGAGACAGAGAAGCAAGGAGACAGGAGTCCAGACCCTCCCTGCACATGCACAGTGGACGCTGAGAGGCCACGTTTTGCTCTCTGTGGGTCTGGCCCCCACTCCTCACGATGGGTAAACAACAGCATGGAGACATTTTGCTGGGGGTACAGGGGACATCCTGAGGGGGCAGAGGGCCACTAAGGCTGTGTCAGGCTGGCCCTTACACATGACAGGAGGGGAAAGAGGGAAGGATGAGCCGTGCACAGGAAACTAGGGCGCATCAGGGAAGAAATTCTGAGACGGCAGAGAAGGAGTCTCGAGAAGATGAGATGGGGACTCTTTCTCTCTGGGAGGCAGAAAGACAAATGAGCAGAGGTTGACAGCTGGGGCGGGTAGGAAGAAGTGAAGATGGGAGAAGGGAGAGGGAAGAAGGGGAGGAGCAGGAAGCATCAACTCACATATGTGTCTTGACCAGGCAAGCCCAGGGTTTCAAACCAGCGATCTCAGGGTTCCAGGTTGATGCTTTATCCACTGAGCCACCACAGGTCAGGCAATGATTTATATCTTATTGTTGCTTATCTGTATTTTCTCTTTATGATTTTCAAAGAACATACATTATTCATAAAGTGAAAAACAAGCAGTTTGCCTTAAAAGTGAGCCTCCCTGTACAAGGGGTGGAGGTGGAGGCACAGGAGGAATGTCTGAGCCTGAGGCTCTGCACTCTCTCTATTGGTTGGGTATCTGCACTCTCTCTATTGGTTGGATATCATGAAGTCTGGCCCACATACATTGTCCAAAACATTTTTCTTCCATATTCTGGGTTAGGCCGTAGTTTTTCTGAATTTAGCATTGGCCGCGTGTTTTTGTAACCCCACGATGTTTTGTGTTTGGGAAGATAAAAAGCAGACAGGAGATACAGAAAAGCAGACACTTTTCAGAGATTCCTGACAATTCTGGCTCCCCAAAATACAACAGCCTTCTGCTTACAGTGTCTTTGGGGCCACAAAAAGTGAGTGCAGGCCCTGGCTGGTTGGTTCAATGGTAGAGTGTCAGCCTGGCGTGTGGAAGTCCCAGGTTCAATTCCCGGCCAGGGCACATAGGAGAAATGCTCCTCTGTTTTTCCACCCCTCCCCCTCTCCTTCCTCTCTGTCTCTCTCTCTCTCTTCCCCTCCCACAGCCAAGGTTCCATTGGAGCAAAGTTGGCCCGGGCGCTGAGGATGGCTCCATGGCCTCCGCCTCAGGTGCTAGAATGGCTCCAGTTACAACGGAGCAACACCCCAGATGGGCAGAGCATTGCCCCTGATGGGCTTGCTGGGTGGATTCTGGTTGGGCACATGCGGGAGTCTGTCTCTCTGCCTCTCTGCTTCTCACTTTAGAAAAAGAATTTTTTTAAAAAAGTGAGGGCGCCTTCCCCTTTAAGCCCTACAGGATCAGCCTCCACCTATTGTGGCTCTCACAGACCCCTCATTCCTCAGTACCATGCCTATCACCTTTTCCATCCATCCCTCCCCCACCCTCACGCTCTGCCCAGCTTGGCCCTCCAGTCTGAATGTGGGCCCTCACACCCTGGAAATCCCCTCCCCATTCTTCCCCACTGGATTCTCATCCTCCTCTCTTTCCCAGCCGAGATAAACCCTCCCTGGCCCTGTGAGCCCCTCCCCCAGCGCTGATCTTCACCACCTACTCAGAATAGTATCTAATATCAATAATTCCTTATGCTGACAAAGAGCTTTTTATTTCCAAAGTGTGTGTGTGCGTGCATGTATGTGTGTGTGGGGTATTAAAATCCACTTTAGACACTTTAGAGAGGATGCAATCAGTGATCTGAGAGGCAAAGTGACTTGCCTAAGATCACATAGCCAGTTCTTGAATGTCTAGACACTTCCACCACCATCCTGTCTCAAGGGCTAAGAATAAGCTGAATTGTCCTCTCTTGTCCTTTAGTCCCTTCTTTACCTCTAAATTGCATCTTCCCTGCCAGCCTTCCACTTCCAGCTACAACCTGCCTTCCCAGCATCATGACCACTCCCGCCCAATACAAACTCCATGTTTCAGTCAGTCTAGACTCTTCCCTATCTGCCAGCTTGCAGCATGGTGCCCATTGCTTGGCCTGTGGTCTGCTGGGACTTGCCTCCTCATCTGTCCCCATCTTCTGCCTCATCTTTGGTCTCTGATATTCCCCTGCCTGCCCTTTCTCATCTCTGCATCATCCACAGGCTACTTAGTGTCAGGAGTCCCTTGAGAAAAACCATGCTAGGTATTTTCACCAGAAGTATTGGGTATAAAGGACTGGCTTTACTGGTGTGTGAGGCTGAAAAACACAAAGGAAACACTAGGTCCCGCAGAGATCACTGCAGGGAGAAGCTCCCACCTCTTGGCTGGGAAAACAAGTAGGTCAGTTTGGGGTTGTCAGCATCTAGAAATTCAGAGGAGGGTACCCAAGGAGGGACCCAGATATTGGAGGAGGTAGTGCTTCCCAGCTGGTATTGGGGCAACTTAAAATAAAGCAAAAAGAAGAGGCAAGCCCTCCACATCTCCCTGTCACCGACCTTATTGGCAGAACCGAACAGAGCCTGCTGGCAAGAGTGGAAAAGTGGTTTGCAGAGTTTCAGCCCCAGCCTCACGAAGCAGAATACAGAAAGGAGAGAAAACAGGCAAGTAAGTGACCAGCACCCATGATGGTTATTATTTATTAAGATTATTGTCCTAGGCCCTGGCCGGTTGGCTCAGCGGTAGAGCGTCGGCCTGGCATGCGGGGGACCCGGGTTCGATTCCCGGCCAGGGCACATAGGAGAAGCGCCCATTTGCTTCTCCACCCCTCTGCCGCACTTTCCTCTCTGTCTCTCTCTTCCCCTCCCACAGCCAAGGCTCCATTGGAGCAAAAGATGGCCCGGGCGCTGGGGATGGCTCCTTGGCCTCTGCCCCAGGCGCTAGAGTGGCTCTGGTCGTGGCAGAGCATCGCCCCCTGGTGGGCAGAGCATCGCCCCCTGGTGGGCGTGCTGGGTGGATCCCGGTCAGGCGCATGCGGGAGTCTGTCTGACTGTCTCTCCCCGTTTCCAGCTTCAGAAAAATACAAAAAAAAAAAAAGATTATTGTCCTAAAATGCACGGAGCACCTTCTACATGCCTGCACTTGACATATACTCTAATACACAGAACAACCTGGTGGGCTTCATGCTATCACCAACTTTTTACAGTGAGGAAACTGAGCCTTAAGGGAGTGAAAGAATTTCCCAAAGTCCCACAACTAATAAATGACAGGGCTGGGATTCAAAGTCAGATTTGTCCGTGCTTTGTCCACTATATATCGCCACCTGCAAGGTGCCCACACTGAGCCAAGCAGCTCTGGAGAGGGCTGGGCATGAGTCCTATGGGCAGGGATGCTGGTTTGTGCAGTTGTCCAGCCTGAGCACCAAACCACCTTTAGCAAGTTGTGATGTGCTGAGCACCTACTCATAGAAGGTCCTGCAGTCGGTGACAGAAGCACCAGGCAGGTAAGAGCCAGGCTCTGCTCTGGAGGAGCACTTGGTCCGCTGGGCTCAAAAGCACACAGACTGACAATTGCAGCCCACCATGAGTCCTCACAGAGCTATCCTGGAGCCAGCTTGAGACATAACTCACCACTTCCCAGCTGAAAGCCCACTCAATCGTTCCCCAGTGCCAACCACCCAAAGACAAAGCTCCCAGGCAGGCTGACACTTCAGCCTCATCTCTCCAGTTTTCTGCCCTTCACACTCACACCATCCCCAGAGGCAACTGCAGCTCGGAGCTTCCACACCATCACTCACTTTGCTTCTTCCACCCAGAACACCCTCCATTCTGTTCCACCTCCACTTCCCATTTATCCTGAGGATCACCTGCTCCCTTTAAACCAGCTCTCTGAGCTACCACCTCCTCTCTGAAACCTCTCTTGACCTCTCTCTCCCAAACAACCTCATCCCAGGCAGATGGACCACTCCTTCCTACACCCCCGGAACCCCATGCTTCTAGTTTAGCTACTGTCGTTCTGAATTATATTTGGGTTTATTTACCTGTGTAACTCCTCTGCCTTCATGTCTTTGTAGCCCTTGAAACTACCACACACTCCAACACATAATAGGTTTTCAATAGATGCTCAATGAATTAATGAGAGCAAACAAGCCAGGGGTAGAGTGCAAAGAGGAAAAAAATACGGCCTTTGGCCCAGATATGAGCTGAATCTTAGTTAAATATACTTACTAGTCTGCTTGAGCAAGTTATTATTTACTTCTCCTAGCCTCAGGTTAGCTTCTCTGTCAAATGGAAAGTCCACTGCACACCTCACAGCACAGTGCCTGACCCAAGACATCGGCAAGCCTACCTGCCTCCTCCTTCAGATGCTCGTGGGTGATATTCAGACCACATGTGAGATCTGAATATCAGCCCCCCAGGCAGCACCAAGAAACCTGCAGGACTGACTGCCATGAATCCTTCTCAGCCACAAAGTCTACACTCTGGACCATGCTGGAGAAAAGTGGGAACCTTGAATCTCCTTATACTCTCTAGACCAGGGGTCCCCAAACTTTTTACACAGGGGGCCAGTTCACTGTCCCTCAGACCGTTGGAGGGCCGGACTATAAAAAAAACAACTATGAACAAATCCCTATGCACACTGCACATATCTTATTTTAAAGTAAAAAAACAAAACAGGAACAAATACAATATTTAAAATAAAGAACAAGTAAATTTAAATCAACAAACTGAGCAGTATTTCAATGGGAACTATGCTCCTCTCACTGACCACCAATGAAAGAGATGCCCCTTCCGGAAGTGCGGCAGGGGCCGGATAAATGGCCTCAGGGGGCCGCATGTGGCCCACGGGCCGTAGTTTGGGGATCCCTGCTCTAGACCTTGGGTCCCAGCCCCCAGAGTCTATGAGATCCTGAACTCCCTGGAACATCTTGTCCTGACCCCTAAGTTCCTTGGTGCCTTGGGTACCCTTAGCTTCACAGGTTCCTCAGAACATCAGGAGCTTCTTTGAGTTCTTCAGGGTCCTTTGAGACCATCAGGATCCTCTGCACTTCTCCAAAGGACTCTGTTCATGATCATCTCCAAGTAGTCATGGAACCTGACTCTTGAGTCACCAAGAACTCTCTCTACATTCTCTGCAGACTCCCAGCCTCCTGGGTTCTCCTCATGATTGCTCGGTGCCCTCTTTGGGCACTGCCAGCTCTAGCCCTGGCGCCATCTGGACACATGGCCAGCTTGCTGCCTGGTGTAGGGCCAGCTCTTTTCTTTGCCATGTTGCAATGCATCTAATAGCAAACCCAGCCTGAGGAAACTTCTGGCAGTGCACACATTCCTGAAGTCCCCTCAGCAGGGGAGAGAAGAAGGGGAGAAGTGGAGAGAGCAAAATGATCCGACCCTGTGTGCCCATCACATGGCCCCAAGTCTTGGCCCAGCCTGCCCCTGTACCTAGGGCACCTAGTCACCCTTGACTTCTTATCAAGGCTTAGCCCAGATGCCCCCACACTCTTTTCTGAACCTCTTCCCCACCATTACCTATCAGAAGAGAGCTCTCTCCCCTGAGGTCCTAGGGGATGCCATGGCTCTGGGCATGACTGCCTTGAGTTGCAGCATCTCTTTTCTGGTCCTACCTGCCCCAGGTATTCAAGATCCAGGAAGGAAAAGGATGAGCTTTGACATTTGGTATAGGTACTGAATTGTGTCTCCTAAATATGCATATGTTCAAGTCCTAACCCCCAGTGTGACTGTTTTTAGAGATAGGGCCTTGAAGGAAGTAATTAAGGTTAAATGATGTCATAAAGGTGTGGCCCTAAACAAATAGGACTGGTGTGCTTATAAGAAGATGAAAAGAGTGCCTGACTGGTGGTGGTGCAGTGGATACAGCACCAACCTGGGACACTGAAGACCCAGGTTTGAAACCCTGGCAACTTCAGCTTGAGAGCAAGCTCACCAGCTTGAACGCAGAGTAACCAGCTTGAGCGTGGGATCATTGAAATGATCCCAAGGTCACTGGCTTGAGCCCAAGTTTGCTGGCTTGAGCAAGGGGTCACTGGCTCGTATTGAATGCCCTGGGCAAGGCATACACGAGAAGCAATCGATGAACAACTAAAGTGCTGCTACTATGAGTTGATGCTTCTCATCTCTCTCCCCCCCCCCCTCTTTCTCTCTCTATCTCAAGAAGAAGAGGAAGAGAGAGACCAGAGACTTCCCCCTTCCCACACCAGCACAGAGGGAAGGCCAGGTGAGGACACAGTGAGAAGGCAGCTGTCTGCAAGCCAGGGAAAGAGCTCTCACCAGACCCAACCATGCTGGCACCTTGATCTTGGAATTCCAACCTCCAGAACTGTGAGAAAATTAATTTCTACTTTATGCTACATGGTCTGTGGTATTTTGTTATGGCAGCTCAAACTCATATTTGGGGACGCAGGAAAAGGGTTCTGGGAGGGCAACACCAGCAGACAAGCCATCTCATATATATTCCTCTTGAACTTCCTGTTCTCGGCCCAGCAGCATGCAGGGCTGAGGACGGGACCAGACCCTGGCCTCCACAAGCCAGCTAGAGGGAAGACCTGAGGTCTGCCCTTTGCCCCAGCCACGAGGAGACAGTGGTTAAATGTTCCTTTCACAGACGCAGGACCTTGTAAGAGAGGGAACAAAATCCCTGAGCTCCCCCTACATATCAGACAGACATTCTGCTGGGCTCAGCACCCATTCACTGCTGGAATCCCACAAACCCTCCCATAGAGGCGTCTTCCCCATTTTCCAGGTGAGGCACCTGAAGCTTGGAGAGATAAGTAATTTACCTAGTCCCAGGTGACCTTGCTATAGGGTGGAGGGGGTGAGATAAGGGTGAGAAATAGTCACAGCCTCAAGAGGCTCAGGCTTTCCAAGTGACATTCATCTGGTGAATATGGAGATACATATGAGACCCCTGGCAGTCCCATAACCTGGTCTGCGTTTAGACCGAGTGTTGTGGGAGGGGTCAACTGTACCTAGGTCTAAGAGAACCCTCCGCTTGCCAGTGCCGCTGGCCTGGGCCCAGGCCTCCAAACAGAGTGAGTGATTCCATTTTAAAACTGAAAAATGCTTCTGCTGCAATTATCACAAAGTGTATCAGAGTGGTGGGCATGGTCTCTAGAAGAGGGCTGTTCAGAGAGTAGTTCCAACAGAGCCCTGGCATGTGATGCGGCTGCACTGAGACGGTTCCTGCCTCCTGGCGATCAGTTAAATGGCAGGTTATGGAGAAGATGGCAATCAGATGTGAATAGAGAGGGTGGATACTTAATACCAAGCAGTACTCATCCTCATGGTGTCCTCCTATGCTGGGAGGATAGAGAGAGAGAGTCCATTTCCAGGGCCCTCCCTGTCCAAAAGCCAGAATCCTGAGGTGGAGGTGACCAGGGTTCTGGAATTTTCTGTAGAATCTGTCTTGGAAGACTTCTAGGCTGGAGGGGCCTGTGTAGCCTCCATATCCCACCTTTCTGCCTTTTTTCTTTGTTTCCATCTTTCCCAACACCCTTCAGGCTGGCATTGCCCGATCCCAGGCCTGGGCCAACCTCCCTACCTCCCAGAGCAAGAAATTCCCAGCTGCAGGAGGTTGTAACTGAACTGGTGCTGGCACCGCTGGCCTGGGAAAGGCGGGCTGCACACACAGGCTCCTACAGGGTGGCTTCCAGGCTGAGCTCAGCAGACTGGCCCTGTGACTGTGCCTAGTGCTCCAGGCCACTGCGCCCCTGCTCCCCCGTCCCAGACACTTCCTCAGACCTTGAAGGGCTGGCTCCCTCTCACCTGGTCAGTGGGTTGTCTGTCACCTCATAAGGAGAGGCCTTCCAAAGCAGCATCCACTCTCCATCTAACACCCTGCATTATCATTTCCATAACTTGTATCACAATCTGAAATTATGTGTCTTATTCACAAGTTTCTTTTTCTCTCCCTCAGCAGAAGGATGGCCCCAGAGGGCGAAGGTCCCGCATGTCCTTGCTGCTGCGTCCATCATGCCTCAGCTGTTGGCCATGATGGGAGGGCTCACCTCTGTGGAATGGGCCGACTGGATGGCCCCTATTTCTTCTTATTACTTATTATTACTTATGGATATAACAATGATAAAACAATGGGACCGAGTACAGCAGCCTTTTCCAAGGAAGCATCACACGAGTTGCAGCTCATTTTCCACATAAAATGGCTTAGCTTAACTAAGGCTCAGGGGGGCTGATGAGATTTGTCCCAGGTCACAGGGTCCATAAGTGGTGGAGCAGGGGCTCAAAGAGACCCCAACTCCTATTCTCTTCTAACAGTCACATAGCCTCCTCTTCCTCTGACTCTCTCATCCACGCAGGTGCCCCCCGACAGGAGCAGGCGGGATGTGGTGGAAAACAGCTGCCACAGAACAGGCTGGCCTTCGACTGCGCATGTGTGTGGAATGAGCGAGGTCTCATTTGTACAGCGTGCGGAGTGGGGGCACATCAACATAGAGAGGCCTCTGCCTGAAAGAGCTGTTTTTTATTCTCAAAAGGCTTTCTCTTCTCCTTTATAAAATATTCTCAATATACATAGTTATTGAGCATCTCAGACCTACATGCCAGAATTTTGCCAGCCAGTGGGAATTCAACATGAAAAGAAAAGGTTTCTACTTTGGAGTGGAAAAGAATGAAGAAGAAACTCAGAAACTTATCTCTTCTGCCATTGATTCACTGCTTACTCAAGTCGATCCATTGCTCTTTGAACCCACTATAGCATATTAAAAACTAAGCAATTGATCTAATTTATAAATATGAATATTATTACATTTGCAAAAGGCCTTCTAATTTTCAAAAAGCTGAATATATTATTATAGTATATATTATTTTATGGAGTTGTTTCATACCTTCATAAGAACAAGGAATAATTTTACTAGGCCTGGCTTATTATAAATTCATGTGCTAATTCTGTAATAAAGCTATGATTTAGAAGTCCCGCCAGCCCCAGCCAGGTAGCCTAGTTGGTTAGCATCACCCCAAAGCACAGAGGTTGCTGGTTTGATCCCCGGTCAGGGCACATACAGGAACAGATCGATGTTCCTGTCTCTCTCTCTCTCTCTATTTCTCTCTCTCTCTCTCTCTCTCCCTTCTCTTGCTAAAATCAATTTTTTTTAAAAAAAAAAGGAGTCCTGCCAGACACATGCAGACCTATGAAACATAGGTGGTTGAGGCCAGGGCCAAAGGCTGACCATTTCAGTCCACACTACTTCACTTTTAGTGCACTTATTTGGTTACTTGCTTCTTTTCAATAAGAAGTACGCAGGCCCTGGCCGGTTGGCTCAGCGGTAGAGCATCGGCCTGGTGTGCAGGAGTCCCGGGTTCAATTCCTGGCCAGGGCACACAGGAGAGGCGCCCATTTGCTTCTCCACCCCTCCCCCTCTCCTTCCTCTCTGTCTCTCTCTTCCCCTCCCACAGCGAGGCTCCACGGGAGCAAAGACGGCCCGGGTGCTGAGGATGGCTCTGTGGCCTCTGCCTCAGGCGCTAGAATGGCCCTGGTTGCAACAGAGCGACGCCCCAGAGGGGCAAAGCATCACCCCCTGGTGGGCATGCCGGGTGGATCCCAGTCGGGCGCATGCGGGAGTCTGTCTGACTGCCTCCCCATTTCCAGCTTCGGAAAAATGAAAAAAAAAAAAAAAAAGAAGTACGCAAAACTAAAAGGTTTGCATGTGGGTATTTTTTTTTACCGAGAGAGAGACAGACAGACAGGAAAGGAGATTGATGAGAAGCATCATAGCTGCATCACTTTAGTTGTCCATTGATTGCTTCTCATATGTGCCTTGACTGGGGAACTCAAGCCGAGCCAGTGACCGTGGGTTCCAAGCCAGCAACCATGAGATCATGTCTATGATCCCACACCTCAAGCCAGTGACCCTGTGCTCAAGCTGGTGACCCTGCACTTAGGCTGGATAAGCCTGCACTCAAGCTGGCGATCTCAGGTTTCAAACCTGGGACCTCAGCATCCCAGGTCAATGCTCTATCCACTGTACCACACTGGTCAGGCTGCTGTGGGTATTTTTTTTACCCAGATGTGAACTCTAAAAGAACAAGTTCTGGGTTTTTATTTACTTTTGCATGCTTAGACTTTGGCATGTTTGGTATAGCGTTGGCATAGAATTCATATTGACTAAATACAGAAAAAATAATTATAATCCAATACCTTTGGTTCTGCAAATGTCTAGAGCTGTTAAAGATGCTATGTGAAACCCAAAATATCATTGCTTCTTTCAGTAGCACTGTGGGAGTGTGTCATGATTACTCACGATGTCAGCAAAGCACATTCTGCTGTATGAAGAACTACATGCAAAAACCATGGTTCTGCAAAGGAGCCTGTGTTTGAGGTTGAAATTGCTGCAAAGCATAACAGGTGACTAAAAGGGTAGAGTTTGGGTTGGTGGATAAAAAAATTTCTTGGATTCTGGTTTCTTAAAGTTTGAATACACTGGTCTTCTCTGGGAAATTCCGCAGGGCTCCTCTGTCCTAGTCATTGGCTTTGACAATCCTGCCCCTTTTCTGCTCGACTCAGTTGTCTAACATGAAACTATTCTGGGAAAGCAGTTAAGTGGTTAGTGCCCCCCTTCCATGTGGGGTTATGTCCCCGATTCAGTGTTGGCTAGTACTTGCGACCCCAACATCTGAAGTTAGACCGCCTTGTTCTAATACCCACTTCCCAACTGTGTGACCTTGAGCAAGTTGCTTAACCTCCTTACGTCTCAGATTCACTGTCTGTAAAGAAGGAATGGAAATCAGCATCACCGCCATTGGCCTATGATAAGGGAGTAGGAGTTCACACCTGCAAAAGCACTTAGCACAGTGCTTGTTCATGGCAAATACTCCCTCCCGACCCACAAAGCCTAGAAGTCCTAAGCTGGAAGCCCCCGGTTCGGACTAATGTTCTCATTGTGTGACTGAAGCTAAGTCTCTTGATCTTGATCTCAGTTTTTTACCATCCGTGAAGTGGTGCCAGGTGATCTTCAAATAACACAAGGCTAGTCCTTGGCAGTTATTTATAAAATAGGAACTGGTTATACAAGGTTATAGTGGGCTATTGGTAAAGTCTGGACACAGAGGACAGGGTGGTAAAAACAAAAACTCATTATTTTTCTTCCCTGAAAGCAGATAGAAAGAACAAAAAAGTGAAGAAAGGTATGGGCACTATCCATAGCATGCAGTATCCTTGCTATACTGGACACAGATCTCAGAATCCTTTGATCACCACCTCCTTCCCAAAAGCCCTGGTTTTTAGCTTGCTGTCAGGGGCAAGATGTTGTACCCTATACTTTCTAGCACTAAGGAAGAGGCACAGCATTCATTTGACCTCTGAATTTGGAGGCAAAGTGTGCTATGTCTGAGAATACCATGTCACACTAATTATTGGGTAACACAGAAGGCTGCCAGTTCCAAGTGCATTCCAGAACAAGGAAAGGCCCTGCGACAGGTCCAAGTAGTGAACAAACTGCTCTGGTTCTTGAGCCCTGTGATCCAGTAAGTCCAGTGGTACTAGAAATAGTTATGATAGAAAATGATGCTATGTGGAGTCTCTGGCAAGGTCTGCTGCAGAACTGATATAATATATATATATATATATATATATACACACACACACACACACACACACACACACACACACACACCGTCAGGTTCTGGAACAAAGTCATGCCCTCTCTAACAAAGAATTACATATGAAAAACAGCTACTGATATGCTATTGGGCTCTAATAAAAGTGGAGTGCCTGACCAGTGGGCACCAACTGTCCATTCAATTTAAGCTACTCCTCATTAAACTGAATGCTATCTGTCCCATGAGATTACAGGCAAAGCAGTAATCCATTATGTGATGGGAGTGATACCTCTGGACCAGGCTGGAACTTCTCCAGAACATGTAAGTAAATTGCATGAGCAGGTGACCGAGATTTCCAAATCACCTGCTTTTATTGTACCTTGCTTCTGCAACCCACATGTATGCCCTCATGGGAGTTCACAACTGATACATGTGCCAGCATTATGGTCCCACTTAAGATGTCCCTGAACAACAGTGGTGAAGGAAATCTTTCCAGAGGTCAGAGCTTACACAGTGGTCATCCACTTTGCACATCGGGACGGTCTACTAAGGATGTGCACAGACTACTGGGAAGTAATAAATGGCTTGGCCAATTAGTCAGAGTCCTGGAAAACATTAAATGGAAAGATTGAACAAAAAGAAGCCTGGGAAAGAGATAAGTATATGGCAAGTCCTGGACCGGGGTGCATTTATTTCTACAACACTGGGCAGGAGAACTCATCTTGTGGATGTCAGTCAGCCTTTCTCTTCAGCCATCAATCACCCCAGTGCTGGAACAGTGGGCTGATGGGGCTGATAAACAGTGGATGTGGTTGCAAGATGGAGTCTTTGCATGGGTTCAAGATTACGGGAGCCATCTCACCAAGGTTGAAAGCTACTGCTGAGTGCCCAGCTTGCTCACAACAGAGCCCTATTACTTAGTAGAAGGAGAAAACATCCAGCCACATGGTGGTAGGTTGATTATAGCAGACCCCCTGCCCCTTTTGAGAGGGCAGTGATGTGTCCTTACCAGAATCAATACAAACTCCAACAACAACCATGTGTTTACAGAATACCTGATCTTTCTTTTCCTTTTTTTTTTTTTAAGTAAGAGGAAGGGAGATAATAAGACAGACTTCCGCATGCGCCCCGACCAGTGTCCACCTGGCAACCCCTGTCTGGGAGCGATGTTCAAATCAACTGAGCTATTTTTGTTTTTAAAGATTTTTTAATTTATTCATTTTAGAGAGGAGAAAGAGAGAGAGAAGGAGGGGAAGAGCAGGAAGCATCAACTCCCATATGTGCCTTGACCAGGAGAGCCCAGGATTTCAAACCGGTGACCTCAGCATTCCAGGTCGAGGCTTTATCCACTGAGCCACCACACATCAGGCACCCGAGCTATTTTTAACACTTGAAGCTAATGTACTCAGACCAATTAAGCTATCCTCAATGCCCAGAGAAATGCCTGAACTAATCGAGCCACTGGCTGTGGGAGGGGAAGAGCAGAGAAGGGGAGGCCGAGGGGGAGAGAAGCAGATGGTCACTTCTCTTGTGTGCCTTGACCAGGAATCGAACCCGGAACATTCATATGCCAGGCCGACACTCTATCCACTGTGCAAACTGGCCAGGGCCCGTATCTTTCAATATAGCATCCCACCTCACAGTGCCTCAGACCAAAGAATGTACTACTGTACAGCAAAGAGGCACACTACAAGCTCATGACCACAGGATTTACCAGTCTTACTCTGTCACCCAAAATTAGCTTGATGGAATGATAGAATGAGCTTTTGAAGGCTCAGGCACCATCTGGGGAAAAACTCTCTGTGGGGTCAGAGTTCTCTCCTCCCGGAGGCACCTCTCAGTCTTCTTTCTAACCTCTGGAGTCTGGGACCAAGGCTAAGGCAACAGTTTTTAAAGAAGGAAAGAGAAAGCAGACAGCTCAGAAGGAAGGAGGCCTTGGGTGTGAGTGTAGCTTGGCCATCAGTAACTGCTAGGAAAAGTGTTCTCCTCCCAGAGCTGGGGTAAGTAGCCAGCCAGGCTGAGTCAGGAGTCCAGACTCCTTCCTGGGAGCAAGGCCGCATGCAGTCCTAGCCTGCCCCCTCCAGTTACACGAGCTATTACTGGCAGCCTCGAAGCCAGCGTCCACTCCAGGCACACGTGCAAACCCGTGCAACCTCCTTCACCATGCCATTTCCTTATTCCATGTTTGCACGTTTGTCCCTCTTCTAGAAACACCCTTCCCCATTTCCTCAACCGTATTTATTCTCCACAATTCAGCTCAGTCTCCTTTTATGCCATCCCAGCACCTATGCACACACCCACGCACACCAGGCTGGAGCAGGGGCCTCTGAGGTGGGCTGCCGGTAGCACCACCCATACCACTAACTTTGCCACAATACGTATCTATCGGCAGGTCCATCTCCCCCAGCTGACATCCTGAGATGAGAGCCTTTTACTCTCTGGGTTTTTCACATCAACAACAGTGCCTGGTACACAGTCATGGACTATTAGCCTATATCACAGTGAAACTAGTAAGAGATCCAGATCCTAGTTCCAACTCAGCCACCAACTTCTGAGACACTGAAAGACCCTGGCCAAGGCACTTCTCTGAGCTTCAGTTTCCCTTCTGGAAAATGGAGATAATGCTCTCAGTCCCCTTCTCATTTGCGAAGGATCAAGTGAGAGAGAAATGGGATTAGTCCTCTGGTGGAGCAGAAGATACAAGCCCACTGTGAACTTAAGGCAACAACTACTACCAGTGTGACTACTAACAACAGTCTGCGTGGTTGGAGGAAATTCTCCCTCCTTTCCTCCAGGATGGCCTGGTTTTCTCTCACCCAGCACTGTTATCTGCTGGAGGAGGAAACCAGGCCTCCTCCTTCCTACCTTCTGTCTCCCACATTTCATGTGAATTCAGAATGTCCTTCCAGAAGTCTGACCCACATCCCTCCTGTTGCAGCCCTGCCCACTCCCCTCCCCATATGTTCTAAGAGCATAATCCAGAGTATAAATCTCCAGGAAACTCAAAGCCTGAGAAATTTATAGGGCTTATCCTTCTGAGGTTGACATCCCCACTGCCACTGCTCAGAGCAGGAGCTGAGAGAGAGACAGAGAGAGAGAGAAAGGGAAGTCTCATCCTAGAGTGGGGGAATAAAGAAAGAATCAGTGGAGATTGAGGTCAGATAGCAGTAAGGACTTCCTAACACCCAGATACAGAGTGACACAAATACCCACTACCACACCATCACCACCTGCAGCTGCCTGGCTTCCGGGGAAGGGACAACTGTCTTACAGGGCTTTCCATGACGCGGGTCTTCTGCTAGGGTTAAGGCTGTGGGTGAAGCGACATTTCCTGCCCCAGGGGCTGGGGTGAGAGGAGAGCTGCTGAGTGTGCACACCTTCTGATAGCACAGACGCACACCCTGCTCCCGGGCTCTTTCCTAGACTGCCCCATGGAGTTCCCTCTGGCCCAGATAGGCCCCCAAGGTGAGTCGTGATGTTGAGGAACGTGGGTGGGAGGGAACAAGACCCCCACCCCCTACACCTGGGTCAGAGCCCCACCGCAAGCCACAGTCAGCAAGGCTGATCGCAGGGTGCCCACATCTCTTTTTCTCTGGGACTGCAGTTCCACTCAGCCCTGAGAACAAAGGTGACAGGGTCGGCTGCTGTGTGCTACTTAGGGAGGAGGGAGCAGAAGGGATGGGGGAAGCCAGGGGACCCCAGGCCAGAAGAAGGGCCTGCACTGAAGAGATCCACCTCCCCTCCCTGATTGTGGGACTCACTTCCAGGCCACAGAAGGCCGGCTGACATCCGGTTATCTGTCCCAGTTATCTCAATAAGTTCCTCTGCTGTCTCAGTCCATCTGCACCCCCTTGGCTCCATAATCCTCCTCCCTGAGAAATACCACCCACCCCACACTGTCCTACCTGCTGTCATAACTGTCCCTGTCCTCCAGGTCCCTGGTCAGAGGTATGTATGACACCTCTAAGCCCGGGGGGGAGGGGTGGGTGGTAGAGAGAGGAAATCTCTCACTGAGAGGCCCCAGCTGTCCTCTTTGTGCTAACAGGGAGTCACAAGACCCTCATCCCAACCTTCAGCACCTTCCAGCCCTTGAACTTGAACCAAAAAAGCTGCCAGGGCTTGCGCTTGCTTCCAGGACCTGGAGTTCAGGCCCTGAAGGCTGAGGGGGCCCAGTTTAGCCACAGAGGCCCAGATGTCCATACTGAGGTGAGTGGGAACCTGAGTGTGCAGCTGCTTCAACTGCTCCCAAGCCCCCCATGGGTGAGGACTCACAGATGGACAAACACCAAGAGGGAGAAGCAGGAGTGATCTGGGGCTGCCTGCAGGGCTAGGACCCAGAGGGAGGGAAAGGAGATAGGAACTACCTCCTTCGTGTGCTGAACTGCCCGCTCACTGCTCCTTGTCCCTGGGAAGCTCAGGCTGAGTCCTCAGGTGACCAAGGTACAGTGTATCAAGTCCCAGAAGCAGACGTCTTCATCTTTGTCCATGGCCTTCATTTGCCCGGTACATCCCCATCTCAGTCCTTCTAGCCCACCTGGTCATGAGGAAATCCTCTCTGCCAACCAGCTCAGTCTCTCCTACTGTATGTAGGGTGAGCTCTTCTTTATTCCAGCCTCTGGGGTGACCTCCTGCATCATCGCCCTTCATCCTTCATGCCAGAATATGACTTTCTGTCCATCTGGAAGTCCTCACCCCCATTTAAGCATAGTTTCACAGCTCACTGCTACTAGTTTAAAGGCCTTCAGGATCCAGAGGGAAGTAGAAAGAAATTCCCTAGAAACCAAAACAGGTAGTACTGAAGAAGGGATTTAAGTTAGACCTTGGGAAGGACTTTCTGAGCAATTCACTTAAAATAGGCAACTGGGCTGGGGGGCTGGGAGCTTCTTCCCCATGCCCAGGAGGATCAGGGGATGAGGATGAAAAGGTGGCTGCTGGCTTAGAGTCAGAAGAAGGTCCACTAATTATGGGTACTTTCCTTTCTTGAACTCTTCCCCTGACCAGGCATCTTTCCAGGCTCTGGGGGCTGCTTCCAGCCCAGAGAACTCTGGAAAGGCAGAGGAGGTGCCTAGGGAAGGAAGCCAGTCCCTGCAGGCTGAGACCCGGGCTTGGTTTCAGAAGACCCAGGCCCAGGGGCTCCTGCAGCATGGGGCAGCCCCTCCCTGGTTCCATGGCTTCATCACTCGGAGGTGAGTCTCAGAGGAGGAAACAGACCCAGAGGGGGCAGAGGCAAGCTTTTGTTCCTGCAGCCTGTCAGGCGTAGACAGAAGCTACAAGTCCAGGCTATGACTGCTGGAGGTTCCCAGGCCACTCACAAAGTCAGCTCTCGGAGGAGAAGATCGTTGGAGAGGCTTCAGCCCAACAGTTCCCCTTCTCTAGGCTGTTATCCTCCTGAGCTAAGGCCTCTAATCCTCATGGTTTTCACCTCTGTCGCTCAGGCTCTCTCTCACTCCATCTGGCTCACCCAGCCCTCTCCTCTTTCTCACCTCCCTTTCAGTTCCTCCCTCCTGCATCTCGCAGCCTCACTGCTCCTGTACCCTTTGTTCACTGCCTCCCTTCTTTTAACATCTAGAAGTCTGTTACCGCCCCTGCTGTTGCAGCCACAGCACCAACACCAAAACGGCACGGGTGCCCCATCCCAGCAACCCTCCTCACACACAACCAGCTGCCCCTCCAGGCTGGGGCCAGGAGGAGAATGCAAGTCTGGGAGTTGTCCTGGATGGGACCCATGGGTTCCATCTATGCCCAGGCCCTATAGCAGGAGACCACTGCCCACATCTTTTCTCCCCTCCCACCCTTCTCTAGTCACTTCAGTCTGCTTGGTTGGGGGTAAGGGTCCGCCATGCGAGCCCTGGGAGACAAAGGTCAAGGCTGGAAGAGTCAGAGCAGCGTTCTGTCTCTTCTCCATCACCCACAGGGAGGCGGAAAGGTTGCTGGAGACAAAGCCGCAGGGGTGCTATTTGGTGAGGTTCAGCGAAAGTGCTGTGACCTTTGTGCTGACTTACAGGTGAGGGGCGGGGCCCCGCACCCCACGACAAGGAAGCGAGGAGTTCAGGCTAATGGGGCGGGGGAGGGGGGGCTGGACTGGGTGCCCGTGGAAGTGTGAGGGACAAAACTGCCAATAGCTTGCAGGACCCAGGCTCTTCGCTCAGCCCCCCTCTCTCTAGGGCGGGGCGGGTAGGGGTCACTCCTCGTGCTGGCAGCCTGGCCAGGACAGCTGGAGATGTGGGGAACGCGCCTGATGCCCACTGGCGCCCTCCAGGAGCCGGACTTGCTGCCGCCACTTCCTGCTGGCCCAGCTCCGGGATGGACGCCACGTGGTTCTGGG
The DNA here is from genome assembly GCF_036850995.1 of Saccopteryx leptura. Lineage (NCBI taxonomy): Eukaryota > Metazoa > Chordata > Mammalia > Chiroptera > Emballonuridae > Saccopteryx > Saccopteryx leptura. The sequence continues at coordinate 285,108,197 of NC_089504.1, forward strand.
CGAAGACAGCGCCCACGCGCGGCTGCAGGACCTGCTGCGGTACTACACCGGGTTCCCACTCAGCCCCTACGGGGAGGTGCTCAGCCAGCCCCTCGCCCGCCAGGTACGAACCCCCCTCTACTTCCTTTACCCTGACCCTCACCCGGGAACCAAGGGCAGCATCCCTTCTTATGCAGAGCCCAGGACACAGGACGGTGGCACCAGGCACTTTCTCATCCCAACAAGCCGTGCCCCCCTTACCCACGTATCTCTGCTGGAAGCCCTTCAAGAAAGGTGTATGTTGGGGAGGGATTCTTGAGAGACCAGCCCAGACACAGAGAGACGATTGAACATCATTTGTTGTTGTTTTTTTAATTAAGAGATATTTAGCCTAACCTGTGGTGGCTCAGTGGATAAAGTGTTGACCTGGAACACTGAGGTTGCCAGTTGGAAACCCTAGGCTTGCCTGGTCAAGGCGCATATGGTAGTTGATACTTCCTGCTCCTCCCCCCTTCTCTCTTTCTCTCTTTTTCCCCTCTCTAACATGAATAAAAAAAAATCTAAAAAAATAGAGAGAGAGAAAGATATTTACTGAGTACCCAGCATGTACAGACGCTGGCAGGCCCTGGAAATAGAGCCATGGACAGACAGACAGGCCCCCAAACCACAAATCTTACCAGCAGCAAATACAGACAAGTAATGAGAAAGAAGTGTGAGGGTGTGATGAGAGGAAATACAGAGCAGGATGCCACTGAGCTCGCTTGCAGGGAGCTGTGTCAGGGAGTGCCACCCTGAGGAAGTCCAGGCAGTTCTGAGAGACCACTCTGTGCCAGGCATTGGTCTGGGCACTGGGAAAATAGCAGTAAACAAAACTGACCAAAATATCCCTGCCTTCATGAAGCTTATATTGTAGTGAGAGGAGACAGACTACAAATACATGATACAGATAATACATACAGATAATATGTTCAGTAATGAAAATAAGTGCTCAGAAGAAAAAACAAGCAATGACAGGGAGTGACAGGTTTGGAGTTATTTTACATAGAGACATCAGAAAAGGCTACTCTGGTAAGGGGACATTTAAACAGAGGCCTGAATGAAGTAAGAGAAGGAGCCGTTCAGACAACTAGAGGAAAAGCCCTCTCAGCAGAAGGAACAACAAGTGCAAAGGCTCTGAGGTAGAAGGATGTTTGATATGCTTAAAGAAGAGTGAGAGAGCCCTGGCCGGTTGGCTCAGCAGTAGAGCGTCGGCCTAGCGTGCGGAGGACCCGGGTTCGATTCCCGGCCAGGGCACATAGGAGAAGCGTCCATTTGCTTCTCCACCCCTCCGCCGCGCCTTCCTCTCTGTCTCTCTCTTCCCCTCCCGCAGCCACGGCTCCATTGGAGCAAAGATGGCCCGGGCGCTGGGGATGGCTCTGTGGCCTCTGCCCCAGGCGCTAGAGTGGCTCTGGTTGCAACATGGCGACGCCCAGGATGGGCAGAGCATCGCCCCCTGGTGGGCAGAGCGTCGCCCCATGGTGGGCGTGCCGGGTGGATCCCGGTCGGGCGCATGCGGGAGTCTGTCTGACTGTCTCTCCCTGTTTCCAGCTTTAGAAAAATGCAAAAAAAAAAAAAAAAAAAAAAAAAAGAAGAGTGAGAGCAGTGAAGACGCTAGTATGGGTGAAGTGGTAGGAGAAGGGATCAGAAAGGTAAAGAGAAGAGGCCCTATAGACTCTTATACGAATTTGGGATTTTATTCTGAGTGAGATGATATGGCACTGGACAGTTATAAACTGAGGAGTGACATGACCTGGCAAGTTTGGAAGGGGCAAGGGTGACCAGATGGAAGGTACTATAATACTTCAGGTGAGGTGATGGCAGCCCAGACCAAGATGGTAGAGGCAGAGGGGTAAGGAGGTAAAATGCTGGGTTTTGCTTTGCTTTGCTTTTCCTTTCTTTTCTTTTTTAATTGATTTTAGAGTAAGAAGGAGGAGGAGAGAATGAGAAACATTGATTTTGATGTTTTACTTATTTGTGTATTCACTGATTGCTCCTTATATGTGCCATGACCACAGATCGAACCTGCAATCTTGGTATATCAGGACAATGCTCTAACCAAGTAAGCTACCCAGCCAGGGCCTGGGTCTGTTTTGAAGGTGGGGCTGAAAGGATTCTTGCCGGACTGAATGAGGAATGTAAAAAAAATGAGTTCTCACTAACTGAGAGGAAGAAGCTACAGGAGGAGCAAGTCTGGGGGTGGTAGAGATTACGAGGTCAGTTTCAACATACAGTATACAGTTTGAGATGTCCATGTAGAGATGTCGAGTAGGCAGTTAGAATACCTGTGTCTGTGTTTTGGAACAGAGGTCTGGACTGGAGATAAATATTTGAGAGTCATCAGCATGTAGCTGGATTGATTCTAAAGCCTTCAGAAGGGGTGAAATCTCACTCAGGAGTAAATGTAGATGGAAAAGAAAGGACTACCAAGTCTTCAGCATTTAGTTTGCAGAAAAGAAAGAAAATCTATAAAGAAAATTGAGCCTTCCTGACCAGGCGGTGGTGCAGTGGATAGAGCATATCGGACTGGGGCGCAGAGGACTCAGGTTTGAGACCCCGAGGTCGCCAACTTGAGCGCGGGCTCATGTGGTTTGAGCAAGGCTCACCAGCTTGAGCCCAAGGTCACTGGCTTGAGCAAGGGGTTACTCGGTTTGCTGTAGCCCCACGGTCAAGGCATATATGAGAAAGCAATCAATGAACAACTAAGGAGCTGTAACGAAGAACTGATGTTTCTTATCTCTCTCGCTTCCTGTCTGTCTGACCCTGTCTGTCACTCCCTCTGTCTCTCTCTGTCTCTGTCACACACACACACACAAAAATGAGCCTGACCAGTGGTGATGCAGTGGATAAAGCATCGACCTAGGATGCTGAGGACCTGGGTTTGAAACCCCAAGGTCTCTGGCTTGAGCATGGGCTCATCCAGCTCGAGTGCAGGCTCACTAGCTTGAGCACAGGGTCACCAGCTTGATCATGGGATCATAGACATGATCCTGTGGTTGCTGGCTTGAGCAAGGGGTCACTGGCTTGGCTGAAACCCCACTGTCAAGGCACACATGAGAAAGCAATCAATGAACAACTTAAGTGCTGCAACTATGAGTTGATGTTTCTCATCTCTTTCCATTCTCTGTCACCCTCACTTGCTATTAAAATAATAATAGCCCTGGCCGATTGGCTCGGTGGTAGAGCGTCGGCCTGGCGTGCAGAAGTCCCAGGTTCGATTCCCGGCCAGGGCACACAGGAGAGGCGCCCATCTGCCTCTCCACCCCTCCCCCTCTCCTTCCTCTCTGTCTCTCTCTTCCCCTCCCGCAGCCGAGGCTCCACTGGAGCAAAGATGGCCCAGGCGCTGGGAATTGCTCCTTGGCCTCTGCCCCAGGCGCTAGAGTGGCTCTGGTAGCAACAGAGCGATGTCCCGGAGGGGCAGAGCATCGCCCCCTGGTGGGCAGAGCGTCGCCCCCTGGTGGGCATGCCGGGTGGATCCCGGACGGGTGCATGCGGGAGTCTGTCTGACTGTCTCTCCCCGTTTCCGGCTTCAGAAAAATCCAGAGAAAATAATAATAATAATAATAATTAATTAAATAAATAAATAAAATTGAGAAGGAGCAGCCAGAGAGAGAGGAGAAAACCAGGAGAGTGATGTTCTGGAAGCTAAGCAAACAAAGCAAGTCAGGAAGGAATTGGTGCCTAGGGGTCCAGAACTGACCATTGGATTGCCAAGAAGTCACTGGTGACCTGGGCAAGAATGGTTACATGGAGTTTGGGATCAGTTTAAAGAAGTAGGGACTATGCCTATGGGAGACTATTTTGTGGAATTTTTTGAGGAATAGGGGGAGACCTGAAGATTCTGGAGCAATGAGAACAGAGAGTAGGATAGTCCAGAGATGAGAGGAGACAGCTGGAACTGACAGAGCTGAAGGCAGAATTGTTGGAGACCAAGCTCTATGACTGGGTCTCAAATGGTCGTCTCACTCAAGCTCTTTGGAGTGTAGACTTTATCATGGAGTAATGAGCTGCCACCGAAGGATTGCTAGGAGAGTTTCTGCAGGCTCACTGCCCACAGAATGGAGAATGGGTTGACAGGGCCAGATAATGCAAGGGGAGGGTTTAAGAGGCCTGGACTGGGGTGCTGGCTGTGGGCATGGAGAGAAATGTGCAAATATAAAAATATTTAGTTAGTAGAAGGGCAGGGCTGTTGATGCTTCCTGCTCTGCCCTGCCTTCTCTCTCTCTCTCTCTCTCTCCCCTCTCTCTAAAATGAATAATTTTTTTTTTTTTTTTTTTTTTTACAGAGGCAGAGATAGACAGGGACAGACAGACAGGAACTGAGAGAGATGAGAAGCATCAATCATCAGTTTCTCGTTGCGCGTTGCGACTTCTTAGTTGTTCATTGATTGCTTTCTCACATGTGCCTTGCCCGTGGGCCTTCAGCAGACCAAGTAACCCCCTGCTGGAGCCAGCGACCTTGGGTCCAAGCTGGTGAGCTCTTTGCTCAAGCCAGATGAGCCCGCGCTCAAGCTGGTGAGCTTGGGGTCTCAAACCTGGGTCCTTCCGCATCCCAGTCCGACGCTCTATCCACTGTGCCACCACCTGGTCAGGCTAAAATGAATAAATTTTTTTAAAAATCTTAAAAAAAAAAAAAGAATACTGAGAGAGTAGGGGGTTGAAGCAGGAAATAAGAATTCTGGTCCTGGCCGGTTGGCTCAGTGGTAGAGCGTCGGCCTGGCGTGCAGGAGTCCCGGGTTCGATTCCTGGACAGGGCACACAGGAGAAGCACCCATTTGCTTCTCCACCCCTCCCCCTCTCCTTCCTCTCTGTCTCTCTCTTCCCCTCCCGCAGCCAAGGCTCCATTGGAGCAAAGTTGGCCCGGGAGCTGAGGATGGCTCTGTGGCCTCTGCCTCAGGCGCTAGAATGGCTCTGGTTGCAACAGAGTGATGCCCCAGATGGGCAGAGCATCGCCCCCTGGTGGGCATGCCGGGTGGATCCTGGTCAGGCGCATGTGGGAGTCTGTCTGACTGCCTCCCCGTTTCCAACTTCAGAAAAATACAAAAAAAAGAAATTCATTTGGGACCTGTTTGGCTTAGCAGTAGAGCATCAGCCCAGCGTGTGGAAGTCCCAGGTCCAATTCCCAGTCAGGGCACAAAGGAGAAGAGGCCATCTGCTTCTCTACCCCCCACCCTCCCCTTTCTTTCTCTCTCTCTTTCTCTTCTCTCACAACCATGGTTTGAGCAAGTTGGCCCCGGGTGCTGAGGATGGCTCCATGACTCACCTCAGGCACTAAAATAGCTCAGTTGCCTGAGCAACAGAGCAGTAGCCCCAGATGGTCAGAGCATCGCCCCATAGCGGACATGCAAGGTGGATCTCGGTGGGGGCACATGCGGGAGTCTGTCTGTCTGCCTCCCTGCTTCTCACTTAATAAAAAAAAAATGTTATAAAAAAATAATTCTGATTTGGATCCATGAGGCCTGCAGCACCTGTACACCTCCAGATGGAGACACACATTTGGTGGATTGCAGGAACACAAGAAAAGCCCTATGGCCAGAGCATGCCAGCAGAAGTGGGCATGTGGGAGCATTCATGAACCCCAGACTAAATACTGAACTAAAAGCTCATCTATTGTGGGCGGGAACTGTCCCAGTGTAAGGCTCAGCTCCCCTGAGGCCGTCTCTCTGCCCTAATGTATCTAGCTTATGTCTCCATAAAGTACTCCTCTGGCACCTGCAGAAATAAACATAGGCACAGCAGTCTTGAAGCTCTATCATGCCGATACCCTGGCCAGATAGCTCAGTTGGTTAGAGCATCATCCCAAAGCACAGAGGTTGCCAGTTTGATCCCTGGTCAGGGCACATACAGGAACAGTTTGATGTTCCTATCTCTCTCCCTTCCACTCTTGCTAAAATCAATAAATAAAAAATTAAAACTAAAAAAAAAAAAGGATCTATCATGCCAAACATTTTTTAGGCTAAAGGTTTCACAAGCCTTGTTGTGTTCTCACAACCATAGGCACAAATGGAGACCTGCCTGGTCCTGTGTTCCAGATGAAATCAAGTTAATGTTAGATATTACCTGTGACCAGAGCTACTTCCTCACCCCCCGGTCTCCGTGCCATCTCCATACCCTCTTCTTCACCCAGGGAACCCAGCACAGGCCAAATTCCTGTGCCCCTCCTCTCATCCTCCACCTGAACCGGTTTATTTTGTCCTCCTGGGTCACCTGCTCACCCCCACCCACCTTAACGAAGTCCCTCAAAACTCTCTTTTCCGCAGACTCCCGAGCCCGCAGGACTTTCCCTGAGGACTGAAGAATCAGACTCTGCAAGCCAAAGCCAGGACCCACACCTCCAGTATAGCCCACTCCTCAAAAAGGAGAAGCCCAGAGCCCCCACGCAGAAAGAGGCGGGCGGCGAACCAAAGGAGGTATTTGGCTGGAGGAACCCGGAGGAGGAGGCTGGCCCGGAGGGAGGCGAGGACCCGGGAGACAAAAGGCAGGCAGCGACCTGCGAGGAGCCGGCCGCTTCAGGCGCGTGGTCTGCCGAGGGCGCATCCGCCGGCGGGGGCTGCGGCTCTCGGCTCTCGCTGTGCCCTGCCTGGATTGCTCTCTCCTCCCTGACATCACCTTCTCTCCTAGCCCTCCCAGCCACCTAGGCCCAAGCCTCCTGTCCCTGCCAAACCTCAGCTACCTCCAGAAGTCTACACAAGCCCGGCCAGGCGACCCCGCTGGTCCCCGCTCCCCAAGCCCTCCAACCCCATCTACCATGAGCCTGTTGAACCCATAGCCTTCTATGCCATGGGCCGGGGCAGCCCCGGAGAAGCTCCCAGCAACATATATGCGGATGTGGAGGTGGAGGTGGAGGTGCAGTCTGGGGGCGAGGGCCCACCGTGCATCTTCCGCCACCCGGTCCTTCGGAAATGCTGGTCCAGGCCTGTACTAGGAAGCCAGGTAAATGGAGGTGCAGGAAAAAGCTAGATCACAAGAAGGACTTCCTGAAAGCTATCCTGAGAAGGGTTCAGATTGGCTGCTTGGGTCAGGGTGAAGGTCAGAGGTCTGAGGGAGATGGGAAGGACAGAATCCAGGCTGCCCGCGTTCCTTTTCCAGACCCTCTCTTCTCCCTGGGGTCACTGGGACTCTTTGTCAAGTCCCCACCCCCTCCACCTCTCAGCAGTTCATGCCTCTAATTCACAGAGAAAATAGGGGCGGGCCCCAGGCAAGTCTCCCTTGGCCTTCCCCCACCAGAGCCTGCATTTTGGTTGGTATCCATCTCACTCAGCTTGTCTTTTTAAAACCCACCTGAGATTGACCTCAACCAGTCCCATGAATCTTGGCCCCACCCATCCTCTCCTCCCCAGTCTGAACTTGGACCCCGCCTCCTCCGGCTCCCTCCCCTCAGCCTTCATCACCCTGCCCACCGTGAGGCTTGGAGTCCCTTGAGCCCCTGCAGCCCCCCCCTTTCCATCCCTCCACCTCCTGGGTCTTCTCACTGATCAGTTCAAGTCAGTATCTCACGGGATGTTAGGCCCACCCTCTCCCTCTGCCCCGACTCCTTTCTCAGGCCCTTCCCCACCCTCTCTCCCTGCTGGTGCCCCAGATTCCCCTCAACCCTGTATCTGTTCACACCCACACCCCTGCCTCCTGCTGCCATACTAGAGCTGATGTCACCAGTCCCTGTCTCAATCCAAACTCCTCTCCAGCCTTCTGCTCGACTCTGCAGTGTCCCCTGGCCTCTCAGATTTAACACAGCCACCACTGCCTTCACCCTTCTCCCCTAGATCCCATGTTCTCATCCAGACTGATAACCCTCCAGCCACCCAACTATCCAAGCCAGGATTCTAGGGCTCTTTCCACAGCTCCCCCTCTTCACCCCCATTCTGTACATCACTGATTTCTGCTGGATCTCTCCCCAAATATATTTTTACTTTCCCCAGCTCAGGCCCCATCATCTCTCTCATCAGGATTTTTCCAAGAGCTTCACTGGTCTCTAACCACCAGTCTTGCCACTTCTGACCCACTCTGCCCCAAGGAAGCCACAATGGTCTTTCTAAAACCGCTGCCTGGCCCATGAGGCCCACCATGCTCAGAGGGAGGTGTGCCAGGAGGGTGCCATCTCCGCAGCCTTATCACCCATCCTCCCAGAACTGTTCACATTTCTCCACATATACCAAGTCATTTCAAGCCTCCTGGGGTTTGCACATGCCAGTCCCTCTCCCTCTCCCAACTTCCTGCAAGTATGTCCTCCTGCTGCTTGGGAAACTTCAGAGCATCCTACAACACTAGCTTGCCCTTCTCTGGAAAGACTTCCCTGACTGGCCACAGAGGCCATTCCCTGTGCTTTATACACACCTGCCATGATACTGAGCACCTGGGATACTGGCTTCCCCTCACCCAGTGGAGTGTTGGCGTGTGAGTTAGTTCTCTGAGGGCCAGGGCTGGGACTCAATATCTCTGTTTCCAGAGCAAGCAACACAGTGCCTGGCACAGAGCAGATGCTCAAGAAATGTTTGTTGAATGAATGTGAGTTAGCCCTCCTCTCTGAAAGCCAATGTCTGTTAAGATCAGATGTCTTGGCCCTTGAGGGTGCAGGTAAGCCTAAGAGGCAGAGGGTAAAGGGTGTAACTGACTGCCTTTCTCTCTGCAGAATCCAGATGGCCAGCAACTGCATTCTGAGAACTCTGTGGCTGGACAAGGCCCTCCTGTGTCCCACCACCCCCTGCCTCTCTGGGGGCACAGCCTCCCTCATAACCTTACTAGACAGGTGCTTCAGGACAGAGGACAGGCATGGCTTCCCCTGGGGCCTCCTCAGTAGCCAGTGAGTATGAGCTGAGGGGGGAGACCCTGGGACCTCAGGTCCAGAGACCTTCACACACACACAGGTACCCTTTTCAGGAAATGTGGATGGAACAAACTATAGGTAATCAAAGCTGAAAAGGACCTCAGCCACCATCTATTGCAAAGATGGCAAAAAAGCATCACCTTGTATGCCAACTCCAGTCCATTGGGCCTTGCTCCCTAGGGTGCTGCATTGGAAAGGATGTTAAGGTCATATCTGAACTCAGCAGCAAAGAGCACCGTGATTGCTCAGTGATGTCTGCTATGGGTAAGGGAAGGAAGAGGAGCAGCATCATTTTTGCCCTTCCTGACCAAGCCCAAATTTCTCACTGTGCAGATAAAGAAAAAAGCCAGTGAAGGATAGTGACTTGGCCAAGGTCAAGATCTAGAACTCAGGCCTCCTAGTCCCTGGTTTAGTGCTCTGTTCCTGACCCCACATCCACCAAGTCTTCCCAGGAAATGTCAGAAATTTTCTGAGAGAGGAGATTTGGCTGCTTTCCAAATTCTACCACACTGGGCCCTGGGTGGGTTCCCTTCCTCCAGACCCATGTATTGCCCTGTAAGCCTGGTGGTCTGGTTCCCCTACAAAGAAGCTTGGAGGTCAGAGGAGCAACGTGGAATCCACTTCCTGCTGGGGACACAGCCACTGGTTCCCTCCCAGACTCCTCAGCGCTTGGTGCTCCTCTAAGGATGTGGGCTAGGAGGGCCCTGCTGCCTCCCACTGCCCGGCCTCTCCTCACGGAGTCTGATTTCCTTGGCCCTCTGAGCCTTTGGGTCTGGGCCCTGGTCCAAAGCTGCTGTTGTCTGAGGGTTGGTTTGGCAAGAACAGATGTTAGAACTTGTTTGTTGATTCTTGTCTGGCTAATAAATCGCCAACCACCTCATCCTACAGGGATCCAAGTACTCCAGGCTCCTTTGTCTCTGTCTCTGACTCTCTCTCATATTGTGGAGGGGCAGGTGGTTGAACCACCACTGCAATGGGAGGGAGAGGGGTTTGGAGGCTGAGAGACACATGGGCAAGGGTCACAAATCTGTGGGCTGGGGTTCAGGAGACACCAAAATGAGGGACACAGACCTCTATCTGCAAAGTATTCCTTCCCTCACTGGGTTGGGCTGGGCGGTCAGCCAGGGACAGAGGAGCGGCTTATCTCCTGTAGGGATACCAGTAAAGAAGAGGGGCAGGGAAGGAAGTGGTGGAGGGTAGCCCCTGCACCTCCTCCCCAAGCCCCCTGCCAAGCACAGCACTAGGGAGGGGAAGAGTGGACTGTTAGTGTGTGTGTGAGCCCTTAGAGAATGAGCAGACCCCTACAGTGGCTCCAAAACTCTTATGTCTTCCAATCAAAGCCAAGGCCATAGGCTTTTGCCTGTCAGGACCCCAGTTCTCTCCCCTGTTCCTTTTGTGAGGCATCCTCCCCTCTCTGCCCAGACCTGCTTCAGGGCAGCTTTCTGCCCAACTGCAGAGCTCCACACCCTGGGTTTCAACCACCTGGAAGAAGCTGTCGAGTCTTACTTTTGTCTCAGACTGGGGGCTCTTCACGGCAAAGCTGTATCTGCCCCCAGATTGCCCTCAGGGCTCAGAACAGGGACTGTCCCCCTCCCCTGCCCCAAAGCCATTGAGGCCCACTTACTCCAGGAGTCCCGTCTGTGCAGCCTGTTCAAGGCAATCAGTGCCCGTCAGGGTCTCCTTTCCTGCCAGATGCACAGAAGTCCCCCAGACCCTACTGAAGTGATGTCCCCTCTGCCTAGGTGCTGAACCACACCACCCCTAGACTGGCACAGATGCCAGCTCCAGTGACAAGCAAATTCCCCTCCTTTCCGCTCCAGTGCTAATCAACTTAAGGAGAAATATGGTTGCTGAGTCAACAGAGCTGAGGTTCCACTTCCTGCTGTCTTCGGTCTACACTCCCTCCTGAGCAAGAGGAGAGATGGGGAGGGCAGGGAGCAGATGGTTTGCCAAAATCAGGGAGGCTGAAAATTGCAAGGTCTCAGATTAGACTCAGAGTCACCTAGTGGCGGATTCCTTACGGCATCAGGAGGAGGCAGAAAAAGGGAGATCACTGTACAGCAAGAGCTGGAAATCAAAATCAGCAAACAGTATTCCCTTAGACTTTGGGATATAACAGGATGGGCAGGTGTGGGGAGGCCGAACTAACTGTCTAGTAACCAACTTGGTGTTTCTAAAGGAGCAAAGGTTGCTAGAGGGGGACAGAGTGGGACCCAGTGACCCTCCGGCTCCCTCTGCAGCTTCACACAGCGAGGAGTGGACTCGCCCAAGGGGTGCTGGGGGAATCCGGTGACGGTATAGGGAGCCCTGGGTTCCTGCTGTGGACTAGTGAGCTGCATAACCTTTGGCAGGAAAACTTTTTCTCTGTTATCACGTTCCCCACATTCCTTTGAAATGGAGGTAGTGCCTCCTTATTCACACACAGGGATGCTACACAGATCAGATGAAACCCTCCAAATGAAGGGCTCTGCCCGGACTAAAAGGGACTTCAGACCCTTTGTGACTGACTTTTTAGTTCAACTGAACAGGAAACCGAGGTCTAGAGAGCGGAGGTGACAGGTGGTTGGAGGCAGTCAGCCCAGGTCTCGTCATCCCAATCCAGGGCTCCAGCTGCAGGCCCAGCCTGAAGACCAAAGTGGTGGAGCCCCCTCCCCCTCACCAAAACCACGGGCCCCCCAGTCCTGCTCACTTTACTCCTAAGCTAAGTCTGAGGCTGTGGTGAGACCTCAGGATGAAGGTAACTTTTACAGGAAAAGGAGCTGGAGCCATTGTGCTGAGGGGGAGGGTGTCGCAGGGCATTTCCCAGCTGACTCCATCTTCCTATGGTCCTTCCATCCAGGCAGGGCTTTCTCTCGCTCCGCCCACTTTCAGGCCTGAGAGGGGTCTCCCACGCCTATCACCGTTCTCCTTCAAAGCCTGCAGAAGGATGCACTGTGAGTGGCGCTTTCCTTCCAGTTCCAGCCCCTTCAGCACCACAGCTGATCCTGATGACTCCATATTATTCCCCTGCTCCTGCCTCCCCTAAACGGCCCCTTTCACCCTGTCTGCTCCCTCAGTGAATGCAGCAGACAGTCTCAGTAAGCTGTCCTATAACTCTGGCTCAGATGCAGGGGGGTTGAAAAGCAGTGAACTCCACAGCCTCAGCTATCCTAGTTCCACAGCACATCATTCCTCATGAACCACTCATCCCAAGGCCCCACCGTCACCTTCCTCTACTGGCCTTAGAACACCTGAGCGTGTCTGAAAGAAAGCTGTGGGAGAAGGGGTAAAAAAAAAGTCCAGACATGGAAACAACGAAAAAGCCCGTCAACAGAAGACTGGATAAAGAAGATGTGGCACATATACACTATGGAATACTACTCAGCCATAAGAAATGATGACATCAGATCATTTACAGCAAAATGGTGGGATCTTGATAACATTATACGGAGTGAAATAAGTAAATCAGAAAAAAACAGGAACTGCATTATTCCATACGTAGGTGGGACATAAAAGTGAGACTAAGAGACATTGATAAGAGTGTGGTGGTTACGGGGGGAGGGGGGAGAGGGAGAGGGAAAGGGGGAGGGGGAGGGGGCACAAAGAAAACTAGATAGAAGGTGACAGAGGACAATCTGACTTTTGGTGATAGGTATGCAACATAATTGAACGACAAGATAACCTGGACATGTTATCTTTGAATATATGTATCCTGATTTATTAATGTCGCTGCCCCATTAAAAAAATAAAATTATTTTTTAAAAAAACCCTGAAAACAAACAAAAAAAAGTCCAGAGCAGGTCACATAGACCTTCCCAAAGCTCCACAGAACTTCAACCATCCCCTCAACAAATTGCTTCTCGGCCAAGCTCAGCACTCAGCTGGAGTGAAAAGCTGGCAAAGCCCCTCCCCAGGGCCAGAGACTCTGGCGTTGCAGCAGAAAACCCTCCTTATAGCTCTGCCATCTCCGCGCAGCGTCTAAGCTGGATCCCTGTATACCTCAGCTTCCTGGGCTCTGCCATCCCGGTCAAGGCAAAGCCGCACTGAAGCTGTTCCCCAGCTCCTCCAAACCCTGCCGGGCAATTTGGATCCGTTTCCAACCAAGGCCCCTTTCTCCCTCTGCCCCTTGGCTGTTGCTGCCTGCCAATGTTAGCTGAGTGCCATTCCTTACTCCTTCTGTCTCCCCCATCCCTGTCTTCTCTTCCCTGTTTATTTACCCAAACTTGTGGTAGCTACTACCTCCCAAACGAAGTCTGTCAATCTTCTAACCTGTCAATAATTCTCTTGGTGACCAAGAGACTACCCACTAAATAAAATTTTACCATTGCTAGAATTTAAAAATAGCTTAAAATTACTTGCAGAGAATCAGAGGAGGCAGAAGTCAAAGAAAGAAGAACCTTAAAGATATCTGGCCCAGACTGACTGGTAGTGGCGCAGTCGATAGTGTTGACATGGGACACTAAGGTCCCAGGTTTGAAACCCCAAGGTCACCAGCTTGAGCGTGGGATCGTCAACATAATCCTTGGTTTGAAGCCCAAGGTCAATGGCTTGATCCCAAGGCCGCTGGTTTGAGCAAAGGGTCACTGGCTTGATTGGAGTCCCCAGTCAAGGCACGTATGAGAAGCAATCAATGAACAACTAAAGTGCTGCAACTATGAGTCGATGCTTCTTATCTCTCTCCCTTCCTGTCTGTCTCTGTTTTGCCAAAAAATAAATAAGTAAAAATTTAAAAAGCTGTCTGGCCTAACTGTCCATTCCCAGAAGACACTGGACTCTCCCTACAATGTCCTGCCTCCCAGCACAGAGCCCTTCGTGCTACATCATGATGCAGCCCCTGGAATGAGGAAGTTGAACTGGGGCACCTCGGGAGAGTAGGGCTGTACCTGTAGCATAATGGATACAGGAAAGAGCATTTGGCTCCTCAGAATCATAGATTATGGGCCCTGCTGAGCCTACCTCACCACCTAAGACACCCAGAGAGGAAATCTCAGCCCCCGTTGCCTCTGTGGATGGCGGGAGTGGTGGGAGCTGATGCACCAGTTTTGACAACTACAGTGTGAATGTCCCTGAGGAATGCAAGAGCCCTGTCTGGCTCCAACCCCGAAGTAGGTCAGATTTCAGATAAGTGGGTGGTTTTCCTGTAAGTGATGAAACCTTCCCCTGCACTTATGACAAATAGACTCAACTTACCCCAGCACACAAGACCAGAAGCACAGTGAGAGGCCTACTTCTGCCGCTTCTTTCTCATTCCGAAGTCCCCACCACAGTTAACCTGCCCCTCTGGCCTTAACTTTCCTCTGTCACCAGGGCTGTTAAAAACTAATCCGTTATATTCCGTTCCAAACCTGCAGCTGGAGTCAAGCATCTCCGTCCAGTCAGTGCTCCTCAGCCGCATCCAAGGCCTTTCTTCTAGTAGTTTCTAAACTTCCTTCCTGTAGGACAGTGGTTCTCAAAGTGTGTGCCAGGGCGCACTGGTGAGCCCTAGATTTCCAGGTGCACCCTATGGTGTTCCAGAGAAATATGTGCCTGTTGGGGACCAAAAAACCAACAGGGTTTTTGGAGTTTAGATTTTAGGGGGACAGAGGTGTGGGGAATTGGCTGTAAGCTGACAGTCTGCCCAACCCCCCACCTCACTTGCCTGATTAGGTTGCAAAAGGCTGTTAAGCTGTGGTGCTGGATTGTTTACACTACCCCCCATGTTCCCCGGAAAGACTGGAGTTTCTTCTATCCTTTGTTTGGTGTAAAGTTAAGATGATATGTATAGTGGGGGTTTTCTGCACTCAACACAAGAGTAAAAAGAGAGGAATTCTTCAATGTATTGACGAGGAAATGAGAGTTTGCCTTTCAAATATATGCCCAAACATTGAAGAAATCGCTAGGACCCATCAGGCTCATGTTTCTCATAAACACAAGAATAAAAAAACAACACATTTGTTCCAGGACCTGCCAAATTTACTAAATCTTACTAAGAATCTATCTATATAGATATATAAAAAGATAACTTTTTTGTCATTTTTCTTTTTATTTTTTAACCCCTTTTTTATAAATTCTAAAAAGCATAACTAAAAAAATGTAACATAAAAATGTTTTTTAATGTCAGAATAAATTTAATTTTGTCATATTTATTTCATTTAATTACCATAAAAGCACGTTTGGACTTTATATTTTTTTTCTTTAATATTTGACTTAATTATAACATATTTCTCAGAAATGTGTATATAGTGTGCCTACAATTATTTGTAGGATTTTAAATGCGCCCCGACTTCAAAAAGTTTGAGAACCACTGCTGTAGGAAGCCACTGCAGTTAAGCCCTACTGGAGTCCCAGCACCCTCAGCAACGTGTTTCAGGAGAATCTGCACACAGTTTTGTGACCAGTGCACGTATCTTCCCTCCCTACCTGAACTCTTCCCTAACAGGGAGAAACCAAGCCTTCTATCTTTTCAGTCTGGGCTTTACCGTGTCTGACACCTCACTCAAGTCCATTGACCCTGCCACTTCCCTTCCCCAACTACCCACCCCTCCCTTGTAGCAAAAAGCTAAGGGTCCAGAAGCCTCCCAGGAGATTTGTCTAGCCTGTCACCTCTCTGCAAAGCTTCCAAACCAGTCTAGGCCAACGACTACCAGTGTAAACTTGAATCATCTTCAGGGACAGGCATTTTACCACTTTACCTCCTGCTGGACTGAACTTTATGTCTAACAACTCTTTCATGTCACAGAAAAAAACCTCCTGACTTCCCCCAATCTTCAGTGATACCAAGATCAGCAATATTTCCCATGTTTGAGATCACCGCTCTGCCCCCAACACAATTTACATACAACTCCTGGGGTTTTTTATGGTCATGAGCCCAGTTTAACGATGGCAGAGAAAAAAGGCAAAGCAATCACTGAGGCAGCTCACGATGGTTTGGAGGGTCCTTTACATAAGGTAAAAACTGAGAACCAGGGGCAGGGTAACAAATGAGATAGGTCCAAAATGCAAAAGGAAATCAGACTAAAAAGTAGGAAAGGGGGCAGGGCAGGCAGCATCTGTCAGACCGAATGTTTTATTTCAACAGACATCCCTGGTTTAAAAAAAAAAAAGTGGAGGGAGGGGTTCAACATTTCATCACACCCAACAGGGAGCAAATTCCCATCCAAAAACTCAGAGCCCCTTCTGAGGCATCACTCGAGTTTTCTGCTAGCTCCAGGACAGAAAGGAGCTGAGTTTTCTAACTTTTGTAAGAAAAAATCTATCAAATATGTTCATTCTCGCAGAGGCGAGGGCTGGGTCCTCAGGAAAAGAGATCCTGGGCTTAGAACAGCTGGGGTCCCAGAGGTGAAGCTGGGGACTGGGCCAGTGGGGCTGCAGGAGATCCTGGGATGTGCAGTCAGGTCCACAACCCTAGAACCCATACTTGGCTTGGGTCTGCCGGCGGCTGAGCTTGTTCTCCGACCAGGTGTTCTTCAGCTCCAGCTCCCGCTCCTTAGCCTGTGGCAAGGAAGAAGGGGCAGAGGGAGTCAAACTGGGGTTCTGAGAGACACTTTTCTCTTGCCTCTTTGAGGTTCCCAATTTAAAATATCTTTCTCATCATAACAATTATGGGAAAATAAAAAATCTCCTGAAAGACATAATTTTCTCCTATTCAAGTGTAAGGGGACCCTAAGAAAGCAAAGAAAAATCATCTCTTGCCTGACCAGGCGGTGGTGCAGTGTCTAGAGCGTCAGACTGGGATGCAGAGGACCCAGGTTCGAGACCCCGAGGTCACCAGCTTGAGCACGGGCTCATCTAGTTTGAGCAAAAGCTCACCAGCTTGGACCCAAGGTCGCTGGCTCCAGCAAGGGGTTACTCGGTCTGCTGAAGGCCCACGGTCAAGGCACATATGAGAAAGCAATCAATGAACTAAGGTGTTGCAACGCGCCATGAAAAACTAATGATTGATGCTTCTCATCTCTCTCCGTCCCTGTCTATCCTTCTCTCTGACTCACTGTCTCTGTAAAAAATAAATAAATAAAATAAAATAAAAAATCATCTCTTTGGGAAGCTAACAGAGTTTAAGCAGAATAAAAAACCAAGAATCCTGGTCCTTCATCTGCTAGAATTAAAACTGAAATCCTCAAGTTTTGGTTGAACTAGAAATGAACAAATGAGAACTAGAATTTGGCATCGGAAAGGAAGACACAGCAGCTGCCTTGGATACTGACCAGCCAGGTGGGAGAGGACAGCCTCAAAGACTTGGACAGGTCCAGACAGGACACCAACTGACAGTATCTTAGTCCGGAGATGCAGCCTTCCTACAGTGCTGAATACAGTCTATGTGAAACCCTAGAAATTCACACCACTGTAAAATACACTGGAGCTATGAGAAGCAGACTGGAAAGTACAGAATCATGACTTTTCCCTTCTGACTCTCACAACGTTTGGCTCTACAACTGCATTCTGAGAATGTACAAGCACCTATGGCCATACCACCCTGAACGCGTCTGATCTTGTCTGATCTCAAGAGAATGTACAAGCACCACCACAGAAAAGGGTTCTTCAACCTCCCCCCACACAGCTATCAGATGCCCGCTCATTTCCCATGGAATAAGAATGTACAAGGGGGAGGGGGGTGGCTAATAGTTTGGGTTTAAAAACAGATCCTACCCTCAAATTCTTTTCCTGCAAGAAGCAAGGTAGGGTAAAGATACAAATGAGTTCCTTAAAAGGTGAAAATATGACAACCACAAAAGTCTGATTTGCCACTGAAATCACAAGCAGCATGGACATTCCCCAGGGAAATGGCCAGGAGAGTCTTATTCTGACTGTATCTTTGACAGTATTTCATATAAGTCTCAGAAAAAGGGCTGTTTAATGGTTAAATTAATATCTGAAAACTGCTAGGTCTATCAAATAAATATTGAGATATGTTCTAATTCCAAAAGACATTTAAAAAAAAAAATTTTTTTAAGGACTTTATCAATTTTTCAGAGAGGAGAGAGAGAGAGAGGGAAAGAGGAATAGAGAGCGAGAGAGAGAAGGGGGAGGAGCAGGAAGCATCAACTCCCATATGTGCCTTGACCAGGCAAGCCCAGGGTTTCGAACCGGCGACCTCAGTGTTCCAGGTCAACGCTTTATCCACTGCGCCACCACAGGTCAGGCCCAAAAGACATGTTTTGATTATCTGTAATTCTGATTTATTTGTGTTGATGTTTCTTACCACAGAAGTGATACAAAACTAACCTCCTCATCAGGTGGATGTTTTCCTAAAAATCAGTGAACCAATTTTTCTTTAGTTTTTTAAATTATTAAAGCTGCTACTGAAAAGAACTGTGATAGATGATTTGCAGTCAAGAGAGCAAAGTAGCTAAATGCTGGGATTGTCTCATCCCACGACCATATCAAAATTACAATTAAATTACAGAACAATCAATTTGAATAACGACCTGAAGATTAGCTGAACAGAGAAGTCCTGTAACTAAGGATATAAAAAAGAAGCCGTGTTGCCTGACCTGTGGTGGTGCAGTGGATAGAGCGTCGACCTGGGATGCTGAGGTCACCAGTTCAAAATCCCAGGCTTGCCCAGTTAAAGCACAGATGACAAACAACTATACCAAGCTGATGTTTCCTGTTCCTCCCTCTCTTTCTCCTCTCTCTCTTTCTAAAATCAATGAATAAAATCTTTAAAAAAAAAAAAAAAGAAGCCACATTGAAGCTGACAAGAAGGGCGTAGACAAGAAATGAGCTGGCCCGACCTCCACATGTGGCGGCTGAGATTCAAGAAAGGCCTGATCAAGTGGTGGTGTAGTGGAAAGAACATCGACCTGGGACGCTTAGAATCCAGGTTTGAATCAGAGGTTACCAGCTTGAGCGCAGGCTCATTTGGCTTGAGCATGGGATCATCAACATGACCCCATGGTCACTGGCTTGAGGCCAAAGATCGCAGGCTTGAGGGCCAAGGTTGCTGGCTTGAGCAAAGGATCACTGTTTCAACTGGAGCCCCCCAGTCAAGGCACGTATGAGAAGCAATCAATGAACAACTGAAGTGCCACAACTACGAGTTGATGCTTCTCATCTCTCTCCCTTCCTGTTTGACCCTGTCTGCCTCTCGCTGAAAAAAAAAAAAAAAAAAAAAGGTATCTCAGCTGTGCAGGACCCCCTGAGCTGAGGAGCAAGGGGTTCCAGTTCTGCACTGGTGCCAGGAAGAAGAGCCCCACAACATCTGGTTGTGGATATCAGCAGCAATTCATTCTATCCATTCAGGTGAGAGGGAGGCTGCTGGAAACCCAGTCATCCTCTTAAAGGTCCCACATACAGATTCCCTCACTCACAGACACTCACCCAGGGCTCTAGCAAAGGGAACAGGGGCTGGGAGACAGAAGAGGAATGAAAGAGACACACAGGGGAAAACTGAGTTCTATGGCTTCAAGGCTAAGGCTGGTGGGACTCCTGCCATTGTCCCTGTGTTCAGCCCTCCTACCACACACCAGGGAGGTGGGCGCTCTTCTTCCTGTGTTGAGCCCTCCCCCAATATGGCCCAATCTGAATCTGAATTAGCCTGATGAACACCATTCACCCCACCCTGATGACTCCCTGAGACCCCGCCCCCACCCAACTTGAGCACCACCAGAGACCCACGTCAGCGGCAGGCAGCCAGCCTCAACCTGAGGCCTACACTGCAGTATTTTTTTAAGAGAGAGGAGAGAGGAGAGGGAGAGGGAGAGAAACAGAGGTGGGGGGAAGTAGCAGTCGTTTCTTGTGCCTTGACAGGGCGGGGACCTCAGCATTACAGGTCAATGCTCTACCCTCTGTGCCATAACAGGTCAGGCTGCAGTCTTTCTTAAAAACTCTCTTCAGCCCTGGCTGGTTGGCTCAGCGTGCCAAAGTCCCGGGTTCGATTGCTGGTCAAGGCACACAGGAGAGGCAACCATTTGCTTCTCCCCACTCCCCACCTTTATCTCTCTCTCTCTTCCCCTCCTGCAGCCATGGCTCGGAGGGTTTGAGCAAAGTTGGCTCTGTGCGCTGAGTATAGTTACATGGCTTTGCCTCAGGTGCTGAAATGGCTTGGTTGCCAAGCAACAGAAAAAAAGGCTCAGACAGACAGAGCACTGCCTGGTAGGGGGCTTGCCAGGTGGATCTCAGTCGAGGTACATGTGGGAATCTGTCTCTGCCTCCCTGTCTCTCACTTAATTATAATAATAAAAATAAATAAATAAATAAACAAAAACTCTCTTCAATTCCCCAGTCAGGGCACATACAGGAGCAGCTCAATGGTCCTGTCTCTCTCAAACAAACAAGGAAACAAATAAAACTTTTCAAAGGTCATCCTGGCCAGATAGGTTGGTTAGAGCATCACCCCAATATGCAAAGGTTGTAGGTTTGATCCCTGGTCAGGGCACATAAAGGAAAAGATTGATGTTTTTGTCTTTCTCCCTTCCTCTCTCTCTCTCTCAAATCAATAAATACATTGAAAAAAATCCCAAAAAACTCTGACAAGTCTGTGGCCACGGTAGGGGCAGCTGGCCTCTGTGTGCCTGAGCCTTTTGCTGAGTGGCAGTAGGCTCAGCACTGGTGTCAAATCTGAATGTGCATTAACCTGCCAAACACCACTCACTCCATCCTGGGTGACACCTTGAGACTCTGCCTCACCCAACTCAGGTACCACTTGAAGCTCTTTCGGTGGCTGGGCCTTATGAGCAGCTGGCAGGTGGTGGCAGGCCACAGGGGGCCATATGTCTTCCTCTGAGTAGCCCCAGACCCATTACTGGTGGCAGCCAGCCTTGGTTCACAGAACAGCTTCTCCCACAAACCTCCAACCCCCCATAGGCAACTACCAACCACAGATCTCTTTGTAGCTCCTACCAGGTAGCCCCAGGCAGCAGCTGACCATGACCTGCACCTCCCAAGAGGGCCCAAACTCCCCCACACTAGCTGTATTCCAGAACAGAGCACCACCTCATTATCTCCACAAGCAGCACACTAAAACAGTAATTTCGGCAAGTATCAGAAGCCCACTGGGGTGAATCCCATGGAGTGGGGTAAGCCTATGCATAGCAAATTACAAGCTCCGTCATGGCCAATCTCATAGCCAGTCAGCCTGAGGGTCAACCCCACCCACTGATGTGCCAACATCAATGAAGGCTCAACTGCATCAAGAAGGGCATCTAAACCCACACAAAGGACACTCCTGGAACATCCAGTTCAGGTGATCTGGAAGACTGTGTCACTAGACCCCACAGGTCACTGACTACATAAGACCACCTAACCAAGCCTGGGAGATGTAGCAAATCTACCTAATACACAGAAGCAAACACAGAAAAGTGTCTCAAAATTTTTAAAAAGGAGAAAACTCTAGGAAAAAAACCCAAAAACTAAATAAAATGGAAACAAATAATCTACCAGATACAGAGTTCAAAACACTGGTTATAAGGATGCTTAAGGAACATAGGGAGAACTTCAACAAAAAGACAGTAAGCATAAAAAAGGGCATAGAAACCATAAAAAAGAACCAAATGAAGACTATTATAACTGAAATGAAGAATACACTAGAGGGAATCAACAACAAATGAGATAAAGTAGAGAACTGAATTTAGAAGGCAAGGTAGCAGAAAATCCCCAATCAGAACAGCAAAAAAAAAAAAAAAAAGAATTTAAAAACAGAACAGTTTAAGGGACCTCTGGACAATATCAAGCATAACAACACACACATTAGTCCTGGCTAGGTAGCTCAGTTGGTTAGAGCATTGTCCCAATATGTCAAGGCTGCAGATTCAATCCCCAGTCAGGGAACATATAGGAATCAACCAACAAGTGCATAAATGGGTAAACAACAAATCAATGTTTGTCTTTGTCTCTTTCCCTACCTTCTTCTAAAATCAATAAATATAAGAAATAAATAAATAAATATAAAGAAAATAAAATAATAAAGTTAATAAATTTTAAAAACTTAAAAACAAAAACATTCACATCATAGGAATATAAGAAGAGAAAGAGCAAGAGGCTGAAAATCTATTTGAAGAAATAATGACTGCAAACATTAAAATCCTAGCAAAGGAAATAGGCATATAAGTCTAGGAGGTTCAGAAAGTCCCAAACAAGATGAACCCAAAAAGGCCCACACCAAGTAAGACATATAATTAAAATGCCAAAGGTCAAAACAAAACATCTTTACTTTTATTTATTGATTTTAGAGAGAAAGGAAGGGGGAGAAGAGGGAGGGAGGGAGAAAGGGAGGGAGAGAGGGAAGGACGAAGGGAGAGAGAGAGTGGGAGAGTGAGAAAAACATCAATTTGCTGTTCCACATATTTATGCATTCATGGGTTGATTCTTATATGTGCCCTGACTGGGGATTGAACCCAAAATCTTGGCATATTGGAATGATGCTCTAACCAACTGAGCTACCTAGCCAGGGCCAAAAAGAAAATCTTTTATTTTTTTAATGTTCTCTGTTGCCTTATTATTTTTTATTGTTTTATTGATGTTGTTTTTTTAATCAAATTCAGAGAGAGGAAGGGGGAGAGAGGAAGACAGAAACATCGTTCTTTATGTGCCCCAACCAAGCATACTCTCAGGACTATGCTCCAACCAACCAAGCCATCCAGCCAATGCAACAGAAAAAAAATTTATTTTTTTTATAGAGATAGAGGAAGAGGGGGAGAGAGAGAGAGAGAGAGAGAGAGACAGAAACATAGATCTCTTCTTACATGTGCCCTGACTAGGGATCGAACCAGCAACCTATGTGCTTCTAGATAACACTCTAACCAAATGAGCTATCTGGCCAGGGCCCAAAAAGAAAATCTTAAAAGTAGCAAGAGAAAGGCAGTTAGTTAGTTACCTACAAGGGAGCTCCCATAAGACTGTCAGCTGATTTCTCAACAGAAACATTTCAGGCTAGAAGGGACTGGCACAAAATATTCAAAGTGATGAAAAGCAAGATCCTACATCCAGGACTATTCTACCCAGCAAGGCTACTCTTTAAAATTGAAGAAGAGATAAAGACCTTCCTAGACAAGAAAAAACTAAAGGAATTCATCACCACCAAACCAGAATTAAAATGTTAAAAGACCTTTAAGAAGGGGGGAAAATATGAATCATAAAGTGGCGATAAGCACAAACTTATCAATAATCACTTTAAATGTAAATGGATTAAATGTTTCAATCAAAAGGCAAAGGGAGCCTGACCAGGCAGTGGTGCAGTGGATAGAGCATCGAACTGGGATGTGGAGGATCTAGGTTTAAAACCCCAAGGTTGCCAGTTTGAGCATGGGCTCATCTGGTTTGAGCAAGGCTCACCAGCTTGAGCCCAAGGTCACTGGCTTGAGCAAGGGGTCACTCGGTCTTCTATAGCCCCCTAGTCAAGGCATATATGAGAAAGCAATCAATGAACAACTAAGGTACCACAACGAAGAACTGATGTTTCTCATCTCTCTCCCTTCCTGCCTGTTGTCCCTATCTGTCTCTGTCACCTCCCCCCCCAAAAAAAGGGCAAAGGGAGCCTGACCTGTGGTGGTGCAGTGGATAGAGCATCGACCTTGGATGCTGAGGACCCAGGTTTGAAACCCTGAGGTCATTAGCTTGAGTGTGGGTTCAACCAGTTTGCAAGCAGGCTCACCCACTTGAGCACAGGGTTGCTGGCTTGAGCGTGGAATCAGACAGGATCCCATGATCACTGGCTTAAGCCCAAAGGTTGCTGGCTTGAGCAAGGGGTCACTGGGTTGGCTGGAGGCCCCCCACCCCGGTCAAGGCACATATAAGAAGCAATCAAGGAACCACTAAAGTTCTACAATTACAAGTTGATACTTCTCATCTTTCTCCCTTCCTGTCTCTCTCTCTCTCACTAAAAAAATAGAGACTCACTTCAGATCTATAGACACAGACTACAAGTAAAGGGATGGAAAAAGATATTTCATGCAAATGGAAACAAACAAAAAAGCTCTCAGCAAAGTAGAAATCGAGGGAACCTACCTCAACATAATAAAGGTCATATGACAAACCCAAAGCTAACTTTCAACTCAATAGGGAAAAGCTAAAGTATATATTTTCCTTAAGATCAGGAAAAGACAAGAATATCAACTCCCACCACTTCTTTTCAACATAGTATCGGAAATCCTAGCCATAGCAATCAGACAAAAAATAAATAAATAAAAAGTAAATAAATAAATAAATAAATAAATAAAAGACAACCCAATTGCAAAGGAAGAAGTAAAGTTGTCATTATTTGCAGATGACATGACACTATATAAACAGAATCCTATAAAGTCCATCATAAAATTGTTAGAACTGGTAAATGAATTCAGTAAAGTAACAGTATACAAAAATAATACTCAAAAATCAATTGCATTAAAAAAAATCAATTGCATTTTTATATACCAATTAAAAACTATCAGAGAAATTAAGAAACCAATACCATTTACAACTGCATACAAAAAAAAACCCTTAGGCACAATTTTTTTTAATTGATTTCAGTGAGAGAGGAAGGAAAGAAGAGAGACAGAAACATCAAGCTGTTCCTGTATGTGCCCTGACTAGGGATCAAACTGGCAACATCTACGCTTAAGGATGATGCTCTAACCAACTGAGCTATCTAGCCAAGGCCCTAGGAACAAATTTAACCAAGGAGGTGAAAGACTTGTACACAGAAAATTAAAGACAGAAACAACTGAAGATATAAATAAATGAAAGTATATACCGTGCTCATGAGTAGAATTAACATTAAAATGTCCACACTACCCAAAGCAATCTATAGATTTAATGCAACCCCTATCAAAACACCAATGGCATTTTTCACAGAACTAGAACAAATAATTCCAAAAATTTATATGGAACCACAGAAGACTCTGAAAAGGGACAGCAATCTTTTTTTTTTTTTTTTTTTTTTTTTTTTTACAGAGGCAGAGATAGACAGGGACAGACAGACAGGAATGGAGATGAGAAGCATCAATCATCAGTTTCTCGTTGCGCTTTGCGACTTCTTAGTTGTTCATTGATTGCTTTCTCACATGTGCCTTGACCGCAGGCCTTCAGCAGACCGAGTAACCCCCTGCTGGAGCCAGCGACCTTGGGTCTAAGCTGGTGAGCTCTTTGCTCAAGCCAGATGAGCCCGTGCTCAAGCTGGCGACCTCGGGGTCTCGAACCTGGGTCCTTCCGCATCCCAGTCCGATGCTCTATCCACTGCGCCACCACCCGGTCAGGCAGGGACAGCAATCTTAAGAAGAATAAAGTTGGAAGTATCATACTATCTGATTTCTAATATATAACAAGGCTACACTAATCAAAACAGCATGGTACTAGCATAATAACAGATACACAGATCAATGGCACAGAATAGAGAGCCCAGAAATAATCCACACCTATGTGGTCAATTAATCTATGACAAAGGAGGCAAGAATATACAATGGGATAAGGACAGTCTATTCAATAAATGGTATTAGGAAAACTGGACAGATAGACGCAAAAAAAAAAAAAAATGAACCTAGACATCGTCTTACACCATATACCAGAATAAACTCAAAATGAATTAAAAAGTTAAATGTGAGACCTAAAACCCTGGCTGGTTGGCTCAGTGGTAGAGCGTTGGCCTGGCATGCAGGAGTCCCAGGTTCGATTCCCGGCCAGGGCACACAGGAGAAGCGCCCATCTGCTTCTCCACACTTCCCCCTCTCCTTCCTCTCTGTCTCTCTCTTCCCCTCCCGCAGCCAAGGCTCCATTGGAGCAAAGTTGGCCTGGGTGCTGAGGATGGCTCTGTGGCCTCTGCCTCAGGTGCTAGAATGGCTCTGGTTGCAACAGAGCATCGCCCCCTGGTGGGCATGCCGGGTGGATCCCAGTCAGGCACATGTGAGAGTCTGTCTGACTGCCTCCCCGTTTCCAGCTTTGGAAAAATACACACACACACACACACACACACACACAAAAGTGAGACCTAAAACCATAAGACTAGATGAAAATATAGTAAACTCTCTGACATCGCTCTTAGTCATATTTTTCCTGATATAGCTCCTTGGGCAAGGAAGCAAAAGAAAAAACAGACAAACTGGGACTATAACAAACTAAAAAGGTTTGTACAGCAAAGGAAATTATCAACAAAGTGTAAAAACAACATGCCAATGGGGAGAAGATTATTTATTCACCAATAATACATTCAATAAGGGGTTAATGTCCAAAATTTATAAAAAATTCATACAACCTAACACCGAAAAAAACAAACATCCCTACTATAAAAGTGGGCAGAGGACCTAAATAGACATTTTCCCAAAGAGGACATACAGATGGCCAATAGACATATGAAAAGATGCTCAGTGACACTAATTATCAGAGAAATGCAAATTAAAACCCCAATGAGATATCACCTCACACCTGCCAGAATGTCTATCATTAATAAATCAATAAACAGAAAGTGTTGGCAAGAATGTGGAGAAAAGGGAATCCTGTGCACAGCAGGTGGATTGCAAATTGGTGCAGTCACTGTGGAAAACAGTATGGAGTTTCCTCAAAAAGTTGAAAAAAGAACTACCAAATGACCTATAGTCCCACACTTCTGGGTATTTATCTGAAGAAATCCAAAACACTAATTTGAAAAGACATTTGCATCCCTATGTTTACTGCAGCATTATTTACAATAGCCAAGTTATGGAAGCAATCCTAGTGCCCATCAGTAGATAAGTAGATAAAGAAGATGTGGCATATATATACGATGGAATATTACTCGGCCATAAAAAAAGTGAAATCTTACCATATGCAACAAAACACTGATTGACCTAGAGGGTATTATGCTAAGTGAAATACAGCAGACAGAGAAAAAGAAATACCATATGATTTCACTTATATGTGGAATCTAAAGAACAAAATAAACAAGCAAAACAGAAGCAGGCTCATAGATACAAGGAACTGAGGGTTGCCAGATGGGAGGGGGTTTTAGGGGGCTGTGTGAAGAAGGTTAAGGGATAAGATGGACAAATTGGCAGTTCCAAAATAATCACAGGGATGTAAAGTACAGCGTAAGCAATACAGTTAATAATACTGTAATAGCTATGTATGGTACCAGGTGGGAACTAGGATTATTGAGGGAATCACTTCATAAATTATATAAATGTCTAACCACTATGCTGTACACCTGAAATTAATATAAATATTGAATGTCAACTATAACTGACAAAATGACAAAAATCATTTTTAAAACACTGTGATAAACTATTTCATTCCCTCTACATTTATGTTTTAGATATGTGAATTTTCACTTACATTGTTTATTTTAAGCACCTATACCTGACTTACAGGAAGTGAGACAGATAGAGTAGTTTAATTCTGAAAAACACCCCTCCCCCTAGTGGCCACACAGAGAATGGGAGAGGAACCTTGCCATGAACTGGTTGGTGCCTGGCACTTGGGCTTCTAAGCCAAATCTCAGCCTTCAGTTTACAGAAATCCTACCAGGCAGACCAGGACACACAGCACTCTCACCTGATGAATCAGATATGTGATCTGGTGTTTCCGCCGCTGCTGGCCCGTTGGCTGCTCACCTTTCTTCTGCAAGGGAAGAAAAAACAATCAACCCACAGGAAGAAAAACAGAAATGTATCAGGTGCCCAGATAGTGCAATGTTGGGGATTCAGAAACCAACAACACTGCCCAAATCCTAGGGGAGAAAAAATCTTACCTGGAACTGTTTTTATGCCTATATATTTACAAAAGTTATTTTTATTAAAGCCTTTATGCAAAAAAGCCCAAGCTCAGAATACTTGCCTGAAAGAGCCTGTTAACATCCCCATTACACTGGAAATACTTTTAAGGTCAGGACTCTGTCTTCTACTTATTTCTAAGTAACCCCACCTCACCCCCAGCACCAAGCTCTGCCCACAATGAACACTGGATACCAACTGTGTTGCCTATGGTCAGTGTGAAACAGCTTAGTGCCAGAGCACAGGCGACCTCTTTTCCTCTCACAACCCCTTGAGCCCTGTTCATCTCTGTGCCCTCCTCCCCAGTCACTCTAGATGTCTAGCCTACCCCCTACCTACTGCTTACTAAACTCTCCCCATCAATCACATGTGGCTGAATTCCTGCCACCCCCATTCTAGTAAGTGCCAACAGCTTCCCTGGAAGTGGAATTTTCACCACCACTCCACCTCTCTCCAATCTTCCAACCTCCACCCGTAACTGCACCGAAACTCTAACCAAACTTTGATGTAAATTATCTACTGTCAAAATCTATATTGTTTTGGGCTTTCATTCTTCAGTTTTTCTATCTTCTGCCTGTGTTGTCTCAGACTAGAAGCTTCCCAATCAGCCCCACCTAATTCCCAAAACTCCTCTCTGGAGTCTCCTCAGCACTTATGTAATATCAATTTGCACTGTAATCATTTACAGTCAAGTGTCCTTAAATCTTTTTCCCAACTACACTGTAAACTCCACTAGGACAGGAACTGCATCTTTTTCTTCTTTTTAAGTATCTAGCTCAGGCCCTGAATGGATAGCTCAGTTGGTTAGAGTGTCATCCTAAAGCACAGAGGTTGCTGGCTCGAACCCCCATCAAGGCACATACAGGAACAGAGTGATGTACCTGTCTCTCTCCTTTCCTCTCTAAAATAACAAAATAAGCATTAAAAAAAATCTAGCTCAGGGCCTGAGCTATGGTGGCGTGGTGGATAAAATGTCAACCTGGAATGCTAAGGTCACTGGTTCGAAACCCTGCATTTGCCAAGTCAAGGCACAGACAAGAGGCAACTACTATGAGTTGATGTTCCCACTCCTCCCTGCCCTAGAATCAATAAATAAAATCTTTAAAAAAAAAAAAAAGTAATTAAAAAAAAACCTAGCTCAATACAATGAGATGGTAGAACACTTGGACTAAGGAAAAGAGCAAATTCCAATCCCTTGCTATTTAATATCATTTAGGCCCGGGCTGGTTGGCTCAGTTGATAGAATATCAGCCTAGCATGTGGTAGTCACAGGTTTGATCCACAGTCAGAGCACACAGAAGAAGCGACCACCTGCTTCTCTTCCCGTCCTTCTCCCCCTTCTCTCCCTCCGCCCCTCTCACAGCCAGTGGCTTGATTGGTTTGAGCATCGCCCTGGACACTGAGGATAGCTCGGCTGGTCTGGCCACTAAGGACAGCGCAGTTAACTCAAGCATGGGCCCCAGACAGGGGTTGCCAGGTGGATCCCAGTCAGGGCGCATGTGGGATCTATCTCCCTTCCTCTCACTTAAAAAAGGTGTCATTTAATGTGACAGTTAAAGATGAAGAACACAAACCAGCAACCTCACCACTCCAGGTCAACACTTTATCCACTGCGCCACCACAGACCAGACAGCCCTTCATTTCTTTTCTCTTCTTCCAACCCCAATTTTATTTTTAACTTTCGCCCTGACTCCTTTCTTCTTTCCACATTTCCTTCTTTTTTAAATGGTTTTCTTAAATTTATTTATTTTTTTAGACATAACACATGGCAGGTGTTAAAACTGGTATAATAGCTCAATAGAATAAGTATTCCAGATTTTGGGGAGGGATGAAAAGAGAGATATTCAGAACCCTTCACCAGAACCGCCCCCAACTTGATCATAATAGATTAACGATGTGCTTTGTGGATGTGGTTAGTCGACACCAGCCTGACAGGTCTTTCTTTCCGCACCAAGTTCCATTGAGTCATCAGGTCCTCTTGGCTGATAAAGAACCATTATTAGGTGAGGAGCAGCGGCATCATCCAGGGAGCTGTTCTTTAAGCGGCTGACCAACCTATCAGGTTGTGGAGCTGCAACAGCCTTGGGTCTCTCGCAGACTTGCCATATTTCTAGATATCTCTTCTCAACTTTCATTCACTTCAAATTGTACAGTGTCTTATAATAAATCTGTCCTGTTATTTCACTAAATTGTTTCAATATTATAAGGTAAGTTGAAGACTGATTTTCCCTCTTAGAGAGATGAAGCAATTTCCCAAAAGCTGCAGCAGCTATTAAGTGTTAGAGTAAACAAAAACCTAATTTTTTCTCACTCCTGTTGAGCCCCATGCTCCTATAGGTCAAGATCTACTTCAACCAACTAATTGAGAAAATGGGAAAATTGAAGACAGATATGTGGAAGGTTTGGACCTAAATTCATACTGTTGAAACCGGAAATATATCGGACATCATGCTGCCTGTCACCAATTCAGCCAAAAAAGTAGAGACAGGAATTGAATTTTTATGGGCGTTATCAAGAAGGCCCACAGTCTGGGGAGAGGGGGGTTACATTCCCAAATTATCTCAACCCCCTTTTCCCAGCCAGCCTTTTTATAAGGGGAAGAAAAGGACAGGTAAGGGTTTTGAAATTTCAAGGGAGTTAATCAGATCATAGTCAAAGCTAACTGGATCAGAGTGGGCATTCCATCCTTGGAGCACAAAGGCTTTGCTTGCAGTTCCCTGGAGCACAAAGGGTCTCCATGGGTCTCATTAAGTCGTGTGGGACTATTCAGGCATCTCAGTTCCTGGAACAAAGCTTTTACTTACTTGCATTAACCATTATGCCCACTGACCATAATCAAAGCTCAAGCTAAAATTGAAACTTGAGTTCCCCATCACTGTGAGTCAATAATAAAAATGGATTCAAAACAAGCTGCTTCCCTGTTTAATTCTGTTCAACAGAAAACGTCTTCCTAAAGAGGTTAGGATGCTGTTCTCCAGCCTAAAAGTCCTTCCTCTAATTTTAGATTCAGCTCAAATCCTGACTCCTCTAAAAAGACTCTATATTTATTAAAATGTTTATCTTTTCTGGTCTCTCTCTGGGAGGGAAATACACTAGCTGGATACCAACCCCCAAAACATTAAAAGGAGAGAGCGAAAGAGGCTGAAACGTGTTTGTGAAGTGTTAGGCAGGATAGACAGCTATCAGGGCAGGAAAAAGGGAAGGGGAACAAGGGGGCTGTATGTCACCCACTGAATGAGGGAGTTAGCCATCCTGAGACCGGACAGAACAAGATAACCAGGTGTCCCAACAATTTAAAGAAAAACCACAAAGGGGAACCTTGAAACGCTGTCTATTAGCCCTGATAACAGGGAAACAAAGCTTTGAAGCTAACAATATATAACTCCTAAGACCCCAACAGGTGGGGTGCTCAGACTAGCTGAGTTTGCACACTTGTGCTTTGTGCTAAATAAATATACAGCTTTGCTGAATAAACTGCTTCCTTTGCTTGAATGCTAGGGGGAAAGAAAAGAAAGGACAAACAAAACATCCAGCTCCATTCCTGGCCCAGTAAGTCACTATTACTATGTGACACCTCTCAACCCACAGTTAGTAGAGCATGCTCTAAGTCATTTTTCCAGTAAAGTGATGGATCTGTGCTGATCTAACCACTGTCCTTTGCTCTATCCTATATGACTGCCAGTATTTAGTTAAAACAAATGGCTAGGGCTCAGATGGCCTTTGTGGCTACAGAACAAAGCAAATGGGGGAAGGAGAAAATGAAATAAGATGCCTGGCTTTGGCCTTGATGGTGCTGGGTTGGAATCGAGACTTCCCCACATTCTCCCCTACTGTGGCAGGCTCACCAATGTCCACATTTGCTATACTCATCTACTAGGTGAAGAGATGTTCATCATTCTGACTAAAGACAATTAGCCCATAGAAGGTGGGAGTGTCGTATGGAAATGTGAGGAATAAAGCACATGAAAAGACCACAGGTGACTACAATAAATAATGGAGAGGAGAAGAAAAGTTGTACACTCAGAACCTAGGACCCCAGGGCTTCTGAGGCTCTACAGTGCCCACAACTCAAAGATACGCTAAACTAAGGTCCCAGCTTAATGGGATGGAGAGAGGGATATGCCTGAAGGGAGAGGGCAGAGCAGCTGTATATTCCACCCAGCCAGATAAAGAGCCACAACCTATCAGCCATCTCCCAACTTGGAAACTACCACCCAGATGGAGAGCAAAGTGCTACAAAGTTCTAGAAGGCAAGCAGTATCTGTGAGGCTCAGTGCATACTATAGTACTACTGACAAGAGTTTGCAAAAGGTGTTGTGACAGTAATAGTAGGGAGCAGGACCAAATTTTGCTTTGGGGCCTTCCAAGTTTACCACACAATAGATCCTTCCCACTTACTTTGCTGAATGACTTCATGGTTTTTTCTTCTGTCAATGACTTGGTCATCCACTGCTGGGCCCCACTGAGCTGGTCATCACCTTTGATCTCCACAAAATTGATCTCCTCCCTCCCTCGGTTCCTCTTGCCCTGCAGCCGCTTAAACTGGAAACGGAGAAAAAGTGCAGGAGTAGGGATTAGGAGATGTAGCTAAAGATCCCTTTTATGGAATGGTTTCATGACTCTCCGATTCCATTGCATCCTCATTTCCCCTCTGTGGAATTCTTTCACTCTGTCACCTACAAAGCTGCCATGAAGCCGGATGCATGGTTACCTCAGTTCCCCTGGACTCAGGGAAAGGAAGGTCAAGAGATTTCCAAGCATAAGTGAGTACCAACAATAACTAGTATGAATTTTCACTCATATCTGCCTAAAAGGACTGCATACAGTTTTCAAATTAAGAATTTGGGAAAGCCTGACCAGGTGGTGGCACAGGGAATAGAGGATTGACCTGGGATGCTGAGGACCCAGGTTTGAAACCCTGACGTAGCTGGCTTGAGCATGGGATCATAGATATGACGTCATGATTGGTGGCTTGAGCCCAAAGGTCACTAGTTTGAAGTCCAAGGTCGCTGACTTGAGCAAGGGGTCACAGGCTCAGCTGGAGGAGACCTTCCCCCACTCCCCGTCAAAGCACATATGAGAAAGCAATCAATGAACAACTGAAGTGATGCAACTATGAGTGACGCTTCTCGTCTCTTGCTTCCTGTCAGTATGTGTTTCTCTCTCTTCAAAAAAAAATTCAGGATAAAAAATTTAGTCATTCTCTCCTAAAATTCAGTTGTTTTTACATGTCTGTTCCTTCTCATTGGTGTGGTGTGTGGTATCAACAATTCAGCAGACCCCACAACAGAGCAGACATCAATGAGGGAAAGTGTGAAGCAGGGCAGAGGCAGCTTCACAGAAAAAGGCCTGGCGTATTTTCTAGGAGAGCACTACTCTTTCCTCTTCCTACTCACAAAACATGCAAATCACTTCATAGTCACCCAAAGATGTGCCTGCAAGCGAGCGTGGGCACAGAGGAATCAAATTAAAACACTCAGGCCCTGGCCAGATGGCTCCATTGGTTGGAATATCACCCCAATATGTAAAGGCTGCGGTTTTAATTCCTGGTTAGGGCACAAACAGGAACAGATCAATGTTTCTGTCTCTCTCCCTTCCTTCCTCTCTCTAAATCAATTAAATTTTTTTTAATTAAAAAAAAAAAAAAAAACTTCTTTGAGACCTGGGTCCTCGATTGATCATTACTGGAGCCTCTAGCATCACTCTACCCACAAGAAACAGACTTTTGTCACTGGATGAGCTCCCTGATGCCTCCTAGGAGTAGGATAAAAAGAACCTAACTATGGAACGTGTCAAGGACATACACAGGAAAAGTGGATGAACACAATATTATCATGGCAGAAGTACGCAAAGGGGTACACGTTTCTATGAACAGGCAAATAGAAAATTATTTTTTTATAAGAACCTGCATGCAACGCCTTAACATCCTCTATTTCTCCCCCCTGCCAACAGGCTGTGATGTCCCTTCAGCTGAGACAATACTTTATATCCTAATACAGTTGAGCCTGCGCTCAAACTGGATGAGCCTGCACTCGGTGGCAACCTCAGGGTTTTGAACCTGAGACCTCAGTATCCTAGGTCGATGCTCTATCCACTGTGTCACCACCAGTCAAGCTATAATTACCTTCTCTTATAAAAGCCCTATTTGGAGATTCTAAGTTACATGCTATCACACTTATTCCTAACTGAATATAGTTAAAAAAGAGTTTCCTTTAGCTTCAGATTTGTCTGTGGGTCAAAGATGGTCACTTATACTTTGTTAACTTACTGCTTCATCATCAATGAAGGAGGCATCTGATGCAATTTCCTGGGGGGCAACCAGGGCTGGGTCCTGTGCAGGATAGTAGCCACCACTGTAATAATCCTGTAGCCAAGGAAAGAAGAAAAAAAAACACCAATTGAGAGCACAGTGGAAAGGGGACAAGGTCTACTCAGGAACAGAGAAAACCCTCGTCAAAGAGGCAATGGTGACGTCTACACGACAGACCTCTCAAATAGACAACTTACAGGCACAAATCCTAAGGCCCTCTCCCACAACTCAAGAACAGTTTCTGCAGCTTTTCTGATGTGCACAATCCAGAAAGACGGGTATTTTTTAGGGAAGAGTGACAAGAAATAAATATTTTCTCTCCTGCTTCAGCTTACACCCTGCTCCATCAGCTGCTTCCCGAGAGTGGTTCCCATCCTTTATGTCTTCTGTGCTCCCAGCTCTGTTCCTCCTGCTTGTAAGACCTCCAATAAGCTCTGATATGAGAGACGTGAGAAGGTATGAGGGCATGTCATTCCTGTTCCTCATCCTATTTATTGCCTCTGGACATAGGGATACTGCCTATAATGAAAGGGCAGGGAGGCTTTGGATCTCGGATGCAAAATCAACCACTGTATGGGTAGTATGGGATTTATAAAGCTGAAAATAAGCCAGGTTTGTGTTATCACATTTTTGGTTCAGGATCTGATGATTCCCCTTAGAGGTGAGCTATCCAAATGTCATTGTGGACCCTAGAAGAAGGCAAGGCTCCCGCTGAGGCCAAGCCAGGCAGCCACAGGGCTGAGAAAACTGTTTCCTGCCCAAAGTTGTTCCTAATCCTTCCACCTTTGCCCAAAACTTCACAAAATGCCCCTCGAAGGACATTCATTTTATAGTGAGCTAGATGGAAAATAAAATTTAACAATTTAAACCAAAATCATATAAAAAACCCAGTTATTAGAGCATTATTTTCTAAAAAATGCAGTTGACCCTTGAATAACAGGAATTTAAACTGCACGGCTCCACTTACACAGATTTTTTTCAACATAGTAAATGTATTTTCTCTTCTCTTGCTTACTTTATTGTAAGAACACAGAAGTAGGCCCCTGGAGGGTTGGCTCAGTGGTAGAATGTCAGCTTGACATGTAGAAGTCCCTGGTTTGATTCCCAGTCAGAGTACACAGAAGAAGAGACCATCTGCTTCTCCACCCCTTTCCCTCCTCCCCCCACCTCTCTCTTTCTCTCTCTCTCGCTCTTCCTCTCCTGCAGCCATGGCTCGACTGGTTTGAGTAAGTTGGCCCCAGGCACTGAGAATGGCTTCATGGCTTATTCTCAGGCACTAAAATAGTTTGGTTGCCAAGCAACAGAGACGCTGCCCCCGCTGGGCAAAGGATCTCCCAATAGCGGGCTTGCCAAAAGCTCCTGGTCAGGGTGCATGCAGGAGTCTGTCTCTCTGCCTTCGCACCTTTCACTTAATTAAAAATAAATAAATACATAATATACAAAACACTACACCTGTTAATCAACTATTCATGTTAAGACTTCCAGTCAACCATAAGCTATTAATCAGGTTTCTGGAAATAAAAAGTTATAGGAGTACTTTTGACTGTATGGGGGGTTGAGGGGCCATGTCAACCCCTTAACCCCCTCCTTGTTCAAGGGTCAGCTATATTCACAATAAGATGTTTACATTATAAGATCCCCTAATGTATATCATTCTTTTCTTTTCTTTTTTAAATTGATTTTAGAGAGAGGAAGGAGAAAGAGAGAAAGAAAACCATCAATTTGTTCGCCTGACCAGTGGTGGTGCAGTGGATATAGCTTCGACCTGGGATGCTGAGGACCCAGGTTCAAAACCCCAAGGTCGTCAGCTTGAGCACAGGGTTGCTGGCTTGAGCATAGGATCACAGACATGATCCCATGGTCGCTGACTTGAGCCCAAAGGCACTGGCTCAAGCAAGGGGTCACTGGCTCTGCTGGAGGTCCCTGGTCAATGCACATATGAGAAGTAATTAATGAATAAGTCACCTGACCAGGAGGTGGTGCAGTGGATAAAGTGTCAACCAGGGACACTGAGGACCCCCAAGGTCACTGGCTTGAACATGGCTCACCAGCTTGAGTGTGGCTCATAGACATAATACCATGGTCACTGGCTTGAGTCCAAACATCGCTGGCTTCAAGCCCGAGGTCAGTGGCTTGGTCAAGAGATCACTGGCTCGACTGGAGCCCCTAACCCACAGTCAAGGCACATATAAGAAAACAAACAATGAACAACTAAGATGCCACAATTACAAGTTGATACTTCTCATTTCTCTCCCTTCCTCTCTCTCTCACTAAAACAAAAAATAAAAACAAGTAAAATAAAAAAAATTATTTTTAATTTTTAAATTAAAAATTAAATTAAATTAAAAATTAAAATTATTTTTAATTTTAAAAATTAAAAAAAAAGAAAAACATCAATTTGTTGTTCCACTTCTTTATATCAATATATTCGTTGGCTGATTCTTGTATGTTCCCTGACAGGATCAAACCAACAATCAGGATGACAAGCAAACAAACTGGGCTACTTGGCCAGCCACTCCCTAGTGTTTTTTTTTTTTTGTATTTTTCTAAAGTGAGAAGCAGAGAGGCAGAGAGACAGACTCCTGCATATGCCCAACCAGGATCCACCAGCAATGCCTGCTAGGGGGCAAAGCCATCTGGGGCATTGCGACTGGAGCCATTCTAGTGCCTGAGGCGGAGACCATGGAGCCATCCTCAGCACCCAGGCCAACTTTATTCCAATGGAGCCTCAGTTACGGGAGGGGAAGAAAGAGACAGAAAGAAAGTAGAGGGGAAAGGGTGAAGAAGCAGATGGGCACTTCTCCCGTGTGCCCTGGCCAGGAATCGAACCCAGGACTTCCACATGCTAGGCCGACACTCTACCGCTGAGCTAAATGGCGAGGGGCCCTCCCCAGTATATTTAAAGTGTCTTAATTTCCATAGCCTGTCTCAATGGTGTTTATAACTATATACAGAATTCCATTTTGTTTTTCAATTGCTAGATGTAAACCAGAGGTTTCGGACTTAAATAACATTTTTCTTTTTCCTTTCTTTCTTTTTTTTTTTTTTGGTAAAGAGGTTAAAACACTGTCAGCTTCTTTCTTTCTTCTAACAATGTTTAGGGAAGCTAGATTGTCCCTAATCAGCCATGGGGCACAACAAGGTTTAACAGCAAATATCTAGTAAGTACAACTGTTTAAAGACTGTGATCTGAAAACAATCCCTACCCATGCCCAGACTAAAGATAAGATTAACACCGACCAGTCAGAGAATCATAGTTGTTTAAAAAGACTTAAGCCCTCCAACCACTCCAGGCTGGCAATAAAACTTTATACAGTTGCCCAACCAGAACCAGCCAGCCTGCAAGTCCCCAAATTCCCAGAATCCCTCTCCATAGAGACACTCTGACTGCTGGGAAAGTCTTTCTCTTCTTTTTTTGCTCTCTCTCTCTTTTAAGATTTTATTTACTGATTTTACAGAGAAAGAAGGGGGAGTAGACAAGTAGTTGCTTCACTCTAGCTGTTCACTGGTTGCTTGTCGTATGTGCCTTGACCAGGTAAGCCCAGGGTTTCAAAGCAGCGACTTCAGCACTCCATGTAGGAGTTCTATCCACTACGCCACCACAGGCTAGGCAGGAAATTCTTTTTCTTTAAATATAGTGAGAGGCAGGAAAACAGACAGACTCCTACATGCACCCCACCTGGGATCCACCCGGCAAGTCCCCTACAGGGCAATGCTCTGCCATCTAAGTTCACTGCCCTGTTGTTTGGCAACCGAGCTATTTTTAGCTCCTCAAGCAAAGCCATGGAGCCATCCTCAGCGCCCGGGGCCAACTTGCTCGAACCTTTTGAGCCATGACTGCAGGAGAAGAAGAGAGGAAGAGAGAGAGAGAGAAAGGGGAGGGGTGGAGAAGCAGATGGGCGCTTCTCCTGTGTGTCCTGACTGGGAATCAAACCCAGGACTTTCATACACCAGGCCGACACTCTACCGCTGAGCAAACCAGCCAGGCATCTTAAACTTGCACTCTCTGAGGCCACACAGAATAATCCAAATAGTTCTTACAAATATCATTTGAATAAAAAGTTATTATAATGATTTATTGAGCATTTACTATGTTCCAGGGACCATACTAAGCTAATGTGATTCTTGTAGGAATCCTATAAGGTTGCCATTATCATTCCCATTTAAAAGTTGAGGAATCTGAGACTTAGAGAGACAGTTAAGGATCTGTCCAGACTCACATATCTTGGGATTCAAACCCCAAACCACCCATAGGCCTCATTCTCTAACACTGCCCAAATTATGGCCCCCTAGTTTCTCCTTTCTAGGACCTCACCTGAGTCCTTTCAACTTTGCCGAGGCCTCTCACTAGTCTCCTTATTCCCTCTTTAAATTCAATTCTCTAGATTCCCTCTTTCCTCCCCAGTCCCACCTCTCCCCTTCCTTTCTGTGTTCTCAGTACTTTGCATCTCCAGAAACTATTCTTGGACTCATTGCAATTAGAAGTCTAGGCCACAGTTCACTTACTGTCATCATCCACATCTGCGGAGCTATCTCGGCTCTCCAAGATTAGAGATCACTCCTCTCCCACCTTCTCCCTAACTTTCACCAGCTCCTACAGTAAGATTTTATTTTCAGAATAAAGGTGTCAATTATGTGGTTCTACCAGTCAGACTTCAAGACTTAGAAAATTCTAGACCAATATGACTCAGAATAAACAGTATGTTTTGAGGCCTGATAGGTATAGGAAAACCACTACAAGAGTCATTAATTCAGCCAAGTAATGCCCAGCTGTATCACTGGCTCAAAGTCCTCCCTGACTGCTAAGCTCCAACCTTCCTTAATACCCACCTGATAATAAGCACCAGCAGCATTGGCTTCGCCATATGTGGAGAACTGACTGTAGCTGTAGTCATCCCCAGGCTTAGGCATCCAAGGAGCCCCACTTGAGCCTGCTGCCATCTTGAATTCAAGGGGGGCATTAGCTGCATCATCCTGGAAGGCCGGCTCTGGCTCTGTGCCTGGAGGCAGATCTTCAGGGACAGTGGGAATGGGGTAAGGGTATGGCTCAACTCCAGGTGGCTCAGCCTTGTCGGGGAGGGAGAAAAAGTTCTCAGGGGCTACTTCCTCATCACTGTCGTCATCCTCCTGCGTGATCTGCTTGGTCACCTGCAGGGCAGCACTCTTGGCAGCAGCTTTGATAGCAGAGGGTGACGGAGTGGTGGTTGTCGTGCCCACAACAGGGGCAAGAGAAGAGGGCTTGGTCTTAGAAGCCTGTCTGGAGGGCTTAGTGTCAGAGGAGCCATCCGAGGGTTTCCGAGAGAAGGCATGGGGCAGGAGCAACCTGTTAGTCTCTTTCACAGTCAGATTTTTAGGTTGGGGAAGCAAGGCGGATAAACCAGTCCCCTGGCCAGATCCCTGGTAAGCCGGGTTTGGAAAAGGAAGGAAGAAAGATGATAAGTGAAATGTTATGATACGTACTACCAACATCAAGAACAAGAATTATAGATACGTGCTCTAGCCTAAAGTCTTACCAGCCATTTTGCCTTCTCATCTTCACTTACGTAAGGGATCCAGTCTGGGCCTAATCCTTTTCCAGGCACTTCTGCTAGCTATTTCACCCAAGATAAAATGTCATTCCTGTTTTCCATCCCAACCCAATTCCACTGTCCTCTGCAATAGAGCCTCCCCTCTTAACCGTCTGCCCAAAAAGCCCAAGGCTTTCTCCAGCTGTTCACTCAACCTCTCTCCATGTCCCAAAAGTTCCTCTTAACAGGGGAACTTGCTGCTTCCTTTGGATTGCTACTCAAAGTCAGAAACAACGTTCTGTCAAAAAGAGGCACTCATACGCGTTGTCAAAAGGTGCCCTCCTTGCCCAGGGAAAGCCCTACTGATGTGTTATATTCAGCTTGCTTATGCCAGAGTCAAGCATGTAACCTATCATATCATATTCTGCTCTCTATATGCTACAGGGCCAGCCTCACCTAACTATGAGGCTGAGGGAAGGGACAGTTTAAAAAAGGAGAATATAGCCTGACCATGCGGTGGCACAGTGGATAAATCGTTGGACTGGGATGCAGAGGACCCAGGTTCGAGACCTCGAGATTGCCAGCTTGAGCGTGGGCTCATCTGGTTTGAGCAAAAGCTCACCAGCTTGGACCCAAGGTCGCTGGCTCGAGCAAGGGGTTACTCGGTCTACTGAAAGCCCGTGGTCAAGGCACATATGAGAAAGCAATCAATGAACAACTAAGGTGTTGCAATGCACAAAGAAAAACTAATGATTGATGCTTCTCATCTTTCCATTCCTGTCTGTCTGTCCCTGTCTGTCTCTCTGACTCTCTCTGTTTCTGTAAAAAAAAAAAAAAAAGAAAAAGGAGAATATAGCCTGACCAGGCAGTGGTGCAGTGAATAGAACATCAACCTAGGATGCTGAGGACACAGATTTGAAACCCCAAGGTTGCCGGCTTGAGCGCTGGGTCACCAGCTTGAGCGTGGGATCACAAACATGACCCATGTTCGCTGACTTGAGCCCAAAGGTCACAAGCCTGAAGTCCAAGGTCACTGGCTTGAGCAAGGGGTCACTGGCTCAGCTGGAGCCCCCCAGTCAAGGTACATATGAGAAAGCAATCAATGAACTAAGGTGATACAACTATGAGTTGATGCTTCTCATCTCTCTTCCTTCCTGTCTGTTTCTCTCTCTCTCTAAAAAAATAAAATAAAAAAGAAAAAGGAGAATGGATTAAGGTCATTGGTCTTAGAATATCAGTGTAACTACAACCCTCTCAGCCAAAAAATGTCCAGAGCACATAAATAAGATTTTTGAGTCAAACAATCAGACAGCACTGTTCATCCAGAAAATGGGCTCCTCTCAGGTTTGAGTCGTTCCAGCCTGCAGACCCCAGAAGCTCAGTCATAGAAACCAAACTGAGGTACCAGGTGGAGCATATCCTGAGAGTACCTTTGAAGTGTTCGACTTCTCAGATGACACCTAGAATGGCTATATCCTTCTGCAGTGCTGGGTCCCCACTCTGCCTTAACAGCGCAAAGTTTCTCTATCCACTCATCTGTTCCTATCATCTGGAAGACAGCTCTTTACTACTGGGATGCCTTCTGATCTGAGCCAGTGTCCTCCTATCACTTTATATGCCAGTCCACCTCCTCCAGGAAGCCATTTTGTAACAGGAGAATGGCTTCCTTCAGCCTCAGCATGCCAATTCCCTCCACCATCACCCATTACAAATATGTACAGTATTACTCTGGCCAGTAATCTTTCTAATTTCGATGTAACTACATCCTTCTAAGACCTCTCAGCAGTGGAACTGACATCTTAACAAAGTCAAGGAAAGGGGCAGCTTCAGCATCTTGCATCTGAATCATGAGACAACAACATTATAAAGGCAGGACCACTTTTGATCAACATGAATTCAGAGAGCATATAAATCACCAAATGCAGAGTAGTACAGGAAGAAAATCTTGAGAGCCAGAATAAAGAAACTGGGACAGGAAAAACAGAGCAAATAGCAGAGAGAGCATCTCTCTGGCAGTGGCTGGTTGAAGACTTCTGGTCTTTTTTTTTCTTACACAGACAGAGAGAGAGTCAGAGAGAGGGATAGACAGGGACTGACAGGAACAGAGAGATGAGAAGCATCAATCATTAGTTTTTCATTGCACATTGTGACATCTTAGTTGTTCACTGCTTTCTCATATGTGCCTTGACCGCGGGCCTTTAGCAGACTGAGTAACCCCTTGCTCGAGCCAGCGACCTTGGGTCCAAGCTGGTGAGCTTTTGCTCAAACCAGATGAGCCTGCGCTCAAGCTGGCGACCTCAGGGTCTCGAACCTGGGTCCTCGGCATCCCAGTCCGACGCTCTATCCACTGCGCCACCGCCTGGTCAGGCGACTTCTGGTCTTGATTACAGAGCAGCAGCCAAATGCAGCAGGTTAAGAGCTTGGAATCCTGTGCTCACTTTGGCAGCACATATACTAAAAGAGTGTGGAATCCACAGTCAGACAGCCTAAGTCTAAATCCCAGCTCTGCTCCACTCCCCCAGCTGTCTGACCTTGAGCAAGTTTTGTGGGGTTTTTTGGAAAGAGACAAAGACAGGGACAGACAGACAGGAAGGGAGAGAGAAGAGAAGCATCAATTCTTTGTTGTGGCACCTTAGTTGTTCATTGATTGCTTTCTCATATGTGCCTTAACTGGGGACTACAGCAGAGCAAGTGACCCCTTGCTCAAGCCAGCAACCTAAGGCTTCAAGCCAGCGACCTTTGGGCTCAAGCCAGCAACCATGGGGTCATGTTTATGATCCTGCCCTCAAGCCAGATGAGCCCGCACTCAAGCCGGCGACCTCGGGGTTTCGAACCTGGGTCCTCACCATCCCAGTCCTATGCTCTATCCATTGCTCCACCGTGCCATCGCCTGGTCAGGCTTGAGCAAGTTATTTAAGCGCTCAGTTTCCTCATTCATAACACAGGGATGGCCTGACCTGTGGTGGCGCAGTGGATAAAGCATCGACCTGGAAATGCTGAGGTCGCCGGTTCGAAACCCTGGGCTTGCCTGGTCAAGGCACATATGGGAGTTGATGCTTCCAGCTCCTCCCCCCCTTCTCTCTCTCCTCTCTCTCTTTCTCTCCCTCTCTCTCCCCTCTCTAAAAATGAATAAATAAAAAAAACATAACACAGGGATGATAACAGGCCAGTGGTCGGCAAACTCATTAGTCAACAGAGCCAAATATCAACAGTACGATTGAAATTTCTTTTGAGAGCCAAATTTTCTAAACTTAAACTATATAGGTAGGTACATTCCTTATAGAGGTAGCGCCTGCATGTGGTATTTTGTGGAAGAGCCACACTCAAGGGGCCAAAGAGCCACATGTGGCTCGCGAGCCACAGTTTGCCAACCAGGGACTTAGGCAATATTACAAGGACTAAACCAATTAAATGCTATTAAGCACTTAGAGCAGTGCTGCATATAGTGTTATTTAAGAGAGAGAGAGAGAAGGGGGGAGGAGCAGGAAACATCAACTCCCATATGTGCCTTGACCAGGCAAGCCCAGGGTTTCGAATTGGCAACCTCAACATTCCAGGTAGATGCTTTATCCACTGCACCACCACAGGTCAGGCTAAAAATATTTTTAACAAATAAATACATGTTCCTAACATCATTTTAACCAATCTGTTTATTCTATCCATCTTAAATAATCCTTTTATCTGAAACATAATGAATTAAATTGAGTTCCAATTCATCTCCCATACCTCTACCTGTCCTGTAAGAGAAGTAACACCAGAACACTCAAGCCTGGAAATAGTGAGGAGAGGAAAGAGAAGCACAAAGTCTGATGTTATCAAAGGAAACAAAATCATATTTAAGTAATCAGTCCTCAAATACCTGCATTTGTTCTCAGCCTGATCTGGAAACCACCGGGCATCACAAATCCTGCCTTTCAGGAAGCAATATAGAAAGAGAAGAAATGGTTTCTATTTTGTCACAAAGCTTACCTGAAGGACAGTTTTCTTCTTTGTGGGTTCATCTTCCTCGGAATCTGACTAAGAGAAAAAGAAATGAAATAAGCCCTCATTGTTTAAGGACAATGGAGGAAACACATTAAAAGAAGCACATATGAAGAACTGGACAACAGCAGCCACATTCTGTGCCCCACCTCTGTACAAGAGGCACACCCACCCCAGGTCCAGCCCAACTTTAGAGCTCCCTTTCGGATTTCAAGTATCTTCAGAGAACGGGATATGTGTTGACCCTCCCTGGTCTTTAATTCCCCTATCTCCAGACCTGTTACACAGCCTTCTTGGCATCA
Source organism: Saccopteryx leptura (assembly GCF_036850995.1). NCBI lineage: Eukaryota > Metazoa > Chordata > Mammalia > Chiroptera > Emballonuridae > Saccopteryx > Saccopteryx leptura. Next base: position 285,151,743 of record NC_089504.1, read on the forward strand.
ATTTCTATTTATTTAAATTAAAACTATTCCTTCCCATTTAGTCTTTTGTGGAAATAAAAGCTATCCCCATTCTTTTTTCTATAAATCTGTCCACTAGAAGATGAATGGGATTTGGCCCACAATCTCACCCAATCTCAGCTTCACTTCTAAAACCACTTATACAGACTACATAACCACACGGCTGGAGAACTCCAGTGGGATTAAGTGGTGTGTTAACTACTCTTCTATGAGGCATTCAAGGTCAAAGCCATTGGAGAAAATCCATTCCCTCTCTAAGTATGATATATCGTCTGCCAAACAGTTGTTCATGTCCAGGAAGAAGGCAAGTAGCAAATGATGAACTGTGAGAATTTGGGGCAAGACAGGTCATCTGTGTTATCCCTCTGACTCATCAGAACTGTTTCTAATACAAGCTCTTACACTGAAAAATACCTAAACTTCTAACTCAATGCTAATTCTCAGTATCTTCAACTATCAGAAAAATGAAACGCATATAAATAGCAACCTTTAAGATTTTATTTCTAAAAGTAATCCCCAAACCAAGAACCTGAAAAGTTTTCCATTTGTTCTCAGGACCTTGGTTTAGGCATCTGTAAATAAAGAGGATTAGGTAGGAATCTAAGATTCCACTCACCTCCAAGATTCTAGAAGAACGCAAATTCTCTATCTTTTTCAATTGACACTCCCATCTCTCCTTTCTGAATTTGTCTGCTACCAGGATCTTTTAATGATCTTTACGGAGAAACTATTCTATGCAGGACTACATGCCAGGTACTGCACATAGGACTTCCCAACTGGTATCCTATGGCTGGGTTATAGCTATGATATTGGTCCACTCAGTCCACAGGGCACCAGGGAGGACCTGGAGCAGGTAGACTCCTGTCCCACTGGTCTCCAGAGGCAAATCGTGGACCACTTACTCCAGTGTGCTTTAAAGATTTTCTGTATGTGCCACGACATGAAAAAAGTTCCTTCCCCCAAGGACCTTAAGTCCAATAAGAAGAATGACAAGTACCAAATAACTGTAATAAAGGCAGTTAAGAGTTAAGGCATCGCCTGACCAGGTGGTGGCACAGTGGACAGAGCGTTGGACTGGGATGCAGAGGACCCAGGTTCAAGACCCTGAAGTTGCCAGCTTGAGTGCAGGCTCATCTGGTTTGAGCAAAGCTCACCAGCTTGGACCCAAGGTCACTGGCTTGAGCAAGGGATTACTCGGTCTGCTGTAGCCCCGCGGTCAAGGCACATATGAGAAAGCAATCAATGAACAACTAAGGTGCCACAACGAAAAACTGATGATTGATGCTTCTCATCTCTCTCCGTTCCTGTCTGTCTGTCCCTATCTATCCCTCTCTCTGACTCTCTCTCTGTCTCTGGAAAAAAAAAAAAAAAAAGAGTTAAGGGCATCAAGTGTGGTTCAAACAACCCGTCAAAGAATCTGCTGCTCCTACATTTGTGCTTTCTTCTCATGTAAGTCCCTCATCTTATCACTCTCTCTCCCTGTACCTATACTACCACTGCTCACTCTCCTGTCAACCTGCATTCTGTACTTCCTCACTCAAAACTACTGAGAAGTCTTCCTGGTGAATCTCACCTGGTTCTTTTTTATTCTGTGTTACTCATTTGCTGCGTTAGGATCACACTAACTGATTTATTTGTGCTTGCTCTGGAAATGTTACATTCTTCACATGTGCATTCTCCCCTCTACTCTGAGAGCAAAGGCCCTATCTTATAGTTCCATAGTGCCTCCCAGTACAGTGCATACTGATTTTAATTAACTGCTGCCAAATGTATAAAAAACCACCCATCTTGGTACTGAGATGTAAGGGATAAGACAGCATGGTAAAGGAAAGGACAGCCATCGACTACGAGTCACACAATTTACTCACAATCCTTCATTTAACCCCCATAATATTTCAAGGTAGGCACTCAATTGTACTGTTAAGAAAAATAAGGCTCAGAGAGGTTAAATAATGGCTGAATCAATTCTGGCTCCCATTCTTTTGTAGCACCATCATGCTGAGCTGTCCATCTCTGTCCAGGCTTGAGATCCACCCTGACCAGATCAGACTAGATCCCACAAGACAACGCCAAGAAAGTACCAGGCACAAAACCAGAAATATAGGTTTGAGTATCAGCTTTACCATCTACTGGCTAGGGTATCCCCAATAAGCCATTTAATTAACTCTCCAAGCCTGTTGGAAATACCCATGTCACAAAGATGTTCTAGAGATTGCATGAAGCCGTTATGAGTGAAAATGTATATAAACTAGAATTCTAAAGAGTTCAAGGATTGCCTGACCAGGCAGTGGTATAGTGAATGGAGTGTCAGACTGGGATGCAGAGAACCCAGGTTCAAAACCCCGAGGTCACTGGCTTGAGCACAGACTCACCAGTGTGAGCACGGGGTCGCTGGCTTGAGCGTGGGATCATAGACATGACCCCATGGTCGCTGGCTTGAGCCCAAGGTCTCTGGCTTGAGCAAGGGGTCATTCGCTCTGGTGTAGCCCCGGGTCAAGACACACATGAGAAAGCAGTCAATGAACAACTAAGGTACTTCAACAAAGAATTGATGCCTCTAATCTCATTCCCTTCCTGTCTGTCCCTCTCTCTGACGTTCTGTCTCTGTCAAAAAAAAGAGTTCAAGGATTATTATTCTCTCTAGTCCGTCAAGATGTCAAACTCAACCAAAAAAAAAAGGCTTAAGTCCCAAACACCTAAGTATTTTCAACCTTTCCTCTCTGTTCCAAACTCCTATCGCCTGACTACCTCCCATCTTTTGACCATGAAGACATGAATCTCCTTTCCAGCAGACCATACAGAACTGCCTTACTATGAGGTATATAAGGGTCCCATGAAGTTCCCAGGCATATTTAAACTTGAATACCTAAGAGAATAGGTTTAATGGAAACAATGTGAAAATAAACTAATTTTATCCAAGTTTAAGAAAATTACATTTGTCCCTATCCAGGTAGTTGATAAGAGTGTGGTCCAGATATGCAAAAGTTGTGGGTTCAACCCCTGGTCAGGGCACATACAAGAATCAATCAATGAATGTACAAATGAGTAGAACAACAAATTGATGTTTCTCTCTCCCTTCTTATCTCTCTCTAAAATCAGTAAATAAAATTTTAAAAATAAAAAAAAAATGGTCCTGGCTGGTTGGCTCAGTGGTAGAGCATTGGCCCAGCATGTGGATGTCCTGGGTTTCATTCCCAGCCAGGGCACACAGGAAAAGCAACCATCTGCTTCTCTCCCCTTCCCATTCCTCTTCTCTCTCTCCTCTCCCACAGCCATGGCTCAATTGATTTAAGCGTGTTGACCCCAGGCACTGAAGATAGCTCCGTGGAGCCTCTACCTCAGGTGTTAAAAATAGCTTCATTGCGAGCATGGCCCCAGATGGGCAGAACATCAGCCTCAGATGGGGGTTGCCAGGTGGATCCCAGTTGGAGCATATGTGGGAGTCTGTTTCTCTCTCTGCTCTCCTCTCACTTGGAAAAGAAAAAAAATTACACAATAAAATTCTACAAGTATATTCTTATTTTTCAGACAAACAAAAAGTGGCTACTGTGAAAGTGTAGGCCAACTGTCCTACAGCTAGTAGAATTGAAGGCCAAATCAACTGTGGGCAGAACATTCAACTTCTCTTTCAATATTAAAGATCGTTTCCATTATACTAACAACCTAAGTTTAAGGTTTAAAAGCCCATTTTAAAAAACTGTACAAAGACTTTAGAAATATCTTATTGTTTTTGGATTTAGAGGACTGTTATGGTTACTCACAATTATTCTTCTCTCATTGAACATATTTTACAAATCTACTATACCCCATTATAAATCATCTTATGATGGTCACTAAACGACAGACTCCCTAAAATAAAACACCAAAATAAGACTCAAAAACGTACTAAGCCCCTAAACCCTTGTTAAGTCATGACTATTCATCTTTGAAGAAGGAGTAGAAATAAATCTTCACTTCTTACAAAGCTGACAAACAAGGCTCACAGACATTCAGTAATCCACCCAGGGCCAGAAAGGGTTTCCAAAGGACTGGAAGGGCAGGGAAATAAAATAAGGAACAACTTTTGACCCTAGGATGGAATTGGCTAAAATACATAACGCTACCCAACTCCATCCTAGAAAAGGCTGGAAACATGGAACTTACAGGTTCACTATGAAAAGAAGTTTAGATACCACTCAAAGCACTTCTGAGCATGTAGGGACCTGACTGAAAACTAACAGGAAACAGAAGGAAAGCTCAGCAAGAATTATCCACATACTTCACAAAAGATAATAATTTTGGTTTAGAGTACCAAAAAGCAGAGATGTGTAATCCAAATGATAAAAGATGTGCCATATACCCTCCAGTCACCCTGAGAAGGGATAGAGGGAGGAGGAAATAGAGAAGCCTTGAAACATTTGAAAGGAAATCTATTCAGCTTCTATCAAGAACTGGCTAGAAGCAATGGGTTTAGCCTAAGCACACAATATTTAATTTAAACTCAAGAAGAACTTCCTTGATGGGGAGAAGTACAGAAGCATATTGTTTTTCTATATCATAGTGAAACACATATAACATAAAATTTATCCTTTTAACTATTTTAAACATACAATTCAGTGGAACTAAATACATTTATGGGTTTTTTTAGGATAGAGAAAAATTTATTAACCTAGATAATCAAAAAACCATAAAATTAATGCATAAATTGAACTATACTTAAATCTAAATGTTTAGTTCATGGAAGTACTACATGAGTGAAATGGCAAGATATGGAATAAGAGAAAATATTCACAAAACATATACAGTTTGCCTGACAAGGCGGTGGCACAGCGGATAGAGCAAAGGACTGGGACGTGGAGGACCAGGTTCAAAACCCTGAGGTCGCCAGCTTGAGCGTGGGGTTGCTGGCTTGAGCATGGGATCGCAGACATGACCCCATGGTCGCTCACTTGAGCCCAAAGGTTGCTGGCTTGAGCAAGGGGTCACTCGCTCTGCTGTAGCCCCCTGGTCAAGGTACATATGAGAAAGCAATCAATGAACAACTAAGGAGCTGCAACAAAGAACTGATGCTTCTCATCTCTCTCTCTTTCTATCTGTCTGTCCCTATCTGTCCTTCATTCTGACTCTGTCTCTGTCCAAAAATAACCAACAAAAAAAACATATACACCGCCCTGGCCGTTTGGCTCAGTGGTAGAGCGTCGGCCTGGCGTGCAGAAGTCCCGGGTTCGATTCCCAGCCAGGGCACACAGGAGAAGCGCCCATCTGCTTCTCCACCCCCCCTCCTTCCTCTCTGTCTCTCTCTTCCCCTCCCGCAGTGAGGCTCCATTGGAGCAAAGATGGCCAGGGCGCTGGGGATGGCTCCTTGGCCTCTGCCCCAGGCGCTAGAGTGGCTCTGGTCACGACAGAGCGACGCCCCGGAGGGGCAGAGCGTCGCCCCCTGATAGGCAGAGCATCGCCCCCTGGTGGGCGTGCCGGGTGGATCCCAGTCGGGCGCATGCGGGAGTCTGTCTGACTGTCTATCCCCGTTTCCAGCTTCAGAAAAATACAAAAAAAAAAAAAAAACAAACAACAACAACAAAAAAACATATACAGTTCATCCTTGAATATGGGTTTGGACTGCAAGGTTCTGCTTATATGTAAATTTTTTAAATATTCCTTTTTTATTGAATTTATTAAAGTAACATTGGTTAATAAGGTTATGTAGGTTTCAATTGTACAATTCTATAATCACGATGTTGTATAATGATCACCACTATTCCAGAATTTTTTCATCATCCCAAACAGAAACTCTGTACCAATTTTTTTTTTTTTTTTGTATTTTTCTGAAGCTGGAAACAAGGAGAGACAGACAGACTGCCGCATGCGCTGGACCGGGATTCACTCGGCACGCCCACCAGGGGGCGACGCTCTGCCCACCAGAGGCGACGCTCTGCCCATCCAGGGTGTCGCTCTGTCGCGACCAGAGCCACTCTAGCGCCTGGGGCAGAGGCCAAGGAGCCATCCCCAGAGCCAGGGCCATCTTTGCTCCAATGGAGCCTCGGCTGCGGGAGGGGAAGAGAGAGACAGAGAGGAAGGAGAGGGGGAGGGGTGGAGAAGCAGATGGGCGCTTCTCCTGTGTGCCCTGGCCGGGAATCGAACCTGGGACTTCTGCACGCCAGGCCGAAGCTCTACCACTGAGCCAACCGGCCAGGGAAACTCTGTACCAATTAAACAAGAACCCCCTATTTCCCACTCCCCACCCTCCAGCACCTGCTAACCATTATTCCTCTTTCCATCTCTATGAATTTGCCTACTGGGGTTCCTCATATAAGTAGAATCATACAACATGTGTACTTTTTTGTTTTTCCATGTCCACAGCTAAACTTATCCCCAGGTCCCAGGGCAGGAACCCAGAGCCCATGAGCGGTGGAGCTTGCTGTAGCAGCCATCTGGGCCAGCCCCTGCTATGGGGGGAGCAGGGGCTGAATTTGACTTGGCTGTGGAACATGTGTACTTTTATGTCTAGTTTATCATTTACTTAGCATAAGGTCTTCAACGTACACCCATGTTGTAGCACATATCAGAACTTCAATCTTTTTTAAAGCTAAATAGTATTCCTTGTATGCATATACCATATTTTGTAGGGTTTTGAGGTTGCTGTTTTTATTTTAGAGAGAGAAGACAGGAAAGGAGAGAAGGACAGATGAGAAGCATAAACTTGTAGTTGCTTCACTTTAGTTGTTCATTGATTGCTTTTCATACATGCCTTGATGGAGGATGAGGGGGCTCAAGCAGAGCCTGTGACCCTTCCCTGAAGCCAGCAACCTTGAGCTCAAGCCAGTAACCTTGGGCTTCAAGCCAGTCCCCTTTGGGGACAAGCAATGACCTTGGGATCATGTCAATGATCCTACACTCAAGCCAGTGACCCAATGGTCAAGCTGGCAAGCTCACCTTCAAGTCAATACCTTCAGGATTTCGAACCGGGGACCCGAGCATCCCGGGCTGACGCTCTGTCCACTGTGCCACCGTCGGTCAGGCTATACCATACTTTGTTAATCACTCATCTGTTGATGGACAATGAGTTATTGCTATCTTTTGGCTACAGTGAGTAGTGCTGCTATGAACAGCGGTGTACAAGTATCTGTTTGAGTCCCTGCTTTCAACTGTTTTCACCTCGGAGTGAAATTGCTGGATCATATGGTAATTCTAATTAAATCTGTGAGAAACTGTCAAACTATTTTCCTCAGGAATGCAGTCATCCCTCACCATATCGCAGTTCACTTTTCGCGGTCTCACTGTATCGTGGATTTTTAAATCATATATATCTAATTTTGTATCGCAGATTTTTCACTATATCATGAGATTTTGCGGTATATAGGTATTTTTATATATTTATTATTTTAATTATTTTTGCAGTAAAATAAGCATTTTCTAGCCTAAAAAATTGAAAACAATATAAAAATACAGAGAATATTAATTAAAACATCATCCTTCAAGTTGTAGTATATTCACTGGTGAGTACCCATATAGAATTTTATACGTTGTTAAAATTACGTAGGTTTAAGAGTATAGAAAGTGTTTAAGAGCATAGGAAGTGTTTATAAGAGTGTAGGAAAGGTTTATAAGAGTGTGGGGAGGTTTTATAAAGCCTTAAAATATATATAAATAATAAAATAAATATATGGCCGCTACTTTGTGGATTTTCACCTATCACGGGGGGTTCTGGAAGCTAACCCGTGATAGACGAGGGACCACTGTACTAAATGGAAGCTGTGGAGTCACCTCTTAAAGAGCACTAAAGACCAACCAATAGCAATCTAAGTGGGTCTGTGTCACTGGACCCAGAGAAATGGGTAATGCTAGACTACCAGAGCATGCAGGGCTGGGAGATATTGCTGGGCCAGAATGGCACTCCTGAGTTTTGGAGACACAAAATGGTTGCATCTCTTAAGAAAATATTGTATTTCTCCTTGGCCTCACAACAGCCTGAACCTAATGGCCACCACTGTCCTCTCCACTTCAGCTGCCAAGAGTGACAAGACACACACACCCCAAGACTACAGAGCAAGAACGGAAACAGACATTTTCCATTAAGCTAAGCTCAGTGGGATCTGCTAATCTATCAGAGCCTCATCCCTCATGGCAGCCTCCTTCTTATCTTCCCACGCCCTGGTTCTGACAGACTCCCTCTCCAAAAAGCAATCACTAGTTGCAAGGGCCAGGAGCCAAGGTGGAAATAAGGGCCGGCCCGAGCACACACAGAAAGACAGAGACAGAGACACACAGAGAAAGAGAGACAGACAGACAGACACAGACTCTCTTCCTCTCTCTGGCCCACATCACTTCCCCACACTCCAGGTTCCAAACCAGTGGTGGGATTCAAATAATTTAACAACTGGTTCTCTGCCCTCATGACCATTTTAAGTATAAAAAAAATGATATACCAAAGGTAGTTTATTATTTCATGCATTTAATGCTTAAAAAGGGCTCTGACCAATTGGCTCAGCGGTAGAGCATCAGTTCGATGTGTGGAAGCCCCAGATTCGATTTCCGGTCAGGGCACACAAGAAAAGCAACCATCTGCTTCTCTACCCCTCTCTCTCTCCTGCTCCCCCCCCCATCTTTTCTCGTCTTACAGCCATGGCTCAAATGGTTCGAGCAAGTTGGCCCCAGGCACTGAGGATGGCTCCATGGTCTTACCTCAGGTGCTTAAAGAGCTCAGTTGCTAAGTAGCAGCCCCAAATAGGCAGAGCATCACCCTGAAGGGGGCTTGCCGGGTGAATCCCTGTTGGGGACATGCAGGAGTCTGTCTCTCTGCCTCCCTGCCTCCTTGTCTCTCACTTAATAAAGAAAAAAATACTTAAATAATAATAAAAGAGGTGCGTAAAACTATTATGAGTTTTAAAATATCAATGAAAAAACATTAAATAATACCTGACAAAAAAGCAGTAAAAGTTATTTAAGATGTTTCCATATTACCTGACCAGGTAGTGGCGCAGTGGACAGAACATCAGACTAGAGTGGAGGACCCAGGTTCAAAGCCCTGAGGTTGCCGACTTGAGCACAGGTTCAACCTAGCTTGAGCACGGGCTCACCAGCTTGAGCACGGGGTTGCTGACTTGAGTGTGGGATCACAGACATGACCCCATGGTTGCTGACTTGAGCCCAATGTCTCTGGCTTGAAGCCCAAGGTCGCTGGCTTGTGCAAACGGTCTGCTGTAGCCTCCCCCCCCCACCCTGTCAAGGCACATATGAGAAAGTAATCAATTAACAACTAAGGAGACTAAGGAGCTGCAACAAAGAACTGATGCTTCTCATCTCTCTCCCTTCCTGCCTGTCTGTCCCTATCTGTCCCTCTCTCTGTCACAAGAAAAAAAAAGGTATTTCCATATTGTTTCTTTTTTTTTTTTTTTACAGAGAGAGAGTCAGAGAGAGGGATAGACAGGGACAGACAGACAGGAATGGAGAGATGAGAAGCATCAATCATTAGTTTTTCATTGCGCATTGCAACACCTTAATTGTTCATTGATTGCTTTCTCATACATGCCTTGACCGTGGGCCTTCAGCAGACCAAGTAACCCCTTGCTCAAGCCAGCGACCTTGGGCTCAAGCTGGTGAGCTTTTTGCTCAAACCAGATGAGCCCTCACTCAAGCTGGCGACCTTGGGGCCTCGAACCTGGGTCTTCTGCATCCCAGTCTGACGCTCTATCCACTGCGCCACCGCCTGGTCAGGCTCCATACTGTTTCTTGATTAGTGTCCTCACTTGCAATTTTCTTCGCTTTTATCCTAGCTTCCTATTGGTTTCACCTTTTGGAGATGGAATGAACATTTACTACGAGCACTTAGAATACACTGTTGTGCAGATGAATGTTAAAAAGGAGTGAGGCCCTGGCCGGTTGGCTCAGTGGTAGAGCGTCGGCCTGGCGTGAGGAAGTCCCAGGTTCAATTCCCGGCCAGGGCATATAGGAGAGGCGCCCATCTGCTTCTCCACCCCTCCCCGTCTCCTTCCTCTCTGTCTCTCTCTTCCCCTCCCGCAGCTGAGGGTCCATTGGAGCAAAAGATGGCCCGGGCTCTGGGAATGGCTCTGTGGCCTCTGCCCCAGGCGCTAGAGTGGCTCTGGTCGCAACAGAGCGACGCCCCGGATGGGCAGAGCATCGCCCCCTGGTGGGCGTGCCGGGTGGATCCCAGTCGGGCGCATGCGGGAGTCTGTCTGTCTCCCCGTTTCCAGCTTCAGAAAAATACAAAAAAAAAAAAAAAAAAAAAAAAGGAGTGAGGAGCCTGACCAGGCTGTAGCGCAGTGGATAGAGCGTCGGACTGGGACGTGAAGGACCCGGGTTCAAGACCCCGAGGTCGCCACCTTGAGCACAGGCTCATCTGGTTTGAGCAAGGCTCACCAGCTTGGACCCAAGGTTGCTGGCTCGAGCAAGGGGTCACTCGGTCTGCAGTAGCCCCCCCCCCACCTTCCCCCCGTCAGGCACATATGAGAAAGCAATCAATGAACAACTAAGGAAAAGCAACGAAGAATTGATGTTTCTCATCTCTCTCCCTTCCTGTCTGTCTGTCCCTATCTGTCCCCTCTCCCTGACTCTGTCTCTGCCACACACACAAAAAAAAAAAAAAGGAGTGAGCAATGTAAATCTGTGATTTCCACATTGGGCAGCTCCCCAGGTGCCCACCTTAGAGAGAACCCTGATTACAGGTGCTACTTTAACCGGTTCTCCTAACTCAATAAAAAATTAGTTATCGGTTCTGCCAAACCGGTGCCAACCAGCTGAATCCCACCACTGCTCCAAACTCAAATCATTACTACACTCCTCTCCACTCTTACCCCAAACAGCTGGACGCTTCAATGTTCTGTACTCTATGTCCTGGAATGTCTTCTGCTTACACCTGCCCTTTCGCTAGGTTGTCATTTTCTCTCCCGTGTTTGCACTCCTCATTGTATTCCTTTCCTATTTCTGGTGCCTGCGGCTCCCCTGTGTTTTCAATAGGCACTACAATAAAACAAAACATACCGTGGTGCAAACAGGACTTCTACTACTCCCAAGCTATGTGGTTTTAGACAAATCACTTCTGTTCCATAAATTTCTATTTCCTCATCTGTAAACTAGGGATAATACCTTACAGAGTCACTAAGGGGAAAAGAGAATGAATGTACATTTTACGGAACTTTTTTTTTTCTTTTTCAGAGAGGCGGAGAGAGACAGGAACATCAAGCTGCTCCTGTATGTGCCCTGACCGGGAAACCGAACTGGCAACCTCCTTGTTCTGGGATGATGCTCCAACTAGTAGAGCTATCCGGCCACTGCTTGCTTTTTTTTAATGTATTGATAGAGACAGAAAGAGGAAGGGAGAGAGAAGAGAGGGGAAGGGAAGCATTTGTTGTTCCACTCAGTCGTGCATTCCTTGGTTGCTTCCCGTGTGTGCCCTGACTGGGATCCAACCTGCAACCTTGTCGTTTCAGAACAATGCTTTTAACCAACTGAGCTAACCAGCCAAAGCCCAGACCACTCCTAACTTTACATAAATCAAAAGCTGACGTCCTGGCTGGTTAGCTAGGTTGGTTGGAGCCTTGTCCTGGAACACAGAGGTTGCCTACTCGATTCCCCAGTCAAGGCACATACAGGAGCAGCTTGATGTTCCAGTCTCTCTCTCTCTCTCTCTCTCTCTCCCCACGTCTATAAAAAAAATAAAAATAAAAAGCTGAAATGTGCCTGACCAAGCGGTGGTGCAGTGGATAGAGCGTCAGCTTGGGACAGAGGATCCAGGTTCGAAACCCAGGGGTTGCCAGCTTGAGCATGGGCTCACCAGCTTAAGTGCGGGGTCACTGGCTTGAGCATGGGATCACAGGCATGACAACATGGTTGCTGGCTTGAGCAAGGGGGCACTGGCTCAGGTGCAAACACCCCCCCACCTGTCAAGGCACATATAAGAAAGCAATCAATGAACAACTAAGATGCCACAACGAAGAACTGATGCTTCTCATCTCTCTCCCTTCCTGCATGACTGTCCCTATTTGTTCCCGTGTCTGTCTGTCTCTCTCCCAAAGGAAAAAAAAAAGCCAAAATGTGATTTTGCAATACACCTGGAGAGAGATATGGTACTAACCTGTCCCCTGACTACAGTTAATTGATGAGTGACCCAAATCAAACCAACCTCTCCTGGAAAACCAGAATTGGGACTAAGACTGTAGTTCAATCTGGGCTGATCACTAAAATGAAGGAAATAAAAAACATGAAGGTACTATCTTTCTCCTGCAACAAAAACTAAGAAGCAGAGGAACTGGTCTGCAGACAAAGAATAAATTAAGTGTGCAAGAAGCTGTCCCCAACATACCTTTAATTCCTAATTCCAGGCCCTTTCCAAGGTACCTCGGTATATTTATGACACATTACTATTTAAGATAGCTTGAGTTGGTTTCTGATACTTATAACCAATTAAATCTAAATAGTTCCCAATCTGCTCTGCTTCCTGTATTCCCTAAATAAATGGCACCACTGCCCTTCCACCTGCCTGAGCCAAAAGACAGGGAGTCAACCATGAATCCTTGCCTTCATTCATGATATCCAATCAACCTCCTAGTTTCATCACCCCTGCCCTCCTAAGCAGACCGGGAGCCTCAAGTTCTCTCCATCCCGTTACTCCCTGTTCCAGACTGCCATCATTCTCACACAGTGTCTCTGCCAGTCTGGCTCCCCCAGGTCTTTCACCACTCTGTAAACAGAAAACTCTTGCTCAGTCTTTAAGAGCTCTTCACTACCCTTAGAATTACACAGAGAGGCCTTAGCAGGCCATCTCAGGCCTATTACCATCGGCTGCAGCCTCTCTCGCAGCAGCCCCCACTGCCATCACTCTCCCTGCCCACCCACGTGCTCGTTACTGTACCTCACTCACTCCAGGTTTCCCCAAAGTATTTTCATTCTCTCTCACCTCTAGGCTTCTGTTCCCTCTGTCTGATGTGATCCTTCCTACTCTACCCTCTTTCTCTGGCTCCCTCCTACTCATCTCTCATGTCCGTGCAGACATCTCCTCTCTCTGAAAGCCTCCCCAGCCTCTGAACACTCCCATGGCACCAGCTCTTCTCCTCTGACTTGACCTTAAATCTATTTCCTTGTTGGTTTCCTCCAATGGACCACAGTAGCTTTTGAGCAGGGTCTATCATGTTCACTACTGTACTCTTAGCTCCTGGCAGAGAAGTAGCTCAACACTGAATTAATTAATTAGTAAGAGTTCAGAGTTAACTGGTTCTACTTTACCATCAAACTCTAAAGAGAAATCATTTAAAGAAACCTAATTCATGTATTCATGCCTGAACAGGCGGTGGCGTAGTGGATGGGGCAACAGACTGGGACACGGAGGGCTGGCCAGGTTCGAGACCCCAAGGTTGCCAGCTTGACTGTGGGCTCATCTGGTTTGAGCAAAGCTCACCAGCTTGAGCCCAAGGTCGCTGGCTTGAGCAAGCGGTCACTCACTCTGGGTCTGCTGTAGCCTTCCGGTCAAGGCACACATAAGAAAGCAATCAATGAACTATTAAGGTGCCGCAATGAAGAATTGATGTTTCTCATCTCTCTCCCTTCCTGTTTGTCCCTATCTGTCCTCCTCTCTGTCTCTGAACAAAAAAAAGAAACCTAATTCATGTATTCAAAGATGTCCTTTATTTTCTGCCACTTCAGCCAGCCTAAATGGAAGATTCTACAGCCTCTACTAGAAACTTTTTTTTAATGTTTATTTTATTGATTTTAGAGAGTAAGGAAGGGAGAGAAAGAAAACAGGAACATTGATCTGTTCCTGTATGTGTCCTGAGTGGGGATCGAACCTGCAACCTCTGCGCTTCCAGATGATGCTCTAACCAATGGAGCTATCTGGCCAGGCCTCTACCATCAACTTTTTTTTTGAGACAGACAGGGCCAGAGAAACAGGAAGGGAGAGAGATGAGAAGCATCAACTCATAGTTGTGGCACCTTAGTTATTCATTGATTGCTTTCTCATATGTGCCTTGACTGGAGGGCTCCAGATAAGCCAGTGATCCCATGCTCAAGCCGGTGACCTTGGGGTTCGAACCTGGGTCCTTAGTGTCCCAGGCCAATGCTTTAGCCACTGCACTACCGCCTGGTCAGGCTCTACCAGAAACTTTTCATACCACTTCCTACACAGGCCTAGAAATGAGCCTTTCCACTGTTACTATGGAAGAAGGCAGGTTGGTTCAAAGTGCCACCTTCCACCATATATCACAATTAGGCTGAAATAAAGTTTGCAGAGAAAAGAAAATGCCAAGGAAATGAATCTACTTTTCTCCATTTCAAGTTCAATCAAAACCAAACTAAGTTTCTATGTAGCAACAGATGGCTTTTTTGGATTCTAGACTTAGAAATGACAGACTTGGCCCTGGCCGGACACTCAGTGGACAGAGTATCATCCTAAGATATGGACATCCCAGGTTCGATTCCAAGTCAGGGCACAAAGAAGTGACCATCTGCTTCCCCCGACCTCCTTCTCCCCCCCCCCCCCCCCACAGCCAGGTTAGTTCAAGTGTGGCCCTGGGTGCTGAGGATAGCTTGGTTTGTCTGAGCATATCAGTCTCAGGTGCTAAAATTAGCTCAGTATTCAAGCATTGGCCCAAGATAGGGTTGCTGGATGGATTCTGGTCGGGGTGCATGTGGGAGTCTGCCTCACTATCTCCCCTCCTCTAAGAAAAGAGAGAGAGAGGGAGGGAGGGAGGGAGGAAGGGAGGGAGGGAGGGAAGGAAAAAAGGGAGGGAGGGAGGGAGGGAGGGAGGGAGGGAGGGAGGGAGGGAGGGAGGGAGGAAGGAAGGAAGGAAGGAAGGAAGGAAGGAAGGAAGGAAGGAAGGAAGGAAGGAAGGAAGGAAGGGAGGAAATGACAGATAGAAAGAAGGGGGAAATAATATGGAGAAAAGTTTAGAACAAGCTAGAGAGATTCTGAAAGCTCCTCCCATGAATAACCCACATTCAGTTGAGTCATTTACTCAGAACAGATTTAGGTGGTACTCAGTATGTGCCAGACATTGTTTTAACCCAGGAGTCCCCAAACTTTTTACACAGGGGGCCAGTTCACTGTCCCTCAGACCACTGGAGGGCCAGACTATAAAAAAACTATGAACAAATCCCTATGCACACTGCACATATTTTATTTTAAAGTAAAAAAACAAAACGGGAACAAATACAATATTTAAAATAAAGAACAAGTAAATTTAAATCAGCAAACTGACCAGTATTTCAATGGGAACTATGCTCCTCTCACTGACCACCAATGAAAGAGGTGCCCCCTCTGGAAGTGCGGTGGGGGCTGGATAAATGGCCTCAGGGGGTCGCATGTGGCCCGCGGGCCACAGTTTGAGGACCCCTGTTTTAACCACTGGAGACAGAGCAGTGAATAAAATAAACCATAAACCCTGCCTTGTGGAGCTCGCATACTAGCAGCATGAGAGAGGCAAATGAAATATCCAGTAAGTTAGATAGTGGTGAGTGCCATGAAGAAAAATAAAACAAAGGAGTAGGGAAGAGTGGGTGATAGGGGGTTGCAAAGAAATAGGTAGGCTATGACCTGTGGCGAGCAGTGGACAGAGCGTCGACCTGGAACGCTGAGGTCACCAGTTTGAAGCCCTGGGCTTGCCGGAACAAGGCTCATATGAGAAGCAACTACAAGTTGATGCTTCCTGCTTCTCCTCTCTCCTCTCGCTCTAAAAATCAGTAAGTAAAATATGTAAATAAATAAGTAGGCTAGGAAGTCCTCACTGAAAAGGTCTCTTTTTAAACTTGATTTTAGAAAGAGAGGAAGGACCTGACCAGGTGGTGGCGCAGTGGATAGAGCGTTGGACTGGGATGCCAAGAACCCAGGTTCGAGACCCCGAGGTTGCCAGCTTGAGCGCAGGCTCATCTGGTCTGAGCAAGGCTCACCAGCTTGGACCCAAGGTCGCTGGCTCCAGCAAGGGGTTACTCAGTCTGCTGAAGGCCCACGGTCAAGGCACATATGAGAAAGCAATCAATGAACAACTAAAAACGAAAAACTAATGATTGATGCTTCTCATCTCTCTGTTCCTGTCTGTCTGTCCGTCTATCCCTCTCTCTGACTCTCTTTCTCTGTAAAAAAAAAAAAAAAAAAAGAGAGGAACGGGTAAAGGATAGAGAAACATCAGTTAGTTGTTCCACTTATTTATGCATTCGTTGTATACGCCTGGACCGGGGGATCGAACCCACAACCTTGGTGTATCCAGACAATGCTCTAAGCAACTGAACTACCCCATCAGGACCTAAGAACACATCTTTTAACCCAAGACTTGAAAGATATGAGGGAGAGAACATTAGGATGCCTGAGGAAGAAACTTAGGGACCAGCAAGTGCTAAAATTGGAAATGGCTCCTAGGCAGTGTTGGAAGCCTGATTATAAGCAGTAAGAAAAGAACAAGCTTCACTTGGGGGGTTACCAAAGGTAAGCCAGGGATTGACTGGTTAACCTTTAACAGAAGAAAGAGAAAGGAAGGAACTCAGGATAACTCTAAACCACCACCTGCCTCAAGGCTTAATATCTCCTTTATCCCCAAAGTACACACTCCAGAAAAGTTTTCTAGTTTTCTGTTCTAATATACAGAAAACATAAGCTTGACTGACTCTTCTGAAAATAGTACCCAAGCATCCTAATTCACTTAGTCTTGACGAGATACCCAAATGATGGAGCCGAAGCACAGACCTGGATCAGACAGAATCAGTTCTTAATCACGCTGCCCTTTACCAGGTAAGATCTTACATGCTGAACACGTTTCCATCTGTAAAAATTAGAAGATTATCTCCCAGAAGTCTGTCACAACTGAAACGCCAAAGCCTGCCCAAAGGATCTGAACTCAACAAATAGTCAACTTCTCCCCCAAATTCCCTCAAAAATAGAATCCAGGATTCCTACCCTTTTCATTCACACTGATGCTTTTAAATTCAGAGGCACAGGAAGAGGTTAGTCTCGAATGTTCATCAAGGGCTCAAAAATCCTGTCTCCTGCCACTTCTTCAGGTGCCAGATTTTATGCTGTCTCAGCATAACGGGGGGGGGGGGGGGGTACCTGGCCCAAGGTGAGGATGCAAAACGAGGAACCGAACCAAGTGTCCCTGGACCTGAGCTTCTGGGTCTGTCAGGGCCAAGTGATGATTCTGGCCCTTCTGCAGGCGGGTCCAGCTTCGAGAAGTCCGCATGGACCAATACCTTAACTCCCTAAAGCTGACAAACTTCAGCTCAATTAATTGCCCTGTACCAGGAAGCCAGTGGTCTGGGATCAACGGAAGCGTTTATAGGAGGGAGTCTTTCCTACAGCTGAGCCCATGCCCACACCTGACGGACAGTTTAGGGGTGCCCTCTCCGCATACTCACATCCCCCTTATGCAGCTCTGGCGCCGCAATCTTCACGGGCTCTGTCCTCTTCTTTGGCTTGGGGAGGCCCAGGGAGGGCCCGGCTCCGCCGCCAGGGGCGGGTAGACTGATGCCAGGGCCGAGGGCCGAGGACAGCCCCAGCCCCTCCCCAACTCCCGCAGCTTCAGCCGGGCTCACGCCTGGAGGTGGGGGGAAGCCTCCCAGACCAAAGGGCAAGGGGGGAGGAGGCTGGAGCCGTGGGTCTACGCTGGGTGGGGGCAGCAACAGCGGCGGAGGAAAGGTTGGGGCCAGCACCTGAAGGGGCGGAGGCAACAAGGCCTGACCCTTGGGTGCAGGGAGAGAGGCGAACAAGCTCCCTAAGGTGGGCCCAGATGTAGGTGCCGGCGCCGCCTCCTCCTCCTCCGGCTCACCCTCATCCGGCTCACTCTCCTCGCTGCTGGCGTAAGCAACCAGCGACATGGCGCCTCCCGGCTTTGGGGCGCCCTTGCCGGCAGACAAGGCCTACTTGAGACCGGGGATGCCCAGAGGCCTAGTGGGCCCCGCCACTCGGCGGGGCGGGGAACTGTAAAGTCCACCTTCTCCGTGCTCTAGAACTAGCCCCGGCAGGAGCCCATCGTCACAGCTGATATCCGCCGAATGAGGCTTCCCTCTTCACTTAAGCGCCTAGTTTCGGACAACTACACACAGCTAATGGCCGCCGAGTCACTCCGCCCCCTCTCGCTGCTCTAAACAGAAACTACAACTCCCAGAAAAAAATTGACCACAGCCCCATTCTCCGCCGCAGGGAGCTCAGCGCAAGGCACAGCGGGAGTTGGAGTGCGAGGAAAGAAGATTAAGTGGCGCGCAGAAAGACAGATGGACAACCCGCTTCTGGAGCGAGGTCTTCTGGGATAAGTAGTTTTTTTGAGGGGTGGTATCTCCTAACAATTCCTAGATGACTACAAGTCCCATCGGTCACCGCGGTAGTCGCAGGGGGAGGGGTGCATACGAGAGCATTTCGGTAATTGAAGTTCCCTAGGTTAGTCTCTTGGGCGCTAAGATTTATGGGAGATGTAGTCTTCTTAGAAACTGCAAGCGATGTCGGGAATGAGAGGGAGTCTGGGAAGGCGGCGGGTGGGGAAAAATAACTTAAAGGGAAAGTGATATAGGAAATACTGAAGAAGTTCCCCAGTCGGCTGAAACTGGAGTTAGAATCAAACACCCCAAAAAGAGTCATGGCCCGAAAGACCTGTACGAAATTGGGCTGCGAGCCAGAAAGAAGCGAGATTTCAAACCTAACCATAAACATCTGAGAGCTGAAATAAGTGTGACATAAAAGGGAGGAGATGATCTCCCTCTCTTGACCAAGGTGCAATTTCAGGAACAAATTTAGCCCTCCAGCCTGGGGACTGGCCTCCCTCTGCAGCAGCCAGCGAGACAGAAAGGTGGGCGGGGCCCTGGAAGTCAGAGCCAGGTACTTGAGGTTGATCCCTTGCCCTCAGCCCTAAGGGGCCGCCTGCATCGCAGCTCCCTTCGCAGATCTGGGGCCTCCCCTGAGTCCATCTCTGTCTGCTGTGCGGCTCACCTACCACTCTGTGTATGTCCTCCACATCTGGCTCTGTCTGTGCCTGGTGTGTTGGTTTTTGTTTTGTTTTTTGTTTTTTAAATTGATTTTAGAGAGAAAGTAAAGGAGAAACAGAGACAGACAGAAATACCTGTTTTTGTATGTGCCGTGACCAGGGGTCCAACTGGCAACCTCTGTGCATTGGGACTACACTCTAACCAACTAAGTTAGCCCACCAGGGCTGTGCCTGGTGTTTATCAAACCTTTGTGTGTGCCCTTTATATGTCCATGATTCTGTACCTGTTCTTCCCTGTCCACCTATGACCTTTTATCCTATTCTTGTTTATTTTTGTCCCTTTCAATCTGGCTGTGACTGAGTGCCCTCTATTTAGTCTCTGTGTGTCCTTTACATGCTAATCCACCTCTGTGTGGACACCAACTCCCTGCTCCCAGGGAGCAGAAGTTTCTACTGAGTTCAGCCCAAGAAGACTCTTGAAGTTTGAGGAGGAGGCTAAAGAGGAAAATGGAAAGGATGAAAAGGATAGTGAAAGGCCCAGGCTTGAATCTTCCATGAAGCCTCATATGGCCCCTCCTCTGTACCTCCCTATGTGTCTAAATCTCGCCTTCCTGTATAGCCAAACTCATATACCACCTTCTCCTTGATGCCTCTTTAAATTTGTTTGTTCCCTGCTCAGGATACTCAGAGCATTTTTTCTGTATACCAATTCTTAAACTTCAGCACACCTGAGATCACTGGGAAAGCTCCCTAAAAAAGCAAATTAATGAATTGACTAAGACTCCTATTCAGTCAGTATAAGGTGGGGCCCAGAGTCCGAATTTTTTTTAACTTTTATCCTTTCTCTTTTTAAAATTTTTACTTATTGATTCCAGCAAGAGGGGAAGGGGGAAATAAAGAGAGAGAGAGAGAGAGAGAGAGGCAAAGAAACAGGAACATCGAGCTGCTCCTGTAGGTGCCCTGACCAGGAATCGAACCAGCCACCTTTGCATTTCATGATGATGCTCTAACCCAGTGGTAGTCAACCTGGTCCCTGATGCCCACTAGTGGGCGTTCCAGCTTTCATGGTGGGCAGTAGCAGAGCAACCAAAGTATAAATAAAAAGATAGATTTAACTATAGTAAATTGTTCTATAAAGATTTATTCTGCCAAACTTAGTGAAAATCCGACATAAAGTACTTGGTAAGTAATTATTATTATATGCTTTAACTTGCTATAACTCTGCTTTATAAATTTTATAAAGTAAAGTTACTTCCCTACTTTATAAATCACCTTTACTGTGGAACCGGTGGGCAGTTAGAAAATTTTACTACTAACAGATACAAAAGCAGACGATAAGTATAAAAAGGTTGACTACCCTGCTCTAACCTATTTAGCTATCTGGCCAGGGCCAAAATCTAAATTTTTAAGAAACTCCTCAGTTCATTGCAAAGCAGATGCCCTGCAGACCACTTTAAAAAACTAGCCCTTCCAGTCCAGATGTGCTTTACACAATGCTGAGTTCTAATGCCTGCTTTTTGAATCTCAGTTCCCCAGCCTATTTCCTGGTGACTTCAGACAGTCACTTCTCTTCTCTGAGTCTCACTTTTCTCCTTTGAAAAATGGGTAAAGTATTAAGGAGCCGTGTCCTACTCCTAAGAGAAATGCCAGCTATTAACAGTGAAATGATTTAGAACCTTCAAAGCAGTGGTGGGATTCAGCCAATTTGCACTGGTTCCGCAGAATGTTGAGTTCGGCGAAATGGTTGTTAAAATGGCACTTGTAATCACGGTTACTAAGGTGGGCGCCAGGGCAGCTGCCCAATGTGAAAATCACAAATTTACATTTCTTACTCTTTTTTAATGTTTATCTGCACAACAGCATATTCTAAGCACCTATAGTAATGTTCATTCCATTCATAGGTGAAAAATATTGCAAGTGAGGACACCAATCAAGAAGTAATATGGAAATATCTTAAATAACAGCTTTATTGTTGATCTGACCTATGGCGGCGCAGTGGATCAAGCGTCGACCTGGAACACTGAGGTCACCAGTTCAAAACCCTGGGCTTGCCCGGTCAAGGCACATATGGGAGTTGATGCTTCCTGCTCCTCCCCCCTCCTCTCTCTCTCTCTCTCTCTCTGTCTCTCTTCTCTAAAATGGATACATAAATAAAAATAATTTTAAAAAATAACAGTTTTATTGTTTTGTCAGGTATTATTTAATATTTTTTCATTAATATTTAAAACTCATAGCATAATCTAGTTTTGTGTACCTCTTTTATTGTTCTTATTTAAGTGTTAAATTCATGAAATAATAAACTACCTTTCAGTGTATCATTTTTTTATACTTAAAACAATCATTGGGGCCCTGGCCGATTGGCTCAGTGGTAGAGCGTTGGCCTGGCATGCAGGAGTCCTGGGTTCGATTCCTGGCCAGGGCACACAGGAGAAGCGCTCATCTGCTTCTCCACTCCTTCCCCTCTCCTTCCTCTCTGTCTCTCTCTTCCCCTCCCACAGCCAAGGCTCCATTGGCGCAAAGTGGGCCCAGGCACTGAGGATGGCTCTATGGCCTCTGCCTCAGGCGCTAGAATGGCTCTGGTTGCAACAGAGCAATGCCCCAGATGGGCAGAGCATCGCCCCCTGGTGGGCATGCCGAGTGGATCCCGGTTGGGCGCATGCGGGAGTCTGTCTGACTGCCTCCCCGTTTCCAACTTCAGAAAAATACAAAAAAACAACAACAACAAAAAAACAGTCTTTGGGGCAAAGAACCAGTTGTTAAATTATTTGAATCCCACCACTGCCTAAAAGAAAAAGGAACTTTCAAAGGGATATGACTATACTTGTTCCTTGTTAACACATCATGTTGCCCTGCAGAAAAGAGAAGTCCCATAAGGTCAGGGACCTGTCTTTGACAAGTATTTTTAAAGCCAGATCCTCTTACTCTCAAGATTAATGGTTCATCTTACTAGATATATACCCTGCCCTCAAATAGTTGTTGTCATGCAAGAAAATGATAATAGTAACTTTAGGGCAGGGGTGGGAAGGGGATTTACTTCCTATGTGTACTCTTTTTCTTTTAAACCTTTAGAAATTTGTAACTTATACATGTACTATCTATTCAAAAGTAGTAATAATAGTAATAAAGTCTTCTATTAAAGGTAGTGAATTGGCCTGATCAGGCAGTGGCACAGTGGATTGAGCATCAGACTGGGATGCAGAGGACCCAGGTTCGAGACCCCAAGGTCGCCAGCTTGAGCGCAGGCTCATCTGGTTTGAGCAAAGCTCACCAGCTTGGACCCAAGGCCGCTGGCTTGAGCAAGGGATCACTCGGTCTGCTGAAGGCCCGCGGTCAAGGCACATATGAGAAAGCTATCAATGAACAACTAAGGTGTTGCAACGAAAAACTGATGATTGATGCTTCTCATCTCTCTTCGTTCCTGTCTGTCCCTATCTATCCCTCTCTCTGACTCTCTGTCTCTGAAAAAAAAAAAAAAAAAGGTAGTGAATTGGCCCTGGCTGGATAGCTCAGTTTGTTAGAGCATCATCCCGATATTCCAAGGTTGCAGGTTCGATCCCTGTTCTGGGCACATATATGAATCAACCAAGGAATGTATAGGTGGGTGGAACAACAAATCAGTGAATCTCTCTCTCTCTCTCTCTCTCTCTCTCTCTCTCTCTCTCAATTCAATTTTTTAAAAAGCTTTTAAAAAGATTGTGAATTAAACAGCTATCTAGTCTGACCAGGCTGTGGCACGTTGGATAGAGCATTGGCCTGGGAAACTGAAGGCCCAGGTTTGAAACCCCAAGGTCGCCAGCTTGAGCATGAGCTCACCAGCTTGAGGGCAGGGTTGCTGGCTTGAGTGTGGGATCATATACATGATCCCATGGTCTCTGGCTTAAGCCCAAAGGTCACTGGTTTGAGCCCAAGATCTCTGGCTTGAGCAAGGGGTCACTGGCTCAGCTAGAGCCCCACCCCCAGTCAATGCACATATGAGCAAGCAATCATGAACAACTAAGGTGCTGCAACTATGAGTTGATGCTTTTCATCTCTCTCCCTTCCTATCGGTCACTGTCTATCTGACTCTCTCTTGCTTAAAACAAAAAACAGATATCTAATTGGGTTCCCTCCTAAAATCCTACTAAAACTTCAAAAAAGGAATTTTTTTTGGCCCCGGCCAGTTAGCTCAGCAGTAGAGCATTGGCCCGTTGTGTGGAAATCCCAGGTTCTATTCCTGGTCAGGGCACACAGGAGAAGCACCCATCTGCTTCTCCACCTTTCCCTCTCACTTTTCTCTCTATCTCTCTCTTCCCTTCCCACAGCCAAGGCTCCATTGGAGCAAAGTTGGCTGGGACACTGAGGACACCTTCATGCCTCTGCCTCAGGTGCTAGAATGGCTCCTGTTGCAATGGAGCAATGACCCAGATGGGCAGAGCATCGCCCACTGGTGGGCATGCTGGGTGGATCCCAGTTGGGCATATGCGGGAGTCTGTCTGTCTGCCTCCCCCCACACTCACACACTTCAGAAAAAATAAAATAAAAAAAAGAATTCTTTTGTGAAAAGGCATTAAAGCATTTTTTAAAAGATTTAAACCCACAAAATGGGATGATGAGAAAAAGAAACCACAGTTACAATATTTTGGAAGATGGAAAGCAAAAAGCCTGACCAGGCCGTGGCGCAGTGGATAGAGCGTCGGACTGGGATGTGGAGGACCCAGGTTCAAGACCCCGAGCTCACCAGCTTGAGCACAAGGCCGCTGGCTTGAGCAGGGGGGCAGTCCATCTGCTGTAGCCTCCCCTGCCCCCCCCCCCCGTCAAGGCACATATGAGAAATCAATCAATGAACAACTAAGGAACTGCAGCGAAGAATTGATGCTTCTCGTCTCTCTCCCTTCCTGTCTGTCCCTAGCTGACTCTCTCTGTCTCTGCCACAATAAATAAATAAATATTTTTTTAAAAAAAGAAAGAAAGAAAGCAAATGCCTTGGCGGTAACTGACTTGGCACATCCAGGAGAGCTGAGACCCACGCTGGCGTTGGGTCATGTGAATCAATATGATCTATTGTAGAGCCTCAAAAGGCTCAGGAGGACCTTTGAAAATTAAAGAGACGGCAAGGGAACAAAAATGAGGGCTGATTAAAACCTAAGAAGCACCTATAGCCTAACTGGTGGTGGCACAGTGGATAGAGCATGAACCCAGAATGCTGAGATCCCTGGTTCAAAACCCTGAAGTCACCAGCTTGAGCATGAGCTCATTGGCTTGAGTGTGGGGTTGCCAGCTTGAGTGCAGGCTTGCAGGCTTGAGCACAGAATCATTGACATGATCCCAAGGTCACTGGCTTGACCCCAAAGGTCGCTGGCTTGAAGCCCAAGGTCTCTGGCTTGCGCCCAAGGTCACAGGCTTGAGCAAGGGATCACTGGCTTGGCTTAAGCCCCCCTCACCGCCTCGTCAAGGTACCTATGAGAAGCAATCAACAAACAACAAAAGTGAAGCAACTGCAAGTTGATGCTTATGCTTCTCAACTCTCCTCCCTCTTTTCTTCCCTTATTTACTCTCTCTCTCAAAAAAAAAAAAAAAAAAAAAGAAAAATAAGAAAGAAATAGCTATAGCCTTGTCCCCAATTTATGCTAGTGGAGACTAGCTATCCCCAACCCTGGAAAAAATAAAGGTAGGCTATATTTTTTCTTCAAGAAGAAATAAAACAGGATTTCTGCTATGGGAAAAACCAGGCACAGTCAAGGGCAGTGGCACTACATAGAAATCAGGGGAATTAAAGTATTAATAATATGCACATGGGATACAGAGACCCCAGCCCTGTTTCTTCTAGAAGACTGGCCATGGGCCTTTACCCTCCAGGTTAGATACTGGGAAAATATCCACTGGAAAATCTGCTCAGCCCAGGAGGAAAGACCTGTGGAATCTGGTATCAGGGATTCGTCCAACAAATTTTCCAACCAGATAATTTTAATGGCAAGTTTTCATTTGACAAACCTCAACCATGTGTCCAGAGGTACAAGATAACTTTTTAGTTCCTCCCTTTTTTTCCTAAACTGAGAGGAGGGGAGATAGTGAAGCAGACTCCTGCCTGCACCCTGACTGAGATCCACCTGGCAACCCCCATCTGGGGCTGATGCTTGAATCAACCGAGCTATCCTCAGCACCTGAGGCCAACGCTGGAACCAATCAAACCACTGGCTGTGAGAGGGGAAGAAAGAGAGAGAAGGGGGAGAGGGAGAGGAAGAGAATCAGATGGTCACTTCTCATTTGTGCCCTGACCAGGGATCGAACCTGCCATGTTCACACACCAGGCCAATGCTCTATCCACTGAGCAAGCCAGCCAGGGCCAATCCTTCACTCTTAAACATAAGCAGGCACCAAGGCTTATATATTGAGGAAAGCCTCTTATATGAGTGATAGAAACAAAACAAAAATAGAGAAACTGCAGAAACAAGAAAACTTTAAAAACCTACCAATAATTTTCTCAGATAAACAAGAGAAAATGCTGCATACATGAAACAAGAACAGAATGCCATAAAAAAGGTACATGCCACCCTGGCACAATAGTTGGTTGGAGCATCATCCAGCTACACAAGGGTTGTGAGTTCGATCCCCAGTCAGGGCACATACAGGAAGAGATCACATATAGGAATAGATTGATGTTTCTATCTCTCTTTCTCCCTTCCTCTCTCTCTAAAGTCAATGAATAAATATTAAGAAATAAAAATATATAAGAGCATAAATGAAATTCTCACTAGAAGAGTTGGAACAAAAAAGAAAATCAGAGAACCATCCCAGAAATATATGAATTATAAGAGTTCCAGAAAAAAAAAGAGAGAGAGAGAACAGGAAAAAACAGAGGAGAGAAAATCATCAAGGGAATAATTACAGAAAACCTCCCAGAACTGAGGAACAAGAGTTTTCAGGTTGAAAGGGCCCACCAACTGCTCAGCATAATAGATAAAAATGGATCCGCATCATCATGAAATTTCAAAACACCGGGGACAAAGAGAAGATCTTATAAGCTCCCAAAGAAAAGAAACAGATCTCTCAAAATGGGTCAGCACAGAATGGCTTCAAACTTTGTAACAGCTGTGCTGTAAGCTAGCTAATAATGGAGCAAGGGCTTCAAATATCTGAAGGGAAAATATTTCCGGCCTAGAATTCAACACAGAGCCAAACTATCAATCAAGCAGGAAGGTAGAATAAATGTTTTCAGACATGTAAGTTCTCAAAATTTTCTGTTCTAAGTTTTTTTGATGTGCTCCATCAAAAGGAGGGAGGGGCTGGCAAGGTTGCTCAGTTGGTTGGAATGTCCTCCCGATGTACCAAGGTTGCAAGTTCAATCCCTGGTCAGGGCACATGCAGGAATCAACCAATGTGTGTAAAATCGATGTTTCTCTCTCTTTCTCTTTCTCTTTCTCTTTCTCTTTCTCTTTCTCTTTCTCTCTCTCTTTCAAATCAATAAATAAAATTTAAAAGGGGAGGATATTAAACCATGAAAGAGAAACACCTGAGATTTAGATAACACAATCTCTAACACAGGAGCAGGGGAAGGGGGCCCCCGAAATGTGCCAGGAAGGGAGACTCTGGGAAGACAGCTCTGCCCCAGCTGTCAGGGCCACCAGTCAGTCAGGATCAGTACCTCTAGGGAGGCCTGTCAGCAAGAACTTGAAATTGATAGTAAATCTGATGTGTCTAAATATTTTGAGAAGAAACTGAAATGGTAGGGAACTTGTGGCTCAATTAATGAATTAAACTTAGAAAACTAAACAAAAAATGGAAACAGTTAACAACTTAGGGAAAACAAAATGTTATGCCTAAAAGAAAAAGTAATCATGGCTCAGATATGACTGAATTGTGAACACTGAACGTTATTACTACAACAGAAAATTATAATGTAACTCTGTTGGGACCATGAGAGTTTGAGGAACAGGAAGAGTCTGTGATCTCTGGCCGGATAGCTCAGTTGGTTATAGTGCTGTCCCAATACACCCACCAACGCTCAGGTTCAATTAATGGTCAGAGAACATACAAGAATTAACCAATGTGCATGGGCCCTGGCGGACACGATGCAGTGTGCAGAGGGTGTTATTCTGACTGGGATACTTGAAACCATGTCAACACCATAAATTTTTAAAAAGAATCAACCAATGAATGCATATATGAGTGAAACAACAAATCAATCTCTCTATCTCTCAAATTAATAAATAAAAATTTTTTAAAAAGGAATAGTCTGTGAGGCTGAGATAGATAGAGGAGAGAGCTAAATCTACTCCATTGACTTCCATCAATAGTTCATGCCTAAAAATGAATAAATCAAGAAGTAGCCATAAGAGAATGTTGCTTAGAGACATGGAGATAAATCAAAATTAGTTTAAATAGTTTGCATGTTGAATGTTGCTCTATCTGGAGAGTAGGACTAGAAAAAAGTGGGAGCTGGGACCACTAGTTAGCATTAAAACTTTGCAGAACTCTGCTTCTTTAGATCACATGCTTACATAACTTAACCAACAGCAGCAACAACAAACTCAAATGAACAGAAGTAGAATTACCATAATCCTTGGTTCTTAATTTGCTTTCATCATTGGTCCACACATGACCCTCATTGATTTATTTTATTTTATTTTTAAAGATTTTATTTATTGCCCTGGCCTGATAGCTCAGTTAGTTAGAGCATCATCCGGAAGCACAGAGGTTGCTGGTTCGATCCCCAGTCAGGATGCATACAGGAACTGATGTTCCTGTTTCTCTCTCCCTCCCTCCCTTCCTCTCTCACTAAAATCAATAAATGAAAAAAAAATTTAAGTTTTTATTTATTGATTTTAGAGAGAGGAGAGAGGGGGTTGGGAGGAGGGGGAGGCATCAATTCGTAGTAGTAGTTGCTTCTCATATATACCTTTTCCTATTATTAAGCCCAGGGTTTTGAAACGGCAACCTCAGCATTCCAGGTTGATGATTTATCCCCTGTGTCACCACAGGTCAGGTTCACTGATTTATTTTATTTTACTTATTTATTTTTTTAAGATTTTATTTATTCATTTTTAAAAGGAGGACGGAGGGGAGGAACAGGAAGCATCAACTCTCATATGTGCCTTGACGGGGCAAGCCCAGGGTTTCGAACTGGTGACCTCAGCATTCTAGGTTGATGCTTTATTCACTGCGCCACTACAGGTCAGGCACTGATTTATTTTAAAGATAAAAAGAGAGATAAAGAGAGAGAGATTGATAGATAGAAGTAATCAATACCCATGTACCAATCACCCCAACTTTCCTACTAATTTATGCTTTCTTATGTTCCCCTTCGCCATCAGAACCCCCACCTCCCCCCAACACTAGGTATCCACTGTCCTGAAACTTGTTTATATCCATATATAGATTTTTAAATTTTTATTTAGAGAGGAAGGGGGAGAGAGAGATCGAGAGATCGACCAAACTGTTTCTGCATGTGCTCTGACTGGGAATTAAACCTACAAACTTTGCGTATGGGGATGACTCTCTAACTAACTGAGAGCTATCTGGCCGGAGCTATAATTAAAAAATTTTTTTCAATAAATAAAATCTAAAATAAATGAATTAATTAAAAAGCCTGACCTGTGGTGGCACAGTGGATAAAGCATCAACCTGCAATGCTAAGGTCGCCTGTTTGAAACCCCGGGCTTGCCAAGTCAAGGCATATATGAGAAGCAGCTACTATGAGTTGATGCTTCCCGCTCCTCACAACCCTCTTTTCCCTCTCTATCCTTTCTAAAAACAGTAAATAAAATCTAAAACAATAAAAATAAAAACTAAAATCAATAAATAAGCCCAGGATTTTAACCAGTGGCCTCAGCATTCCAGGTCTACACTTTATCCACTGTACCACTACAGGTCAGGCTTATGTATTGATTTGAAAGAGAGAGAGAGAGAAAGAGACAGAGACAGAGACAGAGACAGAGAAGAAAGGGAGGGAGAGAAAGAGAGAAACATCAGTTTGCTCTTCCATTTAATTATGCATTAATTGGTTGATTCTTATATGTGCCCTGACTAGGCATTGAACCCATAATTTTGATATAACTGGAGGACACCCTTACCAACTGAGTTACCAGGCCAAGGCTATACATATATAGTTTTCTCACATCTATAGAACTCCTGAAAATATTGTTCAATTTTAGCTGTTTGTAATTTTATAAAAATAGTATCAACCTTTCACCATGTGAGGTTACAACGAGAAGGCAGACATCTGTAAACCAGGAAGCTGGCCCTCACCAGACACCAAATCCACAAGTGCCTTGATCTTGGATTTTCCTACATCCTGAAGTATGATCTCAAGCGACCCATGTCCTTTCTTGTGCATCCTACAGATATAATCACCAAAGAGTGGTTGCTGATAGACACTGAAATCAGAAAAGTCAATAAAAATGAAGAGCGAGAGTAAAAATCCTGACACCTTTCCTGCCATCACATGCAAAGTAGCCTTTTTCACGCATCCAAGTAAAGCATGGGCTTTCCATTTAAGGTTAAAAACATCTGCTAGAGCAGGGGTCAGAAACCTATGGCTCGCGAGCCAGATGTGGCTCTTTTGATGGCTGCATATGGCTCGCAGACAAATCTTTAATAAAAAAAATAATGTTAAAAATATAAAACATTCTCATGTATTACAATCCATTCATTTCCTACCACTCATGTTCATGGTTGCGGGTGACTGGAGCCAATCACAGCTGTCCTCCGGGACAACACCAAATTTTTATTGGATAATGCCTAATGTACACGGGTCATTGTGAGGTCAGGAAGTAAATTCCCTCCTTTTAATCAAGTAGTCAGCTAGCTAATTGCAGAAACCCTTTTGACGAAGAAGATGACTAAAAGAAAAAAAGATGAGGAGTATCGTACTTCTCAGCAGGAATGGACAGAGGAATTCGCCTTTGTGGAGAGAGCAGGTTCTGCACTGTGTCTAATATGCAATGATAAAATTGCATCGATGAAACAGTCAAATATAAAACAGCACTTTGACACACGCCATACTACATTTGCATCAAAATATCCAGCGAGGGACAGCAGGAAGAAAGCATGTCAAGAGCTACTGTGCAGAGTGCAAGCAAGTCAGCAGCAACTCCGCGTTTGGACCCAACAAGGTGAATGGAATTCAGCTAGCTTTGCTGGTGCTTTAGCAATTGTGAGAAACGGAAAGTCATTCACAGATGGGGAGTATGCCAAAACATTCATGCTTGATGTTTCCAATGAACTTTTTGATGACTTTTCGGATAAAGACAAGATAATCAAATGAATAAAAGACATGCCTCTGTTGGCAAGAACTGTTCACGATTATACTATCATGATGGCAAATCAAATTGAGGCAACATAAGGGAAGGACATAAATGCAGCACCATTCTTTTCTCTCGCTTTGGATGAGTCAACAGATGTAAGCCATTTATCCGAGTTCAGCGTGATTGCAAGGTATGCTGTCGGTGACACACTAGTGAGGAAAGTCTTGCTGTTTTGCCTATGAAAGAGACAACAAGAGGGGAGTATTAATTCAAGTCTTTCACTGAGTGCGCTAAAGAAAAAAATCTACTGATGGATAAACTTATTACGGTGTGTACTGATGGTGCTTCATACATGGTGGGGAAAAACAGAGGATTCGTAGCACTTCTTCGTGAACATGAAGAAACCCATCCTAAGTTTTCACTGCATCCTACATCAGGAGGCACTTTGTGCTCAGATGTGTGGCAAGCAACTTGGTGAGATGATGTCGCTGGTCATTCAGGTGGTCAACTTTATTGTTGCCTGAGCTTTAAATGATCACCAGTTTAAAACACTGCTGGATGAAGTTGGGAATAATTATCCTGGTCTGCTTCTGCATAGCAATGTGCGTTGGTTGTCAAGAGGGAAGGTGCTCAGCCGTTTCATGGCTTGTCTGAGCAAAATCTGAACTTTTCTTGAAATGAAAAATGTCGAGCATCCTGAGTTAGCTAACACTGAGTGGCTCCTGAAGTTCTACTATCTCGTGGACATGACTGAACATCTGAACCAGCTCAATGTGAAAATGCAAGGCATTGGAAATACAGTCTTATCCCTTCAACAAGCAGAGTTTGCATTTGAAAACAAGCTGGAACTCTTTTTTTTTTATTATTCATTTTGGAGAGGAGGGGGAGAGAGAGAGAGAGAGAGAGAGAGAGAGAGAGAAAGAAGGGGGAGGAGCAGGAAGCATCAACTCCCATATGTGCCTTGACCAGGCAAGCCAGGGTTTTGAACTGGCAACCTCAGTGTTTCCAGGTTGACGCTTTTTTTTTTTTTTTTTGCATTTTTCTGAAGATGGAAACAGGGAGAGATAGTCAGACAGACTCCCGCATGCGCCCGACCGGGATCCACCCGGCACGCCCACCGTGGGGCGACGCTCTGCCCACCAGGGGGCGATGCTCTGCCCATCCTGGGGGCGATGCTCTGCCCATCCTGGCCGTCGCCATGTTGCGACCAGAGCCACTCTAGCGCCTGGGGCAGAGGCCACAGAGCCATCCCCAGCGCCCGGGCCATCTTTGCTCCAATGGAGCCTTGGCTGCGGGAGGGGAAGAGAGAGACAGAGAGGAAGGCGCGGCAGAGGGGTGGAGAAGCAAATGGGCGCTTCTCCTGTGTGCCCTGGCCGGGAATCGAACCCGGGTCCTCCGCACGCTAGGCCGACGCTCTACCGCTGAGCCAACCGGCCAGGGCCGGTTGACGCTTTACCCACTGCGCCACCACAGGTCAGGCCAAGCTGGAACTCTTCATAGCCAACATTGAAACAGGTTGCTTACTACACTTTGAAAAACTGGGTGAGTTTAAAGATGCATGCACAGCAAGTGACCCTGCTCAACATCTTGATCTCCAGCAGCTAGTGGGCTTCACATCTAATCTCCTACAGTCATTCAAAGAGCGCTTTGGAAAATTTTGTGAGCACACTCATTTTTTTAAGTTCATCACCCATCCACATGAGTGTGCAGTGGACAGCGCTGACCTGAGTTACACCCCCGGTGTCTCCGTCAGAGATTTTGAGTTACAAGCTGCTGACCTGAAGGCCTCAGATATGTGGGTGAATAAGTTCAAGTCACTGAATGAAGATTTGGAAAGACTTGCATAACAGCAAGCAGAGTTGGTGAGCAAACACAAAAGGGGAGAAATGAAAACACTTCAACCCGCAGACCAGCTGATTGTCAAAACTTGGAACGGGCTTTTCGTCACATACCACACACTGCAGCGTGGAGTGTTATTGTACTGACAATGTTTGGCTCTACGTATGCACGTGAGCAGTCTCTCTCACATCTAAAGAATGTTAAGACCAACCTACGATCACGTTTAACAGATGGAAGTCTCAACGCCTGCATGAAGCTTAACCTCACCACGTATCAACCAGACTACAAAGCCATCAGCAAAACGATGCAGCACCAGAAGTTGCATTAATGATAAGAAGTACTTTATTCATCATTGGTTAGCAACAGCATAACAACGTTATTAAAAAGAATTCAGAGACTTATTGTACTTTAAAAGTGTTGGTCTTACATAAAATGCACACATTTACTTATATTTAGTGTTAAACATATTGTATGGCTCTCACGAAATTACATTTTAAAATATGTGGCGTTCATGGCTCTCTCAGCCAAAAAGGTTCCCGACCCCTGCGCTAGAGGAATTTTCAAACAGTCTTGGAACACTTAGTTAAATTCACAGGAACTCCATCTGGGACTGGTGATAGTTAATTCTTTCATATCTTATTTTTTTTAAGATTTTAAGATTTTATTTATTCATTTAGAGAGGGGGGAGAGAGAGAGAGAGAGAGAGAGAGAGAGAAGGGAGGAGCAGGAAGCATCAACTCCCATATGTGCCTTGACCAGGGAAACCAGGGTTTTGAACTGGCGACCTCAGAGTTCCAAGTTGACGCTTTATCCACTGCTCCACCACAGGTCAGGCTAATTCTTTCATATCTTTAATTGTCTTAGCATCTTCATTGATGAAAGTTCCCTCCATATTCCTTTCTTTCCATCATGATGTATTTACCCATTTTACATCAAAATATATACTCTTTACCATCTGGTTTCATAGAGTAATATAAATCTTTAAGTAAAACAAAACAAAAAAGGTACCAATTTGTAATTTCTTATATATTTTGTTGTTGTTGTTTTGTTATTGAGAGGCAGACACAGACTCCCGCATGTGCCCTGATCAGATCCACCCAGAAAACTCCTACCAGGCAATACTCTGCCTGGCCAGGCCACAGCTCTGTGGCTCGGCAAGCAAGCTATTTTAGCACCTGAGGTCAAGGCCATAGAGCCCTCCTCAGCACCCGGGGCCAACTTTGCTTGAATCATTCGAGCCATTGCTGCAGGAGGGGAAGAGTGGGGCAGGGTGAAGAAGCAGATGGTCGCTTCTCCTGTGTGCCCTGACCAGCAATCACAGCCGGGACTTCTACATGCCAGGTCAACACTTGACTGCTGAGCAAACTGGCCAGGGCCTGCTTACATTTTTTTTTTTTTTTTTGTATTTTTCTGAAGCTGGAAACAAGGAGAGACAGTCAGACAGACTCACGCATGCGCCCAACCAGGATCCACCCGGCACGCCCACCAGGGGGCGACGCTCTGCCCACCAGGGGGCGATGCTCTGCCCCTCCGGGGCGTCGTTCTGCCGCGACCAGAGCCACTCTAACGCCTGGGGCAGAGGCCAAGGAGCCATCCCCAGCGCCCGGGCTGTCTTTGCTCCAATGGAGCCTCGCTGCGGGAGGGGAAGAGAGAGACAGAGAGGAAGGAGAGGGGGAAGGGTGGAGAAGCAGATGGGAGCTTCTCCTGTGTGCCCTGGCTGGGAATCGAACCTGGGACTTCTGCACGCCAGGCCGACGCTCTACCACTGAGCCAACCGGCCAGGGCTGCTTACATTTTTTTTACTGAATATTATCTTCTTCGATTCATTCACATTGAACATGTTGTTTTCTTGTTTATTAATATCTGTTTCACCTGACTGGTGATGGCACAATGGATAGAGCATCAACCCAGAATGCTGAGGTGCCCAGTTCAAAAACCCAAGATCACCAGCTTGAGTGTGGGCTTGGCAGCTTGAGCATGGGGTCGCTGGCTTGAGTGCAGGATCATTGACATGATCCCAAGGTCACTGGCTAGAGCAAGGTGTCACTGGCTTGGCTTGAGCCCTCTGTCAAGGCACATATGAGAAACAATCAACGAACTAAAGTGAAGCAACTATGAGTTGATGTATCTCATCTCTCTCCTCCCTCTCTCTCTCCCTTCTTGTCTTTCTCTCTCTAAATAGTAATAATAAAAATAATAATATTCCTTTGTATGAATCTTCAACAATTTACTATGCATTCTCTTGCAGTTGGACATTTGAGTTGTTTCTAAGTTTTCACTGTTATGAATAAACCTGTGGTGTTCTTTCTTCTCCCCATCTCCTAGTGCACACATCTAACTTTTCTCTGGTGTGTTATATTCACTTAGGAATGGAAAAAATGGGCCATAGGGTCAGTGAAAGTTAGACTTCACAATTTATTGCCAAACCAATTTCCAAAGCAATGTATTAGTGACTCTGTTTGGCCACAATCTCCCAACATCTGGTACTGTTGGACTTCTTTTTTCTTTTGTATTTTATTTTTTTTATTTTTTTTATTTTTTTTTCATTTTTCTGAAGCTGGAAACAGGGAGAGACAGTCAGACAGACTCCCGCATGCGCCCGACCGGGATCCACCCGGCACGCCCACCATGGGGCGACGCTCTGCCCACCAGGGGGCGATGCTCTGCCCATCCTGGGCGTCGCCATGTTGCGACCAGAGCCACTCTAGCGCCTGGGGCAGAGGCCACAGAGCCATCCCCAGCGCCCGGGCCATCTTTGCTCCAATGGAGCCTTGGCTGCGGGAGGGGAAGAGAGAGACAGAGAGGAAAGCGCGGCGGAGGGGTGGAGAAGCAAATGGGCGCTTCTCCTGTGTGCCCTGGCCGGGAATCGAACCCGGGTCCTCCGCACGCTAGGCCGACGCTCTACCGCTGAGCCAACCGGCCAGGGCTGTATTTTATTTTTTAAATTTAACATGCACCATAGAGAGAGAGAGAGAGACGGGGATACACAGGGACAAACACACAGAAAGGGAGAGAGATGAGAAGCTTCAATTCTTTGTTGTGGCATCTTAGTTGTTCATTGATTGCTTCCTCATATGTGCATTGACCAGGCAGTTCCAGGCGAAGCAGTGACCCTTTGCTCAAGCCAGCAACCTTGGGCTCAAGCCAGAGACCATGGGATCATGTCTACAATTCCACGCTCAAGCTGGTGAGCCCGTACTCAACCCAGATGAGCCTGTGCTCAAGCCGGCAACCTCCGGGTTTTGAACCTGAGTCCTCAATGTCCCAAGCCATCAATACTCTATCCACTGTGCCATTTCCTGGTCAGGCCATTGGACTTCTTTTTTTTTTTTTTTTTACAGAGGCAGAGAGAGAGAGAGAGTCAGAGAGAGGGATAGATAGGGACAGACAGGAACGGAGAGAGATGAGAAGCATCGATCATTAGTTTTTCATTGTGACACCTTAGTAGTTGTTCATTGATTGCTTTCTCATATGTGCCTTGCCCGTGGGGCTACAGCAGACCAAGTAACCCCTTGCTCAAGCCAGTGACCTTGGGTCCAAGCTGGTGAGTTTTTTGCTCAAACCAGATGAGCCCATGCTCAAGCTGGCGACCTTGGGGTCTTGAACCTGGGTCCTCCGCATTCCAGTCCTTCGCTTTATCCACTGCACCTCCACCTGGTCAGGCTAGACTTCTGAATTAAAAGAAATAATAATTATATTGCCTGGCCTGTGGTAGCACAGCGGATAAAGCACCCACCTGGAACACTTAGGTCACTGGTTTGAAACCCTGGGCTTGCCCAGTCAAGGCACATATGACAAGCAATCAATGAACAACTAAAGCAGAGGTTGGGAAACTTTTTGGCTGAGAGAGCCATGAATGCCACATACTTTAAAATGTAATTCTGGCCCTGGCCGGTTGGCTCAGTGGTAGAGCATTGGCCTTGGCGTGCAGGAGTCCCAGGTTCGATTCCCGGCCAGGGCACACAGGAGAAGTGCCCATCTGCTTCTCCACCCCTCCCCCTCTCCTTTCTCTCTGTCTCTCTTTTCCCCTCCCGCAGCCAAGGCTCCATTGGAGCAAAGTTGGCCCCGGGCGCTGAGGATGGCTCCTTGGCCTCTGCCTCAGGTGCTAGAATGGCTCTGATTGCAACAGAGCGACACCCCAGATGGGCAGAGCATCGCCCCCTGGTGGGCATGCCAGGTGGATCCCAGTAGGGCGCATGCAGGAGTCTGTCTGACTGTCTCCCCGTTTCCAACTTCAGAAAAATACCAAAAAAAAAAAAATGTAATTTCATGAGAGCCATACAACGACCTGTGTACATTACACATTATCCAATAAAAATTTGGTGTTGTCCTGGAGGACAGCTGTGATTGACTCCAGCCACCTGCAACCATGAATATGAGCGGTAGGAAATGAGTGGATTGTAATACATGAGAATGTTTTATATTTTTAACGTTATTATTTTTTTATTAAAGATTTGTCTGCGAGCCAGATGCTGCCATCAAAAGAGCCACATCTGGCTCGCGAGCCATAGGTTCCTGACCCCTGAACTAAAGTGAAGCAACTATGGGTTGATACTTCTCTTTCCTCCCCACCCTCCTCTCTCTGTAAAACCAATAAATAAAATCTTAAAAAAAAAAAGAATTTTAGCCTGACCTGTGGTGACGCAGTGGATAAAGCATCCACCTGGAATGCTGAAATTGCCAGTTTGGAAATCCTGGGCTTGTCCAATCAAGGCACATATGAGAAGCAACAATTATGAGTTGATGCTTCTGGCTCCTCACCACCCTCTTCTTTCTCTTCCCCCTCTCTCTAAAATCAATACAGTAAATAAAATCTTGCCCTGGCCAGATGGCTCAGTTGATTGGAGCACCCAACCTGAAGTGCAGAGGTTGCCTGTTCGATCCCGGGTCAGAGCACATTCAGGAACAGTTTGATGTTCCTGTCTCTCTCTCTCTCTCTTGCTAAAATCAATAAATTTAAATAAATAAATAAATAAATAAATAAATAAATAAATAAAATCTTTAAAAAATATTTTTATTTTATTATTGTTTTAAAATTTTCTATTGAGCCTGACCAGGCGGTGGCGCAGTGGATAGAGCGTCGGACTGGGATGCAGAGGACCCAGGTTCGAGACCCTGAGGTCGCCAGCTTGAGCACGAGCTCATCTGGTTTGAGTAAAAGCCCACCAGCTTGAACCCAAGGTCGCTGGCTCCAGCAAGCGGTTACTCCATCTGCTGAAGGCCCGTGGTCAAGGCACATATGAGAAAGCAATCAATGAACAACTAAGGTGTTGCAACGTGCAATGAAAAACTAATGATTGATGCTTCTCATCTCTCTCCATTCCTGTCTGTCTGTCCCTGTCTATCCTTCTCTCTGACTCACTCTCTGTCTCTGTAAAAAATAAATAAATAAATATATTTAAAAAAATTTTCTATTGATTTAAGAGAGAGAGAAAGAGAAAGAGAGAGAGAAGCATCAACTAACTCATTGTTTCACTTAGTTGTGTACTCATTGCTTCCTATTCAGGGGTGGAACCTGTGAGCTCTGGCATGCCAGATCAATGCTTTATCCACTGAGCCACCCAGGTAGAGCCTTGATTGATTGATTGATTTTAGAGAGAGAGGAATGAGGGGAGAGAGAGAGAAACATCGACTTGTTGCTTCATTTATTTATGCCTTTATTGGTTGATTCCTGTATGTGCCCTTACTGGGGATTGAACCTACAACCTTGCTGCATTGGGACGATATCTCAACTAACTGAGCTAGCTGGCCAGGGCTGTACATCTTTTTTTCTTTTATTTATTTTTTGACAGAGACAGAGAGAGAGTCAGAGGGAGGGACAGATAGGGACAGACAGACAGGAAGGGAGAGAGATGAGAAGCATCAACTCTTCGTTGTGGCACCTTAGTTGTTCATTGATTGCTTTCTCTTATGTGCCTGACCGGGGGGCTACAGCAGAGTGAGTGAGCCCTTGCTCAAGCCAGCGACCTTTGGGCTCAAGCTAGTGACCATGGGATCACATCTATGATCTCACACTCAAGCCAGCAACCCTGTGCTCAAGCTGGTGAGCCCATGCTCAAGCCGGATGAGCCCGTGCTCAAGCTGGCGACCTGGGGGTTTCAAACCTGGGTCTTCTGCATCCCAGTCCACCGCTCTATCCATTGTCACTGCCTGGTCAGGCTAATTTAAATTTAATTTTATTTAATTTTTTCAAAATATTTTATTTATTGATTTTACAGAGAGAGGAGGTTGCGGGGGGCAAGTAGTATCAACTCATAGTTGCTTCACTTTAGTTTTTCATTGATTGCTTGTCATATGTACCTTGACCAGGCAAGCCAGGGTCTTGAACCAGTGACGTCAGTGTTCCAGGTCAATGCTTTATCTACTGCGCCACTATAAGCCATGCTAATTTTATTTCGTTTTAACTAATTTAAATTAATAGTCATTTATGTTGGATAGTATGCATCTTTAGAGAAGGAATCCAATGATTTTCACTTTTATAAAAAACGGAACCCTGGCCCTGGCTGGTTGGCTCAGTGGTAGAGCATCAGCCTGGCGTGCAGGAGTCCCGGGTTCGATTTCCAGCCAGGGCACACAGGAGAAGCGCCCATCTGCTTCTCCACCCCTCCCCCTCTCCTTCCTCTCTGTCTCTCTCTTCCCCTCCCACAGCCAAGGCTCCATTGGAGCAAAGTTGGCCCAGGCGCTGAGGATGACTCCATGGCCTCTGCCTCAGGCGCTAGAATGGCCCTGGTTGCAACAGAGCAACGGCCCAGATGGGCAGAACATCGCCCCTTGGTGGGCATGCCGGGTGGATCCCGGTCGGGCGCATGCGGGAGTCTGTCTGACTGCCTCCCGGTTTCCAACTTCAGAAAAATACAAAAAAACCCAAAACAAAACCGGAACCCTTGTTTTAAAAGGATGTATTATGAAGGATATTATATATAGTTATAAAACAAGCATTTTAAATAAAAATAACTAATATTATTAGACTAACAGCTAATAGCTAATACATAGTAGCCAATCATACCTACTGTTGATATATTGCATGTATCACATATATTAACTGATTTATAAACATCCCTCTTTACAGATGAGAAAACTGAGGCACAGAAAGGCTGAGTAATTTGCAGCAGGTCACACAGTTGTTAAGAATGGTGGTGGGACTCTAACCCAGGTAAGCTGGCTCCCAAGCCCATCCCAACCACTCTCACCCATTGTAGTAGTGCCAGCGCACAGTGCTGGTACTTTAGAGTCTCACTGCAAAGAAACCCATTTTCTCAAACTAAATATCACTTAAAATCTAATATATAAATACAAGCCGCGGCCGGACTAGTTAGAGCATCGTCCTGTTATGCCAAGGTTGAGGGTTCAATCAGCAGTCAGGACACATACACGAATCAATTAATCAATGCATAAATAAGTGGAACAACAAATCGATGTTTCTCTCTCTCTCCCTTCTTTGCTCTCTTAAGTAGATAAATAAATAATAAAATAAATACATGATAACCAATTTTATCAAATACTTAATATGTTCCAGGCTCTGTGTAAAGCATTTTAAATGGCCTGACCACTGATGGTGCAGTGACTAGAGAGTTACCCAGGATGTGTGGGATCATTGACATGATATCAACATTGCTGGCTTGAGCCCAAAGGTCGCTGGCTTGAAGCCCAAAGTCACTGGCTTGGCTGGGCCTCCAGTGTTCACTAAAGTGAACACACTATGAGTTGATGCTTCTCATCTCTCTGCTCCCCCTTTCTCTACCTTCCTTTCCCTCTATCTCTGTCTGTCTGTCTATCCCTCTCTCTAAAAAAATATAATAAAATAAAAATAAAGCAACCCTGGCCAGTTGGCTCAGTGGTACAGCATCAGCCTAGCGTGTGGATGTCCAGGTTCGATTCCTGGTCAGGACACACAGGAGAAGTACCCATCTGCTTCTCCACCCCTCCCCTTCTTGCCTCTCTCTCTCTTCTCTCCTCCTGCAGCCATGGCTTGATTGGAACAAGTTGGCTCCAGGCACTGAGGATGGCTCTATGGCCTCTGCCTCAGGTGCTAAAAATGGCTCTAGTTGCAACGTAGCAAGGGCCACTGATGGGTAGAGCATCGCCCCCTAGTGGGTTTGCCGGGTGGATCCCCATCAAGGCGCTTGTGGGAGTCTGTTTCTGCCACCCCTCCTAGCACTAAATAAAAATAAATGAATAAATGAATAAAAATAAAGCACTTTAAATACATTAATTCATTCCTCATCACAATCCCATTTTACAGACATGCAAACTAAGACTCAGGTCAATTGGGTGCCTTTCCTAAACTGACACAGTGTGTTTGTGATGGAGCAGGTACTCAGCCCCTGTTATCTCTGATTCTTTTTTTTTTTTTTTTCCTTTTGCATTTTTCTGAAGCTGGAAACAGGGAGGCAGTCAGACAGACTCCCGCATACGCCAACCGGGATCCACCCAGCATGCCCACCAGGGGGCGATGCTCTGCCCCTCTGGGGCGTCGCTCTGTTGCATCCAGAGCCATTTTAGCGCCTGAGGCAGAGGCCACAGAGCCATCCTCAGCGCCCAAGCCATCTCCGTTCCAATGGAGCCTTGGCTGCAGGAGGGGAAGAGAGAGACAGAGAGGAAGGAGAGGGGGAGGGGTGGAGAAGCAGATGGGCGCTTCTCCTGTGTGCCCTGGCCGGGAATCGAACCCGGGAATCCTGCACGCCAGGCCAATGCTCTACCACTGAGCCAACCGGCCAGGGCCGTTATCTCTGATTAAACTCTCATTCATCCTAAAATGCATAAAAGCATGGCTGCTCTTTTATTTTGGGTGGCATGCATGAGAGGGGGCAATATAAATACAGTTTTGAAAACCACTGGTCTAGCCTGACCAGGCAGTGGCATAGTGGATAGAGCGTCAGACTGAGATGCAGAGGACCCAGGTTTGAGACCCTGAGGTCACCAGCTTGAGCACGGGCTCCTCTGGTTTGAGCAAAGTTCACAAGCTTAGACTCAAAGTCGCTGGCTTGAGCAAGGGGTTACTCAGTCTGCTGAAGGCCCATGGTCAAGGCACATATGAGAAAGCAATCAATGAACAACTAAGGTGTCACAATGAAAAACTGATGATTGATGCTTCTCATCTCTCTCCGTTCCTGTCTGTCTATCCCTCTCTCTGACTCTCTGTCTTGTAAAAAAAAAAAAAAGAAAAAGAAAAACCACTGATCTAAACTGCTCATCCTCTTCTCCTCATTTTGCAGTGGGGGTAATTAGGGCCAAGAAGTGGTGATGGGAGTAGGTCACACAGTGCTGAGGACTAGAGCCAAACTCTTCTACTCTTTCTCAGGGACTCTCTCTTGGGAGTTTAAAGGGAAAGAACTGACATTTTCTTTGAACCTGATGAGCAGGTGAGGTTTTTACACAGATTATCTTCTTTACCACCCCATAAGGTTACTATTTGGATTCACTTTTTTTTTTTTTTTAACAGAGACAGAGGGAGAGAGTCAGAGAGAGGGATAGACAGGGATGGACAGACAGGAATGGAGATATGAGAAGCATCAATCATTAGTTTTTCTTTGCATTGCGACACCTTAGTTGTTCACTGATTGCTTTCTCATATGTGCCTTGACCGTGGGCCTTCAGCAGACCAAGTAACCAACCCCTTGCTCGAGCCAGTGACCTTGGGTCCAAGCTGGTGATCTTTATTACTCAAACCAGGTGAGCCCGCGCTCAAGCTGGCAACCTTGGAGTCTTGAACCTGGGTACTTGACATCCCAGTCCGATGCTTTATCCACTGCGCCACCGCCTGGTCAGGCTCACTTTTTTTTTTTTTTTAAGCGACAGAAAGAGAGACTGGAAGGGAGAGAGACGAGAAGTATCAACTTGTAGTTGTGGCACTTTAGTTATTCATTGATTGCTTCCGTAGGTGTCTTAATGGGGGAGGGGCCTCCAGCTGAGCCAGTGACTCCTTACTCAGACCAGCAACCTTGGACTTCAAGCCAGCAACCATGGGATCATGCCTATAATCCCATGCTCAAGCCGGCGACCCTGTGCTCAAGCTGGTGAACCTATGCTCAAGCCAGATGAGCCTGTGCTCAAGTCAGTGACCTTGGGGCTTGAATCTGGAACCTCAGTGTCCTAGATCAACACTTTATCCACTGCATCACCACCATTCGGGCTGTATTTGCATTTTTACAGTAAAAGAAAATTTTTAGAAATTCTAGTTAAGTCATTTGCCAAAAGCAAGATTCAAACCCAGTAACCTGACATGCAAACCCAGGTTGTTGCCACTAGATCACACTGCCCCTTCTCCTAGTACCCCCAGTTCCATACATCCTGTTGCTTAGTCAGTCTTCCTTCCTGATACGGACAAAATAAGTCCACCTCCATCTTCTTTAACCTTGCTCCTCTACAGACTCTCTTCAGATCTGTACCCACAAATCTCTGCTCTGGGGTCCCCAGTCCCCTAACTTTTGTCCTGACCTCTCTCCTACACAAAGGAGGTAGCAAGCACCAGCATCAATGGCATCATTTCACTGACATTTGTGAATTGGTTCCAAGTTGGACTGACAGTCTAGGGGCCTGTGTCCTATGTGTTCTAGATCTTGCTGCTCAAATGGTGGTTTTAAACAGCAGCAGCAGTAGTAGCACCTTGGGGCTTATTAGAAATGCAAATACTCCAAACCTACTGAATTAGAATCTGCTTTTTAAGAGGATTCCTAGGTGATTAGTTTGTACATTCAAGTCTGCACAGCACTAAGTTACACCTGAATCCCAAGGGAAGCTGGCTTATGCCCACCTGCCCGTGTAACTGACCCTCTTTGGTTCTTGGCTGGGTTGTTAGGGGCAGCTGTGAGTTGGTTGATGTTATTGAAAGGAGAGCTTGGATATTAAATTGCACCCAGGGCCTGGGAGAGTACAGCAATAAAGGGAACCCTGATGAGCTTATTGCAACTAGCCTCTGCATTGTAGACTGAGACAGGCCCAAGAGATTTGTTGCAAAAAGAACTTAGAAACCTTATTGCCACCTCCAAACTGGATTTTATGACACAACAAAGTAGAAAAATGGATAAGACTCTTGGTTTTAACTAAATTGGGATGTGCTAGCCCTGGCAAAACAGCTCATTTGCTTACAGCATTGTCCTGATATGCCAAGATTCTGGATTCGATCCCTATTAAGGGCACATACATACAAGACTCAACCAATAACTGCATAAATACTAAGTGGAACAAATGCCTGACTGGTGGTAGCACAGTAGATAGAGCATCATCCTGGAACACTGAGGTCTCAGGTTCGAAACCCCAAGGTCACTGGCTTCAGTGCAGGTTCACCAGTTTGAGTGAGGGATCATCAACATGATCCTAAGGTTGCCAGCTTGAAGTCCAAGGTCTGCTGGTTTGAGCCCAAGGTCGCTGGCTCGAGTAAAGGGTCACAGGCTCAGCTAGAGCTCCTGGTCAAGGCACATATGAGAAGCAATTAATGAACAACTAAAGTGCCACAATTATGAGCTAATGCTTCTCATCTCTCTCCCTTCTTGTCTTTCTCTCTCCTTCCTCTCTTTTTAATAATCAATCAATTAATAAATAAAAATTTTAAAAATAAATTGAGATGTGCTAAATTGGAAAATAGTTTTAAAATGTTTATTGCACTGAAACTGCATATCTATAATACTGACCTGGACACTAAAAGGAAACCTATTGTGACACTGGATTTACTGAAATATTTTTAAAAACTTGTGTCCTGGCAGGATATCTCAGTTGGTTAGAACATCATCCCAGCAACAGAGGTTGCCGTTTCAATCCCTG
This sequence comes from Saccopteryx leptura, assembly GCF_036850995.1. Classification (NCBI taxonomy): domain Eukaryota; kingdom Metazoa; phylum Chordata; class Mammalia; order Chiroptera; family Emballonuridae; genus Saccopteryx; species Saccopteryx leptura. The sequence continues at coordinate 285,195,472 of NC_089504.1, forward strand.
GTCAGGGCACATACAAGAATAGGTGTTCCTGTCTCTCTCCTGTTCTCTCCCTTCCTCTCTCTAAAATCAACAAAATAAACATTTAAAAATTAAAAAATAAGAACTTGTGACAAGAGTCTCTCCTAACAAGAGTAAAAACAACAAAGAAAGCCTGACAGAATCTGGACTATTACACTGACTGGCTTTCAAAGTAGAATAAACACCTACTGGAACCTAGCAGCTGTGTTGCAACAAGTTTGGATTTGCTATTGAACAAATCCACAAGTCTGTGGCTGAAAGCATGCTCTTGTCTTGCAATAGAACCTTGCAGAGTGCCCCACCGTCCCAGTAGCCTGGGGCTTGGAGCGCCTGTGAACAGGGCCACAGGGACCCCTATCACAGGGGGAATGATGCTGAGAGGGCACATTGCAGTAAAGGCAAAACTTGTGAAGTACATTGCCATGTTCAAGACAACCAACTGACCTAGGTACTGCAGGTCTCAGCCAATGATAAGCAGCTACTCCATGCCTCCGAAGTTGGTAGTTCTGTAACTGATGAACAGCAAGTAAGGTAGGATGTGGAAGTGGGCCTTTGGCTATATCCTGAACACCCTTTGCTCCAGCGCCCAGCATGCTTTGAAGTAGGATCAGGAAACGTGTGGGAAGAAAAACATGCATATTTTACCTAGAATATTTTAAACCTAAAATATTTTGTTGCAAAATTTTAAGGATCTGGATGCCCTATAACATAAGATTCAAATATCTTATTCCTAAAAAACCATAGGTATCTGGAATTTGGGCAAATCCAAGACCAATACAGTACTACAGTGACAGCAAATCAAAGATATAATTTGAATAAAGTCTTGTTTGGCTCAGGGGGAAGAGACCTGAGTTCAAGTTTTGGCTCTATCACTAGATAATATACATACAACTTAGGCTAAAATGTAGTCTCAGGGATTCAGGAAAATCACATTTGTTCTTTAAGGCCCAGCTGGAAGTAGCTTCTTTTCTGAAGCCTCCCCAGATTCTCTCCCACTCTCATCCTCCAAGAGAGGTAGTGCTTGGCTCCTGGTCACATTTTACTGATGATTTGGGTTTACTGGCATTCTGTCATCTCTTCCCACTAGAATAGACCTCATCTTGGCGGACTCAGCTAGTTAGTGGTAAGGGCCAGCTTTCTTTTGCCAGAAAGTAGCATAGAGAACTGAGATCTCTCTAATGCACCAGGAAGTGGCCACTTTGTGCCACAGCCCCTCTGTCACCTGGCTATCAAACTGGAGCCATTCCTCAACAAAGACCGCCGTGGGGCGCAAATTCCTATCGTTTCTGGGGCCACCCCAAAGACTGTAAACACGTGGAGGTCCAAGGCAGACCTCTGGGCGCAGCAGTACTGTGCCCACCCTTTGCTCCGGCGCCCAGCATGCTGCCAAGCATGGCGGGCGCAGAGCACACGCTCGTGGATTGGGATGGAGCAGAGGGCTAGAAAACACTACGAATAGATGTTGGCACTTTTGACTGAGTGGAGACTACTGTCGTGAGCGCCCCGCGGGGCCCGGGGGAGGGGCGCCAGCTCCTCCCGCCGGGCGGGCACCCACCAACTGCGGGCACACAAAGCCTGCTCGGATAGCTCGGCGATCGGCTCCGCACGCCTGTGTCGCCGCGCGCCGCCGGGCGGCTTCAGGTTGGGCGTCGGGCGGTGGCAGGCCCGAACGTCCAGCAGCTGAGCGCATCGAACCGCGGCGGGAGGGGGAGCCGAGGGGAAGGAGGAGGAGTGGGGAGGAGGGAGCAGGAGTGGGAACAGGGAGGGGGTGGAGGAGGCCTCGCGCAGAGGAGGGAGCAATTAAATTTCAAACACAAACAACTGCACGAGCGCGCACCCCCCACGCCGGAGCGTCGTCCCGGATCGACGCCCGCCCCGTCCGTGCGGCTCGCGCGGGGAGACGCCGTGGCCGCGCGGGAGTTCGGGTCGGGGGCCGCCATCGAGGCGGGGGCCGCTCGAGGGCCGGAGCGGAGCGGCGCCGCCACCGCCGCACGCGCCAAGTTGGGCTCGCGCTTCCCGGCCCGGCGCGGAGCCCGGAGCACCCGGAGCCCAGCCATGTCGAGATCCAATCGGCAGAAGGAGTACAAATGCGGGGACCTGGTGTTCGCCAAGATGAAGGGCTACCCACACTGGCCGGCCCGGGTGAGCAGCGCGGCTAGCCGTCCGATACCCCTCTGGGCTTGGATTGCATAACACACAGGAGGGCGCGAGTGCTCCATGAGAAGAGGTGGGGGTTGGGGGGCCTGAGCCCCCGACTTTTTCCCCGGAGCCTTCAAGCCTACTCGTAGGTTATATAATGGGGGAGCTGACGGGGTGGGGGCGACGAACACCGGGCAAGACGGCGTCCGAGCGTAGAGGCGAGTGCGCGGCGTGGGGACCCGAGGCGCGGGTCACTTCTCGACTTGGCCGCTGCGTGCTTAGTTCTGTCCCCAGCTCTATACTCCAGGGGTTTCGGACCCGCTGCCTGAGTTTGGGCCGGTCGTGTAATTCCTCCCACGCCCTAGGCGCCGCCACCACCCTCGGGACCCCCTTAGAGACCCCCAGTTTCTTCATTGATTGTTGCCCCCAGCTCAGACTTCTTCCTGAGTTAAATGGTTAAAGGAGGATCCTGGCTCAGAAAGGAATAGATGGAGGTGGAGTTCACTTCTAGAAAACTTTGGTTCAGGGCGTCCATAGAAGTTTGAAGTTGAGGGAGGGGGGTCGAACAACGATTGGGGACGGCGTAAGAGAGGATCTACCTAGTTCGGAAATTATCCACCAGAACTCTTTTTCACTCCTCAACCCCACAAAAATATGCCTCCATATGCTGCTAACTCAAATTTTGAGGGTGGCAGAGCCCGTGTGGGGCAGGGAAGTCCACTCCAGGTTGCTTCTTCGTGGAGGGAGGCGGGGTGGAGAGCCCGATTTGCTTCACCGCCCCCACGCCTGTGAGCCTCTTTCGGCCGAAGGGCCCAGTCTGCCATGTGGTGCATCAGCCCGCCAATATGAGGGCCCCTCCCCCCTTCCAGCACCTGGCCAGGTGGGAGGGCAGGGCCCCAAAGCCCTTCTTGGTGTGTTATCATGTTTTCCTTGAGGACTGAGACAGGTGAAGTTAGGAGGCAGGGAGGTAGCCAGAGGGTGCTGGAGAGTTTGGGGTGTCACAGGGGGCACTGCTTCTGGCAACTTAGTTCAGAGTTGGTATAGGGAGGCCTTAGTATTAGGTGCGGTATCTCCCTACCGATTTGTAGGACGCTTGCAGAGTGAAACCTGAAGGCAGAGAGGGGTGGAGGGAAGTAATCTTCTGGGCCAGGGGGCCAAGTGCAGAAGTACCTTATGGCAATGTATTGTTCTTCTGGTCCTGGGTCTGTGTTTTTTCACCTGGCTCAGGTCCTGCTCTGAGCTTAGGAAGTTACTCTAGGCTCTCCAGGGTCCTTCCTGTTCACAATATCAGACCAACTCTGGGGCCATTCTGAGAAAACCCAGAAGACCCTTCCCCACTTTGAACCCTCCTAAGGAGTGTACCCTATCCCATATGCCTTGAACCCCTTGTTTCCTGAAACTTCTAGATGCCTGGCCTCTGGAATGGGAGTAAAGTACAAAAAGAAGCCGAACTCTTCTACCTTCCGGAGCTTCCTAGATGACTGGGGGAGGCAGTGTGAGGCAGCAGCCACAGAAGCATTGTGTGTGCATGTATGTGTGTGGTGTGTAAACACTTAGGTACTTTACCCTGCACCTTTGATCCAACTGGCTTTTTGGCCTAGATGCCAAGGCCCTGGTGAGCAGAGCAAGAACTGAATCTGGGTCTTGACTGCTCCTGCCTCCTAGGGTGGGACAAAGTCCAGAGACTGGGCTAAGGCCTGGGGAGCTGGCGCAGCTGGAATGTGGGTTGCAGGGAACCCCTTCAGCATCAGGGAAGAGGGAACGGGTTGAGGGAGACACAAATGGGTCTACATTGACCCTGTATTTGTACCTCCATTTTTCTGGTGGCCTTTGGAGTGAGAGCAACATCTGCGACTGGGGATGCTACCCGTTTGTCTATTCCCACTGACCTCCAGTGCGGAGGGTAGGATAGGGAGGCAGAGGCTTTTCTTTTGTTGATGCCTGGACCTTTTAGATAAAGTTAGGGCTGTGGGAGGGAAATCAGAAGGAATCCCAGAGCTGGGGCCCCATCCTTTCCCTGTGCTCTGGCTCTTGACTCACAATTGAGGGGAGCACTTCACCCTAGGCTGTTTTCTCTTAACATGCATTCTCCTTAAACGCCAGAAGAACAGACAAATCTGAGTCTCCTCACCATCCCTCGGATGTGGTCTTAGTTCCTACAATGGCAAAGCCTGAAGGGACTTGGCTCCTGAGATGGACGGGGAGCAGGGGACTGCCCCTTTGCTGTGGCGAAGGCCACTGTGTGAACTTTCAAAGCCCCTGCTTCTGGATAGGGTGGTTTAATGTTAGTGAGACTAGAACTGCCCAGTGCAGGGAGAGTCTGGCCAGAGGGGCCACGTGGTAGGCAAGACATGCCTGGAAGGATGGTGTGACTCCATCTTGACCTTCTCCTTTCCCTCTTCCTCCTGCCTAACTTCCTGGGGGATCTCCATGCACTTAACAATTAAACTCCAAAACTTAGGGATTTTGCCCCACCATCCAGGTTCCTTCTTCCTTTCTCCCTTCTGGTTTCACAGCCCCAGAAAACTTGAGCAGCCAGAGGGCCTCACCCATCTTTCCTCCCTCAACCCCTCCCCCCACATCCAGGCACCACCTTCTCTTTTCTGCTTCTTGGGCTTGCCACATTTTCCCAGCCCCAACTGTCTTCTGCCCCAGATTTTCCGGTTCCTGGGTCAGGTAGGGCCTCGGCCCTGGGTGTGGTGGTCAGAATCTTGGTTGGCAAGCAGTGTGGGCTTGGCCTTCCCCTGCTGCCTTCCTCCAAACTGCAGAACTGCAAAAGTCACCGTAGGCCTGGATTTGGGCTGAAGCTGGGAGGGAGGTTCAGTCCTCTCCCCCATTCCTCACGTAGGAACCTCAGATCCATCTTCAGACTTCAGGGTGTGCATGGGCTCTGGGGAGGACGAGATTTCATATGCTCAGACCTGTCTGATGGAGCCAGGCAAATGCAGAGGAGTGGGAGTGGGTGGGCCTGGCCTGGGAGAAGTAACTTGCCTGAATTCCTGGAATTGCAGAGAAGTAGCAGAGCCCTCACCCCTGTTGAGCTAGTGGAAGGGGTGCAGTGGGGTCTCCAGCACTCATCTGACCCCACCTTGACCCACTTAGCCTCAACTCCCTTATTGAGTCACAGCCTGCATATAAAGGCACCAGCTGAGAGACATGAAAGAACACACCTCTTGGCCCCTTCCCCACAGGTGCCTGCCTACACACAAGGTGAGGCAGGGGAGTAGGGTGACCCTTTTAGAGTAGATGCCCATCTGCCCAAGCTCTGGTCTCTTTCTTCTCTAGACCCACCCTTTATTTGGCTAGAGGCCAGCAGGGCGGGTATATCTGTTATGTCTCATTCTGTCTATTTTTAATTCCTATCCATTCTTTTGTTTCTCTCCTGCCCCTGAGGCTGGGCAGCTGGTAGCCTTCTGGGTCCTGTCATACTGGTCAGCTCTCTCTCTCCAAGTTTGTTTCCCCCGGAAAGGAGCCTAGCAGTTGGAATGCTTTGCTGTGGTTGTGCTCCTTGAAAGAACTTCACTCTGTCCCCACTCCTGAGCCTCAGTTTCTCTCCTTTCAAAACACATTTCCTATGAGCGTGTTCATGCCCTGGCTCAGGTGTGGGCACTGAAAATTCAGAGCTCAAAGTTTGCTGCTGTGCTGTCAGCTGAAGACCCTAAGATTCAACCCCTGCCTGTTCCTGGTGCAGAGATGCACGGGGAAGAAGCCTAGGGAAGGGGGCTCCTATTATTGTACTGTGCTCATCTCCTGGGATCTCGAAGCCTTGGAGGCTCTCATTTTGTTTTTTGCTTCTCCCTCTGAGAAAGGATGGGGAGCGAGCTGATAACTGGACCCAGGTGTCCTGGCTAAGGACTGGGCTCCTCGTCTTCCCCATCAGGTCTAGCTTCCTGAGATGGGCCCGGGCCCTCCAGCTTTAGCTGTGGTTTCAAGCCCAGCTCAGGGACCTAGGTGCCAGACTCTAGGCTTGGGGGTGGGGTGTGTGTTACTGTCCTTTCCTCCCCAATCGTAGAGAGGGCCTAGGGGGAGGGGTGATCACATTCCTGGTTGCTGAGTGGCCCCGGGGGCGGGGTTGGGTTGTCATGGCGATGGAGAGCGTGTGTTTAGTGTGTGTGTGTGGGGGGGTACAGTGTGCTTTTTCACCTCTTGCATTCACTCCGCAGTGTCTGCTGGTGTGGGGAGGGCCCATTTGGTGCCCTGCCTTCCTGGGGGGAGGGGCTGTACGCTCTGTCCCCAGAGGCCACAGGGCAAATGGGGGAGGTGTCCAGGAGCCTGAAAATTTCATGTGAGCAAGATGCCCCTCAGATTCTTGCCCAGGGCTCCACCCCCTCCCCTGAGTGTATCTTAGCTTATTTCCATCCTTCCAGCTTCCTTGTCTACCCCAGACCCTCAGTGGGGCTCTCGGTTCCAGTCTTGATATGTTAATCGCTGCCTTGGCCTCTTTCCTATTTGCGCCTGTGGCCCCAGTCAACATGGCCACCTGGCCTCTGTCCTGAGGGAAGCCCGGCTGCTGTAGCTGCTGCAGCTGCTGCAAGTGCTGCTGGGAATTGTAGTTTCCCCTCAGTTCAGCTTGTTCTGGGCTTCTAGGGCCTGATGTGAAGCTGGCTGGGATACTGCCTCTTCCATTTCCCTGACCTCTGAACCTTCAACACTACATTACGCCAGCACCCAGGACAAGGGCAGGGGACCAAATCAGGAGATCCATGTCCAAGACCCTGCCCTTACTAATTCGCCCTATTATTTTTGGAAGGTCACTTTTCTGGCCTCAATTTCCTCATCTGTAACGTAAGAGAGTTTGAGTACATCAAGTGACTTTCACACTGAAGCCTTTTGGGGCTGCTACTGAGAGGGGGAGGTGGAACAGGCAGCCCCTTGCCCTTATTCCTGCTCTATGATCAGAGCTGTCTGCTTTTATCTATTTCAGAAAGTCATTCAGCAGTCTTTATTGTTCATCTACTGTGTGCCAGGTACTGTGCTGGGGATAAGAGCAGACCTGCTCTCCGATTTCAGGGCAGTTATAGTCCACATAGACATTAGTCGGGTAATATGAATAACTGTAAAATTGGAATTGTGAAAAGTACTATGAAGGAGAGGTGCTAAGAGAGTTTTATCTGGGAAACTGACCAGGTTGGGAGAGATAGGGAACTTTCTGGTAGAAGTGATAGAGCTGAGGTTCCCTATCACTCAGTATAGGAGGCTGAAGGGTCAGTCTGGAGCAGTGAGCAGAAGGACCACCCACTGGGAAGGGTGGGGAAAGCAGGCACATATGTGAGGCGTACCATGTGCCAGGTTACAGTCATTTAGTCCTCACAACCGTATGGTGTGAGTACTGTGGCTCTCTCCATTTTACACACGAGAATACTGAGGTAGAGAGGTTCCATGAGTTGCCCAACGTCATACAAATACTGGTGGCAGTATTGGGATTTAGAGCTTGACGTTATGGATAAGAAATGAACAAATGGTTGGGCCCCAGGTTCATGAAAAGCCATTGAAAAGTTTCCAGCAGGCTGGGAAATGCTCACTCAGGTCAACACTTCAAAAGGCGCACTCCCTCCCTCCCTTCCTGTCGGAGAGAATGGGTTGTAGTGGGGCAAGCAAGAATGGAGACTTAGAGGAGAGGTAGATGCGGTGTTTTTACTCCAGGTAAAAGGTGACAGTGCTTGGACCAGGATGATGGCAAAGATGTGGGCTAATGGATAGAATGTGGGCATGTTAAGGGCAGAGTGGATGCTGTTTGATTTGTGAAGGGTTAGGGGGTGACTCCAGGGTTTCCAATGGGCTGTCATGTCTCACTGTCTGAACAAAGTTCCATTGCTAAGAATTATTTCAAAACCATCTTGGTGATCTTCTGGGTCACTCAGCCTTTTATACAAATGTGCCTTAGCAGTCAGCCCCCTTGGCCCCAAACCTGCAACCTCAGACCTCCACCTCAAGCTCACTTCTTTCACCTTGCCTGCAGATTGACGAGATGCCTGAGGCTGCAGTGAAGTCAACAGCCAACAAATACCAAGTCTTTTTTTTCGGGACCCATGAGACGTGAGTGAGGAGACAGAGGTGGGGAGGGCTGCAGGTGGACCACTTTGGGGAAATGGGTGGTTGTGACACTCCTTCCCTGTCGTGCTGCGCAACTCAGAGGCAGTGAGGGGCTCGAGAGCACAGTCTCCCATCTCTCACCAGGGCATTCCTGGGCCCCAAAGACCTCTTCCCTTACGAGGAGTCCAAGGAGAAGTTTGGCAAACCCAACAAGAGGAAAGGGTTCAGCGAGGGGCTGTGGGAGATCGAGAACAACCCTACTGTCAAGGCTTCTGGCTACCAGGTAAGCTGCCAGCTGCCCAGGAGACCCCCTGGAGAACAGGTGTGGCCATAGGGTATGGGCACCCTGGGCCCACACATGATGCTTAGTCTTCAGGAACAGGTCTCAGAAATGCCAGGGCTTTCGAGTAGGAACTCATGGAGCAGAGGGGCTGGGAGGCTTCTAGCAAGAGGGGATGGGGTTGCAGGTATGTGATATAGTTGTGGTGAGGCCTGGGGGGCAAAAATAGGATGAAGGCGGTAAGTGGGGTGGCCTTTGTTGGGCCCAGCGTGAGTGTAGGATTTGGCCTTAACTCTTCCACAAAGGCTTCCTGGAGGAGGTGCTCGTGAGCCGGGCAGGATGAGGCGGGAGGGTGGGGGGCGGGGGTTGGCGGGGAAAGGGTCCCAGCTCCCTTTGGGAGAAGTTGACCCGAGGTTTTGCCTCCTGCTCCAGCCCTCCCCCCTCCTGCACAGAGCCCTGCCTGCCCGGCCAGTGGGTTTACCCCGGGGCTAATCCGACAGAGGTGGGTCTCAAATCACTTGTGAGACTGGGCACCTGGGTGGGGGTGGGGGAGAGGTGGGAGAAGGAAGGAGTGAGTGGTCGATGGAGGGGTCTGGGGGGGGGGCTAGCATGGCAGCCACTGGTGCCACTCAGCCTCTGCTGTCACTGCCGCAGTCCTCCCAGAAAAAGAGCTGTGTGGAAGAGCCGGACCCAGAACCTGAAGCCGCAGAGGGCGATGGTGACAAGAAGGGGAACGCCGAGGGTAGCAGTGATGAGGAAGGGAAGCTGGTCATCGATGAGCCCACTAAGGAGAAGAATGAGAAGGGGGCGCTGAAGAGGAGAGCAGGGGACCTGCTGGAGGTAACTGCCTCTCCCTTGGAGCCCAGGAGTCAGTTTAGTTTCCCAGTCTGGGAGAAAAACCCGGCTGCTCATCTTGGGGAGTCCTTTGATGAGAAGATGGGACACAGAAGACATTTCAACTAGCAGAGGAGTGGGGAGGGACTGGGGAGGCACGGGCAGGTGGCTGCTGTTCTCCCTCTAGCCTCAGCCCACTTCTCTGCCATTCCTGCCTAGGACTCCCCAAAACGTCCCAAGGAGGCAGAAGACCCTGAAGGGGAGGAGAAGGAGGTGTCCATCTTGGAGGGTGAGCGATCCCTCCCTGTAGAGGTAGAGAAGAACAGCACTCCTGAGCCCAGCTCTGGCCGGGGGCCCCCTCCAGAGGAAGAGGAGGAAGAGGAGGAAGAGGCTGCCAAGGAAGATGCTGAGGTCCCGGGCATAAGAGATCATGAGAGGTGAGTGAGTACCTGCCCTGGCAGCTGGTCTGGGAGGGCCCAGCTACCTGCAGAGAGGAGTAGGTAGAGTGCTGCAGGTGCAGGTATCAGCCTCTTGGGAGGCGGGAGGCTGGGTGGGCTTTCCCAGGAGACTGGCACTGTCTGGGGCAAGGGCAGGCCAAGGCCTCATCATTAACCCTTCTCCCCTCCGACCCTCCCCTGCAGCCTGTAGCCACCAATGTTTCAAGAGGAGCCCCTGCCCCGTTCCTGCTGCTGTCTGGGTGCTACTGGGGAAACTGGCCATGGCCTGCAAACTGGGAACCTCTTCCCTATCCCAGCCTGCTCTCCTCTTCCATTCACTCTTTCTCCCCAAGCCCAGCCACTGGATATTGACCTGGATGTGGCAAGCTACCTGGCCCTTACCTCCATGTCACCTCCGTGTCTCCACACCTGTGATGTGAGTCAAGGCTAAGTGTTTTTGCTTCATGGTATGAGGCCATTGTGTCCCTCCCTGCCTGGAGCTGTCTCCCAGGGTTACGTTGGAGCCTGGACCACCTCTTGACACCCCTTTGTCCCTTCCTTTCCCCAGGCATTCTGGACCTTGGGTTGGTTGAGATCAGAGTTAGCAGTAAAAAAGGATGGAGGATGAATAGCAAGGGTGGGCTTCTGGGGCCTAAGAGGGACAATCTTTAAATTGGGGTAGGGAGGTGGGCAAGAGGATGGCATCTTCTTGAATTCCTGTCCCTTCCACATCTGTTATCCCAGCTGCCTAGATTCAGGGAAAGTGGGACTCCCTTTCATAAATTCTTCATAATTGACGATACCCATTCTTCCCTTTGCTGAGCCCAGGAGTTCTAGGAATTGTAGTTATTCATCAAAAGACTTTGGGCTTCCCAGTTGTTTGGGCCAAGGACCTGAGATCTGAAGGTTGACTTCACCCAGCTTGTGTGGCAGTGTTGATGATTAGCTGTCCCTCTTTAGACCTTGGGCCAGAGATGGGACACCCTGGGGAGACACACCCCTAGCTGCCCTTTTCCCTATCCCCACAGTGCTCAAGGCCAGCCTACAGCCCTATGTCACCCAGACATAAAGGAGAAGACACATTTTTTAGGAAATGTTTTTAATAAAAGAAAATTTTAAAAAAATGTAAAGATCCCTATCCCTTTGTGTGACCCCCAATCTGCTCCTTTCTTCCCCACCGTTGCCCTCATTTCTGAGGTGCACTGGGAGGCTCCCCTCCCCTTCTGTTTGGGTTTGATGACTTTTCCTTTTGTAGCTGGAACTTTGGTGTTCCTTCTGGTGTCATTTCCCGTCCACATACTCCCACCTGGTCCCCTCAGTGTTGTCACCAGATGTGATTTCTAACATCTGAAAGGACAGGGAAATGAATGCCCTCTCCCAGCCTCTTTCTAGTGGTCTCTCTGCCTCTCTTCTATTTCATGACTCTGACCCTTGCCCCTTTTCCCAGGGCTCTGATGAAAAATTGCTGACTCTAGAAATTTAGCTCTGAGAACCGTAGACAATTTCAGTTCTAGGAAAATAAACCCGTTGATTACTATATTGGATTTTGACTGATTCTTTGGGGGTTTATTGAATAGGGCAAGAGGGGAAGGGGAATACAAATGAGTTCCAAATTTTCTGATTGATGTAGGGGGTATCAGCATCTCCATTCTCAGGTTTTTTGAAATATCCAAAATTCTGTATGAGGACCAAGTCACAGTATAAATTACACCATCTAGTTCTATTTCTCTTGCCAAGCCACTGTTTAAAAAGTTTGCAGAAGAAGTAGGGTGTAAGGGTGTCAGTATCAGCCAAAGCCCGTTGGTGGCCATGAAATTGGGGGTATTTGGGCTGCTTGTAGAAACAACTGACACCCAAAGGTCAGAGCTGGGTATACCTGGCACCCTTAACTGGTGATTAAGGATGAGGAAGTTGATAGGGTATAATCTTCCCAGTACTCCCAAGTCAAGTGAAATAGCTGGTTTAGATCATATGAAGTTCCAGATTTGACATTTTGTGACTGGAGCACTGGCATTGGAAAGGCCCACATTTCACTGTCCCTTCCTATAGACAGCCTATGGCAGGTTTTTTTGTTTAAGAAAACCATCAATTTTTTCCACTTATGCATTCATTGGTTGTTGATTTTTTTAAAAAAATTGATTTTAGAAGCATTCATTTGTTGTTCAACTTGTGCATTCCTTGATTGCTTCCCCTATGGTCCCTGACCAGGGATCTAACACACAACCTTGGCTACCGGGCCAGGGCCCCCATGGCAGTTTTAATCTGCCTTGGCCCTCCTCTCCCACAGAAGGGCATGTGGGGACTGTATTGTCAGTGGCCTTGCCTGGAAAGGAAGGCCCTCTGCTTTCACCCACAATCACCTAGCTAGAAAATGGAGCCATCGTCTCAACTACATTTCCCAGCAGTCTCCACTGCATGTATAGGAATGCGCCAGGTGCGGCAGCCTATCCCGCTTTGCCTTCAACATCCTACGTACTTTAACCGTGATCACACGGCTCAATTTCCTGCTTCAAGTTGTTTCGTAGTGGCGGACTACAATTCCCAGCACGCAAAGAGGTTAGAGTGGGTGAGCTTCCGCTCTACGGTTAGACAACATTTCCCAGAAAGCCTACGGGCGGAGACAGGCGGGGCTCGGGTCTCACGTGCGAGAGGTAGCCCTCCGAGGCGGAGCGGGAAGCGGAGGTGAGGCCTGCGCAGTCTAGGGTGTTGGCGGATTTGGGTTAGTCCAGGAGGCGGTTGCAGGAAGGGTCTTAAATTTGTTGGGCGGTGGCTCAGTAGTTTCGCGCGGAGTTAATTTGCACCGGAAGTTTGGAGCAGGTGGGTGCTGCAAACTGCTGGAGCTTGACATTGCCGGCACCTGGAAGGGGGCTGTCAGGAAAGTCTTTGGAGCTGGTGCCTGCAAGCAGAACTTGCACCGCTTGCATGGCGCTTCCAGGGCGTGTAACGAAGCGAAGAAAGACCCATTGTGAAAGGGATACCAACCTCTCCAGGGTATGGAGGGGGAAAAGGAAAAGATCCAGGGACATGCTTTTTGAATCTCCTCCCAGGGTTTCAGACTTAGAATGGCTGAAGATTTCTTGCACTAGTCACGCAGGAATCATGGGTTTTAAGATTAGCTCTGTTCCTATCAAGCTGTATAACTTAGGACGAGCACTTCAGCTCTCAGGGCCTTGGTTTCCTTGTCTCTTGTTTACCTCCCTCACAGGGCAGTGTGAGCATCAAATGCCAGTAATAGTGAAGTTCCCAGCACAGAATAGTGCTCACTAACCTTTGTTGAATCTAAATGGGCACATTGAGATCTTTACGTTCAACTAGCATTAATTGAAAATAACATTAGGTCTTTTTAAATCGAGACGTTTAAAGGAAAGAAAATGACACAATATCTCACTGTTGAGATAAACTGGTTAATTATTTTTTAAAAAATACACATGGTTAAAAATTGCAAACGTTACAGCAAGAAACAAGATGGAAAATAACAGCCCTCTCACAGTTCCTCTCCCCTTGAGTTATTTCCTATCTCCTGCTCATAAATATGTATGCCTGTACCAGAATATATTGTAATGATATACATTAATATTGTTAATATATTAATAATACATATATTAATATATTAATTTATCCAAAAGGAGTAATACTGTTCACATTCTTTACATTGCTTTGTTAAAGTATTAAAAATAATTTGAATGACACCAACAACTCTGTAGTTGGTGATTAACTCTGTAGAATGGATGATTAAGCTGATGCTCGAAGTTAAGTTGCCTTGGTTAACAGAATGAGATAATAGTGAAGTAGGAACTAAAATCCAGGTCACCTGAGTCCCAGTCCAGAGCTCTTTATGCCATCATAGTGCAGTTTATTTGTACTTTGAAACTAGACTTCATTCTCAGCTATAAAATAAGATTGGTAGTACCTCTTTTCTTAAATATGATAACAGCAAAACACTAAGCACAGTACCTGGAAGGTAGCAAGTGCTCAATAAACGGAAGCACTTTTTTTGCCCTCATTCTCACCACTGTTAAGTTCATCATCCAAAATCAGGAGACTTAGTACATACTCAGTTGGGAAGTTTAGGACACAGTAGTTCTAGAGTCTGACTCTGGGTCCTTTTTTCTTATAAAAGAAGCTAAGGGAGGAGAGTGGTCTTTTCCTGACTGAAGATAGGAATTGGAAGTGGTCTAAGAACATTTTAATCCCAGTTTTTATCTTTGTTCTCTGTCCATTTACTTTATAACTGCCTGCTTTTTGGTTTTAGGCCAGTGCTTTGTTCCATTACCTGTTTTCTTGCTATCCTATTTGTGCATTTATTTAATAACCTTTTATTGAGTACCTACTATGTGCCAAGCCCTCCTGGGATCTGTTGGATTCAGGGGTGAGCTAGACAACATGGTTCCTGGCCTCAATTAACTTTTTGGAGTTTGAAGTTGAATATATGTGGGTTTGAGTGCTGGTTCTGCATAGTAGCTCTATAACCATGGGCAAGTCACTTAACTCTATTTCCTCATCTGTAAGTGAAGATAATATCTTGTGGGATTCAATGAGATGAGGTCCATTGAGCAATATAAGAAAAAACACTTGGGCCCTGGCCGATTGGCTCAGTGGTAGAGTGTCGGCCTGGCGTGCAGGAGTCCCAGGTTCGATTCCCGGCCAGGGCACACAGGAGAAGCGCCCATCTGCTTCTCCACCCCTCCCCCTCTCCTTCCTCTCTGTCTCTCTCTTCCCCTCCCGCAACCAAGGCTCCATTGGAGCAAAGATGGCCCGGGCGCTGAGGATGGCTCTGTGGCCTCTGCTTCATGCGCTAGAATGGCTCTGGTTGCAACAGAGTGATGCCCCAGATGGGCAGAGCATCACCCCCTGATGGGCGTGCCGGGTGGACCCCGGTCGGGCGCATGTGGGAATCTGTCTGACTGCCTCCCCGTTTCCAACTTAAGAAAAATACAAAAAGAAAAAACACTTGCCTGACTGGGTGGTGGCCCAGCAGATAGAGCGTTGGACTGGGATGCCGAGGACCCAGGTTCGAGACCCCGAGGTCGCCAGCTTGAGCGTGGGCTCATCTGGTTTGAGCAAAAGCTCACCAGCTTGGACCCAAAGTCACTGGCTCGAGCAAGGGGTCACTCAGTCTGCTGAAGGCCCGCGGTCAAGCACATATGAGAAAGCAATCAATGAACAACTAAGGTGTCGCAACAAAAAACCGATGATTGATGCTTCTCATCTCTCCGTTCCTGTCTGTCTGTCCCTGTCTATCCCTCTCTCTGACTCTCTGTAAAAAAAAAAAAAAAAAGGAAAGAAAAAGAAAAAACACTCTTTCCTTTGCCTCTTTGCCCCCTGTTTCTATCTGTCTACCCCAGAGCTGACTAGGAAGATTTCTGGGTCTTTCACTGGCCAGGGGATTTCTCACAGCCTTCAGCCATGCGTCTCTCTGCCCTGTTGGCCTTGGCATCCAAGGCCACTCTGCCCCCCAACTACCGTTACGGGATGAACCACCCAGGTGCCCTGGCAGACAAGAGGAGGAACCCTCCAAGGACCAGGCAGCGCCCAGTGGCTGTGGAACCCGTTTCTGATGAAGATTGGCACCTGTTCTGTGGGGACAGGGTGAGAACCTCAGATGGGGTAGAGTTGTAGTGGGGCTCCTGGGGAAGAATCTCCCTCCCTGACCCTTATGTCTTGCCCCAGGTGGAGATTCTAGAAGGCAAGGATTCTGGGAAGCAAGGCAAAGTGGTTGAAGTTAACCGGCAGCGATACTCGGTGGTCCTGGAAGGGCTGAATACAGTAAGTGAACTGGATACAGTGGGAACTGCAATGCGCAGGAAGCCTGTCCCATCTATTCCTGTTAAGAGCAGCACAGGGAGTCAGGAGACTGGTTGAGGGGACCATGAGACAGCTGAACCTGTTTTTCAATGTGGGCTGGATGCTCAGAGCTTTAAGTCACCTTTACACCCTTTAGTTTCTGATACCCCTCCTCTTTTGGACAGCATTACCGCTATATTGGCAGGACCAAGGATTACCGGGGAACTCTGATCCCTAGCGAAGAACCCTTGCTCTACAATCAGGTCAAACTTGTGGATCCTGTGGACAGGCAAGCACGTGGGGTTCTGGTCAGAGGGTTCCCCATCCTGAGTTCATGCAGGTGTTAACCACATTTATTTAATGGGAATGGTGGTTTAGATGATCTGGAAATTGACAAGGGCCTTCATCTCATGGATATGACCTCCTATAGGCAATCCCAATCTCCACCTGGGGCAATCCCAATACAGAGGTAGCAGTGAAATAAGATGGTGACCTTCGTACTTTCAGCCATTGAATTTTAGGTTGGAGAATAGCAGGGAGACTGGCTTCCAGGCGGGACTCATCTCTTCTATCCACTAGGAAACCCACTGAGGTGGAGTGGAGATTCACTGAGGCAGGAGAACGGGTCCGAGTCTCCACAAGATCAGGAAGAATTATTCCCAAACCTGAATTTCCCAGAGCTGATGGCATCGTCCCTGAAACATGGATTGGTGAGGCTGAATGAGGAAAAGGAAGATGGGGGTAGGGGTGATTAAAGTGGGAGTAAAGGATGTTGTGAAGCCCCCCACCCATCTTCTTCCCTCTGGCTCAATAGATGGCCCCAAAGACACATCAGTGGAAGACGCTCTAGAAAGAACCTATGTGCCCTGTCTAAAGACACTGGAAGAGGAGGTGATGGAGGCGATGGGGATCCAGGAGACGCGGAGACACAAGAAAGTCTATTGGTATTGAAAATCTGGGGATAGTGGCTTCTCCCTTCTTGTTTTAACTTTGAAGGATGTGGCCATGTCTCCTTCAGACATCAATAAAGAGCCATGAGGCCTCCTCTGTATTCAGCTGTCTTCTGTTACCCCTACCTCTACTGTACCTGTTTCAGAGACTGAAAGGAGGAAGCATCTGTCCCAGTGTTATGACAACCCAGAATGGAAGTTAGCCAGCCTTGAGGTGGCCTTCCCAAGGATTAGGGCTTACAGATTCTGGGATGGAGACGAAAGGGAGAGGCTCCCTCTGATGGAGCCCTCTCCCTCCGAAGATGCCACCTGTTCTGAGGGCAGTGGGGTTCAGGGATGTGAGACCTCATTGTTGCACCTCTGCTGGGGCTAAGTAGGTAGAGTGAACATCTGTCCTTTTTTTGTTTTTAGTGTTCATTTTATTGATTTTAGAGAAGGAGAGAGAGACGGGAACACCAGTCTGTTCTTGCACATGCCCTGACCAGGGGTCGAACTGGCAACCTCTGCACTTCGGAACAGTACTCTAACCAATCAAGCTATCTTGCCAGGGCAACACCTGTCCTTTTCTATATTTAATAGAAATGGAAGGGAAATAAAGATTTTTTGTGTGTGTGACAGAGAGAGACAGGGACAGATAGGTATAGACAGGAAGGGAGAAAGATGAGAAGCATCAGTTCTTCGTTGCAGCACCTTAATTGTTCTTGACTGCTTTCTCCTATGTGCCTTGACGGGTGTGGGGGGTACAGCAGAGCGAGTGACCCCTTGCTCAAGCCAGTGACCTTGGGCTCAAGCCAACAACTATGGGGTCATGTCTATGATCCCATGCTCAAGCCATCAACCCCGCGTTCAAGCTGGTAACCTCAGGGTTTTGAACCTGGGTCCTCTGTGTCCCAGTCTGATGCTCTATCCACTGCACCACTGCCCGATCAAGCAAGAGTTTTTTTTGTTTTTGTTTTTTTACAGAGACAGAGAGTCAAAGAGAGGGATAGACAGGGACAGACAGACAGGAACGGAGAGAGATGAGAAGCATTCATCATTAGTTTTCCGTTGCACATTGCGACACTTTAGTTGTTCATTGATTGCTTTCTCATATGTGCCTTGACCATGGGCCTTCAGCAGACTGAGTAACCCCTTGCTCAAGCCATTGACCCTGGGTCCAAGCTGGTGAGCTTATTTTGTTTTCTCAAACCAGATGAGCCCGCGCTCAAGCTGGCGACCTCGAGGTCTTGAACCTGGGTCCTTGGCATCGCAGTTCGACGCCCTATCCACTGCACCACCAACTGGTCAGGCTGGTTTTTGTTTTGTTTTTTACAAGGACAGAGAGAGAGAGAGAGTCAGAGAGAGGGATAGATAGGGACAGACAGACAGGAATGGAGAGATGAGAAACATCAATCATTCGTTTTCCGTTGATTGCTTTCTCATTATGTGCCTTGACCATGGGGCTACAGCAGGCCGAGTAACTCCTTGCTTGAGCCAATGACCCTGGATCCAAGCTGGTGAGCTTTGCTCAAACCAGATGAGCCCACAATCAAGCTGGCGACCTCGGAGTCTTGAACCTGGGTCCTCCGTATCCCCGTCCGATGCTCTATCCACTGCGCCACCGCCTGGTCAGGCAGATTTTATTTTTTTAATAAATTAAAAATAAAAATTTTATTTAATATTACATAACACATGAAAGGAGAGAAGGAGTACAAAGCTGAAGGTCTGTGAGGCACCAAGATTTCAGAGAGGATGCAAGTTACTGAGTGAGGAGTGCAAACTGTGCGGCTCACCAGATGTACACGTCTCAGCCGCGTCAGCTGTCTTCAGTCTCCAGAACAGAGAAGGCCTGACCCAGGGGCCTCTTGGTGGCCACCAAAACCAGGTTTCTGGGAGAGAGTTCAGGGCTGAAGATGGGCAGAAGCTCAGAATGGAAGCCTGGGAGAAAGGCAGGGCTACTGAGAAGGGGAGAAATGAAGCCCATTCTTGGTCCCACTTTTTGCCCAGTCTGCAGGCAGGCAGTCTTTTTCCAATGGGGGAGGCTCCAGGAGACTAAGGAGACCCAGTTCTCTACCAGAAACACCAGGGCTGAGGCAGTGACTTGAGAGGAGGCAGTCCTCTGCACTTTGCAGGTTCTCAAAACCTGGGATGCTTGCTTAAAATGCACTTCAGGGATCCATGCCAGAGGTTGATTCAATAGGAATGAATCTTTTTAAGTCCCCCACCCCATTCCTGTCCCACTGGTGACTCTGAAGCAGGTAGTCTAAGACCACAGTGATTAACTGTGGCCCCTGAAGAAGGAACCCCAGAATTCTAGCCGCTCTTGCCCTGGGTCCCTGCTATAGGCCACCCTCACCCTGCTCCTGAAGATACAGCAGCCGGTCCAGTAGAATCAGTGTCTCCACCAGTGGAGCCAGCAACAGGGCGAGGCTGAAGAAGGCCACCACACGGTTCTCCTGTGCCTGGTGGGCCCAAAGGGTAGGCAGACTCAGTGGCAGATGGGGGTCCAGCCCCACCTGTTGTAGCCCCCGCTGCACATATCTGTGGGGAAAGCCACACACAGCACTCAGTTCGGTGTTAGGAACATCCACCTCCCACTCAAACTGTCCAATCTTAATTTGATTCCAATTTGCCTGACTTGCCACCCTAATTTGAATTTTTAAATGTTTTTCTGGCTGTGAGCTATCTGTCCAATAAAAAAATTGGTCCCAAAATGTGCTTTCAACCAGTTATGTCCAATTATTTAGCCATACTTATAGCATTTAAAAATCTTGAGTCTCTTGATAAAAGAGTGACAATTCCCTTTTAAAGACATTTTGAGAAGCTGCCACAGTCAGTGAATGCATAATCCCTCCCCAAGGAGTATTTATATTTTTCTTTAGGACATGCGAACAAGTGAGAGTGGGAGGGAAATCAGACCTCTACTCAGCTCCCGCCCCCCACCACCCAACTTCATCCAGCCTCACTCTTCAATCTTGAGCTCATGGACCCTGGGGATCCCCTGCACGCCAGGCCGACAGAGCTTGGGCTGGGCATGCCGGATGACCGTCTCCAGTGCCGCCCGGTAGCAGTGGGTTCGGAGGCCAGGGCCTGCTTTCTGTAGCCTCTCAGCATATTCCTCCAGGGCATGGCAGGCCCCCTCCCGCAGCCTGTAGGACAATTCACAGCCAGGCAGCGCAGCCACCCACTGACTCAGTGGGTAGCTGCCAGGATTACTCAACTTCATGTAGCAGCAGCCCACTGAGGCCAGGGCCACCACCTCAGGGCAGCAGGAAAAGTGCCTCAGCAAGGCAACACTCAGGTCCCCGCAGGCATGGAGGCCCGTCAGCAGTAAGCGGGCCCCACCTTGAGGTGAGTTCTCCAGTGGAAGTAGAAGCTCCTCACACAGGGTTCGGGGGTCTACCCACTGAACCACATGGTGTGGGGAGCAGCGAGAGCCAATTTGCACCACCTGTGGAAGCAGGAAAGGACAACGTAGGTGGGAAGTGTGTTTGCTGTCCCATGCTGCCTCAGGCTGCTGGAGGGATCTGTCCTTCTTTGGGTTCTCTCCCAAAGAAAGTGGAAGAGAATGGGGTATGGAAAAAGCTAGACCTTGATCAGGAGATAAGATAAATTATGGGTCTATCATTAACTGCAAATTAAAAAAACCCACAACAACTATTTATTGCTTTTAGAGAAAGAGAAAGGGAGAGAGAGAAATAGGAATGAAAACCTGTTTCTGTGTGTGCCCCGAGACCTGGGATCAAACCAGCAATCTCTGCTTGGGATGATGCTCTAACCAATGGAACTATTCGGCCAGGGCATTAACTGCAATTTTTTTCATCTCTGTGTCTCAGTTTCCTCATTTATAACAAGACTAATACCTGACTGGCTACTTCACAGGTTGTTGTGAGGTGAACCTATCAGTGTAGAAGCACTTTGGAACTAGAGAGTGCCTTTAGGATGGGAAGAGGCTTTGGCGAAGGGGAAACCTAAGGAAAGGAGTGGGAGAGAGAAGGACCACATCAACTCAAGCTGAGAAACTTGAAAGAGGGAATCCAGCCAGGCAGACCCTGCACCTGCAGTTCTGGCTGAAGTAAGGGTTAGCCTACCTGTGGGTTCCTCTTCTCTTCTTTTTCCAGAGCCTGCAAGAGCTCTTGGTCCAGGTGCTGGGCTCTCTCCACCAGTCTCTGATCCCCTTCGATGCTCTTCACCTTCAGCCCCAGCCCCAGGGACATGAAGCGGGAGAGATGACCCTGGAGTCATGAGAGAGAGGGTAGAGAAAGCCCTGTGCAGTGCTTTTATCCACTGTCACCTTCTCTATCAGTGGCCTGGACACTTGGGCCCCAGGCCCCCAGGAGGCTTAAATTCTGTCCTGTTTACTTGGTACCACTTGGCATCTGCCTGCCTGGGCCTGGGGCAGGACAACCTGTCTTCCAGCTGTTCTAGTCCCACAACTCAAAACACATGCACACACACATGCAAACAAACAAAAAACAGAGTATCAGGGATCTGTCTGGCTCACCTGGCCTGAGCCCACATCCACAACCTGGGTACAGCCTGTGAGGTCACTCAGTTTTTTCACCAACTGAAAGAGGGAACAAAGGACTCTTGGCCATTGGTTCTTGATTGCCAGGGCCATCATCCCTAATGAGGGTGTAGGAGCTTAAGATGGCAGAGAAAGAGGGGCAGAGGGTGCAGTGGAAGAGATAAGATAGGGAAACTAAAACTAGGGGTGCTGACCCTGGGGTCAGGCTACTCTCCTTGCCCCTCTCAGATCAGTGATTCAATCTCCCCTACAGACAAGAGACCCTCTGTGAAGCCATGAGCAGGCTATGGAGGGGTAAAAATAGGAATCAGATGGTGATTCAGACATAGCTACCAACCAACCCAGCAAAAGGATTAAAAAAAACCCCACAAATCCCCCAAACCAGCATTGAGAGATGATTTTAGTATGCCTGCCAAGGAAGGTAATATCTAGGGCTTCTGGTCCTACAGGTGACACAAGGTGCCCATATCTTTGTAACCCACCAGCTTAGGAGTCCCCAGCCTCCCAGACACCACCCCAGGCATCTCCTCACCTCTCCCAGCCTCCAGATCTCATGCTGCTTCTTGGGCCTGACATGTTTTCGGAATGGAGCTGTAAGTCGGGAGCTCTGGCTGGGGTTCTCCAGAAACTCTGAAGGGGTCTGAAACCCAGGCGTCCGGGTAAAGGCCAGGGCATAGGCTGTGGACTTCAGGGCCAGCAGGGTAAGTGGCCACACCGACCTGTACCTGAGATAGCCCGGCCCAGACCCCCAGTGAATAGTCCTATTGCGTCCTGAGCGTAACAGTTTACAACCCAGGAAGCCCTTGTGAGATTCTCTGAGCAATGGCTGGCTACAGGGTTCAGTGTCAAGTCCCCCAGCACAGGACCCCCCTTGCCCATACCTGACCACTTCCCCTTCCCTAGGCATCCCCAGCAGCAGTGAGGCCAGCTGTGGTGGATTCAGTCCATCCAACGCTTCCTGCCATGAGCAAGGGAGTGTGCTCCACAGGTTGTCTGTAAAAAATTCCTAAAGAAGAGGAGACAAAATCAACAGGCTACTACCTTTCACGTTCTTCCCACCCCACTATCAACATAGGACTACTGACTGCAACCAGAAGGTACCTTCTGCCCTGGCCGGTTGGCTCAGTGGTAGAGCGTCGGCCTGGCGTGCAGAAGTCCCGGGTTTGATTCCCGGTCAGGGCACACAGGAGAAGCGCCCATCTGCTTCTCCACCCCTCCCCCTCTCCTTCCTCTCTGTCTCTCTCTTCCTCTCCCGCAGCCGAGGCTCCACTGGAGCAAAGATGGCCCGGGCGCTGGGGATGGCTCTTCGGCCTCTGCCCCAGGCGCTAGAGTGGCTCTGGTCGCATCAGAGCGACGCCCCGGAGGGGTGGATCCCGGTCGGGCGCATGCGGGAGTCTGACTGTCTCTCCCCGTTTCCGGCTTCAGAAAAATACAGGAAAAAAAAACGAAATAAAAAAACACCTAAGAAGCAAGAGTCCGCCATGATCAGATTTATATTTTAAAGAGATCTGGCTACTTGTGAAGAATTGATTATGGAGGGACCAGGGTAGAACAATGAAATGGAGACAAATGGGTGAATTTGCTATCTTTTCTGTAGGTAGAGCCAACAAGACTTGTTGATGGATTGGACTGTAGATCAGTAAAGGAAAGAGATCGATCAAGGATGGCTTCTGGGTTTGGAGGCTGAACAATTCAGTGGATGTTGGTGCCATTAATACACTTCATTTATTCTTCACAATGATCCTTCAAATAGGTATCCATTTTACAGCTGAGAAACCGGGTCTAGGAGAAATTTTTATTTAATGTATATGGTAAACATATTAGAGGAGGCAGGATTCTAGTTGGAGTCTGTCTGATTCCAAAGTTGAAACTCGCCATTACATTACAAAAGGAGAAATTCATTTCAAGCGTGGATGAATGAACTTGTGTGTTCTTGGAACACCTAGGAGAGTTCAAGGTAGCTGCAGCAAGGCTCAAATGTCCATGCATTTTATTACTTCGGATTTAGAAACGTTATGGGAAATAACCTAGATATTAGAAATGTTAATATTTGTGTCATCTGTAAAAAAGGAACAATCCCCTTACTTTTAACCCCTTCGTGCAAAGACAGACTAAACGTCATGGAAGAAATCTGAAGCTAACTCTCCAATGCTCTCCCTGCCGTAAGCACCCAGCCAAGCACACAACCAGGGGCATCCCGCCCAGACCCCCGTGGCCTCACGATGATGTAGGCGTCCAGGATGAAACCGTAGAGCGACAGGACACGAGTGAGGTTCACAGCTAGCTGCCTTCTCTCTTCATGAGAGAGGCCCCGGACGGAAACGCCCGGCATCCGGGGTCCAGCCAGTGGCGCCAGGAGGGAGAACGCGGTGAGGAGGGAAGCCGGGTCAGCACCATGCGGTCCAGGACCCGGGCTGGGCTCAGCTCTGCAGGCTGGACGAGAAGAAAGGTCTCTGCATTGTCCCCCAAGGCTGCCTTTCCCGGGTTTCAGGTAGAGGTTGAAGACCTAGCGTCCTCCTGACGTCACACAAGTCGCGACGTCAACAGGGAGAAGATGTCAACATCGAAGACAAGCGGCACGCACAGAGAGCCGGGCAGTGACGCCGCAGAAGCGAGCCACGGCGCCCGGGTCCCGCCTCTTCCCGTGCACTTCCCATCGGTCCCGGATGTGAGCCTCGGGGTACCGGAAGTGAGGCTCGGGGTCCCGGTGCGCGGCAGTTCCCATTTGTCGCGGTCTCCGCACACCTTTGAATTGTATCTCCGCGGGGCTAGAGGGGCCGGGGAGCATATCCCGCGCCCGCCCACGCCGCCACTGCCGCCACTGCTTACGCACTCCGAATCCCTGGCTTTACTTCTGGGGCAGGGGCCCTGCGGGCGCTGGCCCGCGTGCCGACCCCCGGAGCGTTCTAATTCGCGCGCCTGCCGGCGCAGGCTCTGTTCGTTAGCGCCTATTTCCGTATCTCGCTCTAGGCGTTTCCGGTCTTACAGTGTTTATCTGGAAGGTAGGTGATCGTGGGGGGAATGGGCTAAGTGACTCGGACCTCCAAAGTGTGCTCGCCGAGGTAGACTACCCCTGGCCTCAGTTACCCTCCTGCTGCTATGTGTTGTCAAAGGTTCTTTACTGGGAGAAGGACTTGGATGAGAAGCATGTGGAAATTTCCTCCTCCTGGGGAAACGAGGGAAAAGAGTACCTGGAATTGTATCTGTTCGTTGGGACCCGCGCTGGGATGCTTGGGTAATCTAGATGTCATCTGTGCCGTACTCGTCACTGGTTTCGAGTGTACTTAAACTTTTCCTCCCTAGACAGATGTAGAGCTCACCTGTTCTGGCTTTCCAGACTCATAGAAAATCAAGCTGGTTAGCCCTCCAACCCCCTCAGTTTACAAATGAGACATCTAGAGAGGGGAAAAGATTTTTCTAAGACCATAGGGCTGGTGAATTGTCTTCTCTCAGACCGTGCTCCTTTCCTTATTTCACATTAGATTCATTCCCCCTATATCTAGGAGGTTGCTCTGATGTATTTCCTCAGTAAATCCTATGGAGAAGGGTTTTACTGTTCTCCCAGTCTTTGGGCTCTTTATCAGTTTCACTTTCTTTCCCAGGATATACTAAAAACCTCCAGATATTGTCTATGGGATTCAGCAGAGGATGAGTCCTCTATCTTTTCATCAGTAAGCCATTCTTCATAACTGCTCTCCTACCATCCACCATCCTCATGTCTACTTTAATCCTCAATCTGGATTTTGGCAAACCTCCACCCAAAAAGACATCAGAGGGGAATGCCAAACACCGAAAATTTGTCAGGAAGCGGCGGCTCTTGGAGAAGAGAGGCTTTCTGAATAAGAAGAACCAGTCCCCTAGCAATGTGCCGAAGTTGCACTCAGAACCACCAAAGAAAGGGGAAACTCCTCAGGTGGATGGCACTTGGAAAATCCCTCCCCTTCAAAAAAAGAAGACTGCTGCTGCCTCCAACAGTGGGTCAGAGCAGTCCCTGGACAAGAAAGCTTCTGTGCCTTGGCTGACCCCTGCCCCTTCACAGAAGGCTGGTTCTGTAGATTTGCTGGGGGAGTTCCAGAGTGCCCTTACAAAGATTAAGAGCCACCCAACTCACCCTCAGAAGAAGGATCCCCAAAAGAATCCTCCTCAGAAGAATACCCCACAAAACTCTAACCCAGCTCATTCAGAAAATGAATGCTCCAGAGAATCTCAGCATATGCCAACGAAGATTGTGGCAATCGACTGTGAGATGGTGGGTACAGGACCCAAGGGGCATGTCAGTTCCTTGGCTCGATGTAGTATCATCAACTACAACGGAGATGTGCTCTATGATGAATATATCCTTCCCCCCTGCCACATTGTGGACTACCGCACCAGATGGAGTGGTATTCGCAAGCACCACATGGTGAATGCTACACCTTTCAGGATTGCTCGGGGCCAGGTGAGAGGCATGGGGCATGATGGTTGCAGTGACATGGGTTGGGAGAGGTCCAGTCAAGTGTGGACAGTGGTGGTGGGAGAAGTCAATGTTTTTTTTTGTTTTGTTTTTTTATTTTTTTATTTATTCATTTTTTTTAGAGAGGAGAGAGAGAGAGAGAGAGGAGAGAGACAGGGGGGAGGAGCTGGAAGCATTAACTCCCATATGTGCCTTGACCAGGCAAGCCCAGGGTTTCAAACCGGTGACCTCAGCATTTCCAGGTCGACGCTTTATCCACTGCGCCACCACAGGTCAGGCCAGAAGTCAATGTTTATAGAAGGAGCTGGGGTATTATTTTTATAGCTGGAACAGATAGCCTGCAGTGAAGGGGATAAAAGACACACAGTTGATGTGTCAGGTTTCTCATTTTACCTACTGAGCAAACCTACTCATTGTAGCCCTGTGCTGGGTACTACTGGGAGAAGAACAGATGAACAAAAGGAAAGGAGGTTGAGTGGGTAGAGGTAAAGAAGGGGAAGGTCGGAAACTTACTGGCCTAGGGAAGCCTCCAGAGGGCGCTCTTGGTTCACCTCTTTGTCATTTCAGCTTCACATTCTTTGCCTTCTCTAGACAGTCTCTGTTCCAGCAATTCCTTAAATGCCAGAACAGTCAGTTGGAGGAGGCACATCAGAGGTGAAATAATTGGACTTTAGAAAGAACTTGATAGGAAAAGTAAAAAAGCATCCTGTGCATTAGGGACACCGCTGAGCAAAGGCTTGGGAAAGGCAGGAGATGGGATAGGTCTGAGACAGCAAATCTGCTCAGCTTTAACAAGGGCTATGTGTTGAAGTTAATGCAAAGTGAAGGTGTTGGTGGACAGTAAACTGCAGGTGAAGTCAAGAGCAACTAAATACCTAGTTGATTAGACTACATCTGGTTTTCATCATAAACCACTTCCCCAGTGCCCAAGCTGGGTATGAGTCTAAGGTGTATCTAGATGAGTCTGGCTGCTTTCAAGGGTTACTGTTGGGAGACCATGCACTTATTTTTTCTTGACTATTGCTCTTTTTCACAACCTATTCGGAACCCCATTTTGGGAATGGCCTTCAGAACCTGTAGCATATTTGGTTGTCCTCATCATACTTTACGATCATGAAACAGCGTGCAGTTATTTGGTTCCAAGTGTGGTGTGAATAAGGTTCCTGAACAACTGGTACATACTCTCTGGTTATGAGCAGGAGAAGCTATAAAGCAGTGGGACTGACTTTCTGTTAGACAACAGCATAAGCATGGGTCACCTGATCACTTCTCTCTGTAGCCTTAGTCTATAAGTGGTTCTTAATCTTTTTTTTTTTTTTAAATTTTTTTATTTATTCATTTTAGAGAGGACAGAGAGAGATAGAGAGAGGAGAGACAGAGAGAGAGAAGGAGGGGAGGAGCTGGAAGCATCAACTCCCATATGTGCCTTGACCAGGCAAGCCCAGGGTTTCGAACCGGTGACTTCAGTATTCCAGGTTGACGCTTTATCCACTGCGCCACCACAGGTCAGGCTCTTAATCTTTTTTAGCTGATAGACCTTTTGAAAATATGATGAACGCCATAAACCCTCCCTCTGTAAAAAGACTAACAAAAGTATATATACTTTGCCTGTAATTTTGGGATTTCATCACCTCCCGGAGCCCATCTTTGACTTCATTTGTCCCAGCCTTGTGCCTAAGGTCAGCATAATAATAATGATAATGGTTAAAGGACTCAAATCACAAGCCAGAACTGAACTGGATATTACATAAACATCTTGAATGTGAATGTGATTTGGAACTATAGGCAAATTAATCTGTCATTGGGATGAAATTAATGAGAAGATCAAGAGCCACTAACAGTGTAAGTCCAAAAAATGGTTAGACTATGAAAAAGACCTACTTTCAGGGGAGGTGGGGTGAGAGTATGGGTGAAAGAGGTGAAGGGATTAAGAAGTACAAGTTGGTGGTTACAAACTAGTCCTGAAGATGTAAAATGAAGCATAGGGAATATAGTTAGTAATAATGTGATAACTGTATAGAATCAGTTGGGTATTGGAAATATCGGGTGGAACACTTTGTAAAGTATGTGACTGTCTAACCACTATACTGTACATCTGAAACCACTACAAAATAATATTGAAAGTAAACTGTAATTGAAAAATAAAAATTATCCTGACCATGCAGTGGCACAGTGGATAAAGTGTCAGCCTGGGACTCTGAGGACCCAGGTTCAAAGCCCTGAGGACACTGGCTTGAGGGTGGGCTCAACAGCTTGAGCATGGAATCCCTGGCTTGAATGTGGGGTCTTGACAAGCCAGTGTTTCTGGCTTGAGCCCAAAGGCCACTGTCTTGAAGCCCAAGGTTGCTGGTTTGAGCAAGTGGTCGCTGGCATGGCTAATGCCCCTGGTCAAGGCACATATGATAAAGTAATGAACAACTAAGGTGCTGTAACTATGAATTAATGCTTCTCATCTCTCTCCCTTCCTGTCTGTCTGTTCCTGTTTCTCTCTCCCTCAAAAACAAAAAATAAAATAAAATAAAATAAAATAAAATAAAATAAAATAAAAATAGTCCTGACCTGTTGTGGTGCAGTGGATAAAGCGTCAACCTAGAAAGCTTCGGTTTCTGGTCAAAACCCTGGGCTTGCCTGGTCAAGACACGTGGGAGTTGCTGCTTCCTGCTCCTTCCCCTTCTCTCTCTCTCTCTCTCTCTCTCCCCCCCCCCTCCCTCTCTCCCTCCTCTCTAAAATAAATAAATAAAACCCTTTTTTTTTGGAGAGAGAGAGAGGGAGGGAGGGAGATAAGGACAGACAGGAAGGGAGAGAGATGAGAAGCATCAGTTCTTCATTGCGGCAACTTAGTTGTTCATTGATTACTTTCATATGTGCCTTGACGGGGGTGTGGGTGGGGACTCCAGCAGAGCGAGTGACCCCTCGCTCAAGCCAGCAACCCCGCACTCAAGCTGGTGAGCCCACGTTCAAGCCAGATGAGCCCACGCTCAAGCCAGCGACCTTGGGTTTTGAACCGGGGTCTTCTGCCTCCCAGGCCAATGCTCCATCCACTGCACCACCACCTGATCAAGTGAATAAATAAAATCTTTAAAAATTTTTAAAAAAAAATAAAAATTAAAAACACCCTTACTTTCACCTTGGGGGGAGGAGATGGATTTTAGGTGAAAGAAAACTTGTGGGAGAGGGCATTTCAAGGATGAGTCAGGTGGGCACTTGATGGAAAGAATCTGAAAGGACTTAGGGCCATGATAGACCTTTAGGATGCAGGGCTCTCCCTGAGTCCTCCTCCTCACCACCTCTTCCACACTGATTTCAGATCTTGAAGATACTCACAGGGAAGATAGTGGTGGGACATGCCATCCACAATGACTTCAAAGCCCTTCAGTACTTTCACCCCAAGTCTCTTACCCGCGACACCTCCCATATACCCCCTCTCAACCGGAAGGCCAACTGTCCAGAGAATGCTACCATCTCTCTGAAGCATCTCACCAAGAAGCTGCTAAACCGGGACATCCAGGTAGTATCTCCCCAAATGCTTGCAGGCCTCCTGCTTGGACACTGGAAGCCTCCTTGCTACCTCTCCAGGCTCTGACCCCAGAATTCCTTTGTTTGTAGAGAGATCCAGGCTGTCTGCTCTTAAAGGAAGAGCTTTGGGCTAAGTGGCCCATTGGTCCCTCTCCATGTGTCCATGGGATAATAATTCCTGTTCTCTATCTTACAGTGTTCCAAAGGGTACTTGGAAAAGGGGGGAAAAGACCTTAAGTGGGTGTAAAACCATAAGAAAGGAAGAAAGCAGGTAGAGGTAGTGGCCCTATGACTACATAGTGGATGCAAGGATCTCTTGTATTTCACATGTTTGGCCTTCGGGCTGACCTTCCTGGTAAGAGGGTGTAGACACATGTTATATAGAGAGTTAAGGAACTGGGGAAGATGGAACACTCAGAAGGCCTATGATTTGTATGTTCCGTCTCTACAGAATGTGTAAAACTATGGCATGCACATGTTGCCATTGAAAGGATTGAGACAGTAGCAAAGACTTCCTAGGAGTTGAACCCCTGAAATTAGATAAGGAGTAGGGCCCACTGGAGTTCTACCTTTGCAGCTCACTAACTGCAGAAGCAACAGCTTGTGTGGGGGTTGGGGGAGCCAGTAGGAAAGGGGAAAAGCACTGTCTTGTAGACTCACGTTCTTCTCTTCCTCCCTCATTCAGGCTGGGAAAGGAGGACATTCCTCTGTGGAAGACGCTCAGGCCACCATGGAGCTGTACAAGTTGGTTGAAGTCGAGTGGGAACAGCACCTGGCTCAGAATCCCCCAAAAGATTAGCAGCAGTGGGGACACCAGTGATGAGAGTAGGCAGAGGCAGCACTGCACCCAGGAGACACGGGAGTGAACCAATGGATGGCTCTACCAGCTCCACAGTTTTGGAAGCTTGAGTTGTTGGAGAGAGAGGGTCTCTACCCCAAACTTAATATCCATTGAAATTTCTCATCCGGTGTTGTGTTCTGTATCTAGTTAAGTGTCCCATGGAGGAAGTTTCCATGTAAACACCCAGCCCTGTACTGTTTACCTCTTAAATGGTGCTAACTGAGTTCCCAGGGTGCTTTGTTCTAGTCAAGCTTTTTGACTTTCAAGGGGCAGGGCATACTGGGAAATTTAGTTTCCCAAACTGCCTTATAACTAGGGTGGCCATTTGTCCCATTTTATACCTTTTGTACTCAAGTAATTAATAGCACCCTTTTCACTCATATTCTAATCAAGTATCCTGGTTAGATGATAAATTGTATGACCACATTACATATCAGAGTCTACATCTGGTCTATATCAAGATATTGCCTGTTCTTTCCACCCTGATTAAGAGGAGCCGTCCCTGGTAAAATTTAGTTCTTAGGGTTACAAGACAGTAGAGCTGAGACTGTGACTTCAAGTCAACTGTGATTTAGGAAAGCAGTTTCTTTCCTAAGCAATAGAGGATTTATTTAACTTTGATCCCACTTGGTAGGTTAAAAAAGAATTTAAAGTGTTTTAATGGTTTTTAGTCTTTTACTTTGCTAAACCAAGCCTCTAAAAAAATCAAATCATTCCCTTGATAAATTTTAATAATGGAAAAACAATTCTGTGGTGTTTCCTTTTAAGTTCTTATTAAATCACTCTGTCACAAGGTCTTGTAAGGCTAAATTCTGTAAGGGGTTCCAGAGTTTCTGGATGTCACTAACTAGGCCTTTGTTTCCCATAGTCATCAGGAAGCACTGACCAACTATTTATTTTTTTATTTTTTTACTGATCTTAGGGAGAGAGACAGGAACTGATCTGTTTCTATATGTGCCCTGATGGAGATCGAACCTGCAACTTTCACATATGGGTTCAATACTCTAATCCAGGGGTCCCTAAACTTTTTTTTTTTAATTTTTTATTTTATTTTATTCATTTTTAAGGAGGAGAGAGAGAGGGAGAGAGAGAGACAGAGAGGGAGAAAGAGGAGAGACAGAGAGAGAGAAGGGGAAGGAGCTGGAAGCATCAACTCCCATATGTGCCTTGACCAGGCAAGCCCAGGGTTTCAAACCAGTGACCTCAGCATTTCCAGGTCAACGCTTTATCCACTGCGCCACCACAGGTCAGGCCGGGTCCTCAAACTTTTTACACAGGGGGCCAGTTCACTGTCCCTCAGACCGTTGGAGGACCGGACTATAAAAAAAACTATGGCCTGACCTGTGGTGGCGCAGTGGATAAAGTGTCGACCTGGAAATGCTGAGGTTGCCGGTTCGAAACCCTGGGCTTGCCTGGTCAAGGCACATATGGGAGTTGATGCTTCCAGCTCCTCCCCCCTTCTCTCTCTATGTCTCTCTCCTCTCTAAAAATGAATAAATAGCCTGACCTGTGGTGGTGTAGTGGATAGAGCGTCGACCTGAACACTGAGGTTGCTGGTTCGAAACCTTGGGCTTGCCTGGTCAAGGCACATATGGGAGTTGATGCTTCCTGCTCCTCCCACTTCTCTCTCTCTCTCTCTCCCCTCTCTCTAAAAATCAATCAATAAATAAAAAAATAAAAAAATGAATAAATAAAATTTAAAAAAAACCAAACTATGAACAAATCCCTATGCACACTGCACATATCTTATTTTAAAGTAAAAAAACAAAATGGGAACAAATACAATATTTAAAATAAAGAACAAGTAAATTTAAATCAACAAACTGACCAGTATTTCAATGGGAACTATGGGCCTGCTTTTGGCTAATGAGATGGTCAATGTCCGGTTCCATATTTGTCACTGCTAGTCATAACAAGTGATATGATGTGCTTCCGGAGCCGTGAAGCGTGCGTCCTGCGTCACCGGAAGTAGTACTGTACATGAGCGACGTGGCACTTTGCTGCGCCACCACATACAGTACAGCATTCTCATCCTGTGCTCTCACTGATCACCAATGAAAGAGGTGCCCCTTCCGGAAGTGCGACGGGGCTGGATAAATGGCCTCAGGGGGCTGCATGCAGCCCGCAGGCTGTAGTTTGGGGACCCCTGCTCTAATCAAGCTATCTGGCCAGGGCCCAAGCCTTTATATGTAATCTACGTGCTATGGTGCCTTGTCCTCGCTCCTACCACAAATTAAGGAACATACCTCACATCACATTCCATTAGAGCATTTTTACTCGGAGCGCATGTGACCAGGAGAGTGACTTACAGAGTGGGCACAGGGGAGGGATGGAGCAAGAGAGAAGGGGCGCTTGGTGACACCAGCCTGGGTGCTCCTGCTAGCTCTTTCTTGGTGGTACACACCCTCATTTTGGGAAGGTGAGTCACAGGTCTGACCTTGTGTCTGGGATCTCTGTCTTGAGAGAATGCTTATTCCATATATACACCAGGATTTGGACCCCTTTGAGTGGCTTGATTGGCTCCAGGGGCCATAGTCACAGCTGCCTGTAGCAGGGAATTTTCTGCAGCCACACCAGACCAAACATGGTCTTGTCATGTGCTGCAGGATCTGCTTGTACAGGCAGCTGTTGAGCTCTGAGCAAGTTAGTTCCTGCTGAGCCCAGCATGAATGTCCATGACACTTCACAAGGAGGTGCCAGGTGCCCTGCACGCTAGGAAGGCCACACCCCAGACAGCACACACATGAAAGCAAGTCTTCATTACATTGTGATCAGTAAACTAGAAAATAACAAGACAGTTATTTTAGTTCAGTTTTTAGGGTACCTTTTGGCTGAAACAAATCTGGCTTTGTGTGTATCTTGGTAAAATAGCAACTGGCTTTTATGCTTCATCCCCCACACCCATGTTCTGAAGGGCCCCTTTTCTCAGTCCAACATTGGAGAGAGCTCAGTCTTACTTTGCCCACCAGGAGAACCTGGGGGACAAGAGGACCTTTCAACTATTTGCTCACGATTTTCTCTCATCACATTTTCTGGTCAGAGCCCAGCTCCCTCTGCCGGGGTGCCTGGGGATCTCCTGTTCAGTCCCCTTCCTTCGCCCCTCTTGCTACTGGACAGGGACCAGCCTATACTATACAGGTTCTCAACTTCAGCAGGAAGGATCAACACAAGTCCAGGTGATTTTGAGAGGAATTTTATTAAAGCAGGGGAGAATAAAACAAGAAGGCCTAGGACAGAAGAAGCAACAGGAGAGAACCTAGGCAGTGCTCGACTTTGGCCTTCTAGAAAAGTTATGGGAGCCTGACTTGTGGTGGCACAGTGGATAAAGCATCAACCTGGAACTTGGAGGTTGCTGGTTTGAAACTCTGGGCTTGTCCAGTCAAGGCATGTATGAGAAGCAAGTATGAGTTGATGTTTCCCACTCTTCCACCCACCTTTTTCTCTCTCCTCTCTAAAATTAAATAAAATCCTAAAAAAAGGAAGAAGAAAAAAAAGAAAAGGAAAGAAATAAAAAAGGAAATAAAGAGAGCGAGCCTGGCCTGTGGTAGCACAGTGGATAAAGTATTGACCTGGAACCCTGAGGTCGCCAGTTCAAATCCCTAGACTTCCCTGGTTAAGACACATACAAGAAGCAATGAGTTGATGCTTCCCTCATCTGCCCCTCTTTCTCTGTCTCTTTCTCCTATAAATAAATAAATAAATAGTCTAAAGAAGAAAAAAATTATGGGAAAGAAGTGAGCCAAGGTGGGGCCACTGTCAGCTCACTGGAGAGTCAGAAAAGGAAACTGAGGATAAGTTCTGGAGGTTAGCCCAGGAAGAGTCGCCACTGCCCATTGCTCCCCTGGTTGCATGTCTCACAGGGTCCCTTAGAGTTTAGGAGATGCATTCCTGTACAGCAGTGGTTCTCAAACTTTCTGAAGTCGGGGCGCATTTAAAATCTACAAATAATTGTAGGTGCACTATATACAAATTTCTGAGAAATGTTATCATGATTAAGTCAAATATTAAAGAAAAAAATATAAAGTCCAAGCATGCTTTTATGATAATTAAACAAAATAATGACAAAACTAAATTTATCCTGACATTATAAAACATTTTTATGTTGCCTGACCTGTGGTGGCACAGTGGATAAAGTGTCGACCTAGAACGCTGAGGTCACTGGTTCAAAACCCTGCACTTGCCTGGTCAAGGCACATATGGGAGTTGATGCTTCCTGCTCCTCCTCCCCCTTTCTCTCATTCTCCTCTGAAATGAAAAAAGAAAAAGACAAAAAACATTTTTAAAAAAAAATTTTTTTTTTTCTTTCATTTTTCTGAAGCTGGAAACAGGGAGAGACAGTCAGACAGACTCCCGCATGCGCCCAACCGGGATCCACCCGGCACGCCCACCAGGGGCGATGCTCTGCCCACCAGGGGGCGATGCTCTGCCCATCCTGGGCGTCACCATGTTGCGACCAGAGCCACTCTAGCGCCTGAGGCAGAGGCCACAGAGCCATCCCCAGTGCCCGGGCCATCTTTGCTCCAATGGAGCCTTGGCTGCGGGAGGGGAAGAGAGAGACAGAGAGGAAAGCGCGGCGGAGGGGTGGAGAAGCAAATGGGCGCTTCTCCTATGTGCCCTGGCTGGGAATCGAACCCGGGTCCTCTGCACGCTAGGCCGACGCTCTACCGCTGAGCCAACCGGCCAGGGCAAAAAACATTTTTATGTTACATTTTTTGAGTTATGCTTTTTAGAATTTGTAAAAAAGGGGTTAAAGAAAAAAATGACAAAAAGTTATCTTTTTATATATACAGTATAGATACATTCTTAGTAAGATTTAATAAATTCGGCAGGTCCCGGTGCGAATGTGTTTTTTCATTCTTGTGTTTATGAGAAACATGAGCCTGATGTGTCTTAGCAATTTCTTCAGTGTTTGGGCATATATTTGAAAGGCAAACTTTCATTTTCTTATCAATACATTGAAGAATTCCTCTCTTTTTACTCTTAATTGTGTTGTGGGTAGAAAATCCTAATTCACATAAATAGGATGTTGAAAATTGTAGTAAAATGTTCAAAGCTTTTTTAGATATTGCCACATATTCTTTTATAGAAATCCAAAAGGCTTCAAGAGACAATTTCTTGTGTTTAATCATTAATCCATAACTCCCATCGTACATATCATCTTAACATTACACCAAACAAAGGATAGAAGAAACTTGCCTCCAGTCTTTCCGGGGAACATGGGAGGTGGTGTAAACAATCCAGCACCACAGCTTAACAGCCTTTTGCAACCTAATCAGGCAAGTGAGGTGGGGGGTTGGGCAGACTGTCAGCTTACAGCCAATTCCCCACACTTCTGTCCCCAAAAATCTAAACTCCCAAAACCCTGTTGGTTTTTTGGTCCCCAACAGGCACATATTTCTCTGGAATACCATAGGGCACACCTGGAAATCTTCTA
Source organism: Saccopteryx leptura (assembly GCF_036850995.1). Classification (NCBI taxonomy): domain Eukaryota; kingdom Metazoa; phylum Chordata; class Mammalia; order Chiroptera; family Emballonuridae; genus Saccopteryx; species Saccopteryx leptura. The sequence goes on from NC_089504.1 coordinate 285,230,698, forward strand.
GGGCGCACCAGTGCACCCTGGCGCACACTTTGAGAACCATTACTGTAGGGGAAGGAGAAGGGAAAGGCTTCATTATGCTCCAAGGAGGGATTGCGCATGCTGAGTTCTTTATTTTTTTTCTGTTTGTTTTCGTTTGAGGGTTTTTAAAGGCTGAGAGTTTAGTGGAGGAGCTCAATAGAACATCAGCTTTTCCAAGTGTGCCCTTTCAGGGCCGTGGTCTCTACTGATTGGTCAGCACCAGGGCTGGGGGCGGCGGTCATTGCAGCTGGTCCTAGCATCACTTGCCTGGTTTTGCTACTTTTCCTGGGTCTGGAGCTAAAATACAACTGAGGTCTTGATGTTATCTCCAGGGAGGAAAGGTCAGGACGCACGCCCAGTGATATGCCAGAGGAGGAAAGGCCACCCTGGGGGTGAGGTCTGGTGCCAGTTTTGCTCATTGCTAGACACCCCAGGGCTTCCTCCCGACTGACCTTCTGTATCTGCTGTACATTGCTTGGCCAGTTTGTTCAGCTGTCTCAGTTTCCCCATTCTACTTGCTAAGAAATTTTCTTTACTTCTTACGATTCTGCCTCACTCTGTCCCCAGGATCCTGGCTTCATCAGCCGATAATAGAAGAAACCCATTACAGATTGCTACCTGAATCCCTGTCAGCAAGTCCTGCTTGGCCTTAAATCTAAGACCCTTCAGAGTGGACCATATGAATGACAAAACATAGGCTCTTCTAATGTTCTCTTTATGGCATAATGGTGTTTTCTAATGTTGAGACCCTCCACTGCAGGTGAGCATGGCATAGAGCAAAGAATGAGAACTAAGTCTGCCAAACATAACTTCAGATCTAAAACTTCAGTTAACCAAGTGCTTCTCAAAAGAGGGACAGGGAGTATATTTTTTAATTTAAGATGATAGCACTGCCCCTCCCTCCACCCTCAAGAACCACTGATCTAGTGAAGGCTCCAAGGAAGAATCATTTAATTCCTAGTTTAACAGATGATTACAGCTGACAATAGGAAAAATCAACAGAACTGTAATTATGAACTTGCCCCAAGGCACATTAGTCCAAGTTTAGAGACAAATACCCATGTATGCAATATGCCAGGTATAGCTATGAATACCTTATATCTACAGCCTGTGTATTGTTCACAAAGCACTTTCACCTGCCTATAGTGTATAGCAAGTCCACCAAACAGCTGTGTCATCATAAGAAACATACAAACTTGTAGTGAATTATTTTTTAGTTTATTTGAGCCAAACTAATGATAAATCCCAGGAAGCAAAATCTCAATAAATTGAGAAAATGCTTCGAAGACTGGTAGTTATATAGCTTATTTTATACATTGAAATCAAAGGAGGAGCCTGCCCAGGTGGTGGTGCAATAGATAGAGTATCAACCTAGAACACTAAGGACCCAGGTTTAAAACCCTGAGATTGCTGGCTTGAGCGCAGGCTCACCAGCTTGAAGCCCAAGGTCACTGTCTTGAGCAAGGGCTCACTGGCTCAGCTGGAGCCCCCGTCAAGGCACATATGTGAAAGCAGTCAATGAACAACTAAGGTACTGCAACGAAGAATTGAAGCTTCTCATTTTATTCCTTCCTGTCTGTTCCTATCTGTTCAGGGAACAAGACAACAATGAGGGATTCTGTGGTATGCTCTGCCACATTCTGGGGGTCTAGAAAAGATTGCTCTGACTTTCCAAGGTTATGTTATCTTAGGTGCAAGAAGACAACAAACAGGCTCATTTAAGATTGACCTTTGTCAAGGAAGCTATAGTTCTAGGATATGACTACCGGTATGACCTGCTTTTAGTTAGGATTTTTAAAAAAATTTAGTTAAGAATTTTTATGTTCAGACCATCTTATATGCGGTTACTTTCAGTCTCTGAGTTTGTGAGGCACCCACAGTGCAGGCCTCCCCTTGGCTTGTCAGGTTCAGTATGTGGCCTCTCTTTCATCCACAGCTATATAGAGTTACAGCAAGTTACCTTGTTTGACACTGAGTTTGAAGATTGACTTTACCACTTAATAAATTTGTGACATTCTCACTTGGCTTCTTGGAGCCTCAATGGTTCTAGCATCAAAATCCTGGATTCTTTTTAACACTTGATGTTTAACTGATAATTAGTAATAATGACAACTATTTATATTGAGTGTTTCCTTGTGCCAGGCACTGTGCTAAGCCCTTTAGATGCATTGTCCCATTCTCTGTAAGGTAGGGGGTGGCATTCTAATATAATATAACTGAGGAAACCAAGGATGACAAAAGGCAAGAAATCTTCCTCAGGCCAAATAGCTGGAGGTTGGTAGTGCTCACAGTCAGACCTGCCAAGTTTGCCAGTCTGAAGCCTCTGCTGCCCTAACTCTGCTGTTAATACATCCAAGTGGCATCTGATGAGACTTGGAATCCTTCCACTCACATTTTTATTAAGCACCTGTTATGTGCCAGGCATTGTGCTAGGTGTTGGGGAAATGGCATTGTCTTTTCTCCCAAGTTGCTTACAGCAATAAAAAAACAGTACAGGTACATTAATTTAGTGCGCTGTGGCAAATGCTGTCCAGAGTCACTGAGAAATTTAAAGCAGGGGAGTGACACAATCAGAGTTGCGTATTAGGAAGATGAATCTGGTGCCAAATGGAAACTGGATTGAAGAAGGGCCAAGAGATGAGTTTTTATGTTTGAATAATTTGGATGAGCAATGCAGAGGTCTGAATCAGTGAAGTGGGAAGATGCATATGAGCATCACTGAGGAGGTAGAATCATCAAGACTCAGAGATCAGGGCAAGATGACTAAAGGTAGACTTTATATTTCTGAATTACAGTGAATAAACAGCATAGTGCCATTCACAAAAATAGAGACTATGGCAGGCAGGAGAGCTGGGGTTTGTTTTTTTTTCTGAAGTTGGAAATGGGAAGGCAGTCAGACAGACTCCCACATGCGCCCAACTGGGATCCACCCAGCATGCCCACCAGGGGACGATGCTCTGCCCATCTGGGGCATTGCTCTGTTGCGTCCAGAGCCATTCTAGCGCCTGAGGCAGAGGCCATGGAGCCATCCTCAGCGCCCGGGCAAACTTTGCTCCAATGGAGCCTTGGCTGCGGGAGGGGAAGAGAGAGACAGAGAGGAAGGAGAGGGGGAGGGGTGGAGAAGCAGATGGGAGCTTCTCCTGTGTGCCCCGGCTGGGAATCGAACCCGGGATCCCTGCACGCCAGGCTGACACTCTACCACTGAGCAAACCAGCCAGGGCCAGGAGAGCTGGTTTTTGAACATGATAAACATTATGAATTGGGTATTGATTGACTTTAAGCTGCCTGAAGATAGTCAAATGGAGATGTCCAGCCAGAGTAAAAGAGCTGTAGGGCTGCAAATTAAGTGTTAGAGACAACATTGTATCAGTGGGATGAGGCCTTTATATATGAAGGTATATAAAGAAAAGCAGAACCTGACCTGTGGTGGCAGAGTGGATAAAGAATCAACCTGGAATACTGAGGTCACCGGTTCAAAACTCCAGGCTTGCCCGGTCAAGGCACATATGGGAGTTGATGCTTCCTGCTCCTCCCCACCCCCCTTCTCTCTCTCTCTTTCACTTTCTAAAAATGAATAAATAAAATCTAAAAAGAAATTGAAAAAAGGAAAGCAGAAGGTTAAGATCCAAACCTCGGGAATACCTGTACTCAGTGAAGCGTGAAGAGTCTGAGCTCTCCCAGTGAGTGGCTGTGGCCTCAGCCCGGGGTGTTTCACTCTCATTTTCAGGTCTGACTTTTGTCAGAGTGCCTCTTTCATGCACCTAGCAAGGACTGCTAAGTAAAGGATTAAATCAAGAACAAGAGTACTAATGGAAGGCACAATCAAATATTTCTTTCAGCCTTATACTTTCACTTACACTTCATTGATTTGTTCAAGAAATGTTTATGGAGCCCTAACCAAATGCCAGACACTGTCTTAGGCCAGTGAATCTACAGCGACTTCTTTCCTTTGGGGGCTGATGAGTGATAAGAAGAAAAGTAAGGGTCCTGACCTGTGCTGGCACAGTGGATAAAGCATCGACCTGGAATGCTGAGGTTGCCGGTTTGAAATCCTAGGCTTGCCTGGTCAGGGAACATATAAGAAGCAACTACTATGAGTTGATGCTTCTCGCACCTCTACCCCTTCTCTCTCTCTCTCTCTCTTTCCTCTTTAAAATCAATAAAAATATTTTTTTTTAAAAAAAAGAAGAAAAGTAAGAGGATGAAGCAGGATTATGTGTATATAAGATTTTAAATGGGCTATTTAAGGAAGACCTCTCTGAGGTGAGAGAGTTGAGCCGAGACCTGAAAGAAGTGATAATGCAAGTCTTATAAAAAGTCTGGAGGAAGCCCTGGCTAGATATGGCTTGGTTGGTTAGAACATCGTCCCAATGTGCATGTCCCAATGCACAGAGGTTGCCAGTTTGATGATCCTCAGCCAGAGCACATACAGGAGGAACAGATCAATGTTTGTGTCTCTTTCTAAAATCAATAATTTTTTTAAATGTTTATTTATTGATTTTAGAGAGGAAGGAAGAGAGAGAAAGAGAGAGAGAGAGAGACAGGAACATCAATCTGTTCCTGTATGTGCCTGGACCAGGGATTGAACCGGCAACCTCTGTGCTTCGGCACGATGTTCTAACCAACTGAGCTATCTGGCCAGGGCTAAAATCAATAATTTGGGTTTTTTTTGTATTTTTCCGAAGCTGGAAACGGGGAGGCAGTCAGACAGACTCCCACATGTGCCCGACCAGGATCTGCCCGGCATGCCCACCAGGGGGCGATGCTCTGCCCATCTTGGGGAGGGCGTTGCTCTGCCGCAATCAGAGCCATCCCAGCGCCTCTACAGAGGCCACAGAGCCATCCTCAGCACCCGAGCAAACTTTGCTTCATTGGAGCCTTGGCTGTGGGAGGGGAAGAGAGAGACAGAGAGGAAGGAGAGGGGGAGGGGTGGAGAAGCAGATGGGCACTTCTCCTGTGTGCCCTGGCCGGGAATCGAACCCGGGACTTGCACACGCCAGGCCGACGCTCTACCACTGAGCCAACCGGCCAGGGCCTAAAATCAATAATTTTTTTTTTTCATTTAAGACAGGGAATACTTTATTCAAACCCATCAGAGAAATGGACAGTTGAGTCTGTAACAAAGCATTGTTTTAAAGCATAGGCTAATAATTGTTTAGAGTACTCGCTGCTACATTCAAATTAAGACCACAACTTTTTTTTCTTTTTTTTTTTTCTAATTTTTTTGTTGTTTGTTTTTTGTATTTTTCTGAAGCTGGAAACGGGAAGAGACAGTCAGACAGACTCCCGCATGCGCCCGACCAGGATCCACCCGGCACACCCACCAGGGGCGAAGCTCTGCCCACCAGGGGGTGATGCCCTGCCCCTCCGGGGCATCGCTCTGCCATGACCAGAGCCACTCTAGCGCCTGGGGCAGAGGCCAAGGAGCCATCCCCAGCGCCCGGGCCATCTTCACTTCAATGGAGCCTTGGCTGCGGGAGGGGAAGAGAGAGACAGAGAGGAAGGAGGAGGGCGGTGTGGAGAAGCAAATGGGCACTTCTCCTATGTGCCCTGGCCGGAAATCGAACCCGGGTCCCCGGCACGCCAGGCCGATGCTCTACCGCTGAGCCAACCGGCCAGGGCCAAGACCACAACTTTTAAATGTTTAAAACAGAATAAGTTTCCCTGTAAAAGCAGCACCGTTGTGACATTTAAACTTTAATATTCCTCTCCTTCTTCCTCACCCTCTCCTTCAACAGAATCCACACCAACCTCCTCATAATCCTTCTCAAGGGCAGCCATGTCCTCACGTGCCTCAGAGAACTCTCCTTCCTCCATGCCCTCACCCACATACCAGTGGACAAAGGCACGCTTGGCATACATCAGGTTGAACTTGTGGTCCAGGCGAGCCCAGGCCTCAGCAATAGCTGTGGTGTTGCTCAGCATGCACACAGCTCGCTGCACTTTGGCCAGGTCTCCACCAGGGACCACAGTGGGAGGCTGGTAATTAATGCCAACTTTGAAGCCAGTGGGGCACCAGTCTACAAACTGGATAGTACGCTTGGTCTTGATGGTGGCAATGGCTGCATTGACATCTTTGGGAACCACATCACCTCAGTACAGCAGGCAGCAAGCCATGTATTTACCGTGGCGAGGGTCACATTTCACCATCTGGTTGGCTGGCTCAAAGCACGCATTGGTGATCTCTGCTACAGAAAGCTGTTCATGGTAGGCTTTCTCAGCAGAGATGACAGGGGCATATGTGGCCAGAGGGAAGTGGATGTGGGGATAGGGCACCAGGTTGGTCTGGAATTCAGTCAGATCAACATTCAGGGCTCCATCAAACCTGAGGGAAGCAGTGATGGAGGATACAATTTGACCTATCAACCTATTCAGGTTAGTGTAGGTTGGGCGTTCAATATCAAGATTTCTACGACAGATGTCATAGATGGCCTCATTGTCAACCATGAAGGCACAGTCAGAGTGCTCCAGGGTGGTGTGAGTGGTGAGGATGGAGTTGTAGGGCTCAACTACAGCTGTGGAAACCTGGGGTGCTGGGTAAATAGAGAACTCCAGCTTGGACTTCTTGCCGTAATCGACAGAGAGACGTTCCATCAGCAGGGAGGTGAACCCGGAACCAGTTCCCCCACCAAAGCTGTGGAAAACTAAGAAGCCCTGAAGACCTGTGCACTGGTCAGCCAGTTTCCGAATTCGGTCCAAGACGAGGTCAATGATCTCCTTGCCAATGGTGTAGTGTCCACGGGCATAGTTATTGGCAGCATCTTTCTTGCCTGTGATGAGCTGCTCAGGGTGGAAGAGCTGGCGGTAGGTACCAGTGCGAACTTCATCAATGACTGTGGGTTCCAGGTCTACAAACACTGCCCTAGGCACATGCTTGCCAGCGCCTGTCTCACTGAAGAAGGTATTGAAAGAGTCATCTCCCCCTCCAATGGTCTTGTCACTTGGCATCTGGCCATCGGGCTGGATGCCGTGTTCCAGGCAGTAGAGCTCCCAGCAGGCATTGCCAATCTGGACACCAGCCTGGCCAACATGAATGGAGATGCACTCATGCATGGTTGCTGTTATGCTGCTGCCAAATGGAAGGTGGAGAGGAAGAGGAGAGGTTGTTGCTTCTTACAGCACGACTCTTAGGTGGTCGATGTAAGAGAACCTCTAAAATCAATAATTTTTAAAAAATATTTTACTTATTGATTTTAGAGAGAAAAGGAGAGAGATTATAGTTGCTTCACTTTAGTTCATTGGCTGCTCATATGTGCACTGACTGGACAAACCCCAAGTTTCGAACTGGTGACCTCAGTGTTCCAGATTGACGCTCTACCATTGTGCCACCACCGGTCAGGCAATAAATATATATATTTGCAACAGAGACAGAGAGAGGCACAGATAGACAAGAAGGGAGAGAGATGAAAGGCACCAAGTCTTTGTTGCTGCACTTTTGTTGTTCATTGATTGCTTTCTCATATGTGCCTTGACCAGGGGGTTTCAGCAGAGTGAGTGACTCCTTGCTCAAGCCAGCAACCTTGGGCTTCAAGCCAGTGACCTTTGGGCTCAAGCCAGTGAACTTGGGGTCATGTCTATGATCCCATGCTCAAGCCAGCGGCCCCGCGCTCAAGCTGGTGAACCCGCACTCAAGCCAGATGAGCCTGTGCTCAAGCCAGCGACCTTGGAGTTTCTTTTCTTTTTTAAATTAATTTCTTTATATATTTTTAGATTTTATTTATTTATTTTAGATAGCAGAGAGAGAGAAGGAGGGAGGAGCAGGAGGCATCAACTCTCATATGTGCCCTGACCAGGCAAGCCCATGGCTTTGAACCGGCAACCTCAGCGTTCCAGGTTGACACCCTATCCACTGTGCCACCACAGTCCAGGCGGCCTTGGGTTTCAAACCTGGGTCCTCTGCATCTCAGTCCAACACTCTATCCACTGTACCACTGTCTGGTCAGGCAATAAATAAATTTTTTTTTGAAGTCTGGGGGAAGAACATTTCAGAGAAAGTAATGGGTGCAAAGGCCCTGAGGTAAGAATATGCTTGGTGTGTTTATGGAGCAACAAGGAGGCCAGCATGGCTGAAGTAGAGTAAGCCAAGGGAAAGCTGTAGTACGGAGGTATCAGTGAGTAGGAGATTTAGGCAGATAACATAGAGCCTTACAGGCCATTGTAAAGACTTGGGCTTGCCCTGGCTGAGTAGCTCAGTTGGTTAGAGTGTCATCTTGATACACCAAGATTGAGAGTTTGATCCCCGGTCAGAGCACATACAAGAATCAACCAATGAATGTATGAATAAGTGGAACAGCAAATTGATCTCTCTCTCTCTCTCTCTCTCTCTCTCTCTCTCTCCCTCCCCCGCCCCTTCCTTTTTCCTCTCAAAAAAAAAAAAAAAAGACTTGGCCTTATATCTGCAAGAAACAGGGAGCAGGGTTTTGAGCAGAGGAGTGGTACGAACTGACTTCCTGGTTAAAGGACTCCCCCATGGCCTGACCTGTGGTGGCGCAGTGGATAAAGCGTCGACCTGGAAATGCTGAGGTCGCCGGTTCGAAACCCTGGGCTTGCCTGGTCAAGGCACATATGGGAGTTGATGCTTCCTGTTCCTCCCCCCTTCTCTCTCTCTCCCTCTCTCTCTCCTTTATAAAATGAAAAAAAAAAAAGAATAAAGGACTCCCCCTGCCTGCTGTGAGGGGGAAAGAACAGAAACAGAGAACCAGTGCGGAGGCTCTTGCTGTAATCTAGGCAAGAGATGACAGAGACTGAGGCAGACTGAGGTAGTAAGTGACCTAATTGGGGACAGATCAATTTTACACACAGAGATGATCTTTGATGTAGTTAATCCTGAATAAATGTTTAAATCAAGGCCAGTATCTTTGGCTTTTCAACTCCCAACCCAGTTCCTGTACACACTGGCTCCCCAAAGAGTGCTCAGGGAAGGCATGTGCCCTCAGAAGTGGGGAACGCACATGTGCCCAGGGGCGGAGATTCGCTGCAGACTCTGGCCAGATAGTCGGGTTACATGGTCTTTTTCAGGCAGTAAGTGGATAAGTGACTTGCGGTGGCACTGCTGAGGGGAGGGGTCATGGTGAGCCAGGTCTCTCACTCCTAGCCCTCTCTGCCCCAGCCCTCCCTGCCCGGCCCTCCCTGCTCCGGCCTTCCCTACCCCAGATCTCCCTGCCCCAGCCTCTGGCCTTTGTGAATTCCTACGCAGGTCTTTGTTCTGATATCCTTTCTGCCCTCCCATTGCTTAATTGTGCTCACTTACTAGTCTTGTTTCTTTCTGTCTTTAATATGTATGGCTTCTAGCCTTATTTAGGGACACCATCAACTCTATACTTCCTTTGAAAGAGCATATATAGCACTGGCTGGATAGATCAGCTGGTTAGAGCATTATCTGCAAAGTTCATGGGTTCGATCCCTGGTCAGGGCACATACAGGAACAGATCAATGTTTCTATCTCTCTCTTTTTCCCTTCCTCTCTCTCTAAAATAAATAAATTAATTTTTTAAAAAAGAAAGTGCCTGGCCAGGCGGTGGCGCAGTGGATAGAGCATCAGACTGGGATGCAGAGGACCCAGGTTCGAGACCCCGAGGTCGCCAACTTGAGCGCGGGCTCATCTGGTTTGAGCAAAAGCCCACCAACTTGAACCCAAGGTCGCTGGCTCCAGCAAGGGGTTACTCGGTCTGCTGAAGGCCCGCGGTCAAGGCACATATGAGAGAGCAATCAATAAACAACTAAGGTGTTGCAACGCGCAATGAAAAACTAATGATTGATGCTTCTCATCTCTCTCCGTTCCTGTCTGTCTGTCCCTGTCTATCCTTCTCTCTGACTCACTCTGTCTCTGTAAAAAATAAATAAATAAAATTTTAAAAAAAATTAAAAAAGAAAGTATATAAGTAGGATTTTGAGAGAGGCAGGGGTTGGGGGAGAGGTGGAGAGAGGAAGGTATTTTTAAGAATTTGGCATGGAAAAGCAAGCACACTGTAATTTTCTTCCAGGCTCAGCCAAATTCTCTACTGAAATATCGAATCAGACAGACCGAAGCCAGTGCAAGGAAAGCTCTTGCATAGTATGGGCTCAGTCACGTCCCTTCTCTCCCAGGCCTAGGCACTGAGAGTTGAGCCCTGGGCCTGTGACCTAACCCCTCTGTCCCAGCGCACAGCAGTACCAGGAACCTAACTTGTCTGGCATCCCTCAGCCAGAGGTAAGTTCCCACTAAAAGCCAGGCCGCCCTTCATTCCCTTCTACCCCATGGAATCCTGTTTGGTCGCCTCTTTGGAAAGATTCCATGAGAGGAATCCAAACCATGACCCAAGGAGGAAGAAGGCAGATGCACTTGCTGTGGGAACTGGGGCCCACACCCAGAACCCACAGGGAGGCAGAGGCAGAGGCAGATAATCCAGCCTGGCAGCTTGAGACCTGAACCTGGGCTGGCAGAGTGGGGAGATCTGGGAAGCTTTCCTGAAGTGGGGGTGGGGAGGTGAAGCTAGGGTCGGAGCAAAGGGGTCTGGGCTGGGGAAAGGGCGGAGTGTTCTGAGTCTTCCTCAGAGGCTATAACTTCCCCACACTCCGTCTCTGCACACTCTACTCCAAGGCAGGGACTGACTCCTCCCAACTTTGGAATCAACTCCCTGGGTCCCCTGGAAGCCTGGCACCGAGGGTTTATACGAGGAGACTTGGCCCACAGAGACCACAGTGCCCACAGGCAGTGAGAAGGGCCTACCCTATGTGTCCTGAACTCAGGATGGCGCCCTGTCTAGGCCAGTTTTTGTGAGCTCAGTGGGAAGACTAACCAAAAATCCAGATCATCTGGAAACCTGTGGTTGACAGTCCCAGAGCTTCGGGATTTAGGAGGTGTGAAACCAAGGCCAGAAGGTTGGCAGTTATGAAATCCATGAGCTGCTATCTCCTTTGATCCCCTAGGGGCATGTCCCTGTGAATTCCCAAATGCCAAAGCTCCCGCTTGGGTGCGCTCCCCAGGTTGATGGAGGAGACACAGGCCAGGGAGGCTGAGGGCTTCTCAGGGCAGTGTGCCTGCTTAGCCTGGCTAACAGGTGCTAGCACAGTGCCTCTGGGAAGCCAGGCAGGCTGAGGGGCCCTGGTGGATGAGATGGGGTAGGCGGTAGTGGGCAGGGGAAGGCAGGGAGACTGTTCAGTCTCTCTTTGACAGCTAACATTTTCCAGAGCTGGCGCCCGCAGGGAAAAGGAAATCAGAGCTTCCCACCTCACACATCTTTTCCCCATTTTGTTTAGGCTGCCCAGGGAAAGCCATTAGGGCTAGGTCAGGCTGAGGCCTCCCCCGCCACCCATCTTTCCAGTCTAAAAGGAGGGGCGTTGGGCAGAGGGTCACTGGAAGGACAAGGCTCTAGCATGGCTAAGAGGTCAGACTCTGAACTCATGCCCTGCCTGCTCATGATGAAAGGGTGGGGGCAGGGACCAGGAATCTGGGCTCTTGGGACCTCCCTTACTCTGTTCAAATCTCCCTGCACCTCTGATTCTGTCTCTAGGATGTCGGGCTTACTGTCCCCAAGGACAACAGGGCCTGGGCCTAGTCTGCAGCAGGAAGAGCCCTGGAGTTGGGGAAGCTAGTTTTATTACCTGGCTCCTAGGGCTTCAGCCTCCTCATGGAGCTGTTAGCACAGCTGGTTTCCATAGGCCCCTAAGAACCAGGCTGGCGGCCAATCATTATGTCTGGAGATAGTAGCTGCATTTGGGGGCTGGAGAGAGAAGGGAAATAAAAGCACTCAAGAGCCTCGCATAGGAGTGCTCCCTGAGCCGCCTGAGCACTCCTTCCTAAGGCTGACCCATCAGCCTCTCTTTACCCTGACCCACCCCCCCAACTCCCAACAGTGAGTCCATTACCCTCTTTCTGTCCCTATCCAGAACCTCAAACCTCAGACCTGGGACCCTCTTAGTGTCTTCTCTGGGCCCTTACCCTTCTCCCCTCCTTCCTGCCTCTTTCCTCTTCTATCCCAGAGTCTTTTTGATTGATTTTAGAGAGACAGAAACATAAATCTGTTCCTGCATGTGGCCTGACAAGGGATCAAACCAGCAACCTCTGCATATCCGGATGATGCTCCAACCAACCGAGCTATCTGGCCAGGGTAATCCTGGAGTCTGGTTATCTGGCTAGAGGAGGCACATCGCGCCTACCTAGCCTGCAACCCTGTTGATTTGTTTCTTCCTCCAGAAACTTCAGTTCATCTCAATGAGGAGAGGGATTCCCTGGATCCCTGGCTTTTCTTCTATTATCCAATCTCAGAGAGTAGGAGAGGTGGCATCTGGGAGAAGGCTTGGGATCCCCAGGCCCAGCACCCTAGCCAACAGTGGCAGGGGTCGAGGCTAGACTGCAGGCTGTTCACGACTGTTCCTAGGTGTCCAGCCTGTCAAACCTGTCACAGCTACAGCGTTCTCCCTCCTGCCCTGGGCTGCCAGGTGTTAAAGGGTCAGTGCAGAGCAGGGGATGGGAGTGATAGTGGTCTGGCCCTAGAAACTGGATCATAAAAGCCAAGAGGATTTTAACCACAGGTCATGTTGCAGACTGACTTCTCCATTCAGTAGTGCTGCCCTGGAGGGGAAGAAGGAGCCACAGCTGGCCAGGGTCAGGCCTTGGTCTGTCCAGCTTTAGATGTCAGCAGCTGCCCCCAGCAGGCCCAGCCACACTGGATACCCACCACTCCCCAGAGATTCTCTGAGAAGCAAGGAGACTCAGAGGAAGGGGAGTTGAATTGGTACCGTTCACTGTATAAGAGAGAAAACTGAGCAGTGGCCTGAGTGGGGAAAGAGATAACTCCCCACCAATGCCCAACTGGCAAGAAGCAGCAGTCTGGGTGGTGGAGCCAGGGCAGAGGAAGAAAGAAGCAAAGACCCTAGGGTCAGAGAATAAGATCAACACAGTGGCTGGCTGCCAGCATCGGTTCAGGGTCTCCAGTCTCTTCAGTGAGTGCCTGTATACTATACTGCCTCCCTTGAAGAGGCCAGCAGAAGCAGGGGCCTCTTCCAGGGGACAGAGATTCAGTTCAGGCATGTCCTTAGCCAGCGCATCCCCACCTCTTCAGTCTCCCTTGCCCCTCCCTTGGCTCAGCCTGCCTGCTCAGTGCCCTGGCTCACCCTGGCTCAGCCCCAGGGAGAACACTGGCAGCTGAGGCTGGGAACCAGGTGGCAGAACCAAAAACAACAGAGGGACTGCTTGGATGCTGCGCAGTCCATTCCTGGTCTAACTGTAATGCCTCCTCTTGCAGCTCCTCCCTGCCTGTGGTTCTGACCCTAGAGGTCACTGTCAAGTGATCTTTGAGTCCAGCTGCCCATACCATCCCTAGTTTTCAGGATCTCTCCCAGCACCCTAGGGTTCCTGGGAAGTGAGTTACCTTTTTTCTGGATCTCTGGCTCTGTCTCCCAGCATGCACTTCAGTTTGCTGCAAGCTCTTTTTGATCTAACTCTCATCCATTCTGCTGCAATGGCAATTCTACACGGGAAAATCAGAGCTGGGTTTTACCATTTGAAAAAGCTCTCTGAACCCCGGGAGACAGGAATGATAAATTCCCTTCGGTATGGAGGGTCAGACCAGAGAAGAAGGCAGGATGCTTGAGTCCACACTCTGTACTAAGTGAAATACTGAGGGCTCAGGGAGGCCAGGAAACACAACTGTCCTGGCCCAGCCACTCCCAACTCTTCTACTCCCAGACCTCCTACCTCTATCCAAGTACTGCCTTCTTTGCTGCTCCTGCATGGAGTATCAGAGACCCAGGTTCCACCCCGACCTGGCTTCATTTGTACATGGCTCCCAGCCAACAAACTCTCTGACCCAGCAGATGCAATAACACTGCTCAGGGTGAGGCCCTTCCACAAATGCTGAATTTGGCCAGAGCTTCTCCTTGGTCCCAGTTGGGGGTGAGGGGTACATGACTCTCCCACTCTTCCCCTCTCACCACCCAGCCTCAAAGGAGTGATAGAGAGGGTTAGGGAGTTTCCTCTTCCAAATGCCAGACACCTCAACTGTGCCCAAAGTACATCCACTGTCATTCACACTTCTCCGCCATCCAGAAGCCTATTCATCTCCACTTCTTCTGCCTAAAACCAGCCATTTTCTTCTTAGCCCCATTGCACTGGGACAAGGTCCCAGAATATCCCTTTCTAACTCTCCAGCCTGTTTTCTCCTCACCCACCCCCATTCTGCCTTTGCTCCCCCAGAATTTTCTCGCCAACTTTGCACCCTCCACCACTTGGGTCTCCAAATTCCTGGGAGAGCCCCAAGAGGCGTATGACCAAGGCTCCTATAAAGGGGGAACGGGTTGCCCCCAACAGATCTGCGGCGGATTTGGTCATAATTAAAAGACCAGCAACACTGGGAAATTCCTTCTCCTTATTGATCCCGGCGGGAAATTAAAGCCAGTTGTTTGTGAGTGAGCGAGCGACTGATGCTGGCGAAACTCCTCCCCATTGCTGGATTCCTACGCTCGCCCATTCTCCCATTCTCCCGTTAGCCCCCTTTCCCCATCCCCCGCAGCCGTCTCATCTTATTCCCTTCCCCCAAATCCCTTCCCCAGCATCTTTCTTAAGCTCCGCCCTACCCCTGAAATTTCCAACGGGTTAACATGGCTGCTGGAGGCTGAGACCTCCAGTCTAGCTGCCCTACATCCTCCTTCAGACCCTCGGACCACTTCCCTCAGCCAGGGTTGGGGTGCAAGGGCTGGAGCTCAGGCCCAGAGCTGCCAAACCACAAACACATCTGGAAAAAATTCCCCTCCCAGCCTGACTTCCCTTTGTCTTACTTATGTCTTTTTGGAAATTCTGGCCGGCTAGTCAGTGGAGGCAGCGAGGAAGTAAAGGGAGGGGAGTAGGCCCAGGCCTCCCTGCCCCCACCCCAGGGAGCTCCTGTCCCGCCTCTAGTATCCTCAGCCAGACCTTGTCCCTCCGTTCTGCTTCTTTAGGTCTAGGCTGCCTTGTCCTGGCTACCATCTTCTGGGTGAGGTTTTAATATCCTCAGTCACCAGGCTTGTGGGGGCAAGGGCCTGCCCCGACCCTTCTTTTTGCAGTAGGTTGCCTATTGAGCAGGGCTGGGGGCTCAAGAGAGCTGGAATGGAGTGGAGATGAATTTAGTGACTTGGGTGGAGGAGGTAGGGGGCAGTGAGCGGGGAGGTGGGGCAGTGGGAGTCTAGTTTCCGACTTGTTCCCTCCCCCAGCCTCGCCTCATCCCTTTGTCTGGGAGCCTGATTTCACAGTCAGAACCTAATCCCTCTCCCTTAACCTACAGCACTGCTGGAGCTGGTAGGTGGGGGAGGAGCACAGGCAGATCCTGCAACCCAGGCCATAGATATCCCCCCGGGACACCCCCTTCCTGCTACTACCCTGCTTTTGTCTGTCCTTGCTCGGAGATCTCCTCGACTTGCTGCCCTCTTACTTCCAGAAGCCCAGCCCTTCCTACCCCCAAACCAGCTCCTCTACATGAACCTTGGACCCCTAAAACCAGGCTGAAGCATCCAACACCCTTCTTCAAATCTGACAGTTTGTTGGTTTCTGCTGGGTGGATTCCCATCAAAAGGTCTTTTCTACAGTTTAACTTCCATCTCTCCTGCTCCAGAGTCACCCTAGATGCTTTTTTCCCCCTACACATACATTTATTATTCAGATATTTCCCTCCTTACAGCACAGAGGCTCGACCCCCCAGTGCGTTCTCCAGTCTTTGGTAAACCCTCCAGCTCCAGTCTTTTGGCTCTAGGCCTCTGGACTCCCCCTGCCCCCCGCCCCAGCTAAGGCCTCCACCCCGCTAGAGCGGTCCAGGGCTCTAAGGGACAGGACTCAGAATCTCAGGGCTTGTTCTCTGCTCCACCCATGGCCACGCTGGCAGGGAGGGGTCAGGGCTGGGACCAGATGTGGGGTTTCTCGTCTCTGCCTCAGAAAGAGAGGGGAGGGCGGTCAGGGCAGGGTGGCGGGGATGGGGACGTCGGGGCAGCAGGGCCACGTGCGTGGATTCGCCGAGGGCACCTGAATTGCAGCGTCCCTCTGCAAGGACCAGCCCCTACCGCTCCGCCCGTTTAGGGCACTGCATCCTGCCCGGCTCAGCTCCTCTGCTATAGGCGGTCGCGGTTTCTGGCCAGTGCTGGAGGCTCCCAGTCTGGCCTCCATTTCAGCTTTCTGCCTCCCCTCCTCCCTCAACTCTGTCCCTCTCCGCAGGGGTCTCGGCGGGAAGCCGTGCCCTGCCCCCTCCTTTGATATCCCACTTCAAAGCCGCTTGCGGAGGGGCGGCAGCTCCTTCTGCTAGTTTTACAGCAGAGAATGGTGACACCTGAGACCCTGCTCCGCCCCCTTCCCTGGGCATCCAGCCTTCCTCCAACCTCAGAGGCAGCGCGGCGCGCTAGGGCTCCGCGTTGGTCCCCGCCTCCCTTCCTTGCTGCCTACAGCGAACCCCTCCGGGGTCTACAGAGCCGAACGGCAGAGAAACTCCTTAATAGAATTCATGTCAGTTGATTGGCTGTGACCTCTGGCCTCTCCCAGCCTCGAGCCGGGGGCTCCGGCTTAACCCTACGATGCCCGCCCTGCACTTTAAGAGATACGAGTCTCCCTGCGCCAACTTCTACTGGAGCCCGAAACCGGTGGGGTGTCGGAGAAGCTTGCTGCCCCCTCCCGGCCCCTTCGAGTCGTTCCAGCAGGGGGCGCCGCTGCCTCTCTTAAGTGCCTGACCTGGTACCCCTAGGATCCTAGCTGGTCTCTGAGATCGGAATGGTCACTCTATAGAGTTCAGGCTTCAGTGGAGCCGGAGCTCGGGCGCCCATTCTCTTCCCCAGCTCCGGCTCGCGAGCAGGGGCTCACCCGCTGGTGATGTCACCAGGTATCCAGCACCCAGGAGTTGGGAAGAGGTGGGTAACCCACAAGACATGACCCTGGGATTCAGACTGCAGGACTTGAGACCCGAGCATCTGCACTCGGGGCCTGGCGCGCCCCTCTCGGCTGAGAGCTCAGTTCTAGTGTTTGCTCTCCGTCTGCCTCCCCCATCCAACCGCTGGCGCGGGGCAAACTATCTTGGTCCCCAGTAAACCCTGGTCCCGCCCACGGGGCTAGATTCAGAGGCAGGGGGACCAAGGGTGGTGGTGGTAATGCAGGACCGGCCTCCCCCCAGGTGGGGTGGGAGGCGGGGCGGGAGGTGGGGCCACCTCCTTCTTGGGCAGAGGCGGGCCCGCACAAGGTATAAAAACTGCCCGCACGGGAGCCCAGGCCAGCTTCGGGGTTGTCCTGGGACGTGTCCGCCTTCCTCAATCTCACCATCAGGCGAAGGCAGCGGCCACGTATCTTTTGGCTAAAGGACTCAGCGTCCAGTGCTTCAGCAGAAGGATCTAAAGGGATCGCCACTAGCGCCGCCACCATGCCCAACTTCTCTGGCAACTGGAAGATTATTCGATCGGAAAACTTCGAGGATTTGCTCAAAGTGCTGGGTAAGATTTTGGAGCGCCAGGGAGAGGAGACGGGCGCCTGAGTTCTCTGAGGTGGAGATGAGAAAGAAATGAGGGGCTTGAATCAGGGCGTGGGAGGCTGGGCGCCTGCATCCCCAAGAAAAAGGGCCGTACACCTGGGTCCCAGGCCCGGACACCCAAATCCTGCTTTTTCTGGCGGGGCGCCCACCAATGCCAGCTCCTTCAGTGACTCAGCCTGTGAATCAAGTAGAAACCAGAAACACGAGGTCGGTATTCTTGGAGTGAGGAAGGGGGCTCTTGCAGTTTAGAAGCTGCAAACCCTGCATACAGGCAGGGAGCCCGAGTCCCTACCCCACGGAGCCCCTCAGAGACATTCCAGCCTCCTTCCCTGTCCCCACTGGTAACCCAGTCCCCAGGGCAAGTTTATTACCTCAGCACCCCCTTGGTCATGATCCCTTCTCTCTTCAGCACTTTTTCCACTCTGCTCCCACCCTCATCCCTATCCGTGAGACAAATATTTTCCTGCAGCAAGCAGTTCGAGTTCTAAAATCACTCTGGATAATTATCACTTTCTTCGATTTCAACAAATGGCTTTGTGTGTAATCCCCCTACTTACTGCCTTTCTGAAAATCTGAGTTCTCTTCTCCCTTCCTCCCTGGAGAGCCACTGCAGCCTAATTGGGTGGTGTTGGTTAAAGGTGGGGAAGTTGTATCCACCCAGATAGCCCTTCCCAATTCCTATGTACCCTCTGTCTGGGGAAGGGGTGAAAACCAGGAAATGTCTAAAAAGGGGATTCTGGGAAGAGATGGAAATTAGTTAAGCAATTGGGAAGCCACCTGGGAGCCCTGGAGCCATCCGTTTCTGGATTGAACAGAGAGAACCCAGTCGGGCTGGGTGGGGAGGGGCACCTTGTGTGGGGTGGGGAGCTGTAGGAGTGAATCCGGACCTAGGAAGGCTCTGGAATGCTATAGGGAAAGTGGGGATTTTCATCATTTCTTGCTATTAGTTCTTGCAGTCTAACCACGGTACTTGTAGTCACCTCAGTCTTTGTTGTTCTGCTTTTGCTGAAATTAGACCGAAAGGATAGAATATTTCCCTTCAGAAAGCCTAGATGCTGCCTGACCTGTGGTGGCACAGTGGGTAAAGCATCGACCTGGAATGCTGAGGTCACCAGTTCGAAAGCCCAGGCTTGCCTGCTCAAGGCACAGATGAGAAGCAACTCTTAAGTTGATATTTCCTGCTCCCTCCTTCTCCCCTTTCTTTCTCTCTCTCTCATCTCTCTAAAATCAATAAATAAAATCTTAAAAAATAAAAAGCCTAGATATCATTTCCTCCCCCATCTTCTCTGGATTTGACTTCTCTCCCCAGTGGATGAGGCAGGGGCCTGAGGCACTCCAGGTCCCAGCTGAAGAATAAGATCCAAAGCCCAACCTTGTCTGTCTGTCTTCATCTGTTTGTCCTCCCTGCAGGGTCTCTCACAGCCACGAGCCCTCCTCAGTTCCTGCTGGGGGACAGATTGAAAACAGACGCATTAACACTGCCCTGAGTCAGCCAAGGTTGTCAGCCTGGCCCCAGCTCCACAGGCTGTAGAGGCTGGCTGGAGGGGCGTCTCCTCTGAACCCAGCAGCCTTGCCTCCACAGGAACCTTAGTTCCTTCTCACCTTCCTTTGCCTTAATCAAGGGTCCCTTTCCTTGTGAGAGGTGTTTGGAAGGTAACTGTCCCATGCAGTATGATGGTCATGGCATGTAGCAG
Source organism: Saccopteryx leptura (assembly GCF_036850995.1). Lineage (NCBI taxonomy): Eukaryota > Metazoa > Chordata > Mammalia > Chiroptera > Emballonuridae > Saccopteryx > Saccopteryx leptura. The sequence continues at coordinate 285,249,863 of NC_089504.1, forward strand.
GTTCTGCTCATGTAACAGGAAAGATGGATGTTAGATAGCAGGATGGACTTCCCAGGAAGCAACAATGAAGTAGTCTCTGTCCAAAAAGATGGAGTAGGCTGTGCCTCCTCTACCAAGTCAATTAGACCTGGAACTTCAGTCATTTATCCATGGACCTGGGATCAGCAGCTAAAAAGCAGGTGCCAAAAAAAGCAGCAGGCTCCTGGAGACAGGGCTCTCTCCTTCCCACTCCCTCTTTCTGGACCAGAGAGGTTTTGCTGTGGTGTCATGGAGAAAGAGGACTTATTTCTCTAGGAATCCAGGTCTAGAGGAGAGTCAGGAAGTTTGGGCTAGATCAGGGGTAGGGGAATCCTGCTCACCTGGCCCAGCCCAGTGTGACCCCTTAATGCCTACCAATTACTTCTCTGAGGGGTTCTGCTCCAGTTCAGGGTGGGAAGCCAGGCTGGGCAAAGTGATGTGAAACTTAAACTAGGGCCACTTCACTCCTGTGTCTCCCTGCCTGCTTGTCATTCTGTCAGAGGTGTGTTCTTTCTTGGCTCCTCCACCCCTCTAATAACTGGGGAGCAGAGAGAAGGGATCCAATTTGGGAAAGGATGGGGGAGACAGACACAGGGACTCTGAATGAGAAGACCTTACCACCTGAGGTGGGGGTGGGTGATTCTGGAGTCAGGGACATATCAGGGGAGGGAAGGGCAGTGTCCTTTTCTGTCCTTGAAGGGAGAAGAAGGGTGTGGGAGCCTTGCAGGAAGGCAGGTGAGCAGGAGTCTGATGCGGAGAACTTTGAGCCTCAGCTCCAGCTTTTTCTTTGCATTCCTTTTATCAGTAAAAATAATAGCAACAGTAAGACTAGCTACTGTTTTCTAAAAACTTTTTCTTTTTTTAAATTTATTTCTTAAGTGAGAGGAAGGGAGACAGATTTCTGCATGCACCCTGACCAGGATACATCTGGCAAACCCCCTACTGGAGATGCTCTGCCCATCTGAGGCTGTTGCTCAACAATCAAACTATTTTTTAGCACCTGAGGTGAAGGTTCCACAGAGCCATCCTTAGCTCCCTGGCCAATGCACTCGAACCAATAGAGCCATGGCTGCAGGAGAGGATAAGAGAGAGAGAGAGAGAAGGGGGGAGGTGGAGAAGTAGATGGTCACTTCTTTTGTATGCCCTGACCAGAAATTGAACCCAGGACATTCACACGCTGGACTGACTCTCTACCACTGAGCCAACCGGCCAGGGCCCTGAAAACTTAAAGGTGTGCCTGGCACTGTGTGCTTAGCCTTAAACCTACCTCATCCCATTTGCTAGGGGGCTATAAAAGAAGCTATTGTCTCCATTTTACAATTGAGGAATCTAAGGTTCAGAGAAGTTAAGCCATTTTCCTGGGGTCACCTGCAAGGGAGGCTGAACCAGGTAGAAATGGCGCCTAATGGATCTTACTCCAGAGCCTCTATCTTCCCTAGGCTGCTGGCCACCTCTTCCCCTGCTGAGAATCCCTGTTCCTTCTCATTTGGGGGAGGGACAGAAATTGGGCAAAAGAAGGCCTGCATAACACTAGACGGAAGGTAGATAGCACAAGAGGGAAGTGATCCCTATTTCTGGAACATAAACGGTATGGCCTGGACTGGGAGTGTCTGCCCTGCAGTTGGGCAGAGGGGAAGACACAGTGGCTCTAATGAGCCCAGCCCCGCAGTAGGTCTGAAGTGGGGTAGACAAGGGCCAAAAGTGAAATGAGCAGAGCCAATGTAAGCCCATAGCAGGATGCCTGCTGGGTAAGGGGAATGAGGGCAAGTTCTCCCTAAGAACTCTTTGAGTGAAGAGCTGAGGCTCAGGGGAGTGATCCAGGACTGCTGACTCATTCATGTGGGGTGGCAGCTAGGAGCAGGATCCTTAAGGGCGGTGTACTGCCTCTCAATCTTCTCTTTCTAAACCCCACCATCCCTCAGGGCTGCACCCCCTGCCCTCTTTTTAAATATACTTTCTCGGAAACCAGGCAGCTGCTCCAGCTGTCCTATGGGGAGAGTGTCACACATTTGCCTGGAGCCCCCCGAAAGGTGAGCCTCTCTCCTCTCCACAGGGGTGAATGTAATGCTGAGGAAGATTGCTGTGGCTGCCGCGTCCAAGCCAGCAGTGGAGATCAAACAGGAGGGAGACACTTTCTATATCAAAACTTCCACCACTGTGCGCACCACAGAGATTAACTTCAAGATTGGAGAAGAGTTTGAGGAGCAAACTGTGGATGGGAGACCCTGTAAGGTAAGTGCCAGAGAGGAGTTCCTCAGGGTCAGGGCTTCTGTTGCCCTGCCTCTCATGTTCTAGCCTTTTCCTGGATTTCTTTCTTTTCTAAAGGAGAAAGTCCCTAGGTAGTGGTAGTGGTTAGAAAGGGGGTATATCCCCTATCCCTCTTGCTGCATTGTCCCTCCTGTGAGCCCAGCTCACTGGCCACTTCTTTCTTTCTTTTTTTTATTTTTTTTTTAATTTTTATTCATTTTTAGAGAGGACAGAGAGAGGGAGAGAGAGAGACAGAGAGAGAGAGAAGGGGGGGAGGAGCTGGAAGCATCAACTCCCATATGTGCCTTGACCAGGCAAGCCCAGGGTTTCGAACCGGCAACCTCAGCATTTCCAGGTCAACGGGCCACTTCTTTCTTGCAGAGCCTGGTGAAATGGGAAAGTGAGAACAAAATGATCTGTGATCAGAGGCTTTTAAAGGGAGAGGGTCCCAAGACCTCCTGGACCAGAGAATTGACCAATGACGGGGAGTTGATCCTGGTAAGTCCTCCCTCCTCCCAGCTAAGAGCAAGCCCACTGCTACCTTGTAGGATTTTCTGGGACATTCCAGGGTGCTGGGTGTTCAAGGACAAACACGTCTCCTGATGGGGCTGCTGGGTTGTGACTAAACTGTCCCTGTCTCATACAGTGCCTTGTGCAAGTGAGAAATGATGTCCCTTCTGTGTGGAACAATGGCCATGCACTGAGAGGTCCCAGCAGTTCTCCAGGGGAGCTATCCCCCTGGCTTGGGGATTAGGATGTTGGAGGGACCCTTGAGGCTCTTTTGCTGTCTTCTCTTCCATGAGGCACAGGCATTTTGAGACCAGCTCCTGACTCTTGGTCCTGAACCAAGGAGCAGGTTTGGGCCTAGTGACAAACCAAAGTTCCCTTGTTCAACCCTCCTCTTCCTCCCAAGCCACAGGACCCAGGGGACTCAGGCTAACAACGACTTCTGTCTTCCCTCCAGACCATGACGGCGGATGACGTTGTGTGCACCAGGGTCTACGTCCGAGAATGAGTGGCTGTGGGTCTGAGAGATGCTCAAGCTCGTCCCCAGCCTGTGCTCCTGCTTCCCTGCTGTGTAGGCCGTCCCTCCCCCTTCCCCTCTAGGCTAGCTTCCCCTCACCTATGTTCCTTTCCCAGGTGCTGGATGTCTTCTGCAGGGGCTCTGTTTTTTTCCTTTTCTTTTCTTTTCTTTTTTTTTTTTTTTTTTTGTATTTTTCTGAAGCTGGAAACGGGGAGAGACAGTCAGACAGACTCCCGCATGCCCCCGACCGGGATCCACCCGGCACGCCCACCAGGGGTGAAGCTCTGCCCACCAGGGGGCGATGCTCTGCCCGTCCAGGGCCTCGCTCTGCCGCGACCAGAGTCACTCTAGCGCCTGGGGCAGAGGCCAAGGAGCCATCCCCAGCGCCCAGGCCATCCTTGCTCCAATGGAGCCTTGGCTGCGGGAGGGGAAGAGAGAGACATAGAGGAAGGAGCGGAGGGGTGGAGAAGCAGATGGGCGCCTCTCCTGTGTGCCCTGGCCGGGAATCGAACCCGGGTCCCCCCGCACGCCAGGCCGACGCTCTACCGCTGAGCCAACCGGCCAGGGCCAGGGCTCTGTTTTTTTTTTTCTTTTCTTTTTCTTTTCTTTTCTTTTTTTTTTTTTTTGGCCCCTCCCCTCCCTTATACCAACAGAGAGGGTTGGATTGCAAAAGCCCAGATCACTAATTCCAGAATCACTTCCCCCACACCCCTAATTGTCAGTCCCAGCCCCAAACCAGCCCAGAATAGTCTCTCTTTCTGTGAGGGTGAGAGGGAAAGACTGGCTCTCTGGTTTCTACTTGGTCCCTGTAGCCTATACAGTATAAAATATTTATTGGTTAGTTTTATTAAAATGTTTTTAAAAATATAACCTGTCCCTGATTCATTGGAAAATAGATAAGTGTCTTTGTGGGAGCTGAGGTTTCAGCAGCAGGGATGTGAGCTACAATCCTCCCCTTCATTCTTCTCACCACCGCCTCTTCACTCAATGCTCAACTCATGAGCAGCACCTCCACTTCTCCAGCCTCCTCGGTCCCCCCTCTGGCTTCCGAGGTCACCAGGGCCTCATCCTCCTGACCTCTCAGAGGGGCGCTGGACACTGAGTAGCTGATTCCTATCTTCTCCCACGTTCTCCACAAAGGTGACATAGCTTCTTCCTCCTCCTCCTCCTCCAATTGTTCCTTCTCTCTCCTCCAACCTGTCTGTGGGCAACCCCAGGCCTGGCCTTCCTTGGCCTCCCGCATGTTCCAGATGAGCTCATTGATGCCCCCAGGCTGTCCTGCCCAGGTCTCTGGGTCTGAGATAAACCTGTCTCTGACTTGAGATCTCTCACATACCCCTTCTGCTGGCTCCTAAATCTTCCAAGTCCCTTGGTTCCTTCTCCTATCCATCTTTTTTTTTATTTTTATTTTTTTAAAGATTTTATTTATTGATTTTACAGAGAGGGCAGGGAGCAAGACGTATCAACTCATAGTTGCTTTACTTTAGTTGTTCATTGATTGCTTGTCATATGTGCATTGACCAGACAAGCTTAGGGTTTCAAACCAGCGACCTCAACACTCCAGGTTGATGTTCTGACCACTGTGCCACCACAGGCCAGACCCCACCCATCTCCTTGAACCTCCACACTCAGTCCTGTACTGCTTCTTTCCAAAATTCATCCTGATCTCTCTCAAATGCTTGCCTTCCTTCCCCAGGTTATTGCCATAGGCCAGAACTTGCCATCACTCAACAGGTTGGTTTTTGTTGTTTTTTTTTAAGATTTTATTTACTCATTTTAGAGAGGGGAGAAAGAGAGCGAGAGAAAGAGAAGGGAGGAAGCATCAACTCCCACATGTGCCTTGACCAGGCAAGCCAAGGGTTTCGAACCAACAACCTCAGTGTTCCAGGTTGACACTTTATCCACTGCGCCACCAAAGGTCAGGCATCACTCACCAGGTTTTATACAGCAGCAGCTTCTAACTGGTTTTCCTGTCCTTCTCTTACTTTGTCCTTGGTGAGTGAAATGAGTACAAGTGTTGGAATAAGAGTTTTTAAAAAAATTAATTTTAGAGAAAGGATGGGAGATCGATTTGTTGTTCCATTTATTTATGTATTCTTTGGTTGATTTTTATATGTCCCTGACCCAGGGATTGAACCCACAACCTTGGCATATCAAAATGATGGTCTAGCATGACCTGTGCTGGCACAGTGGATAGAGGGTCGACCTGGAATACTGAGGCTGCCGGTTCAAAACCCCAGGATTGTCTACGGCCATACCACCCTGAATGTGCCCATCTCATCTGATGACAAAATCCTGGGCTCCCTAGTCACAGCACATACAAAACGCAACTGCTGAGAGTTGATGTTTCTCACTCCCCCCCTTCTCTCTCTTTCTCCTCTCTCTAAAATCAATAAAACTTTAAAAACAAAACAAACAAACAAAAGATGGCTTAATCAACTAAGCTACCTGGTCATGGCATTAGAAGAGTTTCGAATCTTGGTTCTGCCACTTGCTGTTGGTGTGACCTCAGACAAGTTATTTAGTTTCTCACACAGCTGAGGTGGCTTCTCCCAGCAGCAGTGCTGACAGTGGCATGTTTCACAACCTCTGTGGCAGGTAAGCTTCCTTCCCCTGCAAGACCAGACTGCTCTCCGGCCGGGGTCTCCTGATCCTGCCCCATGAGATGCCACGTGCTGCAGCTGAGGGCTGAGTCAGGGCCCGGGAACTGGGGAGACAGAGTCCAGAGTCTCTGAGTGTGGGGTGGGGGAAGTGAGGGGTCCTTTCATTTATTCACCCAACTGTCATTTCCTGAGTGCCTCCTAGGTGCTGGGAATCCAGAAGTGAAAAAAATGAGCAAAATCTCTGTCCTCGTGGGGCCTATGAAGAGAAATATTTTTTTTGATACTTTTTATTTATTGAGTTTTATTTTATTTTTATTTGTTCATTTTTCTAGAGAGGAGAAAGAGAGAGAGAGAAAGGGGGGAGGAGCAGGAAGCATTAACACCGATATGTGCCTTGACTAGGCAAGCCCAGGGTTTCAAACCAGTGACCTCAGCGTTCCAGGTTGACGCTTTATCCACTGTGCCACCACAGGTCACGCTACTTACTGAGTTTTAGAAAGAGGAAGGGAAAAAAAGAGAGAGAGACAGAAATATCAGTTGGTTCCTGTATGTGCCCTGACTAGGGACCAAAACCGCAACCTTTGCATATTAGGATGATACTCCAACTAACGGAACTATCTGGCCAGGGTGAAATATAGATCTTTCCTGGGAAAAGATAGACAATTAAAAAAATAAATGCACCAATTCATAATTGCATTTGTATAGGTGCTATGAAGGAAAAAGGGGAGCAGAGGGAGAGAGCATGATAGAGGAGGCCTCGCTTAGACGAGGTGGGCAGAGGTGGTAGGAGAGCAGGTGTTTGGGAGAACAGCATTGGGGGTCCTGACAGAGGGAGCGGTGTTCTAGGCAGAGGGAACCACGGGGTAAAGGCCCTGAGGACAGTTTGGGGCTGTCTAAGGTCCTGAGAGGGAAAGGGGTGGCTGAAGGCCATCAGGCTGGATTGACCTGAGTGCCACAGTACTTATTTTATTCTAAGTGCAATGAGAAGCCATTGAAAGGCTTTTAAAAGGGGTGGCAGCCTGACGAGGCAGTGGTGCAGTGGATAGAGTGTCAACCTGGGGCGCTGAGGACCCAGGTTTAAAACCCTGAGGTCGCTGGCTTAAGCACAGGTTCATCTGACGAGAGCATGGGGGTTGCTGGCTTGAGCACGGGATCGTGGACAGGGCCCCATGGTCGCTGGCTTAGGCCCAAAGGTCACTGGCTCAGCTGGAGCTCCCCCCACTGCCCTGGTCAAGGCACATATGAGAAGCAATCAATGAACAACCAAAATGCCACAACTACCAATTGAAGCCTCTCATCTTTCTCCCTTCCTATCTATCTGTCCCTGTCTATCCCTCTTTCTTTCTGTCTCTGTCTCTCACAGAGAGGGGGCCCTCACCCATCTAGCTCAGCCTGGCCCAGCCCTTGAAAAGTCCCTCCATCTTCCCTTCCCACCCCAAGACCCATTTGGGTGCCTCTTCTTTTACTACTCAGCTGAGCATTTGGGAGAAAATGCACAGGAAACACCATCCCCTGCCTACATTCCAAAAATTCTGTGAGATCTCCATGGGCAATCTTCTCTAAAGTCCAAACTTCTCAGAACCCAAACACAGATGGCAAAAGGACTCAAGCAGCCGAGAGGCCTGGGCCACTGAGCCCCAGGACAGGAAGGCAAAGATAAAGAAGGAGCATGTGTGATCTGCCCCCCACCCTGGGGTTGAGGGCTGACATGCGTGGCAGGGCACTGACAGGCACTTGGAGAGTCTGCACCATCTTTGGAAAACAGGTGCGTGTGCAAGCACCTTCACCCAAGACACAAGAGCATGGAGTTCAGAGAAAGCCCTCGTAATGTCAAAAGCAAGAGATTCCAAAGAAGAGAAAGCCTGGGGGGAGCCTGGGGCCCAGAGTGGTTGAGCCCCCCCCCCCCCATGCCTATATGTGGCAGAAAGAGCCAAGTTACAAGAACCTACAAGGGAGAGACTGGCAGAAGTCAGGCCAGAAACAAGAAGAGAGAAGTGCAGAGAGGGAGGGGGAAGAAAGTGCCCCAGGGGTGGGGGTCAGAGGAACTGGACCGAGCTGGGCAGGACCTCTGACCCCAGGTCCTGATAAAGGGCTGCCTCAGGACAGCCGCAGGCACAAGATGGATGGGACTGGGACTACCAGGCTCTGTGGTGGGGGGTGGGGATTGTAGGAGATGAAATGAAGCAATGGAGCAGGCTGTGAGGAGAGTCCTCCAGGGTCCCCCCTCCTCTGCTTGGCTCCCTTTCTCCTCCCTGCGGTGACCTCAGGAGCCTTCCAGCATTAGTGGGGGATGGGAGAGACTGGGGCAGGAGAGACAGGAGGAAGAGGAGCGGTGTCCAACCAGGTATTTCTCCTGGCTGGGCCAGTTATACCTGAGAAAGATGGGGGACAGGGGGACTTGAGTGGATTCCTCACTTCATATAAAGTGAATCAGCCCTGGGTGGCTAGCTCAGTGGTAGATTGTCGGCCAGCAGGCCCACCCCATGTGTGGAAGTCCCTATATATATATATATATTTTTTTTTACAGAGACAGAGAGAGTGATAGATAGGGACAGACAGACAGGAACGGAGAGAGATGAGAAGCATCAATCATTAGTTTCTTGTTATGACATCTTAGTTGTTCATTGATTGCTTTCTCATATGTGCCTTGACCGCAGGCCTTCAGCAGACCAAGTAACCCCTTGCTCGAGCCAGCGACCTTGGGTCCAAGTTGGTGAACTTTTGCTCAAACCAGATGAGTCCGCGCTCAAGCTGGCGACCTCAGGGTCTCGAACCTGGGTCTTCCGCATCCCAGTCCAACGCTCTATCCCAGGGGTCCCCAAACTTTTTACACAGGGGGCCAGTTCACTGTCCCTCAGACCGTTGGACGGCCGGACTATAAAAAAAACTATGAACAAATTCCTATGCACACTGCACATATCTTATTTTAAAGTAAAAAAACAAAATGGGAACAAATACAATATTTAAAATAAAGAACAAGTAAATTTAAATCAACAAACTGACCAGTATTTCAATGGGAACTATGCTCCTCTCACTGACCACCAATGAAAGAGGTGCCCCTTCTGGAAGTGCAGCAGGGGCCGGATAAATGGCCTCAGGGGGCCACATGAGGCCCACGGGCCGTAGTTTGGGGACCCCTGCTCTGTCCACTGCACCACTGCCTGGTCAGGCGGAAGTCCCTATTTGATTTCCAGTCAGGGCACACAGAAGAAGCAACCCTCTCCCCCTTCACTCCTCCCTCTTTTTCCCTTGCTAAAATCAATCAATTGAAAAAATAAATAAATTTAAAAAAGAAAGTGGATCAGTTATCTGCAAATAAAACACAAACGTAGAGCCCACAGAGGCCCCAGTAGTGATGGTTGAGACTATTGTCCAAGTGATGGTCAGGGTCCCCTGTGCAGGTTCTCCTACCTCTCCCTCAGGCCTGCCACTGCCCTCCTGACCTCTTGACTTCTTCCTGCCCCTTGGCACTGCCAGCTGCCAGTCGAGAAACCAGTTCTGTTCCTGCCCTGGATAAGAATCTCTGGGCTGGGCTCTTCCCAGCAGCAGCAGCAGAAACCTGGCTGGCCGACAGCACCCCCACCCCCAGCCCAGCCTGGGCTGCCAAGATTCCCGCTCCAGGCCCACCAAGGGGCCTTACTCCTTCCTCACCATTCCCCACTACCTCCCTGCCTTGGGTCAGCATCACCTCCATCTGGCCCCTGGGCACACCCCCTTTGCTCTCTACCGTCAGTCTCCCCTGCTTCACCGGGAGCTTTGTAGCTCTTACGGAAGGAGGGTACCTAGGGGCGCCCCCTCCTCTGGCTCAAGCTCCAGTCCCCAGGAAGTGCCTAAGCCCCTTCTCTTTCAGGGACACTTGGACCTTCCAGAGTTCCTTGCCCAGCCTCATTTCTACTCAAGAAAAAGCTATCCTCAGAAGAGCCTTGTAGGAGGAGGCAGGGTCTGTCCCTGGGCTTTTTCCCTGGGTGTCCATCCCCACTCCCGTTTATTTCCCATTGGTCTGCATTGCCTGAACCACCTCTGCCGTCCCCCCTCCCCCTGCCTCTCCAAAGTGCTCGAACAGGTGCTCCTACAGCAGGCTCAGCCCCCTGCCCAGTCACTGGCACTCAAGGGGGGAGGGTGAGACAGGGTGACCCCATTTAACCCCGGCCTATGGATTGCCCTGAAACCATCATTCATTTCCCAGGACATTCTGGTCCCTTTCTCATTGCTGGGAGCTGCATCCCAGGAGATGACTTCAAAAGGCCATCTCCTCCATTCTTCTGCCTCCTCATGTTTGCCTGACCTCTGCTCCTGCCCAGTGGCCCAGAAACCTCAGACCTCTCCTTGTTCCTGTCCTAGCCTGCCATAGGGTTAGCCAGCCTCTCTCAACTTCCCCCAGGGATCCAGCCACTCACAGAGGTCAACGAAGGACCAAAAGCAGAGAGGAGGGCAATTCTGGCAGCCATGAGGGGAGATTTGGGGGCATCTGGGTGAGACTGGACTCAGGCTTCGGCTCCCACCTCTGCCCCTTGAGGCGAGCAGGTGTGACAGGCTAGGTGGAGGTTCAGGCTGTTGGCTGGAGCTGGAGCAGCCTGACAGCTTCGCAGTCCCCAGCAACAAGCCCTCTCTTCTGACCACCCCGGGTGGAATCTTAGAAGCTGGGAATTCTAGAACTAGAGAACAGTCTCAGAGGAAGGGCCCTCAGGGATTGTGCTTCTCCTTTGTTCCAGAGGAAACTGAGGCCTGTAAAAAGGTGTGGCTCACCTGGGGGGTCTCTCAGGCAGCAGGTGCCGGGACCTCACTGGTAACCTGAGGGGGCTGCTTGGGTTCATTATAAACCAATAATATCAGAACGGGTGTCAGCTGGACCCCACCAGTTCTCTTTCTTTCTAGCGAGGGGAGCAGGTTCTTCAGTGTGGAGAGAAATATTAGTCCTCCCATGGTCTATCTTCCATCTTTCAGTCTGGAGTGGGCCAAGCCTGTGTGTGCCCCTGATTGGATTTCTTTCCTCTTTCTGGGCTGCAGACTATGAGGCCAGGACAGGTGTGGGTCCTTTCAGGCTCAGGTAGGCTCAGTTGGGGGATAAAGGGTTATTAAGTTTTCAGCAAGAGCCTAAGGCCTAGCCTGGGGGCAGGACACTAGAAGAGTTTCTTTTTCTTTTTTTAAAAGATTTTATTTTGCCTGACTGGGTGGTGGCGCAGTAGATGGAGCATCGGAGTGGGATGTGGAGGACTCAGGTTCGAGACCCCGAGGTCGCCAGCTTGAGTGTGGGCTCATCTGATATGAGCAAAGCTCAAATTGGGTCAAACAATTAAAAAGATTGGACCCAGGGTCGCTGGCTCAAGCAAGGGGTTACTTGGTCTGCTGGGGGCCCACGGTCAAGGCACATATGAGAAAGCAGTCAATGAACAACTAAGGTGTCGCAACACACAACAAAAAACTGATGATTGATGCTTCTCATCTCTCTCCGTTCCTGTCTGTCTGTCCCTCTCTCTGACTCTCTCTGTCTCTGTAAAAGAAAGATTTTATTTGGCGCTGGCCGGTTGGCTCAATAGATAGATCGTTGGCCAGGAATATGGACATCCCAGGTTCGTTTCCTGGCCAGGGCACACAAGAGAAGCGACCATCTGCTTCTCTCCCCCTCCTTCTCCTCCTTCTTTCCCTCTTCTCCTCCCAAAGCCAGTGTCTCAACTGGCTTAAGCTTCAGCCCCCAGCATTAAAAATAGCTCGGTTGAGTTGAGCATCAGCCCTAGATAGGGGTTGCTGGGTGGTTCCCGGTCAGGACACATGAGGGAGTTTGTCTCACTATCTTCCTACCTCTCACTAAGGAAAAAAAATTTTTTTTTATTTATTGATTTTAGAGAGATAGGAGAGAGAGAGAGAAAGAGAGAAGTTGGGGGAGGGTGGTGCAGGAGCGGGAAGCATCCACTTATAGTAGTTGCTTCTCATATGTGCCTTGACTGGGCAAGCCTGGGTTTCAAACCAGTGACTTCAGCATTACAGGTTGACACTTTATTGTGCCACCACAGGTCAGGTGGAGGAGATTCTTCAGAGGCTTAACCCAGCCCCCAACCCACCTCAGCTTACACAGGTATGTGCCTGAGTATTAGGAGACTAAAGGCCAGGTCATTAGTCACACTGGACACAGACATCATCACTGTTTTTAGGGGTCTCTGTAAAGACAGGACCCAGCCTTGGGCAGATGGGGAGCATTATTCCTTCAACTAACATTTATGGAGTATAAATTATGTGCCTAAGACTGTGGTGAGCAAGGCCAATGCAGTCCCTGACACAAGAGCTTCCATCTGTCCTTCCATCCAGTGAGAAATAGTCATCAGTCACCGAGTTCCTACTATGTGCCAAGCAGGTCATTCCCGCACTTCTCCCAGTTCCAGAACCAGGATGGGACCTCTACTCCGGGACAAGGTGTCGAGAAGGGCGTTCTGTTGCGCTCGCCAGTGCCTGCCACCCTCAGGCGGCACAGCCTTAGCTCCAGCCTCTTTCCTCACAGCTGTGTCTGGAGGCTCTTTCATTGATACTTTCCTGTAATTGTCCTGCCATCCCAGATAGGCTCAGAAGTCAGCCAAGGAACACAGAGGCAGGTAGGTGAGGTCATCCTGTCTGACAGCCTGTCTCAGGGCAAGAACATGTGCCACAACTCAGCTGAGTCCCAGGACTCACCAGAGAAGGAGAGAATCCACCCTCACACAGCTGTCCCATTGTCCCCATTCTCCCAGGAAAGTCCTTCCTGAGAGTAACCTAAGTGCCTCCTGCTGTACCTCCCCTTCCTCGGGAGGATGGAACCCAGAACAGGCTCCTTTTCGCGAGTGTCTTCAGAGACTAGGAAGGGGAGGAGTAGGGGCAGACCCAAGTGGGGCATTTTCTCCACCTCTCTGCTATATTTATTGCAGCTACTCCCTCACCTTTCTTTCTTTCTTTTTTTTTTTTCCTTTTCTCTGCCCCTCATTCTCTCCCTTTCCATCTTCTCGCCTCAGTCTCCTGGCTGGAAGCCAGCATTGTTCCTGCCTGGCTCCCGCTCCGCCCCCTTCCCTCCTCGCTCCCTCCTCCAGCCAGCCCAGGGGGCGCCAGCAGGCCCCAGGTCCCCATGCAGGAGCCCTAGGCTGGGAAGACAGTTGTAGTCCCATCTTCTGCTTCTTCATCACTGATGGACTCCACCCCAACGCAGAAGGGTGGAGTTTGGGTTACTCAGGGTCTCTGTTTATTTTTAATGCCACCAGCTCGGAAGATAAATATACCTTCCCCTCCCCACAGTTGTCCTGGATGAATCCTCCCCTCCACACACACAGATTCCCTCCTTCTCCCACCATCCGTCCAGTCTCCTCAGACCTGACTTGCCTCTATTATCCTCCTTACATTCCCTCCTAATGGGTCCCACTCCATACTAGATTCCCAGCAAGAAGAGAGCATGGTCCCCAAATCTCATAGACGAGGCAGGAAGTGTCCCTGTATCCTGGCTCTACCTTGTGCCTTCTTAAGTAAGACATCACATCCAGCAAAGGCCTCTGGTGAGAGCTTCCCTTCCCATGGCCTGGACTGGGGCAGAACTCAGAAAGCCCCGGGGAAGAGGCGCCGGCCGGGCCTTGCTCCTGCAGTTTAGTCTGCCTCCTTGGCCCCAACCTCGGTTCAGGGGTCCTGCTCTTACTTGGCCAGGGGAAGAGCTGATGGTAGAAAGCCCTCTGCCTCTTCCTCTCCCTTATCCCACTCCACTTCTCTTGATCCCACAATGCAGGCAAGTTCTTCCTGGAATTAATTTCCAGGCTTCTTGCTTTGGCCCAGAGAACATGGCAATAGTTCAGGGCAGAAACTGCAGCTCTCCTGGAAGAAAAGAAGAGGGACCCTGGGAGCCAGATGGATTGTTGTTTACTCCTAAATAGTTGGAGTCCCTGGGATTGAAAAAGCCACCGAGATCCACTAGAACAAATCCTAAAACGAATCACCCAAGAGTGATTAGCTGGTCTGTACTCCGGTAACAGAGCCTTCACTCCATGCAGCTGGCATCTGGGCCTGGCAGGCCTGGTTCTGTTTCCGGGGTCTGTGTGAGAAAAGTCTGGGCCCTTTTACCCAAGAACCCTTCCAACACTTAAGATGACCCACCCTATGTATTTATTTTCTAATACTTTGTGTCGTTTATAAATAAAGAATTATATTACAGTGGTGTACCTCTCCATCCCCCTTGTATCTAATTCCTTCTCTCCAGACAGAACCACTGTGCTCTCCTTTATTTTTATCATTATTTTGCCTTTCAAAAATATCTTTACTACATAGGTTCCTATCTCCAAATAACACATTCTTTTGCAGGGTTTTGAATGTTTGAGAAACAGAATTTGCTATATTTATTGCAGCTACTCTCAACACTATGTCCTTGAGCCTCATCTGATGTGTCTCCACAGTTATGTGAAGTGAACTCACCTCAAATTATGAAAAAATTTTAAATAGTGCCATGACAATGCAGAGCAGTGGGAACTCTTTGTGTGCTGTTTGGAGAGTAAACTGGTATGCCCGCTTAAAAAACCATGTGGTGGTTGGTGTGTCCAGTGGAGTGAAGGTGGCCGTTCCCTCCAAGCTGGTGCAGAGAGAAGGCATGTGCATGCACACTAGGAGCCCAGCAAGGTGTCTCCAGTGTATAGCGAGTAACACTGACAAACATACACTGAGCACCTGTTAAGGACCAGGTGCTGGGAATTTGGATGGGACAAACCCAGTCCCTACTCATACAGAGGTGAACTCTGTGCTCAGGTTGGGTATGTACTATCATCTCCATTTTACAGCTGAGGAAGCGGAGACTCAGAGAGGTTGTGTCTCTTCAGGACTCAAATTCAGGTCTGCCTCCAGAGCTCATGTTCCTAACAACCTTGCCACACTGCTTCCAGGTGCCTGGACCTTCAGTGGGCACAGGTGGTATGTCAGTGCCCTCCACAGGCTGGGGTGCTCAGAGGCAAACTCAGCCCTGCGGTGTGGTCAGACCACAGTGTGCCGTCAGCAAACACCTAGTGGGAGCTCAGTGTGGTCAGGGAAGTGAGGTCCAGTGAAAAACAGACCTCACCTTCAGCTTCCTCTTGATATTCCAGCCCAGCCCTTGCCAGCCTTCAGTTCTCTATTCACTTCTCCCTCAAACCAGTGGGATAGGAAGACTTGATTTTAACAAGGCGATAGAATTTGAGTCCAGAATTGCGCATCTCCTGTCTCCTTGTGGCCTAAAGTGACCCTGCTTGAAGTGCTAGGAGAAGCATGAAGGACGGTAGAAACTACAGACTTCCTTACTAGGTCCTCTCTCACCCATCCTCCTATCCCCCACCATCACTTCTTTCTCAGAGGGAAGGAAGGAGTACAGGCTGAGTCAGAACTCTGAGTTCAAGTTCTAGTTGTGTGATCTTAGACAGGTTAATTAATCTCCTCAGATAGAAAACTGTGGGTGACAGCCTGACTAGGTGGTGGTGCAGTGGATAGAGTGTTGGCCTCGGATGCTGAGGACCCAGGTTCGAAATCCAAGGTTGCTGGCGCTGGTTTGACGTGGGGTCATAGACATAATCCCAAGGTTGCTGGCTTAAACCAAAGGTCGCTACCTTGAGCCCAAGGTTGCTGGTTTGAGCAAGGGGTCACTGGCTTGGCTGGAGCCCCCGGGGTCAAGGCACATATGAGAAAGCACTCAATGAACAACGAAGGTGCCACAACTATGAGTTGATGCTTCTCATCTCTCTTCTTTCCTGTCTGTCCTTCTCACACTCTCACTCTTGTTAAAAAAAAAAAAGGAAGAAAGAAAGAAAGAAAACTGTGGGTGTTAATGATGATAATATTACCTGCCTCACTACTTTAAATCTTTTTAAGTTAAAAAAAAAAAAAAAATCCCCCATTCCGGGGAATGTATCTTTTCCTGAGGTAACAGCGGCTCCTGGTGGCCATGCCCCATTGAAGCTCCTTCTAATTTCTGCAGTTTGGAGATCTAAATTGAGTCAGGACTCAGGAGGATAGAGGCAGGCTGCTGCTTTGCAGGTTGCTCATCAAAACCACAGACCCAGGCCCTGGCCTGTTAGCTCAGTAGGCTAAAAGCATCCTCAGGAAACGACAAGGTTCCTTCCTTGGTCAGGGCCCCCATGGGAAGCAACCAATGAATGAACAACTGAGTGGAACAACAAATGAATGCTACTCTCTCTCTCCTTTCCTCTGTCTAAAAACAGTCAATATAAAATAAACCCTAACAGTTCTGTGCCTGCATTCCTCCCTGTCTCTAGGGCCAAGCCATACATGTGAAAGTCTTCCCTGTCCACTTCCTCCATTCCCAGATCTAACTCTTCTTGGAACCAATACATTCTAAGTAGTCTCCCATTTCTTCTCTTCTCTCTACCTCTAGGTTTGGGTCCCATCACCACTCACCTTGATGAAGGCAACTGCCTGGCTAGCCTGCCTGTCTCTTCCATCTCATCCCAATCGCCCATAGTTTCCTTTCTAGGCGCAGTTCCAGGTCCAAAGACAGGCAATGGGAAGAGTCAGCCACCCTTAGATGTAACTTCCCTTGGATGCTCAAAGCTTGCTGTCCCATAGGGGAGCCTTTCACTGAGTCCTTGCTGCCCAGAGAAGCTCACCTGTCTAGGTGTGGCCCCCTCTATTACTGCCACTTTTCTCCAGGGTCTATTTCCTCTACTCAGTGAGGCCTAAAGGGCAGATGAGCAAGTCCCCTGCCCTAAAAGACAGCTGCCTGGAAGCAGGGCACCAGTGGAACCTTCAGGCAGACCCCCAACCTTAAAGAGTGGTTCCCATGAAAGTCCTCAGCCACTTGCTGTGGTGGCCTTAGTCTTCGCCTCTGAGAAGAGGAGGCGGAAGCCATAGCCTCTGTCCCCAGCTGGCTGCTCCTCACTCCGTGATGCTTCACACAGCCTCTGTGCACCCCATCTGACTTCTCTCATGTGGACTGGGGCAGGGGTCAGGCCTTTGGGGTGGGTCTGGCCACTTTCTGTAGGATTTGTGTGGTATTGAGACAATTATTTTTAGTTTTAGAGTAAAAAATTAAAACGCAATCCTGAGACATAAGTAGAATCAGAATGTCTTCCTCAAACATTATTCCAAGTTTCCTTACCATCTAACTATCTTCCTTTGGGATAAATTCTAATTGGTAAAGGTCCCTCTTAAAATACAGTGTCCAGAACAATACTACAGGTGTGAAGGGCAATGAGACTGTCACCATCTTTGATCTGGACACCTTCCACATATTAGACACTTACATCCTTTTTACTTTGTGTATGTGTGTGTGTGTGCACGCGTGCCCTGACTGGGGATCAAATCCACAACCTTGGTATGTTGGGACATCGCTCTAACCAACTGAGCTACCCAGCCAGGATCTCCTTTTTACTTTTTTAGGCAGTCACTTCATAGTGTTGGTTCATAAAAAGTTTATGGTCTGCTAAATTCACCATATTTTCTTCACTAGAAACGCTCTACTCTTTTTTTTTTTTCTTTTAGAGAGAGAGAGAAGAAAAGAGAGAGATGAGAAGCATCAACTCGTAATTGCGGCACTTTAGTTGTTTATTGATTACTTCTCATATGTGCCTTGATCTGGAGACTCCAGCCAAGCCAGTGACCTCTTGCTCAAGCCAGCAACCTTGCACACAAGCCAGTGACCATGAGGTTATTTCTATGATCCCATATTCAAGCTGGCAACCTTGGGGTTTCAAACCTCTGCATCCCAGGTTGATGTCCTATCCACTGCACCATCATCTGGCCAGGCAAAATGCTCTATTCTTTTTTTTTTTTTTTTTTTTTTTTTTTTTTGTATTTTTCTGAAGCTGGAAACGGGGAGAGACAGTCAGACAGACTCCCGCATGCGCCCGACCGGGATCCACCTGGCCCGCCCACCAGGGGCTACACTCTGCCCACCAGGGGGCGATGCTCTGCCCATCCTGGGCGTCGCTATGTTGCGACCAGAGCCACTCTAGCGCCTGAGGCAGAGGCCACAGAGCCATCCCCAGCGCCCAGGCCATCTTTGCTCCAATGGAGCCTTAGCTGCGGGAGGGGAAGAGAGAGACAGAGAGGAAGGAGTGGGGGAGGGGTGGAGAAGCAAATGGGCGCTTCTCCTGTGTGCCCTGGCTGGGAATCGAACCCGGGACTGCTGCACGCCAGGCCGGCGCTCTACCACTGAGCCAATCGGCCAGGGCAAAATGCTCTATTCTTTATTCTTCCTTTTTATGTTGTTAACCTTTTATTTTTATTTTGTGAGAGAGACAGAGACAAAGAGAGAGAGGGGGAATAATAGACAGGAAGGGAGAGAGATGAGAAGCATCAACTGGTAGTTGTGGCACTTCAGTTGTTCATTGATTGCTTTTTCATATGTGCCTTGACCAGAGGATTCCAGCTGAGCCAGTGACTCCTTGCTCAAGCCAGCGACCTTGGGCTTCAAGCCAGTGACCATGGGGTCCTGTCTATGGTTCCATGCTCAAGTCAGTGCCCTTGTGCTCAAGCTGGGGAGCCCATGCCCAAGCCAGAGGAGCCCATGCTCAAGCTGGTGACCTCAGGGTTTCAAACCTGGGTCCTTAGAATCCCAGGTCAACGCTCTATCCACTATACCACCACCTGGTCAAGCTAATGCTATTAACTTTTTATTAATAAAAACTAAAAGCAAGGCCTGAACTGTGGTGGTGCAGCGGATAGAGCACCAATCTGGAATGCTGAGGTCACTGGTTTGAAGCCCTGGTCTTGCCTGGTCATGGCACATATGGGAGTTGATGCTTCCTGCTCCTCTTCTCTCTCTCTCTCCCTCTCTCTGTCTCCTCTCTAAAATGAATAAATTAAAAAAAAATTAAAAAAAAACTAAAATTTTAGCTTGACTATAGTGGCACAGTGGGTAAAGTGTTGACCTGGTATGCTAAGACTACTGGTTCGAAACCCCAGGCTTGCCTGGTCAAGGCACATGCGAGAGGCAACCAGGAGTTAATGCTTCCCGCTCCTCCCCATCTTTCTCTCTCTCTCATGTCTCTAAAATCAATAAAATCTTTTAAAAAAATAAAATTGCCTGACCTGTGATGGCGCAGTAGATAAAGCAATGACCTGGAATGCTGAGGTTGCTGGTTTGAAACCCCGGGCTTTCCTGGTCAAGACACATATGGGAGTTGATGCTTCCTGCTCCTCCCCCTTCTCTCTCTCTCTCCCTTCTCTAAAATAAAGTCTTAAAAATTATTTTTAAATAATAAAATAAAATAAAAGCAGAGTTTTACATTTATCTCTCTTAAATGTCATCTGGTTCATTTTTTTCCCTATTCTGTCAAAATTTAACTTAGTTCTTGCATAATTTGTGAATGTGATAAATATAGCTGCTATATTTTCATTCAAGTCTTTAATAAAAACTCATAACAGTCAGGACCAAGGACAGGACCTGGGGGGATGGACATCTCTGGGGAAAGCTACTAAACTTTGTATCCACCAATGTAGTGTCACATGGTCCATATGTCCTGGACCCAGACACACAAGAAGTGCAGCCAAAGAGTTCACAAAAACCCCAGCAATCAAATGCAAACCCTGGGGGAGGAAAGGAGGATACTTAGCGCCCCATATCCTGTTGAGTACCTGCTGGCCCCCATTTTCCTCAGCGCCTCGTTTTTCCCAGTTTCTCATTGCTTCAGATACTGGTTATCTGCTTAGAATCTGCTGAGCATTGATGTAGCTCTGCCAGGCTGTATTTGTTAAAATCCACCTTCTCCTGCCTTAGGAGAATCAACATCAGACTCTTCTCTAGCATGCTAGATTATCTCTCCTTCCTATGATCCCCCAAATTCACCAAGAGTGGTTCATGGGAGGAGAGTTTACTCCAGCTTAATGCCTTTGTACAAAGACTTCCCCATACCTGCTCTTTTTTTTTCTTTTTTAGATTTTATTTATTGATTTTAGAGAGAGGTAAGAGAGAGATACTAAAAGGGAAAATGAGAAGTAGTTGCTTCTCGTTTGTACCTTGACCAGGCAAGTCTTGGGTTTGTTTGTTTTTTAATCCTTTTTAAATTTAATTTATTTTATTTTTTATTCATTTTTAGAGAGGAGAGAGAGAGGGAGAGAGAGAGACAGAGGGAGAGAGAGAGAGAGAGAGACAGAGAGAAGTGGGGAGGAGCAGGAAGCATCAACTCCCATATGTTCCTTGACCAGGCAAGCCCAGGGTTTCGAACCGGCAACCTCAGCATTTCCAGGTCGACGCTTTATCCACTGCACCACCACAGGTCAGGCCAAGTCTTGGGTTTTGAAGCAGTGACATCAGCATTCCAGGTGGACACTCTAGCCACTGCGCCACGACAGGTCAGGTTTCCCATAACTGGTCTTGTTTGATACTCAAATCAATCTCCTGGGGATGGGTAAGTATTAACCTCCTTTACCAAAGAGCTAAACAAAGGCTCATTTACAGAAGTTATGTGACTTTCCCCAGGTCATTCAGCTAGAAAGTTCAAAAGTCAGCTCTAGCCGGATAGCTTACTCGGTTAGAGCTTTGTCCCAAAGCACAGAGGTTGCCAGTTTGATCCCCAGTCAGGGCACATACAGGAACAATTATTGTTCCTATCTCTATCTCTTTCTCTCTCTCTCTCTTTCTTCTCTCCCTTTCTCTGTCACTAAAATCAATCGATAAATATTTTTTTAAAAAGAAAGTTAAAATAGACCCAGTGTTCTTTGTATGAGACACAATGCCAAATATCTCTCCTCTGCATAAGAGTGAGGGGCCTGGGAGAGAAATTCACACCCCCCATGTCACTCCACCTCCCCAGGGGACCTCCATAAGGATTCAAGGGGATCCCAGTATTCAGCTTCTTGCTCCCCGTAGGGAGAAAGTGAAAAGGAGTCAGATCTCCTGTGAACAACTCTTGGGTAGCCTGACCTTTGGTGGCGCAGTGGGTAAAGTGTCGACCTGGAATGCTGAGCTTCTCAGTTTGAAACCCTGGCTACCCCGGTCAAGGCACATGTGGGAGTTGATGCTTCCTGCTCCCCCCTTCTCTCTTTCTCCTTTCTAAAATGAATAAAATATTAAAAAAACAACTCTAGGCCCTGGCCGGTTGGCTCAGTGGTAGAGCGTCGGCCTGGCGTGTGCAAGTCCCGTGTTCGATTCCCGGCCAGGGCACACAGGAGAATTGCCCATCTGCTTCTCCACCCCTCCCCCTCTCCTTCCTCTCTGTCTCTCTCTTCCCCTCCCGCAGCCATTGGAGCAAAGTTGGCCCGGGTGTTGAGGATGGCTCCTTGGCCTCTGCCTCAGGTGCTAGAGTGGCTCTGGTCGCAACAGAGCAACACCCCAGATGGGCAGAGCATCACCCCCTGGTGGGCAGAGCATCACCCCCTGGTGGGCATGCCAGGTAGATCCCAGTCAGGCGCATGCAGGAGTCTGTCTGACTGCCTCCCCATTTCCAACTTCAGAAAAATACAAAAAAAAAAAAAAAAAAAAAAAAAAAAAAAAAAAAAAGAAAAGAAAACAAGAAAACCCCACAAGGCTGCAATTAATAATAATAATAATAATAATAATAATAATAATAATAAAACAACTCTAGGGGAGCCCCCAGCCCAAACCAAACAGCAGGATTTATGAGGCAATATGAGGATGGAAAAGCCTCAGCCTCCTCCTCTATACTAACTCTCAGTCATTCCCCCTGCTCCACATCCACTGCCTGGTCTCCATTCTATATATTGGTAGTGAATTCCAAATCCCAGCTGAGCTGGGGTGGAGGAGTATGAGTGGGAATGACCTCCTGGTTTTTTGGGGTTTTTTTGTATTTTTCTGAAGCTGGAAACGGGGAGAGACAGTCAGGCAGACTCCCGCATGCGCCCGACCGGGATCCACCCGGCACGCCCACCAGGGGCGGAAGCTCTGCCCACCAGGGGGCGATGCTCTGCCCCTCCAGGGCGTCGCTCTGTCGCGATCAGAGCCACTCTAGCGCCTGGGGCAGAGGCCAAGGAGCCATCCCCAGCGCCTGGGCCATCTTTGCTCCAATGGAGCCTTGGCTGCGGGAGGGGAAGAGAGAGACAGAGAGGAAAGAGAGGGGGAGGGGTGGAGAAGCAGATGGGCGCCTCTCCTGTGTGCCCTGGCCGGGAATCGAACCCGGGACTTCCGCACGCCAGGCTGACGCTCTACCACTGAGTCAACCGGCCAGGGTGACCTCCTGGTTATTGACCTTGCTGTAGCCCCCATCCAGAAAACCCTCTCCATTTTCTGTGCTCCCCCAGATCTCTGTAAACACCTTAGGAGCTAAGTGGGGCAATAATCTTATTACAGAGGCTCCTTGGGTTATGATGTTTTGAGTTTATGACGCTCACTCCCAAAAACTTTAAAAAAATTGAGACGTGAGTGTTTTGGCTTACCCCGTTAGCATCATACTTACCGACTCTGTGGGTGAACTAGTTTGTGCACAGAGAAAGAATAAGTAGTAACATGGCATATGAGTGGGGGAGTTGGCATCCCCCAGCAGCTTACCTGAGCCATTTTGGACTGTTAAAAGTGCAAGTGTTCCATTTGTGTTGCTTTGGTGACTTTTTAAATCCTTTTTTTAAAAAAAAGATTTTTTTATTCATTCACTTCAGAGAGAGGAGAGAAAGTGTGTGTGTATGTGTGTGTGTGTGTGTGTGTGTACGCGCGCGTGCACGCACGCACATATGAGAGAGAGAGAGAGAGGTAGGTGGGGGGAGCCAGAAGTATTAACTCCCATATGTGCCTTGACCAGGCAAGCTGGGGACTCCAACCGGTGACCTCAGTGTTCCAGGTCGATGCTTTATCCACTGCAACCACAGGTCAGTATTTAGTGACTTTTTGGCCCTTATCATGGCTCCTAAATGAAAGTCGGAATCTTCAGATGATAGTGCTTCAAAGAAGAGGAAAGCCATCATGATGGATGTCACAGAGCTACTGGCATCACTTGGAGAGGAGCTGTCTGCTGAGGACCTCATTCAGCTGGAGAAGCAGCTGGTTGAAGAGGAAGAGATAGAAACCCCAGAACCCAAGAGATTTACTACCAAGGGTTTGGCAGAAGGATTTTCTATGGTAGAGGATGGGTTTGCAAAATTTCAGGCTGAGGACCCCAGTGATGACAGATTCAGTGAGGTCTACAGAGCTGTTATGGATGCCTTGCAATGCTATAGGCAGATTTTGGAAGAGAAGTCATCAACCTTCCAGACTAGCCTGGATCAATTCTTTAAGAAGGTAGAGAGGCCTGCAACAGATCCTGTACCCTCTACATCAGCTGCTTCTCAAGATGAAACACCTGTAGCACAGGTAGAATCATCTCTAGCATCTCCTGCATGTTCCTCAGGCAATCCTGATTCACCTGATCCAGTATCTCCAGCACCTTCTGCAGGTTCTCCTGCCTCTCCAGCTTCCTCCTCCCAATAGGTCACTCTCTCCCACCTTGCAATGCCCCTTCCAGTGTGCAAGCCAATCACAGGAAAAAGGTAAGAAATTTTTTTCTTAGTAAACATTTATTTTATTGACTGATTTTTAGAGAGAGAGAGAGAGAGAGAGAAGGGGGAGCAGGAAGAATCAACCCATCATAGTTGCTTCTCATATGTGCCTTGACTGGGCAAGCCCAGGACTCGATCTAGTGACCCCAGCACTCAAGGTCAATGCTTTATCTGCTGCACCACCACAGGTCAGGCAGGAATTTGTTTTTACACTCATTTTTTTCTGCTAAAGTGAACAGTACAGTATATTTATGTCCTTTTCCCTTTTCTATGGCTTAGTTGTTTTTATGTTCTAGATTATGATTTTACAACTCTGTTAGGATAGGTAAGTGACTTAGGCCGGGGTGTGTTTTGACTTACACCAAAATTTGGGTTACATCACTATTGTAGGAATGGAACTGTGTCATAACCTGAGGACCCCCTGTATGTCTATTTCCATCAGAAGACTATGAACGCCCATCACTATTCCTCACATCACCAAACTATGAGCTCCTCCAGGCTGGGACAGAGTGTGACACATAAGAGGTACTCACTAACACTTGTAGAGCTAAATTGGATTTATGTGAACAGACATTTCCTCCCTAAGACCCTCTCGGTTTCATTATCCCTGACCCTCCTTCTCTGGCCCTGCTTCCCCTTTACATACCCCAAATCTTACTGTCTCTCACTACCCAGCTTAAGGAACCCTCCTCCTCCAGAAGGCTTTACCAACAACTCCCACCTTCAGTAAGCTCTCTACTTCCTGAAATGTAGAAACATTAAGGAGATGTTTTGAGGATTCAGTCAGACAACGTAAGTAAAATGTTAGAACACAATTTGGAAAGGCTCGATAAAACGGGGCTAGTTGTGATAAAGGAAAGAGCTGCTGTTTCTTTCTGCTTCCCTTCTTGATCTGGTCTGTAAGCCACTAGGGGGCATCCTCTGCCCCAAAGTCCTTGACACCTAGAACAGAATTTGGAGCACTTCCTTGAGTATTGGGGGAGGCTTTGGACTGAGTAAAGTGGGTTATGTGAACCTTAGGTTATGCGGAACAGCAATAGGAAAGATGGAGGTGAGTGATGAGGAAAGTACTGTTTCACCTGATATTTCCATTTCCTGGTGAACACTTGAGGCAGTAGGGTACGTGTGCGTGTGCAGACTCTCCCAATACAACTATCTGTTCTTTTTCCCCAGGCAGTGTCTCTCTCACCTGTCTCTGCAATGCTGCCTTCTTCCAGTATTTCGGGTGGGTGAGCTTTTGCTACTTACAAAAATACATGGCCACATTTATCCTTTCAGCAGTTCTGTGGAAGTTCCATCATTGCTCCTATTTTATGGATGAAGAAACTGAGTCTTAGAGGAGTTCAGTAAGTGGTATCTTTCTTGGCTGTGCTGAGTAACAGTCGGGAATCCTCTCCAAGATCTGAATCCCCTTGGCACCCCCTCCACAGGCTCAGTTCCTGTGCGTAATCTGCTTTTATCGGGGGTATGACCCTTCCTCACTGCTTCCTCCCTCAGAAAGCCACCATCGGAGGAGATTCTCCTTGCATGGCTTTTCCTTTGGTTCCGCTCTCCATCCGGCACACCAGGCCGCAGGGACAGAGGATGCCGCTGTTCCTAAGGGGTTAAAGCCTAGGTCCCGCCCCTTCCCCACCCCAACCCACCCCCCACCCCCACCCCCAAGCTGGCGGGAGTATGAATAGCCTCGCTCCCACTCCTGACTCTCTGTCGCTCAGGCTGCTCTTCGCCCGTCCTGTCATTGTCCCCATCGGTCTCCTTTTCCCTTTCATCCTAAAAGCTTTGAGAGCCGCTGGCTTTCTCTCGGTTACCCTGCGTCTTTCCATCTTCGTGGGTCAGACGAGCAGGATGGAGGGCTGCCTGGGGGAGGAATCTTTTCAGATGTGGGAGCTCAACCGACGCCTGGAGGCCTACCTGGCCCGGGTCAAGGCGCTAGAGGAGCATTATGAGCTGCTCAGCTCTGAGCTCGTCCGTCTCCGGGCACAGTCCGGAGACACCTCCTGGCGGGCCCGTGCCGACGACGAGCTGGCGGCCCTGCGGGCCCTCGTCAATCAGCGCTGGCGGGAGAAGCACGCGGCCGAGGTGGCGCGCGACAGCCTGGAGGAAGAGGTGGGGAGCGTGGCGGGCCGGTGTCAGCAGCAGCGGCTGTCCCGCGAGCGGACGGCGGAGGAGGTGGACCGCAGCCGGCGTGCGGTCGAGACGGAGAAGAGCGCCGAGGCCTGGCTGCGCAGCCAGGCGGCGGAGCTGGAGCGCGAGCTGGAGGCTCTGCGCGCGGCGCACGAGGAGGAGCGCGCGGGCCTGACGGTGCTAGCCGCTGGGCTCCCTCGCCGCCCCGGCCCACCCCGCGGGGCCCCCGCGCCAAGCCCCGAGGTTGAGGAGCTGGCGCGACTGCTGGGCGAGGCGTGGCGCGAGTCAGTGCGCGGCTACCAGGAAAGCGTGGCGCGCATGGAAGCGGCGCTGGGCCAGGCTCGCCAGCAGCTGGGTCACTTGGTACAGGGCGCTCGCAAAGGGCGCCTGGAGCTGCAGCAGCTCCAGGCCGAGCGTGGCGGCCTCCAAGAGCGCAGGGCTGCCCTTGTGCAGAGGATGGAGGGCCGCTGGCAGGAGCGACTGCAGGCCACTGAGACGTTCCAGGTAAGGAGGGGTGTGTGTGTGGGGGGGGGGGGGGGTAGGGGGTGTGGTCCTAGGAGAGACAAGGCTTCGAAAAGCCTCTTCGGGGCTTAGAGACCTAATGGGGAAAGGAGTGGGAAGTGGGGGGTGGGGATGGCTGCCTATTCAGGAACCACCTCTTAGAAAACTCGCAACTGGTGCCAGAGGCCTTAGACTTGCGCAGCTCCCCCTATGAGGTGGGAATGATGGGGTTCAGAGCACTCTCAAATCACACCGCCTGGAAGGTCAGGCCCAAGACGGCTGTAGCCCCTTCCCACTCTGACGACCTGTGGGCCCCTCCCTAGGCTCTGCTGTCTGGCAAGATGCCTAGGACTTGCCTTCTCAGCGCTGCTGAGCATTATGGTCCTGCTATTCAGAATCTTCCTAACCACCCTCATCCTCCTGACAGGTGGGGCTAAGGGGCCCTGCGAGAGGAGCTATCCTCCCTTGTCCCATGTTATGGTTTCTCAACTTCCTGAGCACATTCCAGAAGGCTGGGACAGCTGCTCCTGCTCACACTGCACATTTGTGACCAGCAACTGAGAAAACAGGCCCCTGCCTGGGCCAGACAGAGTTCTCATCATGGTCACCTCCTCAGCCTTCCTCTCAGAGGAGACAGATTCCAGAACATGTGGGAAGTGGAGGGGGTGGGAGCCTCGTGTGAGGAATAAAAGGCAGTGATTAGGGCTAGGGCAGTTTGGCTTCTAGTCTTGTGGGCTCCAGGCCTCTTGATTAGTTGTTTTTCCTTCTGCTTCTACTTTTTTATCCTTCTGCTTCTCTCTGTAACCCATCTCCTCCCCTTTCTCATGTCCTCCTTCCTGTGGAAGCTGAATTCTGAGCAGCATATGCAACCATTTAACCAGCATCCTCAGAGGAGGAGTCCCCTGGGAGAGGACTGAGAGGGGCCCCTGTGCTCCTCTTAGAGGCTCTAGAGGGGGTTCTCTGGGCAGCGAGTGGAGTAGGGAGGCAGGAATCTGCTCAGCAAAGAAGTCAGGAGCAGAAGGTACCGCTGCAGCAGCCGGGGGATGCAGGTTAGTCAGCAGGCAAGTCCCTTCCTCTTACTAACTGCCTCTGGCTTGCTGTGCAGCTGGCCGTGGAGGCGCTGGAGCAGGAGAAACAGGACCTACAGAGGCAGATTGCCCAGGTCCTGGAAGGTCGGCAGCAGCTGGCACGCCTTAAGATGTCCCTCAGCCTGGAGGTAGCCACGTACAGGTACAGGTTGACCCCGACCCACCGAGGCACAACGATGCACACGTACAGGCTAGGGCAGAGGTTACTCAGCTGAAGGAGCCCAGAGCCATGGGTCGTGGCAGCTCTGCCACCACTAGGTTCTGTAACTCTAGGCTGATCCCTTTTACACCAGGGTATTTCCCATCTGAGCTCGCTTAATCCTCTGTGGGTTCAGGACCAGAGAAGTATCCTGTGCCCAGGAAATCCCGCAAGGAGAGGTGATATTGCTGAGTGAGACAGCCTGAGGAGAGAGAGCTGGACACATGTGGGGCATCTGCATCCAGACCCTTACCCCAAGGGGGTGAAGAGCCCTGTCTCTGTGTGTGCACTCACACCAAGGGGATAACGTCCTTGGGCAACTTCAGAAAGGAAGAACTGCAGGTGTGGATAGGTGGCATTGGCTTGTACTGACAAGTACCCTTGTCTGGAAGATGGAAGATGGGCTGGGTGATGTCCAAGGCCCCTTTCATCCCGAATGTCATGGGGCCTGACTACTTTCAAGCCCTAGCCCCTTGGTCCTACCTAACCCTTCGGCTAGCCACATTTCTTGTTGGCTCAGGAGAGGCTGAGAGTGAGGAGGTACTGCTTCTTTGGCTGTTTGGCCGTGGGAAAACTCATAGCTTCTTCTGGGAGACTGGCCTGGCTGGCTGAGGGTCCAGGGATGGAGCCTGAAGGGGCTTTGCCACCATGAAGGGCTTTGTATACCCAGTGAGGGCCAGCTAAACCAGCTATGAGGACACTGCCCCCAGAATCCACAGGCAAACAAAGGCAGGAGTCCTAGGAGAGGTTCTGGAGGGGAAGGGAAGCAGGGCCCAGAAAGGAAGGTCAGTGAGGACCCAGGGATGAGGAAGGGAGCGGCTGTATGAGCTCAGAGGGCAGGATGCTGCGTGGGGAAGGAGAGGAGAGACTGGACGATATTAACCAGACTCAGAGATCATGAGAACGAGCCTAGAGCTGATGTCCAGTGTAACCTATTGGATTGATTGGTCCCCCTTCCCCCTGTTAGTCCCCTCTTCCTCAGTCCCCATGGGGCACTGAGGCAGGGGCATGAATACAAAGACCTCCATTGCCCTGACAGGCTTGGGATCCAGAGTATTTAGACATCCCAAGATGAGGGCCTCGACCTCAATCAAACCACTGAGGGAAAGGGTCTCAGCAGGCTTAACCTCTGGGTTTTTGAGGCATGAAAAGGATTTGGAGAGAGAGCTGAATTCTTTGGGGCTTTTTTTTTCTTTGATTAGCTCCTGGGGCCCAGGGGAGGAGGAGGGATCCTATCCCATGGGAACGCCTGAGAATTCCCATTTCCCCTGGGAAGCCCCCTCCTTAGACCCTCCAGATGGTGGTGTGGACAATGGCATCATTAGCATGAGAATGGGCACCCCCACACACAGAGAGGATGAGGTCATTGGTCTGGGATGGGGAGGAGGAGACTAGTCTAAGCAATATGTGGGTGTATATACACTGTGTCTGCTGTGTGAGAATCTGCTGTGTGTCTGTGAACTCATGTGTGCCCCAAATATGTGTGTGATGCTGTGTGACCAAGTGCATAATGTCTGGGTATGTGATTATGTGGTTTCACGTACACAGCCAAGTATAACTCCACCTGTGGCCTCTGTGTGATAGTGGTTAAAATGAAGAGGAAGCCTGCAATGCCAGTTTTCCCTGGCTGGCTTGCCTGCTGGCCTGTGGACAGAGGGCCGATCCAGTTTTTCCTCCCTCACCCCCAGGACCCTCCTGGAGGCTGAGAACTCCCGACTGCAGATACCCGGCAGTGGTTCCAAGGCTTCCTTCAGCTTCCAGGGTAAGAGTTGGGGCCAGGTTCTCTCCCTGAAACGCTACCCTTCTTTGCTTTTCATACTCCAGAACAGTTTTTTTTCTGAGTAGCACCAGTCTTAGTCTTGACTTCTTGGCCCTCAACAGCCCAGATAGTAGGAGACAAGGACAGGGCCCATGGATACCTTTGCCAAAAATGGTAACTTTTCTGTGGCCCCCTCCCCAGTGCCAGTACATACTGACAATGGTTTTTCTCCTCTGCCTTTCTAGACCCCAAGCCGGAGCTGCATTTTCCTGGGACCCCAGAGAGCCAGTGTCTGGGGCCTTTGCTGTCTGTCCTGAGCCCTACTCCCCTCTCCTCACCCTTACCACATACCCCTGTTCCAGCCTTTCTGAAGAGCCAGGAATTCCTCCAGGCCCACACCCTCGCCTTGGCCAGCACCCCCATCCTACCCACAGCTCAGGCTCCCTGTCCTGCTACAGATGGAGAGAGCCGAGCCCAGGATGCCCCTGTCTCCATCCTGCAGCCACAGGTTGGGAGACAACAGTTTCCACAGGCAATGCGAGCGGAAGCCAGTGTAGCCACCCCTGCCAGCATCCTGCCAGGACCAGAAGAGCCTGGGGGCAAGCAGCGAGAGGCCAGTCCGGGCCAGGCCCCTAAGGACCATGCCTCCTTGACCCCACCTCTCAGCCCTGACCACTGTAGCTTAGAGGCCAAAGACGGAGGACACAGTGAGACTAGAGTATCCAACAGATTGCAGGACGAAGGGGAAAGGGAAATGTGGGAGCTGGCAGGGAAAGAAATAGCTATAGAGGTCAAAGTGATGAGCAGTTTTCAGCAGCGAACACAGCAAGAACAGGGGGATCTGGACATGAAGGAAATTCAGGACTCCCAGGGTCCTTTGCAAAAAGAAACTTTGAAGTCTCTGGAAGAGGAGATTCAAGAGCCACTGATGTTTCTGGAAAAACAGAGCTATGAGACACAGAGATCTCTTGAGAAGGAGAATCAAGACCTACTGGAATCTTTAGAAGACAAGGACATGGAAGTAGTGAGAACTCCAGAAACAGAGACTCTAGAACTACTTAAGCCTATAGGAAAAGAGGACCCACCGACATTGCAATCTCTAGAAAAGGAGAGTCAAGAACTAATGAAATCTCTTGAAGATAATCTAGAGACATTTTTATATCCAGGGAATGAAAATCAAGAATTAGTGAGATCTCTAAAAGGGGAGAACGTTGAGTCCTTGGGAGCTCTAGAAAAACAGAATCAAGAACCACTGAGGTCTCTAGAAGAAGAGGACCAAGAGACAATGAGATCACTAGAAAAAGAGAACCAGGAGCCATTGAGATCTGTAGGAGAAGAAGACCAAATGACATTGAGACCTCTGGAAAAGATGAAATCAGAGCCACTGAAGTCTCTTGGAAAAGACCAGGGGATATTTACACCTCTTGGAAAAGCGAATCAAGAGTTATTAAGGTCCCTGAAAGAAGAGAGTACAGAGGTAGTAAGATGTTTAGAAACAGAGAATCTAGAATCATTAGAGTCTACAGGAGAAGATCTAGAAATATTGAAGTCTACAGAAACTCAAGAGCCATTGTCGTCTCTGGAAGAAATGAATCAGGAGACAATGAAATCTCTAGGAAAGGAAATTCAAGAACCACTCGGGTCTGTGGAAGAGAACCAGGAGTCATTGAAGCCCCTAGAAAAAGAGAATCAGGAATCACTGAGGTGTCTGGGAGAGTGGAACCAAGAAAACTTGAGATCTCCAGGAGAGGTAGACCGGGAGAGTCAAAGGTACCTGGAAGAGGAAGAGAGTGTGGAGAAGGGAGAAAATCAGGAGCCGCTGAGGTCTCTGGAAGAGGAGGGACAGGAGCTGCTGCTGTCTGCAGATCAGCAGAGGTGGGAAGATAGGGTGGCTGAGGACCAAGAACTAGATCAGGAAACACCGTCTGGGAGGGCTGGAGTGGACAATGAGGATGAGGCAGAGCTGGACCTGAGGGAATGGGATGGCTTCTCTGGAAAGGAGGAATCTGCAGAGGAGGGAGAGCTGCAGCCGACTGCCCCAGGGAGGGCCTGGAGCACAGGTGAGGAGACCCCAGGGAACCCTGAGTCTGAAGAGCAGAGGGCTCCGACAGAAGGCACCAGTGGGGAGGAAGGTGCTGAGGGCCTTCAGGACCCTGGAGGACAGCCAGAGCACATGGGGGCCCCAGGCCTCCGAGCGCCCTGGGAAATGTCAGAGGTTACAGAACCAGTGTTGGAAGATGAGGATAAGGCCCCAGGGGGTGGCCAAACCCCAGAGGTCACCTTGGGGTTGGAGACAGCTGTGAGTGAGTCGGGTTCAGGAACTGAGCAGGGACTGGAGCAGGAGGTGGTAGGGTTAAAGGACCTGGGCCAGGTGGCCAGAGAGGAGGTGGTGGAGCAATTCCTGGGGAAAGAAGTTTTGGAGGCAAAGAGGATGCAGGGAGGGCCTGGAAAGGACTCGGGGGAGGAAGCTGCTCTGGAGCCAGAGCTTCCCATACTGCTCAAGAAGGAAAGGGACCCTCTGGAGTTTGATAGGGCTGAGGAAGAGTTGGAGCCTGGGGCCCCCTGGGGAGCAGAGGAGGTGTTCCCTGCTGAGACCTTGGGCCATGATGGAAGTGGTACCCCTCAACCCAGGCCTCTGGAGTCAGAGGACGCTGAGGAGGATGCAGAACCAGGGCCAGGGCCTTCCAGCCCAAGGCCCACTGAGCCCTTGTCACTCACCCCAATCCCTGACGATACCCCTGGGCCCCAGCCCCTCGTTGAGGGGAACCAGGAGTCTAGCTGGGGGCTGGGGTGCAGGGCTGAGGCCCTGGAAAAGGTGGAGGGTGAGAAGGAGGAGTTGGGTCCTGGGGGGCTCCCTGAGGACCTCCAGGATGAGGGGGAGGAGAGCAGAGATGAGAGTGAAGCTGATGAGCTGGGGGAGACCCTTCCAGACTCCACTTCCCTGGCCCTCTACCTCAAGTCTCCTGCCTCTCCCAGGTGGGACCTAGCTGAGGAGCAGAGGCCTTCTCCTCAAGGGGAGACCAGAGAGGAAGGCTGGGATCCTGCCGTCCTGACCCCTGAGGGTCATGGGGCCCACCCACGGGAGGAGGAGTGGGGTGGAGAGGAGGGTGAGGGGTGTGGCCAGGACTCGGACCTGTCGGAGGAATTTGAGGATGTGGGGACTGAGGCTTCTGACCTTCCTGGAGTCTCCGGGGAACTGATGGAACCTGTGGGCCAGGTGTCCAAGCTGCTATTGGAGCCTGCAACGTGGGGTCAGGATAGGGAGTCTGATGGGTTTGCAGATGAGGAAGAGGGTGGGGAGGAGGGAGAGGAGGATGAGGAGAGGAGGGAGCCAGGGGCTGGGCAGTGGCGGTCAGGGTCCTCTGTTGCCAGCCTTCCTGCCCTGAGTGGCTCTCCGAGGGGGAACCTCCTGGGGTCTGAGACCATGGATGCCAGCATCCTCTGGGATGATGGCTTGAGGGGCACAGTGGCTGATCCCCCCATGACCGCCCTGGAGACTGAGTCCCAGGACAGCACTGAGCCCTCCAGCTCAGAGGAAGATTCTGATGCTGTCCCCTTAGAGAGGGAGGACCAAGTTCCTGGCCCTCTGGCGACCCTCAGTGGGACAGAAGATACCACTGGTGTCAATGGTCAGGGCCCCAGTTTGAAGGAAGAGTTGGAGCATGTGAATGGAGGGGTGGTGAACGGGCTGGAGCAGTCTGATGAAACAGGGCAGGGGAAGCTGGGGGCCCTTGAGGGGGACCAGGAGAGCCTGTTGGAGGAGGAGGAGGGGAAGCAGGGTTCTCCGAAGACCTCTTTGACGGGGACTCCCCTTCATCTGGGCCCAGGCCAGTTCCTGAAGTTCACTCGGAGGGAAGGAGATGGGGATTCTTGGTCCTCAGGGGAGGATTAGACAGTACTTCTGCACTTCGGACTTGGGCAGGGTCATGTCCCTGCTCAGGGCTAGCACCTTAACTTTGATCTCCTGACCTGTGGTTTCTGTTCAAGAGGCTGGCTGGCCAAGGTGAAATGAGGTGTGGAAAAGGGATCTCTTCCAAAAATGAAGAATCCAGGAATAAAAACAAGCCCCTCAGACCCTGCAAAGGGTACATCATGCCTTCACTGTCCCCTCTTGGGGACAGGCCCCCCTTCCTTGCCCTACTTTCCTCCTCATCCCTTCAGGTAGAAAAGGTCTGGGGCCCAGTGGTTTCTCCAAGGACAGATGGCGGTGGTGGTCTTTGTGCTGGGGGTCACCAGTGCTACCCCTCTGCACTGCACCCTCATGGGATGTCCGGCCAGTGAGGCTCCTCTGTCCTGGCGCCCCATAATCCTGTCCTGTGTGGCCGTGCCTGGCTCATCCTTGCCTGAATAAAGTAATGCTTCTGTCTACAAAGTCTGGCCTCTTCTCCAATGCAGGGGATCCTCAGGGCCAGCGCCAGAGCTGGGGAGACTGGGGAAGCATCGGGAGATGCTGATGTTGAGGAGGGTCCGCTTCCTGAGGAGAGGAAGTTCTGGGAGGCCTCGGGGGTGAGGAGGCCTACAGACTAAGGCTACAGGCAGCAGTGCTGGAGGACTGGAGGTGCCAATCGAGGTGACCTCAGTGCTTGAGCATGCAGGCTGTCATCTCTGCCACATAGCTGATTACAGGGAGTAAGACTCGTGCCGCCCCCACTCTTGCCTTTCCTCCCCCAAGGCACTCAGTGCCGCCAGCATAATAAGCCCCTTTGACCCCCAAACCCAAACAGTTGTCTGGCTTGTGATGTCTGCATGGACCGGCTGGGTCAGAGTGGGGTGAGGGATGAGAGAGGCTGTTCTGCCTTAGTGTTGCTGTATGGCCGCAGGTCAGCATTCAATCTCTCTGAACCTCAGACTCAGCCATATAATGAGGGGCGCTGCGCTGGGTGACTTGGGGAGCCTTCCAGGGCAGGGAAAGCAGGAGGAAGTCTAGGGGAAGCTGGAAGCCTGCAGCTTTGAACTTCAGTAGTTCTTTTCTCACATGCTGAAGCAGGAGGCAGGGATGCTAGAAAAGTGCAAGTGAGGATGGGGAGAGACTGAAGTGGCAGGGGCCAGACGGGAGCTAGGGGCTGTGTTAATAATGGGTAAGCCGAGGGTGGGAGGCACACAGCCACAGCTTATCTGCATCCACCCCCTTTCTAGGAGATTCCTGGGTCCCTGGGTATGGCAGGGAGGAACCAGAGGTTCTTGGATTAAGTGAGAACTGCAGGCCTTGCAATCAGGATCCCCAAATAGAGGCCATGCCCCAGCTCAGTTCGGTGGGGAAGGAAGATCTAGCAACACCTCTAAATATCCCTGGTGGGGATGGGATAGGGGCTGCCAAACATTCTACATTTGGAGACAATCTCAAGTCTGGGAGCTGGATGAGGGCCCATGAAGATGAGAGGAGGCAGTCTCAGCTGACCTGGCCTCCACTCATGTCTGCTGGTCAAGGAGGGGTGCACAGGAGGCCCCCTGACAGAGCCTCACTGTCTGCCTCTCCCTGTGCCTTTCTCCTCCATCTAGGAGTCTCTGTCTTGGGCACTCGGGCTCCCATTTCACACACACCCCTGCCCTCAGGGTACAGAATTCTGTCCCCACCCTTCTGGCAGCCCTAGCCGCTACTCTTCTTCATGTACCCACTGCTAATAAGGCCCAGTGTGATCCTGCTGGGCTTCCAGACTGGAGGGCAGCACGTTGACATCCAGGCAAATAAGGCCCACTCCCTCACCCTTTAATGGACACAGGAGCACTATGTGTGATCTCCCCAGGCCCTCAGACACGCTGCCTGGGCAAGGGACCAAGGACAGGGGCAGTCCTTCCCTATGCCTGGGCGACATCCTGTCCCACAGAGTTACACAAACCAGCCAATTCTGCTAAGAATCTCCAATGGGGAAGGATGTAAGTTAACAAAAGTAAAGACTTTCCTAAAGGGGGTATGTGGTGGGTGGTGTGTTCTCTCTGGAAATGGCCATCTGTCTACACAGCAAGACAAATACAGGCTTGAAAATAACAGGAACATTCCTGATGACAAAAATAGGAGTGATTGTCATTTTTCAACAAATACATGCTAAGTATCTACTATGTGCCATATATTATTCAGATATTGGAAGTCCAGGATTCCTCGCTCATGAAGCTTTATCTTCTAATTCAGTGGTCCCCAACCCCTGGGCTGCGGACCGGTACCGGTCCATAGGCCATTTGGTACCGGTCCGCAGAGAAAGAGTAAATAACTTACATTATTTCTGTTTTATTTATATTTAAGTCTGAACGATTTTTTATTTTTAAAAAATGACCAGATTCCCTCTGTTCCATCCATCTAAGACTCACTCTTGATGCTTGTCTCGATTACGTGATATATTTATCCGTCCCACCCTAAAGGCCGGTCAGTGAAAATATTTTCTGACATTAAACCGGTCTGTGGCCCAAAAAAGGTTGAGGACCACTGCTATAATTGAACGAGGGTTTCAAGTGGAATTCTATTTGAAATCAGGGAAGTGCAGGAAGTAAGTGGAGCAGGGAGCAAAGGACCTGGCCTGAACGGGGCTGGGTGGAGGGTGGGAGGCAGTGGCCAGGGGGTCTACTCTGAGAACCTGAAGGATGAGCAGAAGCTGGCCAGTGGGAAAGGAAGAAGAGGGAGGAAAAGGGTTCTGGTCAGAGGGAACACCATGTGCACAATCCTAGGGCAAATGGAGGGAGCATGGGCATTTGAGGAATAAAAAGATGGCTCGTGTGGCCAGAGGGTGGAGAAGAGAAAGAAGATTGACAGTAAGACTGGGCAGAGGGTTGGGGGCACTAGCTGAGGTCTTGTCAGGCAGTTAGAAAATACAGACTTCTTCCTAAGCATATGAGGAGCCTCTGAGGTGATGTGACCAGGTTTGAATTTTATTTATTTATTTATTTTGTTTTTTGTTTTTTGTTTTTTGCATTTTCTTTTCTGAAGCTGGAAACAGGGAGAGACAGTCAGACAGACTCCCGCATGCGCCCTACCGGGATCCACCCGGCACGCCCACCATGGGGCGACGCTCTGCCCATCCTGGGCCTCGCCATATTGCGACCAGAGCCACTCTAGCGCCTGGGGCAGAGGCCGAGGAGCCATCCCCAGCGCCCGGGCCATCTTTGCTCCAATGGAGCCCTGGCTGCGGGAGGGGAAGAGAGAGACAGAGAGGAAGGCGCGGCGGAGGGGTGGAGAAGCAAATGGGCGCTTCTCCTATGTGCCCTGGCCGGGAATCGAACCTGGGTCCTCCGCACGCTAGGCCAACGCTCTATCACTGAGCCAACCGGCCAGGGCCAGGTTTGAATTTTAAATAAAATCTGACTACTGTGAGCATGGCCCAGAGTGAGCAAGATTGCTTTAGGATGGCTACTGCAGGGGGATGGGGAGGAGGCACAAAGGGGCAGCAGAGTTTTAGGACTTGTGCTCCACTGTGGGGCCTGGGGGATATGGCGGCAGAGGCTCCTAGGGCTTTAGCCTGGGTAGCTGGGAGATACTGGCCCCATCTCTGAGCTGGAAGATTCTGCAGGAAATTGTGAGCTCTAAGAGGGATGCCCAGGAGGAGGGTGAGACGTGGAGCTCAGGAGAGAGGACCGGATTGGAGACAAAAATTAGAGAGTTCTTGGCCTAGAGGTTGCCCAGACAGAGCCCTCAGGGAACCCTGGGCAGAGAGGAGACACTTGGGTCGGGGCAGGAGGAGAGGTCAGAGAATAGGAGGACCAGGGGACTGTGGCACCTGGGTAGACCCTGTAAGGTAGAAAGCTCCAGAAAACTAGGCCTTTGTCCAGCCCAGTGCCCGGAGGAGGGGGGCAAGGGTGTTCAGTAAACTTGGATTGAATGACTATGATGAAGTCTGACAACAGGAAGCACTTGGGAGGGTGGAGTCCCCAGCACCCTCCCCCTATGAGCAGGACAAGTGGGAGGTTATTCTGGGGCCTCCTCTGGGTAAATATAGCTTCTGAGTGGGGACGGTCCCCCACCCCCAGGTGGCTTCCTCGTTTGTTTAGGGCCTTTCCTTATAAGGCTGTGCAGGCTGAGGGCTATAGAGGGTGAGGTCAGGGCTGAGCTTTCCATTCAGCCCAGCCCGATGCTGTTCCTGTTGCCCCTGTGGCTGCCAGAGTCTGAGAGGAAATCGAAGGCCAAGGCTTTGGGCTCCAGCCAAGGGAGCTCAGAGTGGGGCTTCTTAAAGGGCCCCGAGCCTTTATGTCTGCTGTGAGAGCCCAGTTCAGGGACTGGGAGAGGGAGGGTGTCCCTTCCAGGGTTCTCTCAGAAGGTGGTGTTGGGAACCCTGGTTTTCCCTCTGTATAACTGGCTCATCCTCTGAAGTTTTGTGCAGCTCTGACACCCTGGGTCTCACCTTTATCTCTTCTGCTGCAAGGGCTGCTCCTCTTGCTTTGGCCTCTTCAGAGCAAAGACTCATTCATTGCTGCCAAAGGCCCTGGCTCCTTAGCGCCCCCTTCTCAGTCCCTCTTTGGGGAACCAGCTGCTGCCACTTGACCCTGTGGTGTCACAGCTGCTGTCAGCAATGTCATCCTTGCCAGGCAGGGAAGGAAGAATGTGATTTCATTTCAGCTGGAATGTGCCCTCTGAGGCTGTCCATAGAGAGGGGAGGGAATGCAGACTAAGTTGCCCAAGCTGAGAAAACCCAAGAGGGCCCTGGGCTTGGGAGGGGCTCTTGCGTCCTCACTGGGCCCTGCCCCCAGGCCATAGGGAGGCTTAGTTCCAGGAGGCTCCTGCAACAGGACGGACCTTCATAGTAGGTGGGAAAAGAAAAGGCTTGAGAATAAAGAAAAAACCCAGGCACCTGTTCCTGAGTCCACAGACCCACCTTAGAAAGATAGGAGGAAAGTCTCAAGTCACCCAACTGTGGAGGAAGGACTTGGCTTGGGGCAGGAAGAGAGACAGAATGGCCCCAGGTGAGGGCCCTCCAGGCTGCAATGGGTAGTAGAGGAAAACATGGCCCTGTTTCCTCTCAGTGTTCAGAGTTCCCTCACACACCTCCCTGCTTCCGTCCACCCTGGGGACCCCTTTTCCTCTCCCCTCTTTCTAACCCAGCACCCCAACACCCACATCAGGCTTGCCTCTTTGCCAACATTTCAGGAGCAGTAGACTCCGCCTCCTTGACACCCACTCTTTCCTTAAGTCCATTATTCCAGGCTCTCCACTGTGGATGCCCCTCCTGTCACCTAACACCTGTTTTTGTTTTTTTCTAACACCTGTTCTTGATGCTGTGGCGCCAGTCCCTCTTGCCCCAAGCCCCAGAGTCCCAGGTCCTAGCGCCCTCTTGCCCCCTACAGACTTCTCCTCTCCCAGCTTCACACTGCCCTCCCTTTAGCCCTACTCACTCTCCCCGCCCCCATAACTCAGCTGTGACTCCAGAAATAAACAGAGGCAGGAGTCAGGGGGCCACTGTGAGGAACCACTTCCCAGCAGCTGTGGACTCAGCTGCCGATAAGACAGAGCCCCAGGGTCCCAGGAAGGGAAACTGGGAGACTTGAGCGGTAGGGAGATGCCTAGCTGCTCTGGGTCCTCTGGGACTTCATCTTCTCGGCTGAAAAGACGCCTCCCTATCAGCCTCACTCTCCACTCACTCTTCTTCCCCATCTCCTCGTTTCACTTTTCCTCTGTCTTCCACTTACTTTTCTTACTCCTCCCTGGTTCCTTCCAACTCCTGAATCACTTGATATCTCCTGGATTTCTTCCTTTTTTCTATTTATCTCATTTGCCAAGAAGTTATATGTCAAGGAGAACTTCAACTCGCCTTCAAGGGGAAACTAAGGCAGGGAGCCTTCCCTTGTCAACGTACTAAGAGTTCCTAGATTCCACTTGGAGTTCACAGGACATGGGTCAGGTGGCTGTGGGCTGCTTCCCCTAAGTGCTCCAGTCCAAAGTGGTCAACGGCCTTACCTCTGTTAACAAGCTGTCTAAGGAAGAGCCACCCACCAGGTGATTAAGTAGAGCTGAGTCTCTCAGAGGGAATTTTCTCACATTTTTTTCCTTTTTCCTCTTTTGTTTTCCTCCTCTCCTTCCCAACCTCTTCCTTTCCTTACTCCTGGAAGGAGCCCTCAGCTCCTGCCCAGACTGAACTGTCTATGTCTGTTTGGGCACTCCGGGCACTTCAGCTCCTTCCAAACACCCTGGTGCTGTCTCCCCAACCCCTGCGGGATCCTAAATCTACCTGAATCTCTATCCTGAATCTTTCAGTTCTTCCTTCCTAGGAGGAAGGAGGTTGCTTTGTAGCAGGCAAGGCAGAAGTTAGATCACAGGAAGAGCCTTTAGTCTGGGGCAGGGGTCCCCAAACTATGGCCTGCGGGCGCATGCGGCCCCCTGAGGCCATTTATCCGGCCCCCACCGCACTTCCGGAAGGGGCACCTCTTTCATTGGTGGTCAGTGAGAGGAGCATAGTTCCCATTGAAATACTGGTCAGTTTGTTGATTTAAATTTACTTGTTCTTTATTTTAAATATTGTATTTGTTCCCATTCTGTTTTTTTTTTACTTTAAAATAAGATATGTGTAGTGTGCATAGGGATTTGTTCATAGTTTTCTTTATAGTCCGGCCCTCCAACGGTTTGAGGGACAGTGAACTGGCTCCCTGTGTAAAAAGTTTGGGGACCCCTGGTCTGGGGAATAGTAGAGAGAGATCTGACTGCAGCCTCCACAGAGAGCCCTCCCACCCACAAGGGTCTGATAGGCTGAGCATTTTTGGAAGTCTTTGGGAGCTGCTGTGTCACAGCAGGCAAACAGGACAATGGGGCCCTTTCTCTCTCTGCATACGAGCAGGCCCACAGACAGGGCCTCAGGATGGGACAAAGGCCCCAGTGAAGTCAGGGCAGTGTGTGTAAGAGTCAGGGGTGGGGATATGGGGAGTGGAGAGGAAAAAAGAGGTGGGGTGTGTGTCAGATCAGCTTTGGAGGAAGCTGGGGTCCCTGGCAGTTGAGGACCATGAAGGCCCATCTCATCAGGCTTTCAGGCCCTTCTGCAATGCCCAAGGCCTGACTTTCACCCAGGCTGGACCTCCCTGTTCCGTTTATACCCATACACTCTCTGACTTCCCTCTCATCCCCAGAGAACAGGAAACCCTGTAAGGGACCCCGTTTTAGACATGTGGGAAGGGCTGAGGGTTTAACCACAGATCCAGGGACTTGGCAGTTCTGTGCTATGTCCTGAAGACAGAGGCAGATATAGGTGTACCCCTACTCCCAACTTTCCAGAGAGACAGACGGACACTTCATAAGGGGCCAATTTTCCCTCCCCAGGCCAAGACAGGTCCCATTCTCTTTCCCTCGCGCGCGCTCTCTCTCTCTCTCTCTCCCAGAGCAAGGGTTGGATTCTGTGCAGGGTGTTGAGTCACCCCTAGTCCAGTTCCCCCTTTCCCAGGAAACCCAACAAAGCCTCTCTCCCTCTTTTTTTAAAAAACACATTTATTTTATTGATTTTAGAGAGAGGGAGGAAGAGAGCAGGAGAGAGACAGTGCCCTGACCGGGAATCAAACCAGCAACCTCTGTGCTCTGGGATAATGCTCTAACCAGCCACGCTATCTGGCCAGGGCTCGAAGGCTTCCGTTTTAAGCAGTCATGCCTAAGCAGCCCAGCAAGTGTTCAGAGAGGGGAAAGGATTCCAGTTCCAGCTCTGTGCCAACCTCTGGACTGCTCCTTATCCATAGATCAGAGAAGATGGTAGACCCCTGCCTGCCGCTGTGAGGGAGGTGCAGTGAGAAAGCACTAAGGTGCTGGGAAGCCAAAGGCCCTTCCCACCAGGGTCTCTGTGGGTAATCCAACCTGCTATCTAAACTCCATCTCTGTGAGCATAGATTTCTCAGAGAACCTCCCCTGAGAACCTGAGGACAGACACTGTCCTCTCATCAGCCTTCTCTTCTTCAGGCACTATGTTCAGAGGCCCACCTTGGTCTTGATCCACTGGTGATTCCAGCTAAATTCCTTGACCCACCTAAAAATGCAAGGAGTGAGCAACTGAAAGGTAGTACAGGATCAAGTGAGGGTTCCCAAATCATCTTCTTTCCTGTAGCTCCTTAAGAAACAGCCCTACTTCCTAGCTAGACAAGGGTGGGTTGTGTGGGGAGGGCCGAAGGTGGGGTAAGTGATCAGAGCTGGTATCTCAGAGACCAGCTGGTTGGGAGTAGTGTACAGGATGGAGAAGGTCCAGGAGCTGGGCAGGGAAGGCCTGGGAAAGCCCTTGCTTTGCTTTGCTGTCTCTATGTCTTTCCCTGTCACTCTCTCAGCCTTTTATTCCTCTGGGTCTGCCTTTCTCTCTTAGTCTTACCAGGTTTAACCGGCTTCTAGGAAAACGAGTAAGAATTGTCCATGCTGGTGAATGTGGTATCACAGTGGGTACAAGCAGAAATGTGTGCACATGACAGACATGGTATCTTGACACAAAGGCACAATTGTGTGTACTGCGATGAGGCAGTGTGCGCGGGAGCGTGCTCGCGCACACTCACACACACACACGCGCGCACACACACACACACACACACGCACACGCACACGCACAGCTGGTCAT
This sequence comes from Saccopteryx leptura, assembly GCF_036850995.1. Lineage (NCBI taxonomy): Eukaryota > Metazoa > Chordata > Mammalia > Chiroptera > Emballonuridae > Saccopteryx > Saccopteryx leptura. Next base: position 285,291,317 of record NC_089504.1, read on the forward strand.
TCTTTCTTCAGTTCTCAGAGTGACCTCACTATCTTAACCTCCGCTGACTCACAGTCCCAGGCCAGCTCAGCCTGGACGGAAGTCTTACCTCCCTCGCAACACCCCACCCTAGCCAACTGCCCGTTCTCCTACTTGGGCAACTAAGAAAAAAATATATCGCAGCGCCCTCTGGCGGTGTTATAGAACTCCTCCCGCTGGGCTACAACCTGGAGACCTACAAATCATTCCCCAGAGCCCAGCCTCCAACAGGGCGGGGGATGCTCCCTCCTCTCTTATCGCGTGTCCTCTATTCTTGCATCTCTGCCTTCTCTACTGCAAGTAAGTCTTCCTGCAATCTAACCCCCAGACCTGCATTCCTTTCACCCTCACCCATTCCCCACCCCCTCCATCACCACCAGTGAACTTCCTTCTGGAACCTCAGAACTGGGGCACCTCTGTTTTCCTCTCCCGGCCCTCAGCTCCTCCCCAGACTGAACTGTCTATGTCTGTTTGGGCACTCTGGGCTCTCCAGCTCCTTCCAAACACCCTAATGCTGTCCCCCCCAATCCCTGTGGGTTCCTAAATCCCATAAACTCTGGGCAGCTGCTCTGTACCAGGCACTAATCTATATCCTCAGACATCTTGGAAACTTCCTTGACTTTACAAATCAGATAAACCCAGGTCTACTTATCCTGTGAGACTCGTTCCAAGTCCAATTCTCTCTCTTTCAGAAGCATCAAACTTGCTTGGGTGCTTGGGCTCAAATACAGCTTTATTTCCTGCTGGTTTTACAGGTACACCATCCTGTAAACTCATTCCCTTGGAAAACTGAGAATGAGCGGACATAGAGACCCCGGGGGAATGGAGGGGACAGAATGGCTGGCCAGGAGAGGACAGTTGAGCCACTTAGGAACTACTCAGGGCCTTGAGGGAAAACCCTGATGCTCAGTGTAGGAGTGAAGGGGCCTTGGCTGGGCTGGAGCTGCCCAGGTATTTATTTCCCAGAAGCTCCTCAGGTACTGTCACCTGGACTCCCGCTCTACCCTTCTCATGTTGTCAGTTCCCTTGGTGGGGCATGAGGGCATTGTTGGGGGCTGCAGTCTTCAAGGCCTTGCCCCTTAGGGACCTGAAACAGGACTGGAAGGAGGAGTCAACAGCACCTTCCAGGGCCCCAGTAGCCTCCCCTGCTGTCCTTCTGGGACCTTCATTGGGCGCAGATCTCGAGACTGGGGAAAACACACACACTCACCCTCCAACCTGGGCTCCTCTTCCTTCTCTCTCTTCTCAGAGCCCCCTGATGTTCTTGCTCCTGATACCTGACCTTGTCAAACACTTGCCCTGGCTCAGCCCTTAAGAGCCCAGAACTTGGCCAAATGTTCTGACATCAGCATTGAAGGGAACCCCAGAGCATCCAACCCACCTCCTTCCCTCGGCCCCAGAGAAGGGCAGTGATTACTCCAAAGTCACACAGCCAGTGACTGACAGAACTAGGTTTGGAGCCCAGTGCTACTGCTAGTGCCTCCCGCCTCCTCCTGGCACTCACAGGCCTGCGGGGCACACAGGAGATCTGGGCAGGCTCCCAGCGACCATTCTCCTGGCAGCGGATCAGCGGCAGGTTGCGCTGGGCAAGCCCCTCCCGGCACCGGTAACGGAGCACCGTGTCCACCTCATAGCGCAGTCGTGGGCGGCCAAACACTTGAGCGAGGGGTAGCTCTGGTGGGGACCCACAGGACACTGTATGGGAGACACAGTCAGAAACTGGGAACTTGGCTCTATGAGTGACAGTTCTCAGAATCAGGATGAGAAGGAGAGTGGGCTACAACCTGATACAAAAAAGGGCAGGATTCTGAGTGGACCCATCTAATTTGTTATCTCTCCCATACTCGTGGTCTGGGACACATTTCTGACTCTTCCGTGCAGCTTTGCACCCTCTTTCTATACACATATCAGTTCCCCGATCCTGAGCCCCTACCCCTCCTTTCCCCTGTCCACTCTCACCCAGCCCCATCTTGCAGGTGTAGGACAGGTGGTAGTTGCAGGGTACATCACTCCATTGTCCTTGATCATGCCACACCATGACCACGCAGTTCTCTCCCGACAGGAAGTAGCTGTCAGGCTGCCCAGGGTTCCAGTTCTCATAGAGCTACAGGGGTGGGATGGAGAGGTGGTGAGGAGCTCCAGCAAAGGAGCACTAAGAGGAATGGACCTGGAGGATTGGGGAGAAGGAAGGGTGGGAGGGGCACAGGAGAGGACTAGCTAGGGGCTGGGGAGTAGGGGACTCCCGGAAGGGGAAAGGAGAGGTCAGGGGCTTTGGGAGGAGGGATAATGGGAACCAGAAGAGGAGACAGAGGGACACAAAGAAGGCAAGAGGGCCCAGGGAAAGAAAAAGGGCATGGGGAAAGGAAGGAGCCAGAAAAAGGAAAGGGAAGATTGGGGTCACTGGAGGTGAAGGCGAAAGTGCTTCGAAGAAGCGACCCTAGACAGCTTGAGAGGCGGCGGGAGCCTCTCACCAAGGGGACGCCATCTGACCACAGAAAATCGCCTTCGATGGTCCTGTCATTGAGCCCAATCCACTGGTACTCCCGGTATCGATCTGGGAAAGAACCGCAGGGGAAACGGTGTGCAGTGAACTTCGCTGCCAGCAGATGGCAGCCATTCCCCGGGATCAAGCGGTCGGTGGGTGACCGCCGAAGTGCCTCCCGCCCCCCAATCTCTGCGCTACCCTCACTCCAACCTTTGCCCATTGGCCTGATGAAAGTCAGAGACGTGGTGGGTGAGGGAAGAAGAAAAATATCACCCGGGCTAGAAAAGGGAAACTAGAAAAAGTGTAAGAACGTTCAATGAGGTCAGAGTCGGGGAAAGCTGATGGAGGTAGGAGAGCCTGAAGGTGGCCCCTGAGCCACTGCCAAGCTGATGCAGGTGCATTTCCTGCTCGAACTCCAGCCTTCCCTGCCTCAAGCCCCACCGCCCACGTGTGGAATGGAGAGGAGGGAGAGAGAAAGGAAAAGTGAACGAATAGGATGAGCCTCATTCAGTGAGGTAAACCAAGTAATAAGTACCTGAATTAATACATAAGGGGGTTAATTAATTAACACAGTCATTCATTAATTAGTTGATTAGTGAGTGAGTGTGAGTGAGAGAGAGAAGGTCACAGGGTCCCCTCCCACCCGTCCCCAGCCCACTGTTGATGAAGTTCTGTTCCTCGGGCGTGCTGATGCTGGCCAGGTGCGCGCCGTACATTCGGCATCGGGTCTCTGCCTCCTCCCAGCTCCTTCGTGTAGAGAAGTGCTTGTAGCAGGCGCCCTGGAAGGCGTCCCAGCCGGGGCTGCAGGAGTGGAGGCCTGGGGCGCAGAAGGGCGGGCAATTTAGGAGGGAGAATCCGGCAACTCAAAGGCGCCAGATGACTAGATAGGGTCTTGGCTCCTCCCACACCACAGCCTTAGTGGGCGGGGCTCGGCGGGAGGGCGGTGCCAAATAGTTAGAGAACGAGAGGGAAGAGGATCCTGGAGGATCCCTGGTGCCAGCTGGGGACCTTCTCTGAGAGATTGCGGACCAGGGTGAGGGGTGGGAGTCCTGGCCTCGGTCTCTGCAATCTTTAATCCTGAAGAAGGACTGCACGCTTCTCTCTTTCCAGGAGAATAGAAACTGGCATGTGTTGACTTCAAATGCCAGGAGTGTGCTAAGTACTCCTGAGTGTGCTAAATGCCTCCTGTGAGAGGCATTTTGGTTCCACTTAACAGACGAGAAAGTTGAGGGTAGGGCTCAGATAGGTGATTTGCCTAAAATTGGATTCATCAATGACAAAGTCAAAACCAGTTCCCTCCCTCCTTCCTCTGGAACTAGTGCGTGGTGGCAGGGTCCAGGCTTCAGATCTACCCCACCCCACCCCAGCCCCTCAAACACACTCACCAACATCGCACAGGTCCCCCCCATAGCCAGGCAAACACAGGCAGCGGACCCCCTCCTCCTCCTCCAAGCATGTCCCACCATTGTGGCAGGGGCTGGGGATACAGTCACCTGAGGGGGGAGAGAAGTGAAGTGGGGGAACAGGAGAGCATGACTCTGCTGCCTGAGTCCTTCTGGAGAGGGTTCAGAGAGTCCGCAGCCCTAACCCCCTTGTTCTGGGAGCTATGATAGCACCCTAAAAGTTCTTCCTGGAACCTATCTCTGGTTAGAACCCAGCCCTGAATTCTGGGTTTCACCCCACCCCGTCTTCTCTTGACGCCCCCCACTTGAGTATTGGCTTAACTCTGTGCTGGCCATTTGTCATATCCATCAACCAGTGTGGGTCCAGTCTAACAGGGTGGGGTAGGAGGGAAGTGGCCAGGAATGCCCTCAGAACCCAACCCCAAAGGGGAAAGATACTGGGTTGTCAGTCATGAGACCTGGACTCTCATCTGGCTTGTAGCTCTGCTGGGTGACATTGGGCAGGTCACTTTACCTCTCCAGTTTAGTCCCCCACCCCCTTGTCTTTGAGCCAGGTCCCAGAACAGTTCTGTACAGTTGGGGTGGGCTGCAGGGAAATGGAGAACAAGAGAATGCCCACATCCACCAGCAAGTATGGCCTGCCCTTTACTGCTCTTGGGACCTGATATTGGGGAGAGGGATCCAAATGGAAGCTAACCATTTCTCCTGCTGTCCACTGGGTAGAGTCAGTGCCAGGAGCTGAGGGAAGATTCAATACACTTCCCTCACTTTATGCCTTAGCCCCTTTCTCCTGGCTCAGGACTAAAGCGGCAGTGGCCCCTGCTCTCTTGCAATGCTGGCCCCACACATTCCCTCAATATCACCCAAACTCTTTGCCTCCTCTTTTTTTTTTATCTCAATAGATGCTTTCTCCTTACCAGGCTTTCCTTTCACCCTCTAGTTCGGGCTTTCTATAGGTTCATCAGCTTAGAAACCCCTCTGACCCATCTTGCTTCCTCCTTCTGGCTCCTTCTTCTCCAGGCAGTCTTCTTAGACTAACACACTACCCTGAAGGCCTGAAATCTGCTGTTTGGATCCAGTTCCATCTGGCTAGGCCATCTGCTTTCTTCTCTGGACACTCTCTATAGATCCTGGGGTAGGAGGTGGCTGACTGCCCTTAGGCTGAGCCTGGGTGCTGAGCAGCTGTCAGATTCTACTCCTTTCTGGTCCTGATGACCCAGAGGAAGATAACCCCCCAGAATGATAGCACAGGTCAGGGCTCTCAGCCCTGGGAAGTAAAACCATCCCTGGGCAGGACCCTTCAAACCATGGTATCCACCCCTAGCAGCCAAGGCCAAGGCCCACATTACTTCACTATGGCTCAAGATTCCAATGCCTGGTAGGGATCAGAGCAGAGGTGAGAGGAGGAGAAGCTGGAGTCCATTTTTAAAATTTTGCTGGGATGATCAGTTTGGGGTACAATGAGTCAGTTGTTTCAGCACCTCTCCCCCTGTCATCTCCCCACTTGCCAATAGTTCTACCTACCCACCAAGGGGAAAGGGGAGATGTTTTATTTAATTCTTTAAGCACTAGGCTCCACAAAGGGTAGGAGTTCTGACCCGTCCCTCATTCCTCACATTTTCCTGCTCCTCCTATTGTTCTCTCTCCAGCCCTCCAACCCTGGAGGACAGAAACTCTCTAACTTGGTCCTTGGTGTCCCGCCCAGGTCATAGGTCCTCCCCCTTGGCTGAACCTGAGCCAGGATAAGCAGGATGGGGTGAAGAAACTCCTCTTAAGACTTTCTGGTCTTCCTTCCTGCCCCTCTTTGGGACAACTACTATATACAACCAGAAAGCTTTCCCTTCCATTGTGCTGCAACTGCAGGCCAGACCTCTTCTTGACCTCCAGGTCGGCAACTAAGACACGGCACCCATGGTGCTCCTCTTCCCACAAATCCCTCACCACCCCACCAGCACCGAACTCCAGGGCCATCTGTGAGGGAGCCAACAGTTGAAATGTGTGAGCTTAGATGTGATACAAGGATCCCTAGACCACCCTGGGCCATCTAGGAGAGAGGGTCTGGAGACTGAGGACATTCTAGCCTTCTGCAGTGATCTCCACTGGGAAGCTTAACCTTCCCTGAGCAAGTAGGGCTTCTCTCAGACCAGTTCCCTCTTCCTCTATACTTCTCTCCTTGCTTCCTGATTTGTGTCTTCTCCAGCATTAGGGACTTTGAGATCCTTTGGGTTTAGGGAAATTGAAACTATTCTTCCTATGGGGTGAGGATGGTCATTAGTGCAGGGTTAGTAGAAGAGGGGGAGGCTGTGGGCAGTGGGATCAGTTAGATACCATCCCCCAGCTGAGATGTCAGAGTGGAAGAGGGATATGGGCCCTGGGACACCTGTATGCTAGGAAACTGCATCTATGCTAAGAAGGACATTTTTGGTCACTACTCTGTATATGTGGATTTATATTGGAGCCATTGAGATGGACCAGAAATGAATACAAACACACACATGCACAATCCGGGCTGTGGTAGTTTCTCCCCACCAAGAATGAGGGATCACACATCCCAGCACTGGTGCAGACGGATGAACAAAGACTTCTCTGGGGTATGTATACAGTCAGATTTGGGGTCTTAGCATTCAGGGAAGAAAATGGAGACAGGCCTGAGAAGGATACGATGAGATAACAACAAGGGGCTGTTAGGACAGGAAAAGGTTCAGGCTAAAGATGAAAAATGGAAGCAAGGGAAAGAGACACAGAAAGAGAAGGAGAGAAAAAGTGAGGAAGACCACAGCATCAATGAGAAGTATCAAAGAGCTAGCAGTGATGTGAATCTATGGAATGAAGACAGCAGATAGCTGGGGGTAGAGACAGAGGTTACCAGAGTTTTGGTTATAAAGTAATTTAATAGAGATTTATTTCCAAGGCTTGTTTTCCATGAAACAATTGAAAAAAAATACTTCACAGAAGTAGTGGCTTAAGGCTCTGTGGGATTAAGGGCTCTCCTGGACCCCAGAGGTTAAGAGGTGGGGATGAGGTCCCAGGCTTCCCTGATATCAGTAGGAGGTGGCTGAAGGGGATGGTACACAGGACAGGCAGAGAGAGCAATGGGAGGCTAGCCTGGCCCTTGAAGAAGGCAACAGGCGGTGATGGCACCCTAGTGCATGAGACATGTGGGCGCTCTGTGGGGTCCGTGAGATGTGAGTCACAGGTGGAGAGCCCGAGAGTAGGAGAGAGTCTGAGGTGATTAGTGGTGGGGCTTGGGTAATAAGGTGAGGATTTCAGAAACAGGGAGAGGGTCACAAGGTGGGGATCATTGGGGGCCACAAGGGTAAGGAATCAGAGCTGGGATAAAAGTCACATGGTGCAGTATCCAAGATAGGAAATCCATAGGTAAGGGTGGGTAGGAGAATCAAGGCAAAAGACAGGAGATCTGGTGCAAGGACTACAGGTCAGGTGACCCAGAGCTGCAGGGGGAGAAGGAGGAGGAGAAATAGGGAAGCAGAGCCTTGGGCGAAGTTACCTGATGAGGGGGCCACGGCCACTCCACCATGGCTGGCGCTGTCAGTGGGAAGCACTGGCTGGGCCTGCACTGAGGTCCCTGCTGGGTTAATTCTTCCCGAATTCTCTTCAGAGGGGGATTCCAGCTCCCTGGTACCCTCAGGGGCCCGTGTGACTGGAAGCAGAGTAGGGGCATCCTCGGAGCTCCCTGCCTCCTCACTCTCTCCTTGAAGGACCCCAGACAGCTCAGGACCCCCAGTCTCTTCCCCCACCTCTCTTGCCCCAACTGGAGTGAAAGGTGGAGGGGATGCCAGGTTTCCCTCCCTGGGAGTGGACAGCATCTCAGTGGGTAGTCCTAGGGCCTTTGGAGGTCTGGGAGCCTCTGGATCTCCCCTGGGAGGTGGTGATGCACCAGGCTGTAGAACTGCCGACGACAGAGATGCCTGAGAGAGTAACTCCTCTAGGCCCTGCTCAGTGGGAAGAGGGACCTCTGGGTCCGGGCTGCTGAGATCGCTGGGCCAGGCCCACAGGGCCTCATCCTCCACTTCTTCCTCGTCCTCTTTCTTTTTTCCATCCTTGTATTTCTCTTCTTTCTCCAATGCCTCACCTTCCTCTTCTGAGGACCCCATGGGAGGTACAATGGATTGGGTTTCCAATTCTAGGCAAAGCACAGATATTTCAGCACCAGGGACAGCCCCCACAAGAGGACAGGAAGAAGTGGGAAGGGGAGAAAGTCAGCTAGAGAGGTTGAGGCCTGGGGGAGAGGAAGAGTCAGCACTGGGAGAAGCTCTCTTTGCTCCACACCAGAAGAATTTCAACAGGAGTTGCAATGTTGAGGCAACACACGGTCCTTGCATCTCCCTCTCCTGGTCTGTTAAAATTCTCTAGTCTGGTCTGAGTAGGTGAGGTAGAAGAGAGACCAGACAAAGGAGGTCCAACCTTCCCAAAAAGCAGCTCCTCAGTCCAAACATCTCCAGACCCAGAGAGTTCGGAGTGGAATTTTCTGGAAAGGCAAATGTTGGAAGAGGGACAGGAGAGATGTCTTGCACCATTGAGATGCTGAGGAAGGACAGGGTAGAGTTGTGCCACCATAACCCCAGCATCAGGCTGGGCTTCTGCCCCGACCTCTCAGGTGCAGACCTGCTCTGGATAAGGGATTTGTGTTACCTTTAAGGATCCTAGGGACCTCTGCTGGGTCTTCTGGAGTGGAGCTTCCATCTCCTCCATCCTCTAGGATGGGGATGGAGTAGATGGCTCCTCGGGATTCACTCTCTACAGCTTCCTGAGGCAGCTGAAGTTCTTCCAGGGTCTCTGTCACTGTGACAATGGCCTCCAGTCCATTAGAGGCCAGATCAGAGGCTGGGTTGGAGTCCTCAGGGAAGGCAGAGGGCTGAGCAGCATCTGTTGCAGGAGTTAAATGCCAGTTGGGGTTGGGGTTAAATAGGTGGTTTTGTCCTCCCAGGTCATAGCCTACATGTGAGTGTTCTGGGTTAGAGTTAGAGACCGTGAGATTCTCTCAGTTCTCTCTCATATTCCTTGTGGAGCACCCACGGGGCATGGAAGTACCCTAGGACTTCATCACTGATTCCTCAAGCGTTAATCCAGTGCCCACTATGTGTCATTTCAAGCATTCATCAGGGCATTGGAAATAGAGTGGAGAGCAAAGCTTCCTGCCCTCAAGGGAATTTATATTCTAGATACAAATAATAAACAAATAAACATATAATGTTATCATATAAAGGAAAATTAAGGCGAGTAAAGAGACAGGATGGGAAATACTGCTTTAGATAGAATGGTAAGGACAGGTTCAGGGGAGAGATCTTCCCTTGAGTAAGGGATGGAGGCAGGAGGATGGATAAAATGGCCTCTGCACCTTGGGCTCAGGGCAAGGTGTGAGGTATTCCAGTCATCCCAAGATTTTTGAAATGAAAAGGGACAGGCTGCCGTCACTACATGAGAGCTTAAGGGCACAGGGCAGGAAGAACATTCAACAGTCAACATCTAGGATCTCAGTACTGAGGCAGAACAGACTATCTTTCCAGGGTCTGTTCTCTTCAAATAACCAGAGTTCTAGAACAGATTACCTTGTCTCTAGGGAAGTAAGCTAAGAACAGAAAACAAATGAAGTGAGTGTGAAATTGGGCTAAGAAAAACCCTGAGGGCCATCTGTGCTCAGCCAGTTGAAACAGGCCAGCACGTCCTGCCCTTGTCACCTGTTCCAGTAAGCCCTGCGACTGCCAGACCAGCACACCTGTGCCATCACCAGCCTCTGTCTTCCACCTGCTCACAACCATAGTCATTTATTTCTCTCCCCTCTGCTCCTGATTCGGTTCCTCTCTCCACTTTTTCCCAGAACAGTGCTTGGCACATAATCATAATTAGTGCATAGAAGTTTAGCTGTCATCACTATCATTATCTCTCCTGTTCCAGGAACATTTTTAGATGGACCTGTTTTCCCATGGACTTCACTTCCCTATCCACCCCCCCCCATCTCAGGCCAAAGATGTCCGGAGATCTGTCCCAGTGAAAATAATGCTTTTTTCTCAGCCCCTGCTCATGCTGGGAGCAAGGTGTCTTGCTTCCCTTAGAATGGAGACTCCCATGGCAGGAGCCATGTCTTCCCCATTCAAACTTGGGGCTCCCTGAGGGCAAAGGCTGCCTCTTTTCCTCCCATTTCTTCCTCCAGCCCCTTTACCAATACTACAGGCACACATTTGGGACAAGGACCCAGACATGTAATAGCAGTTCCTCTCTATTTTCAGCTACCCTTGGCCTGGGCCCTGTGCCTCTGGGGATCCCAAGCACTGCTCCCCCATCTCCCAATATAAGATGTGGTCAGGAAGCCATCTCTACACCCAGCTGTCCTTGAGGATCTGTTCCCTGTGGGGAAACCTATGTCTGTCCATTAATATTTGATAGTTAAAGGCATGACACCTTCTAACTGAAGGTTCTGGAAATCCTTCTGAGGGCTCTTGAAGGTATTTGGTTAACTAGAGCAAATCATTCGTTGGATTCAAAGAATGTCAGTAATCACTGCTCTACCAATGAGCTGACCAGAAACGGAAACATACTTGGTATCCCAATATAAGAGAAGCAACTTTGAAACTGAGACAAGTCATGGACTACTAATGTGGAGGGAGGTGAGATGCCAACAGTGAGCACTCCTTGAGGTCACACAGTCAAGCCAGAGGGTGTGACCAGAATTAGCACCCTAGGTGATAAGCTAAGCATCACTCAAGCCTCCTTAAGGCAAATGGCAAAGACCTGAGAGGAAATGCTCATCGCTGGGGTGGGACTTCAGGGCTTATTCTGCCTCTGTGATGTTGGTTTCAGTTCCTGCAGGCAGGTGGGCTCACCTCGGAAACAGTAGACATTGAAGCGGCTGTGCTTGTTAGGGAAGCCGGTCTGGTTGGGGAAGAGGAAGAGAGTCTTCACACCAGGCAGGCCCCCACCACAGCGCTGGCTAGGTGTGATGATGGGGTAGCGCACACTGCCATCGGCCAGCCAGCCTGGGCTGCAGTGGTCCAAGCCACCATCCCAGGCTGCGTACAGTTGGCCTGTGGTGGCAATCTCTGCTCCCCGCTCCTGGCAGTATGCCCGTGCCTCCTCCAATGTCAACTTGTCTGGGGGAGCACCCAGGAACAGCTCTCCTGGTGGAGAAGAGGAGTCTGGGTTACCAGGAAGTTAGTAGCCTCTTCCACCCTGGCTTCCCACGGGGACCCTGGGAAAGCTTCTCTAGGCCTCCTCAGTCTCCTCATCTGTGACATAGAGTCAATTATCTTACTTCATAGGATCAAAGTTTGGATAGAACCTCAGGATGGATATTATTGTTCAAAGGAAACTGGCCCAATTTCCTCATGTTGCAAAAAAGGAAACTGAGGCTTACAGATGCTAAGAGGTAGATAGATGCATAGCAGGTAGCAGCAGAATCAAAACTCAGTCTCTTATCACTTGCCTGAGGCTTTGACCATGAACTTGCTTCTATGACAGTGTTTGGAGAGAGGGACATCAATTGTTTCCTTACCTCTGGCTGCCCCCTTAAACACAAGAGGGGCAATGAGGTCCAGGCAGAGGCCCCAGGAGGACCCATGGGTAGCACTAGAGAAGAGGCTTGTTCCCTAGGAACCCCTCAGCCCTAATCACCATTTAGGTCTTCAGCATAGCAGTAGACATCATAGAGGTCACCCGGGTCCACCACTCCATAGTTCCGGACGCCAGGGAAGCCATCCATGTCTCCATAACAGGCCTCTCGTGGAGTCTGGATGGGATACCTGGGGAGGAATGATAGATGCCTTCACCAGGGAGCCATCCCATGGTGACTCTCCTAAATCACATTGCCTTTCCATGCAGTCAGTTGTCCTCCCAGCTCTGCAGGGATGCACACCTCCAGGGCAGGTTCTCACCCATCTTCTGCAGACCAGCTTCATTCCCAGGAGGCAGGGAGCCCTCTATGGCCAGCCTGAGGCAGCAGGCAGCCCCTGGCAGAACCAGAGGCCACAGCTACCTCTGAGACAACTAGAAGCTCCTGGTCCACAACCCCAGCCCACCTCACGGTCTGGTCGGACAGCCAGCCAGCATCACACTGCTCATAGCCCCCAAGGTAGGCTGCATAGAGCTGCTCCGGTGTGGCAATGCGCGCTCCGATGCGGGCACAGGCCTCCTGGGCTCCAGCGAAGGAGAAAGCATAGCGGGCAGAGCCCTCCCGGTAGAGAAAGACGACCCCTAAGAGGCAGAGAGGACTCCTGAGGCATGATCACTCTGCACACTGACCTCCTCTCACCTCTCTTGTCACTCCTCTGTCAACGAAGGACGAAGTCCAAATTAAGCTCACTCTACAGAATGAGGGGCTTAAGTGAAACTGTAGGTAGAATTTCCTCTACTTGAAGAGAGAAAGGAGTAACAAAGGCCTGGATTTCATCAGTCCTTTTCCAACCCAGTCAACCCAGTCTGTGTCTTCCAGGTGTGTTTGCTTCCCCCTCAGACTGTGGATTCCCTGAGGACTGGAGTTCCCTCGCCCCCACTCCGGGGACTTCTCCCCGGTCCTGCCCTCTCACCTTTGACCTTGACCTCCACAGCATCGCTGCTGTCATCTATGCCGTGCTGGACCTCGCAGCGGTAGATGCCTGAGTCGTTGGGCCGCAGCTCGCTCAGCTCCAGTGAGACATCGGTGAGTGATGCCGGGTAGGCGGGCAGAGCCACGCGGAACCGGTAAGCCTCGCTCACTTTGACACGCAGTCCCCTTGCCACCAGCACCTCGGCCTCCCGGCCCCCGGACAAAAAGGTCCACTTGACCCGTGGAGAGCCCAGCACGGCCCGGCGGCTCGTCGGTGGCCGCAGGTAGTGAACATGGCACGGAATGGTGAGGGTGCCGCCCAGCACGCCCTGGAGCGGCTGGGCGCTGGCAATGCGCACGCTGAAGGCCCGGTCCTCTGTGGGCAGATAGGACCGGCTGGAACTTCAGTCCTGGGTCCACCGGGTCCCCGCCCAGGTTTCCAAGACCTGCTCCAGGGTCCCTCAGGCCCCAACCAAGATTCCTTGGTGTCACCTTTGGGTTTTCCTAAACTGTCCCCAATAATCTGGGCCCAGCCCCCAGGGTCCTACAAACCCACTTCTAGATCTCCAGGCCCCTCCCCAAAGTCTCCTAGTCAATTCTGCCCCCCACATTACTGGGCCCCACAGCAGTCTTCTAACCCGCCCCTGGGTCCTACAGCCTTATGCTCAAAATTTTTTAGTCTCTTGAGAGTCTCTCTCAACTCCACCTCTGTTCTGCCTCCCAGCCCCTCCTGCTCTCCCAAGGGTCCCCCACCCTCCACCTGAGGTTGGCAGCCTTGTACCTTGTGCCCTACCCCTAATCTTACCCCCACATTTCACCGCCCTACCACAGCTCATCCCTTATTCCAAGGCTCTCAGTCCAGACCCTTCCCCACAGTCCTCCAAATTCTGTCTCCTCCTCCTTGAGTCCCCAAGCTGGAGGAGTTTGCTTAGAGCAGAACAAAAGGCCACTCAACTTCCATAGGGAAGACGCATGCAGGAGACAGAGAAAGTAGCCCTAAGGGGGTTGCTTACCTGAGCTGTCCCCTTCCAGGGCATCAGCTAAGGCCTCAGGGACCCCGGCCAGGGTCAGGGCTGCCAGCAAGGGCAGGAACAGTGGGGCCATGCTGCAGGCTGATGGGGGGACTTGAGGAAGAAAGATGGGGTTAGACCTCGAGATGGACTTTCCCTGGCTCCCTACCATATCCATGTGGACTGACCCATATCCTGATCCCAGAAGCCCACTGCTTCTATGTCACCATTAACTCTCTGTTTCTGATCCCTTTCTCCCCACCAAGAAATTCTCCAGAGCCAAAACCTTGGTTCTAGTCAACTCTCTGTGTGACTTAAAAGTAAGTTCCTTACACTCTCTGGGCCTTTGTTTTCTTACTTGTAAAAGCACCATTACTACAACCTCACAGCTTGTAAGGAGGCTATGTGCTTTGAGAATGCTTTATATCCTAAAAAATCCTGTACAAATAGACACAGCATCCAGCACACAGTAGGAGCTCAATAAATGCTTATAGCATATAGCATGAATAGGTGAGTGCTATTACACTTAGACTTCCCTTTGTCCCTCCAGTGCCAGACTCTTTCTTGGAACCCAGAGTTATCTCCCATGATACCTACTTCAGCCTCCCTTCACAACCCTGTCCCTTCCTCCCTGAGTACCATATCCTCCCGGCCTCCTCCAGGAGGGCCTTCTAAACTGAATCCAGGCAATGCACAACTTCTCCCCAGAGCAACCCCTCCATGGCCTCCGTCCACTCCACCATTACTTATAAGGACACTCTTCTCTTTACTCCCCAGCATCCTCTGCCCCCCTTCTTAGCTGCCTTCTCTTTTCTTCCTCCCAGCCTTTCCTTTCTGCCTGGCACGGGCTTTCCCACTGGATCTCCTGGCTCAGAAACCAGCTGGGACAAAGACCCTGTCTCTGCCAGTCTGGCCCCCATCCAGCTTCTCCCTTCCCCCAGCCTAACCTTGAACTGGGGGGCAGTCTAAGGAGGGTGATGAGAATAAATGGGAGGGGCCATCTCCCTCCTTGGGTATCAGAAGCTCTGTGAGAACCCAGAATATTTCTGTGAAGATCTCAAAGCATTACACTTTCATGATGGAGGGATACAGGGGTCCCCAAACTTTTTACACAGGGGGCCAGTTCACTGTCCCTCAGACCATTGGAGGGCTGCCACATACAGTGCTCCTCTCACTGACCACCAATGAAAGAGGTGCCCCTTCCGGAAGTGCAGCGAGGGCCAGATAAATGGCCTCAAGGGAGCCGCATGTGGTCTGCGGGCCGTAGTTTGGGGACGCCTGGACTATTACATTGAGAAATGGGACCCAGAGAGGGATACGGCTGACCCTGAGTCCCCAGTGAAGACAAGTCAGGAACCAGGCCAATGGGCCTTCAGGAGGGAAGGCTGCAGAGCTAGTGTTCAATGTCCTCTTTAAGGCTAGACTTAGAGGACCGTGAAGATCCAAGTCTGCATGGAAAAGACCAATGGTGCAACAGGAGACATGAAGATTAGACTACAGGCAAGACTTATTAGAGATCAGGCTTATTCCCCACTGGCTACTCATTCCCACTGCAGGCCTTCATCTTCCCTGCCTTCTCAGGCTCAGCCTTCACACATGTCCCCCTTTCCTGTGCCTGAGCTGGTGAGAAATCCCCATCTTCTCCCAGATTCTCCTGGAATGCCTCCTTACCACTGCGAACTTCTGTTTCCCCCACTGTGACTGGGCAGCATTTCCTCAGGCTCAGAGTCAAGGGAGGAGTGGCAGGAGTCATATGCCCAGGGCATGTCTCTCACCTTTGATGAGGCCAGATCAGAGAAACTGAGACTGGCTCCGGGCATGAGGGCACCTTGAGAGGACTGTTTTCTGGGGTTGGGGGCACTACTTGGTATGAGCAGCCATTGTCTGTGGTGTTGGGGAAACTGTTAGCCATGCATTTGAGCTGTGTCAAGTTCTACGTCCTCTCTCTCTGGGCTAGAGCTGGAGCTGCTCACAGACCTGACTCCTGGCTCTCTGATGCGCGGCCAAGAAACTCATATAGTTGGAGCCACTCTGGGACCCAATGCCCTGGATCCCCTCCTTTTGCTTCTGTTTTGAAGGTGGGGAAATGAAGGGAGAAGGTCCGAGGCTGAGGACCTGGCTGTCTTGGAACACAGAAGGTGCCTCACCCCTACCTCTAGAAATGGGAGTCACTGATCAGAAAGGGTGTATGGTTCTCAGTCAGAACTCTACTACTCCCACCCCACCTGCCAGTCACATCAAGCTTGGGCCTTAGCCCTTTATTGGTATAGCTAGGAGTCCTGAGAAAATTTAGGCATCCCTTATCTGGTGCCAGACTCAGTCCCAGGGGTCCAGGCCTTGGCCTTCTCTATCACACACACCCCACTCCACTCCATCTTCTCATTCTCCAGAGTAGGACACACCACTCTATTCCTAACCTTGAGAGCTCAGCAGTCTTCCTGTCCCTTCCCCTGATGCCATACCAGTGAGTCTTCTCTCCAACTCTCTCCTTCTTGCTCCAATGTCTGGATATCTGCCCTTGTCTTTCATTTCCCAACCTGTTCAAGAAACTTTGCCCTTGTTACATTATCATTCCTGTCTGACCATGGCCGTCCATCTCTCTCACAAGGCTTCATAGACCAATTCACAGAGAATCAAGACCAGGCTCTGTGTGTCTATGTGTGACCCAACAACCACCAACTCCATGTTGAATGTCCACCAGCTCACATTCAAGGTTTGTGCTGTGGGAACCAAGCTCCAGTGCTCAGTAGGGTCAGCTGGGATGCACAGGAGGCCGGAGCTCAGGTCCTAACAGGAGGGAAGCTCTCAGCTATCCTTAGTGGCAGTGTGAGCAGCAACAAGACCCTACACAGTACAGCCAGGCTTTAGCAGGGCTTGCAGGAGTAATTTCAGTTCTGTAATGGTATAAATAGTCCTATTTACTGGAAGCACAACTAATAATAATACTATTAAACATCACCAGATGAGCTATTGTATTGTAGCTCCTCCTAGTATAAAATCTGAAATGTGATGATGCTTTTATCAATGGCAAAGTTAGCCATGACAGCATAGGCAGTGGTGATACTGTGAATAAGTAGGTCTATGAGTAACTACTGTCCCTTGGTATTGTCTGGAATAGAGTAACCACAGATATTAATGGTGATAAACAAAATTGATAGCAAGTCTCTTGGTCCTGTTAGAACCAATGTGGGCAGAGCTATTTTGGAAATATCTGAGGGGAGGGAGTTCCCAGCTCCTGGCAATTCTGGGAAGGAAAACTGGAGTGGTACCTGACCCAGGTCTCTTACTAAATGCCTCCTTTGTATAACCTCAACTTTGAGAGGCATTACATGAATGAAGAACCCTACGTCCAGGGAGGCCAACTAACTTGGCCAAGGTCAAATAACAAGTAAGTGGCAGAATGAGATTCCAGCTCCAGTGGGCCCCGGGATCAGCGAACAGCGGCTCTCACCCGTTGCCTGCGGGCTACGGAAGGTGGCCCTAAGCCGGGTTGCTTTGCTAGGCGCCTCCCGCGGTGCTGCCCTCACGACGCACGGAGTTGGGGGCTGACTCAGACCGCCGCCACCCTACCCATAACAAAGGCAGCGAAGGAGCGCGCAGCAGGGAGGACACGAGGACCAAGAAGGATGCTCCTATTAGCCCGCGGACTCCAGGAAGGCTGCTGGTCTCACTACAAGCAGCAGTGAGGGTGCCAGCGGCAGGGAACGAGATGGCAGCAGGGGCCGTAGGCGCTCCGGGCTGGCCCACCGCGGACCTCGCGGAGGCATCAAGGGTCAGAGAGTGGGGTGCGCCGAAGCCTCGGAGGCAAGGCTGCGGGATGGGGGGCGCGGACTACGGGGCGGCCGGCGGGCGCTCCCGTCTTTCCTCCCTCCCAGGCTCCGGCGGCCGGGCTGCGGGCGCGCTCACCTACCGGCGGGCGGCTGAGGACCGGGGTTAGCGTGCGGCACCGCGAAGTTTGTGGTCTCCTCCCGGGGTCTCCGCCGGGTCCACGGCTCGATCCTGCAGCTTGCAGCTGAGACTGCGGTAGGGACTGCGCGGGCGCAAGGAGAGGCTGGGCCCGCAGGATGCTCGGAAGAGGGCGCAGGGCCGGGCGCCGCACAAAACTCCCTTTCTTCCCCCCGCCCCGCCCTGCCCTTCCCCGGGGCTGCCCCCGCCCGCTGGCCTCGAACACGGTGGGCTCGGGAAGGTCACGAGACTCGCTGCCTTCTCAGAGTCGGTTCCTGGCGGCAGTAGAGAGAGCAAGGACGAACGAAGTAGGACATCCTTCTGGGGATGAGAAGCCGAGAACTTGGAGTAGGGAGGGAGAGTAGGAAGGGCGGGAGGTGGGGGTGGGGAGATCGGATGATGTTGCAGCTGGAGGAATGGAAGTTAGACAGCCAGAGGGACTTCCCGTTGATAAAGGGGAGAGGGGGAGGGACTCAGACTTTCAAAGTAGGAAAAAGGACGAAGAGAAAATGGGAGATTTTGCTCAAGGACAACACCACACACACATAAAATGAGGGAGGGAAGCTCTTTTTTTGGAGGTAGGAGGTGCAAAAGACCTTAGCCATGTCCCTGGAGGAAGTTCTGATTGGATTTTGTCTCCTGTGGTGTTCCCACTTCCTGCACAGAGGAGGAGATGACTTTGCAGCTGGAGGGATGAAGTTATACAGCAGATTCATGGGTTAAGCAAAACAAGTGAGAAACTCTTTAGACATGGGGAGGGGGGTGGCACTGTGAACAGACATTACTGCTCATGCAAACCAATGTGCAAAACGCAGGGGTTGCTGGGAGCCCAGAGGACCCCCTGGCCAGGGCTGTCGCAGATGAATGTGCAGCCTGGTGCCAGGAGGTGGACCTTTGAGTGCTGCCCAGCCATTGGGAACTTCTCAGCGCCCAGAATACCAATGACACCCCCTCCCCAGCTCCAGGGCCTCTGCTTCCCTCTTCTTTCCCAGGCTCTCTCTCTTCCCTCCTCCTTCTTCCCTCCTGGGACTCCAGGCAAAGCCCCTGGCACAGACTGTGAGCAGAACAGCCAAATGCCTGGATTCTCTCCCCTGTATACCAGTGGTGGCCTCAAGAGATGCTTGTCTGAGACTTTAATCCCAATAATCTTCAGCAGCAACCCCATATGTCTCAAAGAAAGTGAGGTGCCTGCAATGCAAATTCAGCCTCAGGTCAGGCTCCTGTCTCCCATCTCAATTGCACCCAAGTCCCTCCTGTATGAGAATTCTGGACAGCCTTCTACCAGCTGCCCCAACTGCCCCATTCATCCCTGCCCAAACTTCTACTCCCAGTGCTGTGAACTTGGTTCCAAGGGCTTTGAAAATCTCACAAAAAAACTCCTCCCCCAGGCTCTGGCCACTCAGCTCTGTTGGTTGGAACATCGTCCTGAGACACCAAGGTTGTATGTTCGATCCCCTGTCAGAGTATATATGGTAAGCAACCAGTAAATGCACAGCTAAGTGGAACAACAAATGAATGCTTCTCTGTGTGTGTGTGTGTGTGTGTGTGTGTGTGTCTCTTCCTTCATCACCTTCCTCTCTCTGTCTCTCTAAAAGTAATAAATTTAAAAAAAGACAGAAAGAAAAAAAACCCTTCTTCCCCAATCCATGAAAATCTAAAGATGAATTTCTAGCCCCTCCCCAGAGACTCATCTGTAGAGACAGGACAGGAAGACCTGGGATGGAGGGTGGTAGAATCCTTCAGTAAAAGAAACGCCCCAGTCAAGGGCTGTGGGGCTGAAGAGGACAGAGCAATGTGCTTGAGATAGTCTGGGGAGGAAGAGAGCTCAGTTTATTGGTTTTGTTAAATAAATATCAAATGTCTACTGTGGACCAGGCACTACTCTAGGCCTTGGGAATGCTGTCCCAAGTCCTCTAGTGCACTGGTCCCCAACCCCCGGGCCGCGGACCGGTACCAGTCCGTGGGCCATTTGGTACCAGTCCTCAGAGAAAGAATAAATAACTTACATTATTTCCATTTTATTTATATTTAAGTCTGAACGATGTTTTATTTTTAAAAAATGGCCAGATTTCCTCTGTTACATCCGTCTAAGACGCTTGTCTTGACGCTTGTCTCGGTCACGTAATACATTTATCCGTCCCACCCTAAAGCCGGTCCGTGAAAATATTTTCTGACATTAAACCGGTCCGTGGCCCAAAAAAGGTTGGGGACCACTGTTCTAGCGGAGAGAAAGACCTGAGGCCTTTGGAAAAGATCAGCACCTGATAGCTTGAGGCCCTCCCTTGACTCTACTCAGACCTTGCATCCCCAAGCTGAAGGAGAACCTGCCCCCCCAGCACAGTGTCTGCGTGGGAGTACACATTGAGCCTGCTCCTCACATGGCTGCCCCCTGTGTGAGCTCAATGGGGCTGGGCAGTCAAGTGGCTGAAATTCAATCTCAGTGGTAGCTCACATATAACTGTACTTTTGTCCTCCAGAAAACCTGGTTGTGACCTGAGAAGATGGAGAAAATGACCTTCCTCACTACCTCTCCTCATGACTAGAAGTGTGAATAGGCATTTTGGGGCAATCCAATTTTGACTGAAGCCAGCAGCATATGGGCAAGGGCTCGTACCAGACAGTCTGTTCCAAGAGGCAGACCCCCTGATGGGAAACCAGACATAGTGAGAGAACAGACAGCCGCTGCTGTGAAGATATTGATGAGAGCCAGGATCTGAGTCTTGGGCGCTGAGGTAAATGCCTGTTTTGCCATTAGCAGTGGCAAGACCTAAGAAGTCTTATTTTCTCGAAAATGTTTACTTTTCTGCAGTAGTATCTATTGCATTGGGTGACATCTATTGTACTGGGTGTCCTCTACTATGCGGGGTGACGTCTCCTATACTGGGTGACATTTATTGCATGGGGTGGCGCCTACTGTACTTGGGCTGGATAAGGAAAGCACCTGGCCCATGGCTCAGCAAAACAGCAAAATCTTGTCAGTTTCCTTTGCCCCCCCCCCACACACACCCCTAATCTCCACCAGATCCCCTGGCTAGGAATGGGCCACTCTTCTGTGACTGGGATGAAGGGATCAGTATTTGAGAGAGGGTTTCTTGAGGATTTCTTTCTTTTTTTTTTTTTAAGAAGATGATCAAGGCTTTACATTCTTATTTATTTATTTATTTATTTATTTATTTATTTTAGAGAGGAGAGAGAGAGAGAGAAAGAGAGAGAAAAGGGGGAGAGGAGCAGGAAGCATCAACTCCCATATGTGCCTTGACCAGGCAAGTGTAAGGTTTCAAACCAGCGACCTCAGAGTTCCAGGTTGACGCTTTATCCACTGCGCCACCACAGATCAGACCAAGGATTTCTTACAGGAGGAAAAAATACCTCCCCAACACTTTCCCAACATTACTAGCGATGAAAATTCACAGTGAAGTCTAATCATACTTTGAACTGGTAGTTGCTCAAGGACTTTCTTCACTGCTTCACTTGCATCTTGACCCATGACCATATGACCACCTTCCCATTTCTATTTGCTTTCTGAGCAGAGGCAAAAACCAAGACCTTCCTTTCTATGTCTAAGAAAGGGACCCTTAGGGACTGGTTGAAAGCAAACAGAATCAATGGAAGCAGGAAGAATGAAAGCCAGATTTCAAGTAAAACTGTTAGCCCAGTAACAGAAGGAGAATGTCTCAGGTAACCTTAGGTATCTTCTGGACAAAGAAACTGAGACCCAAAGAGGTGAAGTGACTGTCTAGGATCAGAAAGCAGGTAACTGACTGACCAAGACCAAAACAAAGTCTCCTGCATCCCAGGTCAGAGTCCTGCCAGGGCTCCCAGCTGTCTTCGGGGAGAGAAAGTCAGAGAGGTGGAGAGAAGACAGAAAGGAAGAAAAGTGGGGACTCTCTCCTCTCTCTTCCACGTGCAGCCCAGCTGGCTTGCCTCCCAGTTGCCTGGGCTTTGGGGAGCTTTCCAGCCTCTTTATGAGGACAATCAATCTCCTGCCTCTCCCCCTTCAGCTGAGGTCACAACCCAAGTTGAGGAAACAGAATCTCGCAAGAGTACCCCATCTCCAGTGTTAGCTTTGGGCCTTCCTCATTGGATTCCCAGCCACAGTGGCCACAGGAAGAGCCTGTCCTTCCCAGCCCCTTGAACACTTGCCCCCACTTTCCCAGACTTGGGGGTGGGAGCCCAGGCAGCTTAATAATTCTCTGAGGCCCTTGCATGTCATGTCACACAGGCACCTGGGTTCAATGCCATGAGGATATACAAGTGGGGCCAAAGAGGAGGGTGGAGGCAGTGCTAAACACTGGCACAGCTGTGTTTGGAGAATGGGGGCTTTGATAGCCTCTGAAAGGGGCCAGGAAGCAGGGGTCCTTAGTCCAGGCGAAGGAGTGGCCCGGAATGGCTCAGTATAGCTCTAAGGGTTCTTGCAGCTGAATGAGGATGGGGGTGAGATGGGAAGCGGAATGATAGGGAGACAATGGTGGGACCTACAGGCTGAAAAACAATGTGGAAGAACCCCTGTTGTGTGAATAGGAGACAATTGTCCGCTGAGCTGACAGACCCTTGTTTTGAGTAATGCAAACTCTTGTGTTCAGGGGAGACTGCCAGCCTGTTCCACAAAGAACAGCTGAAGGTTGGAAGGCTTGACCTTGAGTACAAATAAATCTACTTCTTGACAAAAAGCCCATTCCCTCAGGCTCCCTGTAATCTTGTCCCTGGCTCCTGATGGGGAAGGCCACTCACTTTTCTATGATGCTGAGCCTTAGTTTATTGACCTATAAAATGGTACTAGCACCTTCTTTTTATGGTTTTGATGTTGGAACCATGTAAATGTTTTATATAATTAAAACACAAAATTAAATTGGAAATAATTAAATTAATTTTTAATTAAATTTAAAAGAATAGCCTGATTGGTGGTGGAACAGTGGATAGAGCATCAACTTGGGATGCTGAGGTTCCAGGTTCAAAAGCCTGAGGTTGCCAGCTTGAGTGCGGAGTCACTGGCTTGAGTGTGGGATCATCGACATGGTCCTATGGTTGCCGGCTTGAGCCCAAAGGTCTCTGGCTTGAGCCCAAGGTCACTGGCTTGAGCAAGGGGTCACTGGCTTAGCTGGAGACTCCTGGTCAAGGCACATATGAGAAAGCAATCACTGAACAACTAAAGTGACACAGTTATGAGTTAATACTTCTCATTTCTCTCCCTTCCGGTCTGCCTGTCTGTCTGTCCTCTGTCTGTCTGTTTGCCTGTCTCTCTAAGAAAAGAAAGAAAGAAAGAAGCAATGACAACCAATAACAATGAATAGTCCTTGTGTCCAGATTGTAGTCATGAACTTTCCACTAAAAGGAACCAGGACTCAAGAAATTCCAGGCCTGAGTTGCAAGTGAGTGAATGAGCACTGGGCTATTCGAGAGCAGGAGTGTAGCAATGCTTAAATCAAAGGAAATTGTTCCTTCAAGCGATTCTGGCAGCGATTCTGGCAGTGAAGTTGACAAAAAGTTAAGGAGGAAAAAGCAAGTTACTTCAGAAAACCTGTAAAGAAGCAAAACACTGATGAAACTGCTAGAGCCCTATCATCTTCTAAGCAGAGCAGCAAGAGCAGAGATGTTTCAAATTGGGAAAATGAGGTAATCCACATTCATTTAAAGGAAAAAACTCCTAGCTGACACTAGAGAATATTGGATGGATCCTGAAGATGAGATGAAATGGGGAAAAGAAGGTATTTCTGTAAATTCTAAGCAATGGCGCTAGCTGAAGGAAGAGATTTCTAACATTGTTGACACAGTAAGAAAACTGTAAAATCAGAGCCATATAAAACTTGTACTGTTCTAGTTGTGTTAACCTGTCTGTTTACATTGGCCTTTGTTTTCTAAACATTGTTTTCCAACTTATTGTATGGATTGTAGAACAATTTGTAAGAATACTTTTTAAAAACATGTGTATTATTAAAAACATTCTGAGTGAAAATTGTCAACTTTATTAAGGAGGATTGCTTTGTGCGCCACCTAGTGTAAAATAAAATCAAGTAATACAGTCTTAACTGTTGTGGCCTTCTTTGATCGGAATTGGTACTTTTTAAGGTCAAAAATTAACAGTTTATAGATCTTTTAATTTCAACTCGGCTTTTACATTCAAAAGGATTTATATTGTATTGAATTTATAAACTTCTGATTTGTGAAATCCATAGTTGATCTGTTTTCTTCTAAACAGAAGTCTAGGCTTTAATTTTCTACCTTAGTGATACTTCACTTTCCCCTTTTAATCATTTTCCTTTAATAACTTGTCATGTTCAATTTTTTTTAATTTTTAAAAAAATATTTTATTTATTGATTTTTAGAGAGAGGTGAGAGAGAGAGAGAGAGAGAGAGAGAGAAAGAAGGGGGCGGAGCAGGAAGCATCAACTCCCATATGTGCCTTGACCAGGCAAGCCCAAGTTTTCGTGTGTGTGCCCTCAAGAGGGTATACAAGATATATTTTTTTATTATTTATTTATTTATTCATTTTAGAGAGGAGAGGGAGAGACAGAGAGAGAGAGAGAGGAGAGACAGAGAGAGAGAAGGGGGGAGGAGCTGGAAGCATCAACTCCCATATGTGCCTTGACCAGGCAAGCCCAGGGTTTCGAACCAGCGACCTCAGCATTTCCAGGTTGAGCTTTATCCACTGTGCCACCACAGGTCAGGCGCAAGCCCAAGGTTTCGAACCGGCAACCTCAGTGTTCCAGGTTGACGCTTTATCCTACTGCGCCACCACAGGTCAGGCTTATCATGTTCAATTTTCATGTCACTTTTTGCTGTTTTCCTTGAGTACATTATGCTAATCTGGGAAGTCAGTGAAACTGTCTACATGTTTGTTATCTCAATAAGGTACTTATAATTAAAATATATGAAAATTACAGTCACTCATCCTGCTGTATTAAACATTAGGAGATATAATTTGATAAACAACAACTTGTATGAAAACTGAGCAAGTTAAGTATGTTATTGCCTGTAGTAGTTATCTCATTGACTAGTCTGAAGAATATAATGACTTAGACGTCTGATTTACTTTCTTTTTTTTTTTTAACAGAGACAGAAAGAGGGATAGATAGGGACAGACAGGAACAGAGAGAGATGAGAAGCATCAATCATTAGTTTTTCGTCACCTTAGTTATTCATTGATTGCTTTCTTTTTTTTTTTTTTTTGTATTTTTCTGAAGCTGGAAACAGGGAGAGACAGTCAGACAGACTCCCGCATGCGCCCGACCGGGATCCGCCCGACCGGGTTCCACCCGGCAAGCCCACCAGGGGCGACGCTCTGCCCCTCCGGGGCGTCGCTCTGTCGCAACCAGAGCCACTCTAGCGTCTGGGGCAGAGGCCAAGGAGCCATCCCCAGCGCCCGGGCCATCCTTGCTCCAATGGAGCCTTTGGCTGCGGGAGGGGAAGAGAGAGACAGAGAGGAAGGAGGGGGTGGGGGTGGAGAAGCAAATGGGCGCTTCCCCTATGTGCCCTGGCCGGGAATCGAACCTGGGTCCCCCGCACGCCAGGCCGACGCTCAATCTACCGCTGAGCCAACCGGCCAGGGCTGATTGTTTTCTTATATGTGCCTTGACTGTGGGGCTACAGCAGACCGAGTAACCCCTTGCTCAAGCCAGCGACCTTGGGTCCAAGTTGGTGAGCTTTGCTCAAACCAGATGAGCCTGCGCTCAAGCTGGCGACCTCAGAGTCACGAATCTCGGTCCTCCTCATCCCAGTTCGACGCTCTATCCACTGTGCCACCTCCTGGTCAGGTTGATTTACTTTCACTTATTAAACATGTTCAGTATAGGATGTCAATAAAATCAGTTATTATTAAATTAGACTAGGATTTAGTAAAAATGTTAAGCCAATTGGCTTAACATTTTATTTTATAACATTGAGTATGGATTATATATAGCCAGAGATATCACTGAGCTGTACTGTTATAATAGGTGAAGTGGTCAATTTTTAGGGGGAAGAACATATACTTGTGTTTTTTTGCCTTTTTCTCAGTAGACTTGGTTCTTTTGCTGTTAATTTACTGGACTTAACTGTTATTAAGTTTTAGCAGACACTCTAAATATGATTTTCATCAGACCATGATGACAAAGTGGACACAGACTGAGGCATAGATTTCAGTGGCTTGACAGCAATAAATAGGGAGGACATGGTGTGCCTTAGGGAAAGAATGTCAGGGAGCTACAACTGAAGGAAAAGGAGGCAGTGAAGATGAAGGGATTCTCTTCAAACTAAATGATATTTTGATCACATTGTTAGGACACAATTCTAGATAGAATAGTAAAAAGAAGGGTTTAAAGATTATGTAAATTTTTTTTGTGTGTGTGACAGAGACAGAGAGAGGGACAGATAGGGACAGACAAGAAGGGAGAGAGACGAGAAGCATCAATTCTTCATTGCTGCACCTTAGTTGTTCATTGATTGCTTTCTCATATGTGCCTTGACTGGGGGGATACAGCAGACCGAGTAACCCCTTGCTCGAGCCAGCAACCTTGGCCTCAAGCTGGTGAGCCTTGCTCAAACCAAATGAACCCACACTCAAGTTGGCGACCTCAGGGTCTCGAACCTGGGTCCTCTGCATTCCAGTCCAACGCTCTATCCACTGTGCCACCGCCTGGTCAGGCTGTGAATTTATTTATTTATTTATTTATTTTTAAATTCTTGTTGACAAATTAGTTTTGGTACTAAAATAAACTAAAAATGGTGACTGCTATATCAGAGAGTTGGGTTATTATACCAAGTTTGATTGCTAACTATGTCTACAATATTTTATAGAATTGTCAAGGACTTGCTTTCGAAACAATCTGCCAGTCCACACACATAGTTACCAATTTATGTGACAGTTATTCTGTTTTAAATATTTTTATACATTTTTAGATTTATTTATTTACTTATTTTAGTATTTTTAAAATATTTTTTTTAATTTTTTAAAGTTTTTTTTAGTTAATTTTTTAATTTATTTATTCATTTTAGAGAGGAGAGGGAGAGACAGAGGGAGAGAGAGAGAGGAGAGACAGAGAGAGAGAAGGGAGGGAGGAGCTGGAAGCATCAACTCCCATATATGCCTTGACCAGGAAAGCCCAGGGTTTCGAACCAGCGACCTCAGCATTTCCAGGTCGACGCTTTTACCCACTGCACCACCACAGGTCAGGCTATTTTAGTATTTTTAGCAATAACTCTAATTGGTGTGTAATTGGGGAAATAAAGAAATTTTCTTTTGGTATTTTAGCCTTCAATAAATAATAGGTACCAAAGTGTTCAGATAACGTGTTTTTGACAAATTGTACTTGATTGATAACTTTCCCCTTTTTTGGGAATATATATGTCCTGTTAACTTAATTGAGTAGATTTGTAAAGTATTCCTTATATATATAGTAAGGGTAGTTAGAACAAAGAACTTTGATTTTGATGTAGATGGAGAAGATAATGGTTAAATTTCCTAGGTTTATATGAATTTAAGGGGTGTATGCATTTTAAAACAATCTACTAATAGATGGTGCTGAAATCTTTTATTACCTAGGCATTTTCTAGCTCTTTAGCTTGTATCATTAAACCTTCATATAAGAAGTGGTTCTCTGGTAGAATTTGGTAAGTTGGCTGCTAAGTTTATTTAAGTGTTACTGGATATGCAGTATATAGAAATTATTCATCTTCTATTGTGTGTAGGACAGATGAGGACTGGGTTAAAATAAAGGGCAATTTTGCTTTTTGTTTAAACTTTATTTTGATAAGATTTATTCAGGAAGAGAGCTTGGCATTTGGGGCAGCCATTTTTTACCTAGCAATGCCAAAATATAGTTAATTAATACCAGCCCGTGATTGTACTCAGCAGCAGGCCTTTTTAAATGGGGGTCTTAATCTTTGTCTTCTAAAGTAAAAGCAACATTTGACCAATTTCCCATGCTTTTGGCATATTATTAAAAGATCAACCACTAAAAGAGAAAAACTGTATATAATTTGATGATTCTCTTTTGTTCTGCTTCATAAATGCTTAAGAACTTCTTTTGAAGAATGTCTATACTTCATTAGCAGTCAAGATCCTGTGAAGCTCAACCTTTTCCACATAATGTTTTGGAAAAAAGACTTATGAAAATAAAAAAAATATGTACATCTTGGCCTTGGCTATTGAGGTGAAAAGAAAAAGAATAGAGAATTAAGTGTTCTTGACTTTGAGATGCAAGAAAAGTACCATACCATAAAAGTTTGAAATATTAAAGGTGCTGGCTAATATGTAGGTATTTCTCCTGATACTCTTTTATTCACTTTTTCTTGAAATTAATCCATTGAAAAACTCACTTTTTAAAAATTTAGTGGTTTTTTTCCAGATAAATCCTAAGGATAAACATTTACATAGTCACAAATATGTAACTCTGTAATTGTGGAATACCGGTATGCTTTGTTAGTATATCTTCCATGGAGATGTCTTTGAATATAATACTCTATCTGTGAATATTTTAAATGTTGAAATAAAAAATAAGAAATGCAAAGTAAATAAATTCCAGGCCTGAGGCAAGATCATTTTTCACATTTGAGAATAAGGATGTTATGAACGCAGGTCAAGTTTATGTCAAAAGGACCGAATAGCCAGCTTGAGAATACTCCCACTGGCCAACAACTTCAGCATTAAAATGAATAATGACTGTAAGAGATGGAAACACATCAAATATATAAAAAAATCAATGAGTTCATAATGTCACTAAAAAATAAAAGCGCTGGTCACCTTTGGACATTGATAGTACACCAGTTGACAATCTTGAAAATTAATAGGGTATAGCAGATCCTATTGGTGCTCCTGCCTGTATCCTCTTAGCAGTTACCTCAACAAGCTGACTACTGAGAATTTTTTCCTGATTGGGGAGGTATGCTTGGCTTAAGTGCATGGTAAGTCAGAGGTACCAGAGGATAAATGCCCCTGGAGACTGCCCTCAACCAGTGACAGAAGTGAGTTGGCAGACTCAAACCCCAACTCCCTTACCTCTCTGGCAGGGACACTGTGAGGCAAGTTCTCCAGTCTCCAGCTGCCCACAATCATAACCTGTTCAATTATTTGGATTACATACTAAGTTATTTATTGGATTCTTTCCCTTTTTTATCTCACTTTCCAGATTTATTAAGATCTGAACATTTCTAGACCCACAAATTCATGAGCACATGTGGATGGGCACAGATTAATCAAAATGGCACATTTGTGATTGGGTATGAGTGCATTCAGAGGGCACAAGTAAGCTACATGAGCAAGAAGCCCAGACTCCCACATTACTTGACTCTGTTGCACCTATGCCTTTCTCTCACTCACCCTATCGTTTTGTGGGGCATCTCTGTGATCAAGCTCCAAAGGAGGAAAAAGCCTAGGCCTGGTTCATGGATCGGTTTTTTCGATATATTGGTGTGAGTTAAACATAGACTGCTGCCACACAACAGCCCCACCCAGGGGTGCCCTTGAAAGACCGTGGTGAGGGAGGATTCTCCCAGGCGGTTTCAGGGAGTACACTGGCCATCAACTTTGCAATGAAAGAGGAGACTTGAGGGAACTGTATATATGAACTCTTGAACAATGGCAAATGACTTTCTCGGTTGGTCCAGGGCCAGGAAAGGGTAAGATTGGAAGGTTAGAGATAAGGATGTCTGGGAAAGAGCTATATGGATGGACTTAAGGCAGTGGGCATTGTGTCTTGTGGCACTACCATTAAAGAACATTCACTGTGGAGGAGGCATTTAACAACCAAGGAAAACAGGAGAATCCCAGAAGACCACAGCCAGCTTTTATCCTGCGCTACGCCAGGACTTGCACAATAGGCTCATGAATGGAGTAGCTGTGGCAGGCATGGAGACTATGCAAGGGCTCATGAGTAAGGGCTCCCTATCACCAAGGCTGATCTAACTACTGCCACTGCTAAGTGTTTGGTCTGTCAGCAGCAGAGACAGACACTGAACTCTCAGCATGGTACCATCTCTCAAGGAGCCCAACCAGACACTGGGTAGCATGTACATCGTTCAGTCTGAAAGAGGGAGCAATATCTCCTTATTGCAATTAATATTCTGGATATGGATTTGCTTTCCCTGCCCGAATGCTCTGGGCAGCACCAATATCCAAGGATGTAAAGGAGATGGTTTATCTTTATGCGATTCCATATATATAGTATTAACTCTAACCTGAAGAGGGGGATCTACTTTACAGTGAAGAAAATGTTACAATGGGCATGAGACCATAGTCTCCACTGGCCCTATGATATACCATATAACCTCGAAATGGCCAGCCTGATGGTCCACTAGTATGGTCTCTTTATAGCACATCTAAATACCAGTTCAGGGAAACATCCTCTCGGATTGGGCTGCTAGCCTTCAAAATACAGTATATATTTTGAACCAATGGCTATTATACGGTACTGTATCCCAGACAGCTAGAAATCATGGGTCAAGAACTAGGGTACAGAAAGTAGAATACCTCTCTCACAATCAGTCCTCATAATCCATTTGGGGAATTTGTGCTTCCTGTTCCTATATATTTAGGCTCTGCAAGATTAGCAGCCCTAGTTCTTAGGTTGGAAGATGCATCTACCAGGAGGCACAGTAAGGATACCATCACTAAACCTAAGGCAACAGAAGCCTCTGGGTCATTTTAAGCACTTCATGCCAACTGATCAGTAGACAAAGAAAAGAATTATACTGACAAACACATTTGATTTTGATGCCCCATGTCCAGTGTAATCATGAATAGGCAGTTGCCCCAATGTTGGCCTGTCAAGGGTACGGTAATAAAAGGCTGAGGCCTTCAAGGATGAAGGTCTGGGTTTTTCCATTGTAAAAACCCCAGAGATCAGCAGAATAACTTGTAGAGAAGGAAGATGTTGAATATTGATTACAGCCTTGGAACCAACTGCAGCAATGGTTACTATGGTTTGTTCCACTAGCCTTCTTGCAGTAAGACTTTTTTTTTTTTTAAAGAATTAGAAATTGCAGTCAGCCACCAGGTTGACAGGACAAAGTGAATTTAACATGGGGCCACAAATGGATCTGAGCACTACAAAGGGTGGATTGTAGATATGACCTATATCCTTCAGATTTCATCTCTACAAAAACATTCTTTTTTTTTTCTTTCAGAGACAGAGAGAGAGTCAGAGAGAGGGATAGATAGCAACAGACAGACAGGAACGGAGAGAGATGAGAAGTATCAATCATCAGTTTTTCGTTGTGACACCTTAGTTGTACATTGATTGCTTTCTTATATGTGCCTTGACCGTGGGCCTTCAGCAGACTGAGTAACCCCTTGCTCAAGCCAGCGACCTTGGGTCCAAGCTGGTGAGCTTTGCTCAAACCAGATGAGCCCGTGCTCAAGCTGGCAACCTCAGAGTCTCAAACCTCGGTCCCCCGCATCCCAGTCCGACACTGTATCCACTGCTCCACTACCTGGTCAGGCCAAAAACAATCTTGATGAACATCTGTGACTTTGAGGGCTTTTCTTTCTGGCTGTGAGCTCAGGGCTAGCCAAGAACACGAGAGGACTAATGCCCTCAACCTTCCAATAGGAAGTTGGCTAATAATACCCTATTTCCTTTCCCCCTAGGGTGGGATTTTCTGAGACAGGTTCTACACTGTCTTCTAGAATTTCCACAAAAGGACTGAGCTCCAATTGCTCCACCTGCTCTATTTCACAGCTTCATTGGCTTTCTTCCCTTTCCTGACTCACTTCTCAACTCCTCTGCCAGTGCCTCTTAGCATGACCTTGTACTCAAAGTTTTATACTCAAACTACTTGTACTCAAAGTCTTGATTCAACATCTGTTTTTAGGCAGTGGTGGAATTCAGCTGGTTTGCACTGGTTCAGCAGAACTGATATCTAATTTTTTGTCTTGTTTGGCAAACCAGTTGTTAAAATGGCACTTGTAATCAGGGTTCTCTCTAAAGTGGGCGCTTGGATAGCACCCAATGTGGAAATCACAAATTTACATTCCTTACTCTTTTTTAACGTGCAACAGCGTATTCTAAGAGCCTGTAGTAATTTTCATTCTGTCCATAGGTGAAAAAGTTGCAAATGAGGACAGCAATCAAGAAGCAATATGGAAATATCTTAAATAACAGTTTTATTGTTTTTTGTCAAGTATTATTTAATATTTTTAATTAATATTTTAAAACTCTTTCTTATAAGATAATCTAGTTTTGTATGCCTCTTTTATTATTCTTGTTTAAGTATTAAATGCATTAAATAATAAACTATCTTTCAGTATATCTTTTTCTATACTTAAAATGGTCATCAGGGCAGAGAACTGGTTGTTAAATTATTTGAATCCCACACTGACTTAGTCAGTTTGGGCCACTATAACAAATTACCACAGATACGTGGCTTAAACAACAAACATTTATTTCTCATAGTTCTGGTGAGGGTCCACCTCCTGGTTGACAGGCAACAGCTTCTCATTACGTTCTCACCTGGTGGAGAGCAGAGAAAAGAAACAAGCTCTTCAGCCTTGGTGGGTTGGCTCAGGGGTAGAACATCAGCCGGGCGTATGGATGTCCTGGGTTCAATTCCTGGTCAGGGCACTCAGAAGCACCCATCTTCTTTCCACCCTTCTCTCTCTCTCTCTCTCTCTCTAGTCTCCTCCCCTCCTGCAGCCATGGCTTAATTGAAGCGAGTTGGCCCTGGGCACTGAGGATGGCTCCATGGCCTCTGCCTCAGGTGCTAAAAAAAATGGCTCAGGGTGCAACGGAGCAAGGGCCCTAGATGGGCAAAGCCTTGCCCCTAGTGGGCTTGCCGGGTGGATCCCAGTCGGGCATGTGCAAGAGTTTGTCTCTGTCTCCTTTCCTCTCACTTAAAAAAAAAAGAAAAGAAAAGAAAAAGAAACAAGCTCTTTCATGTGTTTTCACATAAAGGCACTTAGTCCCATCAGGAGGACTTCACCCTCAGGGCCTAATTGCCTCCCAAAGGCCTCATCTCCAAATACCATGGCATTGAGGATTAGGGTTTTAACACATGAATTTTGGAGTAGCACACAATATAGTCCATAGTACCTATTTAAGAAAAATGGAAGACAATCAAGCATTAAGCCTACATATCCTGAACAAGTTATGCGTCAGGGTAACAAAATAATTAATGAGGAATTTTTTTCTTTATAGATGATTACAGATTACAGCTAATAAGTGAAGGAGGAATGACACTATTAGAGCATCTCCATTTTGCACTCCTATGAAAGAATGGCTTTAGACAATGATTATCAAGAGCCATTACATAAAAAGTTAATGGGTATAATAATGAGTTGAATGGTGGACACAAAGGATATGTCCACATCTCAAACCTTGAAACCTATAAGTGTTAACTTGTTTAGAAAAGGGTCTTTTCTCTCTTTCTCTATCTCTCCTCTCTCTCTAAAAATGAATAAATTTTAAAAAATTTTAAAAAATAAAAATAAAAAAGAAAAGCCTGACCTGTGGTGGCACAGTGGATAAAGCACCACCCGGAATGCTGAGATTGCAGTTGGAAACCCTGGGCTTGCCCGGTCAAGGCACAAATGGGAGTTGATACTTTTTGTTTCTCCCCTTTTCTCTCTCTCTCCTTTCTCTCTAAAAATTAATAAGAGAAATCTAGAAAAGGTTCTTCGTGGATGTAATTCATTACATGAATTAATTCTCTAAATTCAGTTAGTGGGTTTTTAAAAAATATATTTATTGATTTTAGAGAGAGGGGAACAAGGGGAGAGAGAGAGACAGAAATATCCATCTGGCCCCTGGCTGGTTGGCTCAGTGGTAGAGCATCGGCCCCACGTGTGGATGTCCCGGGTTTGATTCCCAGTTAGGGCACACAGGAGAAGCAACCATCTGCTTCTCTACCTCTCCCTCTCCTTCTCCTCTCTCTGTCTCTCTCCCTCTCCCTCCCACAGTCATGGCTTGATAGGATACAGCAAGTTTGTCCAGTGCTCTGAGGATGGCTTCATGGCCTCTACCTCAAGTGCTAAAAAAATGGCTCAGTGCTGAGCAACCAAGCAACAGCCCCAGATGGACAAACCATTGCCCCCTAGTGAGTTTTCTGGGTGGATCTGGGTCAGGGTGTATGCAGGAGTCTGTCTCTCTATCTCTCCTCTTCTCTTAAAAAAAAATTAAATTAAAAAAAATTTAAAAGAAATATCCATCTGTTTCTGGGTGTGCTTTGACCGGGGATTAAACTGGCAACCTCTGCGTATCAGTAGGACTCTCTAACCAA
Organism: Saccopteryx leptura; assembly: GCF_036850995.1. Lineage (NCBI taxonomy): Eukaryota > Metazoa > Chordata > Mammalia > Chiroptera > Emballonuridae > Saccopteryx > Saccopteryx leptura. The sequence goes on from NC_089504.1 coordinate 285,324,905, forward strand.
CCAAGCTATCTGACCAGAGTATTCAGTTAATGGTTTTGAGATGAGATCATCCTGGATTATCCAGGGGAGGGGGGTAACTCCAATGACAAGTATCATAATGAGAGACAGAAGAGAAGGCACAGACACATGAAGAGGAGGAGACAACATGACCACAGAGGCAGGGACTGTACTAATTTTCCACCAGTCACTACAAGATGAAAGAGACAAGAAATTTTCCTGAGTCTCCAGATGGAGGACTACATTGTCGTCAACACCTGGAGTTTGGACTTCTAGCCTCTAGAACTATAAAAAGAATAGATTTCTGTTATCTCAAGCCACCAAATTTGTGGTAATTTGTTACAACAGCCACAGGAAGCTAATACAATGAGGAACTTTATAATGAATAGATCAGACTGACACTACTTGAATTTACTGTACTAATCAACCTTAGCATAACTATTTGAGTACAACAATGAGACATCATGAGAGAGAAAGAGTACAGTATTACTTATAAAATATTCCTGAGGAAAAAAAGGTAAATGTTAATTAAATCAAACATCTAAATATAATAACAGGGGACAGAGGAACATGTTAAACAGCACTACAAGGATACATTAAGCCAAATCCAAAATATGGGAAACTTGATGGGAAAATGACCCAGTTTCTTAAACAAACAAAATGACATAGTTAAAACAGAGAAATAAGTATTATGACTTCAAATATAGTTTTAATCTGCCTGGCGTGTGGTAGCACAGTGAATACAATGCCGACCTGGAATGCTGAGGTCGCCAATTCAAAACCTGGACTTGCCAAGTCAAGGCATGTACAACATGCAATCAATGAACAACTAAAGTGAAGCAACTATGAATTGATAGTTCTTGTTCCTCCCCTCTCTCTCTCTCCTCTCCTCTCTCTGGAAAATCATAAGCCCTGGCCGGTTGGCTCAGCGGTAGAGCGTCAGCCTGGTGTGCGGGGGGACCCGGGTTCGATTCCCGGCCAGGGCACATAAGAGAAGCGCCCATTTGCTTCTCCACCACCCCCCCTTCCTCTCTGTCTCTCTCTTCCCCTCCCGCAGCCGGGGCTCCATTGGAGCAGAGGTGGCCCGGGCGCTGGGGATGGCTCCTTGGCCTCTGCCCCAGGTGCTGGAGTGGCTCTGGTCGCGGCAGAGCGACGCCCTGGAGGGGCAGAGCATCGCCCCTGGTGGGCGTGCCAGGTGGATCCCGGTCGGGCGCATGCGGGAGTCTGTCTGACTGTCTCTCCCCGTTTCCAGCTTCGGAAAAAATGCAAAAAAAAAAAAAAAAAAAAAGGAAAAAAAAAAAAAGAAAATCATAAAATAAAAATTAACTGCAGTGGATAGACTATCAGTCTGGGACACTGAGGACCCAGGTTCAAAATCCCAATGTTGAGCATCGGATCATAGACACGACCCCATGGTCACTGATTTAAAGCCCAAAGGTCACTGGCTTGAGCCCAACCAAGGTTGCTGGTTTGAGCAAGGGATCATTGACTTGGCTGAGCCCTCCGGTCAAGGCACAAATGAGAAGCAATCAATGTACAACTAAGGTGTCACAACAAAGACTTGATGCTTCTCATTTCTCTCCTTTCCTGTCTGTCTGTCCCAGTCTCTCTCTCTTGCTTAAAAATAAATAAGTAAATAAAAAATAAAAGTTAACCAAAAAGTTAATCATGTGCAATGTGTAGACCTTAGCTGGATCCTGGTTTGAGCAAATCAATTACAAAATTTATATATATATATTTTTTTTTTTTTTTACAGAGACAGAGAGAGAGTAAGAGTGAGGGATAGACAGGGACAGACAGACAGGAACGGAGAGATGAGAAGCATCAATCATTAGTTTTTCGTTGCGGCATTGCGACACTTTAGTTGTTCATTGATTGCTTTCACATATGTGCCTTTACCGTGGGCCTTCAGCAGACCAAGCAACTCCTTGCTTGAGCCAGAGACCTTGGGTCCAAGCTGGTGAATTTTTGCTCAAACCAGATGAGCCCACGCTCAAGCTGGTGACCTCAGAGTCTCGAACCTGAGTCTTCCGCATCCCAGTTCGATGCTCTATCCACTGTGCCACCGCCTGGTCAGGCATGATATATATATTTTTAAATGAACTAAATAATAAAGAACACTAATTAAAAATTTGGGGGAGAGTGTGATTGATAATGAAATTATGATTATTTTAAGAAGCCATTATATGTTAGAAATACATACTGAGTATTACAGGTGAAATAATAGGCTGTCTGGGATTTGCTTTACTGTTTAAAAGTGTATTGTTTTTGTTTTAGGTGAGAGGAGGGGAGATAGTGAGGCAGACTCCTGCATGTGCCCCAACCAGGATCCACCTGGCAACCTCATCTGGGGCCAATGCTCAAATACTGAGATATTTTTAGTGCCTGAGGCTGATGCTCTCCAACAGAACTCTCCTCAGTGCCTGGGGCCACACTCAAACCAATCGAGCCACTGGCTGTGGGAGGGAAAGAGAGAGAGAAGGGGAAGAGGGAGGGGGAGAAGCAGGAGGTCACTTCTTCTATGTGCCCTGACTGGGAATCAAAGCTGAGACATCCATATGCTGGACTGACACTCTATCCACTGAGCCACCAGTCAGGCCTAAAAGATTTCTTCTGAAAGGATGTTAGAGTAATGGTGGCATGAGAGATAGTCCTGATCTCTCCTCTTGAAATTTCAACAAAAGCAGTTCAGGAACCCTGGCTGGGCTTGCAAGTGTGCCTGAAAGATCCACACACTGAAAGGACTAAAGGGTTCTTCTTTTTTTTTTTAATGTAGTCTTTTTATTTTTTAATTTTTACTTATTGATTTTAGCGAGAGAGCAAGGGAGAGAGAGAGAGAGAGAGAGAGAGAGAGAGAGAGAGAGGAACATCAATCAATTCCTGTATGTGCCTTGATCAGGAATTGAACCAGCCACCTCTGTGCTTCAGGCTGATGTTAATGAACAAAACGAATACCTCACCAAAGAGATTGAAACTTTAAAAGCAGAAATAAAGAACTCAGTACATGAATTGAAGACTGAGGTAGCAAGTTTAGCTAATAGAACAAGCCAGAGGAAAGAATCAGAGCTCTACAATAATTGTCTGACTCCATCAGAAAGAGCAATATAAGAATAATGGGTATATCAGAAGAAGAAGAGAGGGAGAAGGGAATGGAGAGCCTATTCAAACAAATAATTGATGAGAATTTCTTAAGCCTATGGAAAGAGTTACAGCCTTGAATCCAAGAAGCAAATAGAAGCCAAGTTACCTTAACCCAAACAGACCTACTCCAAGGCACATTGTAATAAAATTATCAAAAATCAATGACAAAAAAAAAATCCTCAAGGCAACTAGAGAAAAGAAGAACATAACATATAAAGGAAAGCCCATTTGGTTATCATCAAACTTCTCAGCAGAAACTCCACAAGCCAGAGAGAGTGGACCCAAACATTCAAAGTACTGAAAGACAGGAATTACCAGCCAAGAATACTATAGCCATCAAAGTTATCTTTCAAATATGAAGGAGAAATAAAAACTTTTGCAGCTATACAGGAGCTGAGGACATTTATCACCAGAAAACTCCCACTGCAGGAAATACTCAAGGGGATTATTGAACCAGATACAAAGAAAAAAACAAATCAAAACTACAAGTAAAATCTCTAACAAGGCCACAATAAAAAAAGGATAATCTGTGACAACAATAACAAAAAAGGGGAGAGGATAAAGGTCTGCAGTAGCAAAGGAGGATGGAGTGCAGAAGCACTTATAAGACAAAGGACTCTTGTACTTATGAACATTTTTCTCTTAATAACCTAATGATAACCACCCCTGAAAAAGCCATTACTGAAACACACAGCTCAAAAAAAAGAGAAACAGGGTAAAGAAGTATAGAATATCACCAAAAAAACAACAAACAGAAACAAAAAAAAGAAGAACCAAACAAGACACAGAGCTACCAGAAAACAAAACATAAAATGGATATAGGAAATCCTCAAGTGTCAATAATTACCCTAAATGTAAATGGACTGAACTCACCAATAAAAAAGCACAGAATAGCAGATTGAATTAAAAAGCAAAACCCAACCATATGCTGCCTTTAAGAGACACATCTAAGCTGCAAGGACAAAAGTAGATTCAAAGTGAAAGAATGGAAAATGATTCTGCAAGTAAATAATATCCAAAGAAAAGCAGGTGTAGCCATACTCATATCTGACAATGCTGACTTCAAGACAACAAAGGTAACCAGAGACAAAGATGAACATTTCATAATGAGGAAGGAAACATTATATCAAGAAGACATAATACTTCTTAATACAGTGTGTCAGTAAAGTCATGGTGCACTTTTGACCGGTCACAGGAAAGCAACAAAAGATGATAGAAATGTGAAATCTGCACCAAATAAAAGGAAAACTCTCCCAGTTTCATACCTATTCAGTGCAGTTTGATATGGGCTCACGCACAGATTTTTTTAGGGCTCCTTAGGTAGCTATCCCGTACAGCCTCAAAAGACTCGTCACTGACTAATGGCCTACCAGAACGGGGTTTCTCCACCAAACTGCCGGTTTCCTTCAACTGCTTATCCCACCGAGTAATGTTATTCCTATGTGGTGGTGCTTCGTTATAAACATGCTGATATTCACGTTGCACTTTGGTCATGGATTTGAATTTAGCGAGCCACAGAACACACTGAACTTTCCTCTGTACCGTTCACATCTCGACTGGCATGGCCGTGGGCTGCTCCGCTGTATACACGGTGTTACATCATCATCTGCACATGTGCACATGCTGCCACATCATCCTATAGACACTGGGAGGGTTTTCCTTTTATTTGGTGCAGATTTCACATTTCTATCGTCTTTTGTTGCTTTCCTGTGACCAGTCAAAAGTGCACCATGACTTTACAGACACACTGTGTGTGTATATATATATATATATATATATATATATATATATACCAAACCAGGGAGCACCAAAAGATGTAAGACATCTACAATTGATCTAGAAGCAGACACAATCATACTTGGAGATTTCAACACACCGTTGATGGCTGTAGGTAGATCATTGAAACAGAAAATCAATAAAGAAATATCATCCCTAAATGACACTCTGGACTAAATAAACATATAGATATTTATAGGACATTTAATTCCAAGACGTCAGAGTATACATTTTTCTCCAGTGTGCATGGAACAATCTCAAGGACAGACCATATGTTGGGCCATAAAGCTAACATCAACAAATTCAGGAAGACTGAAAAGATATCAAGCATATTTTCTGACCATAAAAATTTGAAATTAGAATTCAACTGCAAAAAGGAAGTAAAGAAACCCACAAAAGTGTGGAAATTAAATAACATACTATTATTATTATTATTATTATTATTATTATTATCATTATTATTAAGTGAGGGGTAGAGAGGCAGAGACAGACTCCCACATTCATCCCAATCAGGATCCACCCAGGAAGCCGCCTAACAGGCAATTTTCTGCCCATCTGAAGCCACTGCTCTGTTGCTTGGCAATTAAGCTATTTTAGCACCTGAGGTGAGGCCATGATGCCATCTCAGCACCCAGGGCCATCTTGCTTAAACTATTTGAGCCATGGCTATGGGAGGAGAAGAGAGAGAGAAAGAAGGGGGAGGGGGAAGGGTGGAGAAGCAGATGGTCACTTCTCCAGGACATCCACACGCTGGGCAGATGCTCTACTGCTGAGCCAACTGGCCAGGGCCAAAAACATACTCCTAAAAAAATGACTAGGTTAGCCCTGGCCGGTTGGCTCAGTGGTAGAGCGTCGGCCTGGCATGCAGGAGTCCCGGATTCGATTCCCGGCCAGGGCACACAGGAGAAGCGCCCATCTGCTTCTCCACCCCTCCCCCCTTCCTTCCTCTCTGTCTCTTTCTTCCCCTCCCGCAGCCAAGGCTCAATTGGAGCAAAGTTGGCCCGGGCGCTGAGGATGGCTCTATGGCCTCTGCCTCAGGCGCTAGAATGGCTCTGGTCGCAACAGAGCAACGCCCCAGATGGGCAGAGCATCACCCCCTGGTGGGCGTGCCGGGTGGATCTAGTCAGGCTCATGCGGGAGTCTGTCTGATTGCCTCCCTGTTTCTGGCTTCGGAAAAATAAAAAAATAAAAAAATTAAAAGACTAGGTCAAAGAAGAAGTAAAAGTAGAGATCAAAAGATATATTCAGCCCTGGCTGGTTAGCTTAGTGGTAGAGTGTCGACCCAGCATGTGATGTCCTGGGTTCCATTCCTGAGCAGGGCACACAGAAGAAGCGACTATCTGCTTCTCCACCTCTTCCCCTCTCACTTATTTCTGTCTCTGTCACTACCTCTCCTGTAGCCATGGCTCTATTGGAGCAACTTGACCCTGAGCGCTGAGGATGGCTCCATGGCCTCCACCTCAGGCACTAAGGAAAGCTCCATTGTAGCAACAAAGCAATGCCCCAGATGGGAAGAGCATTGCCCCCTAGTGGGCTTCCCAGGTGGATCCCGGTTGGGGCACATGCAGGAGTCTGTCTCTGTCTCCCCTGCTCTCACTGAATTTTTTTTTTTTAGAGAGGAGAGAGAGAGACAGAGAGAGAGGGAGAGAGAGGAGAGACAGAGAGAGAGAAGGGGGGAGGAGCTGGAAGCATCAACTCCCTTATGTGCCTTGACTAGGCAAGCCCAGGGTTTCGAACTGGCGACCTCAGCATTTCCAGGTCGACGCTTTATCCACTGCGCCACCACAGGTCAGACTCACTGAATTTTTTTTAAAAAGAAAAAGATATATATAGACAAATGAAAATGACAATCAAAATTTCGAGGATGCACTCATAGTTGCTTCACTTTAGTTGTTCATTGATTGCTCCTCAAATGTGCTGTGACTGGGAACTCAAGCTGAACCAGTGGCCTCTTGCTCAAGCCAGTGACCTTGGGCTTCAAGCTGGTGAATTTTGAGCTCAAGCCAGTGACCTGCAGATCATGTCAATGATCCTGTGCTCAAGCTGGCGAGCTTGCACTCAAGCCAATGACCTTGGGGTTTTGAACGGGTCCTCAGAGTCCTGGGTAGATGCTCTATTTACTGTGCCACCACTAGTCAGTAGTTTTAAAAGTGTATTGTTTAAGTTCTATGTATAATATTTGAGGATGTTTACATTTATCATTTTGTGATTGACTGCTAGATTAATTCTATTGTTGTTAGACAACATGGTGTGTATAATTTCAATCTTCTCAAAATTATTTTGATATGCTTATAGCCAAGTAAATTTAAATTTTAGTGAGCAGTCCATGTGTACTTGAAAAGTATATGAATTTTTCAGTCATTGGCTGCACTTTTCTTTATATATTAAATCAGATTGTTTGATTATGTTGTTTTAGTCCTCTATATCCTATTGTTTGTTTGCTTCTTCTGTTAGCTCCTGAGAGATTACTAAAATCTCTCGTTATAATTGTGCATTTGCTATTTATCTGTAATATTGCCAATTCTTGCTTTTGAGGCTACAGTGGTAAATGCATACAATTTTGAATTGTTATATATTTCTGGTGAATTAATCCTTTTATAATTATAAAATGATTCTTTATTACTATTTATGCTTATTGTATTAACATTTACTTTGATATTAGTATAGCTGAACCAATTCTTTCTGGTTTGTCTTGTATACCTTTCTCTATATTTTTTTCTTATAGCCATTGTGTTTCCTTATTTTTAAAGTGTATTTATTATAAGCAGCAAAAGGATTTTAAAAAATTGAGTCTAACTTTGTCCTTTCATTGGAGTGGGTGGTTATTTTTTAAAATAACTATTAATATATTTGGGAAAAAATTTCTGGGATGCAGCAAAATAGTAATAAGAGGGAAGTTTATATCATTACAGGCTTATATCAAGAAACAAGAGAGAGATACCAAGTAGACAACCTAACATCACATCTTAAGGAACTAGAAAAAGAAGAACAAAGGCAACCCAAAGGCAGCAGAAGAAAGGAAATAGTAAAAATTAGAGAACTAGAGAACAAAAAAACTATAGAAAAAAATAATACAACAAAGAGCTGGTTCTTTGAAAAAAATCAATAAAATTGACAACTCACTAAGGAAAAAAGAAGGACTGATATAAACAAAATCCAAAATGAAAGAGAAGAAATTACCACAGATATCATAGATATACAAAGGATCATAGTACAATACTATAAAAGATTATATGCCACCAAATTCAACAACCTAGAGGAAATGGGTAAATTCCTAGAACTATACAATCTTCCTAGACTGAGTCACAAAGTAGAAAATCTAAATAGACCTATAAGCAGGAGGAAATAAAAACAACTATCAAAAACCTCTCTAAACACAAAAGTTCAGGACTAGATGGCTACACTAGTGAATTCTACCAAACATTTAAAGAAGATTTGGTACCTATTCTTCTCAAAGTCTTCCAAAAACCAGAAGAAGAAACAATACTCCCCAACATATTTTATGAGGTCAACATAACCATCATACCAAACCTGGCAAGGACAACACACACAAAAAAAGAAAATGACAGACCAATATCTCTAATGAATACAGGTGCAAAATTCCTAAACAAAATACCAGCAAATCGAATACAACAACACATTAAAAAATAATACATCACAATCAAGTGAGGTTCATTCCAGGAGTGCAAGGATGGTTCAACATATAGAAATCAATCAATGTAATACAGCACATCAACAATCAAAGAAATAAAGCGTGTGATCCTATCAATAGATGCATAAAAGGCATTTGATAAGATACAACATTCCTTTATGTTTAAAACACTCAGTAAAATCGGAATAGAAGGAAAGTACCTCAACATAATAAAGGCCATATATGACAAACCATCAGCTCATATTATACTAAATGGTAGAAAAAATAAAGGCTTTTCCTCTAAAATCAAGAACAAAACAAGGCTGCCCATTCTCCCTGCTCTTATTCAACATAGTTCTGAAAGTTTTAGCCAGAGTGATCAGGCAAGAGAAAGAAATAAAGGGTATCCATATCGGGAAAAAGAACTAAAGGTATCACTTTTTGCAGATGACATGATCCCATACAGTATATAGAAAACCCCAAAGATTCCATGAAAAAACTATTAGAAACAATAAGCCAATACAGTAAAGCTGCAGGTTACAAAATCAATATACAAAAGTCCACTGCTTTCTTATATGCCAATGATGAAACATCAGAAAATGAACTAAAAAAAATTTTTGTTTTACAATTGCAATAACAACAAAAAATACCTAGGAATATGCTTAACAAAAGATGTGAAGGACCTATATACTGAAAACTACAAAATATTATTAAAGAAATTGAAAAAAACACAATGAAGTGAAAAAACATTCTATGTTCATGGATTGGAAGAGTCAATATAGTTAAAATGGCCATATTACACAAAGCAATATACAAATTTAATGCAATCCTTATCAAAACCCCAATGTCATTTTTTAAAGAAATAGAACAAAAGCCACCAGGTTTGAATAGAACCATAAAAACCCCCGAAGAGCCAAAGCAATCCTGAGGAAAAAGAATGAAGCCGGAGGTATCACACTACCTGACTTCAAATGGTACTACAGAGCCATGATAATCAAAATAGCATGGCTCTATAGTAAATAGCAGGAAAACAGACATACAGACCAATGGAACAGAATCGAGAGCCTAGAAATAAAACCACACACACACACACACACACACACACACATATATATGGAAAAGTCATCTTTGACAAAGGAGCCAAAAACACACAATGGAGAAAAGAAAACCTCTTCAATAAATGGTGCTGGGAAAATTAGAAAGCCATGTACAAAAGAATAAAACTTGACTACAGTTTGTTCCCCTGCACAAAAATTAATTCAAAATGTATCAAAGACCTAAATATAAGATGGAAACAATAAATTACATAGAAGAAAACATAGGTACTAAGCTCATGGACCTTGGCGGTAGAGAACAATTTATGAATTTGACCCCAATGGCAAGGGAAATAAAGGCAAAAATAAATAAATGTGACCATATCAAACTAAAAAGCTTCTGCACAGCAAAAGAAACTGACAACAAAACAAATAGTCAGCCAACTAAATGGGAGATGATATTTGCAAATAACTGCTTTGAGAAGGGGTTAATATCAAAAATATATAAAGAACTCACAAAGCTCAGCAAAAAAAAACAAGCAAACAATCCAATTAAAAAATGGGGAGAGGACCTGAACAGACATTTCTCTCAAGAGGACATACAAATGGCCAACAGATATATGAAAAGATGCTCATCCTAACTAGCTATTCGAGAAATGCAAATCAAAACCACAATGAGCCTGACCAGGCAGTGGCGCAGTGGATAGAGCATCAGACTGGGATGCAGAGGACCCAGGTTCGAGACCCTGAGGTCGCCAGCTTGAGCGTGGGCTCATCTGGTTTGAGCAAAAGCCCACCAGCTTGAACCCAAGGTCGCTGGCTCCAGCAAGGGGTTACTCAGTCTGCTGAAGGCCTGCGGTCAAGGCACATATGAGAAAGCAATCAATGAACAACTAAGGTGTTGCAACACGCAATGAAAAACTAATGATTGATGCTTCTCATCTCTCTCCGTTCCTGTCTGTCTGTCCCTGTCTATCCCTCTCTCTGACTCACTCTCTGTCTCCGTAAAAAACAAAACAAAACAAAAAAAACCCACAATGAGATACCATCTCACACATTTTAGATTGCCTATTATCAACAAGACAGATAATAGCAAGTGTTGGAGAGGCTGTGAAGAAAAAGGATCCCTCATTCACTGCTGGTGGGAATGCAAATTAGTACAACCATTATGGAAGAAAGTATGATGGTCCCTCAAAAAATTAAGAATAGAATTACCATATGACCCAGCAATCCCTCTACTGGGTATATACCCCCAAACTTGAAAACATTGGTACCTAAAAACACATGCACCCCCATATTCGTTGGAGCATTAGTCACAGTGGCCAAGACATGGAAACAACCAAAGTGTCCCTTGATAGAGGATTGGATAAAGAAGATGTGGTACATATATACAATGGAATACTACTCAGCCATAAGAAATGATGACATAGTGCCATTTACAACAATATGAGTGGATCTTGAGAACATTATACTGAGTGAAATAAGTAAATCAGAAAAAGCTAAGAACTATATGATTTCACACATAGGTGGGATATAAAACTGAGACTCATGGACATAGATAAAAGTGAAGTGGTTACCAAGGGGAAGGGAATGTGGGGGAGGAGGAAGGGGATGTGGGGGAATGGAGAGGTGGGGGGTGGGGTGAAGGGTATACAGAGGGACAAATATAAGGTGACAGAAAATGATTTTACTTTGGGTGATAGGTATACAATATAATCAACAGTTCAAATGGTATAGAAATGCTCACCTTAAACCTGTGTACTCTTTTTTTTAAAGATTTTATTTATTCATTTTAGAGAGGGGAGAGAGAGAAAGAGAGAGAGAGAAGGTGGGAAGGAACTGAAAGAAGACATGTCAAACTGTAGGCAGATGGTACATGCTTAATTGGGCGGCAGCGGCAGACAGATGCAGTATGGCCGTGGCTGCCTGACACAGTGCACAGGAGTTTTATAGTAAATCACACAAGAGTGACACAAAGCCATGATTACAAAAACTGGGGGTAACATTATCAATTACATAAGGCGAGCATGCATGCATATCGTTCTGGCCTATTTCCCTTAGTCATGCGTGGCTGGATCTGGTGTAGACCTGTCCACATTAACTCCATCTTTTTTTTTCTTTTTTTCTTTTTGTAACAGAGACAGAGAGAGGGACAGGTAGGGACAGACAGGAAGGGAGAGAGACAAAAAGCATCAATTCTTCGTTGCGGCACCTTAGTTGTTCATTGATTGCCTTCTCATATGTGCCTTGACCAGGGGTGGGGAGGGGCTACAGCAGACTGAGTGACCCCTTGCTCAAGCCAGCGACCTTGGGCTCAAGTTGGTGAGCCTTGCTCAAACCAGATGAGCCCATGCTCAAGCTGGCAACCTCAGGGTTTCAAACCTGGGTCCTCTGCATCCCAGTTCGATGTTCCATCCACTGCACTGCCGCCTGGTCAGGCTGACTCCATCTTGTGCAGAGTTTTTACCAATTCTGGGGAGATCAGCTGCCACACACTCCACCCTTTAAACAATCTGAACTTGGGAGGGTACATGGGCCCAGAGCACTGCTCTCTGAGCCCACAGGCTGCAACAACAGTATAGGGAACAGCAGCCTACTATGGGAAGCTGGCCATGAGAGCCAGAGAAACTACAGTCCACCTCCAGGTGGACGTTTGGTTCTTCCACCACATCTGAAGAGGGTCATGGAAGAGAGCTTATATAGTTTGCATCTCAATACCTATTTCTTGCAGAGCTTGGGTTACATTTCTTTGATTATCTTGTATATACATAAAACACTCCACATAGATGATGACACATGTATCTCCTTGGGCAGCTGTCAACAGATCCAAGGCCATCTTATTTTGTAAAACCACCTTATGCATCTGAGTAGTTTTATCCATTTTCAGAGTTAGGACCTGCTGGGTTTGATTCTAAGCCAGATCCATGTGCTCAGCTAAGGCTGTCACCTCTAACTCTACTTTAATACCCCCCCTTACGGGAAAAGATCAGCTAAAGGATAAAACTACCAAGCAGTATGTTTCTCTCTATGCCAGTGTGGTACACCATGTCCAAATTGTGTGTTATTTTCAACAGGGCCTTCAGGATATGCTCTGAAATAGAGAGTCTTCGCCAAATATACCTCCCAGTCCAATTGGTGGGGAGATATGGCCACGCGTATCCCCCACAAACCCACATGTAACCTAGGGATACCATGTCCACTGGTTTGGTGCCAGTGTGCTTTTAACCATTCCACTAGTGGCTAGGCTTTGTTACAAGGGTGATATTAGCACATAGCTCTTTGGGGATCCACCCACCCAGCCATGTGGTATCTTGTCTCCCATTGCTGCTCTATAAAAGGAAGAACTTTGCACAGAGTTCTATTTGCTCTCTCAGAAGCCAACCCCACACATTCCAGGTTATATTATCCTATAAATACTGTGGATTGTGATAGTAATACCATAGCAGTGTTTCAATGGCACGCCCAGTGGTGAGATTCAAATAATTTAACAACCAGTTCTCTGCCCTAATGACCATTTTAAGTATAAAAAATTATATACCAGTCCTGTCCAGTTGGCTCAGTGATAGAGCATTGGCCTGGTGTGTGGATGTCCAGGGTTCGATTCTTGGCCAGGGCACACAGGAGAAGTGCCCCTCTGCTTCTCCATCCTTCCCCCTCTCCTCTCTCTCTCTCTCTCTCTCTCTCTTCCCCTCTTGTAGCCAAGGCTCCATGGGAGTAAAGTTGGCCCAGGTGCTGAGGATGGCACCATGAACTCTGCCTCAGGCACTAGAATGGCTCCAGTTGCAATGGAGCAACACCCCAGATGGGCAGAGCATCACCCCCTGGTGGGCCTGCCAGGTCAATCCCAGTCGGGCGCATATAGGAGTCTGTCTCTCTGCCTCCCTGCTTCTCACTTCAGAAAAATACAAAAAATAAAAAAGAAAGAAAGATATACTGCCTGACCAGGTGGAGTCATAGTGGATAGAGCATCAGACTGGGATACGGAGGACCCAGGTTCAAAACCCTGAGGTCTCCGGCTTGTGTGTGGGCTCATCTGGCTTGAGCATGGGGTCGCTGGCTTGAGTGTGGGACCATAGACATAACCCCATGGTTTCTCACTTAAGCCCAAAGGTCAGTGGCTTGAAGCCCAAGGTCACTGGCATGAGCAAGGGGTCACTCGCTCTGCTGTAGCCCCCTAGTTAAGGCACGTATGAGAAAGCAATCAAGCCTGACCAGGCAGTGGCGCAGTGGCTAGAGCGTCGGACTGGGATACAGAGGACCCAGGTTCAAGACCCCGAGGTCACCAACTTGAGCATGGGCTCACCTGGTTTGAGCAAAAGCTCACCAGCTTGGACCCAAGGTTGCTGGCTTGAGCAAGGGGTTACTCTGTCTGCTATAGCCCCCCCCCCCCGTCAAGGCACATATGAGAAAGCAATCAATGAACAACTAAAGAGCCGCAACGAAAAACTGATGATTGATGCTTCTCATCTCTCTTCGTTCCTGTCTGTCTGTCCCTATCTATCCCTCTCTCTGACTCTCTCTGTCTCTGTAAAAAAAAAAAAAAAAAAATCAATCAATGAACAACTAAGGTGCTGCAATGAAGAACTGATGTTTCCCATCTCTCTCCCTTCCTGTCTGTCTGTCCCTATCTGTCCCTCTCTCTATCTCTGTCTCTGTCACAAAAACAACAACAAAAAGATATACCAAAAGGTAGTTTATTATTTCATGAATTTAATACTTAACAAGAACAATAAAAGAGGTATACAAAACTAGATTATGCTATGAGTTTTAAAATATTAATAAAATATTAAATAATACCTGACAAAAATAATGAAACTGTTATTTAAGATAGTTCCATATCGCTTTTTGATTGGCATCCTCATTTGCAATTTATTTCACCCATGGACAGAATGAACATTACTACAGGCGCTTAGAATACATTGCGCAGATGAACATTAAAGAAGAGTAAGGAATGTAAATTTGTGATTTCCATATTGGGTGGCTGCCCAGGTGCCCACCTTAGAGAGAACCCTGATTATAAGTGCTGTTTAAAAAACCAGTTCGCTGAATTCAACAAAAAGTTAGGTATCAGTTCTGCCTAACCGGTGTGAACCAGCTGAATCCCACCACTGGGCACGCTGTGTCTCAGGCCACCTGTCGGATGGGTCTTGAGTAGCTAGCCAGAACCAGCTGTCCATGGTTGCTGGTTGCATGTGCCATGGGAATCCACCGGCAGCACCAGTAGGCAGTTCAGTGCACACTCAGCAATGAGACACATTGTACACTTGAGCATAGGTGTGCACCAAAGACATGATGCTGTTGATTGAGATCATCCTGACTGAAAGACAATAAAAAGAAACAGACACTGTTATAGGCATGTCGCCACCCTTGGGCAGGATGCAACCTACTTTCTCATCACACAATAAGATGGTAGCAGGCAGTGGGGGACATCCTGATCAGTGATACCACACCAGTTCCCCCTTAGGGATTCCTGTTGTGGGGGCAGGGAACAAAACAGTACATGGAGGACAGGCCAAACAGCCACATCAAGGGTGCCCTTCAATAAGGTACCCTTCCCGTGCTGTGGGGCAGAAACTGTCAGCATCAGGGGCCAAGTGGCAAGAATGGGGGAGACTTGTAAATGATACTCTAGCCCCTTCCGCCAGGGAGTTACTAAGGCAATCCAGGGATCATCAGACTCAGTGGCTATCTATGGCCATGACTAGGGCCTCCCCTCCCTCTTCCAGAGGGAGGGAGGCTGGCAGGAGCAGGGCACCCACAGGGCCATTCCTTGGCTTTAACATGTCATCCTCTGTACATACTTTCAAATGCAGAGCTTGGAGTTGCCTCCTGTCTATGGAGGACCACCCCCATACATCTGGGTTGCTAATTAAAGAGGTGCACCACAGAATTTAAGTGCTGTGACCACCCCTTCAAGCTGAGGGGATCATGTCCCAATTGTACATTTCCTTCAACAATCCATTATACTGTTCAATCATTCCTGCTGCTTGGGGTCTATAGGGGACATGGAGCTGCCAGGTCACATTCATCTCCACAGACCAGGCTCGTATCAAGCACCCGTCAAAGTGGGTTCCTCGGTCACTAGCGCTGCTCAAAGGATGTCCATACAGGGCGCACAGGTGTTCCAAACCCATATAGTTGTTTCCTGTGTGACCTTCTTGGCACGGTATGCAAACAGGAGGCTAGTGGCTGTGTCCACAGCTGTCAAGGTGTACACATAGCCTTCATCTGTGGGCAGGGGTCCTATAAAATCTACCTGCTCATGTTGCAAAGGTGCTACCCCATGGGCTACCTGCCTACTCTTGGGCTGCAACCCAAACCTCGTGGGGTGCATCCATGCACAGGCTGAGCACTGTCATACCGCTTGTAGCATGCCTGCAGGGGCCACCTCAAGTCCCCAAGAGTGGGCTACACGCAACATAGTTCTTGGACCAGCATGCCCCAGGCGCCGATGCAACCATATGTGTGTCTATTGTGGGGAAGCGGAGACTAATATGCCTGTGCTAGGGTGTTGGCTTCATCATTTCCTGGGCTTAGGAGGGGACAATGCCCACTCTAATGGTACATAAACACCACACTCACAGTTGTGAGTGCCCAGAGCCCACAAATCCTGCCATATAGCCTTCACACTGGGTGTTGCCCCACAAGCCACTTCTGTTGCTCCCATTGTGGGAACCACAGTGTAAGACCCCAGTACACAGCCCAGCCATCTGTACCAGTATGTAGGGGCCCACTTTCCTTAGTGATAACTATCCATACTGCCCATAGCTCAGCCCACTGGCTGCTTTGCTCTGTCCCTGATTCAACCCACATTTTGTCCGTGTCCAAGTGGATAGTCACTATGGCCTAGCTGCCAGGATTCCCACAGCTAGATCCATCTGTATACCAGGCATCTGGCAATAAGGGAGGTGTCTCTTCACGATAGGGACTGGGGGTGACATCAACCCCCTGCACAGCATCCAGCAATTCTGCAAAGGTAATGGAGCCCAACACTTGTTGCAGCTCCTGAGTCAGAGGGCTAGTACTCAGTACAGCCTTTTGTTCCAGACAGGCACCCCTTTTATCCAGAGTAGGATTTTGTGCTAGGTCCAACTTGGGTGTGAACATCCATGAGGTCACCCATCCAGCTATGGGGTAGGCAGTGCGGATTTGCACCTGCCCCTGCAAGGTAATGGATTCATAAGCATACAAGGCCACATAGACAGCTGCTAGCCGTTTCTCCACCAAGGAGTAGTGAGTCTCCGCATCTTTCCACTATTGGGACCAAAAGTCTATCGGGCTGTGCCATTGCCTGGTATTCTGCCATAGGCCCCACTCAAACCCATCAGGGGTTACAGTAACATCTAACTGGAAAGGCTTAGAAACCAACCACTTGTAGGGCCTGTGCCTAAGCCACTGCCCGCTTGGCATCCTTAAAGGCCCACTCTGCCTCTAAAGTCCAATCCCAGACTGACCCCTTCCGACACAGCTGGTACAGATGGCGAACGGTCTGAGTTAGATGGGGAATAAACAGACACCAATACCCCAAGATACCTACAAAGGTCTGTAACTATTTGACCATCTGTGGTCAGGGATATGCTTGGATCTTATCTATCACTGCTTCAGGGATTACTTTGGTATTTTGCGACCAGACAAGTCCCAAGAACTTGATGATAAACCATATCCTTGCACTTTGTTGGCATTGAAAACCCAGCCCCATGTTTCTAGGGCACCTTTCAAACTCTCTTCTGCTTGTCTCTAGATCTTTAAGAGAATCAGTGGTTAGAATTTTTCTTAATATAATGAAAGCGGGCCATCGTGGGTGGCTTGGCCCATGAGGTCAGATCTGTGGTTTCCAAACCATGGCAAATGGTCAGGCTGTGCAAATAGCCCTGTGACAAGACAACAAAAGTCCATTGATGCCCTTCCCACCTGAAGGCAAATTGTTCCCTGGTTCTCTGGGGCAATGCCAATAGAAAAGAAAGCATTGGCCATGTTCACTAAATAGTGGTAGCATCCTAAAGTCAGAGTCAACTAGTCCATTAAATCCAGCACCAATGGAATGGCTGCATGAAGTGGGGAAGTCACCTTGGTCAACTGTCATGTGTCCATCAGCCTTCTTCACTGGTCACACTGGGGAATTAAAGGGGCTATGCATGGCCACACTATACCAGCTTTCTCTAGTTGGAGGATAGTCTGTCCTATCTCCTCATGTCCCCCAGGCAAATGATATTGATGCACCTTCACTATTCGTGTGTGGGTGGGAAGCACCATAGCCTTGTGATGGAGGTGGCCTCTTAGGACTGGCTTAGTGGCTCACAACATGCAAGTGGAACTCTCCTTGTGTGGTGGCAATAGTAAGCTCCTTCAAAATGTTTATCCCCCAAATATACTCTGGTATAGGGAAACATACACCTTGTATGCTTATGGTAGCAAATGCCCAATGCCCAACATGAGCGTGGGTTGTCACACTCAAATTGTCTAGCCACCATAACCTTGAATGTGTGCTATGGGCACCAAAAACCTCTCTGGGTTCCCATACAACAGACTACAGACTGCACGGGTGTCCACTAAAGCCAGGATGTGCTGAATATTCCAGGGGGACCAGTAAATAGTTACTTCAACATGTGACCTCTGGTCTTCTGGGGCCTTCCCAGCTAGGTGCCTCGGCTTGACCCCTGGGGCCTTCCCAGCTGGGTGCCTCGGCTTGACCCCTAGTCGAGGAGGGCAAATCCTCCCCAGCGGTACTCAGAAAGTCTTGGAGCCATACAGGGTGTGCAGAAAAGCCTTTCCAGCTCCACACTCGGTGCGCTTCTGGAACCTCTGCTCCTTTAGCAACTGTCGCCGCAAGGCTGATAGGACATCATCAGGCTGTTGATCTGTTTTGTTTTTGTCTACCCTGGCTGCTAATAAATCAATCCACATTTGCAGGTGGGAGACTTTCTGGGGCCCCTCTCCTATAGTGCTCACTCAACCTACCTTTGTTTCTTCCTTCTGCCATATGGGATGTGCCATTCTACGACCCCGTCATTTGATTTTCACTTCCCCCAAGCCCACCATGGCTGTTGTTATCTTATGTATGTGTCAATTCACATATGGCGTGAGGATGGCCGTCAGAGACCCACATGCTGCAGATGGCGTGGAAGCCAGGATCAAGTCTTTCATGCGGGTAGTAAAGTGCTCATCATCTGGTCCCCAGGTGTTCAAATTAAACATTGCCTGGCACATACCCATCTCCTGGATCACCTGCACCAGGTCAATGTAGGTGGTCCACTTAGTCACGCCCTTGGAAAGCTCTCTGGCATCATGCCAAACCATATGGGTCACGGATATCAGCCAATCAATCAGCAAGTGATCACCCTGGGTGCCTCTCAAGCGCCACCTGATCTGCAGTCGCTGTCTCAGGGATGGATATATGGTGATGAAGGCCAGCTTCTCCAATTCATCAGGTGATAACTGCAGACCGTCTGCTCCTTTGTCCCATAAGTGAAGGAGCCAAGTTGGGATGGGTTCCCCTGGATGCTGTCAGCTTTGCTTCCTGAGCTCCTGCAGCTCAGTGGGAGTGTAAGTAGTGTACGTAGTAAATTCCGTCATCACGGGGGTCCCCATGGGCCACCTCCCTGGGCTAAGGGCTGGGAATGTTCCAGCCTCTGCTTCACCACTGGACGTACAATGCCGTTCTGGGCCCAGGGTGGAACCCTCCTCTCCCCCTCCCCACTCCCAAGCTCATCAGTGTCCTCAGAGTCCAGGTCCTCCCCCAGATGAGCAAGCTCTTGCTCAAGAGCTCATATACAGGCTTCCAGCCATTCCTCCTCAAGCCGTAAATCTCCCAGTTGGGCTTCACAAGCCAGAATGCTTTCATGCTGCCACTTCAAGGCTGTGAGGAACAGCCAGTCAACTCGGCCAGCTGCAACGCAAGACTTCTCAGGAATCGCCTCTTCAAGGACTCACAGGGCCTTCTCCAAAGGCTGGGGACTCCCATCTACCTTCCCCACTCCTCAGGAGGCGTCCAAGACATTAAAACCACAGCCACGGGGTACCACAACCCCTCGTCTGAGGCCACATGCCCTCCGGCAGGTAGTAGGGACTCTTACTCCATCCTGCCAGCTACACCAAGTGTTGGGTCCACGTTCAGAGGCAAGGAGGGATCGAGGGGTATGAGGGACTGGGAGCTGGAAGAAGACGTGGATCCGTAGGCAGATGGTACATGCTTTATTGGGTGACAGCAGCAGACAGATGCAGTATGGCCATGGCCGCCTGACACAGTGCACAGGAGTTTTATAGTAAATCACACAAGAGTGGCACCAAGCCATGATTACAAAAACTGGGTATAACTTTATCAGTTACATAAGGTGGGTGCGCATGCATACTGTCCTGGCCTGTTTTCCAGTCATGCATGGCTGGATCTGATGCAGGCCTGTCCACACTGACTCCATTTTGTGCAGGCTGTTTACCAATTCTAAGGAAATGAGCTTCCAGGCAGGAGGCATGTTAGCACTTGGCTCTAGCACACTGTTGCCATTCCAACCAGAAAATGGCACAAAGGCTACTGTGTCAGGGTTGTAGCTGATTTTCTTTTTTTGTTTGTTTTTTGTTGTTGTTGTTGTTTTTGTTTGTTTGTTTTTACAGAGACAGAGAGACAGTCAGAGAGAAGGATAGACAGGGACAGACAGACAGGAACGGAGAGATGAGAAGAATCAATCATTAGTTTTTCGTTGTGCATTGAGACACCTTAATTGTTCATTGATTGCTTTCTCATATGTGCCTTGACCGTGGGCCTTTAGCAGACCGAGTAATCCCTTGCTCAAGCCAGCGACCTTGGTCTAAGCTGGTGAGCTTTTTTTTTGCTCAAGCCAGATGAGCCCGCGCTCAAGCTGGCAACCTGGGGGTCTCAAACCTGGGTTCTCTGCATCCCAGTCCAATGCTCTATCCACTGCGCCACCTCCTGGTCAGGCGTAGCTGATTTTCTTAATGTAGGTGCTTTTTAATAATTTCCTCGTACATGAACAGACACTTCTCCCAGGAAGAAATACAAATGGCCAACAGATATATGAAAAGATGCTCATCTTCTTTAGCTATTAGAGAAATGCAAATCAAAACTGCAATGAGATACCACCTCACACCTGTTAGATTAGCTATTATTAACAAGACAGGTAATAGCAAATGTTGGAGAGGCTGTGGAGAAAAAGGAACCCTCATACACTGTTGGTGGGAATGTAAAGTAGTACAACCATTATGGAAGAAAGTATGGTGGTTCCTCAAAAAACTGAAAATAGAACTACCTTATGACCCAGCAATCCCTCTACTGGGTATATACCCCAAAAACTCAGAAACATTGATACGTAAAGACACATGCAGCCCCATGTTCATTGCAGCATTGTTCACAGTGGCCAGGACATGGAAACAACCAAAAAGCCCGTCAATAGATGACTGGATAAAGAAGATGTGGCACATATACACTATGGAATACTACTCAGCCATAAGAAATGATGACATTGGATCATTTACAGCAAAATGGTGGGATCTTGATAACATGATACGAAATGAAATAAGTAAATCAGAAAAAACCAGGAACTGCATTATTCCATGCGTAGGTGGGACATAAAAGTGAAACTAAGAGCCTGACCTGTGGTGGTGCAGTGGATAAAGCGTCGACCTGGAAATGCTGAGGTCGCCGGTTCGAAACCCTGGGCTTGCCTGGTCAAGGCACATATGGGAGTTGATGCTTCCAGCTCCTCCCCCCTTCTCTCTCTCTCTCTCTCTCTCTCCTTTCTAAAATGAATAAAATAAAAAAAAATTTAAAAAAAGATTGAGTTAAAAAAAAAAAAGTGAAACTAAGAGACATTGATAAGAGTGTGGTGGTTATGGGGAGAGGGGGGAAAGGGAGAGGGAAAGGGGGAGGGGGAGGGGCACAAAGAAAACTAGATAAAAGGTGACAGAGGACAATCTGACTTTGGGTGATGGGTATGCAACATAATTGAACGACAAGATAACCTGGACTTGTTATCTTTGAATATATGTTGATATATCAATATATCCTGATTTATTGATGTCACCCCATTAAAAAAATAAAATTATTAAAAAAATAATAATAATTTCCTCGTATCTCTTCTGGCTGTAGGGTAGCTCAGTGGAATCTGTTTTGTTAACACCAGCAATCAGTTGTTTCACTCCCAATGTGTAAGCCAGAAGGGCATGCTTGCAGGTCTGCACATTCTTGGAGATACCTGCTTCAACTTCACCAACAGTAGCAGCAATAATCAGGACAGCACAATCAGCTGAGATGTACCTGCAATCATGTTTTTGATCAAGTCTCTATGTCCTAGGTCACATAATACTTGCTGGTCTTGAATTTCCACAGGGAGATATCAATGATAATGCCACGCTCACATTCAGCTTTCAGTTTATCCAAGACCCAGGTACACGTGCAGGATTCCTTCCCCATCTCAGCAGCCTTCTTCTCAAATTTTTTTGATGGTTCTTTTGTCGATCTCTCATGTTTGTAGATCAGATGGCCGGTACTGGTAGATTTGTTGAAATCTACATGTCCAATGATGACAATGTTGATATGAGTCTTTTCTTTTCCCATTTTGGCTCAGATTTAGTGGTGATTTTCATGACACCTGTGTTCTGGCAGCAAAGTTGTTGCAAAAAAGCTTTCATATGGTCTCTTGACAAAGCCTGAAGGCATAATAGAGAAGAAAAGCCATCTCTGCCTACAGGCTGAGCTGCTGAGCCAAGGATCTTGGCTTTCTGAGCTGTTGACTCCATAATAGGCCAGAACTTAGAAAATCCAGAAGAGCGCTGGAGGAATGAGTGAATACTAATGTGTCCCAGAATTTAGACTACCCTCCTTGGTGCTTGTGGTAGCCCTGGGTGCCGTTGCTGCTGCCACCAAATAGTATCTCCAATTCTGCTTTTAGGCCAAGGTGCCTGCTCTTTCCCATTCCCTGTGGTTGAATGGGGCTATGTGATTATTTCTGGAAAACAATTGTGAACAGAAGGGACAATTGTCTTTTTGGTCTGCTGTTGATTGGCTGTATAAGACCTTCCAGAGCTTTTTATTTTTTGCTTCTGGCATTGTGATTTACAGCATTTGAGATGGTGACTGTTCTACCAGCCTGGGTCCCTGAATAACTAAAATGAGAAGACCCACCTCTTCTTGACCTGGTAGTGCTTGACGCAACATGCATGTAGCCTGAGTGAGAAATAAATCTTTGTTGTTTTAAGCCACTGTGATTGGGGTTTGTTTGTTATCATAGCATAATGTAGCTTGTCTTAACTAACACAATGCCATACAGCAACCAAGCCTACAAGCTACCTGGTCAGAACCTGAATAATAATAATTATTGTTATTATTGTTATAATAATCATTGATTATTATAGGTTCCACTTACTAAGTGCCTTTTATGTGTGGCAGGCATGTACTACACAGTATACACATTGTGTCAATACTGCTCACAACAAACTTGGAAGGCAGATATTCAATGGGCATAATAGAAAAACCAAAGCTTAGGAACTGGCCTAAATATTTCATTTGCTATCTGAGGATTATTGAAGATGCTCTTCATTTGATCATTATCTGTCCCTTATACGAATTACTATGGGATGAATTCTCTTTAACCATCATAGCAAGAATCCTCTTGGAAAGCAATTTTAAAAAAAAATTATTTTAAGTGAGAGGAGGGAAGGCAGAGACAGATTCTCGCATGCATCCTGACCAGGATCCACCCAGCAAGCCCACTAGGGGGCAATGCTCTGCCCATCTGGGGCCCTGCTCTGCTGCAACCCAAGTCATTTTAGTGCCTGGGGCAGAAACCATGGAGCCATCCTCAGCGCCCAGGGCCAACTCGCTCTAGTAGAGCCTTGGCTGCAGGAGGGGAGGAGAAGAAAGAGAGAGAAAGAGAGAAGTGAGAGGGGGAGAGATGGAGAAGCAGATGGGCGCCTCTCCTGTGTGCCCTGACCAGGAATCGAACCCGGGACATCCACAAGCCAGGGCCGACCCTTTACCACTGAGCCAACCAGCCAGGTCTGGAAAGCAATTTTACATGTATTAAGCACCATTAGAAAGTCCATACCTTTTGCTTCAGTCATAACTATTCTCTAGACCAGGTTTTTGTGGTGCAGTTAGATTGCTTAAACAGTAAAAAATAAAAAGTTATATATATATATATATATGAAAAATAAATGAACAACATTTGAGTTTGTATGTTGAGTTACTAGTATGTTTTCTTTAGCCAGATGTTAATAGTGCTCCTGGTCCAGTTGCCCCTTTTCCCTAGCAGCCATAGTGGTACTGAGTGCTAAACCAAATGCACAATCACTCCAAGTATCAACCCTGCGGGGCCGTGCTTGCTGGTGTGGTGTTTGCCACTTCCTTGCTCATAGGGTTAATTTCCTGCTAGTTGTAACAATGGTATCACTTTCCTTTTTGTGTGTGTCTGTGTGTATGTATGTGTGTGTGACTGAGACAGAGAGAGAGGGATAGACAGAAAGGGAGAGAGATGAGAAGCATCAATTTTTCATTGTGGCTCCTTAGTCTCCTTAGTTGTTTAGTGACTGCTTTCTCATATGTACCTTGACCAGGGGGCTGCAGGAGAGCGAGTGAACTCCTTGATCAAGCCACCGACCTTGGGCTCAAGCCAGCGACCACGGGGTCATATCTATGATCCCACACTCAAACCAGCGACCCCCTGCTCAGCTGGGTGAGCCCGCCCTCAAGCCAGCGACCTTGAGGTTTCCATCCTGGGTCCTTGGCGTCCCAGTCGGACGTTCTATCCACTACGCCACCGCTTGGTCAGGCAACTTTCCTTTCTTTAATAGTAGTCCTTCTGGGAGACTGGCAGGATACAAACACATTTTGAAATATTTTTAGGTCCCACATATTTGTTCTGGTGGAGCCCCGGGGGTAGGACTGGGGGTTGGAGCGCTTCTGGCAGATCTGAAGTACCAGTAACCTCAGATGAGTTTGTGGCGCCCCTGCTGTTGCCTGGCTCAACATCCTCGGTTCTCCGCGTCTCTATCGGGCCAGGTAGCACACGGTGTCTTCAGCGCTCCTTCACCCTTTTGGTGCTCTCTCCTCGCCATCCCCTCTCCTGCAGACTCGTTCCTAAGCGGCCGGAGCCCTTCCGAGGCGAGTAGCAAGCCGGATCGAAGGTCATCTCCCTCCCCGGCGCCTCGCAGCGCTTGTATTAATAGTTTCACCAACGTAAAAAGTTCCCGTTATTTTATTGCTATATACAGAGGTCAGTTACTGTCCCCTAGGCGGCCCTCCCGCCCTCTAGCAGCGGCTGAGTCGTCTGCCAGGGGCACGCGAACTGCCACTGTTCCTCGATCTGCGGGTCCGAGAGCAGTAGCTGCACCCCGCCACCGGGAACGCCACGACCTCCCCTCCCGATACCCGACCGGCTGGGTTCCCGGCCCGCAGCCCTTGGGTCGGGAAGGCTGGTCAAGAGGGGCTGCTCCTCGTCCGGCGGGAGGGGAGGCTCGCGGGAAAGGGGCGGCGAGAGACCCCCCACCCCCACCGTGACTTCTAGGCTTTGTTCCGCGCGCTGGAGAGGGTGCGGTGAGCCCCTACTCCGAGTAGCAGTAGGTCCCGTAGTTGGCCTGCTGGGGCTGGGGAAAGCCGAAGCTGCGCACTCCGGGATCCGGGAGGCCCCCGCAGCGCGGCCGCGGCGTGGTGATGGGGAAGCGCACGCTACCGTCCGCCAGCCAGCCGCCGTCGCACTGGTCCAGCCCCGAGAACTTCCAGGCGGCGTAGAGGTGCCCGACCTTGGCCACCATGGCTCCGCGCCGCCGGCACGCAGCGTGGGCTTCGGGCAGCGTCAGCCGCCCGGGCACGAAGAACACTTGGCCTGGGGACCGAAGCGGGTCACTGACTAGGCGAGAGCAGGACAGGGTGGGGTGCAGCGGGGATTCAGGATCCGAGGGAGCAGAAGCGAGGGGCAGGCTGAGGAGGAGTGAGAACACCCCGGCAGACGTGCCGGTGGGGTTGCGGGAGGAGGGCTGGAGCTGGTGGGCGGAGAGACACGGGGGCCAGGCCTTGAAAAGACAGGCCGGATCCCCAGCCTCCGCCTTCCGCTTTCGCGCCCCAGGCCAAGGTCTGTGCTGTGCGCCGCGCCGCCCATTCCGCAGCACATCAAGCCCCGCCTCCCGACTCGCCTCCCCGCCCCGCGGCGCTCGCCCCGCCCCTCACCTGCCAACGCGGAGGTGAAACAGAACGCGTCGTAGCGGTCGCGCTTCCGGTCGCGGGGCCCGTAGCTGCGGATCCCCGGCCGGCCGTGGCCGCCGCACGGCGCGCGCGCTGTCAGCACAGGGTAGCGCACGGAGCCCTCGAGCAGCCAGCCTGCGTTACACCAGTCCAGCCCCTCCGTCCACGCTGGCGGGAGACGGGAGGATTAGAGGTGTCACAGGCAGAAGCCGGATCCGGAGGCCTTCTCCGCCGGGGCCCCTGTGACAGCCTGGGGAGGGCGGGCCGAGGCGGTACCCGGGGGGTCGCTCACCCTGATACAGCTGGGCGTAGGTAGCCAGGCGTCCGTCCTGCTCCTCGCACGCCAGTTTCGCTTCGTAGTAATTGAACTGGTACCGGCCCCGGCTGGGCTGGTACGGAAACACCACACCTGGGGGTGGGGGGATGGTGAACAGCCTGGGGAGAGCTGGCAAACGAGGGGGGTGGGGAGGAAAAGGCGGTACAATCTAGCAGAGAGGGCTGGGGGAGAGGGGACTCGAACACTCCTATCCCCACCCCCACCACCGCGAGAGAGGAGAGGTCTGTAAACGCAGCGTCTCACCCTCCAGGCGCAGGGTCAGCGCCACGCTCTCGTCCTCGATGCCATTAATGAGTTCACAGCGATACCGGCCCTCGTCCTCCAGGCGCACGCCCGCAATGACCAGGGAGGCGTCTAGGCGATGCCCCTTCCTCATCCTGGCTCGTCCCCCCAGGGCCCCGTAGCCCTGGGCATGCAGTCCGTTGGTGATAAGGATCAGCGTTTCCCGAAGCTCTTCTGGCTCCACTTTGCTCCAGCGTACCTTGTAACTGGGAGGCAGGGTGCCCAGGACGCAGGGCAGCGTGGTTGTGGCGCCACGACGAGAGTGAATGACCTCGTGGATGGGAGGCAGAAGGTAGAAGGGGCCCCGGTGGGATGCTGAGCAGAGGGGGCCACAGTGGCAGGAACTTCCTGACCCCCACTGCCCCAAGTGCCCATCCAGATCTTGTTCCCCAAGCTGCCCACCCTCTCCTCGATTGCACCATCAGCAGTGACTCTCACTCCTTGGGTACCTCCAACAACTGCCCTTTCTACTTTCCCCACACCTGGTTCCTCTCCCCCACTGTTTCCCAGATTCTGGGCAGGATTGAGGTTGTTGTTTTTGTTTGTTTGTTTTTGAGATAGAGATCGAGAGAGAGAAAGATGAGAAGCATCAACTCGTAGTTGCAACACTTTAGTTGTTCATTGATTGCTTCTCATATGTGCCTTGAGGGGGATGGGCTCCAGCCAAATCAGTGACTCCTTGCACAAGATAGCGACCTTGGGATCTTGTGGATGATCACTTGCTCAAGCCTCAAACCTGCGACCCCGCGCTCAAGCTGGTGAACCTGCGCTGAAGCCGATGAGCCTGTGCTCAGCCCGGGGACCTTGAGATTTCTAACCTGGGACCTCAGCATCCCAGGTCGACATTCTATCCCCTGCGTGGGTCAGACTAAGACTGAGGTCTTACCTGGGCCCCCCAGGGCTTTGTGGAGGATGGTGAAGGCCCAAGGGAGAAGGAAGTGACAGACTGTAGGGAGATGGAGCCAGACTTGCATGATGGAGAGTCAGCCCAGCTGGGTCTACAGGGCACAAAACGTGGACCATTCTTTAGGACTAAGGGAATGGGATCAGGCAAGAGAAAGCAGTCATTAGGAATTCCTCAGAGGAGACTGTCCAGCTGGAAGCACTGGAGCGGAAAGAGATGCTTATGTTGGTGGCAAAAGGAAGGTGATAGCGTAGGGGGTCAGTAGCAACCACACCCCACCCTTACCCATCCCTCTTCTCTCCTATCCCTTCAGTCAGCAGGTCCTCTACCTATCCCCTGCTCATCACAAGTGCCACTTCCTAAGCCTTGCCATCTGGATTGCCAGCTTCAGTCTCTCTCCTCTCCCAACACCTGTTCCCATCTGAAGCCAGAATAAATATGATTTGGTCACTCTCCTGCTTGAAACAGTGGCTCCCTGTTGCCCTTTAGAATAAAGCCCACTTGCCTAAAGCACCGCTTCTAAGACTGTGATCCAGTTTCCCCCTGCACTTCACCACCTGTGCCCTCTGCACTGCACTCCACACATGTTGGACTTTTGGCTCCCAAACAGTCCAAGTTCACTCTCCCCTCCTCACAGCCAGCAGTTGGGGCTTCACCTCCACTGGGAAGCCTTTTCTCTTCCCCCACCTTCACCACACTGTAGTGCACTGTGGTCCACTTGCCTGGTTCCCCTACTGCACTGAACTGGGGACTTTTCTTCTCTTAGAAGTATTTAAATTTTATTTATTTATTTATTTTAGAGAGAGAAAGGGGGAGAGAAAGAAGCATCAACTAGTTGTTCCACTTAGTTGTGCACTTATTGGTTGCTTCTCCTATGTGCCCTGACCAGGGATCAAACCTGTGACCTCAGTGCATTGAGATGATGCTCTATGCGCTGAGCTACCTGGCCAGGGCCTAGTTGTGAGGATTTGATGAAAATAATATATGTAGCTCCAGCTGGGTAGCTCAGTTGGTTAGCATGTCATCCCAATAAGCCAGGGGTACAGGTTCAATCCCTGGTCAGGGTACCTACAAAAATCAACGAATTAATGCATAAATAAGTGGAAATTGATGTTTTTTTCTATGCCTTCCTCTCTTTCTAAAATCAATCAATAAATAGAAAATAATGTATTTAACTGCTTAAAATAGAGCCTGATCTATAGTAAGTGCTATGTACCTATATGTTAGTTAATTTCTGTAGCACCCAGCATAATTTCTGGCATGGTTTAGGTACTAAAATTTTTTAATTGAATTTATTGGGGTGACATTGGCTAATAAAATTATACAGGTTTCAGGTGGAGAATTCTACTATACATCATCTGTATATTGCATTGAATGTCCACCACCCCAAGTCAAGTCTCCCTCACCTCTATCTATCCCCCCTCTACTTTTCACCTCCCCCCACCCCAGTAAGTACTAATATATGTGTGTGTTAATGAATGAGCTCATATTAAGGACTTCTGGGAAGGAGAGCTGGGACATGTGGAGAGGGAGGAAACACTGAGGGGGAGTCAGAAAGCTAAGGAGCTGAGCTCCATCTTCCTGCAAATGAAGGCCAAGCACGACCTTGCAGAAGGAGAGATGGGGGTTAGGCACAGAAAGGACTTCCCAGTGGCTAAAGGAGAAAAGTATCTGGAATGGGGACATGAGTGAGAGCACTTCTGTACAAGGAGAACCTTGTAAACAGAGTGGTAGAGGGAACCAAGACTGACTGAGGGACCAATAGTAATAGCGAGGTAGCATGTTCAGTTTAATATGCCTGAAATGGCTCTAGCGCTTTACATGTCTACTTTTATGTTTACTCCTCTCAGCAATCCTACAAGGTAGAAACAATTATGAATCCCATTTTATATACTCAAACAAAAGTGCATATATTTTAGTAAACTTGAGTGAGATCAAACAGTTTGTAAGAGGAGGGATTTTCTGGGATTTGAATCTGGATCTGACTGAGGCTGAAGCACCTAATAACTGATCTATATTTCTGTATTTTAGAGCACGTGCAGACACAATTTCTTCATACCTCTTACAGAGAATGAGAGAGGCCAATAGCTCCAGTGCCTACCTGTTAGAAGCTGGTCTCTTCACAGAGATGGAGGGAGCAGTGATGGGCAGCTTTCTGTCCTGCTGGAGGAAGAGGTTCCTGGTGAAGGAGGTGCCTGGGGCGCTTGGAGGTTCCGGCACCTCAGAGGCCTGGACTCAGGCCCCTGGTCACTGCAGTTACTCTTTGCACCTTTAAGGAAGGGCTTCTGCCCTGAGCTCACAGAAGAAGCCAAGATGCCCAGAAGTCTGCTACCCTTCAGTCCACTAAGGCGAGGCTAAGTGACCAGGCACTCTATCTGTGGTGCTCACTGTCCTGGGCCCGGGGGAAGATGCTGGGCTTGGGCTCTGGGGTAGCCCCACTAAGGGGTATGGAGTAAAGGAAGCAACCAGGAATGATCACCTGGAAGAGTGCAGAGTAAGGTGCCTTATTTCATCTAGATGCTCTTGGACCAGAGAAGAGTGGATTGATTGGTGGGTATGAGGATGTTGTGCCAATGAGGCTCAAAGATCCATAGCTGTCAAGCTCTAGATGCCTCCATTTTTCCATTTGGACCTCACTTGCAGGCTGAGCTGCTGGACCAAGGATCTTGGCTTTCTGGGGCCTTGATTCCATAATAGGCCAGAAGTTAGAAAACCCAGAAGAGCAGTGGGGGAATGGAGCACCCCTTCCCTCCCCCTTTCCCAACAAAGTCCTCACCTCTGCCCTCCGGTGCCTGGGTGTGCATCGCCTACGGGAAGAGGCTTTTCCAATGGGAACCGACTTTCAGGACCTCCAGTTGTTTCAAGAAACCTGACCCCTTCTTTCCAACCCCCCCCCATTTGTCCATCTTTCTGTCCTTTCCCTCTCTGTCCCCACCCCATCAGAAGCACAATTTCCCATTGTCCCCATCTTTCCCCCATTGTTGAACAACAGGGGCCCTTTCTTTATCCTGTGGGTAGTGGCAACAAAATGTCAACAGCTGGGGATGTGGGGTGCAGGACCGGCTGGCACACAGCACCGGAAAGGGGCCTGGGTGGGGGTGGGTCTAGAACAGTAACTGACATCCTCAGAACAGAATGCGATGAGAGGGAGACGATGGTCAGTGAGAAGGTTGAAATGGGTCTCCCGTCAATACTGTAAGCTTCAAGGCTTTACAGAGATTCTGTGTGGGGCTGGGCTCCCCAGAGAGCAGAGTGGTTGGTTAGAATTGCAATAGGGGAGATGGAAATTAGACAGCAAGGAGGGTTTTTCTGTCCTCAGGAAGGGACATGGCGATTTCTGAGGATGAAAGGATCTGGGAAGTCTCTCTGTGAGAAACCATATCATTTTTTTCCTAGTTTCGCACCACCTCTTTCAGCCCACGTAGATAATATTACAGTTCTCAATAGAAAGGAGATCCTTAACTTCACTGGTTAGAAACTCACTTCTCAAAAGTCCCTCTTGTTAGGAAATTCTTTCTGAAGGCAACTCCTGTTGGGAGTTCAAGCTCACTTTTAAAGTTTTTCTATTGAAGTATAATTTACAGGCAACAAAATGCACAGCTCAATAAATTTTGACGTGTGCACACACCATGTAATTATCCCCCTTGCCCATCAAGGTATAGAACCTTTTCAACACCCAGAATAAGCACGTTTCTTTTTTGTTTGTTATCAATGCAGAGGGAGGACTCCCTCCATAAATAGCCATTTAGAAATGTTCTGAGCTTCAAATTACCCCTGATCTCCACTGAGCAACCACATACTGGTAGTTTTGTGTTTTTAGAATCATACATCTTCAGAACTGGAGGGGACCTCAGGATGCTTCGCCTCCTCCGTTACCAGATGAAGAGGAAAAGGAAGGGAAAGGGATTTGCCCAAGACCATGCAGAAGGCAGCTGATGAGTCAAACCTAGAACTTGCTGCTTTTTTTTTTTTTTTAAGTGATTCCTCTTCCACTCCTCAACTTTCCAAGTTGGAAGAGTTGCAGGATTTTCACCAGGGCCAGAGAGAATAACAGGAGTTCACCCCATGGTACTCTTTAGGAACTTGATTGACTGTTTTTCCCCCTGCCTTCTTCATTCCTGTTCCTAAGCCCTTCCCTCCTCCCAGAGAGAAGGACAAACAGAGAAGACAAATAATGCCTGTCTCCTGGGCCAGGATACCCTGAGCCAGTGCATCTGATTGGCTTCTACCCAACTCAAACAAACAGCCTCCCACAGAGAGGGGGAGAGAATGAAGGCTCCACCGCGGGTCGCTGGCGTTCCCAGGCTCATGCTTCACCTACTGCTCTTTTCTCCCCAGATCACTTTTGAACTGTGGTTTGGAAGGCTCTGGTATGTAAAGTCACAAAAGGCTGAATATGACAGGAAAACCTAGAACTATTTGATAGATGCCAAAAGAACCCTTTGAAGGTAGAATGATAAAGAGACAGACAAGACATAAGCTTACTGAATAGCCAAGCCCTGTTTAATTTGCTCAAGGTCACTTTCATTCTCAGCATTCCCCAAGACACTGCAAAACAGGAATCAAATAAGACTGCTCAGGCTTGAGTTGGCTCCTTTCCACTGAACCAGCATCTTTTAAAGAGAGGCTTTTGCCACTCCTGTTACATACTGACCAGGTTGAGGTGGGATCATAGAACAAGCATAGAGTCCTGATACCTCTTTCCCTAACATTACAGGCTCAGTTTACACGCTACAGCCACATTTAGCTGACGAATTTTCTTGACCCCTGGTGATGGCATGATTCAAGTTTCCTACTGGGATTGTTGCATGAGGGACTGGGAGAGTTGGCAAAAGGGCTCTTTACAGGGAAGAATTTATATACACAACTGCCTCCCCTGCCT
Source organism: Saccopteryx leptura (assembly GCF_036850995.1). Classification (NCBI taxonomy): domain Eukaryota; kingdom Metazoa; phylum Chordata; class Mammalia; order Chiroptera; family Emballonuridae; genus Saccopteryx; species Saccopteryx leptura. Next base: position 285,357,078 of record NC_089504.1, read on the forward strand.
CCCTGCCTCCCCTGCCTCCCTGCCTCCCTGCCTCCCTGCCTCCCCTGCCTCCCTTGCCTCCCCTGCCTCCCTGCCTCCCCTGCCTCCCTGCCTCCCCTGCCTCCCCTGCCTCCACTGCTTCCTTGCCTCCCTGCCTCCACTGTCTCCCTGCCTCCCTTGCTTCCTTGCCTCCCTGCCTCCACTGTCTCCCTGCCTCCCTTGCTTCCTTGTCTCCCTGCCTCCACTGCTTCCTTGCCTCCCTGCCTCCCTGCCTCCACTGCTTCCTTGCCTCCCTGCCTCCCTGCCTCCCCTGCCTCCCTGCCTCCCTGCCTCCCCTGCCTCCCTTGCCTCCCTGCCTCCACTGTCTCCCTGCCTCCACTGCTTCCTTGCCTCCCTGCCTCCCTGCCTCCCCTGCCTCCCTGCCTCCCTGCCTCCCCTGCCTCCCTTGCCTCCCTGCCTCCACTGTCTCCCTGCCTCCACTGCTTCCTTGCCTCCCTGCCTCCCTGCCTCCCCTGCCTCCCTGCCTCCCTGCCTCCCCTGCCTCCCTTGCCTCCTTGCCTCCCCTGCCTCCACTGTCTCCCTGCCTCCCTGCCTCCACTGCTTCCTTGCCTCCCTGCCTCCACTGTCTCCCTGCCTCCCCTGCCTCCACTGCTTCCTTGCCTCCCTGCCTCCCCTGCCTCCCTGCCTCCCTGCCTCCCTGCCTCCCCTGCCTCCACTGTCTCCCTGCCTCCCCTGCCTCCACTGTCTCCCTGCCTCCCTGCCTCCCCTGCCTCCCTTGCCTCCCTGCCTCCCTTGCCTCCCTGCCTCCCTGCCTCCCCTGCCTCCCTGCCTCCCCTGCCTCCACTGTCTCCCTGCCTCCCTGCCTCCACTGCTTCCTTGCCTCCCTGCCTCCCCTGTCTCCCCTGTCTCCCCTGCCTCCCTTGCCTCCCTGCCTCCCCTGCCTCCACTGTCTCCCTGCCTCCCTGCCTCCACTGCTTCCTTGCCTCCCTGCCTCCCTGTCTCCCTGCCTCCCTGCCTCCACTGCTTCCTTGCCTCCCTGCAGCAGGCTTCTCTGGAGGTGCTACAGGGAAGCTTCACATTCCCCTGCTGGATCTGCCTTTCTCCTCCTTCTTGGGGTCTCCCAGGTTACCCCCTTTTTTCAGGCCCATACTCAGAAATCTTATGGGACTGAATCCTGGCTGCACTATAGGACAATTTGGGAGGTGAGCCTGGGGAGTCAGCCTTGAGGAAAGACATGCTTTTGACTCAGAAGGCCGTCCTGTACCCTGAGCAGCCTTTGTCCTGTGGATAGAGCCAAGAGTGGGAAGGAAGTGGGAGATGAGGTCCACGTTTGACAGGCTGCCAACCTGGAGCATGAGGCGTAAGGTCACATGAGCTACAGGAGGAACACTGGACAGTGAATCAGGAACCCTGTTCCAGCCAGATGACCTCATATGAAACTTGATACCAAACTCCTGGTGCTTCAGGCTTTCTAACGATCTGGTAGACACCGTATCTGCCCAACAGGACTGGCTGGTGTGAAGGTGATGAAACAGCATTCTACAAAGTGAAAAGCACACGATGAATTAGGTTCATTGTTCTATGGTTGGTCCAAATCGAAACAAGGCGAGAGTGAGGGAGAACAAGGTGGAAAAGAGATGAGGCCATTGGACCCACCCGTCCTTGCACTAGCCACATCCTCTGAGACCAGGCCGTTCTATACAGTGAAGGTAACAACTGGCATGACCCTGAAAATCCGAGGCAGCAGTAGAGAAGAAGAGGAAAAAGGGAATAAGGAAGGGGAGAGGAAGGAAGGAAGGGAGGAAGGGGAGGCAAGGATGGTAGAGGGACAAAGACCTCTCCCTCTTACTCTGTATTTCCATCTCCAGGGAGAGCATGAGGGTTCACTACCATGCCTCAGATACCATGTGGAACCCTGTCCCATACAGAACTCAGCCCTGTTCATTATTTCAGCCATCCTTCCCTTTTTAAAGATTTTATTTATTGATCTTACAGAGAGAAGAGAGGGAGAGAGGTGTGGAGCAAGAAGTATCAACTCATAGTTGCTTCACTTTAGTTGGTCATTGCTTGCTTCTTGTATGTGCCTTGACCAGGCAAGCCTGGGGTTTTGCACTGGGGACTCAGTGTTCTGGGGTGATGTTAACCCACTGTGCCACCACAGGTCAGGCTCCAGCCCCTTTATTTGGGGCTCTCAAGAAGTGGGCCTCACATCAGTACTGATCAGAACCTAGAAACTAGACGTGAAGAGATCCAGAGGAAAGAGTTGGCTGGGTGTATGGGTAGCCCTTTCCTGGCTCTGAAAGTTGTTGAAGGAATGGACTGGGGACATCAGGTTGTCATCTCAACCTGACAAGCATTCAGTCAACACCATCTCTATTCTGAGGGCATTGTGCAGGCGGAGGTCAGCTATTGATTCTCGGAAGTCCCTTTCTGAAGGGCTTCTGCGCAGTGAACTGTGTGAGGGACAGAAGTAAATGGCCTGAGGAAGTGTCTGGCCTAGTGGGGCCCTACCTGTTCTGTCTCCCTGAGAGATGGATGAGGGTAAAGTGAGAGATGGAAAGTGCAGAGAACAGTACAAGACAAATGTCTAGAAGTCATTTTCATGGTTACTAAGATTTAACAGTTATATTTTACTTATCATGTCACCTATCATTCTGTTTGTAACAGTCAGTTCACTGTCATATTCAAGTGGATCATTTAAACTGTATTTTTGTCCCTGACTGTGTAGCTCAGTTGGTTAGAGTATCATCCTGAACCTCAGAGGTTGCCAGTTTGATCCCCAGTCAGGGCATATATGGGAACAGCTTGTTTCTGTCTGTTTGTTTCTTCTCTCTCCCTTCCTCTCTCTCTAAAATCATTTTTTTTAAAAAAACACTGTATTTTTGTTCAACTACACCTACATATACCTGGAGACCGCCTCCTCGTTTCACCTGTCCTCCTCACTCCCCAGGACCCAGGGCTGGCTCTCTCAATCCCGGCTTCTGTCATTCCAGACAGTCTAGGCTGGATCTGACTTTAATCTGTACAGACACTCATACTCAGTCTCACACTGGTCAAACTTAAACCCAGAAGCAAGAAGACTTGCAAGTATTATTCACCCATTGTCAACCATAGTTTGACTAATTTTAAAAAGTAGTCCCCATCTTGCATTCTTTCACATGGGAGAAATAAATATTATCACAATATAATGATTCCCATTTTATGGACAAGGAAACTGATGTCCTGAGAAGATTAGTAATTTATTCAAGGTCCTATAGGTACTTTTTTTTTTTTAATTCAGTGATAGGAGAGGAGGCAGAGAGACAGACTCCCGCATGTGCCCCCATGGAGATCCACCTGGCAAGCCCACTAGAGGGTAATACTCTCTCTGCCCATCTGGGGTTTGCTCAGTTGCTCAGCAAATAAGCTTTTCTTAGCGCCTGAGGTGGAGGCCATGGAGCCATCCTTAGTGCCTAGGGCCAACTCACTCCAATTGAGTAATGGCTGCAGGAGAGGAAAAGAGGGAGAGGGAAGGAGAGGGGGAGAGAGAGAGAGAGAGAGAGAGAGAGAGAGAGAGAGAGAAGAGAAGAGAAGAGAAGAGAAGAGAAGAGAAGAGAAGAGAAGAGAAGAGAAGAGAAGAGAAGAGAAGAGAAGAGAAGAGAAGAGAAGAGAAGGGGTGAGGGGGGGAGAAGCAGATGGGCGCTTCTCCTCTGTGCCCTGACAGGGAATTAAACCCGGACATACACATGCCCAGCTGCTCTACCACTGAGCCAACTGGCCAGGGCTGGTCCTATAGCTACTAAGTAACCCAAGTAGCTTATCACCAAAGTAGATGAGTTCTTTCCTTTTGTGAAAGAATAATTTCTCCAAACTTGGAAAAGGTAAAATGAGGATTGGTGCTTTTTGGTATTGCTTTGGAATATCATCTAAAAAGCTTGCTTGACACTCATCTGACTCTCCTAGGGAATGTAACTTTGATGTCACAGTGTATTTGATACATAATCTGCAACTGACAAAGGTGCAGATTTTTACAGTCCTGTACAATTAATGATTAGTGGTTAACCTACAGAAGTTGATAAAATAAGACTGTTTTATTACCCAACAGAGAAGTGAACCACCAAGGTGTTTTGGTTTTATTGTCCTAAAAAGTTGACCAGTCTTATATTTAAATTAGCAATCTTATTTCATCATTCCTTTCTTATTGACTATATCCCTGTTTCTCAAATGCTCTTCAAAGAAATTCTTTTGTCTTTTTCTTTGGTTCCCTATTAATGAGCTAATCTAATCTTTGGCATGAGTTAGCAAATAACTTGGATTGGTTTATTCCACTTCTCAGCTTTCCTATACTGAAAGCAACACACTAGCGTTCTCTTCTTCCCTTGAATAGCAGATCCACTGGTAGAACTAGCACAAGGTTTCCCTTGAAACTGAAGCTCCTTGAGGATAGGACACTGTATCTCTAGTCTACAATGGACCAGCAATGAGCACTAGGAGAAAGTGGCCATTCTCAGCAAGAGTCCTCTACAGTGACTTCTTGTAATTAAGCCATCTTTTGCTGCTGCTGCTCCAGAGGGCCACCATTGTTTTAGCAACTGAATCCCATTAGTGGTCAGACTTTATAACACAGCCATTGTGCTTCCTCCAGGAAGTCTTTTTTAACAAAAGCAAAAACCAATTTAACACCTTTTTACCTGGCATATACCAAGCATCCAAAAAATGTTTACTCAATAACTAAAGAAAATTGAGGTTTTCTTCTTATTTTTGCAAACTTAACCCAAAGGTAATATGACATAGTATTTAAGTTCCATGAGTTCTGAAATTTGAGTGGGGATAAATCTCAATCCTGCTACCTACTAACTGACAGCATTAGTCAACTTACCTACATTCTCTTTGCTTCATTGCTTTCATCTAAAAATGAGGCTAACTCAAAAAATTAAGAATAGAACTACTATATGACCCAGCAATCCATCTACTGGGTATCCACCCCCAAAACTTGAAAACATTGGCATGTAAAGACACATGCACCCCCATGTTCATTGAAGTATTATTCACAGTGGCCAAGACATGGAAACAACCAAAGTGTTCCTTGATAGAGGATTGGATAAAGAAGATATGGTACATATATACAATGAGATATCACCTCACACCAGTCAGAATGGCACTCATCAACAAAACAACACAGAATAAGTGCTGGCGAGGATGTGGAAAAAAGGGAACCCTCCTGCACTGCTGGTGGGAATGCAGACTGGTGCAGCCACTGTGGAAAACAGTATGGAGATTCCTCAAAAAATTAAAAATGGTGGCCTGACATGTGGTGGCGCAGTGGATAAAGCATCGACCTGGAAATGCTGAGGTCACTGGTTCTAAACCCTGGGCTTGCCTGGTCAAGGCACATATGGGAGTTGATGCTTCCTGCTCCTCCCCCTTCTCTCTCTCTCTGTCTCTCTCTTCTCTCCCTCTCTCTCTCTCCTTTCTAAAATGAATAAATAAAAAATTAAAAAAAAATTAAAAATGGAACTGCCTTTTGACCCAGCTATCCCACTTTTAGGAATATACCCCAAGAACATCATAGCACTGTTCCAAAAGGAGAAATGCACCCCCATGTTTATGGCAGCATTGTTCACAATAGCAAAGATCTGGAAACAGCCCAAGTGTCCGTCAGTGGACGAGTGGATTAAAAAGCTGTGGTACATATATACTATGGAATACTACTCGGCCATAAGAAATGATGACATCGGATCATTTACAACAACATGGATGGACCTTGATAACATTATACTGAGTGAAATAAGTAAATCAGAAAAAACTAAGAACTGTATGATTCCATACATAGGTGGGACATAAAAATGAGACTCAGAGACATGGACAAGAGTGTGGTGGTTACAAGGGGGGGGGGAGGAAGGAGAGGGGTGATGGAGGGGAGGGGCACAAAGAAAACCAGATAGAAGAGAAAAAAAAAGTGAGGTTATCAACAACAATGATAACATCAATAATTAGAATGGTGCCTGACTCATACAAAACACTCAATACATTTTGGCCCTTGTTATTATTGGTGGGGGAAGAAGTTTAAAGGGAATAGAATCAGTTAAAACACAGATACCGACTAGTTAATTTTAGGGGATCACCTTATTTTTAAAAAGACATAAAAATCACACACACATAAAAGTTGACGTCCGCCCTGGCTGGTTAGCTCAGTGGTAGAGCATCAGCCTGGTGTGTGGATGTTCTGGGTTTGATTCCTGGTTAGGGCACAGAGGAGAAGCACCCTAACCAGGAATCTGCTTCTCCACCTTTCCCCCTCTCCTTTATCTCTCTCTTCCCCTCCCACAGCCAAGGCTCCATTGGAGCAAAGCTGGCCCAAGTGCTGAGGATGGCTCCATGGCCTCCGCCTCAGGCACTAGAATGGCTCCTGTTGCAACAGAGCAACGCCCCAGATGGGCAGAGCATTGCCCCCTAGTGGGCTTGCCAGGTGGATCCCAGTCCAGCACATGCAGGAGTCTCTCTGCCTCCCACTTCTCACCTCAGAAAAATACAAAAAAAAAGTTGACATCCACTTAATTATTTTATTTACTTAGAAGTAATACATACACATAATGAAAAAGAATTTGCCTGACCAGTGGGGGACAGTAGATAGAGTGTTGACTTGAGATGTTGAGGTACCAGGTTTAAAACCCTGAGGTCACCGGCTTGAGTACAGGCTCACCAGCTTGAGTGCAGGGTGGCTGGCTTGCATGTGGGATCATCAAAATAATCCCATGGTCGCTGACTGGAGCCCAAGGTCTCTGGCTTGACCAAGGGGTCACTGGCTCATCTGGAGCCCCTACCACCACGGTCAAGGCATGTATGAGAAAGCAATCAATGAACACCTAAAGTGTCTCAATCAACAAGTTGATACTTATCATCTCTCCTTCCTGTCTGTCTGTCTGTCTGTCTCTCTCTCTCTCTCTCTCACACACACACACACACACACACACACAAAGAAAAAAGATAATTCAACTGCTACTAAAAAATCAAGTCCTTCCTTCCTTCCTTCCTTCCTTCCTTCCTTCCTTCCTTCCTTCCTTCCTTCCTTCCTTCCTTCCTTCCTTCCGGCTGCAAGAAACAGTTTAGATTTTGGGGGGCAGCCGACAAGGTCCTTGCTGCCATCCCCCCACCTCACTTGCTTGATTAGGTTGCTAGAAGCTGTGGGAGACTATATTCTGACAAATATCCTTGCAGTTTAAGGCTTAAGTTGCTAAAGGCTATGCTCTTCCCCACACCTCCATGTTAGCTGTGATGCTGATTGTTTCTACTTGTCCCATCCCCCATGTCCCTCAAAGAGACTGGAGGCAGTTTTCTTTTTACCCTTTGTTTTGTGAAGTTAGGATGTTATGCATGGTGGGGGGTTTCTTGCACTTGGGAGAATTCTTGGTTTGCCTCAGAAATGTGACTTTGGCCTGACCAGGCGGTGGCACAGTGGATAGAGCATTGGACTGGGATGCAGAAGACACAGGCTTGAGACCTCGAGGTCGCCAGCTTGAGCGCAGGCTCATCTGGTTTGAGCAAAGTTCACCAGCTTGGACCCAAGGTCGCTGGCTCCAGCAAGGGGTCTCTCGGTCTGCTGAAGGCCCGCTGTCAAGGCACTTATGAGAAAGCAATCAATGAACAATTAAGGTGTCGCAACGAAAAACTGATGATTGATGCTTCTCATCTCTCTCCTTTCCTGTCTGTCCCTATCTATCCCTCTCTCTGACTCTCTCTCTGTCTCTGTAAAGAAAAAGAAAAAAGAAATGTGACTTTGTATCTGAGCTCTCTTTGTTTTGCAAATAGCTTTGCTCTCTGCACTATAAAGTATTTCTGGGGTGCAGGCTCACTCTTACAAGCCATCAGCTTGGCAATGAGTCCTCCCAATCTCATTCTTTTTCCCTTTGTGTTTATTTTCTAATCCTCCACCGTTTCCACTCAAGACCTGCAAAATTATGAGTTGCACTGGCTCCTTGTGACCCTTCCTTCCTTCCTTCCTTCCTTCCTTCCTTCCTTCCTTCCTTCCTTCCTTCCTTCCTTCCTTCCTCCCTCCCTTCCTCCCTTCTTTCTTCCCTCCCTCCCTTTCTCTCATTCCCCCTTAGAACAATTAAACCATTGTTAAACTTCCTCTGTGTCTGTCAGAAAGTTTTTAAGACTATGAGAATGCAGATAAATAGAATCAGACATCATGCATATATTCTTTTTTAATTGAAGTCATATTATACAAACTGTTCCCTATCTTGCTTTTTTTAACTAATAATATATTGTGAGCATCTGTTCTATCAGCATATGACGTAAGATCCCTCATTCTTTTTCTTGTCTGCACAGTATTTCAGGGGGTATTTGTAGCATAATTTATTTAATGACATGCCCTTTGATGAACATTGAGGTTGCTAGAAGTTGGAACAATTAATTCATCTCCTGGGGGGGGAACAAGTCCATAATTCATTCCTTAAATTAAATAAACTTCAGAAAGATCAAAGACTTAAATGTAAAAATGAAAAGTTGCCCATTTTTCGTGGGTCTTTTCCACGCATACTGGAGGTATACATGCTATTAAAGTTGTTTTTCTTTTAAAAAGTAAAGCCAGAATGAGTAGTAGAATAGTTTTTTTAAATTAGAAGGCAAATTGAATTGCTTTTTTAAGTGATTACACAATCATACACTTAAAATTTTATTTATTTATTTATTTATTTCAGCAAGAGAGGAAGGAAGAGAAAGACAGGAACATCGATCTATCCCTGTATGTGCCTTGATCCGGGATCCAGCAAGCTCTGCGTTCTACAAAGCTCTAACCAAATGAGCTATCAGGTGGGGAATGATAACACTTAACTGTAGACAATATTAACAAACATAAAAGCATTTATAAAAATTAAAATCTTCCTTAATCATACCAAAGAGAGAAAATAATTTTTAACACTTTGCTGTCTATCCTTCTAAACTTTCAAGACATTTTTGTATTACATATAGGAATCTTTTGTCGATTTAAATTACATGTAATACGTCAGATTGCCAGCAGGTGGCATAAGAAGGCTGCGTTATAGTGCAGACGGGCCCTGCAGAATGCTGCCCTCCTCTCCCAGCTAGCTTCCCGAGATCGGATCACTTGTGTCTGAAGTGGAGGATGTTCAGGAATGAAAATATTATAGTAGAGATCTCGCGGCCTTGGGGGTCGTCCTTCAAATTCGCGTTTCGTGTGCTTCTCTAAACTCTAACTGAGAGGGAGGGAGCCCCAATTTCTCAAAGCATTTTTCTTTGTGGTAGCAGTGCTAAGAAAAAGAACAAGGCTGGTATTACTCCGCATCCCAGTCCGACACTCTATCCACTGCGCCACCGCCTGGTCAGGCAGGGCTGGGATTACTTAATGTTTTTAGTTCTAGAATTGTCCTCTTTTCCACGTGTACGCCCACTAGTGTTCATGTCTTTTATACTGCCCCTTTCAGAAAAATTTCCGCAGCATTTTTACTAATGTACCTAGAAATAACTCGTAACAAAAAGGCAACCCAAATAGATGTGTCTGCTACCCTGAAACCTGAAGTTCTCTAAAATAACTATTTATTTAAAAGATTTTAGCCTGCCTGACCTGTGGTGGCACAGTGGATAAAGCAACGACCTGGAATGCTGAGATTGCTGGTATATGGGCTTGCCTGGTCAAGGCACATATGGGAGTTGATGCTTCCTGCTCCTTCCCCTTTCTCTCTCTCTTTCCCTCCCCTCTCTAAAATGAATAAATAAAATCTTTAAAAATAAAATAAATAAAGATTTTATTTATTGATTTGAGAGAGAGAGAGAGAAAGGGGGGAGCAGGAAGCATCAATTCATAGTAGTTGCTTCTCCTATGTACCTTGAACCAGTAAGCACAAACCCCTGACCTCAGCGTTCCAGGTCCATACTTTATCTACTGGGCCACCACAAGTAAAGCATCTAGCAGGACTTTAGAAGTGGCAGCAAGCACTACAAAGGAAGAAGGGGCCCCCACACCCCTCCATTCACCTCCCCCAGCACAACCAGTATTTACATACACTGGGGTGTTCAAGCCCCTTCAGAGGAGGAGACACTGAGGCCAGGAAAAGGAAGAGACAAGAACTAGAGGGACAGTGATGCAGGGCTCAGAGAGAGGTCTTAACCCCAATTGGAGAGGTTGCTACCAAGGGGCAGATGACAATGGAGCTTCAAAGAGAAATCTTTGGTAAGCAGAACTCACACTAAATTGCATCAAAAATTGACAGCCTGTGGCTTGAGATCACAGTCTTCTCATTCCATTGCCGTTTTCTGTGCTGTTTGGCTCAGGTAACTTACGGACAAACAGGGATAATTTGAGCCCTGGATCACTGATCCTGTAGTTCTTGTCTCTTCCACTGAGACATATTCCATTGAGGTAAAACAATGGACTTTATTAGCGCATCTGGGTGCAGATAGGCTGAGGCCAGAAAAGGTGTCAGCCCCAATAAGAGGAAGTCTGGGGGCTTTATAGGGTTTGGAAGTTCTTGCTGATGCGCATGTTGCTAAGGAACTGGTAAAACTTCCTCTGCTCCTTGGAATTCAGGTGGGTCAGTCCGCAGTTAGTCGGTTCCAGGAAACACAGAAAGGTGTTTACAGCCCTTGAGTCTCTCAATATGTCTGTTCCTCTTGTGTTAGACCAGGGGTCGGGAACCTTTTTGGCTGAGAGAGCCATGAACGTCACATATTTTAAAATATAATTCCGTGAGAGCCATACAACGACCTCTGTACATTACGCATTATCCAATAAAAATTTGGTGTTGTCCTGGAGGACAGCTGTGATTGGCTCCAGCCACCCGCAACCATGAACATGAGTGGTAGGAAATGAATGGATTGTAATACATGAGAATGTTTTATATTTTTAACGTTATTATTTTTTTATTAAAGATTTGTCTGTGAGCCAGATGCAGCCATCAAAAGAGCCACATCTGGCTTGCAAGCCATAGGTTCCCGACCCCTGTGTTAGACTGTGGTCATTGTGATCTGCAAAGTCATAATAAAAATGGAAGTTAGAAGGAGAAAAATGGAGCTGCCTTTGTTCTACCTAACACGTACAATGTGGGGTTATGATAAGAATCAAATATAGTATTTGTGAAAATGATACTTTAAACTGTAAACCACTGATTTAAATAAAAACTGCTATTTTAAAATAGTAAGTAGCAAATCACTGTACATATAGGATTGTAATATTTTTATTATCATGAACTCAAACAATTAATGAAGTAGAAAATAATATCAGTCTAAGAAAAACCCTGTGAGGCACACGTGCACCTTTTTTTCCTCAATAGAAAAAAAACCAAAACATTCAATTACAGTGATTTTCAACTGATGTGCCAGAATAATATTTAAAATATGCAGTATCTGATTATTTAGTCAGGGGCACTGACTTCTTTTCCTTTAGACTGTCAAGTGAAAAAATGACAACAGGTCTGACCAGGCAGTGGCACAGTGGATAGAGCGTCAGACGCTGAGGACCCAGGTTCGAAACCCTGAGGTCGCCAGCTTGTGCGCAGGCTTATCTGGTTTGAGCAAAGCTCACCAGCTTCAGCATAAGGTCACTGGCTTGAGCAAGGGGTCATTCAGCCTGCTGTAGCCTCCGGTCAAGGCACATATGAGAAATCAGTCAATGAACAACTAAGGTGCTACAACGAAGAATTGATGCTTCTCATTTCTCTCCCTTCCTGTCTTTCTGTCCCTATCTGTCCCTCTCTCTGTTTCTCTCTCTGTCACACACACACACACACACACACACACACAAAATAGCAACATGTTTGGTGGCGCAGTGGACAAAAACATTGACCTAGAATCCTGAGGTCACCAGATTGAAGCCTGGGCTTCCCTGGTCAAGGCCCATGCTAGAAGCAACTACTACAAGGAGCTTCCCGCTCCTCCCCCCTTTCTCTCTCTCTCTCTCTCTAAAATCAATAAATAAAATTTTTATTTAAAAAAATGACAACAACAAACACAATAGTTGTCTGGTGTGAATGAGTAAATATTATACTTTTTTTTTTTTTTTTGCATTTTTCCGAAGTTGGAAATGGGGAGGCAGTCAGACAGACTCCTGCATGCGCCCGACAGGGATCCACCCGGCACGCCCACCAGGGGGCGATGCTCTGCCCATCTGGGGCGTCACTCTGTTGCATCCAGAGCCATTCTAGCACCTGAGGCAGAGGCCACAGAGCCATCCTCAGCACCCGGGCCATCTTTGCTCCAATGGAGCCTCGGCTGCGGGAGGGGAAGAGAGAGACAGAGAGGAAGGAGAAGGGGAGGGGTGGAGAAGCAGATGGGCGCTTCTCCTGTGTGCCCTAGTCGGGAATCGAACCCGAGACTCCTGCACGCCAGGCTGACGCTTTACCCCTGAGCCAACCGGCCAGGGCCTATACTTTTTTTTTATTATTAGCGAGAGATAGACAGAAAGGGAGAGAGATGAGAAGCATCAACTTGTAGTTGCAGCACTTTAGTTGTTCATTAACTGCTTCTCACAGGTGCCTTGACGGGGGGGGGGGGAGGGGGGGAGGGGGCTCCAGTCGAGCCAGTGACCCCTGCTCAAGCCAGTGACCTTTGGCTTAAGCCAGCGACCATGGAGTCACATTAATCATCCCACACTTAAGCCAGTGACTCTGCGCTCAATCCAGTGACCTTGGGGTTTCAAACCTGGATCCTCAGCATCCCAGGTCAATGCTCTATCCACTGCGCCACTGCCGGTCAGGTTTATACCCCTCTTTTTTTATCAGATTGGCAAAATTTGTATTTTTTGGTGTGTTGCAGAATTTTAGTAATTAGTTTATGTGTGCCATGAGACGAAAGGTTGACAATCGCCGTTCTATTAAGATAAACAATGCCAGTATTTGTGATGTAGGCTTTTTAAATCCTACATCCTAAATGCAACCATATGTTATTTTCTCTTCCCTCAGTCTCAGGTTTCACTAATAGAAAAAAATAACTGAGAAGAGGTGAAGGAAGAGAAGTGACATATGAGTTTATGAACCATAAAAATTTGATGGCAGAGTATGATTTTTTTAAGTGTATAAACTATTTGACATACAAGGCCTACCAATTTATTTCTTCTTGAACACACCAACAGGGCGATCCCAGCGGTCCTGTGGTTTTGGTGTGCTGTCTTCAAACACAAAAGCCCACGGAAGTGGCACAGCCCTCTGTGTGCCAAATTTTCCTCAGCCCCTCCTGGTCTTCACAGAGTTTGCTGTCTAGACCACTGGCCAGGACCTGGTTGTATTTTCCATCCTTTACATAGTTATGTCTGTTCAAGAATCAGTCTGGGATCTTGCACACACACTCCACCTCATCCTCAGAGAGCTTTCCTGCCCCCTTGGGGAGGCTGCTATCTGCTTTCCTCAACGCCACAGGAGCGTATCTTTGCCCCACACCGTTAGTTACGGTGACAGCAAACACTTTCCCACCACCTATCGGTATTGGTGCAGAGTACTTGCAAAATGTGCTGGAACTTCTCAGGGGTCACTTGAGTCTTGACAGCAGCCCCAGTAGTGGTGAGTACGCCTCCTGTGGAAGAACTGGCATGTATTTAAACTCGGTCTAGAAAAAGTAACCCAATACCTTAGTATTTAGGATGTTAACACCCCCCCACACACACACTGACTTGAGAAAGAGAGAGAGAAGGTGGAGGGCAGGATGGGAGAGAAAGAGAAGCATCAAGCTGTTGTTTCACTTAGTTGTTCCATTTAGTTGTGTACTCATTGACTGCCTCTCTTAGGGGCCCTGACAGGGGGTTGAACCTGCAACCGTCAGTACGCTGGGCCACAACTTCGTCCACTTAGCCACCCAGCGAGGGCCAGTTCTGAGGATTTAATTCTGCTCCAGAAATTTGGAATGGAGTTCAGAAAGTAATCTCCGCAACTAAGGTGCTGCAACTATGAGTTGATGCTTCTTGATGCTTCTCATCTCTCTCCCTTCCTATCTGTCTGTCTCTCTCTCATTTTTTTAAAAAAGTGTAATCTCAGGGCCACATTCACGTCTGCCTCATATTTGTCCTCTTCTCTGTACCAAGTCCCTAGCACTGAGGAACTTGGATTTGCATCCATTGCTGTTTTTAAATTATTTTTCCTGATAAAATATGTTAATTGTAAAAAAATTGAAAATCAGAGGAAAGATATAAAGAAGAGAAAACACTTGTAATCCCTTTACCTAGGAATAACTGCTTATAATATGTTAGTGTTCTTTCTTTGTTATTTTAGGTCTGCCTACAAATTCCCTTTTTTTTTAAGATAAATTTTTTTTTAAAGATTTTATTTATTCATTTTAGAGAGAGAGAGAGAGGGAAGAGGGACAGGAAGCATCAACTCCATATGTGCCTTGACATAGTGCCTACAAATTCTTAAAACTTTTTTCCTTATTGATTTTAGAGAGAGGAAGGGAGAGAGAGACAGGAACAACAATCAATCTGTTCCTACATGTGCCCTGACCGGGGATTGAACCGGCAACCTCTGCACGTTGGAAGGACGCTCTAACCAGCTAAGCTATCCAACCAGAGTCGGATCTTTTTTTGGGGTAGCTATAATCCACATACCATAAAAGTCACCCTTATCAAGTGTACAATTCAGTGGGTTTTAGTATGTCACCCTCCATTTCCCTCTCCCCAGTTGACCTGGGTTAAAGGATTTGCCTTTCCTGGACATTTAAGGTAAATGGAATCATACAGTATGTGACCTTGGTGTTTGGTTTCTTTCACTTAAGATGTTTTCAAGGTTTATTTATTTATTTATTTATTTAGAGAGAAGGACAGATAGGAATAGAAAAGAAGGAAGAGAGATGAGAAGCATCAACTCATAGTTGCGGCACCTTAGTTGTTCACTGATTGCTTCTCATACGTGACTTGACTGGGGGGGGGGGGGTTTCAGCTGAGCCAGTGACCCCATGCTCAAGCCAGAGAGACCTTGGGATTCAAGCCAGATACATTTGGACTCAAGCCAGTGACCTTGAGCTCAAGCTGGTGAGCCCACACTCCAAGCCAGTGACCTAGGGTTTCAAACCTGGGTCGTCAGTGTCCTAGGCCAACGCTCTATCCACTGTGCCACCACCTGGTCAAGGTTTATTTTATAGAGAGGTTTATGTTGTAGCATGTCTTAATACTTCAGTCTTTTTGATGGCTGAATAATATTCTATTATATGGATTTAGCATGTTTTATTTATCTATTCATCAGTTGATGGACATTTGAGTTGTTTCTACTTTTTGGCTATTTTGAATAATGCTTCATGAACATTTGTGTACAAGGTTTTGTATAGATATATGTTTTCAATTCTCTTGGGATTCAATTCTCCAGGAGAAGTATGGCTGGGTCATATAGTAATTCTATGTTTAACTTTTTGAGGAACTTTCAAACTGTTTTCCAAAGTGGCTGCACCATTTTACTTTCCCACCAACAATGTAGGAGAGTTTCAATTTCTTCACAGCCTCACCAGCACTTATTATTGTACATTTATTTATTACAGTCATCCTAGAGGTGTAACTTGCTATCTCATGGTGGTTTTCATTTGCGTTTCCCTGATGACTAATGATGTTGGCATCTTTTTAATTTTTTTTAAGTGAGAGGAGGGGAGATGGTGAGATAGACTCCTACATGAGCCCCTACCAGGATCCACCTGGCAACCCCTGTCTGGGGCCAATGTTGGAATCAAACAAGCTATTTTTAGCCTCTAAGGCTGATGGGTTTGGACCAACTGAGCTATCCTTAATTCCCTGGGCTCACTCTCAAATCAACTGAGCCAATGGCTGCAGGAGGGAAGAGGGAGAGAAGGGGAGAGAGAGGAAGGAGGATAGAAGTAGATGGTCACTTCTTTTGTGTGTCCTGACTGGAAATTGATCCTGAGATGTCCATATACCAGGCTGACGCTGTATCCACTGAGCCAACCAGCTAGGGCTAATGTTGGCATTTTTTCATGTGCTTATTTGTGTATCTTCTTTGAAGAAATGTTTATGAAAATCCTCAGCCTATTTTTAAATTATGTGTATTTTTTGCTGTTGAGTTTAAGAGTTCTTTATATATTCTGGATATCAGAACTTTATCATATATATAATTTGAAAATATTTTCTTTCATTCTATGAATTGTCTTTTATTTTATTTATTTATTTATGACAGAGACAGAGAGAGGGACAGATAGGGACAGACAGACAGGAAGGGAGAGAGATGAGAAGCATCAAGTCTTCACTGCAGCTCCTTAGTTGTTCATTGACTGCTTTCTTATATGTGCTTTGACAAAAATGAACTCAAAATGAATAACAGACCTAGATGGAAGACTCTAAAACTCTGAAAACATACATGTAAAATTTTATAACTTTGGATTAAGCAATAATCTCTTTGATATGACTCCCAATGTACAAGCAACCAAAGAAAAAATACATTAGACCTCATCAAAATTAAAAACTTTTGGCTCTAAAGGACATTATCAAGAAAATGAAGAGTGTTCTGGCCGGATAGCTTGGTTAGTTAGAGAGCATTGTCCTGATACACAAAGGTTGCTGGTTCAATCCCGGTCAGGGCACATGCAGGAACAAATCAATGTTTCTGTCTCTTTCTCTCTCTCTAAAATTAATAAACTTTTTTTTTGACAGAGACAGAGAGAGTCAGAGAGAGGGACAGATAGGGACAGACAGACAGGAAGGGAGAGAGATGAGAAGCATCAGTTCTTCGTTGCAGCTCCTTAGTTGTTTAATGATTATTTTCTCATATGGGCCTTGACTAGAGGGCTACG
This sequence comes from Saccopteryx leptura, assembly GCF_036850995.1. Classification (NCBI taxonomy): domain Eukaryota; kingdom Metazoa; phylum Chordata; class Mammalia; order Chiroptera; family Emballonuridae; genus Saccopteryx; species Saccopteryx leptura. The sequence goes on from NC_089504.1 coordinate 285,373,767, forward strand.
GCAGAGTGATTGACCCCTTGCTCAAGCCAGTGACCTTGGGCTCAAGCCAGCAACCTTGGGCTTCAAGTCAGCAACCTTTGGGCTCAAGCCAGCAAACATGGGGTCATGTCCATGATCCCACGCTCAAGCCAGCAACCCCTCGCTCCAGCTGGTGAGCCCGTGCTCAAGCCGGCGACCTCGGGATTTTGAACCTGGGTCCTCCACATCCCAGTCAGACACTCTATCCACTGCGCCACCACCTGGTCAGGCTAAGTTATTTTATGTGGCTAGCATCATTTGTTGAAAAGACCCTTCTCTCCCCACTGAATTGTCTTGGTATTCTTTTTTTTTTGTATTTTTTTGAAGTTGGAAATGGGGAGGCAGTCAGACAGACTCCCGCATGTGTCCTACCGGGATCCACCCAGCATGCCCACCAGGGGGCGATGCTCTGCCCATCTGGGGCATTGCTCTGTTGCAACCAGAGCCATTCTAGCGCCTGAGGCAGAGGCCATGGAGCCATCCTCAGCGCCCAGGCCAACTTTGCTCCAATGGAGCCCTGGCTGCGGGAGGGGAAGAGAGAGACAGGGAGGAAGAGAGGGGGAGGGGTGGAGAAGCAGATTGGCACTTCTCCTGTGTGCCCTGGCTGGGAATCGAACCCAGGACTCCTGCACGCCAGGCCGATGCTCTACCACTGAGCCAACCGGCCAGGGCCTGTCTTGGTATTCTTGTTGAAAATTAATTGTACATTAATAGATGGGTTTATTTCTGGACACTTAATTCTAGCCATTTATCTTTATATCTACCCTATACCAGAACCACAGTTTTTTTGTCACAATTTTAAGATAAATAAAAACTATAGAGCAGTGGTAGTAACCTGGTCCCTACCACCCACTAGTGGGCATTCCAGCTTTCGTGGTGGGCAGTAGCAGAGCAACCAAAGTATAAATAAAAAGATAGATTTAATTATAGTAAGTTGTTTTATTAAGATTTATTCTGCCAAACTTAGCAAAAATCCAACATAAAGTATTTGGTAAGTAATTATTATTATATGCTTTAACTTGCTGTAACTCTGCTTTATAAATTTTATAAAGTAAAGTTACTTCCCTACTTTATAAATCACCATTACTGTGGAACCAGTGGGCAGTTAGAAAATTTTACTACTAACAGAGATACAAAAGTGGGCGGTGGGTATAAAAAGGTTGACTCCCCCTACTATAGATAAATAAATAGAAAACTTCACCACAAACTATTAATAGAGATTTCCTCTGGGTAGTGAGATTAAATGACAATTTTTCTTGAAACTCACTTATTTATATTTTTTAATTTACCTACAAACAACATATTTTTTAATTAAATTTATTGGGATGACATTGGTTTGCAAAGCCATACAGGTTTTGATTGGACAACTCAATATAATGCCATCTGCATGCTGCATTGTGCACCCTCCACTCCAAGCAAATTCTTTTTCTTTTTTCTCTTTTAAATGTTAGAAAGTTCTTTATTATTACTTATTAAGCACCAGCTTAATACTGCAGAAAATTTCAAACCACCCTTTGACAATTTATTCTTCCCTTCCCCCCCAATTTTTTTTTTAATTTTTTTAATTTATTTTTTTATTTTTTTACAGGGACAGAGAGAGAGAGTCAGATAGAGGGATAGACAGGGACAGACAGACAGGAACAGAGAGAGATGAGAAGCATCAATCATCAGTTTTTCGTTGCGACACCATTGTTGTTCATTGATTGCTTTCTCATATGTGCCTTGACCGTGGGCCTTCAGCAAGCAGACTGAGTAACCCCCCGCTGGAGCCAGTGACCCTGGGTCCAAGCTGGTGAGCTTTTTTGCTCAAGCCAGATGAGCCCATGCTCAAGCCGGCTATCCTGGGGTCTCGAACCTGGGTCCTTCCGCATCCCAGTCCGACGCTCTATCCACTGCGCCACCGCCTGGTCAGGCCCCTCCTCCAAATTTTTTTTTTTTTTTGTATTTTTCTGAAGCTGGAAACGGGGAGAGACAGTCAGACAGACTCCCGCATGCGCCCGACCAGGATCCACCCGGCACGCCCACCAGGGGGCGATGCTCTGCCCCTTCAGGGCGTCGCTCTGCCGTGACCAGAGCCACTCCAGCGCCTGGGGCAGAGGCCAAGGAGCCATCCCCAGCGCCCGGGCCATCTTTGCTCCAATGGAGCCTTGGCTGCGGGAGGGGAAGAGAAAGACAGAGAGGAAGGAGGGGGAGGGTGGAGAAGCAAATGGGCGCTTCTCCTATGTGCCCTGGCCGGGAATCGAACCCGGGTCCCCCGCACGCCAGGCCGACGCTCTACCGCTGAGCCAACCGGCCAGGGCCTCCAAATTTTTGATAATAAATTTTTCAAGTAAAGACATGCTCCCTTCTCTCTTCTTTGTAAAACTTTGTGAAGTAAAGGCAAAGAACTGTGTATATCTTGTGGTGAAATGCTGCCTATGGCTGGGAAACAGTGTCTGCCCAAGCTCCCTTTACTGTCCAGGTCCTGACAGACTCTCGTTCATGAACTTCCTCTTCACAAAGCAAGTCCACCACTTGCTAGGTTTATCATTCTGAAAGTCAAAAACTTTCTCACAAAGTCTCAGTCTAGTCTCTTGCCTTAGCTGTTGTAAATAGGCCCTCATCACTTTATCTTCCCGTTTGCAAGTTTGGCATAAATTGCATTAAGTGGAAAACCAGGCTCTCCAGGAATGGGAAAATTAGTGATTCCCAGCGTATACATTTCTTTCTCACCTTGGCTTTTGGAATTGCACTTTTGGAGTTTCTTCAGACACTCAGAAACGTAGAGAGTTATGTATATCAAGGTTCTATCAGCTTCATTCTTAATTTCATAGTTTTTGAAGAAGACATCAGCCTTGAAGTAATAGATGGCTTCATCTACAATATCTGTATCTTTTGTCTCTCTAGGGGCAGGTCCTTTGAACTGACTTCTGATAGGCAACAGTGCCATGTTTTCAATGAGTTTGGTGTCAGGGTCCATGAGAGAAGAGTGGTAAGCTGGCATCCTGGTAGTCCCCGATTCTGAGCTTCAACCCAGATGAGGAAGATCAGGCCACAAATTCTTTTTTTTTTTTTTTTTTTTTACAGAGACAGAGAGTGAGTTAGAGAGAGGGATAGACAGGGACAGACAGACAGGAACAGAGAGAGATGAGAAGCATCAATCATTAGTTTTTCATTGCGCGTTGCAACACCTTAGTTGTTCATTGATTGCTTTCTCATATGTGTCTTGACTGCGGGCCTTCAGCAGACCGAGTAGCCCCTTGCTGGAGCCAGCAACCTTGGGTTCAAGCTGGTGGGCTTTTGCTCAAACCAGATGAGCCCTCGCTCAAGCTGGCGACCTCGGGGTCTCGAACCTAGGTCCTCTGCATCCCAGTTCGACGCTCTATCCACTGCGCCACCGCCTGGTCAGGCCAGGCCACAAATTCTTTTTCTGTCCCCATTTCCCTCCCTTTGCCCAACTCCATCTTGTCCCATCCTCCTTTCCCTCTGACTACTGCCACCCTGTAGTCTGTGTCTGTGTTATGTGTGTGTGTGTGTGTGTGTGTGTGTGTGTGTGTGTGTGTGTGTATATATATATATATATATATATATATTTTTTTTTTTTTTTTTTTTTTTAAATAATCCCTTCACCTTCTTTCATCCAGTCCCCCCCAACCCAGACAACTCTCTGTCTGTTCCATGTGTCCATGCCTCTGTTTCTATTTTGTTCATCAGTTCATTGTGTTCATTAGATTCCACATGTAAGTGAGATTGTTTGGTATTTGTCTTTGTCTGACTGGTTTATTTCACTTAGCATAATAATATCCAGGTCCATCCATACTATTGCAAAAGTTAAGATCTCTTTTTTTTCCCCCACGGTCATGTAGTAGTCCATTGTGTAAATATACCACAGCTTTTTTGGACACTTGGGCTGTTTCCAGATCTTGGCTATTGTAAATAATGTGGCAATGATCATGGGTGTGCACATATTCTTTGGAATTAGTATCCCAGAGTGGGATCTTTGGGTCATAAGGCAGTTCTATTTTTAATTTTTGAGGAAACTCCATACTGTTTTCCACAGTGGTTGCATGAATCTACATTCCCACAAATAGTGCTCAAGGGTTCCCTTTTCTCCACATCCTCACAAGTATTTATTGTTTGTTGATTTGTTGTTGATAGCCATTCTAGCAGGTGTGAGGTGATAGCTCATTGCGGTTTTAATTTGCGTTTTTCTGATGATTAATGACATTGAAAATTTTTTCACATGCCGATTGGCCATTTGTATGTCCTCTTTGGAGAAGTGTCTATTTAGTTCCTTTGCCTGTTTTTAATTGGATTATTTGATTTTGGGGTGTTTTTATAAATTCTTTTTAAATTTTGGATATTGCCTGACCAGTGGTGGCAGAGTAGATGGAGCATCGATCCAGGACCCCAAGGGCCCATTTCGAAACACTGAGGTTCACCAACTTGAGTGTGGGGTTGCTGGCTTGAGCACAGGATCATCGACATGATCCTATGGTTTCTGGTTTGACCCCAAAGATGGCTGGCTTGAGCCCAAGGTCACTTCCTTGAGCAATGGGTCACTGGCTCAGATTGAGCCCCATGGTCAAAGCACATTTGAGAAGCTATCAATATCTTGACCTGTGGTGGCTCAGTGGATAAAGTGTTGACTTGGAATGCTGAGTTCGCTGGTTCAGAATGCTGGGCTAGCCCAGTCAAGCACATACAAGAAGCAACTATAGGTTAATGCTTCCCACTCTTTCCCCCCTCCCCTTCTCTCTGTCTCTCCCCTCTCTCAAGAGAGAGAGAGAAAAAAACAATCAATAAACAACTAAAGTAAAGCAAAAATTATTATTTTGGATATGAACCCCTTAGCAGATGATCAGTGAATATGTTCTCCCATTCAGTCTGGGTTGTTTTTTCATTTTGTTGATAGAGTCACAATCCTGACTGCTGTAGATTTATAGTGAGTTTTCAAATTGTAAAGTGTTAGTTCTTCAACTTTCTTTTTCAAAATTGTTTTGTCTTTTTTAGGTCTTTTGCATTTCCATATGAATTTTAGGTTCAGCTTGTCAATTTATGCAAAAACTCACCTGGGATTTTGATAAAGATTGTGTTGAATCTGTAGACCAATTTGGAAAGTATTGTGATCTTAACAATATTAAGTCTTCCAAACCATGAACATGGGTATCTTTGCATTTATGTAGATCTTAATTTCTTTCAATGACACTTTGTAGTTTTCAGTGTACAAGTCTTATATTTCTTTTGTTATATTTTGTTAAACTCCTAAGTAACTCCTAAGTGTTTTACTCTTTCTGATGTTATTGCCTATAACTTTTTTTTTTTTTTTTTTGCTATTGCCTATAACTCTTTAACTTAGATGAGCTTTTACTTATAGGTACTGTTTTGTATCTGATTTTTTTTTATTGACTTTTTTCTTTTTTTTTTTTAAGAGGGAGAGACAGGAAGGGAAAGAAAAAAAAGGGGGGAAGGAGAGGGAAGCATCAATTCGCAGTCATTGCTTCTTGTATGTGCTGTGACTGGGTAGGCCCAGGGTTTCAAACCAGTGACCTCAGCATTCCAAATCAATGCCTTAACACCACAGTGTATGGTTACTATAATTTATTTAGCTATTCTCCTATTATGGGATGTTTAGAGTCTTTACAATTTTGCCATTTTATAAATATTACCATGCATCTTGCTATGTCTACATTTCAAATTATTTCCTTATAAATATTCATGTATTCTTGTTCTCTTGTGCCTTTGTTCCTCCTCTTGTGAGGAGGTATAAGATCCCATGAAACTTTGAACTCCATAAGGCCCATTTCTCTCCTTTTGCAAATCCACATAATCCCCAGGCCTGCAGCTCTTTCAGGAAACTCCCAGGTGGCCTGGATTAGGTCAGGTGCTTCTCATTTTACCCCCACACCACTGTGTCTGGATAGCTCTCATCCCTCAGTGATATAAGTGCCTGGTAAATCGTTATACCTCCATAAAATCGTGAGGCCCAACAGGACAACTAGGACTGGACATTTTTATACCTCTAGCTCTTGTTCTTAATAAACATTTACTGATTAAGTCATGCTGAACAAGGAGTTCAAGGTCCTAGACCAGACTAAGGAATCTTGAGACAAAGAATTATGGCCAGGATTTTGGAGTGTCCTGCCAAGTGTGCCACACAGAAATTGTGGGCTGGAAAGGACCCCTGAGGTTGCCTTATTCAGGAGTTTTCAAGTCTTCATTTATGACCATAAAGTATAACATATACTATTAGATAGAAGAGCTAGAAAGGGAGATAGTGGATATTGAAGCACTGTGAAATTTTCTCAGTGGCTCAAGACACCACAATAAAACCAAGTTTGTAAATAAAGGCTGAGCTAGTCCTTTATTTCAATTTTACAGACCAGGGAAAAAGTGCTCTTGAGCAAGCAAGGTGACTTGTTCAATCAAGTTCACACAATTAGTGGCTGAAGGGGAAAAGGACTCAGATCTGACTCCCATTCACAGAATGTTCCTCTATTCAATAATCCAGCCTCTGAGGAGGAACCACATCTCACATCCCTTATGCAATTGTCTAAAATTCCAGTAATCAAAATCCGTTGCTTAAAGTATTGGCCCGTGTAGCATATTTTCAAGTAAAATTAATTCTATATATTAAGTTTTTTATGGGCATAAGGAACTATGACATACTGAGAAATCATGACAAAGCTTTACTATGAAATGTTAGTTTCCCTTTTGAAGTCCTAGGAGGTGCTAACTTACCATATATACTGATATTGAGAGGCAAATGACAGATACTTTTTTCAGGTGTTAGTTCTAGGGACAGTTTGTGGGGATGCAAGCATCTGTAACCTCCTTGCTGACTTCTTTGCAATATCTTGCTTCCCTTCTCTGCTTAAGACCAGTCCAAACCCCTCAGCCTGGCTTGCATTCCGGGACCCAACATCTTTCTCCATGCCCCACTCCCAAACTCCTCCAGTCCCACGCGAGATCCCAGCTTTCCCTGAATAGATTAGGTACTCCTGAAGTCAGGGCTCGTGTCTTTACGTATATCTATATCACCAGTACCAAAAGGGCTTGGTCGCGGCACACAGTGGTAAGTCAAAAAATGTTTGATGAACCTACTGAAACCTCTAAACTCTAGGCTTTTAGCAATAACTGCCCCGGCAAGAGAAGTATTCATCCCCGCAGAATTCACCTCAGAGGTGATACCTTCTTCTCCGCCTCTACTCATCTCTCAGGGCACGCTTGATGCTTAAGTTTTTCTTCCTCATATTTGTAGCCGCGGCTGGCTCATTGTTGGACCCAAAGCTGATTTCGATCTCCCGAGAGAGCCAGTGAGGACATGTGTCTCGGTCACTCCAGGACTACAGCTGGGCAGTGGGTGAAACACCCCAGAACCTCGGAAAATAGGCACGCTTTGGGGCCGAGTTCCTATAGCAACCACATCAGCAGTGAGCCCAACCCCACACTGTTTCTTTTGGGAAAACCTGGACTTCAATACCGGAACTCGTCTCTATGGTTTGGACAGCCTAGAAGGACAGAAACGATACTTCCGGGAAGATGGCGGCCCACAAGTCAGATCTGGCGCATGTTACAGCCTGGAGGTTCCTGCAGTGACGGTAAGGGGCAACTGTCTCCTGAGTGGTGGCAGCTGGAGCCTGTTTTCAGGAGAGTAGTTTTACTAGTGGTGGGATTCAGCTGGTTTGCACGGTTTCAGCAGAACCGATACCTAAATTTTTGTTGAGTTGGTCAACCGGTTGTTAAAATGGGACTTGTAGCCAGGGTTCTCTCTCTGGCAGCTGCCCAATGTGGAAATTACAAATTTTCATTCCTTACTCTTTTTTTTTCCTTACTGTTTTTTAACATTCATCTGTGCAGCAGTGTATTCTGAGTGCTTGTTCATTCCATTCATAGGTGAAAAAAATTGCAAGTGAGGACACCAATCAAGAAGCAATATGGAAATATCTTTAACAATTTTAAGTCACATTTTAATATTTTTTCATTAATATTTTAAAACTCTTATAATCTAGTTTTGTGTACCTCTTACTGTTCTTATTTATGAAATGCATAAAATCATAAATTACCTTTCGGTATATCTTTTTTTATTCTTTTGTTTTGTTTTGTTTGGGGTTTTTTTTTGGGGGGGGGGGTTACAGAGACAGAGAGAGAGAGAGAGGGATAGATAGGGGCAGGCAGACAGGAACCGAGAGAGATGAGAAGCATCAATCTTCAGTTTTTCATTGTGGCACTTTAGTTGTTCATTGATTGCTTTCTCATACGTGCCTTGACCATGGGGCTACAGCAGACGGAGTAACCCCTTGCTCAAGACAACTACCTTGGGTCCAAGCTGGTGAGCTTTTGCTCAAACCAGATGAGCCTGTGCTCAAGCTGGCGACCTCAGGGTCTCGAACCTGGGTCCTCCTCATCCCAGTCTCACTCTCTGTCCACTGCGCCACCGCCTGGTCAGGCTCTTTTTTTATTCTTAAACAGTCATTAGGGCAGAGAACCAGTTGTTAAATTATTTGAATCCCACCCTTGAGTTTTACCCAAGTAAAACTGTAGCGGGAAAGCTGGAATTTAAACCTCAAGAAGGAGGCCTAGGGAAATGTAGTGAGGCTTTTTAGGATCGCTGTAAAAAGAGTGGTCCTTAGCCACTTCTCTGGAAAACTGAGGTTGACTGGAGAGGAGACAGTTCCTAAAAGTGTGCTCGCAGCCTTTATAAAGGCTGAGGCGCACAGTCTTGTCCACAGGTATCCATTGTAAGTCCGTCGCAGCATTTCCCACCTATGGTATTCATTTCAGCCAGTAAAGACTGAACACATTCTCAATTTCTGGCACTGCACTAAGTGTACTGGGGTTGGGGATAAAGCCCATCTCTGACTCCAGGGTGTATTGTTTCTAATTACTATGATGGGCTAGGCTGTGGTAAGACAACGGAAAGCACAAGAGCCGTAAGAGTCTGAGGAATATAGTGATTAACACCAGTTCTGGAATGCCTGAGATCCGGAATCCACTACTTAGTAGTTATTTGATTTGGGCAAGTAACTAAACCTCTCAGTGCCATTTCTTTTCTTGCAAATTGCAGTTCGGAGTCCTAAAAGGGTTGTTGGTCTAATGGGGTAATTAGCAACAGGCTGTCATCTAGTAAATGCTTAAGTATTATTATTATTATTGAATTCTGGGAGCTGATAGATCAGAGATAAATTCTGAGAAGAGGCAGAGTTTTGAGATGGCCTCAAAGGCCTTTGTGTTTGAATCTTACTTCTCTTTAACAATATCAAGAAGCAAGATAGGGGCCCTGGCCGGTTAGCTCAGTCCGTTAGAGCGTCATCTGGAAACCCCAAGGTTGAAGGTTCGATGCCCTGTCAGGGCACATACAGGAAGAGACCAATGAATGTAAAACTAAGTGGAACAACAAATGAATGCCTCTTGCTTGCTCACTCCCCCTCCCACTAATCCTTTCTGTCTCTCTAAATTCAATCAATCAATTAAAAAAAGAAAGATAAGGCCTTTCTTTTTTTTGAGAGAGAGAGAGAGACAAGAAGGGAGAGATGAGAAACATCAAGTCCAGGTGCATCACTTTTAGTTATTTATTGATTGCTTCTCATATGTGCCTTGACCCAGGGGTTTGAGCCAGCAACCCTGAGATCATGTCAATGAACCTGCACTCTAGGCAGCGACCCCACTTTAGGATGGTGACCTTGGGGTTTCAAACCTGGGACTTTAGTGTCCCAGGTCGACACTCTATCCACTGCGCTACCACCAGTCAGGCAAGTTTGGGCCATTTCTTTACTCTATGCTTTTCTGTTGGGACTCACAAGGTATCAGTTGGATCTACAGGTAATCATGACTTAATGATATGTTTGATTTTTTTTTTAAAGCATACTTACTAGCTTTTCCTAAACTCACGTGAAAGTTTTACTTTCAGAGCTGTCACTTTGGGTGGGCTATAGGACAGCAGTGCCATTGATCAGCTTTAAAAATGGTTTGCAGTGCCTATAATAAATGATCTTAATACAAATTAACTTGAGTGAGTAGGTAGCAGTACTGGTCTTAGTTTTGAATGCCTTGTGTGATAAGCTATCGTAACCATTCCAAAGGCAAATTTGGTTATATAAATTTGATAATGCCATTTTGGGATCCAAAAGAAGGAATAGTGGAGTAACTATGAAAAAATGCAGTTAGTTGGGGATGTGATAGAAGGAGGGCCACTTTATAGTCAGGCAACCTGGGCTCATATTCCAACTCCACCTCTTACTAGCTGTATAACCCCGGGCAAGAAACACAGGATTTGGCCTGACTGGTGGTGGCACAGTGGAAAGAGTGTCAACCTGGGACGCTGATGTCCCAAATTTGAAACCCCAAAGTTACCAACTTGAGCACGGGCTCACCGACTTGAGCACGGAGTTGCCAGCTTGAGCATGGGATCACAGACATGATCCCATGGTCTGTGGCTTGAGCCCAAGGTTGCTGGCTTGAGCAAGGGGTCACTGGCTTGGCTGTAGCCCTCCCACACACACTGGTCAAGGTATGTATGAGAAGCAGTCAATGAACAACTAAAGTGCCACAACTACAAGTTGATACTTCTCATCTCTCTCCCTTCTTGTTTCTCACTCTTACTAAAAACCGAACAAACAAACAAAAAAAACAACACAGAATTTGTTTTCCTCATTTGTAAAGTAAGGATAATACTTAACAGGGCTGTTAGGATTAAATGAGACAATATAATGTGTGTAATATGTGTAATCCACCTGTTATGCATTAAGTGCTCAATGAGAGTGCCCTTCCTAAGCAGGACAATTTCAAGAGGAGTGCTCCAACAAGATGAAAGACAGTGGCAGTGGGGAAGAAGTGTGTAGCTCCCAAACCAAGAGGACAATGTAAAGGCTAGGGCATGGGTATAGGATAATGGGCTCTGTTAAGTACTGTTTAACTCAGGTTAACAAGCATCTGATTGCTTTGTTTTGACATGGTAATAAACCGTGGGAGATGTCCTCATGTAGTGGGGGAGAAGGGGACTCTGCAGACAAGCTGCCTGGGTTTGAGTTCTATACACATTAGCTGTGTGACCTTGAGCAAGTCATCTAACCTCTTAGGTCTCAGTTTCCTCATTTGTAGAATAGGGATAATTATACTTTTCTGAATGTTAAATTCAGGAAATCTTCCTGGGCTGGGAAGATTAAATGGCATAATCCATGTAAGGCCTTAGCACAGCCTGACATGTTGTGAGCTCTCCATAAGTGTAGGTATTGTCATTAATAACTTTTGACAGGTTGATGTTGACCTCTCTGATCAGACAGGGAGCTCCTCAAGGAACAGGACTCCTTTCTCTGTCTCTGCCTCAGGTTCAGAGAATTAAAATCTTAATTCCTTTTTTTAAATTAAAATTTAAGAATTCCTTTTTTAAAATTAAAAAAAGAATTTTTTTTAAATTTGTATTTATTGATTTTAGCAATAGAGGAAGAGAGAGACTGGAACATCGATCTGTTCTTGTATGTGCCCTGACCGGGGATTGAACAGGCAACCTCTGAAGCACTTAAGAGTACTTATAAAGCCCTGGCCAGATGGCTCAGTTGGTTAGAGCATCGCCCTGAAGTGCACAGAGGTTGCTAGGAACAGATCGATGTTCCTCTCTTTTTCTCTCTTTCTCTTTCTCCTTCCTTTCCTCTAAAATCAATAAAATAAATTTTTTTAAAGTTAAAAAATAAAGGGAATGCATATAAGAGTAGCCAGGATGGCCTGACCAGGTGGCGGCGCAGTGGATAGAGCATCGGACTGCGATGCGGAGGACCCAGGTTCAAGACCCCGAGGTCGCCACCTTGAGCACAGGCTCATCTGGTTTGAGCAAAGCTCACCAGCTTGGATCCAAGGTCGCTGGCTGGAGCAAGGGGTTACTCAGTCTGCTGAAGGCCTGTGGTCAAGGCACATATGAGAAAGCAATCAATGAACAACTAAGGTGTTGCAATGTGCAACAAAAAACTAATAATTGATGCTTCTCACCTCTCTCCGTTCCCGTCTGTCTGTCCCTATATATCCCTCTCTGACTCTCTTTCTGTCCCTGAAAAAAAAAATGTCAGGATGGATCTCCTGTATGATTTGGTACTTTCTCCTTTCCTCTTTTCCTTTTTAATTTTTATTTTTTTAAGGATTTTATTATTGATTTCAGAGAGAGGAGAGAAAGGATTTCAGAGAGTAGTAGTTGCTACTCCTGTGTGCCTTGACCAGGCAAGCCCGGGGCTTCGAGCCCACAATCTCAGCATTCCAGATCGACACTTTATCCACTGCACCACACAAGTCAGGCTCTCCTTTCCTCTTTCCTCTTATAGGGATGATACGTGACTTCTCTCTGGTGAGGACCTGAGGACAGTGACTTTTTTCTCACCATGAATGTTACCCCGGAGGTCAAGAGTCGTGGGATGAAGTTTGCTGAGGAGCAGCTGCTGAAGTATGGGTGGACTCAAGGTAATCCCCATGGGGCACATTCCACATCACCCCAATTCCCTGCCTACCCTCTGCCCAGGGGATAGGCATCTTCCTGGATTACCCCTGTGCAGTCCTCTCAGTTGGAGGAGGAAGGGCTAGCTTAACATTATTTTTTAATTTTTGATTGATTTTAGCGAGAGAAGAAGGAAGAGAGAGACAGGAACATTGATCTGTTCCTGTATGTGCCCTGACTGGGGATCGAACTGGCAAGCTCTACACTTTTGGATGATGCTCTAACCAACTGAGCTATCCAGTCAGGGCAGGAAAAGCTAGCTATAAGGGAAATTTGCAGACAAAAATTTCTATCTTTTTGAGAAAAAGGGAGAAGAGGAAGAAATTTGACAATGGATAGTAAGAAAGATGGTTGGGAGGACTGGGTCAGAGGGGAGGAAATATGACGTCTGGCCTGAAAGAAGTATGAGGGGAAAGAGCTTGGGCTCAGACAAAGGCAGGGGGCTGCATGGAAAGGCAGGGGGCTGCATAGAAAGGTGGCAGAAAGAATGGAACTGGGAGGGCTTCCGAGAGAGACAGAGCTTGCCCAGTGCTAGGCATGTGAAATGGCAAGAAGTGGCATATTGAGGTGTTCTGTGACAGTGTGGGTCAGGCAGAATAAGCTAAGTCATTCACTGTCTTCTGCAGGCAAAGGACTGGGCCGGAAGGAGAACGGCATCACCCAGGCCCTCAGGGCGACGCTGAAGCAGGACACTCACGGGGTGAGACGGGGCAGCCTGAGGAGGTAGGGATGGGAGGGGGAATCCTTGAGGATACGGAGGCAGGTTCGGAGTTCATACTTCTTCCTCTGGCAGGTGGGACACGACCCTGCCAAGGAGTTCACAAACCACTGGTGGAATGAGCTCTTCAACAAAACTGCAGCCAGCTTAGTAGTGGAAACTAGGAAGGTATGAACTCTAATAGGTGGGCATGTGAAACAGGGCCTGGGACACGGTATGTTACCTACTCACTGATCCTTCCCCACAGGATGGAGTACAGATAAGGCGCCTTTCTAAGGAGACCGTCCATCATAATCATCCCAAGCCCAACTTGCTGTATCAAAAGTTTGTGAAGGTATTAGAGGCTGGGGGTGAGAGGGTTCATCCTTTTTTCCTTCCCTGAGGCCTGAACAATTGCCTGTATGCTCTGTCTATTCTCAGGACTGTCCTAACATAGTGGGATCCTGTGACCAGCTTTGCTGTTGTTTAATTCGACTGCCCAGACTAGGCAAGAATTGGGATCTTCAGGTTACATGAACCCCCTACCATTAGCTGATGAGGCAGCAGTGGAGTAGGAAGTAGGGCATAGTCAGCAGCTACCAGCGTGGGCAGGGAAGAGATGTCCAATTCAAAGGACTCAGAAGTCAAAACCTGAGAGATTATCTGTGAAAAGGGGGGAAGAGGGGCTTGCCGAAGAGACCACAGCTGGTTAGTAATGGCAGACAGGACTAGAACTCATGCCTACTAGCATACCAATAGAAGGAAGCTAATATTTATTTATTTATTTATTTATTATGATTTTTTTTTTTTTTGGACAGAGATTCAGAGAGAAGGACAGATAGGGACAGAGAGACAGGAAGGGAGAGAGATGAGACTTCATTGTGGCATCTTAGTTGTTTATTGATTGCTTTCTCATATGTGCCTTGACCAGGCAGCTACAGCAGAGTGAATGACCTCTTCCTCAAGCAGCAACCTTGGGCACAAGCCAGCGACCATGGGGTCATGTCTATGATCCCACGCTCAAGTCAGCAACCCCACGCTCAAGCCAGCAACCCTGCGCTCAGGCTGGTGAGCCTGTGGTCAAGCCGGCAACCTCGGGGTTTCAAACCTGGGTCCACTATGTTTCAGTCTAATGCTCTATCCACTGTGCCACCGCCTGGTGAAGCGGAAGCTAATATTTAATGATCACCTATTCTATGCCAAGGGCTCTACATGATATCTAGCGAATCTGTCCCATTTCTTTTCATCCCAGTGGCCATCTTCTATCCCATACCATCATCATCTACTGCCTAATCTTTTTTTTCTTAATTTTTCCATTGATTTGAAAGAGAAAAAGGGAGAAATGGGGGAAGGGAAAGAGAGAAGCATCAACTCATTGTTTCACTTAGTTCCATTTAGTTGTGCATCCATTGGTTGCTTCTCATATGTGCCCTGACTGGGGATCAAACCCATGACCTTGGTGCACAAGGATGACATTATATGCACCGAGTACCTGGTCAGTGCTTAATTTTTTTTTCCTTTTTTTAGTGAGAGAGATAGAGACAGAGAGACAGAAAGGGAGAGAAATGAGCATCAACTTTGTTTTTTTTTTTTACAGGGACAGAGAGAGAGGGATAGACAGGAACGGAGAGAGATGAGAAATATCAATTATTAGTTTTTCATTGTAACACCTTAGTTATTCATTGATTGCTTTCTCATATGTGCCTTGACCATGGGGCTACAGCAGACTGAGTAACCCCTTGCTCAAGCCAGCAACCTTGGGTCCAAGCTGATGAGCTTTGCTCAAACCAGATGAGCCCGCGCTCAAGCTGGCTACCTTGGGGTCTCAAACCTGGGTCCTCTGCATCCCAGTCCAACGCTCTATCCACTGTGCCACCGCCTGGTCAGGCGAGCATCAACTCTTAGTTGCTTCACTTTATTTGTTCATTTATTGCTTATCACATATACCTTGACATGGGGGCTCCAGCCAAACCAGTGACCCCTTGCTCAAGCCAGTGACTTTGGGCTTCAAGCTAGCGACCATGTCGATGATCCCACACTCAAGCCAGTGACCCCCCACGTTCAAGTTGGATGAGCCCATGCTCAAGCCAGGAACCTCAGGATTTTGAACTTGGTCCCTCAGCATCTCACATTGATGCTTTATCCATTGTGCCACCACCTAGCCAGGCTTTTTTTTTTTTTTTTTAAGAATTTATTGATTTTACAGAGAGGAAAGGGGAGGGTGGAGCGAGAAGTATCAACTTACAATTGCTTCACTTTAGTTGTTCACTGGTTGCTTATAGTATGTGCCTTGACCCAGCAAAACCAGAGTTTTGAACCAGCAACCTCAGCATTACAGGTCGATGCTTTTATCCATGGCACCACCACAGTCCAGGCCCTAATTTGTCTTACAGTCTCATTACCAAATTCACCTCTAATCTCACTCCCTCCTCCAATCAGTTCATCCTCCACAGAGCATCCAGAGTGTTCTAAAACACAAATTTCATTGTGTCACTGAGCCCTTCTTGACTCAGGGTGACACAGACCAGATTTATCAGACTGGCTCTTAGGGCCCTTCATGCCTTGTCCCTGCCACCTTCTCTAGCCCCACCTTTTGCCACATCTCTCAGGATCTCTACGCTTTAGCCAGATGAAATCATTATTTTTTAAGGTACCACCTTCAAGTTTTTGCACATGCTATTTGCTCTGACTGGGACGTTCTGCTCTGTTTTCTCATTTACTTGATTTTGTCTTGTCTTCCCACGCTCAGCTTCCCTAGAAACTGTTCCCCAAATCCTGAAGTCTGAGCGGATACCCCTCCTCCAGCACAGGCAAACTTTCATCATAACCACCTATTTTCTGCCATATTCATTCCCCCCTCACTATATAGATTCCATCTGGACTGGACCCATCTCATTTTACTCCACTCTTATCCCCAACTCTGGGCCCATAGCAGATTCTCAGTTTGGTCAAATAAAGTAGCATGCATAGGTGGTGAGAGTCAGGGGAAAGGTGCCATCTTTACTGTCAATTGGAGCATAGGATGACCACCAGGGGGCACTTGTCCCACTGTGAAGACCTCATGGCCCAGAGAAATTTCTCCTTTCTTGTTCTGCCCACTAGCCAGGGAGGTGCGCCTGCGTACACACGTACACACACACACACACACACACACACACACACCCCCACACCCCTCCCTCCTGCCCAAGTTGAAATATGCAGTTTGGTGCACTTCTCTGTGGGTCTATAAGGAGCGATATTGGGAGCTGGCAAATTTGTGCTTGTGGGTATGAATTTCTGGGTGGGGGGGCTTCCAGGAGGGAAGAGGGATGGCATTGGTGTTAAGTGAGCCCTGTCTACCTCATGATCCCTCCTTCTAGATGGCCACACTGACTTCAGGTGAGGAGAAGCCAGACAAGAACTTGGAAAGCTGCGGTGATGACAACCACCAGAGGCCTCAGCCTCCAAAAATGTGAGACTTCATTTTAGCGCTGAGGGCAGGTAGGAGGAGATGCTTCAGATCTCAAAAGAAAGGACCAAGTCTTATGCTTGACTTTGGGCTTCTTCAGGGTGGAACTTTGTTGTACTAATCTCTGTCCCTGCACCTAGAAAAGTGCCAGGTCCTGAACACGAACTCAGTGTTGAAGGGCTGTTTTAGAGGGGAGGAGAGGTCAAGTTTTTCCATCAGATGTTTGTAATTTCTGATATCTTCCCACCCAACCCCCCAACAGTCTGACAGATGAGATGCTGCTCCAAGCCTGTGAGGGGCGAACAGCTCACAAGTAAGTAGGGGTTAGCTCCTGGGTCTCATTTTTTTTCCCAATCACAAGCCCTGATGATGGCTTGTGCTACTTCTTGGCTCCTTTTTACCCCAAGGAAATGATACATACTATCTGCCCATCTCAAGCTGCTTGAAGATAGACAGCTCCTCCCCTACCAATTTCCCCTGCCTTCTCAAGAATTAGGCCCATCTTTCCTGATAACCTCCCTCTGACGTTGACTGTATTTCAGGGCTGCCCGTTGTGGGATTACAATGAAGGCTAAGCTTGCTCGCTTGGAGGCCCAGGAGCAGGCCTTCCTGGCTCAGCTCAAAGGCCAGGACCCTGGAGTCCCTCAACTGCAGTCTGAGAGCAAGCCCCTCAAAAAGAAGAAAAAGAAGAGGAAACAGAAAGAGGAGGAAGAGGCTACAGCAACTGAAAGGAATGCAGATAAGGGGTACACAGAACACACTGGCCAGACCATCAGGAAAAGCAAGAAGAAGAAAAGGCAACACCGAGAAGAGAAGGTCACAGATGAGAGAGAGGGAACAACTGTAGGGCATGAGGGAGAGGCTGCAGGAACAAGAGGGCTTGGGGAACTGAAGAGCAGAGAACAAATCGGTCAGTCCCCCAGGAAAAGGAAAAGAAAGAAGAGGCAGCACCAGGAAGAAGAGAAGCTGGAATTCTTAGATAAAGGAGGCGGTAAAGAGGTTGTAGGTGGCGTCAGAACAGAGGAAGTAGAAAGCCGAGCACACACGGATCCAAGCAACAGAAGCAAGAGGCAGCACCGTGAGGAGGAAGACTTGAGCATAGAGGAACATACAGAAGTTGAGGAGGCTGCTGCAGATGGTGGGACCCGGGAAGCAGGAAGCAGAGCATGCAGTCATAGGAGAAACGGGAGCAAGAAAAGACAGTGGCATCAAGAGGAGGGAATCTTGGATATAAGGGATGGACATGAGGATGGCAGGACTAGGGAAGCAGAGCGCAGAGCACACCCTGGCTCAAGCAGCAGAGGGAAGAAGAGAAGGCAGCAACAAGCAGAGAAGCAAAAAGCTGGAGTCAGCACTAATCAGAAAGCAAAAAAGAAACAGAAGAGAGACTGAAGGTCAGATCAGGGTGGGGTTCAATCGATTTCTTTTCAGGACTTGTTTAAGCCTTAGAGACTTAAGCCTAAATTGATGCAGGTCTCCATGAAGAGAAGCTGGAATTCTTAGATAAAGGAGTACTTAAGGAGGTTGTAGATGGTATCAGAACAGGAAGTAGAAAGCTGAGCACACACATCCAAGCAGCAGAAGCAAGGAGGTCTCTTACACCCTCCCAGTGAGGAGTCCTTCCCAAGGAAGAAGCCGAGCTCTGGAATATCAGCCTGCTAAGAGGCCCGGTAGCACCATGCCTTAGTTGAAAGAGTGGGCGTCATCCCCTTTGCAGCTTCTAACCCAGAGATCATGAACTCCAGTGCCTATAGGAGCCTGGAGCCAAGGGACAAGGAGTACTGGGAGCTGTGGGAATAGGAACGCAAATACCCATTGAAGAGACATCCTTGCTAAAAACTCAAAATGTAGACTTACGTGATATGTTTTTAAATATATAATTTAATATTTCTTTGTGAAACTAAGGAAAACATACAAATTTAGATCTATGAACCAGTTTTTAACACTATGCCAGATGATTCAATAAACATCAGCTTGGGCTCCTAGCCTGTATATGTCCTGATTGGCATCTCCATTCCCAGCCTGGGAAGCTCTTGAAAATAAATTAAGTTTCCCTGGAGGCCTTTGAAGAAATTCCTTATGTTAACTTCCTGTGGTCTACTACACAGTTAAATGGAAGCGAAAAATTTAGAGAACCACATCCACCATCCTGTGTCTTACCCTAATGGGTAAGAATTGTGTGTAAATGACAAACACACTTTACTTGGGAGCCTTTTTCAGCACCTGAAAGCCAATTTTTATTGCCCTCAAATGCCACAGCAATCTCTCTTGTTCTGCTTCCCCAGAGAGGACACTCTCCAGTGTTGCCTACCACCATTGACCTCTGCTGTGAGAGCTCTCAGGTCTCTACAGCTCTGGGAGAGGCACTAAGGCTTTTTAAAATTATTTAGAAAATTAAATTTAATGAGGTGACTTTAATTGATTTTAGAGAGAGAAAGGGGAACGGAAACATCAATCTGTTCCTTTTTGTGCCCTGACCAGGACTGAAGTGGCAATCTCTGTTATTGGGACGACGCTCCAGCCATCTGAGCTATCTGGCCAGGGCAAGGCACTAAGTCTTTATTGGGAAAACACCACCCGCCTCCCCTCACTGCAGACGCAACACACACTCAGTGTCAGGGTATGGTGGCAGATTCAGCTGGTACTTCTTTTCCAGAGCAGATGGTACAAAACGACCCCCCAGGTAGTGGTAGCGACCTGTAAACTGGGTGGCAGCCTTTTTGGGTGCAGTCAGGGAGATGAGCAAGTCGGGCTGGATTCCTCCAGGATTTCCCTTCTCCACATCCCATCCTGAAAAGAGGGTTGTATTTAGGAAGAACAGAAGAGGTCAAGTGTCCAGCCCTCTTCCAAACCTTGTTCTACCCTAGTCCTAAAAGGAATGGGAGCCCCCTGCATCCCCACATGAAGAACTTGCATCCTTGGAGTTCCATGTATCCCTGGGCTTTGGTCTCTTGGAGCCAACCTGTAAAAGGTGCTCCTGAACTCTGCTTCCTGACTGTGTTCTGCACCTCCACACTAATCCTGGACTTGGTCTGAGCCTTGATTCAAGAATCAGGACTCCTCAGGGCCCTGGCTGGTTGTCGCAGTGGTAGAGCATCGGCCCAGCATGTGCAAGTCCTGGGTTCAATTCCTGGCCAGAGCACACAGGAGAAGTGCCCATCTGCTTCTCCACCCCTCCCCCTTTCCTTTCTCCCTATCTCTCTCTTCCCCTCCCACAGCCAAGGTTCCACTGGAGCAAAGTTGGCCTGGATGCTGAGGACGGCTCCATGGCCTCCACCTCAGGTACTAGAATGGCGCCAGTTGCAACGGAGCAGTGGCCCCAGATGGGCAGAGCACCACTCCCTGGTGGGCTTGCCAGGTGGATCCTGGTTGGGCGCATGCGGGGGAGTCTGTCTCTCTGCCTCCCTGCTTCTCACTTCAGAAAAAAAAAAAGAACCCGGACTCCTCAGAATAGGGCAGGGCCACAATCCCAACCTCCTTGGGCCCAGCACCTGAGGGAATGTCGATGCTGGCAATGGGAACAGTGAGTCCGCTCAGGACACTCAGAATACTGCGGAATGGCTCCCGAACATCACCCTTGAAGCTGAAGCCAAAGATGGCATCCACCACCAACTCATAAAGCTCATCGATCAGCATGGGCTGTGGTGGAACAGGAAAAGTAAAGGGTGTCAGAGCTAGCAGCAACACAATGAACTCCTAACAGGAGAGGGCTGTCCTATGCACCCACAAACCATTCACAGAATCACCAATATAATTTTGTCTCGTTCAGATGGTATTCTGGAGCCTGGAGTTAAGTGCATGTTGGTCCCTGATTCAGGCCCAACTGAATCCACACACTTGAGTTCTGCCTGCCTGCACTGGGGAGGCTACCGTATGGAAGAGCCTAGGTTCTGGTCTTGGCATTGCCATGATGTGGTCTGTGACTCTGGACAAACCACTTCCCTTTCCTGCACCTCAATCTCTTCATCTGTAAAATGTGTTGAGAATTTTTTTTTTAAAACTACCAAGCTCTCTGGCCCTGGCTGGTTGGCTCAGTGGTAGAGCGTTGGCCTGGCGTGCAGGAGTCCTGGGTTCGATTCCCGGCCAGGGCACACAGGAGAAGCGCCCATCTGCTTCTCCACACCTCTCCCTCTCCTTCCTCTCTGTCTCTCTCTTCCCCTCCCGCAGCCAAGGCTCCATTGGAGCAAAGTTGGTCCAGGCGCTGAGGATGGCTCCATGGCCTCTGCCTCAGGCGCTAGAATGGCTCTGGTTGCAACAGATCAACGCCCCAGATGGGCAGAGCATCACCCCCTGGTGGGCATGCCGGGTGGATCCCGGTCGGGCACATGTGGGAGTCTGTCTGACTGCCTCCCCGTTTCCAACTTCAGAAAAATACAACAATAAAAAATAAAAATAAATAAAACTACCAAGCTCTCAAGTTTCCCACCCCTACATCCATGCAGCTTCAGAATGGGTTTAGGCATTCACTTCAGCTCCTGAGGAGTAGATAATGTATTCACTGCATGCTAGAAGAATGACCACAGAGTGAAAGGAGTGGCCAGGGAAGATGAAGGGGAAAGGAAGCTTAAGAGCTGGTGTTGGGAACTCAGCCCACACCTTACAGAGGAGAAGGCTTTTATACTGCTTCTATTCACATAGCATACTTTAGGCATCTTCTGTGCCAGGCACTATTCCTACCCTCTAAGAGTTTAATGTCTAGAGCAGGGGTAGTCAACCTTTTTATATCTACCACTCACTTTTGTATCTCTGTTAGTAGTAAAATTTTCTAACCGCCCACTGGTTCCACAGTAATGGTGATTTATAAAATAGGGAAGTAACTTTACTTTATAAAATTTATAAAGCAGAGTTACAGCAAGTTAAAGCATATAATAATAATTACTTACCAAATACTTTATGTCGGGTTTTCGCTAAGTTTGGCAGAATAAATCTTTATAAAACAACTTACTATAGTTAAATCTATCTTTTTATTTATACTTTGGTTGCTCCGCTACCGTCCATCATGAAAGCTGGAACGCCCACTAGTGGGTGGTAGGGACCAGGTTGACTACCACCGGTCTAGGGCAGGGGTCCCCAAACTTTACACAGGGGGCCAGTTCACTGTCCCTCAGACTGTTGGAGGGCCGGACTATAAAAAAAACCTATGAACAAATCCCTAAGCATACTGCACATATCTTATTTTAAAGTAAAAAAACAAAACGGGAACAAATACAATATTTAAAATAAAGAACAAGTAAATTTAAATCAACAAACTGACCAGTATTTCAATGGGAACTATGGGCCTGCTTTTGGCTAATGAGATGGTCAATGTGCTCCTCTCACTGACCGCCAATGAAAGAGGTGCCCCTTCCGGAAGTGCGGCGGGGGCTGGATAAATGGCCTCAGGGGGGCTGCAAGCAGCCTGCGGGCCATAGTTTGGGGACCCCTGGTCTAGAGGAAGATGAGCAGGTGAGCTCAGCCTAGAAATCTGAGGAAAGAGCAGAATACAGTGGTTATTGTGGAGGAGGCACTGAAGTGCATTGAAGTGGAGCCACCTACCTCTTGGGGCATTTCACCAAGGAAAGGGATGTCCATTTTCTGACACTGGGTCACCAGTGCAGTGAAGAGTGGCTTGTTAGGCCTTTTGGGATAATAGATGGTTGGCTGGTAGCCCTAAAAGGAAAAGAAAGGGGTAATTTATGCCCAGGGCTTAAAAACCTTACAGTTTCCCCACAGCCCTTACCATACTCAACATACTCACAAAGAGTTTGAGGTGTCGGGCACAGACCAAGCCATCTCCTCCATTATTCCCAGGACCACAGATGACCAGGACAGTAGGGGGGTTCTTGGACATGGACGTGGGGGGATATGCCTGAAGGTAGAGTCACAGGGGATTAAAGGAGCTTTGAGCTGTACCAGCCCAGGCTTGGCCCAACTGTCCCTCCCACTCCAGTGTGCCTAGGCCAGGTATCCAGATCCAGAGTTGTGCCACTGACCTTGGCAATGGCTGTGGCACAGCTCAGCCCAGCCAGCTCCATTAGTTGGTCCACGCTGAATTGGTACTCGTTAAACAGCTCCTCATCCACGGCCTGAGCCTCCTCCTGGCTGATGTAAACTCGCTCTGCTCAGAACTCGCGCGCAGAGGCAGCACAGCGTCCCAGGTACCGCACGACAGAGGGAGCCGTCCGCCCAAATCCTGTGCCCGCTCTCCCAAACGGAGCCCCGCCTACCTCAAGTACCGCACCACCGTGCTCGCCATGACCTCTGCGTCCCCGCGGCCACCCGAGCTCGGCCGCTGCGGCTCCCACCAGGTGGGTCTTGCACGACAGGCGTCGGTCTGGGCTCTGATGCGGGGCAGGCGAGAGCCCGCCACCAGCAGCCCAAGACTCAGCAGAGACCGCAGCCGGAACATACAGCTCGTGGGGCGGGCGCCTCCTCCCGGCCCGCCGCTCTGGTGCATGCGCGGCACTCCGGCCCGCCCCAGGAGGCAGTGGGGTTGGATGGAGTGGCCTTCGCCGGAAGTGCGGTTAGGCTGCCGCGCACTTTGCTGTGTGCATCTTCTGCAGCTTCTGTCCGTGCACCTTGCTTTGCGGCATGGGTCCCAGCCCTTTCTGAGAACGTTTTATTGCCTCACATGTCCAGATGGACCGAAGTGCTTTGCCCCAATCAGCCTTTGATAATAATAATTCAAGTTTAGGCCCTGGCAGCGGTAGAGCGTCGGCCTGGCGTGCGGGGGACCCGGGTTCGATTCCCGGCCAGGGCACATAGGAGAAGCGCCCATTTGCTTCTCCACCCCCCGCCTCCTTCCTCTCTGTCTCTCTCTTCCCCTCCCGCAGCCAAGGCTCCATTGGAGCAAAGATGGCCCGGGCGCTGGGGATGGCTCCATGGCCTCTGCCCCAGGCGCTAGAGTGGCTCTGGTCGCGGCAGAGCGACGCCCCCTAGTGGGCGTGCCGGGTGGATCCCGGTCGGGGGCATGCGGGAGTCTGTCTGACTGTCTCTCCCCGTTTCCAGCTTCAGAAAAATACAAAAATAATAATAATAATAATAATAATTCAAGTTTAGCATAGCAGTCAGCCTGGGTTCCTGCCCTACAACTAACTAGCTAAGTGAATTTGGACACACCAAGTTTCAGTTTTCTGTCTTATAAAATAGGATGAGAGCCTGACCAGGTGGTGGCCACGCAGAGGACCCAGGTTCGAAACCCTGAGGTTGCTGGCTTGAGCATGGATCACCAGCTTGAGCGTGGGGGTCACTGGCTTGAGCTGGGATCATAGACATGACCCCCTTGTCGTTGGCTTGAGCCCAAAGGTCACTGGCTTGAAGCCCAAGGTTGCTGGCTTGCGCAAGGGGTCACTCGCTCTGCTGTAGCCGCCCCTGCCCCAATGTCAAGGCACATCTGAGAAAGCAATCAATGAAAAACTAAGGAGATAAAAAAGCTGCAACGAAGAATTCATGCTTCTTATCTCTCTCCCTGTCTGTCCCTATCTGTCCCTCTTTCTGTCTCTCTCTCTGTCTCTGTCACAAAAATAAATAAGTAAAATAAAATAAGATGAGAGTACATTTCATAGGGTGGTAATGCATGCAAACCGGACACATAGGGCTCAATAAACTAAGCTAGTGTTCTTATGTACATGTTGGGAAAACAGCTGTATTAGGCTTGCTCACTCATGTACCAGCAGCAAGCACTTTGTTTGATTAGTGCGTGAGCACATGGCAGAGGACGTGTGCATAGCCTGCATAAGGCTATGGGTGCTTGCGCTCCGCGGAGATTGTGGATTGCGGATGGCGGATTGCCTGCCCGCCTCTGTGAGGGACCATTTTTGCTGCTTGTTTGCCTGAGAAGCAGTTTCTCCTGCCCGGTTGCTCATCCGCCATTGTGAGACTTTATTAAATGGAATGGCCCAATACTTTCTGGCTCTGCAGTTTCTCTGCCGTCTGCCCAAATCCAATGTGGCCCTTCCTCGGCCACCAGCATTACAACAGTACACTACTAAATGTATTATATAATTTAGGACCTCTCTCCTCACATTAGCTTCCCCTAGTTCTCTTTACCAGGATAGCACAATGTACTTCCTAAATTATACAGAATATTTACCCCTTTAACAAGATAATAGAAAATTACAAACCTTACCACGTTGAGTATGCCATTATCAAAAATGTTGAGACCATAGACTTCAGTTCACAATAATATTTAAGAAAAACCTGGCCTGACCAGGCGGTGGCGTAGTGGATAGAGCGTTGGACTGGGACCGAAGGACCCAGGTTCGAAACCCTGAGGTCACAGGCTTAAGCACAGGCTCATCTGGTGTGAGCAAGGCTCACCAGCTTGAGCCCAAGGTCACTGGCTTGAGCTAGGGGTTACTTGGTCTGCTGTAGCCCCCACCCCGGTCAAGGCACATATGAGAAAGCAATCAATGAACTACTAAGATGCCACAATAAAGAATTGATGCTTCTCATCTCTCTCCCTTCCTGTCTGTCCCTCTCTGTCTCTCTCACAAAAATAAATAAATAAAATAACCTTTCCACCTTTTAACTTCTCTGATAATCTCCTTTTTAATTATGAGGTTTGGCCTTGGCCAGTTGGCTCAGTGATAGAGTATTGGCCCAGCGTGTGGATATCCCAGGTTCGATTCCCAATCAGGGCATACAGGAGAAGTGCCCATCTGTTTCTCCACTCCTCCCCCTCTCGGTTCTCTCTCTCTCTCTCTCTCTCTCTCTCTCTTTCTTCCTCTCCTGCAGCCATGGCTCAATTGGAGCAAGTTGGCCCAGGGCACTGAGGATGGCTCCATGGCCTCCTCCTTCATGCTAAGAGGACTCGGTTGCTGAGCAATGGAGCAACGCCCTGATGGGCAGAGGATCACCCCCTAGTGGGTTTGCCGGGTGGATCTCAGTTGGGGCACATATTAAATATAATATATATATATATATATTAAAAAATATATATATATATATATAAAACAACCATCCCCAAGAAGGCAGTGCCCAAGACCTAGCAGTCTACCTTGTTGCTGTCCTTCAGATTTTTGAAATTTTAAGAAATACCTTCAAAACCAACTTAGGAAGGGCACAAGGATTAATCGATCACCTGCTGAGTTCCAATGCTTTACATATATTATCTAATTTAACCCTGTCACTCCTATGATATATATATATTTTTCAATTTATTCATTTTAGAGAAGAGAGAGAGAGAGAGAGAAAGAGAGAGAGAGAGAGAGAGAAAGGGGGAGGAGCAGGAAGCATCAACTCCCGTATGTGCCTTGACCAGAGAAGTGCAGGGTTTTGAACCAGCGACCTCAGTATTCCAGGTCAATGCTTTACCCACTGCACCACCACAGGTCAGGCCTATATATATTTTTTTTTCTTTTTTCTTTTTTTTTTTTTTTTTTTTTTTGACAGAGAGAGAGAGAAACAGCTAGGGACAGACAGAACAGGGAGAGAGAGATGATAAACAGCAATTCTTCATTGTGGCACCTTCGTTGTTCAATGATTGCTTTCTCATATGTGCCTTGACTGGGGCATTACAGCAGTGTGAGTGACCCTTTGCTCAAGCCAGCGACCTTGGGCTCAAGCCAGCGACAAGGAGGTCAACCTTGGGCTTCAAGCCAGTGACCTTTGGGCTCAAGCCAACGACAAGGGGGTCATGTATATGATCTCACGCTTTAGCCATAGACCCGGCGCTCAAGCTGGTGAGCCCACTGGGCTCGCCAGTGACCTTGGGGTTTTGAACCTGGGTCCTCCGCATCCCAATCCAATGCTGTATCCACTATGCCACTGCCTGGTCAGGCCCTATGATGTATTTTTCTCTTCATGTTATAGATGACGAAATTGAATGGCAGAGAGAAGTAATTTTTATTTTTTTAGCAAGAGACAAGAAGGAAGAGAGATGAGAAGCATTAACTCATAGTTGCAGTGCCTTAGTTTTCATAGATTGCTTTCTCATGCATGCCTTGACCAGGGGCTCCAGCCGAGCCAGTGATCCCTTGCTCGAGCCAATGACCTTGGGCTTCAAGCCAGCAACATGGGGTCATGTCTATGATATCATGCTCAAGCCAGTGAAGTGACTCCACACTGAAGCTGGTGATCTTGGGGTTTTGAACCTGGATCCTCATCATCCTAGGCCGACACTCTATCTACTGTGCCACTGCCTGATCAGACAGGAATTTTTCTAAAATAATACAGCTATTAAATGGTAGAGCCAGTAATGGTTGATATTGAATTGGCAATTCCTGGGTGGCAGATGCTGCTACTTGTCCCTCAAAATCCATTTTCCTCTCTTCTTTTGATAAGAGAATCCCTGAGATTTATGACCACATGGCTGCCCATCTAGACACTGCATTTTCCAGTCTCCCTTGCACCAGCTGACCATGCACATGTTATTAAACTCTGACCAATGAGATTTGAGTAGAAATGACATATGCAGGTGGAATATTTTCTTCCACTTACTCTCTTCTTCTTACTGGCTGAAAGGACAGTTTTATACTGGAACTGGAGCAACCATTTGGACCATGAGATGTAAATCCCAGGTTGAGGATGGAAGAGCATCCTGCCTGGCTCCCCAAGCTCCATGGAGCTACTATATCCGCCCTGGGCTCCTTATACGAGACGGGAACCAAGTTCTCTCTGGATAAAGGCACTGTTGTATTGGCTCTTGCTCTAGTTAGTGAACCTGCATCCTAATCAACATATACTGAATGCCTGACAAGACAATATACTCTATTTACATAAGGACGATTAACAGCTGTGTCCCCGGCACCTACTTCTGTGCCTGGCACATAATAGAGTCTCTACAAATATTTTAATGAATACACAAAATCTCAGTGTGAAATAGTACACAGTACAAAAGAAGCCCTCTCATCTGACATGATCAGGGTGGACTATCTTATTTCAACTTAAAACAAAAAATACATTTACTTGCCATCTATCGAAGTGTGACCAGGCTCTTTTCTTTGAGAATAGAGCCAATGATTGGCTCCATTTTCTTTCTTCCAAAAACCTCACCAACTATATATCACCTACACTTTGCAATTTGCTCACTTAAGATGGAACAAAAAATGGCATGCTTAAAGCCATCTGAGTACAAAATTCATCCAGATTTTTATGATTTCTCTCAATCTATAATAACCTCCTTGCTCATACCTAATTCAACAAGTTTTGAAAGTGACTCACCTTAGTCAAGTTTTCTAAGGATTCAACTTTGTTTTTAAAGAAACAGTGCTTGTTTTTTTTCTTTTTAATTTTTATTTATTGATTTGGAGGGGGTAGAGAAACATCATTTTGTTGTTCCACTTATTTATGTATTCCTTTGTTGATTCTTGTATGTGCCCCAACCACGAATCAAACTCACAATCTTGGCTAATGGACCTGATGCTTTAACCAACTGAGCTACCTGGCCAGGGCTCAAATAAACAGTCCTTGTTTTCCCATTTGGTTCATCAGTTTATATAATATTTAATTAACTTACAAATTGCAATAATACATACAACCAGCATAAATACATTTGGTGTCAAGCACAACCAACTCTTGGAAAACCATGATTTAACTGGGAGAGTAGAACTGCCCAGCATTATAGAACCTCAACTCACTGTCTAGGTTAGAATCATGGCTTCTCCACTTACTAGTTGTGTGACCTGGGAAGACAAACTACTTATCTTTTGTGCCCTCTTTTCCTCATTTGCGAAAGAGGAGTCACCTGTTGTGATGATTAAAGGAGAAAATATACTGCTCACAAAAATTAGGGGATATTTTATCACTTCATATTCATTTTTTAAATATCCCCTAATTTTTGTGAGCAGTATACTTGTGAAACTTGAGAACAATGTGTGGCATGTGCTAAGTGATCAATAAACCTACTTAATGTCAGTGTTGTGGCTGCTGGCCGCAGTTGTCCTACAGGCCTCAGGGCCTGCATCCAGCCTCTGCTATATTTCGTGGAGGAAGTGGAGCGCATTGGTTGGTTAAGATGTACCTTGTATAGTATTATAATCCCATTTCCCATATGAGAAAACGGAGGTCTGGAGAGAACCACTGACTCCAAAGCCAAGAAGTCATTTTTTTAGAACTGGAAAGAGCCTTACTGATCATGAGGTTTGGATCCAGAAAGAAAAGGGGGAGATTCATCATCGATTTTCCTTTTCCTTTTTGCCTGTTGAGTCCAAAAATCCCAGCAAGGAGCAAATAACCTCAGTGCTGAGACTGCAGAGCCCTTGTCCAGCCTGCTCAGCAGCCCAAGTGCTCACTATGTTGTATTTCGTGTCTACACAGCGCTGAAGCACTGGGAAGAGGCTCGATCCCAGAAACACAAGTGTGTATATTGGGGAGGTACCGCTGAGGCCAGCAGGGCGGGGTTACATGATCATGCAGAAGCCAGACGTGGTGGATCTCTTCTGTGGGTTCCTGCTGGGGGTTCCCCTGGGCTGTTTGAATGACCTGCAGGAGGCAGGGCAGAACTTGCCAGTGGGAGTGGCTGTGGAAAGAGCAGAAGCAGCCTGCTCTGGCTCTAGCTTCTGTCGCCCTCTCTGGCTCTTACCTGGGCCGGCGGGCTGCAGAGCAATGGGGAATAGACTTAAGCTGCATATCCCCCCATTCAAGGGGGCTTTCCCTTTCTCTGAGGTCTACAGTCAGTCCGTGCAGGAGGCAGGGGACATGCCAGGCCTCCTGAGCTGGATGAAGGTTGTTCAGATTGCTAAACGGCAAAGAAAAAGACTCAGAACACTATTTTCCCAAACACAGGCCACATCTTGTCCCAGTTTTAACAGTGATCACAGTCCCATTAAAACCATCCAAAGTTACATCCTTTCCTACTCCCTTTATCCATTCTCTAGGCCTCCTTCCCTCCTCCAGCAACCCACTTATTGGCTTGGGGGCCACTGGGTACCAGAAAGCCAGGTACTCCATTCTGGCCTCCAAATGGAAGATGGGACCCGTGTCCTGGATGGAGAAGGACAGACATTTATTGCAGGCCTCTCTGAACCAAGAACCCTCATGCTGGAAAAGAGAATGCTTTGAGAGAACAAAGAGGGTAGATGTCAGGGAATGTGTTGGTCACTGTATATAGAGGCTGTACCAGAGACTGTGTTATTGACAAGCCTGGGCTAGATGTGGGAACAACTTGCAAGTGCCTGGAAGGAAACATACTGAAAAGAAGGTATCAGTGAATTTAAGTCAACAAGTAGCAAGAAACTCTGCTGCCAGAATTGGAAGCCTTTGAGGGAAGAGACTAGTGAACAGCAAGCTAGGGTAGGAAACGCACCAGGTACGTGGCCCCTAGTAGGCTTCCAACAAACACTGGTGCTCTGAGATGCAGTTCTAGAAGTTAGGAAAGCTGTGGAAGCAAGGAGGAAGAGGTGATTCCAGAAAGGGTTCAGGGAAAATGGGCCAGAATCTTGAGAGAGGAGCAGAAATGGGGGGAGGCTGACCTGGGGTATCAGACCTGAGGTGGGAAAGGCAGATAGGAAGAGAAATGAGGGGACAGGGGAGAGTGCTCCCCTCTGCCAGCAAAGCTTACATGTACCACACTCGAGTTCCTGCACAAGCAAACCCAGTCAGGGAACTTTCACAAAGCCCTCTTCCTCTTTCTCCTTATAACCCTTCTCTAATTGTCTCCCCACCCACCCAAAGAGCTATAGGGGCATTGAACAAGGAGCAAAGTGTCACCCAGCTAGGTCCCCTCTCCCTTGGGGCACCTATGAAGTACCATCCACCACGGCACTACTGCAACACCTCCCAAACCCCCTCCCCAGGACACATCCATCCCAGAACTCTGCTCCAACCCAATCACCTGTGCTGTGCTTCTGCCGGGCCCCTTCCCGCTCTGGCTGGAGTCCCCATTGGGCAGGCCCCACCTGTAGCCTGAGGCCTCTCTGGAGCTGAGGTCTGGGAATGAGGGGGAGTACATACAATCAACTAGAGAAAAATGGCTGTGGATGTGCGCATGAGTGTATGTTCCTTCCAGACACATGGCCCAGAGTCAGAGAAGCGCCAGAGTAAGCCAGGCTGTGCCTGTGTCTGAGAATAAAATTTCAGGGTGAGGCCCTTTGTTCTATTAAGGCCCCCACTACTAACTATCATGTTAATACTATGGTTCATGGACTAGCAGATGTGACCAGAGCCAGACCACCATCCCATCCTGCTCAGGGCCTCCAGCAGCAAAGTCATAGAAAGTTGGTGGCCAACTTTAGATGGAACTCAGGTCATCTGACTCCCAATACTGTCCTCTTTCTGTACCGGGCTAATTTAATTTTTCTTGCAAATTATAAATAGGATGTCCTAATCCTTAAAATAAGAGAAGACATAAAACTGATTAAATAAATACCAACATAATAAATACTGAAGTATGATTTCAATTACTTGAATGGAATGTTTCCTGAAGGTATCTCAGAGGGGTGGGAGGAGACAGCTGGAAAGACATCAACCTGTTGAGAGAAACTAGGAGGTAGAGAGAGGTTGAGGAGGAGCCAGAGAAGGAGAAGCACGGTAGAGACCAAGAAAAATGCCACCCAAGAATCAGAGATGAGACAGAAGGATTTACTTGGAGCACTGTCCCCATCACGTGGCCCTTTTGGGAACTGCAGCCAAGGACTTAAAACTAGACGCTTCTCAAGCCTCCTCCTCGGTGTGGCTTAATTGCACTCCTTGGCCTTCAGCCATGGAGCTAGTTACCACTCAGCCAAAACCCTGGCATACTCCTAGTGTTGGACACGTGCCATGATCCCCTTCTCACCTCCCACCCCCAGGTGGCCTGGGGAAAGTGATACATGTACCATATGCTGGCCCGGGGGCAAATGAACACAGAAAAGCAGTCAGCTCTGCTTACCTCTACCCTCCCCCTTCTTCAGGTAACCTCTCTCCACCCCCAGATCCTTGTCTCAGTATCATCTCACCAGGGTGTGAGTCAGGTCCAGCCCACCCCGGGCCACATGGGTCCTCATGGCATCCGCCAACTTGGCCACCAGACGCTCTCGCACAGAATCAGGCTCTTTCTGGGGAGAGGGAGGATAATGGATTAATGGGGAAACTCTGGGCTTTGTGGTTCTCTGGGAAAGAAAGAAATAGGAAAGGGAAGAAGGAAGGGGGCTTTGTCTTCCCTCCTTTTTGCCCCATCCCTGAATGCCTTTGCCAGGGTCCTACCCAGAACTGTGGACAGAGACGAACTCTTCCTCAGAATAGTGTCCCAGGACCTAGCACACAATGTGCACAGGGCATGTTTAATGAGTGAACCACTGAGGCAGAGAAGACAAGATGTGAAGGCAGGAATGTTAGAGAAGGATTCCTGGAGGGTCAGATTCTAGAGTGAAGGATCTCACCTGACAACGGGCCAGCGCCTCCTTATAGTACTTCAAGGCCTGATCGTGCTGCCCCAGCCTGGCTGCAGCAGCCCCCAGACCTTCGCAGGCCTGCCACTGCCCCTTCATGTCTCCTGGGAAGAGAGCCTGAGAGGTCCTTTTATGGCTCCTACCCCACGAACCCTCTCCTCCAGAGGTACTTCCCACTCCCAAGTCCCCTACTGCTTCCTACCAGCCCCAAGGACTCTCAGCCTCTGATCCACCACCCCAAGCCACCTGCTAACCCCCTCACCCTCACCAGTGTCCTGGGCAGCCTGCAGAGCATGTAGGTAGTTGTCTCTGGCGGCCTTGTGGTCCCCCAGCTGGCTCAGTGCGAATGCCAGGCTGCCAAAGCTCCGGCCCTGCTCCCACCGCTGCCCCACAGAGCCTGATGACAAAGGCCACCCAATTCTAAGAGGGGACCTTGGCTGCTGGGCATCAGTACCCTACCCCCCAACAACCAAGGGAAAGTTTACATTGCTCAGCCACAGCACAACTTCAGATGTACACAGAGACCCAAACTTCCAATACCTATACCCAGCCTCTCCGCAGTTCTGATGCCTCCCTCTGGCTATTCTGAGCCAAGCAACAACCCTGTGAGGTAGGCAAGGCAGATATTAATAGCTCTTCTTTCTGCCCATTGCTGCATTCCCAGCTCTAGGCCTCAGCCTTTGGGTCCACAACACTTTGCCCTGTCTGGCTATCCCACCTTCTGCATCCCCAGCCCTCATCCCCCTAGTTCTAGGCTTCCCAGACCCATAACTAGTCCTAATGGTTAGTCCACTTTTCAGCCTTCTGGGCCCCTGCTGGAACCCCCTCTTAGTCCTTTAATCTTAATACCATTCCCCAGGCCCTGGTACTCACCATGCAGGTCAGCAGCCTTCTGGTGAAACACCCGGGCTTCCTGATAGTTGCCAAGGGCATTGTGGGCCATCCCAAGGTTTCTCAGCACTGTGGCCTCCTCTCCTGGCCCCTGGCACAAGGGCAGGGCCTGCTGGAAGGCCTCTGTTGCTATCGGGAACAGCTGGAGCTGGGAGTAACCCAGGCCTAGGTCATTAAAGAGTTGCCCTAGAAGGCAAAGCCAAGGTCAGATGCAACTGAGGCTATACTGTTATAGCCTTTGTTCCACTCTTGCAACCCCTTCCCCACCCTCAGAAATGCCTCTGCTTCCACTTCACCTCTCAGAGGATCACCAGGTCTGAGCCTCCCCAGATCCCACACCTCTCTGACCAAAGGCCTTACCCAGCAGTCCCCGCTCAGTACTCATTTCAGCAAGCCTCCGGCTCTCCTCCAGCACCTGCACCACTTCACCCAGGCCATACTGCCCACTCTTCAGCATACACCCTGCCGCAGCCCCCAAAGCCAGGGCTGCAGCCCGGGGCTGCTTTGTTTGGGCATATGCCCAGCCTGCTTCCTGCAGGCAGTGGGCTGCTAGCTCCGGCTGTCCCAGAGCCTGGTAGCAGGCTCCCATTTTTGCCAGGGCTTGCCCGTGGTTACCTAGGGGCTGGTAGTGGCCCAGGGCCCTGTGGTACCAGGCCAAAGCTTGAGGCAGGTTACCCAGGGCTTGGTAGGCCAAAGCCACATTGAAACACTGGTCACCATGACACCGGCCCTGTGACTCCTCTTTAGGTTGGGCTCTTAGGAGCAGCTCAAGGCCTCTGGCTGGGTCCCCAGTCTCCACGTAGGCAGCCCCCAGGTTGAAGGCACAGGCCTGGAGAATAGGGCTGTCCCTTTTTTGTGGGGCCTTGAAGGCCAGGAAGAAGGCCCTCTGGAAGCTGGCCAAGGCCTCATCGTTCTGGCCGGCCAACAGGGCTCCGTGGCCAGCCCTGGTGAGGGCTTGAATGCTGGCCTCTTGCTGTTGTCGCTTTCTTTTCTTCTTTTTCTTCTCAGAACTTGAAGGCTCAGGCTCTTGTGGGGTAGCCTCAGGGCTGGGGGAAGACATAGTACTGAAAATGGAAAGCACAGGTTTATATGTTACCCTTCGTTTTCTCCAAAGCAGGATTCCTCTAGGGCAGCAATTTTCAACCTTTTTCATCTCATGGCACACATAAGCTAATTCTAAAATTCTGTGGCATTCTAAAAAATATATATTTTGCTGATCTGACAAAGAATAATAGGTATAATTTTCATTCCTTCACACTGGACGGCCACTGTTGTATTGGCTGTTGTCATTTTTTTTATTTGACAATCTAAGGGATAAGAGGTCAATACCCCTGACTAAATAGTCAGGTGTTGCATGTTTTAAAAAATGTTGCACCTGACCTGTGGTGGTATAGTGGGTAAAGTGTCGACTTTGAACACTGAAGTCACAGTTCGAAACCCTGGGCTTGCCTGGTCAAGGTACATATGGGAGTTGATGCTTCCTGCTGCTCCCCCTTCTCTCTCTCCCCTCTCCCTAAAATGAATAAATAAAGTCTTTAAAAAAAATCTTGGCCCTGGCCGGTTGGCTCAGTGGTAGAGCGTCAGCCTGGCGTGCAGAAGTCTTGGGTTCGATTCCCGGCCAGGGCACACAGAAGAAGCGTCCATTTGCTTCTCCACCCCTCCCCCTCTCCTTCCTCTCTGTCTCTCTCTTCCCCTCCGGCAGCCGAGGCTCCATTGGAGCAGAGATGGCCTGGGCGCTGGGGATGGCTCCTTGGCCTCTGCCCCAGGCGCTAGAGTGGCTCTGATCGCAACAGAAAGACACCCCGGATGGGCAGAGCATCGCCCCCTGGTGGGCGTGCCGGGTGGATCCCGGTCGGGCACATGCGGGAGTCTGTCTGACTGTCTCTCCCTGTTTCCAGCTTCAGAAAAATAAAAAAAAATAAAATAAAATAAAAAAATAAAAAATCTTGCGGCACACCGGTTGAAAATTGCTACTCTAGGGGAACTGAGCTCTACTCCTGCCCTGGTGTGAGCCTCAGAGTTTCAAGAATTTCGCTCTGCCACCTCACTGCTTCAACTCTCCCATTGGGCATCATCTCAACTCACTCTAATGTCCTGAATAATTCTTAGTCCTCCTTCAAGACTCAGTTCAAGTAATAGCTTCCTTCAGAAAGTGCCCTCCCCTCAGCCAGCTGAGCCCTCTGCACTCCCATAGCACCTTATGCCTTTTATGGCATTTATCCCACTGGGTTAGAGTTGTTAACTTTCTTATCTCCCCTATTGGATTTGGAGCAACTTAAAGAGCTTGGCACATAGTAGATTCTCAATAAATATTTATCAAATGAGATAAAAAGGTTATGGAGATGGATGGTCTGATGGTTGCAACAACAATATGAGTACACTTAATATAACTTAAAATGGTTTAAAACTATAAATTTCATGTTATATATATTTTACTACAATAAACATGTTTATTGAATGAATAAATGAGGGGATGAATGAACTGAGCGTATACAGGGCTCACCTCCACGGTCTCTTTCACCCTGTGCCTCTACATATACCCTATCCACTGTGTTCCTGCTGTCTAATCTCCAGACATGGGTCAAGTCACTCAAATATTCAGTGAGCTCCTGCTATGTACTAGGAACCATAAAAGGCACTGGGGTCATAAAACTGAAGAGGCTATTGAAATGGCAAGGAGCCAACTTCCAGGAGTAAGGATTCTATTTCCCCCAGACCCCCACTCCCTATCTCAAGGGGAACGAACTTCTTTCTCCCCTATCTCCTTAGCTTTCTCTCTGCTGCCTACTTCGGGTCCCCGAACATCCTGCTCTGGTCTCTAGGGTGCTCTTAAATCCAATCACATTTCTCTCATCAGCAAATGTTTCCCCTTAGTATCTCTCCCCTAGAAAGGAAGAGCTGTTTTATGAACTCTCCTCTCAGGAGAGAGGAAATGGAGTGGAAAAGACCCAGGAACTGAGCTCTCAGCCCCTCCCCCCTTTCCCTACCACACCCTCCTCCTGGTTTTAGGAGAAATAGCAGAGGTGATAAAAACATTCTATTTTTGAAGAAATTTCTCCTGCTCCTAAGAACAACGAGGAATCGTACCTCTTCAAGGCCCTCATTCCTGGAGCATTCCTGGCCACCCTCACCAGGTTTTGGGGTCCCAGCCTAGGACGCCTTACCTCCTTTGATCTTCTCGGCAGCTGGCTTTCTGGAATGGTCCCTCTGGCTTGGGTTACCTACCCTAGCTCCTTGCTCAGAGCCCACCGCTGTTACCAGACAACCAGGTACCGCCCTCCACTCCTAGGGAATTCTTTGATTGACAGCTCAGGTGCCCTATCTTAGTGCTGAACACTGTTGACGCTTGGGCACAGACACCTGAATTCCATTGCCCTTCTTGTTCCACTCCTCTCCACACCTGCAGACACACCTCTCAAGTCCCTCACTCGAAACAATAAATCAAAGCATCATGGTCTTGTTGCTAGTTACAACTTCAAAGATCATCTATCTATACCATACCTTCATTTCACAGAGGAAGGGGCCAGGCTCAGAAAACAGATGTGACTTGCCTGAGGTCACAGAGCAGTCATGCAGCTGGGATTAGACCCCTGGTTTTCTGACTCTGGGCTAATTAGCCTAGGGTCAGTTCCAGTAACTATAATTGCAAACTTTAATAAGGCTTGAGCTGTCCCGAAAGTGAACCCTTTTACTCCCTCTCTCTCTCTCTCTCTCTGCACTGTATTGCTGTGTGATAGTTTCACAGTTGGGAATAGGGTAAAAGGTTGATGGTCAGGAAAGGCCTAGAGATCAGAAGAGCCTTCTTGCCTCCAGACTTCTTTTTCCCGGCTCCACTGATCTGCAACCTCCAAGTTCTGCTTAATGAGAGGACAGCAGGCCCCAGAACAATGAGCCTCTACTGCCCTAATTCACCCAGGGTGCCTGCATCAGAAAGCGAATGTCCTCATTTTCCTGAGGAAAGGCCTTTTTAAGTAGAGAGCCCTTTGCCAGAAACAAATTCTAAAGAAATAGATGGGCTCACCTGCATTTGCCTGGCAGCCTTGCTGAGTGCTTGCTGTGCCATGTGGAGTCAGGTTCTCCCAGATGCCTGTGACACCTGCCCCAGGCCTGGGCCTTCCAGAGGAGCTAAGCAGCTGGGCCAGCAGCAAATATGCAGCTCAGTCTGTTGGTGACTCCGCAGTCTTCCCTTAAGGGGAGATGATTTGGGGAGGTGACAGGGACTGAAACTGTTCTTACCAAGGTTCCAAAAACCTCTGAATGATCTAGTGATTATTTTCTTGAATCTTTTGTTTGATTGATTTCCTGCTGTAACTGACATATCCTTGCAACTCTCTCCTTACTTGGCTTCCATGTCCCATTGTATCCTGATTCTCTTTCTCTTGCTCTGCCAACTCCTTCTCTATCTCCTTTTCTGGGCCCTCGGTTTGTATCTTAAATCCTAGTGTTCCCCAACACTCTGTCCTTTGCTCTTTTCTTTCTTCCTCATTTTTTGTGAGCGCGAGAGAGATAGGAAGGAAGAGAGATGAGAAGCATCAACTCGCAGTTGCAGCACTTTAGTTGTTCATCGAATGCTTCTCATAGGTGCCTTCACTGTGGGGCTCCAGCTGAGCCAGCGACCCTTTGCTCAAGCCAGCAACCTTTGGGTTCAAGCCAACAACCATGGCCTCATGTCTGTGATCCCACCCTCAAGCTGGTGAGCCGTGCTCAAGCTGGTGTCCTTGGGGTTTCAGATCTGGGTCCTCGGCATCCCAGGTTGATACTCTATCCACTGCACCACCACCAGTCAGGCCCTTTGCCTTTTCTTGCTTTATACACCCTTCCATGAACATTTCATTCACTCCTCTGATTTTTAACACCATTGACAAGTCATTAATTTCTAAATGTACACCTCTAGACTTAGCTTGTCCAGTCAAAATTCCTAGTTTCTCAAATCTACCCATTCTGTGTTCCTGGTCTTAGCTAGTAAACCATCAACCCAACCTATAAGCTGGAAACCTGGTAGACATCTGTAAGGCTGGTGGTTGTGGCCATGCAGGTTCACATTGGATTCAGGCAGATGATCAAGGAACTGTGGAGTTGGAGGATGGTGGAGCATTCCATTTATTAGAGTCTCGCAACAGCAGACAAGCAGGCAGGCAAAAAAAATGACCCCTCCCAATGGTGGCAGGCAATCCACAATCTACAATCTGCCACCCTGAGGGCAAGCACCTGCAGCCTTACACAGACATGAGGTGCTGCCTCGTGCTTATGCACCAATCAGGCAAAGTGCAAGTGAGCAAGCGTAACACACCTGTTTGCCCAATGACATCCATGACTCCCCCCTCTCCTCCTCTCAGTCCTATCAATTCTACTTCTGATAACTCTGTACAGTATACCCTCTCCTCTGAAGTCTCATGGCCATAGCCTTGGAAGTGGTATAATTTATAGTGATTAAAAACTCAAACTTGGAGTTGGGCTAAGTTTGAATCTTGGCTCTACCAGTTTTTAGCTGTGTGAAATTTCTAAGCCTCAGTTTCCCCAGGTATACTATGAAGAGTAGCCCCACCGGGCAGTGGCTCAGTGGATACAGCATTGACCTGGGACACTGAGGACCCAGGTTCAAAGCCCCAAGGTCACCGGCTTCAGTGCAGGTTCATAGCTTGAGAGCAGGGTTGCTGGCTTTAGCGTGGGATCATAGACATGAGTATCTGGTTTGAGCCCAACGGTTGCTGGCTTGAAGCCCAGGGTCACTGGCTTGTCTGGAGCCTTCCTCCTTCCCCCCATCAGGGCACATATGGAAGGGCAACCAATGAACAAATAAAGTGCTGCAACAACAAGTTGATGCTTCTGATCTCTCTCCCTTCCTGTCTCTCTCTCTCTCACGTGTGCGCTCTCTCGCTAAAAAGAAAAGTAAAATAAAAAAATATGCTGGGATGATTAAATGAGGTTGTCCTTATAAGATGATGCTAAATATAGTACCAGCATTTAATAAGCACTCAACGCATATGTGGTCCATAACTCCAGCATTTGAGACTGCATCTCTATGCAGTTCCTGTTTCAAGCAAACCCCTATTCCACTAGGATGTGAGTCAGTTTGATTTGCCTCTTCCATTCTCCCAGGGTTGAGTCCAAGTTAGGGGAGATGTGGGATGCTAAGGCTTAAAAGAGGAGGGCACCTATTTACTCTCCACTGACATCTTCTTTCTTCTCATCCACCTGGCTCTTTCAGGCTCAGAAACCCTTATCCCAACCAGAAGAGTCATATAGGTACTTCCTTTCTGGGTGGGTTGGGCAATT
Source organism: Saccopteryx leptura (assembly GCF_036850995.1). NCBI lineage: Eukaryota > Metazoa > Chordata > Mammalia > Chiroptera > Emballonuridae > Saccopteryx > Saccopteryx leptura. Next base: position 285,412,841 of record NC_089504.1, read on the forward strand.
TCTACACAACAGTCTAAAGGCATAGTTGACTGGCTCATTATGCAACTGTTCTTTCTCAGGGTCCTGTGTTCCTCCAGTCCTTCTCAAGAAGCAGGGAATATGATCTCTATCATCAGCAGCCACCAACATCAAGATTCCCCCTATCCCCCCTGGTGGTAGTGGAGGGTGGCAAGGGAGAATCCCTTCTGGTCTCAGGGAACACCCACTCTCCTCAAACCCCACATCTCTCAAATAATTTTGTCTTGACCCTGAATCTCCTCTGTTTCTCTGAAGGTTTAGATATTTTCTGTTTTCTACTCTTTCACATTTCTCCCCTGAGTCTATGAGCCTAGGCTGCATAGTTGCTTGAATGGGGCATGAGGAGAAGGGCAAAAGGAGAAACATTAGATGGGGAAAGACTATAAGGTAATGTACCAAAAAATATTTTTTTTCAGTATAGTTGTAGTTATATTTTTATTAGTTCAGACTCTTATCATCTCTCACCTGTGCTATTACAATAAACTCCCAATTGATCTCTGTCCTTAGCCTTGACTCTCTCCCTTTCAAGCCTCTGCTGCAAAAGGAATCTCTACAAAAATATATATCTGGCTCTGACCTATGTCTAAAGTGTTCTTTGGCACATGAATGCTCCCCAGACTGTGGTGCCCAAGGCCCTGCAGGATCTGGCCCTGTGCCTCTCCTGGCTACTTTCTGCCTCTTCCTGGTTAAGTTTTGTTCTATAAAACTGAACAGACTTTACTTTCCTGAACTCACCTCCCTGCTTTTGCACATGCTGTTTCCACTGACTGAAATTCTTCTTTCTTTCAATCTGTTGAGTTCTTGTTAATTTTTTTTTCTTTCTTTCTTTCTTCCTTCCTTTCTTTCTTTCTTTCTTTCTTTCTTTCTTTCTTTCTTTCTTTCTTTCTTTCTTTTTTTACAGATAGAGAGTCAGAGAGAGGGATAGATAGGGACAGACAGACAGGAATGGAGAGAGATGAGAAGCATCAATCATCAGTTTTTTGTTGCAACACCTTAGTTGTTCATTGATTGCTTTCTCATATGTGCCTTGACCGTGGGGCTATAGCAGACTGAGTAACCCCTTGCTTGAGCCAGTGACCTTGGGTCCAAACTGGTGAGCTTTACTCAAACCAGATGAGCCCACGCTCAAGCTGGAGACCTCAGGGTCTCGAACCTGGGTCCTAAGCATCCCAGTCCGACGCTCTATCTACTGCGCCACCGCCTGGTCTGGCTCTTCCTTCCTTCCTTCCTTTCCTCCCTCCTTCCTTCCTTCCTTCCTTCCCTCCCTCCCTGCTTCCTTCCTTCCTTCCTTCCTTCCTTCCTTCCTTCCTTCCTTCCTCCCTCCCTCCCTCCCTTCCTTCCTCCCTTCCTTCTGTCCTTTCTTCTTTTTTCTTTCTTTCTTTCTTTCTTTCTTTCTTTCTTTCTTTCTTTCTTTCTTTCTTTCTTTCTTTCTTTCTTTCTTTCTTTCTCTCTTTATTAAGTCAGAGGAGAGGAGACAGAGAGACAGATTCCTGCATGCACTGGGATGGGGATCCACCTGGCAAGCCCACAGAGGATGATACTCTGCTCATCTGGGGCCAAGGTTGCAACCCAGCTCTTTTTTAGCATCTGAGGTGGAGGCAATGGAGCCATCTTCAGTGCCTGGGGCCAACCTGCTCTAATCTAGCCATGGCTTCAGGAGAGGAAGAGAGAGAGCGTGAAGCGAGAGGGGGAGGGGTGGAGAAGCAGATGGGCCCTTCTCCTGTGTGCCCTGACTGGAATCCAACTGGACATCACATGCCAGGCTGAGGCTGTACCACTGAGCCAACCAGCTCTGGGCCCTTGTTAATTTTTCAACCCAGATCAGCTGTCACCTCCACAAAGGAAATCTTCCTGTTCTTCACTGCAATTAGCTTTTTCTTTCTTCAAAGCAATTAGCTTTTTCTTTCTTTGAGAGAGAGAGAGAGAGAGAGAGAGAGAGACGTTGATCTGTTCCTATATGTGCCCTGACCAAGGATCCAACTGGCAAGCTCTGAGCTTCTACTTCCTGACAATGTTCCAACCAACCGAGTCATTTGGCCAGGGCAACAGCAATTAACTTTTATCCTCTGTGTATCACTGATCTCTAACTTATTTGACTATATGTTTATCACTCATTCCAGAACAGCAAGCTTCTTTAGAGTATTAACTGTGCTTATTTATCTGCACGTCCGCACCAACCAAGCCAACCGTCATGTTAGTAGGACCGAAGTATTCTATTGGAAGTTGGACGTGGTTAATGGGAATACTGGGGGCAATGATAAAGGCATGGGCAAGGGCAGGGGCTAGTTGAAATAAGACGGTTTAGCAACTAAGGAGCCCTGGAGGAACAGCAAACCAGAGTACCGCTGGAAGAGGAGCGCTCCTCCCCTGCTGGGGCAGTATTCTTGTCCTCCTTATCTGGCGGCGTGTTTCCACAGCCTGAAACTACAAATCCCAGTGTTCCCTGCGCGTATAAGGAAGTGTCCTATTCTACTGTGGAAACGGTAAGGGGCGGTGGCCGGCGGCGGGAGATTCAAACCTGGAAAAGGAGAAACATGGAGGAGAGAGGAGCGGTGCCCGGCCTGGCGGTCTGTGAGTGTCATTAGGAGCCGAGGAGGGCCCAGCGGTGGTGCCCCTGCCGGGGGTTGGTGGTCCTCGGAGCGGGCTGGCGGGACTATGTTCAGCGGGAAGGGAGCATTGAGTCTGTCCTCCTGTATGCAGGAGTAAAGCTGTGAGCAGCAAAACTGCCCCGACTTCTGTGCTTACAAAGAGTTTTCTCCCTATTCCCAAATTTTGGGGCACCTACATCTGGTCTGGATGGCCCCTTAAAATCCAGCATTTAATGCCCTGGCCAGATGGCTCGGTTGGTTGGAGCCTCATCCTTAAGCTCAGAGGTTGCTGGTTGGATCCCTGGGGAGGGCACATGCGGGAACAGATTGATGTTCCTGTCTCTGTCTGTCTCTCCCTCTCTCCCTTCCTCTCTCGCTAAAAATCAATCAAATTTTTTTTGTTTGTATGTTTTTTTCCGAAGCTGGAAACGGGGAGGCAGTCAGACACACTCCCGCATGCGCCCGACCGGGATCCACCCCGGCATGCCCACCAGGGGGCGATGCTCTGCCGCAATCAGAGCCATTCTAGCGCCTGAGGCAGAGGCCACAGAGCCATCCTCAGCGCCGGGGCAAACCTTGCTCCAGTGGAGCCTTGGCTGCGGGAGGGGAAGAGAGAGACAGAGAGGAAGGAGAGAGGGAGGGGTGTAGAAGCAGATGGGCGCCTCTCCTGTGTGCCCTGGTCGGGAATCGAACCCAGGACTCCTGCACGCCAGGCCGACGCTCCACCACTGAGCCAACCGGCCAGGGCCAATAAATAAATTTTTAAAAAATTCAGCACTTAATGATGGCTGCTGTGCTTGCTTGCTAAGTGCTACTAGGGGACTGGACGCCTAAAGAGACCTGGGGGCGGGTGAGGGACCAAAGTTTTGCCACCCCCAAATATACATTTTAGGATATTGACTTTAAGCTAGTTATTAAGAAATACAAGACTCAGAAAGAACCTTTGACACTCTCTCCTTACCTGCCTAAAGGAGTTCAGAAAATTTTGCTTAATATATAAATTAAATGTGGTAGGCAGGGAGATACTAGCAAAGCCTATTTTTTTTAAAAAAAATTTTATTATTTAAAAAACTATTTATTGATTTTAGAGAGAGAGGAAGGGGTGGGGGGAGCAAGAGAGAGAGACAGAAACATCAATCTGATCCTGTATGTGCCCTGACCTGGGATCGAACCAGCAACTTCTGCATATTGGAATGATATGCCAAGCTATCAGGCCAAAACTCATGAACCACACTTTCAAAAACACTGCTTTAGAAAGAGAGACTGCCTGACCTGTGGTGGCCCAGTTGATAGAGCATCGACCTGGAGTGCTGAGGTCACCAGTTCAAAGCCCTGGGCTTGCCTGGTCAAGGCACATGTGGGAATTAATGCTTCTTGCTTTTCCCCATTTCTCTCTCTCTCTCCCCTCTCTAAAACTGAATAAATAAAATATTTATTATTATTATTATTATTATTATTATTATTATTATTGAGAGGCAGAGAAACAGATTCGTGCAGACACCTTGACCAGGATCCACCCAGCAAACCCCCCCCATGGGGCAATGTTCTGCCCATCCCTAGATTCCATTGTTCCATTGCTTGGCAACCAAGCTATTTTAGCACCTGAGACAAGGCCATGGTGCCATCCTCAGTGCCTGAGGCCAACTTGCTCTAATAAGCCATGGCTGTAGGAGGTGGGGAGAGAGGGGATGGTTGCTTTTCCTGAGTTCCCTGACTGGGAATTGAACCAGGACTTCCACATGCCAGACCGATGCTCTACCGCTGAGCCAACCTACCAGGGCCAAAATCTTTAAAAAAAGAAAGATGAGTCAGAAGAATGGGCAACAGAAAGGTTTCCATTTGAACGTCTGAATAAAAGGCAAAATTTCCTTCTTCTTCTCCATTGGGATTCAAAAAACAAAGCCCACGTCCATCATGAAGGAAAGCTAGTTCCAGACCTGACAAGGGCAGGAAGACTGATTTTTTTAAGACTGTGTGTGTGCGCACATGTGCGTGCATACGTGCACATAAAGCCCTGCCCATTATAATTTTCAATTCATAACCCTGAGGTGATATTATTCACTTACTGGTTTATTTTCCATGCTTAGCAACCAACACTTGTTCCTTATATAACCCATCAGAAGAACTGATGGATTTCCTGTGATTGGCCAGTGCTTTCAAATCTGAACATGTGTGTGTGTTTTAACTTGATTAACTGCCAAATCAAATCAGCCCTGTCCCTCCCTCAAATTATTTCAGGATATGCAATATAAAGAAATAAGATAGCCTGACCTCTGGTGGCTCAGTGGATAAAACATTGACCTGGAATGCTGCGGTTGCTGGTTCAAATCCCTGGGCTTGCCTGGTCAAGGCACATACAGGAAGCAACTACTACAAGTTGATGCTTCCTGTCTTCTCTCTCTCTCTCTCTCTCTCTCTCTCTCTCTCTCCTCCCCCCTTTAAAAAATTAATAAAATAAAAAAAAAGGTGTATTACTTAAAAAAAAAAAAAAAGGCCCTGGCCAGTTGGCTCAGTGGTAGAGCGTCGGCCTGGCGTGCAGAAGTCCCAGGTTCGATTCCCGGCCAGGGCACACAGGAGAAGCGCCTATCTGCTTCTCCACCCCTCCCCCTCTCCTTCCTCTCTGCTCTCTCTTCCCCTCCCGCATCGAGGCTCCATTGGAGCAAAGATGGCCCGGGTGCTGGGGATGGCTCCTTGGCCTCTGCCCCAGGCGCTGGAGTGGCTCTGGTCGCAACAGAGCGACGCCCCGGAGGGGCAGAGCGTCGCCCCCTGGTGGGCGTGCCGGGTGGATCCCGGTGGGACGCACGCGGGAGTCTGTCTGTCTCTCCCCGTTTCCAGCTTCAGAAAAATACAAAAAAAAAAAAAAAAAAAAGAAATAAGATAAAGAGTGGGAATGGCATTAGGTGCTAAGTCAAAGACAGATTGACTAAGCTGTCTCTTCAAGACCTCTGAGTTTATTTATTTTTTTTGATATGTGTGTATATAGCTTTCTCTCATTCTAATTTTTTATTGTCTTCCCTAAGGAAACCAGAGGATGGGGGAGAGGAGAAAGGAGTGGGATAAAGGGAGGCTGAGGCTAAGGCAGACTGTGAAAGTATTTAAGGAATTTTCTATTTTTTGTTTGTTTTTGTTACAGAAATAAAGAGTTTGGAAAAACAAAATTATAGGTTGAGACTATAACTTTTTAATTTATTTGGGTGACATTGGTTAATAAAATTATATAGGTTTCAGGTGCACAGTTCTATAATATATCATCTGTGTATTGTATTGTGTGTTCACCTCCCCCAGTCTCCTTCCATCACCATTTATCCCCCTTTACCGTCTTCTACTTCCTCTTTCCCTACTGCGATCCCCACACTGTTGTCTGTGTCTATGGGTTTCTTTTTCTTTGCTTAATCCCTTCACCTTTGTCATCCTGCTCCCTCAACCCCCATACACTCTGACAACTGTCAGTCTGTTCTCCGTATCGATGAGTCTGTTCTATTTTGTTAGTTTATTTTGTTAATTAGATTGCATACGTGATATCATATCATACTTCTCTTTCTCTGAATGGCTTATGTTGCTTAGCATAATATTCTCTAGGTCAATCCATGCTATCGCAAAAGTTAAAATTTCCTTTTTTACAGCTGAGTAGTATTCCATTGTGTAAATGTACCACAGCCTTTTTATTCACTTTACTAATGGGCACTTGGGCTGCTTCCAAATCTTAGCTATTGTAAATAATACTGCAGTGAACATAAGGATTCCCTATTCTGGAATTCGGGGGTCAGAGTATTGTCTACATTTTATTTAGCCTGGAGATTATTTTCTTCCTCAGCTGACCTGTACCAAAAAAGGAGAGTAGTGATACTTTTGTGATCTTTTAAAATTCTTTGTCCTTCCACCTAATCCTAAGTGAGTCGCCTTTTTCATGTGGTCTCTATTGAACTGCCTTTCCTCCTTACCACCTATTCATTTTTTAAAGTATTTTTAAATTTATTGATTTTTTTAGAGAGGAAGGGGGGGGTGAGGGATTTGTTGTGCATTTATTGGTTTATTCTTGTATGTGCTCCAACCAAGGATCAAATCTGCAACCTTGGTGTATTGGGACAACACTAACCACCTAAGCCACTCGGCCAGCTGTATATTCTTTAAGATTCTACTCATAGCCCTGGCCAGATAGCTTGGTTGGTTGGAGTGTCTTCCTGGTGCACAGAGGTTGCTGGTTCGATTCCCTGGTCAGGGCACATACAGGAGCAACTTGATGTTCCTGTCTCTCTCCCTGCTTCTCTCAAAAAAAAAAAAAAAAAAAAAAAAAAAAAAAAAAAAAAGATTCTACTCGTAGGTAGAATCCTCTGCTTCTTGTATAGACTATTCATGGGCTATAATCACCCTTATTAACATTAGGTTGGAAGGGTTTTTTTTACTTACATGTTGTTCTGTTCTAATAATTATCTCTGTATTTCTTGAGAGTCGGGGTCCACTAGCGCAGTGACTGACATATAGGAGGTATTGAATAAATGGCTATTGAATGATGAGTCATAGTTGGTTCTGTTAACCTAGTCTCAGGGAGAGTATACTGCTCACAAAAATTAGGGGATATTTCAAAATGAATATGAAGCAATAAAATATCCCCTAATTTTTGTGAGCAGTATATTTGAGAAGGATGACACAAGTCAGTTCTTGGAGAACTCAGAGTCTAATTAGAGATAAAATAAGGAGCTAAATTGCCAGGCTAGGAGGGATCTGGATATTGCTGCTGGGAGGCCCCGAGGGAAGGTCCATGAAGTAGATTTGAGAAGGGGGAAGTCAAGAAGATGGCTGAAGAGGAATGGAAAGGAACACCTCTAATACAGGAGGGATCCTCTTGTTAAAGGGTTCAAAGGTCACCCTTCAACATGGTGCTGACTGGGATAGCTTTACTGAACGGAAGCAGAAGATTGGAGTCAGGGTGTCCTGGGAAGAGGGAAACTGGGAGATGCTTCTGGCCTCTGAGCAGAGTTGCCTAAGAAGACTGTTAAGAACTTCATTTAACAGACTTTCACTGCTATGGGCCTCTATCTAATGTTCCCTTCACTGACCTATTTGTTCCCCTTCACTCCTCAGATGAACGCCTCACAGCTGAGGAAATGGATGAGCAGAGGCGGCAGAACGTTGCCTATCAGTACCTGTGCCGGCTGGAGGAAGCCAAACGGTGAGCAGAGGGACTGCCTCCTTCTGGTCTCCCTTGCCCACCCTGCCCACTCCAGGCACCTGCCCCCAAAGCAGAAGCAAAAGGGCAAGAGTCCATTGTGTGGGAAATAGCATCTTTTTTTTTTTTTAGAGCAGTTCTAGGTTCACAGTACAATTGAGAGGAAGATACAGAGATTTCCCATAGCCCTCCTGCTCCCACACATGCATAGTTTCCCTCATTCAACATGCCCCCACAAGACTGGAACATTTATTACAATTGAACTGACACTGACACATCATTATCACCCACAGTCCACACTTTACACTAGGGCTTATTATTGGTGTTGTATATTCTGTGGGTTTGAACAAATATATAAGGACATGTATCCACCATTATAGTATCACACAGAATCCTTTCACTGCCTTAAAAATCCTTTGTATCTCCCCTTTCTCTGTAACCCCTGGCAACCACTGATCATTTTATCGTCTCAATAGTTTTGCCTTTTTCAGAATGTCATATACTTGTAATCATATCGTTTTATAACCTTTTCAGATTGGCTTCTTTTTTTGTTTGTTTTGGGTTTTTTTTTGTATTTTTCCGAAGTGGGAAGCAGGGGGCGACAGATTCCCTCATGCGTCTAACCGGGATCCACCCGGCATGCCCACGAGGGGGTGATGCTCAGCCCATCTGGGTCATTGCTCTGCTGCAACCGGAGCCTTTCTAGCACCTGAGGCAGAGGCCATGGAGCCATACTCAGCGCTCCGGCCAACATTGCTCCAATGGAGCCTTGGCTGCGGGAGGGGAAGAGAGAGATAGAGAGGAAGGAGGGGGTAAGGGTGGAGAAGCAGATGAGCACTTCTCCTCTGTACCCTGACTAGGAATTGAACCCGGAACTTCCACACGCCGGGCTGACGCTCTACTGCTGAGCCAACCAGCCAGGGCCTCAGATTGGCTTCTTTTATTTAATAATATGCATTTAAAATTCCTCCATGGTCCTGGCCAGTTAGCTCAGTCGGTTCGTCCTGAAACAAGGTTGCAGGTATGATCCCCTGTTAGGATACACATGGAATGCAACCAGCAACCAATAAATGCATGACTGAGTAGAACAACAAATGAATGCTTTCCTTCTTCCTCCCCTTTCTCTCTCTTCCTCTGTAAAAATCAATCAATAAATAAAACCCTGGCCCAGGCTGGATAGCTCGGTTGGTTGGAGCATTGTTCCAAAGTGCTGAGGTTGCCAGTTTGATCCCTGGTCAGAGCACATACAGGAACAGATCTATGTTCCTGTCTCTCTTCCTTCCTCTCTCAATAAAACCAATAAATAGATCTTTAAAAAACAAAACAAGCCTGACCAGACAGTGGTGCAGTGGATAGAGCGTCGGACTGGGATGCCGAAGACCCAGGTTCAAGACCCCAAGGTCGCCAGCTTGAGCGCAGGCTCATCTGGTTTGAGCAAAAGCTCATCAGCTTGGACCCAAGGTCGGTGGCTCGAGCAAGGGGTTACTCGGTCTGCTGAAGGCCCACGGTCAAGGCACATATGAGAAAGCAATCAATGAACAACTGAGGGGTCACAATGCGCAACGAAAAACTAATGATTGATGCTTTTCATCTCTCCGTTCCTGTCTGCCTGTCCCTGTCTATCCCTCTCTCTGACTTTCTCTGTCTCTGTAAAAAAAAAAAAAGATTAAAAAAATGATAAAGGCCCTGGCCGGTTGGCTCAGTGGTAGAGTGTTGGCCTGGTGTGCAGGAGTCCTGGGTTCGATTCCCGGCCAGGGCACACAGGAGAAGCACCCATCTGCTTCTCCACCCCTCCCCCTCTCCTTCCTCTCTGTCTCTCTCTTCCCCTCCCACAGCCAAGGCTCCATTGGAGCAAAGTTGGCCCGGGCACTGAGGATGGCTCCGTGGTCTCTGCCTCAGGCGCTAGAATGGCTCTGGTTGCAACAAAGCAACACCCCAGATGGGCAGAGCATCGCCCCTGGTGGGCATGCCGGGTGGATCCCAGTCGAGCGCATGCAGGAGTCTGTCTAACTGCCTCCCCGTTTCCAACTTCAGGAAAATACAAAAAAAAAAAAAGATAAAAACAAAACAAACAAAAAAAAACCTTGGCCGGATAGGTGGTTGGCTGGAGTGTTTTCCTGGCTTGGAGGTTGCCAGTTCAATTCCCAGTCACAGCACATATAGGAGCAGCTTGATGTTCCTGTTTCTCTCTCCCCGCCTCTTTCTCAAAAACAAAAACAAAAACAAATAAACCTAAGGATTCTTCCATGTCTTTTCATTGCTTGCTAGCTCATTTCTTTTTTTTTTTTTTTTTTTTTTTTTTGTATTTCTCTGAAGCTGGAAACGGGGAGAGACAGTCAGACAGACTCCCGCATGCGCCCAACCGGGATCCACCCGGCACGCCCACCAGGGGCGACGCTCTGCCCACCAGGGGGCGACGCTCTGCCGTGACCAGAGCCACTCTAGCGCCTGGGGCAGAGGCCAAGGAGCCATCCCCAGCGCCCGGGCCATCCTTGCTCCAGTGGAGCCTCGGCTGCGGGAGGGGAAGAGAGAGACAGAGAGGAAGGAGGGGGGGTGTGTGGAGAAGCAAATGGGCGCTTCTCCTATGTGCCCTGGCCGGGAATCGAACCCGGGTCCCCTGCACACCAGTCCGACGCTCTACCGCTGAGCCAACCGGCCAGGGCCTCATTTCTTATTAGCGCTGAATAATATTTCATTGTCTGCGTGTACCAGTTTATTAATTCACTCACCTATTGAAGGACATCTTGGTTGCTTTCAAGCTTTGGCAATTATGATTAAATCTGTTACAAACATCTGTGTGGAGGTTTTTGTGTGGACATAAGTTTTCAACTCCTTTGGGTAAATACCAAGGAGCATAATTGCTGGATCATGTGGTAAGAGTACGTTTAGTGTAAGAAAGCACTAAACTGTCTTTCAAAGTGGTTGTAACATTTTGCATTCCCACCAGCAATAAATGAGAGTTTCTTTTGCTCCACATCCTTGCCAACATTTGGTGTTGTCAGTGTTCCAGATTTTGGCCATTTAATAGGTGTATATTAGTATCTCATCATTTTTTTTGTTTGTTTGTTTTTGGCTGAGACAGAGAGAGGGACAGATAGGGACAGACAGACAGGAAGGGAAAGAGATGAGAAACATCAATTCTTCGTTGTGGTTCCTTAGTTGTTCATTGATTGCTTTCTCATATGTGCCTTGACCAGGGGGCTACAGCAGACTGTGTGACCCCTTGCTTGAGCCAGAGACCTTGGGCTCAAGCTGGTGAGCCTTGCTCAAACCAGATGAGCCTGCGCTCTAGCTGGCGACCTCAGGGTCTCGAACCTGGGTCTTCCATATCCCAGTCTGATGCTCTATCCATTGTGCCACCGCCTGGTCAGGCTCTCACCATTTTTTTTTTTTTAAAGAAAAACGTAGGGATTAACACACTCTTTTAATTTGTTCATAATTTTTTTTGTGTGTGTATTTTTCTGAAGCTGGAAACGGGGAGGCAGTCAGACAGACTCCCGCATGCGCCCGACCGGGATCCACCCGGCACGCCCACCAGGGGGCGACGCTCTGCCCATCCGGGGCGTTGCTCTGTCACGACCAGAGCCACTCTAGTGCCTGGAGCAGAGGCCAAGGAGCCATCCCCAGCGCCCCAGCCATCTTTTCCTCCAATGGAGCCTCGGCTGCGGGAGGGGAAGAGAGACACAGAGAGGAAGGAGAGGGGGAGGGATGGAGAAGCAGATGGGTGCCTCTCCTGTGTGCCCTGGCCGGGAATCGAACCCGGGACTTCCGCACACCAGACCGACGCTCCACCACTGAGCCAACCGGCCAGGGCCTGTTTATAAATATTTTTAAGGTTTAAAAGTGTTTGAAGTTCATAATTCCTAGTAGGAAAACATTACCTGAATGAATACCCTAATGTCAAACTACTGTAGAATGTTACAGCTGCATTTAGGGTAGAGGGTTAGGGATTCTCTTCAAAGCACCTCAGCTTTCTTCTGAGATCAGAGAACACTGGTTTGTATTCTTGCAACATCCATGGGGTGATATAAGTTGCTTTTCCTTCAGCAAGGGCTTTATTATTCAGATGGGAATTAAGCTGACAGTTTAGTGATGAGATTCATAAGCTTTGGGCTACTGATAGCTTAACATATTTGCCAGGTTCTGGGCTATATCATGGAAGGCCACCTAACTTCTGTATTCTTGCGGCTGCAAGAACCCCCGGATTACTAAGAATTTTGTTGATCCCAGGCATTACTGCCAGACCAGGCACGTCCCCTCCCATTCCAGGCATGCCCCCAGCAGAGCTACCTGGAAAAGAGTCATACTGAGAGCTCCTAATTATGGTCTGGCTTTGTCCTCCCTCTGATCTCTCTCATATTCCTCCCGAACCTTCTTAACCTTTTCCATTCTTTCTTTGATCTCTTGCTCTTCACCTTATCACTTTCTCCGATGTTCTGCAATTTTCTGTGCCCTTGGTTGAACTTCTTTTAGCATTGCACTAACATCTAGGTCATAATCCAATTTACACACAAGGGGCTGCTTCTTCCCAATGGCCCAGAAGGCTGTGCACTTTTCCTTGCCACTTGTAAGGCTGAGCTGAATCAGGATTTATTTCAGTAGCTATGCCAGTCTCGAATGGCAGCATTTGGCTCCTGTAATTTGACAAAGACACTGGGTCTCTTGGGATTTAGAATGGCCAAGTGAGGCTTCAGCTTGATGGTCAACAAACCCATGGCTTTCTGTGGTTCACCATCATTTTGGGCATCAATGACAACCACTTTTTTTTTTTTAATCATCATTTGCCTGATCTCTCCTTGGTTATCTCTACATTTTTATCTTATTTCTTTTTTTTGTTTGTTTTTTCATTTTTCCGAAGCTGGAAACGGGGAGGCAGTCAGACAGACTCCCGCATGCGCCCGACCGGGATCCACCCGCATGCCTACCAGGGGGCGATGTTCTGCCCCTCTGCATCCAGAGGGGCGCCACTCCATTGCATCCAGAGCCACTCTAGTGCCTGAGGCAGAGGCCACAGAGCCATCCCCAGCGCCCGGGCCATCTCTGCTCCAATGGAGCCTCGGCTGCGGGAGGGGAAGAGAGAGACAGAGAGGAAGGAGAGGGGGAGGGGTGGAGAAGCAGATGAGCGCTTCTCCTGCGTGCCCTGGCCGGGAATCGAACCCGGGACTCCCGCATGCCAGGCCGATGCTCTACCGCTGAGCCAACCGGCCAGGGCCATTTATCTTATTTCTTGAGGGGCATCAGTGTCTGGTTCAATCATACTTTCATTGTCAATTTCAGGATCACTTTCCTCACTTGATGGTTCCTCTGTCCTTATGTTTTCCTCTGCCTTCTTACAATGTTTTTTTTCCTTGATATTCTGATTTAGTTTTTTTTTTTTAATTTTTTATTTTTTATTTTATTTTTTTTACAGAGACAGTGAGTCAGAGAGAGGGATAGACAGGGACAGACAGACAGGAACGGAGAGAGATGAGAAGCATCAATCATTAGTTTTTCATTGCGTGTTGCAACACCTTAGTTGTTCATTGATTGCCCTCTCATATGTGCCTTGACCGTGGGCCTCCAGCAGACCGAGCAACCCTTTGCTGGAGCCAGCGACCTTTGGTTCAAGCTCGTGGGCTCTTGCTCAAACCAGATGAGCCCGCGCTCAAGCTGGCGACCTCAGGGTCTCAAACCTGGGTCCTCGGCATCCCGGTTCGATGCTCTATCCACTGCGCCACCGCCTGGTCAGGCTAGTTTTATGAGTAGCAGGTGGTTTTTTACTACCGCCACAAATTCTCTCCATCTACTCTGTAAGGAAGTGTTATTTCCCCATTGTGCAGAATGCTCAGATCCTGCTTACACATGTTCATGTAGGCCTGAAGCTGGGTGGGGTGGGTGGGGTGGGCTGGTCCATGGTCAGAAAACTGGGAAGCAGCAAGCTTGGCTGAGGCTGTGACCCAATTCCAGGGGACTAGGTAGAAGAAAGGGTGGCTGCCTTGATGCAGAACCTCATCATTGTTTTAATTTGCCTTTCTCTGATAAAATAGGATGTAGAGCAGGCGTCCCCAAACTATGGCCCACATGCGGCCATTTATCCGTCCCCGCTGCACTTCCGGAAGGGGCACCTCTTTCATTGGTGGTCAGTGAGAGGAGCATGGTATGTGGTGGCCCTCCAACGGTCTGAGGGACAGTGAACTGGCCCCCTGTGTAAAAAGTTTGGGGACCCCTGATAGAGCATCTTTTCTTTCTTTCTTTCGTTTTAAGATAAGTGTTTATTCCAGTGAGAATTCCTTTTTCTTTTTTTTTTCTTTTTTTTTTTTTGTGTGGCAGAGACAGAGTCAGAGACAGGGACAGAGGACAGACAGACAGGAAGGGAGAGAGATGAGAAACATCAATTCTTTGTTGCGGTTCCTTAGTTGTTCATTGATTGCTTTCTCATATGTGCCCTGACGGGGGTGGGGGTGGGGGGGTGGTTTACAGCAGACCGAGTGAGCTAGATGAGCACTTGAATTATCAGGGAGGGGTTACTTCATAAATTTTAAAGTGGCACACCTGAAACTAATATAAACTAATATTGTCAACTATAATTAAAAATATAAACTAAATAAATAAATAAAAATAAACAGACCTTACACTCCTCACAAAAATCAACTCGAAATGGAGCATCAACCTAAATGTAAAACACAAAACTATAAAAATTCTTTGAAGATAACATAGACCCCTTGCTCGAGCCAGCGACCTTGGGTCCAAGCTGGTGAGTTTTGCTCAAACCAGATGAGCCCGCGCTCAAGCTGGCGACCTCGGGGTCTCGAACCTGGGTCCTCCACATCCCAGTCCGACACTATTCACTGCGCCACCGCCTGGTCAGGCGTGGAGCATCTTTTCATATGCTTATTTGCCATCTATATATCTTCTCTGGTGAGATGTCTTTTAAGGTCTTTGGCCCATTTTTTAATTGGGTTGCTTGTTTTCTTACTGGGTTTTGACAATTTGTGTATCGTAGATAAAAATTCTTTATTTGGTACACCTTTTGCAAATATTTTCTCCCTGTCTGTGGCTTGTCTTCTCACTCTCCTGACATTGTCTTTTGTAGAGCAGAAGTTTTTAATATTAGTGAAATCCAGCTTATTAACTATTTCAAGGATTAAGGATTATGCCTTTCTTGTATCTAAAAGTCATTGCCATACCCAAGGTCATCTAGGTTTTCTTCCATTTTATCTTCAAAGAATTTTTATAGTTTTGTGTTTTACATTTAGGTTGATGCTCCATTTCGAGTTGATTTTTGTGAAGAGTGTAAGGTCTGTGTTTATTTTTATTTATTTAGTTTATTTATATTTTTAATTATAGTTGACAATATTAGTTTATATTAGTTTCAGGTGTGCCACTTTAAAATTTATGAAGTAACCCCTCCCTGATAACTCAAGTGCTCACCTAGCACCATACATAGTTATTACAATATTGACTAGGTCTGTGTTTAGATTCATTTTTTGCAAGTGAATATTCAATTCCAGCAGCATTTGTTGAAGAGACTGATTTTGCTCTATTGTACTGCCTTTACTCCTTTGTCAAAGATCAGGTGACTATATTTACCTGGGTCTATTTCTGGGCTCTCTATTTCAGTTCATTATCTATTTATCTATTCCAGGGGTCAGGAACCTATGGCTCTCGAGACAGATGTGGCTCTTGATGGCTGCATCTGGCTCGCAGACAAATCTTTAATAAAAAAAAATAACATTAAAAATATAAAACAGCCTGACCAGGTGGTGGCGCAGTGGCTAGAGCATCGGACTGGGATGCAGAGGACCCAGGTTTGAGACTCCAAGGTCTCCAGCTTGAGTGCGGGCTCATCTGGTTTGAGCAAAGCTCACCAGCTTGGACCCAAGGTCGCTGGCTTGAGCAAGGGGTTACTCGATCTGCTGAAGGCCCATGGTCAAGGCACATATGAGAAAGTAATCAATGAACAATTAAGGTGCTGCAACAAAAAACTGATGATTGATGCTTCTCATCTCTCTCCGTTCCTGTCTGTCTGTCCTATCTATCCCTCTCTCTGACTCTCTCTGTCTCTGTAAAAAAAATATATATATATGTAATACATAAAACATTCTTATGTATTACAATCCATTCATTTCCACCGCTCATGTTCATGGTTGCAGGTGGCTGGAGCCAATCACAGCTGTCCTCCGGGACAACACCAAATTTTTATTGGATAATGCCTAACGTACACAGGTCGTTGTATGGCTCTCACGGAATTACATTTTAAATATGTGGCGTTCGTGGCTCTCAGCCAAAAAGGTTCCCGACCCCTGGTTTATTCTCTCACTGTTTTGATTACAGTGGCTAAGTAAGGTAGCATCAGTCCTCTAACTCTGTTCTTTTCCTTCAATATTTTGTTGGCTCCTTCAATATGTTGTATGGGTTTATTGCCTCTCCATATGAACTTTAGAATCAGTATGTAATTTTCACAAAATAATTTGCTGGGATCTTGATTTGGATTGTGTTGAATCTATAGTTCAAGTTGGAAAGAAATAACATCTTGACAAAATTATGTCTTTCTATTCTTGAACACAGAATGTCTCTCAATTATTTAGTTCTTTCATTTTTCTCATCAGAGTTTTATAGTTTTCCTCATATAGATCTTGTACATATTTTGTTAGATTTATACTTAAGTTTGCAATTTTGGGGGATGCTCATTTATTTTTTATTTTATTATTTTTTCTGAAGTTGGAAACAGGGAGGCAGACAGACTCCCGCATGTGCCCGACCGGGATCCACCCAGCACGCCCACCAGGGGGCATGCTCTGCCCATCTGGGGCGTTGCTCTGTTGCAACTAGAGCCATTCCAGCGCCTGAGTCAGAGGCCACAGAGCCATCCTCAGTGCCCGGGGCAACTTTGCTCCAATAGAGCCTTGGCTGCGGGAGGGGAAGAGAGAGACAGAGAGGAAGGAGAGGGGGAGGGGTGGAGAAGCAGATGGGCGCTTCTCCTGTGTGCCCTGGCCGGGAATCGAACCCAGGACTCCTGCACGCCAGGCCGACACTCTACCACTGAGCCAACCGGTCAGGGCCGGGGGATGCTCATTTAAATGCTGCTGTTTTTAATTTCAAATTCTATTTGTTACTGATATATAGGAAAGCAATTGACATATATATTAACCGTGTATTCTGAAATCTTGCTATAAATATAATTGTTTATTAATTCCAGGGGGTTTTTTGGTTGCATTTCTTCAGATTTTTTACATAGACAATTATGCCTTCTGTGAACAAAACAGTATCACATCCTTTTATCCCCGTACCTACCTCAATACATAGCTCTAAACTAGGTGAAAATTTGCTTATATAACCACAATGTCATTATAATGCCCAACCAAGTTACCTATTAATTCTTGGAAGATCAATACTGCGACTATTTTCAGATTTTCCTGATTATCTTTTAAAAAAATCTATTTTTACATCTGGTCACAATGTCTCTTAAGTCTTCTTTAATCTAGAATAACCCATCTTCCCTTTTTAGTTATTTTTAAATTTATTAAATTATTGATTTAGAGAAAGAGAGGAAAGGGGGGTAAGAGAGTGAGAAAGAAACATTGATTAGGTTTTTTTGTTTGTTTTTGTTTTTTAGTGAGAGGAGACAGACTCCCACATGCACCCTGACCAGGATCCACCCGGCAAGTCCACTAGGGGGTGATGCTCTGCCCATCTGGGGCACTTACTCTGTTGCAACCCGAGTCATTTTTTAATGCCTGAGGTCGAGGCAATGGAGTCATCCTCAGTGCCAGGGGCCAACTCACTCTAATTGAACCATTGGAGGAAAAGAGAGAGCCAGAGAGAGAGAAGCGAGAGGTGGAGGGGAGGAGAAGCAGATGGGCACTTCTCCTGTGTGCCCTGACTGAGAATCGATCCCAGGACATCCACACACCAGGCCAACACTCTACCACTGAACCAACCATCCAGGGCCAAAACACTGATTTGTTGTTCCACTTGTTTATGCATTCATGTGTTGATAATTGTATGTGCCCTGACTGAGCATTGAACTTGCAACCTTGGCATATCAGGACAACATTCTAACCAACTGAACTACTGGGCCAGGGTTTGTTTTTAATTCTTTATGTCATTGACTTGTTGAAGAAACATGGTTATTTGCTCTGTAGAGAACATCCTACATTCTGGCTTTGTCTTTGCTTTTGCATTCAACTTGTTCCTCTATACACCATATTTCCTGTAAATGGCTGTTGGCTCTAAAGGCAGATTAAATGCTTACTTCTTTCTTTTTTGTCAATACTATATTTTTAATGTTTTCTAAAAAGGTAGGTAACAACCTGACCCGGCAGTGGTGCAATGGATAGAGCATCGGACTGGGACACTGAGGACCCAGGTTTGAAACCCTGAGGTCACCAGCTTGAGCACAGGCTCATCCAGCTTGAGCATGGGTTTACCAGCTTGAGTACGGGGTCGCTGGCTTGAGTGTGGGATCATAAACATGACTCCATGGTCTCTGGCTTGAGCCCAAAGGTTGTTGGCTTGGAAAATAAGGTCGCTGGCTTGAGCCCAAGGTCACTGGCTTGAGCAAGGAGTCACTCCCTCTGCTGGAGCCTGCCAGTCAAGGCACATATGAGAAAGCAATCAATGAACAACAAAGGAGCTGCAATGAAGAATTGATGCTTCTCATCTCTCTCCCTTTCTGTCTGTCTGTCCCTATCTGTGCCTCTCTCTGTTTCTGTCACACACACACACACACACACACACACACACACACACACACAGAAGAAATAAAAGGTAGGTAACATAGGGTGGACAGGAAATCAGGTGTCTTTGGCAGGAAAAGCATGAAGTGAGTTGTGACTGGCTCCATCTTTGAAAACAGTTCTTTTTCTATAGATTTTTTTATGTGAAGAAGTTTGGAAATCCCATGTGAGAAGTCCTTGTTCTCTACCTGTATAGCCATCAACGATAATAATACTTCACATTTATATTCAAAGTGTTCTCACATAGTTCATTTATTTTGGTAGATGCTTACTGACACACAGTACAGATGGTAGTATCTTCATTTTGAAGATTATGTGGCCCTGGCCAGTTGGCTCAGTGGTCAAGCATCAGTTCGGCATGTGGATGTCTTGGGTTCAATTCCCTGTTGGGGCACACAGGAGAAGTGCCCATCTGCTTTTTCACACCTCCCCCTCCTCTCGCATCTCTCTTTCTCTCTCTCTCTCTCTTTCCCTTCCTGCAGCCATAGCTGTATTGGTATGAGTTGACCCCGGGCACTGAGGATGGCCCCAAGACCTCCTCCACAGGTGCTAAGAAGAGCTCAGTTGCTGAGCAACGGAGCAACACCCCAGATGGGTAGAGCATCTCCCCCTACTGGGCTTGCTGGGTAGATCCTGGTTGGGGCGCATGCGGCAGTCTGTCTCTGCTTCCCTGCCTCACACTGAATTGAAAAAAATGGATTATGCAACTGAAGCTCAAGTGAAGTAGCAGAAATGGTGTGGAAAATATAGCTTCTGATTCCAAGGGCTATGACCTTTTTTTCCCTTTGTGCTGCTTCCCTTCCATCAGCCCTGGGTGTTCCCCCCCTACCCTCACTACCATCAAAGGTGGGTTTTGGGCCATGTACATAATTCACTCAGGCCTATATGACCTTTCTGTAACTGAGTTCTCAGAGAATATGCAGAATGAGAGAAGTGAGCAAATTCATTTTTGTTTAACAGTCAAATGCATAACCAGACTGAGTGAGAGGTTATGTCATGTAACAGATAGGAGCCTCTTTAAGCCCTACTGAATGTGGACAGATTTAGGATCTGTCAGGAGAGAATTTCTGGGATAGGTGGGGGCTAAGGATTAGCCAGTTCAGGTGTCTGGAGCAGCTTGGGAGAATATGGAAACAGCCAGGCAATGGGCAGAGAGGGGAGCTGGGAACAGAGCAAGAATAGGAGGTAGGAGAGTCAGAGGCTACTTAAAGGGAGAGAGGGAGGGAAGGTCCTGTGGTTAGAATGGACTGCAGTGGCTTGTCGGAGCAGGTGAGAAGGTGCTCTCTGCTCTTGTGCTCACAGCTGGATGGAGGCCTGCCTACAGGAGGAGCTCCCTTCCCCGGTGGAGCTGGAAGAGAGCCTCCGGAATGGAGTGCTGCTGGCCAAGCTGGGCCACTGTTTTGCACCCTCTGTGGTTCCCTTGAAGAAGATCTATGACGTGGAGCAGCTGCGGTACCAGGTAGGTAATAGAGGTTTCTGCCTTCCAACTTATTCCTCGCAGACTACCCCTTCTTCTCAAAGCTGTGTGAGTAGAGTGACCATATATTTTATTGTCCAAACCTGGATATTTTTGAAGATGAAAAAGGTGCTGCTAATCATTGCACTGGAACAACAGGTATCAAGTGGTGTCTCCCAGCCAGACCATGTGCATTATCCTTAGCAGCAAGGGACACTTGACAAGTGGGCTTTGAGATACCCCTGCTATGAAAACTTCTAAGAAGACTTTTCTACCCACAACCTCCACGCAGAGGCCGTGGGCTTTGCCCCCTGCAGGTATTTCCTGAGCACACTGCCCCCTCTGTGCCCTGGCAGCCTGACCTGCCTCTCCTTCCTGTCCTAGTTCTGCATTCCCATTTTCGAGGATGCCTTTCTATTCTTTTTTTTTTTTTTTTTCTGAAGCTGGAAACGGGGAGAGACAGTCAGACAGACTCCCGCATGCGCCCGACCGGGATCCACCCGGTACCCCCACCAGGGGCGAAGCTCTGCCCACCAGGGGGCGATGCTCTGCCCCTCCGGGGCGTCGCTCTGCCAAGACCAGAGCCACTCTAGTGCCTGAGGCAGAGGCCAAGGAGCCATCCCCAGCGCCCGGGCCATCTTTGCTCCAATGGAGCCTTGGCTGCGGGAGGGGAAGAGAGAGACAGAGAGGAAGGAGGGGGATGGAGAAGCAAATGGGCGCTTCTGTGTGCCCTGGCCAGGAATCGAACCCGGGTCCCCCGCACGCCAGGCCGACGCTCTACCACTGAGCCAACCGGCCAGGGCCAGAGGATGCCTTTCTAGATTGTTAGTCCCATCCCTGTGCCACCTCTCCCAAATGTCCATTCCTGGTGGTTTCTGGTGGTCTGTGTGTCTGTCTTGGGAGATGAAAAGTCCAATGGGAGGGTCCTCTGACTCCTCCACCACTTGAAAATCCGAGCAGTGGTCTGGC
Organism: Saccopteryx leptura; assembly: GCF_036850995.1. NCBI lineage: Eukaryota > Metazoa > Chordata > Mammalia > Chiroptera > Emballonuridae > Saccopteryx > Saccopteryx leptura. The sequence goes on from NC_089504.1 coordinate 285,433,757, forward strand.
TCTGCTCATAGGGAACCCTGAGAACTGTGGAAATAGATTCTCTTCTCTTTCTTTCCCTTTCAGGCAACTGGCTTGCATTTCCGTCACACCGACAACATCAATTTTTGGCTCTCTGCAATAGCCCACATCGGTCTGCCTTCGGTAACAATGAGCCTCAAGATTGAGGTTTATCTTTACTATTCACCAGCCAACCCCTTCCCCAGCCCTCACCACACACAAATTTATCACTCTGGGACCCTTTAGCCTTTATCTCATGTGTTTTCTTTTTTTGTTTTTTGTTGTTATTGTTTTTTTGTATTTTTCTGAAGTGAGAAGCAGGGAGGCAGTCAGACAGACTCCCACATGAGCCCGACCGGGATCCACCCGGCATGCCCACCAGGGGGGTGATGCTCTGCCCATCTGGAGCATTGCTCCATTGCAACTGGAGCCATTCTAGCGCCTGAGGCGGAGGCCATGGTGCCATCCTCAGTGCCCAGGCCAACTTTGCTCTAGTGGAGCCTTGGCTGCAGGGGGGGAAGAGAGAGATAGAGAGAAAGGAGAGGGGGAAGGGTGGAGAAGCAGATGGGTTCTTTTCCTGTGTACCCTGGCCAGGAATTGAACCCAGGACTTCCACACGCCGGGCTGACACTCTACCACTGAGCCAACCAGCCAGGGCCCTCCATGTGTTTTCTAAACTAACTTAATCTAAGAGTTTAAGTTCCTTGGGGCTGTGTCTTTGAACCATGTTATTTGGTCTTTGTCTCCACTTCCCTGTGGGTAAAAAACAGGAGGTGAAGGCTCCCTGGCTCAAGTTTATTGTTTCCATTAGGCAGTGAGACCCCTGTGTAAAGCAGGTGATGGGGTTCATGTTGGCAGCCATCTTTCCACTGGAATTTCATAGCGTAAAGCAAGGGCACACCACATCACTAGGTGATAGACTGGAAGCCTAGGACCCAAATGCCAATTGGATACATGCTGCATATCCTCTTTGAATTTCAGTTGTCTTTTCATCTACAAAATATGTTTAGTGCCTGACTGGTAGTGGTACAGTGGACAGAATATCGACCTGGGACACTGAGGACCCAAGTTCAAAATTGCAAGGTCACCAGCTTAAGCACGGGCTTATCTGGCTTGAGCATAGGCTTGCCAGCTTGAGTGCAAGGTTGCCAATTTGAGCGTGAGATCATTGACATGATCCCATGGTAACTGACTTAAGCCCAGAGGTTGCTTGCTTGAATCCCAAAGTCACTGGCTTGAGCAAGGGGTCACTGGCTTGACTTGAGGCCCCAGTCAAGGCACGTATGAGAAGCAGTCAATGAACAACTAAAGTGATGCAACTACGAGTTGATGCTTCTCGTCATCTCTCTCCCTTCCTGTCACTCTCTCTCTCTCTCTCTTAAGAAAAAAAACAATAGGGACAGTAATCCCTGCCCTGTCTATCTTATAAAGTTGACTGGAGGATCACATGGTCTGTGTGAATTTTCTTTTTGAATTGTAAAGAGTTATACAAATAAGGCATGATAGGATTCTACAATGTATGATTTCTTTCTGCTTTTTCTTCATTGTAAAAGGGAATTATAAGACAAGGAAATAACAGTAAAGAAAGACACTTTGGTGGGAGGCAGGAGCAATAGAGGCCATGTGTCCTCAGTGGGGTTGGAATGCTTAGGTCTCTAGATTTGCTCATCTCTTACGAATCTAAAGTAACCAAGAGGTCCTGAGGTTAGACCTAATTATAGCTGCCAAGTGGCATGGAAAGCCATGCTTGGGGTAACTCAATTTCTCTTACGCCTCTGGCTTGGAGACAAGGATGACAACATACACACCCTGATCCCTTTGTGGTCCTTGGCAATGTATGTCTCACTGGGTCCTGTGTGGGAACATGGACAGCTCCCTAGCATGCCACCTTTCTGGCAGGAGTCCAGTGTGAGGGGCACAGGCTGATTATGTCTATAGGATGAACAAGGGGCCCATTTCTCCTGGAAGATATGGCCTGCATTCTATAACCTTGATATCCTTGTATAGTGTTTGGTTAATCTGGAGCTGTGTGTCTGTAACTGTGTCTTGGCTTAGTATGTGTGCCTAATGCCTTCTTTTACACTGGACTGGCTGTAAATGGTTAGGGAGACTGACCTAGAAGCCCAGGCAATGAAGGAGCACACACTCAGGTTGGAGAGAAAGACCCATTACTTAGCCCCTTCTCTCCATAGCTGGTGCTGCTTTAAGGTCTCTACAGGCAGTAATTGCTGGTTTCCCCTCCAGACCTTCTTCCCAGAGACCACTGACATCTATGACAAGAAGAACATGCCCCGAGTGATCTACTGCATCCATGCGCTCAGGTGAGAGACCCCAAATTTCTGTCATCCTGGTTGCTCTAGGTGGACACAACCGACAATTGATAGAAACAAATGCTTTGGCAGGAAAGATGGAGGGTAGACTACAGAGAGCACACCTCAGTAGAGTAAGGTTTTAGATTTGTGTAATTGTGTTTAGATTGATGTGCGTGTTTGTGGGACATTTACGCATGACCTGTGTGGGTGAAGAAAAAGAGCAGCAACGGAAAGGTCTTCAGCTTGTAACTGGGGTACACAGGACCTATTAAGAGCAACTTAGTGTGAATGGTGAAGGCTCTTTGGTTCTACTCAGAGCCAGTCATCAGCAACCAGTTTGCTAAATCATAGGAAGGGATTGACCAGTTCCTGTGTCCAGCACATCATCACCTCCTGACTTCATTTCTCATGTCCTTTCAAGTCTCTGGGCTTTGCCTCAGTGGGTGTCTGCTCACTATGCCCTTCCCACCCTCCATCTCCACCCAGTGACCTGCTACTGCAGTGGGCTGTTATCTGTGAAGCCTTCCCAATACCCAGATCTCCACTGCATCTTTTCTATTTAAGTTATTTATTGAGTTTAAAGAGAGGGGAAGGAGAAGAGAGAGAGACAAACATTGATTTGTACTTCAAGCCACTTATGCATTCATTGGTTGATATTTTTTTATTAATTTTTTTTTTTAAAGAGAGAAACATTGATTTATTGTTCCAGTTATTTATGTACTCATTGGTGGATTCTTGTATGTACCCTGACCAGGGATCAAACCTATGTCAGGACAACACTCTAACCATCTGAGCTACATCCACAGCATCTTATTTCTTTTTTATAGCACTTGCTTTGGGCTGACTTCCAATAAACATCTCTTCTGTGGATTAGGGTGACTTAAGGGCAGGTGCTGAGTGGTCTTAATTTCCAGGTCCCTGAAGTGTCTCCCACAAACCCACTATGGGCAGCATGTCAAAATGAATAGGTTCCATTGCCTTCCATTCTTTTTCAGTCTTTTCCTCTTCCGGCTGGGATTGGCCCCTCAGATACATGATCTGTATGGGAAAGTGAAATTCACAGGTAAGCCCGTTTCCTTCCCCAACCACCGCAGTTCTAGGCAGTCTCCTGGGGGTTCTGGGCCTGATGAAGGGCGCCTGTGGTATCATTGCAGCCGAGGAACTCAGCAACATGACTTCCGAACTAGCTAAATATGGCCTTCAGCTGCCTGCCTTCAGCAAAATTGGGGGTATCCTGGCCAATGAGCTCTCGGTTGATGAGGCTGCAGGTAGGGACTGGGCTCTGCTCTGCTAGGGGGAGGCTCAGTGAGACTGGGGGGACTCTGAGCCTCATAGCCCTCGCATCCACAGGCAGGGCCATCAGACCACCTGGTTTGCCTGGCCCCTGTGGATGGAAAAGCGGTGATGTCAGTGCCTTGCAGCTGTTCTGGCCCCCTGACCTTGTTTCCATGCCCCCTCCCAGTCCATGCAGCTATTCTTGCCATCAATGAGGCAGTGGAGCAAGGGGTGGTTGAGGACACCCTGGCTGCCTTGCAGAATCCCAGTGCTCTGCTGGGGAATCTTCGAGAACCTCTGGCAGCCATGTACCAGGAGCTGCTGGCCCAGGCCAAGATGGAGAAAGCTGCAAATGCCAGGAACTGCGTAAGGAGGAATTTTGGAGTACAGGGGTTGAAAAGCTGGGTGTCTTGGAAAACCTTGAGTGAAACCAGGACTCCTATCTATTCTGTTTCTAGGTTCCAAAGTTGTGTAGAGAAACTAACTTGTCAGTTATTTTAGAGAAATAGGAGAGGAACTTAGGAAAATAATGAGTGTTCAAAGATAAGATAGGAGAAGTTCTGGAGGGTTAGCTCTTCAGCGAGGGCTGAGAGAGACTCTGGAACGTACAACTGGATGGAATTGGATTGGAGATTCCAAAAGTTGGTTTGACTTATCTATGTCAGTGCCAGGGGGTTGGATCCCACAATTTCCCCAGATTCCTTCCTACCAGGCTGACTTCTGGCCTGGGGAAGGCCTGCAGAAGAAGGAATAGGTATAGTCCAGGAAGAAGGAGGAGGAGAAGATCGAATTAGTTTTCCTTAGGTTCCCTTCTCAATGTAATATTTGCAGGATGATGGAGAAAGCCAGGACATCTATGACTACTACCTGACTCAGGCTGAAATCCAGGGCAACATCAACCATGTCAATGGTAAGAGAGTCCAGGAGGGGCTTAGGGGAATGCTCTTAGGCTGAGCTCCTGCACTGATAGGTTTGGGGCTGGTTCCAGGCCAGGCCTGTGGCCTCAGGGGGGCCATCCCTTGTCTCAGGTAAAGATCAAAGTCAAGGCAGTGTGTAGAGTCAAGGTTCTATTTTATAGCTCTCAATGTCTGTCAAGGAGACTTCTGTTTGAATGGAGACCCATGGAGAGGCTCAAGAGGGGGATGTGGAGAATGATGGGAAGGGGGAGATCAGTGCAGGAGAGGCTGCTTGAAAGCAAAGGGTCTGCGGTGGTGAGATGGGAAGGCTGTGCAGATCAAGCTTCAGAATTCAGGCTGGATCATTTGGGCCCCAGGAACTCGGGGCCAACAGGAAGAGGGCAGACTTCTAGGACGGGGCTGGGAGTGGTGGCAGGGGCCTTTCCCACGTTGTCCATTATGAAAACCTGTCTGTTTCAGTTCATGGGGCCCTAGAAGTTGTTGATGATGCCCTGGAAAGACAGAGCCCCGAGGCCTTGCTTGAGGCCCTTCAAGACCCTGCCCTGGGCCTACGAGGAGTGAGGAGGGGTTTTGCAAACTGGTACCTGGAACAGCTGAGCTCAGACAGAGAGCAGAAAGCACAGGTGAGGCTCTGTGACCTGCTACCTCTGTCTGTAGAATGGGTGGGGGGCTCTTACTTAGGTGTCAATTCTTTGTATCTAGTAAATGAAGTGCTGACTACATGTTTAAATGGATAAATCACCTCAAAGCCTAATGGACTAGACCAGTGGTCGGCAAACTCATTAGTCATCAGAGCCAAATATCAACAGTACAACGATTGAAATTTATTTTGGGAGCCAAATCTTTTAAACTTAAACTATATCGGTAGGTACATTCCTTATCGAGGTAGTGCCCGCATGTGGTATTTTGTGGAAGAGCCACATTCGGGGCAAAGAGCCGCATGTGGCTCACGAGCTGCACTTTGCCGACCAGAGGACTAGACTGATTAGCTTCTGTTCTCTGAGAGTCTCTCAAACTGCCTGGGGGACCTATGGGCAGTTCAATAGGCAGTGCTATGCTCCCCCATTGCTGAATTGGGACCTCAGCTTAGTAATCTTATTGTCAGTGCTGTTGACTTTCTCTCTGACGTTCTTTGTGTTGCCTGTGTTGTTATTTCACATGCTTACTGCGTAACAATGAGCCAGAGGTTAGAGCTGGGTTAATAAGGATGGGTGGGCCAGGCTAGTGTGCTGAATGGGAGAGGTGGGACTGACGATGGGAGACTAAATGCATGGGATCTGGGAGCTCATGCTGGCAGCTCACTGAGCATGTTCATAGCTCCCAGAGGACTCTTCTACTGCATCTCTTCCTCTTCCAGGAGCTGGGCCTGGAGGAGCTTCTGGAAAAAGGCGAGGTTCAAGCTGCTGTGGCTGCTGCCAACATGAAGGGTGATCAGGAACAAGCCAGTAAGTCATCTCAGGCTGAGGTCTGGCCTGGATATCACAGACTCTTGGAAGAGAATTTACCCTTTGCTAGTTTGTGTGTAGTGCAATGCAAACTGCTGCCTGATTTTCCAGCCTGGCAAGGGACTTCTCTCCCTTCCCACATAGTGTGCTCTATTGGCTGCCTGGAGGGACACTACAGGTTAGTTCACTAAGGCCTTCGAGATAATGACGGTCCTGCATCGGGCTCTACTCCTGGGGCAGGCAGTTTCCTTCTAGGCACTCCCCTATAGTTTGATAGTTTCTACCTGTTAGGGTTCCTTTGCCTTCTGAAATGTAGTGATCTTCCAGATGCAATGACAGCAATACACTGTGGGTATATTTGTTCCCTTACTGCTTTCCAGTAACTTCTGTGCTCCTTGATGTCAGTACCGTATCCACTTAGTGTTTTATAAGCCCTGGTGTTCCCAAACTAAAACTACATTGATGCACCATGGCTCCCCATAGAAGCTGGTTTATTCCTCTGTGCTGTCATCAAGATTTAATCCCCGCTAAAACCTCCTGATTAACCTCGTTTTTGTTATGCTCCATAGCCTACTGTCAATCTGGTGCTCACCACCTTAGGAACTCACCTCTGCCATGACAGCCACTCCATGTTACCTGCTAAGCTACTCAGCTTCTAGGCCTAACGTTGCTTCTTCCAGAACCTCTTCTTAAAATGAGCCAGTTCCTTTTCCTCCTGAACATTTAGAAACACATTTTGAACTTAGCAGAATAGCTTTTCAGAGTAGTTAAGCCTGACTGGTGGTGGCACAGTGGATAGAGCATTGACTTGGGACACTGAGGACCCAGGTTGAAGACCCCTAGGTCACCAGCTTGAGCATCTAGGAGCCCATGGTCGCTCGCTTGATCCCAAGGTCACTGGCTTGAGCAAAGGGTCACTGGCTCAGCTGGAGCTCCCTGGTCAAGGCACGTATGAGACTTCATTAATGAACAACTAAAGTGCTGCATCTATGAGTTGATGCTTCTCATCTCTCTCCCTTCCTTCCTGCCTGTCTGTCTCTCTCTCTCTCTTGCAAAAAAAAAAAAAAAAGAGTAGTTACAAAGCCATTTTCTCTCAGAGATCCCCAGCAGAACCAAATTGGCCAAGAGAGTAGAAATTTCTCTGAATGGCCATCCTGTGCAGCCTCTGTTCTTTCTCCCCTGCAGTGCTCCAGGCTGTGCAGAGGATCAACAGAGCCATCCAGAAGGGAGTGGCAGCTGACACGGTGAAGGAGCTGATGTGCCCTGCAGCCCAGCTGCCTCCCGTGTACCCCTCTGCCTCAGCGGTGTACCAGCAGGAGCTGGCAGTGCTCCAGCAGCAGCAGCAGGGGGTGAGTCCCAGAAATACGGGGTCTTGCTCTCGGTTCCCAAGCAGCTAGAGAGATCAGGCAGTCAGCCCAGAGCATCCTCTGAGGGTACTCTGAGATGCTGGTAGAAATTAGAGGAGGAAGGCCTTGCTGCCTGAGTATAGAATAATAGCCAGTACCCTTGAGCAAAAACTGCTTTGCACACTCATTTAATCCTTTTTTTTTTTTTTTTTTTTTGGTATTTTTCTGAAGCTGGAAACAGGGAGAGACAGTCAGACAGACTCCCGCATGCGCCCGACCGGGATCCACCTGGCACGCCCACCAGGGGCAACGCTCTGCCCACCAGGGGGCGATGCTCTGCCCCTCCGGGGCGTCGCTCTGCCGCGACCAGAGCCACTCTACACCTGGGGCAGAGGCCAAGGAGCCATCCCCAGCGCCCGGGCCATCTTTGCTCCAATGGAGCCTTGGCTGCGGGAGGGGAAGAGAGAGACAGAGAGGAGGGAGGGGGGGTGGAGAAGCAAATGGGCGCTTCTCCTATGTGCCCTGGCCGGGAATAGAACCCGGGTCCCCCGCACGCCAGGCCGACACTCTACCGCTGAGCCAGCCGGCCAGGGCATCATTTAATCCTTAAAAGAACCTTATAAGATAAGTATTATTTCTATTTTAGAGAGGAGGAGACTGAGGTGCAGAGGTTGAGTAACTTGCCCAACACAGGTGTACCTGGCAGTGCAGAGTGGACACTACGTTGAATGTCTGGCATTCTGTGCCTTTAACCACTCTGCTGTCCTGCTTCGCCCCAGTCCAGACAGCCTCCCTCACAGTGGCTGACAGGACTGCCCGTAGGTTAGAGCAGTGTTTTTCAACCACCGGTTCACCAGAAATTTTATGCTGGCCACAAGAAAGTTAACCACCATGACATTGTATGACGATTATAGGGTTTATAATTATTGGGTCTGTTTTCAACCAGTGGTTGAAAAACACTGTTAGAGGGGCTATGCAGAGACACAAGAAGAGTAGAAGAGGTAAGAGGAATATGACTTCAGAACAGGGAAATGAAGGGAGCAGACCTAGAGGTACATCTGAGAAGGCTTCCTGGAAGAGCAAAAGAGACTCATACCTACAGCACGCTTTTATGGAGCATTTACTCCAGGCACAACTCTCATGCAGGACAGTCTCAACACAGGAGACTCTAGACAGGCGTCCCCAAACTACGGCCCCCTGAGGCTATTTATCCAGCCCCCCCCCCCCGCCACACTTCCGGAAGGGGCACCTCTTTTATTGGTGGTCAGTGAGAGGAGCACTGTATGTGGCGGGCCTCCAACGTTCTGAGGGACAGTGAACTGGCCCCCTGTGTAAAAAGTTTGGGGACCCCTGAAGTCTAGCACAAGCATCAAATAAGGACTAAGGTAAAGCATAGTGACTAAGATTGTGGACATTCAAGCAAGGCTGCCTGAGTTCAATTTTACTCTGCTACTTCCAGCCAAATGAACTTGGGCAAGTTATTTACCTTCTCTGTTCCTCAATTTATATGTAAAATAGGAACAATAATAAAGTTCATGAGATTGTTGTAAGGATTAAACAAGTTATTATGTGCTTAGGAATGAGCCTGGCATGTAAGTTTGAGCCGTTATTATTATTATTACTATTATTCTCAACATTCTGCTTGTAGAGGACAGGAAGGGTGCTCTGGACGGAGGGAAAGAGCATAAGCAGATGTTTGAAAAGGGGGAGGGCTGCTGGGCAGGGAAGTGGGACCGGGGCGTGTGGGGTATGTGGAGGTACCCACTTTATCTTCCTGTCCGTGTGCCCAGGGCCTCGTTCAGTTCTCAGTGTGTAAAAGGAACAAGAAAGGAGCTGGTAGAGCTCACTGGTTGAGTGTGGGCTCTGGAATCAGGCAGCTAGGTTTAACTTAAATTACTTGATTATGGGCTCATCTGTGAAATGAAAAATTAATGATACCTACCTCATATCTTATGAAATTAAATGATAATGTATTTGAAATACATATACATCGAGCACATAGAAGCATTCTCAAATATGAAGTATGATTGTTAGTGAATGAGGTTTTGAGATAGAGACTGGGGTACAGCAGAGTCTTAGGGGCAGGATGGCAGGTAAGTCCCAGGCTCTTTACCAGCCCTCCCTCTATGATAGGAGCTTGGCCAGGAGGAGCTCTTCGTGGCCGTGGAGATGCTCTCAGCTGTGGTCCTGATTAACCAGGCCCTGGAGGCCAGGGATCCCAGTGGCTTCTGGAGCAGTCTGGTGAACCCCGCCACAGGCCTGGCTGAGGTGGAAGGCGAAAATGCTCAGCGGTAAGAAAGATTTAGCCCTATATTGGGAGTGAGGAACTGGAGGAAATGTAGCCAAGACTGCGAGTTCTACTCAGAGACCAGCCTTCTGCATGATGACCTGTTCTTCCTAGGAGTGATGGGAGCACAGTCATTCTCTCCTCCATTAATCACTTTTGGATCGCAAAGATTTGGGGTTTTTTTTGTTTGTTTGTTTGTTTTGTTTGTTTGGGTTTTTTTGTATTTTTCTGAAGTTGGAAACGGGGAGGCAGTCAGACAGACTCCTGCATGTGCCTGACTGGGATCCACCTGGACGCCCACCAGGAGGCGATGCTCTGCCCATCTGGGGCGTTGCTCTGTTGCTACCAGAGCCACTCTAGCGCCTGAGACAGAGGCCACAGAGCCATCCTCAGTGCCCGGGCCAACTGTGTTCCAGTGAAGCCTTGGCTGTGGGAGGGGAAGAGAGAGACAGAGAGGAAGGAGAGGGGGAGGGGTGGAGAAGCAGATGGGCGCTTCTCCTGTGTGCCCTGGCCAGGAATCGAACCTGGGACTCCTGCACGCCAGGCCGACACTCTATCACTGAGCCAACCGGCCAGCGCCGGATCACAAAGATTTGAGTATTCACTTATGTGCTAGATACTGTTCTATGTGCTAGGAAACAAAAGTGAACAAAAGGAAGTTCTGCTCTCCTCAAACTTAGGTGCCAGTGGGGGAAGGCCGACTAAAAACAAACATGTCAGATAATTAGAAAAGAAGAGCTGTAGTGAAAAATAATGGCACTAGGGATAAGAGTGCGAATGAGGGAGGGGTGGTTTGTCCATTTTATAGTGTTATTATGGAAGGCGTCTTTGGTAAGGGGGTCATTTTGAGAGGGACCTACAGGGCATAAGTGATTGCCATGGGCTGTCAGGGGCACAAGCCCTGACACGTGCGCTTGGTGTGTCCAGAGCACAGCAGGAAGCCACCGGGCAGAGTAGAGTGAAGATGGGAGAGTGGTGGGAGATGAAGTAGCAGAGGCCAGAGAGCGTAGGCTCTTGTTCTCACTCTAGTGAGGAAGGAAGCCAGAAGAAGAGGGCTGGAGCAAGGAGGGAGATGATTTGACCTACTTTTAACAGGATCACTCTGGCTTCTGTGCTGAGAATTAACTCCAGGTTAGAAGGGGAGAAGTAGGGAGACCTGTTAGATGTCTGTGGGAGTAATCCAGGCAGAGGTGATAGAGACTTGGTCTAGGGCAGTAGCAGTAGAGGTTGTGAAAAGGAGTCAGATTTGAGATATATTCTGAAAGCTGAGCTGACCAGCTTTGCTAATGTAGTGGATAGGAGATGTGAGAGAGTGGAGTCAGATATGACTCCCAGGTTTTGGGGCTGTGAGAGTGGAGTGAATACTCCAGCTGGAGATGGAAAGGACTATGGGATATGCAAGTTGAACAAGGGGATCAGGAGACCAGCTGTGATGTTGGGCTTGGGCTGCTTATTAGGCACCCCTTCACATGGAGGTGCCAAGGAGGCAGCTGGGGTTTATGAATGGGCTATAGGGGTGCTTTGGGGAGTTATTAGAAATCTGGTGTTTCACCCTGGCAGTCAGGCTTAGTGGATAGAGCGTTGGCCCAGCATATGGACGTCCTGGGTTCAATCCCCAGTCAGGGCACACATGAGAAGCGGCTGTCTGCTTCTCTCCCCCTCCCTCTCCTCCTTCTTTTCCTCTTCCCCTTTTCTCCTTCTTCCTCTCCCACAGCCAGTGGCTTGATTGGTTCAAGCGTCGGCCCCAGATGCTGAGGATGGCTCAACTGGTTCGAGGGTCAGCCTCTGGTGTTCAAAATAGCTTAGTTGATTTGAGCATTGGCCCAAAATGGGGGTTGCTGGGCGGATTCCAGTTGGGATTTCCCCTCCTCCACTTAAAAAATAAATCCAGTGTTTCAAGCCATTAGGTGAGATGTGATCACGTAGGACATGGGGAGAGGAGGGCTTGAGGCTGAGCCTCGGGATACTCCAGTATTTAGAGGTCAGGGAGGAAGCAAGAGAGGTGGGTTAGAAAGAACAGCCGATGATGTGAGAAGAGAACCAAGAGACTGTGATATCCTGGAGGCCAGGTGAGGAAGATAGTTTAGAGGTTTCCCCTGACTCCTGGCTGATGGTGCACTTGTTGCTCACCTTGCCAGTTACTTTGATGCTCTGGTAAAGCTGCGACAGGTGCGTGGAGTGGATGAGGCCTTCTTGAGCTGGAATGACCTACAGGCCACTCTGAGTCAGGTCAACAGCCAGGTCCAGGAAGAGACCAATCGTGAGTGGAGCCCGGGGATGGGAGAGGACGGCCCACCTCAGGTAGCCCTGTCTCAGCCGTAAGTCTGGGCCCTCGGCCCACCTCACTAGATCTCTTTCCTAGAAATCCTCGCGGTCAGCCTCATCAATGAGGCTCTGAACCAGGACAGCCCTGAGAAGACTTTATCTGCTCTGATGCTTCCCTCAGCTGGCCTGGACAATGTCAGCCTCCCTGTTTCCTTTCGGTACCATTTCCTCCTCACGGCAGCCAAAAGGCAGAAGGCCCAGGTGAGGTTTGGGCTGGCTGGGTTGGTCCCCAGAGCAGGAAGAACACCCCTTGTGGTTAGGGCTGTACCCAGTATGCATCATGGAAGAACTCCCACCTGAGGGACACAGTCCCTTCTGGGGGTAGGGGCAGGAGGTGTTCTGACCTGGCCATGGGAAAAGGTGGCCCTTGGCCAGGGCACTGGACAGAGCTCTAGCTGCCAGCACAGAGAGAATGGTGGGGAAGAGCACAAGCCTGGGAGACAGAACTGGGATAGACATGTCCTGCTCTGACATTAGTGACCACGTGACCTCCAGCAAATCTAATGTCTTTGAGCTCCACTTATTCATCTATTACTTACTACATGCCCTGGTCTTAACCTACCTCCTAGAATGGGGGTAAAAATAAAATGAATTGGATAATGTGGCACATGTAATCTTTCCAGTACCCTGTGCGGTAGAGAAGTTTGGGAAGGAGAAGGCGAAGGTTGGGATCAGGATTGGCCTGGGAGGGTGTGAGTTGTGGCACAGGGTAATGGGGAGTAGGGGCAGGTCGGGGAGCCTTCAGTGTTGGCTCTCTCTGGACATGGGGCTCAGCCACAAAAGCAAGGAAGTGAGCTGTTGACAGGGCAGTGGATACTGAGGTAAGTTTGGGTGGGTGCTGGGGATGCTGTGGTCAAGTTGAGTTGATGTTGGGCCAGCCTGAAAACGGGGTAGGAAGGAACCTTCGGAGGGCAGCAGTCCCAGAGAGCCACCTGGCTATTCCTAGGCAGGGCAGGAGGAGGGGAGTGGAGACTGCTGTCCCTGGGGCTCCCAGTGTCAGCGGCAGTTGGGTTCTCCTGGGTGGCTGAACCTAGGAACGAGGGAAACCACCCTGGGCTTCTCCTATCTCTCTCAATTTCCCAGAGGACAAGGGATCCTGGAGCTGTTCTTTGGCTGGAAGAGATCCAACAAGAAGTGGTTAGAGCCAACCAGGACACAAGTGCAGCTCAGAGAAGTAAATGGGCCGGGTAGGGGGCAGCTGGGTGGAGGGGAGGAAGGAGCTGTAGGCTCAGCAGCAGCCCAGATAATCAGGCAGCCTCTCCAGTCACCTCTGTCTCCCTTTGAACCTCTGTTGGGAAGTGGACCAAAATCAGAATAGGAGGGTTGCTGCTTGGACCCATAGGAGGGATTTCCCAGCAGTCACTGGGCGAGACAACCTCAGGAGCTGAGAGTGCATTGTCTACCCACTGCCTTCTGCTGTGTGAGCACTTTCCTCCACACTGTGACTGTGCGAAATGAGGTGGGGCCAAAAATTCATCTTATTTGCTACTGGTAGCTTGTTTGGGTGCCAGCAATCAACTCTGGCTAGAGAATGTTTAGTCTTGAGAGTAGAGAAGAGGGATTGGTTTTAAGGAAAAGTATGTAGGATGAGTACAAGTAGACACAAACGTGTTAGTTTTGTGTCTGGAATCCCAATGTCCATCTGTTTGTGAGTGATTAGAAGGCAGGTGCTACATCAACTACCTCTACTTCTTGGACTTTATTCTCCTAAGAAACTTTCCTGAGACCCTGGCCACATAGCCCAGTTGGTTAGAGTGTCGTTCCGACATGCCCAGTCAGGGCACATACAAGAACCAACCAATGACAATATGAATATGTGGAACAACAAATCAATGTCTGTCTGTCTGTCTCTCTCTTCCCCCACTTCCTTCCTTTCTCTCTGAAAAAAAACCCAATAAATTAAAAGAAGAAAAAAAGAAAGAAAAAAAATTATTCTAAGGTTCTGTACCCTATATCCTGCCTTTGACCTTCTGTACAAACTGACTTCCCTTTTACCCAGCCCAGCCCCAGGCTGCCTTCCTCCAGGAAGCCTTCCTTGACTGCTATCTTTTCTTTCAAGTACAGCTGCATACTGCTTCTCTTCGTGTGTCTGCATCCATCCTGGGATGTTTCCTGTCCTCACCATCATACAGGGTGTTTTTTATGTCCTCCTCTGAATCCCTCCCCAGTAGACAGGACAGGACCCATGGGAGGGACTCAAGGAAGGATTGACCACTCCTTTTTGATGCTCCTGCCAGTGGCTCTTGGTGTGGCCGCCATCAATCAGGCCATTAAGGAGGGCAAAGCAGCCCAGACAGAGCGGGTGCTGAGGAACCCCACTGTGGCCCTCCGAGGAGTGGTTTCTGAGTATGCCGACGGCTACCAGCGAGTCCTGGAAGGTGCCATGGCAAAGAAGAGGTGCCCAGGTAACGGCCCGAGCCTGACCCCTGACTCTCTGCCTGTCCTATCTATCTCTTGCCTTCACTGAGCATTCTCTGCTTACTTGGCTTCTGCTTAGGGGACACAGCTTTCTGGGTTCAACATGACATGAAGGATGGCACTGCCTACTACTTCCATCTACAGACCTTCCAAGGGACCTGGGAGCGACCCCTAGGCTGCCGCCTCAACACCTCCCACCTGACTCGAGAGGAGATCCAGGTTGGCGGGGCCCCTGCAAGGGAGGGGACCATGGATGAGGGACCCCTGTGAGAGAGGCTCTGCCCCACCAGGGTGTCAGAGGGTTTCTCTCCTTCCTTCACAGTCAGCTGTCACCAAAGTCACTGCTGCTCATGACCACCAACAGCTCTGGAAGACCCATGTTGGCTTGGTCGTCCAGCTTCAGGCCCTGTTCCGCGGCTTCCTGGTTCGGCAGAAGTTTGCTGAGCATTTGCACTTTCTGAGGACCTGGCTTCCAGCAGTCATCAAGATCCAGGTGGCAGGCTCTGGCCTTCTCAGTCTTCAGGGCCTGGAGCTATCTGAGCTTCATAGTTCCCTCACTGATTTCCTTTTTGCTGAGTAGGTTTGGGATGATCTTTTGGCCTCTGAACATACTGGTTAAAAGCATGGATTCTGGGCCCTAGACTACTTGGATTTGCATCCCAGCTCTATCACTTATGACAAGTAACTCTCTCTGTTTCTTCATCTGAAAAAAAGGAATCCGTAAATTGTAGCACCCAACTTGCGGGGTTGTGAGGATTCAGTGAGATAATGTCTAAAATGCTTTTAAGCAGTGCCTGGCAGATAGCCAATAACATGGCATAAGTGCTAGTTACTGTCACCACCATCACTATCCTGAGGGTATGGAAGCTGCTTGTGAGCTTCCCCGGGGAGCGTGGAATAAGATTGAGGGAGACATCAGGGTTTAGACACCAGGAGACCTTCCAACCAGAAGAGAAGTGAAGAGAGGGTGGTGGTTAAACAGAGGAGGGTGGAATATCCCTTAGGGAAAGGACTTCTGCTCTTTCTCCTCAGCTGGTCCTTTCCAGTTTTATTCTTACAACCTGTGGCTGGTACAGTGTGGGCTCTAAGATTGACCAACAAGTAACTAGGACATGAGGCCAACCAGAAAGATAGGCATCAGGCCCGGGCACTTTACAAGCCAGGAATGATAGGAATTGAACAAACATAGACCTCCCAGGTAGATGCAGTCTGGAGGGCTTCATGGAGATGTTGGCAGTGTAAAGATATTTTATTTAATAGACATCTCTGAATGCCTCAATCTGCAAAGGCTGCAATTTGGCAAAGGTGGGAGGTGAGTGTGAGATACAGCTGATTGATCACATCTCTTCCCCTCGCAGGAGCTGGAATATAGCTGGTGTTCAACATTGTGATAGTAGACACAAAGACAACTCCAGAGCATCCTAGTGAGACAGATGCACAGGCTGAGACTGGCAAATGGCCCTCAATTATGGATTATGATCTGGGGCGTGTGGGTGGTAATTGAGAGCTTAGGCTTTAGAGTCTGAGGCTGGAGTTTGCCTCCTGGTCCTACTATTTCTGGTTCCTATGACTTTGGGCACCCTACCTAAGCCCCCTCCAACACTGAGTTTCCTCATTCATAAAGATGGTACTCACTTCATTTTAGGATTAAGTAGAAAAATTACATGTATCACTTAGTGCAGTCCATCGGTGCTAGCCATTATGAGTTGCTCAATTTCAGGACATCTGTTCCAGAGCTCCATACAGAACCTTAGTAATCAACATTTAGTGATCTGAATCATAGGGATTCCTATAAGTCCAGACTGGGATTTCACACTGACTCTTAAGTTAGAGACAAAAGGCCACAGCAATAGTGGGAGGAGAATAGAGTCATTTGCTGGCAGGACTGGTGCTGTGCGGGCTCTGGCCCAGCTCCTGGGAGACAGGCAAAGGTGGCACAGAGCCTCAGGCCACCTGACCTCCAGTTGAGGAGAAAGGAGAGTCAGAAATGAGCCACCTTGGGTATGTTGAGACTAAGCTCTCTTGAAAGCTCTGACCTTGGCTAAGACCCCAGTTAGAGTCCTGAATTCCAACAAATCCAGATTAGGAGGCCCTACTTTTGTTTTTTTAATTCAGTGAGTGGAGGGGAGGCAGAAACAGACTCCTGCATGCACTCCAACTGGGATGTGGGATGCACTCCACCCGGCCAGCCCACTAGGGGGCAATGTTCTGCCCATCTGGGGCATTGCTCTGTTGCTGAGCAACTGAGCTCTTCCTAGACTGACGCAGAGGCCATGGAGCCATCCTCAATGCCTGGGGCCAACTACCTCCAGTCCAGCCATGGCTGCAGGAGTGGGAGAGAGAGACAGAGAAAGAAGTGAAAGGGTGAGGGGTGGAGAAGCAGATGGGCACCTCTCCTGTGTGCCCTGACCAGGAATTGAGCCCAGGACATCCACACACTGGACCAATGCTCTATCACTGAGCCAACTGGCCAGGGCTGGGAGACCCCTTCTCTAAGGAGGAGCCATGTGAGGTACGAAGGGGCAAGAGCAGTGAGGAGACCTCTCTGCCTTTCACTATAACAGCTGTCCAGAGGGTATGTCAGGCAGTACCTGGAGTAGGAGAGTAAGGAGTGCTGAGGAAAGACATGAAAATGGGGCTTCCTGGTTCCTTGCTGGTTAGCATATGGACATCCCGGTTCTATCCCCAGTCAGGGCACACGTGAGAAGCGATCACCTGCTTCTTTTTCCCCTCCCTCTCCCCCTTCTCTCCCTCTTCTCCTCCTGTAGCCAGTGGCTCAGTTGGTTCAAGCATCAGCCCCGGGCTCTGAAGATAGATAGCTCAGTTGGTCTGAGCATGTCAGCCCCAGGCACTAAAAACAGCTTAGTTGATTTGAGCATCGGCCCCAGGCAGGGGGTTGCTGGTTGGATCCCCGTTGGGGTGCATGCAGGAGTCTGTCTCACTATCTCTCCTCCTCTCAATAAAGAAAGAGGTGGGAAGGAGGGAAAGAAGGAAAGGAGGGAGGGAAAGGAGGAAAGGAAAGATGAAAGGAAGGAAAGAAAGAGAGAGAGAGAAAGAAAGAAAATAAGTGGGGCCTCCTGAACTCTAAGCTCTCCAAGGGAGACAAGACAGCTATTGTTATGGGACAAGCTATCTTACATCCTGTCCCAAGAGAGGGACAGTGTAATCCTCAGGCTAAGGAAAGCCTGGCCAGGACAGTTGGCTTTAAGAAGGGCTGGAGGACAAGACAGTTGACTGAGAGGGGATGCTCGTTACCCACCAAACTGAGACATTGTCAGTGTTGGAGTGTACTCCAAGGCTGGAGCACCCGGAAGCTATTTGACACGGGTCCTAAAAAAAACAGGAAGGAGTTCAGAGGGCAGAGCATGTTTAAAAGAAAGTGAAATATGACTAGAATCCTTAATAAGGTAGGGACCAGATGAGAGTGGGATCAGATGGTTGAGAATTTCTGTAACTTTGGGGCTGAGAGACATTGTCCAAGTGATTCTTTAGGAAAATTAATCTCACACAAGCTTGGGGTGAAAGGGAAGAGGCCCCTCGGAAGAAGACCAAAAAAGAAGGGAGCTATGAGATTTGTCTTAGAGGTCAAAGGGAGTGTGCTTCCTGGAGGAGATGGTCGCTTGAACCCTTTATAGCAGACCAGTCAGGGGGAGGCCACCAGACTGACAGCTGAATTACTGGGGCCCTTGGGGAAGATTTGCTTAGAACTTGGGTGGGGAGCTGTATGTTATAGTTGTAAAGAGCAGTGTGTGTTATGAGAGCATGAGTGACCTGCTGCTCATGGGTAGAGATGGTGGCACCAACTCCGTGTCTGTGCAGACCTTCTATCCATGCCACCGTGTGCCTCCAGACAGTGCGTGTGAGGGAGGATGGAGTGTGTGATATGGTGTGAAGGAGTGTATTTGGGGGGAGTGTGGTACATATCAGTGAAGTTGATGAGTAGATATATGCTTTATTAATTTCTTTTAAGCTACCTTATACTTGAGTTTCTGTGAGGAGGTGTTGGTTAGTTTGGGTGTGTGTGCTTGGTAGTGTAGTGCACGCGTGTAAGCTCGTACCAGGGAGTGTGGCAGAGGGCACAATTGGCTATGTGCAGGTGTTTGGTCTCCCCCATGAAACTGGGAGTCCTCTGAGAACAGGCCCAGTTTCCCCTCCCCTCTCCACGTGCCTGCTCCCACCTTTCCCCGGAGAGCCCAGGACAAGGCTTTTCCACAAGCCTCTCAGGCCAACAGGAACCAGCCAGGGTTACTTCTTTTTTTTCTCGTGATGTGCAGGCTCATTGGCGGGGTTACAGACAACAGAAGAAATACTTGGAACGGTTGCAGTATTTAAAAGCCAACACAGATGCCGTAATTAAGGTAGCTATCGTGATTTGGGCAGGGTCCTGTCTCTCTTGAAGGATCCACTGAGAACAACTTTTCAGTCCTCTCACAAACTTGTGATCTTTGGAGATGGCTGAGTTGTCCTGGGTCTGAGGGCAATATGTCTCTTTTCCCAGATTCAGGCGTGGGCTCGGATGTGGGCAGCTCGGAGGCAATACCGGAGGCGTCTGGGCTACTTCCAGAAGAATGTTAGTGTCATCCTGCTCTTCCGTCTTTATACCCAACCTTTACCAGGGCAAGGGTAGCCCAGTGACCTTTTTTTCATCTGTGTTCATGGCAGGTCAACTCTGTTGTGAAGATCCAGGCATTTTTCCGAGCCAGGAAAGCCCGGGGTGAATACAGGATGTTAGGTAAGTTGCCTGGTCTCTCTCCGCATGGTGAGTGAACTGCCCGGTTCCCCTCGTCTGTCTGTGAGTGCCAGCTGAGCGAGCCTGATGGGAATCAGCAAGGGGGAAAGTCACACCACCTCTTCACTTACAAAGTGGGGCCTTGGAGAAGTTTTCTGGCTTTCTTGAGCCCTTTTCTCTCATTGAGAGCTGCCGTCTCTCGTTGAAACCTTGAGTATGTCTAAGGACAGAGCAGTGAGGAGATGTACTCTGCTTTTGGGGATCCCCCAGTTTGACGGTAGAGATGGGGATCCCTGTGTCAAGCAAGTCTGGATATTCCTCCTGAGGCTGCACGGTAGGTAAGGGGGAGGTACAAGTTGTCTGCGCAGGAATGTTGAACTGGTAGGAACAAAAGCCACCCTGCCTACACCAGTAACAGAAAGCCTGGTCACAGGGTCAGCCCCTCTAACCAGGTTCATTGTATACCAGGCTTCAGTTATCTTCCTGCTGCTGCCACCAAAGCCACAGAAAAAGAAAAGGATCCTTCTCCCCTCCCTAGGGTTCTAGCTTTCTCCCACTTTGGCTTCCCCGCCTCATGACTCCTACCTCCCGACCTCTGTGGTACAGCACGCGGAACCAGGTGAGGCTCCTGGAGTCCTTTCTGCAGGCTGGGGAACTTGAAGGAGCCCCATCTTCCTGCCCCACAGTTCCCATTTAAAGCCTTAAAGAGGTCCTTCTAGACTACTTCTGTCCGAAGTCCAGGAGCCCAGCCTTGGAGGTCTTCCTTGTGAGGGGGACTGGTAGTCTGTGTCCAGATTCCCCACTGTCCCTTGGATTCCTGAAAAAGTTGGTTCCTTTCTGGGCCTCAGGTTACTCTCCTGGGCTCCAGGTTGAAGGTGCTGTTCGGGAGTCATCTTCACTCTACGCCCACCCCACCCTGTCCTGCCTACAGGAGCACCGCCTATCCCCTCTGGCCACGGACCCTTGGCCTGCCTGCTTCTGGGCAGCCAGCTGCTTTTCCTCTCTACTTTTCCCTGCCTGCCCCTTTCTGTTTTTTCCCTTGCTGTCTCTGTGCTAATAACGCTGCCCTGGCCATCCTTTATCTTCTTTCTCTTCTCCTTAGTTTATAGTTTTCCTGGAAGTACTTTCTTTTCCCAGTTCTCTCCCAGTTTCATCCCAGGCCCCACTCAGCACTACTTCTTACTAGCCACTGGGACTTTTTTTTTAAAGATTTTATTTATTGGCCCTTGGCTAGTGGCTCAGTGGATAGAGTGTCAGCACAGCATGTGGACATCCCAGGTTCAATTCCCAATCAGGGCACACAGGAGAAGCGACCATCTGCTTCTCCCCTTCTCCCTTTCCCCCTTCTCTCCCTCTTCCCCTCACCCAGCCAGTGGCTTGATTGGTTCGAGTGTGGCCCTGGACACTGAGGATTGATCCATCAGAGTGTGACAGCCTTAGGCACTAAAAATAGCTTGGTACTCAAGCACTGACCCCAGATGGGGTTGCTGTGTAGGTCCCAGTTGAGGTGCATGCTTCGCTATCTCCCCTCCTCTCACCTAAAAAAAAAGAAGACGATTTTATTTATTGATCTGAGAGAGAGAGAAAAAGAAAGGGGGTAGGAACGAAAGCATCAACTCACAGTTGTTTCTCATATGTGCCTTGACCAGACAAGCCCAGGGTTTCAAACCTGCGATCTCAGCATTCCAGACTGATGCTTTCTCCACTGCACCACCACAGGTCAGGTGCCACTTGACTTCTTTATTGCTGTAGTTTTCTCATTTATAAAATGGAGATAATGACAGTACCTATCTTTTTTTTTTATCAATTGATTTTAGTGAAAGAGGAAGGGCGAGAGAGAGAAACATTAATTTGTTGTTCCATTTACTCATACATTCATTGGTTGATTCTTGTATATATATACCCTGACTGGGGATTGAACCCACAACCTTGGTGTATTGGGGTGCCACTCTAACTGACTAAGGTTATTTTGAGGATGAAATGAGTAAATGCACTATATTTCATCAAATCCAAGATGCCATCAGTTGTCTTTGTCTTTGATTCCACCATTCTGGGGGCTTACCGGGTGGATCCCAGTCAAGGTGCATGAGGAAGTCTGTCTCTTGGCCTCCCTGCCTTTTACTTAATAAAAAAATAAAATTATTCCACCATTCTTCACTTCAAGTCCCACCCTCCATGAAGTAACTGGATTAATCCATAAAACCTGTCTATGTGATATGGTCACTGTCCTGTTTAAATCCTGTCAGTGCATCCCATTGCCCTGGGAGAAGGTCTAGTCTGCTAACCGCAGCTCTGGAGGCTCTCCGTGTCCAGCTTCGGCCTGCACCTCTGGCCTCGCTGGCCCCTGGCTCTGTTGCCCACCACCTGCACCCTCCGCACTGTGCTTCAGACACAATGGATTTCTTTCTGGCACTTCCTAGAACAGCTATATTTGCTTGCTCTCACCTCCTTTTCACAGACATCAGCTTGAGATCCTTACCTCCTCTGGGAAGCCTTTCTTCACTTACCAGGTGGGTTTGGGCGGCCTGTTTTTGTTTTCCCGAAGGTCCGCATGTTCTGAAAACACTAACCATGCTGTTGTGAATTGCGGTTTCTTTGTCTAGTTCCCTCACTGGAGAGGGCCTAGTTTTATTCATCTTCCAAATCTGACTCTTCATTACTAGCTGTGTAAACTTGGGCAGGTTGTTTCCCGTCTCTATGCCTCAGTGATCTCATCAATTGCTTTTAGTATACTGACCACAGGATTGTTTTCAGTATGTAAAGCAGTTTCTGTCCCAAATTGAATATTGTAGGTAGTAGTTTTGTTGTTATTCCCTGTAACTTGGTTCAGAGGTCTCTCTTTGTTCAGATACCCATTCCAAAGAGATTCCAGGAGAATCACCATCTAGATCTGACCTCCCTATATTATAAAGCCCACTGGACATCCCTTCTGCTCCTGCTCCCCTAGTGCAAACACTCCTGACAGAGGGTTGTGTGAGAGGCAGGCAGCTAGGGCTGAGTAGAAGCTGGTCGGTGGATGTGAACTTGGGATGTGAACGGGTGGCTCAGCAGGAATGGTAGTTAATCAGAGTAGCAGGGCCTGGAGGGACCGTCCAGGGAGCGAGGGCTCTGACTTTGGTGTGTAGGTCCCTGGGATAGGCCCCGGTTGGGGGTGAACTCACAGTCCGGGCAAGGGCCGCTCTTGTGTCAAACCTGGTTATAAGACACAGAGTTCAGGGACAGGACTGGCTGGGAGGCTGCCCATTGTCCTCCAGCTAGAAATGGACTGGGGTTTGGGGGCCTGCTGGCCTCAATTAGAATGAGGACTGAGGGTGGGTTGACTAGGGTCGTGGTCGTGGGTGGGCAAGGAAGCCTCTGGTGAGGGCCTGCTAGTCCTGATGCCTCTTCTCTTTCTGCCAGTGCACGCTCCCCACCCCCCTCTCAGCGTGGTATGCAGATTTGTCCATCTCTTGAATCAAAGCCAACAGGACTTCTTGGCTGAGGCCGAGCTACTAAAGCTCCAGGAAGAGGTGGTCAGGAAGATCCGGTGGAACCAGCAGCTGGAGCAGGACCTCAACCTCATGGACATCAAGATTGGTCTGCTGGTGAAGAACCGGATTACCCTGCAGGTGAGGGGCCCACCCGTCCACCCTCTCCCCCGGCTCCAGCTGCTTCTGGAGCCGTGATACTGAACATTGTCTGCTTATTAGTCCAATGTTTTTAAATGTCTAGATTTTATCACCTGGTTCAGGTCCTTATTCCGGGAGTCTTCTGTCCTTCTAGGAATTTGTTGGGCACACATGATATGGTAGAAAGAGCACTGGCTTTAAAATTAGAATGCCTAGCTCTGCTAATTCTTAGTGAAGGTGTTATGGGGCTGGTCATTTAACCTTTAGGTCTGTTTCCTTATTAGTAAAGTGGGAATAATGAGAGGGCCCAGCTCACCAGGCCAAGTGTAGAGATAGATATGAAAGTTCCTTAAATTGTAAATTACCATACCAATATGCAGGGATGGGGTAGAAATGATATCGCCACTTAAATTTGTACAACAGTCCAATAAGAATAATAGGGGAGCATTTTAGGTCTTGTTTCTCTGTAATTGTTGTCAGTTTTGGTCCAAATAAGCCCATAAATTTTTTTTTTTAAGTAAAAGAACTAACAACAAAACCAGTAGAAATGATGTTTCAACCTGGCAACCTGGTTCTCTTTGGAAACCCCCCCTGTGAGAGCAGGGTGCCAGGTGAAGTTTCAGGGTAGTATGAGGGGCGATTTCTCACCCTAGAACTGCTCATCTCCCTGGCTCACACCTTGAATACCTTGAACAGCAGAAAGCCCTGGCTCTTCCAGGCGCTGATTCTAGACCATATGTCCTGTGCTCTGGGCTGGGCTGGGCTAGTTGTACCACCCACTCCCCCACCTCTGCAGGAAGTGGTCTCCCACTGCAAGAAGCTGACCAAGAAGACTAAAGAACAGCTGTCAGATATGATGGTTCTGGACAAGCAGAAGGGATTAAAGTCGCTGAGCAAAGAGAAACGGCAGAAACTAGAAGCTTACCAGCACCTCTTTTACCTGCTGCAGGTGAGCAGAGGACTTTGGAAGGAGGTGTCTCCACCACCTCTTGAGGATCTGGGACCTTGAGGCCTTCCTGTCTGTGCTTTTACCTCTCTGTGAGATGTCCCTTCCCAAAATCACAATACCTGACCCCCTGATAAAGAGACTGTTTCCTACCATTTGTCTGAAATGTTTCCAGTATCCCTGGGAAAGTAGGACAGTGCTTTCTCCATTCCAAGGTCCTATCAGGAAAACCTTCCTTTATCTGATCACTAGTCCTCACGGTGCACGAGCAGCCATTTCTGTCTCCCCATTGCCTGCAGACTCAACCTATCTATCTGGCCAAGCTGATCTTTCAGATGCCACAGAACAAAACCACCAAGTTCATGGAGTCAGTGATTTTCAGCCTGTACAACTACGCCTCTAACCACCGAGAGGCGTATCTTCTGCTCCAGCTGTTCAAGACGGCGCTCCAGGAGGAGATCAAGTAGGTTTCCACATGCAAAGGAGTGGAAAGAGAACAGGTTAAGAGGTGCCACCGTTGGTTTCTCACAAGGTAGCCATTTGTTGAGGTTTGAGGGTAGAAATGGAATCAGAACACCTTTTCTCTGCCTCCTGTGGGGTCACTAAAACATCTTCTAGAACAGCACAGTGGGAGGACATGGACTGGCATGTTGGCAAAAAGGATGAGATAGAGATAATGACATTTTTAAGAGGAGGGACACCAGAGCAGCCTTTGAAGAGCCAAAGTCTCAAAAAGAAAAAGCAACTAGTTGTCCTACAGAGGCAGGAGGCCAATTTCAGTGACTTCTTGAACCACAGGTCAAAGGTGGAACAGCCCCAGGACATGATAACAGGCAACCCAACTGTGGTGAGGCTGGTGGTGAGATTCTATCGAAATGGGCGTGGACAGAGTGCCCTGAGGGAGATCCTGGGCAAGGTTATCCAGGATGTGCTGGAGGACAAGATGCTCAGCGTCCACACAGACCCTGTTCACATCTACAAGAGCTGGATCAACCAGACCGAGGCCCAGACAGGGCAGCGCAGGTGACAGACGGGCAGAGCACAGAGGGAGCGCTCTCTTTGATCAGCTCTGCCTTGGGCCTCATTGGGGAAGCTTGGGTGTGCTTTGAAGGTGGCATATAAATGAGCATGCTGATTTATGTAAATATGACCAGTCCTATAGGATAAAATAAGGTAGCCTTTCAGACCCCGTCTGCTAGTTAACATGGAACTGATGTAAATGACATGGGGTCTGGTGTACTTAATATCAAATGAGCAGGCCCTGGCCGGTTGGCTCAGCGGTAGAGCGTCGGCCTGGCGTGTAGAAGTCCTGGGTTCGATTCCCGGCCAGGGCACATTGGAGAAACGCCCATTTGCTTCTCCACCCCTCCCCCTCTCCTTCCTCTGTCTCTCTCTTCCCCTCCTGCAGCTGAGATGGCCCGGGTGCTGGGGATGGCTCCGTGACCTCTGCCCCAGGCGCTAGAGTGGCTCTGGTCGCAACAGAGCGATGCCCCGGAGGGGCAGAGCATCGCCCCCTGGTGGGCAGAGCATCGCCCCTGGTGGGCATGCCAGGTGGATCCCGGTCCGGCCGGTCGGGCGCATGCGGGAGTCTGTCTGACTGCCTCTCCCTGTTTCCAGCTTCAGAAAAAAATATATATATATATCGAATGAGCAGCACAAATGAATATGCAAATTGTTTAATTGCTATGTCAGTGCTTGCAAATGATATTTCAGATTTGCTGGGAGTTGGGATATGGACTCCTCTTTGATAGGGGAATAGATGAATATTCACATTTACAAATGAATAGGCAAATGAGATATGGGAGAAATAGGTTGGCCCTAGAGATTGGAGGCATTACTCAGATGCAAAGGTACTAGGCAAATGGAGCCACTGAGGAGAGTAGGCAGTGCTGGTGGCTACTCCCAGGGGCACATAGGCTTGTAGGTGGGGGGACTTCAAGGCCCTGGCCCAGCTTTCCCTACCTCCCTAAGTGCCAAAGTCTGGATGCAGGGCAGCCCTGGTATTCTTCATTCTCCTTAGGACTCGTTCCACGAACTCCACCTTCTCCATTCCCTTCTACACTCTTCCACCTTCCTGTGGGTACTCCAACTCTTTCTTCTTCGCTTTCCAATCACATGGCTCCAGCCCTCTCTCTAAGTCCTTTCTCTTACTTTGGATCCTCTTAAGCATGCTGGGATGCCCTTAGCATGTGTATGTATGAGATCTTGTTAGATAAAGAGTTTAAGGGGGAGGGGCTCAGGGAGGGGAGGCTATGGGAGGGGGCTCTGGCTGATACCTTGTCTCTCTCTGCTCACAGCCACCTCCCCTACAGCATCACCCCAGAGCAGGCCTTGAGTCACCCTGAGGTCCAGAGACGATTGGACATCTCCCTTCGCAGCCTCCTTGCCGTGACTGATAAGTTCCTTGTAGCCATCATCTCATCTCTGGACCAAATTCCGTACGTGTAACAGCCCCACCCCAGCCTAGGCCAGGCCATGATGGGAAGAGCAGAGCAGTCCTGAAGAGGTGGGGCAGGACCAGAAGGGAAATGTGGCCAGACGTGCTCAAGGGCTCCTATGAGACAGGTGGAGAGAGAGTGCACAGATACCCTACTAGAGACTGAGCTGGGATACAACATGCAGGTCTATGTGTGGCCGGTCAGGACCTCACTGGAGCCAGAAAAGGGAACATCAAGTGACTATGGGGACAAGTTATTGTTTGAGAGCAAATGGGGAAAAACATAAGACTCTTTAGTCTACAAAGTCAAAAACAACTACTTCAAACCAGTAAGTACTTTATAGTTCTCCCCTTTCTTAAAATTTAGTGTTTTTTGAAAAGCAAATTATTGAAAATGTTGACAAGATGAGCTTCATCTAGGTCATCCTCCCGCCAGCCAGCAAGCCCTGCTGCTGCTTGGAACTGCAGGGAGCAAGGTGGGGATGCAGGTGAGGGGACCCACAGAGTTTTTAACTCTGCTCCCCAACCTTGGAGAGCTGGATTAAGAGTTTACAGTTAGGATTCAGAAAAGATTGTCCTAGAGCTAATAAAGGAAAGTACACAATGAGCTGTAAACTTCTGTCTCTGGTACCCTAGGAGATAGAAATAACTTTTAAAATTTAAAGAAATTTGTAGGCCTGACCTGTGGTGGCGCAGTGGATAAAGCATCAACCTGGAACGCTGAGGTTGCTGGTTCAAAACCCCGGGCTTGCCTGGTCAAGGCACATATGGGAGTTGATGCTTCCTGCTCCTCCCCCCTTCTCTCTCTCTAAAAAAAAAAAAAGAATAAATTAAAAAAAAAATTTTTTTTTAATGGTTAAGATGGTAACTTAAAAAAAAATAATTTGTAGATGGCACATCCATGATAAGCATAATAAAAAACAAAAACACTGCCTGACCAGGCAGTGGCATAGTGTATAGAGTGTCGACCTAGGATGCTGAAGACCCAGGTTCAAAGCCCCAAGGTCGCTGACTTGAGTGTGGAATCTTAGACATGACACCATGGTCACTGGCTTGAGCCCAGGGTCGCTGGCTGAGCACATGGTGACTGGCTCAGCTAGAGCCCCCCGTCCTCAAGGCTCATGTGAGAATACTATTAATGAACAACTAAGGTGCTGCAATTACAAGGTGACATTTCTCATCTTTCTCCCCTCCTGTCTGTCTGTCTTTCTCTCCCCCTACTCCTCTCCCCTCTCTTCCTCTCCCCTCTCTCCCTTGCTCTCATGCACCCGCATGTGTGTGCTAAAAATAATAAACTCTTGCACGTTTGAATTATACACTACTTTTACTTGATTTTCATGAAATAGAGAGGGCAAGAAAAATCATCCCTGTCTGACCAGGCGGTGGCGCAGTGGATAGAGCATCAGACTGGGATGCGGAGACCTAAATTCGAAACCCTGAGGTCACCAGCTTGAGTACAGGATTATCTGGTTTGAGCACGGGCTCACCAGCTTGAGTGTGGGATCAGAGACATGACCCCATGGTTGTTGGCTTGAGCCCCAAGGTTGCTGGCTTGAGCAAGAGGTCACTCACTGTGCTGTAGCGCCCCCCAGTCAAGGCACATATGAGAAAGCAGTCAATGAACAACTAAGGAGCTGCAACAAAGAATCGATGCTTTTCATCTCTCTCCCTTCCTGTCTGTCTGTCCCTATCTATTCCTATCTGTCCCTCTCTCTGTCTCTCTGTCTTTATCACAAAAAAAAATAAAAAAGAATAATCATCCCTATATTCCAGATCAGGGACCAACCCAACTTCCAAAGGGGAAGAAAATAGCCTAAGCTGATATCTCTGGTTAGTGGTAGAGAGGCAGGACTGGAGCTCCTACTCTAGTTCATTGCTGCCCTTGGACCCTGCCTCATCCAGGCCAGGCCCCTCAGATGCTCTGTGATAGCCAACAAGGTTGGCCACCTCAGCCTCACAGGCTGTCCTGGGGCTGGCTGTGAGTGTCAGCAGAACCCTGCCTAACGTACAGGCTAAAGGAGCCTCTATGGGGAAAGGCGGGGTGGATGCTGGGGTCTGCGGTATCCCCAGGGGAGACTACAGGGTCCAAAGAAGAGACGCAGGCCAGGTGGGAAACTGAGAACCCAGAGGGTGAGAGCCCTGGTCTTGGGTGACTGACATAAGAGCAGGAGGGCGGGACAAGGTCCAGAGGTATTTGGAGGACAGCAGCAGCAGCCTGGCTGTGGAGGGCCAGCTCTGGCGTGGCTGAGCCTGAGGGAGAGGCAGGCAGGCACTCCTGACCTGAACTGTGGTAGAAGTGGACAGGGCCATATTATATCAATTGTTTTGTCCCCAGCTATGGGATGCGATATATGGCCAAGCTCCTGAAGATGACTCTGGCAGAGAAGTTCCCCAGTGCCACAGAAAATGAAATCTGTAAGGCAAGTGCTGCCTCCTCAGCTTCCTGGGATTTCCTTTTCCCCAGTGGCGCCTGTGAACCCCAGACTGAGGCAAAAAGACAAAAACCCTGTACTATAAAAACGCAAGAAAGAAAATATTCTGCACCCTGTAAATCAACCCTGACTTATGAGCAGGGCTTCAGGTGGCCAATGGGAAGGCAACTGGGGCATGAACTGACAGAATGGGCAATGCTAGACTTGTTGGGAGATCTGGGTTCTAGTCCCACCTCTTGCTCAATCTTGCTGTGTGACTTTGAGCAAGTTGCTGGCCTACTCTAGGTCTTGTTTTCTCTTCTGTAAAATGAGGTGGGCCCAGCTGGTGCTTTCTAGCCAAGTGAGCCGGGCGGGCGGGTGGGTTGGGGCTGTCAATGCGGAACCCAGAGAGCTTCCTCTGCCCTCAGGTGGTAGGGAACCTCTTGTACTACCGCTTCCTGAATCCAGCTGTCGTGGCCCCCGACGCCTTTGACATTGTGGCCATGGCAGCGGGCGGCATCCTGACCAGCCGTCAGCGCCACACCCTGGGGGCGGTGGCTCAACTTCTGCAGCATGCTGCAGCTGGCAAGACCTTCTCAGGGGAGAACCAGCACCTGCAAGCCTTGAATGACTATCTGGAGGAGACACACGTCAAGTTCAGGTCTCGGGTCCTGGCACCCTGTTCCTCCCTGTCCCCTTTTTCTCTTCTCATCTTTCATGTCCCACTTCCCCTCTCCAGAATCCAGGAAGGAGAAAGGCAGGGGGTGAAGAGTATAGTTAGTGGGGAAATTGTTGGAAGGACTCCCCCGTGGAGAGAGAAGGGGGGTATTGAAGGAAGTGGTTGAGGGGACGCTGCGGGGGAGGTAAGGTAGGACAGGGGTGGGGTCTGAGGCTGGAGTCAGGGTTGACTTGAACTGTCAGAGTGGCTTGAGCTGTCACCAGAGAGGGCAGAGGCAGGGCTGTCGGAACAGAACGTGTGGGGGTGCTGAGCCCCCCACTCTCACATGCTGTCCCCGTGGAGATAGGAGGTTCATCTGCAGGGCCTGCCAGGTGCCAGAGCCGGAAGAGCGCTTTGCAATGGACGAGTACTCGGACATGGTGGCTGTGGCTAAACCCATGGTGTACATCACTGTGGGGGAGCTGGTCAACACACACAGGGTGAGGGGCTGCAGCCTGGGTGTGCTGGGTAGGTGGGCAGGGCTCTGCAAGTCCATGATTGGGTGGAGGGCTCAGACCCTGAATATTCTTTCCCTCATCCTGCAGCTGTTGTTGGAGCACCAGGACTGGATCGCTCCTGATCACCATGACCCCCTACACGAGCTCCTGGAGGACCTTGGGGAGCTGCCCAGCATCCCTGACCTCATCAGTACGTGCTGGGGCCAGCTGGGCTGGCTGGGGGGCCTGCAGGGAGGGATGGACTGACAGGTGAGCTGGGCATGCTCACATTCTCTGTAGAGTTTTTGTTTGGTCTGGGATGTGTGCCAGGAAGCTGGTTACACACTAGAACTTTCTTTACCTCTGGTCAGGAGATGGACACAGACTGATTTGGAGAGAGTGGACAGTAGAGACCCGGGGCCATCATATAAATGCCCATTTAGATCATATGAGATAGACACGGAGGGATCTGTTTGGGTCTCTAAAGGTTTCCCTGACAAGGGGAAATATCAGGAGTATGCGATGGCAGCAAACGTGTTATGGTTGGACAGGCAGAATGGAGGTGCTGACAGATAGGAGTGAGCCAGGAGCTCCAGAATCAGGGAGGCGAGCTCCCACTGCCCTCTGGGCACCAGGCTGAGGGTGATGGGGAGGCATGTCCCCAATGCAAGGGGGAGCTCAGGGTAGCAGCCCTTCCACTGGTGCCACAGGGCAGTGTGGAAAGCACCCTGGAAGAGGGGTGCATGGAGCAGTGTATCTGCCGTGACCCTATCTCTGCACGTGGTGTGTGTTCATCTCCCATTTCTCACCCAACCTCAGGGGACGGTGTAGCAGCAGATGGGAGCACGGACCTGAGCAAGCTAGAAGTGTCCCTGACACTTACCAACAAGTTTGAAGGGCGAGCGACAGGCACTGATGATACCAGTGCCCGGAGCCTGCTTCTGAGGTGAGTGAGAGAGGCCTCGGCCGCTGCTGACCTGCGCCTTCCCCCTCAGACCAGTAAAACGACCTACACAGAAATGGCCACCCACCTTCTGCCTGGGCTCTCCTGTCCTTTGAAAGTTCTCCCTGAGGCCTAACTGGCATTCTGCTTGCTGCCATCTCAACTGTTTTCTTCCTGGAAACCTCAGCTTCTGATCTGTGTTGTAGTTGAAATGAAAGGAATTGTTAAGATATTGGCAACAACAGATGTTTGTATATTGTTGTGCTGTTCACTAAATACGTTTTTTATATGTTATCATTTAACCTTAGTAACAAACTGCTTTATAGTTGAGGAAAGAAACTTGAGGTTAAGTGACTGGTCCAGCGTCCCACAGCCAGCTGGTGGTGGAGCTCGTGTTCTAATTCCCTCTTGTTGCTGAGTGATGGTCAGGAGATGGACACAAAGCTTGGTTCCCAGTTCTGCGAAAGTGAGGGTGGACCCGCAGAGGGCAGGCTAGTCATCTGGGCAGAAGAGGAATCAAGTCACCACCATCTCCCTGCCAGCAAGGCAGCCCTCCTTCATTCACCCAGTAAGCAAGTGAGCTGGGTGTCCAGTGTCGTCCTGCCACTGAAGGCCTCACAGCAGGGTGAGGCTAGAGGTGGACACGCAGTCAGAGCCACCAAGAGGGAGGTGGCTGTCTAGTGCAGTGAGAGCCAAGTAGAAGGGACATCTTGGTTGGGAGAGGTCTCAGAGGATGAAGTGCAAACTTCACCAAAGGACTCGAAGACATTTCACGGGAGGGCACTATAGGCAGAGGACACAGGTGCAAGAGAGCACAGTAGGTTTGGACTGTAGTAGTTCTCTCCGTATCACAGCGGTTCCCCTCCTGGGTTGCATTCTCCTCAAACTTGCCCCCGCCCTCCTAGCTCCCTAATGGCCCTGGCAGCCATGATGCTAGGTGGAGTCCACTTGCTCTCAGCTCTCTGGCTAGCCCCGCGTCTGTCCCTCACCTTGCCCCCGTCACCCACTCCTCCTGCAGCACCAAGCAGTTGCTTGCTGACATCATGCAGTTCCACCCTGGGGACTCCTTCAAGGACATGCTGTCCCTCTCGGCATCCAGCCCACAGGTACTACCTTGCTCATCCCCACCTCACCCCACCAGCACTGCGGAGCCCTCCCCCGGGTCCCCCCCACAGTCTGCCGCAGCAGACACCTCTGCGCACCAGTAATGAGAGCTCGCGAGGGCCATGACCTTTACCCTCGACCCCGGAGACCGACAGGCTGAGAAGAACAGTCCTAGCTGTGGGGAGCCTCAGCTGCAGCGTCCTGGGACCCCACCTTCCTCCCCAGTCCCACTAAAACGAGAGCGAGCTCTGCAGGGACAGCTGCTCCCGACATGAGCACCAAGGGGCTGATGCTCAGTGGAGAGGGTGGGCACCTGAAGGCCTAGAGGCGGAAGACAGTGGTAAGAGGGTGGGGAGCCAGGGGCAAATTGGGCCAGCTGTAGTGAAGATTAAACCAGGGGCTTCCTAGAGAAAAGGTGGGGATGACCAGTAAAGGGGCATTCCAACACAGGACAGGAGGGAAATGCCCCCAAATACTCTGGAGCCATCACAGAGTCCCAGTGTTCGGAAGTCACAGCCACCGATGTCTGTCCGGAGTCCTTTATGCTGTACTTCTGTTTGGGACTCCCTTGTACCTCTGCTCCCCTTGGCAGTCCGTGAGGCCCTTCTGTGTCCATGATGTTACACCTTGATGCTCTTCACAAGCCACCCCTGTCTCTTTCACCCAGAGGTTGGGCTCTGGGGGCATTCTCCTGATGATGCCCCAGAGTGCCCAGGATTACCTTCATTGCTGCTGCCTCTGGGGCCTGCCCTGGCTTGGAGGCAGAATGGTGGGGCCTGGTAGACCCATTAAGCCAGCATCTGTGCCCACCCCTCCCCCCTCCCCGGTCCCCCACCCCCCAGGAAGCAGCTCACAGGCGGCTAATGTGCCAACGCCAGGCCTGTGAGGCCCAGAACTTAGAGCTGCTTGGACGACACCGCTCACTGGTGGCCGACTCCCTCCTGCCGCTGGCAGAGAAGCAGAGACGTGTTATGCAGAACCTGCGCCGGCTGGAGAGCCTGGGCTTGGTCAGTGCCAGCGACGATTACCAAGGGCTGGTGGATGAACTGGCCAAGGTAATGACCTGGGCCCGGGACCGGTGTACTTGTATGTGTGCGCGTGTGTGCATGCACTGTGTGTACGTAGTATTGGCACCTCAAGAACAGGCCTCCCTGGTAAGTCCCCACCCCAGATTGTCACCAGCCCGGGGAAGGCCACAAAACCTCCAGAGGATCCTTTTTGAAAGAAAGATTTTAAAATTAGGGAAGTATTCTGGAAACTTTTTTACTAAAAATCGAAGAGCCTGGAAACACTTACTCCTCAGTGAGGAAGGTCATAAATTGAAGGTCTGAGATGGCATCCTTGAGATTGTCCTCCTCCTAGGAAAAGCAGTCTGGAAATCTTCCTCTTCTCGCTCTCCCTGCGAGGTGCTCACAGTGAGCTGTTCTTGGGCTGAGTCAGGCCCTGAGGCTCTCAGGACGGCCCAACTCCCCCTCTCTTGGTTGTCCTCCAACCCCAGGACATCCGTAACCAGCGCAGGCACCGGCAGCGGCGGAAGGCCGAGCTGGTGAAGCTCCGGACCACACTCCAAGGCCTGAGGACTAAGACCACCTTCTGTGAGGAGCAGGGCGACTACTACAGCCAGTACATCCAGGCCTGCCTGGACCACCTGGCCCCCAGCTCCAAGTAGGTGCTGCCTTCTTCACGTGTGCCTTCTCACCCTGTCCGTGGCAACCTTTGCCCCATTCCGCCAGCTGGGAAAGGGGCATCGTACGCTAGCACAGTATGGCCCCTTCTTAACCCAGGTCTTTGAATCTCCCTTGCAAAGTCTTGGGCTCGGGTGCAGCCCTCCTGAGCTCTGTCTCACTGGGCTCGGGTGCAGCCCCTCCTAAGCTCTGTCTCACTGGGCTCGGGTGCAGCCCTCCTGAGCCCTGTCTCACTGGGCTCGGGTGCAGCCCTCCTGAGCTCTGTCTCACTGGGCTCGGGTGCAGCCCTCCTGAGCTCTGTCTCACTGGGCTCGGGTGCAGCCCCTCCTGAGCTCTGTCTCCCACAGTGAGAGTCTCCCTCAGAGTCTACCAGCCACGGAAAGTACACTGTCCTTGTGTTAAAGAGTTTATTGGATGAATTCTCTGGGACCTTTCTTTAATCAGGATTTCTGGGAAAGGGAAGAAGCGGTTATCTCTTCATTACACTGCTGCCCAGCTCCTGGAGAAGGGTGTCTTGGTGGAAATTGAAGATCTTCCTACCTCTCAGTATGTTTCTTTAGAGAGCAGAATGTCGGGCCCTTCCCATCCCATTACCTGGGGGTGGAGCTTGGGGCTGGGCACCTAGGAGGAGGGGAGAAGAAACATGGTCTCTGTCTTGAAGGATAATAATGGGAGGACAGGACATCTTTAGACAGAAAATTAAGAACAGTGGGCATAGTCTGGCGCAGTTCCGACACCCCAAGGCAGAGGAGGCTGGGAAAGATTCCCAGAGGAGAGAATATCTGCGTGGGGTTGGGCAGGTAGGAGATGCGGGGTGGTGAACAGAAGTAGAATTGGGAGAAGACAGAGAAAGCTGAGACCTGGGAATGACAGAGGGGAGGTCTGGGCTCTGAGTGACACGGCACTACCCAGGATGCCGAGCAGAGGATAGAAGGGTGGGACTATTACCCTGTAAGGAAGCAATGGGCCCCATTTTGAATCCTGTTTCTGATAGCTTCAGAAATGTGATCTTTAACATCACTCCTGGAGACGAGGCGGGCAAGTTTGAAGTAAACTCCAAGTTCCTGGGTGTGGACATGGAGCGATTTCAGCTTCACTATCAGGTGAGGGGACACTCTCATGAGCCCTCAAGACACCTGCCAGGCTTTAGGTGCAGCCTGATGATAGTTGGCCAACCTCAGAGGACATCAGCTCTGTTCCCCCATCAGTATCATCTGTCCCTGAAGAAAAGCGTGAGGGTCTGTGTAGCCCAAGCCCCTCTGTCTCTGCTCAGACAGACCCACTGCCAAGCATCAGGGCAATGGTGTGGGCTGGCAATGTCAGAAGTAGGATTAACACTTGAAGCTCTGATGCAAGTCAGAGACTTGACACATTATCTCATTCAATCCTCTCTGTAGCTCTGAAGCTTTATGCCTGTTTTACAGGCTCTGAGGCTAAAAGATTAAGAAGCCAGCCTAAACAGAGGCCATTTGGGAAAACAGTGATTTTAAATCCAAATCATCTTGCTTTGCTGTTTTGCCTTTTGAATGAGAAAACTGGTTTCCGGCCCTGGCTCCACTTGAACTGGCATTTGGTCAAGTCTTTGCACCCCTCCTTTGGCCTTGTTTTCCTCACCTGTAAAGTAGGGTTGCAGTGCCCCACTGCAGTGGCCATTGCCCCTGGATGACAGTGTAAGGCTCCAAGACGTTTTATAGACTGGCTGGGCCACGATGAAGAACCTTTAAACTCTCCTCCCTGCTTTTCTCTAGGACCTCCTGCAGCTCCAGTATGAGGGTGTTGCTGTCATGAAGCTCTTCAACAAGGCCAAGGTCAACGTCAACCTTCTCATCTTCCTCCTCAACAAGAAATTCTTGCGGAAGTGACAGAAGCAGTGGGTGCTAGCCCAGCCTTTATCTCACTGAATGCTTTTCTTAACACTCGCTACTCCACTTCCCTGCAAACACCCAGAGCTCGGAACTGTGCAAGGCTCAAGGAGTCTTACTTCTTCCCTAGCTAGGAGGAGTTGATCTACCTGGCCACTGGCAGCATCTCTAATTGGCTAAAGTCAGCCTTGCCCCAGAGTCTGGCTGTGTGACTTTTAAGTCTCAGAACCCCGTGGTTTTCCAGCTACATGGTAGGGCACGAACCTAGGTGAGGTGAAACCCTGCCCTTTGGCCTGTGAAGGCAATTGCACTTGTGTCTGCTGCTGCCTTCCATGGTCACCGCAATATTACATGCACTGCACCTGCAGCCTTATTTCCCTCCACCTTCTCTGCTGACCCCAAGGCCAGGCCCAGGCCGCCGTGCCTACACCCACTTCTATAGCAGTGGGTGTTCCTGCCCTGCTGCAGCGCAGGCACTCTGCTGGAATAATGCCTCACACCCTCCAGCCCCTGCCTCTCACACCCAGGAGGGGCAGAAGTGCTTGCTGATGCCTGTGTGGAGTTGTAGCACTGTTATCCTCCACGGTGGCATAGGCAAGCTGACCCTCCATTAACCTCAAATCCCATTCCTTTGTTTATGGTCTATTTTATATGTGGATCACTAGGGTATTTATTCTCTCTTCCAGCCTTATACTTCGGATCATGATTTTAATTCATCTTTTGAGCTCAGAAAAAGAGCTCTCGTTTCTCTTATTCAAACTAATATGCCAATCTTTTATACCCTGTATTTAGGTCACCCCAATAAATTTAATTTAAAAAAAGACCCAGGGCCTGACTGGTGGATAAAGCATCGACCTGGAACACTGAGGTCGCGGGTTCGAAACCCTGGGCTTACCTGGTCAAGGCACATATGGGAGTTGATGCTTCCTGCTCCTCTCCCCCTTCCCTCTCTCTCCTCTCTAAAATGAATAAATAAAATCTTAAGAATAAATAAATAAATATTTTTTAGAAAACCTAAAAAAAAAAAACAAGGCCCTGGCCGGTTGGCTCAGTGGTAGAGCGTCGGCCTGGCATGCAGGAGTCCCGGGTTCGATTCCTGTCCAGGGCACACAGAAGAAGCTCCCATCTGCTTCTCCACCCCTCCCCCTCTCCTTCCTCTCTGTCTCTCTCTTCCCCTCCCACAGCCAAGGCTCCATTGGAGCAAAGTTTGCCCAGGCGCTGAGGACGGCTCCATGGCCTCTGCCTCAGGCGCTAGAGTGGCTCTGGTTGCAACAGAGCGACACCCCAGAGGGACAGAGCATCGCCCCCTGGTGGGCATGCCGGGTGGATCCCGGCCAGGCGCATGTGGGAGTCTGTCTGACTGCCTCCCCATTTCCAACTTCAGAAAAATACCAAAAAAACAAAACAAAACAAAGTGACCTTAGGTTAAGAGCAGTAAAACTCCCACTCATGTTTAAGGCCTCGTTTTTCCAGCTTCATATGGATATGGTACCATATCAGTCTTCCGTTTTCTTGTTCCCCCTCAAGACTGTTGTACTTTAAAGCTGACTCTTCCAGACAATCTTGATAGATCTGCAGTCTTATTTCTGCTATTTCTCTTGTCCCCACATCTACCAACTTCCTACTCCTGTTGCCTTTCTGACTTCATTTTAATAAAAGCAGCTGTTACCCCACATCTATTTCATTTGCTGCAGAGCAAGCCTCCACAGTCTTGGACAGATCTTTGCTAAGAGCTGGGGAGTCCTCCGTACAGCCTCCCAAACCCCCTGCGTGCCTCCCATGTGGGACCGCTCTGCCTGTCTGAGCTTGTAAAAGCTTAATGAGATGTGGAATTTATGCCTTTCTTCCCTCCCCAGGGGACAGAGAGGAGGAGGAAGAATTCTTAGGTTTTGATTCTGCTTTTATCAGCCACTCTAAAGCCAAGAAATGGATACACCGGTCTTGGTTCTACCCCATCCATTTTGCACACATTTTCAGGAGGTTTTTTCCTGAGCCTTCAGTAACAATACCAAAGGTGCTTGAGTGGCAGCTCCTTAGATATTGCACAAAATCCCCTTTCCATGAGGAAAGCTGCCCTCCTTCCCTCCCTGCTTCCTGAAGTTTGTAGAGGAGGGGACAGGGTAGAGACCTGTCCTGGCATCTGAACTCCTAAGCAGCCCCTGTTGGGCCCCCACAAGTTTGTCTGCTGCAGCCTGCCTCCCTGTACGCCATCCCATTATGTCACTCAGGATTTGTCTTGCTGTCACATTCAATCTCAGTCACATCCTTTTCCCCTCTTAGCATATCACAGCAAAGGCTTCAAGTACCGTCTTGCTCTGGGTGACAGTGACACATACCAGTCAATTCAAGTTTCTACACATGATCAGTCATTAAAAATCTCACACTCACCAAATGATTCCAACACTGTCCCACTGTGATGCTCCCTCACAATCACATGATCTCAACCCCATATATATAGGAATGTCACAATAGCTACCATTATTGATAGCCTTTCATAGGTTGAGATGTTTACATATATTAACTCCTCACAACTCTACAAAGGTGTATGGTTACTAATTTTGTTTAATGTAATGCAACTGAAGTAAATAGGGTTGATTAACAGCCTAAGGTTACACAGCTGGTACAGGCAAAACAGGGCTCTAAATTCTGGCCCACCTACTCGATTTATATTCCCCAGCATTTTCCTCTGAAAGAAACATTTCCACTTTTTCAGCCCACTCTCTTTCAAGCCTACCCCGACTCTACTAAGGGGTGGTTCCTGATGAGCCTTAGTTTATCAGTGTCCTTTGCTAACCTTCAGTGCTCAATAGGCACTTGGTTCCTATGGGTGGGAATATACACTAGTGCCACCTCTCTGGAGGACAATTTGGTGAGATTAAAAAATTTAGTGCAGGGCACTAGGACAATTCAGCTGGAAAAGACTAGTCCTTTCACCAAATGGTGCTGGGACAACTGGGATATTCACATGTGAAAGAATGAAGTCAAACCCTTACCTCAGTATACACAAACATAGGTCACATATATTAAATTTTATTAATTAAAATGGATCATAGACTTAAATGTAAGAGCTAGAACTAGAAGACTCTTAGAAGAAAATATAGGTGCAAATTTTCCTGACTTTGGATTAGGAAATAGTTTCCTAGGATGCCAAAAAACACAAATGACAAAAGAAAAATTAGATAAGTTGAACTTTGTCAAAGTTGAGAACTTGTGCTTCAAAGGACACCTACAGCCTGACCTGTGGTGGCGCAGTGGATAAAGCGTCGACCTGGAAATGCTGAGGTCACCGGTTCAAAACCCTGGGCTTGCCTGGTCAAGGCACATATGGGAGTTGATGCTTCCAGCTCCTCCCCCCCTTCTCTGTCTCTCCTCTCTCTCTCTCCTTCTGTCTCTCCCTCTCCTCTCTAAAAAAAAAAAAAAAAAAAAAAAGAATAAATAAAAATTAAAAAAAAAAAAAAGGACACCTACAAGAAAATAAAAGACAACACAGAATGGGAGAAAATTTTACAAATCATATATATGATTAGGAACTTATATTCAGAATGTATAAGAAGTCTTACAAGTCAAAAATAAAAAGACAACCCAATTAAATGGGCAAAGACTGGATAGCCATTTCTCCAAAGAAGATGTATGAATGGCTAATCACATAAAAAAATGCTCAACATCATTAGTCATTAGCAAATGCAAATTAAATCATGGGATACCACATCATCTCCTTTAAGATGGCTAAAGTAAAACAGGTAATAACAAGTGTTGATGAGGATGCAGAGAGATTACAACTTGTAGAAGGTTATAAAATTGTGGAGCCACTTTGGAAAACAATTTGGCAATTACTTCAAATGTTAAAACAGTTACCATATGATCTAGCAATTCCACTCCTAGGTATAAACCCAAGAAAATTGAAAGCAGATGTTTACACAATCTGTGCACAAAATGTTCATTACATCATTATTCATAATAGCCAAATGGGGAAATAATCTTTTTTTTTTTTTTAGGTGAGAGAAGGGAAGATAGTGAGGCAGACTCCTGCATGTGCCCTGACCGGGATCCACCCAGCAACCCCATTTTGAGCCAATGCTCAAGTACTAAGCTATTTTTAGTGCCTGGGGCTAACACTCTAGAACCAACCAAGCCATCCTCAGTGCCTGGGGACACGCTTGAACCAATCCAGCCACTGGCTGCAGGAGGAGAAGAGGGAGAGAAAGGGGAGAAAATGGAGAGAGAAGCAGATGATTTCTTCTCGTGCATGTCCTTGACTGGGAATCAAACCTGGGAAGTCCATATGCTTGGCTGACACTCTATCCACTGAACCACCAGCCAGGGCCTGGGGAAATAATCTAAATGTCCATCAACTGAAGAATGGTTGACATAAAGTGGTATATTCATACAATAGAATATTATTCAGCCATCAGAAGGAGTGAAGTACTATCATCCAGTCAGATGAGATCAATAAAGAACAGCAGCCTAAGTGACACAGACAAAATAAGGTTGATACTTTTAGAACATTTCATCCCAGAGCAGCAGAATATACCTTCTTTTCAAGTGCACATGGAATATTTTCCAGGACTAACAACAGGTTAGTCCACAAAACAAGTCTCAAGTTTAAGAAGATTGAAATCAGCCTGACCAGATGGTGGTTCAGTGGACAGAACATCAGCCTGGGATGCTGAGCACCCCATGATCACCGGCTTGAGCACAGATTCATCCAGCTTGAATTTGGGCTCACCAGCATGAGTATGGGGTCGCAAACTTGAGTGTGGGGTCATAGATATGACCCCATGGTCGCTGGCTTGAGCCCAAAGGTCACTGGCTTACACAAAGGGTCACTGCCCTGGCTGGAGCCCCTGGTCAGGCACATATGAGAAAGCAATCAATGGACAACTAAGGTGACACAACTATGAGTTGATGCTTCTCATCTCTCTCCCTACCTGTCTGTCTGTGTCTCTCTAAAGGAAAGAAAAGAAAATTGAAATTATACCAAGTACCTTCTCTGATCACACTGATATGAAACTAAAAATCAATTACAGGAAGGAAACACACCAACACATGGAGCCTAAATAACAGGCTTAGCAATGCATAGGTTAACAACAAGGTCATGGAAGAAATCAAAAGATACCTTGTGACAAATGATAATGAAACACAACAACCCAAAACTCTATGGGACATAGTCAAAGCAGTTCTAAGAGAGAAATTCATAGCAATACAGGCCTTCCTCAAGAAATGAGAAAATCTCAATCTAACTTTACACCTAAAAGAACTAGAAAAAGAACAAACAAAGCCCATTCCACTTATATGAAATGTCCAAGGAGAATAGAAGGAAGGAAGTAATAAAGAAAAGAGCAGAAATATTTTAAAAAGTCTAAAAATATACAAAATATTAATGAAACCAAAAGCTGAGTCTTTAAACAGATTAAATTGATAAGACTTTGGCCCTGGCTGGTTGGCTCAGCGGTAGAGCATCGGCCTGGCGTGCGG
Organism: Saccopteryx leptura; assembly: GCF_036850995.1. Classification (NCBI taxonomy): domain Eukaryota; kingdom Metazoa; phylum Chordata; class Mammalia; order Chiroptera; family Emballonuridae; genus Saccopteryx; species Saccopteryx leptura. The sequence continues at coordinate 285,474,434 of NC_089504.1, forward strand.
GGGACCCGGGTTCGATTCCCGGCCAGGGCACACAGGAGAAGCGCCCATTTGCTTCTCCACCCCCCCCCTCCTTCCTCTCTGTCTCTCTCTTCCCCTCCCGCAGCCAAGGCTCCATTGGAGCAAAGATGGCCCGGGCGCTGGGGATGGCTCCTTGGCCTCTGCCCCAGGCGCTAGAGTGGCTCTGGTCGCGGCAGAGTGACGCCCCGGAGGGGCAGAGCATCGTCCCTGGTGGGCGTGCTGGGTGGATCCCGGTTGGGCACATGCGGGAGCCTGACTGTCTCTCCCCATTTCCAGCTTCAGAAAAATGCAAAAAAAAAAAAAAAATTAAAAAAAAATTGATAAGACTTTAACCAGACTCATCAAGAAAAAGGAAAGAACCCAAATAAAATCAGGAGTGAAAGTGACAAACTGACACCACAGAAATACAAAGGATTGGCCTGACCAGGCAGTAGCACAGTGGATAGAGTGTTGGACTGGGATGCAGAAGACCCAAGTTCGAAGCCCTGAGGTCGCCAGCTTGAGAGTGGGCTCATCTGGTTTGAGCAAAGCTCACCAGCTTCAGCCCAAGGTCACCGGCTTGAGCAAGGGGTCACTTGGTCTGCTGTAGTACCCCGGTCAAGGCATATATGAGAAAGAATCAATGAGAAACTAGGGTGCCACAATAAATAATTGATGCTTCTCATCTCTCTCTCTTCTGGTCTGTCTGTCCCTATCTGTTCCTCTCTCTGTCTCTGTCACAAAAAATAAAAATAAAGAAAAAAAAAGAAATACAAAGGACTGTAAGAAAATATTACAAACAATTACATCCCAATAAATTGGACAAACTGGAATAAATAAATAAATTTCACACAATCTTCCAAGTCTGAACCAAAAAGAAACAGAAAATGTGAACAGACCGATAACTACTAACAAAACCAAATCAGTGATGAAAAGACTCTCCACAGCCTGACCTATGATGGCACAGTAGATAAAGCATTGACCTGGATTGCTGAGGTGGCCAGTTCGAAACCCTGAGCTTGCCTGGTCAAGGCACATATGGGAGTTGACACTTTCTTCTCTTCCCACTTCTTTCTCTCCTCACTAAAATAAATAAAATTTTTAAATTTAAAAACTCTCCACATGCAAAAGTTGTGGACCAAAAAAACTCTCCACAAACAAAAGTCCTGGACCAAGTCCTTGACAGGTAGCTCAGTTAGTTAGAGCACCATCCCGATATGCCAAGTTTGTGGATTAGATCCCAGGTCAGAGGACATACAAGACAACCAAAATTGCCTGACCTCTGGTAGCACAGTGGATAGAGTGGCGACCCAGACCCTGAGGTTGCTGGTTCAAAACCCTGGGCTTTCCTGGTCAAGTCACATATGAGACTCAACCAATGAATGCACAAATAAGTGGATCAATGAATCAATGTTTCTTTCTCTTTCTCTCCCAAAAACAAAACAAACAAAAACAGTCCTGGATCAGATAGAGTCACAGGTGAATTTTACAGAAAAACTTAAGGAAAAATTAACATCCTTCTCAAACTGTTCCAATAAAATTGAAGAGGAAGAAAGGATCCCAAGCTCATTTTACAAGGCCAGCATTACATTTTACATGGTCTGATTCCAAAACCAGACAAAGACATGACAAAAAAGCTATAGGCTAAGGTCACTGATGAACATAAGTGCAAAACTTCTCAACAAAATATTAGCAAATGGAGTTTAACAATACATTAAAAAGATCAAGCAGGATTTATTCCTAGGCTGCAAGATTGGTTCAGTATCCACAAATCTATTAACATGAACACAACATAAGCAAAATGAAGGATAAAAACAGGATCATATCAGTAGATTTAGAAAAAGCATTTGACAAAATCCAGCATCCATGTATGATAAAAACTCAGCAAAGTGGAGTACAGGGAACATACCTCAACATAATAAAGGCCAGATATCAGTGATCTTCAATCTTTTTCATCTCATGGCACACATAAACTAATTACTAAAATTCTGCAGCATACCAAAAAAATATATTTTTTGCCAATCTGACAAAAAAAATGATATAACTTTGATTCATTCACACCAGATGGCTATTGTAGTGATGGCTGTTGTCATTTTTTTATTTGAGTATCTAAGGGAAAAGAAGTCAGTGTCCCTGACTAAATAGTCAGGTATTGCATGTTTAAACATTTTTTGTGACACACTAGTTGAAAATTGCTTCCATATATGATAAGCACATTATGGTCAATAGTGAAAAGCTAAAAGCATCTTTCTTAAGATCAGGAACAAGACAAGGATGTTCCACAATAAATAATTGATGCTTCTCATCTCTGAACCATCTCTTTCACCATTTCTATTGAACACAGTATTAGAAGTTCTTGCCTCAGCTATCAGCCAAGAAGAAGAAACAAAAGGCATCCTAATTGGAAAGGAAGAAGTAAAACTATCATTATTTAAATATTACATGATGCTATACAGAGAGAACCCTAAAGAGTCCACCACAAAACTATTAGAATTAGTCTGACCAGGTGGTGGCGCAGTGGATAGAGCGTCGAACTGGGACACGGAGGACCCGGGTTCAAAACCCTAACGCCAGCTTGAGCGCGGGCTCATCCAGCTTGAGCAAGGCTCAGCAGCTTGAGCCCAGGGTCACTGGCTCAAGCAAGGGGTCACTCGGTCTGCTGTAGCCCCCCCCCCCATCAAGGCACATATAAGAAATCAATCAATGGACAACTAAGGAACCACAATAAAGAATTGATATTTCTCATCTCTCTCCCTTCCTGTCTGTTCCTCTCTCTGACTCTCTCTGTCTCTGCCACAAAAAAAACTACTAGAATTAATAAATGTATTCAGTAAAGTAGCAGAATACAAAATCAATATATAGAAATCAGTTGTATTTTTAAACACCAATAACAAACTATTAGAGAAATTAAGAAAAAAACTCCCTTTTACAATTGCATTTAAAAAAATAACTAGTAATCAATTTAACCAAGGAGGTAAAAGATCTGTACTCAGAAATCTATAAGACATTGAAAAAAAAATTGAAGAAGAAAAATAAATGGAAGCATATACTATTCTCATGGATAGGACAGATCCAAAGCAATCTATAGATTCAATGCAATCCTTATTAAATTACCAATGGCATTTTCCACAGAACTAGAACAAATAATCCTAAAATTTATATGGTACCACAGAAGACCCTGAATAGTAAAAGCAACCTTGAGAAAGAAAAACAAAGTTGGAGATATCATACTACTTGCTATCAAACTACACTATAAGTCTACAGTAATTGAAACAATATGGTACTGACATAAAAATGGACACATAAATCAATAGAACAGAAAAAGAACTCAGAAATAAACCCACACCTATGTGTTCAATTAATATGTGACAAAGGAAGCAAAAATATACAATGGGATAGAGATAGTCTCTCCAATAAATGGTGTTGGGGAATATGAACAAATATGTGCAAAAAATAAAATAAAACTAGACCAATTTATTACATTATATACAAAGATAAACTCAAGATGAATTAAAAACTTAAATGTGAGACCCAAAACCATAAAACTCCTAGAACAGCGGTTCTCAACCTGTGGGTCACGACCCCGGTGGGGGTCGAACAACCAAAACACAGGGGTTGCCTAAAGCCATCAGATCCCCGCCGGGGTCGCGACCCACAGGTTGAGAACCGCTGCCCTAGAAAAAAACACAGGCCGTAAACTCTGACATTGCTCTTTTTTTTTAAATTGAATTTCATTGGGGTGACACTGGTTAACATATCAATAATTATATAGGTTTCAGGTGCCAAATTCTACAACCAGTCTCTGTATAACATATTGTGTGTTCACCTCCCAATATGACATTGCTTTTATTTATTTATTTATTTATTTATTTATTTATTTATTTATTTATTTATTTTACAGAGACAGAGAGAGAGTCAAAGAGAGGGATAGATAGGGACAGACAGACAGGAATGGAGCGAGATGAGAAGTATCAATCATCAGTTTTTCGTTGCGACACCTTAGTTGTTCATTGATTGCTTTCTCATATGTGCCTTGACCGGGGGCCTTCAGCAGACCAAGTAACCCCTTGCTGGAGCCAGCGACCTTGGGTCCAAGCTGGTGAACTTTTGCTCAAGCCAAATGAGCCCACACTCAAGCTGGCAACCTCGGGGTCTTGAACCTGGGTCCTTTCGCATCCCAATCCGACACTCTATCCACTGCACCACCGCCTGGTCAGGCCTGACATTGCTCTTTTTTTTTTTTTTTTTTTTTTTGTATTTTTCTGAAGCTGGAAATGGGGAGAGACAGACAGATTCCCGCATGCGCCCGACCGGGATCCACCCGGTTCTGCCCACCAGGGGGCGATGCTCTGCCCCTCTGGGACGTCGCTCTGCCGCGACTAGAGCCACTCTAGCGCCTGGGGCAGAGGCCAAGGAGCCATCCCCAGCGCCCGGGCCATCCTTGCTCCAATGGAGCCTTAGCTGCGGGAGGGGAAGAGAGAGACAGAGAGGAAGGGGGGGGGGGTGGAGAAGCAAATGGGCGCGTCTCCTATGTGCCCTGGCCGGGAATCGAACCCGGGTCCCCCGCATGCCAGGCCGACGCTCTACCACTGAGCCAATCGGCCAAGGCATCTGACATTGCTCTTAATATTATTTTTTTTGGATATGTCTCTTCAGGCAAAGGAAACAGAAGAGAAAATAAACAAATGGGGACTACATCAAACTGAAAAGTTATTGCACAGCAAAGGCAACCATCAACAGAATTAAAAGACAACCCATTGAATGGGAGAAAATATTTGCCAATGATATAGTCGATAAGGGGTTAATATCCAAAATATATAAGAAACTCATAAGAGTTAACAGCAAAAAGACAAACAATCTGATTTTTAAAAATGGGCAGTGAACCTGAATAAACATTTCTCCAAAGAGGACATATATACAGATGGCCAAAAGATATATGAGAAGATGCTCAATATCACTAATCATCAGAAAAATGCGAATTAAAAGCACCATGAGATACCACCTCATCCCTGTCAGAACAGCTATCATAAAAAAATCAACAAATGTCCCTGACCAGGTGTATAGAGCATCGACCTGGGACACTGAGGACCCAGGTTTGAAACTCTGAGGTCTCCAGCTTAAGCATGAAATCGGAGACATGACCCCATGGTTGCTGTCTTGAAGCCCGAGGTCACTGGCTTGAGTCCAAGGTCTCTGGCTTGAGCAAGGGGTCACTGGCTCAGCTGGAGTCCCTCCCAGCCCCAGTCAAGGCATGTGTAAGGCCAGTGGCTGCTGCCATGGCCATACAGGTCCTCGGTAGACAACCTGCTGATTCAGGCAGACAGTAAAGGAACTGTGGAGCCAGAAAATGGTGGGCCATTCCATTTATTAGTCTCATAACGACAGCACAATGTCTACCTGAGCACTCTGCCCAAGGCACTAACTGGTGGCCCATCTCTAGGACTCTACTCCACGGTATGTGGGAGGGCCTGTATAGTCCAGGGCTGTATCCAGGGAGACCATTAAGTGCCCTTGGTGCATCTCTCCAACTGGACAAGCTTCATACCAATCTGATCCAAATCCTGCTGTCTGCACCAGATGTAAGGCCAATAGTCGCTGCCATCATGGCCATGCTGGTTCCCATTGGATTTGGGAACTGATTCGGCCTCCTCTCCAGAGACCACTCCAGTTCCAGGCACTGTACCTGCAGGTCATGGAACTGCAGATCTTTCTCTCGTGACCATTCCAGTTCATGCTGTTGCTGCCACTCTGTTTGCAGTTCATTCCGGAGCTCTCGACCTTGACTCTCGGTTTCCTCTTGCAGGGCTGTAAAGAAAACCAGCCAGCCATCAGTCCCCAAAAGGAGGGCCATGGGGAACCATATGCTGGAAAGCAACAACCACTCCTCTACCCCACCCCTCAAGGGTGGTGGCGGCTCCATACCAAGCTGATCCGAATCCTGCCGGTTGCACCAGATATAAAGCCAGTGGCCGTAGCCATGACCATGCATGCAGGTTTCCATTGGAGTCAAGGCAGACAGTAAAGGAACTGTGGAGCCAGAAAATGGACCATTCCATTTATTAAGTCTCTTAACAGCAGACAAGCAAACAGGCAGGAAAGGCCGCTTCCCTCTCATAAGCCCCTCAGCTCTCTGGATTCACTGATTCACTGGACTCATAGGTCCCCACCAGCCTCAGCACTCTCTGGCAAAACAAGCCTGACAGCAATACCCCCTCTCCTGCAAAACAATTACCCCTCCCCATGGAGGCAAGACAATCCACAATTTGCAATCTGCTGTCCTGAGGGCAAGCACCCACAGCCTTGCACAGACCGCACACACGTGGCGCTTGCTGCCAATGCAAAATACCAGCGAGCAAATCTAAACACACTAGTTTACCCAACAGCATGTATGATAAAGCAATCAATGAACAACTAAAGTGAAGCAGCTACAAGTTGATGTTTCTCATCTCTCTCCTCCTTCTCTCTCTCCCTTCCTCCCTCTCTCTCTCTCTCAAATCAGTAAAAAAAATAGACTAAGCAAAGCAGACATAGATCAATGCCCTTGTGGAGCTGAGAGCATGACAGGAAAAGATGGGAGATTAGTATGACAGAAGTTATAAGTGCTTTGGCAAAAGAGAAAAGCGGAATAAGGGACAGACAACACGGCGAAGGACAAGAAAGAGCAGTGGGCTGCAATTTTTTATTGGGTGATTAGGCGAGATTTCATTGAAGAGAAGAAGAGGTAAGCCATGTAGATATTTGAGGAAAAGGTTTGAGAGGTAAGGTGTGGAAAGACACATGATGTATGGCCTTATCGGTGCCATACCAGTTTGGCAGAGACACTCATCAAAAATTCCATTTACGGCCCTGGCCGGTTGGCTCAGCAGTAGAGCGTCGGCCTGGAGTGCAGGAGTCCCGGGTTCGATTCCCGGCCAGGGCACACAGGAGAGGCGCCCATCTGCTTCTCCACCCCTCCCCCTCTCCTTCCTCTCTGTCTCTCTCTTCCCCTCCTGCAGCCAAGGCTCCATTGGAGCAAAGATGGTCTGGGTGCTGGGGATGGCTCTGTGGCCTCTGCCTCAGGTGCTAGAATGGCTCTGGATGCAACAGAGCAACGCCCCAGAGGGGCAGAGCATCGCCCCCTGGTGGGCATGCCAGGTGGATCCCGGTCGGGCGCATGCGGGAGTCTGTCTGACTGCCTCCCCATTTCCAGCTTCGGAAAAATTAAAAAAAAAAAAAAAAAAGGAAAAAAACTCCATTTACATGCCTGACCTCTGGTGGCGCAGTGGATAAAGCGTCGACCTGGGAACACTGAGGTTGCCGGTTCAAAACCCTGCACTTGTCAGGTCAAGGCATATATGGGAGTTGATGCTTCCTGCTCCTCCCCCCTTTCTCTCTTTCTCTCTCCCTCCCTCCCTCCCTCCCTCCTCTCTAAAATGAATAAATAAAAAAAATAAAAATAAAAATAAACAAAAAAACCCCTCCATTTACTCTGCCACATTCCCAGCTCCCTTGCCGTTAGGTGGGACTATACGGCTAGTTTGGGCCAACAAAATGTGAGTGGATCCTGACTAGGCAGTGAAACAGTGGATAGAGCATTGGACTCGGATGTAGAGGACCCAGGTTTGAGACCCCGAGGTCGCCAGCTTGAGCGCGGGCTCATCTGGTTTGAGCAAGGCTCACCAGCTTGGACCCAAGGTCACTGGCTTGAGCAAGGGGTCACTCAGTCTGGTGTAGCCCCCTGGTCAAGGCACATATAAGAAAGCAATCAATGAACAACTAAGGGGTCCCAACGAAAAACTAATGATTGATGCTTCTCATCTCTCTCCTTTCCTGTCTGTCTGTCCCTATCTATCCCTCTCTCTGACTCTCTCTTTGTCTCTATAAAAAAAATGTGAGTGGAAGTGTCGTGTGTCACCTCTAGCTTTGGCAACAAGAATTCCATTTTTGATGCTCTGGTCTTTCTTTCACTGATGTAGTATCTGTTCCCGATGCTGCAGCTACAAGATGGTAGTGCCTCTATCAGCCTAGGTCCTTGAGTGACTACAGGGTGGGAAAAAGTATATAGGTTTATAGTTGTCCATATGGAAAAAGACATGCAGGTTATGATTATTATGATAGCTTTATTAATTCAAAAGAATGTCACAATGCAACTATAAATGTACTTTTGCCCACCCCTGTATGTGGAGCAGAGCCTTCCCTACTAACATGTGTGTAACATGTGTCATGAGCTGAGTCACCAGCTTATAGCACTCTGGAGAGACAGCCACTGTCTGGAATGGAGACTCTTATTATGAGATTTAGAGGGGTTATCACCACAGTACGACTTAGTCCATCTGCCCTGACATTGGATTTACCCGTAGCTTTTACTCTGTGTTAACTGAGTCAGTTGTTTTTAATTGGAAAAATGCAAGAGCGTCATTGTTTAGTTTTAAATACTTTGATAACACTGGGGAACAAAATGTTTGTTGCATACACAAAAACACTTGTTCTTACCTAATTCGAGTGTGCTGATTTCAAATCTGACATTAGTTTTTCTCTGTAAGCTACAGGGTTTTTTTGCAATTCAAGATTTTAGGTTTTCATGTTATTGTAAAATTTTCAACATTTGGTTTAACATAATGAAGTAGAATGTCTTCTTGGCCATCATTTTTGTGAAAATAAAATTTACATAATGCAGTAAATACACTAAAAGATATGATTGCATCAGAATTTGTCTACAATTTTGAAATAGAACATATTTAAACACTTATTTTAATCATAAAATTTGCGTAAAACTTATTTAAATTCTATTCAGGCAAAAATTTGCGTTTGTAGCTCTTGCATTTGTGTACTTGTTGAGGACAATCTCGTTTGATGTTCCAGCAGTAGTCTGCTCATCACTAACAGCTCCAAGATTTTCAGGAAACTTATCAAGGTGACTGTTCACGAAGTGAAGCTTAATGTTCATGTTACATCCAATGTCGCAGAAAGCCAACAGCATCCTTTGAACCAGAAGGTCATAGTTTTCTGCTTTTTTGTTGCCAAGGAAGTTCTTTATAACTGCCACAAAAGATCGCCATGCTGCTTTCTCCTCCTTATTCATCTTCCTGGCAAATTCTTCGTCACATATGAGGGTTCGAATTTGAGGTTCATAGAATACACCCGCTTGGATCATCTCAAAAGACAAGGCAGGAAAAGCAGAAATAATATGTTGAAAGCATTTACTTTCTCTATTCAAAGCCTGAACAAGCTGCTTCATTAAGCCAAGTTTGATGTGAAGTAGGGGGAAAATGATCCTGTCTTGATTAACTACAGGTTCATTCACAATATTTTGCACCCCACTTCCAGAGCTTTATGTTTCGGCCACTCCTTCTATGTCCAGTGTTTCTCCTGAGCTCGGCTGTCCCACAAACACAGAAAGCAAGGATACTTCGTGAAACCTCTCTGTTGTCCTAGCAGGAATTTTACCATTTTAAGATCCACACAAATGATCCAGTTATGCTCCTCGTACTTCAGAAAGTCGAGGACAACTTTTATGTCATTATAATCTTCTCACAGATGAGTTGAATAACCAATTGGAACCACTGCATAAACATTACTGTTATGTAGGAGAACACATTTCAGACTCTGTTTAGAGCTGTCAAGAAATAGCCACCATTCTGTTGGACTGTATGTGGTAACACCTAGCTGGCTGAGAAGACTACTGATATCATGACAGTAAACAAAGTGTTTGTCTTCGGAAAAAAAGTCCACAAAAATTTGTTCACGCTTCCTGAAATGGGATACTTTAGCTGACCGGTGAGGTACTTTCTTTTCTTGAAGCCTGGAGGCTAATAACTCAGCTGCTTTCTTTGATGGGTCCAAATCTCTTACTAAGTCATTCAATTCGGTTTGGCTAAACTGCTGAGGGGGCCTGACCAGTGGTGGTGCAATGGACAGAGCACCAACCTGGGATGCTGAGGATCCAGGTTCGAAACCCCAAGATTGATGGCTTGAGCACAGGCTCACTAGCTTGAGCTCAACATGATCCCATGGTTGCTGGCCTGAAACCAAAGGTTGCTGGCATGAACAAGGGGTCACACTGGCTTGGCTGGAGCCCCCTGGTCAAGGCACGTATGAGAAACAATCAATGAACAACTAAAGCGACACAACTATAAATTGTTGCTTCTCATCTCTATCCCTTCCTGTCTCTCTTCTCTCTCACACACACACACAAAAAATTAAACTGCTGGGGGGTTAATGACTGCTTGGCATGAAAAGAAGATCCTTCAGATTCTACAACCATTTCCTCATGCATCTTATCAAAATACACTTGATCATCATGTTCACTTTCTTCGTCCTTAGAAGAAATAAAACCATTGAAAACTGGAACCAGGAGTGTCTCAGAGTGTGGGATAGGTCGTATTGCTGAAGGAATATTAGGATATGCGATCATATGCCAGTTTTTTCTTGCCGATGCCCTTTGTATGGATCCGACAGAAATAACAGTCACTGCTGTGCTCCTTAGGTTCATGCCAAACCATGAGAATACCAAAAGGCATTCTTTTGCATTTTCCTTTTGTCCAGTCATGAAGCATTTCCTCACAATTATGACACACAATATGAGGAGCCCAATTCTTGTCTTGATCGCCAAGGGGAACTTGAAAATAGGCAATATATGCACATATCACAAATGATGAAATATTGCGCCTTTGACATTGAAGTGTGTAACAGCCACATATATAACAGAAGGTGTCAGGACTATTCTTACATTTACGCCTACTCGAAGAAGCCATGATTCAATTTTAAGACAAAATAAGATGGTGTTTTTATCAGATAATAATTTTTTACATTTAAAAACAACTACAATTATGTAAAAGTGATGTTTGTAAAACATTAATTGCCTTGTGGTTATGTTCAATCCAAGAGTCGTTGCCCTTTAACTCCAATTTAAAAACCAATGCATGCCATTAACTGTAACAAAAAGAAATTAAAATTCCATAAAAACTAGAGCATGCACCAAAAAACAGATTTCATATTTGGAATCAGCGATGCAGAAATATATAGAAATAGTTCTAAAACCTCATGCAACAGAAAATGAAAAAAAATTGTTTCCCAGTATAATTAGTAAATGTAACATATTATATTTTCTAAGATGGCCATAACAAAATCCACCATCACGGATGCTCCTCTTTTTTATAATGACATTGCCACCTCCACTTCTCATCCCACCCTCAGGTCTTCAGGGCCAACACACCTGGAGCTGTCACCTCCTGTGATAAAAATGCCTTCTTCTGAAATAACCTCCTGAAGGACCTGCCTGAGGCTCTTGTTGAGGAGCTGTCACCTTTTTCAAAATCCTTTTTTTCTTTTATCAGTCTGAGAGAGAGAAGAAGGGAGAGAGAGAAAGACAGGAACACTGATCTGTTCCTGTATGTGCTCTGACTGGGGATTGAACCGGCCACCTCTGCAGTTCAGGACGACGCTCTCCAACCAAGTTATCCATCCATCCAGGGCAGGAGCTGTCACTCTTTTCAGAGATATGTCCACGGCGGTTTACTTGGTTTGTTTGTTTCTTTTTTCATCATAAATTTGCTTGTAAGCAGATAATGTACCATGAACATTCCTCTCTATTAATGGAAACCTTTCAGGGTTGGGGGCCATGCTTTCAAACCTTTTAAGGAGCAAAAGCTTCTGCTAAACCCTTCACTGTGAATTTTCTTGGAGGTTTGTCTTTTCTCCTGTAATTTCTGTTGGAATCCATGGGAGTCCAAAAAGACCAGAGTAACAGGCTTTATAGAAAGGAATAAAGGAACCCTGCCAGGCACAGCCTGGGACTGGGTTTTAAGGGTTTTTGGGAGGGGGAGTGAGACGGGTCGTGGGGCATTAGCCCATTGGCTGCTGGACCAAGGAGGGTCTTTTATGGAAGTTTGCCAGGACTTTTCAGCTTGTGACGTCAGACATTCCTTTGCGGTTGGTCATTTGCTGCAAGCCCTGAAACAGACTTACTGGCAGGGTTAAAGAAATGAAACCTAAGATTTTCTTTTTCTTTTGCCTCTTCTTCAGCAATGTGTCCCTGTTCCAGTTCCAACAGCTCCTCATTAGTCAATTCCTCAGGAGCCACCGGTAGGCACTCCTCAAAGTCATCCGCTTTCACACAGGTTAAAGCTGTTTGTTTTCTCAACCACAGCCTTGTTGATTGTTGCAACCTTTGTGCTACAAAATTATGTTGGCTTCAACATCACCAGCACCACTTATAGAAAATTTTTGGCTCCATTATAATCTTATGGAGTCACCATCATATATGCAATCTGTCAAGGATTAAAAATCCTCATGTGGCACATAATTGTATAGCACAATATTTGACATTTGCATATGTTGCAAAGTGATCACCACAGTAAGTCTAGTTAACATCCATTACCACACATCATTACTAACTTTTTTTCTTGTGATAAGAAGTGCTTCTCAGTCTTGAATACATACATTTAAATCACCTATGAATCTTTTTAAAATGTAAGTTGTAATTAGCAGGTCTGGAGCAGGCTGAAATTCTCTGCAGTTCTACAGTCACCCAGTGATGCCCACACTTGAGTGGTTAGGGCAGCTAGCTCCAGATGATCCCTGCTTTCTTCTCTAACCTTCCAAAATGGTGATGGGAGCTCATGCCTGGAGTTTTGAAATCTATCTTCCCCTCCTCTTAAAGATCGGAGCCTCCTATTTTTACCACAGTCTTTTGACACTTTGTTGTTTTTGTTTGTTTGTTTTTTTGTTTGTTTGTTTTTACAGAGGCAGAGATAGACAGGGACAGACAGACAGGAACGGAGAGAGATGAGAAGCATCAATCATCAGTTTCTCATTGCGCGTTGCGACTTCTTAGTTGTTCATTGATTGCTTTCTCACACGTGCCTTGACCGTGGGCCTTCAGCAGACCGAGTAACCCCCTGCTGGAGCCAGTGACCTTGGGTCCAAGCTGGTGAGCTTTTGCTCAAGCCAGATGAGCCCGCGCTCAAGCTGGCGACCTCGGGGTCTCGAACCTGGGTCCTTCCGCATCCCAGTCCGACGCTCTATCCACTGTGCCACCACCTGGTCAGGCTGTTGTTTTTTATTAATTTGAGACAGAGAGAGAAACATTAATCTGCTCCTGTATGTGCCCTGACTGGGGATTGAACCAGCAACCTCTGCACTTTGGGATGACGCTCTAACCCAGGGGTAGTCAACCTTTTTATACCTACCGCCCACTTTTGTATCTCTGTTAGTAGTAAAATTTTCTAACCGCCCACTGGTTCCACAGTAATGGTGATTTATAAAGTAGGGAAGTAACTTTACTTTATAAAATTTATAAAGCAGAGTTACAGCAAGTTAAAGCATATAATAATAATTACCAAGCCTGACCAGGCAGTGGTGCAGTGGATAGAGTGTCGGACTGGGATGTAGAGGACCCAGGTTCAAGACCCCGAGGTCGCCAGCTTGAGCGCAGGCTCATCTGGTTTGAGCAAAAAACTCACCAGCTTGGACCCAAGGTCGCTGGCTTGAGCAAGGGGTTACTTGGTCTGCTGAAGGCTCACGGTCAAGGCACATATGAGAAAGCAATCAATGAACAACTAAGGTCTCACAACGAAAAACTAATGATTGATGCTTCTCATCTCTTTCCGTTCCTGTCTGTCTGTCCCTGTCTAACCCTCTCTCTGACTCTCTCTCTGTCCCTGTAAAAAATAAAAAATAGCCTGACCTGTGGTGGCACAGTGGATAAAGTGTCGACCTGGAATGCTGAGGTTGCTGGTTCAAAACCCCAGGCTTGCCTGGTCAAGGCACATATGGGAGTTGATGCTTCCTGCTCCTTCCCCTTCTCTCTCTCCTCTCTCTCTAAAAGTGAATAAATAAAAAATTTAAAAAATTAAAAAAATAAAAAATAAAGGCCCTGGCCGGTCAGCTCAGTGGTAGAGTGTCGGCCTGGCATGCAGGAGTCCCAGATTCGATTCCCGGCCAGGGCACATAGGAGAGGCGCCCATCTGCTTCTCCACCCCTCCCCCTCTCCTTCCTCTCTGTCTCTCTCTTCCCCTCCTGCAGCCAAGGCTCCATTGGAACAAAGTTGGCCCCGGCGCTGAGGATGGCTCTTTGGCCTCTGCCTCAGGCGCTAGAATGGCTCTGGTTGCGGCAGAGCGATGCCCCAGATGGGCAGAACATTGCCCCCTGGTGGGCATGTTGGGTGGATCCCGGTCAGGCGCATGTGGGAGTCTGTCTGACTGCCTCCCCGTTTCCAACTTTAGAAAAATACCAAATAAATAAATAAAAAAAGAAAAATATTTTAAAAAATAATTACCAAGTACTTTATGTCGGATTTCCGCTAAGTTTGGCAGAATAAATCTTTATAAAACAACTTACTATAGCTAAATCTATCTTTTTATTTATACTTTGGTTGCTCTGGTACTGTCCACCATGAAAGCTGGAACGCCCACTAGTGGGCAGTAGGGACCAGGTTGACTACCACTGCAACCAATTGATCTATCCAGTCAGGGCACTTTTGTGTGTGTGTGTGTGTGACAGAGACAGAGAGAGACAGAGAGAGGGGCAGATAGGGACAGACAGACAGGAAGGGAGAGAGGTGAGAAGTATCAATTCTTCGTTGCAGCACCTTAGTTGTTCACTGATTGCTTTCTCACATATGCCTTGACTGGGGGGCTACAGCAGAGTGAGTGACCTCTTGCTCAAGCCAGTGATCTTGGGCTCAAACTGGTGAGCTTGCACTCAAGTTGGCGGCTGTGAGGTTTTGAATCTGGGTCCTCTGCATCCCAGTCCGATGCTGTATCCACTGTGCTACCGCCTGGTCAGGCAGGGCACTTTTGACACTTCTATTGTCCAGAATTCCTCACAGACTGGGGGCAAGGCCCCCACTCCCATCTGTGCACGTTCCCTCCATGCTGCCGCTGAACTTCACAGGATAAAGAAGTCAGTGAACAAATGAGATTTGACTCTCACCTTTCCATAACTTCAATTCTCCTCTTTCTTTCTTTCTTTCTTTCTTTCTTTCTTTCTTTCTTTCTTTCTTTCTTTCTTTCTTTCTTTCTTTCTTTCTTTCTCTCTCTCTCTCTCTCTCTTTCTTTCTTTCTTTTTTTTTTCTTTCTTTCTTTTACAGAGACAGAGAGAGAGAGTCAGAGAAAGGGATAGACAGGGACAGAGAGAGATGAGAAGCATCAATCATTAGTTTTTCGTTGTGACACCTTAGTTGTTCATTGATTGCTTTCTCATATGTGCCTTGACCGCGAGCCTTTAGCAGACCGAGTAACCCCTTACTCAAGTCAGTGACCTTGGGTCCAAGCTGGTGAGCTTTGCTCAAACCAGATGAGCCCGCGCTCAAGCTGGCGACCTCGGGGTCTCGAACCTGGGTTCTCTGCATTCCAGTCCGACGCTCTACCCACTGCGCTACCACCTGGTCAGGCCAATTCTCCTATTTCCACTTTAAGTATCTTAGGAGAGAAACAGGAAGAAAATAAAAGTTTGGAATTGTGTTTCCTCTGTCTCTGTCACCAGTACTCCAGCTGCTTCAGCAGAGGACTCTTTTGGCCCTTACTTGATACTCTTTCTTATTCCAAATATAACCAACCTCCCCCCTGCCATGAGAATGAGAAAACTCTAAGATGTTCCACAAACCTCTGCCAGGATTTGGGCTTCCTGGTACTACACTAATGTGTTTGCACTCCCTTGAATTTTCTCTTAATTACATGTGGTCTTCTTGTTCTGTAAGGGATGGAAGGTGAGGGAATTTGTTGCAAGGCATCACACATACATACATTATCTATTATTTACGTTATCTATTATAATCTTTGCAGCACTTTATGAGTATCACCCTTACTTTGTCACTGAGGAAACTGAGGCTCAGAAAGGGTCAGTGACATGCCTAAGGTCACACGGCTAGACATGACTGAGCTGAGATTAGATTTCAGCTTGGTCTGACTCAGCTTTTTCTCCTGGCTTTCTCTAAACCTGAGTAATTCCACCTGAGTAGTGGTGCAGTGATAGAGCATCGATCTGGGACACCAAAGATCCAGGTTTGAAACTCCAAGGTCAAGCCCTGGCCAGTTGGCTCAGTGGTAGACTGTTGCCCAGGTGGAAGTTTCAGGTTTGATTACCGGGCAGGGCACACAGAAGAAGTGACCATCTGCTTCTCCATCCCTCCCCCTCCCTTTTTCTTTCTCAATCTCTCTCCTCCCCTCCCCTCCCACAGCCATGGCTCAAATGGTTCAAGCAATTTGGCCCTGGGTGCTGACGATGGCTCCATGGCCTTGTCTCAGGAGCTGAAATAACTCGGTTGCCGAGCAACAGAGCCTCGGCCTCAGATGGGCAGAGCATCCCCCCTGTAGGGGGCTTGCCTGGTGGATCCTGGTCAGGGCTCATGTGGGAGTCTGTTTCTCTGCCCTCCTTCCTCCCCACCTCTTAATAATAATAATAATACTGTAATAATAATAATAAAACCAAGATTGCTGGCTTAAGTGTGGGATCATACATGACCCCATGGTTGCTGGCTTGAGCCCTAAGGTCACTGACTTGCAGCCTGTTGGGCAAACAAGTGTGTTAGGCTTGCTCACCTTGTACTTTGCCTGATTGGTGCTTGCCCTCATGGTGGCAGAATGTAGATTGCAGATTGCCTGCCACCATTGGGAGGGACCATTTTTTGCTATTGTTTCCAGAGAAGGGGTTCTCCACCCCCCACATGTTTTTGCTTGTGAGTCCTGAGACAGAGAAGCAGTTTGCCCTGACTGCTTGCTCGTCCAGCATTGTGAGACTCTCATAAACAGAATGGCCCCCTATCCACCAGCTGCACAGTTCCTTTACTGTCTACCCAAATCCAATGTGAACCTGCATGGCCACAGCTACTGGCCTTACAACTGGTGCAGCCGGCAGGATTCAGATCAGATTGGTAGATTCAGATCAGAGCCGTCAGCACCCTTGAAGGGTGGGGTGGAGGAGTTGTCGTTGCTCTCCTGTGTATGGTTCCCCATGGCTCTCCTTTTGGGGGCTGAGGGTGGGTGTTTTTGCAACCCTGCATGAGGAAACCAGGAGTTCTGTGCAAGAAGCTGCCTGAGATTGAAAGCGCCAGGGTGAGCTGCAAACAGAGCAGCGTGAGCTGGAATGGTCATTGGAGGAAGAGCTGCAGGTCTGAGAACTGCAGGTCAGGCTACAGGCTGAAAACCAGTGACAGCCTGAACTGGAACAAGCGCTGGCAAAGGAGGCCAACTGCTCTCAAAAACTGCAGTGTGAGATACAGGCTGAACATCAATGGCGCCTGAAACTGGAATGATCTCTGGAGGAGTTACAGGTTTATGAGTTCCAGTTTGCCCTGGAAGTGGAACTCTGGCACCAACAGTTGGTGGAAACACAACTGTGGGTTCAAGAGCTTGAATCTCAGCTTCAGGCTGAGAGTTGGCAGCCACAGGAGCTGAAGCAGGCACTGAAGATGGATCTGCATTTGAACAAGCAGAGTGGCTCTGAGCTGGCAGGAGTAGACATTTTCGACTCTTCTGAGGGGGAGGTTCAGGCTGAAGCTGCCATCTGCAAACTCAGAGCCTGGCCAGTGGTTGCCCAGAAGGTAAAAACCCAGCAGCAAAAAGTCCCTCAGGGGCAACCACAGCCTCCTCCTCAGGTACTGGAGCACTCTGTGGTCCAGCCCTACACCCAGGCAGAGCTGATGGAGTTGGAGGCACAATTTAGGCAGAAACCTACCGAGCCCCTGGTAGCCTAGTTGGGGCAATTGTGGGACATAGGGGTGGATGGCATCATGCTCTCCAGAACAGAGGTGGAGATATTGGCTGCCATTACCACGCACTCCTCCTTGAGGCAGCATCTTCAGAACTGCTATGGCAACCCAGGAAACCATACCCTTTTAGAAAGGGTGATGGCTGCTATTCCTACAGTCTGGCAGAATGTTGGAGACTTGTCAGAAGCAGTGAGCAGGTAGCAATGCTATAGTGAGCTAGTAGGAGTCCTTCGGGAACTAGGTATGAAGAATGCTGCTTTCAACCTGAGGTTCCGTGGGCCAGATGAGGAAGTGTTTACAGCAGGGATGAGGGACCTCATTCTCTGCAGTGCCCCATCTTCCCTTTTTGGGCCCCTAGTGGCTATCTTTGGCCCCTATGTGGGGCAGCCCATCAACATGGTTAGGCAGATGGTAGCAGATTTAGGGGAGCTGGAGGCAGCACAGGGTCATAAAGCAGTGAGGGCTGCTGCCTGTGCTGCCCTATCCCACAACTAACAAGGGAAATAAACCTGTAAAGATTACCCAAATACAGCTGTGAGTAGATTTGGTTGCATCTGGGGCAGATAGAAATTGGATGGCAAGTCTAAAATGTTATTTTGGAGCTTTGATGGCAGCTTAAACCAGAACAGAGGTTCCAGCTGCTGAGACAAAAGGCCCCAGCAGCTACCAATAAAACAGTTGGTACATGGGTGGCACGGTTACAAGATTATGATGGAGACAGCCAAGGGAGAGGAGGATCTCCAAAACCCATCGTTCCAGTTTGAATAGGGGGAAGGCTGAGAGACCCACCTAACAGGCTGGGCAGGGAGGCCTGAGACCCCATGTGAAGTTAAAAATCCATTGATCATCTTCTAATGTGCAGCAGGTGTTGGCATTAGAAGATAATAGGTGCTTTTTTTTTCAGCAGCGGCAGCAACAAATAAGAGAACTACCATGGTGGCACAGCCCTGAATGTGTTTGACCCCGCCAAGCCCTATAATCTTGCTGAGGGGTTTGGATGGGGCTTGTGGTAACAGAGTGCTTATGGAAAGGTGCTGAGATTCTTTATTAAGAAGCTGTGTGCCTAGTTGCCTGTAATGGACCTTTACCTGGGTGATTTGCACAGACAGCTGGGATATCGTGGACTGATCACTGAGTGGTGTAATGGACTCTTGGACTGCAACCAGAGTGGGGCACCAGCTCCTTTGTTGGATGGACATGCCGTTTTTGGACAGTATGAGAGACGCTGATGGGGGAGGGGGGTGCCCAGCTCTGGTGGAGGCCCTCCTGCACTGGCAAGGTGCTCTCATCCAGTTGCAGAGATGCACCAAGGACAATTTATGGTTTCCATGGACATAACCCTGGACTATACAGGCCCTCTTACCTACAGTAGGTCAGGGGGCTAGAGGTGGGGGTCCAGTTAGCGCCTTGGGCAGAGTGCTCAAGGAGACATTGTGAAGGGTACCTTTGTAATTATTATAATTGTATAACTTTTGCTATTGCTGTAGTCTGTTTGTTTATGCAATGTGCCCCACTCCTCACACAGGGACCATCATGGAAGATACCTGTTGTGTGGATTGTGAAGCGACCAACCCTAAACAGTGGAATGTTGGGCAAACAAGTGTGTCAGGCTTGCTTGCCTTGTACTTTGCCTGACTGGTGCATGAGCACAGGGCAGCACTTCATGAGTATGGTCTACGTGGGACTGCAGGTGCTTGCCCTCAGGGCAGCAGAAGATAGATTGCAGATTGCCTCCTGCCTTTGGGAGGGGCCATTTCTTGCTATTGTTTGCCGGAGAAGGGTTTCCCCACCTCCTCCCCAGCCTGTTTTTATTTATTTTTTTTTTGTGTGTGTGTGACAGAAACAAAGAGAGAGACAGAGAGAGAGACGGATATGGACAGAGAGACAGGAAGGGAGAGAGATGAAAATCATCTTTCTTCATTGCAGCACCTTAGTTGTTCATTGATTGCTTTCTCATATGTGCCTTGACTGGGGGTGGGGGGTGTACTACAGCAGAACGAATGACCCCTTGCTCAAGCCAGTGACCTTGGGCTCAAGACAGCAACCCACACTGAAGCTGGTGAGCCTGCGCTCAAGCCAGCGACCTTGGGGTTTCAAACCTAGGTCCTCTGCGTCCCAGTCTGACACTCCATTCACTGTACCTCCACCTGGTCAGGCTTTTTTTTTTTTTGGTTTTACTTATTGACTTTTGGAGGGGGGGAGAGAGAAAGACAGAGAAAGAGAGGGACAGTGAGAAGGAGGGGGAAGAAGTAGGAAGCATCTGCTCGCAGTAGTTACTTCCTGTATGTGCCTTGACCAGGTAAGCCCAGGGATTTGAACCAGCAACATCAGTGTTCCAGGTTGACACTTTATCCACTGTACTACCACAGGTCAGGGTTCCCCCACCTGTTTTTGCTTGTGATTCCTAAGAGAGAAAGAAGCAGTTTGCTCTGCCTACTTGCTCATCCACTGTTGCGAGACTCTAATAAACAGAATGGCCCACCATCCTCTGGTTCCACTGTTCCTTTACCATCTGCCCAAATCCAATGTGAATCTGCATGGCCATGGCCACCGGTCTTACAAAGCCAAAGGTCACTGGCTTGAACCCAAGGTTGCTGGCTTGGGCAATGGGTCACTGGCTCAGCTGGAATCCCCTGGGTCAAGGCACATATGAGAAGCAATCAATGAGCAACTAAAGTGCCACAACTACAAGCCGATGCTTTTCATCTCTCTCCCTTCCTATCTGTCCCTGTCTATCTGTCTGTCTCTCTCGGCTAAAAAACAAAAAAAAACAAACCTGAGTAACTCTAAGGTCTTTATGTGACCATACTTGATCTCTGAGTGCCCTTTTTGTTCTCATCAGCATTTTCAAACACTGAATTCATGAGGCTATTGTCCTATCCCTGTGACCACACAGTCAGGGGTTCTCTTCTTGGCCAACAGTGAATCCATTTTCTCCCTTGACCCTTCATTGGGCACAGACAAGCCTGTGTTGGAACCCCATAACTACTGAACACACTCTTTAACCTCTTTGATCTTCACTTTCATCATCTGTAAAATGAGGGTGAAAATTCTATGTCAGATGTATGATGATGAAAATAATGAGTATAATGCTTTTCTGAGTGCCTGGCATGAAGCAAGGATAAAAACAAGACAAGTTTACATCCACTTTTTCTTAAATATTTTATTTATTGATTTTAAAGAGCAGAGAGAAAGGGCATCAACTTGTAGTAGTTGCTTCCAGTATGTACCTTGACTGGGCAAGTCTGGGGTTTTGAACTGGCTACCTCAGCATTGCAGGTCAACACTTTATCCACTGCACCACCACAGGTCAGGCAGTTTATATCCTTTTAATCCCCAATTTCTTCTCTTTATCATCGGTCAGACCTGAGACAGACTCTATGGCCTGAGTCTTCTCAGCAATACAGCCCTCTAGGGGCAGATCCAGAGTGTGTGAGATGGAGGGGCTAAGGCATACCCCATTCCCTGTGGAATCAGGGACCTTACCAGGATAGCAAGAAGTTATTAACCAGTATGTGCCACAGGTGTGAGTGGGACTCCAATGAGAAGACTAGCACTATGCAAAAGGGGCTGGGTGTGGACTGCCACAGTGCCCACCCCTCGTCACTTCCCCAACGCTCTATTGTGGATTCCCAGAGTGCTCATTTAATACTGGGTGGAGGCTCGAGCTGCTTTCCATAGGCCTGTCGGAGATGCAGTTGGGTGGGTAACAAGCCTCAGAGGAGAAAGAATAGTCTTTCCTATTTTTTTTATTTTATTTTTATTTTTTTGTATTTTTCTGAAGCTGGAAACGGGGAGAGACAGTCAGACAGACTCCCGCATGCGCCCCACCGGGATCCACCCGGCACGCCCACCAGGGGGCGAAGCTCTGCCCACCAGGGGGCGATGCTCTGCCCCTCCGGGGCGTCGCTCTGCCACGACCAGAGCCACTCTAGCACCTGGGGCAGAGGCCAAGGAGCCATCCCCAGCGCCCGGGCCATCTTTTGCTCCAATGGAGTCTTGGCTGCGGGAGAGGAAGAGAGAGACAGAGAGGAAGGAGGGGGTGGGGGTGGAGAAGCAAATTGGTGCTTCTCTTATGTGCCCTGGCCGGGAATCGAACCCGGGTCCCCCACACGCCAGGCCGATGCTCTACCGCTGAGCCAACCGGCCAGGGCCAGTCTTTCCTATTGATGGTTACTTCTGCCAAACTCCAGTCAACCTAAAAATAACTTTAAAATAATAGGATAAAAATAATGAAATGTAGTGGAGAACTTCAGCTTTGCGAACACGGACGTCCAGAATGGGTGAAGACCCTGCTGCCATGCTGCCTCTCCTCCGTGGCGCCTCTGTCTGTAGGCGTCTGGGGCAGGTTACAGACAGCTTCTCCTCCCTTTCTGGCCCCCACCAGGCTGCCCCTCTCAGGCCTTTGCACTTCCACAGAGGCTCCTACCTTTTAGTAGGTGAGGCAGGTCCCTTGACCCCTCCTATCACACTGTGAAAGATGCTTACCCTGGTCTTTCGTCCCCTAGCTCCTACCTCTGGCAGTCCTCAGAGATAGTCCGATAAGTGCCACACAGGCATGTGCACACAATCACAGCATTCTGGATTGTACGCTTCCTCGTTACCATGCTTACTGAGTCGTGGAGACACCTCTGTTGTCACGAGGAAAATGGCAGAGTGAGTCTTGGGCACTGTTCCCTCTGCTCCTTTACATGTCCCTGCCTCCCCTGTATCAGTGGTGCCAGAGCCCCCTCCTATGCCCTCCAGGTACACAGGCTCTGGTTGCTTAGCAATGGCTTGCCTCTTCCCAGACCTCAGCAACCTCCCTTGAAGTTCTAGTAGCAGCCGCAGCAGGAAGAGCCAGGCTGGACCTGCAGGAGCTGCTGCCGCCACCGACAGGCAATATGCGGGAACAAGTACTAAAATAGGTCCAAATGTGAAACCCAAGATTCCTTTTTAACACTCAGGACCCACAGTGACTCTTGGAAAGTCCTGCTATGCTCCCTGTTCCCAGCATCTGCCGGGCTGCTGGCTTCCTCCCCTATGTTGTGCTTCTCACCTCACTGTCTACCCTTCTCTCTGCTCTGGGGCTCTGGATCTGCCCCTGTGCCTCTCCTTCTCTTGAGACTCAAGGCCCCTCGTCCTTTCATCCATTCTGTAACTCCACATCCATGTATCTGTCTCTGGGGTCTCTGTGGCTGCCTCAGCCTCTCTTTGGCTCCCTCCTGCTTAGAGTGTATAATTTCCAATCTCCCCTTGACTAACACAATCCCTTTACTCATCACCTCCAAGGGCCTTGACCCCATGTTGCTATAGCAATCATGATCCCACCCCTTGCTACCTAACCTTTCTAGGAAAAGTCTATGGGGGACAGGGTGTGGGTCACAGAAGAGGCCCCTAGCAGAATCCTGCTTTCCTCATTTAGCCTCTCCTGGACTTTAGCTTCAATGGAAACTGATCTGAGACTTCTATCAAATAAAAAGAGGACTAGTCCCTGGCTGGGGAGCTCAGTGGATAGGGTGTTGTTCCTACACGTGGAAGTTGGGTTTGATCCCTGGTCAGGGCATATGTGAGAAACAACCAATGACCGCACAACTAAGTGGAACAATGAGTTGATGCTTTTCTCCTCTTTCTCTCTCTCTCTGTCTCTCCCTTACCCCATTCTCTCCCTTCCTTCCTCTCTCTCTCAATTCAATGGCAAAACATTTAAAATGAAAGAAGGAAGGAAGGAGGGAAGGAGGGAAGGAAGGAAGGAAGGAAGGAAGGAAGGAAGGAAGGAAGGAAGGAAGGGAGGGAGGGAGGGAGGGAGGGAGGGAGGGAGGGAGGGAGGGAGGGAGGAAGGAAGGAAGGAAGGAAGGAAGGAAGGAAGGAAGGAAGGAAAAGGGAAGGAAGGAAAGAAAAGAGGACTAGACCCCTCTTGAGGCCTCCTCTCCATCCTCTCAGTTACAAGATCAGTCTTTAAGAGAAACCCCTGAAGAGGCTCACACCTGTGACTGATGTCAGGAGCCTGCCTGCCTCCAGAACAGTGCTCCCAGCCCCCAGATGACCGAGTGCCCTCGAGTCTCCCTTTCTGTGTCCCCTGACTTGACCTATTTACCTATACTCCTTGCCACCCCACTCTCTTAGTCCTCAATGCTTGGGTCTGACAATATTGCCTCTGGGTTAAGAGCCAGGAGGCGAAAGCAGTCAGCAAAGAGACAGCTGAGAGGAAATACTTACAAAATAAAGGGAGATGGGGTAGAGCCCAGCTCCCATGCAGGACACAGGATGGATTTGGAGGAATGCTGAAATGAGGGCACGAGGGAAGCTTGGGGGAGGCTGGTGGGAGAGGCGGGCTAGATTCTGCCTTCTAGCAGAAGAAGCAGGCAAACAGCAGATGGAACAGAGGAGGCAGGAGGCTGGACCAAGTGACCTCACCCAAACTCTGTTGTCTGTTGTCTGCTGCTATTGCAACCTGGCCAGACTCCCAGCTCTCCTGGGTCCCCAAGTAGGAGAGCTTTTTATAGTTCACTCCCCAACTGGGTTTGAATAATTAAACAAGACAGACAAAAATAGCAACCGGACAGCGAAGGCAGTTATTTTGGGGTTTTCTGGAACACAGAGTGCTCTTGGGCAGCACCCCACCCCTGCAGGGGGCGGAGCCAGTATCAAGGCCAATGGGAGATTCTTGTGGGGGAAACCGACCCGCATCTTCTCCCGGCTCCCCACCCCTACCTTCGCCCCCTCAGGAGGGTCTTACCAGGCTTCTTTTTGATCTTCAAGTTAGGAGAGGGCTCTCACTATTGCTCATAGCTCCTTCCCTGGCAGGAAGTCTCTTCTATTGTCTGACAGTTCTTCTAGTTAAGAGAGGGGAACAGATATTGACAATGAAATCAACAAGCAGCAGCAAGACAGGATGAACCAGGACGAGGTGGCTACTGCTCCTCTGGCCAAGAAGCTGGAATAAGGTTTAAGAGGTCTTTTGCCTCCCACCCCCACTATAACTATCAGGAAGCTATGGAGGGAATAAAGGTTGGGGTGGGGGTGGGAGGCAGAGCTAGAGAGAGGAATTGGTGGGGGGACAGATTTGGCTCCAGAGAATAAAAGGCCACACATAGGTAATGCCTGACTATGGAATTCTGAAGGGGCAAGAAGCTCCTCTCTTTCTGCTCCCTTTTAGTGTCCTATGCCTCTGGCAAAAGCCCTGCTTGAGTTTCCTGGAATAGTGTTTTGTTTTTTTGTTTTTTGTTTTTTTTGTTTGTTTTTTTTGGTATTTTTCTAAAGCTGGAAACGGGGAGAGACAGTCGGACAGTCTCCCGCATGCGCCTGCGCCCGACTGGGATCCACCCGGCTCGCCCACCAGGGGGCGACGCTCTGCCCACCAGGGGCGATGCTCCGCCCCTCCGGGGCATCGCTCTGCTGCGACTAGAGCCACTCTAGCGCCTGGGGCAGAAGCCAAGGAGCCATCCCCAGCGCCCCGGCCATCTTTGCTCCAATGGAGCCTCGCTGCGGGAGGGGAAGAGCGAGACAGAGAGGAAGGAGAGGGGGAGGGGTGGAGAAGCAAATGGGCACTTCTCCTGTGTGCCCTGGCCGGGAATCGAATCCGGGACTTCTGCACGCCAGGCCGAAGCTCTACCACTGAGCCAACTGGCCAGGGCTGGAATAGTGTTTTAGCAGCGGAGCTGGGGATGGGGAGAGGTAGAAGGGCCCCCCTCAGGTCTCTCTGTAGGCCAATCATTTGCAACTTGTTTGCCTAATACTTTTAGTTCAACCACAAAAATTAGGGCCTCACTCCAACTCTACCTGAGACTCTACCATAGAGTTTAAAACCTTGGCACAGAAGGGACATTTCTAATCTTTTCTACTTTGGGGTAACAACTTAAGGGGTGGGTTTGGAGGTCAGATTTCAGGAAACACTAATATCATTCATTCATTCATTCCTGTTTATTGATTCAACAAATATTTAGAAAGCACCAGCTATAATACTCCCATTGTGTTGGTGCTGAGAATAAACTAGTATAGCAGGGCCCTTGACTCAAGAAGCACACAGTTGCCTGACCAGGCGGTGGCGCCATGGGTAGCGTATCGCACTGGGATGCGGAGGACCCAGGTTCGAGACCCCGAGGTTGCCAGCTTGAGCACAGGCTCATTTGGTTCGAGCAAAGCTCACCAGCTTGGACCCAAGGTTGCTGGCTAGAGCAAGGGGTTACTCGGTCTGCTGTATCCCCATGGTCAAGGCACATATCAGAGAGCAATCAATGAACAACTAAGTTGTCGCAACAAAAAACTAATGATTGATGCTCCTCATCTCTCTCCGTTACTGTCTGTCCCTATCTCTGACTCTCTCTCTGTCTCTGTAAAAAAAAAAAAAAAAAAAAAAAAAAGAAGAAGAAGAAGCACACAGTTCAGTGGGAAAGAAGGCCTCCTTAAAACCTACTCCTCGCCCTGGCCGGTTGGCTCAGCGGTAGAGCGTCGGCCTAGCGTGCGGAGGACCCGGGTTCGATTCCCGGCCAGGGCACACAGGAGAAGCGCCCATTTGCTTCTCCACCCCTCCGCCGCGCTTTCCTCTCTGTCTCTCTCTTCCCCTCCCGCAGCCAAGGCTCCATTGGAGCAAAGATGGCCCGGGCACTGGGGATGGCTCTGTGGCCTCTGCCTCGGGCGCTAGAGTGGCTCTGGTCGCAACATGGCGACGCCCAGGATGGGCAGAGCATCGCCCCCTGGTGGGCAGAGCGTCGCCCCATGATGGGCGTGCCGGGTGGATCCCGGTCGGGCGCATGCGGGAGTCTGTCTGCCTGTCTCTCCCTGTTTCCAGCTTCAGAAAAATGAAAAAAAAACAAAAACAAAACAAAAACAAAACCTACTCCTCACCATTATCGAGGGCTTGCAATGCAATAGATAGCATACGAGAATTTCATAGAAATTGTCCCAATTAAGCCTCATAGCAAATCTATGGAATAAGTAGCATTAGCCCCATCTGACAGTTACTAGAACTAAGATGAAGAGACTTGTCCAAAGTCACTCAACCACTAGACAGTATAAATGGAATTGAAACCCAGGTTTACATGATTCTAAATTCTGTGTTCTTAACCACTGCCCTGTAGTCACTAATGCATGGAAGAAAGAGGCAGGTTCATTACATGCTGTGGGTGGGTGTTCAAAAGAAAGAGATTGTCTTTAGTTGCAGGTATATGCTATGCATGGTCAGTGGGGCAATCAGGAAAAGCCTCCTAAAGGAGGTGTCTTTGTACTGGACTCCATTCGTATCCACTATGTGTTTTGTACTTGTTGTTAGGGATACCAAGTGAACAAAGTCCTTACGCTGCAGACATGCTGGAGAGGGACCCAGAAGAGGTTGAAATTGTAACAGGGCTAGTTTTTAATGCCAACTCTTCACCCTCAGAGTGTCCTGCTCCTCTGGCTCTCTTTCCCAGGCACAAATACTCAAATTTCTGTGGAACATAGAGGAAAAGGCTGGCCCTCCTTCTCTGTGAAGTTCTTCCTAACATCTATCCTGCAGTTCTTCCTGTTCTAATAGATTTTCCCACATCCCATTTCATTCCTGTTTTTCAAGACCAAATCTCACAGAAGTTACTGAGCAGACCGAAAGCTCCTGGCCCTTTAAGGCCACCTTCTTTCCCCCCCACGTGCAGTTTGGTTGGGTTGGCGACGATGACGCACGCATGACGTCAATGGCAGCTGGCGCGGTCTGGGCACGAGGAGCGAAGTTGGAATGGGGGTGGGGGGGGGTGAGAGCAAGAAGAGGGTTATTTGCATTTAAAGGAGCCATTCCTTGATAGCGATCAGGGCTTAAAGTGTATCTGGAAAACTAGACGTCTTGTACTACGGGGCAAAGAAAAGGCGTGGTAGAACTGAAGTCGTTTGTGACTTGAGTTTGCTCTGTCAATTATGTCCTTCCGCGTAAAGGGGAAATAGTCCGTCCGTGCCGGGCTGGAAGCACGTGACCTGGAGGGGGCGGATGAGGAGGGGAGAGGGAAGGAAGGAGGAGCTGGGGAGGCGACTGTCAGGCTTCGTTTCAGCTGCCCCCGCCCCCACATCCTGCCCACCCTCCTGCAGTTGCCACCACATCCTGCTCAGGCAGGGAACTCGTGTGGGGGGGACACTGACCTAGGACTCTGCTTTGGCACCCCTTACCTGCCCCTTTCAATTTCAGGTTTGGGCCTCTGCCCTTTGCCCTGGCAAGCCTACCCCCTGGCAGTGAGCTTGGGGCACAGTTCTCTGACTCTGCTCCCCCTTACCTCTGGCCTGTGGGACTTGTCCGGAACCCCGGCTCAGAGCCCCATTACTGGTCTAGGACAGTTATCAATGGACAAATAGAGGTGTTCAATAAAGTTTTTATAATCTTAACAAACACACATATACACACGCACACACACACATTCATGTAATAGACATTTGCTAAGCTCCTTCCTTGCCAGGCTCTGCAAAGCCATGAAGACCCAAACTTGAGTTAAACTCCTGCCTTCAAGGAGCTCAGGATCTGGTAAAAGGTAAATTAGAAACCAAAAACATCAGTACAATATGGTGTACTGATGGGGTAGATGCACAAAGTAGAGCGCACTATGTACAAATAGAGGACACACAAGTCTAAGTGGAGAATGTGTACAAAGAAGGACCACCAATACTCATGTAGCCCTTTCCCTCACAAGCAAGATGTAAAATGTGGGGAGAGGTTGAGACCTTTGCTGGGATTACTGGAAAACTGGAGGAATGATTGACCCATTGGAAGGGATGAGATGGATGGAGGCAGGCAGTGGAGATTGTTCACAAGACTGCGGGGAAGCCAAGAGGGGTCACCAACCAGTCAGACAGAGGTTGGAACAGCAATAATGGCTCCCCAGAGATAATGGAACAATGGGCAGGAAGAGAAGCAGCCCTGGGGGTGAGGAAGACCTTTCCAAATTAGGTTGAATTAGAGATGCTTGGGGAGGCATGAATAAAGGGAGCTATTGATGTTTTGCTGTATAGACTTATGAAGAGGATACTGACACATGTTGTAAGACTATGGTGGGTGTCTTTCTGACTCTGGGGGATTTTATAGCAACTTTGGGCTGTTAGATGATTGTCTCTAGTAAAGATAGATTGGTAGCCGGAGAGGAAGAAGGAAAAATGAGACCCAAACATCTGAGCCTGCATAGGCATTTTCCACCTATAGGATTGTGGAATGGTTAATTCAGAGACTAGAAGAAAAAGATGCAGTGAGTCATTTTTAAGAAGTCTTTATTAGCCTGACCTGTGGTGGTGCAATGGATAAAGCATCGACCTGGAATGCTGAGGGTGCCAGTTCAAAACCCTGGGCTTGCCTGGTCAAGGCACATATAGGAGTTGATGCTTCCTGTTCCTTCCTCCATTTTCTTTCTCTCTGTCTTTTCTCTAAAATGAATAAGTCTTAAAAAAAAAAAAAAAAGAACAGGCAATGGTGCAGTGGATAGAGAGTCGGCTTGAATGAGGGCTCATCTAGTTTGAGCAAGGCTCACCAGCTTGAGCCCAAGGTCACTGGCTTGAGCAAGGGGTCACTTGGTCTGGTGTAGCCTCCTGGTCAAGGCACATATGAGAAAGCAATCAATGAACAACTAAGGTGCAGCAACAAAGAATTGATGCTTCTCATCTCTCTCCCTTCCTGTCTATCTGTCCCTCTCTCTCTCTCTCTCTCATATATATATATGGCCTGACCAGGCGGTGGCACAGTGGATAGAGCATCGGACTGGGATACCGAGGACCCAGGTTCGAGACCCCAAGGTCGCCAGCTTGAGCACGGGCTCATCTGGTTTGACCAAAAGCTCACCAGCTTGGATCCAAGGTCGCTGGCTTGAGCAAGGGGTTACTCGGTCTGCTGAAGGCCCCCGGTCAAGGCACATATGAGAAAGCAATCAATGAACAACTAAGGTGTCGCAACAAAAAACTGGTTCTCATCTCTCTGTTCCTGTCTGTCTGTCCCCGTCTATCCCTCTCTCTGACTCTGTAAAAAAAAAAAAAAAAAAAAAAAAAATATATATATATATATATATATATGATGCCTTTATTATAATCTGATTTCCAGCAACATTATTCCCTAGATCCTGCCTTAATTTTCCATGGAAATCAAGATCTCATGTTTGTTACTTTTCCTTTTCCATGAAGTTTTCTATCTCTCTGTGTACACACACATAGACATATATAATTCTATCCTTCAGCCTCTCCTACATATGTTAAGTTCTATCTCTCAGCCTCTCCTACTTGGTTTTTTAATGAATTACCATTTCAGCACCTCAGGGGCCAGGACACTCCATCTCTCCTCTGAGCACCCTTCTCCCCACCCCCTTAGTTTTTCTCTTCAGCTGCTGGGCGTTTTAACACCCTCCCAGGTGACTCACCTTTCTTCCTCATTCCTTTGTTAAGGACCCAACATTCCATCAACTGGCCAATCACAGCCTTGGAAAGCCTGCCATACGGGTTAAGATTGGCTGGAGTTGTGGTTGGTGGGAGGCTCACCAGACAGATCAATAGGAGATTGGTGGGGGGGGGGGGGGGGCCTGGGCATCAGCCCTGGGCAAGAATTAAGAATTTGTTCAAGGGCTGCATATATAATATATAATATATAATATATAATATATATAATATAAAATATATTTGTAATTTAAATTTTTATTTACTTATTTTGACAGAGAGAGAGAGACAGACAGGAAGGGAGAGAGATGAGAAGCATCAGTTCTTTGTTGCTGCACTTTAGTTGTTCATGGATTGCTTTCTCATATGTGCCTTGACCAGGGGGCTACACCAGACTGAGTGACTCCTTGCCCAAGTCAGTGACCTTGAGCTCAAGCTGGTGAGCCTTGCTCAAACCAGATGAGCCCATGCTCAAGCTGGTGACCTCAGGGTTTATGAACCTGGGTCCTCCGCGTCCCAGTCCGACGCTCTATCCATTGTGCCATCACCTGGTCAGGCGGCTGCTTATATATCTGAGAAAATCCTTCTAATAGAGCTGGGGCCAAAGAGGTCTCTGGCTTTGAGAGCCTCAATACTGGAGGCTGGTGGAGAGCCCAGCTCCTTAGGTCTTTTGAGGGCTTGGCTGCCCCCTGCTCACTTTGTTATTTTTCTATGGTCTGGGACCCAATGGTCTGAAGGCTGAGTTCCCAGGCCTGCTTCTATGAAGTCTTTTCCAGCAGTCCTGGATCTCTTCAGTCTCAACATTCTGCTCTCCCGACATCGACAACGGAAACAGCCGGAAAATAAACACCCTGATGACTAAACCATTTCTCCAGCTAGAGCCTGGGGAAGCACTAAAAATAGAGGCCACAAGTGAGGGGAGGTTCCCCACTTGAGGGAGGGGTGTACACTTTCCCATCCTGCTACTGCCACAGCCCCAGACCTGGCACAAGGCTCTGTACTTCTCAGAGGCCTTGGAGACAAGGCAGATGGGCTTTTCCTGCAGGGAAGACTGACATCTTCTGGTGCTGGGCCCCATTTCCCGGGTCTAATGGGGAATTGAGAAGCTACATTTGGGAACAAAGTGGGACATTTTAAATCAGGTTTCCTGAAGGAGGAGCCATGTGGAAGGGTTGGAAAACTGAGGCCAAGGAAATAGGAGCCTACTGGTTCCCTGTCTTAGGATGTTTAAGATAAGCCTCCAACCTATTTGCAGAGCAATTCTACTGAGCTTGTCTCCTTTGAGGCTTTTATGTGACAATGGACCTAAAGGGGTCTTTGCTGTCTCACCCTTGAATTATTATAATGCAGCATGAGATTCTGTTCTAAACAATCTACTTGTATGAACTAATTTAATCTTCACGCCAAATTTATGAGTTAGGTAGTATTACCACTATCTCCAATTTTACCCATGAGGATCATGACTTACAGGGCAGTGCAATAATGTTCCTGTGTTCACAGTTAATAAATGGTGAAATAAGGCTTGGAACCAAGGCAGCTTGAGTACTCCAAACTTGATGCTTCCAATCACCTGACATGCTGCCTCCCTCTGTATATGCTAGTCTTTTCAGCACTTAAACCAGAATCAAGTCTTTGTCCAGTAAATCAAACCCAGCCAGATAGAAATCAGGGTGTATGAAGAACTGAGTGCCCTTCTGTTCTGCAAGGTTGAGATCTAAGCCAGATTCCTTCATTTTCTCAAGCTCTGGGTAGAAAGCAGAACTTAGAGGTAACAGAGATGCTGGAGAGGAAGTCTGACTGGTATGGCACCCACACTTCTGTTGTAGAACATGTAAAGATCCACCACACCCTGGAGCAACTAGGAATTCTTAATTTTTAAAAAGAAGACTTTGGGTGTTTCCTATGCTGGGGAAAATTAGGGTCCCGCCCGTTTAACGCCCCCCCCCCCCCACTTTCCCAGGCTGTAAATCTTCTGGGGCTTCAAGCACTGGGGATTAGGTCACTCAACTATAAGCTGTCGCTTTAAATTGCTGGGCGTCTGCAGAGCCAGGCCCTCATAGGGAAGGGGGTCTCTCACAGGTAGAGGGAGCAAAGGGGCTCCCTAGGTAACCCTAAAAAATGAATGTATCCCTTTAAGTGAGCTTCGGCACACAGTAAGTGGGGGAGATGGAATCTTTTCATCACTTAGCGTTCATCCTTAGTTTATCTATCTAGACTCCCACCTCTCCTGGGGCTTGGGGGGAGCGGTCGGGGTAACGTGTCTGTCAGGGTGTGCGCACAGCACGCAGAGCCTCCCGGAAAAGGACCTCCTTAAGCGCACGGTAGCAGCAGCGGTAGGCGGCGGCCCGGGAAGCTCTGAGGGTGCACTGCGAGCGCGGCCCGATCCTTTTAAAGGCCTCTGGGTCTCGCCTCCCGACTTTGCCTCACTCTGTCCCTCCCTCTCTCCCGGCCCGCGGAGGGATCTGCCGCTCTCGGTGCTGCAGCCTAGCTTAGGCAAGGGGTGGGGTGGGGGCCGACGGCCAGGTCTGGCGGGCCAAGGAAAGTGAGGGGCGGGGCCGCGTCCCCCGGCCCGCCCTGCTTTGGCCCCACCCCTAAGCCCCCATGCGTTCCTCCCGTTGGCTACTCGCTTGTCCATCACCACTGTTTTCCCACCCCTCAAGCTAGGCTGAGCAGTGCCTACGTCGGCCTTGACTCCCGGGGGCTGGAGGAGTTACCTTTGGAGCCCGAAAGAGGAAGGAAGCAAAATATCAACACAGCCGAGGCGGCTCGGGCGCTCGGCCCCGGTCCCCCGCCTGCCCGCCGCCCGCCTGCCCGCCTCCCCACGCCCACAACGGGGGCCCAGGCCCCCCGGCGCCGCCCAGGGCCCGCGTGGACGCCGGCCTCATTTATTATTCCCCCGCCTGGAGCTGCGGCTTCCCGGTGTTGAAATCCCTTGGACTAGAAACGAGGGCTACTCCTTCCCAGCGGTGACAACCCCCCCTTCTCCCAGCGGGGCCGGTGAGTAGAGAAAAATAATGCGCTTACCGCTTTAAGAGGCCCCCTCCCCCACCCCGTCCTGAGGTTGGGGTGGAGGGTGGTCCAGACCATTCCCTGGAGGGATGGGATGGGTGGCCTCCAGGGCTGGGAGGAACTCGTGAAGCGGGCTGTGTTTTCGTGTGGCGTTGGTGGGAGATTACATAGGGGACTGTTTGTGTTAGAGAGTCGGCTGTCGGGGACAAGTGGGGCTGTCTGTGAGGTCGGGGTGGGACGGGCAGCTTGAGGCTTGTGGGTTTGTCGGTGTCCGGGGGTTCCGACGGTCTCTGAGTGGTCTGGGAAGGGACGGCATCCTCAGATGGGGCCTCCGGTGACAGCCGGGAGCGACTGACATTTTAACAGCTGGCCCCCGCCCTCCCTCTCCCTCCTCGCGCCGCCTGTTCCCTCCTCCTTGGCCCGAAATGGTGCAGAAGGGGGCCTGGGAGGGCGGCGAGAGGGTGGGGGCGGGGGGAGCCGCAGCTGTTTGGGAAGCGGGGGAGGGAGGGGGGATGTTGTTCAGATGACACCAGGGTGGTGGGTTGGGGTGTGTGAGTGTGGCTCCTCCGGGCCCGGGTTTGCCGGGTGCCTGTGGAGTAGGGACGCGGAGTCACCACGGAGGTGGGCACGCAGGATCCTTCCTTGGGACTTCCGAGACCCCTGATCTGGTTTGTCAGCTGCCCCAGCTGGAGAACCCCTGGCCAGAAGTTTGCAGCTGTGCCACATCTGGGCAGGAGTTCTCCAATTCCTCTCTCCAGCTATGGCGGGCTGAATTGGGCTCAGAATGAGGTATAGGAAGTGGAGCGAGGGCTTTTGGGGAGGGAGGGACAAGGAAACTAAGATGCATGTAGTCTCTTTTCAGTGCCCTTCCCCACCCTATTAGGTTTGGGTCTTAAAGAGATGGAGGAAAGGGCCTCCCTTCCCCAGTGATTCAAACTGACCTCTGAAACCTCCTGAGGTCTCATTAGAGGAGGGCTCTTGGGTGTGAGCGGTGGCTTGAGCCACCGACCAGGTTATCCCAGGTTTGTCCAGAGTGGGAGGCTCTCTGTAAGTCCCCTTAAGCAGTGCATTGTTGATGGGTTGGGGGAGGGGTACAGTGGGTGGATCAACTCGTCCCCTACCTTGTGCCCAGCTCCCCTTTTTGGGTTTCCTTGTAGCCTTCATTTTCTGTGGTGAGGGAGTGGGGAGCGGGGTGGCCCTCCCTCACCTCTGCCCCATCTGCTCTGTGGGTCTCCTAAGGCGATTCAGGTGCCAGCCTTGACTACGGGAAATTTGTCATCTGGGGCAGTGACCTTGGGCTGCTCTGGCCTCGATAGGAGGGGAGCACAAGATTGAGTTTTTTGAAGTTAGGGAGCTGTCCACCTCCCACTCTGCTCCAACCCCCCAATGGGGAAGTCTCAGTGGTCAATAAGAACATCAAAAAGGCACATGTCAGTGTTCACAGATGTCCACCCGTTTGTGGTCGAGGGTCACACCCGCTCCAGGTCTTAGCCTGGCTGTTCCAGCTGCCTGACTGGGAATGAATTTCCTTCCTGTGGTTTCCCAGTGTTGGGCAGGAGGTGGGGGTGGGGTGGGATCAATGTGAGGGTGGTTGAGGACTTGTTTCTATGAAGTGATTGGCAGACACTGGATCTTATATTTGGCTCCTTCCCCCCACTTGCTTCAGCATATGTATTTGGACCCTTGGGTCTCAGTGGTTATAATTCTTATTGATGTAACTCCTCTTCCCCAACATACCTGCTGTGTCTTTGTGTGTGTGTGTGTGCACACACATTTGTAAGGTGTGGGGGTTTCTGGTTTCTCTGGGGAATGGAGGAGCTTTCATGCACACTCCTTTAGAGGCCAGAAAAGTTGAGTTTTTGCTTAAGATCACATAGCAAATCTGTGTCAGAACTCGAGTCCAACTGCCACTCTTTCAGGCACAGCTTCACGGTAGGGAAGACACAAGCCTTGTTTTTGGAGGCCCTGCTCCAAGGGGAGAAGCAGGATCCAGTCAGAGAGCATCATAACCCTTGTGTTGGGGGATGGGCATGTGAAGCTGGGCTAGAGCTTCTGTCTGCTGTACCTGGAACAGAGTGGTGGAAGAAATGGGAGGATGGTGGGTGCTGCCCACTGTCCACCCAGCTCTGTACATGCTGCCTCTCTGCTGGAGGAGCCTAGGCTTCCCAGCTGTGCCCCTCTCCTGGATCTTCTCATCAGCTGGGAGATATAATAGTCTCTCTGCTTGCTTGTTACATAATCTCTCTCCAGCAGATTTTTCTTTTTTAAAAGAAAATCATCCGTGGGTCTTATTGGGAGGTGTGATGGGGGGGAGGTGAAGGGTAGATACCCAGGTGGGGGGCTGGAAGACAGTAGCAAGGAGGCTGCAGGAGGCCCCTTGGCTCCTGAGGGGACAGAAGAAGAGGCCTTCCATTTAGACCCTCATTGATTGTTATCTATCCCCTCCCACCCTCCTCTCTGATCCTGCCCTGGGCTGCTTTCTCTGCTGTGGGTGTCCCTGGCTCTCTGTGCATCCTGTCAACCTGCTCATTCTGGCCAGCTGGGCCCCCTGCCCTCTCTGGTTGGCACTGGGTCTGGAATGTCAGTGCTTACTTTGGTGTTGGCCTGGTGTGGGTGCCAGTCACTTCTGAACCTCTCTGGAGACAGCAGGGGTCAGGGACAATTTTTCTGGTTGTATTTGGAGCCAGGCCCCCTGCTT
Source organism: Saccopteryx leptura (assembly GCF_036850995.1). Lineage (NCBI taxonomy): Eukaryota > Metazoa > Chordata > Mammalia > Chiroptera > Emballonuridae > Saccopteryx > Saccopteryx leptura. The sequence goes on from NC_089504.1 coordinate 285,510,169, forward strand.
CTCTGCCCCTCTAGTTCAAAGGGTGGTTACCTTACTGGAGAAGAAGATGAGTTAGTGGGGTAGGTAATAGAGGTCTCCAGCTCTTGGCCACAAGTCAGATTTGGTGTTCACCAGGGTTCTATCAGTGAGTATGAGGATCAGATGTGGGCCCAGGACCCATCATCAGGAGTTAGATTCTGAGTCTTGTGGCAGTGGTGGCAGGTTCTCCCCACCTCTTAGAACTATGGCTGGGACTCTCCAGGCTTTCTGATGCCAAATGGTTTGAGGCAATTATCTCCCTTTTACAGGGAAGGAGGAGGTGGTGGTGGGGCCCGCATAACCTCAGCATCACTGTAATCACTGGTAACTTTTATGAGCCAGTCATGGGGTCGGAGTCTGGCCAACTGTCTGTCGTTCTGTCCCAGTTTGGTGACTTACTTATGGGTGGAGGGGGAAGTATTAGGTGCTAGTAGCTCTGCTCTGGAAGCTGGATACTTGGCTGTGTTGTGATTAATGTTGCCTTGTCTGTCCACAACTGAAGTAGCCAGAATGGAGTTTAGACCTCAGGAAGAACTTGCCAGTGGAGCTAGTTGTTGGAGAGACAGTCTGCTCTAACTTGGCCTGGGAAAAAGGGGGATCTCAAAGCACTTTTTCTTCTTTGGTGGTTCTTGGTGGCTGTGCTGAAAGTTCTTGAACTTTGGCCTAGTGGGAATGATGTAGTTTGACTCCTGGAATATTTATTTTCACTTCTCTCACCCTGCCCAGCTGAAAGTATTCTGAGGAGAGTTTGTCCTGGGGCTGTGGAATGACTAGTCTATGAACCCCTTTTTTGTAGCAAGAGGGCTAGGTGGGGGGAGGTCTGTGCAGATTGATAGGCCCAGATGAACTTGACAGGTCCACACACATGCATGAAGGTGTGCAGTGCATACATGTGGCTATCGCACCCACGGCCAGCTGCCGCCCTGCCCTGTGGGGGGTAGTGAATGGCAAAGATGATTAAAGGATTGAAGATTGGGGATATGGTGGGAGGGCTGAAAGCAAGGAGGTGAAGGGCATGCAAGAACTATGAAGAGAGAAGGCTTGATTGAAGCATGAGGGGTGGACATTATACTTCAGGTGGGCAGACCTGGAGCATGGCTTGGGAGCTGCAGAGTCCTGGCTGACTTCCATCACTGCCCCTTACATCCCCACCCTCTCCAATTTTTCCCACTCTGTGGCCCTGGCTTAGCCTGCCTCTCTGTCTCTCACAATGGTCATGTGTCCTTGGATAATTCAGCTTTCCAGATGAATAGGAGTTTTGCTTAGCCTTGTGGTGATCAGAGCACCTGGGTTTTGGTTTGTCACTGGTCTCTGTCGCCCTCCCCACTCACCCTGATGAGCCCTGTCCACTCTGAGGTATCAAGGTTGTATCTGAGTCCTCAGGCATTTGGGGGCCAAACACTGACTTGGGTAATCTCCAACACCCTTCGCATATGATTTTAACTTTTCTTGAGGCTGTGGTCACAACCTCCTCTTCCTGGGAGCCTAGCCATACTTCTGGCCAGGTGTGGAGAAAGGGGGATGGATGCATTTATTGGTTCTGCACAGGACCCTGATAGTCTGGAGGCAGGAGTGGGGGGTGAGGGGCTGGGGAGGGTTTGTTCCTGCTGTCTGTTCTTCTTTCCTTTTTGCCATAGGCTGGGAGGGGAGGGACTTGTCTGGAGCTCTGGCCTGTTACTGGCCACACCCAGGCAGGACCATATTTACTCATTTAAACTCACCATCCCAGGAGTCTCTGGGCTCTAGGCCTGGTCACTGACCTTGGCTTGGTGCCTCTGGCTGTGTGCTGTGGCCACTCCCCTAGGAATTGGGCAGACCAAGGAATCATATAGAGAAGGAGTTTTATTTTGCCCCTGGTCAAGAGAGCTTTCCTACTCTGGAGACCAAAAATCTAAAACTTTTGAGGTCCCCGGGGACTGGAGGAAGGAAACATTTGTTGTGTCCTTGTGTGCCAGGCTGTGTGTGGCGCATGGAAACATACGAAAACTTGTTTATTTCTCTCTGCAATTTTTTTTTTTTTTTTTTTTTTTTTACAGAGACAGGAGAGAGTCAGAGAGAGGGATAGACAGGGGTAGACAGACAGGAACGGAGAGAGATGAGAAGCATCAATCATTAGTTTTTCGTTGCGACATCTTAGTTGTTCATTGATTGCTTTCTCATATGTGCCTTGACCGTGGGCCTTCAGCAGACCGAGTAACCCCTTGCTCAGCCCAGCGACCTTGGGTCCAAGCTGGTGAGCTTTGCTCAAACCAGATGAGCCCGCACTCAAGCTGGCAACCTCAGGGTCTCGAACCTGGGTCCTCTGCATCCCAGTCCGATGCTCTATCCACTGCGCCACCGCCTGGTCAGGCTGCAATTGGTTTTTATATGTAGTTGAGACTGATCAGAGGCTTCAGAGATACTACAGCTTGTGAGGAGAGGTTAAGGGCTTTTGTTTGAGGTTAAGGAAAGGGTAGTGCCTTGTGTGGGGGCAGAGGAACTGGTGGCCCAGGGAGACCCTGGAGAAGGAGGAGGATACTGTGAAATGAAGGGAAGAGTGGGCCTAGTAGTTTCCCTGGCAGAGGGCAGAGGATTTAAGTTGGTGGCAAGTGGAGAGGAGGTGCTTTGTTTCCCTGAGGAGGTGTTGTCTTCAGATTGAGTGCCATAGGCGAGAGCCCCAAAACAGGGACGTGAAGGCAGGAATGAATGACACTCAGAGACCCCTTCTGGGGATCCGTTCCCTTGTGCTGCCACATGAGATGGATGAGGAGAGAGGCTGGGGCTGAAGATTTGAGCCTTGAGAATCCTGGGCTTGTCTGAAGTAAGCTGCATGGAGGATATAAGCCTCCCTGGCCCCGAGGTTGGGGGAATCTGTCCTGCAGGGAATGTGCCGTAATCCCAGGTAGACGGGGACTCTGCATGCTCCCAGTCCAGGCCACACAGGGAAGCACTGTGCTCAGCAGTCACCTCACCTCTGTCACTTATTCCTGGTGACTTTGGGCAAGTTCCTGCCCAGCTCTGAGTTGGTTTACATTTCTGTGAAAGAGGTATGCCTCACCTGGGAAAGGAAGGAGGTTCAGTGGAAAATGTGTGGTACTCAACACAGAGTGGGTGCTTAGAAAGTGGATGTGTCCTTTCTTTCAGACGTCAGCTTTAGCCTGGCCTAGGACTTACCGGCTAAGGCAGCTACCCAGCAGGTGGGGAGAGGGCAGGCAGTGTCCCAGGTAGGAATTTGGTGTAGGGAGGAGGGGAACAACTGAGTAGGCCCTGAGGGAATGAACCTCCAGGCCCAGTCGGAGCCTGGGATGGGTTTGAGAAGCCTGGCATGGTCCTGCACTCCCCAGCTAGTTGTCTCCTGGTCTCAGAACCCTTCCACTTTGCCCCATGGGCTTATCAAATCCCTCCCAGCTTCATATTTCTGATTTCCCTGCTCCCAACCCACCAGCAAGCACTTGGAGTTAAGGGTTGGGAGAACAAGAAGTAAGATGACCTGGAACCTCAAATGTTTTTTCCCTTTTAGCTTATGCGTATGTTATGTATTTAAGTGAGGGATAATGGTTGGGTTAGACCAGGAGAAAGGGCTGGTCTTGAAAAGATGCTTCAGGCCTTGCCTGTCACATCTCTCTTGACCTCTGATCCCTTTTCCAACAGCCCCCACAGCTGCCTGCCTCTCTGCCGACTCCCCATGCATACCCTATGGCAGGCCCATGGGGCCCCTGCCCAGTGGGCGACTGGGCGAGAACAGGTGTCCTGGACCGGCTGCTCCCTCTTGTCTTGCCCACCTGTCAGCCCAGAGGGTGGGAAGCTGAAGGGAAGGGGAGAAGAGGAACTTCTTGGCCCCCTCACCTGCTCCCTGGGGTGGGGCTCTGGTTATAAACCATAGCAGAAAGATTAAAAGTAGACCACAGGCAGGACTTCCCACTCAGGGGAACGATAGCACCAGATCATGACAATGACAGAGAAAGCTTGGTAGGCAGGGGTTCTTGCTGACAGAAATCAGGTGGGTTTTTGCAGTGTCTTCATGAAAAGATGAGCATGAGTCGGATGTGGGGCAAGAATTTGCATAGCTGTGTGCAGTTCCCCTCCCCCCAACTACCCCAGCCCCCCTCCATCTGGCTGGGCATCTTAGCCTCACCTGGCACCTTTCCTGAAAGCAGCAAGCTAATCCTGTAAGAGCTGCCTGGCTGGCCTCCTCAGCAGGCCCACGCAGCTGCGCTGCCTGCCCTCCCCTGCCAGGGGCTTACAGGACTGTCCTTCTGAGTCAGAAGGAGACCCTGAGTGGCCCCTTTAAATCCTCCGTGGCTTCCCAGGGTCATGATGTCTCTAGGAGGATTTGCTTTCCCTGATTGGATTGGCCTCTTTCTGGCCCCCTGTCTGTAATTGTGGGTGGACACATCATACTCTGATCCTCTACCTTTCCTTTCATCAGAAGTGGTGCTATCCAGTCTGAGGACCCAGGCCTCAGGCCCCCTCCCTTCCCTCCATCCCAGTGATCAGGGCCCAGCTTCCTTCATCTGCTTCAGCCAGAGGAGCCCTGCCCTGTTCTGTGTGGGTGGGAAGTAGGGATCTCGCTGCTTTAAACAAGGGGACAAACCACTGCCCTGGAAGAGGGTGCTCCTCTGAGACTGTCTACTGTCTGCTTTTCTTCATGTTTTCTTCTTTAACCTGCTCTTCCTTTGGCCAGAGACTCAAACTCTATAATTACCCGCCCTGCCCTCATTTCCATGGGAAGTCCCTCCTCTGATCTAACCACCAGCCCACCTGCTGCAATGGCAGGTGGCCCAGACCCAGCACTGGTGTCATTATGCTCACTCCAACGGCTTTCAGGCTGACCCACCCCCAAGGCCCCAGCTGCCACTTTCACTTCTGTCTCCTGAGATCCCAGAGGGAAGTTGGGTGGGGAGGTGGAAGGTGACACACTAACCGTCCCAACCGCCCCCACCGCCCCCACCTCTCCTCAGCTGAGTCTTAGGATGGTCCGGGTTCTATCTACCACTCTCATCTAGGTGACTGAATTGGCTTAGGTTGTAGTGCAAGGGCCAGCTACAATGAGAGGGATGGTGGTTAGATAACAGGAAGGACCTCCCAGGATTGAAGACCCCTGTTGGGCTTCATTGTTTTAAGGGTGAGGCTGAAAGAGTAGATGCTATAACTGGACAAGCAGAGGTCAGTTTGACCTCTTCTAGCTCCCCTTGGAGTCAATGCGAGGACCTCTATGCCCTCCAGATGTTACCAGCTGTCCATGCTTGGTTGTGTGGCTTCTGACAAAGCAAATTTGAGCCCCAGAGACTACTTTGAGGCCCTAAACTCTGCCCTGGCAAGTGCTCTCGGTAGTCGTGTATCTCTGTTGCTTGCTATACCAGGCCATTTCCTCTATTTGGCACCAGAGTGGATTTTTAAAATGGGGATAGAGGTAGAAGTTTATCACCTCCTTTTCCTCCTGCTGCCTGGCCTCTGCACGAAGGAGGTGAATAGAGTATTTTTTCCTGGGGAGCCACAAGGCAGTTGTGGAGCCAATATCCTTCACCCCGTGAATCTTACCAAATTCCTCAGGCATTACTGTTTGCTGATTCCTCATAACTGCACCTCTCCTGCCTGCCCCCTGTCTCTCTGGACAAGGACCTGGATGGAGTGGAGGACCCGGTTGGTTGAGAGCTGTAGATAGTATGGGGGGAGGGGGTTATTTATCAATTCATGAGTGCTTTCAGGAGAAGGATGGAATTGGACACCTGAGGTATCAAGAACTCCACTTGGGGTCCCTAAGTACCTAGTTTTGCTGGGTGACCCCAGGTCTTGGAATGAAAAGTTGAGCCTGATGGAATAAGTCAGACACTATGCAAATCCCCATGCAAATGAGAGGCAATGAGTCATTGTTGACTGGCCTGATGGAGTGGAGCATGAAGCAAGGCTCAGGCTTGGGTTCCAGAACTTGGCTCCACCAATGACCATGACAGTGACCTTGGGCCAGTCACTATTCAGTAACCAGAAGCAGGACCCAAGCCCTGGATCTGATAGGCATTCCAGGTGTGTGCGGGGATTGGTATGACTGAAGCTGCCCCCATGGCCTTGTGTGCCCCACCTGGCACTGTCCTGGCTGACCACGAGCCTCTGTCAGCCCGTAGCCGTCTGTTGTGGGGGTTACTGTTCAGAAAGCACCTCCCTCTTCAGCCTTCTCCCTACTCTTCTTTGGACTCCGCATTGCCCTCACCTCTCAAGTTGGGGGACAGTGGGCCCAACTAGGCCGTCTCTGCTGTTCCTTCTCCGTGGACTCACACGGTCCTGACCTTTTTTCCTTTTGGGCCTCTCTGCAGAGCATAGGAAGTGAATATTCAGGCTGGAAGAGCACTTGGGTACCTGGGCCACTCCACCCACCTATTGTCCTGGCCAGTGGGTGAATCGTGGCAGAGCAGTGACTTATTTGGGTCACATGGTGACTTCGGGCCAAAGCAGGGACTAGAATTAGTTATGTAGAATCCCTGCCCAGAGCCCCCATATTTCCCTGTGATGCAACCACCACTTTCCTACTGGGATTCAATCTTCTGTTGCCCCCAGATTCTTCCTGAGATCAGTCTGGGTGGCTCCAGGAACTTGCAGGGGTTTCGGGAAGGTTCCTGGGAGGCCAAGGGAAGGCCAGAGTTGGGGTGGGAGGTGCTGGAGTCTGGGACGGTGGGCTGGCTGCTGCCGTGGTAGGGAGACATGTACCTCATAGCCGCCACAGGAAGGATGAGAGCTAGACTACAGGAAGGACAGGCTGGGGTGGGGAAGCAGGAGGAGGCTCATGAGACAGCCCCTCACTGGAGAAGCATCTCCTGGGCAGAGAACAGGATGACCCCATCCCGGGAAATTTGCCAAGGAAAGGAGGGCGGGAAGCCTAGGGTGGGGCAAGGAAGGGTTGTCCAGCCGAAGCCGCAGGGAGGGCTTTCAGCCTTGCTGGCACACGGGGTGCTGCTCTTGGCAAGTCAGTTCCTGCCCCTAAGCTGAGGCTGTAGTGCCCTCCCTCCACTAGCATTCCTAGGGTGCCTGGGACCTGAGACCACCCTGCCGCAGGTTCGGCTCTCCTGGACTGGTCTCGCTTTCCTGGACTGGTCCTTCTCCCTTCCCCCTAGCCTGACAACCCGCCCCCAGGTCTCTTGTGGGTGAGTTAAAATTAGCTCAGTGCCCAGGCTAAAAATAGCCCCTGCCCAACCCTGAGGCTCTTGGGCTGGGGGTGGGGAGTCCCTGAGGGAGGGGAAGATGGTGGGAACGAGGGGATTGGGTAGTTAGCCTGCCAAACAGAACTTTGAAGGGAGGAGGATTGGGGGTGGGGGGTGGGGGCCCACTTATGCCTTAGAGAGCCGACCACCTGTGCCTTTTAGAGCAGACTGCAGAATTCTGGGGTGAATACAGAGACTGCCACATGGGGAGACAGAGAATGGAGTCAGGGAGCAGTAGGTGGGGAACAGACTGAGGGGTGAGAATTGGGTTTAGGGGAGGAACTCTGCCTTTGCCCAGATTTGGGAGAGGTATTGCTCCCCCCCCCCCAACTGCGGGACCATTATAGTATTTGTGAAGGAAGGGCTTACTGTCCAGGGCCCCATCTCCTGGTATTCGGGGGCAGTCACCGGGCTCCCCTTCCTGCTCATCTCCCAGAGCTGCTCCTCATGTGCCTCAGCTTCATGGGAAGCAGTCCCAGGGCTGAGGTTCCAAAAGTGACTGGGATGGGAAGGCTGTGAGCCCTGGACTGGGGTGGGAGTGGAGGCGTTCCCCAGGGGACTGAGAGTGCCCTTGGGCCTTGTGTTCACCCCTGCCCACTCTCAGGACCTGCTTGCCCTAAGATTGGGCATAGTCCAGAGCTTCCAGGGCTGAAATGCTCCTTCCAGCAGTGAAGGGGGGAACTGGGCCCAGCTCAGGCCCCCAAGGGTCCCCTTTTCTCTCCCTGCCCTCGCCCAAGGGGGACCTGCCCTTCTCTTGTCTGTCTCTTGGCTGGACTGCAAGTTTTCAGGGCAGGGATGGCGTGCTTGAGTTATGCCCACGTGCCAGGCCTGGCATCAGCTCTGTTCTCTCCCCACGTATCTTTATGCACCTTCCCCTCTGTCTGCTCCTGCCTCTCCCCCTCCCCGCCAGCCCTCTCCTTGTTGGCCTCTGCACCACTTGGCCTTTTTGGCCTCTCTACCTCTTCTTGGTCTCCTTTCCTACATCTGTGTGTCTGTCCCCCTCTGCCATCCCCTCTGTGTCTGTCTCACCCACACCTCCTCCCTCATTAGTGAGCAGGCTGCTTGAGGCCGCCTGACTGTGGGGGTGACAGGTGGATTGGATTGTCACCCCCTCCCCCAGCTCCTGCTGCTTATTTCATGCCCTGCAGCCCAGCCACAGGGAAGGGGCGGGAGGAGGGATGACAGCTGCCTCCAGCGCCTCCTACCTTCCCCTCCAGTCCATAGCCTGCCGCCCTGAGCAGCCTGGGAGGGAGGGATAAAAGGCCTGCTTAATGAGAGCTGCCTTTCTCTCCCTGGGGAAGAACAGGGTTGAAGCCATTGCTTTGGGACCAGGGCTGCTCACTCAGCCTCTCTGGGCATCTGCCCTGTTTGACCAGTGCTGTCCCACAGTGGTGTGGCAGCTCGGAAAGCAAGCGCCTTGAAGTTTGTCTGTGGGAAAGAGGACAGATACGGGGAAGGTGTGGAGAAGGGGAGACGGCTACTCCCCTGATACTAGCAGTTGGAAGGCGCTTCAGTGGCTCCTCGGGAAAGGCACCCCTGCTACAGCTGCGCTCCAGGAGACAGCCCTGACCGCCCCACACCCCCACTGGCCCCCGGCTACCCTCACACAGGAACTGAGATAGCATCATTCTGAAACCCCTAGAATGGTTTGAATATTGCTCAGGTACCAGGAGGTGTTACATTGGGGGAGGCTGAGGCCTGCTGCTTCCTTCATGCCCCTTCCAAACCCAAGACCCCCTTAAGGTACATTTTGTATATTATTTGCACTTCATTTGCATGTTAATAGAACTCACTTGTTCCTATTTTTCCATAGCTATGCGATGGAAAAATGGCTGTCTGTGGGATCTTTCTGGATCTCCCACATCTCTGGTCCTCTTCCTCGTCCAGAATGTTGTCAGATAAGCCTCCCATCCTGTGCCCCTTCTGCTCTCCATTTGCAAGGCCTCTCTGCAGCCCAGCTGCTGCCCTCCCTCCCTCTTTGATCCTTTTGCCACCACGAGGAAGGCCCTACCTCTCCCTGTCCTGCTCCCCACACCCAGGAGGTCCACCCTGCTCTATCCTGTCCTGCCAGCGCTGCCCTAGTGGGTGAATCAGAAGCCGCCCGAGACTTCCAGGAGGAACTTTTGGTGACACAGATGCTGTTGGCCACAGGGGTCATAGTTGTGGCCTGAGGTCAGGTTGGGTGGGCCCTGGGACCCTCAGAGCATGAAGGCCCCCCTGGCCCCCCCTCCTGCCTCCCTGGTAGACCTAAGTCCTCCCAAGCCTTGAGCTCCAGGAGAAGTAGCCAGAAGGCAGTTTATCTTTGAGAACTTCCTAGAGGAGGAGCAGGTGGGAAAGGAGAATAGGAAGGGGGCTAGGCCAGGGCAGGGCAGGGAGAAAAACTCACATCTGGAGAACAGATGCCAAGGCCTCTGGCTCCTGGCAGTTGGTTAGGTAGTTAGGCAGAGGGCTAATTAAAGAGGTCCAGGTGTTCATTAAAATCTACCTAATTGGCTAGGAGGGAAGCTTGGACAGGGTAGACCTCTGTACCTTTTTTTTTATTAAAAAAATTTTTTTTTATTTTTAGAGAGAGGAAAGAGAAGGAGAGACAGAAGGAAAGCAAGGAGAAGCAGGAAGCATCAACTCATAGTAGTTGCTTCTCATAGTTACCTTGACCGGGCAAGCCCAGGGTTTCCAACCGAAGACCTCAGCATTCCGGGTCGATGCTCTATCCACTGTGCCACCACAGGGCAGGTGACCTCTGTACCTTTGATTAGGTCAGTTTAGGGTCCTTTGTGTCCATCCAGACCCAGCCACCCCTTCTTTCAAAGTCAGGGCTGAGTTCCTGTTCTTGCCCTAGGGCTTTCTAAGACTGCAACAATGTAGAATGGAGAGCAGAAAGGAAAGATTGGTACAGACAGCCTGCTTTGTAGCAGGGTACCTGGTTAGATAAGAGGACGGACTGCCCAAGGCAGGGGCACCTCCTCTTCTGGCAGTGTTGGCACAAAGATGGGAGGGGCTGTGGGGAAGGGGCCATGAGAACATGGAATTATAAAAAGTGCTTTGGGCTACCTTGGCAGGGACTGGGGATAGATGATGCCCTAGCTTCCCTGTCAGAGGATGTGGATGGGTCTCTGTGGCTTTCCCTGTCTTCTCAGCCCTGATCCCTCTCACATCCCAGCTCCCCCAGCATGAGGCGGGGGTGGGGGGGGCGGTATAGGAGATCCGCCAGGGAGCTGGTTGCCAGGCGACAGTTGCCTTAGCAACTCCATCCTCTCCATCTCCATGTGTTCAGGGCTGCTCCTTAGAAGACTTTAGAGTCTCACCCTTTGTACCAGCCAACCAAGGGTGGAAAGGGTTGAGGACTAGAGTGGCAGAGGTGGTTGGAAGGTAGATGGTTTCCAAATGGACAAGCTTCAGGTGCAGCTTGGAGAGGAAGGGTTCTGTCTCAACAGCAGATAAAGAGGAGCTGGTCCTGTAGTAGGACTGATTGAAGGACCACAAGAAGGATTTCTCACAGGATCACAAAGATGAAGCAATTCTTTCTTTCTTTCAACAGCTATTTTCTGAGCTCTTTCTTACAGGGGATAGAGTGGTAAAAAAGTGCCCCAGCCAGGTAGTTCAGTTGGCTAGAGCATCGTCCCAATACACTGGGATTGCGGGTTCAATCCCCAGTCAGGGTACATAGAAGAATCAACCAATGAATGCATAAATAAGTGGAACAACAAATAGATGTTTCTCTCTCTCCCCCTTCCTCTCTTTTTAAAATTAATTAACTAATTAATTAATTGGGCTGTGGCCAGTTAGCTCAGTTGGTTAAGAGCGTCATCCTGAAATGACAAGGTTGTGTGTTTGATCCCCTGTCAGGGCACACACAGGAAGCAACCAATGAATGCATGACTGAGTGGAACAACAGATGAATGCTCCCTTTCCCTACCTACCCTTCTCTCTTTCTTCCTCTCTTCCTTCCTCTCCCTTCCTCTCTCTCCCTTCCACTCTTTCCCCTTCCCCCTCTCCCTTCCTCTCTCTCTTCCCCTCTCTCCCTTCCCCTCTCCCTTCCTCTCTCTCCCTTCTCCTCTCTCTCCCTTCTCCTCTCTCTCCCTTCCTCTCTTTCCCTTCTCCTCTCTCTCCCTTCTCCTCTCTCCCTTCTCCTCTCTCCCTTCTCCTCCCTTCTCCTCTCTCTCTCTTCTCCTCTCTCTCCGTTCTCCTCTCTCCCTTCTCCTCTCTCTCCCTTTTCCTCTCTCCCCCTTCCCCTCTCTCCCCCTTCCCTTCTCTCCCTTCCCCACTCCCTCTCTCCCTTTCCCTCTCTGTCTCTAAAAAAGTCAATAAAAATTAAGCCCTGGACAGATAGTTCGGTTGGTTGGAACCTTGTCCCAGAGTGTAGAGGTTGCCTGTTTGATTCCCTGAAAAAATTAGAGAAAGGCAGATGTGGTTCCTGTCTTAATGAAGTTTTAGTCTTATAGGGGAGCCAGGCATTAAATAGAATTTAATAATTTATAATTATGTATTACAGAATTGTAATAATTTATACTTATGATAAGTGCTAGAAAGAAAGGAACAAGATACCTGAGAGTAAACAATTGGAGGAACCAAGGGAGTAAGTAGGTTGGCTTGCAGGAATGACTCTTTTGAGGGTCATGAGAGCCAAAAGTGTTCTCTCCCAACTTGGAGGAAGATACGGTGTTGGCCATAAGTTGACAGAAGTTACATCTCAGCAAGAATTTGTTGTGAACAAAGGGAGATGAGAAGGAGATAGTAAAGTGGGAGAGGGGAAGGCAGTTAGATGCTGTAAGCCAGAGGAGTGCTGTAGTGACTGCATTCACCAGTCTGGGTTGGGGTCTCCAAGGCAGGCCAGCAAATCCTTTTTGTTTTTTTGTATTTTTCCAAAGTTGGAAACGGGGAGGCAGTCAGACAGACTCCTGCATGCGCCTGACCGGGATCCACTAGGCATGCCCATCCTCAGCGCCCGGGCAAACTTTGCTCCAGTGGAGCCTCAGCTACGGGAGGGGAAGAGAGGGACAGAGAGGAAGGAGAGGGAGAGGGGTGGAGAAGCAGATGGGCGCTTCTCCTGTGTGCCCTGACCTGGAATCGAACCTGGGACTCCTGCACGCCAGGCCGACGTTCTAACACTGAGCCAACCGGCCAGGGCCCAGCAAATCCTTTTTTAAAAAACCGTTTTCTTAGTGTTCCCCTTCCCGCCTTCAGTGTGCTCTACAGCCTTTGGATTGTACTGGGTGGCAGGGGAGCTGAAATCCTTGGGCTGTAGGCTTTGCAGTGATGGTTTGGCAGAGATTGGAGTTACAGGCAAGGAATGGGGGCGGATGGAGCTGTCCAGGCCCAGGTATCTGCTGGGCTACTCAGGGTTGGCTGGGCTTGCGTTGGTGTTGTCCTAGGGCCCTTGTGAGGGGGGACAGTAGGAGGCCAAGGTCCCGAGAGGGGAAGATCTGTCTTTGGGAATAAAAAGAGGGGGTGGGAGGTCCTTCCTGGAGTGGGAAGAGAGCTACATTGCTTTCTGAAGATGCCCAGATAGAGTAGAAGCTCTCTTTCCAGCTGGGCTAGGGAAGGCCTGAGAGACAGTCCTGGTAATGGGAAATAGTGGAGAGGGGAATTCCTGACCCTTCCCAAATCCATTGATTCCCTGCCTTCCCTCCCTCCATGCAAGATGTTGAGGCTGAACTTAAGCACCTTCTGAGGAATCTTGGGGGCCACGGTTGAGTCGAGCTGGAAAGGTTCAGCCATTGGAAATGGGGGCTGGGGAGGGGTTCTTTATTTTTTTGAGGAGATTCTTAATTGCAGGTGTCTTGTCATCAGACACTCCAGTGACACTACTGCCCATCTCCCTCGACTTTAGTGGGGTCTCTGGAGGGAAGTGGTAGACTTCCATAATCTGGGCCCCAGATCTCAGGATCCAGTTAGAGAGGCATTAGGAAGCATGAGCCCCATGCTCATTGCCTCATTCACCGTCTCCCAGAAGGTTCCATCTCTGATTCAAAGACTCCTGGAATCAAAGAGCTGGAGGGACCCGGGATTATCTCATGCCTCCAGCCCTCAAGGTCTTACCCAGACTGGGCACTGTGCACACCCGAAAGCATGCATCTTTTCTGGCTCAGTCTGGGTTCTCACCCCTGAGCCCCCTCCCATCCCAAGGTGCCTCCAGGGTTGTACGGTACAGGGGCTCCATTCCCCATCCTGGCTGTGGAATTGGAGCTCTTTGATTGGTGGGTCAGGACTGGTTTATAGATGTACTAAGACAGATCCCTGCCTGCATCCCTCTGGCTCCCAGCAGCCTTTGTACACATCAGTAGGCTCTGTATTTTCTCTTGTGTTTCCAGATAAACAAGGTTGAGAAGCAATATATATTTTTTTTTTATTTTTTTTTTGTATTTTTCTGAAGCTGGAAACGGGGAGAGACAGACAGACTCCCGCATGCGCCCGACCCGGGATCCACCTGGCACGCCCACCAGGGGCGAAGCTCTGCCCACCAGGGGGCGATGCTCTGCCGCGACCAGAGCCACTCTAGCGCCTGGGGCAGAGGCCAAGGAGCCATCCCCAGCGCCCGGGCCATCTTTGCTCCAATGGAGCCTTGGCTGCGGGAGGGGAAGAGAGAGACAGAGAGGAAGGAGGGGGCGGGGTGGAGAAGCAAATGGGCGCTTCTCCTATGTGCCCTGGCCGGGAATCGAACCCGGCTCCCCCGCACGCCAGGCCGACGCTCTACTGCTGAGCCAACCGGCCAGGGCCAAGAAGCAATATTTAAACTGAGCTTGGGTTCTAGAGTTGGCCCATTGCTTTAGAGCAGGAATCGGCAAACTATGGCCCATGCCTGTTCTTATAAATCTAGTTTTATTCGAGCACAGCCACACTCATTCATTCATGTGTTGTCTACAGTTACTTTCATGCTACAGTAGTTAAAACAGACTATATGGCCTATAAAGCCTAAGTGTTCATTATTTGGCCCTTCACAGAAGAAAATTGCCAACTTCTGGTCTGGAGGGGTGATTTATTTATTTATTTATTTATTTGTAGCAGTAGAACCCTTAAAAAAACAAAACTGTAAGCTGAGGCCCACTGAGTAAATTAACTGAGGTGGAAAGTCACTGGTTGGAGAGATTAGGGGTCTACAGCCCCAGCTCTGCTCTGGGATGCCAGACGTCAGGGCTTCCTGAGCTAGATGTGAGGACCCCTGCTCTAGACCTGCTTTGGTGTGTTCTTGATATAGGGGTGCAGAAACCCTCCCATGGTGGCATCAGGTACACTGTGCTAGCTGTTAATGGATTTGGCAGTTGTTCACTCAGCACATTCTCTGCACCAAGCTCTGGCACGAGAATCACCGTTCTAGGCCAGAGGGGCAGTTGGTGAACCCAGGTATCTTTACTCTGGGAGAGGAAAAACGGGTGGGGTGTTCTCTAAGACCTAGACCTTTAGGAGCTAGGGAGCTGCATGCACTGTGTCCTGGAACCCGAGGGCAGCGGTGGTGGTGTGGGAAGATCCTAGGCTCTGAGTGTGAGGTCTGAGTGTGAGGAAGAGCCTAGGCTCTGAGTGTGCATGGCTATAGCGGGCCATCCCCTCAGGTTGCTGCCATGTCCTCATTTTGAGGTTGGGGCTCAGATGCTGACAGCCTCTCCCAGGGGATGCTGTGGGCCTGGCCCGTGTGCCCAAGGAACAGGGTTGAGGGTTGCCAGGCTGACAGTCCTCTCATGACCCTACCCTCCCAGGAGGCTGTGCAGAAGGTGTCTGCAGACCATGAACTGAGCACTGGTCCCAGACCGTTCATGAGCACAGTGTGAGGCGTGCCGAGACCCACCACCCAGCAATCCCCTCCCCTCCCTAGCACTGAGGATCCCCAGAGAAGATGGGGAGGAAAAAGATTCAGATCCAGCGAATCACCGATGAGCGGAACCGACAGGTGAGGAGGTCCTGGAGCCACACAGTCTGGATGAGGGCAGGAAGCTGCCTCTGCTTCCATTCCTTGCAGCCACTCTAAGAGGGCTTCCTGTGGGAAGGGGACCCTGGAGGCTATTATGGAAGGGGAAGAGCCAAGTTGGGAAAAGAGGGAACTTCCTTCTCCTTGCAGTTTCTAGAACCCTGTGTCCCAGAACTCCTGCTGCTGCGACCAGATAGACCTGTGCCCTGCCCAGGAGCCATATGCAAGCCTCAGGCCATACCTGGGCACGCCCCCTTTCCCAAGATGAATCCTTCCCTCTTCCTACCCCAGGGGAAGAGCCAGGAAGTCCTTCTGTTCTCCTTCCCTGACCTCGTTATAGTCCCCAGAACAGAGATGTGGAGGTCCGTCCATCTGAATCCTCTGCCTTCAGTGAGTTGGCTGTGGGCTATGTCGTGGCCATATGTTAGCAGAGGGGTGCTGGCCTGTTTCTTCCCCAGACCAGGGGCTCCTGAGAAGAGAGCTGTGTCACCCTGAGATGGGGGCTCCCAAGAAAGGGCTGTGTCCAGCTGCCTGTAGGTGGGGACTCCTAGACAGGACTTGTCTGAGCCAGATTTGGCTGCCCACCCGCCCACCTGCAGGTGACATTCACCAAGCGGAAGTTTGGGCTCATGAAGAAGGCGTATGAACTAAGCGTGCTGTGTGACTGCGAGATCGCGCTCATCATCTTCAACCACTCCAACAAGCTGTTCCAGTATGCCAGCACCGACATGGACAAGGTGCTGCTCAAATATACAGAGTACAACGAGCCGCACGAGAGCCGCACCAATGCTGACATCATTGAGGTGGGCCCACACACGCGGACTCCATCCACCCCCGCCTGCGACCAGCCATCATGTCCTCATGCAGCACCTATGCACACACACACGCATGCACGTGTACACCTGCTCTCATAGCCCCTCACTTGTGTGCACAAACATAAACCCACATTCTCTTACACAAACCCTGGGCCAAGGAGAAGGGAAGGGCAGTTAGTAGATATTAGGTGTGGCTGCCTACTCAGCCCACTCCTGCTCTAGCCCTCTTTCAGAGTCTTTCTTCATGTCTTTTGGGCATGACATGGCCTCTATCTTCTCTTTCCTCGAATTCTCTGTCTGTCTTTTCCCTTCTCCAGCTTTTGGTCTGCTATTTCATCTGACTCCCTTTATCTCCCTCTTTGTTTCATTTCTCCTGCTATCTCTGTCCCTTTTTAGATCCCCATGGTCCTATGTTCTTTTTCAAAGAGCTGCCATTGTGGGCTGTTGAGGGACGTGGTTTTGGGGTCCAGCTCTGTCTGACCTTTACTGGCCACACGGCCTTGGCAGGTGGGTTACCCTACCCGAGCCTTGGTGCTCACCCACCTCCATGAAATGGGGCCATTGTCTGCTTTGAAGAGTGCTGTGGGAATTGAATGAGATGGCCCAGTTCTTGCTCCTCACACTGAGATGTGTGTGTCTTGGGCAGATAAACTTGTGCCGAAGGAGAAGGATGCCTGGGAAAGCACAGGCCTGCCTTCTAGAGCGAGACTTGAACTTAGAGATTTGGAGGAAATTTTCTTATTTTCATATTACAGAAAACAGATTTACTCAGGACTAGAATATAAACTTTCAATTTATTTTAAAGACAAAGCTATCTGTGAGCTGTTTTGAGCATTGAGAGGGCAGCTTTGGGGTCTATTCTAGATCCACCAGGTGTGTCCCTACTTGGTATGGTCACATGTGAGAGCTCTGACCTTGGGCAAGGACAGCATATGGGGTAGTACATAGTAAGAGCTCAGTAAATGCTGGCTCCCTGTTTGCCTTTCTCCCTCTTGTCACTGTACCTCTCTGTCTCATCTCTACTTCTCTCTCCTCTCATCTTCTAAGCAGAGCCCAGGTATTGAGCTGGACCAAGCCAGCTCTGACTGTCTTCCACCAGGGAATGCCTCATACTTCTGGTCATGGGTAGCAAGGCAGAGGCTGGCTAGGGCGCCATCCTCCCCCCCCCCCAACCCCCCCAGCCCCCCCCATACCTGTCACCTTGGAAGTACATGTCTCTGCGCCAGTGCATTCCCTGAGCTGTCACTCTTGATACCTTCCCCACCAGTCACGTCTTCACACAGTGCCCCAGGAGATGAGGGTGGCATTGAGGGGGGGGGGCAGGGGAAATGCTGCGACCCTTGAGGAAGGAGGTTGGAGAAGGTAGGGGGTCTTTGGAAGGGCTGAAAGAACTCCGGAAGGATGGGCATGGGAAGACCCTCACCTCTGCTGACAGTAGTGGTGCGGTTACAGACCCTGAGGAAGAAGGGCTTCAACGGCTGCGACAGCCCCGAGCCCGACGGGGAGGACTCACTGGAACAGAGCCCCCTGCTGGAGGACAAGTACCGGCGTGCCAGCGAGGAGCTTGATGGGCTCTTCCGGCGCTATGGGGTGAGCCCCACTCACTCTCTCTCTGTTGGCCCCCCTCCGGCTCCTTCCCCCCCAGGCGCTGCACAAGAAGCACAGGGAATGTGAGAGCCCTGAGGTGGACGAGGTGTTTGCCCTGACCCCCCAGACGGAGGAGAAATATAAAAAGATAGACGAGGAGTTTGATAAAATGATGCAGAGTTATAGACTGGCCGTGAGTAGTAGCATGGAGGAGAGCCTCCCTGTGGTGCATGGTGTGGCTTCGCGCCCCGCCCCAGCCCGGCCCTCTGCTGTCTCTGATGGATGTCCTGCTCTGAGCCATGCTGGGGCTATTGACCTGAGGAACCTCTGACCTTGGTCATGATAAACCTGTGACCCATGCTGAGCCTCACTTGGATGGAGCATAAGCCAGGAGAGGCCTGGAGTGTTCTTCTTACCAGTAAGAAATGTTTAAATGATGAGATCCTTAGATGTCAGAAATGTAGAGAATGTGCTCTTGTCTGGATCTTTTTTGGGGAAGAGACCCCCTTGGTCTTGCTCTGGCACCCCCCAGACTCATACTCAGTAGCATTGTTTAGGGAAGGCAGAGACTACTGAAGGGAAAGGCAGTGAGGTGGGTGAATGCCCTGTTCTCTACAGTAGGCCGATGGGTGAGACACTGCAAGTGAAATGGTACCCTGACCCATGGCGCAGGCCTATAGCAGCTGTGTGTGAGTTTGGGGCTATATTCAGGGCCTCTAACCTGCTCCCTGTGTGTCCTGCCTGGCTGAGGACTAACCCACCTCTACTAGGGGGGTTCCAGGTGGCCCTGGTCCTGTCTGTAGTGAGTAGAGCCTTGTTCTCATTCTCTGGGCCAGAACTGGATCCCAAAGCATTCCCACCAACATACTTCCTTGGTGGGAGTGGCAGGCAGGACTCCAAGAGGGCCCAGGGCAGAGAGCTCGAGCTGCTGGCCCTAGGACATACAGCCCAACACTGAAAGAACCCTTGTCGGCCTTTTCAGGCAAAGTGGGCCCAAGGTAAGGGGTCACACTGGCCTGACGCTGCCTCTCCATTTTCTATCTAGTCAGCTGTCCCAGCCCCCAACTTTGCCATGCCCGTGACAGTGCCCGTGTCCAATCAGAGCTCACTGCAGTTCAGCAATCCCAGCGGCTCCCTGGTCACCCCTTCCCTGGTGACCTCATCCCTCACGGACCCACGGCTCCTGTCCCCCCAGCAGCCAGCACTACAGAGGAACAGTGTGTCTCCTGGACTGCCCCAGCGCCCAGCCAGTGCAGGTGAGTGGGCTGTAGGTGGGGGGTGAGGTGGAAGTGAGGTATGATGGGGACTCAGGATTCCGTTTTCAATAGAGTATTTCCCTTCACCTGCACAGCATTCTCCCATTTATGGAGACGGGATGGAACTATGACTTCTCTCCCTGTTTAGTCTCCAGACTCACTCTCAGGGGTATCTTATCAGTTCATCATGGTTCTGTTTGTCCTCCAGGGGCCATGCTGGGGGGTGACCTCAACAGTGCTAACGGAGCTTGCCCCAGCCCTGTCGGTGAGTGCACTGCCCTTGCCTGGGGTTGGGGGTGGGTCTGCCTGCTCGGGGGCATCAGGGATCTAGACTCGAAGAAGGACTTAGATCACAGGAGAGGAAGATCCCACCTGAACTGGAGGTCAAGTCAGGATCTTTAAGCCCCAAGATTTTTTTTTCTTTAGCAATGATTGGTGTGGAGCTGTAGGCTCAGGGAATTCTGAACAAACTGTAAGAATGGACCAACATTTCTAGTTGGAGGTGGAGATCCAGGTTTTTCTAGTTGAGTGGGGGCGTCTGGTTGGGATCTAGAGAATGCAAATATATCTGGTGTTGCCAATGGACAATAGGCAGAGACTCACAAACACACACACTCACACACACAGACATTCTCACTCATGGAAGTGTCTGGCCATTAGATGTGCACTTGTGTGCATACATCTCTAAGCCCCAGAAGAAAGGCTGCTCCCCATACACATCCCACCTCCGCAGCTGGCAATCTCTCCTACTCTGCTGTTGTCCAGCTGGTGACTATGACTTCGAATGCCACCACTGACGTCACCCTGCCATTCCTGCCATTCCTGGAGTGATCTGGGGATTGGGATGGAGGCAGCCATACACTTACAGGGTGATAGTGTGCTCTCAGGCAACAGAGCAAGGTGACGCTTCTGATTTAGTTCACCTTCAAATCTCTGGGCTTTAGAATCTCCCAGCTTAGTAGCAGGCACCATATACTAGCTCTTTGGCAGTACTTGTGTACAGGGTAGGGAAATGGGAGAAATGGGTGCATACCCTCCTTCTCCAAGGAGAGGGCCAGAGAAATGCCTGCGCACTGTAAGGAAGCAGCAGTACTTCCTGGCTTTGAAGCCTGGCGTGTGGAAAGTGGTGAGGGTCCTAGCTTGGCTTCCAGCTAGTTGTGTGGCCTTGGAAAAGTCATTAACACTTCTGCCAGCTAGGCTTCAAGTTTCCTCTTCTGTAAGTAGGGTCAGTGATGTGTGTCCTATACATCTTGAGTGTTACTGTGAGGATTAAATAAGATCATATGTATGTGAAAGCCCCATGTAGTTGGTGGAATATGGAGCAAATGTAAGATAGTTGTTATGCTTGTTATTACCAGTCTAATTGTGGTGGCTGGGTTATTAATCCCCCATTGCCAGAAACAGCACCAACATCAGTGAATAACTCATCTTCTCCAGAGCTGCGGGTATCTTATCATGTGCTCATCTAAATCCTTGCATCCCCAGCTCATTGTGAAGGGAGCAACCGGATTGGTTGATTTGTCCTGGTGAGCAGGATCCTCACTGAGGCCAATATTCCAGGTTGCCACCCCTTTTGCAACCTGAATCATTGTGGATGCAGTCAGGGGCAGGTAGTGGGATCAGAAGGTACAGGACTTCCTCCTCTGGATACCAAAAAGAGAAAAGGTGACAAGGAAGCATGGGCGCAGAAGAACCTTTTGGCCATTGTAGTTTCCATTTTCAGTTCTTACTGCCAACCTCAGAGCTCACCACCCACACATAGCTGAGTCAAGGGGATGATGAACCCAGTGATTCGGGAGTAAGAGGTTTTAGGAAAAATCAGAGAGTTCACACTCACTTAAAGCCTGAACATGGCTTTCAGAGGGGTTGGGGGATAGAAGTGCTAGCGTTTAACAGGGCTTACAGGTGAGTCCGTGTTTTTCCTTTTACTCTTCTCTTCTCCAGGGAATGGCTATGTCAGTGCTCGGGCTTCCCCCAGCCTCCTCCCTGTGGCCAATGGCAACAGCTTAAACAAGATCATCCCTGCCAAGTCTCCACCCCCACCCACCCACAGCAACCAGCTTGGAGCCCCCAGCCGCAAGCCTGACCTGAGGGTCATCACTTCCCAGGGAGGAAAGGGGTTAATGCACCACTTGGTAGGTGGGGGTCTGGACTGAGCAAGGGGAAGGGGCTGGGGAGTGGGAGAGTGGAGGGAGGGAAGAGCCAACATCCAACAGGAAAGATGAAGGTTAATCAGTAGTTAGGACTTCCCAAGAGAGATCATGGAAGCATGGGAGCATGGCTGAGAAGAAATCCCAGAGGGCTTTACAAAGGGTTGGAACATAGAAGTACCAGCATCAGAGGCAGTAAAAGGGAACAGGAGATGGGAAAGAATGTTGTGTGACAGGAAGGAGAATAGGAAAGATCTGCCATTACAGCAAAGGTATGGGAATTAGATTGTGAGGATTTCCTAACTAGTGGGCACTGGGAGGCAGCATCTTCTGGAAGTCTATCAGGGCTGTGAAAAGCCCCGGGCTTCTAGGCTGCAGAGCCATCCCGCCCCCCGTGCCCAGAGGTAGATGGGATGGCTATGGGGACAGGGGTGGGAGGGGAAGGTGGACTCAAGAGACTAAACCCTCCCTTGGTTTTATTTCTGCTCCCAGACTGAGGACCATTTAGATCTGGTAAGTGAGGCTGTGAGATATTTGCTGTGGCTTGAATTCTGGGTCATGACATTGCTCCGCGGCCCCCAGCATGGAGTATGTGTGTGTTCTCGTCCTTTCACTTGTGTGTGTAGTGTGTGTTATTGTTTAGTTGATTTGCCAGGAGCTCTGCTCACTGCCAAGCGGAATACCAGGGCAGGAGTAAGGGGTCAGACATGCACGTGTTTGTACATGTATGTATACGAATGTCTCATTGTGATGTTGCATTCACGCAGGCACACCTTTCTCTGTGTGTATGTGCGTATGCAAGGGGAGAGGACCAGGGACTGACTGCATTTGCCCTCTGACTCTACTCAGGCCCAGTGAGCATCCTTTTTTTAAAATTTTTATTTGTTGATTTTTAGAGAGAGGGAGAAAGAGAGGGGAGGAGAGGAGCAGGAAGCATCAACTCATAGTAGTTGACCAGACAAGCCCAGGGTTTCAAACCAGCAGCCTCAGCATTCCATGTTGATGTTTTATCCACTGTGCCATCACAGGTCAGGATTTTTTTTTTTAAATTGATTTTGGAGACAGAGAGAGAAAGAGGGAAAGTGAGAAAGGGGGGAGAAACGGGAAGCATCTATTCATAGTAGCTGCTTCCTGTATGTGCTTTGACCAGGCAAGCCCAGGGATTCGAACCTGTGACCCCAGAGTTCCAGGTCCACTGCGCCACCACAGGTCAGGCTGCTCAGTGAGCATTCTTGAAACCCAGGGCAGGACCTCCATAGAAGGGGCATCAGCAACACAATAAAATCAGTTTTCCTGGGGAAGCTGAGGCTTAAGGCAAGGCCAGAGTTGTCCTTGGTGGGGGCAGGGCTTCCCTGCTTCCCCTCTGTCTCCTGTGCTGCCTCCTGTACACAGCTCGTCTCATAGGCCCTCAGAGGCATACACAGCTTCTCTCTCTCTCTCTCTCTCTCTCAAACACACACACACTTACATACTCACCCTCAGTCAGGATTGGGGCGGGGGTTCTTCCCTCCCCAGCTCCCTGATGGGAGGCCAATGAGGCTGGAAAAGGCAGGCAGGCTTTGGCGGCCAACACAGCGGCAGTTTCGGCCTCAGCGTGGAGTTGGAATAAACAAATGAGTCAGCGGCAGATGGAGCTGACAGCCCCACACACGTGTGTGCATACACGCAAGCACATGCATTCCCCTCACAGATGCCAGCACGCCTCTCCCCGGGCGTGTGCTGCAGTTTGATGGATGGTGAGCAGACTCCAGGGGATCAGCCAGGAGAGTTTGGTGCGGGGGCCACAGGGCAAGCATAACGTGTGTTCCTGTCTGTGTGTAGGTATGAATGGATTTGTGTGGCATGTTTCTCTCCATGGATCTCAGCGTCTCTGTGAATGCACCAGCACGTGCTTGCTTATCTACAGGTCTGAGGTATCCCACCTGGGCCTTGGGACTCAGAGACCCCGACTTAGTCTTGGTATGAAAGGCCAGAATGAAGCAGCACCCCACCTGCTGCCTCTTGACAGACAGTTTTCTCCTGCAGAACAATGCCCAGCGCCTTGGGGTCTCCCAGTCTACCCACTCGCTCACCACCCCAGTGGTTTCTGTGGCAACGCCGAGTTTACTCAGCCAGGGCCTTCCCTTCTCTTCCATGCCCACTGCCTACAACACAGGTGAGTGCTTGGGTGGCCTGAGCTGTGTGCACATGACTGTGGGTGAGGGGAGGGACCAGAAAGGGAACATGAGATGTTCTCTGGGGACAGCCCTATCTGAGGAAGTTCACTGATTTGGGAGAGCAGCTACCTAATTAAGGTCGCCAGATTTAGCCAATAGAAACTTAGAATACCAGCTAAATTTGAATTCCAGATAAAACAATGAATAATTTTTCAGTATATCTAAAAGACATTCTTCTGCAAAGTATGTCCCAAAGACATACTTATGCTAAAAAATTATTCATTATTTTCTCTAAAATTCAGATTTAACTTGGTATCTCTTATTTTTAATATAGGACCTAATGGAGAAGGGAGGCCTTGTCCTTAAGGGGCATCCCGTTAGGATAAGCCAAGCCAGAGGTGGAGGGGGACATGGTCAGTTTCATGAGACTTCTTAGTGGAGAAAAGTGAAGGAATGAGGGAGAGAAGACACAGGGGGGCTGAGCAGGCCAGAGTGAAGGATTTATCTAAGTTCTGAGGAAGACTGTTGGGGGATCCAGAACTGGGGGTCTTCCCCTGATGCTGGCTTGGTGGAGTGATGAAGGGGACAAGGAGGAGGAAGACCGATGAAGGTTGAGGAGAGGGATCTTGAAGGTGAAGAGTCACTTGGAGACATGAGAGAGGCCTCTAGTTAGAAGAATTCAGACAGGATACCCAGTACCCAGGCAATCTTGGGTACTCAGAGCTGTCCTGGCCTGTGTCACCCACTCACATCCTCCCAGGAACAGTCTGCGATACTCTTACCCTTTCTTGCCTGAACTACAAGTTGCTATGGCAGGAAGGACTGCCGGAAGGGGAAATGCCTTGTCACTTTGTTTCAGAGCATGTATGTGGCTGGGGAACTTGGTCTGATTCCTGTTGAGGAGATCTGCCATTTCCCAGGTTCTCAAATCTATAATGACTTGTGTTGGGGTTGTTTTGTGATGAGATCAGACTAGAGACCAAAAGACCCTTCAACTTCTCTCCCTTCTCCAAGCCCCCATTCCAGAGTTAAATCATACTAGGTCTCATCTAGACATCAGTATAAATACCCACAAAATTCTGCCTCTTCCCCATGTATAAAAACCCAGAACCCAGCCCTGTACATAGGAAAGCCCCTTGGGGCAGGTAGGACAGCTGGAGGAACTGGCTCATTGTTGCAGGGCTAGACTCTGGTATGCACATCTATGTCCGTATTTTATCGTCCAGGTGTCTGTACAGTCCCTAGTTCCTGTGTGTGTTCCCCTGAATGCACCCACTCCCAGGTTGTTATGTCCTTAGGCAGCTTCAGAGGGGACTGCTTCAGATGGCTGCAACCCTGGGGCCAGTCTCACCTGTGAGAGTTGTGGGTGGACAGGAGGTCTCTGAGGCTCATCCAGCCCTGCCAGCTGGGGCTCTGGGTCTGACTAGAAAAGCCAGCTCCCTGAGAATGGCTGAGGATGGTTGGCAGAGGTCAGTGCAGATCTCACTGAGCTATTGGTATTCTCAGGAGCTATTGGTATTTTGGGAATCCCATGATGGTGATTTTCTGTTATCTTCTCGGGTCCCTTGCCACTTTGTGAAGGAGGAAGGTTAGTGGATGTCAGTGAACCTGGGACAGGTGCTCACCAGGCCAGACTTTCAGCTGCATTTGTCAGTGTGATGTGAGCAGATTCTGACGTCAGGCCTGCCCTGGGAGCCCTGCTGGGAAGCCTTTCCAACATCCTCTCAGCAGCCAGGGTCTCCAGTTCCTCTTGCTGCAGGAGTAGTTTAAACAGCAAGGTTTTCAGGTGATTTTAGGTACTTAAACGAAACCCTAACAAACACATTGCTGTTTAGTTGTTTACTGTTTACTGTCCTTGGCCCCAGTTCAAGTTCCGGCTGGGGGTGATCTTGCTATGGCAATGCCTTGGGTAAGGGGCAGGCACGGCCCCTGTTGACAGTGGCTAGGTCTGGCTGTAGTCAACGTTAGTAGCAGACCAAGTGGGCTGCCAGGTGACCTGCAGGCCATGTTCCTCTTACCTAATCTAAATGAGCCAAGTCTTTTGGGAATTCAAGTCTCCAGGTAGATGGGGTTGTAGTGTGCCTAGAAAGTGAGGGACTGGGAGTTGAGTTTCAACCATTGACTTGATGGGGAACGTTGGGCAGGTTATGCACTGTTCTGTGGTTGGCTTCCCTGTTTGTAAAATGCATGTTAGAAATAGTTGGTCCTAGGGGCCCCTTCCTGCCCTTGCTTTGCTTTTTAAATATAAACATCTCAAAGCTCCTGGCTAATGGTAGGAGGCCAGAGGCAAGCATGGACCATCTTTAGGATGAGATTTAAAGCAATCAAGAAGCCTGGGATCTTGTCTTAGCTCTGCTGTTGGCTTTTTCTGTGACCTGTGGCGAGTTCCTCAAATTTGAGGTTCAAGTTGCCTCATTTGTAAATTAAAAATAACAAGTTAAGTCTTCTGAATATTTACTGTTTGCCAGACACTGTTCTTCTACATGTTTCATGTGTATTAACTCGGTCTTCACAACAGCTATGTGATACAGTCAGGATTACTGCCTCCAGTTTATATATAGAAAGTAGCTTGCCCAAGTCACATGAACTATAAGTACAGGTAGCCAGGAAGTTTGACCTCACCGCTCATGCCTATAACCTTATTGTTGTGTTGCACAGATAATACTGTCTTCTCTGCATAAAGATAGAGGGTTGGGATAGATGACTCCTTGAATGAGAGCACAGTAATATAGTGCTACTAGCATGGGTCATGCCCTCCCACTACCACAGTGCAATCGCCTTATGCTTCTTAGGGAAGACATTTTCGAAACTGTCCCAAACAGGATACAACATGAAACATAATGACTGCCACCCTATGGAGGAATTGGTCAGCACCTTGGCATGCTGTGCTGCAGAACTGTTTCCCTCCCGACCCCTCTGCTCTTGCAGGCCCTTCTGGGTGGCAGACTTGTGTCCTGTTTGTGTGTATGGGCCCAGCAACTCAAACCCAGGCTGCTACTTATCTTATGTGTTGGCAGTCTTTCTTTTTATTCAGTAAGAGGAGGGGAGGCAGAGACAGACACCTGCATGTGCCCCAACCAGGATCCACCCGGCAATCCCACTAGGGGGCAATGCTCTGCCCGTCCAGTGTGTTTCTCTGTTACTCAGTGCCTGAGCTCTTCTTAGTACCTGAGGCGAGGCCAACCATCCTTAGCGTCCGTCCGGGGCCAACTTGCTCCAGTCAAGCCGTGACTGCAGAAGGGGAAGAGAGAGAGAGAGAGAGAAGTGAGAAGGGGAGGGGTGGAGAAGCAGATGGGCACTTCTGTGTGCCCTGACTGGGAATCAAACCTAGGACATCCACCCACCGTGCCAATGCTCTACCAACTGGCCAGGGCACGTGTTGCCAGTCTTTAGGAGACTCTGAACTTTGCAGAAGGTGGAATAGTCAATAATTTGCTTCAGACACGCCATTCACCTTGTGTTGACCATGACTCCCCTATCTCAGAAAGGCACTTGAAGACTTGGCAGTTAAAGAAATGAAAGGTATATATTAGACCTTTCCTATTTTCACCCCTTCTTTTTATGAATTGACATTCTAAAAGTGATACCTATACATAGTAAAAAGAAAAAATTTAAATACAGTGTGTTCGTAAAGTCATGGTGCACTTTTGATGGTCACAGGAAAGCAACGAAAGACAATAGAAATGTGAAATCCGCCCCAAATAAAAGGAAAACTCTCCTAGTTTCATACCTATTCAGTGCAGTTCGATGTGGGCTCACGCACAGATTTTTTAGGGCTCCTTAGGTAGCTATCCCGTATAGCCTCTACAGACTCATCACTGATGGCCTACCAGTACGGGGTTTCTCTACCAAACTGCCGGTTTCCTTCAACTGCTTATCCCACCGAGTAATGTTATTCCTATGTGGTGGCACTTTGTTATAAATGCGCCAATATTCACGTTGCACTTTGGTCACAGATTCGAATTTAGTGAGCCACAGAACACACTGAACTTTCCTCTCTACCATCCACATCTCGACTGGCATGGCCGTGGGCTGCTCCACTGTATACACAGTGTTACGTTATCATCTGTGCATGCGCACATGCTGCCACATCATCCTACAGAAACTGGGAGGGTTTTCCTTTTATTTGGTGCAGATTTCACATTTCTGTCATCTTTCTGTCATCTTTTGTTGCTTTCCTGTGACCGGTCAAAAGTGCACCATGACTTTACGGACACACTGTAGTTTTAAAAGCTACCTCTTTTTTTCCTGTTAAAAAAACAGCACTTCATGGTTTTATTATGATTTGCATTTCTTAAACTAGGAGTGCCATCTTCTTGGATTTGTATTGGGTTTTGTGATTATTAACGCTTATCATTAACAACTCCTTCTGTCTCCATGTTCCTCCTGGAGGTGCCCCCAGCCTTAGTCCTCTCCCTCCCGCTGAGGCTCATCCTCCCTTTCCCCCACCCGTGCAGATTACCAGTTGACAAGTGCGGAGCTCTCCTCCTTACCAGCCTTCAGTTCACCTGGGGGACTGTCGCTGGGCAATGTCAGCGCCTGGCAGCAGCCGCCCCAGCCCCAGCAGCCGCCCCAGCCGCAGCCTCCGCAGCCCCAGCCGCAGCCGCAGCAGCCGCAGCCGCAACCTCAGCAGCAGCAGCAGCCGCAGCAGTCCCACCTGGTCCCTGTGTCTCTCAGCAACCTAATGTGAGTCCCTGGGGATCCATGCACTTGTTTGGGAAGGGAGAGTTGCGTGGGAAGAGGGGGGGCCCTCCTGAGAGCTGGGATCCCTTTGAGGTTTCTGTCATCAGTGGACAGCATGTGAAGCACCAGGTGGCAGCCCTGATGTCCCAGGTTCAGGCCTGGGAGATCGGCCCCGAGCCCCTCCCCTGTCATTCTGGAGTGGGAGTGGGGAACCTGGATTGCAGATGACATGAGATAGAAAACTAATATGACTGTTTCCCTTCTTTTCCTTCACTTGGCCATCTCTCGCTCTCCTGGTCTCTGTTCCCATCCACTTGTCTCTTCCTCCCTCCCTCACACCCTCCTCCTGTCTTCTCTCACCCTGTGGTCTTGTTACCACCCATCACTATTTTTGTCACTCACTCACCTCCTCTCCTGTTTCTGTCCCATGACCCCATCCCCGTCGCCTGTTCCAGCCCTGGCAGCCCCCTGCCCCACGTGGGTGCTGCCCTAACAGTCACCACCCACCCCCACATTAGCATCAAGTCGGAACCTGTGTCCCCAAGCCGCGAGCGCAGCCCTGCACCGCCCCCTCCAGCTGTGTTCCCAGCTACCCGCCCTGAGCCTGGTGACAGTCTCAGTAGCCCAGCTGGGGGCTCCTATGAGACGGGGGACCGAGAAGACGGCCGGGGGGATTTCGGGCCCACACTGGGCCTGCTGCGCCCAGCCCCAGAGCCTGAGGCCGAGGGCTCAGCTGTGAAGAGGATGCGGCTTGACACCTGGGTACTGTAGCATCACCCCTCCTGTCTGCCAGTGTCTGCTACACCCAGGGACTGCCCCTTGTGCCCCTAGCCTGTCTTATCTCCCACCTGAGAGGCCTTGTGGCCAGCTAGCCCTTCCAGTAGCCCTTTTGGGGCAGCACCAGTGCCCTTTGACCCCCACCAAAGGCCCATCTCCTACCCTTCCTCCAGCATCAGTCCTTCTGCTCGATGACATCCTCCCCTCAGAGCTGGCCCTGCCACTAGAATCCTGGCCCTGCAGGGAGAGGGGTGTGGGGGACACACACCCCATAGCCTGGCCCACCCCCTCACACCCCCCTCTCCATCTCCTCTCTTCACAGACATTAAAGTGACGTCCCCACTCCCCTCCTCTCAGCCTCCCTGATGAAGAGTTGACAATCTCACCGCCACCCCCACCCCGCCCCCCCTGTCCTGGGCTCCTCCCGCTCGACCCCCACTTCCTTTTTTGTGCTCCATGTCCTGTTGACGGTTACATTTGTGTATAATTATTATTATATTATTATTAATATTATATATTTTTTAATTTGGATTCTCACTTTGGAGAGGGGGATGATCCCATCCCCTCTTTCTGCACCCCCTGCCATTTTCACTGGCTGTGGGAGCTCTTTTTTGCGGGAAGTGGGGGACACTTTGCACGTTGTACACATATGCTGCAGGGGGGGCCCAGTGGGCCTTTAGGAAAGGACAGGTGCCGAGCCCTGCATGCAGAGCCCTCCCACTCCGGCCCCCAGGTAGAGGGAAATAACCAAAAACTACCAAACAACAAAACCCTTACAATAGACTGAAACCCCAAAGTTGGCTTGATGATGGGTTTGTGTTTCAGGGGAAGTGAGGCAGAGGCTTTGTAAAGGGTTTCTGCTTCCGGGCTGTTCCTGTGGCCACAGGCACATGGGGCAGAAGACCCAAGCCTAGCTCCCACATGCCCCTGCATACACATGACACACTCACTGATTCTGCCGCGCCTCCAGGGTGTTGGGGTGCTGGCTGAGCTTTTGGGCTGGGAAGGCTGCCTGGGAATCTGAGGCTAGGGGGAGATTTGAGGTGGGTGCCCCTCTGAAGCACATTTGGGGAGAGAGAGCCATGAGGAGAGGGCTGTGGAAGGACAGAGGGACCGGGCAAGGGGCAAGTCAGGGTCCCTTCCCTTCCCCAGTGTTTGCTCTAAGATACACAGTGCAATAGCTCCCCACCCCTCAGTTGGCACCAGCCCTGTTAAGCTGGCCACAAAGTGCAGGGAGAACTGGGGAGAGGAACTTGAGTGAGGTGGCTCAGTGGGAGAGGGCCTTGGTCACTCCAAGTTGCCTGAGGACTGGAACCCTTGCATCCAGAGGCAAGTGTGGGTGAAGGGATTGCTCTTCCTTGCACATACACGCCCCCAGAGGAGTGGATGTTGGGACGGGGTGTGAGGATGGGAAAGGGATCTGCAGAAGGCCTGCCTCCCTTCTTTGCTCCTTTGCCCCTCTCCCAGCCCTCCTCCCAGCTCCTTCCTCTCCTGAACTGCTACGGACCCCACCTCCCTGCTCTTGGCGCCCTCATTGTCTGGCTACCTCCTGTCCCACCATCCCCAGGCCGTATCCCACCTTCCCTCTTGGCTACTGTAATTGTAAATAGCAACCTTTGGAAAATGTTAGCAGTGTAACAGTCCAGGAAACTTTTTTTTGTTGTTGTTGTTGTATTGATATGAAATGAGATTCTATTTTTGTCAAAGTATATTGTAATAATAATGACTCAAACGCCCGTACTGTACAGATGAGGTTCTTCTGCTGTTGTTCTTGCTCCCCTTTCCCACCCAGTCTGCCCCTCTCTGCTGCCTCCCCAGGTCCTGAAACCTCAGGCTAGATGACAGATCAAACTGGTGGGGGCAGGCCCCAAGCCGGTGATCCACACCACCCCTCACCCTAGGCGCATGGGCAGGCAGACTGGGGGCTTGCCCATCCTTCACGGAAGCCCAGCTCCTCCGTCCAAGGGGAGTCGCACTCCCTTGGGATTTCATCCTGGTGGGAAAGCAGTGCAGACAGGGCCCGGTTTGGTGCCAGGTGACTTTCTTTGTCCGCTTCTATGACCCAGCCACTTGCAGTATTCTCCACGAGGCAGGGAAGGAACCAGAAGCAGAGGGGGCATGTGGCTGTACATGTACCTGCGTGTATTCATGAGGGCATCTGGTATTTGTTTGTCCAAGTGTCCCTTTGTATTTATGTATGTGTATGGTTGTATGGGTTTCTGAGCCCATCTGGACATACACGTGAATGTTTGTGCAAATTGAGCTCTGAGGGCGCCTGTGAGTGTGTGTGTGCGCGCGCGCGTGCGCCTGGGTATGTGTTTACAGAAGGACAAGTGGTTGTTACAGCCACACAGCCCTGGCTTCCAGATCCATGACCCTCCTCCCTGAGAACCACTCCTTTCTGCCCTGCTCCCTCATCTGTTCTCACCCTCAGCTCTGATATTTTTGTCCTGTAGTCAGAAGGGATCTAGCAGTTGGCCCTCTTTGCTTCCTGCAGCCCTGCCTCTCCCAGGCGCCATGCACAGTTGCCCACCGAGCACCCACACCTTTATACACAGCCCTTCCCTGGAATGCCCTCTTTCCCTCACCCCAGTCCTGCTTTCAGGGTGACAGTCACGTTCCTTTTCCTCCCAGAAGCTTTTCCTCCCAGGTTCAGTGAACCATCCTTCCTCACACTTTAATTCCCTGCTGCTGGCTGGGCACACAGCATGTCCAGTGTTCCTGCAGGTTCCTAGAGGGAGTTGAAAGGTTTGGTGGGACTTAATCAGGGCCATGAAAGAAGACAGAATGTAGACTCGTATGTTTGCATCCCCAGAGCTTAGCATAGAGCCTGGCATATAGTTGGCGCTCAGTAAATGCTGAATGTGTGAATGGTTGAATGATAGGTGCTCAATAAACAATGAATGACTGGCCTCCCCTTCTCAGGCTGTTCCCGCCATCATTCTGTCCACCTTTCAAGGCTGGGGTTGGCCACCATTAAATACGGAGTGGGGGTGAGGGCCCCTGCAGTTTCATGGTGCAATATTTACCAGTTTTGCCCTCTGCCTTGTAATGGCAAACCTGGCTTTTGATTACCAAGTGTGGATGTGTGTGTGTCCTTTCTTTTCTATCCCTGGGGGCAGGGGGCTGTTCTGTGAATGAATATGTGACATTTCTGCAATTCAGTATCCCAAGATTTCTCTTGGGGGTAGGGGCTCCTGGCCGGCCAGATGAAGGGTCCCTGGGAACCCAGACCTCAAGTGCAGACTTCATTTCTTCCTCCTCTCACAAGCCAAATTTGCCTCCTCCCACTCCTTCCTCCACATAACTGGGCATTTGCCAAAGTAATCACTGGAGTCATCCAATGCTCCTCCCCTCCCCAGGTTTCCCACAGCTTTCAGGGACAGTGGGCAAGAGGACTCCCCACCCTCCCAGTTGAACACACCATTTCCCCTTCCCCCAGCAGTGCACTCAGTGCAGCAAGACTGACCCTGACCCTTCCCCAGCCCTCCCGACTTTGGATAGGAAGGAAGTAATGCACCTTCTCTTGCTGATTATTTATTTGTTTGGAGAGACAGAAATGATGTAAAAGTGTATCTAGAAATATCTATATATCTATTTTTAACTGACTCTTTGGAATCCCCTGGGGTGGGGTGGGAGGTAAATTTAGGCTTTCACGGAGGGGAGGAGACATGGAGCCTGGGAACTCTTCTGTTCTCCTCTCTGTTACCTCTCTCCACTCCCTAAACTGTTGGTAGAAGGATGGGATTTGTATTGGGGGAGGGGCGCTGGAATGTTATATGGAGAATCTGGATTCTCTCTGTCTTCCCCATTCAAGTCCCAGAGGGAGGAAGGGGACAGGCCATGGAGGTACCCCACCCCCCAAACCCGACAATCACCCACACTCCTGGGGCTTCTCCTGGGTCCTGGGCAGGGCGAGTCCAAGTGTGTGGCTGTTGATTTGTTTTCAATATTTCTTTTCGTGCTGTATGGTGATGCTTTCTTAGTATTCTACACAATAAGAAAAGACAAAGTCCTCGAGATTCTTATGAGTTTTGTTTGAAAACTCTTTCACTATATTTGTTGTAAAGAGGTTTACTATTAAAAGAAAAAGAATACACGTTTCTGATACTTTGGCTTGGGTTCTGGTTTCTGTGGTGCGTCGGCTGAGGAGGGAAACGGACTGTGTGGCCCCACCAGGGTGAGAGGCCGAGCATCACGTCAGTGGGAGAGAGTGGTGGTCGCCTTCAGGGCGGGCACTACAGGTGACTGAGGGAGAGTTTCAGGTGAGAATTTCTTCCAGGCGCTCTCTCAGAAGCAGAGGCAGCCCCAGGATTAGGGAGGGTTGTCCTATTAGGAGCCATAGGAGGGATCCTGGGACACAGAGAAACAGAAATTCCACTCAAGGCCAGATCAGGCACAGGGTTGTGCGCAGTGAGGAAGCAGCATGATTAAGAACCTGTGACGCCCTGGCCGATTGGCTCAGTGGTAGAGCGTCGGCCTGGCGTGCAGAAGTCCCGGGTTCGATTCCCGGCCAGGGCACACAGGAGAAGTGCCCATCTGCTTCTCTACCCCCCCCCCTCCTTCCTCTCTGTCTCTCTCTCTTCCCCTCCCGCAGCCAAGGCTTCATTGGAGCAAAGATGGCCCGGGAGCTGGGGATGGCTCCTTGGCCTCTGCCCCAGGCGCTAGAGTGGCTCTGGTCGCTCCCGGCAGAGCGATGCCCGGAGGGGCAGAGCATCGCCCCTGGTGGGCGTGCCGGGTGGATCCTGGTCAGGCCCATGCAGGAGTCTGTCTGACTGTCTCTCCCCGTTTCCAGCTTCAGAAAAATACAAAAAAAAGAACCTGTGACTACTGCAAACTTTTCCACAGTAGGAACTTGCCCAGGCACTGTGTTAGGCACGGATGAATTCCATCTTCACAGGGGTTCCCGCAGAGCTCACTCCAGCAGGAGCATCTGCCCTTCCCTCCCTTTTGAAGCCTTTAACATATCCCAAAGGGCCTCCCCACTTGGTGCTGTTAGGGGCAGGTGGCTTTACTCCTGCCTCCCCACACCCTGCACAGCTATGTTCTGGGCAGGTGCAGGGGCTGTGGAGGGAGGTAAACAAGGCTTAGCTAATGGATTTGGCCACTCCTCTGATCCAGACCCATGCCAGGTGCTGCAAAGGCAAAGTTAAGAGTGTGAGAGGCCAATATACAGTGATAGAGACAGGCCTACAAATGCCTAAGCTCCACACTGCATGGTTAATGCTTTGGTTGCTGCAAGAGCACACAGGAGTCAGGCAAATTGCAGAATATCTTTGTGCCTTGGGTTCCCTCATCTGCTAAGTGGGGTGATCTGCCTCTCTCCCAGGGTTAAAGCAAACTTCCCTTTGCTTCTCCCTCAGCTGGAGCAGAGAGGGGTCAGGAAGATACCATCCTCCAGATGAGGTTCCCCCATCCAATTACCTCAATGTGATACTTCTGCCTTTGTGTGGTCCTTTTACATAAATAATCATGATTGGTATGTCTGACCAATAAAAATTCCACACCCTGGCTAGGTAG
This sequence comes from Saccopteryx leptura, assembly GCF_036850995.1. NCBI lineage: Eukaryota > Metazoa > Chordata > Mammalia > Chiroptera > Emballonuridae > Saccopteryx > Saccopteryx leptura. The sequence goes on from NC_089504.1 coordinate 285,544,203, forward strand.
TTCAGTTGGTTAGAGCACCATCCTGATACACCAAGGTTGTGGGTTTGATCCCTCATCAGGGCACATACAAGAATGAACCAATGAATGCATAAATTAGTGGAACAATAAATCGATATTTCTCTCTTCCTTCTCTCTCTAAAATTAATAAGTAAAAACAAAAATTTGTTTTTAAAATAAACTTCCAGACTTGGCTGGTTGGCTCAGTGGTAGAGGGTCAGCCCAGCGTGTGGCTGTCTCGAGTTTGATTCCCAATCAGAGCACACAGGAGAAGCAACCATCTGCTTCTCCATTTCTCTCCCTCTTTTCTCTCTCTCTCTCCCTTTCTCTCTCTCTCTGTCTCCCACAGCCATGGCTTGATTGGTGTGAGCACATTGGCCCCAGGTGCTGAGAATGGCTCCATGGAGCCTCCCTCGTCAGGTGCTAAAAATAGCTCAGTTATGAACATGGCCCAAGATGGGCAGAGCATTGGCCCCAGATGGGGGTTGCCAGGTGGATCCCAGTTGGGGCACATGCTGGAGTCTGTCTCTCTCTCATCCTCTCACCTGAAAAAGAAGAAAATAAAAGAAGAAAAAATAAATAAACTAAAATAAAGCTGGCATATGATTCTTGAAGTGCTTTCCCTGTTGTGGGAACTATGGAAGCATATCAAAGGAACCTGGATTGCTAAGCAGCTTAAGGTGTTGTCAAGAACCACAGTGGACCTTGTGTGTATAGAAATAAATGTGTTAAACCACAGAGATGTGGGTATTGTGTCTGCAGTAGAACCTATCCTATCCTGACTAATGGATTATCCACTCATACTTGGACAACTTTGAAGCCACGTCTACTGATATCCCTGTGGTGAGATACAGATCTCCAGGCTTGACATACTCCAGAACTGGATCAACTCCTAGTTCTGCCGCTTACCAAGCTGTGTGGCCTTAGGTAGTCATCATTCCCAAGCTGCTGTTTCATTGACTGGAAGAAAGAACTAGTAGCTGTTTTCTCTAACCCCTGCCTCCTCCTTCAGTTCATCCTGTTTTGGCACAACTCTGATCATCTAACACTTTAGGGTTCACCACTGCATACCCTGTAAAGTACAGACTTCTCGGCCTTCAAAGACCAACATAACCTCTTCCAGGCTTAGTCCACACATCCCTGCTGCACATCCCATGGACTGGCCAGGCAGCCCACTCCATTCCTGGACAGATTTGTTTCTTTGCTCACATCATCCTTCTGTCTGAAATGCAAAAAACATGTATTAAGCACTGACTGAAATCCTTTGTTAAGGCACGGGGAATATAGAGAGGAGCAAGGCAGCTCCTGCCTCTCAGCCATTCAGTCTCATGGGGACAAGACAGCCAAGGGAACCAACTGTTAACAACTGAGTTAGCAATCTGTGTTAAGTGTCATATAGACAGATACAACTGGGTTTTGGGATCAGAAACGAGGCACACTCAAAGCCATTGGAGATCAGGGAGTCTCCCTCGAGGTGTTTGAGCTGGATTTTGAAGACAGAGTTTCCTGGGCAAAATGAGGACAGGGAAGGCATTCTTAATAGCAGGAATAACATGTAAGAAGGTATGGAGAAAGTGATGCGTTCAGGAAGTCCAATACTGTGGTGTAGGTCAAAGGAATATCAGAGCTAAAGAGGTAGGCAGAAGCCTCATTGTGAAGGGGCTTGATTGCCATAATTTGGGCTTTAATTCTGCAGAAGGTATTTGGTCATCAAAGGATTTTAAGTATAGACTTGATCATATTTGCATTTCAGAAAGCTCATGCCTGAACAAGCTCACGCACAGTACTGCAGAGAACCAATTGGGAGAAATGCAAAATAGAGGCTCACTCAGGGTCCTTTATAACTGAGAGGATGAACTTAATAGATATTTGTGAGAATAACAGGACTTGGAAACTGTCTGGTGAAGGTAGATAGGAAGGTTGATGACTCCCACTCATGGTTGGACTACTGACTGGATGGTGGTGCTATGGCTTCAGACAGGACCACCAGGTGTCTCCTGAGATTTCAGATGAACTGTGTGGGAAAGACGGGGAAGTTCACTGGTGCATTCTTTGGGGTGTCAAAGGGGAGAAAGGGTGCTTTGCTCCCTAGAGTTAACTGAGGGTTGGTGGTGTGGTTAGGGTTGTGTGAGCTTTAGGAAGATCTGGTTCTAAAGGCCAGACACCCAGTGGAACCCTAGAGGGTCACTGTTTTTGTTTTTGTTATTTTTTTATCTTTTCCAATGATTTGAGAGAGAGAAAGGGAGAAAGAAGCATCAACTTGTTCCACTTACTTGTGCACTCATTGACTGCTTCTCGGGGCACATGCCCACAACCTTGGTGTGCTAGGATGACACTCTATCCATTGAGCCACCTGGCCAGCGCCTGGTTTTCTTTAGATAATGGAAGATGACTTTTTTTAATTTTTTTGAGGGAAAGCGGCTCAGAGAAGGACAAGGACATTGAGCTGCTCCTGTATGTCCCCTGACTGGGGAATCAAACCAGCAACCTCTAAGGTCTGGGATGATGCTCCAACCAACCATGCTATCCAGCCAAGGCATTTTTTTTTTTTTTTTTTGAGATGGGGAAAGAAGGGGAGGGGAAGGGTGGGGCAAGGGAAGTATTCATTTGTTCCCCTCAGTCATGCATTCATTGACTGCTTCCCGTGTGTGCCTTGACTGGGGATGGAATCCGCAACCTTGTCATTTGGGGATGACGCTCTCGACTGAGCAACCAGCCAGGGCCAAAATGACACTTTTTTACTAGGGATCTGGTACAGATTCAGGAGAAGCTACCTGGTAGACTTGTAGGATGTTAAGTCCTCTACTTGTCTCAGTTGCTTCCTGTGTAAAGTGGGTTGCTGTGACATCTAACTGAACAATCGATTGAGATAACTCACTACCTTTGGGCCAGCCTGCTGTGACATTTAAATAAATGCTACATACCATTCCTGACCCATAATAATTGCTTAATTAATAAGTTATTTTTATTAATGCTACTAGTCAAAGATGAAAATTGATGAACTTACTTGGGTAGGAAAAGTTCTAAAAACTGTTCTACACCCCTATTCTATCTTTGAAATCTTTACTTATCATTCAGTGTTTCCCTCCTACAACTTTCCTTCCACAACACTTTAATTTCCCACATGACCGGGGGTGGCGGAGTGGATAGTGTTGGAGTTGGACGCAGAGGACCCAGGTTCGAAACCCCAAGGTCGCCAGCTTGAACGGAGGCTCATCAGCTTGAGTGAGGGGTCGTGCTGGCTTGAGTATGGGATCCTAGACATGACCCCATGGTGGCTGGCTTGAGCTCAAAGCACACGGGCTTGAGCCCAAGGTTGCTGGCTTGAGCAAGGGGTCACTCGCTCTGCTCTAGCCCCTCGGTCAAGGTACATATGAGAAAGCAATCACTGAACAACTAAGGAGCTGCAACAAAGAATTGATGCTTCTCATTCTCCCTTCCTGTCTGTCCCACTCTCTGTCTCTGTAAAAAAACAAAAAACTTTTATTTCTCATGTCCTACCCAGCTGGCTGTGTTCTCTAGAAGGGTGTTAGGAATCTGCCCTTCTTTATAGCGCCTGCCACATTTTCCCTGAAAACATGAGTAACTAGTTCCTATTTTCTAAAACTGGATGGAAAGCTCCTTTAAAAAATGCACTGCTTCATCCCTTTTAATGTCTGGCTTAATGCCTGCACACAGTATATGTTCAGTCCGATGTCACACTAAAATGAGATAATGCATGTTAAAGTGCACTTTGTAAACTATGGAGTGCCACAAACCCTAAGGATTTTTTTCCCCCTTCAAGGGGGTTGTGACTTATCTTAAGTTTCTCTTCCACTTGACAGATCCAGGAGCACCAGATCCAATGAGGCTGAAAAGGAGTGTGGGTTCCAGTTTCGTAGGCATAGCTATCTTTAGTCCATTGAAGAACTAACACCTTCTGGGCCGTACCCCCAAGAGGTGGCTCTTGGGAAGTAGAAAGCAAAGGGTGGCATCTAATTGTTCCAGCTAAGGACTTCAGGCCAGTTCCCTGTACCTCATGTTCTTCTGACTCACCCCTCAGTCCCATGGGCTCAGTATGCCTTGTGATTGTGGAGACTTGTTTCAGAAACAGCTAATGGATGTGAAACGGATATAAGGCGACGCCACCCCAGGCTCCAAAGTGGCTCCTGCTGGAGCCCACACATGCTGCATTGTTTCCGTTTGCAGACAAATGATTCTGTTCCTGCCCCGCTAAGGACACGTCTGGTTCTATAGGCAGATACCCAGTCTCTAATTCACAGTTGGTAAACCTGAGACCCCGAAAAGAAGAGACGGCTCTCAGGGTCTTCCCACAGCGTCTCACGCAGTTCCTGGATAGATCTAGTTCAGATCAGCCTGGAGGCACAGAATTTATTGCTTCCAGGACTGATCTGTATTTAACACCCTTAACCCTTCGTACTCGTTTCTACTTGTTTACTGTTTTTGAGCCTAACGCGGGCAGTTTGGTCTCTCGTAAAGTGCGGTCCCTGCCTCGGCAGCGTGGACGCCCAGAGTCACTCATCCACAGCTTGCTTACCAGCCGCCACGTGCCGAATAAAAGCTGGTGACTACAACCCCGGGCCCAAAGGGGCAGAGAAAGAGCCCTGCCTCCTGGGAAGGTCACGGGCCCCGCCAGGCCCCGCCCTCACGTGGCCGCAGTGCCAGTCCTCGACTGACCGACCGTCACTCCCCTCAGCTGAGAAATGGCGGCTGGCGTCCAATCCGTAAACTGCCAGCTAGGGACCGTCAGGGACGATGGAGCCGTTCAGGATTCGGGAAGAAAAAAAAATCTCCATCTAAGGCGAAAGGGAAGTAGGGAGGCAGAGGCAATAAAGGTAATGATCTAACCTGCCCCCTACACAGTAAGCTCCCACTGAAGCAGAGATCACCATTCCAAGCTCCTCAGCAGTGTCTGGCACACAGCAGTGCTCAGGTTGGCTGGGGACTACCTCTCTGACACTGTTCAAAGAGTTGAACCCACTGCCTTTTACACCCTTTCACTCCCCGTTCACCATCCGACTATGATATGACAATGAAGGCAATCGTTTGGCAGCCGGTGAGACAAAGCTTTCAAGCCTGCTGCCCGTACCGGGCCATTCCTCAAAGGGTGCGTCCGCAACTGCAGGGGTGCGGAAAACACCCAAGCCCATTCCCAGTGTCACCCGCCGCGGGAAGTGGAGCTTGTGGCTCATTTTATTGGCTCTTCTAATGATGATGGGATCGTCGGCCAACCACAGCCTAGAAAGGACGCATGCGTACACATAAGATTGAGCCCCTATGTGGGATAAAACAGCGCAGGGAACCAGTTTGGGCTGGGACTCACCGGGACTTAAAAGAGGAGGTGCGCATGCGTGGATTCAACCTCCACTCCGCCCAGTTTGAGGGGCAGATAGAGTGTTGTCCTGGTAGTTTTCTCAGACGTCTATCCTCAGTAAGCGCTACATCAAAACGTGGCTGTATTTGGAGAATCCCGAAGAATGAACGAATCTCAGTTCCTGCCCTCAGGGATGATGCAACCATCCCCAAATACAGCCTCTGGCCCAACAGTAATGTGAATATTAACTTAAGGATGCTTCTCAGTTTACCAAAACATTTGTCCTTGTAAAGAGCATACAGCCCTGGCTGGGTAGGTCAGTTGCTTAGCATTGGTCCCCAACCCCCGGGCCACGGACCGGTACCGGTCCGCAGAGAAAGAATAAATAACTTACATTATTTCCATTTTATTTATATTTAAGTCTGAACGGTTTTATTTTTAAAAAATGACCAGATTCCCCCTGTTACATCCGTCTAACACTCCCTCTTGATGTTTGTCTTGTAAGTTTGACAATTATATTTTAAAATAGCACAGTTTTTACGCCGGTCGCATAATTTTATTTTGTGCATTTATCCGTCCCACCCTAAAGGCCAGTCCGTGAAAATATTTTCCGACATTAAACCGGGCCGTGGCCCAAAAAAGGTTGGGAACCACTGGCTTAGAGCATAGTCCAGATAGGCCAAATTGAGGGTTTCATCCCCAGTCAGGGCAGAATCAACTAACAAATGCATAAATAAGTGGAACAACAAATCAATCTCTCTCTCTCTCTCTCTTTCAAATCAATTTAAAAAAAAAAACATTCTAAAAAAACCCAAAAAACAAAAAACATTCTAATCTGTAGAGTTTTTTTTTGTTTTGTTTTGTGTGTGTGTGTGTGTGTGTGTGTGTGACAGAGACAGAGAGAGAGGGACAGATAGGGACAGACAGACAGGAAGGGAGAGAGATGAGAAGCATCAATTCTTCATTGTGGCACCTTAGTTGTTCATTGACGGCTTTCTCATTTATATGTGCCTTGACTGGGGGGCCACAGCAGAGCGAGTGACCCCTTGCTCAAGCCAGTGACCTTGGACTCAAGCTGATGAGTTGTGCTCAAACCAGATGAGCCCACGCTCAAGCCAGCGACCTCGGGATGTCAGCGTCCCTGTCCTATACTCTATCCACAGGCTGCAGAGAATTTTTATGAGTTTTTTTGAGCCAAACTGATAACATATGCTGGAGAACAAGATTTCAAATGCTCTAGAGGATAACAGTTTTGCAACTTCTTTTACCTATTTGAAGGGGATCTCGGGTTTGGATTATAAAATGGTTAACAAGATTATGTGCTCTCTTGAGGGTTAATACTTCCTTGGAGGGGTATTACTTATGGCATTTCAAAGGTGTGTTAACCTAGATGCATAAGAACAATGGACAAAGCTGTCCTAAAAACTTTAACTGAAGAAGTTATAGGCCTGGGATGTGACTACCCACCATGACCTGTCCAGTTAGTAGTTTATGCTCAGATCATCCTGTGAGGTTAGTTTCCATAGAACCCCTTTCTTCACATTATATCCATTAGCTCAGGAGTTCCTCACAAAATCCCCTCCAATTAGGTTAAAGAAGGCTTAGGAAGGTGAAGAGAAGGCTGAGGACACTGCCTATGAAGGTGTAGCCTGGACTGGAATGCAGGCCACCCAACTTCCCATTCATTGCTCATCTGCCTTAATAAGCTGCTTTCCTACTCTCCAAGAAGTTTGTCCAGTTGAGGTGATGACACTTAGATATAGGAAAGGTGAGGATACAGTTTTAGCCCATTTTTAAAATAGACAATGAGTGCTAAGGGGCCAAGATCCCTTTACAATATAGTGATATGGAAAGGCTGCACAAAGAAGATGAAGCTTAAGAATATACACTTTCCTGACCAGGTGGTGGCACAGTGGATAAAATGTTGACCTGGGACACTGAGGGCCCAGGTTTGAAACTCGGAGGTCGCCAGCGTGAGTGCGGGTTCAACAAGCTTGAGTATGGAATCATAGACCTGACCCCATGGGCACTGGCTTGAAGCCCAAGGTTGCTGGCTTAAGCAAGGAGTCACTGGCTCAGCTGGAGCCCCCCACCCCGGGTCAGGGCACATATTAGAAAGCAATCAGTGGCCTGATCAGGCGGTGGCGCAGTGGATAGAGTGTCGAACTGGGATGCGGAGGACCCAGGTTCGAGACCCCAAGGTCTCCAGCTTGAGCGTGGGCTCATCTGGTTTGAGCAAAGTTCACCAGCTTGGGCCCAAGGTTGCTGGCTTGAGCAAGGGGTTACACAGTCTGCTGTAGTCCCCGGTCAAGGCACATGTGAGAAAGCAATCAATGAACAACTCGCAGGGGTCCCCAAACTTTTTACACAGGGGGCCAGTTCACTGTCCCTCAGACCATTGGAGGGCTGCCACATACAGTGCTCCTCTCAGTGACCACCAATGAAAGAGGTGTCCCTTCCGGAAGTGTGGCAGGGGGGCCGGATAAATGGCCTCAGGGGGCCGCATGTGGCCCATGGGCCATAGTTTGGGGACGCCTGAACTAAGGTGTTGCAACGAAAAACTAATGATTGATGCTTCTCATCTCTCTCCATTCCTGTCTGTCTGTCCCTATCTATTCCTCTCTCTGACTCTCTTTCTGTCTCTGTAAAAAAAAAAAAAAAAAAAAAAGAAAGAAGGCAATCAGTGAACAACTAAAGTGCCACAATGATGAGTTGATGCTTCTCAGCTCTCCCCTTTCCTTTCTGTCCCCCCCCCCCCGCCACTAAAAAAAAGACTTTACACTGGATTATATAAACCTTAGGAACATAATAATATTGAATGAAAAAAAAATCCTAGAACACACAAACATTTGAAATAATATTTTTAATTCAAAACAAGCAAAAATTTATTTATTTTTTTAGACAGAGAAAGTCAGAGAGAGAGCCAGAGACAGACAGACAAAGACCTAGATAAAAGAAAAGAAAGGTCGGGATAAAAGAGATATTTTGAAGTTAATAAGACTATTGCCAGAATACATATGAGGTGTGTTGTAGTTGTTGTGTGTATTGTTCTATGTTGTATGTGGCTACCAGATGTTGATCCATCCCAACTAGAAGAATAGTTGTGCTGCTGACTAGGTTAAACAAGATAGTAGATGGACATTCATTTAGAAATGCCTAGCAGTCAGTTGGCAATATAGGATAGATCTTTGGAGAGATAGGGCTGAAAATGCACTGAGATGTAAGAGAAAGAGCCCTGGGGTTTGAGTTAGGAGGCCTGATTTCTAGACCCCTGGCCTTATCAATAGATATATGTGTGTGTGTGTGTGTGTGTGTGTGTGTGTGTGTGTGTGTGTGTGTATTTTTTTTGTATTTTTCCGAAGCTGGAAACGGGGAGGCAGTTAGACAGACTCCCGCATGCGCCCGACCGGGATCCACCTGGCACGCCCACCAGGGGGCGATGCTCTGCCCATCTTGGGGTGTCGCTCTGTTGCAACCAGAGCCATTCTAGCGCCTGAGGCAGAGGCCACAGAGCCATCCTCAGTGCCTGGGCAAACTTTGCTCCAGTGGAGCCTTGGCTGCAGGAGGGGAAGAGAGAGACAGAGAGGAAGGAGAGGGGGAGGGGTGGAGAAGCAGATGGGCGCTTCTCCTGTATGCCCTGGCCGGGAATCGAACCCAGGACTCCTGCACGCCAGGCCGACACTCTACCACTGAGCCAACCGGGCAGGGCTATTTCCTCATATATTAAAGAACATATATACACAACAAGAATGTGCCCAATCCCCTTCTCAAGATCTAGTTAAGTCTACTTATATAGTGAAATATACAGATATCTATGACTGGAAATTTTTTTTTCCCTCTGATGTCTCATATTATGATATTACGTTCTTTCTCCATTATGTGACTTACCACATCTTACTTTGTGTGCCTGTGCTGGAAGTGAGTTCCCTGAGAGAACTCACTATCTTACTCAAGTTTGTATCTCCCACAGTGCTTTGCATAAAGGATGATCTCAGTAGATATGTCTTGAATTGCACAGAATTGTGTGGTGAAATAGAAACACCATTGTTTAATCTCTCTGAGACCAAAATTTCCTTATTTGTAAATTAAGCTAGTTAATCTTTAAAGTCCTTTTGAGTTATAGAATTCTGTTATCCAGCTATGTTCTATGGATTGAGAGGACTAAACTATCTGATTTCTAAATTCCTTTTCAACTCCAATATTCAATGATTTTATAATATTGATTTGCAAGTAATCTCATAGAAGTGGTAGTTGAACAAGTTCTCAAAAAGAAAATATACAGAAGATTAAGAGCAAAAACAATACGAGAAAGAAAAGCAGCTGAAAGTGACAGAGCAGGATGAGTCTGAGACGTAGGAGAGATAATAATAGCAGGGGTAACAAATTCAGATGCCTGAAGGAGCCAGGAAGGTAAGGTAAATGAATGAAGTGGTCCTGTGGTGTCAGGGAGTGGAGACTGGAAAGGCCATGCCCATCTAATGAAGTCAGCTATCTTGTGTTACCAATGCTTGTGTCGCCATATCTCCAGTTTTTAAGATGAAGCTGGAAATTCAGATTTTTATTTGAAATATCATGATTTTTAAGTGTTGACAACCAATTCAGATTATTTAAAAATTCTATGCAGGTAAAAATAAAGTAAAACCCCACATCTGTAAGCCAGACTTGTTGGGCCACCAGTATTTAACCTCTGTTGTATAGTACCAAAGAGGAGCTGTGTTTTTTTTTTTTAATTGACTTTAGAGAGAGGAGGGAAAAAGGCAGGGAGAAGGAAGTCGTGAGGAGCCAGAAGGATCAACTCATTGTTTCTTGTATGTGTCTTGACTGGGCAAGCTTAGGGTATGAACTGGCAACCTCAGCATTCTATGTTGATACTTTATTCACTGAACCACTACAGGTCAAGCAAGGAAAAACTCTTTTCTTACCCTCAATTCATACATGCTTAAGTATAATTTTGCCTGACCAGGTGGTGGCACAGTGAATAGAGTGTCAGACTGGGATGCAGAGGACCCAGGTTCAAGACCCCGAGGTTGCCAGTTTGAGCGCAGGCTCATCTGGTTTGAGCAAAAGCTCCCCAGCATGGGTCCAAGGTCGCTGGCTTGAGCAAGGGGTTACTCGGTCTGCTGAAGGCCCACGGTCAAGGCACATATGAGAAAGTAATCAATGAACAACTAAGGTGTTGCAACAAAAAACTGATGATCGATGCTTCTCATCTCTCTCCGTTCCTGTCTGTCTGTCCCTATCTATCCCTCTCTCTGACTCTCTCTCTGTAAAAAAAAATAAATAAAAAAGTATAATTTTAGTGGAAGACTTTCCTGTTTTCATTTGTAACAGTTCTATGATATCAATCTCAACCCTTCTTGGTTTTTCCAGGACTTTGTCCTATCAATTATCCCCTTAGTCCTCCTTGTTTTCAACATCTCCCTTTCTACCAGTGTCTTGTCTTTAGTCTAAGAACATACCAAAGTCTCTCCACAGTCTAAAAACTCTGCTCCATTCTCCTATAATTCCTTAGAGGTACTTTCTAGAAAGCTCTTTCTCTTGTTTTTTCTTCTCCAACAAATTTCTTGACAGATTCAACTACATTTTCTATTTCTAGTCTTTCTCTTCACACTTAAGTTGACTTCACTTGCTGTAGTTTAAGGTTAGCCTCCATCACTCCATTGAAGCCTTTCTGAGCAGGGCTAAGGTCTCTTGCTAAATTCATTGAAATGCTCAAACTTAGTTAAATTCCTCATACTCAGAGCTTAAGTACTATCCTTTTTTATTTCTTTAGAGAGAGAGAGAGAGACAGGAATGTTGGGGGGGGGGAGACAAGAAGCATAAATTCATAGTTGCTTCACTTTTAGTTGTTTATTGATTGCTTCTCATATGTGCCCTGACCAGGGGTCTCAAGCCGGTGACCCTGTGCTCAAGCTGGCAAGCATTCACTCAAGTTGAGTAGCCTGCGCTCTAGCTGGCGACCTCAGGGTTTTGAACTGGGGCCCTTAGCATCCCGGGCTGATGCTCAATCCACTGTGCCACCACCAGTCAGGCTAGTATTATCCTTTTTTAAAAAATTATTTTTATTTTATTTTTTTTTCTGAAGCTGGAAACAGGGAGAGACAGTCAGACAGACTCCCGCATGCACCCGACCGGGATCTACCCGGCACGCCCACCAGGGGGCGACGCTCTGCCCACCAGGGGGCGATGCTCTGCCCCTCCGAGGCGTCGCTCTGTCGCGACCAGAGCCACTCCAGCGCCTGGGGCAGAGGCCAAGGAGCCATCCCCAGCGCCCGGGCCATCCTTGCTCCAATGGAGCCTTGGCTGCAGGAGGGGAAGAGAGAGACAGAGAGGAAGGAGAGGGGGAGGGGTGGAAAAGCAAATGGGCGCCTCTCCTGTATGCCCTGGCTGGGAATCGAACCTGGGACTCCCGCACGCCAGGCCAACGCTCCACCACTGAGCCAACCAGCCAGGGCCAGTATTATCCTTTTTAAAAATCACCTAAGAGGTGTTCCATCAATATTTATTGAGCCACCAGATACATATCTCCATCTCTCTCTTTCTCCCTCTCTTTCTCTGTCTCTGTCTCCAAATGTGTGTAGGAAGGTATTTAAAAGAATAGGGACATATATATGTTTTGTGTATTTTTTTTATTTAATAAAGTCACGATTATTTTATCCTGTCAATACTCTTCTATATTTTTAGTGGCTGCATATGAATACCTCCTACACGTATACTGTATTCTACTGTCTTATTGAAAATTCTATTTGTTTCCTTTTTCTATTATAAACAGCATATTATATATTATAAGTATATATATGTACATATCTTTTATTTCCTTAGATTGAATACTTAGAACTCAAAATGGAGGATAAAGGAGTATGCACATTTGACAAGCTTTTAATACATGTTGTCAAATTGTACTAGAAGCATATGGTAACATTCATTTGCCTGTACCTTTGAATATTATTTTTCATTTTTGCTGATTTAATAAATTATGTCTGACCCTCCAACTCTCAGCCCCTGATGTTCTGCTAAATCCTTCATCATTCTCTTCTGAGTATTCCCTCAACACTCCTGGGAGATACAACTCACTTTAAAAGGCAGAGGGAAGGAGACACCAAATTTCTCATAAGGGTATTTCTCAATCTTCTGCACTTTCCTTAAGCCTTTGGGCCCCACTTTCGCTGCTCTTGTGCACAGTGATTTCTTTTGTGCAATTTTTCAGTGTCTTCCCTATTTCACTCTTTTCCTAAATTCCTGTCTCTGAGAGGTTGTTTTTCTCTCCCTTCTTGTTAAGGCTGGATCTCCAAAAGCTCTCCTGTTCTTACCTCCTTCCCTAGAACTTTTGTCTCGTGTCAGCACCATCTCCCACAAATAGAGTATTAATGTCTTCCCTTTGGCGACAAATATATATACTTAAATCTCTCTTATACAAGAAAAAAAAAAGCCATTACTTCTTTTACCTCTCAAACTACTACTTTATTTTCTCCTTCCTGTACCATCAAACTTCTCCGAAGAGTAATCAAAAAGTGTCTATAAACTCTCATTTACCTCTCTGTATTCCAGCCCCAAGGTCCCAAGCAACTTCAAAGCCATAATAGAAGTCTTAGTCTTTGTCCTCTTCCTCACTTTTTTGCCGCTTCTGATGCAGGACCTTGCTCTCTACTGTGAGGCTGTCTCTGGTGGCGCAATGCTGCCCTCTTCTGGTTCTCCTCTCTCAGAACAGTGTCTGTGAGGCTGCATGACCTTTAAATGTGTGTGTGCCCCAAGCCTCATCTCTTCTCTTTCTGCCTTTTCTCACTTACTTCTGTGGCTTCAGTGATCTTCTTTTGTAATGTCAGTGACTGAGGCCAGGCAGATCCACAATGGATTTGAGCAGATGGTAAAGAAACTGCAGAGCCGGAAAGCGTTGGGCCATTCTGTTTAATAAAGTCTTACAACAGCAGATGAGCACACAGGCAGGGGAAATCACCTTTCAGGCAAACAAACAGCAAAAATTGTCCCTTCACAGTGGTGGGCAAGCAATCCGTCATACACAACCCCCAGTCTCTCATCTCTCTTGAGCACAGCACCCATAGCTTTATATAGGCTATGTACATGTGCCTCTGCGATGAGCTCATGCACTAATCAAGCAAAGTGCTTGCAGCCAGTAAACCCGTGAGCTAGCTTAACACAGCTGCCTCACACATTTACACTGACAATTCACAGCCTCTCCTGAATTTCATACCCAAATTATGCAGTTGCCTGCTAGACAGCTCTACCTGGATGCCATTCCTCAGATCTCACATGTCTCAACCTGAGTTAGCCAACTCTGCTCCCAACACACACAGGAAAGCCTGCTCCTCCCGCCATGTTTCCCAGTTTAGTTAATGCCATCTTTATACTTCTAGTCATCATGTTCAAAACCATAACCTAAGAGCTGCCATGTGTTGAGTACCTGCTATCTACCAGGTGCTTTCCATACATAACCAAATCCTATCCTCCCAAAGCAATCGTGTTAGGCAGATTTACTATTCCCATCATTATTATGAGGAAACTACTAGAAAGTTGTAGGAATATGTTCTGAAAATGTGTAGAGTAAGAATGACAATTAGAGACAGCAAGGTGCCTGTAATGCTGGTGGCTGAGGCCAGGCAGGTTCACATTGGATTCAGGCAGACGGTAGAGAAACTGCAGAGCTGGAAAGCATTGGGCCATTCCGTTTAATAAAGTCTCACAAAGGCGGATGAGCACACAGGCAGGGGAAATAGACTTTCAGGCAAACAAACAGCAAAAATGGCCCCTCACAGTGGTGGGCAGGCAGTCCACCATCCACAATCCCCAATCTCTCATCTCTCTTGAGCACAAGCACCCATAGCCTTATATAGGCTATGCACACATGCTTCTGCTGCATGTTCACGCACTAGTCAAGCAAAGTGCTTGCAGTCAGTAAACCCATGAGCAAGCCTCACACAGCTGCCCCACAGTGCCTAGGGCGAAAGCCCTGAGCAGTTGAGAGTCCAGGGGCCTCTCTGACCCTGTGCTGGAGACAGTAAAACAGCAGGATAAGAGCAACAGAAAATTTTTTAGGCTCTCAGAACAGAGATTAAAAGTGAGCATGTTCCATCTGACCTGGCGGTGGTGCAGCGGATAGAGCGTTGGACTGGGATGTGGAGAACCCAGGTTCCAGACCCCAAGGTCGCCAGCTTGAGCGCGGGCTCATCTGGTTTGAGCAAAAGCTCACCAGCTTGGACCCAAGGTCACTGGCTCCAGCAAGGGGTTACTCGGTCTGCTGAAGGCCCGCGGACAAGGCACATATGAGAAAGCAATCAATGAACAACTAAGGTGTCGCAACGCACAACAAACAACTAATGATTGATGCTTCTCATCTCTCCATTCATGTCTGTCTGTCCCTGTCTATCCCTCTCTCTGACTCTGTCTTTGTAAAAAAAAAAAAGTTAGCATGTTCCTTGTCCTTTACTTTAACCCCTGAAAACTTCTGCTGTCTGTTTCCTGGAGTTATTTGTACTGGCTAATAAATATCTGAGTAAGACTGGGGATGGGACTTCAGTCCTTTGGTCTGTTGACCGGGCTGTTGCCTCCCCTTGAACCCTCAGAGCATGTCATCTGGCCTCTGAGTAGTTCATTGTCGTGGTGATAGAAAGTGGTGGTATTCAATGAGTCTAGTTAGTGCTACAACCTCTGTGTGGTATTTCACTTATTATTTGGAGGGGTGGGTGTCTTGTTATTTTTTCCTCCGTGTGGTATTTCACCACACAGTCTCTTCCTGCTTGCTCCTCTGCATGTCCAGCCAGCTTCCAGTTCCCTGTACATCTGCTTCCTCTCTAATTATCCCACGCCAAGTCCTTAGGTGAGGCTCTTCTCTCTCTCTTTCTCTTTTTTTCCCCTGGAAACTAGCAAACCCTCTTCAAACATAACTTGCCAGATTTCATTCTAAAGCATAGTTTTAAATGTATCACCCCTTGCAAGCAAATATTTTAAATGTCTCTTGGTGCTGAATAAAGTTTAATCACTTAGCTTAGCATCCAAGGCTCTCCACCCTCTAATGCCAGCCCTTTGTGAACCTTATACTCCCTCTAGCTGAGTCTTCCGCCTGCTCTGCACTGCACGCCCCCACCCTCTCCCGGTCTTTGTTCTTGCTGTTGCTTCCCTCTGTGATTCCCTTTCTTTTTATTTACCACAACCCTCCAAATCTGTTTCTGTTGAAATCCTACCCGGGGGTTGGGGAGGGGAATAAAGAGGGACAAATACACGGAGGCAGAAAATGATTTGACTTTGGGTGATGAGTCTACAACATAATCAACAGTTCGAATGCTGTGGAAATGTTTACCTGAAACTTATGTACTCTTATTGATCAATGTCACCCCATTAAATATAATTTTCTATATAAAATAAAAAAAATTCTGCCTGACCAGGCGGTGGCGCAGTGGATAGAGCGTCGGACTGGGATGCAGAGAACCCGGGTTCGAGACCCTGATGTCGCCAGCTTGAGTGCGGGCTCATCTGGTTTGAGGAAAAGCCCACCAGCTTGAACCCAAGGTCGCTGGCTCCAGCAAGAGGTTACTCGGTCTGCTGAAGGCCCGCGGTCAAGGCACATATGAGAAAGCAATCAATGAACAACTAAGATGTTGCAACGCGCAATGAAAAACTAATGATTGATGCTTCTCATCTCTCTCCATTCCTGTCTGTCTGTCCCTGTCTATCCCTCTCTCTGACTCACTCTCTGTCTCTATAAAAAAAAAAAAAATTAAAAATTAAAAAAAAAAAAATTCTACCCACATTTAAAGCCCAGTTCACAAGCCACCTTCTCTATAGAATCTTTTCAGATCTTCCATGAAGACATTTAGTTCTACCTCTTCTGACCCCCACCCTTAGTATTTTTGCCCATTTAAAAAAAATTTTTTTATTGATTGATTTTAGCAAGAGAGGTAAGGAGAGAGAGAGAGAAACAGAAACATAGAGCTCTTCCTGTATGTGCCCTGCCAGGGATCAAACCGACAACCTCTGCTCCTCGGGACAATGCTCTAACCAACCAAGCTATCTGGCCAGGGCATTTTTGCCTTTCTATACCATACTTTTCCTTACCTCAGAGGCATTTATTTATTTATTTATTTTTGTATTTTTCTGAAGTTAGAAGCGGGGAGGCAGTCAGACAGACTTCCACATGCGCCCAACGGAGATCCACCCAGCATGGCCACTAGGGGCAAAGCTCTGCCCATCTGGGGCATTGTTCCGTTGCGGCCAGAGCCATTCTAGCGCCTGGAGCCATTCTAGCACCTGAGGTGGAAACCATGGAGCCATCCTCAGCGCCTGGGCCAACTTTGCTTCAATGGAACCTTGGCTATGGGAGGGGAAGAGAGATAGAGAGGAAGGAGAGGGGGAAGGGTGGAGAAGCAGATAGGCCCTTCTCCTGTGTACCCTGACTGGAAATTGAACCCAGGACTTCCACACGCTGGGCCAACACTCTACTGCTGAGCCAACTGGCCAGGGCCCTCAGAGGTATTTTTATACAATATGTCTCCCCCACTAATCTCTTGTATTCTCATAGGATATGGACTACTTAGCCATCTTTGTATTTCACATATTGACACCCCACTAAGCAGTATCTAAAGTAGGCATGTGCCACGAGTAAATTTTAGTTTGAGCCTGATGGGTGGTGACATCAACCCAGAACACTGAGGTTGCCAGTTTGAAATCCCAAGGTTGCTGGCTCTGAGCACAGACCCGCCAGTGCAGCCCAAAGCAGGCCAGCTTAAACCCAAAGGTTGCTGGCATGAAAAGCCCAAGGCCGCTGGCTTGAGCAAGGAGAAAAGCAATCAATGTACAGCTAAAGCAAAAGCAATTACAAGTTGATGTTTCTCACCCTCCCGTTCTGTTTCTCTCTCAAAAACCTTTTTTTTTAGTTTGACTGATTTGAATCAATCAAATAAACATTTGGTCCATTCTTGTTAATCTTTCAATTTCCACCTTCCGGGCTCTGTCAGGTGAGCTGCTATGCTATGTTTCTGAATGAAATAGCCTTGTATGAGCATTCCTGCAAGCTGGAGTAGATCGGACATAACCCTAAAAAGAAAGACTATTTTCCCATTGTATTCTGATATAAATAAACTTTGCCTGCTTTTACCCAGTCAGCCTATTCTGAAGGAATAGAAGGAAACCATGTTCCCTGCTCTGGAATCAGACAGATCTGGGTTCAGGCCTGGGCCCCGCCACTTTAGTACTTATGTGACTTGGCACTGTTAACCTCTCAGTGGAGTCTATGTGCGTTTTGAGGAGTCAATATAATGCAAGTAAAGCACTTAGAACAGTGCCTAGCAAAGATTAGAGCTTAATAAATGTTAGGTATTGTACTAAGAGAAGGAATACATAAAATAGACTCAAAATGGGTTTATCTATTTCTACTTTAATATGACTGCGCCTGCTGTTCTGGAACATTAGTGCAGATTAAATGAGACTGTTTGCTTACTTCTCTTTCCAGCTCAGTTCCACCCCTCCAGCCCTTCTCTCCTTCCTGTCCTCTCCCTTCTCTCTCCCTAGAAGGAGACTGACATAGCCTGGCACAACCACTGGGGGGAGCATTTGTGCCACAGAAGGAGTTTCAGTTCTGCAGGAGAAAAACATCAGCCTGAGTCTCCAGGGCCATGTCTCCTCTTTGGGGCATATTGCTCTTCAGTGTACTATTGTACTTTGTAACGCCACCTCTGCTATCTTCCTGTGTCCACCTCCTTCTGGAAGACATGGGCTCTCTAGTTCTACAGTTCCATTCTCTTCTTACAGACAGCCTGTTTAAAGGAATGTACCCTCAATGGGAGCCCGGAGACCTGTGACGCACTCAGCTTTGCCACTAATTAGCTACATACCTGTTTGTTAACTGCTTGACTTTTTTTTAGCATCAGTTTCTTCACCTGTGAAATGGGGATTCTAATACCTTTCCTATGAGCCTCACTAGGTTGTTTTAAAGGTTAACTATCCTTAAAGGTTAAGTATCACATAGTGATACTATTTATTAACTGTACAGTACCAAAAAGATTATACTTTTGTTTAATCTCATACTGTGTCATTTCTCCCTTCTGCCATCTTTTCAGTGGACACTCTTCATGCCCATCAACCCTGTGCCTCGGGTCAGAAACCCACTGTTAAGAAGGGATTGTACAGAACCTATCTCTATTTATTTTTCTTTTTTAGAGTGAGAGGAAGGGAGGTAGTGAGGCAGACTCCCGAATGCACCCCAACCAGGATCCACCCGGCAACCCCATCTGGAGTCGTTTCTAGAATCAACTGAGCTATTTTTAGCACCTGAGGCCAATGCTTGGACCAACTGATCTACCCTCAGTGACTGGGGCCAATGCTAAACCAAATGAGCCACTGGCTGTGGGAGGGGAAGAGGGAGACAAGGGGGAAAAGGATGGGGAGAGAAGCAGATGGTAGCTTCTCTTGTGTGCCCTGACTGTGAATGGAACCCAGGATGTCCATATGCTGGGCCGATGCTCTATCCACTGAGCCACCAGCCAGCGCCTTCATTTCTGCTAACAAAAAGGAATGAGTTTGAACCATAACAAGAGGGATTGGAATTTGAGTTATCTGAAATATTGAGAGGAAAAGTGCTGGAGTCTCTTTAAATGGAGAAAAGGGCAGAGAGCAGCATGAAAGCAAGGATACCTAGAAACGAGAGGCGTGATAGAGTGACTTGCTCCATAATTGGCTGGAATGAAGGCTTAGTACATTTTTGCCAAAGACTAAGCGAATTAGTGAATAAAAATGAATGTAGGCCCTGGCCGGTTGGCTCAGCAGTAGAACATTGGCCCAGGGTGTGGAAGTCCCAGGTTCGATTCCCGGCCAGGGCACACAGGAGAAGCGCCCATCTGCTTCTCCACCTTTCTCCCTCTCCTTCCTCTCTATCTCTCTCTTCCCCTCCTGCAGCCAAGGGTCCATTGGCACAAAGTTGGCCTGGATGCTGAAGATGGCTCCATGGCCTCCACCTCAGGCGCTAGAATGGCTCTGGCAGCAACAGAGCAACGCCCCAGATGGGCAGAGCATCACCCCCTGGTGGCCACGCAGAGTGGATCCTGGTCGGGCGCATGCAGGAGTCTGACAGCCTCTGTAAATGAATCTGAGTGAAAGAAATATGATCCCTTTGGGTAAGGTATTTTAAGGTTTGGGGACACTAAGTGGCAGCACAAGTCAACAAACCAACAAAGCTTTTTCTGGCTGCTCTGAAAGAAGGGGCACCTCATTTGTATTCCTGTGACTTTAAGCACGTCTTCCCTTTCTCTACATATGTACTTTCAAGTTATGACACCCTCTAATGGTAAAGGCACAGAAGTAGGCAAGGAAGAAAAAACCTGGGGGGATCCAAATATGCATTACCTAAGATTGTTTTCAGATAGCCCTTGGAAGTCTCTGAGCTGGAAGTTTTCATTCCAGCTCTCAAAAGTGTATAAGGAAAAGTTTGGAACACACACCACTGGATAAATCTGGGTGGGTTAATGAAACATTTTGATAGGGACCTTCAATATAAACTGATTGGGGAAAGAGCTGGTGGCAGGACTCTTTTTTTTTTTTTAAATCAAATAATGGTAACCTGAGAAAGTTACTGCCTCATCCATTTCTACCTCAGGACTCCTCAAACATCTGTCCTCCAATTTCTCCATAGATAGAGAGCCTATCGCCTTTTTTAGCAAAGCAGAAATCAGGCCATGTAGTTTAATAGAAACTCTTAGTATCCATCAAGTATTGATTCTTTTCTAGAGGAAGTCTCTGCTAAAAACTAAGGGCCAGTTAGTAAACCCTCATTTCAGCCAGGAACCCTGAAAAGTTACAGTGGTTCTAAGCAGAGGATTAATCATGCCATCTTTATCACTATAATGCAAGTCGTGTACATAGTTCTAATGGAAAGATGCATCCTTCTTAGCTCTTAACTCTATGACAAAATCTCTCTCTTTTTAAAAGATTTTATTTCTTGATTTTACAGAGAGGAGAGAAAAGAGGTGTTGAAGAGAGAAGTATAAACTCATAGCTGCTTCACTTTTATTTATTTATTCATTTATTTATTTATTTATTTTAGAGAGGAGAAGGAGAGACAGAGAGACAGAGAGAGAAGGGGGGAGGAGCAGGAAGCATCCACTCCCATATGTGCCTTGACCAGGCAAGCCCAGGGTTTCGAACCGGCGACCTCAGCACTTCCAGGTCGACGCTTTATCCCACTACACCACCACAGGTCAGGCCTATTTATTTATTTTTGAGGGAGGCAGGGAGAGAGAGACAGGAACACTGAGCTGTGCTGTTATGTGCCCTGACTAGGGAATTGAAGCAGCAACCTCTGTGCTCCAGATGATGCTCCAACTAAGCTATCCAGCCAGGGCTTAATTTTTTATTTCTAGAGAGACAGAGAGAGGGGAGGAGAAAGGGAAACATTCATTTGTTGTTCCACTCAGTTGTGCACTCATCGACTGCTTCCCATAAGTGCCTTGACCAGGAACCGCAATCTTGTTTTGGGACGAGGCTCTTAACTGACTGAGCTAACTGGCCAGGGCCCATAGCTACTTCACTTTAATTGTTCATTGATTGATTGCTTGTCATTTGTGCCTTGACCAGGCAATCCCAGGGCCCCAAACCGGGGGCCTCAGCATTCCAGGTAGAGGCACCATCCACTGCGCCACCACAGGCCAGGCCAAAATCTCTCTATCATTTCCATTCTTCGCTGTTGCTCTGTTCAACATCTTATTAGCAGCCATCCATGGATGTGCAACCCAGTCGTGCTACTCCCAATTTCCTTTAGCTCAATAGAACCAAGAGCATTTTATCCTATCTTCTCTATGGGCTATGACTCCCTGGTCCTTCCTGTGTGCTCCAGACCTCACTTTCTCCCATGCTTTTTCTTTCACTGAACTCCTATAACACTGTCTTTATATTGATGTATAGAAGGCACTTGAAACAGAACACAATTAGTATCAGCAATTATCATGGTCACTTCAAACTCTCTGTAATATTTTACAGTTTACAAGAAATCAACATGATCCCAAGGTCGCTGGCTTGAGCAGAGTGTCACTGGTTCAGCTTAAGCGTCCCCCCGCCAACCCTGGTCAAGGCACATATGAGAAGCAATCAATTAACAACTAAAGTGACACAATGAAAAGTTAATGCTTCTCATCTCTATCCTACCCCTGTTCTCTCCCTTCCTGTCTCCTTCTATCTCTCAAAAAAAAAAAAAAAAAATTACAAGAAATTTTGCATGCAGTCTCATTCATTCATTCATTAAACAAATATTTATCAACTGCCCACTATATGCCCAGCACTCCTCTGAGCACTTCATACCAAATGAGCATTATCTCTGCCTTCATAGAACTTTCATTTATTTAAGTTGACACATCCCTGCTTTGTGTTAGCATCTTGGCATTGGGAGGAAATGTTAAGATCCGGCCAGTTTAGCCCTTACTCAAAACAGAAATTCCTTCACCTACATCTTTGATGGGTGGCCGTTCTTAACCTAACATTCTCTATATTTGGTCTTTTCCATTAAATAATTAAAGACGGGTACCATGTCTCAAACACACATCAGTTTTTTCACAATGCTTTATTTTTGAAGAGTTCTTCTTTTTCAAGAATTATCTTAAGTATTTCCCTGTACCAGGCACTCATTTCAGCTCACTGAGAACCCCATACAGTAAATAGCATTCTCATTTTACTGATAAGAAAAATGAAGATGAGCCCGACCAGGTGGTGGCGCAGTGGATAAAGCGTCGGACTGGGATGCGGAAGGACCCAGGTTCGAGACCCCGAGGTCGCCAGCTTGAGCACGGGCTCATCTGGCTTGAGCAAAGAGCTCACCAGCTTGGACCCAAGGTCGCTGGCTCCAGCAGGGGGTTACTCGGTCTGCTGAAGGCCCGCGGTCAAGGCACATGTGAGAAAGCAATCAATGAACAACTAAGAAGTCGCAACGTGCAATGAGAAACTGATGATTGATGCTTCTCATCTCTCTCCGTTCCTGTCTGTCTGTCCCTGTCTTTCTCTGCCTCTGTAAAAAAAAAAAAAAAAAAAAAAAGAAAGAAAAAGAAAAATGAAGATGAGACAGGTGAAGTAACCCACTAGTGGTCACATGTTTTGGATATGGCAGAGCCCCTCACCGTTTTGTCTAATCATCTCAGTGCTCTCTCATATATCACTAGCTCAGTTGAGTATCTTACTAGTCCAAATAATAGTAACAGTCTTTACCTTTCTTTATCTGGATGTGATTCTTCTGCTCATGGAGCCAAAGACACATTCATTTCTAGCAGTTACATCATGTCATCAACTCACAGTGAGTTGTGTTACCTAAATGTTTGGGTCTTACTGATAAGCACTCTCTCTTGTCAAGTGTGGTCTCTCACATTTTCTGCTTTCCTCTACATTCTGCAAATCTGGATCCTATCCACCTTTTGAGAAAACCCAGCTCGTGCCACCTTCTTAGTGAAAACTTTCATGGTTCCACATTCCCCAATTGAATGTTATTTCTTATCCTCTCTCCATAGAATTTCTATCTTATTTTCTGAGCACATTCCATGTTCTGCTGTGTACACTAATTTGTGTCCTTATTTTCACTCTTTAATCAGGGCATGAGCCTCATTACCCTGTATTTTTCTTTCTGTCCCTGTCTGTTTCTTTGTCCCTAGAAACAGGGAACACTTAGAGGTATCAAGCAAACAGTTGTTAAATGAACAAATCTTGTAATTGGGAGTTTATATTTTGTCCCTAAATATATAAATGCTTCATACATCCCTGTTAAATTTTTTGAGCAAATTCTTTCTAACTTCTCTGTGGTATAGGGCTCAGTCCCTGCTCTGTCTTGCATGGTGTTTATATTATATACCAGGCACTGTATATATCTCATTGATTTTTCACAGCAGTTCTGTGAGTTGTCATGGTCTGTTGTTTTACAAATAAGGAAGTAGAGAGTCAGAGATCCAAGATTCAGACCCAAGATCACACAGCTAGTAAGTTGCAGAGGTGGGGTTGATTCAAAATGGCATCTTTCTGACTTCCATGACTGTGTTGTTTCTGTCTCTCTGTTGCTTTTCTAAAGTAAAGCATGTGCCTCTGCTAGAGACCAGGTGTGTTTGGAACAGTCACCTCACATAGATGGTTGTTTAGAAGACTTAGAGACAATGACAATTTGCAGAAGACCAGACAGACTGCTGGGAGCTCTGCTGAGTTCTTGAGCAGATTAGAAAATAGCTAAGAATGATAGTTGAGGGACAGAATGAGATGGAAGTGACCAAGACAGAAGAAAACTGTGGGAAGAGACGGCTATTTCTTTTTTTTTTTTTTTTTTTTCATTTTTTTCATTTTTCTGAAGCTGGAAACAGGGAGAGACAGTCAGACAGACTCCCGCATGCGCCCGACCGGGATCCACCCGGCAAGCCCACCAGGGGCGGTGCTCTGCCCCCCAGGGGGCGATGCTCTGCCCATCCTGGGCGTCGCCATATTGCGACCAGAGCCACTCTAGCGCCTGAGGCAGAGGCCACAGAGCCATGCCCAGCGCCCGGGCCATCTTTGCTCCAATGGAGCCTTGGCTGCCGGAGGGGAAGAGAGAGACAGAGAGGAGAGCGCGGCGGAGGGGTGGAGAAGCAAATGGGCGCTTCTCCTATGTGCCCTGGCCGGGAATCGAACCCGGGTCCTCCGCACGCTAGGCCGACGCTCTACCGCTGAGCCAGAGACGGCTATTTCTTGTGTGTAAAACTCTTTCTCCTGATTCCTGTTTTTTTCCATTAAAAATTTTTTTTTTAAATTTATTGATTTTACAGAGAGATGAAGGGAGAGAGAGAGAGAGACAGGAACATTGATCTGTTCCTGCATGTGCCCTGACTGGGGATTGAACCGGCAACCTCTGTACTTGGGCCCACACTCTAACCAGCTGAGCTATCTGGCCATGGCAGTGATTTCTGTTTGAATAACTTCATCTTCTGTAAGTCTTTGCTCAAATGCTGCTTTCTCAATGAGGCATCGCCCCTTACTCCCTCAACCTCTTTTATATTTCATTTATTTTCTTTTAAAAAACTTTTTTAAAGATTTTATTCTTTTTAGAGAGGCAAGAAAGAGAAGGGGGAGAGAGAGAGAGAAGGAGGAGGAACAGGAAGCATCAACTCCCATATGTGCCTTGACCAGGCAAGCCCAGGGTTTCAAACTGGTGACCTCAGTGTTCCACGTTGACGCTTTATCCACTATGCCACCACAGGTCAGGCTATATTTCATTTATTTTCTATGGCAGTTATCATCTTTTACTGATAACTTGTATAATCTCATTCCTGAGCCTGTTCTACATGTTCTTTCTGGTTCTAGCTATAAGCTTCTAAGGAACTTCCTCTTAAATCCCTTGTCCCCCAATTTATAAAGACTTTATAACAAATAAGAGAATAAATATAGAAAAGCCTATAGAATAAATGACTTTTAGATAGAATCAAATTAGTGTTTATGGCCTGACCTGTGGTGGCGCAGTGGATAAAGCGTCGACCTGGAATGCTGAGATCTCCTGTGTGAAACCCTGGTCTTGCCTGATCAAGGCACATATGGGAATTGATGCTTCCTGCTTCTCCCCCCACCTTCTCTCTCTCTCCTTTCTAAAAATGAATACACAAAGTCTTACCAAACAATTAGTGTTTATGTGGATTTTCATGTCCTTTTTCCCAACAGTTCTGCCAAGGGAGAGAGGAAAGTTAGATTTCAATAATTATTTCCTAATACTCACACGTGGGAGAAACTCGGAAGAAACTAGAGAGAGAGACCAAAAATGAGCTGGGGCTAAGGTGGCCTCAGAGCTGAGACAGCAGGACTGTGGAGCACAAAATAGCCTGCCCCACACCTCCACAGGGGACTGATCCTCAGAGACCCTGGGAGACCCCGCCTGCC
This sequence comes from Saccopteryx leptura, assembly GCF_036850995.1. NCBI lineage: Eukaryota > Metazoa > Chordata > Mammalia > Chiroptera > Emballonuridae > Saccopteryx > Saccopteryx leptura. The sequence continues at coordinate 285,569,377 of NC_089504.1, forward strand.
CCTCTCCCCATTCCCATCATCGTAGGCTCCCCGAGAAGAATGCAGGTCAGGAGCATAAGTGACCTTTCACACCTCAGACAAACTAAATTTGTTTTCTCCTTTTCTGTCCAGCCCACAGCAGGAGGGAGGGGGAAATGGGATGGGCCTTGTCGAATTTTCTTAGGCTACAATACCCCAGAGGAGTTGAAGTGGAGGGAGTAAAGGATCTATTTATTTTGGCTCAGGAAGGACAATGTAAGCAGATGGTCTTTGATGGGATTAGCGGCGTAATCTCTAAGACCCTGGTAAATTGGAAAATGATCCATTATATTCCATGAACCTTTGGCAGCTTCAGCTCCTAGGGAGGGAGGGGCAAGGCAGGGGTGGCAGGGTACCTTATTAGAAAGGACCCCCCCTCTGGGAGCAGCCAAATCCCACACAGAATTTGGGAAGTTTGTTAGCTGTGCAATGCAAGCCCCTCTCTTTTTGAAAGAGCACAGAAATTAAGAATTCACCCTGTGCCCTCTCTCAGAGCCTCTTTTTTCTTCTCTCCCCCATCCCACCCTCTCATTTGGGTGTGCTCTAGTGTCTTCACTAGCATTCCTTGATCCCAACCCTTTCCTTCCCAGAGCATTCAGAGGACTCTTCTTTGGTAACAAACTATATTTGGGCTCCTACCTTAGAAGGTCAGAAAATTCTACTTAGAATCCAAATTATATTTCCGCACTGTAATCTCCATTCATGTCCCACTCCAACACTACATACAGCCCAGGAAGACTCCTTCACTCTCAACGCTGGAAAACCAGGCAGAGGAAGAGCCAGCTGGAGGGGGACTGGACAAACTGCAACTTGGAGCAGAAACTGGGGAAGAAGGAGAACTGTGAAAGGGGCTGTAAAGTGATAATGAACCACTTTGTCCAACCCTCCGTCCCCCAGAGCACACTCATCTCTAGGTTTAGGATCCCTCCGCCTGGAGAATGTGGACGGCTGAGTTGGGGGCATATGGGAGACCCATTTGGTATGAAGTATGGTGCAGTAGGAGGCATTGATATAGATTGGATTATATAAGTTATTTACAGTATGTGTGATATTTTGCAGTCATATAGATATCACTTTGCAGTTTATAAAGAAACTTTGATGTGTAGAATGTCATTCAGATCTTGTAACAATCTAATGGAAGAGGACATTTGGAAAATTGAAAATAAGGTTTTGAGAGGTTAAGTGATTTGCCTAAGTTCACCCAGTTTGGTAAGTGACAGAACTAGGAATGATATTTAACATCATTGTACTATGAGATCTATTTGTGTTGATAAACGTAATTCTAAATTCTTCTTTAAACCACTGCTTGTTTTATTTATTCATTTCAGCATTTAAGTTGTTTCCAAGACTATTGTTACAACCATTCTTGAAAAAGTATCTGATTGGAATTGTATCAAGTTTATAGACTTAGCTTGGAAGATTAAAAACCAAACACGAACCATTAAAACATGGGCTTTCCCATGTATAGTTAGCACGATTCTCTGAAAATAAATATATAAAGAAAGAAAGTGGGAGGAAGTGGACAGATAGAAAGCAGCCCAAATTACTCAATTCCAAACAGAAATCCCAACACTTTCGGGTGCATTGACTTTAACTGTAAGAGATGTAGTAGGTGACTGGTGGAGGCTCTAAGAGGAATTTGACTTGCATAGTATTTTATTTCTGACTATTTCAGTGAAGTGAAGGATGTTTTATTTCATTTTATTATCATTTTTAAAAAGAACAACACTGTTATTATGTGTTTATTTGAGGTAACTTGAGCCTGACACAGATTTGTAGACCAGAAAACAGAAAGGCACAAGTGGAAAGGCAGCAAGCTACAGCTACTCCCCACCTCCCAATGTCCCCTACTAATGACCCCCAAATATGAAAATCAAAATGTTGATATGACAGTTCTGAATCAGAAAAAAGCTACCATTGTTTGTTTCGACACCTTAGTTGTTCATTGATTGCTTTCTCATATGTGCCTTGACCGTGGGCCTTCAGCAGACCGAGTAATCCCCTGCTCAAGCCAGAGACCTTGGGCTCAAGCTGGCGACCTCGGGGTCTCGAACCTGGGTCCTCTATATCCCAGTCCGACGTTCCATCCACTGTGCCACCGCCTGGTCAGGCAAGCTATCATTGTTTGAACGAAGGGCCAAGCAGGCAGACAGTGATACAATAATTCACTGAGTTCACAGCCCAGAGAAGTAGGTTTCCTCTCCCTCATTTTATCTGTTCAGAAGGTAGGCTCAGAGAGTTTAGGTGATTGATTTAGAGTCACACACCCACAGGTGGTGAGGCTGCCATTGCAGACTGTGCTCTTCCTCACACCTTGCACTCTCCACGGTCATCCTCTGCCCAAACCACCCTGCCTGGCTAGTCACATCCTGAGAAGCACTCCTGCTCCCTCTTCTCTTGTGTTTCTCCCATAGAAGCAGCCCATCCTCACCTTCCATCCCCACAACTGATGGCTTTCTCTCAAGTTGGCTCACATCCTGCCCCAAATTAATATAAAATATGTTTTCTGATGAAGTCCAAAGTGTTCTGGGATGAGAATGACCCACCAAACCTCAGCTGGTCTCATTCCCTCCTGCTCTGACTGTCTTCCTCTGGCAGGACTTCTATGGTCCCCAGGCTCAGGCTCTTCTTTTATAAAGAAAGACAGGGGTGGAGGAAATGACTAGGCTAAGGCCACACAGTTGGCCACAGCAGCCCTTCTGCACCAGTCCATGGGTTCTCCTGCCACTGAAGTCGGCTGGACTTGAAGATGGGTGTACTCTGGACCCAGCCCATCTCTCCACGGCAGTGATTTCAGAATCCTAGAAATGGCTCTACCCCTAAATTGGGCTTTCTGGGTTCTGTGGCCTGAGATGTTACAGCTTCTCCATCAATCCAGTTTCTCCATAGTCCTCTCGGCTTCTGAGAGCCACAGACTCAGAAGCCCCAGGTCTACAAGTTCTAATTCTCTGGAGCGTGTCAGGAGCTATGAAGTTACAGTCTCCCCGGCTGCTACCGGAAGCCTAAGGTCTAGGGACAGAATTCGGCATCTTTGGAAGAAAAGGAAAGAAGGTCTCAGTGGCTGCTTGAAGAGAAATCAGGGACTCTTGATTTCTCTTGACGAGAAATCAGGCCAAATTTCTTTAGGGGCTGGTGAGTTTTCCACCACCCTTCTCTGTCTTTTCCTTTATTTATCTCTCTGGCATCTCTCCTCTCTTGTCCACCTCGTTCTTGGCCCTCTCTTTACTCCTCTGCCTCTCGTCTTCCTTCTCCTTGGCTTGCCGGACTCCCCGCTTACCTAGGCACCCCGTTTATCATTGCTCAGCCGGCTGGGTCGGGTCCTGCGCCGACACCCGGTCCCCACGCTCCCGACCTGCCGGGGCTTCCCCGAGGCCCCGCTCGGCGCCCCGGGCGCAGCGGCGGCGTCTGCGAGGGCTCCCCGCGGCCAAGACCGCGAACCCGGGGAGGTGGCGGGGCCGGGATGGTGCTTGGCTTCCCCCCGGGGACGTAGGTGGCCCTCTGTTTCCGCGCCGCTGGCGGTGGGAGTGGGGCGTTTCGCCGGAGCCGGGTCCGGAGCCGGCCGGCGACAGGGCCCCCCGGGCTGGGCTCGGCCCCGGTCCCGGTTCCCGAAGCTCCCTCCCCTCGCCTCCGGCGTCAGGACCCCTCTCCGCCCGCACGGCTCCTCCGGCGCGGCTGCTCGGAGCCCTTTCTTTTGTACTTTGTTTCCTTGTCTTTCCTATAATTAGTTTAATATTTTTAATGTCTTTGATAAGTTTCTTTTTTATTTCATACAGCCTTATTTTATCTCACGTTTTAACATTATTTCTTTTCAAATAGATTCTTTCCCCCCTTTTCTCTGTTTCCAATTCTCTTTTGTCCTTTCCTGCCCACTCTGCGCCTTGACTCCTCTCCTGCGTTATTTCCCTCCAGGGCGCCCGCGGAGCCGGCCAGGAACCGGAGCGAGAGGCGCCCGCACGCGCACCGTCGCTGCCCCGAGCCCCTGGCGTCGCCACGCTGGCACTTGGTGGGAAGCGGGAGCCGCTGCCACTCCGGGAGCTCCCAGACAGGCGAGGCTCAGGCGGGACGCGCGGGCAGTTTCAGCCTGGCTTTGACCTGGCCCAGGGCCAGAGGGACAGATCCGCGGTTCACACACCGAAGCCTCAAACCACAGGATAGTCACCAAGCTTCAGAGCCAAAGTCAAGGGTGTGTGCCCACAGCACACAGGGAAAAACACCGAGATCAATAAATATCATATGTTCAGTCCCCAACCACATACAACATTCACAGACTATGGACGTATATATGTGACTGTAGCACACACATACCGACTCACTTACATACTTGCACACTGCAAATAGACAGGAACCTACTTGCAGCTCAGGGGGATTTCAGCCCTAGCCCTAGCTCAATCCATCACAGTGGTGACCTTCCAACCAGCATGGAGCACCAGGCAACGAGGAGGGAACCTGCCTGGTCTCACTAGCAGCAGCGGTATACACAGCCAGCCAGCCCGAGTTCAGTCCCTCTACCTGGACCAAGACTGTAAGGGCTTCAAAGATGGGGAATACTGGCTACTTGTTTAGCTGACGGATCCAGCCCAAATCCCAGAGCCTGAGCCCCAGAAATGAGCATCAAACCGAGAGAACCCTCTGTGAAGCCAACAGAAGCCGTCACTGCACCGAGAAAATGGCACAGTGTTAAGAGTATAAAGCAGGCGTGTGAAACGTGTGCCAGTATGTATTCCACGCGCTCTACGTTTCACACAGTGTTGGTGCTTGGCCAGGTGCCCACATGGAGACCATTATGTTTGTGAAAATGAGCAGAGGAGATGTATATGGTTCCAGGAATAAAAGTAACACGTGTATACAGATACAGGTACCAACACAAAGCAAGGGGAATGGAAAGTAGAAAATCTCTCTCCAGGTCATGGGCATTATCACTAAGCTGGCATGCTAGCCCAAGCCTTTGTGGCAAGGTCTGGTCTCTTTTCCAGGGTAGACATGACTGGCATTGTGGGAGATGGATCTGTGGTGAGAGGCTGGTTTGTGGGAGAGCCATATGTATCTGATATATTATCAAGCCACCGAAAGGCCATTTTTTACAACTCTAGGGGTCAAGACTCTGGGTAAAAGACTATCTAGACTGTGCCTCTGAAATCCTAGGTCTGGAAGGTGCCCTTGACAGTAGCCAAATGTACCTTCCTAATGGTGGAAACTTATGGTGGGCAGGGCAGGTGTTGGTACACACAGACCGTGCTGGATAAAAACACAAACCTGGTCATGCCACGCTCAGGTGTGTTCCACACGCAGACAGCTCCTGACAACCACTGGGCAAGAGGCAGGAAATGTGTGGTTTAAGATGTCCAATTGGATAACAACGGTGATCAGTTTTGTTGTACAGGAGAGCCACAGAAGTAGGAAATACTTTCCTACTCAAAATTGAAATGTTGGTGAGTCCCCATCATTGAATGCTAGGCTGCCTGGAGAAGGGGCAGCCCCTGGAAAGGGAGGATCCATTGTCCAAATGACTCCAGCTGAATGCAGAGGGGTGTGCCTGAAGAAGCTGTGAATCTACCTGCCAAAATTCCGGTCTGAGCCAGGGGAGAAATAGGCAGAAGGGAGGGCTACCTCCCGATCTCTAATATGGGATAGAGGCCCGCAAGCTTGGTCCCTGGAGCTGCCGGGCTGTCAGTCTCGGTCCGCCCTGTCCTTGACTGGGTTCTGGTGCCTGTCAGCATCTTTATCTTTCACTCTGGTAGGTCCCAGTTGCTGTCTCTCTGTTTCTCTGCTCGGGTTGTCTGCCTTTCACGGCCTCTCAGCTCTTTTACTATTCTGTATTGCATGGCCACAAAGAAACCCAGCCAGACCCAGGAGCTAATATAAATACAAATGTGTATCATAGATGGAGGGTCACTGGTAATAAAGCACATCCATTAAAATTTTTAATTGATTTTTTTCAGATAGAGGAGGGGGGAGAGAAAGAGAGAGAAATATCAATTTGTTCCAGTTATCTATGTATTCGGTTGACTGTTGTACACGTCCTGCCTGGGGATGGAGTCAATGCTCTAACCAACTGAGCCACCTGGTCAGGGAAGCCCATTCATCTTGCTGGTCTATATACTTTTATGTGACAGCACTTTTTCATTTCTGTGTAAAAATCTAAGTATAGCCTTGAGATTTTGTGTTTTTCATCTTTTGGTTGCTGTTTCTTTTAACATTTTAAAAATTTATTTACCCATTTGCTGTTCCAACTATCCATGCATTCACTGGTTGCTTTCTGCATGTGCCCCAACTGGTGATTGAACCCCTAACCCTGGTCTGTCAGGACGACATTCCAACCAACTGAGCTACCCCAGCCAGGACTGGCTGCTGTCTCTTTGGGTGTCTGCCTCTGTATCCATTTCTCTCAGAGACCCTTCCCTTTCTTCATTATACCACATAAGAGCAGGCATTTTGGCCCTGCATGGTGTAAGCAATTTTCCTTCCCTCCAATATTGCCTTCCTTGAAATTTGCCTCAGGTGGGCAAAGTTGTTGTTGTTGTTTTGAGACAGAGATAGCTGGATAGACACATTGCAAGCAGTACCTGGAAAAAGAGATACTTAACATGACAGAAATACAAATGTCTCTAGGGGCTTTGATGCCAGTCAGAGATATTTTCTTAATAACCTGGAGTTGGAAGCCTCTTTCGAGTGGGGTGGAGGGAAAGATGTAGGTAAGGTTCTGAGATCCCAGGTGCTGGCTCATAGCTACCAAGGACCACCAGCATGATACCCAGCCAGGCAAGGAAAGTGGTACCCAACTCAGCAGGACAAGTCTTAAGAGCAATATGAAGGAAGAGCAATAACAACTGTCAGGGCTCTGTTTCCCAACCATGCATCTGTTACAAATAACATGTGAGCAAAAGCAGAATATAATAGAAGGGAGGCAGTGATGTGACTGACCCCTTAGAGACTGAAGCGCTCCATGGACATGAAGCTGGAGAGCCCAGGACTGGACGGACAACAGACAACCCCAAGGTAGAGGAGGGCTCCTGCTCGGTCCCAGCCCCGGGGGAGAAAGGACGGAGACAGGCTTCATCCATGCAATTTGTTCTCATCAGCCGTGATTGGAATGAAGAACAAGCCAAAAAAAAAGCCTGTGTTTGGGTCCCTTGCCCACTTACTAGGTGGTGGAAAGAGGGCAAAGGAGGTGCTAATGTGGGATGGGCTCTAAAGTCAGCAGGGGACTGAAAGGTCTGAGCCCCCAGGCTGCCCTAAACCCAGTGAGCCTGGAGAGCTCACCATTCCACCTCCAGATAAACGGATCCGTTTTCTCCAGCTCTGATTCTGTCTATGTGAGTTTGCCATTGTGTCTCTGGCTTCTCTACTTCCTTGAATTGGGGGGTCTGTCTCCCCCTTCCTCTGTGATTGCTTCACAGCCTTTCTGGCTTCATCTGTCTCTGTCTCTCCATTACCTCTCCTCCAACCCTTTGTTAATTCAAAGGATTCTTACTGAGCCCCTACCCACTCTTCCCAGAATAACATTGAGTAAAATGAGATAAAACTCTCTGGGAGGTTTTTCCTGTTCTCTCTTAAGTCCCCTCCTCTAGGGCTACAACCCCCTCTTACAATGTCAGATAATTGCTGGTGTGCAGCTCTGAGGAGCCAGAGCTGATACCAGGAAGGGAGGGGGGAGAGAAATAAATAATAATCTGCTTCCATTGAGCCGATATAGGTTGCCTGATTTGCATATATGCTAATAATGCTATAATTACCCTGCTGTTCTGGCCTATGATCAAGTTCTATAAATACATAGAATAGCAGAGCTAAGCCTAGCAACAGCACCCCCAAATTGTAATGTGGAAATATACGACGTGATGTGCACTTCTGTGTACTCTAAATCCAAGCTCCTCTCTCTATTAGAATATATATACCCCCTTACAAATCTTTGCTCTTTTACCATCAGAGAGCCCTCCTGTGTTTTGAGGCAACCCCAAGGGAGAAGGAATGAGATGCCTGAATAAGAAAATATGCTAGATTATGTTTAATCATTAGTATTAATATCATTATAAATAAGTTATTAGTATTTTTAGGAAAATCAAAGATTTCCCAAAGTTATCATCACCTAAATGCCACATACCCCTTACAGGCCCATGCTTTTGGGATGCAGGCTGGGAGATAAGAAGAGGACACCTCCATCTCCTAGGCCTGTTGAGATGTTTAAGAATGTTCTGTTTATGGGGAGAGGAAGTAGAAGCGCCTTCCCCAAATCACCCCCACGCCTTAGTCTCCTAGCATACTCCCATGCTCAGGAGACCCGGGGAAAGATGCTGGTGGAGTTGTGCAGATTTTTGGGTAATGGTGCAGAAGTGGGTAGGAATTGGAGGAACATGAACGACGCAATCCACAGCTGTCTGCTTTTAATTATAATTATCCCCTTTCACTTCCTTTCTGGCTAATGAGGGGGGATTTAATTTTTTCCTCCCTTTTCTCCCCCTCCCTCCTTTCCCTAGAATAAAGGAGTGGAGTGAGTTCAGTGTCCTCCTCCCCTTCGTCCCCTATGCCCTGGTTACTGGGAGAAAGGCAGACTCCAGAGGGTGGTGACAGTATGAAGAGATTTGTAGGAACAAAAGAAGGATAGGTTTGGATTGCTGGACACGTCCCAGAGTTGGAGAGACCCCCGCTCCATTCCATTGGCACCCCCTCCCATCAACCACACGGCTCCCTAGACAAGGAACTCAATGTCTTCCAGCCGGTGAGAAAGGAGCGAAAGGGAGCCCTGGTCTAGAGGGAAGGGGTGGGGAGCTGGGGGGGGGGTGTACAAAATTAGTCTCAAAGGATCTTTATTTCTGAGCTAGTGAAGCAGATGTAATCAAGCGAAGAGCAAAATAATCATAATGGAAGGCACGAGGGGAGGGGGCAGCTGAGGCTGGAATTGGGGGAGCGGGCCAGGACAGGGCTGAGGACTGGGGGGCAGGGAGTCCGGAGTGGGGCAACCTCTTGCCTCCTCTTACTTCCCCAAAGTCTTCCTCCTTTGGGGTGGGGAAAGAAAGATCAGGTCTACAGCCTCTAAACTTAGCCCTCAGAATCCCCATTTCAGAGCTGAGGGATAGCCAGGCCAGAAGGTGGCGGGGAAGGCCCCGGGAGCAGAGCCTCCTCCCCAGCGGAGGGAAGTGCCGTAGCGAGGACGAACTGAGAGCAGTGGGGGAGGGCGACAGGGAGCAGCAGAGACTCAAGTGGCCTCTAGGTTTGTGGGACAAAAGTTGGAAGGAGATTTGTGTATGAGAAAGGAGGGGAAGAGGCCTTGGGGAAGGGGGGCTTTGACAATGAACTTGAGACAAACTTCATTAGCATGCAGGCCTGCTGTCTGTTATATCCAGCTCAGACTGAGTTCCCATGCAGGCCAGGAAGAGTGGGAGGGAGAAAGAGAGAGGGCTGAGAGTGGGGGTGAGAGAGAGAAAAGAGACCCGACCATTGTACCAGTCTGAGCCCCAGTTTCTAGCAAATATTGAGATCTGGCCCTGGAAACCAATTCCCAAATTGCTCTTCCTCCTCTAAAGACAAGATAATTTATCTACTACTACTAATTTATCTGCTCTTCTCTTGTCTAGACTCTTAAGTGCTGGCCTTCACCACTGCCTACTTTGTTCCCCCACCCCAGCTCTCAGCCTTCATCTGCCATTGTCACTTTCTCCTTCACAGCTAAGATCTAGATTTGTGATAGCTGAGCTGACAGGGACAGGGAGTGGGGGCATTTGGGGAAGGAGGGACTGGATCACCCTGAACCTCCAAATGGCAAGTTTTGCCCTCCATCACTCTTTACCGACTCGACTCCCCGATAAGACACAGCACGTAATCATGCTCTCAAGTTCCAAGGTGAATTAGAACTGGAAGGAGACTGGGGACAGGGGTACTTCTGTTGCACCCTTTCTCTTGCTTCTGCTTGGGGATGAGGATGGCCTGGAGAAACAATAGCTTCCCTTAGTCCCTTATCTTGTCTCAGGTTAGAAAAGGCAGAGGGACGAGGTGGGACACAGTGAAGGTGACAAAAATCCCTTCCCACACAGACATAAGAAGGAAGAAGGAAGGGGCTCAACAGAGTGGGTTGTTATTTTGGTGGTGGTGGTATCTCCAGACAGGGACAGCACCCTCTTTTTGCTGCCTTTCCAGTGTGAGCAGCAAGAGAAGGAAAGAGGCAAGCGAAAATCCTGAATGGAGAGACAGATGCTACGTCATCATCGGAGCAGCATCCTCCCCTCCACAAGAGGCAAGGAGCCAGGGAGAGAGACGCAGTCCAGCGGCAGGGCCATGGATCCGTCTCTCCTCACAGAAGCCCGGTAAGTGGCCATTCCAGAGAGTCTTAACCCCCTCTGACACCTGGGCCGGAGGTGGGAAGGGATCCCCTAAAATCACTCAAGGCACCCTAACCTTTGTACTTTGCCCATTGACTGATGGGGGCGGGTACAATAACCACAGGAAGGAAAGGCTGATAAAGGTTTAGGGAGTGACCAAAGGGGTGAGGCATGTGTGTGGAGTAGCTGGCAGAGTGGGTTTCATATTCCACTTCATGGGCATCTACAGAGGCAGCTGAGACAAGCAGCCCTGACCAGCCAGCCACCGGGAGCACCCCTTGGTCCCCCTCCTGCCCCTCGCCCTGGCGAACTAGAGACAGCTCACTAAGTTTGTCAGCGGGATTCAGGGGGGCTTTAGGGTCATGGTGCTCCTGATCCCATTAATCTGCCTGCCTTTCTCACTACAAGTCAGGACCAACATCTTAATGCTTATACCAGAGAGGCAGGAAGGCAGATTGTAGTGGAGATGGGAGGGAAGAGAAAATGGTTCTGTGTTTGGACTCCTGACATTCTTCTCTTGCTCTGGCTCTTATTCCTCTGCGCCCCAGAAACCTCAAGTTTTAGGGGAGGACGAAGTCTGAGGGACTGGAGGGATGCGAAGAAAGGAGTCACATTTCCTAAACGGTGGAGATCGGAATTAGAAAAATATCCGAAAACATCTGATAGGAATTAGATTAATTTTATTCCCTTCTTCCCTGCTTTTCCCATAAGCTGGCAGGTGGGGAAGGAGCTGGTGGAAGCTTAAGGGCAAGTGAGGTTTTGGGAGCAGATGATTAGGTTCTAGAAGGGGGAGAACTCGACTTCATTCAGCCTTCATCAGACCCATCTAATAGTGTGGGTTTTATTTTTTAATTTCTTTTTTTTTTTTAAAAAAAAAAGAAAGCCAGAGGATATAGAAAGAAGGCACTATTCTCACCCCTACCCCCCATTTACATTGTGCTTTCTGGGAGACTGGCTGGGACCACTGTAAGGCAGTGGAGGCTGGAGGCCAGCATACTATTTCTGGTATCCCGAAGGCCAGATTTCTGGGTAAGGCTGAGGCTGCCAGACACCAACATGCACATGCATGTTCCATGCCTGCTGGGCGGTGATTCTTGTTACCACAACCCCCTCAGTAGTGTGTGTGGGGTGTGTGGCAGGGCAGAGATCGGTGAGGAGAGGTACAATTGCTCCAAGGACCCCACGACATTTTTTTTTTTATTTAGATGGAAGAAGAAGCCAGAGGATTCCCAGTGTGTTTGTGCCTGTTTTCTAGCAAGTCTGCAAGTTGGGGCGTGGGGTTGCTTCTCTCTTTGGTATGAAGTTAATTTATAAAATGAATGGGCTAGAAGAGCTGAGGCTGAGGGCCAAGTGGATATCTGTGGGTGTTAAAAGTGGGGATGCTGCATTCAAAGCTTGGATTTAAGGCTTATCCCTACTCCCCAGCCCCCCTTTTCTCTGATTTCCTCTGCATTTAGTCAGGTTATCTTCTTAACTTTTAAGAAAAGAAGAATTAGTTGTGGAATTGAGTTTGAGGTAGGAGGGTTCACCATCTTTCCCCCAACACATTCTCTCTCTCTCTCTTTCCTCTTAGTATTTTAGGATCTGGGTCACTCGTGGTATACATGTCATTTCCTCAAATCATACTTTAGTCTGAAAGCAAAATATTGGAAAAGTAAGACTGTAAACTATTGAGACCAGATTCTATACCCAACATTAAAATAGAAAAAAAAACCCTGCATTAATTCACACCTTTTGTATGTGTGAAAAAGGGAAGGAGAGGAAGAGGGAGAAAATGGATAGATATGAGATATGTGTTTATAGATCCTTAGTGACATGCATGAGTGGATGATAGGTAAATAGGTAATTACAGAGATGAGAACAGAAAGCTAGACATAACATGATTGACTAGCTTAACTGCATAGCACTTTACAATTTACAACGCAATTAGATCTAGACAGACAAAAATACATTTTTTACCCCATATTCTTCATTCTCTTCTGAGCATGATTACTGACAGACCATGAGCAGCAGAAATGTGTGAGGAGATTGTGTCTACTGGGCAGAAGGTTATTCCTGGAGGTTTAAGTCAGAAGGGCTACTGCACCTCCGCAGGCTCCCTTCAGACCCGGGGCCCGAAGCTTTTAGATGCAGGCGGAGGGAAGTTGTGAGGACGGGGCTGGGTTAGAGTCCTCCCGAGCTGGAGCTGGAGCTGGAGAGGTGCTGGCCAGGGGCCTTGCCCTCCCTGCATATCTATGCTTTTTTTGCTTGTCTATCTCTCTGAGAAGCCTCAAGTTCTGGCAATTGAAGAGGGAAACTTAGACTGACTATGTCATAAAAACATAAAACTAAAAAACAAAACAAAACAAAAAACCCCCCCATAAAACTAAGAGAAAAGGAGTTGGTGAGAGGATGACAGGGAGACAGGGGTGGGAGGGGGTTAAGGAGAGAAGATCAGTGCCTCTTAAAGGGCTTTAACTTTTGTGTTCTCCTCCTTCACAGGAGCTGGGCATCCGAGAAGAAGCCTTGTTTGTTTCTGGTGTCATCGTAGGTGGCCACCTTTGGCTTTGGGGGCATTTATTTATTTATTCCATTGATTGAGGAGAGGAGAAGAGAGGGAGAGAAAGAGAGAGAGGGAGAGAGAGAGAGAGAGAGAGAGAAGTATCAACTCATTGTTCCGCATAGTTGTTCTATTTAGTTGTGTATTCATTGATTGTTTCTCCTATGTGTCCTGACTGGGGGCTAATCCTCGGTGTGTCAGATCGACACTATCCTTTGAGCCACTTGGCTAGGGTCTTATTTGTTTGTTTTTTATGGTGTGATGGGTGTGGGAGAGAAGGAAAGCTGGCCCTGTGTCACCTGTTTTCTCTTGTTCTCTATACCTCTCTACCCCACTTCCTGTCTCTTCTAGCTTTTAGTGTCTGTTTGGGATCTACTCCGATTGTAGTAAGACCTGTATAGTCACTGGTAATGGGAACGGAACTAACTAGTTTAGGAATGAAGGCTATCCTGAGACCCATTCTGTGAGAACGAAGCATTGTGGATTCAGGGAACTTTTTCCACTTCTCTCAGGGCTCCTGAGGGCAGAGGTGGAGGCCGGCTGACCCTGGGGGAGGTGGTTGGTTGCAGAAGGGAGTAGAGATATCACTTGATGGCTTACAGAAGTGACAAAGGAGAGAAGTGTGGGTTGTGGTGAGTGGGTACCTGGGAGCTTAGAGCACTGTGACTGGGTGTGTGTGCCAGCGCATAAGCACTGGGAGGTGGTACTGTTGGGAGTATCTGTGGAGATGTCATCACATCTGTCTTAGTTGATAGTGTGTGTGTGCCTGCATGTGTGTCTGCATGCAAAACACCCTCACACACTCATGCTTTTGCCCCTAAAGGAGACCATTTGCTGGTAGCCAACCCTTTAACATCTCTGTCACCTTGTTCTCACCTCCCTGACTCCATAGGGCACTTAGGCAAGCGAGTGAATTGTGGGTTCAAGGACAGAACTGGCAGCGAGAGGGTAGGCACTGCTTAGACAGGCCTGAGGGATTCTCAGGCTGGCCTCTCAGGAGCAGAAAGAGCACTCTCAGGGGGAGGAGAGAGCAGTGTCCCCAAGGACAAAATCTTCCAGACCATGTCTTTATGCACTCTAACCTCATCTGCCTATGTGGAGATTGAAATATATATACTTTTTTCCCACAGATTCATCATTAATGGTAATTCTTATTTTTATTTGTCACTATTCTATAGATAATGCAAATATTCTCTAGCAAAAGAATAATGTATGATAATGTCTATAATAATGATGCATCTAGAAGACAGAATTAATACCTGAACCTACCCTCCTCCAAATGCAGCTTTCACCTGTATCTTCAAGGCAAGTTAACCTGATAATTAAAATAAAGAGAAAATATGCTTTTAAATTACCTGAATATTTCAAGAGAGTGGCTTAACAGCAAAGTGTATTTTGGGACCCAAATTATGAGTATCTGTCCAAAAGCTGCATCTGAGATTATAATGTAGTGTATGTTCTTCTATCCGCGTTCCTTTCAGGCACACAGACAATGGGTGGGCATAAGGACCAGAGGGATGAGGGTGGAGATTGGCACTGGCAAAGGATGCAGTCTCCTAGGCCGAGAGATTTACAGACTCAGATCAGCACCAGGGATTTGGTGTGCCCTCCTCACAGTGCCCCAGAATTTCCCTGGAAGGACTCAGGGTGGGGTCTGCAGACCAGCACTCTATAGAACACTGCAGTGGACTGGGCTGTGTGCTGAAAGCAGAGGGTTCTGCTTCGATTGAGGCCTTTCCACAGAAACTAAGGCTGGTGTGCCAAGTACAAAGGGGACCTAATGCATGCATTTTGCTACTTATAGGTCTGCTGTATCCAACTCTAGATAGTAGACGAGTCTCTTCTAGTCAAAGGAACTGCAATAGTCACTATCACACATACACTAAACACAAATCCCCCCTTCCTCTCACATACACTCCCAGCCCAGATCATACAGGACACACACTTTGTCAGTATTCTCCCTCTCCACTCATAATGCACTCAGTTTTCATGACAGTCAGACTTGTAGAAACACACCTTTATTAATTCTTTAATTACCAAGCATCCGTCATGTCTTAGGCATGTGTTAGATACCATGGATTTGAATATATATGAAATTGCCTCTGTCCTTGATGAGCTGTCTCATTTGCTACCTGAATTAGTTTCTTCTTTGAAATATGATTTAACATACTGTGCAAACCAATCCCATGAAAATGGTGGGTAGTTTTCTGCTTCTTTCTTGTCTTACCACTCCATCTCCATTGCAATAAGGACAGCAGATGTCTAGCTCACCTTCATCCCCGAGCAGGAGCAGTTAGAGATTGGTTGTCACGTCCACCAGACAAGACCAAACAGTCATTTCATCAGAAGACTGGACAGAGAGGGAAATTTCATGCAGACAGTGCCAAGACAATTTAGACTAATCTCCATTTTTTGTATGGGGGCCTCCTTAAGTTTGGACACTCTGTTTAGGCTGAGGTACCTCTGTAGAACCCAATGCCACAGTAAGAGGCAGGGGATCTAGCTCTTTATTTAGCTACTTTGGGAAATTTAGATATGTGCCCATTTCTCTCCTGACTTTGGTTTTGAGGAAGTCTGGTTCAGTCTGAATTTGGTCAGTACGGGTGGGGGCACGTGTGGGTCTCAACTGGGTAAGGAAACTTCTGTCTGCCTCCAACAAAAAATATGTCAGTGGCTGAAAGAGAAAGGAAGTTCATCCTGATCCCAGTTGCCTCTTGCTAAGTGTGTGGATGACCGAGGTATAGGGCTGTAGAAATCAGGTTGGGCCCCTCAGAGGGAAGGAGAATTGGCTGGAAAATGGTGACAGAGAAGAAAGGGGACAATATTAGCTAGCAGGACAGCTAGCTCTCTCCCACAAACTGACCCTAACCTTCCAGGCACTGGATCAGGGGAGAAAGGAGGAGAAAAGTTCACTTAAGGGATCTTTTGAGAGGGCAAATGGGAAAATCTTTGTGGGTGAAGTTGGTGATATGTCTGGAGAAGTGTAGACCCTATTTAGGATTGCTGGAATGTCTAGAGATTATTTGGTATTCTATAAAGGGTTGTGAGGTGGTGTACTGAGAAATATTTGAGGAGGTCTGTAGGCACAAAGAGAAAAGGCAGAAGAGGCCTATAGTTCCTGTGGGGCCTGGTATGGGGGGTGCACTTAGGGAATGCATTTAGCAACATCCCAGTGGGGTGGATCTCCCTGTGAGCGTGTTTGAGGTTTCTGCTTTTCTACAATTGTACTGAAGCACCAGGGGCCCCAATACTCCCCCAGTGTTCCATTCTGAGCAGTAGGGGCACCTGGGAGGGGCAGGAGGAAACAAAGCAGGGAGTCTCTTTCCCTTACCCCACGTCATTGGCCAGTATGCTCCCAGATCTGGAAGAGTAAATAATTGACACTGTGGAAGCATCTAGAAAGTCTTTCCCTTGAGTAGGGCCCTGAGATACTGTGGAGGCTAACAGAGGAAAAAGTTATGCCAAGCACAGCCCTGAGAATGTCCTAGACTGGGGAAATCTGGTAATCTGCTTCAGCTCCATTCTGCTATTTTGGTAGGAAACACATGGTCCCTAGGCTTCATCCTATTTTGAAGTGTCCTCCATCTCATAATCATGCAGCAATTATTCAGACACCCTCCAATCTTTTAGGGAAGTACCAATGAAACTCACTGGCCATTGGCTTGCATCTAACTAAAGCCAAGAGCATTCAGGCTCAGCTTTGTCTTAGACTGCACAGAGATACAGTCCTGGGGAGGATGAAACAATCTGGCCAGGCCTGATGGCCCAGCCTGGGGTACCCTAGAGCGCATCCCAGTTGGTGTGGTGTTCAAGGATGCCTGGAGATAGGAACAGCCGCAGTAAGCAGGTAGACTCCACGTTTCTAAACCGCAGGATTTTTAAAGAAAAGGGGCGGAGGGTAGGATCAGGGAGGTGCAAATGAGCTCGGACCAGGGAATTGAACTGTTCCCTGGCAGGCACAGAGGCTCAGCTTGGCCACCGCAGCTGGCTCTCAGAATGCTCTGCCAGGCCACGAGAATCCGAATCCTGCCTGCAGGCCCGGTGGCGTTATTCGGCTCTGATTCTCCCAGCCAGATGGGTAGCCAGGTCAGAAAAGCCCAGAACCTGAAACCTTACTGAAGAGTGATCCTTCTCCTGTTACCCCAGCTCTCCAGCCACCTGGAGGTCCCCTAGGTAGGGGACCAGGGCTGACGGATGGAAGCACACCGGCTAGGGGAAGGAGAGGAAGGCGCTAGCAAGGGCCTTCGTGGCTGAGTCAAAATCTGCAGCTGGGATCCTCCAGCCTCCCCCACCTGGAACTCTGATGCTGTGAACCCTTTCAAGAGATACTCGCGTTTCTGCACGACGAAAAACGAGGCCCAACCTCGCTCCAGACCCTATGTCTCCCAGTGGAGTCCCAAACTTCCAGAATCTTTCCCTCACTGTTTTGGATTGAAAACCAGCAAGAAAGGTTCCTGCCCGTCCTAAAAGATTAGGATCACAGTTTGGGAGGAATCAGAACCCGAGAAGCACAAAGAATATCCTAATGAGAGGGAGCAGGAAGAGATAGCCTCCAATCATTTGGGCTTTTTTTTTTTTTTACATCTTTGAGCCCTGGTTCTGATGTAGTATACCTAGGGCCAAAATGGGAAATGTAGGACCTACAAAAAGAGTGAGGCTGGGTATCAAAGCCACAAATGGCAATGGATTGGAGACGGCAGGCGGGTTGAAGGGGACGAGTGAGGCAGTAGGAGGCTGGAAATCCGCACACAGACCTAGTGGTTCCTCCCCGCCCCATTCCCCCGCCATTCTCAAGGGATGGGGCGCCCCAATTGCGCGCTCGGGCTCAAACAGGAACGAGGGGTGGGGGGGGGGGCAACAAAGCGGTGACGTCAAACTCGGCGGAGCCAATCAGAGGATGGCCTAGGGAGGGAGCGTGAAAGGATGAATGAAAAGTCCGGAGCCGGAGCTGGCCGGGGCCAGAGCCTCGGCAGAGACTGAGAGCCGGGGAGGTAAGACATGCTCTGTCTGTCCTGCTCGCCTCCGCTCCGCGGAGGCTGAGATTCGGGTGGGCGTCTCCGTCCCGGCGCCTGCTGAGCCCTGACACCCTGGACCCAGGACAGCAGCGCTCCGTGCGCAGGAAGAGCCCGAGAGGACAGCACCCGAGAGCACCGATAAGCACCTTGGGCTCGATGTAAGTGGCCTGGCCGGCTCGGGGTCCGAGGAGGGGAGAGCGCCTCGGAATCCAGAGTGCCTGTGCGTCAGCCACGAGGGGCCCGCCGAGTCCCACACCTGCCTAGGGGCCCCCAGGACCTTCTGGACGATTCTCATTTCTCGTCAGAACCCCCGCCAACCCCCAGGGCACCTCTCGCCTAGGAGCCCCCTCCCATCTCACCGTCCTTTGTGATTTTGGAGCTCTTGGTATAATGCCGTTTCTCTGGGGAGTCCTTCAGGGCCTGGGACTCGGCTCGCCTGCCCGCCCTCCACTTTTCCTCCCCGCACAGCATCTCGCTGGCCTGTCCCGGCTCCCTTCCCGGGGAGGGTCTTTGCCTTCTTCTCTCCTGGACAGACTTGCTCGGAAGTCTCTGGGTCGCCTTCCACCCCGCCCCCACTGGCTTCCCTCTCTCCAGATTGCTGGGAGTTCCCTGTTTCTTATTGGGGCGCCTCCGGTGTTTCACCCCTCAGGTCTCTCTGCCCGTTCTCCTTTACACGGCAGCTGGATCCAGCCCTTTTCCTGCACGAGCTCAGCTCCGCCTCCACCGCCTCCGCGAGTTGGGAGACCTGGTGGGGCCGGCCCCGAGCCTCCCGCTGGGACCCCCACGCCGGGGCTCGAGCTCTGCGGAAGGCTGAGGCTCGCGCTGTCGGGTGCGCCTCGGACCTCCTAGCGGAGGGCAGTGGGAGAACCGGCGAGGGTGGGAGGCCCCGCCGCGGTGCCTGTGGTCTTCCCGGGTGGCACGAAAGCCCGTGAGTCCCCCGTCCCCAGAGCCGGCGGAACTCCCACTTCTGGCTCGAACAGGGAGCGGGAAACGCGGCGTCCGAAGCTTTGAGGTCCGGGTCTAGGGGGGATCCCTGGACTTGGGCGCCAACGGCCGGCGCGTCCTTTCCACGCCTTTCTCAGTCTCTGTGGCGTCTGCATCCCGGTGCCTCTGAGTGTCCCGGTCTCTGACCCCGTTTCCCTCTCCGCCCCCACCTCCGTCCGGGTCCCCTCCCCCACCCTCACCGGCGGGCACCGGGCAGGCGGCGGCGCTGCTGGCGGCGGCAGCCCGGAGGCTGCGTGGAAGAGGCGGCGGCGGCGGCCAGGAGGCGGGGTTGGTTGTTATCTTTGGTTATCTAGCTGTATGAGTGGTGTGGAGTCTTCATAAAGCTAGATAACCGAAAGTAAAAATAACCCCATACACTGCGCAGCGGGGCCCCGGGGAGAGCGGCCGCGCGGGCGGGGGAGGCTGCAGTGAGGACTTAGCGCCCCGGGGACCCACGGGCTGGAGGAGGCGCCGCGAGGGCCCGCGGCCCGCGAGCCTAGACCGCACGGGTCCAGGCGGCTTCCAGCCCTCTCGGTAGGTGGGAGTCGCTCTTCCATTTCACTTTGCCAGGTGCAATGACTTCCCGAGCTGAACTGGGAAGCAAGCAAGAAGCATGTGGCTCCTCCTCGGGCTGGGGCCTTTCCCAGCAGTCTGAGGATGGAGTCACTGCTGGGGAAGCTGCTCCAAGGGAGGATCTGTGGGGCAGCACCTGGCGCTCCCCAGCCCAGGCCTCTCCGCGGGCTCCGGCACACAGTTTCCTGCAGGCTACCCACAGCTATTGCAGAGCTGGGAGCGGAGGACGCTGTGAGGAGGTTACCTAAGAACGCCGGTCTCTGCATTTATGGCTCTCTGAAGCCATGTAGGTCTGTCCGGCTTGGTTGGGAGCTGAGAGTGGCCAAGTGGAGATAAGTGGAGACAGGGCTAGAGGTGCTGGGTGGGGGACACTCAGAAAGAGGACGGGGTGACTAGGGAACCGTTTGGCCCGGCCTGGGTTCTGAGGCAGTGTATTTCTCAGCTCCCTTGTTTCCATATTCGTGGCTCCTTACAACTCAGGACCTGAGTCTGGTGTCTTGAAAAGCTTCTCCTACCAGCTTTGTCTTCACTGACCAAAGGGGTTGAGTTGGAGTCTTTCAGGACCTTCCCACCTCTCTCTCTCTCTCTCTCTCTCTCTCTCTCTCTCTCTCTCAAATCATCTCCAAGAGCAAATGTTCTTAAAGAGCTCAAACACAAAAGAATTTGTAGCTTAGTATTTATGCTGCCCAAAGAAAGCAAAGAATTAGAAATTAATCAGGGCCATTCCTAAAAGAATCCATTTATCTGGCTTGACCTAAATATTTTCAGCAGGAGTGTTTAGGTGCAAATGAGAGGAACATGGTCTCTAGAGTCAATTGGTAAGATAAAAGTAAATGTGGCCACAGCTAGAAGTAGCCCCCTCTGTATTTATTACCTCTTTCCATCCATCCCACACTTCCTGGCATTCCAGAACACAAGCCAGAGCAGTTAAGGAGTAAAAAGGGGGCAGGAGAATTGGACAAAATGACTTTGTACTAACTCCAGTTGCCAGTGTAAATTTAAAATTTCTTCCCAGGAACTGATTTTTTTAGCTGGAAGATTATGATTCAATTATAGATTATGTGGGGGAAAATATTGGGGAATCCAAACTAAAACAATTGTGCTTCAGAGAGCCTAGAGAACATATGTTTTCTTCCTTTCTAAGGTTTGGAGGAAGGAGAGATTAATGACCTCTTGCTTTTTCAGCTGTTTAGAATTTTGGGAGTTTTGTTTTTTGAGGGAGGCAGTTGGAAACAGGATTAGGGAGAAGAGGAGCAGGTTTGGGGCAGGGACTAATAATCCTTAACACTACACCATGCTGTCAGGTAATAATGCTCTGCCTACATGCCTGTCTTAGATCCTCCAACACTGTGGTAGCTGTTTTTAGCCCTATTTTACAGATGAGGAACCACTGACTCAAATGAATTTCTATGTCACTCATTGGTTTTAAACCTATTGCTTTTTCCACTGTTTTATTTATTTATTTTTTTTTAAATTTATTCATTTTTTTTTTAGAGAGGAGAGAGAGAGAGAGGAGAGACAGAGAGAGAGAAGGGGGGAGGAGCTGGAAGCATCAACTCCTATATGTGCCTTGACCAGGCAAGTCCAGGGTTTCGAACCGGCGACCTCAGCATTTCCAGGTTGACGCTTTATCCACTGCACCACCACAGGTCAGGCTGTTTTATTTTTTTAAATGTTACTTTTTTATTTATTGATTTGAGAGAGAGAGAGAGAGAGAGAGAGAGAGAAGATGGGAGGGAAGAAAGAGAGAGAGAGATATCAATTTGTTGTTCCACTTATTTATGCATTCACTGATTGCTCCTTATATGTCCCTTGACCGGGGATTGAACCAGCAAACTTGGCATGTCTGGATGAGGCTCCAACCAACTGAGCTACACAGCCAAGGGTCCACTGCTTTACATTTACTTGTGAGATGACCTGGAGAGGGTAAGGTGGGGAGACTAAGCTAGGGATGAGCTGAGGGGGTTGAAATCAGGGAAGAAGAAAGGGCCAGCAGATGCAAGGCCTGGTGGTGACCATGGGCTGAAGAAATATGTCTCTTTTTTTTTAAACTTCTCATTTCTCTGGTTGGACTTATGATCTACTGAGGCTCATCAACATGAGACTTAGAATCTGTATTATTAAGCACAATGGGTTTATGTTATAATTATTGTGTCCTGTTAGCACATTTGACCACAGTATCTCCAAAAGAGAACAGATGGACTGAGGGGAACTGATGGGTTGAGGGTTTACATTCCACAAAACAAGTGTTGCAGTGGAAAGGGGGGTAGAGGCCAGGAGGATGTGGGGTGAGCGTTTGTGTCTGCCTTGTGTGTTTCTGCAGGTGTGTGGGTGGGGCTGTCAGAATGATGGGTAACTGTGCTTGTGAGCTGTGTGTGTCCGCTTCTGAGAGAGTGAGACACTGAGGGGTGTGTAGCCTCGTGTGAGTGTGGATGTGTGTGATTCATGATGGGCAGGAAGCTCTGCTATGAGACAAGGATGCCTGACTATGTATGGATATAAATCCACTAGAGGAACAGGCATACTGGGATTGGGGGAGGCATTAACCAAATGCAGACATCACAGTGACACCATTGAGTCCTGCCTTCTACCTCCTCCAACCTTTATACAAAATAGCACCTCCTCCAGTTAAACCCAAGATGAGAATTGATGAAATGGGGTGCAGGAAAGCTGGCTTGAAAGGGGATGGGAGGGCCTCACCAGTTAGGAAATTTCTTCCTTTGTATCATAACACTTCTGTGTCCAAGAATTTTTAGTTTTATTCTTCAGATCTTACAATATCCATCTATTCCTATTGGAAATCAAATTCTAAGCTGATTTTTCTTTATTAATTTCTGTCCTCAGTCCTTCATCCCAAGACCTTCCCATTGAATTCTGAGTCCAGGAGGAGTTCAAAGGCAATTTCTTCCTAAGTGTCTGACTCAAGTTTTGCATTATCATTCATACCCTTATCCTGGGACAAATTTTTCCCAATTCTAGGCATTGAAAGAAACTTGTTGAAATGTTCTTCCATGATCATCACAGCCTGAGGAAAGACAGAAAGAAAGAGCAAATGTGGCTGACCCAGGTCTGTCTTGAGGGGCCATAATTTATACATCTCTGAGCCTCAGCTTGGATGTTTGTATAATGGGGATAAGAATGTATATACTCGGGTTGATACATGGAGCAAATGACTAATTCTACATGGAAAATCTTATAATATGTTATGATAACCATGGGTAGAGAGTAATTCTTAGATTGCAGAAGGGTTAAAGGCTACAGTTTGGAACTACTCTTTGAAAGCATATGATTGATCTCAGAATGCAAAAAGAGCAGCTCTTTGGCATATTCTTAACCAAGGAGCTCAAAGCATTTAAACCTAAGGAAGTTTCTTCTGCTTTTACAGCTTTGGGAGTCAAAAAGGACTCCAGGGACCTGGGTAGGCAGTGTCTGAAGCCTAGAGAGAAGACAAACTGCCCTTGGGAAACCTGTTAAGGAAAGAGACTGAAGTCCACACGGCAGAATGGCCATTGTGTTTTTCTCCTTAATGGATTTTACCACTTGTTTGTAAGAGTACTTATGATTGGGAAACTGACTTATATATATAGAGAGAGATAAGTCATGCGTAAATGACAATTCCAAGTTTACTCCAATAAGCTTCTAGTTACTAAAAACATAGTTTATTAAATTAAAGAACGAGTTAGGTAGTAGGTATAATTAACAAACCTAATAGAGACCTTTCCATCATCATGCAGACTTTTCTTCATTGCGGAGTGACTTTAAGAAGGGGTGTTTTCTCTTCTCTTGCCTCCCAGCCCAAACTTCCCAATCCCCAACTTCCCAAATTGGTAACTTACCAGAGAATCTCTGGCCCCTCTGCATTCTTCATTTGGAAGTTCTTGGTCTGCACTTTTCATGGCTTGGGTGTTGGAATGCTGATAATTATTTCTTCACCTCCTTCCCAATACAATGCTCTGGAGACAGACTGACATTTCTACCACCTTTCCTTAGCTGTTGATACCTGAGATATCTTGAAGTATTATGGCACTGTCTCATTTAGAAGCAGGATATGCCAACTTCTCTAGGAGCTAAGTGATTTTAGCTTAATGCTTTAAAATCATTGGAGGAAAAAAAGAAACAAAACTGTAAAAACATTCTTGGAGCTTTGAGGAGAATGAGGAACAGGCTTATGGAAGGTAAAAGTGAGTGGGTGCATATTGAGCTAGGAGAGAAGAGAAAAGGGGAACACTTCCTTGCCACCCAGGCTCTCCCAGGACACAGAGTGATACCCCCCTCCTCCTGCCCTAATCCCCCATTAAGGCTGCTCTGAGTTTGTTATGACAGCAGCTGAAAGCAGCTGAATTGCTGTTTGCTGTGTCTGCTAATTGGGCTGAAGTGTTGGAATCTGGACACTGAAAGAGACCATTGTTGCTGTTTACCTTCCACAACTGCTTCCCTGGGGACCTTCTGGGTGAAGGGGAGAAGCATGCCCTCAGGGTCATTGCACCCATTCCCTGTCTCTGCACAGGGACTAGGTAGGGAGACAGTTCATCTTGTGGTGGTTTGAGCTTTCACAGCACAGAAAAGACAAGCCCACCACTAAGTTGGTTTCTAGGCCAGCCCCAGGCCACCAGGAGCTCTAGAAGAGTAGTCACATGCTTGTCCCCTTCCCTATTCATTCCCTTCTTCTTCAGGGGCCCTAGCTTTGCCTCCTCCAACACCTAACCTTAACAGCCAAATGTGCTTTGCACTAGAGGGATCCATACCCATGCACTTTTAAATTCTGCTTTCTTCCAAGACAGTGATTTTCAACTTGGTTATGTACTAAAATCACCTGGGGAGCTTTTTTAAAAATACTGATGTTTGGGCCCAGCTCCAGACCAATGAAAGCAGAGTAGCTGGGAGTGAGGCCGAGGCCTCAGTATTATTTAAAAGCTCTCTCAGTGTTTCTAATGTGCAGCTAGAGTTAAGAACCACTGATATAGGTTTATCTCTCTGCCTGGGACACGACACAGACACAGCACGCGTGTGTGTGTACTCACGCATACACACACACACACACACACACACACACACACACACACACCCTTTTCTATCTTCCTATCTTCCTGACTTTTACTCCCAAGCTCCTGATATCTATCACACTATCATTGTGTATCTTTGCCTGTGTATCTTCTTTATATTTATTACTAAATTCCTTGTAGGAGTCTTAGAATTTAGGATGGAGTCTAAAGGTCAATACCATGTCAGCAACCTCAAACAGAGCTCTTCCCCAAGGGAAGGAACTATGATTCCATCTTCCTGTGAATTTCTAAATGAGATCCAGATGAGGACTGGGCTAATTCTGGACACTTTAGTCACTAGGGCTGAAGGGGTGGCATGTTCAGAGTTTTCGTGACTTTTATGCTCTTCTTCCCTCAGAGTAGTATTGGCAAATGGAGGAGCTTTTTTCCAGGAATACATCTGCCCCTTTCCTTACTGTTTCCAAATGTTTCTGCTTATTCTCTTCCCTTTAGCTTCTCACCTGGGGTGGGTGGGTGCCCCACCACCCTCCTGCCCTCTTTCACCAACACGTACGACAGAGCCGCCACCAGCACCACGGACAGCTCCCGGAGGTGAGTGAGATTGCTGTGCTGACCCCGGTTTAGAGGGTTAGTGGTGGGTCCTACTGATGTATAAATAGCTATCAAAGGCTCTAGCTTTTTAAATCTGTGGGAATTATTTGCAGGCAGCTGTGGAATCACAGGGAGAGGACATAGTCTCTAGGAAATTGGGTTTGTCCACGTTGTGGAGTGTGAGTGAGAGGGACTGCTCCAACAGAAAGAAGGAAGGATTTAACCTAAGTTCACATAAAATACAAATTGAACTGATCAGATAGAGCTAAAATGAGCTTTAGAGGTCATCGACCCTGTATCCTTCATTTTACAGATCCCCAGAGAGTGGAAGAAGTATGACCAATGTCACTCTGCTTGTTAAGGGAAATGCCAACTTCTGCCAATCCAGGCTCCTGAATTCCAGCCTGGCCCACCTATTGTGTCTGATGCCTTTTTGAGAAGTCTCCCTGCCTGAGTTGTGTGGAGCTTGCCTAGAGCTGGTAGGGAGAGTTCACAGGTTGCCCCCCTACAGAAAAGGACAGGACGCATGCCTGGGCATATGAGATTTCCACATGAGCCAGAAAGGAGTGCAACTGACTGCTGTCTCTATCTGAGGGGTTTGGAAGGAAAAGCACAGGGGAAGGCACACCTAACAGTAGCTGGCAAGTCCATGGGAGAAAAGACACGGGGTCAGCCATCTGCCAGGGCACAGAGGCCAGTGGATGGCCACAAGGAGTCTCCAGAGGCCAGCAAGAGCCATGCAAACTGGAACAGGGCCTGGGAAAGGCCCTTCTGTGTGCCCTGGCCCGCTCCCCCAACATCATGAGCCTAGAAACAAAGGGGCCATTCTCTCTAGGATTTGATGGCACCATCTCCGGCTGGCAGTGCCAGGTGGTGGGGGGCAACAGGGGATGTCAATCTATTATCCCCCCCCCAACTCCTAGGTCTTCTGGGGCTGGATGTTGGGGAGGTGGGTGTTCCATGCTATGTTGCCATGGCAACCACTCCAACCCCCACCTTCCAAAGCACAAAGAGAGACAGCTTTCACATACATAACCCCCCACTCCCAGGAAGAACCTGGGTCTGGCTGAGAATCTTCCCTTGGGAATCCTCTTTCTGATGCACAAACCATGGTGTGCATAAGCATCACCCCCTTTTCAGCACCCAGAGCTAAAAAGGTTGGGAAGCTGGTGAATCCAAAATCTCTGGGCAAGGCTGTGCAAGTGAGCACAAGTCCCTTGTGCTTAACTCTTTCTCCTCCCAAGCTCTCCTGGCCCTTACCTATAGTCAAGGTTATTCTAGGCCTTCTCAGCTGAAGCGATCGGGGCCTTGACCTATGTATGCTTAGCCAGAAGTGAGAGGTACCCTACTGTCCCTAGCAAACCTCCAGGCTGTGAGAACAAAGAGGGGGGGTCATTCCTGCCACCCTCCATCTGTACCCCTCCGCCATTACTCATTAGGCATTCTGCCCCCTCCTTCCGCTCGTTAAGCCTGATTTGCATAGATTTGCATAATACAACTTATTTGCATTCCAGGAGGCTTGTGGTAAGAGCCAGGAAAGGGGGGGGAGGGGAAAGGAGAAGAGAAAAAAGGGGAGAGATTTTGTTTTCATCAAAGTGTGTGTGTAGTGGAGGGGAGGTGGCAGGAAGAGGACAGAAATAAAAACTCACACTACTTTCTTTCTTTCCTTCTGCCCTCCCTTCCTAAGCTGGACTCAAATGCCAAAGAGAGGTGCCAAGGGGCCAGCTTTTCTGTCCTTCTTTGTCTTGCTTCCTCCGGCCTTGGCTCCCCAGCCTGGCCCCCCCACCTTGTTGGGCTCAGGCTTCAGAAAGAAAGAGGCAGGGGTAGGAGGCAAGGCTGTGGGAACGGAAGCAGAGGGAGGCCGCCATCTTAGGTAGCTGGCTCCTGCAAAATGGCTGTCTCTGACAGGTGTGGGCTGCAAGCCAGCCGCCCGTTGGTGGACATGGAGGGAGGTGAGATTATAAGAAGGGCTTTCTGGTTGATTAGGAACATTGCTGAGTCTTCCTACAAGTGGAATTGGGAAGAGAGGCTGGGGAGAGAAGAAAGGAGCAAGACGTGAGGAGTGGCAGCCCCGGAAGACATGTGAGCCTCACACAGGAAGGAGCAGGGGCGGTAGAGAGGCCTCTGCCCTGGGTTTAGTTCCAGAGACCCTTTCTGAGCGCCAGTGGCCAGATGACGGGGAGGACTGTGGGTAACGTAAAAAATACTTTGAGGAGCACTCCGGCTCTCAGGAACGTACCTGTGCATTTCCGCCCCCCTCTCCTTCCCCGGCAGGCCTGCATCTCCTAAACTCTAAGGGGCCCCACAACACTTGCAACCAGGGGAGTAAAGGGCAGTGGCAGCCTGTCCTGGGCTAACCCCCGAGCGTGTCTCCAAGGCCTCGTTTTCTCAGACTTTCCAGTGAGCCAAAGCAGCCCCGCCAAGACTCTCTCCTGTTGTTTCTTCTGTCCTAAGCCCTTTCTTTTTTCTTTTTCTTTTTTTTTTTTTTTCTTTTCATTTTTTCTGAAGCTGGAAACGGGGAGAGACAGTCAGACAGACTCCCGCATGCGCCCGACCGGGATCCACCCGGCACACCCACCAGGGGCGACGCTCTGCCCACCAGGGGCGACGCTCTGCCCACCAGGGGGCGATGCTCTGCCCATCCTGGGCGACGCCATATTGCGACCAGAGCCACTCTAGCGCCTGAGGCAGAGGCCACAGAGCCATCCCCAGCGCCCGGGCCATCTTTGCTCCAGTGGAGCCTTGGCTGCGGGAGGGGAAGAGAGAGAGACAGAGAGGAAAGTGCGGCGGAGGGGTGGAGAAGCAAATGGGCACTTCTCCTGTGTGCCCTGGCCGGGAATCGAACCCGGGTCCTCCGCACGCTAGGCCGACGCTCTACCGCTGAGCCAACCGGCCAGGGCCCTAAGCCCTTTCTTATTTCACTGTTCTCAGCTTTAATAAACATACTCTCAAAAAATAAAAAATTCTGGAGGAATCAGAACTGGAAGTGTCAGCAGAAGGAGGAGAGAGTAAAGTGTGGACAGGCAGGATCAGAATCACCTGCCAGTTTGAGGGTCTCTCTGTGGCCTGTGAAAGGCCACTTCGTCCTTGAAGTTTAGCTCCAAGTCTTCTCTCCCCAGCCCAGCAGTCTGGCTTCAATCTTCATAACTCTGGTGAAACTGCACCCTCTTGGGCCAGTCACAGCCTCCACAGCTGGACCCAGCAGCCCTGGCTTAGCTTAGGCCTGGTTCCCTCGATGGAACATTTCCTACTGATATGCAGTTTGTCTTCTCCTTTGTCCTGTGGTTCTTCTCATATCTTTGACTATTATTTCTGGGTTCTATTCATCCAGACCTCTAGGTCAACCAGTTCTCCAGACAAAAATGCCCTCCAAATTTCAGCTATGAGCCCTTTTTCTCCCCCTTTTCTTGTGACTCTCATTCACTTATATCATTTCAGCCATCATTCCTGAAGACTTTCTGGAGGGGGTCAAAAGATAGAGAGGATAAAAGGTAAGCAAGGGGTTGTCAGTCTAAGAAGTGTGAGGAAGTGAGTGGTGCAGAGCAGACAGCATACTTGAAGGCAAGGAGGTTGGGAAGAGCCGGATGTGTTAGGGAACTAGAACGTCCAGCAAAGGGAGCCTGGTTTAGGAGGAGATAGGAAATGGAGGCAGAATTTGTTTATTATAGATCTACTGGGGGGCTGGACCTGACGGGGTCGCTGGGAAATGAGCTGACATACTTAGAGATGCTGGGTGCAAGGCACGCCTGGGGAGTAGCACATAGCCACTCCCAGGAGCAATGAGGACACCCGTGTGGAGTTGCCCGCTGAGCCCAAAACCCAACCAGACACTTAAATGACTCTCAGCAGGTTCTGAACAAATGAACATATGAAAAGCCTGGAAGCTACTTGAGGAAAGATCTTTGCCTCCCCCCCCCCCCACTGAAATGGCTGGTGTGTGCATGTGCATGCGTACGTGTGCATGTACACACACATGCGCGTGCACGCACACACACAGAGTGGGCTTATGGGAACTCTGAGGAGAGGTGTAGAGAAGCCAAGGTTGATCCCCAGTGCAATGAGTGCCCTAAGGTCAGGACAGGAGATGGGCTTCTGGGGACCAAAGTGAAGAACAGAGAAGTAGGTTCAGTCCTGGGAACTTGTGGAAGAGGGAGTGACAGAAGGTGGAAGGGCTCTCCAGGGGTGGGTGGCACAAGGCTCTGAGGGGATTCTTCTTAGAGGAAGGGGGTGACAGGCTGAAGAGACAAGTGAGGAGATGATGACTGGCTGCCTTGCTGGGCAGTGGGGTGGAATGTGAGTTGAGGGTGCTGGCTGCTGCCCCTCCCCCAGGCCCAGCCTCTGCACAAAGACTTCTCTGAGTGGTCATGAAAGTAGCCCTGTCAGGTGAGGGGGCTTAGCTCCCAGGGGACCCATTGCGGGCGGAGTGGAATGGGGTTGGAGGAGGGAAGGCCTGACGGGTGGCCTCAAGCTTTAACCATGTCCAGGCAGGAAAAAGAAGCTGAGACATGGCCAGGGCCTCACAGGCCTGGTGGACCCATTCCCGGGGCAGGCTCCTTTACATGATTCCGTCAGAACCCACAGGTCCCAGCCCAAGGCCTTGCCCCACCGCCTTCCTATTCCTTCCCAGCTGTAACTCCCAATCCCGCCAGGCCTCTCCAGCCCTCCTCGCCCAGGCCACACGTGCCCTCATGGGCTGCTGAGGCTGACTGCGCACCGAGCCTCTCGTCTTCCCAGCGCAGACTGTTTCAGTCTCCCGCATCTCCTGCTCCAGGGAGGGCTGTGCTGGGAGGGTAGAAAGACAAGATTTGACCACAGCTGAAAAGGCGTCCTCCACCTCAGTTTCCACACCCACTCTTGTCCTCCCCCAAAGAGGCTTTTTCCTTTGTCTGGTCTGTGTCACTGATTCCTAGCTGAGGTGTGGATAGGCTTTCTCCCCCACCTCCAGCCTTTGTTGTGTTCGTCCCTTCTAATAAGTGCTTGTGTCGGGGGCCCGGAAGGCAGTAGAATGACACGCAATCTCTACTTGCAGGTTGCTAACACATCTGATAGAGGGTCTCTGTCCACAGAAAGGACAACAAACAGGGAGGTTTTGAGTTTTGACTCAAATCAGACTGGCTGGTCAGGACAGAAATTTGGGCTTTCCTTCCTTACTAGTGGGTGACCTTGGACGAGTCACCGAGTATCACTAACTTCTTTCCACAGTTCCCCTGAGGGTCAAACGGGCCAGAGTGAATGAGAATGTTTTGTAAGGCTGTGTGCAGATGTCCAGTGTTACTTCTAAATGCTGAGGGACACAAAAAGGCCATGGTTGGTAAGTGAGGACCATCAGGAAAGGCTTCCGGGGTTTGGGAAATGAGGGCATGGATTGCTGGGGAGGAGAGGGCAGGACTCTGGGTGCAGCTTCTGACGAAGGGCTGGGAAGCGCTCCTGGGCACTGTGGACTGGCTGGACTGCTCAAGAAGGCAAGCGAGCATCTCGTGGAGGCTGGTTTGGGAGCACATTTCTAACAACTAGGTGGCAGACTCCTTGACCATAGTTCTCCTCATCCTCAGGAGGGACTTTCCATTGGCCCTGTGTACATAGTGTCCAGCAACCCTGAAAGTGGGTCAGGGGGCAGTGAAGCTCAGTCCCCCCATGGCCCTAACCCACTCTGCTCCCACCCTGCAGCTCACATCTCAGTCCTCAGAGGGAGAACTCACCAGACGCCGTGGCCTCCCCTGAATGTATACAACATGGTGGCCCCAAGCCCTGCCGCTTGGGATCCTCTCAAGTCCCTCATCTTGTCCCTGATCTCTCAAGTCCTGAGCTTTATCAGGAGTGGGCTAAATTCAGATTTATTTAGATCCCTCAGCCCGTGGCCCAGAAAGACTTCGCACAGGAGGGGGTGTTTGTCTCTAAGCAGTCATTTCTTGTTCAAGCAGGAGGAGCTGGGAGGAGGGATTGTTTTGGCATCATCCCCATAGATAGCAGTGAAGCCTTTCGTTCTGGAGGGAAGGAGCAGGTGGAGCCTGGTATATGGAGGGAGAGCCCTGGGCACAGGGGGCATGAGCTTCACCCGGCTGGGGCTACCTTCTGCTGGGTTCAACCATCTGGCACCAGCTGCCTTCCTGGCGCTGCCCTGCAACCAACCAGACTCCTGCTGTTGCCATGGAAACTGGCTGCCATATTGTACACAGGGCGCTACCTCATCTCTGGATTTTCCCATGGATTCCTAGAGGATAGGAAATAGATCTCCACGGATTTATCCCTTCCTTGTGATATCTATCTAATAAAAATCCATATTAATATATGGTTTTTAAAAAATAGCCCTAATGGAGGCTTACTATACGTCAGGTTCTGTGCTAAATATTCTCTATGTGCTACTTAGTATGGCTAAGAAAGCAATAGTGAGATAAAATTTAAAAGGTCTCCCCCAACTCTCAATTTCTATAAACAACTTTTCTTCTCTCCAACCAGGAAATTCCATGCTCTTGCTTATTCCTGTCTTGGGAAGTCCTTTCCAATGTCTAACCAAGATCTGTACTGCTGAAGCACCAGCTCTTTGATCCTTGGCTT
Organism: Saccopteryx leptura; assembly: GCF_036850995.1. Lineage (NCBI taxonomy): Eukaryota > Metazoa > Chordata > Mammalia > Chiroptera > Emballonuridae > Saccopteryx > Saccopteryx leptura. The sequence continues at coordinate 285,600,965 of NC_089504.1, forward strand.
GACATGACTAATTTGAGAGGTAAGGAAGAAACTGCCACCCAGCTTTAGTCACTTGTTTGGGCTTCCTAGACTCCAGCTATTGAGATAGGGAAACTGAGACTTGACTAGCTTGGTGAGAGATCCAAGTGCCCCTTTAGGCTTAGGGGATCCAAGCCTCAAAGTTCTTGTTTGGAGAAGAGGAGTCATTTTCACCAAATGCTTGGAAATTCTCCTTCCTTGCACCCATGCTCACCCAAAGAAAGAGGCCAGAGCAAGAGACCCTTGGAAAGTAATAGTTACCAGGGTTTGGGGGTGTGGGAAGTCTTTGGAAGGCACACCTCCCTTCTTGCCCTTGGTAGGGTCCAACAGGGTCCCTGAGAGATCCTGAGATAGTGAGAATTTGCCCTCCGTCTGGACTCAAACAGAAGGTAGAGAATGGTCACCTTAACCTAGAGGGGCATCTACAAGGGCACCGAACAGGGCCCGACTTTTCTGCTAGGGGAACCCAGAATGAGGGGCAGGTGGGGAGAGAAAGGCCATTCTCAGCTGAGGAAGAGTGGGCTGACAGGGAGGGGCTGGGGGTAATTTATGATATCATTGTTCCCCACTCCACTTTCTCAGCTCCCACCTTCTTCCCAGACCCCTGCTACTGTACTGTTGCTAGGAGATGCTAGCTCTGTCTGGGGCTGGGTGGGTGGAACAGGTGGAGACTGTTCCATCTGGACCTCTCCTCCCCCACCCAGGGGAGGTCCCTACATAGACCTTCCCCAGCACACTCCCAGGTCCTGACAAATTCCAGTCCCTTCTGCTGTTCTTCCCAATCCAGCCAACCTGGGGCTAGGGGGGCTCCCAGACAGGATGAGGGTCTGCAGCAAGGAATGGGGAGGTGAACTGTGGAGGAAGAGGCAGGCAGGCTTAGTCGGGGCACCGAGGAACAGCTGACTCAGCCGGGGACTTTGGGAGGAAGCCCAGGCCCCGAAGAGGAGCCAGAGAGTCAGGGGCACAGGCCTCAAGGAGCCTAAGTTTGAAGGAAACCAAGTCCTTATTTTGGGGGAGTTTTCAGTATGATGGGTGAAGCAGACCCATCCCCAACCCTCTTTAGTATGGTTAAGGTCAAGGTTAGGGACTTGGCAAAGACAGATTTGGGGGGTGAAGACACAGGGTAGGGGAAGGAGGAGGTGAGGCAGGGAGAAGGGGAAGAAGTGAAAAGTCTGAGAATCTGGGTAGGAGGAAGGTGACACGTTCTGAGTAGTTGGGCAGTGTAGAGACAAGGGTCTCCTCCTCTTTCTGAAATTCTTTTCTCAGATTTTAAAGCCCTTAAAGAAGTCAGTTCAGGTGAACTCCGGGGGCTTCCAAAGCGGCTGGCTTCCAAGCCCAGATGGGGCGGGAAAGGAATTATTTGCCCACAGCTGTGCTTCTGACACCTGATTTCTGTGTAGTCCCTACTGATTTTATCTTCTTTCTTAGGCACAGCTCCCTGATACCTCAGGAGGAAGGAACTGACCTTGATTAGGCACCCATTTGCTTGTGTAAGTCTTTTCTTAGCTGTTATCTTGGTTAGTCATCCGGAAGTCCTGAAAACTGAGTGATATTGTCCCTACTTTACAAAGGTGGAATCAGAGCTCCAAGAAAGGCATGTTGCCCAGCATCACAGGACTAGTAAATTGGGCTGGGCTTCAAATGTGGCTTCATGGCTCCCAAGGCATATGCCCTCTCCCTCCCCTCCTGGGCTGACTTCTAGCAGAACATGCTTCAAACACAGTGGGAGGGATTGAGAGGAGAGAGGAGCAGATAGGCAGGGAGACTTCTCAGGGAAGGAAAGGGTTGAAATCTGAGGGATGCTAAAACAGTCGTTGTAAACTAAAGACAGGACCGGGGAAGAGGCCACAGGAGCTGTGGAAGTCACTCAGATCTTTCCAGGTATGTCCCTGGCCAAGGGAAGCATGCTTTGCTCCTTCCTGAAACAAGTCCCCTGGGCCTCCACCTGTTCTCTCACCTGCTTGGCATTCAAGTCCCCACCCTGGGCATCCCTGTGCCGCATGGCCCTGGGTAGAGCACTAGAAGAGGTGTCTAGAGTCATGGTGGCCCCTTTATTGGGGGACCCTCCCAACCCCTTCCCTTTTCTGATGGATGGGAAACCTTTCCAGGGCCACTGGATACTCTCCCTGGAAGTTCGTCCTCTGCCTCCTGCTAAGGTCTCCATCCAAAAAGAACCTTTTTCACTCTTGAATTTTTTCTTTTCAGACCAAAGAGAAGACCCTACTTTACCCAGTTGATCTGAGTTCCAAGAAGCCTTCCTGGATTAACTAAAAGATGAGGCTAAACTCTAGCTAGTTGACTGCTTCCTCCAAGAAGCCTTTGAGCAGGATGGAAGTGGGGAGGCCCTGGCCTCCCGCCTGGGCAGCGCAGCACACCTGGAGCCACCTGAGATAAGACTGGCTTCACCATTGCTCCAGCCCCACCCCGTCCTGGTTTCTCTGGCGTCACCTGAGCTGAGATTCTCCTGAGACGGAAGTCCCATCTCCTGTCTAATAAAGACTCTTGACTACTAAACAACAGCACTAATGGTAGTGGATGTGCCTGCACAGGGTTGGGAAGGGAGGGGCTGACTGAGAGGAGGCCAATCCTGGGCTGCCTCCATGACACCAATGATAGAAGCCACCATTGCAACAGAAAGGGGAAGCCTCACTGAGACAGAACTCTCACAGTGGGGGTGGGGGAGTAAAGCTCTCTTTGGCTCCTTCCATCTCTCAGACACCCCGAGGATCCTGGGAACACCATCCACAGTCTGATCAGTTCCAACTCAGCAATGGACTGATGCTTCCCGCCAAGGAAGCCCCTCAATATCATGCCAAGAGTCAAGAGAATGGGAGAGATATATTGCTCCCCCAGAAAGCCCGGCCTCTGTCTCCTCCATGAAGGGACTATATTCCTCAGATATGTCCTAGATTTGAACAGACCACAAAGAGAGAGCACCCCTGTGCCACAGGGCCACCCACTCCTGCTTCCTCCCTCAGTAATGACAGAAGGGAATGAATATGCCTAGCAAGAGGAATTCAGGTTAGGGAGCAGGTAGGACTTCCCAATAAGTTCTTGGGAAGGAAGCTGGGGGGGCCGGGGAACCATAACAGGAAGCTGGGACTATGCTCTTGACCGCATTTCCCCCATAAAACATCTATATCAAACAAGCTCCAAAAGACAGGCCCTTCTTCACTCTTGAGAGAGAGCTTCTGCTGGAAAGTGTTAGTAGAGTCCAGACTGCCAGCACCCTTTAAGCTCTTCACCATCTTCTAAAAAGTCCTGCCTCCCATCTAGCCACAGTCCCTCCATGGATCTATAGTCTGAATCTTGGAATTTTTCTAAATAAAAAAGCTTATGATAATACACATGATATAATTCTAATAGCACAAAAGGGGAAGTATGTCTCCTTCCCATCCTTGTCTCCACCCACTCAGTTCCAGTTCTAAGAGGCAACCGCTGGTACTTGTGTTCTCCCTGGGATATTCCACATGCATTCAAGCACATGTCTACACTCTCATTTAAACACAGATCACAGCTTGTTAGCTTCTCTAGACCAGGACTCCTAGCTGGAGGTCAAGGTAAACCTCAGGAGATCTTTGAATCCACTTAAATTGCATACAGAATGCTGGCCAGCACCTGGGCCCTGTCTCCAGGAAAGAGACTCACATTAAGAGCCACCTGGTCTGACCCAGCTTCTCATTTTACCGAGAAAATGAGGACTATGCCCAGGGTCCTCAGCCTGGTGAAGGCCTGTCAGGAGAAGACTCCCAGGCTCCTCCAACCTATTTGCCAAGGAGCCCTCGGGCCCTCCAAAGGGATGGTGTCTAGGAGGGCTGATGGAGGCCCAGGAAGCAGCCAGGAAGAGGCAGGTCTATTTGCATCGATGTGGTATCATTAGGAGGCTGCGCCTAGGGCTCACCAGGCCCAGGAGAGTGTCTCTGAAGTTCCCAGGCCTCCTTTATGAACTTCCTCCTGCCCAGCCTGGCAAGGACCCATTGCAGGGCCCTGCTCACCACCTGCCACCTTGGTCCCTGAGGAGTAGGGGTGAGTGGAGACAGGGTCTGGCCTGGGGTCAGCATGAGGGAAATTGCCCAGGACCACCTTTCCCCTCCCCTGGCTTTTGTTTGGACCCCAGAGCCGGAGCATCAGTTTAGCAACTGTGACTGGGGCCAGCTCTCTGCCTCCACTAGTGGCCTCCTTCCTGGCTTGGAAAGTAGGCTCCTGGTGAAGGAGTTGGAGAAGGCACAGGAAGGAGGAGGTGGAAGAACTGAGCACAGGAAAGAAAAGCAGGGCACCAGCGACAGCAGGTGACAGAGGAGCAACAGAAGGTAGCTGCCTTTTGGAAACAAAAAGACCAGACAGAGGCAGTAGGGGTGGGGAGGAACCCCTCTCTTGACAGGGATGCCAGGACTGGGGTAGGAGGGTCCAGGAGGGTCAGTTCTGCTGAGCCTATGCAGATGAGACCTGTCTGTATGCAAATGAGATGATCTGTATGCAGATGAGAAGGGAGGGCGTTCTCTCAGAGTTACCACAGACTCCTCCCTCAGGACATAGCTGCAGGGCAACTTGAGAAAAGACCAGGGCTGGGGTGGGGCAATAGCAATAGGTTAGACTTCAGGAAGGACGAACCAAAGGAAGAAAGCCAGTTCTGGAGATGAAATGGGGACTATAGATGGGCTTCTGGGAGAGTCAGGCAAAAAAGATGGGGGTAGACCATAAAAGGACATCCCAGTCACAGAATAGGCAGACCAACCAAGAGCTTTGAGAGGGAAACAGGAATAAAAAGAACTTTGACTGAGCCTTCACTTCGTGCCAGGTCCCCACATCGTGCCTTCCACTTGCAGTCTCACTGGATCCTGGAGATATCCTGCGAGACCTTTCACGTGTGAGACCCAGCGAGGCTAACGGACATGCCCAGGTCAGAGAGCGAGCAAATGGCAGGGTCCTGTCGGACTCCACGGCAGGCGGCCACAGCTTATAACCTTCCTGCTCCTTCCTGGAGTACCGTCTGGAACAGCGCCTCCCGGCCTGAAGGGAGGGGTGGGTGTCAGGGGCTCGGGGTGGGGGCAGGGCCTAGGTGAGGGGGCACTCATATACCCTGAGGGGAGGGCTGCGAACTGGCAGCGGAAGGCGGGATGAGGCTGTGGTGGCAGCTGAGTGGGTGGAGACCTAGAAGGGGACACCAGGGCTGGGAATGATGCCAGGGATAATACAGTGGGGAAAACTGAGGCCCAGAGAGATTTGGAGGTTGGCCCTCCTTGCTCAGCAGATCCAAGTTTAAACTGGGCCTGAGCTGAAGGAAGTCACTGGGCCCTCAGCCCAGGTCCCCTTCCTGGGAGTACAGAGCCTGATAGTGGGGGTGTCTTTGAGAATAGCCTCTCCTCTTTCCCCAGTGGCCCCAGCCCGCCACATCCAATGGTGCAGCCAAGGCCTTTGTGGGGAAGGCTTGGGGAAGAGAGGCCCCTTGTTGGCCCATTCATTGTGCCGGAGGTTCGGCCATGCCAGGCCCTCAGTACCGGCTGGGCTGTCCTTCCTGGGGGTGCCAGCCAGCCCTCACCCATTGCCACTGCACATTCCCTAGCTCTGTCATTTCCTGGAGCCTCAAGTCATTGGCCCTGGTCCTGGCTGAAGGATGGCGGGGAGCCCCAGCCCCCACACCTCGCCTTTTACACGCTGGCACCAGAGTCGTGGGAAAACTGGATGGCAGCTGGGCACCGGCGCCTCGTTCTACCCACCCCCAGCCCATCAGACCTCAAAGAGGGGAGAGGAATAGGCCGCCCCCAAAAGAGCCCCTCCAGGATGGGGCCCTAGAAATCCTTAGCACTAATTATGAATCTGGGGACAAATGAGGCATTTGCAAGTCAATTAGTGAAAGAACTTTCCCAGGAAAGAGCTTCATCCAGGCTCAGCTTCAGACAGGGCCACATGCTGGGTCATCTTGTCTCTCTCCCAACCTCTGCCCTGCTCGAAGCTCAGGGATAGAGGCCCATCCAGCGTTCTGCCAACCCCTATGCAGCTGAGAGAGTCAGAGGCCTGCCTGGGCACGAAGGGCCAAGAGCAAGGTTGCACTCTGCTGAGGTCAGCTAGAAGTCACTGTGGGGCTGCCACCAGGAGTCAGCCTGTTGGGGCCCTGACCTCAGTCCCACCTACAACAGCCCTTGCAGGGTAGCTCAGTTGGTTAGAGCATCGATCCAATATACCAAGGTTGCAAGTTATATCACCCAGTCAGGGCACATACAAGAATCAACCAATGAATGCTTAAACAAGTGGCACAACTAATCAATGTTTCTCTTTATCCCTCCCTCCATCTCTCTCTCTCTCTCTCTCTCTCTTCCTCAAATCACTTTTTAAAAATTCCACATGCAACAGAACCTGGTGGCTCCTGGACAGAATTGCCAAGGAAGACAGCTGGCCTAGACAGTGTGGCCTGGTTGGGTTGACAGAAAAATAGAAGCCACTATGAAAGAGTCAGGGGGAGATGCTTTCCAGAGAACACAGGGGAACCAGGACAAGAGGAGACTAAGGGAGAGACAGATGGTCCCAGACATCTCAGCTTGGACCAGGCCAGAGCCACACAGCCAGAGGGGGTTCAGCTACACCTGTGGGAACTTCAGGTGGGATGTCGCCCCCTGTGCATGAGCTTGTTTCTCCCACACTGGAATGCTTTTAGCTAGAAAAAGGGCTCTCTGCTGAAGGGACACCTTAATTGGGGAAAGAAAGGGAAGGAAAAGGCTGTTGGGCCTGACCAGGCGGTGGTGCAGTGGATAAAGTGTCGGACTAGGATGTGGAAGACCCAGGTTTGAGACCCCAAGGTTGCCAGCTTGAGCGCGGGCTCATCTGGTTTGAGCAAAACTCAGCTTGGACCCAAGGTCGCTGGCTCGAGCTGCTGAAGGCCCGTGGTCAAGGCATATATAAGAAAGCAATCAATGAATAAGGTGTTGCAATGAAAAACTGATGATTGATGCTTCTCATCTCTCTCCGTTCCTGCCTGTTTGTCCCTATCTGTCCCCCTCTCTGACTCCCTCTCTGTCTCTGTAAAAAAAAAAAGAAAGAAAGAAAGGCTGTTGGGGCAAGAGCCCTAGAGCCAACCTCACTATCTGAAGAGTAAGGGATTGTAATTAAAACATGTTCGAGGGACTCTGAACAGGTGGGTTGGGGCTGCAGCTAACAAACGAATTGCTGCCTTTAGGCAGGGTTTTCCCCAGGGCCTGGCTGCTGGGCTTGCTAATAAGTGGGGGCGGCTTTTTAAAAGGAGGGTGGATGAGGGGTCAGGAGTGAAAATCTTCTTCACTTTGAACACCCCAGCTCACAGGGTCACGTGCCCAGAGAGGCTCCCCCTACTGCCCTCCTTGAGAAACAAGATAGGCTGCAGGATAATGGAGTAACAGGAGGCCGAGAGAAGAATTTGGGGGGCCAGGAATGAGCAAAGAGAATACCTAGGTCCCCATAGAGAAGTGACATTGAGACAGGGATGGTTATAGAGTCCTTGGAATAATTATAACAACAACAGTTGAAAATATTCCTATTCTGTGTCAAGCATTGTGTGAAACAGTTTACGCACTTACTTAACCCTCACAACCACATTATAATGTAGGTCTCTATCAGGACTAGATTGAGGGGAAGATACTGGTCACTAGAACAGGACCCAGCCACCTAGCTAAGCAGATGCCATGGGTCCCACTGACTAGGGGTAGCTCTTTCAGACCCTTCCTTCTTTTGAGGAAGTGACAGGTAGACAAACCCTCTTTAGATTCTGAGAGACTTCAAGCTAAGGGTCAAAAGCTAAGGGTTGCAGCCCACAGGCCTTTGGCTATGGGAGTCCAGCCTCACCCAAGTGGTGCAGCCTTCACTCCTGCCTCTTCTGCAAAAAGCACACTAGGAATGGGAACACACATAGGGCGCCACACTGCTAAGCCTTTGTACATGCTGTTCTTTCTCCTTTGAAAGCTATCCCTGCGTTCATTGCTCTTCTGAGAGATCTTCCTCTCCCCTCCATCCCCTGGGCTGCCCTGAGAGCTGAGGGTTTTTTATGGCCATCCAGAGCCTGGCTGAGAGGATGCTTACCACACATTTAGAAACACTGGTCATCTTTGCATGCCATGTGAACTGCATGGTGGAGGCCAAGACAGAAGGGAAACTTCTACTGTACAGCATATTCTTTTTGTGCCTATGAATTTTTGTGCCTTTGAAGTAAAAAAATTATTTTTTTAGAAATAAATTTAATTTGCCTGGTCTGTGGTGGTGCAGTGGATAGAGCATTCTCCTGGAATGCTGAGGTTGCAGGTTCCAAACCCTGGGCTTGCCTGGTCAATGCACACATGACAAGCAAGCAATCAGAGAATAACTAAAGTGAAGCCACTATATAAAAAAAGAAAAGTAAAGCAACTATGAGTTGATACTTATTATTCCCTATCTCTATCTTCTCTTTGTAAAATCAATAAAAAAAATCTTTTTTAAAAAGGAAGAAAAAAAGAAAGAAATTTAACTTAAAATATTAATTATTGCACCTTTTTAAAGTCTGGAAAAGGACAGCCTGACCAGGCAGTGGTGCAGTGGATAGAGTGTCGGCCTGGGATGCGGAGGACCCAGGTTCGAGACCCCAAGGTTGCCAGCTTGAGCATGGGCTCACCTGGTTTGAGCAAAGCTCACCAGCTTGGATCCAAGGTCGCTGGCTTGAGCAAGGGGTTACTCCGTCTGCTGTAGCCCCCAGTCGGGGCACATATGAGAAAGCAATCAATGAGCAACTAAGGTGTCGCAACAAAAAACTGATGATTGATGCTTCTCATCTCTCTCCGCTCCTGTCTGTCTGTCCCTATCTATCCCTCTCTCTGACTCTCTCTCTCTGTCTCTGAAAAAAAAAAAGTCTGGGGAAGGACAGTGTTTAACCCCAAAGACAGAGAGCATGAGAGAAACTCTGAGTCTCCTCATCTGAGGAGGAAACACTGGAATTTCAGTCCCTTCTCTTTACCTCCCCTTCTTTCCCTCTGCTCCTGCTTCCTCCCAGGCTGGCTGGGCCCAGTTGCTGTGCCTCACCCTCTGCCCATGTCCTCCAAGAGCTTTCCATGATTGGCTGGAGACAGCCCTGGCCAGTGGCTCAGTGGATAGAGTGTCAGCCCCATGTATAGACATCCTGGGTTTGATTCCTGGTCAGGGCACACGGGAGAAGTGACCATCTGCTTCTGCCCCCATTCCTCTCCCCCCTTCTCTCCCTTTTCCCCTCCCACAGCCAGTAGCTCAATTAGTTCAAGCGTGGTCCCGGGTGCTGAGAATAGCTCCTGGAGCACATGGGCCTCAGGTGTTAAAAATAGCTCGGTTGATTCAAGCATCAGCTCCAGATGGGGTTTCCAGGTGGATCCTAGCTGGCGTGCATGTGGGAGTCTGCCTCACTATCTTCCCTGTTCTCACCTAAAAATCAATCAATCAATCAATAAAAGTTAAAACATTTTTAAAAGATTGGCTGGAGAGCAGAAGTGCCCCCTCCAAATCTAGTTGGTTTTGTGGGCAGAGCACCTGGATTCTCACTAGCCTTGTGCATACGGCAAACTCCTTGATGTTCCTTGAGCCAGTATCTGCCACTGTAAGAGGGCACAGTGATGGCCTGGCCACTCCCTTACTGCCTCTGAGAGGTGTGTGTAAGAAGAGCTCACCTGGAGAGCTTCTGCTTGCCCTCCTCTGCCTAGGCCCAAGGAAATTTTGCTTCCTACCCCTGCTGGAGGCCTTGCTAATCTGCTGAGTGTCCTCTTGCAGGCCATTTCCCTCTCTGCACCTCAGCGTCTCATCTGGGACATGGGTGCATCCCTGCCCTTCCTGTCCTTGTGTGGCTGAGCTGAAGATAAAGGAGCTCTGACCTGACCAGTGGTGGTGCAATGGATAAATAAAATAAATAAATAAGGAGCTCTGATAGCCCAGTCTTAGCATTCTCATCTACAAAATGGGGACATGAACAGTAGCTAGCCCAGGCCAGATAGCTCAGTTGGTTAGAGCGTTGTCCCAGTTTGATCTCCAGTTAGGACACAAACAAAAACAGATCCATGTTTTTGTCTCACTCCCTTCCTCTCTCCCCAAACAAACAAACAAACAGACAAACAGTAGTTACATGCCAGAGCTGTTGGGGGAATTAAATGAGATATTGTATGAGTAGTGCTTGGCGCACACGCATGACGCAGGCTTATAAATGGTGGCTGTTATTATAGTTTTTAAATGTTAGGGACTCTGCAAAACGTGCTAGCCTAGGGCAGGCACCTCATTATTGCTCTGGCTAGGAATAATGAGGCCTTGTGCTAATAGACGTTCACACTCACAGGCCCCTCTGACAAAATACTCAATGGCTGTGGGTGGGCCCAACAAAGCAAGAAGTGAATGGTGCGTAATGCAACACTTAGGGGCTTAGCCCGGCCTGGCGGGCCCTGGGAAGGACCCTCCAGCTCCGACTCCAGGTGCTGAGGGATCCCACAACCAGAAACCCAAGTGAGAGGCCACCCATTTTCTTGCTTCCTAGTGGCTTAGCCAAGAGCCTTCAAACACAAAACCAGGTCACCCAAGTCTTTGCTAACATGTACTGAGCACCTCCAAGGGCCGGTGCCACTCTGTGTGCTGTGGCACCGGCCTGTACAAGCAGACCCCAGGACCTCGGACTATATGAGGCTAGTGGGGAGATGAAGAGGAGTCCAAACAAAAAAGTAAAATACATTGAGTGTCAGATGGTGATAAATGATCTGGAGAAAAATAGATTATGAAAAGGAATATGGAGGGCTAGAGTTGAGTGGAGAACTGCGATTTAAAATAAGGTGCTTAGAAAAGACTAGATTTTTTTCAACTCCCTCTTGTGAAAAATTTTAAATAGATACAATAATAAACAGACTGGTTTAATACAGCCTCTCCATCATCTGTCATCTAGCTTCAACAATGCCAATCTTGTTCAAACTGCGCTTCCACCTCCCATGTAGTATTCAAGCAAATCCCAGACTCCTCTTCATGGAGAGTGTGATTCAAGAGACAAGGAAGCCAGCTGAGCCAGCCAGCTGTGTGCTCACTAGGGAGTGGGTATCCTGGGCAAAGGGACAGCAAGTGCAAAAGCCTTGTACCTGGTATTTGGAAGACCAGGCTTTCATCTCAGCTTTTTTTTTCTTTTAAAGATTTTATTTACTGTTTTTTAAAGAGAGGATAGAGAGAGAGAGAGGCAGGGGAAGGAGCAGGAAGTATCAACATGTAGTAGTTGTTTCTTGTATGTGCCTTGACCGGGCAAGCCCAGAGTTTTGAAGCAGTGAACTCAGCATTCCAGGTCGATGCTTTATCCCCTGCGCCACCACAGGTCAGGTTTCTTTTTTTTTTTCTTTTGTATTTTTCTGAAGTTGGAAACGGGGAGGCAGTCAGTCAGACAGACTCCCGCATGTGCCCAACCGGGATCCACCCGGCATGCCCACCAAGAGGCGACGCTCCGCCCATCTGGGGCAGCGCTCTGTTGCCACCAGAGCCATTCTAGTGCCTGATGCAGAGGCCACAGAGCCATCCTCAGCGCCTGGGCCAACTTTGTTCCAATGGAGCCTTGGCTACAGGAGGGGAAGAGAGAGAGACAGAGAGGAAGGAGAGGGGGAGGGGTGGAGAAGCAGATGGGCGCCTCTCCTGTGTGCCCTGGCCGGGAATCGAACCTGGGACTCCTGCACGCCAGGCCGACGCTCTACCACTGAGCCAACCGGCCAGGGCCTGGGTCAGGTTTCTTATCCCAGCTTTGCCCCTACTGGCTGTGTAACCAACCTTACATGTCTCTTAACTGCTCTGCACCGCAACTTTTTCATCTGTGAAATAGTACTGATGCCCTTATTTGATCATAAGGGCATTTGTAGGGGTAGAGCTAGAACCCCTGAGAGTGTTTCATAAAAGCAGAGCAGTGAGGGAGAGCCAAAGTCTACTCCCATGCAGGTCTGACCCTAGAGAAACTCCATGATTTGGTGGAGGAGAGATAAGGCCCTACAGTCCTCAAGACTAGAGAGAGATTATAAAGGGGGTCAGTTGGTTAACCAACAGATAGCTCGGTTGGTTAGAGCCTTGTCTCGAAGCACTAGGTTGCCAGTTCGATCCCCTGTTTCTCTCTTTTCTTTCCCTTCTTCTTTTGCTAAAATCAGCCAATAAAGTTGTTTAAGGGGGGGGGGGCTCAGGGGTTATTTTCTGTAGTAGGCTAGCCCTGAACCTGGTCTAGCAGGCCACAGTGATGGGGAGGGCTTGGCCGTGTTTGCTGGTCCACTGCTCATTCCCACCCGTTGTGGATGGGCCATGGGATCGCAGGCTGCTGGAGAACAAGTGAGGGGCCAAAGGCTGGATGGCCAAGTGCTCCCTGAGGAGGCGTGGCCCCTGCAAAGACCCACATCCACCTCCCTCAGGGTGATTATCACCCAGAGGGACTTTTCCTGGTGGACACAAAGAGACCCTCAGTTCCCATCCTCTAGGCAGGATAATGAGCCATTCACAGTGAGGGACCCCAGCCCCACACCTGGACCTCTCAGGCAGCCCCCACAGCCCTATTGCCATACAAGGGTGTCATTGGCAGGGAAGCTCGAGCTCCCAGCTGGAGCATTCCTGGCCCTTCCCCCACCTCTCCAGCCGTCTGGACTCAGAGCTTGATTTGGGGGGAGGTCAGCCCACCATTCATCCCACAACCACTCACTCTGAATTTCACTCCTCTTGAAGTCCTTACAGAGCAATGAAAAAATGGGAGGGAATAATTAGGAAAATCATTAGCGTCTCAAGGCCCATCTAAAAGGGATTAAGGGATTAAAGCCTTCCAACCAATCTCTTCTACTTTAAGGTTGTTGGAGGGTTTTCTTTCCAGGACTTTTTTCTCTTCTTTTTCCCTTGTTGGGGAGACTAAAGTCTTGGCGGATCCATCCCTCCAAAACTACAGATAAAAGTCAAGACATTGAAGTCTGGATGGAGAAAAATAGGGGGGAAAGAAGGGGCCCTCCCCCAAGCCTCCTGGGACACCTTGGACCACTTCAGGGACATAAGTGAATGGGGTAGGGGGTGAAGAGGCCAGGCTGGGCTGAGGGGAAGCCCAGACAGGCCTGCTGAGAGCCAGTGGCTCCTTTGGAGGCCCCGCACTGCCTGCTAGGCCACCTTCAAGTCCTAGCTGAGGGCTCAGCAGCCTCTCTTGCCCCTGATTGGGTCCAACTGAAGCAAACTGGGACAAAGGGTAACTAGCCATTCATCCTTCTCTGGTAGCTTGAGGGTGGAGGTCAGGGAGAATAAAGTGGGCAGGCGAAGCTGCGGCAACAAAGCCTGATGGGATTCTCATTGTTTGCGGTGAACAACGCACAGCCATTAGTTTCAAGCAGTGTCTGATTGGGTTGAACAGATAAAAGAACAGCTCCTTACAACACCCTATGAGATGGGCTGAAATATGAAAAGGGTGAGGGTGTCTACAGAGAAGGCAGACTTGTCCAGGATGAAGGAATTAGGAACAATCCCCTGGAAGATAAAACTACATTTTAATTATATAGTACCCTGAAGGCCTGGCACCTGGTAGGTACTCAGTAATTGTGAGGTACACATTCCATTCAGAGGCATCATCTCCCCCTCTTTTTTAAATGAGAGGAGGGGAAATAGTAAGACAGACTCCTTCATGTGCCCCGTTGGGGATCTATCTACCTGGCAACTCGTGTCTTGGGCTGATGCTTGAATCAACTGAGCTATTTTTAGTGCCTGAGGCTGAAACTTGGACCAACCAAGCTATCCTTAGTGCCCCAGGCCAACGCTCGAACCAATCGAGCCACTGGCTGCAGGAAAGGAAGAGGGAGAGAAGGGGGAGAGAAGCAGATGGTCGCTTCTCTTGTGTGCCCTGACTGAGAATCAAACCCAAGATGTCCATATGCCGGACCGACACTCAATCCACTGAGCCAACTGACCAGGGCCACGTCATCCCCTTTTCACAGAGAGTGTTTCATGGTCTCATTGAAATAATTCCTTAACCATACGAAAACTTAAATACTCTGATCACCTGGCTGAAAGCAAAGGGGAACTCTGGAGGCACCAAGAGCTCTGGGTGCTGGAAAGCAGAGGTGCACATTAGAGTGTACATTCCAACTCTCCCCCGAGTCTTCATGTGCTCCATCCGACCTGCCCCCCAATATTCTGGGGAAGAGAAATACCGGCATTACTGTCTCACCTAGTCCCTCTCACATATTGCACATACTGGCTTCCTTGGTTCCAGTTTGGGGCTCCCTGGAGTGAAGGTTGCCCCTCTACTTCTCCAGAAAGCTCTGCCAAATCCCCTTTGAGCTTCTGTATCCACCCACCTGTGCCTCAAAGGGCCTGAGGCAAGGTGAAGCAGGTGGTGGCATGAGCAGCCCTTCTCAAGATGGTGGCAGGCAGAAGCCACCCTGGAGCCTGCACCTGGCAAATGGTGCAGGCGATGGATGCTGGCTATTGCAGCCTACTACAGCATTAATAATCATGTTTATCAGTGTTTTTGTGTTTGTGTTTTTTGTTTTTTGGGTTTTTTTTACAGAGACAGAGAGAGAGTCAGAGAGAGGGATAGATAGAGACAGACAGACAGGAACAGAGAGAGATGAGAGCATCAATCATCAGTTTTTTGTTTTGACACCTTAGTTGTTCATTGATTGCTTTCTCATATGTGCCTTGACTGTGGGCCTTCAGCAGACCGAGTAACCCCTTGCTTGAGCCAGTGACCTTGGGTCCAAGCTGGTGAGCTTTTGCTCAAACCAGATGAGCCTGCGCTCAATCTGGCGACCTCGGGGTCTTGAACCTGGGTCCTTCTGCATCCCAGTACGACTCTCTATCCACTGCGCCACTGTCTGGTCAGGCTGTTTGTGGTTTGTTTGTCTTTTTGACAGAGACAGAGAGTCAGAGAGAGGTACAGATAGGGACAGACAAACAGAAGGGGAGAGAGATGAGAAGTATCAATTCGTAGTTGCAGCACTTTAGTTGTTCATTGATTGCCTTCTCATATGTACCTTGACTGGGGGCCTCCAGCAGAGCAAATGACCCCTTGCTCAAGCCAGTGACCTTGGGCTTAAGCCAGTGACCCCACACTCAACCTGGTGACCTCAGGGTTTCGAACCGGGACCTTAGCGTCCAAGGTCAATGCTCTATCCACTGTGCCACCACCAGTCAGCCCAATGTGGTTTTTTTCCCCAAAAGGTTTTATTTATTGATTTTAGAGAGAAGGGGGAGAGAGTGTGAGAGAGAAAGGGGAAGAGGAGCAGGAAGCATCAATTTGTAGTAGTTGACTCTCGTATGTGCTTTAACCACACAAGCCTGGGGTTTTGAACCAATGACCTCAGCATTCCAAGTTGATGCTTTATCCACTGCACCACCACAGGTCAGGCATTAATGGTCTTTTTTTTAAAAAAAAGGATTTTATTTATTGACTTTAGAGAAGAGAGAGAGAGAGAGAGAGAGAGAGAGAGAGAGAGAAAGGAGTGGGGAGGAGCGGGAAGCATCTACTTATAGTAGTTGCTTCTCACATGTTCCTTGACCCGGGTTTTGGATTGGCTGGCTTGCAGACACAGTGTATGCTACTGGGTCCAGCTATAGCAGAGGCCCGCCTGAGTGGCTGGAGAGATGGGCCCCCGCTGGTTCCCACACCAGAGTTCCTTCACGCCCCCCCTCATGGTGCAGCCACTTCAGATGGTGTTGGGACAAATAAGTGTGAGGTATCGGAGGGAGGAAGGGAGACCTGTCTGTGCCTCAGAGCCAGAACTGAGACAGCAGCCCAGGGATAAAGCTGAGTCTGTAAAAGCCCAAGTGAAATGAGCTAGAAGGGGATTGGGAACAAGCTCCACAGTGTCCGGGAGCCACATTCCTTGCTCTGAGGAGACAGAGATGGATGGTGCTGAGCTGGGAAGGAGGGGACACTAAAATGTGTGTGTTGGGGGTCGGGGGAGATCGGCTTCTCCAGCCGAGGATTCTCTTGCCAAAAAGAGCAGAGTGGGAAAAATAAGTTTAAGAATCCAGACAATGCCCAGACCTTTCTCAGCCTCCAATCCAAGCTGGGCCTGCTTGAGTCCTGCCTAAGGACCCAAAGACCAACCAGAGCAGACCCAGAGGACCCTGGAAATACAGCAGAAGAGAGAGGGCCAAAAAGAGGGAGGGTACAGGGAGGGTGAGTGACAGGAGGCCCTGTGTGGAGCTATGCTACGATGTGGGTTTAGCTTCTTTTTGAGGTGGCCCTCGGGGATGGGTTTGCTGGAGGCTGGGTGGTCCCAGGTCAGAATGCTTTGAAGCAGAGACCCAGACAAGAGAGTAGCAGGGTGAGAAGCTGCAGGAGGACCCCCTTCCAAAGGTGGGGAGTGAGGGTGAGCAGAGCTCTGGCTGCTTCCCTGGCACCATGCATTATTGCTTCAGCACTCAGCCCAAGTCCCCTGATCCCACTTTTATCTAATTGTCTCCCAAATGCTCTCCCAAAAAGCCAGGTTCCACTGCCCTTACCCCACCTAAATCCCCCACACACCCAAAATGGGAACGTTGCACATGGGTCCTCATCAAGGCCAGGACGAGAGAGGGGAAGAGTTCTACCTTAGTGGGAGCCTGGGCAAACCCTAAAATGAATAAGTCTCATAGGTATCCAGGACCCCTGCCTCTAGGAAGACTGCCTGCCTTGCCAGCATCTTCTCCCTCCTCCCTCATTCAACCCTCTCCTGCCTTGTTGGGATTGAAGATCTGAATTTCCTGGGACAAATGGTAGTCCTTATTTTGGTGTTGCCCTGATTGATTTTGCCCCCCCCCCCCAAAAAAAAATAAAACCATCATGACTCCTAGAAGCATCACCGCACCATCTCCGAAACAGCTTTTCACCTGAGAGGCATCAGCCCTTGATCTTGGTCTTCATGGGGATTTGCTTAGGAAAGAAGGACTCGGGTCCTGCACTGTGCTGGGTCTCAAGCTTATTTACTGGAGCTCAGCCTGTACCATCCAAAAGCAGGGGCTGAGTTCCCAGCTAAAAGGAACTCTGCTCCAAGTACAGAGCTCCCTTGCCACTGTCCAGGTATTTCCCCCCAGTCGTAGACCAATGCCATCTGTTGGATGGACACCAACTCCCAGGCCAGGATAGAGGGACTCACCTTTTTCATTTGTGGGAGGGGGCTTTATGTGGCAACCCCCTACCTTACATCACTGGATAAGTCTATTGCAGTCCTGCCATGGCTAGCCTTTCTCCCAGTAAAACTGGTGGTGGACAGCAGAGGGAGGCAGGAAGCAAGACCTGGATGGTCTTGAGTTCAGAAGGAAGAGGACCCTGAGGCATCTGTCCTGCAACAATCCATTCTGAGGAAACCCGAAGTATTTCCCTCAGCGTTCTGGAAGGGAACTGGCTCCCGAGACAGCTGCGAGATTCCTTTGGCTCACTGCAATGTGAAAAAATGGACAGAGGTGGAGGGGCGGGTTAACAGGTAGGGAGGGTGTGAAGAGCACCGACTATGGACCAGGTTTAAGTCCCGGAGACAGAGCCCCAGAGAAAGCGATTGGCTTGTGCGGGTGACCGAGGTCGTGTGTGGGGGAGTTAAGCTGTGGGCCCACCACGTTTTAACCGCTCTTTGGGGGGAGAGTAGGTATGGAGCGGACAGGTGACCAGCCCTCCCAGGCCCCAAGGCGTGGTTTGAGACACCTTCTGCCTTCCTCCCCAGACCGGCTAGCGTACTGGACTGGCGATCAGACCGTGCGCACAGACAATGGCGCTCTGTCCCGGCGGGCGGGCGCTCCGGCCCGCAGCTCATCCCTATGCAGTGACGGCCTCCCCCACCCTGCCGGGCCGCCTGCCCCTTTCAGACGGTGGAGGCCGGGCGGCCGAGGGGATTCTCACAGGCCGCTGTCATTTGCATAGCCGGCTCGCCGCCGGGAGACATTAGCTCGCATTGTTCCTGGCGGTTCCCGGCGGCGGGCGCATGGGCCGGGGCGCTGGGCGGCGCTGGGAGGCGCTGGGACCCGACTGCGGGCCGGCAGGCCAGACAAAAGAGAGGGGCGCAGAGCCGCGAGGAGGAGGGTGGGAGATCCTGACGGTGGGAGAGAAATATCGGGGTGAGGTGGGGGGTCGCGGCTGCCAAGTTTGTCTGCCCCGGGAAGGCCACCCCCCCCCCTTCGGACACCCATGCCGTGTCTAATTCCTCCCCTCTCTGGGCCGCTGAGCGCCGTGATGTGAATCCCAATGGGGGAAAGAGAGGACAGATCTTAGGCCTTTCCCAAGCCGCTGGGGCTCAGAGCACAGCCCTCCAGAGGTCACTGGAGCAGCTCTAAGCTCTTGGTCAAGGCGGATCTGGCCACACATCCCCTGTGAGACTGTGGGTCTCCTGTCCAGATGGCTGGGCAGGTGCTGTCACCCCCACACACTTGTGCAATGCCAGAACAGTGGCCACTTCCAGGAACCTTGCTCTCAATGTCTCTGGCTCTGCTGGCTTCCACACAGACTGACCTCAGTGCAGCCTGTCTTTTCCATCAGTGGGGCCCTGGGAGAGGAGCAGGGGCTCCGGGAACTCATCCGTCATTATTCTTAGAGTTCAGACCTGAACAGACAGAGTTCATGAGTGGGCAAGCGTCTGATTGCCCTGAATTGGGAGGAATAATGGTAGTGATCAGAGGGGCTGTCCTAGAGGGGCAGAGGCCTTGTTGTCCTGAGAGGGTGAGGAAGGAGCTCCCTTAGCCCCTGTCCCTGCCATCTTCTTGACCTGCTTATTGTCACCCAGTTGACCCAGCCTGAATGGATGGGCCACCGTGTGGGGGACCTACAGTGCTAAGCCAGAGACTACAGAGAAGACAAAGGAGGGGGTTGGACCTGGTTCAGCAGAGGGCTCCAAGGATACCTGTCTTGCCTGCCCGCTGAGCTCCCTGCCTGAAAGCAATGATGGAAAGATTGCCCCCATACCCAGACCAGGAATGTTGACCCAGTCCAACTAAATGGAACTTCTATGAACAGTCCACCAATGTACTAGTTATTAGAGGCAAAGTTTGGGGAGGGAGAGAAGGAAATGCAGAGTGAGAACCCAAGGACCTGTTTCAGGAGAGTCCAGCGCTGGACAGAGGACCCTGAGCCATGGAGCTCAGCAGCATCTCCCGGAGCACAGGAGGCCTCCTGGGGCTGATAGAATTCGGAACTTCCTGACTACAGGAGATGCAGGGCAACCTCTTGTGGAACAGCAGCCACCCTGTCCATCCTTTCTCAGGACTTCTTGGTGGGCCATCCTGGGACCTGTAGCCTTTCCTCCCTTGGAAGCTGGCTGGGTAAACGCCCTCTGCCAGAGAGGGCTTAGTTGTCCCTTCTCTCAGAAGCTTTCTTGGATTGAGATGAGAACAGTGGCCAGCCTGGGCTGGAGCAGACCATTTTTTCAGGCCTGGTAGATTTAGTTGTGGTCAAGGAGAAACCAGCAGTAGAAGAAGAGATTGGGAGAATGCAGGTGTCAAGAATAAGTGAATAACCATAGCTTTCCCCACCCAGAATGAGTTGGGGCAGGGACGGATCTCATGCTATCCTTGCTTCTTCCTTTGCCTGAAGTCTTTCAGATCTCTGAGGACTGCTTGGGGAGCTCTCTGACTACAGGAGATGCAGGGTCATCTCTTGTAGGACAGCAGCCACCCTGCCTCTTGTGAGACAATGCAGGTCAGCGGGACTGGGAGCTAAGGCCCCAGAAGGTAAAGTTGGGGCTGGGGCCTCAGCTCTCTCAAACTCCCTCTGTCCCAGCCGGGGCTGACAGGACAGGAGCTTCTTTGCAGTGCCAGCCACCAGCCTTCTGCCTCAGCATCAGAATCTCCCCTAACATACCTATCCCAGCCAGCACTGGACAGGGGAAGCTGCAGAGGGAGACTGAAGGGGAGAAACATAGGTGGGTTGTGGGCAGGGATGGTTCCCATATAATGCTTGTCCCTCAGCCACCCTCCTTGTTCCCACCCCTCTCCTCAACTCTGTGGTTGGCCTCTTTCCCCAGACAAACTCAGTTTCTCCAACCACAGTGATGTGGAGCCTGATGAGGGCACCATCTTCCCCTGTTCCAGGGCCAGACCCCAGACACCCTCCCATTGCTTCCTTGTGTTCCTAGGTCTGAATGGACCTTGGTCTTGGGCTCTGTAGGCATGCTTAACTACTGCCAGAAGCCTTGGGGCAGGGCAGGAGAGGACAGCGGGGAGGGGGGTGTCCAGTCCTGCAGGGTTGGAAAAGGAGCTCAGCTCTGTCGGAGGGATAGATTCTCTGTTGGATGAGATCTGAAAACCCTAGCACCGACCTGACATGTAGTACGGAGCTGGGAGTTCAAAAGAGGCTGTGGCATGAGTGGTGAGGACCAAGCTGAAGCAGACAGAAAGGCAGGCTAGAGGAAGGACTTCCATCCTTGACAGAGGATGGAGGGGCATGAAAGCCACATCTTCCTCTGCTGCATCTGGAGTGCCCTCTGGTGGTCAGATGACTTCAGGCAGTCAGAGGCCCTGAACTTGTCTTCCCCATCCTTCTCAGAAGCAACTCTCATGGGTTTCTCCACTCCTCGGACTTAGGACAGGGACATCAGGTGGTACCTGGCTGCTTCCAGCTTCTGAGGAGTGAGTGGCAAAGAACTCCTTATGCCCCTCTTAGGCCCTGCAGGTGCCCTCTTCTTACTCTGCTCAGAAGCTGCCTGAGTTGAGGGTCAGAGTGGCAGCAGTTCTGGTGTATAAGAACTCTCCAGCAGCCCAAGCTGTCCTATAACAGACACAGACTTCCTCAGGGAGAATGAGCTCTCCCTGTCTTTTCAGGCAGACAAGCACAGGCTGGGTACCCACCCAGGAGAACACAGTATCTTAAAGGGAGTTCCACGGATCCAGGGAGGTGGGATATTTTCCACCCCGAGGTTCTAATATTGTGACTTAGAGGATAAGAGGAACTTGCTAAATTCCCAGTGCACAAAAAAAGGAGTCAGAGTCCTTGGTGATGGTGCTATTTACCACCCTTGGAGAGGCAGGCCCTGGCTCACACTGTAACTGTGTTGGACCAATGGATCGGCAGTCACTTGGATGCCTTACTTGCAAGTTGCGGGTGGTGGTGGCCATCTTCGTGAGGCTGCTGAGAGGTTCTTCCCCTACCATGGCCAGTTATAGCCCTGCCCCTCTACCATCTCCCTGGCCTTCTACAGCCCTTGCCCTCATGCTGCCTGTGGAAAGGAGATGCCTTCTGCCTCATGATTTCTTTCTTGCAGCAGGAAGGATAGGAGCTGTGAAAGAACTTCATAATCACAGCCAGTCATTATCTTCTAAAAGAAAAGTACCTTCCCAAGGGTTAGAAGCAAGTTAGACCTGAGCGTCTGGTTCCTCCTCCTTCAGAGGTCCCTGGACTTCATCCTCATGCTCCCCAAGCACCTGGAGGGCAGGGGTGGGGTAGCAGATGAAGGGGTAGCTCCAGGTGGCTGGACGCCACAGATCAGGGGAATACCTCAGAGGAGAATGAGCTGGCAAGGAAGGAAGAGGAAGGCTGGTTCATAGAAGGTGCGGCAGTGAAGGGTGACAGGGCCCTGTGGGCATGAGGGGCTGCAGCTCAGTCTTACCTCCCAGTAAATCTGGTCCTCATAACACTGAGCATGTAGGAGGACATCCAGGAAGGGCAGCCTCTGGCAGAGCCCTGGTGGTGGTAGGGGCGGATGTGTGAGGCTTTTTGCTGTCCCCATGGGGTAGGTTGCCACCTGGTGCCGCAAGGCACAGAGGGGCTGGGAGGCTGGAGGCCAGCATGGTGCCTAGCCCAGGCAAGTCACAGCTCTATTTGTTGAGAACCTTTGTATGCTTGTGCAAAGGGCTTGACAAGCATTGCCCTCCTGACTAATCATAGTGATCCTGAAGGAGGATATGATCCCTACGTTATAGAGAAGGAGCTAAGGTTCAGAGAAATTAAGTAATTCATTCATGTTTTGCACAGTTGGTAATAAACCAAATAGTGATTATGTCATGAACTACAGATGCTGAACTTTCTGCAACCTCCTATCCAGGAGGGGTGCAGAATATGTTTGTTGAATAAATAATTACATGAATGAAAGAATTGAACCTTGTCTGAACATGAAAATCTCAAGTTGAGAGCAGTAGGTAAAGATACTCAATCATAGGTTTTATTTTGAAAGCCAAAAGGACTAAGGCCAGACATTGGGAAAGACTGCCTGGCCCAGCATCAGTGAGCAGTCAGCCTCTGTGGAAAGTTTTTGTGCTGAAGTCTAGTGGTAAGCCAAGCTGACTCCTTGGTTGCCCCAGCCAGAAGATAGTTAGCTAGCTCAGCATCCCCTTCAGAGCCTCAGCCTGAGGGTGGACTGCCCTCTAGTGGGTAGAGGTAGCAGCACAGGGAAGTCACAGAATAGAGGAACCCAACCTACAGGCGCTTGCAGGGTGCTCCACCTTCCGTTGGCACCAGTAGGAAGCAAGTGTCCACTCGCTTCTCCTTATCTAGAGGAGGTTACCTTTGAACTCTACAATCCCACCCCGCACCTGACACAAAGTAAGCACTCAATAAATATCTGAGTAAAAAGAAATAAATACAAAAATATCTGAGTAAATGAATGTCGGGGGATGGGATCCACTGGCCCTTCCTCCAGATAACCCCATCTCTCTGTCTTCTGCCCTCCCTGGAGCTCCTGCCAGCCCCTCACCCCTAGCCAAGGTCACCAGCCTCCAAGGTCCCCGCCCACAGATGCAAACGTCAGTGTGACAAACCATCTGAAAAGCTGGTGCATGGCCTGAGATGGGGGCACTGCGCTGGCCCTCAACTGAGCGTGGAAACACATTCTGTAGGCTGCAGGGAGAGGTTGTGGGGAGACAGGGCTGGCCAGTGCATCAGAGCATCGCATCACGCAGCAGCCAAGAGGGCCTCAGCGGAGCCTGTTGGACTGAGTCTGTCAGGCCCGCAGCCAGGAACACCTACCATATACCTTTCAAGAGTCAGTTTGAGGGAGGCTGCCAGCCTGCAGAGGTGAGTCAGGTGTAGCCCATCTTCTTGATGAGTTTCACCTGCTCACCCAGGAAGTGGTTCTCCAGGAAGTCAGAGAGATGAGGGTCCGTGCTGGTAGAACTCAGGGCAAGTGGATCCAAAAGGGCCCGTTTCAGGTTCTGCTGCACGACCATGGCGGCTTCCATGCATCCTGAGTGTCACCCCACTCTTCCTGTGAAGGCTTCAGCACGTCATGGGAAAGAATGCAGCCACTGCGCTGGCTTTGCATTTTGAAGAAATGCTTGGCCAATACAGAAGTGACCCACGCCCCCCAGAGCCGCGTCATCGAGGTTGAAACAGAAGCCCAGAGCGAGGTGGAATTTGGGGGCTTCCGGCAAAACGCAACTCTGAAGAATGAAAGCAAGCTGTACTGCTTAAGATGAGAGTGAAAATGAACTGGAACACTCCTCCTCCACATCCCGCAAGGACACCATCTCCAGCTCTGTCTCCTCCCACGTGCCCAGGACTGGCTGGAGACTGGCCCGTAGTTCCTGGCCAGCATCACCAGGGTGCCAACAAGACAGACCATGACCTGGTGTGTACAGAACGCTATTCCTTGGCTTCTCTCCCACTAGAGGGGGTCCCCCAGTAGATGAGCTTCCCTCTGTCCACCCAGCAGGGAAGCCTTCTTTGTCCAGCTCGCTAGCCAGTCCCTGGAGTACGCAGAGCCTGGTCTAGTCCTTGCGTTGGTTGGCTTCCTGTTTGCCCCATCCTCCTGGAGGATACCCTTCTGGGCCCTAGGAATCCTTTCCTACTCATATACCTTCATTCATTTACTCACTAAACAAATATCTATTGAGGACCTACTATGTGCCAGATGCAGGAGTGGGTGCTGGGGCACATATAAGCAATACAAACCAAACCCCTGCCTCCTCCTCCCAGAAGCCCTGGGATCCTTTTGTAGATGATTCCTCTGTTCCCACAGGGCCAGATGTGTAGACCAAGGGGCCTGAAGAGAAGGTATCACCCCCTTGCGCTGGGCAGTGGTGTCTCTAGCCCCTACATTTCTGTAAGAGATTGATCTGTCAAGAGGCCTTCCTCTGAGGAAAGGAAGTTGAGTTCAAGGAGACTTGTTTTTCCCATTGGAGAGGACAGGCCCGGACTGGGGGGGGGGGGGGGCGCCAAGGGGGCGTGGCAGCAGGGTTTAGGCTCCAATGAGCAGTCTGATGAATTCCATGAGGATTTTATGTGGCTTTCAAAAGGATTCTATGAAGCTTCTACATGGATTCTGTTAAGATTTCGAGAATTTTATGTTCACCCACAAATTCTATAAAGATTCTAGGAGGTTTTAATGTGTCAGACACGGAAGCCTTGAGGTGTGAGGGAGGAGCCGGACGTGGCTTCTTGCTGGATCCCACCAGCCACACACGGGCTCCCTCTGTGACGCTACGGCATTTCTCCCCCTGCAAACTATATCATGTTTCTTTTCTGCTGGGTTACTTCTTTTGCCCTTTATAGAACCAACTGAAGGCCAACTTTAAAATGTAAATAAAAGGAAAACCCCAGAGCATAAATTTAGAAATAAAAGAAATTAAAAAAAAGTCAGTTTGAGGGTCACTTTTGCCTGCCCTCTCCTCTGAGCCCTGATGTGCAAAAATTGATCCCAAGGGTCATTATCTCTTACTGACCCTTTAGTAACACTGCTAAAATCATCTGTTCAATGACCTGCTGAACTTGATTGAGGACCAGGAAGGCAGTCCCCTGGCTGGTCTTGCTCATTCTAGTTTCCTCAGCTCCCAGACTTTGGATGAATGAAAATAGACACTGCTTTTCTTGTTGGTGCACAAAGCGGGGAGTGAGAGAGGTCACTCCCGGGGGATATAATGACTTCAGTGTGGATTGATGGAGGGCAACTCACTCATCTCCGTAAGCTTCATGGGTGGCCAGCCCAGCCATGAGGACCTCCAGTAGGGCTCCCCAGACCCCAGGCATCCCATGAAGATGTGTTTGAACTTTGAATTTTGACTCAAGAATGGGCTGAAGGACAGGACACAAATAGTGAGTCTTGTGTGGCCCTCCCAACCCCAGCCTGTTGGAGAGGTGGGAGGGAAGGCCCTGAACACCCCAGTTCTGCTCAGGGCTGGAGGGGCATCATACCATGAAGAACTTACACCCCAGCGTGGAAACAGTTTCAGCCAAGCCGGCTGCTAGAGCACCCAAAGATGTCAGCATCATTTCACTTGATGTCCCCACCACAATCCCTCCAGCCAGTGCTGCATTCTGGAATGTGGGCCTAAGGGAGCAGGAAAGAGCAAGGCACTGGAGGCCCTTTCAAATCCTCACACCCACACCCAACCCCAACCCGCCCACCACAGTGATGCCTACCTCTGAAGTTCCGCCACCATCTAACCTCTAACTCTTCTGCTATATCATCATCTCACACTCTGACCTCATAGCCTCCAGTGCAGTGGAACCCCATGTGCCTGTGCCCTTACCTGTTCCCCTGGAAAATCAGCCTTGCAGGGTCTCAGACCTCTCCTCCGGCTCCCATTTTCTCCCTCTACTTCTCCCAAGGCCTCTTCCCCATTCCATGTCCAGCCGCCCATCCCCCCTGAAGAGTGCTGACAGGCGAAGTTGCTGAGCGGGCCTGCAGTCAGGGAGTTGGACATGTTGAGGACTGTCTGGTGCTGTCCATCCCCCAGCACAGTGAGTGCAGAGTTGAAATTAGGCCGGAAGATCCACAGGAAGATGGTTCCTATATGGTGGGCAGGCAGGCAGGGTGAAAGGAAGTAAGTGGCTCCCACAAGGTTCCCAGGTCAGTCCTGGAGGGAAAAGGAGGAGGAGCCAAGGGACAAAGGGAGAGAAGGCGAGGATCCTTTAGGGTAGGGCCAGCATAGCACGGGGCTGGAGACACTGCCCCTCCTGCTGCACGGTCCTTGGGTGTGCCAGATAACCTCTCCCTGCAGCCTCAGTCTGCATTAAAATCCACCACACTCCCACCCTGGTGCTCTGAGGGGAGACTTTGGGAAGAAATCAAGGAAAGGTCAGGTGGCCTGTCTGGAAGGAGCTGGGAGGCAGAGGAGAGCAGAAAATATAGGCCTCTGGGATAGCACAGAAACCTTGGGGAAGCCTTTGGACTTTAAGCCAAACTTATCTGGGTCTTAAAGGGCAAAGAGGCCTCAGTTGCCCTAAGGTTACATATAGTTTATTTCACAACAAACCTGGAGCAAGGGCCCTGGCCGGTTGGCTCAGCGGTAGAGTGTCGGCCTGGCGTGCGGGGGACCTGGGTTCGATTCCCGGCCAGGGCACATAGGAGAAGCGCCCGTTTGCTTCTCCACCCCCCCCTCCTTCCTCTCTGTCTCTCTCTTCCCCTCCCACAGCCAAGGCTCCATTGGAGCAAAGATGGCCCGGGCGCTGGGGATGGCTCCTTGGCCTCTGCCCCAGGCGCTAGAGTAGCTCTGGTTGCGGCAGAGCAATGTCCCAGAGGGGCAGAGCATCGCCCCTGGTGGGCGTGCCGGGTGGATCCCGGTCAGGCGCATGCGGGAGTCTGTCTGACTGTCTCTCCCTGTTTCCAGCTTCAGAAAAATACAAAAAAAAACCAAAAAAAACCTGGAGCAAGAAATACAAAACCAGCCTCTTTTTAGGGGTAAGAATAGGCGCTTCAGTTACTTTTTAATACTGCCCACAGGAAAAAAAAAATCAATTTTATTTCCTGGCTTGTTTATGAAGGTAGAGAGAGGAGCAAAGGCCAGAGTAGAGGTAGTGCTTAGAAGAAACAGGTAGTGACCCATGACCTCCAATCCCCCAACGCTAGGGCAGGGACTTCTGGGAGGAAGTGTCCTTAGGAGGTGGGAGGCAGTACTGGGATAAAGGCCTGGGGTAAGAGATGGGTGAAGTCTAGTGTGAGAGAGACTGGGTGGGGAGGGAGAAGGAGGGTGAGGGGCCGTGTGCCAGGCTGATGAGTCTGGTTTCTAACTTGTGGATGGTGAGCCTGCAGGGTTTTAAGCAGGGATTGGTGCCAACGTTTTTGAAAGGCTCCTGGGAATGGGTCTCAAGGCCTGTGCATATCCCAGGGCTGAGTTCTAAAACCCTGTCATAAAACTGTTGAGAAGGAGGAGCACAGGTTCTTGGACTCTGCTGGAAGAATCCAAAGAGGAAGAGAGTTCTCAGCCAGAGCCCCCAAGACTACAGCAAGGGTTGGGAAACTTTTTGGCTGAGAGAGCCATGAACGCCACATATTTTTAAATGTAATTCTATGAGAGCCATACTACGACCCGTGTACCTTATGCATTATCCAATAAAAATTTGGTGTTGTCCCGGAGGACAGCTGTGATTGGCTCCAGCCACCCGCAACCATGAACATGAGCGGTAGGAAATGAATGGATTGTAATAAATGAGAATGTTTTATATTTTTAACGTTATTATTTCTTTTATTAAAAGATTTGTCTGTGAGCCAGATGCAGCTATCAAAAGAGCCACATCTGGCTTGCAAGCCATAGGTTCCCGACCCCTGGACTACAGGCTGCACCCTGAGACCTTGCTTGGTGACAGTCCTCTCTGGCCCAGATCAGGGTGCCTGAAACTGGCTCCCACTCCACCTTGGCAGACCTCACCAATCATGGCAACGAGGTCCGAACTGTAGATGGATTCCTGGCAATGCTTGCTCTTCTTCAGCTAAGGCCTATGGAGGGACTGTGAGAGGACCAACCGAAAGTAGGCACCAAAGGTGTGAATGGTCATGGAGCCTCCTGCATCCTTGACCTGAAAAGGCAGAGATGAGGTGCAGGGGCCGCCCTGCCCCATCCCCCTTCTCCTGCTCAGGGCCTGGCCCTGCCCTCACTCCATCCTCATCCAGACTCAGTCCCAGGAGACTAAGGAGCACAAACTCTTTGATGCCAAACAATGCCACCTCCAGCAGGACCATGAGCATCAGCTGGACTGGCCTGGTCTTGTCCAGCACAGCACCAAATGAGATGAGTACTGCCCCAGTGCAGAAGTCAGCATTGATCATCTGGAGGGTTGGGATGGGGAGGGTGAGAAGGGGCCAAAACAAGGGGAGCCCTGGGGGAAGGGGTCAGGGGAGGAGGCAATGAGCCCACTATGTGTCTAAGTTCTTCCTTCAAGGAGGAAAGGGATTACCTTATCTTTTTGTAGATGAGGAAACCCAGTCTCAGGGAGGTAGGTTCTGGGACTTGGCGAACAAAGCTGACAGGTAAAAGAACCAGATCTTGAACTAGGAGCTCCTCTGAACTTTGACCTTCTCCATGAAGCTCTCTACCCTCCCAACAGCTCTTCAGTACTAAGGGGCCTAAAGTAATGTGTGTGGATCAATGTTGGGAGAAGAAATCAGGCAACAAGAACAGGCAGGGTACCTAAGAGAAATCAGCTGATGGGTCAGAAACCTGCATCATAGAGTGGACTTGAAGGTGGGTATTGTGGGCAGGGGCCTCCGAGGCAGACCTGGGGGAGCAGGGGAGGCAACTGCTGCCCACCTCTCCACACCAACATGGATGTGGCTGCCATAGAAAGAGTGCAGGAAGCCCTGGGTGAGTGTGGACCACTGCAGGGCAAAGGTAGCCAGCCAGGAGGAAGGTGAAGCCCATGCTGTTCAAGCCCTAACGCTGCAGGAAGGCCATGAGGAAGCCGAAGCCCATGAACACCATGGCGTGCACACCCTGGAAGCCTGAGGAGGCATTTGGGGCTGCTCTGGCCACCACCCACAAATTCTCCAACCAGCCAGCTAGGGCCCCCAGCTCTTGAGGCTGGAAACAAGCTATCAAACCCTCCCGGCGTAGTGGGGCCTCCCAGCCTAGGCCACTTGTACCAAGCTGGCCAGTTTGGAGCATATAAACCCAGACCATCCTGGATGCCTCATGTCAGAACAAGGGAGTATAGCCTTTTTCTGCTCTCTCTACTTTGCCCTGTCTCTGGACTCTTAAACACCTGCCAAAAAAATCCAACCTGTGTCACTCCTGCTGCAATCCCTGTCCCATCACCCCCCAAAATTCTCTTCAATTTTCCCTTTCTGCTGAAAAGTTCTTCTTTTTAAAGAAATTTAGGCCCTGGCTGGTTTGCTCAGTGGATAGAGCATTGGCCTGGTATACAGAAATCCTGGGTTCGATCCCTGTTTAGGGAACACATGACAAGCAACCATCTACTTCTCTTCCTCTTCTCTCTCTCTCTTCCCCTCTTGCAGCCAGTGTCTCAATTGCTTCAAGCGCTGGCCCCAGGTGCTGAAGATAGCTTGGTTGATTTAAGCATCAGCCCCAGATGGGGTTTGCCAGGTGGATCCCATTGGGGGAGCACGCGGGACTCTATCTCCCATCCTCTCACTTAAAAATTATTTTATTTTTTTGGTCCATGTTCTTTTATTATTATTATTATTTTTAACTTTATTTATTCATTTTAGAGAGGAGAGGAGAGGAGAGGAGAGGAGAGAGAGAGAGAGAGAGAGAAAGGGAGGAGCAGAAAGCATCAACTCCCATATGTGCCTTGACCAGGCAAGCCCAGGGTTTTGAACCAGCGACCTCAGCATTCCAGGTCGAAGCTTTATCCACTGCACCATCACAGGTCAGGCTATTTTATTTTTTTTACAGGGACAGAGAGAGAGTCAGAGAGAGGGATAGATAGGGACAAACAGGAATGCAGAAAGATGAGAAGCATCAATCATAAGTTTTTCGTTGCGACACCTTAGTTGTTCATTGACTGCTTTCTCATATGTGCTTTGACCATGGGTCTTCAGCAGACCAAGTAACCCCTTGTTCGAGCCAGTGACCTTGGGTCCAAGCTGGTAAGCTTTTTGCTCAGGCCAGATGAGCCCGCGCTCAAGCTGGCAACCTCGGGGTCTTGAACCTGGTTCCTTCCGCATCCCAGTCTGACGCTCTATCCACTGTGCCACTGCCTGGTCAGGCACTTAAAATTTTTTTTTTTAATTTTATTTATTGTTTGATTTTAGTGAGAGAGGAAGGGAAAGAGGAAAGAGAGCAAGAAACATTAATTTGTTATTCCACCCATCCATGCACCCACTGGTGACTCCCACATGTGCCCTGACCAGGGACTGAACCCACAACCCTGATATACAATGCTTCAATCAACTGAGCTACCCAGCCAGGGCCTGGAAAGACCTTCTTCATACTTTAGAATCTTTGCCTCTATACCTCTCCATTTTGAGAATTAAAATTTTTAAAAATATAATTTGCAAAATTGCTTTAAATTGTAGCAAAGATTACCTTAGGGAGAAGGAAACGAAGGGGGGTGGGGCTGCTGGCACCCAGCTCCAGTATAAGTGATGCCTCCTGTTACGCAACAGGGCAACTCTGGGAAGGAGTATTTCACTTTTTGTTTCTTTCTATAGTTTGAATTTTTTGTTTTTATAGATGAATTACTTGACTTTTTTTTTTACTTGCCAATAGGGTTTCCGGGCAGGGAAATTTGGGGCCTTTTCTGTTTTTCTCTTCTGTACCACTGGGCATAAAAACTAAGCTAATAAACGTAACATACAGAAACAGTGACAATAAGATAAATACAAATAATTTGCTTTAGTGTTAGCTGTACCTCTCCCCTATCTACTTGTAAAAATAGGATTTGAAACACAACCCAGTGTGATATCTGGCATGCATCTGGGCCTGTTTCCTTTGCCGTGGGTTTATGTATACAGTGACGCCACGCTCTGTATCTTTGACTTTAATTGAAAACATCATGGAAAGAGTAGTTATTATAAGTGCTGCTATTGCATTTGTTGTAAGTCAGTTATTGAAAACAGGATCAACCATGACCCTAAACTCCCCTTTTATAGCTCCACATGAGAAACTTTTCTTAGAAGATAGTGCTAGGAAATGTCACTTCTCCTGAGGAACCAGTCCATTTCTCCCTGTTGACATGTGACAGATGTTGACTAAGCACTGGTGCATCAGGATCTAGGAATGTAGCTGTCATCAAGCAGCCACAGTGCCTGCGCTCACAGGCATGGAAGACAGACATCAAAAAATAAAAGCATCACACCCTGGCCAGATAGTTTGGCTGGTTAGAGCATCGGCCTGAAGCTCAGAGGTTGCTAGTTTGATCCCTGGTCAGGGCACATACAGGAACAAATCAATGTTCTTGTCTCTCTCTCTCCCTTCCTTTTTGGCTAAAATCAATAAGTAAAATTTTAAAATTTAAAAAATTATTCATTAAACATTTAAAAAATATATAAAAGCATCACATATGTGAGGCTTCCTTGGTTCTGATAAGAACACATAGCTGCTCATATTTTCCTTTTCCTTTGGTTGCCAGGAAACTCAGAGCTACACTGGAATCTCAACTGCTATAGGCCCTTAAAGTGTTCATTATTTGTGTTCTGCTTTTCAGCTTTTCTTTTCTTATACACATATTTTTGTTGTAAATGAACCTTAAGTCTCTTGTAGAAATAGCAGATCATAAAGAAAACAAAATCATGGTCATTTTTTTTGTTTAATCTGGAGAAGTCAAAATTTATTATTAAACTTCAGAATGTAATCAATCATTTTGAGAGTGAAAGGCAGAAACCACATGCTGGACTGAAAACATGAGGCTAATGTGTTCCAAAAGGAAAGTTTATTTATTTATTTTTGTACTTATTTATTTGACAGAGACAGAGTCAGAGAGAGGGACAGATAAGGACAGAGAGACAGGAAGGGAGAGAGATGAGAAGCATCAATTCATTATTGTGGCACCTTAGTTGTTCATTGACTGCCCTCTTACATGTGCCCTGATCCAGACGCTACAGCAAAGTGGAGTGACCTCTTGCTCAAGCCAGCAACCCTGGGCTTCAAGCCAGTGACCTTTTGGCTCGAGCCAGCAACCATGGGGTCATGTCTATGATCCCACGCTCAAGCCGGCAACCTCAGGGCTTTGAACCTGGGTCTTCTGCATCCTAGTCCACTGCACCACTGTCTGGTCAGGCTAAAGGAAAGTTTATTTTAAAAGCACCTGGATGCAAGTGGGCTGAGAAAAGCAAAGGATGTCAGCCCCGAGCTGCGGGAGAGAGCATTAGATATAAGGGTTACTATAGGCATTTGCTGGCATGGGGCTGCCTGCACCTGGACATACCCAGAGTAGCATATCCTGGTTTATGGCCTTGGTTACAAATTGTTTCCCTTTCCAACCCTCAGGTCCCTCATGATGGCCTTATCTCAAGAACCTTCCCAAGGTGGGAGAGTTGCTTAAGGGGAGAGGGATGTTGGGCGAAGGGATGCTTACTGAACAAGTTGCCCTAGTGAGAAGTTGGGTGAGAGGAGTTTGAGTTTCAAAGGGGCTGTGGATTTAAAGGAGCCCTGTACCTAAACCTAGCAGAGAGAAGCAAATTTTTACACTTTTTTTGTGCTGTATATAAACTGATATGAGTTTGCAAGCCCCTGGTAGAGGGTTGGGTGTGTGCTGGAATTGGAGGTCTGCATCTCAGCTGTCAGCCCCAGTGGCCAAGGGGAGTGAGAATCTAGAAGTCCACTGGCCTCCCTAACTGTCCCCAACACTCTGCTATTTCTCTAGCCCTGCCTATTACCTATTACCCAAACCACTAGATTTCTTCTCAGATCTTTTATTTTCTTCCTTTTAAAATCAGATTTTAAAACCCAATAGTAATGGAGAGACATCACTTAGAACTCAGCTGCAGTCTAAGTTCTTTAATGCCTCACTGCCTGACTTCTTTTCTCCTTATGAAAATGATAAAGTGGATGCCATGTCGGTTCTTTTGCCCAAAGACAGCAAAATAATGAAGGGGACTGGGTCACAGGGCTCTGTGCCCATTACATGATGAAACTGCTCCAGAACATGTCTTAAATGGCAATAATATTTATATCTCCTACCCCAGGTTTGTTTGGAATCAAAATTCAATTCCTTGATCTTTCAACTGAAGTCTAAACATCAAGAAATCTATGGCCTTGGCTGGTAGATTCAGTGGTATAGTGTCGGCCCAGCGTGTGGAAGTCCCAGTTCAGGGCACACAGGAGAAGGGTTCGATTCCCGGTCAGGGCATACAGGAGAAACAACTATTTGCTTCTCCACCCACTCCCATCTCTCTCTCTCCTCCTCTCCTGAAGCCAAGGCTTGAATGGTTTGAGAAAAATTGGCCCCAGGTGCTGAGAATAGCTCCATGGCCTCGCCTCAGGTGCTAAAATAGCTCGGTTGGTCGCAGAGCAATGGCGCAGCAGCCTAGACAGGGAGAGCATCGCCTGGTAGGGGGCTTGCCAGGTGGATCCCAGTCGGGGCACATGCATGCGGGAGGCTGTCTCTGCCTCCTCGTCTCTCATTTAATAATAAAAAAAAGAAAGAAAGACAGAGAGAGAGAGAGAGAGAGAGAAATAAATAAATCTCCTTCATTGGGGAACATTCTGCATAGACACTCTCCATGGGCTATGCCAGCTGGAGACTGGGGAGTGGATAAGATGACCCCACACCAGTCCCTGCAGAGGATCCTTGTGGGGGCAGGATAAAGCCTGGCTGCAGAGAAGATAAAAGCCCTCTAGAGCCGCCTATTTTTTTTTTTAGAAGAAAGGCCTTCTAATCAGCAGTTACTTTTTCTTTATTTCTTTTTTTTATTTAGCAACACCTTTTTTTTAAATTTTTATTTAGTTATTTATTTTATGACAGAGAGAGTCAGAGAGAGGGACAGACAGGAAGGGAGAGAGAGAAAGCATCAATTCTTCGTTGCGGCACCTTAGTTGTTCGTTGATTGCTTTCTCATATGTGCCTTGACCGGGGGGCTACAGCAGACTGAATGACCCTTTCTTTGCTCGAGCCAGCGACCTTGGGCTCAAACTGGTGAGCTTTGCTTAAACCAGATGATCCCGCACTCAAGCTAGCAACCTCGGGTCTCGAACCTGGGTCCTCCGCATCCCAGTCCAACACTCTATCCACTGTGCCACTGCCTGGTCAGGCATCATCCTTTTTTCCTTAAATGCCCCTATCCAACCCCACTGGATCATTCATTCTTGAACAAGATTAAGACTATGGGATAATGCCTGACCTGTGGTGGTACAGATGATAGAGCATTGACCTGGAATGCTGAGGTCGCCAGTTCAAAGCTCTGGGCTTGCCCGGTCAAGGCACATATGGGAGTTGATGCTTCCTGCTACTCTCTGCTTCTCTCTCTCTCTTCTCTGAAAAAATGAATAAATAAAGTTTGTTTTTTTTTAAAAAAAGACTATGGGATAAAAGAACAATTAAAGCTGGGGCTTTAGCATCTGAAAGAGCTGAATTTAAATTCTACGTTACCCCCCCACACACACACACGTCTGACTGTGTGACTTTGGATAAGCCATTTAACCATTCTGAATATCAGTTTTCTCATCTGTAAAATGGGGATATAAAATATGAAGAGCATGAAAAATGAGTGGCACGCTGGGGAGGCCACCCACCCTACTCTCTCTTCCTCCTGCCTTTAGGGGAGCAGATGGGGTTGTAGTCTTCTTAAAAGAGATCACACAGACCACTGTAGTCCCCGTCACATACCCCTTCCCCACCATTTCCAAGAATATCCTGACTCTATCTATCTTAAATCCCTTTCCTGGTGTGTAAGGTCCTGTATAAAAAAGGATTTTTCTATTTTTCTTAGAACCCTTTCTAATGTTTGCTTCTGTGGCCCCTGTAACCAGTGGTGGAGTTCAAATAATTTAACAACTGGTTCTCTGCCCTAATGACCATTTCAAATATAAAAAAAGATACACCAAAAGGTAGTTTATCATTTCATACATTTAATACTTAAATAAGACCAATAAAAGAGGTACACAAAACTAGATTATGTTATAAGAAAGTTTTAAAAATTAATGAAAAATTATTAACTAATCTGACTAAAAACAATAAAACTGTTATTTAAGATATTTCCATATTAGTTTTGTTTTGTTTTGTTTTTTGGTTTTTTTTTTTGTTTGTTTGTTTTTTTGTCTGGGAAGCTTTTTATTTCTCCTTCAATTTTAAACGATAGCCTTGCTGGATAAAGAAGTCTTGGTTGTAGGCTCTTGTTCTGCATTACTTTGAACATTTCTTGCCATTCCCTTCTGGCCTCAAGTGTTTCAGTTGAGAAGTCGAATGTCATCCTTATGGGGGCTCCTTTGTGGGTGATAGCCTTTTTCTCTTGAGCAGCTTTTAATATTTCCTCTTTATCTCTTAGCTTTGGTATTTTAATTATGATGTATCTTGGTGTAGATTTCTTTGGGTTTCTCTTTAATGGAGTTCTCTGTGTTTCTTGAACTTGTGTGACCTTTTTCTGCATCAATTTAGGGAAGTTTTCGCTATGATTTCATTGAACAAGGTCTCTATCCCCTGTTCTTTGTCTTCTTCTTCAGGAACCCCTATGATGCGGATGTTGTTTCTCTTTAGGTTGTCACAGAGCTCTCTTAGAATTTCCTCAGATTTTTTCAGCCTTTTTTCTTTTTGCTGCTCCGCTTCCGTGTTTTCGTTTATCTTGTCTTCTAAATCGCTGATTTGATCCTCTGCTTCATCCAGCCTGCTTTTAATTGCTTCTAGTGTAGTCTTCATTTCTGATTTTGTATTTGTCATTTCTGACTGGTTCTTCTTTATTATTTCAATGTCCTTTTTGATGCTTGTTATCGCTTTATGTGCTCATTGTGTCCATCCATTGTTGTTCTAAAATCTTTCAGCATTCTAATAATCATTATTTTAAACTCTGCATCCAGTAGTTCGCTTATTTCCATCTCACTCAGTTCATTTTCTGGGGGTTTCTCTTGATTCATTTGGATTGCACTTCTCTGTCTTCCCATTTTGTCTGTGTATACCCTCCTTGTTTAGATGTGTTGTTTGTAGAGCTGGCTAAGTCTAGGGTTGGTGTTGTCTGTCCATATTGCTTCTTTTTTTTTTTTTAGATTTTATTTATTCATTTTAGAGAGAGGAGACAGAGAGAGAAGGGAGGGAGGAGCAGAAAGCATCAACTCCCATATGTGCCTTGACCAGGGAAGCCCGGGGTTTCGAACCGTCGACCTCAGTGTTCCAGGTCGATGCTTTTACCCACTGCACCACCGCAGGTGAGGCTCATATTGCTTCTTGATTGGTGTCCTCACTTGCAATTTTTTTCCAGTGGACGTAATAAACATTACTATGGGCACTTAGAATATGCTGTTGCACAGACGAACATTAAAAAAAGAGTAAGAAATGTAAATTTGTTATTTCCACATTGGGTGGCTGCCCAGGCACCCACCTTAGAAAGAACCCTGATTACAAGTGCCATTTTAACAACCAGTTCATGAGCTCAACAAAAAATTAGATATGAGTTCTGCCAAACCCATGCAAACCGGCTGAATCTCACCACTGCCTGTAACCCTGCCTTTTTCCTATTACTCACCTAATGGGATAAGAAGCTTGTAATATGGGGAAAGGCCACAACTGGGGAACAAACAGGCCTTGTTAAAGCCAAGATAACTTGCTGTGTGATCTTGGGCACATTTTCTTTCTTGTCTTCTCTCCACATCTCAGTAGAGTAGACCAGATGGACTCTGAGGGCCTTTCCTATAGACATAACAGATCCTCAAAGCAGCCATTCCATTGGCACTGGCTAGTACCCCAGCACAACAACAGCTCCAGAGCTCCCTGTCATATTCCAAATCAAAGGGTGGTGCCTACATCCCCTCTGGCCCTGATCCCTTCCCCTGACACAAGGGCAAGTGAAGACCTAGCTTATCAAAGTCACAGGCTCCAGAGACCTCAACATCTCCCTCTTCCCCAACCTTCCCCAACACCAGGGTCTCAAGTCCACAGGGATGAAAACCTAGGGCAGAAAAAGAGGGAGGACTTCCACTGCCATTCTTTTTACTACAATATAGGGCAGAGAATCTGTGTCCAAGGAGAGCCCACCACTGCAACAGAGGAGCGAGAAGCTGGCAGTTTTCAGGGAGGACTTTGAAACAAGCAGGGCTTGGTGGCCTTCAGTGAGAGGCCCAGGGGAGAAGCAATGGGGCTTCATGGCAGGCATCCAAGCCAGACCCTTAGACAAGCGCCTACTTCTCTCAGCCTGTGGGCTGTTCCCTCCCAACTCTCTTATCTCTCTGGACAAATGTGTGACCCGAAGAGTCTGCCATTCCAGCCCTATGGCTCTGGCCTTGATCCTAGCTTCCATGGCTCACCTTGTCCAGCCAGGGTTGGGGTGAGGGAAGAGCTGTCACACCCTCTGCCTAGGATATCTGGGGTCTGGCACTTTATGTCCAGGTCCAAATCTCCACCCCACACTCTAGATCCTCAGAATTATTTGCTTTATTTTGTCTGGCTAGAGCTGAGGGAGGGCCAGGTGGGGACAGACTGCTTCCAGCTCTTAATATAGAAAATAGGGTAATAACAGCCTGCGATTTGTGTGTGTGTGTGAGACAGAGACAAAGAGAGAGACAGAGAGAGGGACATATAGAGACAGACAGGAAGGGAGAGAGATGGGAAGCATCAATTCTTTGTTGTGGCTCCTTAGTTATTCATTGATTGCTTTCTCATATGTGCCTTGAAGGGGGGGAGGGCTACAGCAGAGTGAGTGAGCTCTTGCTCAAGCCAGTGACCTTGGGGTCATGTCTATCATCCCATGCTCAAGCCTGCAACTCTGCGCTCCAGCTGGTAAGCCCCTGCTCAAGCCAGCGACCTCGGGGTTTTGAACCTGGGTCCTCCACATCCCAGTCCAACTCTATCCATTGCACCACTGCCTGGTCAGGCAGCCTGTGATTTTTTAATAGGAGGTTCTCACTCTGAGGCTTGTTTGAATGCATATCCTTCAAACTGAGGCATCCTTCTTCCCATTGCCCAGATGGGGAAACTGAGGCTTGGAGAAGACCTGAGAATTTGTGATGAAGTCTGAGAGACCTGGTATCCTTGGTCTCAGCTGCATCAGGCCTGAGTCAAAAGGCTGGGCCCCCAACCTTGAGAGACTACCCAGCAGGGGTCAGGGGATTAACCCTCCCCTTTCTGGGCCTTGCCAGCAGGCAAGTGAATTGTGGTTCAAAGAGTTTAACACATGGCCCTGGCCGGTTGGCTCAGCGGTAGAGCGTCGGCCTAG
Organism: Saccopteryx leptura; assembly: GCF_036850995.1. Lineage (NCBI taxonomy): Eukaryota > Metazoa > Chordata > Mammalia > Chiroptera > Emballonuridae > Saccopteryx > Saccopteryx leptura. Next base: position 285,638,833 of record NC_089504.1, read on the forward strand.
CGTGCGGAGGACCTGGGTTCGATTCCCGGCCAGGGCACACAGGAGAAGCGCCCATTTGCTTCTCCACCCCTCCGCCGCACTTTCCTCTCTGTCTCTCTCTTCCCCTCCCGCAGCCGAGGCTCCATTGGAGCAAAGATGGCCCGGGCGCTGGGGATGGCTCTGTGGCCTCTGCCCCAGGCGCTAGAGTGGCTCTGGTCGCAACATGGCGACGCCCAGGATGGGCAGAGCATCGCCCCCTGGTGGGCAGAGCGTCGCCCCATGGTGGGCGTGCCGGGTGGATCCTGGTCGGGCGCATGCGGGAGTCTGTCTGACTGTCTCTCCCTGTTTCCAGCTTCAGAAAAATGAAAAAAAAAAAAAAAAAAAAAAAAGTTTGACACATGAGTCCCAGTTCCTACTCTAGCACTCACATGATGGCTGATCATGAGCAAGTCACAACTTCTTTGAGCCTCAGCTTCCTCCTGTTAAGTGGGCTGATGACCCTATCATGCCTCCTTCTGGGGACAACTACTCTGTGGTTGGCTGGTAGGTAGTTGCATAATTTTCTCTGATTCTGGGCCAGTTCTGGGGAACTGGGAAAGAAATGCCTGACCCCACTACTTCTGGCTGCCTTTGTAGCTAATTACCTGTCATTACCACCTGTTGCACACCACTCCCATTCTCACCTGCTCAGGATTCTCTTTTCTGTGGTCAGGGTAGAGGTTCCAGCAAAGCCCAATTAGGCCAACTGGGAGGTGGGACAAGAGAGTAGTTAAAGCTGGGGCTTCAAATCTGGGTTTGAATCCCAGCTCCCCCAATTCTGACCATGTGACCTTGAACCAGCCACTTAACCTTTCTGAACCTCAGCTTCCCCACCTCTAATTTATAGATGAAATGAGATAATGCATGTGTGGCCCTCAGCATAATACCTGGAACATGGCAGACACTAGTGAAAGGGTGTTTGTAAATCTGGGTGTAATGCCGATGGTTGAGGCCAGGCAGGTTCACACTGGACTCAGGCAGACGGTAGAGGAACTACAGAGTGGGAAAGCACTGGGCTATTCCCATTTATTAGATTCTCATAACGGGAGACAAGCAAACAGGGAAAAAGCTCTCACCACAGCAGGCAAAGGAACAGCAAAATGGCTTGCTTGCAGTGGCAGGCAAGCAATCTGCAAAAACTGCCCTAAATGAAAGTACCCATAGCCTTACACAGGCCATGAACACACATGTGGCTCTGCCATGTGCTCATGTAGTAATCATGCAAAGTGCAAGCGAGCAAGCCTAACACAGCTGTTTTCCCAACACTGAGGCACTTTCATCTCAGAGCAAGAGGGTAGCCCACCTAGGGGTAGATCTGAGCACACAAGTGCCTCTTCCTTAGGGTCCTTGCTCCCCACCCACCCTCACCAGCACTCACTTGGGTAGTGAAAGTAAAATTCATTGTTCTTGGCCTGTGGTGGTGCAGTGGATAGAGCTGCAGTGGATGGACATGGAATGCTGAGGTCCCAATTCGAAACCTCATGCTTGTTGGCTCAAGACACATACATATAAGAAGCAACTACGTACTAGGAGTTGATGTTTCCCACTCCTCCCTCCTATCTCTCTCTCTCTCTCTCTCTCTCTCCTCTTTCTAAAATCAATAAAATATTTTAAAAGAAAATTCATTGTCCGCGTTACTGTGGTGTTTCAGTGTTGTAGCTGTAGCCAACACAAACCTGAAAGAGGATGGCAGTGGCTCCCTGGAAAAGAAGGCACCCAGGGGTAGTATAGTAACTGCAGTCGCCAGCTCGAGGTGCGGCAGGGGGCCCTGGCCATGAAACAGACACTAGAAGTCCCAGGCGCGCTCTGGCTCTGCGGCGGACGGACACTCTGAGGCAGGGGGAGCAGGTTTCACTTGAGCCCGCCCACGTGGAGGTCTCACAGATGCGGAGATTTAGCCCTCTGAGGCTCCCGGTTCCAGTCCTGGGGAGCCTGGGCCCAAGGCCTGGGGTGGGGCAAGGACTGGGCGGGTTGGGGGCGTTCGGACCCCGGGATTCTGTCTCCCTTTGCCCAGCTGCCCTTGGCGCGGGTCTGGTCAGTACCGCTCCTTGGAAATGACCCTGGAAAAGCACCAGGATTCTGCCTGCTGGGCCGCAGCTGAGATCCGGTGGGGGAGAGGAAGAGAACGGACCCGCCTTCTAAAAAAATAAAATAAAATAAGGAACTGGTGTTCATTTGAAGAGTGTTTCCCAAAGAATAAACAAACAGCCCTTAAAGGCCCTGGCGGCCAGCCAGGCCCCTCCAGGGTTAACACAAGAGAGAGTTGAGGGGTTATTTAATCTTTTTCAAACTGAAAAATCAACATGGAGAGTGGAGATAAAGAAATGTTTCTCCAGGCACTGATAATTAACCCAGCTGGGGAGGTCTGAGCCTCAGCAATGCAGTTGATTAATCCATTCCAATCCCCCTCAGCCTCACCATCCCTAGTCTGCATCCCACCCACCACAGTGCAGCAGGCTGGGCAGGGGCCACACTGACACTGGGCTTTCCTGGGCATCCAGTCCAGTGTGGCTATGAGAGAGTTTGGGCTGTCTCAGTAGCTGGAAAGAAGGGAAGCCAGACAGAAGGAGGGTCTTTTTATTTAGGAGTCCGGAGTCCCTTGTTACAAAAGCAAGATTTTCATCCACTGGGGTCCTGGTAGACAGAAACTGAGGAGACACTTACTGTGAGCTAGGCTTCAGAGATGAACCAGATGACCCCTCCCTCTAGAAGCCCCTGTCCAATTGGGAGACAGACACTTAGGAGGGAATTTAATTGTGATGGGGTAAATGTGTGACCCTGGGAAGCACAAAGACTGTGGGGACTCAGGAGGAGAGGCTGCAGAACCCACAGGAGTGGAGATGAGAAAGGTGATGGAGACAGAGCATTGCTTCCTGTGAAGTAATGTCCACAGGCAGTCTAAAAGGACAACCCTGAAACTGGGCAAATGAAGAAGGAAGAAGGACATTTCAAGAAGGGGCCCATCATAAACAGAAGCCTGGTTGTGTGAGTATTCACTGTGTTCAAGAACTGAGGCTATGGGTGGTGAGCCTAGAAAGGCCCTGAAGGCCCCAAGGCACATGACCTCTGCCCAGTGGCTGCTGGGCCACTGGAGGACTCTAAACCAGTGGAAGGCCTTGCCCTGAAAGAAGAGATCACCAAAGTCTCTCTTTGGATCAAAGCTATTTTAGAAGCCCTTATCTTCTTTAAAATAGTGAAACTTAGTCTACAAGTTGCTGTCAGGGCAAGGACTCCAATTATTTCAGTAATAACCTCCTATGATCTTCTGAGAAAAACATCTGACTTTTACTTTAAAAAATCTTATAGCCTGACCAGGCGGTGGCGCAGTGGATAGAGCATTGGACTGGGATGCAGAGGACCCGGGTTCGAGACCCCGAGGTCTCCAGCTGGAGTGCGGGCTCATCTGGTTTGAGGAAAAGCCCACCAGCTTGAACCCAGGGTCGCTGGCTCCAGCAAGGGGTTACTCAGTCTTCTGAAGGCCCGTGGTCAAGACACATATGAGAAAGCAATCAATGAACAACTAAGGTGTTGCAACGCGCAATGAAAAACTAAAGATCGCTGCTTCTCATCTCTCTCCGTTCCTGTCTGACTGTCCCTGTCTATCCCTCTCTCTGACTCACTCTCTGTCTCTGTAAAAAATAAAAAAAACCTTATAAATAAGTAGATGAAAACTGTTTTCATGAAGGAAAAGACCTAAGAACTAAGGATAAGCCATATTTTATTTTTCCTTGACACAAATGTGAGGGATTTGTATATGTGTGTCCATAAACAACAGGGCACAGAACTGAAGTAATATCAGATTTACATTCCCCAGTTTTAGTAGTAAATGGTAATCAAAGGTGGGAAATCCAATAATTAACTTAGGGAACATTTAATAGCTCAGTCTTAGTATAGTGGAAGTTTCCTATAAAGAAAGAATAAAAATGAGGCTGATAATACAATTTAGGATGGTGTCATCCTCAGACATGACCTGAAATTCCCATCATTAGTATCATTCTAGACTAGAAAATAAAGAGAAAATATTTCTACAAAAGTTGTTTCCAAAAGGTTACATTCAAATGTATACAAAAAAAGGTAGGTGCTGCCTGACCAGGCGGTGGGGCAGTGGATAGAGCATCGGACTAGGATGCAGAGGACCCAGTTTGAGACCCCGAGTTCGCCAGCTTGAGCATAGGTTCATCTGGTTTGAGCAAGGCTTACCAGCTTGAGCCCAAGGTCACTGGCTTGAGTAAAGGGTCACTCAGTCTGCTGTAGCCCCACGGTCAAGGCACATATAAGAAAGCAATCAATGAACAACTAAGGTGCCGCAATGAAGAATTGATGCTTTCTCTCTCCCTTCCTGTCTGTCCCTCTCTCTGTCATAAAATAAATAAATAAAATTTACAGTAAAAGCGGAAGGAATGAAAAGGCAGCATGAAGAAAGACTGGCAGGAACGTCCGAAAGTGTGGGAGACTTATGTGTAAGAAACAGTCTATGTGCAGTAAGGGAAGTCTGGAAGAGGGTATTTCTCATGACCTTTATCTTTAGTGATCCTATCTTTCTCTCAAACTTTTTTTCCCTTAAAATTTAAAAAAAATAATGGGAAGTAAGGCTGGCAATCTAATGAAAGGCCTCACAGGATGCTACTATTTGGTTGAGCAGTGCAGGGTCTACCCTCTTAACTTAAAAGTTAAGGAATCGGATTGGTGACCATAAAGGGGCGTGACTACCTGAGTCCTCGGACAGTGCCTTCTTTATAAGTAGGTAACATGGGGCATCAGATTGTAACAGGAAGTAGCTTGGGAATGTGGATAGAATCAGAACAAGGTAAGTTCCTTATGGAATTTGAATGTTCCAAGATCTTGTGATAAGATATCCAGAAAGAAAATGGTCACAATAGAGTTTTATTTGCTACTAGACCTCAAAATCAAGTCCTTGGGCCATAATGCACTTTCTCTTAAATAATGTTTAGATGGATAAAGGCAGTTTGTCTATGTAACTCTCTTTTTTGCTGTTGTTTCTTTGTCTTGATGACCAGTCCTCCTTGCTTCTTAGCACAGTTTTTCTTCAATTATAATAAATCAGTTGGTGCTTATGCTTTTTAAACAAACTGTTCAAATCCCTGTTCCATTTTGTATTGATTTTTTTTTTTTTGTATTGATTTTTAAGGCTTAACTCTATGAGGCAAATAGAATGTGTCTGATTTGTCAAATTTTTCTTAACCTCCTCCCCTATCTCTCCAATGAATCAACATTTTAAAAAATCAATGACAGGCACTGTACTATGTAACAAAATACAGTGTGTCCGTAAAGTCATGGTGCACTTTTGACCGGTCACAGGAAAGCAACAAAAGACGATAGAAATGTGAAATCTGTACCAAATAAAAGGAAAACTCTCCCAGTTTCTGTAGGATGATGTGGCAGCATGTGCGCATGTGCAGATGATGACATAACACCATGTATACAGCGGAGCAGCCCACGGCCATGCCAGTCGAAATGTGGACAGTACAGAGGAAAGTTCAGTGTGTTCTGTGGCTTGCTAAATTCGAATCTGTGACCAAAGTGCAACGTGAATATTGGCGCATTTATAAAAAAGCACCACCACATAGGAATAACATTACTCGGTGGGATAAGCAGTTGAAGGAAACCGGCAGTTTGGTAGAGAAACCCTGTTCTGGTAGGCCATCAGTCAGTGACGAGTCTGTAGAGGCTATACGGGATAGCTACCTAAGGAGCCCTAAAAAATCTGTGTGTGAGCCCACATCGAACTGCACTGAATAGGTATGAAACTGGGAGAGTTTTCCTTTTATTTGGTACAGATTTCACATTTCTATCGTCTTTTGTTGCTTTCCTGTGACCGGTCAAAAGTGCACCGTGACTTTACGGACACACTGTATATGACCACTGTTGCTACAAGTCTGAGATAAGACAAAGTAGAATAGGAATAAACTTATCAAAAGCTACTTCTGTAAAGAACTGAACAACCAGGAATTTATAAAGATCAGAACGGAGTATAAAACACTTTGAAAATACAAATAATGTGGTAACAATTCTAATTTTGGAGTTTTTACATTATAAAATATTCTTACATTGTCAAAAGATAATGTGTTCTGACTTAAGCAAACCTGGACTAGGTCTATCTTACTGCTCCACATTTTTTCTCAAAAATCCTCTTGGCATTTACATCTTCATTCCATCTCTCCATCCCCTAACCCTGAATTTATTGTTACATAGCATACTTCACCTTTAAATAAACAGGCAATTTGTTCTGTCAATAAATACACACTTAGAAATACATACCTTCCCTATTAAAAGTCCAGAGACAAAAGACTTTCCTTGGAGACTGAGGTTTAAAAGATACTGGCCAACAGTCTCTTCTACAGTGTAGGTTCTTCCCATTATGAGAACCAATTCAATCTCCTAAATTACAAGAAAAATGTATATAGTATTTTTAGGGAAAAATATATCTATAACTTGCAATGGTTTTCTCATGGGGAAAGTATAGAGAAAGAAGTGGTACTCAATGCTACCCCATGCCTTGCAGTGACTGCTTATTAAATAGGGTTTTCTTATCTGCAAAGTTCAAATGCAGCTTCAGAATTCTCAACACAGTGCTACAGTAAATGCTGCAGTAAATTTACTGCAGTAAATGCTGTAAATCAACCAGAGTTGATGTGAGAGATGAAACTTATTTCCAGACCTGGGATAAGGGAAAGGACACTAAATTAGTAGTCAACACAGCCGATTTCTTATTCCAGATGTCCTACTCCTTAGTTGTGTTATCTTTGATAATCTATTGCTGAGCCTCAGTGTGCTCACTTCTCAAACACAAATGATAACTTCGCTTTGCTCATTGGGAGGTGGAAATAATCAAATTCATTTACTCAGTAAGCATACTATGAAGAACTACGACGTGCTAGAAATGGTGCCATGTGGGATGGTACCAACGTAAATTTTCATCTCTGCTCTTGCGTAACTCACAGTACAAGACCTACTAAAGCTGATTAATAGCAACGCAATAATAACAAACATGTCTATAGCTTCTACTGAAACAAAGAAAGGTAATGTAATTTGCCCAAGTGATAGAGCCGTTAAGTGGCAAAGGTGGCATTTAAACTCAGTCTAGATCTAGAATCCATGCCCTTAAATATTATGCTCATACTGAGTACCCTGTCTCTATACTAAACCATTACTAAGGGTAACTCTTGACTGTGGGTGAGAACCAGTAGTATATCATTCTTATTGGCTTGTGCTCCTTTGTTTTGATTTTCAGTAGCTAAAAACCAAAGATGCTGACTAAAAGAGCTAGGCAGTAATGATGATGAGCTCAAGGATTTTACATTCAGTGTGGGAGACAAAAATGTAAAAAGATGATATTAAAAAATGATATAAAATAGATAAAAAAGATTGTAGGAACACAGTTGCAGCATTTTGAATAGAGATAATGGTTATTTGAGTTCTATAAAAAATTTCGATCTTAGTACAACAAAGTCAAGGTGACTACAGATGTAGTGAGCTGGCTTATCTGACACCAGTAAACTGCCAGTCACAATGATTTTGTATTAGCTAAAACTAAAGCCCAGAGAATTGGTTCCAGTTTGAAACAGCCTACTGGATCCTGTTTTGTTTTGTTCTTTTCCCAAAGAGCCTGTTCAGTCTTGTCTCAAAATGCCTTATATTTCTTCCTACCTCTTTTCTGACAACCACAGAAATAAGTTGGGTTTGCACACCATTTTTGTTTAGATTAAGTCTATAACTCTCTGTATAAACCATTAATGCCTCTATAAAGTTAAGGGCTTTCAACTTTTAATATTGCCTTAAGGTATGCATTTCTATGTATTAAACTTTCCTCTACTTTTTCATGCTATTCTAGTCCTTTCCTTCTAACTCCTAATTCTTGCAAGAAACAGCAGTGACAGTGACTCCAAAGTTATGGTATGTAACTTTCTAATCTTATTTTTTCCGAGGTGTCTACTAGCCAAGTTAACACATAAAAAATTGAATGCAATAGGAAGATGTAAATGTATTGGGTTATAAAATCTGATTGAATGTCAGACATTATTTTCTTCACTGCTCTTTAAAAGTTTTAAATGTAGCCATGCCTGACCTGTGGTGGCGCAGTGGATAAAGTGTCGACCTGGAAATGCTGAGGTCGCCGGTTCAAAACCCTGGGCTTGCCTGGTCAAGGCACATATGGGAGTTGATGCTTCCAGCTCCTTCCCCATCTCTCTCCTCTCTCTCTCTCTTTCTCTGTCTCTCTCCTCTCTAAAATGAATAAATAAAATAAAAAATAAAAAAACTTGAAAAATAAATAAATAAATGTAGCCAACCATACTTTACAAAGGACACTACTAAAAAGGTAGATCTTGTTTTATACAGTTCAATTTTTCCTGAAATGTGTCAGCAGAAGCTTTGCAAGTTGTCCAAACACTGTGACTTGAAACACCTTAACCTCCCTGCACTTTCATTACCTAATATATAAAGGATTTGGATCACAGCAGGTCTGAAAACCTATCTAATTTCAGGATTCTGTGTGTTCAAGTGCAAAATATCTTCATTCTCCAAAGGGGAGATCAATAATATGATAACATTGTGGACCGAGGACATAGTCCACTACTACACATATCCACTACCTCAGAGCGCTTATATAAAATATTTCAGGGGTAATAAAATCAACCTCAAGCTTCTTACTGATATTCACAAAAGGCCTGCTACTGTGGGAATTGAAGGGTGAACGACATTAGCGATGCTTTATTTTCAATAAAAAATTTAATGAACTATTTCAGACGAACAATCAAATATGTAATAATCTTCAGACCCATTTTAGAAGTCACAGACTAATGATCTGGAAACAAGCAGATCCTTTATGGGGGCAGAGAAATGGTTTTTAAGAATGCGCTTAAAAACTTTTCTTACAACACCTTTTCGAAATACAAATGTAAGGCAACATTTTCTGCAATATTACCTTAAAACAGAAACAAAAGTTGCACGCCAACTCCTCCTACCTTCTTTTTAAAATCTTCCTAGAAAATGAACCGAGCTCCCTAAATTCCTGTTGGATCACTGTCACCCACCCCAACACACACACGCGCGCGCACACACACACACACACACACACACACCCACCACCTAAATGGCCGTTTAAACATGGTTTGTCCTAACTGGATTCGAGTCTGTTGTACCTGAGTGTCCATGTTTCCTAGTCTGTTCCTTTGTTCCTTAAAAAAGAAAGCTGTGTCCAAGCGCGCGCGCGCACACATACACACACACACACACACACACACACACACACACACACACACACACAACGTTCACACACGAATTACACCCCTAGGCGGGCTCACCAGCACGCGTGGCCGCCCAGCCTGTCAGTCCGCCTGCGAAGGAAGTTCAGGGTTCAAGTGCCAGGCTCCATGGGCCAGACTCCCCTCCAGCCCCTACGGCCAATTAATTCATCAGAAAGCGACGGACTTCCCACACCTCACTTCTCACTCCAAACCTGGGGTCTCGGGAGGGAGGTGACACCGACTGATGCCGCCCTCCCACCCCCATGCCTTCACTGCAGCGCCTCCGCCAAAGCGACTCTGGGTAGCCACACCACCCCGTTCCGGGCCCTGTTGAGAGCGTGGCGTTAGCCCGGCGCCTGCCGTCCGGCCCTGCCGGGACCGATGCCCTCTAGTGGCTCAGTGTCTAGGAACCGGCAAACAGGACCATCCATGGCATCCCGAAGCTTTGACGGTAAGGTTGCCCTGCTTTTCAGGAAGGGAGTGGGACGACAGGTACTACTGTGGCGCCCATTCGCGGACAGTGCTCAAGTGGCCGGACTAGGAGAGCTGGGGGGCGGGGAGGAAAAAGTAAGCGAAACCAGCGTTGCGTACTTGCGCTCACTCGAAGCACTGAAGGAAAAACACGTTTCCCAGAGTTCTGCGACGCTTGAAGCGGTTGGACACGGGAACCGGAAGTCCGCGTGCAGGTCCGGGTGAGAGGCCTCTTCTGAACTCGTATACCCAGAGTGCATAGCGGCCAGCGGCTGCGCGCGCACTTGACACGGGAGCCGGAAGTCCGCGTGCAGGTCCGGGTGAGAGGCCTCTTCTGAACTCGTCTACCCAGAGTGCACAGCGGCCAGCGGCTGCGCGCGCACTTGAGCGCGGACGCGGTGGCCCTTCTGCCGTGGCTAACAGAGGACTCGATTTCCCAGGGGCTGGCCGCGGCAGTCTCCCGCAGGCAGGCGCGCGCGAGCCAGGGAGCGAGGCTGCGGCGGAGGTGGCCCCCGAAGCTTCTGCGTCCTTCTGGTTTTCGCTTTTCTCCGTTTCTGCTTCGTCGGTCGCTGCCGCTGCGCTCTCCGGCCCGATCCACATGGCAGTGGTGCTGCAGCTAGTCCTGGAGCGGGCGGCAAGAGAACTTTAAGGTGGAGAGCGCTGAGTACGACGCTCTTCCCGTCCATACAGGCTCTCACTGGGTCTGACTTCCCTGGGAGCATCGCCTCCTCTGTCCCCAGGGTCCCCGAGGCCCTGTCTTACCTGCTTCTCTCAGTTTGATGGAAGGAGCCTTTTGTTTGTTTTTGTAAATCTGCATCCACATGTAGGTCTGTTTTCTTTGTAAGTAGGGTACATCATATAACAAGTTGTGACGATTTGGGTCTATTTCCACTGGAATAAAGAGTCTGCAACCCCTGTCTAAGCCTAGAATCCCGTCTGTAAGTTTCACGTAAAATAGTAGTGGTTTCCGCTCTGTTTGCCGGGCACTTGGATGCAGAGGCCTTTGTCCAATTGCTTCATGAACTGACTTTTGAGTGTGTCCTGGTTTGGTAACGAGCTGGATGTTCCCAGAAATGAGTAGGTGCCTAGGACAGCGTTGGCAGAGAAGTGAACGTCCAGTAAATACGTTTAATATATCGGACTTATCTCTGAAAGTTGGAGTTTGATATAAAATATGTTAAGACCTGTTAATACCTGTGGTAGACCCTCAAAGACAGGGGTCCCCAAACTACTGCCCGCGGGCCGCATACGGCCTCCTGAGGCTATTTATCTGGCCCCAGCCGCACTTCCGGAAGGGGCACCTCTTTCATTGGTGGTCAGTGAGAGGAGCACAGGATGCGCATGCTCCTGGAGTACTGTATGTGGCTATGCGGCAAAGTGTGGCGTCCCTCACGTACAGTACTACTTTCGTTTCGGTTTTTTTTTTACTTTAAAATAAGATATGTGCAATGTGCATAGGGATTTGTTCATAGTTTTTTTTATAGTCCAGCCCTCCAACGGTCTGAGAGACAGTGAACTGGCCCTCTGTGTAAAAAGTTTGGGGACCCCTGCTCAAAGAGAAAGTTACCGAGATAGCGTTGAAACTTTCAGGGGTCGTCAAACTTTTTATAAAGACCGCCCACTTTTGCAGTGCTGGTCAACCTGGTCCCTACCGTGGAACCAAACAGCGCCGCGATTGGCCCATCATGAAAGCTGGAACGCCCACTAGTGGGCGGTAGGGACCAGGTCTACCAGCACTGCAAAAAGTGGGCGGTTTTTATAAAAAGTTTGACGACCCCTGGAAGTACCATTAGTAAAATACAAACTCCCTGTTGTGTGTTTTGGCTTTACCAGTTGTCTGGGTGATTGGTACTGAGTTTTGCTCAGTTGATTGAAAATTCCGAATAAATTTTTACTTCAGAAAATGGAATCATCAAGCGGAATTGATGTTGAATATTAATGTCCTGAGTCCCAAAAGAGAAGCTAGTACACTGCATTCTGTTCATTAATGGGCACAATAAATATTGGGTGTCTTGGATGCACCCGATACTGTGTGAGCAGCACATACTCAGGTCCTTTCCTGTGGTAAGGTAACACTTTTTTTTTACATAAGTTTAATAATTTTATACTTTTAGGTATTATTTTGGCTATTTTAATATGAGCCTTTTAAAGTAAAGCAGTTTTTAATCTAAGTAATTTTTTTCTCCATTTAATAAAGCTTTTTGGATGCTTTATTCAGATAAATCTACTGATGTGTGGGGGAAAATGCTAAGATAAGACATGTTGACTGCCTCGAAGAAGTTGGTGATCTGGTGGGATAAACAAGCAATTTGTAAAAATCCCCTTGAGGCCTTGTTTTCTTTTGTCCTGTATTTGTAAGTTAGTTGGAAATATTAAAGTCATATTCAGTGCTTGATGTATTTACCTTTATTCAAATTCTTACCTAGAGTGCAGTTCCAATACTATGTCTTAAATTTAAAAATCAAGCTTATTGAAAATAAGTAGCATTATGGAAACTGTGTGTACATGTGTGTTTGATGTTATTTTCTTCTCTGCTCTTCTGTAGAACAACAGTACTTTGAGATAGAAAAGAGCTGTCCCACACTCAGGAGAGACTTGTGAACAAAACCTGAGAGTGCCAAAGCTTGCAGCTTGAGCTAGAGAAGCTCAGTGAGTATTTTAATTGCATCTGTATAATTTTCATGGAGTATTGAGATCTTCAGACATCTTTGCTTGCTTTGGAAACATTTATTACTCTATATGAAATTGTTGACTAAGTGTCGTTTTCATTTATTGTAATATTTTGGTTTTCTCATTCTGTAGTAAAGACTGTAAAAGAACATAGGGTTTAATGGTCAGAAAGCCTGGGTTTTAATTCTGAGTGCTATTTAAAAGCTCTTTTGCATGTAACTCATAACAGTGCCTGACTTGTTTATAAAATGGCTAGAACAACATGTCCATCTACATACACAGCTATATACATAAAATATACATTGGAACACATTTTGAAAAGATGAAAGCAATTATGCAACTGAAAAGGTAAAGAGAGTGTCTTAATTATTTTTATATTGTTGAAAAAACCTATTAGTTCCACTATATTTATGTTTTAACTCTCTTTGTTATAATTTTTATAAATATAAAATATTTATTAATCTCAGGATATTTTCTACATAATCCTAGTTCAGGTTAAAGATGATTAGGTAATTTCCTTTTTTTTTTTTTTTTTTTTACAGAGACAGAGAGTGAGCCGGAGAGAGGGATAGACAGGGACAGACAGACAGGGACAGAGAGATGAGAAGCATCAATCATTAGTTTTTCGTTGCACATTGCAACACCTTAGTTGTTCATTGATTGCTTTCTCATATGTGCCTTGATCGTGAGCCTTCAGCAGACCGAGTAACCCCTTGCTGGAGCCAGCAACCTTGCGTCCAAGTTTGTGAGCTTTTGCTTAAACCAGATGAGCCCATGCTCAAGCTGGCAACCTCGGGGTCTTGAACCTGGGTCCTCTGCATCCCAGTCCGACGCTCTATCCCAGGGGTCGGAAACCAGATGTGGCTCTTTTGATGGCTGCATCTGGCTCGCAGACAAATCTTTAATAAAAAAAATAATGTTGGCCCTGGCCGGTTGGCTCAGCGGTAGAGCGTCGGCCTGGCGTGCAGGGGACCTGGGTTCGATTCCCGGCCAGGGTACATAGGAGAAGCGCCCATTTGCTTCTCCACCCCCCCCCCTTCCTCTCTGTCTCTCCCTTCCCCTCCCGCAGCCGGGGCTCCATTGGAGCGGGGATGGCCCGGGCGCTGGGGATGGCTCCTTGCTGCCCCAGACGCTAGAGTGGCTCTGGTCTCGGCAGAGCAGAGCGTCGCCCCTGTTGGGCGTGCCGGGTGGATCCCGGTCGGGCGCATGCAGGAGTCTGTCTGACTGTCTCTCCCCGTTTCCAGCTTCAGAAAAAAAAAAAAAAAAAAAAAAAGTTAAAAATATAAAACATTCTCATGTATTACAATCTATTCATTTCCTACCGCTCATGTTCATGGTTGTGGGTGGCTGGAGCCAATCACAGCTGTTCTCTAGGACAACACCAAATTTTTATTGGATAATGCGTAAGGTACACAGGTTGTTGTATGGCTCTCATGGAATTACATTTTAAAATATGTGGCATTCATGGCTCTCTCAGCCAAAAAAGGTTCCAACCCCTGCTTTATCCACTACGCCACCGCCTGGTCAGGCGGTAATTTCCTTCTTAATTAGTTTTCTTACATCATTAAGTTCTAGAAGGTACACAAGCTCTTAGATAAAGATCTTGAAGTTTGTAGGGAGGATGATGTATATTACTTGCTTTGTCTGCAATAGAAGAAAGCAAATGCCAGAAAAGACCTGTGCAGAGTAGGGGCATAATACTGATTGCTAGATACAGCTGAATTTTAATTTGGGAACTCAGGAAGCTAATAATGAGAATGGTTAAAACTTCAACTTTCTTTCTTAACCAGGTTATGTCCATTGGTTATTTGGGTCATAATGTTTTTCCAACTGATTTTGGCAAACTCATTTTTAAAACATGGCATACATATGATGATACAGTATGGATACATGTTTAATGAGGGCATAAAATTTATTGAGTAGCTAAATCTAATTTATAATCTATACATCGTTCTGTCTTGGCATAATAAAAAGGTCTGTACATTAATGATGCTAAAGAATTTCAGGAAAGTGGCTGATTACAGCTGCTTGTGTGAGATCTGGAAAAAGGGAGAGGGAGGGGAAGATGAGGATAAACCTACACGAACGTCTGAGCTGTACAATTACATTTGTATTTTTTTAGTTTATCGTTCTGCATCTGTAAGTTTGGACAGCAGCGAATAACCTTAAAGCAAAATAGAAGATTTAGACAAGTTTAGCAGCATTTTTTTTCTTAATTAACCAATTGTTTAAATAGAACTTAAAATTAGAAGTAGTAATAATGTATTTGCTCATTAAATCACTCGCACATGATATAGATGAGTGATTGGGAAGAAGCTTCAGAAAGTACACTTTCCTAATTACTGTTATGTGTTTAGAAGAGAAACTATAAGAAGAGATAGCCCACTATAAGTGGACATTGTGGGATTGATAATTCAGTATCAAGCATACATAGTCTTCTTCTATGTTAAAGACTGTTTAGAGCAGTGGTAGTCAACCTGGTCCCTACCGCCCACTAGTGGGTGTTGCAGCTTTCATGGCGGGCGGTAGCAGAGCAACCAAAGTATAAATAAAAAGATAGATTTAACTATAGTAAGTTGTTTCATAAAGTTTTATTCTGCCAAACTTAGCGAAAATCCGACATAAAGTGCTTGGTAAATAATTATTATTATATGCTTTAACTTGCTATAATTCTGCTTTATAAATTTTATAAAGTAAAGTTACTTCCCTACTTTATAAATCACCATTACTGTGGAACCGGTGGGCAGTTAGAAAATTTTACTACTAACAGAGATACCAAAGTGGGTGGTAGGTATAAAAAGGATGACTACCCCTGGTTTAGAGTGATAACTAAGCTGAATTATAATTACAGTATCTATTAGTGTGATTTATTCTGTATATGTAGTTTAAATGTTATTTTCTTAATATTTTTTATCCAGTTTTCTTATAATTCACTGGTTTTATGATTGACTTAGAAGATGTCATTAAAAATAGAGAAATTGGTCATTGTGTATGCTTTTCCTATAAATGTTGGCTAGAATGATCACCAAGGCAGTTTTTTTTTTTTGTTTTTTTTACAGAGAAAGAGATAGACAGGAACGGAGAGAGATGAGAAGCATCAATTATCAGTTTCTTGTTGCGCGTTGCGACTTCTTAGTTGTTCATTGATTGCTTTCTCACATGTGCCTTGACTGTGGGCCTTCAGCAGACCAAGTAACCCCTGCTGGAGCCAGTGACCTTGGGTCCAAGCTGGTGAGCTCTTTGCTCAAGCCAGATGAGCCCGCGCTCAAGCTGGTGACCTCGGGGTCTCGAACCTGGGTCCTTCCGCATCCCAGTCCGACGCTCTATCCACTGCGCCACCACCTGGTCAGGCACCAAGGCAGTTTTGGAGTTAGGATAGCATATTTTAAAATTTGGTCTAAAAATATAGTAAATTTTAGATGTATCTTTAAATTTAGAATATAGTGTATAACTCAGTCTTTCTAAGGCTTAGTCTTAATTTTAAAGTGTATATTTAAACCTGTTATTGCAAGTTGTAAGCCTTTGTGTGTATAACCATAGTATTTCTTTTATTCAGATAGTCAACTGAAGGCACTAAGTGAGAAAAACAAAGAGCTTGAATTTGCTCAGGATTGCAATACGTATTGCCATTCAGGTAAATGTCACTCATTTCAAAAAAAACTAATTGTAGGCCCTGGCCGGTTGGCTCAGCGGTAGAGCGTGGCCCTGGTGTGCGGGGGACTCGGGTTTGATTCCCCGCCAGGGCACATAGGAGAAGCGCCCGTTTGCTTCTCCACCCCCCCCCCTTCCTCTCTGTCTCTCTCTTCCCCTCCCGCAGCCAAGGCTCCATTGGAGCAAAGATGGCCCGGGCACTGGGGATGGCTCCTTGGCCTCTGCCCCAGGCGCTAGAGTGGCTCTGGTCGCGGCAGAGCAACGCCCTGGAGGGGCAGAGCATCGCCCCCTGGTGGGCAGAGCGTGGCCCCTGGTGGGCGTGCCGGGTGGATCCCGGTCGGGCGCATGCGGGCGTCTGTCTAACTGTCTCTCCCCGTTTCCAGCTTCAGAAAAATACAAAAAAACAAAAACAAAACAAAAACAACTAATTGTAAACATGTACTGGAGCAAGTTTTTTTATTTAGGCAATGAGAAGATGAAACAGATGTTCTATACAAGAAGCCACTAATAAAATCATATATACATAAATTTTTAAATTGGATCTTTATGTGATTTTTTTTTTTTTTTTTTTTTTTTTTTTTAACAGAGAGAGAGAGTCAGAGAGAGGGATAGACAGGGACAGACAGACAAGAATGGAGAGATGAGAAGCATCAATCCTTAGTTTTTCGTTGCGCATTGCAACACCTTAGTTGTTCATTGATTGCCTTCTCATACAAGCCTTGACCGCGGGCCTTCAGCAGACCGAGTAACCCCTTGCTCAAGCCAGCGACCTTGGGCTCAAGCTGGTGAGCTTTTGCTCAAACCAGATGAGCCCTCGCTCAAGTTGGTGACCTCGGGGCCTCAAACCTGGGTCTTCCGCATCCCAGTCTGATGCTCTATCCACTGCGCCACCGCCCGGTCAGGCTATGTGATATTTTTATTGATAGATCGGACATTACTTTTACTCATTAGAATATATTGGTACTTGAAATTTTAAAAAAACCTTTTAGCTCTGAAGCTCTTGAGTTGTGATTTTTAAAAATTATCATTGTTAAGTACAGTGCCATAGAATTAGATATAAGATAAAGTTCTTAGATTCATCTATCCGCTCATCCATTTATCTGCCTGCCTTCCATCCTTGCTTTCTCTTGGAAATTATCTATTTAATGCTTACTATCACCTAGGCATTATTTTAGGTATCGTGATGTAGTTGGGGATATGGATGAATCACATCAGAAATTATTTCCTTAGAGTAGTGATATGAATAACAGATTGAATGTGATTATAAGGATTATTGACTAGTTTGTCTAATAAAGTGATCATACCCAGTGATTCTTCACCCAGATAGAACTTTAGACTCTTCCCATCACTTTTTTAAATTTTGCATTAGATTTGAGGTTGAAAGGTACGTGCTATGTAGAAGAAACTTTTCATGGGAAAGACTAATAGACTTGATCTGTTAGAATTTTTTTACCTCTCCATGTTAACAGTAATTTCTCTTTTTTTTTTTTAATTTCTCTTTTTTATTTTCTGTGACAGAGACAGAGTCAGAGAGGGGGACCGATAGGGACAGACAGACAGGAAGGGAGAGAGATGAGAAACATCAATTCTTTGTTGCGGCTCCTTAGTTGTTCATTGATTGCTTTCTCATATGTGCCTTGACTGTGGGGCTACAGCAGACCGAGTGATCCCTTGCTTGAGCCAGCGACTTTGGGCTCAAGCTGGTGAGCTTTGCTCAAACCAGATGAGCCCACGCTCAAGCTGGTGACCTCGGAGTCTCAAACCTGGGTCCTCCACATCCCAGTCCAATGCTCTATCCACTGCGCCACTGCCTGGTCAGGCATAAATTTCTCTCTTTTTAAGAACAGTCTTTACTTTTCACATGGGTGGCTTGAGGTTGCTACTTATGACTCACGCATATTAATTGCCTTTGTCTTGCTGCAAAGGTATTTGACTAAATACATTAAGGGTTTTAGGTAATTCCTTTTCTAAGGATCTTTCTTGCGAAATAATTTGAACCACGGTATAAATGTATTGAGAGCAAAAAACTAAAAGTAAAATAAATGTCTGACAAAGGCATGTTTAAGGACACTTTCAAGTGAGAGTGATGTGATTTTTTCATGAGCTAAGAAAAATAATTTTTAAAAATCCAAAACGAACAGAAATGTTAAAAGTATAGGTAATTTTCAACTTTTTGCTGTATGAGTTATATGAGAAAAACCCAACTATTATATTTAATTTATATTTATTCATTTATTTTTGTGACAGAGACAGAGGGACAGATAGGGACAGACAAGAAAGGGGGAGAGAGATGAGAAGCATCAGTTCTTCCTTGCGGCACCTTAGTTGTTCATTGCTTGCCTTCCCATATGTGCCTTGATGGGGGGCTACAGCAGACCCAGTTACCCCTTGCTTGAGCCAGCGACCTTGGGCTCAAGTTGGTGAGCCTTGCTCAAACCAGATGAGCCCATGCTCAAGCTGATGACCTCGGGGTTTGGAACCTGGGTCCTCTGCATCCCAGTCTGACGCTCTAGCCACTGCACCACCGCCTAGTCAGGCAAAAAAACCAACTATTTTAAACTGCATCTAACATTATCTAAATTGACAATTCCATATTCAGGTTCCTGTATTGATTGATTGATGAGCTTGATTTTTTAAATTTATTTTTGTATTATGCTTTGTATGACAGAGACAATTTACAAGAACAAAAGAAGAATTAGAAGCTGAGAAAAGAGACTTAAATAGAACCAATGAGAGACTATCTTAAGAACTTGAATATTTAACAGGTATGAAGAAGTGGTTTAGCCTCTAACACTACTCTTTTCTGTTGGTGCTAGGAATTAATCGTCCATGTCGTTGTTTATTCATCATAGCTCAGAATAGAGTTCAGGATGATAGCCTATTGTTTCTCCCACTTACTTATTTTTAGATCATTAACAAGTATTTAAATAAGTGTTTAGACAAGTACACAAATGAAAAACATCTCCAGGAAGTAATTTGGACCAAGATTTACATCCAAAGATACTTAATACAATGTTAATTGTAATATCAAATTGTAAGCAGTTTAATGTTCATTTATAGAGACTGAACTCCTTTATTTCATACATTTACTTTTGCTGGTATGAGTGCCTACAAGCATTCAATATAAGAACTTAAGAGGAGGTTCTTACAGGCTTTAAAGCCCATAGGTCTTAAAAATATGCTGAAGTAGTTAGGAAGCAGGAATATGAAATATATAAACAGACTATAGTATATAATACAGTTGATACATTCAGTGAACATGACTTTTATGCAGTTTAATGGTATCAAGTTCCCTTTGGTTACTTTTCATAACAGTTTTGAAAAGTTTTTTTTCTGTTGAAGAATTTTCAAATATTTATGTTGCTATATAATATTTAATTAGACTTTTCTAGTCTTAGAAAAAAGTTACTTCAAAGTATTTGTTGATGTTGATCAGCTGTAGTTGAGTAAAATTAAAGGAATTTGTCCATAAAAACTTTGATGCAGGGAATGTAAAGAGAAGTAAACATGTATTCTGATAGTTTTTGACTAGAAAGTCTTAATATGTATCGTTATTTTTTTTTTTTTTTTTTTTTTACAGAGACAGAGAGAGAGTCAGAGAGAGGGATAGACAGGCAGGAACGGAGAGAGTTGAGAAGCATCAATCATTCATCCGTTTTTCGTTGCGACACCTTAGTTGTTCATTGATTGCTTTCTCATATGTGCCTTGACCGTGGGCCTTCAGCAGACCAAGGCCCTTGCTCGAGCCAGCGACCTTGGGTCCAAGCTGGTGAGCTTTTGCTCAAACCAGATGAGCCCGTGCTCAAGCTGGCGACCTTGGGGTCTTGAACCTGAGTCCTCCGCATCCCAGTCCGATGCTCTATCCACTGCGCCACCGCCTGGTCAGGCTGTATCGTTATTTTTTTAACTTAACAAATAGCTATTTGTGAAATTTTAATTAATCTTTGGTTATATATGAGAAAAAATTAATGTTAATTTTTTTGTATTTAGCTTAAGATACTGCATTTAAAATAAAATAACCATAATAACTTAAATGTTTGGTTGGGTGCTGGAATCATCTGTTTATTAAAATTAAATTTATTATGGCAGAAAGAAATTAAAATAGAGGAGTTGAGAACTACTTACTTAATATTAAATGTTTATATTCCTAGATAGGTATTTTTGATGTTTGTTTTCCTCTATATAATAATTAGTTATCATTTTCAAATTCTTTTATGACCTTGCTAGAGAATGTTAAACATCTAAATGAAAAACTTAAAAGAAAGCAATGCAAAAATCTTCAGTTAAAATTGGATGAACTTGAAGCTTCTAATGTTTCTGTTAAGGCAAGTAACAAATAATTCCAAATGCACAAAATACAATTTTTGCTTAAAATTAACCTACATTAAATTTAGGCAAGGCCCTAGCCGGTTGGCTCAGTGGTAGAGGGTTGGCCTGGCATGCGGGAGTCCCGGGTTTGATTCCCAGCCTGGGCACACAGGAGAAGCGTCCATCTGCTTCTCCACCCCTCCCCCTCTCCTTCCTCTCTGTCTCTCTCTTCCCCTCCTGCAGCCGAGGCTCCACTGAAGCAGAGATGGCCCGGGCACTGAGGATGGCTCTGTGGCCTCTGCCTCAGGCGCTAGAATGTCTCTGGTTGCGGCAGAGCTACACCCTGGATGGGCGGAGCATTGCCCCCTGGTGGGCATACTGGGTGGATCCTGGTTGGGCGCATGCGGGAGTCTGTCTGACTGCCTCCCCGTTTACAGCTTCAGAAAAACACAAAAAGGAAAAAAAAATTTAGGCAAGTTATAGAAGAAGTAATTAAAGCTATGTCTTGTTTTTTAATGTCAGGGAATAAGCATTAAACAATTTCAGTTGAACACTTTTGTTTCTGTGATATTTAAGTTTCTTGTTCTTACCTGATTGTTTTCTGTTAAGAATTCTTACAGGTACTTATTCCTCTTGTAAGGTAAAAATCTCCTTGTGTTCCTTGGCTACAGACAAAATCTTTTAAATAACCATGTCTTTTACTATCATAGTTATTTTTTTGTATTTCTTTAGCATCGAGAATAAGAAAAGGAATTGTTACATAATCAGCACACATGGCTGAATACAGAGTTAAAAACCAAAACTGATGAACTTCTGGCTCTTGGCAGAGAAAAAGGAAATGAAATTCTAGAGCTTAAATCTTGAAAACAAAAAAGAGGAGGTATGTTATTAAAATTGTATCTTTGTTTTGGTTTGAATTTATATGCTAGTTTATTAAACATTTATTCAGTGGTGTACAAAAGTAAATGTATTGTAGGATTAAGGGTCAAAGGTGGAAGACAGAACTCATAAACATTTGACCTGGGAAATTAACCAATTACTTTTAAATATAATTTATGATATTCTTTGAATGTTGATACTATTACTCTCTTATGATATGTCTTTCCTAAGACATATTTAAGTAGTGGTACGGTTTTGTAACCTAAATCCAAACATGTTTCATGAGCTAGTATTTTTCATTTTCTCAAGTATCTGTATTTAATATAAAATGTCTTTTTAGGATGTAGGGAATTATTTTGTGCTTATTTGGCAGCTAAATGTCATATCAAACTAATTTTAGTTAATATCACATTCTTCCCCCCCATTCTCATTTTTGTTTCTAGATTACTAGAATAGAAAAACAAATGAACAGCTTGAAAACATCAAATGAGAATCTTCAAAACTATGTAGAGGATCTGTTGACCAAACTGAAAGGTGTAGTGACCACTTTAAAATGTCTCTTTTACAAAAATATTAAAGAATTTATGAAACTTATTATAATAGAATCTATGTAAACACAATTAATTAAATAAAAAAAGAAACATTATAAAATTATTTTGTTTTAAACTGTTCCTAGCACCATAAAATAGGACACTTAACCTAATCAAATATAACAATTATATGCTATATCCAAAGTAATGTATAAAAATGAGTGTCATTAATTTTGTTATTTTTAAGTCTTTTTTTATTTTTTATTTATTTTTACAGAGACAGAGAGTGAGTCAGAGCGAGGGATAGACAGGGACAGACAGACAGGAACAGAGAGATGAGAAGCATCAATCATTCATCCGTTTTTCGTTGCAACACCTTAGTTGTTCATTGATTGCTTTCTCATATGTGCCTTGACCGTGGGCCTTCAGCAGACCAAGTAACCCCTTGTTGGACCCAGCGACCTTGGGTTCAAGCTGGTAGGCTTTTTCTCAAACCAGATGAGCCCACGCTCAAGCCGGCAACCTCGGGGTCTCGAACCTGGGTCCTCTGCATCCCAGTCCGACGCTCTATCCACTGCGCCACCGCCTGGTCAGGCTAATTTTGTTATTTTTAAGTATTCCATTTTTAGATAAAAATATTATTTTATCCTTAAAGTAATTCATCTGTATCATGAAAACTGATTTTAACCTAGTGTTTTAGTACAAACCTATATATATTTTTTTATTTTGTTTTTTGATAAGGATTCTAAATTCATTTCAGATGTGTCTGCTTTAATTAGTTTTTTTTTTTTTTCAGGCAAAGGAACAGCAGCCCAGTATGGAAGAGAAATTTCATAGTGAGTTAAATGCTCATATAAAACTCTCTAACTTATACAAGGTAGGTACCCTACCACACATTTTAACGTCCTAATGTTACGTTATTGATTGTTTTGGTTAACATTTTAACATTAAATCTTAGAGTGCTGCTGAGGACTCTGAGGCAAAGAGCAATGAACTAACCTGAGCAGTGGATGAACTACACAAACTTTTGAAAGAAGCTAGAGAAGGTAACTTTTCATTTATGCAAATATTACTTTATTTTTAGATAAAAGGTGTTTTTTTCTTTACCTTTGTGTAGATGTTGGATTTAGAAGTTAGATTATCTTTATTAGTGATACAAACTGGCATATAAGAAAAATTCAGGATTAAGATATTTTAAATTATATTTTCAGCAAATACTATATTTTAAAATATAGTTATTATTTTCTGTTTCATTTAGCTGATAACCTTATGTGTGTATCATCTGATTTCTATTGGAAAGTTTTTCTTCCATTTTTAAAATACGTAGTTTGATGGGTACATATGGGTTTACATATAGTTTGGGTACTCTCTTACTCCATGAGTAAACCTCACTTTTAAATTATAAATAGTATATTTTAACATCTATGATTCCCTTAAATTCTTTTTATTCTGAAATGCAAGTTATTTATGTATGACCTTTTTCATTTATTTTCAATGTTCTATACTAAAGATCAGATTAAAACCAGAGATACTTAGAGGCACTTTTTTACAATTTGAGTTCCCTCATTTTTCTCGTGGATAGGAGACATCAAAAGGAAAAATAGATGCACCAGGCCAGGACATTTCAGGAACTATACTGCTCACAAAAATTAAGGGATATTTCAAAATGAATATGAAGCTATAAAATATTTCCTAATTTTTGTGAGTGGTATAGAATTAGAGCAAGAGCTTCAGGGAGTAATAACTGTCAACCACAGCCTTTCTAGAATTTAATATTGTTTGATGGAGAGAAAAATGACTATTCGGTTACATTTTATAAGCTCTAGCATTTTAACTATATGTTTAAATATTGCCTTTTAAAATGTTTTAGCAAATAAAGCAATACAAGATTCTCTTCTAGAGGTGGAGGAATCTAAAGATCAAATGGAAGAAGAAATGCTTGAAAAAATAGGAAAGTTAGAGAAGAAATTAGAGATGCAAGTGACTTGCTTTCTGCCACAAAATATAAAAGTATGTATTTAGATGCTTATTAATGGCTAGAAATACTAGAACGTCTCTACAAGGGTCTCACTTAATATTACTAATAGAATTTTTCTGTCGTGTTGTAAGAAACTCCATTGAACTGTATAGTATCATATTTTTAGTTTAAAATTAGTACTTTAGCCTGACCAGGCAGTGGTGCAGTTGATAGAGCGTCGGACTGGAATGCAGAGAACCCAGGTTTGAGATCCTGAGGTCGCCAGCTTGAGCGCAGGCTCATCTGGTTTGAGCAAAAGCTCACCAGCTTGGACCCAAGGTCTATTGAAGGCCCGCGGTCAAGGCACATATGAGAAATCAATCAGTGAACAACTAAGGTGTTGCAACATGCAATGAAAAACTGATGATTGATGCTTCTCATCTCTCTCCGTTCCTGTCTGTCTGTCCCTATCTATCCCCCTCTCTGACTCTCTCTCTGTCCCTGTTAAAAAAAAAAAAATTAGTACTTTATATGTATCTTTACTGTATCCTCAGATGGAAGTACTTTTTGGTGATATTTAATTGTGTCAATTTTCCAAATATACTGCTCACAAAAATTAGAGGATATTTCAAAATGAATATAAAGCAATAAAATATCCCCTAATATTTGTGAGCAATATACGTATAAGAGGGCCCTGGCCAGTTGGCTCAGTGGTAGAGCGTCGGCCTGGCGTGCAGAAGTCCTGGGTTCGATTCCCAGCCAGGGCACACAGGAGAAGCGCCCATCTGCTTCTCCACCCCTCCCCCTCTCCTTCCTCTCTGTCTCTCTCTTCCCCTCCTGCAGCCGAGGCTCCACTGGAGCAAAAGATGGCCCAGGCGCTGGGGATGGCTCTTCGGCCTCTGCCCCAGGTGCTAGAATGGCTCTGGTCGCAACAGAGCGACGCCCCGGAGGGGCAGAGCATCGCCCCCTGGTGGGAGAGCGTCGCCCCCTGGTGGGCGTGCCGGGTGGATCCTGGTCAGGTGCATGCGGGAGTCTATCTGACTGTCTCTCCCCGTTTCCAGCTTCAGAAAAATACAAAAAAAATAAATAAAATAAAATAAAATATACATATAAGAGGCTGGGCTGAGACTTAGGAAAGTGAACAACAGCTGAGAACATTTCACATGGTCAGGATGCACCCCTGCAGAGTATTTCCTGCACAGGTCTTAATGCTTAAATTCCAAACCTCTTTAATAAGAGTTTTGACAGATTTAGTGAACAAAAAAATATAGAACTAGACTCAGTGTCTCTCTCTTGCTTTTTTTTTTAATCTGCCAAAAGTCTACCCAAAGCAGTGTTAGGAAAAATAGAGTTAGTAAGGTCTGAATGCATAGTAGGTCATACTTGTTGAACACTCCCGGAAATACTTGTGCTTTACTTTTAATACAGTGTGTGTACTTCATAAAGGATATTTATAGTAACTCAGTTATTCTTGTGTTTTCCTCTCTGTTAAGTGCCAGCACATCAGACCCACCAACAGCTAATGTCAAGCCAACCCTTGTTGTGTCTACTCCCAGTAAAGTGACAGCTGCAGCCATGGCTGGTAATAAGTCCACACCCAGAGCCAGTATCTGCCCAGTGCTTACACCTGCAATTGTTACAAATCCTACTACCACCCCAACAGCTACAGTGATGCCTGCGACACAGGTGGAGTCACAGGAAGGTAAGTAAATAATAGATAAGAGCGGACTGGCTGCTTGCTTAGATTTTATTCTGAGAGGATGACAGTAACTTTAAGGATAAATGGCCTGACCAAGCGGTGGCGCAGTGGATAGAGTGTCGGACTGGGATGCAAAGGACCCAGGTTCAAGACCCTGAGTTTGCCAGCTTGAGCGCAGGCTCATCTGGTTTGAGCACAGCTCACCAGCTTGGACCCAAGGTCGCTGGCTTGAGCAAGGGGTTACTCGGTTTGCTGAAGGCCCACAATCAAAGCACATATGAGAAAACAATCAATGAACAACTAAGGTGTCACAATGAAAAACTAATGATTGATGCTTCTCATCTCTCTCTGCTCCTATCTGTCTGTCCCTATCTATCCCTCTCTCTGACTCCTTCTCTGTCTCTGTAAAAGAAAAAGAAAAAAATAGTAAGGATAAATGAAGCTTCCACTGAAGCTAAAGTCAGACATGATAGTAAAAGTGGGCAGTTATATTTTCAAATGGGTATCTCCTAGGAGACATGTTAATGTAGTAAATTTCCTCCCTCCTTTTCTGCTTTATTGTGTTTTTAACCAAAGAAGGGGGGAATTCACCCCTATAAGTATATGGCATGTTTTTCAAGGACCAAAATTTCTACTTGTAATGCCTAAGAAAGATGATACGAAATACTAAGTCACTGGTTGAGCCAAAACATCACATTTTCATTGAAATTCATTTCTTAATTGCTTTCTCTACTTTACTCCCATGGCGCTTGCTTGCTCACTACAGCAACTGCAATTCCGTTAAATACATGCCTTTCTGTTCCATTAGAGTGAGTTCCTGAAGGGTAAGAAATTTTCATTATTTTGATTCTTTTATCCAACCCCTAGATAGGTAGGTGTTTAGTAAAACTGCTAAATACAATTTCCTTGGCTTCTTATCTAAACAAATGTTAGAATTTAATAAATTATTCAAGCATTTAGGAGTATGTAATACACACATACACACACACACACACACACACACATGCTATAAAAGAACAGAATATTTTATTTCAGCTACATTCAGTCCAATGATTTTCAGATATGTTACCACTTAAACTTAATAGTCATTTTATGTCAATTAAAAATAAAATGATGCTTAGTAAAATCTCATATGACTCTGAGCTCTAAATTTTATTTTATGTAGTTTTATATAATTTAAATGATCAAAAACATTTTCAGATATTTATTTTATTTAACTACCTTATCAGTCATATAGGCAATACAAAAATGTATAAATACATTGCCTTTACCCACTTTGTTTTTGTATAGTAGGGCAAGATATATATGTGTGTGTGTGTGTGTGTGTGTGTGTGTGTGTGTGTGTGTGTATGTATGTATTCACAGTAAATGTCACCTATAACACAGACTAGGGAAGATAACCCCAGCTTTGGTAGGAGTAGAGGACTTAATATATTAAATATTATAATTACTTTTTAGCTATGCAGTCAGAAGGGCCTGTGGAACATGTTCCAGAAGCACAAGTGGATCTGTTCGTTCTACTGGTCCTAACGTCCAGCCTTCTGTTCCTAAACTTATACTAACTGTTTAGCAGCAAACACAGGCTGTGGCTTTTGTGCAACCCACTCCACAGGGTCATCCTCAGAGTCATCCTCAGATTGAACCTGCAAATCAAGAGCTGTCTCCAAACAGAGTAGAGGAGGTTCAGAGTTCACCAGTTGAGCGGCCTTCTACTTCCACTGCAGTATTTGGCACGGGTAGGATTAATTTTAGAACGAAGTGAGAGTAGGCCTGTGCATTGTAGTTTCCTGGATATAATGCATATGGAGGATTCTTTGTATTCTCTGCCAGGTGTGACGATGGATGTGTTCCTGACATCTTATTTCATGTTTAGTTTTTAAAATTAAGTTTGTCTAAATTGAGTTAATTATTATATTTTAATTCAATATTTAAATTATGTAATTTCAAAGTTTCAGCTACCCCAAGTTCTTCTTTGCTGAAGCGTACATGGAAAGAGGAAGAGGATAGCACCATGGAAGCGTCAGACCAGGTCTCTGATGATACTGTGGACATGCCTCTTCCAAAGAAATTGAAAAGTGTCACACCTGTAGGAACTGAGGTGTGTAAAGGCCCTTCTGTTTGTTTATACTTCTATCAGTACAGCTAAGGTATTCATTCAGTTACACCATTACTAGGTGAATGGGCCTTTAGGGCCCAAATCCAGTAAACTCTTAACTTACTACAAAGTTTCCTCTGACAATTCAGGGATTGTTGTGCCAACTGTGCTTTATATCTTCTGCATATCTTTAATTAAATTAGTTCCCATTTCAATTTTAAAAATGAATTCCCTTTTTTTTTATTCAAAGAATAAAGAAGTTTATAGTCCCATGGACATTTTAAACTGTTGCTTTTTTCAGATTTACCAAATTTATAGTCCCTTATTTTCTTTTTTTGAGGGTAAATTGTAGTGAATTGTTTCACTATCAAACATTGAAACTACTAAATTAATTTCATTACTTTGTATTTAATTAATGCTAATAAGCCTAATTTTGTATTACTGAAGAGGAAGGAAATTGTATTTTATGAGTAAATATAAATGAACATTTCTGGTGTACATTGTGTGTGTGACAGAGACAGACAGAGAGGGACAGATAGGACAGACAGATAGGAAGGGAGAGAGATGAGAAGCATCAATTCTTCATTGCGGCTTCTTAGTTGTTGCTTGACTGCTTTCTCATATGAGCGTTGACTGGGAGGGTGGCTACAGCAGAGTGAGTAACCCCTTGCTCAAGCCAGCGACCATTAAGTCATGTCTATGATCCCACACTCAAGCCAGCTACCCCGCACTCAAGCTGATGAGCCCGCACTCAAGCCAACAACTTCAGGGTTTCGAACCTGGGTTCTCTGTGTCCCAGTCCAACGCTTTATCCACTGTGCCACCTCCTGGTCAGGCTCTGGTATACGTTTTTTAAAATTACAGATGAGTTTTATTTTATTAGGAGAACTTTTATTTATTCGTGAACTGATGTGACTAACACACTTGTATATTGTGATTCAGGGAAGGAGTCATGGCGAAGAAAGTACTAAGTAGAGACTCAAGTGTACAATCAAGATTCTCAGATTCCATTGGGGAAGTAAGAAAAACATCTTTAAAAAAAAAATTGTTGTTTTTAATAAACAATATTAGCTTTGACAATTGAATCATTACTTGGACTTTTTTTCAATTGTCTGCTTTTATATTTAATGAAATATTAGAATTACCAATGCAGTTTCTGCTTTCTTTTATTCCTAATTAATATAATGCCTTCTAAACTTTTGAAAGAAAAGTTTATTTATACTTATCACAGGTTTTCCATGCTAAGAGTTGTTATGAGTTAAAATTATCTACTCAGTTATTTGGAGGGATGCGTGCTGGTTGAGTCTTGAGTTAACCGAGAGTGCCCAGTTTGGTGGTCTTGTACTGCTTCCCTTACTGAATTAAATTAATTTATAAAAGAAAATGCATTTTTAACTTCATTTTTAAAGTCTCATTGAGGCCTCTGTAGAGACAACCTCACTAGTGGAAATGCATAGACTCTGAAGTAACAAAGCACTAGATTCCATTCCTGACTCCACCACTTAGAAGCTGACTGAATGTAAGCAAATCGTTAGGTATCTCTAAGCCTCAAGGTCCTCACTTATTGGAATAATTTAACATAACTTTTAGTATTGTAAAATACCTAAAGTAATATTTGTCACATTTTAGATACTCAAATTACTTTCTTTCCATCCCTCTACCCCACAATTAAGAATTCATAATATAGTAATGTTAGTAGTTAACACAGATCTCATTACTGTAAGCCAACTGTTATTTTTAAGTAATATGCATTTATTAATTAAATTAACTCTCAAAGCAACCCTGTTCTATAGATGGAAAATACAATGCCCAGGTAGTTCACACTCCTGTCTTCTCATAGCATTGAAGCTGGATTTTGAACTCAGGCTATCTAGTTTTCTATTGTCTTCTTAAGCTTGAAACAATACTTTCTGTCTGGATAAATTTTCAGGATCATTTTTTCTAAAATTATTTTATCTGTAAAAAAATCAAGGAATTATCTTAAGCTAATCATAAGTAACCATAGATCACAAGTAAATTTTAGTATCTGAGATGCATTAATTTTTTAAGTTTATTTTTCCAATTTTCCTTGGCTTAAAACAGTAAACAAGCTGTAGGGTGAATACACAACACTGTAAATGACATCTTTTTCATGTATCTTTCAACGAGTATCATCTAAAGAGCATAAGAACAATTTTGAAATAATAAGATGTGAACTTCTATTTTATTGCCATGTTTGTTTAAATTATCCTAAACTCTGCAGTTTTTTCTTGTGTTGTGCAAATTGCTTATGACTCAAAAGTGCCATTTGGCTTTTCATTCTGCCTTCTGATAGATATGTGAATTCCAAACTGCCCTCTTGATGTTCCGCTTATCTGTCAGACCTCACCCTTACTGGACTATCGCCCCTAAGACAGAGGAATTCCAAAAAGCTGACAAGCCGCCCCAAGGAGGGGCTCCGGACATACCAGGACTTTTGATTCAACCCCCACATGCTCGAAGCCCCCCAAGGAGGAGCATTCCAGATATACCAGGACTTTTGCCTCAGTATCCCCTCAGGCTCTCCCAAACACTATATAACTTGCCCCTAGTCTGTAACCCAGTACACTTCTCCTGGAGGAGTGCCCCAGCAGGTCTTTCTCCTCTAATAAAGCCTGCAGTGATCGAGTGCCGTCTCATTCTTACACCTTCTAGTACTGTCTGCTGAATGTATAACAACAGCTCATTTTTCTGATTTCTGACAGTGAAGCTGATGTTCTTGCTAAGTGTTGCTTTTCTTGAAATAAGTATGTCACTTTGAGGCACATTTTTTTTTTTTTTTACACAGACAGAGAGAGGTATAGATAGGGACGGACAGACAGGAACGGAAAGAGGTAAGAAGCATCAATCATCAGTTTTTCATTGCAACACCTTAGTTGTTCATTGATTGATTTCTCATATGTGCCTTGACCACGGGCCTTTAGTCAACCGAGTAACCCCTCTCTCAAGCCAGTGACCTTGGGTCCAAGCTGGTGAGCTTTGCTCAAACCAGATGAGCCCACGCTCAAGCTGGCAACCTCGGGGTCTTGAACCTGGGTCTTTCCGCTTCCCAGTCCGACGCTCTGTCCATTGTGCTACCTCCTGGTCAGGCGAGGCACATTTTTAACTATATCGTGACTTTACTCTTTTTTCCCATTTGGTAACCATAATCTCTGTGAATGATTTCATTCACAAGACATTGTTCCTGGCTTGTATAAAAATTAGATTTTTCTGAGTGCATAACTAAAAAGGAGACATTAAAAATTTTATAATAAATATAAAAAAATAAAGTTAAGGCCCTGGCCAGGTGACACAATTGATAAACCATCATCCTGGTGCTCCAAGGTCACGGTTTCAATCCCCAGCCAGGGCACATACAGGAAGCAACCAGTGAATGCACAACTGATGGAACAACTAAGTGAAACAGTGAGTTGATTCTCTTCTCTCTCTCTCTCTCCCTCCCTCTCTCTCCCTGTCTCCTTCCCTATTTCATTTTCCTCCTCTTAGTGGAAAAATCTTTTAAACATTTTTTAATTAAAAAATATATTAAAGTTAAAATTATAGTTTATTTGAGCAGCTAACAAAATGGAATTGTGAGGACATAGATTAAACAAAGGGGAGGAGAGGGAGGGAGGGGGTTGGGGGAGAGCAGGGGCACAAAGAAAACCAGTTAGAAGGTGACGAAAGACAATTGGACTTTGGGCGATGGGAATGCAGCATAATCAAATGTCAAAATAACCTGGAGATGTTTTCTTTGAACATATGTACCCTGATTTACCAATGTCACCCCATTAAAATTAATAAAGATTAAACAAAGAATTATTTTCATATTTCATATCTTTAATGTGGTTTGAAGGTTTAGGATAGAGTTTTGGGCAGTGGTAGAAGTATCTTTGTAAAAAGACAGTAATAATAGCTTATTTAGGGTATTTTCCAGACTATTTTTAAGTTTTTGTTTTGTTTTGTTTTTTTCTTCTTTTATTTATTCATTTTAGAGGAGAGAGAGAGAGAGAGAGAGAGAGAGAGAGAGAAAGAAGGGGGGAGGAGCAGGAAGCTTCAACTCCCATATGTGCCTTGACCGGGCAAGCCCAGGGTTTTGAACCGGCAACCTCAGCATTCCAGGTCAACGCTTTACCCACTGCGCCACCACAGGTCAGGCGAAGGCATGGATTTCTGACTTTGCTCTGCTACTGCACTGTCACCTAACCAGTTGGTTGTTCTTGAAGTTGAGATACGGGATAAGTGTAAGATACATTGGATTTTGAAAACTTACTACAAATTTTAAAATGTAGAATATCTGCTTAAGTTTTACATTGATTATATATTGCAGTAATGTTTTGGCTCTATTAAGTATTTTTTGTTTTTTTTGTTATTTATTCATTTTTTACAGAGACAGAGGGATAGACAGGGACAGACAGACAGGAACGGAGAGATGAGAAGCATCAATCATTAGTTTTTCATTGCGTGTTGCAACACCTTAGTTGTTTATTAATTGCTTTCTCATATGTGCCTTTGACCGTGCGCCTTCAGCAGACCGAGTAACCCCTTGCTTGAGCCAGTGACCTTGGGTCCAAGCTGGTGAGCTTTTGCTCAAACCAGATGAGCCTGCGCTCAAGCTGGCAACCTCAGGGTCTCGAACCTGAGTCCTCTACATCCCAGTCCAACGCTCTATCCACTGCGCCACCACCTGGTCAGGCCCTATTAAGTATGTTTTTAAAATTGATTTCACCTGTGTCTTACCTTTTTAAGTGACTATTAGAAAATTTTAAATTGCATATGTGAATTACATTTGACTCATGTTATATTTCTCTTGGATAACACTGATCTACAATATCACACTGGTAGTTTTGACACATGTATATCTGTATATTTTTTTCTCTCATTTTTATTGGACTCTTCCTCAATGAGATGTGTAATTCTTCAATAGGAAGACAAGAAACCCCAAGATTTATCTTCTTTCACTTTTTTCAATTAATTCTGGTTTTGAAAACTACATGTTGAAAAATAAAATGTTAGTAGTCCATAAGTATTCTTTAATCTCTACTTGAGTCTCTAGTATATGACTGAGAGTTTTAGGCATATTTGACTTTTTATGATTTTTTTAATTTTTAAAGGAGCCACCCAGGGAGATTACACTCCAATGGAAGACGGTGAAGAGACCTTTCACTCTACAAGCAGACAGTGGAGCTCCATGGTCAGATCAGCAAACCTCATACCAAGATGGGCAGGGCAAAGGAGATGATGTCATTGTGATTGACAGTGATGATGAAGTGGAGGATGATGATGAGAATGATGGAGATCATGAGGTAAATTTGGTTTGAAATTATCCATTGTTTTTAAATTGGATGAAATGCTGAAATCCTCGGTACTACTAATGCATAACCAATCAATTCTGATTCTCTCTCAGTGTAAATCAGTTATTTTGCTTTTATTTTATCCTGATTAGCTTCTAAAGTAATATTTTATAGTGAAATTGAGTTGTATAATAGAACAAATGATGGAAAACTAGTTTTTTAAATAATTTTTAAGCACTTTAGGGTTTGTTAGGGTAGTTGAACTTAATCTTAAATCTTATTTGATGAGTGACTGTGGACTTAATTGTAAGATCTGCAGTTTCTGAAAATAATAGTAGAAACTAAGATTATTTTTTTCCTCATGGAGTACTGTAGTTCTCTTCAAAAGAAATTGAGGTGTCATGGTAATTTAAGCATATTTTAAGTGAAACTTTGTTTTATTTTGGAAGTTAATCCTAAAGTGACAGCTTCACATTTGAAATTCTATCATTAATCACTGTGTTTTAAAAGCTCATAATATAGTATAATTTCATCATCAATACTATATTTTAAATTTAGAATTAAAGTGGACTGCTTGACACTAGAAATCCAGGAGCTTTAATCTTTGAACTGATCTCATGTGAACAATTAGATTTCAGAATGGATTATTACTGTACTACTTTTGATAAATGCCACAGTTTTGATATTTGCTACCACTGAACTAATCCCATAACAACTTTCAGTACAACTCTTGTATCCTGATCAACAAAGTATCACATAAATATCTAAGCATGGTATTAAGATGTGCAGAACGTCTGTGCCTTTATTTATATCAATACTTGGGGATTTCTTCCTAGGATTATGAAGAAGATAAGGAAGAAGATGCAGGGATGGGAGACAAGGGAGACAACAGTAATGAAGGCACCGGTAGCACAGATGGCATTGATGGATATGAAGCTTGATGATGCTCAGGTAACTGGTGAGGATTTTGACCAACCATTTTAAGGACTTCCTCGGAAAACTTACTGTTCTCCAAAGCTATAAAAAGTCCTATATTCTCAGAACACTACAACTTTTTATACCTTTGGGTTTGTTTTTTACTGTGGTTTAGTTTGGTTAATATTTTTTAAGATAATTATATTTGATTTGTTTGCACTTATTATTTTATTTTGTTTTTAGGGTGGTGATGGGATGGATCCAGGTACAGAAACAGAAGACAGTAGGGGTGGAGGTGAAAGTAATCAGAGAGCTGCTGATTCTCAAAACAGTGGTGAGATTTTTAATCTCTTTTTTTTCTTTTTGGACAGAGATAGAGAGAGAGTCAGAGAGGACAGATAGAGACAGACCGACAGGAAGGGTTAGAAATGAGAAGCATCAATTCTTCGTTGCAGCACCTTAGTTTTTCATTGTTTGCTTTCTCATATTTGCCTTGACTGGGGCACTGCAGCAAAGCGAGTGACCCCTTGCTTAAGCCAACGACCTTGGGCTTCAAGCCGGCGACCTTTGGGCTCGAGCCAGCGACCATGGGGTCATGTCTATGATCCTACATTCAAGCTGGCAACACTGCGCTTGAGCTGGTGAGCCTGTGCTCAAGCAGGCGACCTTGGGGTTTCAAACTTGGGTCCTCTCACCTGAAAAACTTTAAGACATTCTAATGCAAGGCCTAACTCAGCACCAATTAAGACAGAATCTCTAAGCATAAGAGTCAAGCATTTGTACTTTTTAGACCTAGCAGCCTCTGCAATTCAGTTTAATACTTATTAAACCCCCATTGATTCTAAAAAAAAAAAAAAAAACTTGGGTCCTCTGCATCCCCAATCTGATGCTCTATCCACTGTACCACTACCTGGTCAGGCTAGTATACTTTTCATTAGGGATTTCTGGTAATATTTTCTAAATTAGGATTGTGTTTAATTACCACATAGATAATAAAACTTGGTTAGTAAATTGGCAAGCAAAAGGTTGGCTCTTGTTCTAGCTTTGTCATTTTATTCTGTCATAAAATCTGCTATATTTATACCTGTAAAGTACAGTTATACCATCGTTTCTACCTCATTGGGTTACTGTAAGGTTAAAATAATTTGAAATCTTACACAGTATGAAAAATGCCATCTGTTGTTGCTGTTTTTCCTAAGAGGAAAAATTAAATCAGGAACTTCTGTCAGCAGTTCACAACCAGAAGAGGTCAGTCTAATCAAGCCACATGTTTCAAGAGTTGTGGGAATTGGATCTTTGCAATGTTGTCTGCTTTTCCAATAAAAGACTTTTTTTTTTAAAGACTTTTTGACCAATATAGAATGGGGTTTTTTTTGTTTTTTTTTACAGAGACAGAGAGAGAGCCAGAGAGAGGGATAGATAGGGACAGACAGACAAGAACAGAGAGAGATGAGAAGCATCAATCATTAGTTTTTTGTTGCGACACCTTAGTTGTTCATTGATTGCTTTCTCATATGTGCCTTGACCGTGGGGCTACAGCAGATCAAGTAACCCCCTTGCTCAAGCCAACGACCTTGGGTCCAAGATAGTGAGTTTTTGCTCAAACCAGATGAGCCTGCGCTCAGGCTGGCGAGCTCGGGGTCTCGAACCTGGGTCCTCGGCATCCCAGTCCAACGCTCTATCCACTGCGCCACCGCCCGGTCAGGCTACAGTCATTTTATTTTTATTTATTTTTTATTTATTGATTGATTTTAGAGAAGAGAGACACATATATATATATATATATATATATATATATATATATAGAGAGAGAGAGAGAGAGAGAGAGAGAGAGAGAGAGAGAGGGAGGGAGAGGGAGAAGGGGAGAGGAGCAAGAAGCACTCCCCTATGTGCCTTGACCAGGCAAGCCCAGGGTTGTGGGGTTTTTTTGTTTTTTTTTTTTAAGCCCAGGGTTTTGAACCAGCGACCTCAGCATTCCAGGTCGATGCTTTATCCACTGTGCCACCGCAGGTCTGGCCAGGCTACAGTCATTTTATAACAATCTGATTATTATAAAGGTCAAAGAGCTTTTATGATTGCCTCATGGCTGACTGATGGTGGTGAAGTGAATTAAGTGTCTGCCAAGGATGCTTGAGGGCCCTGGATTGAAACCCCAAGTTCGTCAGCTGGAGTGCAGGCTTGTTGACTTGAGCACAAGATCATCATCGTGATCCCAAAGTCACTGGTTTGAAGCCCAAGGTCACTGACTTGTGCAAGAGGTCACTGGCTAGGCTTGAGCCCTCAGTCAATGTACATATGAGAAAGCAATCAATGACGATTAAAAGTGAAGCAACTACCAGTTGATGCTTCTTATACTTCACTCCCTCACACACACTTCCTGTTTCTCTGTCTAAAAACAAAAGGAGTCGCCTCAAAATAAGATGCTCTTGGCAAAGTGGTAAATTTGTTTGAGTGCCATTTCCCTGAAAGCTATCCTAGTATTAGACATTAGTTTACAGAACATTTTTTAAAAAATACACACCAATTTTTATATACTTATCACTCCGGGCTAAGTTAGAAAAGTTTAAGATGTGCTGGAAGTCATGCCTGGACTTGGGGAGGGAGAGGGCCAGGGACCTTGGGCCAGGACAGATAGAGGACTGTCTGGTCAGGAGGAGGGTAGCCTGTAAGACACATTACTGAAGGGGTCCCTGTTAGGCATCCTGACCGAGCAACAGAGCGTTTGGCAATGCAGGTGGCAGTCAGGATGTCAAGGACGGGCTTCAAGGGCCATTGGCACCCTCCCTCCCCCAGGTGCCAAGTCACCCCAAATAAACATGCCTTCTAAATAGGGTGTGCTGAGTAAGTGCAGCTTCAAGCCCACCATATCCCCAACCAGACAGCCACTGTCAGGCCCTTCTAATAGAAGTTCTGGTCCTGCCACTGTCATTTCTGATAACCCAGGCAGTGTGCAGTGTGTTTGTTTGGGAAAGGAAAGCTGCATTGACCAAGCTTATGGTTAAACAAAGCAACTTAGTACTTTGTAGGCAACTGGCCTAGCGTCATCCCCTCATCTTTGTTATAGGAACTCTACTTCACAACTGGAAAACTTACTTGGGAGTCAAGTACAATAATTGGGTTCCTCATTTTAACTTTTTTCCAGGCCCCATTATTAAAAAAAAAAAAAATCATTCCTAATTAGGAAAGTTTCCATTTACCCTGTTATCAGTCACAAAAATTCAATTCTCCTAACGCTTTTCTTTAAGAGATGGATTAGGCCCTGGCCTGTTGGCTCAGTGTTAGAGCGTCGGCCTGGCGTGCAGAAGTCCCGGGTTCGATTCCTGGCCAGGGCACACAGGAGAAGTGCCCATCTGCTTCTTCACCCCTCCCCCTCTCCTTCCTCTCTGTCTCTCTCTTCCCCTCCCGCAGCGAGGCTCCATTGGAGCAAAGATGGCCCGGGCGCTGGGGATGGCTCCTTGGCCTCTGCCCCAGGCTCTAGAGTGGCTCTGGTCGCAGCAGAGCGACACCCCGGAGGGGCAGAGCATCGCCCCCTGGTGGGCAGAGCGTCGCCCCCTGGTGGGCATGCTGGGTGGATCCCGGTCGGGCGCATGCAGGAGTCTGTCTGACTGTCCCCGTTTCCAGCTTCAGAAAAAAAAAAAAAGAGATGGATTAGTGGAATTAATATAGTATCTCTTTACAAGTTGATTTTGGATGGTATAGAGCAGGGTCGGGAACCTTTTTGGCTGAGAGCCATGAACGCTACATATTTTAAAATGTAGTTCCGTGAGAGCCATACAATATGTTTAACACTAAAAACAAGTATATATGTGTATTTTATGTAAGACCAACACTTTTAAAGTACAATAAGTCTCTGAATTCTTTTTAAAATGTTATGTTGTTGCTAACCAATGATGAATAAAGTACTTCTTACCATTAATGGGACTTCTGGTGCTGCATGGTTTTGCTGATGGTTTTGTAGTCTGGTTGATACGTGGTGAGGTTAAGCTTCATGCAGGCGTTGAGACTTCCATCCATTAAACGTGATCGTAGGTTGGTCTTAACGTTCTTTAGATGTGAGAAAGACTGCTCACATGCATATACAAAGCCAAACATTGTCAGTACAGCAAAATTCACACGCTGCAGTGTGTGGTATGTGACGGGAAGCGCTTCCAAGTCTTGACAATCAGCTGGTCCGTGGGTTGAAGTTTTTTTATTTCTCGCCACTTGTGTTTGCTCGCCAACTCTGCTTGCTGTCGTGCAAGTCTTTCCAAATCTTCATTCAGTGACTTGAACTTATTCATCCACATGTCTGAGGCCTTCAGGTCAGCAGCTTGTAGCTCAAAATCTCTGACAGACACACCAGGGATGTAACTAGGTCGGCGCTGTCCACTGCACACTCGTGTGGATGAGTGATGAACTTAAAAAGACGAGTGCTCTCACAAAATTCTCCAAAGCATGCTTTGAATGACTGCAGGAGATTAGATGTGAAGCCTGCTAGCTGCTGGAGATCAAGATGTTGAGCAGGGTCACTTGCTGTGCATGCATCTTTAAATTCTCCCAGTTTTTCAAAGTGTAGTAAACGACCTGTTTCAATGTCAGGGATGAAGAGTTCCAGCTTGTTTTCAAATGCAAACACTGCTTGTTGAAGGGATAAGACTGTATTTCCAACGTCTTGCATTTTCACATTGAGCTGGTTCAGACGTTCAGTCATGTCCACGAGATAGTAGAACTTCAGGAGCCACTCAGTGTTAGCTAACTCAGGATGCTTGACGTTTTCCATTTCAAGAAAAGTCCGGATTTTGCTCAGACAAGCCACGAAATGGCTGAGCACCTTCCCTCTTGACAACCAACACACATTGCTATGCAGAAGCAGACCAGGGTAATTATTCCCAACTTCATCCAGCAGTGTTTTAAACTAGCGATCACTTAAAGCTCGGGCAACAATAAAGTTGACCACCCAAATGACCAGCAACATCACCTCACCAAGCTGCTCGCCACACATCTGAGCACCAAGCGTCTCCTGATGTAGGATGCAGTCAAAACTTAGGATGGGTCTCTTTTCATGTCCACGGAGAAGCGCTACGAATCCTCTGTTTTTCTCCACCATGCACGGAGCACCGTTAGTACACACCGAAATAAGTTTATCCATCGGTAGACTTTTTCTTTAGCGAACTCAGTGAAAGACTTGAATAAATCCTCCCCTCTTGTTGTCTCTTTCATAGGCAAAACAGCAAGACTTTACTCACGTAGTGTGTCACCGACAGCATACCTTTCAATCACTCTGAACTGAGATAAATGGCTTACGTTTGTTGACTCATGCAAAGCAAGAGAAAAGAATGGTGCTGCATTTATGTCCTTCACTTGTGTTGCCTCAATTTGATTTGCCATCATGATGGTACGATCGTGAATAGTTCTTGCCGACAGAGGCATGTCTTTTATTCATTTGATTATCTTGTCTTTATCCGAAAGGTCGTCAAAAAGTTCATTGGCAACATCAAGCATGAATGTTTTGGCATACTCCCCATCTGTGAATGGCTCTTCGTTTCTCATAATTGCTAAAGCACCAGCAAAGCTAGCCGAATTCAAGTCACTTTGTTGGGTCCAAACACGGAGTTGCTGCTGACTAGCTTGCACTCTGCACAGTAGCTCTTGACATGCTTTTTTCCTGCTGTCCCCCGCTGGGTATTTCAATGCAAATGTAGTATGGCATGTGTCGAAGTGCCGCTTTCTATTTGACCGTTTCATTGATGCAATTTTATCATGGCATATTAGACACACTGCAGAACCTGCTCTCTCCACAAAGGCAAATTCCTCTGTCTGTTCCTGCTGTAAAGTACTATACTCCTCATCTTATTTTCTTTTAGCCATCTTCTTTGTCAAAAGGGTTTCTGCAATTATCTAGCTGACGAATTGATTAAAAGGAGGGAAGTTTACTTCCTGACCTCACAATGACCCCAGTATGTTATGCATTATCCAATAAAAATTTGGTGTTGTCCCTGAGGACAGCTGTGATGGGCTGTAGCCACCCGCAACCATGAACATGAGTGGTAGGAAATGAATGGATTGTAGTACATGAGAATGTTTTATATTTTTAATGTTATTAGTTTTTTTCTTAAGATTTGTCTGCAAGCCAGATGCAGCCATCAAAAAAGCCACATCTGGCTCGCGAGCCATAGGTTCCCGACCCCTGCTCTAGACAAAGGGATCACAAGCCCTTCCTTACCCACTCCAACCAGTAATTGTGTATGGCCAGGGTCGCCATCGTGGCCATTCACATGCAGTTTCTCATTGAATTCGGGCAGATGGTAAAGAAATGGCAGAGTTGGAGAATGGTGGGTGTTGGTCAAATCAGTTTTTAAATAATGATATATCTGTTTGCTCACTTATAGTTTGCGTTGGATATGGGGGACAGGCTGTAAGCAGGCAGTATTCTTATAACCTAAGGTTTAGTTTTAAGACTAAGCCTTTTCCACTCTTTTTGATGTAGGGTGGTGCACTCTCATGAGGAATCCCATTATGCCTCAGATAAGTGACTTTGTATCAGAGACTTCCTTGTTTGTATATTGGATTAAAGGTTTTGATTTCTATACTATAAAGTGGGGCAGCCCGGGAGCTTGCTCTCTCTCGGTTCCTGAGATTAGCATTAGAAAGGAGAGCAGAGAAAGGTCACGTGGAGGAGGCCAGGAGAAGCAGCCAAGATGGTGGAGTGCTGAGGAAGAAGCCAGTTTGTGCAGAGTTTGTGCAGGAAGAAGGAAGGAGATGGGGAACAGAGGTGAATAAGTCTGGTAAACTAAAAACCTTTGATTCTAGAAAACTTGGATAAGTCAGTGGCTTTGGGAGCCATGAATGGAAAGGGAATTGTTTTCCCTGTGTGTATTACTCGCCTGCGGGTACAAACTAGGATTAAAGATGATGACCTACCAGTTCTTGGTTCCATTGTTTCATTACCATCTTTCCGAATCTAATGTGAACCTGCATGCGAATGGCCATGATGATGGCTACTGGCTTTACAGTGGGCCATTCTGTATACTGGTGTCTCACCAAGACAGCTAAGTTACAGGAAAAGCCAAGGGGAAAGCAGAAAATCTGCTTTTCTCATACAGGTCAAGGGGTCAGGAGGCCTCTGCAATGCTGATAGCAGGAACCTAGAGAGCAAGCGCCCCTGGTCTGCCTCATTTTATAGTGTAGAAAATTAAAGCCTTCAAGCCAGTATACAAATAAGGAAGTCTCTGATACAAAGCCACTTATCTGAGCATAAATGGGATTCCTCCTAAGAGTGCACCACCTCCTATCATGCAACAGTCAAGGGTGTGGGGAAAAGCTTAGTTTTGAGAAGACCTTAGTATTAGAAGGGAGGGAAAAGGCTGTTATAAAACTAACCCTTAGGCTATAATGACTTGGAAAGCTTACAGCCTGTCTCCCACACCCAAAGCGAGCAAACATATACATCATATTTACAAACACATAAAGAACTAAAGATGCCTGACCAGGAGTTGGCACAGTGGAGTCAGACTGCAATGTGGAAGGACCCAGGTTCGAGACCCCAAGGTCACCAGCTTGAGCATCGGCTCATCTGGTTTGAGCAAAGCTCACCAGCTTGGACCCAAGGTTGCTGGCTTGAGCAAGGGGTTAGTTACTTGGTCTGCTGTAGCCCCACAGTCAAGGCACATATGAGAAAGCAACCAATGAACAACTAAAGTGCCACAACAAAAACTGATGATTGATGCTTCTCATCTCTCTGCATTCCCGTCTGTCTGTCCCCATCTATCCCTCTCTTTGACTCTGGCTCTGTCTATGAAAAAAATAAATAATTGTTAGGAAATAAAAGATGGGTTCAGAAGGGCTTTGCAATTACTGCTGGCTGAAACACTGCCCTAGCAGAGAAACAAATGACTGTAGGCCGCAGCCCAAAAACCACATCTTTTTTTATTTACTGGGCAAAGTAGCAAGGCAACGACTCTTCTGATTACAGTTTCCAAGGCAACCCAAGAATTCCACCAAGTGCATAAAACCCCCACCAATACATAAACATACACACAAAAAAGGCAGTTTTTCCTTCCGGGGAACATGGTGGGAAGGACAGGCATCACAGATAACAGGGAGGTGTGGGGAAGAGTTTAGCTTTTTGCAAGCGAGTTAGGGGGTTGGGCAGCAGCCAGTACCCCACACTTCTGTCCCCCAGAAATAACTCTAAAAGTCTTGTTGATTTTTTGGTCCCCGAGAGTTGGGGAACTAGTATTTGAATTCTACAGTTTGAATATATATGAAATATTATAAAGTACTGCACCCCAGATTCTGAAAGGCACTGTACCTCATTTCATCGAGTTCACGTAGAGACACCCAGTCCAGATAAGTTTTGAAGAGTTTTATTAAAGGAGGAAATTTTAAATATGCCGGCCGCATATGGCTGACAAGGGGCATCTGCAGGCCCAAATTGTGCAGTCCCCAAAACTAGTTCAGGGGCTGTTTATATATCCTTGATCACACATGGCGGGGAGAGCATGACATTATGGCACAATCATTAACAAGATTATAACATTTGTCTAGAGGATACACAGAAACATTAACACTTTCAAGGTAACAGAATCAGATATTTAAAAATCTTTCTGGGTTCCTCTTCCCTCACTAGCCTAGAGGTATTTTATTCTCAAGATTTCAGGAAAAGCCTGACCTGTGGTGGTGCAGTGGATAAAGCATCAACCTGGAATGCTGCGGTTGCTGGTTCAAAACCCTGGGCTTGCCTGGTCAATGCACAGATGGAGTTGAACCTTCCTGCTCCTTCCTTCTCTCTGTCTCTCTCCTCTCTAAAATGAATAAAGTCTTTAAAAACAAAAAAAAGATTCCAGGAAAGGGGAGGAACTACAATCAGTGTAAGGTGGTATGTAAATTCTGCCTCCTATTGAAAGAGAAGAAGTTTCTTGGTTAACCTTTATTTTAGATTTAAAACTAAATGACCCATTGTTCTTGTAAGCCAGAAACTTCTACATTCTTCTCCCTCCCTTCCCTAAAGGAGGGACAGGTCAGGAAAGCCTGACCTTTCCTCCCAGAATATCAATATTAATTTGCAGCTTTTTGGTACCTTACAACAGAAAATATGTAAATTGTTCAGTATATGCTCTAGCACAGTGGTTGGCAAACAATGGCTCTCAAGCCACAGGTGGCTCTTTGGCCCTGTAAAGCCAGAAGCCACGGCCACCATCACAGACACCTGGCCCGTGC
The DNA here is from genome assembly GCF_036850995.1 of Saccopteryx leptura. NCBI lineage: Eukaryota > Metazoa > Chordata > Mammalia > Chiroptera > Emballonuridae > Saccopteryx > Saccopteryx leptura. The sequence continues at coordinate 285,681,781 of NC_089504.1, forward strand.
AGGTTCACATTGGATTCGGACTGACAGTAATGAAACAATGGAGCCAAGAACTGGTGGGCCATTAGCTTTAATCCTAGCTTGTACCCAGCGGGCTAGAAATACACACAGTGAGAAAACACTTCCCTTTCCATTCAGGGCTTCAAAAGCCACTAACTTATCCGACTTTCCTAGAATCAAAGTGTAAGGTGGTGGGCAATGGGGGAAAGGTCACGTGAGAAACCAGACCGGGGAACTTTGGCTAGAACTACCCACACCCATGCATGCCGAAAGAAACTTCCCAGGAGTCCTCTGGAAAAGAGCGACTGTCTGCCAGCCAGTGAGATTTCACCACGTCATACTAGCTCGACCACCTTACAGACCCTTTAAATATCCCCCATACAAATCACTCCATGCGACTTCCCTGGCCTCTGTCCCTGGGACCAGGAACATCGTCCAGGAAGCACTGTACTAAATAAAACTTTTATTATTCCACACTTTGTGGATACGCCCTTCCTTCTTCCTCGGCAGGGAAAAATACCTTACACCAGTGATTTTCAACCTTTTTTGAGCCGCGGCACATTTTTTACATTTACAAAATCCTGGGGCACACCACCTACCAAAGTGACACAAAATGACATTCTAACACAGTACATATTTTACATATAGTTAATAATATAGTTTCTAAATGTATTTATACTCACTTAGTGTGAAACCCGGGCCTGTTTCTATGAACACAAAAGGGATATCCTGGCAGGAATGGTAGGAAGACACACACGAAGCTCTTCCTCAACAGTTCTCATTCTCTCTCTGTTTTTAGTTTTTATCGCAGTCAAGCTTGAGAAGCTCAGCTCACATAGATATGTGGTTGAAAACTGGAGCACTAATAGATACTGGAGGTTTCATCAAGGTTGTGGGTTCAAATCAATTTTGCAAATACTCTCTCTATATAGAGACTGGACAAAATCAATTTTAGAAAATGTTGGGTACTTGTGTAACATCATAAGTCCTCAGAGCATCTCTACTGTCAGATTGAGAAGTTTGCTTTCTAGGTAAGAATTCTGATAAATACTAGAGTTCTCCCTGAGGTTGTGGGTTCAAATCCCATACTCAGCTGGCTGCAGGGGCCTTGGTTCTGTCTGTTTTGATGGTATATATAGACTGAGCTCTTTAAGAAGATGACCCTTCAGGAGGCCATATACAATATAGATAACATTGTGATGCATTGTATATCATCCTCAGCAGGGGCCTCTTTTAAAAAGAATAAGGTCAAATATCTATATACCCCATCAGGATAGACATAACTAGCTGAGGCTGAGGCTTCATCTAGTGGTGGCAACATTTACCTCCAGTCCTGACCAGGATTAGAAATCGGGACCATGGGGAGGAGTAGCAGCTTCAACTACTCGCCGTGGCCACACAAAGACAAGTGCATGGCAGCCAGAGCGGGGACCTTCCTGAGTGTGGATGAGAGGCAGCCTACTATTGCTTCATTGCTAGTGGTTGGGATGAATCCTAGAAGGTGATTGGTCAGTGAGCGTGCCTTGTGCCTCCACTCTTTTTGTCGCTGATAGCTGGAGGGATTGTGAGGGGAATGTTTATGTTCGGATGGAGGCGGATGGCAGTGGGCCGGATAAATAGCCTTCATGGGCGGTATCTGGCACACGGGCCGTAGTTTGGGGACCCATGTTTAATTTCCCCACAGCACACATGACCATGTCTCATGGCACACTAGTGTGCCGCGGCACACTGGTTGAAAAACACTGCCTTACACAAAGGTTTCTAACCTCACCAGTCTCATTGACCTCTGTTCTATATCTCCTTCTCTCTGCACAAACTGGCTTCTTCTTCAGCCTCCGCCATCGTGGCTACCTCTGGCCTCCTCCGTGTGGCCTTTCTCTGCTCTCTCCTCTAATGCTAATCTCAGGAACCGAGCAAGCTCTCTGTCTACCCCACTTTATAGTGTAGAAATCAAATCCTTAATCCAATATACAAACAAGGAAGTCTCTAATACAAAGTCACTTATCTGAGGCATAATGGGATTCCTCATGCAATCAGTCAAGGCTGTGGGGAAAAGCTTAGTCTTAAAACTAAGTTTTAGGCTATAACCAACCTGCCTGCTTACAGCCTGTCCCCACACACAATGCAAACTATAAGAGAGCAAACATATACATCATATTTAAAAACTTATTTGATCAGGTATACAGCACAATCAAATGCCAAAATAATCTAGAGATGTTTTCTCTCAACATATGTACCCTGATTTATCAATGTCACTGCATTAAATTTAATAAATAAATTTTAAAAAATAAAGATAAAAACAAACAAACAAACAAAAAACTTATTTGATCAACATGCCCCTTGAGTGCAGTTCTTTGGCCAGCTTAGGAGTACCCTAATTAAGTTAATAACAATGTACCTACCTATATAGCTTAAGGTTAAAATATTTGGCTCTCTAGAGAAATTTCAATTGTTATAACCTGTTGATATTTGGCTCTGTTGACTGATGAGTTTGCTGACCACTGCTCTAGCATAATAGAAACTTGAAGCATTGTATCAATATATCCCATTTACTTACTGAGAAAATTTTACCTTACCAATACCAATGATGAAAGCATGTAGTAGTTTAGTGTCTTCTTTTTGGTTTTACCCTGACTTTTTTTGGGTTGTTTTTTTTTAGAGAGAGTCAGAGAGAGGGATAGATAGAGACAGACAGACAGGAATGGAGAGATGAGAAGCATCAATCATCAGTTTTTTGTTGCAACACCTTAGTTGTTCATTGATTGCTTTTTCATATGTGCCTTGACCACGGGCCTTCAGCAGACCGAGTAACCCCTTGCTTGAGCCAGTGACCTTGGGTCCAAGCTGGTGAGCTTTTGCTCAAACCAGATGAGCCTGCGCTCAAGCTGGCGACCTCGGGGTTTCAAACCGGGGTCCTCCGCATTTCAGTTCAAAGCTCTATCCACTGTGCCACCGCCTGGTCAGGCTACCCTGACTTTTAAGTGAACAATTATGTTATCTTTTTAAATAATAAGGTACCATTCTATCAATGTGTTCACTCAGATTTAGCTCACTTCTATAAGGACACAGTGGGGAAGCAGCTTGTTAGGCTTGCTCGCTGGTTTACCAGCTGCAAGCAGTTCGCCTGATGGGAACATGAGAGAGTAGCAGCACCACGTGTGCAGGGTCTGTGTAAGGCTATGGGTGCTTGCGCTCAGGGGGACTGTGGTGATGGATTGCCTGCCACCACTGTGAGGGGCCATTTTATGTTTCTTTGCCTGAGAAGTGGTTCTCCCCTCCTGTGTGTTGGTCTGCAGTTGTGAGATTCTATTAAAGGGAATGGCCCGCTTTCCGGCTCTGCAGGTTCTCTATGTCAGCACAAGTCCAATGTGGACCCGCCTGGCCTCGGCCACAGGTGTTGCACACAGCTCACTCTCAATTTTGTATTTTTAATGCTATTTTAAACTTGAAAAAGACCTGAGAAGTCATATAATGACCCCAGGCAGGTAACCCCAAATGTTATTTAGAGACAGTAGCTTTTTGTCAGATCATTTTGAAGTACTAAATGAAATAAAATATTGCTAAATATATTTTAACTGGAAGTGTCCTCCCCCCACAAAAAAATTTACTAGTAATGAAGTTAAGTGCTGGCTAAATAAAGTAATCCATTATTAACATTCTTGAGGGGAGGATTATTTTCTAATTTGAAATACAAAAAGATTTTTAAGTCAGTTTTTATGTTACATAATGGATACACATACACAGTAGTCCGGAATTTTTTTTTTTAAATGAATGTAAGATTCTTCTATTTATTTATTTATTTTTATTTATTTATTTTTTTGGTATTTTTCTGAAGCTGGAAACCGGGAGATACAGTCAGACAGACTCCCGCATGCGCCCGACCGGGATCCACCCGGCACGCCCACCAGGGGCAACGCTCTGCCCACCAGGGGGCAATACTCTGCCCCTCCGGGGGGTCGCTGTGCCGCGACCAGAGCCACTCTAGTGCCTGGGGCAGAGGCCAAGGAGCCATCCCCAGCGTCTGGGCCATCTTTGCTCCAATGGAGCCTTGGCTGCGGGAGGAGAAGAGAGAGACAGAGAGGAAGGAGTGGGGGGTGGAGAAGCAAATGGGCGCTTCTCCTATGTGCCCTGGCCGGGAATCAAACCCGGGTCCCCCGCACGCCAGGCCGACACTCTACCGCTGAGCCAACCGGCCAGGGCCTTATTTATTTATTTATTTATTTTTTTACAGAGACAGAGAGTGAGTCAGAGAGAGGGATAGACAGGGACAGACAGACAGGAACGGAGAGATGAGAAGCATCAATCATTAGTTTTTCTTTGCATGTTGCAACACCTTAGTTGTTCATTGATTGCTTTCTCATATGTGCCTTGACCGCAGGCCTTCAGCAGACCGAATAACCCCTTGCTCGAGCCAGTGACCTTGGGTCCAAGCTGGTGAACTTTGCTCAAACCAGATGAGCCCGTGCTCAAACTGGCAACCTCGGTGTCTCGAACCTGGGTTCTTTGCCTCCCATTCCAACGCTCTATCCACTGCACCTCCGCCTGGTCAGGCAGTACTCCAGAATTTAAATGAGAGACTTAGACGGGAGGGGTGGGGAGCCCAGCTCTGGTGGAGGCCCTCCTGTACAGGGCAGCTGCTCCCATTCAGTTGCAGATACACACCACGTACACTTTGCTCAAGCCGGGCTTTTGACAGCACGGCAACGTGCTTTAGCCTACCCTAACGGCCCTCCTTAAAGGCCAACGACTTCAATGGACATGGCTCTGGACTTTACAGGCCCCCCACCATTTATGGGTGTCTTTGTTGGCACCGTGGGGTAGGAGGCTGAAGATAGACCTCCAGTTAACTCCCTGGGAAACCAGCACCTGGCTGCGTAAAGTAGAAGTCTATTATCTCTTGAGTGTCAGGGAGACAGTATGATGAAGGGCACCTTTGTAATTTCTTTATAGCTCATAACAAAGTTCTTTCATTTTGCTGCACATCGAACCAGCAAATCCTGGTGTACAGGCCATTAAGGTTTGGTATGCCGGCACTTGAAACCTATGTGACTTTCAACAAAGTACTTAAATTCTTTATACCTCAGTTTAATTTTCCAGAAAGAGGCCAATGATAGTTCGTACCTTGGGGTTTGTTGTGACAATTAGATGATACAGAGCACTTGAGTGCAATACTTGATGTGTGGTCAGCACTTGCAAAATGCTGCTGCTGTTATTACAGGCAGGTTATGGCCTTAAATGCCAGCCTATGGTTTTCATCTCATCTGTGTAGCCACTGGAAGCCAGTGGGAATTTTTATGTAGAAAAGGAGTGTGGACAAGGCCTGCCGAGGGTGAGAACAACGGAGATGCAAAGACCAGACTTCAGAAACCAGGTTCAGTGACGCAGATCCGATTTATTCAGGAAGTAAGCTAGTTTATATATACAGGTTCAGCCTATAGGGTGTTACAGCATGTTCTTCAAAGACAATGGCTGAAAAGGTCAGGGAGCTGCCTGGTTGGCGCTGAGTTACCTCCCCACAGCGGGCGAGCTCCCTCCTGGGTGTGCCTAGGAGGGTTTCAGGGGCTGGAGTGTTCTCACAGCATTGCATCAGCCACAGCTGCTAGGAATGCACTCTGTGCTCTAGCTATTCAATACAGAGAAGGAAGAAAATGACATTCAGGAAGATTCAGCGGTAGCAGTAATGACCTTGCTTACCAGTAAAATGAGAAGGGATTTGACAATGAACAGGAATAAGGAAATTGAGGGAAGGAAGCATGTTTGGGAAGAAAAGATGAGTTGTCCTTTGTGGATATAGGTAATTGTCCACTTGTACTAAATTTTTTTTTTTTTAATTTTTTTTTTTTTTTTTTTTTTTTCATTTCTCTGAAGCTGGAAATGGGGAGAGACAGTCAGACAGACTCCCGCATGCGCCCGACCGGGATCCACCCGGCACGCCCACCATGGGGCGACGCTCTGCCCACCAGGGGGCGATGCTCTGCCCATCCTGGGCGTCGTCATATTGCGACCAGAGCCACTCTAGCGCCTGAGGCAGAGGCCACAGAGCCATCCCCAGCGCCCGGGCCATCTTTGCTCCAATGGAGCCTTGGCTGCGGGAGGGGAAGAGAGAGACAGAGAGGAAAGCGCGGCGGAGGGGTGGAGAAGCAAATGGGCGCTTCTCCTATGTGCCCTGGCCGGGAATCGAACCCGGGTCCTCCGCACGCTAGGCCGACGCTCTACCGCTGAGCCAACCGGCCAGGGCCTGTACTAAATTTTTTATTGGGCAACATTCCTGTTACTACCTTCAAGTTTAGATCTGTAAATAAAAAGAAACAAGTAACAGTGAATATTCAGTCTAGATTAAATTCACAATATATAATTTAAAACCTACTTTTGAAGAAGGACCAATAGTTCTTATCACACCCAATCCAGGGATAGATTTTGCTGTAACTTTTGTGAAAAGAAAGAGACCAGGGCTTATGAATACAGAGTTTCATTGACTTCCTTTCCCTAATGTTCACCTATTTTAATTCAAGTCACAAAGAACCATTTTATTCTTTATATGAATTCTCTCAATAGATTTCTTTAAAATTTTTTTTAAATTTATTTTAGTGAGAAGAAGCGAGGCAGACAGACAGATTCCTGCATGCACCCTACCGGGAAGCACCCGGCAAGCACACTAGGGGGCGATGTTCTTCCCACCTAGGACTGTTGTTCTGTTGCAACCGGAGACAATTTTTAGCGCCTGAGGCGGAAGGTGTGGAGCCATCCTCAGTGCCTGTGAAGCGGGAGGAGTGGAGAAGCTGCTGGGCGCTTCTCCTGTGTGCCCTGGCCCCAAGATGCTGGGCCAACGCTCTACTGCTGACCCAACCAGCCAGGGCCCTCAGTAGGCTTTTTGTGTGGTCTCCAGGTTGGGTTGAGCTGCTTTCCGTTGTGAATGTGTATGGCATGCTCTGTCTTCTTTTTTCTGTATCGTTTCTGGTGCTTGACTCTGCTGGCCGTAAAATTGTGGGATGCACAATTTAAGGAGTCTGTCATCATAGATGTTGTGGCCAATAGTCTGTGGAGTAGGTCTCTAATTTCAGTGATGGACTGTTTATTACCATCTGAGGTCTGCTTTTTCACCTGAAAGGGGGAAGCCAATGATACATTTTCTCTTACTGTAGTTCAAATGAAGTTTTCTGAATATCTATACTTAAACTCCAAATACCATATATTACTTAGTTATAGAAAAGAAAGCTTACTACAAAAATTAGGTAAAGGCCCTGGCGGGTTGGCTCAGTGGTAGAGCGTCAGCCTGGCGTGCAGGAGTCCCAGGTTCGATTCCTGGCCAGGGCACAAAGGAGAGGCGCCCATCTGCTTCTCCACCCCACCCCCTCTCCTTCCTCTTTGTCTCTCTCTTCCCCTCCCGCAGCCAAGGCTCCATTGGAGCAAAAGATGGCCCAGGCGCTGGGGATGGCTCCTTGGCCTCTGCCCCAGGTGCTAGAGTGGCTCTGGTTGCGACAGAGCGACGCCCCGGATGGGCAGAGCATCGCCCCCTGGTGGGCATGCCGGGTGGATCCTGGTCGGGCACATGCGGGAGTCTGTCTGACTGCCTCCCCATTTCCAGCTTCAGAAAAATACAAAAAAAAAAAAAATAATAATAATAGGTACAAGAGCCTGGCCTGTGGTGGTGCAGAGGCGAGAGTATTGACTTGGAAGGCTGAGGTCCCCGTTTCAGGACTCTGGTCTTGGCCATTTAAGGCACATACCAGAAGCAACTATGAGTTCATGCTTCCTGCTTCTTTCCCTTCCCCAACACACCCCACCCCATCTTTCTTTATCCCTCTCTGTCTCTCCCTCAAATCAACAAATCTTTTTTTTAAAGAAAAAACAGGTACAAGGGCAAAAGAAATGCTCTATTGTGTATGTACCTGTGAAGGTTATAGTAATCATTTTCACTATCAACCAACACTTAATATGTGCTTTTATGGTTAGAGCATTCTGCTGGAAGAAATTATTTGAATATTAGCAAAATGCTTCCCTTTTCTAAACAGCCTCAAGGAAAATGTAATAAAATTCAGTCATTTTATAACAACCTGATTATCACAAAGGTCAATAGCTTTGATGATTGCCTCACAGCTGACAGATGGTGGTGCAGTGGATGGAGTGTCTGCCAAGGATGCTGAGGACCCTGGTTTGAAACCCCAAGTTCGCCAGCTAGAGTGCAGGCTTGTTGGCTTGAGCTCAGGGTTGCCAGTTTAAACACAGGGTCATCAACGTGATCCCAAAGTCGCTGGCCTGAAGCCAAAGTCATTGGCTTGAGCAAGGGATCACTGGCTTGGCTTGAACCTCCAGTCAAGGCACATGAGAAAGCAATCAATGAACAATTAAAAGTGAAATAACTACGAGTTGATGCTTCTCACCTCCCACACACACACACACACTTCCTGTTTCTCTGTCTAGAAACAAAAAGAGTCGCCTCAAAACAAGATGCTGTTGGCAAAGTGGTATATTTGTTTAAGAGTGCCATTTCCCTGAGAGTTATCCTAGTATTAGACATAGTTTACAGTTCACTTAGAAAAATACTCGCCAACTTTTACATCCTTATCCCTCCTACATAGATGCACAAGGAATCTATCAGCAATTTTGGTCCAGATGTTTCATTTTATGGGTTAGGCAGCTGAGAAAGATCAGATGACTTACCTCCCGGCCCAGACCCACAACGTCATTTCCTGTACAGTCTATTCATTATAGCTCACTATTTTCTTCTTTTTTTTTTTTTTTTTTTTGTATTTTTTCTGAAGCTGGAATCAGGGAGGAGGTCAGACAGACTCCCGCATGCGCCCGACCGGGATCCACCCGGCACGCCCACAAGGGGCGACGCTCTGCCCATCTGGGGTGTTGCTCTGTCGTGACCAGAGCCACTCTAGCGCCTGGGGCAGAGGCCAAGGAGCCATCCCCAGCGCCCGGGCCATCTTTTGCTCCAATGGAGCCTTGGCTGCGGGAGGGGAAGAGAGAGACAGAGAGGAAGGAGAGGGGGAGGGGTGGAGACGCAGATGGGTGCTTCTCCTGTGTGCCCTGGCCGGGAATCGAACCTGGGACCTCCGCACGCCAGGCCGACGCTCTACCACTGAGCCAACCGGCCAGGGCCACTCACTACTTTCTTGATGTGTTTTGTAACTTGAAATAGGGGGTTGCACTAGATTATTTTAGGGCCTTCTAAACTAATACTCATTTGTTGAGCACCTATTGTGTGCAAGACACTGTGCTGGATGCTAGGGGTGAATGGCTGGGATGGGGGAGGTTACAAAGAGGAGTAAGATGGGGTACTTTCCCTCAAAGTAGCTCCTAATCTTATGTTTTAAAGCAATTTTCCTATAACTATTACTATTTGCATCACTAGCTTACCTTTTTCTTGTGTTTCTTCCATTTTATCCACAGGTAATACACAGATAGACCAAGCAGAATAAAAAAGACAGCTTCTCCCATAATATATATGAGATATAAAGAAGCCTGAAATATATTCATGTTCGCAAAACTGAAGCATAGATTGTTCATAGGGTAAGGTAGACAGTGAGATGGAGGACGATTAACTTTTAGATAAAGCGCTTCTTCCGGAAAAATCTCCCATCCAATCCTGGCCCAGGTTGGACGAGTTCTCTCACAGGTGCCCAAACTTCCCATCAACAGGCAGACAAACAAAAAATACACTGGGGATAGTCCATGAAAGGACATCTTTCCTTCTCAATCAGAACAACAACAAACACTCTTTAGCCAAAAATACGATCAGAGACAGAGCAGAAATGCCCTGACTGTGGTCAATGTACTCCATAAAAGTACTGAGAACAGTCTTCCCAGGCAGCAGTATATACACTGCTGATCATTGTTACATCATCGGTGACAGGATAGAGTCAGTGACACCAGAAAGAACACATTGAAGCCAGAGGGTGTCAACTAGTCAGGCACCTTGAGTTTCTTTTCTTTTTTTACTGTTTTAAATTTGTTTGTATTCATTTTTTGAGAGAGAGAGGGTGACTTTACTAATATCTTGCTAGCTAATAATTTCAAAATGTAATGATACTAATGGAATTTCATGGAATCAGTTTATCCCTTTCAACCCTTCTGAAGTATAGTTGCTGTACATCTATATATTTTTTTTTGTTAGGTGAGAAGAGGGGAGATAGTGAGGCAGACTCTTGCATGTGTCCTGACCAGGATCTGCCTGGCAAACCTGTCTGGAGCCATTGTTTGAGTACGCCTGAGGCTGATGAACTCCAAGGGAGAGCCATCCTCAGTGCCCAGGGCCAACCTAAACTGATCGAACCACTAACAGTGATAGAGGTAGATAGAGAGAGGGTGGGAGGAAGCAGATGGTCACTTCTCCTATGTGCCCTGACCAGGAATCATACCTGGGTCTTCCATATGCTGGGCCAATGCTGTAGCCTCTGAGACACCCACCAGGGCCATGTTTTACATCTACTTTAAAAATATCTGTAGCTAGCCTGACCAGGCGGTGGCACAGTGGATAGAGCGTCGGACTGGGATGCCGAGGACCCAGGTTCGAGACCCCGAGGTCGCCAGCTTGAGTGCGTGCTCATATGGTTTGAGCAATACTCACCAGCTTGGACCCAAGGTCGCTGGCTCGTGCAAGGGGTTACTCGGTCTGCTGAAGGCCCACGGTCAAAGCACATATGAGAAAGCAATCAATGAACAGCCAGGGTGTTGCAAGGAAAAACTGAATATTGATGCTTCTCATCTCTCTGTTCCTGACTGTCTGTCCCTATCTATCCCTCTCTCTGACTGTCTCTGTAAAAAAATAAAAATAAAATAAAATAAATAAAAATATATATATACCTGTAGCTGTACCATTTTATACAACCTACAATTGCTTTTTATTTTGTACTCTGAAATATTCTTCCTTTCAAATAGTTAAGCAAAAAAAAAATACCTTCCCCTTTTAAATTATGTCCCTTTGGTGGCAATGTGGTACTATTAGGTAGGGGGTGGGGGCAGGGAGTTTGGCATGGCATGTGCAAAATGATGAGTTGGTGAGGGGACACAGTATATGATAAAAGGTTGAGATGGAGAACCTGTCTCTAAGGATTTTACCACTAGGGGTAGAATTGAAAAAGAAGATAAATAAAAAATCTCTGATACTGTATACAGTGATACCTCGGTTCTCGAACGCCTTGACTTTCGACCAAATCGGTATTCGACCAGGAAATTCGAGAAAATTTTGTCTTGGAATCCGAACAAATATTTGGAACTCGAACGTCCGAGATTAGCCGAGTTGAGCCGAATGGCGTTCATTTGGCCGAGCGCGCCTTGCCTGCGTCATCAGTGTGAGTCACGCTTTGTCACGCTTTGTGGAGAGAGAGAATCACGTTTTTGTGGAGAGAGTCACGCTTTGTGGTGAGAGTCACGCTTTGTGGTGAGAGTCACGCTTTGTGGTGAGACTCACGCTTTGTGGAGAGACTCACGCTTTGTGCACACTTTGTACACTGAATTTAACCCTTAGACATGGGTCCAAAGAAAGCCAGAAGTGGTAATGCAGACAAAGGTAAGCGGAAAGCTGTGAGAACAACGATTGAGCTGAAAAAAGAAATCATTTTTATGTTCCACCAATGTATGGAATCATGTAGTTCTTGTTTTTTTCTGATTTACTTATTTCACTCCTTATAATGTTATCAAGATCCCACCATTTTGCTGTAAATGATCTGATGTCATCGTTTCTTATGGCTGAGTAGTATTCCATAGTGTATATGTGCCATCCCATTACCATTAATAAAAATTTATTTAAAAAAAAAAAAAAAAGAAATCATTGCCAAATATGAACAGGGCACACGTGTTTCAGATCTGTCTGCTGAGTATGGCATGCCAAGATCTACTATCTCAACTTTCCTTAAGAATAAAGCTGTTATAAAGGCTGCCAATGTTGCCAAAGGTGTTACATTGTTAACAAAGCAAAGGCCTCAGATAATGGAGGAAATGGAGAAGCTGCTTCTTATTTTCATTAAAGAAAAAGAGTTAGCAGGTGACAGCATCAATGAAGTCGTTATTTGTGAGAAAGCACCAGTAAATAGGCATATTTTTGGGGCTTGGAACAAATTAATCCAGTTTCCATTATTTCCTATGGGTTTCATTGTTTCGGTTCTCGAACAATTTGGTTCTGGACCGTTCTCCCGGAACGAATTATGTTCGAGAACCGAGGTATCACTGTACTAAATTGGAAGGTAAATCAGATTATAATCACATAACAGTTGCTAGAGCAGAAAGTTTTCTTGGGGGAATTAGGACTGTTGCAGTATGTTTAAGTAAACTTGGAAGAATGAGTAGAATTTTGGTAGGTGGACAAGGCATATTATATTGTGGAAACGTCATAAGAAAGCAATTCTGTGTAAACATCAATTCCACAAATGTTTATTGAGCACCTCAATATGCTAAATACTGTTCTAGGAACTCAGAATGAGTGTTCACCTAGGCACAATACAAAATCTTTGTGTTCAGGGAGTTTCCTTTCTAGTGAAGAGACATACAATCTATCTAAATCTATATATCTGTGGAGTGCTGTGGAGAAAAATAAAGTGGTAAAGGGGTCATAAAGTGGCAGCAAGTGAATGAATGAGAGTGTGTTGTTTGATGGAGGGCAAACAGGAAAGGCCTCTCTGAACAGGTGATGCTGGAGAGAGACCCAAGAGACTGAAGGTTGAGCCACGTTGACCCCGGGGGCAGATGGAACAGTTAGTAAACAATGGATAGACTCTCTGGATGAACGTTGGAAGGCATAAAGCTGGAAAGATAGCTTGTGTCTAAATAGACCTTGGAGGCCTTGTATTTTCTTCAGTAACCATTAGGGAGTCATTTATAGCAGGGGAGTCAACCTTTTTATACCTATCGCCCACTTTTCTATCTCTGTTAGTAGTAAAATTTTCTAACTCCCCACTGGTTCCACAGTAATGGTGAAGTAGGGAAGTAACTTTACTTTATAAAATTTATAAAGCAGAGTTACAGCAAGTTAAAGCATATAACAATAATTACTTACCAAGTACTTTATGTCGGATTTTCACTAAATTTGGCAGAATAAATCTTTATTAAACAACCTACTATTGTTAAATTTTTTTATTTATACTTTAGTTGCTTCACTACCACCCACCATGAAAGCTGGAACGCCCACTAGTGGGCTGTAGGGACCAGATTGACTACCACTGATTTATAGTGTTGAGGAGAGGCATGAGGTGCTAAACTTACTGAGTGCTTTCCTGTGTACCAAGCACTGTACCAAACAAGGTATTTGCATGTGTTATACTAACATTCTCTTTAATCCTTACACAACCCCATGAGGACTGCAATATATTGCATCCATGCTATGGATGGGGAAACTGAGGTTAGAGGGTTAAGGAATTTTTGTGGTCTCATTGTTTGTGTCTGCAGAATTTCACATGTTGAAATCCTAATGCCCAATATGATGTTATCAGGAGGTGGAGTATTTGGGAGGTCATTAGGACATGTGATGGAGCCTTTACGAATGGGATTAGTGTTCTTTTAAAGAGAGCCTCCACAGAGCTCCCTAACCCCTTCCACCTTGTGAGGACACACAGTAAGAAGGCCCTGACTCTGGAGGAAGAGGGCTTTCACCAGACTGCATCTAGGCTTAGCTTCTCAGTCACCCTCCCCCCAACTGTGAGCAATAAATTTTGTGTTTTATAAGGTTCCTAGTCTGTGGCCTTTTTCCGTGGCGGTACATGGACTAAAACAGGCATGGTGGTGTTAGGAGGTTGCTTGCCATAATCTCCTTTCTCTACAAAGCCACCCAAAATAAAATAGTGCTCTCTATAACATCAGTGTACTTATTACCCAGATGCTATTTAATACTTCGTGATTATAAGGCCCTGAGTTCCCACTGCAAACTCATCCCTTGCCTAAACTCCAACCTATATTGAAATGGTGGGGAGAACAGCTAGCCTGTGCTCCCGCCCTCCAGTCTGGGGCCGTGCTCCCACACATCATCTGCCTGGTCCCACACCCTCCAAGAGGTGCTCATATTGCAGCAATCAAAGGAGGACAAAAATGCCCAGACAGCTTGATGAAAGAAGTAGGATTTATTAAAACCAGTGGAGCACGTGGGACTTGTAGCTCCAAAACATGGGCTCCCTGAAGTTGACTTTCTTACAGGTTATATACCTTTATAGTATCTAAGCAATGTGCACATGATTTCTTTGTTTAAGGTTTCCCAGGACTCAAGGAGAAGGGAGGGAAAGCTTTGGTGGGGTAAACAAGGGAGAAGGGGTTTCTAGATCACTGGCTATAGTTACATACAGATCCTTGCTTTGTATTTTAACTATGGGATGTAGTTAATTTATTACTGGCTGACTTGGTTACTCCTGCTAGCCCCTTTCCCTTGTATTCTTTTAATTTCTTCCTTCTCAGGGATGAGGGGGCCTGCCCAGCCTTCCTCACTCAGGTCCTCTCTGCTGCCTCTTGCCAGAGGCCTGAAATGGCTGAGGAACAAAGAGAATCTGAGCTCAGACAAGGGTTCCACAGACCAGGAGGGAGGAGGGGTGGTGCCCGTTCCTCCAAGGGTGGGCAACAGTAGGCAAAGGGCCAGAGGGTTACCCTGGCAACAGCATTGGACCCGGGAGAAGCTGCGTCTCCTGTGGGACAGGACTGCGGACTGGCACTAGGTGGTGCCCCGCAGTGGTTTCTACACCCGCAATGCAGTCTCTGGTCTCCGCCTCCTCCGGGGAGCTCACACTGTTGTGCCCCCTGCACTGGCCTACTGGCCGGAGGGTAGGACCCGCAGGAGGAGCGGCAGGGGCGCTGCTGTGCACCCTGAGGCCTGACCACAATCCCGCCCTGTGAGTGTGGTTGATAGGGGCTGTGCAGGGCTCTCTTAGGGAGTTGATCCCCGCCCTTCCTAACTTCTGTACCCTGGTGTTGGGCAAACCAATGTGTTGCAAATATAAAACAAGTGAGTTAGGTTTGCTCACTTGTATTTTGCATTGGCACGGGGCACGGCCAGGTGTGTGTGGTCTGTGGAAGGCTGCGGGAGCTTGCCCTCAGGGCGCAGGTTGCAAATTGTGGACTGTCTGCTGAGCTAAGTAAGGGCGGGTGTTTGCTATTGTTTGCTGGAGGAGTATATTCTCCCAGCCTGTTTTGGCTGCAGAGTCCAGAGGGAGGGGGCGGGGAGGAGGGGGAGGAGGGGGAGGAGGGGGAGGAGGGAGAGGGGGAGGGGGAGGGGGAGGGGGAGGGGGAGGGGGAGGGGGAGGAGGAGGGGGAGGAGGAGGGGGAGGAGGAGGGGGAGGAGGAGGGTAAGGGAGAGAGAGAGGGGGGGGGGAAGAGAGAGAGAGAGAGAGAGAGAAAGCTTGCTGAGGGGCTTGGGAGGAGAAAGGGAAGCAGTGGTCCCTGCCTGTTTTCTCCCCCCTCCCCTCTTCCCTTAGGAGGCTTAAATAAACAGGACGGCCCACCATTTTCTGTCTCCACAATTCCTTTACCGTCCGCCGGAATCCAATGAAGAACCTGCATAGCCAGGGCATTGGCCGCTGGCCTTATAGCCAGGATGACCTCCAAGTGACAGCCCTACCCTGGGAGCCTATTTCACACTGAACATGCTGCAAATCCCGCACTGATACAGTTCCAACGTTGCTAGTAAAAGCAGACGAGGCTTCAGTAGGGCCAGGAAGGAGGCTGCCTGCTGACATTGCAGGATAGGCTTTTGGGGTATACTGTAGCTAGCCTACTAATGCCACGCAGGTGACAGTAAATGATTTATACAGTTACGTTTTACATCTCCAGGTGTGTTGTAATATAAAACTGTAGTTTCAAGCCCTCTTCTCCATAAGTAGCCATCATGAGAAATTAAAATGTCTTTTATTTTCCGAACAGCAAATAGTAATTTAAAAAGGAGAGGTAGAGTTTTTGTACTCAATCATAATAATAGTAAGGAATAGATAAATATTAGGTTTCTTCCCCCACATTACTCGTATATGTTTTCTCTATATGACTATTTTAAATTTGCATAGATAATCATTGTTTCCCAAGGTGATGATGCCTGTGATAATATTCTTCCTCACAAAATCAACGTGTGCAAAAATGTTAGCAGTTTTGACTACTTTACTTGCGCATGCTATGTATATTATGTTATAAAACTATGTAGTGCCTTTTGCCTTCCAGGTATAGTCTATATAAAAATATAGTACCAATTATAAGAAAGTATTTTTTATTTATGCTAAGATAATTTGTTCATAAAGTTGTTAATAATTTTTATTTGCAAGAGCAGTTATTTTTAAGTACAACTAATTAATGTAAATTTTGAGTATTAAAAGATCATTTTATCATTGGAAAAATTCAACATAGCAAGAAAAACTTTCAAATAACTAAAATACTCATGATTAAAACATTTTCTAATGTTAATTTGATAACAAGTTGATAGAGTAGTGTATGGAAAAAGAGCTCCCGCCCACCATTAGAAATACATTATTTTTAAAAAAGAATCCATGTAAACCATCCTGAAGTGTAGGTTTGTATAGCTGCAGAAAATTTATATCTGTCCAGGTAACAAATGGGACTTATTTCTGCATTTGAAAACTTTCATCTTGCAATAGAGTCTTGATCTGTAAAAATCAGGGGATGGCCTGACCAGGCGGTGGCACAGTGGATAGAGTGTTGGACTGGGATGCGGAAGACCCAGGTTTGAGACCCCGAGCTCGTCAGCTTGAGCGCGGGGTCCTCTGGCTTGACCAAAAAGCTCACCAGCTTGGATGCAAAGTCACTGGCTTGAGCAAGGGGTTACTCGGTTTGCTGAAGGCCCGCGGTCAAGGCACATATGAGAAAGCCATCAATAAACAACTAAGGTGTTGCCACGAAAAACTGATGATTGATGCTTCTCATCTCTCTGCATTCCTGTCTGTCTGTCCCTATCTATCCCTCTCTCTGACTCTCTCTCTGTCCCTGTAAAAAAAAAAAAAAAAAAAAAAAATCAGGGGCTGTGTCATATCTGCATTCTACTTTGCTAAAGAAATATAATAGGAATACTTTCCAAATGTAAAAGATTAGCAAATAATGGCAAATGTATGGAACCACTGACTAAGCAAATTAATAAAGATTCACCTGATTAATAGTTTGGAAATAACTGAGGTGAAAACAAGTGAAGTACTACATAAACGTATCTAAGAGAGAATTAACTGGCCAAAAACTTTTGAAAGAAAAAGTATGATCAGATGTGAAACTGAGATTACTCAAATCAAATATCCAGTTTTTTATAAAACTTACAGTGAATTGAAATGTTAGTATAAAATAGTTCTTGCATTAAATAAAGAGCTGCTTAGACATGTAAAAAAAATAAAAAGAAATGGTGGGAACACTACTGACTTCAGGTCTCCCAACTAATGGAGCCAATGTCTAAGCCTTGGATTCCAGTTGAGGTCATTCATTCTGCTTGCAACATAAGTGAAGGGTCTGAGCTGTGAAGGGCTGGAAGCCAGAAGACCAGTCAGTTGGTCCATATTCATTAGTACTACTCCACATGTGGGTCTGAATTTCATTCTGGAAGGTACTATTGATGTGTTTACTTTACAGACCGGCAAACAAGGCTTAGAGAGATAGTTAGGTGCTGTAAATGGCCCAGGTGAGCTTCAGAGGGATTTCATTAAGACTCTCAAGTATTATTCAGGATTGTGTGTATACTGATTATGGTAGGCTGGCTAATGGCCCCCAAAGACATCCTGGTCCTAATGTGGTAGGGCAGAAGGAACTTGGCAGATATGAGTAAGGTAAGGCTGTTAACATTGGGAGCTTATCCAGTTGGGCCATAATTATAATCACAAGGGTCCTTATAAGAGGAAAGAAGAGGGATGTCTGATACAGAAGAGGAGCCAAGATTGGGATGGTGCACTTCAGGTCTGGGTGGGGCCACAAACTGAGGAATGTAGACAGTCGCTAGAGGGTAGAAAAGATAAGAAATGGGCTTTTACCCTTAGAGCAGTGGTTCTCAAACTTTTTGAAGTCGGGGTACATTTAAAATCCTACAAATAATTGTAGGTGCACTATATACAAATTTTTGAGAAATATGTTATAATAATTCAAATATTAAAGAAAAAATATAATGTAAAAGCGTGATTTTATGGTAAACAATAAATATGACAAAGTTAAATTTGTTCTGACATTAAAAAATTTTTGTTACATTTTTTGAGTTATGCTTTTTAGAATTTGTAAAAAAAAGGCGTTAAAAATTTTTAAAAATGTGCCTGACCAGGCGGTGGCACAGTGGATAGAGCCTCAGACTGGGATGCGGAAAGACCCAGGTTCCAGACCCCGAGGTTGCCAGCTTGAGCACGGGCTCATCTGGCTTGAGCAAAAAGCTCACCAGCTTGAACCCAAGGTCGCTGGCTCCAGCAAGTGGTTACTCGGTCTGCTGAAGGCCCGCGGTCAAGGCACATATGAGAAAGCAATCAATGAACAACTAAAGTGTCGCCACGAAAAACTGATGATTGTTGCTTCTCATCTCTCTCCGTTCCTGTCTGTCCCTATCTGTCCCTCTCTGTCTCTGTTAAAATAAATAAATAAATAAATAAATAAATAAAACAAAACTGTCTTTAAAAAAAAATTTTTTTTAATGACAAAAAAGTTATCTTTTTATATATATATATAGATACATTCTTAGTAAGATTTAGTAAATTCAGCAGATCCCGGCACAAATGTGTTAAGTTTTTTCATTCTTGTGTTTATGAGAAACATGAGCCTGATGTGTCCTAGTGATTTCTTCAATGTTTGGGCATATATTTGAAAGGCAAACTCTCATTTCTTCATCAATACATTGAAAAATTTATCTCTTTGTACTCTTAATTGTGTTAAGTGCAGAAAACCCCCACCATACATATCATCTTAACTTTACACCTAACAAAGACTAGAAGAAATTTGCCTCCAGTCTTTCCAGGGAACATGGGGGGTAGTGTAAACAATCCAGCATCACAGCTTAACAGCCTTTTGCAACCTAATCAGGCAAGTGAGGTGGGGGGTTGGGCAGACTGTCAGCTTATAGCCAATTCCCCATACCTCTGTCCCCCAAAAATCTAAACTCCTAAAACTCTGTTAGTTTTTGGTCCCCAACAGGCACATATTTTTCTGGAATACCATAGGGCACACCTAAAAATCTTTTAGGGCACACCAGTGTGCCCTGGAGCACACTTTGAGAACCACTGCCTTAGAACCTCCTGAAGGACTCAGCCTGGCCAGAACTTTGTCTTTAGTCCAGAGAAACTGATTTTGGTCTTCCACCACCAGAGGTGTAAAAGAACGCATTAGTATTCTATTAAGTCATCAAGTTTGTGTTTACATCTGTTACAGTAGCCATAGGAGACAAACAGAGTTTAGTACCTGGAAGTAGGTGACCCAATAATGAAAGCCTGAAATGTGGTGGTGGCTTTGGAATTGCATAATGGTAGGTAGGAGACTTTTGAAGTACACGATGAGAAAGGCCTTGAGTGGACTGTTGGTTGGACTCTGGACATTAAGGAGGTCTCTGACGGAGATGAGGGACATGATATTGGAAACAGGAGGAAAGGTGATCTTCTGACTCAGTGGTAGAAACTATGGCTTAATTTTAAATGATGAACCTGGACTTAGTTGGAGAAACGATCAAGGAAAGTGGTGAAAATCTGACTTGATTTTTTCTGTTGCTTCTAGTAACATGGGAGAGGAGAATGAGAAATTGAGGGAAGAATCTTTCCTGAAAAAGGAAAAACAGACTCAATGTAGGGAACTTCTCAGCCTATCTAGATTGCCAAAATACTGAACTTCGGAGAATAACTGTCAGGAAAGTGATCCTGACAGGAAGCCAAGCATGTGGCTGGCTGTACGGTGTCCGGCTGGTGCTGAGGAGATTAGGCATGCTACTGCAGGGTCCCCTCAGCCATCTCAGTAGAAGTCAGGAACAGAAATGAGATTGTCCCAGAGGGACCTGTGGAGGAGCCTGTTGTCTGACGAAAGGAATCTCTGTGATATACAGGGAGCCCCAAGAATTTTGAGGATGTTATCCTTGTAGAAACATGGCTAGTTTGGACAGGGGGACGGGGAGAGGACAAAATGAATAAAGGCCGCTGGACCCCCAAAACTGTACAGGCAAGAAATCACTGATAAAACTATTCAGCCTCAAACACGTGCTACCTTTCACGAGAAGGGAAGATGACTCAGGCTGGGGCTGTAGTCCGAGACAGGAGCCCTGCTCCTCAGAGGATCATTGTCAGGCCTTAACCGCTGACATAATTTGCTGTGTGGTATTTTGCTTGTGACAGATGACGCCTTCTTTTCTTGCATTTTTTTCCTTTATGAATGGCAGTGTCTACAGTTGTTACTCTGTGCCTGCCCCACCACTGTATTTTCAGAAAAGAGAACTGGTTTTCTAGTTTCACAGGTCTACCAATGGAGAGGAATTCTATCCCAGGGTTCAAGGATCCCACCAACGTCATACCAAAGAGTTAGGACTTTTGAGCTGATGATATGGTAGATCAACACTGGGGCATGAATTGATGTTGTAATAAATAGGTCAAGATTTACGGATGCTGGGATAGGGTAAATGTATTTTGCACATGGGATAGCTGTGAATTTTGGAAGGCCAGAGGACAGACTGTGGTAGGCTGAAAAATGGCTGCATCAATGATATCTAGGTCCTAATCCCAGCAATCATTGACTGTCACTCCATATGCAAAAGGGACTTTGCAGATCCTTAAACTACGGCTCTTGAGATGGAGAGATTATCCTGGATTACCCAGGTGGGAACTACATGCAATCACAAGTGTCCTTATTGCAAGTGACAGGCAGAAGGGGGTTAGATGATGCGAGAAGACATTGGAATGATATACGGTGAGGATATATGTATTTCACCCACCAAGGAGTGCAGTGGCCATTGAAGGTTGGAGAAGGCAAGCAAGGGGATCCTCCCCCAGAGCCCACAGAAAGAATCAGCCCTGACAACAGCCTGACATGCAATTGGCAAAACTGATTTCGAACTTCTGGCCTCTAGAAGTGTATGTGGATAAATTTGTGTTTTAAGCCACTGAATTTGTGACAATTTGTTATAGCCATCACAGGAAATAAATGCAGCAACCTTAAGATAATTTGGGGCTACTCTACAATTTTTTTTTTTTTTTTTTTTAAATAAATTTTTATTAATGGTAATGGGATGACATTAATAAATCAGGGTACATATATTCAAAGAAAACATGTCCAGGTTATCTTGTCATTAAACTATGTTGCATACCCCTCGCCCAAAGTCAGATTGTCCTTCGCCACCCTCCATCTAGTTCTCTGTGCCCCTCCCCCTCCCCCCAACCCTCCCCCTGTCCCCCCTCCCCCCACCCCTGGTAACCACCACACTCTTGTCCATGTCTCTTAGTCTCATTTTTATGTTCCACCAATGTATGGAATCATGTAGTTCTTGTTTTTTTCTGATTTACTTATTTCACTCCTTATAATGTTATCAAGATCCCACCATTTTGCTGTAAATGATCTGATGTCATCGTTTCTTATGGCTGAGTAGTATTCCATAGTGTATATGTGCCACATCTTCTTTATCCAGTCTTCTATTGAAGGGCTTTTTGGTTGTTTCCATGTCTTGGCCACTGTGAACAGTGCTGCAATGAACATGGGGCTACATGTGTCTTCACGTATCAATGTTTCTGAGGTTTTGGGGTATATACCCAGTAGAGGGATTGCTGGGTCATAAGGTAATTCTATTTGCAGTTTTTTGAGGAACCACCATACTTTCCTCCATAATGGTTGTACTACTTTACAGTCCCACCAACAGTGAATGAGGGTTCCTTTTTCTCCACAGCCTCTCCAACATTTGCTATTACCCGTCTTGTTGATCATAGCTAATCTAACAGGGGTGAGGTGGTATCTCATTGTAGTTTTGATTTGCATTTCCCTAATAACTAATGAAGCTGAGCATTTTTTCATATATCTGTTGGCCATTTGTATCTCTTCCTGGGAGAAGTGTCTATTCATGTCTTCTTCCCATTTTTTTATTGGATTGTTTGTTTGTTTGTTGTTGAGTTTTATGAGTTCTTTGTAAATTTTGGAAATTAGGCCCTTATCTGAGCTGTTGTTTGAAAATATCATTTCCCATTTAGTTGGCTGTCTGTTTATTTTGATATCAGTTTCTCTTGCTGAGCAAAAACTTTTTATTCTGATGTAGTCCCATTCATTTATCTTTGCCTTCACTTCTCTTGCCATTGGAGTCAAGTTCATAAAATGTTCTTTAAAACCCAGGTCCATGAGTTTAGTACCTATGTCTTCTTCTATGTACTTTATTGTTTCAGGTCTTATATTTAGGTCTTTGATCCATTTTGAATTAATTTTAGTACACGGGGACAGGCTGTAGTCGAGTTTCATTCTTTTGCATGTGGCTTTCCAGTTTTCCCAACACCATTTGTTGAAGAGGCTTTCTTTTCTCCATTGTGTGTTGTTGGCCCCTTTATC
Source organism: Saccopteryx leptura (assembly GCF_036850995.1). Taxonomy (NCBI): domain Eukaryota; kingdom Metazoa; phylum Chordata; class Mammalia; order Chiroptera; family Emballonuridae; genus Saccopteryx; species Saccopteryx leptura. Next base: position 285,704,209 of record NC_089504.1, read on the forward strand.
AAAGATTATTTGACCATATATATGTGGTTTTATTTCTGGGCTTTCTATTCTGTTCCATTGGTCTGAGTGTCTATTTTTCTGCCAATACCATGCTGTTTTGATTATTGTGGCCCTATAATATAGTTTAAAGTCAGGTATTGTAATGCCCCCAGCTTCATTCTTTTTCCTTAGGATTGTTTTGGCTATTCGGGGTTTTTTATAGTTCCATATAAATCTGATGATTTTTTGTTCCATTTCTTTAAAAAATCTCATAGGGATTTTGATGGGAATTGCATTAAATTTGTATATTGCTTTGGGTAATATGGCCATTTTGATTATATTTATTCTTCCTATCCAAGAACAAGGAATATTTTTCCATCTCATTGTATCTTTTTCGATTTCCCTTAACAATGCTTTGTAATTTTCATTATATAGGTCCTTTACATTTTTTGTTATGTTTATTCCTAGGTATTTTATTTTTTTTGTTGCAATCGTGAAGGGGATTATTTTTTTGAGATCGTTTTCTAATATTTCATTGTTGGCATAGAGAAAGGCTATGGACTTCTGTATGTTAATTTTGTATCCTGCGACCTTACTGTATTGGTTTATTGTTTCTAATAATCTTTTTGTGGAGTCCTTCGGGTTTTCGATGTATAGGATCATATCATCAGCAAAAAGTGATACCTTTACTTCTTCTTTTCCAATATGGATGCCTTTTATTTCTTTGTCTTGTCTGATTGCTCTGGCCAGAACTTCTAGCACCACGTTAAATAAGAGTGGAGAGAGTGGACAACCCTGTCTTGTTCCTGATTTAAGGTAGAAAGTCCTCAGTTTTTTGCCGTTTAAAATGATGTTGGCTGATGGTTTATCATATATGGCCTTTATCATGTTGAGATATTTTCCTTCTATACCCATTTTGTTGAGAGTCTTAAACATAAAATTGTGTTGTATTTTATCAAAAGCCTTTTCTGCATCTATTGATAAGATCATGTGGTTTTTGTTCTTTGTTTTGTTGATATGGTGTATTACGTTAACCGTTTTGCGTATGTTGAACCATCCTTGAGATTCTGGGATGAATCCCACTTGATCATGATGTATTATTTTTTTAATATGTTGTTGTATTCGGTTTGCCAGTATTTTGTTTAGAATTTTAGCATCTGTATTCATTAGAGATATTGGTCTGTAGTTTTCTTTCTTTGTGCCATCCTTGCCAGGTTTTGGTATGAGGGTTATGTTGGCCTCATAAAATGTGTTTGGAAGTATTGCTTCTTCTTCAATTTTTTGGAAGACTTTGAGTAGAATAGGAACCAAGTCTTCTTTGAATGTTTGATAGAATTCACTAGTATAACCGTCTGGGCCTGGACTTTTATTTTTGGGGAGGTTTTTAATAGTTTTTTCTATTTCCTCCCTGCTGATTGGTCTGTTTAGGCTTTCTGCTTCTTCATGACTCAGTCTAGGAAGGTTGTATTGTTCTAGGAATTTATCCATTTCTTCTAGATTGTTGTATTTGGTGGCATATAATTTTTCATAGTATTCTACAATAATTCTTTGTATATCTATGATGTCTGTGGTGATCTCTCCTCTTTCATTTTGGATTTTATTTATTTGAGTCCTGTGCCTTTTTTCCTTGGTGAGTCTTGCTAAGGGTTTGTCAATTTTGTTGATCTTTTCAAAGAACCAGCTCCTTGTTTTATTGATTTTTTCTATAGTTTTTCTGTTCTCTATTTCATTTATTTCTGCTCTGATTTTTATTATCTCCTTTCTTCGGCTGGTTTTGGGTTGTCTTTGTTCTTCTTTTTCTAGTTCCTTAAGGTGTGAAGTTAAGTGGTTTATTTCGGCTCTCTCTTGTTTGTTCATATAGGCCTGAAGTGATATGAACTTTCCTCTTATTACTGCTTTTGCTGCATCCCAGAGATTCTGATATGTCGTATTTTCATTTTCATTTGTCTGTATGTATCTTTTGATCTCTGCGCTTATTTCTTCTTTGACCCATTCATTTTTTAGAAGTATGTTGTTTAGTTTCCACATTTTTGTGGGTTTTTCCCCCTCTTTTTTACAGTTGAATTCTAGTTTCAAGGCTTTATGATCAGAAAATATGCTTGGTACAATTTCAATTTTTCTAAATTTGCTGATATTGTCTTTGTGGCCCAACATATGGTCAATTCTTGAGAATGTTCCATGTACACTAGAGAAAAATGTATACTCTGTCGCTTTGGGATGAAGTGTCCTGTAGATGTCTATCATATCCAGGTGTTCTAGTATTTCGTTCAAGGCCACTATATCTTTATTGATTCTCTGTTTGGATGACCGATCTAGAGCCGTCAGCGGAGTATTGAGGTCTCCAAGTATGATTGTATTTTTGTTAGTTTTTGTTTTAAGGTCAATAAGTAGCTGTCTTATATATTTTGGTGCTCCTTGGTTTGGTGCATATATATTAAGGATTGTTATGTCTTCTTGATTCAGTGTCCCCTTAATCATTATGAAGTGACCATTTTTGTCTTTGAGTACTTTTTCTGTCTTGTAGTCAGCATTATCAGATATGAGTATTGCTACACCTGCTTTTTTTTGGGTGTTGTTTGCTTGGAGTATTGTTTTCCAGCCTTTCACTTTGAATTTGTTTTTATCCTTGTTGCTTAGATGTGTTTCTTGTAGGCAGCATATAGTTGGATTTTCTTTTTTAATCCATTCTGCTACTCTGTGTCTTTTTATTGGTAAGTTTAATCCATTTACATTTAGTGTAATTATTGACACTTGTGGGTTCCCTACTGCCATTTTATAAATTGCTTTCTGTTAGTTTTGTATCTAGTTTGATTCTTCTCTTTTGTTTTTCTATCATTTGTTTCTGTTTGTTTGTGTTCCATACTTCTTTCCTCTGTTGCTACCTTTTTTAAGTCATGTGTTTTTGTGGTGGTTTTTTCTAGGGTGGTTACCATTAAGTAATGAAAAGGGTACCTACCATATTCATTGTAGTACCCTATCTTATAAGTATTTCTGCACTTCATCGTCCTTTGCTACTGTTAATCTCCATTCTCTCCCCCCTTTTTTTTCCTTTGTTGTCACAGTTTAAGTTTGGTTTTATTGTGTTCTTGGTGGAGCTGTTACTTGTGGTGTTGTTTTCTTTTGTTCTTTGAATCTGGTTGGAAAACCCCCTTTAGTATTTCCTGGAGTGGGGGCTTTCTGTTGATAAATTCTCTCATCTTTTCTGTATTTGTGAATGTTTTTATATCTCCTTCATACTTGAAGGATAGCTTTGATGGGTATAGTATTCTTGGCTGAAAGTTCCTCTCTTTCAGGGCTTTAAATATTGGGGTCCATTCTCTTCTAGCTTGTAGAGTTTCTGCTGAGAAATCTGATGATAATCTAATAGGCCTTCCTTTATATGTTGTACTCTTCTTTTCCCTGGCTGCCTTGAGAATTTTTTCTTTGTCATTGGTTTGTGTCATCTTTATTATGATGTGCCTTGGAGTGGGTTTGTTGGGGTTAAGAAAACTCGGTGTTCTGTTTGCTTCTTGAATTTGAGGCTTTAGTTCTTTCCACAGGCTTGGGAAGTTCTCGTCTATTATTTGTTTGAGTATATTCTCCATTCCATTTTCTTTCTCTTCTCCCTCTGATATACCTATTATTCTTATGTTATTCTTTCTGATGGAGTCAGATAATTCCTGTAGGGCTTTCTCGTTTTTTATTATTTTTGAGTCTCTTTCTTCTTCTCTCTGTTGTGCCTCAAGTTGTTTGTCTTCTATTTCACTAATCCTATCTTCAATCTGGGTTGTTCTGCTAGCTAAGCTTGTTACCTCGTTTTTCAGCTCGTGAATTGAGTTTTTCATTTCTGTTTGATTTGTTTTTATAGTTTCAATTTCCTTGGTAATATATTCTTTGTGTTCATTGAGTTGTTTTCTGATCTCCCTATATTGCCTTTCCGTGTTTTCTTGTATATCTCTGAGTATTTTTAAGATTTCTATTTTAAATTCTCTGTCATTTAGCTCCAAGGCTTCCAATATGTTAAGTCTTTTCTCCATAGATTTTTCCACATCTATTTGTGTTACCTCTCTTTCTTTTGTATCCATAATATTCGATTTCCTCTTTCTTATTGGCATCTGAGGGTGGTCTTGTTGATAGCACACAGGCGCACTTTCTCGCGGCTTGAGTGAACGTCCCTGGGGTAGCTTCCTCCACACCCTCGTCTCTCAGATTCGAGTGATAACAGTCCTATTGCTTTCAGTTTGCTCCGAAGATAAATTTTCCTGTTTCTAGTTGATAAATTTGTTGTGATTTTGGGGAGATCTGTCGGACGCGCTGCTCACGGCGCCATTTCCGTGACGTCACCCTACAATTTTTTTTTTTTTTTTTGTATTTTTCTGAAGTTGGAAACGGGGAGAGACAGTCAGACAGACTCCCGCATGCGCCCGACCGGGATCCACCTGGCACACCCACGAGGGGCGAGGCTATGCCCACCAGGGGGCGATGCTCTGCCCCTCCGGGGCATCGCTCTGCAGCGACCAGAGCCACTCTAGCGCCCAGGGCAGAGGCCAAGGAGCCATCCCCAGCGCCTGGGCCATCTTTGCTCCAATGGAGCCTTGGCTGCGGGAGGGGAAGAGAGAGACAGAGAGGAAGGAGGGGGGGTGGAGAAGCAAATGGGCGCTTCTCCTATGTGCCCTGGCCGGGAATCGAACCCCGGTCCCCCGCACGCCAGGCCGACGCTCTACCGCTGAGCCAACCGGCCAGGGCCCTCTACAATTTTTTAATATTCATTTGTACCATCTAAGAATATAGTAAGCCTTTCAATTTATTGAGTCATATATCAATAACTCAGAGGCATATACTTTTATTCAAACAGATCTTGCAGATTTTGTGATAACATTGCTATGGGTGCTATAGTGAATGGGATTATCTTTTTTTTTTTTTTGAATGGGATTATCTTAATCACTTTTTTAAAAGGGGAAAAATTTACATTTGTTTTGAGGGCTCAAGAAGGGTAAAGCAAGTGGCAGTTTTTGTATTGAAAATGTATTTTGTTACTTTCTACAGACTAGATATTTTAATAGAATATGGTCTCTTTGGGATTAGGTGTCACGATTTATGTTGTTTTGAAAAACCTTTGCACCATTCTGGGAACACAGTGAGTGCCCAAGCGCTGTGCTGGTTCAGTGCTATCTTTCTTGAAATTCAGTGAAAGCAACCAAAAATTATCTCCTGCACACAGTCTCTTTAAAGCTCTGCATCTATATAGTACCTTACAGGGTGGAGCATGTTTTTTGGTCTTTGTCTTATTATTGTACATTTTACTGTCTTCTTGTTTCAGATGCAAGGCTGATGCTGAAAAAAATATTTATATATTACAAAGGTCTCTGCCACTGTTACACACGCAGAGAAGGGACCAGGGAGATTCTTTAAAGAGGACAAGATACTGCAGTGTGTTCATTGCTTGTTCTAAACTCCTTTGAGATTTTTGCTTTGTAGCTTCCATTTTTATGCTAATGATCTAGAGCAGGGGTCGGGAACCTTTTTGGGTGAGACCCATACAATGACCCGTGTATGTTACGCATTATCCAATAAAAATTTGGTGTTGTCCCGAAGGACAGCTGTGATTGGCTTCAGCCACCCGCAACCATGAACATGAGCGGTAGGAAATGAATGGATTATAATACATGAGAATGTTTTATATTTTTAACGTTATTAATTTTTTTATTAAAGATTTGTCTGCGAGCCATATGCAGTCATCAAAAGAGCCACATCTGGCTCGCGAGCCATAGGTTCCCGACCCCTGCTCTAGAAGTAGGTGGTGGTCCTTACTGCAGCCTACTTCCGTTTTTCTTCCCTCCTCCTTAATATGCTACTGATAAGAGATGGACTAAAAAATTCCATGAAGTAATATTTAAAAGTGACATAACTTTGTACTAAGTGTTAATCCCAATCCAGAGGGACCCGAAACATTGAAGACATGGACAAGGTCCCTCGATTACACACCAAAGCTTTATTGTCTAGCTTGGCCAAGCGGCAGCAACTCCGACAGAAATCTTAGGGAGAGCGCGCCGGCCCTTTGTTTTACCTAGTTTTTATAGTTTTGTAAGTGGGAAGTACAGAAGCAAAAATTGTAATTAGGAGCCCTTTACCACTATTGGTTATAGTCATATGTCCTTTAACATGATAGGACCATGTTCAATTTGCAAGCCATACATCCTTTTGGAGAAAACAAAATTTACAAATCAACACAATGGTAGAAAGATGTCTCTTTACATATTAAAAGGCATTCCTATATTTTCTAGTGTTCATCCACCATCTCTCTGTCCAGAGTCAGAAGTATTAACCACATGCATTTACATAAGAGAGGTAGTTTCCCGTGGGGACAAATGCCCGCAAATGGCTCATAGTTATAAGAAAAGGTTTATTTTGGCTTTTCTCTTCTTGCACCTGGCTAGCCATTCACCCCTTTCCCCACAGGTGTGGTGGAATGTCTGAGGATCCATGTTTTCCTCCCCTTTGCATTTACAATACAATGCCAAGAGCCATCCTGGTTATGCCAATCACACAGTACAGAGACTATTCTCACAATTTCTCTGCACACCTTAACCCAAATTAATAAAATGTTCTCCAAGCCTCTTAAAATATTAATATTAATTCTGTAGCTTTTGGTACCTTACAACACCTGCGGGTGAAGTGGCTCACTGGCTCCTCATTCCCCCCTCTGAATTGGAGGATAAGACACGGTATCTACCAAGGGGAGAGGCTGGTAGGTGGGCTGAAGCGTGGGTCGAAGGACCAGGAGGTTGGCGGCCCCTAGCTGGCATTTGACCAGGGTGGCCACCGTGCGTAGAACACAGGGGCCGATCAGGAGCACAGCAAGGAGCACCAGAATGGGACCTGCAAGGGAGGAGAGCAATGTAGTGGCCCATGAGGGCCAGGTAAACCCGGGGACCCAAAGTCCACGTGCTTCTCTGTCCAAACGGCGTTTCTCTAGGCAGTCTCTGAGGAGGTCCAGAGATTGGCGGATGACTCCAGAATGTTTGGCAAAGAAACAGCATTGCTCTTGGAGAGCTGCACACAGTCCTCCTTGGTGCAGGAACAGCAGGTCGAGTCCCCTTCGGTTCTGCAGTGCAACTTCTGCCAGGAAGCCCAAAGATTTCTCAAGAACTCAGATTGAGCTCTCAAGGGCGGCAATGTCCTGGTCTATGAGTTCCTGAAGAGCCCTGAAACCGGAGTCCTGGACAACTAGGGCCGAGATACCTGTTCCTAGTAAGGCGGCCCCTAACAGGCTGGCCAAAGCTACCGCCGCGGGGCCTATAGCCCTTTTTCTTCGGTGAGGGGAGACAGAGTGTGACTGGTCATAGAGAGCCTCTAGGTCCTCCTCTGATAGGTAGGTTACTGGGGAAAGATATGGACTAGAACACAAGCCTCCTTTAAGGTTTTGAGGATGAGAGGGTTCAAGCAGGAGGTTAAACCCGATGGGCAGGCCCACCAGGCCCTGTAGGGGCTCGATAGTAGGTTGAGTTATCTTCCTGGAGGGGGTGCCAGCTGGCACAAAGAGTCTACGAGAATTTGGCAGTTTCAGAGCCGATGCAGGTATCCTGTCCCTGGACTAAAGGCAGGGTGAGATGGGCAGGGTTCCCTTGGCAGCTGTCTGCAACGGAGCTGGTACTGATGGAGGCATTGAGGCCTACCCCTTCATAGTATGGGGGCCTGCTAGACAGGCATAGCCAACAATCGCTGGTGAGATTCGGCAGGGAGTTATTAAGAGCCTCATATGCCAGGTGGATAATGGACAGGGGAGCTAGAGATCCTGGAGAAGGAACGATTGCTGTTTCCGGCCCCACTGTTGGCCCTGTAGTAGGTTGAGTTTCTATTTTCGGGTGGGACTTTTGGCTGCACTGGGTACAGCCAGAGTTTGGTCCAATTGCTATAGGGGGCACATAAGGTGTTTCTGTCATGCAGATGCTAAAGGTGAATCCGTAATGATGCCCTTTCCCACCCATGGTTCTCCATGTGTTCTCAGGCTGTACTCGGAGACCCCATGTTTTTGGTGTGGCCCACAAGAGTTGTTGCCCCTCTGTAGAAATGCTAAGAGTAAGGGAATTGCATCTGTTCTTACAGCCAGAGTTGGTGGCTCCCCGACGGATCATTATGCCATTGGGTTGATAAATTATGGCAGAGGAGGGAATAGTCTCAATTGTGGCGCATTTGGGAGTATAACAGTAATACTGCTCGGGTCCTCCGCAGGCTAGCTTGCGGAAGGGGGACCCATACCCAGGGAAAATGTAAAAGGAGTGGCGTTGTAGCCTCTCCTGCCCACAAGTGTTAGGCGTACAGCTCCAGCCAACAGCACAGTCAACAAATTGAAACTTTCCACTGATTCTGTCCCCTTCTAGAGAACAAAAGTCAAAAACAAAAGTGGGCCAGTTGGCCATTGCAGGAGCCACTTTGGTGATGGAGCTCACAACCTGGTTAGTATCTGGATTTACTACAATACTTGTCTGACGGGGAGATGAGGGCTCCCTGTTGTTGTTGCTACCAGCAGGGCTAGGACTCAGATGTGGTAGGTGCGACACGAGTAAATCTGACCTTGAGTGGATCTTTGGGGTCCGGTTGAGCCCTCCATTTAGCTGTGTCAGCTTGATCAGGAACTGGCTTGATGTGAGCTCGATGAATCCACACTGCGTGGCCAGCAACCTTTACAGCCGTGAGGGTACTGAGGACCACCGGGAATGGGCCCTCCCACCGAGGCTCAAGGATCGAAGCTGTATACCTGAGGATGAGGACAAGATCCCCGGGATTACAAGGGCTCGGGGAGGCGGCCCCTAGGGGGCGGGCTCACCTCACCTTGTCATGGATTTCCTGTAGAGCTTCTTCAAAGGCCTTCTAGTGAGAAATAAGTTGTGATTTAGTGAGTGCTGGAGTTAGCTCTAGGCCTATATGAGGGACAATTGGGGGGTCCCTGCCAAAGAGGATTTGGTAGGGAGAAAACCCATGTGTCCCCGGGGTGCACCGAGCCCTCAAGAGGGCATAGGGAAGCGCTTCCACCCAACCTAAGCCAGTCTCCAGATGAATTTTTGTGAACATTTCCTTTATGGTCCTAGTACACCTCTCTACCTGTCTTGAACTCTGAGGCCTATATGCACAGTGTAATTTCCAATCTATTCCTAACACCTTGGCAAGGACTTTTGATATTTCAGCCGTGAAGGCCGGGCCATTGTCGGACCCCAGGAAAAAGGGAAGGCCAAATCTGGGGATTATTTCCTGTAGCAGTGCCTTTGCTACTGTGGGTGCATTCTCTCTCTGAGTTGGGTAGGCTTCTGGCCATCCTGTAAAAGTGTCTATAAGCACTAGTAGGTAGCGGTACCCGTATTTGCCGGGCTTCATTTCAGTAAAGTCCACTTCCTAGTGTTCCCCTGGGGTTGTTCCCCGATACCTGATTCCAGACGTCCCAGGGCCTCTGCCAGCATTGACCTGTAGGCAGGCCTGACATCAGTGAGCAACTTGTTCGGCCAATCTGCGTACATGTGGAATCTGGAACCGGGGTGACACCAGGGTTTGCAGCTTCTTTCCACTTAGGTGCGTTGCTCCGTGGATTTCCTCGAGAAGCTTTTCACCTAGAGGCTGTGGTAGAGCTACCTTACCTTGAGAGTTCTTCCACCATCCGCTTGAGAAAGTCCAACCCTCACGTTGGTATGTCTCTTGTTCTTCTTTGAAGTAAACTGATTTTTCCTGGATGGTGGGTTCTACGGGGAGGGGGAGAATTCAAGCGGCGACCTCCCTGGCGTCTGCGTCTGCATGCCTGTTACCACGAGCTTGAGGGGAGTCCCCTTTTTGATGCCCAGGGCAATGGATGATTGCCACTCGCTTTGGGAACCAGAGGGCTTCTAACAGGCTGAGGATTTCCTCTTTACTCTTGATTTCTTTTCCTGCTGAGGTGAGAAGCCCTCTGTTCTGGTAAATTTGTCCATGGACGTGGGCTGTGGCGAAGGCATATCGGCTGTCCGTGTAGATATTGGCTACCACGCCTCGTGATAGTTCTAAGGCCTTGGTCAGAGCAATTAATTCTGCCTTCTGGGCTGAGGTACCCTGGGCTAGGACTGAGCTCCAGAGGATTGTCCCATCTCCCAAGACCACAGCCGCTCCTGCCAGTCGATGGCCCTCCCGGACAAAACTGCTGCCATCCGTATAAATGTCCTTTCTCCAGGGATAGCCTCATCCTTAAGGTCCTCTCTGGTTCCCTGTGCCCCATTCAGTACCTCTATGCAGTCATGTTCTGGTCGGTTCACTGTTCCTTCTGGCAGCAATGTGGCCGGATTCAGTCCTCCTACAGTCTCGAAGGTGATCCGGGGCATTTCTAGGAGCAAGCCCTGATAATGAATGAGACGGGAATTCAAGAGCCATTTCCCTGACGCCTGGGTGAGAATTGGTGCCAGCGAATGGGAAGTGATGATTGTGAGGCTCTGCCCTAAGGTTAACTTGTCCACCTCTCGTGTCAGGGCTGCCTCCACCGCTAAATGCCGCAAGCAGGTTGGCCAGCCTCTTGCGACGGGTCGAGCATTTTTGAGAGGTAGGTTACGGGACGCCTCCAGGGTCCTAGCTTTAGGGTAAGCATGCCAACAGCGGACCCTCCTTTTTCAGTCACATAGAGATTGAAAGGCTTTTCTAAGTTAGGCAGCGACAAAGTGGGGCGCGGGGGGGGGGAGCTAACCAGAGCCGTTTTCAGGTCCTTAAAAGCCTGGGCACACTCTAGGGTCCATCAGAGAGGCCCATCCTCTTTTGTGGCTTCGTACAGAGGTTTTGCTATGTGGACAAAACCAAGAATCCAGATTCTGTAGTACCCCACTGTGCCCAGGAATTCCCAAAGCTGTCGCTTGCTCACAGGGACCTGGAGGGCCTGGATGACTTGAGTCCTTGACTCAGCTAACGCCCACGTCCCTTGGCTGATTACGTATCCTAAATATCAGACAGTTTTCTGGCAAATCTGGGCTTTTTTCCAAGAGACCCTATCCCTATATCCCTGATCCTGTAGGGCCTGAAGTAGCCCCTCTGTAGCCACCGTGCATTCCTCTAGGCTTGGTGCTGCTACCAGCAGGTCATCTACATACTGGAGGACAATTGCTTTAGGGTGTGCCACCCGGACAGGGACCAAGTCTCTCGCTAGTGCCTCTCCAAACAAGGTCGGAGAATTCTTGAACCCTTGAGGCAATCGGGTCCATGTTAATTGACTGGAGTCACCCGTGTCAGGATCTGCCCACTCAAAGGCGAACAGGGCCTGGCTCTGCGGAGCCAGGGCTATGGTGAAGAAAGCATCCTTTAAATCTAGGACTGAGAACCACGCTAAATCGGGTGACAACTGTCCCAGGAGGGTGTATGGGTTTGGCACTACTGGGTGAATGGTTTCTGTCCGGGCATTTACTTCCCTAAGATCCTGGATCAGCCTGTAGTCATTTGTGTTCCCTTTATATACCTGCAGCAGCGGAGTGTTCCAGGGGGATTGACATTCAGTTAAAATCTCCGCCTCTTTCAGTCGGCGGATATGGACGGCTATCCCCCGCCTGGCTTCAGGCCTAATCGTGTATTGGCGTACTGGCACCCTGGCACCGGTACCGCCTGGGCTTTTAGAGCCACAATGACGGGCAGGTGGTGGCTCGCTAGCCCAGGCGGGTTATCCTCCGCCCACACTTTGGGGAATTGAGTCCTCCACTGTCTGTCCGCCCCCGGGGCCCCGTTACCGGTTCATTCAGGCGGTGCTCCTCCACCAGCGGCAGGGTGAATGCAATTGTCTCCGGTTTGTTGAAAGCGATGGCACCTGTACCCCCTTGGAATGTGATGGAGGCACTCAGTTTCCGCAGTAGGTCTCGCCCCATCGGGGGTAGGGGCAGTTGGGTATTAATATGAACGAATGAGTGACTAACCCTCGTCCCAGGTCCACCCTCCGGGCCGTGGTCCAGGGATATCTTTCGGCTTTCCCTGTAGCCTCTTGCACGGAGATTGTGTTCTTGGAGAGGGGCCCCAGGGGCTCTTTCAGGACAGAGTGTTCCGCCCCCATGTCCACAAGGAAGGATACGGATTTTCCCCCTACTTGGACTGTGACCATGGGCTCAAGGGGGTTTAGCGGAATTGAGCCCCGGCCCCGTCAGTCCTCTTCCGCAAACAGAAGGGCTTTGGGTTTTTGTCCCTGGCTGCCCGTTCCTTTTCCTTTCAACTCGGGGCAATCCCGCTTGAAGTGGCCGTGGTCGCGGCAGTAGGCACATTGATCCTTTTATAGGGGCTCTCGTTGGCTATGTGTTTTCCCACGGCTACGCTGCTTTCTGCTGCCCTGCTTTGTTACAATCCCTTGTTTTTGTAGGGCCATCACTAGGGACCGACTTGTCTCTTTCACCGTTTTTATTGCTTCAGTGTCCCTATTGTTATACACCCGAGTGGCTATGCTTACTAATTTTTCCCTAGTTTCCCCATCAAATCCCTCTAATTTCTGTAACTTTTTTTTTTTATGAATGGGGCCGACTGGGTAACAAATGCTAGGTTAACCGCACGCCTATTGGGTTCCGCATCGGGATCAATGGGACTCCACGTGCGGCATATGCCTCTAGTGGCCGCTCTAAGAATGCAGCAGGGGATTCCTGCGGTCCCTGCGTTACTTCACTTACTTTGGTCAAGTTTGTGGGTTTGTGAGCTGCCGCCCGCATCCCGACCAGGAGATACCGGCAGTAAGTTGTGAGCGCATCCCTACTGCCTCCGTCGTTAGGGTCCCAGTTAGGTCTCTCAGTGGGGAGTGCCGCTTCTAGGGCTGCCCGCCCCGCCGGGGTATCTGGGGCTTCCTGGCCCGCCAGGAAAGCGCGTCTTGCTTCGGCAAGGATACCCTCCCGCTGTTTAGTTGTGAACAGGACCTGCAACAACTGCTGGCAATCGTCCCATGTTGGTCTATGTGTGTGAAAAATAGACTCAAGAAGGGCAGTTAATGCTTGGGGTTTCTCGTCAAAAGAAGGGTTTTGGTGCTTCCAGTTGTACAGGTCAGAAGTGGTGAAAGGCACATACACGAAAGCACCCCGGGGACCTCTCTGAGGGGCAGGAGGGTGGACTCTGGCCTCCCGGCAGGGCTTGCCTCACTGTCCCTGTCCTCCCCTTGGTAAGGGGTGCCCTGCCTGGTGTGCGCGGGGGTGGGGGGTGGGGGGGGTGGGGCTTGGGACGAGGCTCCCTGTTCTCCTCAGCTGGAGATTCCCTCTCCGGCTCATCTGGGGGATTCGGGATTTCTTCCTGTGGTGGAGGCTCCCGATATGGAGGGGGCTGCAAAAGGAGCTCATCTTCTGGTGCGCTCGGCAGGACTGCCGGCCTGGGTTCTTCTCTGGGCCTGGCCACTCTAGTTACTAACAGCCTACTCCTTCTTTTCTTTTTTTTTAAATTTTTAAAAAATATTTTATTTATTGATTTTTAGAGAGAGGGGAGAGAGAGAGAGAAAGGGGAGGAGCAGGAAGCATCAACTCCCATATGTGCCTTGACCAGGCAAGCCCAAGGTTTCGAACCCGCGACCTCAGTGTTTCAGTTCGATGCTTTATCCCACTGCGCCACCACAGGTCAGGCTACTACTTCTTTTCAGGGAACATTTCTGCATCCACAGAGGAGGTTGCTCACAGAGAGCGACCCAAACGTCAATGTAGGGGAATTGGTCCGGATGCCCTGCCTACCTGTTATTACTGACCATACCCTCAAGGCCAGGACTGAGTTGAACGACCCTTCGGTGGGCCAGCTTACCCCAAATGTGGGCCATTCGTGTTCACATAATGTGCGAAGGTGACCCTTGGAGAATTTCTCCCCGTACAAATCCTCCTGTGGAACATAAGCCAGTTTAAAATGAGAAATCATACATTCAAGGGGGGACTGCGGACCTTTGCTGCTTCTGCCACCCATGTCTGGCTGTGGAGAGAATAGGACCAAGACGAATGCAGTGACAAAAACAGATAGACAAACAGCAAAAACAGATAGACAAACAGCAAAAACAGATAGACAAACAGGCGCCACACTTCCCTTGAGCTCGGAATATCTAAACTCAAATGGGGTTCCCTAAAAGTGGGCTGCCCTCCCAAATCTCCTAACCTCGCGTCCGAGGGGAGACGGCCACTGGCCCTTTCCTGGCTTGTCAGCCAGGGCTCACGTGGCAAAGAGTCACGACCTTGTTCTACTTACCCAGGTTTGTGCAGACCAACGGTAGTCCCTTGATCCCGGGACAAGCCCTCAAGATGTTAAGCCCAATCCGAAGGGACCCGAAACATTGAAGACACGAACAAGGTCCGTCGATTACACACCAAAGCTTTATTGTCTAGCTTGGCCAAGCGGCGGCAACTCCAAACAGAAATCTGAAGAAGAGCACGCCAGCCCTTTGTTTTACCTAGTTTTTATAGTTTTGTAAGTGGGAAGTACAGAAGCAAAAATTGTAATTAGGAGCCCTTTACCACTATTGGATATAGTCATATGTCCTTTAACATGATAGGACCATGTTCAATTTGCAAGCCATACATCCTTTTGGAGAAAACAAAATTTACAAATTAACACAATGGTAGAAAGATATCTCTTTACATATTAAAAGGCATTCCTATATTTTCTAGTGTTCATCCACCATCTCTCTGTCCAGAGTCAGATGTATTAACCACATGCATTTACATAAGAGAGGTAGTTTTCTGTGGGGACAAATGCCCGCAAATGGCTCATAGTTATAAGAAAAGGTTTATTTTGGTTATTCTCTTCTTGCACCTGGCTAGCCATTCACCCCTTTCCCCACAGGTGTGGTGGAATGTCTGAGGATCCATGTTTTCCTCCCCTTTGCATTTACAATACAATGCCAAGAGCCATCCTGGTTATGCCAATCACACAGTACAGAGACTATTCTCACAATTTCTCTGCACACCTTAACCCAAATTAATAAAATGTTCTCCAAGCCTCTTAAAATATTAATATTAATTCTGTAGCTTTTGGTACCTTACAACACCTGCGGGTGAAGTGGCTCAGTGGCTCCTCACTAAATATCTCACCCAACAACATGAATGAATCTTAGAAATATAGCATTCAGTGAAGAAAATTTACCAGTGCGTGCCTGATGGGTGGTGTCTCAGTGGACTGAGTGTCAACCTGAAATACTGAGGTCCCAGGTTTGTAACTTGGAAGTCACCAGCTTGAGCATGGTCTCACCAGCTTGAGCATAGGCTCAGCAGCTTCAGTGCAGGGTCTCTGGCTTGAGCAAGGGATCATAGACATGATCTCATGGTTGCTGTCTTGAGGCCAAAGGTCGCTGGCTAGAAGCCCAAGGTCACTGGCTTGAGCCCAACCTCGATGGTTTGAGCAAAGTGTCACTAGGTTAACTGGAGCCCCCCCCCCCCCCCGAATCAAGGCACATATGAGAAATCAATCAATGAACAACTAAAGTGCCGCAACTATGGCTTGATGTTTCTCATCTTTCTCCTTTTCTGGCTCTCTCTCTCTCTTCTCCTCCAAAAAAGAAAAAAGAAATTTGTGAAAGACTAGATAGATTTTTATAAAGCTCAAAAGCAAGCAAAATCAACCTGTACTGTTTCAATATGCCTACATATGAGGTAAAACTGTTTTTAAAAGGAAAGTAAAGGTATAAGCCCAGATTGTGATTATGTCTTGGAGGTGGGCTGGGGATGGAACAGGAAGGGGCATGGAAGGAGGGTTAATAGTACTGGAGGTGTTCAACTGGGTCTTCTGTTGATTAGAGGGGTTCTCTGACACTCATTATTTTGCTTCAAATTTAGAAATAGGTCAAATATACTAGCATATACGTAACACTATATTACATATTTTTGATGTATCAACTATTACATAATGGTGGAAAAGGTACACAGATATAAAGATAGCTAATTTAAAGCCAGCTTGCCATGTTTATACTAACTAGTGCATGTGGACGAGTTTATTGCTTTGGATGTACACACACACAAAAGATATTCTCTTAAAGTATCAGAAATGTGTTTTGGTTTTAAATTATTTCCCACATTTCTTTGCAAGAATTTCTCTGTGAATATCATTGTGACTTTCTGATGAAAAAGAATTAGGTATCACTAAAGCGTGGATGTCACCAAGTCTGGGAACGTTAAAAGTTACACATTTCACTTGTAGTGTCTAAAATACTTTACAAAATCTCTTATGAAGTAAACAATAAAAGGCAAAATTAAACTCACAACCTACAGTCGTGAAGCAGTAGCCACTCTTTTAGCACTCGGTGGCATATCTGTCTAATGGTGGCTGTACGGGACATTGCAGGTACGGAACAGCATCACGGGAAGTTCCGGTGCACAATGCAGGCTTAGAAATGCTATAAAGCTTTGTTTTTCAGTAGAGAAGTGCAAAGTAAAATTTCTGTTTCTGTCTCTAGAACACCATCCTCAGCATATGCGGTATAAAAAGTGAGAGGTTAGAGACCCATCTGGAAGTTTCTATTAATGAGCTTTTGGTGCAGAAACAACAATAAAAGAGAGCGTGACTCCTATCTTCACAAAAGTGGCTACACTGCGTAAGTTTTAGATAAATAGGTTTGAATGTCACAAAGCATAAATATTAGGTTCAGTGTTGTTATTTCTGAGACACTCTGATTTTGAACAATCTTCAGTAAGTAGTTACAAGCAATGACCTGTGATACAACTTGCTAATTTTATTCACTTTTAATAACTAAAAATAGGCCTGACCTGTGGTGGCACAGTCAATAGGGCATCAACCTGGAATGCTCAGGTCACTGGTCGGAGACCTGGGACTTGCCTGGTCAAGGCACAGACTAGAAACAATGGCTCCTCCCTCCCTTCTTTTCTCCCTCCCTCCTGCCTTTCTCTCTTCTCTGTAAAAATGAATAAATAAAATCTTAAGAAAATAACTTAAAATAGTAACCGAAATATTTCTGTAGAGAATGTGTAATACTAATCTTAATGTTGTTACCTTCATTAATAATTTAATTTAATTTACTATGCCTTTGATTTTTTTTTTTTTTTTTTTTTTTTTTTTTTAGTGAGAGAGAAGGGGACAGATAGGGACAGATAGACAGGAAGGAAGTGAGATGAGAAGCAGCTACTAATAGTTGCAGCACCTTAGTTGCTCATTGATTGTATTCTCATCTGTGCCTTAATTGGGGGTTCCAGCAAAGTGAGTGACCCCTTGCTCAAACCAGCGATCTTGGGCTCAAACCAGTGACCCTGGACTCAAGCCAGTGTCTTTGGGTTTCAAGCCAGTGACTTTTGGCCTCTAGCTAGTGATCATTGGGTCATGTCTATGATCCCACACTCAAGCCAGCGACCCTAGGGTTTTGAACCTCTCTTCTCAATGTCCCAGTGCTCTATCCCCTGAGCCATGGCATAGTCAGGCTGCCTTTGATTTTGACCAATGATTGTAAAATAGGAAGTAATGTTCTCCTAGGAGACAAAGTGGCAGAATTTGGAAATGCATTTTCAGTGTTTTAACTTTATATGTTGAAAAACCTATTGTGGTCTTGTGAATGGGGTCGGTGCACTATCATCAGATCTTGGTGGCCGGTGTACCTAAGACTATAGAAAATATCAGCTTTATTGAGATAAAATTCTCATACTATAAATTCACCATTTAAAAATGAACAAGATAGCCTGATCCAGGGATGGCGCAGTGGATAGAGCATCAGACTGGGACACAGAGGACCCACATTTGAAACCCCAAGATCTTCGGCTTGAGTGCAACCTTATCTGGCTTGAAAGTGGGTTCACCAGCTTGAGCGCGGGGTAGCTGGTTTGAGCGTGGGATCATAGATATGACTCCATGGTTGTTGGTTTGAGCCCAAAGGTTGCTGGCTTGAGCAAGTGGTCACTCGCTCTGCTGCAGCCTCCCCACCCCCGGTCAAGGCACATATAAGAAAGCAATTAATGAACAACTAAGTGTCACAACGAAGAATCGATGCTTCTCATCTCTCTCCCTTCCTGTCTGTCTGTTTCTATCTGTCCTTCTCTCTGTCTCTGTCACAAACAAACAAAAAACACAAATGGACAATATAGTGGTTTTCAGTATATTTACAGAGGTGTATAATCATCACTGCTATCTAATTGTAGAACATTTAACTACCCCCAAATGAAATTAACCCCATACCCATTAGCACTTACTTCCCATTCCTCCCTCCAGCCCCTGGCAACCACTAATCTACTTTCTATCTCCACGAATTTGTATGTACTGGACATTTCACAAATAGAATCATGTGGCATTTTGTACCTGGTTCCTTTAACTTACCATAGTGTTTACTAGGTGTGTCCATGCTGTAACATGTCTCAGTATTTCTTTTTATGGATGAATAATATTTCTTTATATTGATTCAAATTTGTTCATTCATGTGTTGATGGATGTTTGAGTTTTCATTCTTTTAACCATTATAAAAATGCTGCTATGAGCTTTTGTGAAGAAATTTTTGCGTGACCGCAAGTTTTCATTTCTCTGGGTATATACTTAGGAGTGGAATTGCTGGGTCATGGTACTTAGACATTTCACCTTTAGAGGAGCTGCCAAAGTATTTCAGTTGCCTGTTCCCACAAGCAGTAAAAATGAAGGTTCCAGTTTTTCCACATCTTTATCAACATTTGTTATTGTCTTAAAAAATCTTTCAGCCATCCTAGTGGGTGTGAAGTGGTATCTTAATGTCGTTATGATTTACATTTCCTTATTCACTAATGATGTTAAGCATTTATCTCTTCATGTACTTATTGGCCACGTGTATGTTTATTTATAGAAATGTGTATTTAAATCCTTTACCTATTTTAATTTTAAAAAATATTTTATTGATTGATTTTTACAGAGAGAGGATGGGAAGGCGCAGCAAGATATATCAGCCCATAGATCCTTCACTTTAGTTGTTTATTGCTTGCTTGTTTATATGCCTTGACTAGGCAAGCCCAGGGTTTCAAACAGGTGACCTGAGCATTCCCGGTTGATGCTGTAGCTGCTGTGCCACCACAGCCAGGCCCTTTGCCCATCTTTATATTGGACTGTCTTTTTCTTGTTGAGCTATTTGAGTTCTTTATGTATTTTGCAAAGAAGTTTCTTATCAGGTATATGATTTGCAAATATTTTCTCTCATTCTGTGAGTTCTCTTTTCATTTTCTTAGTTGTGTCCTTCAAAGCACAAAGGCTCTAAGTTTGGTGAAGTCCAATTTATTTTTCATTTTGTTGCTTGTTTTTTCAGTGTCATATCAAAGAAGTTTCCTAGTCCATGGTCACCAAGATTCACTTTTATGGTGTTTTGTGTAAGAGTTATGTATTTTAGCTGCTACATTAACTTCTATGATCCACTTGTTCAACATTATTTCTATGAATGTGGATATCCAGTACCTAAGACTTTTAAGTTTATAAAACATGGGGCTGTGGTTTTTAAGGTGAAGACATTTCATCTGCTCTGGTTCGCATGGTAGATCATCCCTTGCCGTCTGCACCTAACTTCAATAGAGCAACCACAGAGCACTCTCTAGGTCTCCTGAGGGAGATTGACACTTTATCCAGTACCGGGTCATAAGAATCTCACCATCCAGTTTGTGAATAAACACACATACTTGAAAGGATAGACTAGGGGCTGTGTGTGTTCAGAGGGTTCAGTGTAGAAATAGGAAAGTGATCAGTATCCATCTGGCTGATTGTAGTTGAGTCTGTGTTAAGGAATGGCAGAAAATAAGGTTAGAAAGTTAACATGATCATTTCATTAGAAGTACTGAGCTGTAAGTTTAGACAGTTTGGGCATAATTTTCAGGACACTAGGCTGCCATTATAGGCTCTGGGGTAGGCAAGCAGAGGGAATAAATAGGGAGAAGAATCTGGCTCTTTGCAAAGTGGATTGGAGTCAGGAGAGACCAGGAGAAGTGAGATGACTAAGACCTGAATTAGTTGGTTCCACAGCCTGATTGCCACCTCCTCCTCCTGCCCCACCACTACTGTCAGCCTGGCCCAGCCTCCCTCCTCCCCTCCCTTTGCACAGGGGAGCCAGGCTGGCCTCTGTCGGAGTCCCCTAACTCCCCTCCAGTGTCACAGTATCTTACACTTTCATATTGTGGAAGCGTTGGGTCTTGATGGAACCTCTGAAATGTCCCCTTCATTTTACAATGAAGAAAGTGAAGACGAGAGAGGTTAAGCAGGTTATTAAAATGCTGCTGTATGAGTGGCAGAATTAGAAATAATAATAGTGAATGTATGGTAAATGTGACCTCACAGCTTTAAATATTTTTAAAAAGTGTGTGTGTGTGTGTGTGTAGAACCTTTGAATTGGCATACCAACACCAAGGTTGAATTAATGACTGGTTCAGGCTGGGAATTTTTATTTTATTTTCATTAATTTAAATGCAGTGCATTGATAAATCAGGGTATATATGTTCAGAAAAAACATCTCCAGATTATTTTCACATTTGATTATGTTGCATACCCCTCACCCAAAGTCAAATTGTCTTCTGTCACCTCCTAGCTGGTTTACTTTGTGCCCCTCCCCTCCCCCACTTCCTCTCTCTCCTTCCTCACCCCCTTCCCACCCCCCCACCCCACCCTCATTACCATCACATTCTTGTCCATGATTCTGAGTCTCATTTTTATGTCCCACCTATGTATGGATTCTTATAGTTCTTAGTTTTTTCTGATTTACTTATTTCACTCCGTATAATGTTATCAAGGTCCATCCATGTTATTGTAAATGATCTGATGTCATCATTTCTTATGGCTGAGTAGTATTCTGTAGTATAATATATATGTACCAAAGCTTTTTAATCCACTCGTCCTCTGACGGACACTTGGGCTGTTTCTCAGATCTTCACTATTGTGAACAATGCTGCCATAAACATGGGGGTGCATTTCTCCTTTTGGAACAGTGCTATGGTGTTCTTAGAGTATATTCCTAAAAGTAGGATAGCTGGGTCAAAAGGCAGTTCAATTTTTAATTTTTTGAGGAATCTCCATACTGTTTTCCACAGTGGCTACACCAGTCTGCATTCCCACCAGCAGTGCTGGAGGGATCCCTTTTCATCACATTCTCGCCAGCATTTATTCTGTGTTGTTTTGTTGATGAGCGCCATTCTGTCTGGTGTGAGATGATATTTCATTGTGGTTTTAATTTGCATTTCTCTAATGATTAGTGATGTTGAGCATTTTTTTATATGCCTATTGGCCATCTGTATGTCCTCTTTGGAGAAATGTCTATTCATTTCTTTTGCCCATTTTTGATTGGATTGTTTGTCTTCCTGGTGTTGAGATTTACAAGTTCTTTATAAATTTTGGTTATTAACCCCTTATCAGACGTATTGTCAAATATGTTCTCCCATTGTGTAGTTTGTCTTTTTATTCTGTTCTTGTTGTCTTTGGCTGTGCAAAAGCTTTTTAGTTTGATATAGTCCCATTGGTTTATCCTGTCTTTTATTTCACTTGCCCGTGGAGATAAATCAGCAAATATATCTCTGCGAGAGATGTCGGAGAGCTTACTGCCTATGTTTTCTTCTAAGATGCTTATGGTTTCATGGCTTACATTTAAGTCTTTTATCCATTTTGAATTTATTTCTGTGAATGGTGTAAGTTGGTGGTCTAGTTTCATTTTTTACAGGTAGCTGTCCAATTTTCCCAACACCATTTATTAAAGAGGCTGTCTTTACTCCATTGTATGCGCTTACCACCTTTGTCAAAAGGCAGTTGTCCATAGAGGTATGGGTTTATTTCTGGGTTTGCTGTGCTATTCCATTGATCTATATGTCTGTTCTTTTGCCAGTACCAGGCTGTTTTAAGTACAATGGCCTTGTAGTATAACTTGATATCAGGAAGTGTGATACTTCCCACTTTATCCTTCTTTTTTAAGATTGCTTATTTTATTTTATTTTTTAGCAAGAGAGAGCTGAAGAGAGGGACAGACAGAACATAGACAGAAAAGGCGAGATGAGAAGCATCAGTTCTTCGTTGCAGAAATAACATGTTATTGTATTGTAGTACCAGTTCTCCCTGTTAGAAGGGCACACACTAGGCACTACATCCCATACCTAATTCACCAGAAAGCCAACTGTTAACCCTTAATCTGAAAATAGGTCATGAATGCTTCAGCCTTATAACATCATCTTCAGTGCTTCTTGAATAAAATGAGGGTCAGCACTGGGTGCCTTGATGCAGCAATCAAGACCGAAAGCAGGAGGTAGGGCAAAAAACCATGCAAGCCAGCTGGTCTCCCTTTATGTCAGGAAAGCAGAAGCCTTCCTAGAATGCCCCTCAGCAATTTCACTAGCATCTCATTGGGCAGCAGCTGTGTTACACAGCCACCCCAAAGTGCAAAAATGAAGGTACCAAGCATAATATTTAATTTTCTGTGTCTGCAGTAGAGGGAGGAAAGCTTGGAGGGGTGTTAAGGAACAGCCAGATCAAGCAGTATCTCTTATACTACTGTTTTTAAGCATACATATTAGACTAACTAGAATAAATAAGAAATTCTAAAGATATGAGATCTGTATGGTATTTTTTTTCTTTTGAGGTTGAACTCAAGGAGAAGCTCATCTGATCTTCACGGTGAGTGAAAATTATTGATAACTAGATACAATTATATAAAACAAGAACCTAAAGCTTCTTAGCCATTAGAATCTTTACAGGCTTTTTGTCTTAGACTGCACCTTAAATACCCCTGGTACTCCCTAGGGTTCTGTCTTTGGCATCCTCCTTTTCTGTTCTATCCTCATTCATGTCTACAACTTCAAGAACCTTCTGTGCATTGATGTCTCATCGTTTCTTTTTTTTTTTTAATCTCCAACCCAAACTGCTCTTCTGCCATAGACTCATATTATAATAACATGCTGGCTATATTGCCTGACCAAGCGGTGGTGCAGTGGATAGAGCGTCGGACTGGGATGCGGAGGACCCAGGTTCGAGGCACCAAGGTCTCCAGCTTGAGCGCGGGCTCATCTGGTTTGAGCAAAAACTCACCAGCTTGGACCCAAGGTCACTGGCTCGAGCAAGGGGTTGCTCAGTCTGCAGAAGGCATGCGGTCAAGGCACATATTGAGAAAGCAATCAATGAACAACTAAGGTGTCACAACAAAAAACTGATAATTGATGCTTGTCATCTCTCTCCGTTCCCGTCTGTCTGTCCCTTTCTATCCTTCTCTCTGACTCTGTAAAACAACAACAACAACAACAAAAACAGCTAGCTATCTCTAACTGGCTGTTTCCTAGACGTTTGGCTTCCTAAAAATTGTTCCTTTTCCCATATGTTTCACCTCATCATGGCAGCGCCTTGTTTCCCTACCCGAATTTTTTTTTTTTCTGAAGCTGGAAACGGGGAGAGACAGTCAGACAGACTCCCGCATGCGCCCAACTGGGATCCACCCGGCACGCCCACCAGGGGACACGCTCTGCCCACCAGGGGGCGATGCTCTGCCCCTCCGGGGCGTCGCTCTGCCATGACCAGAGCCACTCTAGCGCCTGGGGCAGAGGCCAAGGAGCCATCCCCAGCGCCCGGGCCATCTTTGCTCCAATGGAGCCTTGGCTGCGGGAGGGGAAGAGAGAGACAGAGAGGAAGGAGGGGGTGGGGGTGGAGAAGCAAATGGGCGCTTCTCCTATGTGCCCTGGCCAGGAATCGAACCCGGGTCCCCCGCACGCCAGGCCGACGCTCTACTGCTGAGCCAACCGGCCAGGGCCTAAATTCTTATTCTTTAAAGTACATTTTACTTTAAAGAAAATTCTTATCTTTTCTAGAAGATTCAGCTGAAAAATCACCATCTCTGTGAAACTCACATGGCCAGAGCAGAGGTTCTCTCCCTGTGTTTACATCTCTAGTGACTCCTGTTCATTTTGTATTACGGGGTCTGTTTGCATGGCTTTCCATCACTTCATCTGCAGATATGTAGTAGACAGGCAGAGACCAGGTACCATATAAATGCCTGGTGAGTGAATAAACTCATTCCTAATAAAGTCAGGCTCGATTTTCTATTTATACGTGTAAAGAAAGACGGAAAAATGACAGAACAAAGTGTTTTAGTGTCTCGAAATGAAATAAGTGATTAAAGATAGTATCCTGGGAAACAGGCACCTTGTTGGTGAGACTGTAGATTGGTATAATCTCTAAGGAGGAAAATTAGTTAATATCTAGCAAAATTTTATTTATTTATTTATTCGTTCATTTATTTATTGTGACACAGACAGAGAGACAGATAGATGGGGACAGACAGGAAGGGAGAGAGATGAGAAGCATCATTTCTTTGTTGTGGCACTTTAGTTGTTCATTGATTGCTTTCTCATATGTGACTTGACTGAGCAGCTACAGCCAAGCCAGTAACCCCTTGCTCAAGCCAGCAACCTTGGGTTCAAGCTAGTGAGCTATGCTCAAACCAGATGAACTCGCGCTCAAGTTGGCGACCTCGGAGTTTCGAACCTGGGTCCTCTGCATTCCAGTCCAACACTATCCACTGTGTCACCGCCTGGTCAGGCCCAAAATTTTATTTTTTAATATATTTTTATTTATTGATTTTAGAGAGAGAAAGAAACATCGATGTGTTTGTTGTCCCACTTCTTTATGTATTCACTGGTTGATTCTTTTATGCACCCTGACTGTGGATCAAACCCATAACTTTGACATTGGGCTGACGTTCTAATCAACTGAGCTATTGGGCAGGTCAAACAAAATTTTAAAATGCACATACTATTTGGGCAGTTTTACATCTAAGAATTTATTCTATACTTACACATTTGGATATTTGTCACAAAATTGGTTGTAACTTCAAAACATCTATAATAGCTTGAATGTCTCTCAAAAAGACTGGTTAATTATGGTGCCTTACAGATAATAGAATACTGTGTAACTATTAAAAGGAATAAGATAGGTCTGTATGTATTTGTCACTAAGTACGAGATAATTTGTGAAGTGAAAAAATAAAGAAAGATACAGAAGAATATGTATGATATTCTGACACTAGTGTTTATAAAAAGGAGAAATAGTCTATATATGCTTGTTTATGCATTACAATGTCTGTGAAAGAATGCATAAGAAACTATTTATAGCAGTTGCCCCTGGAGAAGAAAACTGAGAGCTATGGTCAGCATTGGGAGACTTACTTTTCATTGAATATCCTATTTTATCTTATAAAATCATGTATCATGTACACATAATAGCTAGTTAAATAAATGAATGCAGTAAAACTTTACTAATAAAATATCAATTTCACAAAACTAGATAATCATACATTGCCTTTAACAATTATCTTCAATCTTTTCTTGTTCACAGTCCCCACCCCCAGAAGAAATGTTTGCAGATACAGTTCAGTCATCCAAAAAGTTATTCAGTGATCATTAGGTTACAGGGATACAGGATACAGAAGACATGTGAGACCCAAAATGTTTACACTCTTGTAGGGAGAATGAATATGTACCCAAATAATCTCAATAGAGTTACTTCTCATTCAAAGCTTCTCCAATAGCAACTAAGTATAAACTTAACTTTACTTTCCAGAGACTGCTTTCTGGGGTGCAGCGGCAAGAATGGCAGCCCAATGAGCAAATACCCTTTGCAAGTGTGATCATGACTTAATGTAGGCATTACGTAAAAATAAAACCAGAGTGCAATGCCTAAGCCAGGCTCTGACCAAGTGATGGTGACGAGTAAACAGCAGTAACTTAATGGCGCCAGAATTCTCCAAAGTGATTTTGAATAACTGGCAGTATTTTATAAGTTGGCAGAAAAAGGATGTAAGGGCCCTCGCTGGCTGGCTCAGTGGTAGAGCATCAGCCCGGAGTGTGGAAGTCCCAGGTGCAATTCCCGGTCCAGGCACACAGGAGAAGTGCCTAACTACTTCTCCACCACTCCCCTTCTTGCTTCTTTCTCTCTCCCTTTCTCTACTCCTCCCCTCCTGCAGCCAATGCTGAATTAGAACAAGTGAGTCCTGGGCTCTGAGGAAGGCTCCATGGCCTCTGCCTCAGGAGCTAAAAAAAAATGGCTCCGGTTGCAATGGAGCAAGGGCCCCAGATGGGCAGAACATCGCCACATTTATCTCAGGGTTCACCTTCGGCAGATCTACTTCCAAGTGCACTCGAAGGTTGTTGGTGACTAAGTTCCTCATGGGCTGTTGGACTAAGGGCCTCGGTTCCTTACTGGCTTTTGGCCAGAGACTGCCCTCTGTTTTTGAAAGGTGGCCATCTCCATCATAGAACATGAGAAAAGCCAGGGAGAATGTACCATCAAGACAAAAGTCACAGTCTGTTGTTAGAGAATTATAGAAGTGACATGTCATCACATTGGGAAAAAGTCACTATGTCTAGCCTTTGTTCACGAAGAGAGACTTGCACAAAGGTGTGACTACCAGGGTGCAGGGTGAGGGGTTTTCTGAGCCACGTTCAAGCTGTCTACCACATGGTATATCACTGTAATTTATTCATTTTAACTACTATGTACTATCTTGTGTAAGAATTTTACAGCTTATGTTCCTGTTGGACATTGTTGTTTTCTTTCTCAACCCAGGATTTTGGTGTACGAACAGTGATGCTACAGGCATTCTTGCGCATGTGAGACCATGCTTCTCTTTCCTGAGCCATTCCCAATTTAGTAAGTGTAATACCAGAATGATCACTACTAGGTCTTCCTTGATTAATTCTACCTGGAATTAATCTTGCCCCTTCTGTATATCCAAAGCACTTCATCTCTTATACTATTTGTCACCTGTTATTACACTTATTTTGCACACATCACCTTTTCTCCCTTGAAAAAGAAAGTTGTTGATGGCAGGAAATAAATTTGATTTTTCTTTGCAATGTACACATAACCTACACAGTACTTAGTGTATTATTAAACTTTCAGTAAGCATTATTGAGTGACTAAATTCTGTCAGCGCTCATTTTTAAAAATTATTTATTTATTTATTTATTTATTTATTTTTACAAGGACAGAGAGAGAGTCAGATAGAGGGATAGATAGGGACAGATAGACAGGAAGGGAGAGAGATGAGAAGCATCAATCATCAGTTTTTCATTGCGACACCTTAGTTGTTCATTGATTGCTTTCTCATATGTGCCATGACCGCGGGTCTTCAGCAGACTGAGTAACCCCTTGCTCGACCCAGTGATCTTGGGTCCAAGCTGGTGAGCTTTTTGCTCAAGCCAGATGAGCCCGCACTCAAGCTGGCAACCTTGGGGTCTTGAACCTGGGACCTTCCGCATCCCAGTCCGACACTCACTCCACTGCGCCACCGTCTGGTCAGGCAGCGCTCATTTTTTTAAGGTCTTCAAAATCTGGCTCCAATAATCCAAATGTAACCTCCACTTCTCCCCAGTATGGGCCTATGTTCAGGTAAGTGAGTTTGTCTAATGTTCTTTTTCAGTCTTTTCCCACAGCAAATGCAGTGTTAATAAATGCAGCCCAAAGCCAGAGGAAGAGCACCAGCACTGTGCTGACTATTGAACCGGAGAAGATATCCCAAGAAAAATGTGGCAACAGTCTGTCAACGTTTATGAGCCTCCAGATGAAGCTTCTCAACTGCAGTAAGAAGTCAAGGTTCCCAGACCAGAGTGGAATATGGGCCAATTGAAAATGAGAGGAGTAAAGTGAGGGTAAGAAAGAACTTCTATCCTATGCCTATAACAAGAAACTCATTGTAGATATACCTATTTCTGTGGTAGCAATAATGTTCACTTTACTTTTTCTTCTCATTATTGCCAACTACCAGGAGCAGTATGGGCAAGGGGAGGAAGGATGTCTCTGAGATTTCAGCTCACAGGAGGAGTTCAGATGACCAGAACTGGACCAGCACTATGAATTCCTGAGATGGAGGCCCTGTGGCTTCCTTGGAAAGTTCTGCACCTTTCCCCAACCCCTCCCCTCTATTAATAGCCCCACCAAGCCCCCCACCCCACCCCTCTCCCACCAGCCCTGTTTTGCTAGAGTTTGGGCCACCCAGGTGTGCAGGCCACATGCAGCCTCACTGGGAGGGGTCAGGGGAACTGCAGTGGGAGTTAGCTGTGCCCTCTGCAGGGGAAAGCACTTCTTGGTTCTTGTTGATTCTGGGAGAAAGGCTTGCTATTCTACAGTCACTCTCAGCCCAAACATAACAAAGGTTATATAAAATGGTTGAGACCAGAGGAGAGCTGGTGCTTGGTTGCTAAGGGGCGTGTGAGTGGCACTGCTGCCAGATGTGACTTGGTGACCAATTGTGACACCAGTGCCAATTATTCATCTTTATCTCAGTGCATGGGACTAGCACCTCATTTGCTTGGGTCACTTACTATGTCCTACCTGTCTAGTCACTTTCCGTGCCCCAGTTGTGCAAATTATTCTGTCCTGAACTTCATATCCTCGATGCACTTCTGGGCCCCCAGACCATTATTTGTGTAGCAGCTGTTGTGGCTCCTGGTCCAGGCTTGCTCACTTCTAGAGCTGGCCCTGGACCCTAACCTGCTGACCTCCGTCTCCCTGGGGCCCACTCAACCCTGTCTTCAGGATCAACAAAACCTCCCCAAAGGGCCCTCATATACTCCCAGGGAAGCTGAATTTCCCTCCCAACAGGAATCCTCAGCTCTGCAGACAGGCCCCTGAGGAAGTGGAAACTTCTCCGACCCCCCAGGAGAACCTAGCTCAGCAATCGGAAGTCCTTGTGGAGGGAGAAGCATTTTTCACCCAGGAGGAGGTTTCAGATCTGCTTCCATAGAAGAGCTCAGCTCCACCCCAAGGGCACTTTGCCAGTGCAGAGCTTTTCTAGTTAATGAAGAGGGTCCTGCTGAGCCTGCAGAGCGCCCTGAGGTGACACTTTCCCATCCAGAGCCTGCTTAGGCCCAGCAGCCAACCACTACTCACACCACAGTTCAGTCTGTGGACCTGGGGCTCACCATCAGCGCACAGCCTACGGAGCAGCTGGACAGCCACAGCCCAGCAGCAGACTGCAGCTCCTCCAGAGCACCGTGAGGGGGTATTTCACATCCGGAGTCCGTTCAGGGTCGGCCACCAACCTTGGCTGAGGACATGGAAGGTGTGAGATCTCTGCACCCAGAACCCCTGAGCTGGTTCCTCCTACAACTGAACAGAATGCCACCATGAGCGTGTGTGAGCTCTGCACCTGCAGGAATGAGATGCTGTCACGTGTGGCTCTTGGTCGAAAGCAGAGGCTCCACAGCGTGCCTGTGCTGCAGCCCAGCATCGACAATGACACCTTCACCTCCTTTTCTTTTACACTTTTAAAATTAGTTGCTAAGTAGCCTGACCAGGCGGTGGCGCAGTGGATAGAGCGTCAGACTGGGATGCCGAGAACCCAGGTTCGAGACCCTGAGGTTGCCAGCGTGAGCACGAGCTCATCGGGTTTGAGCAAGCCTCACCAGCTTAAGCCCTAGGTGGCTGGCTCGAGTAAGGGGTCCCTCGGTCTGCTGTGGCCCTCCCTCCCTCCCCCACCCATCAAGGCACATATAAGAAATCAATCAATGAACAACTAAGGAACTGCAACGAAGAATTGAAGTTTCTCATCTCTCTCCCTTCCTGTCTGTCTGTCCCTATCTGTCCCTCTCTCCGACTCTCTCTGTCTCTGCCACAAAAACAAAACAAATAAACAAAAATTAGTTGCTGAGTAAAAATATTCAGAAACTTTATATAAAAATTGTATATGAAAGACATATTCTAGAGCAGGATGATAAATTTTCATGGATTTTTAAGTTAAAACAAGAGACTTGAAAATATTTTATTATGGAGACAATTAGGTTTGGACCCAACATCTTTTGATTTTGAGCTTTTCCTTTTTTTTTTTTTTTTATCTTTTTTTTTTTTTTTTTTTTACAGAGGCAGAGATAGACAGGGATAGACAGACAGGAACGGAGAGAGATGAGAAGCATCAATCATTAGTTTTTCATTGCGCGTTGCGACTTCTTAGTTGTTCATTGATTGCTTTCTCATATGTTCCTGACCGTGGGCCTTCAGCAGACCGAGTAACCGCTTGCTGGAGCCAGGGACCTTAGGTCCAAGCTGGTGAGCTTTTTGCTCAAGCCAGATAAGCCCGCGCTCAAGCCAGATAAGCCCGCGCTCAAGCTGGCGACCTCGGGGTGTCGAACCAGGGTCCTTCCGCATCCCAGTCCGACGCTTTATCCACTGTGCCACCACCTGGTCAGGCGATTTTGAGCTTTTCTTAAAAACTTCAGGGCCTGGCCAGTTTTCTCAGCGATAGAGTATTGGCTGCATGTGTGGAAGTCCTGGGTTTGACTTCAGATCAGGGCACATAGGAGCATGACCATCTGCTTCTCCACTCCGTTTTCTTCTCTCTGTCTCTCTCTCTTCCCTTTCCATAGCTATGGCCAGAAAGGTTTGAGCAAGTTGGCCCTGGGTGCTGAGGATGGCTCCATGGCCTTGCCCCAGGAGCTAAAATAGCACAATTGAGCAACAGAGCAGTGGCCCCATATGGGCAGAGAATCCCTGGTAGGGAGCTTGCCTGGTAGGTCCCAGCTGGGGTGCATGCAGATGCCTGTCCCTCTGCCTCCCTCACATTGTTTAATAAAAGAAAAGAGAAAGTCTGCCAACACTTGGTCCCCATTACTGTGTGTGGCAACAATCAGATAGAGCTGAGCACCGGCTGGCTCCTATGGAGAAGCAGATGTTCTCAGTTTGCCTCAGTCCATACCACTCCCTCTTGTCTTACACTCAGCCCACTTTCATCATGTGTGTGGCCTGCCTGCTGCCATTTGAGTGTCTCAGTCCTGTACTGAACTTTTGGGAGCCTATTAACATACTTCCCTGTGAGAAGAAAGTTAAGAGTCCGTTTGAAAACAGAGGGAGAAAGCAAATTGCTATTGCAAAATATTCTTCTGCTACTTTTATTCTTAAACCCCTAATTTAGTTTTTCTCTTTGATGCATGTTTTTAAATAGGTGCAGTCAACACTGGTCCTCAAATGGCCAACAAAGACTATAACTGAAAGAGAAAGAAGGAGGTAATAAATGCCAACACTTTGATTAGATTTTTCTTATTGTGAATACTCAACTACACAGCTGCAATACACTATGAAGTCAAAGAGCAAAATGTAGGTGGTGAATAAAAGAGACTCTTAGCAGTATCTCATTCATTTAGAAAAATCAGAATCAAGCTCACCTGAATTACTTAAAAATTAAAATTACAATATTTTTGAAAGATGTAATTTTGCCCCATATCCTTAGCCTTCCACTTTCGCCCCTCCTGACCCCTGTCGCCTGACATTGAGTTCAAGAGTGGGGATCTCTGGGATTAAGGGCGGGGAAGGTCCCTGACACCTAAGTCCCGATGCTTCTCCCTTTAGAGTTGGCATTCCCCATGGATGTGGTGCTGTCCTAGGGCACATGGGCCACAGCTGATCATGGGCACCTTCCTAGAGGACACAAACATTTTGCCTTGGTGATCTTTTGGAGGAAAAAGTTGACTCATTTCACTGTTAGGTTATTTAAAACATTGTATATGAAAACAAACACATTCTGGAGCTGGGTGACAAATTTGCATGGATTTTTAAGATAAAACAAGAGACCCCAAAATATTTTACTATGGAGTCACCTAGGTTTGGCCCCAACATGTTTTTCTACTTTCCTCAGCAATCCAGGCTAAGTTAGAAAAGTTTAAGATGTGCTGGAAGTCATGCCTGGATTTGGGGAGGGAGAGGGCCAGTGACCTTGGGCCAGGACAGATACAGGACCGTCTGGTGGGGAGGACACATTACTGACGGGGTCCCTGTTAGGCATCCTGACAGAGCAACAGAGCGTTTGGCAATGCAGGTGGCAGTCAGGATGTCAAGGACGGGCTTCGAGGGCCATTGGCACCCTCCCTTCCCCAGGTGCCAAGTCACCCCAAATAAACATGCCTTCTAAATAGGGTGTGCCGAGTAAGTGCAGCTTCAAGCCCACCATATCCCCAACCAGACAGCCACTGTCAGGCCCTTCTAATAGAAGTTCTGGTCCTGCCACTATCATTTCTGATAACCCAGGCGGTGTGCAGTGTGTTTGTTTGGGAGAAGAAAGCTGCATTGACCAAGCTTATGGTTAAACAAAGCAGCTTAGTACTTTGTAGGCAACTGGCCTAGCGTCATCCCTTCATCTTTGTTATAGGAACTCTACATCACAACTGGAAAACCTACTTGGGAGTCAAGTACAGTAATTGGGTTCCTCATTTTAACTTTTTTCCAGGCCTGTTATTTAAAAAAAAAATCATTCCTAATTAGGAAAGTTTCCATTTACCCTGTAATCAGTCACAAAAATTCAATTCTCCTAACACTTTTCTTTAAGAGATGGGTTAGTGGAATTAATATAGTATCTCTTTACAAGTTGATTTTGGATGGTGTAGAGCAGGAATCTGGAACCTTTTTGGCTGAGAGCCATGAACGCTACATATTTTTAAATTAATTCCGTGAGAGTCATATAATATGTTTACACTAAATACAAGTAAATGTGTGCATTTTATGTAAGACCAACACTTTTAAAGTACAATAAGTCTCTGAATTATTTTTAATAACATTGTTATGCTATTGCTAACCAATGATGAATAAAGTACTTCTTACCATTAATGGGACTTCTGGTGCTGCATGGTTTTGCTGATGGTTTTGTAGTCTGGTTGATATGTGGTGAGGTTAAGCTTCATTCAGGGGTTGAGACTTCCCACCATTAAACGTGAACGTAGGTTGGTCTTAACGTTCTTTAGATGTGAGAAAGACTGCTCACATGCATACGTAGAGCCAAACATTGTCAGTACAGCAATACTCACACACTGCAGTGTGTGGTATGTGATGGGAAGCATGTTCCAAGTTTTGACAATCAGCTGGTCCGTGGGTTAAAGTGTTTTCATTTCTCCCCACTTGTGTTTGCTCGCCAACTCTGCTTGCTGTCGTGCAAGTCTTTCCAAATCTTCATTCAGTGACTTGAACTTATTCATCCACATGTCTGAGGCCTTCAGGTCAGCAGCTTGTAACTCAAAATCTCTGACGGACAACCAGGGATGTTACTCAGGTCGGTGCGGTCCACTGTACACTCGTGTGGATGAGTGATGAACTTAAAAAGACAAGTGCGCTCACGAAATTCTCCAAAGCACGCTTTGAATGACTGCAGGAGATTAGATGCAAAGCCCGCTAGGTGCTAGAGGTCAAGATGTTGAGCAGGGTCACTTGCTGTGCATGCATCTTTAAATTCTCCCAGTTTTTCAAAGTGTAGTAAACGACCTCTTTCAATGTTGGCAAAGAGGAGTTCCAGCTTGTTTTCAAATGCAAACACTGCTTGTTGAAGGGATAAAACTGTATTTCCAACGTCTTACATTTTCACATTGAGCTGGTTCAGATGTTCAGTCATGTCCACGAGATAGTAGAACAGTGGTTCTCAACCTTTCTAATGCCGTGACCCCGCATACAGTTCCTCATGTTGTGGTGACCCCAAACCAAAAATAATTTTGGTGGCTACTTCATAACTGTAATTTTGCTACAATTATGATTCGGAATGTAAATACCTGATATGCATTATGTATTTTCCGATGGCATTAGGCAACCCCACCCGGGTCACGACCCACAGGTTGAGAACCGCTGTAGTAGAACTTCAGGAGCCACTCAGTGTTAGCTAACTCAGGATGCTCGACGTTTTCATTTCAAGAAAAGTCCGGATTTCGTTCAGACAAGCCACGAAACAGCTGAGCACCTTCCCTCTTGACAACCAACGCACATTGCTTTACAGAAGCAGACCAGGGTAATTATTCTCAACTTCATCCAGGAGTGTTTTAAACTAGCGATCACTTAAAGCTCGGGCAACAATAAAGTTGACCACCCAAATGACCAGCAACATCACCTCACCAAGCTGCTCGCCACACATCTGAGCACCAAGCGCCTCCTGATGTAGGATGCAGTCAAAACTTAGGATGGGTCTCTTTTCATGTCCACGAAGAAGCGCTACGAATCCTCTGTTTTTCTCCACCATGCAAGGAGCACCATCAGTACACACCGAAATAAGTTTATCCATCGGTAGACTTTTTCTTTAGCGAACTCTGTGAAAGACTTGAATAAATCCTCCCCTCTTGTTGTCTCTTTCATAGGCAAAACAGAAGACTTTCCTCATGTAGTGTGTCACCGACAGCATACCTTGCAATCACACTGAACTGGGATAAATGGCTTACGTCTGTTGACTCATCCAAAGCGAGAGAAAAGAATGGTGCTGCATTTATGTCCTTCACTTGTGTTGCCTCAATTTGATTTGCCATCATGATGGTACCATCGTGAACAGTTCTTGCCGACAGAGGCATGTCTTTTATTCATTTGATTATCTTGTCTTTATCCGAAAGGTCGTCAAAAAGTTTATTGGCAACATCAAGCATGAATGTTTTGGCGTACTCCCCATCTGTGAATGGCTTTCTGTTTCTCCTAATTGCTAAAGCACCAGCAAAGCTAGCCGAATTCCAGTCACCTTGTTGGGTCCAAACACGAAGATGCTGCTGACTAGTTTGCACTCTGCACAGTAGCTCTTGAAATGCTTTTTTCCTGCTGTCCCCCGCTGGATATTTCGATGCAAATGTAGTGTTAGATTCAAGGAGTACTGACATGCTGGGGCTGCCAAGAGTGTACAAGGTCCCTGTGACGCTGAGAACAAAGAGTTCATCAACATCCTGCATTGAGTCAGAGACCCTTATCAGAAGTTTATGTTTAAAATTCTCCACTGAGTAATACCCCCCCCCCCCGTAACTGCGCACGACCTCCCTAGCCAATGACTAACAGCCACATCAGCTTCTGTATGATGCTTGCTCATCCTAGACAGCCACCCTATAAAAAGGAGCCATTTTAGAAGCTCGGAGCTGCAGTCCCTGTGCAGGTTTGGGGGGCTGCAGTCCCTGTGCAGGTTTGGGGGGCTGCAGTGCTCCAGTCTTTGCGGAGGCGTGGGTTGCCTGCAGTCCCTGTGCAGGTTTGGGGGGCTGCAGTGCTCCAGTCTCTTCGGAGGCATGGGTTGCCTGCAGTCCCTGCGCAGGTTTGGGGGGCTGCAGTGTTCCCCTGTGTGGGTTACCTGCATCCCTGTGCAGGTTTGGGGGGCTGCAGTGCTCCCTTGCATGCGTTGCCTGCAGTCCCTGTGCAGGTCTGCAATAAAACTTATAAAATTCACTTTGTGTCTGCTGTAGCCTGTCTCCTAGGATGTAACAGTAGTATAGCATGTGTCAAAGTGCCGCTTTATATTTGACCGTTTCATAATGCAATTTTATCGTGGCGTATTACACACACTGCAGAACCTGCTCTCTCCACAAAGGCAAATTCCTCTATCCGTTCCTGCTGAAAAGTACTATACTCCTCATCTTATTTTCTTTTAGCCATCTTCTTTGTCAAAAGGGTTTCTGCAATTATCTAGCTACTTGATTAAAAGGAGGGAAGTTTACTTCCTGATCTCACAACAACCATGTACATTACGCATTATCCAATAAAAATTTAGTGTTGTCCCAGAGGACAGCTGTGATTGGCTCCAGCCCCCCCACCCCCCGCCGCAACCATGAACATGAGTGATAGGAAATGAATGGATTGTAGTACATGAGAATGTTTTATATTTTTAATGTTATTAGCTTTTTTCTTAAGATTTGTCTAAGAGCCAGAGGCAGCCATCAAATGATCCACATCTGGCTCACGAGCCATAGGTTCCCGACCACTGCTCTAGATAAAGCGATCAAAAGCCCTTCCTTACCCACTAGAACCAGTAATTGTGTATGGCCAGGGTCGCCATCGTGGCCATTCACATGCAGGTTCTCATTGAATTCGGGTAAAGAAATGGCAGAGTTGGAGAATGGTGGGTGTTGGTCAAATAAGTTTTTAAATAATGATATATCTGTTTGCTCTCTTATAGTTTGCATTGGTGTGGGGGGACAGGCTGTAAGCAGGCAGGATTCTTATAACCTAAGGCTTAGTTTTAAGACTAAGCCTTTTCCACTCTTTTTGATGTAGGGTGGTGCACTCTCATGAGGAATCCCATTATGCCTCAGATAAGTGACTTTGTATCAGAGATTTCCTTGTTTGTATATTAGATTAAAGGTTTTGATTTCTATACTATAAAGTGAGGCAGACCGGAAGCTTCCTCTCTCTCGGTTCCTGAGATTAGCATTAGAGAGGAGAGCAGAGAAAGGCCACGTGGAGGAGGCTAGGAGAAGCAGCCAAGATAGGGGAGTGCTGAGGAAGAAGCCAGTTTGTGCAGAGTTTGTGCAGGAAGAAGGAAGGATATGGGGAACAGAAGTGAATAAGTCTGGTAAACTAAAAACCTTTTATTCTGGAAAACTTGGATAAGTCAGTGGCTTTGGGAGTCCTGAATGGAAAGGGAATTGTTTTCCCACTGTGTGTACTACTTGCCTGTTGGGTACAAGCTAGGATTAAAGATGATGACCCACCAGTTCTTGGTTCCATTGTTTCATTACCGTCTTCTGAATCTAATGTGAACCTGCATGCTAATGGCCACAATGATGGCTACTGGCTTTACAGTGGGCCATTCTGTTTACTGGTGTCTCACCAAGACAGCTAAGCTACAAGAAAAGCCAAGGGAAAAGCAGAAAATCTGCTTTTCTCATACAGGTCAAGGGGTCAGGAGGCCTCTGCAATGCTGACAGCAGGAACCTAGAGAGCAAGCGCCCCTGGTCTGCTTCATTTTATGGTGTAGAAAATTAAAGCCTTTAAGCCAGTATACAAATACAAAGTCTCTGATACAAAGCCACTTATCTGAGGCATCAATGGGATTCCTCATAAGAGTGCACCACCCCCTATCATGCAACAGTCAAGGGTGTGGGGAAAAGCTTAGTTTTGAGAAGACCTTAGTATTAGAAGGGAGGGAAAAGGCTGTCTTAAAACTAACCCTTAGGCTATAATGACTTGGAAAGCTTACAGCATGACTCTTACACCCAAAGCAAGCAAACATATACATCATATTTACAAACACAAAAAGAACTAAAGATGCCTGACCAGGCTGTGGCACAGTGGATAGAGTGTCAGACTGGAATGGGGAAGGAACCAAGTTTGAGACCCCGAGGTCACCAGCTTGAGCATCGGCTCATGTGGTTTGAGCAAAGCTCACCAGCTTGGACCCAAGGTTGCTGGCTTGACCAAGGGGTTACTTGGTCTGCTGAAGGCCCACGGTCAAGGCAAATATGAGAAAGCAATCAATGAACAACTAAAGTGCCACAACAAAAAACTGATGATTGATGCTTCTCATCTCTCTGCATTCCCGTCTGTCTGTCCCCATCTATCCCTCACTTTGACTCTGGCTCTGTCTATGAAAAAAATAAATAATAATTTGGAAATAAAAGATGGGTTCGGAAGGGTTTTGCAATTACTGCTGGCAGAAACACTGCCCTAGCAGAGAAAAAAATGGCTATCGGCCACAGCCCCAAAACCACATTTTCCTTTATTTACTGGGCAAAGTAGCAAGCCAATGACTTTTCTAATTACAGTTTCCAAGGCAACCCAAGAATTCCACCAAGTGCATAAAACCCCCACCAATACATAAACATACACAAAAAGCCAGTTTTTCCTTCCGGGGAACATGGGGGGGAAGGACAGGCATCACAGATAACAGGGAGGTGTGGGGAAGGGCTTAGCTTTTTGCAAGTGAGTTAGGGGGTTGGGCAGCAGCCAGTACCCCACACTTCTGTCCCCCAGAAATAACTCTAAAAGCCCTGTTGATTATTTGGTCCCCGACAGTTGGGGAACTAGTATTTGAATTCTACAGTTTGAATATATATGAAATATTATAAAGCACTGCACCCCAGATTCTGAAAGGCACTGTACCTCATTTCATCGAGTTCACATAGAGACACCCAGTCCAGATAAGTTTTGGAGAGTTTTATTAAAGGAGGAAATTTTAAATATGCCGGCCGCATATGGCTGAAAAGGGGCATCTGCAGGCCCAAATTGTGCAGTCCCCAAAACTAGTTCAGGGGCTGTTTATATATCTTTGATCACACATGGCGGGGAGAGCATGACATTATGGCACAATCATTAACAAGATTATAACATTTGTCTAGGGGATACACAGAAACATTAACACTTTCAAAGTAACACAATCAGATATTTACAAATCTTTCTGGGTTCCTCTTCCCTCACTAGCATAAAGGTATTTTATTCTCAAGATTCCAGGAAAGACCTGACCTGTGGTGGTGCAGTAGATAAAGCGTTGACCTGGAATGCTACGGTTGCTGGTTCAAAACCCTGGGCTTGCCTGGTCAGTGCACATATGGAGTTGAACCTTCCTGCTTCTCCCTTCTCTCTCTCTCTCTCCTCTCTAAAATGAATAAAGTCTCTAAAAACAAACAAAAAAAAAGATTCTAGGAAAGGGGAGGAACTACAATCAATGCAAGGTGGTATGTAAATTCTGCCTCCTATTGAAAGAGAAGAAGTTTCTCGGTTAACCTTTATTTAGATTTAATACTAAATGACCCATTGTTCTTGTAAGCCAGAAACTTCTACATTCTTCTCCCTCCCTTCTCTAAAGGAGGGACAGGACAGGAAAGCCTGACAGGAAACCTGACCTTTCCTCCCAGAATATCAATATTAATTTGCAGCTTTTTGGTACCTTACAACAGAAAATATGTAAATTGTTCAGTATATGCTCTAGCACAGTGGTCAGCAAACAATGGCTCGCAAGCCACATGCGGCTCTTTGGCCCTGTAAAGCCAGAAGCCACGGCCACCATCACAGACACCTGGCCCGTGCAGGTTCACATTGGATTCGGACTGACAGTAATGAAACAATGGAGCCAAGAACTGGTGGGCCATTAGCTTTAATCCTAGCTTGTACCCAGCAGACAAGAAATACACACAGTGAGAAAACACTTCCCTTTCCATTCAGGGCTCCAAAAGCCACTAATTTATCCGAGTTTCCTAGAATCAAAGTGTAAGGTGGTGGACAATGGGGGATAGGTCACGTGAGAAATCAGACCGGAGAACTTTGGCTAGAACCACCCACACCCATGTGTGCCGAAAGAAACTTCCCAGGAGTCCTCTGGAAAAGAGCGACTGTCTGCCAGTCAGTGAGATTTCACCACGTCGTATTAGCTCGACCACCCTACAGACCCTTTAAATATCCCCCATACAAATCACTCCATGCGACTTCCCTGGCCTTTGTCCCTGGGACCAGGAACATCGTCCAGGAAGCACTGTACTAAATAAAAATTTTATTATTCCACACTTTGTGGATACGCCCTTCCTTCTTCCTCGGCAGGGAAAAATACCTTACACCAGTGATTTTCAACCTTTTTTGAGACGCGGCACATTTTTTACATTTACAAAATCCTGGGGCACACCACCTACCAAAATGACACAAAATGACACTCTAACACAGTACATATTATACATATAGTTAATAATATAGTTTCTAAATGTATTTATACTCAGTGTGAAACCTGGGCCTGTTTCGATGAACACAAAAGGGATATTCTGGCAGGAATAGTAGAAAGACACTCACGAAGCTCTTCCTTAACAGTTCTGAGTCTCTCTCTCTGTTTTTAGTTTTTATCGCAGTCAAGCTTAAGAAGCTCAGCTCACATAGATATGTGGTTGAAAATGGGAGCACTAATAGATACTGGAGCTTTCATCAAGGTTATGGGTTCAAATCAATTTGGCAAATACTCTCTCTATATAGAGACTGGACAAAATCAATTTTAGAAAATGTTGGGTACTTGTGTAACATCATAAGTCCTCAGAGCATCTCTACTGTCAGATTGAGAAGTTTGCTTTCTAGGTAAAGATTCTGATAAATACTAGAGTTCTCCCTGAGTTGTGGGTTCAAATCCCATGGTCAGCTGGGTGCAGGGGCCTTGGTTCTGTCTGTTTTGATGGTGTATATAGACTGAGCTCTTTAAGAAGATGACCCTTCAGAAGGCCATATACAATATAGATAACATTGTGATGCATTGTATATCACCCTCTGCGGGGACCTCTTTTAAAAAGAAAAAGGTCAAATATCTATATACACCATCAGGATAGACATAACCAGCTGAGGCTGAGGCTTCATCTAGTGGTGGCAACATTTACCTCCTCCAGTCCTGACCAGGATTAGAAATCGGGACCATGGGGAGGAGTAGCAGCTTCAACTACTCGCCGCGGCCACACAATGACAAGTGCGCGGCAGCCGAGCAGGGACCTTCCTGGATGTGGATGAGAGGCAGCCTACTATTGGTTCATTGCTAGAGGTCGGGATGAATCCTAGAAGGTGATTGGTCAGTGAGCGTTCCCTGTGCCTCCACTCTTCCTGTCACTGATAGCTGGAGGGATTGTGAGGGGAATGTTTATGTTGGATGTAGGCAGCTGGCGGCAGGTTGGATAAGTAACCTCTGCCGGTTGTGTCTGGCACGCGGGCCGGGCCGTAGTTTGGGGACCCATGTTTAATTTCCCCACAGCACACATGACCATGTCTCACGGCACACTAGTGTGCCGTGGCACACTGGTTGAAAAACACTGCCTTACACAAAGGTTTCTAATCTCACCAGTCATATTCACCTCTGTTCCCCATCTCCTTTTCTCTGCACAAACTGCACAAACTGGCTTCTTCTTCAGCACTCCACCGTCTTGGCTACTTCTGGCCTTCTCCTTGTGGCCTTTCTCTGCTCTCCTTTCTCTGCTCTCTCCTCTAATGCTAATCTCAGGAACCGAGCAAGCTCCCTGTCTACCCCACTTTATAGTGTAGGAATAAAAACCTTTAATCCAATATACAAACAAGGAAGTTTCTGATACAAAGTCAGTTATCTGAGGCATAATGGGATTTCTCATGAGACTGTACCAACAGTCAAGAGTGTAGGAAAAAGCTTAGTCTTAAAACAAATCCTTAGGCTATAACCACCCTGCCTGCTTACAGCCTGTCCCCCACACCCAATGCAAACTATAAGCAAGCAAACATATATGATATTTAAAATTTTATTTGACCAAAATTCCACCCCTTTTGCTCACTTACAATCTAAAGCACAGGTATTCCTGAACAAGGAAATTAGGCACATTACACAAATTACAACAGCACAAATCATACAGTTTTAACAATTACAAAGGTACATTTCACCAGTCTCTGAGCACTTAGCCAAAGCACATAACATCCTCGGCCTTCTTCCTAGCCATGGGAAAAGCTCACCGGTGCAGGGGAGTGCTTCCAGCAAAGCCATCCCCACCCCCATCAGGGTATTTCACATTGTCCAAAATCCATAAGTACATCCAACAAAGGAGCCTGTGCCCAGTCTGGTCGTAGTCCAGGAATCAGTACAAGCACATGGGGCCTCAGCCACCCTCCTCATCCCTGCTGTCCTGGCAGGTCTTACATTGTCCCCAAGAGGAGTACGTGGCAATGGCAGTCAGCATTTCCATCTCTGCTCCAGAGAGCATAATGGCCGACCACCCCCATTTCCCAAAATCACATACATGCCAGGGGCATAGCAGGTACTCCTTGATGCTGGGCTCTCACCTTCTGGAGACTGTGGATTGCATCCAGACTGATTCTTCTCATCCTCCAAAGAGGAACTGCAAACATCAGCTCCTGCTGCCAGCCTTACAGCCCCGGGCCTGGCCTCAGCCCCAGCCTCCTGCCACTGCTCACTCTCCACTAAGTCCAGGGCAATCGACAACTCAGGAACCTGTGATTCCTTCTCCAGTGGCTGCTCCATTTCCAAGCGAATATCGCAAACCTGGTCAGCCTCCTCCGGTGCTTGCTTCAGCTCCAGGGTCAGCATATCTCTCGCATGTTTGCTCCAGCTCCTTCCACTGCTTGGTTTGCAGGTCCCTGGCAGCCTCTTTCACAGAACTCTCGGTTTCCTCATGCATGGCTGTAAAAGTCAGCCAGCCTGTGATCCCCAAAGGGACAGCCATGGGGAACCATAACAGCAGCCAGTCCTCTACTCCACTGCTCAAAGGTAGTGGTGGCTCCATACTCATCTGTATTGATCCTACCACAGACTATGCCAAATGTAAAGCCAGTAGCCACAGCCACCTGGCCCATGCAGGTTCGCATTGGATTCGGGCAGACGGTAATGAAATGGCAGAGTTGGAGGATGGTGGGCCATTCTGTTTATTGGTGTCTCACCAAGACAGACAAGCCACAAGAGAAGACAAGGGAAGAGCAGAAAACTTGCTTTTCCCATGAAGGACAAGGAATCAGGGAGGCCCCTGCAATGGTGATAGAAGGAACCGAGAGAGCAAGCTCCCAGTCTGCCTCACTTTATAGTGTAGAAATCAAAACCTTTTTTTTTTTTTGAAATCAAAAAACAAACAAACATACATGTTCAATCCAACATACAAACAAGAAAGTTTCTGATACAAAGTCACTTATCTGAGGCATAATGAGATTCCTCATGAGAGTGCACCACCCCACATCATGCAATCAGTCAAGGGTGTGGGGAAAAGCTTAGTCTTAGGCTATAACCACCCTGCCTGCTTACAGCCTGTCCCCCACACCCAATGCAAACTATAAGCGAGCAAACATACATCATATTTAAAAACTTATTTGATCAACAGGCCCCTTGAGTGCACCTCTTTGGCCAGCTTAGTAGTACCCTAATTAAGTTAATAACAATGTACCTACCTATATAGCTTAAGGTTAAAAGATTTGGCTTTCTAGAGAAATTTCAATCGTTGTACTGTTGATATTTGGCTCTGTTGACTAATGAGTTTGCTGACCACTGCTCTAGCATAATGGAAACTTGAAGCATTGTATCAATATATCCCATTTACTTACTGAGAAAGTTTTACCTAACCAATAGCAATGATGAAAGCATGTAGTAGTTTAGTGTCTTCTTTTTGGTTTTACCCTGACTTTTTTTGTTTTGTTTTTTTAGAGACAGAGAGTCACAGAGAGGGATAGATAGAGACAGACAGACAGGAATGGAGAGATGAGAAGCATCAATCATCAGTTTTTTGTTGCAACACCTTTTGTTCATTGATTGCTTTCTCATATGTGCCTTGACCACAGGCCTTCAGCAGACCGAGTAACCCCTTGCTTGAGCCAGCCACCTTGGGTCCAAGCTGGTGAGCTTTTGCTCAAACCAGATGAACCTGTGCTCAAGCTGGCGACCTCGGGGTCTCGAACCTGGGTCCTCCGCATTCCAGTTCAAAGCTCTATCCATTGCGCCACCGCCTAGTCAGGCTACCCTGACTTTTAAGTGAACAATTATGTTATCTTTTTTAAATAATAAGGTACCATTCTATCAATGTGTTCACTCAGATTTAGCTCACTTCTATAAGGACACAGTTGGGAAGAAGTTTGTTCGCTTGCTCGCTGGTTTACCAGCTGCAAGCAGTTCGCCTGATAAGTGCGAGTGAGTGCAGCACCACGTGTGCAGGGTCTGTGTAAGGCTATGGGTGCTTGCGCTCAGGGGGACTGTGGTGATGGATTGCCTGCCCGCCCCTGCGAGGGGCCATTTTGTGTTTCTTTGCCTGAGAAGTGGTTCTCCCCTCCTGTGTGTTGGTCTGCAGTTGTGAGATTCTATTAAAGGGAATGGCCCGCTTTCCGGCTCTGCAGGTTCTCTATGTCAGCACAAGTCAGATGTGGACCCGCCTGGCCTCGGCCACAGGCATTGCACACAGCTCACTCTCAATTTTGTATTTTTAATACTATTTTAAACTTGAAAAAGACCTGAGAAGTCATATAATGGCCCCAGGCAGGTAACCGAAAATGTTATTTAGAGACAGTAGCTTTTTATCAGATCATTTTGGAAGTACTAAATGAAATAAAATATTGCTAAATATATTTTAATTTTTTTTTTTTTACAGAGACAGAGAGAGAGTTCGAGAGAGGGACAGACAGGGACAGACAGACAGGAAGGGAGAGAGATGAGAAGCATCAATCATCAGTTTTTCATTGCGACACCTTAGTTGTTCATCGATTGCTTTCTCATACGTGCCTTGACCGCGGGCCTTCAGCAGACGGAGTAACCCCTTGCTCAAGCCAGTGACCTTGGGTGCAAGCTGGTGAGCCTCACTAAAACCAGATGAGCCCACACTCAAGCTGGTGACCTCGGGGTCTCGAACCTGGGTCCTCTGCATCCCAGTCCGACGCTCTAGCCACTGCGCCACCGCCTGGTCAGGCTGCTAAATATATTTTAACTGGAAGTCTCCTCCCCCCCCCAAAAAAAGAATTACTAGTAATAAAGTTAAGTGCTGGCTAATTAAAGTAATCCATTATTAACATTCTTGAGTGGAGGATTATTTTCTATATTGAAATACAAAAAAATTTTTAAATCGGTTTTTAGGTTACACAATGCATACACATACACTGTACTCCGGATTTTTTTTTAAATGAATGTAAGATTCTTTTATTAATTAATTAATTTATTTATTTACAGAGACAGAGAGTGAGTCAAAGAGAG
Source organism: Saccopteryx leptura (assembly GCF_036850995.1). Lineage (NCBI taxonomy): Eukaryota > Metazoa > Chordata > Mammalia > Chiroptera > Emballonuridae > Saccopteryx > Saccopteryx leptura. Next base: position 285,748,403 of record NC_089504.1, read on the forward strand.
GGGTAGACAGGGACAGACATACAGAAACGGAGAGAGATGAGAAGCATCAATCATTAGTTTTTCATTGCGCATTGCAACACCTTAGTTGTTCATTGATTGCTTTCTCATATGTGCCTTGACTGTGGGCCTTCAGCAGACTGAGTAACCCCTTACTTGAGCCAGTGACTTTGGGTTCAAGCTGGTGGGCTCTTGCTCAAACCAGATGAGCTCGCGCTCAAGCTCATCGAGACCTCAGGATCTCGAACCTTGGTCCTCTGCCTCCCAGTCTGACACTCTATCCACTACGCCACTGCCTGGTCAGGCAGTACTCCAGAATTTAAAAGAGAGACTTAGACAGGAAGGGCGGGGAGCCCAGCTCTGGTGGAGGCCCTCCTGTACAGGGCAGCTGCTCCAATTCAGTTGCAGATACACACCACGTACACTTTGCTTAAGCCGGGCTTTGGATGGCACAGCAACGTGCTTTAGCCTGTCCTAATGGCCCTCCTTAAAGGCCAACGACTTCAATGGACATGGCTCTGGACTTTACAGGCCCCCCACCATTGATAGGTGTCCTTGTTGACACCATGGGGTAGGAGGCTGAAGATAGACCTCCAGTTAACTCCCTGGAAAACCAGCACCTGGCTGCGTAAAGTAGAAGTCTATTATCCCTTGAGTGTCAGGGAGACAGTATGATGAAGGGCACCTTTGTAATTTCTTCATGGCTCATAACAGAGTTCTCCCATATTGCTGCACATCGAACCAGCAGATCCTGGTGTACAGGCCATTAAGGTTTGATATGCCCACACTTGAAACCTATGTGACTTTCAACAAAGTACTTAAATTCTTTTTATTTTTTTAATTTATTTTTTATTTTTTTGTATTTATCTGAAGTTGGAAACAGGCAGGCAGTCAGACAGACTCCTGCATGCGCCCGACCGGATCCACCTGGCACGCCCACCAGGGGTCGATGCTCTGCCCATCTGGGGCATCGCTCTGTTGCAACCAGAGCCATTCTAGCACCTGAGGCAGAGGCCATGGAGCCATCCTCAGCGCCCGGGCCAACTTTTGCTCCAATGGAGCCTTGGCTGCGGGAGAGGAAGAGAGAGACAGAGAGGAAGGAGAGGGGGAGGGGTGGAGAAGCAGATGAGTGCTTCTCCTGTGTGCCCTGGTCGGGAATCAAACCTGGGACTCCTGCACGCCAGGCCGATGCTCTAACACTGAGCCAACCGGCCAGGGCAGTACTTAAATTCTTTATACCTCAGTTTCATTTTACAGAAAGAGGCCAATGATAGTTCGTATCTTGGGGTTTGTTGAAACAATTAGATGATACACAGCACTTGAATGCAATACTTGATGTGTGGTCAGCACTTGCAAAATGCTGCTGCTGTTATTACAGGCAGGTTATGGCCTTAAATGCCAGGCTATAGTTTTCATCTCATCTCTGTAGCCACTGGAAGCCAGTGGGAATTTTTTTCTACTCTTTTTTTTTTTTTTTTTTTGTATCTTCTAAAGCTGGAAAACAGGGAGGCAGTCAGACAGACTCCCGCATGTGCCGGACCAGGATCCATCCAGGACGCCCACCAGGGGGCGATGCTCTGCCCATCTGGGGCATCACTCTGTTGCGACCAGAGCCACTCTAGCGCCTGAGGCAGAGGCCATGGAGCTAACCTCAGCGCCCGGGCTATCTTTGCTCCAATGGAGCCTTGGCTGAGGGAGGGAGGGGAAGAGAGAGACAGAAAGGAAGGAGAGGGGGTGGGGTGGAGTAGCAGATAGGCACCTCTCCTGTGTGCCCTGGCCGGGAATCAAACCCGGGACTTCCGCAAGCCAGGCCGACACTCCACCACTCCACCCGGCCAGGGCCGCCAGTGGGAATTTTTATGTAGAAAAGGAGTGTGGACAAGGCCTGCCAGGGGTGAGGACAATGGAGATGCAAAGACCAGACTTCGGAGACCAGGTTCAGTGACGCAGATACGATTTATTCAGGAAGTAAGCTAGCTTATATACACTGGTTCAGCCTATAGGGTGTTACAGCATGTTCTTCAAAGCCAATGGCTGAAAAGGTCAGGGAGCTGCCTGGTTGGCGCTGAGTTACCTCCCCACAGCGGGCGAGCTCCCTCCTGGGTGTGCCTAGGAGGGTTTCAGGGGCTGGAGTGTTCTCACAGCATTGCATCAGCCACAGCTGCTAGGAATGCACTCTGCGCTCTAGCTACAAAGGAGGAGGAAGAAAATGACATTTAGGAAGATTCAGCTGGTAGCAGAAATGACCTTGCTTACCAGTAAAATGAGAAGGGATTGGACAATGAACAAGAATAAGGAAATTGAGGGAAGGAAGCACGTTTGGGAAGAAAAGATGAGTTGTCCTTTGTGGATATAGGTGATTGTCCACCTGTACTAAATTTTTTATTGGGCAATATTCCTGTTACTATCTTCAATTTTAGATCTGTAAATAAAAAGAAACAAGTAACAGTGAATATTCAGTCTAGATTAAATTCACAATATATAATTTAAACCTACTTTTGAAAGAGGACCCATAGTTCTTATCAAACCCAAGCCAGGAACAGATTTTGCTGTAACTTTTGTGAAAAGAAACAGATCGGGGCTTATGAATACAGAGCTTCATCGACTTCCTTTCCCTAATGTTCCCTGTTTTAGTTCAAGTCATAAAGAACCATTTTATTCTTTATATGAATTCTCTCAATAGATTTCTTTAAATTTTTTAAATTTTATTTTAGTGAGAGGAAGCGAGGCAGACAGACAGATTCCTGCATGCACCCTACCGGGAAGCACCTGACAAGCACACTAGGGGGCGATGTTCTGCCCTCCTAGGGCCGTTGCTCTGTTGCAACCAGAGACAATTTTTAACGCCTGAGGCGGAGGCTGTGGAGCCATCCTCAGTGCCTGTGAAGCTGGAGGAGTGAAGAAGCTGATGGGTGCTTCTCCTGTGTGCCCTGGCCCCAAGATGCTGGGCCAACGCTCTACTCCTGACCCAACCAGCCAGGGCCCTCAATGGGCTTTTTGTGTGGTCTCCAGGTTGGGTTGAGCTGCTTTCGGTTGTGAATGTGTATGGCATGCTCTGTCTTCTTCTTTCTGCATCGTTTCTGGTGCTTGACTCTGCTGGCCGAAAAACTGTGGGATGCACAATTCAAGGAGTCTGTCATCATAGATGTTGTGGCCAATAGTCTGTGGAGTAGGTCTCTAATTTCAGTGATGGACTGTTTATTACCATCTGACGTCTCCTTTTGCACCTGAAAGAGGAGAAGCTAATGATAATATACATTTTCTCTTACCATAGTTCAAATGAAGTTTTCTGAATATCTACACTTAAACTCCAAATACCATACATTACTTAGTTATAGAAAAGAAAGCTTACTACAAAACATAGGTACAAGAGCCTGGCCTGTGGTGGTACAGAGGCGAGAGTATTGACTTGGAAGGCTGAGGTCCCCGTTTCAGAACTCTGGTCTTGGCCATTTAAGGCACATACCAGAAGCAACTATGAGTTCATGCTTCCTGCTCCTTCCCCTTCCCCAACACACCCCACCCCATCTTTCTTTATCCCTCTCTGTCTGTCTCTCCCTCAAATCAACAAACCCCTTTTTTAAAAGAAAAAACAAGTACAAGGGCAGAAGAAATGCTCTATTGTGTATGTACCTGTGAAAGGTTATAGTAATCATTTTCACTATCAACCAACACTTAAAATGTGCTTTTATGGTTAGAGCATTCTGCTGGAAGAAATTATTGGAATATTAGCAAATATTTCTCTTTTCTAAGCAGCCTCAAGGAAAATGTAATAAAATTCAGTCATTTTATAACAACCTGATTATCACAAAGGTCAAAGAGCTTTGATGATTGCCTCACAGCTGACAGATGGTGGTGCAGTGGATGGAGTGTCTGCCAAGGATGCTGAGGACTCTCGTCTGAAACCCCAAGTTCGCCAGCTAGAGTGTGGGCTTGTTGGCCTGAGCTCAAGGTTGCCAGTTTAAGCACAGGGTCATCAACGTGATCCCAAAGTTGCTGGCTTGAACAAGGGATCACTAGCTTGGTTTGAACCTCCAGTCAAGGCACATGAAAAAACAATCAATGAACAATTAAAAGTGAAGCAACTATGAGTTGATGCTTCTCACCTCCCACACACACATTCCTGTTTCTCTGTCTAAAAACAAAAATAGTCACCTCAATACAAGATGCTGTTGGCAAAGTGGTATATTTGTTTAAGAGTGCCATTTCCCTGAAAGTTATCCTAGTATTAGACATTAGTTTACAGCAGGGGTCCCCAAACTACGGCCCGGGGGCCACATGCGGCCCCCTGAGGCCATTTATCTGGCCACCACCACACTTCCAGAAGGGGCACCTCTTTCATTGGTGGTCAGTGAGAGGAGTATAGTTCCTATTGAAATACTGGTCAGTTTGTTGATTTAAATTTACTTGTTCTTTATTTTAAATGTTATATTTGTTCCCGTTTTGTTTTTTTACTTTAAAATAAGATATGTGCAGTGTACATAGGGATTTGTTCATAGTTTTTTTTATAGTCCGGCCCTCCAATGGTCTGAGGGACAGTGAACTGGCCCCCTGTGTAAAAAGTTTGGGGACCCCTGGTTTACAGTTTACTTAGAAAAATACTCGCCAACTTTTACATCTTTATCCCTCCTACATATATGCACAAGGAATCTATCAGCAGTTTTGGTCCAGATGTTTCATTTTATGAGTTAGGCAGCTGAGAAAGGTCAGATGACTTACCTCCCGGCCCAGACACCCAACGTCATTTCCTGTACAGTCTATTCATTATAGCTCACTACTCTCGTGATGTGTTTTGTAACTTGAAATAGGGGGTTGCACTAGATTACTTTAGGGCCTTCTAAACTAATACTCATTTTCTGAGCACCTAGTGTGTGCAAGACACTGTGCTGGGTGCTGGGGGCGAATGGCTGGGATGGGGGAGGTAACAAAGAGGAGTAAGATGGGGTACTTTCTCTCAAAGTAGCTCATAATCTTATGCTTTAAAGCAATCTTCCTATAACTATTACAATTTGCACCACTAGCTTACCTTTTTCTTGTGTTTCTTCCATTTTATCCACAGGTAATACACAGATAGTATAAGCAGAATAAAAAAGACATCTTCTCCCATAATATATATGAGATATAAAGAAGCCTGAAATATATTCATGTTCGCAAAACTGAAGCATAGATTGTTCATAGGGTAAGGTAGACAGTGAGATGGAGGACGATTAACTTTTAGATAAAGCGCTTCTTCCGGTAAAATCTCCCATCCAATCCTGGCCCAGGTTGGACGAGTTCTCTCACAAGTGCCCAAACTTCCCATCAACAGGCAGACAAACAAAAAATACACTGGGAATAGTCCATGAAAGGACATCTTTCCTTCTCAATCAGAACAACAACAAACACTCTTTAGCTAAAAATACGATCAGAGACAGAGCAGAAATGCCCTGACTGTGGTCAATGTACTCCATAAAAGTACTGAGAACAGTCTTCCCAGGCAGCAGTATATACACTGCTGATCATTGTTACATCATCGGTGACAGGATAGAGTCAGTGACACCAGAAAGAACACGTTGAAGCTAGAGGGTGTCAGCTAACCAGGCACCTCGGGTTTCTTTTCTTTTTTTACTGTTTTAAATTTGTGTGTATTGATTTTTTGAGAGAGAGAGGAAGACTTTACTAATATCTTGCTAGCTAATAATTTCAAAATGTAATCATACTAGTGGAATTTCATGGAAACAGTTAATCCCTTTCAACCCTTCTGAAGTATAGTTGCTGTACATCTATATATTTTTCGTTAGGTGAGAGGAGGGGAGATAGTGAGGCAGATGCCTGCATGTGTCCTGACCAGGATCCTTCTGACAAGCCTGTCTGGAGCCGTTGTTTGAGTACGCCTGAGGCTGATGAACTCCAAGGGAGAGCCATCCTCAGTGCCCAGGGCCAACTTCGAACTAATTGAACCACTAGCTGTGGTAGGGGTAGATAGAGAGAGGGTGGGGGGAAGCAGATGGTCACTTCGCCTGTGTGCCCTGACCAGGAATCATACTTGGGTCTTCCATATGCTGGGCCGATGCTATGACCACTGAGACACCCTCCAGGGCCATGTTTTACATCTACTTTAAAAATATCTGTAGCTAGCCTGACCAGGTTGACTACCACTGATTTATAGTATTGAGGAGACGCATGAGGTGCTAAACTTACTGAGTGCTTTCCTGTGTACCAGGCACTGTATCAAACAAGGTATTTGCGTGTGTTATACTAACATTTTCTTTAATCCTTACACAACCCCATGAGGACTGCAATATATTGCATCCATGCTATGGATGGGGAAACTGAGCTAAGAGTGTTAAGAAATTTTTGTGGTCTCATTGTTTGTGTCTGCAGAATTTCACATGTTGAAATCCTAATGCCCAATATGATGTTATTAGGAGGTGGAGTATCTGGGAGGTCATTAGGACATGTGAGTGGAGCCCTTACGAAGGGAATTAGTGTTCTTTTAAGGAGAGCCCGCACAGAGCTCCCTAACCCCTTCCACCTTGTGAGGACACACAGTAAGAAGGCCCTGACTCTGGAGGAAGAGGGCTTTCACCAGACTGCATCTTGGCTTAGCTTCTCAGTCACCCTCCCCCCAACTGTGAGCAATAAATTTTGTGTGTTATAAGGTTCCTAGTCTGTGGCCTTTTTCCGTGGCGGCTGCATGGACAAAAACAGGCATGGTGGCGTTAGGAGGTTGCTTGCCATAATCTCCTTTCTCTACCAAGCCACCCAAAATAAAATAGTGCTCTCTATAAAATCAGTGTGCTTATTACACAGATGCTACTTCGTGATTATAAGGCCCTGAGTTCCCACTGCCAACTCATCCCTTGCCTAAACTCCAACCTATATTGAAATGGTGGGGAGAAGAGCTAGCCTGTGCTCCCCCCCTCCATTGAGGGGCCACGCTCCCACACATCACCTGCCTGGTCCCACACCCTCCAAGAGGTGCTCATATTGCAGGAATCAAAGGAGGACAAAAATGCCCAGACAGCTTGATGAAAGAAGTAGGATTTATTAAAGCCAGCGGAGCACGTGGGACTTGAAGCTCCAAAACACGGGCTCCCTGAAGTTGAGGTATACAGGTTATATACCTTTACAGTATCTAAGCAATGTGCACATGATTTCTTTGATTAAGGTTTCCCAGGACTCAAGGAGAAGGGAGGGAAAGCTTTGGTGGGGTAAACAAGGGAGAAGGGGTTTCTAGATCACTGGCTATAGTTACATACAGATCCTTGCTTTGTATTTTAACTATGGGATATAGTTCATTTATTACTGGCTGACTTGGTTACTCCTGCTAGCACCTTTCCCTTGTATTCTTTTTATTTCTTCCTTCTCAGGGATGAGGGGGCCTGCCCAGCCTTCCTCACTCAGGTCCTCTCTGCTGCCTCTTGCCAGGGGCCTGAAATGGCTGAGGAACAAAGAGAATCTGAGCTCAGACAAGGGTTCCACAGACCAGGAGGGAGGAGGGGTGGAGCCCGTTCCTCCAAGGGTGGGCAACAGTTGGCAAAGGGCCAGAGGGTTGCCCTGGAAATGGCAACGGATCCAGAAAAAGCTGTGGCTCCTGCGGGACAGGACTGGGGACTGGCTTCGGTGGTGCCTCAAAGCGGTTTCTATAACCGCAATGCAGCCTCTGGTCTCTGCCTCCTCCGGGGAGCTCACACTGTTGTGCCCCCTGCACTGGCCCACTGGCCAGAGGGTAGGACCCGCAGGAGGAGCAGCAGGGGCGCTGCTGTGCACCCTGAGGCCTGACCACAATCCCGCCCTGTGAGTGTGGTTGATGAGGGGCTGTGTAGGGCTCTCTTAGCGAGCTGACCCCCACCCTTCCTAACTTCTGTACCCCAGTGTTGGGCAAACCATTGTGTTGCAAATATAAAACAAAACAAGTGAGTTAGGTTTGCTCACTTGTATTTTGCATTGGCACGAGGCGCGGCCAGGTGTGTGTGGTCTGTGGAAGGCTGCAGGGGCTTGCCCTCAGGGCACAGGTTGCAAATTGTGGACTGTCTGCTGCGCTGGGTAAGGGCTGGTGTTTGCTATTGTTTGCTGGAGAAGGGGTATATTCTCCCAGCCTGTTTTGGCTGGAGAGTCCAGAGGGAGGGAGGGAAGGGGAGGTTGAGAGAGAGAGAGAGAGAGAGAGAGAGAGAGAGAGAGCGCTGAGGGGCTTGGGAGCCTGCTGAGAGTTGGGGGGAGGGGCTGTGAGGAGAAAGGGAAGCAGTGGTCCCTGCCTGTTTTCTCCCCCCTCCCCTCCTCCCTTAGGAGGCTTAAATAAACGGGACGGCCCACCATTTTCTGTGATTGGCTCCAGCACCGCAACCATGAACATGAGCAGTAGGTTATGAATGGATTGTAATACATGAGAATGTTTTATATTTTTAACGTTATTAATTTTTTTATTAAAGATTTGTCTGTGAGCTATATGCAGTCATCAAAAGAGCCACATCTGGCTCGCGAGCCATAGGTTCCCGGCCCCTGCTCTAGAGGTAGGTGGTGGTCCTTACTGCAGCCTACTTCCGTTTTTTCTTCCCTCCTCCTTAATATGCTACTGATAAGAGATGGACTAAAAAATTCCATGAAGTAATATTTAAAAATGACATAACTTTGTACTAAATATCTCACCCAACAACATGAATGAATCTTAGAAATGAAGCGTTCAGTGAAAAAAATTTTCCATTGAGTGCCTGACAGTGGTGTCTCAGTGGATTGAGTGTCAACCTGAAATACTGAGGTCCCAGGTTTGTAACTTGGAAGTCACCAGCTTGAGCATGGGCTTATCAGCTTCAGTGCAGGGTCTCTGGCTGAAGAGAACAATCTGTCTTGAGGCCAAAGGTCGCTGGCTAGAAGCCCAAGGTCACTGGCTTGAGCCCAACCTCGATGGTTTGAGCAAGGTGTCACTAGATTAACTGGAGCCCCCTGAGTCAAGGCACATATGAGAAATCAATCAATGAACAACTAAAGTGCCGCAACTATGGCTTGATGTTTCTCATCTTTCTCCTTTTCTGGTTCTCTCTCTCTCTTCTCCTCCAAAAAAGAAAAAAGAAATTTGTGAAAGACTAGATAGATTTTTATAAAGCTCAAAAGCAAGCAAAATCAACCTGTACTGTTTCAATATGCCTACATATGAGGTAAAACTGTTTTTAAAAGGAAAGTAAAGGTATAAGCCCAGATTGTGATTATGTCTTGGAAGTGGGCTGGGGATGGAACAGGAAGGGGCATGGAAGGAGGGTTAATAGTACTGGAGGTGTTCAACTGGGTCTTCTGTTGATTAGAGGGGTTCTCTGACACTCATTATTTTGCTTCAAATTTAGAAATAGGTCAAATATACTAGCATATACGTAACACTATATTACATATTTTTGATGTATCAACTATTACATAATGGTGGAAAAGGTACACAGATATAAAGATAGCTAATTTAAAGCCAGCTTGCCATGTTTATACTAACTAGTGCATGTGGACGAGTTTATTGCTTTGGATGTACACACACACAAAAGATATTCTCTCAATATATCAGAAATGTGTTTTAGCCTTGGCCGGTTGGCTTAGAGGTAGAGCGTCGGCCTGGCGTGCGGGGGACCCGGGTTCGATTCCCGGCCAGGGCACATAGGAGAAGCGCCCATTTGCTTCTCCACCCCCACCCCCTCCTTCCTTTCTGTCTCTCTCTTCCCCTCCCGCACCCAAGGCTCCATTGGAGCAAAGATGGCCCGGGCGCTGGGGATGGCTCCTTGGCCTCTGCCCCAGGCGCTAGAGTGGCTCTGGTCGTGGCAGAGCGACGCCCCAGAGGGGCAGAGCATCGCCCCCTGTTGGGCAGAGCTTTGCACCTGGTGGGCGTACCGGGTGGATCCCGGTCGGGCGCATGCGGGAGTCTGTCTGACTGTCTCTCCCCATTTCCAGCTTCAGAAAAATACAAAAAAAAAAAAAAAAAAGAAATGTGTTTTGGTTTTAAATTATTTCCCACATTTCTTTGCAAGAATTTCTCTGTGAATTTCATTGTGACTTTCTGATGAAAAAGAATTAGGTATCACTAACGTGTGGATGTCACCAAGTCTGGGAACGTTAAAAGTTACACATTTCACTTGTAGTGTCTAAAATACTTTACAAAATCTCTTATGAAGCAAACAATAAAAGGCAAAATTAAACTCACAACCTACAGTCATGAAGCAGTAGCCACTCTTTTAGCACTCGGTGACATATCTGTCTAATGGTGGCTGTACGGGACATTGCAGGTATGGAACAGCATCACGGGAAGTTCCGGTGCACAATGCAGCTTAGAAATGCTATAAAGCTTTGTTTTTCAGTAGAGAAGTGCAAAGTAAAATTTCTGTTTCTGTCTCTAGAACACCATCCTCAGCATATGCGGTATAAAAAGTGAGAGGTTAGAGACCCATCTGGAAGCTTCCATTAATGAGCTTTTGGAGCAGAAACAACAATGGAAGAGAGCGTGACTCCTATCTTCACAAAAGTGGCTACACTGCGTAAGTTTTAGATAAAATAGGTTTGAATGTCACAAAGCATAAATATTAGGTTCAGTGTTGTTATTTCTGAGACACTCTGATTTTGAACAGTCTTCAGTAAATAGTTACAAGTAATGACCTGTGATACAACTTGCTAATTTTATTCAGTTTTAATAACTAAAAATAAGCCTGACCTGTGGTGGCACAGTCAATAGGGCGTCAACCTGGAATGCTCAGGTCACTGGTCGGAGACCTGGGACTTGCCTGGTCAAGGCACAGACTAGAAACAATGGCTCCTCCCTCGCTTCTTTTCTTCCTCCCTCCTGCCTTTCTCTCTTCTCTGTAAAAATGAATAAATAAAATCTTAAGAAAATAACTTAAAATAGTAACTGAAATATTTCTGTAGAGAATGTGTAATACTAATCTTAATGTTCTTACCTTCATTTTTAATTTAATTTAATTTACCATGCCTTTGATTTTTTTTTTTTTTTTTTTTTTTTTTAGTGAGAGAGAAGGGGACAGATAGGGACAGATAGACAGGAAGGAAGTGAGATGAGAAGCAGCTACTAATAGTTGCAGCACCTTAGTTGCTCATTGATTGTATTCTCATCTGTGCCTTAATTGGGGGTTCCAGCAGAGTGAGTGACCCCTTGCTCAAACCAGCGAACTTGGGCTCAAATCAGTAACCCTGGACTCAAGCCAGTGTCCTTGGGTTTCAAGCCAGTGACTTTTGGCCTCTAGCTAGCGATCATTGGGTCATGTCTATGATCCCACACTCAAGCCAGCGACCCTAGGGTTTTGAACCTTTCTTCTCAATGTCCCAATGCTCTACCCCTGAGCCATGGCATAGTCAGGCTGCCTTTGATTTTGACCAATGATTGTAAAATAGGAAGTAATGTTCTGCTAGGAGATGAAGTGGCAGAATTTGGAAATGCATTTTCAGTGTTTTAACTTTATATGTTGAAAAACCTATTGTGGTCTTGTGAATGGGGTCGGTGCACTATCATCAGATCTTGGTGGCCGGTGTACCTAAGACTATAGAAAATATCAGCTTTATTGAGATAAAATTCTCATACCATAAATTCACCATTTAATAATGGACAAGATAGCCTGATCCAGCGGTGGTGCAGTGGATAGAGCGTCAGACTGGGACACAGAGGACCCACATTTGAAACCCCAAGGTCTTCGGCTTGAGTGCAACCTTATCTGGCTTGAGAGTGGGTTCACCAGCTTGAGCGCGGGGTAGCTGGCTTGAGCGTGGGATCATAGATATGACTCCATGGTTGTTGGTTTGAGCCCAAAGGCTGCCGGCTTGAACCCAAAGGTTGCGGCTTGAGCAATTGGTCACTTGCTCTGCTGCAGCCTCCCCAACTCTGGTCAAGGCACATATAAGAAAGCAATTAATGAACAACTAAGTGCCACAACGAAGAATCGATGCTTCTCATCTCTCTCCCTTCCCGTCTGTCTGTTCCTATCTGTCCCTCTCTCTGTCTCTGTCACAAAAAAACAAAAAAACAAATGGACAATATAGTAGTTTTTAGTAAATATATTTACAGAGGTGTATAATCATCACTGCTATCTAATTGTAGAACATTTAACTACCCCCAAATGAAATCAACCCCATACCCATTACGCTTACTTCCCATTCCTCCCTCCAGCCCCTGGCAACCACTAATCTACTTTCTATCTCCACGAATTTGTATGTACTGGACATTTCACAAATAGAATCATGTGGCATTTTGTACCTGGTTCCTTTAACTTACCATAGTGTTTACTAGGTGTGTCCATGCTGTAACATGTCTCAGTATTTCTTTTTATGGATGAATAATATTTCTTTATATTGATTCAAATTTGTTCATTCATGTGTTGATGGATGTTTGAGTTTTCATTCTTTTAACCATTATAAAAATGCTGCTATGAGCTTTTGTGAAGAAATTTTTGCATGACCACAAGTTTTCATTTCTCTGGGTATATACTTAGGAGTGGAATTGCTGGGTCATGGTACTTAGACATTTCACCTTTAGAGGAACTTCCAAAGTATTTCAGTTGCCTGTTCCCACAAGTAGTAAAAATGAAGGTTCCAGTTTTTCCACATCATTATCAACACTTGTTATTGTCTTAAAAAATCTTTTAGCCATCCTAGTTGGTGTGAAGTGGTATCTTAATGTCCTTATGATTTACATTTTCTTATTCACTAATGATGTTAAGTATCTATCTGTTCATGTACTTATTGGCCACGTGTATGTTTATTTATAGAAATGTCTATGTAAATCCTTTACCTATTTTAATTTTTAATTTTATTTTATTTATTTACTTATTTATTTTTTACAGAGACAGAGAGTGAGTCAGAGAGAGGGACAGTCAGGGACAGACAGACAGGAACGGAGAGAGATGAGAAGCATCAATCATTAGTTTTTCATTGCGCGTTGCAACACCTTAGTTGTTCATTGATTGCTTTCTCATATGTGCCTTGACCGCAGACCTTCAGCAGACCGAGTAACCCCTTGCTGGAGCCAGCGACCTTGGGTTCAAGCTGGTGAGCTTTTTTTGGTCAAACCAAATGAGCCCGCGCTCATACCGGTGAGCTCGGGGTCTCGAACGTTGGTCCTCTGCATCCCAGTCCAATGCTTTATCCACTGCGCCACCGCCTGGTCAGGCTATTTTTATTTTATTTATTTTTATTTATTTATTTTTTGTTTTGTTTTCTTTTTTGTATTTCTCTGAAGTTGGAAACAGGGGAGGCAGTCAGACAGACTCCCGCATGCGCCCAACCAGGATACACCTGGCACGCCCACCAGGGGGCGATGCTCTGCCCATCTTGGGTCATCGCTCTGCCACAATCAGAGCCATTCTAGCGCCGGAGGCAGAGGCCACAGAGCCATCCTCAGCGCCCGGGCAAATGCTGCTCCAATGGAGCCTTGGCTGTGGGAGGGGAAGAGAGAGACAGAGAGGAATGAGAGGGGGAGTGGTGGAGAAGCAGATGGGAGCTTCTCCTGTGTGCCCTGGCCGGGAATCGAACCCGGGACTCCTGCAGGCCAGGTCGACGCTCTACCACTGAGCCAACCGGCCAGGGCCTATTTTTATTTTTAAAAATATTTTACTGATTGATTTTTACAGACAGAGGATGGGAAGGTGCAGCAAGATATATCAGCTCATAGTTCCTTCACTTTAGTTGTTCATTGCTTGCTTGTTTATATGCCTTGACCAGGCTAGCCCAGGGTTTCAAACAGGTGACCTGAGCATTCCCGGTTGATGCTGTAGCTGCTGTGCCACCACAGCCAGGCCCTTTGCCCATCTTTATATTGGACTGTCTTTTTCTTGTTGAGCTGTTTGAGCTCTTTATGTATTTTGCAAAGAAGTTTCTTTTTTTTTTTTTTTTTTGTATTTTTCTGAAATACAAAAAAACGGGGAGGCAGTCAGACAGACTCCCGCATGCGCCAGACTGGGATCCACCCGGCATGCCCACCAGGCGGGCGATGCTCTGCCCATCCGGGGCATTGCTCTGTCGCGACCAGAGCCACTCTAGCACCTGGGGCAGAGGCCAAGGAGCCATCCCCAGCGCCCGGGCCATCTTTTGCTCCAATGGAGCCTCAGCTGCGGGAGGGGAAAAGAGAGACAGAGAAGAAGGAGGGGCGGGTGGAGAAGCAGATGGGCACCTCTCCAGGCCAGGACTACAAAGAAGTTTCCTATCAGGTATGTGATTTGCAAATATTTTCTCTCATTCTGTGAGTTCTCTTTTCATTTTCTTAGTTGTGTCCTTCAAAGCACAAAAGGCTCTAAGTTTGGTGAAGTCCAATTTATTTTTCATTTTGTTGCTTGTTTCTTCAGTGTCATATCCAAGAAGTTCCCTAGTCCAAGGTCACCGAGATTCACGTTTATGGTGTTTTGTGTAAGAGTTTTGTATTTTAGCTCCTACATTAAGTTCTGTGATCCAATTGTTCAACATTATTCCTATGAATGTGGATATCCAGTACCTAAGACTTTTAAGTTTATAAAACATGGGGCTGTGGTTTTTAAGGTGAAGACATTTCATCTGCTCTGGTTCGCATGGTAGATCATCCCTTGCCGTCTGTACCTAACTTCGATAGAGCAACCACAGAGCACTCTCTGGGTCTCCTGAGGGAGATTGACACTTTATCGAGTCCTGGATCATAAGAATCTCACCACCCAGTTTGTGAGTAAACACACATACTTGAAAGGATAGACTAGGGGCTGTGTGTGTTCAGAGAGTTCAGTGTGGGAATAGGAAAGTGATCAGTATCCATCTGGCTGATTGTGGTTGAGTCTGTGTTAAGGAACGGCAGAAAATAAGGTTAGAAAGTTAACATGATCATTTCATTAGAAGTACTGAGCTGTAAACTTAGACAATTTGGGAGTAATTTTCAGGACACTGGGCTACCATTATAGGCTCAGGGATAGGCAAGCAGAGGGAATAAGTAGGGAGAAGAATCTGGCTCTTTGCAAAGTGGTTTGGAGGCAGGAGAGACCAGGGGAAGTGAGATGACTAAGACCTGAATTAGCTGGTTCCACAGCCTGATTGCCACCTCCTCCTCCTGCCCCACCACTACTGTCAGCCTGGCCCAGCCTCCCTCCTCCCCTCCCTTCGCACATGGGAGCCGGGCTGGCCTCTGTCGGAGTCCCCTAACTCCCCTCCAGTGTCACAGTATCTTACACTTTCATATTGTGGAAGCGTTGGGTCTTGATGGAACCTCTGAAATGTCCCCTTCATTTTATGATGAGGAAAGTGAAGACGAGAGAGGTTAAGCAGGTTATTAAAATGCTGCTGTATGAGTGGCAGAATTAGAAATAATAATAGTGATTGTATGGTAAATGTGACCTCACAGCTTTAAATATTTTTAAAATGTGTGTGTGTGTGTGTGTGTGTGTGTGTGTGTGTGTGTGTTTTTAGAACCTTTGAATTGACATACCAACACCAAGGTTGAATTAATGACTGGTTCAGGCTAGGAATTTTTTTTTTTTTTTAATTTTTCTGAAACTGGAAACGGTGAGGCAGTCAGACAGACTACCGCATGCGCCCAACCGGGATCCACACGGCATGCCCACCAGGGGGCGATGCTCCGCCCATCCGGGGCATCCCCCTGTCACGACCAGAGCCACTCCAGCGCCTGGGGCAGAGGCCAAGGAGCCATACCCAGCGCCCGGGCCATCTTTGCTCCAATGGAGCCTCGGCTGCGGGAGGGGAAGAGAGAGACAGAGAGGAAGGAGAGAAGGAGGGATGGAGAAGCAGATGGGCGCCTCTCCTGTGTGCACTGGCCGGGAATTGAACACGGGACTTTCACACGACAGGCCGACGCTCTACCACTGAGCCAACCGGCCAGGGCCAGGCTAGGAATTTTTATTTTATTTTATTTTTATCTTATTTTTATTAATTTTAATGCAGTGACATTGATAAATTAGGGTACATATGTTGAGAGAAAACATCTCCAGATTATTTTGACATTTGATTATGCTGCATAGCCCTCACCCAAAGTCAAATTGTCTTCTGTCACCTTCTATCTAGTTTACTTTGTGCCCCTTCCCTCTCCCCACCCCCTCTCTCTCCTTCCTCGCCCCCTCCCCACCCCCCCACCCCCACCCCGTTACCATCACATTCTTGTCCATGTCTCTGAGTCTCATTTTTATGTCCCATCTATGTATGGATTCATATAGTTCTTAGTTTTTTTCTGATTTCTTATTTCACTCCGTATAATGTTATCAAGGTCCATCCATGTTGTTGTAAATGATCTGATGTCATCATTTCTTATGGCTGAGTAGTATTCCATAGTATATATGTACCAAACCTTTTTAATCCACTCGTCCACTGACGGACACTTGGACTATTTGCAGATTTTCGCTATTGTGAACAATGCAGCCATAAACATGGGGGTGCATTTCTTTTTTTGGAACAGTTCTATGGTGTTTTTAGGGTATATTCCTAAATGTGAGATAGGGGGCAAAAGGCAGTTCAATTTTTAATATTTTGAGGAATCTCCATACTGTTTTCCACAGTGGCTACACCAGTCTGCATTCCCACCAGCAGTGCAGGAGGGTTCCCTTTTCTCCACATTCTCGCCAGCACTTATTCTGTGTTGTTTTGTTGATGAACGCCATTCTGACTGGTGTGAGGTGATATCTCATTGTGGTTTTAATTTGCATTTCTCTAATGATTAGTTATGTTGAGCATTTTTTCATATGCCTATTGGCCATCTGTATGTCCTCTTTGGAGAAATGTCTATTCATTTCTTTTGCCCATTTTTGATTGGATTGTTTGTCTTCCTGGTGTTGAGATTTACAAGTTCTTTATAAATTTTGGTTATTAACCCCTTATCAGACATATTGTCAAATATGTTCTCCCATTGTGTAGTTTGTCTTTTTATTCTGTTCTTGTTGTCTTTAGCTGTACAAAAGCTTTTTAGTTTGATATAGTCCCGTTTGTTTATCCTGTCTTTTATTTCACTTGCCCGTGGAGATAAATCAGCAAATATATTGCTGCAAGAGATGTCGGAGAGCTTACTGCCTATGTTTTCTTCTAAGATGCTTATGGTTTCATGGCTTACATTTAAGTCTTTTATCCATTTTGAGTTTATTTTTGTGAATGGTGTAAGTTGGTGGTCTAGTTTCATTTGTGTGCAGGTAGCTGTCCAATTTTCCCAACACCATTTATTAAAGAGCTTGTCTTTACTCGATTGTATGCCCTTACCTCCTTTGTCAAATATCAGTTGTCCATAGAGCTGTGGGTTTACTTCTGGGTTTTCTGTGCTGTACCATTGATCTATATGCCTGTTCTTATGCCAGTACCAGGCTGTTTTAAGTACAATGGCCTTGTAGTATAACTTGATATCAGGAAGTGTGATACTTCCCACTTTATTCTTCCTTTTTAAGATTGCTTATTTTATTTTATTCTATTTTTTAGCAAAAGAGAGTCCAAGAGAGGAACAGATAGAACATAGAGAGAAAGGGCACGATGGAAGCATCAGTTCTTTGGTGCAGAAATAACATGTTATTGTATTGTCAGTACCAGTTCTCCCTGTTAGAAGGGCACACACTAGGCACTACATCCCATACCTAATTCACTAGAAAGCCAGCTGTTAACCCTTAATCTGAAAATAGGTCATGAATGCTTCAGCCTTATAACATCATCTTCAGTGCTTCTTGAATAAAATGAAGGTCAGCACTGGGTGCCTTGACACAGCAATCAAGACCGAAAGCAGGAGGTAGGGCAAAAAACCATGCAAGCCAGCTGGTCTCCCTTCATGTCAGGAAAGCAGAAGCCTTCCTAGAATGCCCCTCAGCAATTTCACTAGCATCTCATTGGGCAGCAGCTGTGTTACACAGCCACCCCAAAGTGCAAAAATGAAGGTACCAAGCATAATATTTAACTTCCTGTGTCTACAGTAGAGAGAGGAAGG
The DNA here is from genome assembly GCF_036850995.1 of Saccopteryx leptura. Lineage (NCBI taxonomy): Eukaryota > Metazoa > Chordata > Mammalia > Chiroptera > Emballonuridae > Saccopteryx > Saccopteryx leptura. Next base: position 285,766,272 of record NC_089504.1, read on the forward strand.
CTTGGAGGGGTGTTAAGGAACAGCCAGATCAAGCAGTATCTCTTATACTACTGTTTTTAAGCATACATTTTAGACTGACTAGAATAAATAAGAAATTCTAAAGATATGAGATCTGTATGGGTTTTTTTTCTTTTGAAGTTGAACTCAAGGAGAAGCTCATCTGATCTTCATGGTGAGTGAAAATTATTGATAACTCTAGATACAATTATATAAAACAAGAACCTAAAGCTTCTTACCCATTTTAGAATCTTTACAGGCTTTTTGTCTTAGACTGCACCTTAAATACCCCTGGTACTCCCTAGGGTTCTGTCTTTGGCATCCTCCTTTTCTGTTCTATCCTCATTCATGCCTACAACTTCAAGAACCTTCTGTGCATTGATGTCTCATCGTTTCTTTTTTTTTTTTTTAATCTCCAACCCAAACTACTCTTCTGCCATAGACCTATATTCTAATAACATGCTGGCTATATTGCCTGACCAAGCGGTGGCGCAGTGGATAGAGTGTCAGACTGGGATGCTGAGGACCCAGGTTCGAGGCCCCGAGGTCGCCAGCTTGAGCGCAGGCTCCTCTGGTTTGAGCAAAAGCTTACCAGCTTGGACCCAAGGTCGCTGGCTCCAGCAAGGGGTTACTCGGTCTGCTGAAGGCCCACAGACTAGGCACATATGAGAAAGCAATCAATGAACAACTAAGGTGTCACAATGAAAAACTGATAATTGATGCTTCTCATCTCTCTCCATTCCCGTCTGTCTGTCCCTATCTATCCCTCTCTCTGACTCAGTAAAAAAAACACACACAACAAAAAAAAAAACATGCTAGCTATCTCTACCTGGCTGTTTCCTAGACATTTTGGCTTCCTAAAAATTGTTCCTCTTCCCATATCTTTCAACTCATCATGGCAGCGCCTGGTTTCCCTACCTGAATTTATATCAGTACCTTTCCTTCACTTTATACTCACTGAATCCTTCTGATTTTACTATTAAACTACTCTCAATTCCATCCTTTTCTCAGTCGTCACTATTTCAGGTCCTCGGCTTTCATCTAAGCAACTACAATTTATTCTCATTCTTTGCCATTATTTCTTCCTTTTTTCTAGCCCTTGCCCTTGCTTCCTAAGTATCAGCCCAAAGAATGAATCCGATCTGTATAACAATGTCCACTGGCTCTTAGATACCTATAGGGTAAGCCAGGCTCTTTCCCATGGCTGCAGCCTCATTTTCCAGGATTTTTCGCCTCTTCCCCTTCTTCCTCCCCACATGCTCTACACTCCAGGTATACCTACCATTCCACACATGTCACTCACTCCAGGTCTTGGCGTCCCTTTTTTTTTTTTTTTTTGCATAGCTATTCCTTCTCTTTCATGTTGTCTTTTATTCTCTGTCTTCTTTAAATTCTTATTCTTTAAAGTACATTTTACTTTAAAGCAAATTCTTATCCTTTCTAGAAGATTCAGCTTAAAAATCACCATCTCTGTGAAACTCTCATGGCCAGAGCAGAGGTTCCCTGCCCTGTGGTTACATCTCTAGTGACTCCTGTTCATTTCGTATTACGGGGTCTGTTTGCATGGCTTTCCATCACTTCATCTGCAGATATGTAGTAGACAGGCAGAGACCAGGTACCATATAAATGCCTGGTGAGTGAATAAACTCATTCCGAATAAAGTCAGGCTCGATTTTCTATTTACACACGTAAAGAAAGATGGAAAAATTACAGAACAAAGTGTTTTAGTGTCTCAAAATGAAATGATTAAAGATAGTATCCCGGGAAACAGGTACCTTGTTGGTGAGACTGTAGATTGGTATAATCTCTAAGGAGGAAAATTAATTAATATCTACCAAAATTTTATTTATTTATTTATTCATTCGTTTATTTATTGTGACACAGACAGAGAGACAGATAGATGGGGATAGACAGGAAGGGAGAGAGATGAAAGCATCTTAGTTGTTGTGGCATCTTAGTTGTTCATTGATTGCTTTCTCATATGTGCCTTGACTGAGCAGCTACAGACAAGCCAATAACCCCTTGCTCAAGCCAGCAACCTTGGGTTCAAGCTAGTGAGCTATGCTCAAACCAGATGAACCCGCGCTCAAGTTGGCGACCTCGGAGTTTCGAACCTGGGTCCTCTGCATTCCAGTCCAACACTATCCACTGTGTCACCGCCTGGTCAGGCCCAATATTTTATTTTTTAATATATTTTTATTTATTGATTTTAGAGAGAGGAAGGAAGAGAGAGAGAAACATCGATGTGTTTGTTGTCCCACTTCTTTATGTATTCACTGGTTGATTCTTTTATGCACCCTGACTGTGGATCAAACCCATAACTTTGACATTGAGCTGACGTTTTAACCAACTGAGCTATCTGGGCAGGTCTAACAAAATTTTAAAATGCACATACTATTTGGGCAGTTTTACATCTAAGAATTTATTCTATACTTACACATTTGGATATTTGTCGCAAAACTGGTTGTAACTCCAGAACATCTACAATAGCTTGAATGTCTCTCAAAAAGACTGGTTAATTATGGTGCCTTATAGATAATAGAATACTGTGTAACTATTAAAAGGAATAAGATAGGTCTGTATGTATTTGTCACTAGGTACGAGATAATTTGTGAAGGGAAAAAATAAAGATATAGAAGAATATGTATGATATTCTGACACTAGTGTTTATAAAAAGGAGAAATAGTCTATATATGCTTGTTGATGCATTACAATGTCTGTGAAAGAATGCATAAGAAACTATTAATAGCAGTTGCCCCTGGAGAGGAAAACTGAGAGCTGTGGTCAGCATTGGGAGACTTACTTTTCATTGAATATCCTATTTTATCTTTTAAAATCATGTATCATATACACAGAATAGCTAGTTAAATAAATGAATGCAGTAAATCTTTACTAATAAAATATCAATTTTACAAAACTAGATAATTATACATTGCCTTTAACAATTATCTTCAATCTTTTCTTGTTCACAGTCCCCACCCCCAGAAGAAATGTTTGCAGATACAGTTCAGTCATCCAAAAAGTTATTCAGTGATCATCAGGTTACAGGGATACAGGATACAGAAGACATGTGAGACCCAAAATGTTTACACTCTTGTAGGGAGAATGAATATGTACCCAAATAATCTCAATGGAGTTACTTCTCATTCAAAGCTTCTCCAATAGCAACTAAGTATAACCTCAACTTTACTTTCCAGAGACTGCCTTCTAGGGTGCAGCGGCAAGAATGGCAGCCCAATAAGCAAATACCCTTTGCAAGTGTGATCATGATTTAATGTAGGCATTAGGTAAAAGTAAAACCAGAGAGCAATGCCTAAGCCAGGCTCTGACCAAGTGTTGGTGACGAGTAAACAGCAGTAACTTAATGGCGCCAGAATTCTCCAAAGTGATTTTCAATAACTGGCAGTATTATATAAGTTGGCAGAAAAAGGATGTAAGGGCCCTGGCTGGCTGGCTCAGTGGTAGAGCATCGGCCCAGAGTATGGATGGCCCAGGTGCAATTCCCAGTCCGGTCACATAGGAGAAGCGCCCAACTGCTTCTCCACCACTCCCCATCTTGCTTCTTTCTCTCTCCCTCTCTCTTCTCCTCCCCTCCTGCAGCCAATTCTTGATTAGAACAAGTGAGTCATGGGCGCTGAGGAAGGCTCAATGGCCTCCGCCCCAGGAGCTAAAAAAATGGCTCCAATTGCAATGGAGCAAGGGCCTTAATGGGCAGAACATCGCCACATTTACCTCAGTGCCTCACCTTGGGCAGATCTACTTCCAAGTGCACTCGAAGGTTGTTGGTGACCAAGTTCCTCATGGGATGTTGGACTAAGGGCCTCGGTTCCTTACTGGCTTTTGGCCAGAGACTGCCCTCTGTTTTTGAAAGGTGGCCATCTCCATCATAGAACATGAGAAAAGCCAGGGAGAATGTACCATCAAGACAAAAGTCACAGTCTGCTGTTAGAGAATTATAGAAGGGACATGTCATCACATTGGGAAAAAGTCACTATGTCTAGCCTTTGTTCACGAAGAGAGACTTGCACAAAGGTGTGACTACCAGGGTGCAGGGTGAGGGGTTTTCTGAGCCACGTTCAAGCTGTCTACCACATGGTATATCACTGTAATTTATTCATTTTAACTACTATGTACTATCTTGTGTAAGAATTTTACAGCTTATGTTCCTGTTGGACATTGTTGTTGTTTTTCTCAACCCAGGATTTTGGTGTATGAACAGTGATGCTACAGTCATTCTTGCGCATGTGAGACCATGCTTCTCTTTCCTGAGCCATTCCCAATTCAGTAAGTGTAATGCCAGAGTGATCACTACTAGGTCTTCCTCGATTAATTCTACCTGGAATTAATCTTGCCCCTTCTGTATATCCAAAGCACTTCATCTCTTATACTGTTTGTTACCTGTTATTACACTTATTTTGCACACATCACCTTTTCTCCCTTGAAAAAGAAAGTTGTTGATGGCAGGAAATAAATTTGATTTTTCTTTGCAATGTACACATTATCTACACAGCACTTAGTGTATTATTAACCTTTCAGTAAGCATTATTGAGTGACTAAATTCTATCAGTGCTCATTTTTTTAAATTAATTAATTATTTATTTATTTTTACAAGGACAGAGAGAGAGTCAGATAGAGGGGTAGATAGGGACAGACAGACAGGAAGGGAGGCAGATGAGAAGCATCAATCATCAGTTTTTCATTGCGACACCTTAGTTGTTCATTGATTGCTTTCTCATATGTGCCATGACGGCAGGCCTTCAGCAGACTGAGTAATCCCTTGCTCGACCCAGTGACCTTGGGTCTAAGCTGGTGAGCTTTTTGCTCAAGCCAGATGAGCCCGCACTCAAGCTGGCAACCTTGGGGTCTCGAACCTGGGTCCTTCCGCATCCCAGTCCGACATTCAATCCACTGTGCCACCGTCTGGTCAGGCAGTGCTCATTTTTTTTAAAGTCTTTAAAATCTGGCTCCAATAATCCAACTGTAACCTCCACTTCTCCCCAATATGGGCCTATGTTCAGGTAAGTGAGTTTGTCTAATGTTCTTTTTCAGTCTTTTCCCACAGCAAATGCAGTGTTAATAAATGCAGCCCAAAGCCAGAGAAAGAGCACCAGCACTGTGCTGACTATTGAACCAGAGAAGATATCCCAAGAAAAATGTGGCAACAGTCTGTCAACGTTTATGAGCCTCCAGATGAAGCTTCTCAACTGCAGTAAGAAGTCAAGGTTCCCAGAGCAGAGTGGAATACGGCCAATTGAAAATGAGAGGAGTAGCCTGACCTGTGGTGGCACAGTGGATAAAGAGTCGACCTGGAAATACTGAGGTCACCGGTTTGAAACCTTGGGCTTTCCTGGTCAAGGAATATATGGGAGTTGATGCTTCCAGCTCCTCCCCCCTTCTCCCTCTCTGTCTCTCTCTCCTCTCTAAAAATGAATAAATAAATTTAAAAAGTTTAAAAAAATTAAAAAAAAAAAAAGAAAATGAGAGGAGTAAAGTGAGGTTAAGAAAGAACTTCTATCCTATGCCTATAACAAGAAACTCATTGTAGATATACCTATTTCTGTGGTAGCAATAATGTTCACTTTACTTTTTCTTCTCATTATTGCCAACTACCAGGAGCAGTATGGGCAAGGGGAGGAAGGATGTCTCTGAGATTTCAGCTCACAGGAGGAGTTCAGATTACCAGAACTGGACCAGCACTATGAATTCCTGAGATGGAGGCCCTGTGGCTTCCTTGGAAAGTTCTGCACCTTTCCCCAACCCCTCCCCTCTATTAATAGCCCCACCAAGCCCCCCACCCCACCCCTCTCCCACCAGCCCTGTTTTGCTAGAGTTTGGGCCACCCAGGTGTGCAGGCCACATGCAGCCTCACTGGGAGGGGTCAGGGGAACTGCAGTGGGAGTTAGCTGTGCCCTCTGCAGGGGAAAGCACTTCTTGGTTCTTGTTGATTCTGGGAGAAAGGCTTGCTATTCTACAGTCACTCTCAGCCCAAACATAACAAAGGTTATATAAAATGGTTGAGACCTGAGGAGAGCTGGTGCTTGGTTGCTAAGGGGCACGTGAGTGGACTACTGCCAGATGTGACTTGGTGACCAATTGTGACACCAAGGCCAATTATTCATCTTTATCTCAGTGCATGGGACTAGCACCTCATTTGCTTGGGTCACTTACTATGTCCTACCTGTCTAGTCACTTTCCGTGCCCCAGTTGTGCAAATTATTCTGTCCTGAACTTCATATCCTCGATGCACTTCTGGGCCCCCAGACCTTTATTTGTGTAGCAGCTGTTGTGGCTCCTGGTCCAGGCTTGCTCACTTCTAGAGCTGGCCCTGGACCCTAACCTGCTGACCGTCTCCCTGGGGCCCACTGAACCCTGTCTTCAGGATCAACAAAACCTCCCCGAAGGGCACTCATATAGTCCCAGAGAAGTTGAATTTCCCTCCCAACAGGAATCCTCAGCTCTGCAGACAGGCCCCTGAGGAAGTGGAAACTTCTCCGACCCCCCAGGAGGACGTAGCTCAGCAATCGGAAGTCCTTGTGGAGGGAGAAGCATTTTTCACCCAGGAGGAGGTTTCAGATCTGCTTCCATAGAAGAGCTCAGCTCCACCCCAAGGGCACTTTGCCAGTGCAGAGCTTTCTCTAGTTAATGAAGAGGGTCCTGCTGAGCCTGCAGAGCGCCCTGAGGTGACACTTTCCCATCCAGAGCCTGCTTAGGCCCAGCAGCCAACCGCTACTCACACCACAGTTCAGTGTGTGGACCTGGGGCTCACCATCAGCGCACAGCCTACGGAGCAGCTGGACAGCCACAGCCCAGCAGCAGACTGCAGCTCCTCCAGAGCACCGTGAGGTGGTATTTCACATCCGGAGTCCGTTCAGGGTCGGCCACCAACCTTGGCTGAGGACATGGAAGGTGTGAGATCTCTGCACCCAGAACCCCTGAGCTGGTTCCTCCTACAACTGAACAGAATGCCACCATGAGCGTGTGTGAGCTCTGCACCTGCAGGAATGAGATGCTGTCACGTGTGGCTCTTGGTCGAAAGCAGAGGCTCCACAGCGTGCCTGTGCTGCAGCCCAGCATCGACAATGACACCTTCACCTCCTTTTCTTTTACAGTTTTAAAATTAGTTGCTAAGTAGCCTGACCAGGCGGTGGTGCAGTGGATAGAGCATCAGACTGGGATGCTGAGAACCCAGGTTCGAGACCCTGAGGTTGCCAGCGTGAGCACGAGCTCATCGGGTTTGAGCAAGCCTCACCAGCTTAAGCTCTAGGTGGCTGGCTCGAGTAAGGGGTCCCTCGGTCTGCTGTGGCCCTCCCTCCCTCCCCCACCCATCAAGGCACATATGAGAAATCAATCAATGAACAACTAAGGAACTGCAACAAAGAATTGAAGTTTCTCATCTCTCTCCCTTCCTGTCTGTCTGTCTGTCCCTATCTGTCCCTCTCTCCGACTCTCTCTGTCTCTGCCACAAAAACAAAACAAATAAACAAAAATTAGTTGCTAAGTAAAAATATTCAGAAACTTTATATAAAAATTGTATATGAAAGACATATTCTAGAGCAGGATGATAAATTTTCATGGATTTTTAAGTTAAAACAAGAGACTTGAAAATATTTTATTATGGAGACAATTAGGTTTGGACCCAACATCTTTTGATTTTGAGCTTTTCCTTTTTTTTTTTTTTTATCTTTTTTTTTTTTTTTTACAGAGGCAGAGATAGACAGGGATAGACAGACAGGAACGGAGAGAGATGAGAAGCATCAATCATTAGTTTTTCATTGCGCGTTGCGACTTCTTAGTTGTTCATTGATTATTTTCTCATATATTCCTGACCGCGGGCCTTCAGCAGACCGAGTAACTTCTTGCTGGAGCCAGGGACCTTAGGTCCAAGCTGGTGAGCTTTTTGCTCAAGCCAGATAAGCCCGCGATCAAGCTGGCGACCTCGGGGTCTCGAACCTGGGTCCTTCCGCATCTCAGTCCGACGCTTTATCCACTGCGCCACCACCTGGTCAGGCGATTTTGAGCTTTTCTTAAAAACTTCAGGGCCTGGCCAGTTTTCTCAGCGATAGAGCACCGGCTGCATGTGTGGAAGTCCTGGGTTTGACTTCAGATCAGGGCACACAGGAGCGTGACCATCTGCTTCTCCACTCCGTTTTCTTCTCTCTGTCTCTCTCTCTTCCCTTTCCATAGCTATGGCCAGAAAGGTTTGAGCAAGTTGGCCCTGGGTGCTGAGAATGGCTCTATGGCCTTGCCCCAGGAGCTAAAATAGCACAATTGAGCAACAGAGCAGTGGCCCCATATGGGCAGAGAATCCCTGGTAGGGAGCTTGCCTGGTAGGTCCCAGCTGGGGTGCATGCAGATGCCTGTCTCTCTGCCTCCCTCACATTGTTTAATAAAAGAAAAGAGAAAGTCTGCCAACACTTGGTCCCCATTACTGTGTGTGGCAACAATCAGATAGAGCTGAGCACCGGCTGGCTCCTATGGAGAAGCAGATGTTCTCAGTTTGCCTCAGTCCATACCACTCCCTCTTGTCTTACACTCAGCCCACTTTCATCATGTGTGTGGCCTGCCTGCTGCCATTTGAGTGTCTCAGTCCTGTACTGAACTTTTGGGAGCCTATTAACATACTTCCCTGTGAGAAGAAAGTTAAGAGTCCGTTTGAAAACAGAGGGAGAAAGCAAATTGCTATTGCAAAATATTCTTCTGCTACTTTTATTCTTAAACCCCTAATTTAGTTTTTCTCTTTGATGCATGTATTTAAATAGGTGCAGTCAACACTGGTCCTCAAATGGCCAAAAAAGACTATAACTGAAAGAGAAAGAAGGAGGTAATAAATGCCAACACTTTGATTAGATTTTTCTTATTGTGAATACTCAACTACACAGCTGCAATACACTATGAAGTCAAAGAGCAAAATGTAGGTGGTGAATAAAAGAGACTCTTAGCAGTATCTCATTCATTTAGAAAAATCAGAATCAAGCTCACCTGAATTACTTAAAAATTAAAATTACAATATTTTTGAAAGATGTAATTTTGCCCCATTTCCTTAGCCTTCCACTTTCGCCCCTCCTGACCCCTGTCGCCTGACATTTAGTTCAAGAGTGGGATCTCTGGGATTAAGGGTGGGGAGAGTCCCTGACATCTAAGTCCCGATGCTTCTCCCTTTAGAGTTGGCATTCCCCATGGATGTGGTGCTGTCCTAGGGCACATGGGCCACAGCTGATCATGGGCACCTTCCTAGAGGACACAAACAGTTTGACTTGGTGATCTTTTGGAGGAAAAAGTTGACTCATTTCACTGTTAGGTTATTTAAAACATTGTATATGAAAACAAACACATTCTGGAGCTGGGTGACAAATTTGCATGGATTTTTAAGATAAAACAAGAGACCCCAAAATATTTTACTATGGAGTCACCTAGGTTTGGCCCCAACATGTTTTTCTACTTTCCTCAGCAATCCAGGCTAAGTTAGAAAAGTTTAAGACGTGCTGGAAGTCATGCTTGGACTTGGGGAGGGAGAGGGCCAGTGACCTTGGGCCAGGACAGATAGAGGACACTCTGGTGGGGAGGACACATTACTGAAGGGGTCCCTGTTAGGCATCCTGACAGAGCAACAGAGCGTTTGGCAATGCAAGTGGCAGTCAGGATGTCAAAGACGGGCTTTGAGGGCCATTGGCACCCTCCCTCCCCCAGGTGCCAAGTCACCCCAAATAAACATGCCTTCTAAATAGGGTGTGCTGAGTAAGTGCAGCTTCAAGCCCACCATATCCCCAACCAGACAGCCACTGTCAGGCCCTTCTAATAGAAGTTCTGGTCCTGCCACTGTCATTTCTGATAACCCAGGCGGTGTGCAGTGTGTTTGTTTGGGAAAGGAAAGCTGCATTGACCAAGCTTATGGTTAAACAAAGCAACTTAGTACTTTGTAGGCAACTGGCCTAGCGTCATCCCCTCATCTTTGTTATAGGAACTCTACTTCACAACTGGAAAACCTACTTGGGAGTCAAGTACAGTAATTGGGTTCCTCATTTTAACTTTTTTCCAGGCCTGTTATTTAAAAAAAAAATCATTCCTAATTAGGAAAGTTTCCATTTACCCTGTAATCAGTCACAAAAATTCAATTCTCCTAACACTTTTCTTTAAGAGATGGGTTAGTGGAATTAATATAGTATCTCTTTACAAGTTGATTTTGGATGGTGTAGAGCAGGGGTCTGGAACCTTTTTGGCTGAGAGCCATGAACGCTACATATTTTTAAATTAATTCCGTGAGAGTCATATAATATGTTTACACTAAATACAAGTAAATGTGTGCATTTTATGTAAGACCAACACTTTTAAAGTACAATAAGTCTCTGAATTCTTTTTAATAACGTTGTTATGCTATTGCTAACCAATGATGAATAAAGTACTTCTTACCATTAATGGGACTTCTGGTGCTGCATGGTTTTGCTGATGGTTTTGTAGTCTGGTTGATATGTGGTGAGGTTAAGCTTCATTCAGGGGTTGAGACTTCCCACCATTAAACGTGAACATAGGTTGGTCTTAACGTTCTTTAGATGTGAGAAAGACTGCTCACATGCATGCACAGAGCCAAACATTGTCAGTACAGCAATACTCACACACTGCAGTGTGTGGTATATGACGGGAAGCATGTTCCAAGTTTTGACAATCAGCTGGTCCGTGGGTTGAAGTGTTTTCATTTCTCCCCACTTGTGTTTGCTCGCCAACTCTGCTTGCTGTCGTGCAAGTCTTTCCAAATCTTCATTCAGTGACTTGAACTTATTCATCCACATGTCTGAGGCCTTCAGGTCAGCAGCTTGTAACTCAAAAATCTCTGACGGACAACCAGGGATGTAACTCAGGTCAGCGCGGTCCACTGTACACTCGTGTGGATGAGTGATGAACTTAAAAAGACGAGTGCGCTCACGAAATTTTCCAAAGCACGCTTTGAATGACTGCAGGAGATTAGATGCAAAGCCCGCTAGGTGCTAGAGGTCAAGATGTTGAGCAGGGTCACTTGCTGTGCATGCATCTTTAAATTCTCCCAGTTTTTCAAAGTGTAGTAAACGACCTCTTTCAATGTTGGCAATGAGGAGTTCCAGCTTGTTTTCAAATGCAAACACTGCTTGTTGAAGGGATAAAACTGTATTTCCAACGTCTTACATTTTCACATTGAGCTGGTTCAGATGTTCAGTCATGTCCACGAGATAGTAGAACAGTGGTTCTCAACCTTTCTAATGCCGTGACCCCGCATACAGTTCCTCATGTTGTGGTGACCCCAAACCAAAAATAATTTTGGTGGCTACTTCATAACTGTAATTTTGCTACAATTATGATTCGGAATGTAAATACCTGATATGCATTATGTATTTTCCGATGGCATTAGGCAACCCCACCCGGGTCACGACCCACAGGTTGAGAACCGCTGTAGTAGAACTTCAGGAGCCACTCAGTGTTAGCTAACTCAGGATGCTCGACGTTTTTATTTCAAGAAAAGTCCGGATTTCGTTCAGACAAGCCACGAAACAGCTGAGCACCTTCCCTCTTGACAACCAACGCACATTGCTTTACAGAAGCAGACCTGGGTAATTATTCCCAACTTCATCCAGGAGTGTTTTAAACTAGCGATCACTTAAAGCTCGGGCAACAATAAAGTTGACCACCCAAATGACCAGCAACATCACCTCACCAAGCTGCTCGCCACACATCTGAGCACCAAGCGCCTCCTGATGTAGGATGCAGTCAAAACTTAGGATGGGTCTCTTTTCTTGTCCACGACGAAGCGCTACGAATCCTCTGTTTTTCTCCACCATGCAAGGAGCACCATCAGTACACACCGAAATAAGTTTATCCATCGGTAGACTTTTTCTTTAGCAAACTCTGTGAAAGACTTGAATAAATCCTCCCCTCTTGTTGTCTCTTTCATAGGCAAAACAGAAGACTTTCCTCATGTAGTGTGTCACTGACAGCATACCTTGCAATCACACTGAACTGGGATAAATGGCTTACGTCTGTTGACTCATCCAAAGCGAGAGAAAAGAATGGTGCTGCATTTATGTCCTTCACTTGTGTTGCCTCAATTTGATTTGCCATCATGATGGTACCATCGTGAACAGTTCTTGCCGACAGAGGCATGTCTTTTATTCATTTGATTATCTTGTCTTTATCCGAAAAGTCGTCAAAAAGTTCATTGGCAACATCAAGCATGAATGTTTTGGCATACTCCCCATCTGTGAATGGCTTTCTGTTTCTCCTAATTGCTAAAGCACCAGCAAAGCTAGCCGAATTCCAGTCACCTTGTTGGGTCCAAACACGAAGATGCTGCTGACTAGTTTGCACTCTGCACAGTAGCTCTTGAAATGCTTTTTTCCTGCTGTCCCCCGCTGGATATTTCGATGCAAATGTAGTATGGCATGTGTCGAAGTGCCGCTTTATATTTGACCGTTTCATAATGCAATTTTATCGTGGCGTATTACACACACTGCAGAACCTGCTCTCTCCACAAAGGCAAATTCCTCTGTCCGTTCCTGCTGAAAAGTACTATACTCCTCATCTTATTTTCTTTTAGCCATCTTCTTTGTCAAAAGGGTTTCTGCAATTATCTAGCTACTTGATTAAAAGGAGGGAAGTTTACTTCCTGATCTCACACAACCATGTACATTATGCATTATCCAAAAAAATTTAGTGTTGTCCCAGAGGACAGCTGTGATTGGCTCCAGCCCCCCCCCCCCGCAACCATGAACATGAGTGATAGGAAATGAATGGATTGTAGTACATGAGAATGTTTTATATTTTTAATGTTATTAGCTTTTTTCTTAAGATTTGTCTAAGAGCCAGAGGCAGCCATCAAATGATCCACATCTGGCTCACGAGCCATACGTTCCCGACCACTGCTCTAGATAAAGCGATCAAAAGCCCTTCCTTACCCACTAGAACCACTAATTGTGTATGGCCAGGGTCATCATCGTGGCCATTCACATGCAGGTTCTCATTGAGTTCAGGTAAAGAAATGGCAGAGTTGGAGAATGGTGGGTGTTGGTCAAATAAGTTTTTAAATAATGATATATCTGTTTGCTCTCTTATAGTTTGCATTGGTGTGGGGGGACAGGCTGTAAGCAGGCAGGATTCTTATAACCTAAGGCTTAGTTTTAGGACTAAGCCTTTTCCACTCTCTTTGATGTAGGGTGGTACACTCTCATGAGGAATCCCATTATGCCTCAGATAAGTGACTTTGTATCAGAGATTTCCTTGTTTGTATATTGGATTAAAGGTTTTGATTTCTATACTATAAAGTGAGGCAGACAGGAAGCTTCCTCTCTCTCGGTTCCTGAGATGAGCATTAGAGAGGAGAGCAGAGAAAGGCCACGTGGAGGAGGCCAGGAGAAGCAGCCAAGATAGTGGACTGCTGAGGAAGAAGCCAGTTTGTGCAGAGTTTGTGCAGGAAGAAGGAAGGAGATGGGGAACAGAGGTGAATAAGTCTGGTAATCTAAAAACCTTTGATTCTAGAAAACTTGGATAAGTCAGTGGCTTTGGGAGCCCTAAATGGAAAGGGAATTGATTTCCCACTGTGTGTATTACTTGCTTGTCGGGTACAAGCTAGGATTAAAGATGATGACCCACCAGTTCTTGGTTCCATTGTTTCATTACCATCTTTCCGAATCTAATGTGAACCTGCATGCTAATGGCCACGGTGGTGGCTACTGGTTTTACAGTGGGCCATTCTGTTTACTGGTGTCTCGCCAAGACAGCTAAGCTACAAGAAAAGCCAAGGGAAAAGCAGAAAATCTGCTTTTCTCATACAGGTCAAGGGGTCAGGAGGCCTCTGCAATGCTGATAGCAGGAACCTAGAGAGCAAGCGCCCTGGTCTGCCTCATTTTATAGTGTAGAAAATCTTTATTATATGGCCTGACCAGGAGGTGGTGCAGTGGATAGAGCGTCGGACTGGGATGCAGAAGGACCCAGGTTCTAGACCCAGGGGTTGCCAGCTTGAGCGCGGGCTCATCTGGCTTGAGCAAAAAGCTCGCTAGCATGGTCCCAAGGTTACTGGCTCAAGCAAGGGGTTACTCAGTCTGCTGAAGGCCCACGGTCATGGCACATATGAGAAAGCAATCAATGAATAACTACAGTGTCGCAACGAAAAACTGATGATTGATGCTTCTCAGCTCTCTCCGTTCCTGTCTGTCTGTCCCTATCTATCCCTCTATCTGACTCTCTCTCTGTCCTTGTAAAAAAAAAAAAAGAAAATCTTTATTATATGTGGTTTAAGTGTCTGTTTGTCGCCGATAGCTTATTGGTTGCTTGCGTAACTGTACTAGCCAATGGGGTGAAGTTGCCACGGCTGAACGCAAATTGAGCATGTCAGGGGGAAGGTGAATATTTGTTTGCGTTGGCAATCATCTGTTTTACATAAAAACTACGTCTTAACGTAATTTCTTTTAAGAATGCCTCCTAGAAAATACAGTACTGAAAAGGAGAGAAAAAGAGCTAAATCTGCATAAAAATGGGTTTCTCGACAAAAAGAAACCACTGAGCAGAGAAAGACAAGGCTTGCTTCAGTTGCAGAGCAAATGTGTCTTTCTCGGCAAAATGAGACTGATGAGCATAGAGAAACAAGGCTTGCCTCAGATGCAAGACAAAAAAGCCTGTCTCGACAAAATGAGTTCCTTGAACAAAGGCAGGAGAGAAATGCAAAAAAACGACAGAGTAATGCTGACCGAAATGCAAAAAGGATTAAAACAGTTTCAAACGGAGAAACTTTAATTTTTGAGCATTCCTCTGGTGACATGAATATTAAATTAAAAATAATTAATGGTCCTCTGCAAGGCGAGCTTAAAAATGATGGAAAGATCTACACAAGAAATGTTGTGTACAAAGAGATCTTTGACATGTGAATTAACATTTTATTATTTAAATCACCTTTATTTATTGAGCTAGCGGTGGCTCTTAAGAAATGTACCGCCAGTGGTTTCCTTCATTGCACTCTACTTTAAGCAATTAAGCAAGTAGAAGAGGGAAACCCTGTGGGGCAGTAAGCAAAGGGGCGTCTTCGCCGCCTGCCCTGGGTAATTCAGTTTGAATTAGCAGACACCTTTGCACAAATCATTTTAATTACAATTTATAATATCTAGAACAGCGGTCATTTCGTATGACTGCCGGACTTTCTAGTTAAAGCCTTTAAGCCAGTATACAAATAAGGAAGTCTCTGATACAAAGCCACTTATCTGAGGCATCAATGGGATTCCTCATAAGAGTGCACCACTCCCCATCATGCAACAGTCAAGGGTGTGGGGAAAAGGTTAGTTTTGAGAAGACCTTAGTATTAGAAGGGAGGGAAAAGGCTGTCTTAAAACTAAGACTTAGGCTATAATGACTTGGAAAGCTTACAGCCTGACTCCCACACCCAAAGCGAGCAAACATATACATCATATTTACAAACACTTAAAGAACTAAAGATGCCTGACCAGGCGGTGGCACAGGGGATAGAGTGTCAGACTGGAATGCAGAAGGACCCAGGTTCGAGACTCCAAGGTCAACAGCTTGAGCATCAGCTCATCTGGTTTGAGCAAAGCTCACCAGCTTGGACCCAAGGTTGCTGGCTTGACCAAGGGGTTACTTGGTGTGCTGTAGCCCCACGGTCAAAGCACATATGAGAAAACAATCAATGAATAACTAAAGTGCCACAACAAAAAACTGATGATTGATGCTTCTCATCTCTCTGCATTCCTGTCTGTCTGTCCCCATCTATCCCTCTCTTTGACTCTGGCTCCGTCTATGAAAAAAATAAATAATAATTAGGAAATAAAAGATGGGTTCGGAAGGGTTTTGCAATTATTGCTGGCAGAAACACAGCCCTAGCAGAGAAAAAAATGGCTGTAGGCCACAGCCCAAAAACCACATTTTCCTTTATTTACTGGGCAAAGTAGCAAGCCAACCACTTTTCTAATTACAGTTTCCAAGGCAACCCAAGAATTCCACCCAGTGCATAAAACCCCCACTAATACATAAACATACACAAAAATGCCAGTTTTTCCTTCCGGGGAACGTGGTGGGAAGGACAGGCATCACAGATAACAGGGAGGTGTGGGGAAGGGTTTAGCTTTTTGCAAGTGAGTTAGGGGGTTGGGCAGCAGCCAGTACCCCACACTTCTGTCCCCCAGAAATAACTCTAAAAGCCCTGTTGATTTTTTAGTCCCTGACAGTTGGGGAACTAGTATTTGAATTCTACATTTTGAATATATATGAAATATTATAAAGTACTGCACCCCAGATTCTGAAAGGCACTGTACCTCATTTCATCGAGTTCACATAGAGACACCCAGTCCAGATAAGTTTTGAAGAGTTTTATTAGAGGAGGAAATTTTAAATATGCCGGCCGCATATGGCTGACAAGGGGCATCTGCAGGCCCAAATTGTGCAGTTCCCAAAACTAGTTCAGGGGCTGTTTATATATCCTTGATCACACATGGTGGGGAGAGCATGATATTATGACACAATCATTAACAAGATTATAACATTTGTCTAGGGGATACACAGAAACATTAACACTTTCAAGGTAACACAATCAGATATTTACAAATCTTTCTGGGTTCCACTTCCCTCACTAGCATAAAGGTATTTTATTCTCAAGATTCCAGGAAAGACCTGACCTATGGTGGTGCAGTGGATAAAGCGTCGACCTTTAATGCTGTGGTTGCTGGTTCAAAACCCTGGGCTTGCCTGGTCAGTGCACATATGGAGTTGAACCTTCCTGCTTCTCCCTTCTCTCTCTCTCTCTCCTCTCTAAAATGAATTAAGTCTTTAAAAACAAAAAAAAAATATTCCAGGAAAGGGGAGAAACTACAATCAATGCAAGGTGGTATGTAAATTCTGCCTCCTATTGAAAGAGAAGAAGTTTCTCTGTTAACCTTTATTTTAGATTTAATACTAAATGACCCATTGTTCTTGTAAGCCAGAAACTTCTACATTCTTCTCCCTCCCTTCCCTAAAGGAGGGACAGGACAGGAAAGCCTGACTTTTCCTCCCAGAATATCAATATTAATTTGCAGCTTTTTGGTACCTTACAACAGAAAATATGTAAATTGTTCAGTATATGCTCTAGTACAGTGGTCGGCAAACAATGGCTCGCAAGCCACATGCCGCTCTTTGGCCCTGTAAAGCCAGAAGCCACGGCCACCATCACAGACACCTGGCCCATGCAGGTTCACATTGGATTCGGACAGACAGTAATGAAACAATGGAGCCAAGAACTGGTGGACCATTAGCTTTAATCCTAGCTTGTATCTAGCGGGCAAGAAATACAGACAGTGAGAAAACACTTTCCTTTCCATTCAGGGCTCCAAAAGCCACTAACTTATCCGAGTTTCCTAGAATCAAAGTGTAAGGTGGTGGGCAATGGGGGAAAGGTCACGTGAGAAACCAGACCGAAGAACTTTGGCTAGAACCACCCAAACCCATGCGTGCCGAAAGAAACCTCCCAGGAGTCCTCTGGAAAAGAGCGACTGTCTGCCAGTCAGTGAGATTTCACCACGTCATATTAGCTCAACCACCCTACAGACCCTTTAAATATCCCCCATACAAATCACTCCATGTGACTTCCCTGGCCTCTGTCCCTGGGACCAGGGAACATCGTCCGGGAAGCACTGTACTAAATAAAACTTTTATTATTCCACACTTTGTGGATACGCCCTTCCTTCTTCCTCGGCAGGGAAAAATACCTTACACCAGTGATTTTCAACCTTTTTTGAGACGCGGCACATTTTTTACATTTACAAAATCCTGGGGCACACCACCTACCAAAATGACACAAAATGACACTCTAACACAGTACATATTATACATATAGTTAATAATATAGTTTCTAAATGTATTTATACTCAGTGTGAAACCTGGGCCTGTTTCGATGAACACAAAAGGGATATTCTGGCAGGAATAGTAGAAAGACACTCACGAAGCTCTTCCTTAACAGTTCTCAGTCTCTCTCTGTTTTTAGTTTTTATTGCAGTCAAGCTTGAGAAGCTCAGCTCATATAGACATGTGGTTGAAAATGGGAGCACTAATAGATACTGGAGCTTTCATCAAAGTTGTGAGTTCAAATCAAGTTGACAAATACTCTCTCTATATAGAGACTGGACAAAATCAATTTTAGAAAATGTTGGGTACTTGTGTAACATCATAAGTCCTCAGAGCATCTCTACTGTCAGATTGAGAAGTTTGCTTTCTAGGTAAGGATTCTGATAAATACTAGAGTTCTCCCTGAGGTTGTGGGTTCAAATCCCATGGTCAGCTGGGTGCAGGGGCCTTGGTTCTGTCTGTTTTGATGGTGTATATAGATTGAGCTCTTTAAGAAGATGACCCTTCAGGAGGCCATATACAATATAGATAACATTGTGATGCATTGTATATCACCCTCCGTGGGAGCCTCTTTTAAAAAGAAAAAGGTCAAATATCTATATACACCATCAGGATAGACATAACCAGCTGAGGCTGAGGCTTCATCTAGTGGTGGCAACATTTACCTCCAGTCCTGACCAGGATTAGAAATCGGGACCATGGGGAGGAGTAGCAGCTTCAACTACTCGCCGCGGCCACACAATGACAAGTGCGCATCAGCCCGAGCGGGGACCTTCCTGGGTGTGGATGAGAGTCGGCCTACTATTGGTTCATTGCTAGAGGTCGGGATGAATCCTAGAAGGTGATTGGTCAGTGAGCGTTCCCTGTGCCTCCACTCTTCCTGTCGCTGATAGCTGGAGGGTTTGTGAGGGGAATGTTTATGTTCGGATGGAGGCGGATGGCGGTGGGCCGGATAATTAACCTCTGCGGGCTGTGTCTGGCACGCGGGCCATAGTTTGGGGACCCATGTTTAATTTCCCCACGGCACACATGACCATGTCTCATGGCACACTAGTGTGCTGCGGCACACTGGTTGAAAAACACTGCCTTACACAAAGGTTTCTAACCTCACCAGTCTCATTCACCTCTGTTCCCCATCTCCTTCTCTCTGCACAAACTCTGCACAAACTGGCTTCTTCTTCAGCACTCCACCGTCTTGGCTACTTCTGGCCTTCTCCATGTGGCCTTTCTCTGCTCTCCTTTCTCTGCTCTCTCCTCTAATGCTAATCTCAGGAACCGAGCCAGCTCCCTGTCTACCCCACTTTATAGTGTAGAAATAAAAACCTTTAATCCAATATACAAACAAGGAAGTTTCTGATACAAAGTCACTTATCTGAGACATAATGGGATTTCTCATGAGACTATACCACCCCACATCATGCAACATTCAAGAGTGTGGGGAAAAGCTTAGTCTTAAAACAAATCCTTAGCCTATAACCACCCTGCCTGCTTACAGCCTGTCCCCCACACCCAATGCAAACTATAAGCAAGCAAACATATATGATATTTAAATTTTTATTTGACCAAAATTCCACCCCTTTTGCTCACTTACAATCTAAAGCACAGGTATTCCTGAACAAGGAAATTAGGCACATTACACAAATTACAACAGCACAAATCATACAGTTTTAACAATTACAAAGGTACATTTCACCAGTCTCTGAGCACTTAGCAAAAGCACATAACGTCCTCGGCCTTCTTTCTAGCCATGGGAAAAGCTCACCAGCACAGAGGAGTGCTTCCAGCAAAGTCATCCCCCACCCCCATCAGGGTATTTCAAATTGTCCAAAATCCATAAGTCCATCCAACAAAGGAGCCTGTGCCCAGTCTGGTCGTAGTCCAGGAATCAGTACAAGCACATGGGGCCTCAGCCACCCCCCTCATCCCTGCTGTCCTGGCAGGTCTTACATTGTCCCCAAGAGGAGTACGTGGCAATGGCAGTCACCATTTCCATCTCTGCTCCAGAGAGCATAATGGCCGCCACCCCTATTTCCCAAAATCACATACATGCCAGGAGCATAGCAGGTACCTTCTGGAGACTGTGGATTGCATGCAGACTGATTCTTCTCATCCTCCAAAAAGGAACTGCAAACATCAACTCCTGCTGTCAGTCTTACAGCCCTGGGCCCGGCCTCAGCCCGGCCTTCCGCCACAGCTAACTCTCCACTAAGTCCAGGGCAATTGACAACTCACGAACCTGTGATTCCTTCTCTAGAGGCTGCTCCATTTCCAAGCGAATATCGCAAACCTGCTCGGCCTCCTCCAGTCCTTGCTCAGCTCCAGGGTCAGCATCTCTTTCTCTCATGTTTGCTCCAGCTCCTTCCACTGCTCAGTTTGCAGGTCCCGGGCAGCCTCTTTCACAGAACTCTCGGTTTCCTCATGCATGGCTGTAAAAGTCAGCCAGCCTACGGTCCCCAAAAGGACAGCCATGGAAAACCATAACAGCAGCCAGTCCTCTACTCCACTGCTCAAAGGTGGTGGTGGCTCCATACTCATCTGTATTGATCCTGTCACAGACTATGCCAAATGTAGAACCAGGAGCCACAGCCACCTGGCCCATGCAGGTTCGCATTGGATTCGGGCAGACGGTAATGAAATGGCAGAGTTGGAGGATGGTGGGCCATTCTGTTTATTGGTGTCTCACCAAGACAGGCAAGCCACAAGAGAAGACAAGGGAAAAGCAGAAAACCTGCTTTTCCCATGAAGGACAAGGAATCAGGGAGGCCCCTGCAATGGTGATAGAAGGAACCGAGAGAGCAAGCTCCCAGTCTGCCTCACTTTATAGTGTAGAAATCAAAACCTTTTTTTTTTTTTAAATCAAAAAACAAACAAACATACATGTTCAATCCAACATACAAACAAGAAAGTTTCTGATACAAAGTCACTTATCTGAGGCATAATGAGATTCCTCATGAGAGTGCACCACCCCACATCATGCAATCAGTCAAGGGTGTGGGGAAAAGCTTAGTCTTAGGCTATAACCACCCTGCCTGCTTACAGCCTGTCCCCCACACCCAATGCAAACTATAAGCGAGCAAACATACATCATATTTAAAAACTTATTTGATCAACAGGCCCCTTGAGTGCACCTCTTTGGCCAGCTTAGTAGTACCCTAATTAAGTTAATAACAATGTACCTACCTATATAGCTTAAGGTTAAAAGATTTGGCTCTCTAGAGAAATTTCAATTGCTGTACTGTTGATATTTGGCTCTGTTGACTAATGAGTTTGCTGACCACTGCTCTAGCATAATAAAAACTTGAAGCATTGTATCAATATATCCCATTTACTTACTGAGAAAGTTTTACCTAACCAATAGCAATGATGAAAGCATGTAGTAGTTTAGTGTCTTCTTTTTGGTTTTACCCTGACTTTTTGGGGTTTTTTTTTTAGAAGCAGAGTCAGAGAGAGGGATAGATAGAGACAGACAGACAGGAATAGAGAGATAAGCATCAATCATCAGTTTTTTGTTGCAACACCTTACTTGTTCATTGATTGCTTTCTCATATGTGCCTTGACCGCGGGCCTTCAGCAGACTGAGTAATCCCTTGTTTGAGCCAGCCACTTGGGTCCAAGCTGGTGAGCTTTTGCTCAAACCAGATGAGCCCGCGCTCAAACTGGCAACCTCGGGGTCTCGAACCTGGGTCCTCCGCATTCCAGTTCAAAGCTCTATCCACTGCGCCACTGCCTGGTCAGGCTACCCTGACTTTTAAGTGAATAATTATGTTATCTTTTTTAAATAATAAGGTACCATTCTATCAATGTGTTCACTCAGATTTAGCTCACTTCTATAAGGACACAGTGGGGAAGCAGCTTGTTAGGCTTGCTCGCTGGTTTACCAGCTGCAAGCAGTTCTCCTGATGGGAACATGAGAGAGTAGCAGCACCACGTGTGTATGGCCTGTGTAAGGCTATGGGTGCTTGCGCTCAGGGGGACTGCGGTGATGGATTGCCTGCCCGCCCCTGTGAGGGGCCATTTTGTGTTTCTTTGCCTGAGAAGTGGTTCTCCCCTCCTGTGTGTTGGTCTGCAGTTGTGAGATTCTATTAAAGGGAATGGCCCGCTTTCCGGCTCCGCAGGTTCTTTACCGTCAGCACAAGTCCGATGTGGACCCGCCTGGCCTTGGCCACAGGCGTTGCACACAGCTCACTCTCAATTTTGTATTTTTAATACTATTTTAAACTTGAAAAAGACCTGAGAAGTCATATAATGGCCCCAGGCAGGTAACCCCAAATGTTATTTAGAGACAGTAGCTTTTTGTCAGATCATTTTGAAGTACTAAATGAAATAAAATATTGCTAAATATATTTTAACTGGAAGTCCCCTCCCCCCCAAAAAAGAATTACTAGTAATGAAGTTAAGTACTGGCTAATTAAAGTAATCCATTATTAACATTCTTGAGGGGAGGATGATTTTCTATATTGAAATACAAAAAGATTTTTAAGTCTTTTTTAGGTTACATAATGCATACACATACATAGTAGTCCAAATTTTTTTTTTAATGAATGTAAGATTCTTTTATTTATTTATTTTTTATTTTTTACAGAGACAGAGAGTGAGTCAGAGAGAGGGATCGACAGGGACAGACAGAAACGGAGAGAGATGAGAACATCAATCATTAGTTTTTCATTGCGCGTTGCAACACCTTAGTTGTTCATTGATTGCTTTCTCATATGTGCCTTAACCGCGGGCCTTCAGCAGACCGAGTAACCCCTTGCTTGAGCCAGCAACCTTGGGTTCAAGCTTGTGGGCTCTTGTTCAAACTAGATGAGCCCGCGCTCAAGCTGGAGACCTGGGTCCTCTGCCTCCCAGTTCGACGCTCTATCCACTGCGACACTGTCTGGTCAGGCAGTACTCCAGAATTTAAATGAGAGACTTAGAAGGGAGGGGCGGGGAGCCCAGCTCTGATGGAGGCCCTCCTGTACAGGGCAGCTGCTCCCATTCAGTTGCAGATACGCACCACTTACACTTTGCTCAAGCCGGGCTATTGACGGCATGGCAACGTGCTTTTGCCTGCCCTAACGGCCCTCCTTAAAGGCCAACTACTTCAATGGACATGGCTCTGGACTGTACAGGCCTCCCACCATTGATGGGTGTCCTTGTTGGCACCATGGGGTAGGAGGCTGGAGATGGACCTCCAGTTAACTCCCTGGGAAACCAGCATCTGGCTGCATAAAGTAGAAGTCTATTATCCCTTGAGTGTCAGGGAGACAGTATTATGAAGGGCACCTTTGTAATTTCTTCATGGCTCATAACAGAGTTCTCCCATTTTGCTGCACATCGAACCAGCAGATCCTGGTGTACAGGCCATTAAGGTTTGGTATGTCCGCACTTGAAATCTATGTGACTTTCAACAAGGTACTTAAATTCTTTATACCTCAGTTTTATTTTCCTGAAAGAGGCCAATGATAGTTCGTACCTTGGGGTTTGTTGTGACAATTAGATGATACAGAGCACTTGAGTGCAATACTTGATGTGTGGTCAGCACTTGCAAAATGCTGCTATTATTACAGGCAGGTTATGGCCTTAATTGCCAGACTATGGTTTTCATCTCATCTCTGTAGCCACTGGAAGCCAGTGGGAATTTTTATGTAGAAAAGGAGTGTGGACAAGGCCTGCCAGGGGTGAGGACGATGGAGATGCAAAGACCCAACTCCGGAGATCAGGTTCAGTGACGCAGATCCGATTTATTCAGGAAGTAAGCTAGCTTATATACACAGGTTCAGCCTATAGGGTGTTACAGCATGTTCTTCAAAGACAATGGCTGAAAAGGTCAGGAGCTGCCGGGTTGGCGCTGAGTTACCTCCCCACAGCGGGCGAGCTCCCTCCTGGGTGTGCCTAGGAGGGTTTCAGGTGCTGGAGTATTCTCACAGCATTGCATCAGCCACAGCTGCTAGGAATGCACTCTGTGCTCTAGCTATTCAATACAGAGGAGGAGGAAGAAAATGACATTCAGGAAGATTCAGCTGGTAGCAGTAATGACCTTGCTTACCAGTAAAATGAGAAGGGATTGGACAATGAACAGGAATAAGGAAATTGAGGGAAGGAAGCACGTTTGGGAAGAAAAGATGAGTAGTCCTTTGTGGATATAGGTAATTGTCCACTTGTACTAAATTTTTTATTGGGCTATATTTCTGTTACTCCCTTTAATTTTAGATCTGTAAATAAAAAGAAACAAGTAACAGTGAATATTCATTCTAGATTAGATTCACAATATATAATTTAAACCCTACTTTTGAAGGACTAATATTTCTTATCAAACCCAATCCAGGGACAGATTTTGCTGTAAATTTTGTGAAAAGAAACAGATCGGGGCTTATGAATACAGAGTTTCATCGACTTCCTTTCCCTAATGTTCACCTATTTAGTTCAAGTCACAAAGAACCATTTTATTCTTTATTTGAATTCTCTCAATAGATTTCTTTAAAATTAAAAAAAAAATTTTTTTTTATTTTAGTGAGAGGAAGCAAGGCAGAGAGACAGACTCCTGCATGCACCCTACCGGGAAACACCCAGCAAGCACACTAGGGGGAGATGTTCTGCCCACCTAGGGCCGTTGCTCTGTTGCAACCAGAGACAATTTTTAGTGCCTGAGGCAGAGGCTGTGGAGCCATCCTCAGTGCCTGTGAAGCAGGAGGAGTGGAGAAGCTGATGGGCGCTTCTCCTGTGTGCCCTGGCCCCAAGACGCCGAGCCAACGCTCTACCACTGACCCAACCAGCCAGGGCTCTCAATAGGCTTTTTGTGTGGTCTCCAGGTTGGATTGAGCTGCTTTCGGTTGTGAATGTGTATGGCATGCTCTGTCTTCCTTTTTCTGCATCGTTTCTGGTGCTTGACTCTGTTGGCCGTAAAATTGTGGGATGCACAATTCAAGGAGTCTGTCATCATAGATGTTGTGGCCAATAGTCTGTGGAGTAGGTCTCTAATTTCAGTGATGGACTGTGTATTACCATCTGAGGTCTCCTTTTGCACCTAAAAGGGGAGAAACCAATGATAATATACATTTTCTCTTACTGTAGTTCAAATGAAGTTTTCTGAATATCTACACTTAAACTACAAATACCATACATTACTTAGTTATAGAAAAGAAAGCTTACTACAAAACATAGGTACAAGAGCCTGGCCTGTGGTGGTGCAGAGGCGAGAGTATTGACTTCGAAGGCTGAGGTCCCTGTTTCAGGACTCTGGTCTTGGCCATTTAAGGCACATACCAGAAGCAACTATGAGTTCATGCTTCCTGCTCCTTTCCCTTCCCCAACACACCCCACCCCATCTTTCTTTATCCCTCTCTGTCTGTCTCTCTCTCAAATCAACAAATCTTTTTTTTTTTAAGAAAAAACAGGTACAAGGGCAGAAGAAATGCTCTATTGTGTATGTACCTGTGAAAGGTTATAGTAATCATTTTCACTATCAACCAACACTTACAATGTGCTTTTATGGTTAGAGCATTCTGCTAGAAGAAATTATTTGAATATTAGCAAAATATTTCCCTTTTCTAAACAGCCTGAAGGAAAATGCAATAAAATTCAGTCATTTTATAACAACTTGATTATCATAAAGGTCAAAGAGCTTGGATGATTGCCTCACAGCTGACAGATGGTGGTGCAGTGGATGGAGTGTCTGCCAAGAATGCTGAGGACTCTGGCTGAAACCCCAAGTTCGCTAGCTAGACTGTGGGCTTGTTGGCTTGTTCTCAGGGTTGCCAGATTAAGCACAGGGTCGCCAGTTTAAGCACAGGGTCATCAATGTGATTCTGGCTTGAAGCCAAAGTCATTGGCTTGAACAAGGGATACTGGCTTGGCTTGAACCTCCAGTCAAGGCACATGAGAAAGCAATCAATAAACAATTAAAAGTGAAGCAACTATAAGTTGATGCTTCTCACCTCCCACACACACACACACACACTTCCTGTTTCTCTGTCTAGAAACAAAAAGAGTCGCCTCAAAACAAGATGCTGTTGGCAAAGTGGTATATTTGTTTAAGAGTGCCATTTCCCTGAAAGTTATCCTAGTATTAGACATTAGTTTACAGTTCACTTAGAAAAATACACGCCAACTTTTACATACTTATCCCTCCTACATAGATGCACAAGGAATCTATCAGCAATTTTGGTCCAGATGTTTCATTTTATGGGTTAGGCAGCTGAGAAAGGTCAGATGACTTACCTCCCGGCCCAGACCCACAACGTCATTTCCTGTACAGTCTATTCATTATAGCTACTTTCTTGATGTGTTTTGTCACTTGAAATAGGGGGTTGCACTAGATTACTTTAGGGCCTTCTAAACTAATACTCATTTTCTGAGCACCTAGTGTGTGCAAGACACTGTGCTGGATGCTGGGGGCGAATGGCTGGGATGGGGGAGGTAACAAAGAGGAGTAAGATGGGGTACTTTCCCTCAAAGTAGCTCCTAATCTTATGTTTTAAAGCAATTTTCCTATAACTATTACTATTTGCATCACTAGCTTACCTTTTTCTTGTGTTTCTTCCATTTTATCCACAGGTAATACACAGATAGACCAAGCAGAATAAAAAAGACAGCTTCTCCCATAATATATATGAGATATAAAGAAGCCTGAAATATATTCATGTTTGCAAAACTGAAGCATAGATTGTTCATAGGGTAAGGTAGACAGTGAGATGGAGGACGATTAACTTTTAGATAAAGCGCTTCTTCCGGTAAAATCTCCCATCCAATCCTGGCCCAGGTTGGACGAGTTCTCTCACAAGTGCCAAAACTTCCCATCAACAGGCAGACAAACAAAAAATACATTGGAAATAGTCCATGAAAGGACATCTTTCCTTCTCAATCAGAACAACAACAAACACTCTTTAAAAATACGATCAGAGACAGAGCAGAAATGCCCTGACTGTGGTCAATGTACTCCATAAAAGTACTGAGAACAGTCTTCCCAGGCAGCAGTATATACACTGCTGATCATTGTTACATCATCGGTGACAGGATAGAGTCAGTGACACCAGAAAGAACACATTGAAGCTAGAGGGTGTCAGCTAACCCGGATCCTCGGGCTTCTTTTCTTTTTTTACTGTTTTAAATTTGTTTGAATTGATTTTTTGAGAGGGAGAGGAAGAATGTACTAATATCTTGCTAGCTAATAATTTCAAAATGTAATCATACTAATGGAATTTCATGGAAACAGTTAATCCCTTTCAACCCTTCTGAAGTATAGTTGCTGTACATCTATATATTTTTTTTGTTAGATGAGAGGAGGGGAGATAGTGAGGCAGACTCCTTGCATGTGTCCTGACCAGGAACCGCCTGGCAAGCCTGTCTGGAGCCGTTTTTTGAAGACGCCCGAGGCTGATGAACTCCAAGGGAGAGCCATCCTCAGTGCCCAGGGCCAACCTAAACTGATCAAACCACTAGCTGTGGTAGGGGTAGATAGAGAGAGGGTGGGAGGAAGCAGATGGTCACTTCTCCTGTGTGTCTTGACCATGAATCATACCTGGGTCTTCCATATGCTGGGCCGATGCTGTAGCCACTGAGACACCCACCAGGGCCATGTTTTACATCTACTTTAAAAATATCGGCCCTGGCCGGTTGGCTCAGCGGTAGAGCGTCGGCCTAGCGTGTGGAGGACCCGGGTTCGATTCCCGGCCAGGGCACACAGGAGAAGCGCCCATTTGCTTCTCCACCCCTCCGCCGTGCTTTCCTCTCTGTCTCTCTCTTCCCCTCCCGCAGCCAAGGCTCCATTGGAGCAAAGATGGCCCGGGCGCTGGGGATGGCTCCTCGGCCTCTGCCCCAGGCGCTAGAGTGGCTCTGGTCGCAATATGGCGATGCCCAGGATGGGCAGAGCATCGCCCCTTGGTGGGCAGAGCACCGCCCTATGGTGGGCGTGCCGGGTGGATCCCGGTCGGGCGCATGCGGGAGTCTGTCTGACTGTCTCTCCCTGTTTCCAGCTTCAGAAAAATGAAAAAAAAAAAAAAAAAAATATCTGTAGCTAGCCTGACCAGGCGGTGGCGCAGTGGATAGAGCGTCGGACTGGGATGCCAAGGACCCAGGTTCGAGACCTCGAGGTCGCCAGCTTGAGTGCAAGCTCATCTGATTTGAGCAAAGCTCACCAGCTTGGATCCAAAAGTCGCTGGCTCATGCAAGGGTTTACTCGGTCTGCTGTAGCCCCACGGTCAAGGCACATATGAGAAAGCAAAATGAACAACTACAGTGTTGCAAGGAAAAACTGATGATTGATGCTTCTCATCTCTCTCCATTCCTGTCTGTCTGTTCCTATCTATCCTCTCTCTGACTCTGTCTCTGTAAAAAAATTAAAATAAAATAAAATAATTAATTAAAAAATATATATATATCTGTAGCTGTACCATTTTACACAACCTACAATTGTTTTTGTTTTTTTTCTCTGAAATATTCTTCCTTTCAAATAGTTAAGCAAAAAAAAGTACCTTCTTCTTTTAAATTATGTCCCTTTGGTGGCAATGTGGTACTATTAGGTAGGGGGTGGGGGCGGGGAGTTCGGCATGGCATGTGCAAAAAAGATGAGTTGGTGAGGGGACACGGTATATGATAAAAGGTTGAGACGGAGGCCCTGTCTCTAAGGATTTTACCACTAGGGGTAGAATTGAAAAATAAGATAAATAAAAAATCTCTGATACTGTGTACTAAATTGGAAGGTAAATCAGATTATAATCACATAACAGTTGCTAGAGCAAAAAGTTTTCTTGGGGGAATTAGGACTGTTGCAGTATGTTTAAGCTTGGAAGAATGAGTAGAATTTTGGAGGGTGGACAAGGCATATTATATTGTGGAAACGTCATAAGCAAAGCAATTCTGTGTAAACATCAATTCCAAAAATATTTGTTGAGCACCTCAATATGCTAAATACTGTTCTAAGAACTCAGAATGAGTGTTCACCTAGGCACAATACAAAATCTTTGTGTTCAGGGAGTTTCCTTTCTAGTGAAGAGACATACAATCTATCTAAATCTATGTATCTGTGGAGTGCTGTGGAGAAAAATAAAGTGGTAAAGGGGTCATAAAGTGGCAGCAAGTGAATGAATGAGAGTGTGTTGTTTGATGGAGGGCAAACAGGAAAGGCCTCTCTGAGCAGGTGATGCTGGAGAGAGACCCAAGAGACTGAAGGTTGAGCCACGTTGACCCCGGGGGCAGATGGAACAGTTAGTAAACAATGGATAGACTCTCTGGATGAACGTTAGAAGGCATAAAGCTGGAAAGATAGCTTGTGTCTAGATAGACCTTGAGGCCTTGTATTTACTTCAGTAACCATTAGGGAGTCATTTATAGCAGGGGAGTCAACTTTTTTATACCTACCACTCACTTTTCTATCTCTCTTAGTAGTTAAAATTTTCTAACTGCTCACTGGTTCCACAGTAATGGTGATTTATAAAGTAGGAAAGTAACTTTACTTTATAAAATTTATAAAGCAGAGTTACAGCAAGTTAAAGCATATAACAGTAATTACTTACCAAGTACTTTATGTCGGAGATTTTCACTAAGTTTGGCAGAATAAATCTTTATGAAACAACTTACTATAGTTAAATCTTTTTTTTTTTTTTCATTTTTCCGAAGCTGGAAACCGGGAGGCAGTCAGACAGACTCCCGCATGCACCCGACCGGGATCCACCTGGCATGCCCAACAGGGGGCGTCGCTCTGTTGCATCCAGAGCCATTCTAGCGCCTGAGGCAGAGGCCACAGAGCCATTTTCAGCACCCGGGCCATCTTTGCTACAATGGAGCCTTGGCTGCGGGAGGGGAAGAGAGATACAGAGAGGAAGGAGAGGGGAAGGGTGGAGTAGCAGATGGGCGCTTCTCCTATGTGCCCTGGCCGGGAATCAAACCCGGACTCCTGCACGCCAGGCCGATGCTCTACCGCTGAGCCAACCAGCCAGGGCCTAAATCTTTTATTTATACTTTGTTTGTTCCACTACCACCCACCATGAAAGCTGGAACACCCACTAGTGGGCTGTAGGGACCAGGTTGACCACCACTGATTTATAGTGTTGAGGAGAGGCATGAAGTGCTAAACTTACTGAGTGCTTTCCTGTGTACCAGGCACTGTACCAAACAAGGTATTTGCATGTGTTATACTAACATTCTCTTTAATTCTTACACCACCCCATGAGGACTGCAATATATTGCATACATGCTATGGATAGGGAAACTGAGGTTAGAGGATTAAGGAATTTTTGTGGTCTCATTGTTTGTGTCTGCAGAATTTCACATGTTGAAATCCTAATGCCCAATATGATGTTATTGTTTTACCCGGCGAAGAGAAAAAGAAAACATTATCAGGAGGTGGAGTATTTGGGAGGTCATTAGGACATGTGATGGAGCCTTTACGAATGGGATTAGTGTTCTTTTAAAGAGAGCCTCCACAGAGCTCCCTAACCCTTTCCACCTTGTGAGGACACACAGTAAGAAGGCCCTGACTCTGGAGGAAGAGTCAGACTGCATCTAGGCTTAGCTTCTCAGTCACCCTCCCCCCAACTGTGAGCAATAAATTTTGTGTGTTATAAGGTTCCTAGTCTGTGGCCTTTTTCCATGGTGGCTGCATGGACAAAAAGAGGCATGGTGGTGTTAGGAGGTTGCTTGCCATAATCTCCTTTCTCTACCAGCCACCCAAAATAAAATAGTGCTCTCTGTAAAATCAGTGTGCTTATTACACAGATGCTAATTCGTGATTATAAGGCCCTGAGTTCCCACTACCAACTCATCCCTTGCCTAAACTCCAACCTATATTGAAATGGTGGGGAGAACAGCTAGCCTGTGCTCCTGCCCTCCAGTCTGGGGCCGTGCTCCCACACATCACCTGCCTGGTCCCACACCCTCCAAGAGGTGCTCATATTGCAGGAATCAAAGGAGGACAAAGATGCCCAGACAGCTTGATGAAAGAAGTAAGATTTATTAAAGGCAGTGGAGTACGTGGGACTTGTAGCTCCAAAACACGGGCTCCCTGAAGTTGACTTTCTTATAGGTTATATACCTTTACAATATCTAAGCAATGTGCACATGATTTCTTTGATTAAGGTTTCCCAGGACTCAAGGAGAAGGGAGGAAAAGCTTCCGGTGGGGTAAACAAGGGAGAAGGGGTTTCTAGATCACTGGCTATAGTTACATACAGATTTTTGCTTTGTATTTTAACTATGGGATATAGTTCATTTATTACTGGCTGACTTGGTTACTCCTGCTAGCCCCTTTCCCTTGTATTCTTTTCATTTCTTCCTTCTCAGGGATGAGGGGGCCTGCCCAGCCTTCCTCACTCAGGTCCTCTCTGCTGCCTTTTGCCAGGGGCCTGAAATGGCTGAGGAACAAAGAGAATCTGAGCTCAGACAAGGGTTCCACAGACCAGGAGGGAGAAAGGGTGGAGCCCGCCCCTCCAAGGGTGGGCAACAGTTGGCAAAGGGCCAGAGGGTTGCCCTGGCAACGGCAGCTACCCGGAAAAAGCTGTGGCTCCTGCGGGGCAGGACTGTGGACTGGCACTAGGTGGTGCCCCGAAGCAGTTTCTATACCCAGAATGCAGCCTCTGGTCTCCGCCTCCTCCGGGGAGCTCACACTGTTGTGCCCCCTGCACTGGCCCACTGGCCGGAGGGTAGGACTCGCAGGAGGAGCAACAGAGGCGCTGCTGTGCACCCTGAGGCCTGACCACAATCCCGCCCTGTGAGTGTGTTTGATGAGGGGCCGTGCAGGGCTCCCTTAGCGAGCTGACCCCCGCCCTTCCTAACTTCTGTACCCCAGTGTTGGGCAAACCAACGTGTTGCAAATGTAAAACAAGTGAGTTAGGTTTGCTCACTTGTATTTTGCATTGGCACGGGGCACGGCCAGGTGTGTGTGGTCTGTGGAAGGCTGCGGGGGGCTTGCCCTCAGGGCGCAGGTTGCAAATTGTGGACTGTCTGCTGCGCTGGGTAAGGGCGGGTGTTTGCTATTGTTTGCTGGAAAAGGGGTATATTCTTCCAGCCTGTTTTGGCTGGAGAGTCCAGAGGGAGGGAGGGAAGGGGAGGTTGAGAGAGAAAGAGAGAGAGAGAGAGCGCGCGCGCGAGCGCTGAGGGGCTTGGGAGCCCTGCTGAGACTGGTGGGGGGGGGGGACTGTGAGGAGAAAGGGAAGCAGTGGTCCCAGCCTGTTTTCTCCCCCCTCCCCTCCTCCCTTAGGAGGCTTAAATAAACTGGACGGCCCACCATTTTCTGTCTCCACAATTCCTTTACCGTCCGCCGGAATCCAATGAAGAACCTGCATAGCCAGGGCATTGGCCGCTGGCCTTATAGCCAGGATGACCTCCAAGTGATAGCCCTACCCTGGGAGCCTATTTCACACTGAACATGCTGCAAATCCCGCACTGATACAGTTCCAACGTTGCTAGTAAAAGCAGACGTGGCTTCAGTAGGGCCAGGAGGAGCCTGCCTGCTGACATTGCAGGATAGGCTTTTGGGGTATACTGTAGCTAGCCTACTAATGCCACGCAGGTGACAGTAAATGATTTATACAGTTACGTTTTACATTTCTAAGTGTGTTGTAATATAAAACTGTAGTTTCAAGCCCTCTTCTCCATAAGCAGCCATCATGAGAAATTAAAATGTCTTTCATTTTCCGAACAGCAAATAGTAATTTAAAAAGGAGAGGTAGACTTCTTGTACTCAATCATAATAATAGTAAGGAATAGATAAATATTAGGTTTCTTCCCCCACATTACTCATATATGTTTTCTCTATATGACTATTTTAAATTTGCATAGATAATCATTGTTTCCCAAGGTGATGATGCCTGTGATAATATTCTTCCTCACATAATCAACGTGTGCATATTACAAAGGTCTCTGCCACTGTTACACACGCAGAGAAGGAACCAGGGAGACTCTTTAAAGAGGACAAGATACTGCAGTGTGTTCATTGCTTGTTCTAAACTCTTTTGAGATTTTTGCTTTGTAGCTTCCATTTTTACACGAATGCTCTAGAGCAGGGGATGGAAACCTTTCTGGGTGAGAGAGCCATGAACGCCACATATTTTAAGATGTAATTATGTGAGAGCCATACAATGACCCGTGTATGTTATGCATTATCCAATAAAAATTTGGTGTTGTCCCGAAGGACAGCTGTGATTCGCTTCAGCCACCTGCAACCGTGAACATGAGCGATAGGAAATGAATGGATTGTAATACATGGGAATGTTTTATATTTTTAACGTTATTAATTTTTTTATTAAAGATTTGTCTGTGAGCTATATGCAGTCATCAAAAGAGCCACATCTGGCTCGCGAGCCATAGATTCCCAACCCCTGCTCTAGAGGTAGGTGGTGGTCCTTACTGCAGCCTACTTCCGTTTTTCTTCCCTCTTCCTTAATATGCAACTGCTAAGAGATGGACTAAAAAATTCCATGAAGTAATATTTAAAAATGACATAACTTTGTACTAAGTATCTCACCCAACAACATGAATGAATCTTAGAAATGTAGCGTTCAGTGAAAAAAATTTACCAGTGCATGCCTGACGGGTGGTGTCTCAGTGGATTGAGTGTCAACCTGAAATACTGAGGTCCCAGGTTTGTAACTTGGAAGTCACCAGCTTGAGCATGGGCTTATCAGCTTCAGTGCAGGGTCTCTGGCTGAAAAGAACAATCTGTCTTGAGGCCAAAGGTCGCTGGCTAGAAGCCCAAGGTCACTGGCTTGAGCCCAACCTCGATGGTTTGAGCAAGGTGTCACTAGGTTAACTGGAGCCCCCCAAGTCAAGGCACATATGAGAAATCAATCAATGAACAACTGAAGTGCCGCAACTATGGCTTGATGTTTCTCATCTTTCTCCGTTTCTGGCTCTCTCTCTCTCTCTCTTCTCCTCCAAAACAGAAAAAAGAAATTTGTGAAAGACTAGATAGATTTTTATAAAGCTCAAAAGCAAGCAAAATCAACCTGTACTGTTTCAATATGCCTACATATGAGGTAAAACTGTTTTTTAAAGGAAAGTAAAGGTATAAGCCCAGATTGTGATTATGTCTTGGAAGTGGGCTGGGGATGGAACAGGAAGGGGCATGGAAGGAGGATTAATAGTACTGGAGGTGTTCAACTGGGTCTTCTGTTGATTAGAGGGGTTCTCTGACACTCATTATTTTGCTTCAAAATTTAGAAATAGGTCGGCCCTGGCCGGTTGGCTCAGTGGTAGAGTGTCGGCCTGGCGTGTGTGGGACCCGGGTTCGATTCCCAGCCAGGGCACATAGGCGAAGCGCCCATTTGCTTCTCCACCTCCCACCCCCTCCTTCCTCTCTGTCTCTCTCTTCCCCTCCCGCAGCCGAGGCTCCATTGGAGTAAAGATGGCTCGGGCGATGGGATGGCTCCTTAGCCTCTGCCCCAGGCGCTAGAGTGGCTCTGGTCGGCCCTGGAGGGGCAGAGCATCGCCCCCTGGTGGGCAGAGCATCGCCCCTGGTGGGCATGCAGGATCCCGGTCGGGTACATGTGGGAGTCTGTCTGACTGTCTCTCCCCATTTCCAGCTTCAGAAAAAAGAAAAAAAAATTTAGAAATAGGTCAAATATACTAGCATATACGTAACACTATATTACATATTTTTGATGTATCAAATATTACATAATTGTGGAAAAGGTACACAGAAATAAAGATAGCTAATTTAAAGCCAGCTTGCCATGTTTATACTAACTAGTGCATGTGGACGAGTTTATTGCTTTGGATGTACACACACACAAAAGATATTCTCTCAAAGTATCAGAAATGTGTTTTGGTTTTAAATTATTTCCCACATTTCTTTGCAAGAATTTCTCTGTGAATTTCATTGTGATTTTCTGATGAAAAAGAATTAGGTATCACTAAAGCGTGGATGTCACCAAGTCTGGGGACGTTAAAAGTTACACATTTCACTTGTAGTGTCTAAAATACTTTACAGAATCTCTTATGAAGCAAACAATAAAAGGCAAAATTAAACTCACAACCTACAGTCGAGCCACTCTTTTAGCACTCGGTGGCATATCTGTCTAATGGTGGCTGTACGGGACATTGCAGGTATGGAATAGCATCACGGGAAGTTCCGGTGCACAATGCAGCTTAGAAATGCTATAAAGCTTTCTTTTTCAGTAGAGAAGTACAAAGTAAAATTTCTGTTTCTGTCTCTAGAACACCATCCTCAGCATATGCGGTATAAAAAGTGAGTGGTTAGAGACCCATCTGGAAGTTTCTATTAACGAGCTTTTGGAGCAGAAACAACAATGGAAGAGAGCATGACTCCTATCTTCACAAAAGTGGCTACACTGCATAAGTTTTAGATAAAATAGGTTTGAATGTCACAAAGCATAAATATTAGGTCTAGTGTTGTTATTTCTGAGCCATTCTGATTTTTAACAATCTTCAGTAAGTAGTTACAGGCAATGACCTGTGATACAAATTGCTAATGTTATTCAGTTTTTTTTATTTTTTTTATTTTTTTATTATTATTATTTTTGTATTTCTCTGAAGTCGGAAAGGGGAGGCAGTCAGACAGACTCCCACATGCGCCCGACCGGGATCCACCTGGCATGCCCACCGGGACAATGCTCTGCCCATCTTGGGGCGTCGCTCTGCCACAATCAGAGCCATTCTAGCGCCTGAGGCAGAGGCCACAGAGCCATCCTCAGCGCCTGGGCAAACGCTGCTCCAATGGAGCCTTGGCTGCGGGAGGGGAAGAGAGAGACAGAGAGGAAGGAGAGAGGGAGGGGTGGAGAAGCAGACCGGTGCTTCTCCTGTGTGTCCTGGCCGGGAATCGATCCTGGGATTCCCGCACGCCAGGCCGACACTCTACCACTTAGCCAACTGGCCAGGGCCTTAATTTTATTCAGTTTAATAACTAAAAATAGGCCTGACCTGCGGTGGCACAGTCAATAGGGCGTCAACCTGGAATGCTCAGGTCACTGGTTGGAGACCTGGGACTTGCCTGGTCAAGGCACAGACTAGAAACAATGGCTCCTCCCTCCCTTCTTTTCTCCCTCCTTCCTGCCTTTCTCTCCTCTCTGTAAAAATGAATAAATAAAATCTTAAGAAAATAACTTAAAATAGTAACTGAAATATTTCTATAGAGAATGTGTAATACTAATCTTAATGTTGTTACCTTCATTAATAATTTAATTTAATTTACTATGCCTTTGATTTTTTTTTTTTTTTTTTTTTTAGTGAGAGAGAAGAGGACAGATAGGGACAGATAGATAGGAAGGGAGAGAGATGAGAAGCAGCTACTAATAGTTGCAGCCCCTTAGTTGCTCATTGATTGTTTTCTCGTCTGTGCCTTAATTGAGGGTTCCAGCAGAGTGAGTGACCCCTTGCTCAAACCAGCGAACTTGACCTCAAATCAGTAACCCTGGACTCAAGCCAGTGTCCTTGGGTTTCAAGCCAGTGACTTTTGGCCTCTAGCTAGCGATCATTGGGTCATGTCGATGATCCCACACTCAAGCCAGCGACCCTAGGGTTTTGAACCTCTCTTCTCAATGTCCCAATGCTCTATCCCCTGAGCCATGGCATAGTCAGGCTGCCTTTGATTTTGACCAATGATTGTAAAATAGGAAGTAATGTTCTCCTAGGAGACGAAGTGGTAGAATTTGGAAATGCATTTTCAGTGTTTTAACTTTATATGTTGAAACACCTATTGTGGTCTTGTGAATGGGGTCGGTGCACTATCATCAGATCTTGGTGGCCGGTGTACCTAAGACTATAGAAAATATCAGCTTTATTGAGATAAAATTCTCATACTATAAATTCACCATTTAAAAATGAACAAGATAGCCTGATTCAGGGGTGACGCAGTGGATAGAGCGTCAGACTGGGACACAGAGAACCCACATTTGAAACCCCAAGGTCTTCGGCTTGAGTGCAACCTTATCTGGCTTGAGAGTGGGTTCACCAGCTTGAGCGCGGGGTAGCTGGCTTGATCGTGAGATCATAGATATGACTCCATGGTTGTTGGTTTGAGCCCAAAGGTTGCTGGCTTGAGCAAGTGGTCACTCGCTCTGCTGCAGCCTCCCACCCCTGGTCAAGGCACATATAAGAAAGCAATTAATGAACAACTAAGTGTCACAACGAAGAATCGATGCTTCTCATCTCTCTCCCTTCCTGTCTGTCTGTTTCTATCTTTCCCTCTCTCTGTCTCTGTCACAAACAAACAAAAAACACAAATGGACAATATAGTGGTTTTCAGTATATTTACAGAGGTATAAAATCATCACTGCTATCTAATTGTAGAACATTTAACTACCTCCAAACAAAATCAACCCCATACCCATTAGCACTTACTTCCCATTCCTCCCTCCAGCCCCTGGCAACCACTAATCTACTTTCTATCTCCATGAATTTGTATGTACTGGACATTTCACAAATAGAATCATGTGGCATTTTGTACCTGGTTCCTTTAACTTACCATAGTGTTTACTAGATGTGTCCATGCTGTAACATGTCTCAGTATTTCTTTTTATGGATGAATAATATTTCTTTGTATGGATTAAAATTTGTTCATGCATGTGTTGATGGATGTTTGAGTTTTCATTCTTTTAACCATTATAAAAAAGCTGCTATGAGCTTTTGTGAAGAAATTTTTGCGTGACCACAAGTTTTCATTTCTCTTGGGTATATACTTAGGAGTGGAATTGCTGGGTCATGGTACTTAGACATTTCACCTTTAAAGGAACTGCCAAAGTATTTCAGTTGCCTGTTCCCACAAGCAGTAAAAATGAAGGTTCCAGTTTTTCCACATCATTATCAACATTTGTTATTGTCTTAAAATATCTTTCACCATCCGGCCCTGGCCGGTTGGCTCAGTGGTAGAGTGTCGGCTTGGCGTGCGGGAGTCCCGGGTTCGATTCCCGGCCAGGGCACACAGGAGAAGTGCCCATCTGCTTCTCCACCCCTCCCCCTCTCCTTCCTCTCTGTCTCTCTCTTCCCCTCCCGCAGCCCCCGAAGCTCCATTGGAGCAAAGTTTGCCCAGGTGCAGAGGATGGCTCTGTGGCCTCTGATTCAGGCGCTAGAGTGGCTGTGGTTGCAACAGAGCGACGCCCCAGATGGGCAGAGTATCACCCCCTGGTGGGCATGCCGGGTGGATCCCGGTCGGGCGCATGCGGGAGTCTGTCTGACTGCCTCCCCGTTTCCAACTTCAGAAAGAAAAAAAAAAAAAAAAAATCTTTCACCATCCTAGTGGGTGTGAAGTGGTATCTTAATGTCATTATGATTTACATTTCCTTATTCACTAATGATGTTAAGCATCTATCTGTTCATGTACTTATTGGCCACGTGTATGTTTATTTATAGAAATGTCTATCTAAATCCTTTACCTATTTTAATTTTTAATTTATTTTTATTTTTAAAAATATTTTATTGATTGATTTTTACAGAGAGAGGATGGGAAGGCGCAGCAAGATATATCAGCTCATAGTTCCTTCACTTTAGTTGTTTATTGCTTGCTTGTTTATATGCCTTGACTAGGCAAGCCCAGGGTTTCAAACAGATGACCTGAGCATTCCCGGTTGATGCTGTAGCTGCTGTGCCACCACAGCCAGGCCCTTTGCCCATCTTTATATTGGACTGTCTTTTTCTTGTTGAGCTGTTTGAGCTCTTTATATATTTTGCAAAGAAGTTTCTTATCAGGTATATGATTTGCAAATATTTTCTCTCATTCTGTGAGTTCTCTTTTCATTTTCTTAGTTGTGTCCTTCAAAGCACAAAAGGCTCTAAGTTTGGTGAAGTCCAATTTATTTTTCATTTTGTTGCTTGTTTCTTCAGTGTCATATCCAAGAAGTTCCCTAGTCCAAGGTCTCCGAGATTCACTTTTATGGTGTTTTGTGTAAGAGTTTTGTATTTTAGCTGCTACATCAACTTCTATGATCCACTTGTTCAATGTTATTTCTATGAATGTGAATATCCAGTACCTAAGACTTTTAAGTCTATAAAACATGGGGCTGTGGTTTTTAAGGTGAAGACATTTCATCTGCTCTGGTTCTCACGGTAGATCATCCCTTGCCTCTGTACCTAACATCGATAGAGCAACCACAGAGCACTCTCTAGGTCTCCTGAGGGAGATTGACACTTTATCGAGTCCTGCGTCATAAGAATCTCACCACCCAGTTTGTGAGTAAACACACATACTTGAAAGGATAGACTAGGGGCTGTGTGTGTTCAGAGAGTTCAGTGTGGGAATAGGAAAGTGATCAGTATCCATCTGGCTGATTGTAGTTGAGTCTGTGTTAAGGAACGGCAGAAAATAAGGTTAGAAAGTTAACATGATCATTTCATTAGAAGTACTGAGCTGTAAGCTTAGACAATTTGGGTGTAATTTTCAGGACACTGGGCTGCCATTATAGGCTCTGGGGTAGGCAAGGAGAGGGAATAAGTAGGGGGAATAATCTGGCTCTTTGCAAAGTGGATTGAAGGTAGGAGAGACCAGGGGAAGTGAGATGACTAAGACCTGAATTAGCTGGTTCCACAGCCTAATTGCCACCTCCTCCTCCTGCCCCACCACTACTGTCAGCCTGGCCCAGCCTCCCTCCTCCCCTCCCTTCGCACATGGGAGCCGGGCTGGCCTCTGTCGGAGTCCCCTAACTCCCCTCCAGCACCACAGTATCTTACACTTTCGTATTGTGGAAGCTTTGGGTCTTGATGGAACCTCTGAAATGTCCCCTTCATTTTACGATGAGGAAAGTGAAGACAAGAGAGGTTAAGCAGGTCATTAAAATGCTGCTGTATGAGTGGCAGAATTAGGAATAATAATAGTGATTGTATGGTAAATGTGACCTCACAGCTTCAAATATTTTTTAAAAGTGTGTGTGTGTGTGTGTGTGTGTGTGTAGAACCTTTGAATTGGCATACCAACACCAAGGTTGAATTAATGACTGGTTCAGGCTGGGAATTTTTATTTTATTTTATTTTATTTTTATCTTATTTTTATTAATTTTAACATAGTGATATTGATAAATTAGGGTATATATGTTCAGAGAAAACATCTCCAGATTATTTTGACATTTGATTATGATGCATACCCCTCACCCAAACTCAAATTGTCTTCCGTCACCTTCTATCTGATTTACTTTGTGCCCCTCCCTTCCCCCCACCCCCTCTCTCTCCCTCCTCACCCCCTCCTCACCCCTCACCCTATTCCCCACCCCCATTACCATCACATTCTTGTCCATATCTCTCAGTCTCATTTT
The DNA here is from genome assembly GCF_036850995.1 of Saccopteryx leptura. Lineage (NCBI taxonomy): Eukaryota > Metazoa > Chordata > Mammalia > Chiroptera > Emballonuridae > Saccopteryx > Saccopteryx leptura. Next base: position 285,806,281 of record NC_089504.1, read on the forward strand.
TATGTCCCATCTATGTATGGATTCATATAGATCTTAGTTTTTTCTGATTTACTTATTTCACTCTGTATAATGTTATCAAGTTCCATCCATGTTATTGTAAATGATCCGATGTCATCATTTCTTATGGCTGAGTAGTATTCCATAATATATATGTACCAAAGCTTTTCAATCCACTCATCCACTGACGGACACTTGGGCTGTTTCCAGATCTTCGCTATTGTGAACAATGCTGCCATAAACATGGGGGTGCATTTCTCCTTTTGGAACAGTTCTATGGTGTTCTTAGGGTATATTCCTAAAAGTGGGATAGTGGGACTAAGGCAGTTTGATTTTTAATTTTTTGAGGAATCTCCATACTGTTTTCCACAGAGGCTGCACCAGTCTGAATTCCCACCAGCAGTGCAGGAGGGTTCCCTTTTCTCCACATTCTCGCCAGCACTTATTCTGTGTTGTTTTGTTGATGAGCGCCATTCTAACTGGTGTGAGGTGATATCTCATTGTGGTTTTAATTTACATTTCTCTAATAATTAGTGATGTTGAGCATTTTTTCATATGCTTATTGGCCATCTGTATGTCCTCTTTGGAGAAGTGTCTATTCATTTCTTTTTCCCATTTTTTGATTGGATTGTTTGTCTTCCTGGTGTTGAGATTTACAAGTTCTTTATAAATTTTAGTTATTAACCCCTTATCAGACATATTATCAAATATATTCTCCCATTGTGTAGTTTGTCTTTTTATTCTGTTCTTGTTGTCTTTGGCTATTCATAAGCTTTTTAGTTTGATATAGTCCCATTTGTTTATCCTGTCTTTTATTTCACTTGCCCGTGGAGATAAATCAGCAAATATATCGCTGCAAGAGATGTCGGAGAGCTTACTGCCTATGTTTTCTTCTAAGATGCTTATGGTTTCACAGCTTATATTTAAGTCTTTTATCCATTTTGAGTTTATTTTTGTGAATGGTGTAAGTTGGTGGTCTAGTTTCATTTTTTACAAGTAGCTGTCCAATTTTCCCAACACCATTTATTAAAGAGGCTGTCTTTACTCTATTGTATGCCCTTACCTCCTTTGTCAAATATCAGTTGTCCATAGAGGTATGGGTTTATTTCTGGGTTCTCTGTGCTGTTCCATTGATCTATATGCCTGTTCTTATGCCAATACCAGGCTGTTTTAAGTACAATGGCTTTGTAGTATAACTTGATATCAGGAAGTGTGATACTTCCACTTTATTCTTCTTTTTTAAGATTACTTATTTTATTTTATTTTATTCTATTTTTCAGCAAGAGAGAGCCCAAGAGAGGGACAGATAGAACACAGACAGAAAGGGCAAGATGAGAAGCATCAGTTCTTCCTTGCAGAAATAACATGTTATTGTATTGTCAGTACCAGTTCTCCCTGTTAGAAGGGCACACACTAGGCACTACATCCCATACCTAATTCACCAGAAAGCCAGCTGTTAACCCTTAACCTGAAAATAGGTCATGAATGCTTCAGCCTTATAACATCATCTTCAGTGCTTCTTGAATAAAATGAGGGTCAGCATTGGGTGCCTTGACGCAGCAATCAAGACCGAAAGAAGGAGGTAGGGCAAAAAACCATGCAAATCAGCTGGTCTCCCTTTATGTCAGGAAAGCAGAAGCCTTCCTAGAATGCCCCTCAGCAATTTCACTAGCATCTCATTGGGCAGCAGCTCTGTGTTACACAGCCACCCCAACGTGCAAAAATGAAAGTACCAAGCATAATATTTAATTCCCTGTGTCTGCAGTAGAGAGAGGAAGGCTTGGAGGGGTGTTAAGGAACAGTCCGATCAAGCAGTATCTCTTATACTACTGTTTTTAAGCATACATTTCAGACTGACTAGAATAAATAAGAAATTCTAAAGATACGAGATCTGTATGGTATTTTTTTTCTTTTGAAGTTGAACTCAAGGAGAAGCTCATCTGATCTTCACTGTGAGTGAAAATTATTGATAACTAGATACAATTATATAAAACAAGAACTTAAAGCCTCTCACCCATTTTAGAATCTTTACAGGTTTTTTGTCTTAGACTGCACCTTAAATACCCCTGGTACTCCCAAGGGTTCTGTCTTTGGCATCCTCCTTTTCTGTTCTGTCCTCATTCATGCCTACAACTTCAAGAATCTTCTGTGCATTGATGTCTCATCATTTCTTTTTTTTTTTTTTTTTAATCTCCAACCCAAACTGCTCTTCTGCCTTAGACCCATATTCTAATAACATGCTGGCTATATTGCCTGACCAGGCGGTGGCGCAGTGGATAGAGCATCGGACTGGGATGCGGAGGACCCAGGTTTGAGGCCCCGAGGTCACCAGCTTGAACGTGGGCTCATCTGGTTTGAGCAAAGTTCACCAGCTTGGACCCAAGGTCGCTGGCTTGAGCAATGGGTTACTCAGTCTGCTGAAGGCCCACGGTCAAGGCACATATGAGAAAGGAATCAATCAACAACTAAGGTGTCACAACGAAAAACAGATAATTGATGCTTCTCATCTATCTCCGTTTCCGTCTGTCCTTATCTATCCTTCTCTCTGACTCTGTAAAAAAAAAAAAAAAAAAAAAAAAAACAACAACAACAACAAAACCATACTAGTTATCTCTACCTGGCTGTTTCCTAGACATTTTGGCTTCCTAAAAATTGTTCCTCTTCCCCTATCTTTCACCTCATCATACCACCGCCTGATATCCCTACCTGAATTTATATCAGTACCTTTTCTTCACTCTGTACTCACCAAATCCTTCTGATTTTACTATTAAACTACTCTCAATTCCATCCTTTTCTCAGTCGTCACTGCCGTAGGTCTATTCCAGGTCCTCGGCTTTCATCTAAGCAACTACAATTTCTTTTGATTCTTTGCCATTATTTCTTCTTTCTTGCTAGCCCTTGCCCTTGCTTTCTAAATATCAGCCCAAAGAATGAATCCGATCTGTATAACAATGTCCACTGGCTCTTAGATACCTATAGGGTAAGCCAGGCTCTTTCCCATGGCTGCAGCCTCATTTTCCAGGATTTTTCCTCCTCTTCCCCTTCTTCCTCCCCACATGCTCTACACTCCAGGTATACCTACCATTCCACACATGTCATTCACTCCAGGTCTTGGTGTCCATTTTCTTTTTTTTCTTTTTTCTTTTTTTTTTTGCATAGCTATTCTTTCTCTTTCATGTTGCCTTTTATTCTCTCTCTTCTTTAAATTCTTATTCTTTAAAGTACATTTTACTTTAAAGCAAATTCTTATCCTTTCTAGAAGATTCAGCTCAAAAATCACCATCTCTGTGAAACTCTCATGGCCAGAGCAGAGGTTCCCTCCCCTGTGTTTACATCTCTAGTGCCTCCTGTTCATTTCGTATTACAGGGTCTGTTTGCATGGCTTTCCATCACTTCATCTGCAGATATGTAGTAGACAGGCCGAGACCAGGTACCATATAAATGCCTGGTGAGTGAATAAACTCATTCCTAATAAAGTCAGACTCGATTTTCTATTTACACATGTAAAGAAAGATGGAAAAATTACAGAACAAAGTGTTTTAGTGTCTCGAAACGAAATAAATGATTAAAGATAGTATCCCGGGAAACAGGCACCTTGTTGGTGAGACTGCAGATTGGTATAATCTCTAAGGAGAAAAATTAGTTAATATCTACCAAAAATTTATTTATTTATTTATTTATTCATTCATTCATTCATTCATTTATTGTGATAAAGACAGAGAGACGAATAGATGGGGACAGACAGGAAGGGGGAGAGATGAGAAGCATCAGTTCTTTGTTGTGGCACCTTAGTTGTTCATTGATTGCTTTCTCATATGTGCCATGACTGGGCAGCTACAGCCAAGCCAGTAACCCCTTGCTCAAGCCAGCAACCTTGGGTTCAAGCTAGTGAGCTATGCTCAAACCAGATGAACCCATGCTCAAGTTGGTGACCTCGGAGTTTCGAACCTGAGTCCTCTGCATTCCAGTCCAACACTATCCACTGTGTCATCGCCTGGTCAGGCCCAAAATTTTATTTTTTAATATATTTTTATTTATTGATTTTAGAGAGAGGAAGGGAGAGAGGGAGAAACATCGATGTGTTTGTTGTCCCACTTCTTTATACATTCACTGATTGATTCTTTTATGCACCCTGACTGTGGATCAAACCCATAACTTTGACATTGGGCTGACGTTTTAACCAACTGAGCTATCTGGGCAGGTCTAACAAAATTTTAAAATGCACATACTATTCGGGCAGTTTTACATCTAAGAATTTATTCTATACTTACACATTTGGATATTTTTCGCAACACTGGTTGTAACTTCAGAACATCTAAAATAGCTTGAATGTCTCTCAAAAAGACTGGTTAATTATGGTGCCTCACAGATAATAGAATACTGTGTAACTATTAAAAGGAATAAGATAGGTCTGTATATATTTGTCACTAAGTACGAGATAATTTGTGAACTGAAAAAATAAAGAAAGATACAGAAGAATATGTATGATATGCTGACACTAGTGTTTATAAAAAGGGGACATAGTCTATATATGCTTGTTTATGCATTACAATGTCTGTGAAAGAATGCATAAGAAACTATTTAAAGTGGTTACCCCTGGAGAGGAAAACTGAGAGCTATGGTCAGCATTGGGAGACTTACTTTTCATTGAATATCCTATTTTATCTTTTAAAATCATGTATCATATACACAGAATAGCTAGCTAAATAAATGAATGCAGTAAAGATTTACTAATAAGATATCAGTCAATTTCACAAAACTAGATAATTATACATTGCCTTTAACAATTATCTTCAATCTTTTCTTGTTCACGGTCCCCACCCCCAGGAGAAATGTTTGCAGATACAGTTCAGTCATCCAAAAGTTATTCAGTGATCATTAGGTTACAGGGATACAGAATACAGAAGACATGTGAGACCCAAAATGTTTACACTCTTGTAGGGAGAATAAATATATACCCAAATAATCTCAATGGAGTTACTTCTCATTCAAAGCTTCTCTAATAGCAACTAAGTATAAACTCAACTTTACTTTCCAGAGACTGCCTTCTAGGGTGCAGTGGCAAGAATGGCAGCCCAATGAGCAAATACCCTTTGCAAGTGTGATCATGACTTAATGTAGGCATTAGGTAAAAGGAAAACCAGAGAGCAATGCCTAGGCCAGGCTCTGGCCAAGTGATGGTGACGAGTAAACAGCTATAACTTAATGGCACCAGAATTCCCCAAAGTGATTTTCAATAACTGGCAGTATTATATAAGTTGGCAGAAAAAGGATGTAAGGGCCCTGGCTGGCTGGCTCAGTGGTAGAGCATCAGCCCGGAGTGTGGATGTCCCAGGTGCAATTCCCGGTCTGGTCACACAGGAGAAGCGCCCAACTGCTTCTCCACCACTCCCCATCTTGCTTCTTTCTCTCTCCCTCTCTCTTCTCCTCCCCTCCTGCAGCCAAAGCTTGATTAGAGCAAGTGAGTCCTGGGCGCTGAGGATGGCTCAATGGCCTCCGCCTCAGGAGCTAAAAAATGGCTCCGGTTGCAATGGAGCAAGGGCTCCAGATGGGCAGAACATCGCCACATTTATCTCAGTGTTAACTTTGGGCAGATCTACTTCCAAGTGCACTCGAAGGTTGTTGGTGACTAAGTTCCTCATGGGCTGTTGGACTAAGGGCCTCGGTTCCTTACTGACTTTTGGCCAGAGACTGCCCTCTGTTTTTGAAAGGTGGCCATCTCCATCATAGAACATGAGAAAAGCCAGGGAGAATGTACCATCAAGACAAAAGTCACAGTCTGTTGTTAGAGAATTATAGAAGGGACATGTCATCGGATTGGGAAAAAGTCATTATGTCTAGCCTTTGTTCACGAAGAGAGACTTGCACAAAGGTGTGACTACCAGGGTGCAGGGTGAGGGGCTTTCAGAGCCACGTTCAAGCTGTCTACCACATGGTATATCACTGTAATTTATTCATTTTAACTACTATGTACTATCATATGTAAAAATTTTACAGCTTATGCTCCTGTTGGACATTGTTGTTGTTTTTCTCAACCCAGGACTTTGGTGTATGAACAGTGATGCTACAGTCATTCTTGCGCATGTGAGACCATGCTTCTCTTTCCTGAGCCATTCCCAATTCAGTAAGTGTAATACCAGAGTGATCACTACTAAGTCTTCCTTGATTAATTCTACCTGGAATTAATCTTGCCCCTTCTGTATATCCAAAGCACTTCATCTCTTATATTATTTGTTACCTGTTATTATGCTTATTTTGCACACATCACCTTTTCTCCTTTGAAAAAGAAAGTTGTTGTTGGCAGGGAATAAATTTGATTTTTCTTTGCAATGTACACATTACCTACACAGCACTTAGTGTATTATTAACCTTTCAGTAAGCATTATTGAGTGACTAAATTCTGTCAGCGCTCATTTTTTTAAATTTATTTATTTATTTATTTATTTATTTATTTATTTTTACAGGGAGTGAGAGAGAGTCAGATACAGGGATCGATAGGGACAGACAGACAGGAAGGGAGAGAGATGAGAAGCATCAATCATCAGTTTTTTGTTGCAACACCTTAGTTGTTCATTGATTGCTTTCTCATATGTACCATGACTGCAGGCCTTCAGCAGACTGAGTAACCCCTTCCTCGAGCCAGTGACCTTGGTTCCAAGCTGGTGAGCTTTTTGCTCAAACTAGATGAGCCCGCTCTCAAGCTGGCAACCTTGGGGTCTCGAACCTGGTTCCTCTCGCATCCCAGTCCGACATTCAATCCACTGCGCCACCGCCTGGTCAGGCGGTGCTCATATTTTTAAGGTCTTCAAAATCTGGCTCCAATAATCCAACTGTAACCTCCACTTCTCCCCAGTATGGGCCCATGTTCAGGTAGGTGAGTTTGTCTAATGTTCTCTTCCAGTCTTTTCCCACAGCAAATGCAGTGTTAATAAGTGCAGCCCAAGGCCAGAGAAAGAGCACCAGCACTGAGCTGACTATTGAACTGGAGAAAATATCCCAAGAAAAATGTGGCAACAGTCTGTCAACATTTATGAGCCTCCAGATGAAGCTTCTCAAGAGCAGTAAGAAGTCAAGGTTCCCAGAGCAGAGTGGAATATGGGCCAGTTGAAAATGAGAGGAGTAAAGTGAGGTTAAGAAAGAACTTCTATCCTATGCCTATAACAAGAAACTCATTGTAGATATACCTATTTCTGTGGTAGCAATAATGTTCACTTTACTTTTTCTTCTCATTGTTGCCAGCTACCAGGAGCAGTATGGGCAAGGGGAGGAAGGATGTCTCTGAGATTTCAGCTCACAGGAGGAGTTCAGATGACCAGAACTGGACCAGCACTATGAATTCCTGAGATGGAGGCCCTGTGGCTTCCTTGGAAAGTTCTGCACCTTTCCCCAACCCCTCCCCTCTATTAATAGCCCCACCAAGCCCCCCACCCCACCCCTCTCCCACCAGCCTTGTTTTGCTAGAGTTTGGGCTGCCCAGGTGTTCAGGCCAAATCCAGCCTCACTGGGAGGGTCAGGGGAACTGCAGTGGGAGTTAGCTGTGCCCTCTGCAGGGGAAAGCACTTCTTGGTTCTTGTTGATTCTGGGAGAAAGGCTTGCTATTCTACAGTCACTCTTAGCCCAAACATAACAAAGGTTATATAAAATGGTTGAGACCAGAGGAGAGCTGGTGCTAAGGGGCGCGTGAGTGGCACTGCTGCCAGATGTGACTTGGTGACCAATTGTGACACCAGTGCCAATTATTCATCTTTATCTCAGTGCATGGGACTAGCACCTCATTTGCTTGGGTCACTTACTATGTCCTACCTGTCTAGTCACTTTCCGTGCCCCAGTTGTGCAAATTATTCTGTCCTGAACTTCATATCCTCGATGCACTTCTGGGCCCCTAGACCTTTATTTGTGTAGCAGCTGTTGTGGCTCCTGGTCCAGGCTTGCTCACTTCTAGAGCTGGCCCTGGACCCTAACCTGCTGACCTCCGTCTCCCTGGGGCCCACTGAACCCTGTCTTCAGGATCAACAAAACCTCCCCAAAGGGCTCTCATATACTCTCAGGGAAGCTGAATTTCCCTCCCAACAGGAATCCTCAGCTCTGCAGACAGGCCCCTGAGGAAGTGGAAACTTCTCCGACCCCCCAGGAGGACCCAGCTCAGCAATCGGAAGTCCTTGTGGAGGAAGAAGCATTTTTCACCCAGGAGGAGGTTTCAGATCTGCTTCCATAGAAGAGCTCAGCTCCACCCCAAGGGCACTTTGCCAGTGCAGAGCTTTCTCTAGTTAATGAAGAGGGTCCTGCTGAGCCTGCAGAGCGCCCTGAGGTGACACTTTCCCATCCAGAGCCTGCTTAGGCCCAGCAGCCAACCACTACTCAAACCACAGTTCAGTCTGTGGACCTGGGGCTCACCATCAGCGCACAGCCTACGGAGCAGCTGGACAGCCACAGCCCAGCAGCAGACTGCAGCTCCTCCAGAGCACCGTGAGGGGGTATTTCACATCCGGAGTCCGTTCAGGGTTGGCCACCAACCTTGGCTGAGGACATGGAAGGTGTGAGATCTCTGCAACCAGAACCCCTGAGCTGGTTCCTCCTACAACTGAACAGAATGCCACCATGAGCGTGTGTGAGCTCTGCACCTGCAGGAATGAGATGCTGTCACGTGTGGCTCTTGGTCGAAAGCAGAGGCTCCACAGCGTGCCTGTGCTGCAGCCCAGCATCGACAATGACACCTTCACCTCCTTTTCTTTTACAGTTTTAAAATTAGTTGCTAAGTAGCCTGATCAGGCATTGGTGCAGTGGATAGAGCTTTGGACTGGGATGCCGAGGACCCAGGTTCGAGACCCCGACGTCACCAGCTTGAGTGCGGGCTCATCTGGGTTGAGCAAGGCTCACCAGCTTGAGCCCATCATGGCTGGCTCAAGCAAAGGGTCACTCCGTCTGCTGTAGGTCCCCCCCCCCCCCATCAAGGTACAGATGAGAAATCAATCAATGAACAACTAAGGAACTGCAACAAAGAATTGATCTTTCTCATCTCTCTCCCTTCCTGTCTGTCTGTCCTTATCTCTCTCTCTCTCTCTGACTATCTTTGTCACTGCCACAAAAACAAAACAAACAAACAAACAAAAATTAGTTGCTAAGTAAAAACATTCAGAAAAAAAATTGTAAGCCCTGGCCGGTTGACTCCAGTGGTAGAGCGTTGGCCTGGCGTGCAGAAGTCCGGGTTTGATTCCCGGCCAGGGCACACAGGAGAAGCGCCCATCTGCTTCTCCACCCCTCCCCCTCTCCTTCCTCTCTGTCTCTGTCTCTCTCGTCCACTCCCGCAGCTGAGGCTCCATTGGAGCAAAGATGGCCCGGGCGCTGGGGATGGCTCCTTGGCCTCTGCCCCAGGCGCTAGAGTGGCTCTGGTCGCAACAGAGCGACTCCCCGGAGGGACAGTGCATCGCCCCCTGGTGGGCAGAGCATAGCCCCTGGTGGGCATGCCGGGTGGATCCCGGTCAGGCGCATGCGGGAGTCTGTCTGACTGTCTCTCCTCGTTTCTAGCTCCAGAAAAATACAAAAAAAAAAAAATTGTATATGAAAGACATATTCTAGATCAGGATGATAAATTTTCATGGATTTTTAAGTTAAAACAAGAGACTTGAAAATATTTTATTATGGAGACAATTAGGTTTGGACCCAACATCTTTTGATTTTGAGCTTTTCTTTAAAAATTCAGGGCCCTGGCCAGTAGGCTCAGCAGTAGAGCATCGGCCCAGTTGTGGAAATCCTGGGTTTGATTTCAGATCAGGGCACTCAAGAGGCATAACTATCTGCTTCTCCACTTTGTTTTCTTCTCTCTGTCTCTCTCTCTTCCCTTTCCATAGCTATGGCCGGAAAGGTTTGAGCAAGTTGGCCCTGGGTGCTGAGGATGGCTCCATGGCCTTGCCCCAGGAGCTAAAATAGCACGATTGAGCAACAGAGCAGTGGCCCCATATGGGCAGAGAATCCCCGGTAGGGGCTTGCCTGGTAGGTCCCAGCTGGGGTGCATGCAGATGCCTGTCTCTCTGCCTCCCTCCTATCGTTTAGTAAAAGAAAAAAGAAAGTCTGCCAACACTTGGTCCCCATTACTACATGTGGCAACAATCAGATAGAACTGAGTACCAGCTGGCTCCTATGGAGAAACAGATGTTCTGTTTGCCGCAGTCTACACCACTCCCTCTTGTCTTACACCTAGCCCACTTTCATCATGCGTGTGTCCTGCCTGCTGCCATTTGAGTGTCTCAGTCATATACTGAATTTTAGGGAGCCTATTAACAAACTTCCCTGTGAGAAGAAAGTTAAGAGTCCATTTGAAAACAGAGGGAGAAAGCAAATTACTATTGCAAAATATTCTTCTGCTACTTTTTTTTTTTTTTTAGTAGAATTTTTTTTTTGTATTTTTCTGAAGCTGGAAACGGGGAGAGACAGACAGACTCCCGCATGCACCTGACCGGGATCCACCCGGCATGCCCACCAGGGGGCGACGCTCTGCCCACCAGGGGGCGATGCTCTGCCCCTTCGGGGCATCACTCTGCCGCGACCAGAGCCACTCTAGCGCCTGGGGCAGAGGCCAAGGAGCCATGCCCAGCGCCCGGGCCATCTTTGTTCCAATGGAGCCTTGGCTGCGGGAGGGGAAGAGAGAGACAGAGAGGAAGGAGGGGGGGGGTGGAGAAGCAAATGGGCGCTTCTCCTATGTGCCCTGGCCGGGAATCGAACCCGGGTCCCCCGCACGCCAGGCCGACGCTCTACCACTGAGCCAACCGGCCAGGGCCGCTACTTTTATTCTTAAACTCTTAATTTAGTTTTTCTCTTTCATGCATGTATTTGAATAGGTGCAGTCAACACTGGTCCTCAAATGGCCAACAAAGACTATAACTGAAAGAGAAACAAGGAGGTAATAAATGCCAACACTTTGATTATATTTTTCTTATTGTGAATACTCGTCTACGCAGCTGCAATACACTATGAAGTCAAAGAGCAAAATGTAGATGGTGAATAAAAAAGACTCTTAGCAGTATCTCATTCATTTAGAAAAATCAGGATCAAGCTCACCTGAATTACTTAAAAATTAAAATTATACTATTTTTGAAAGATGTAATTTTGCCCTATTTTCTCAGCCTTCCACTTTCGCCCCTCCTGACCCCTGTCGCCTGACATTTAGTTCAAGAGTAGGATCTCTGGGATTAAGGGCGGGGAGGGTCCCTGACATCTAAATCCCAATGCTTCTCCCTTTAGAGTTGGCATTCCCCATGGATGTGGTGCTGTTCTAGGGCACATGGGCCACAGCTGATCATGGGCACCTTCCTAGAGGACACAAACAGTTTGACTTGGTGATCTTTTGAAGGAAAAAGTTGACTCATTTCATTGTTAGGTTATTTAAAACATTGTATATGAAAACAAACACATTCTGGAGCTGGGTGACAAATTTGCATAGATTTTTAAGATAAAACAAGAAACCCCAAAATATTTTACTATGGAGTCATCTAGGTTTGGCCCAACATGTTTTTCTACTTTCCTCAGCAATCCAGGCTACGTTAGAAAAGTTTAAGATGTGCTGGAAGTCATGCCTGGACTTGGGGAAGGAGAGGGCCAGTGACCTTGGGCCAGGACAATTACAGGACCGTCTGGTGGGGAGGACACATTACTGACGGGGTCCCTGTTAGGCATCCTGACAGAGCAACAGAGCGTTTGGCAATGCAGGTGGCAGTCAGGATGTCAAGGACGGGCTTCGAGGGCCATTGGCACCCTCCCTCCCCCAGGTGCCAAGTCACCCCAAATAAACATGCCTTCTAAATAGGGTGTGCTGAGTAAGTGCAGCTTCAAGCCCACCATATTCCCAACCAGATAGCCACTGTCAGGCCCTTCTAATAGAAGTTCTGGTCCTGCCACTGTCATTTCTGATAACCCAGGCGGTGTGCAGTGTGTTTGTTTGGGAGAGGAAAGCCGTATTGACCAAGCTTATGGTTAAACAAAGCAACTTAGTACTTTGTAGGCAACTGGCCTAGCGTCATCCCCTCATCTTTGTTATAGGAACTCTACTTCACAACTGGAAAACCTACTTGGGAGTCAAGTACAGTAATTGGGTTCCTCATTTGTAACTTTTTTCCAGGCCCCATTATTTAAAAAAAAAAAAAATCATTCCTAATTAGGTAAGTTTCCATTTACCCTATAATCAGTCACAAAAATTCAATTCTCCTAACGCTTTTCTTTAAGAGATGGATTAGTGGAATTAATATAGTATCTCTTTACAAGTATTTTGGATGGTGTAGAGCAGGGGTCGGGAACCTTTTTGGCTGAGAGCCATGAATGCTACATATTTTAAAATGTAGTTCAATGAGAGCCATATAATATGTTTAACACTAAAAACAAGTATATGTGTGCATTTTATGTAAGACCAACACTTTTAAAGTACAATAAGTCTCTGAATTCTTTTTAAAACGTTGTTATACTGTTGCTAACCAATGATGAATAAAGTACTTCTTACCATTAATGTGACTTCTGGTGCTGCATGGTTTTGCTGGTGGTTTTGTAGTCTGCTTGACACGTGGTGAGGTTAAGCTTCATGCAGGCATTGAGACTTCCATCCGTTAAACGTGATCGTAGGTTGGTCTTAACATTCTTTAGATGTGAGAAAGACTGCTCACATGTATATATAAAGCCAAACATTTTCAGTACAGCAAAATTCACACGCTGCAGTGTGTGGTATGTGACGGGAAGCGCTTCCAAGTTTTGACAATCAGCTGGTCCGGGGGTTGAAATTTTTTCATTTCTCCCCATTTGTGTTTGCTTGCCAACACTGCTTGCTGTCGTGCAAGTCTTTCCAAATCTTCATTCAGTGACTTGAACTTATTCATCCACATGTCTGAGGCCTTCAGGTCAGCAGCTTGTAGTTCAAAATCTCTGATGGACACACTAGGGATGTAACTCAGGTTGCGCTGTCCACTGCACACTCATGTGGATGGGTGATGAACTTAAAAAGACCAGTGTGCTCATGAAATTCTCCGAAGCGCGCTTTGAATGACTGCAGGAGATTAGATGCGAAGCCCGCTAGCTGCTGCAGATCAAGATGTTGAGCAGGGTCACTTGCTGTGCATGCATCTTTAAATTCTCCCAGTTTTTCAAAATGTAGTAAACGACCTGTTTCAATGTCAGGGATGAAGAGTTCCAGCTAGTTTTCAAATGCAAGCACTGCTTGTTGAAGGGATAAGACTGTATTTCCAATGCCTTGCATTTTCACATTGAGCTGGTTCAGATGTTCAGTCATGACCACGAGATAGTAGAACTTCAGGAGCCATGTTAGCTAACTCAGGATGTTCGACGTTTTCATTTCAAGAAAAGTCCAGATTTCGCTCAGACAAGCCACAACACTGCTGAGCACCTTCCCTCTTAACAACCACCGCACATTGCTGTGCAGAAGCAGATCAGGGTAATTATTCCCAACTTCATCCAGCAGTGCTTTAAACTAGTGATCATTTCAAGCTTGGGCAACAATAAAGTTGACCACCCGAATGACCAGTGACATCACCTCATTAAGTTGCTTGCCACACATCTAAGCACAAAGTGCCACCTGATGTAGGATACAGTAAAAACTTAGGATGGGTCTCTTTTCATGTTCACGAGAAGTGCTACGAATCCTCTGTTTTTCTCCACCATGCGCAGAGCATCATCAGTACACATCGAAATAAGTTTCTCCATCGGTAGACTTTTTCTTTACCGAACTCAGTGAAAGACTTGAATAAATCCTCCCCTCTTGTTGTCTCCTTTTTTTTTTTTTTTAATTTATTTATTTTTTACACAGACAGAGAGTGAGTCAGAGAGAGGGATAGACAGACAGGAACAAAGAGAGATGAGAAGCATCAATCATTAGTTTTTCATTGCGCTTTGCAACACCTTAATTGTTCATTGATTGCTTTCTCATATGTGCCTTGACCGCGGGACTTCAACAGACCGAGTAACCCCTTGCTGGAGCCAGTGACCTTGGGTTCAAGCTGGTGAGCTTTTGCTCAAACCAGATGAGCCCACGCTCAAGCTGGCAACCTCAGGGTCTTGAACTTGGGTCCTCTGCATCCCAGTCCAACGCTCTATCCACTGCGCCACCGCCTGGTCAGGCTCTTGTTGTCTCTTTCATAGGCAAAACAGAAGACTTTCCTCACGTAATGTGTCACCGACAGCATACCTTGCAATCACACTGAACTGGGATAAATGGCTTACATTTGTTGACTCATCCAAAGCGAGAGAAAAAAATAGTGCTGCATTTATGTCCTTCGCTTTTTGCCTTAATTTGATTTGCCATCATGATGGTACGATAGTGAACAGTTCTTGCAGACAGAGGCATGTCTTTTATTCATTTGATTATCTTGTCTTTATCTGAAAAGTCGTCAAAAAGTTCATTGGCAACATCAAGCATGAATGTTTTGACATACTCCCCATTTGTGAATGGCTTTCCATTTCTCACAATTGCTAAAGCACCAGCAAAGCTAGCCGAATTCAAGTCACCTCATTGGGTCCAAATGCAGTTGCTGCTGACTAGCTTGCACTCTGAACAGTAGCTCTTGACATGCTTTCTTCCTGCTGTCCCCTGCTGGATATTTCGATGCAATTGTAGTATGGCAAGTGTCGAAGTGCCGCTTTATATTTGACCGTTTCATAATACAATTTTATCATTGCATATTAGACACACTACAGAAGCTGCTCTCTCCACAAAGGCAAATTCCTCTGTCCCTTCCTGCTGAAAAGTACTATACTCCTCATCGTTTTTTCTTCTAGACATCTTCTTTGTCAAAAGGGTTTCTGCAATTATCTATCTGACTACTTGATTAAAAGGAGGGAAGTTTACTTCCTGACCTCACAACGACCCCAGTATATTATGCATCATCCAATAAAAAATTGGTGTTGTCCCAGAGGACAGCTGTGATTGGCTCTAGCCACTCGCAACCATGAACATGAGTGGTAGGAAATGAATGGATTGTAGTACATGAGAATGTTTTATATTTTTAATATTATTAGTTTTTTTCTTAAAGATTTGTCTGCGAGCCAGATGCACCCATCAAAAGAGCCACATCTGGCTCACGAGCCATAGGTTCCCGACCCCTGCTCTAGACAAAGGGATCACAAGCCCTTCCTTACCCACTCCAACCAGTAATTGTGTAAGGCCAGGGGCCGCCATTGTGGCTATTCACATGCAGGTTTTCATTGAATTCGGGCAGATGGTAAAGAAATGGCAGATTTGGAGGATGGTGGGTGTTGGTCAAATAGTTTTTAAATAATGATATATCTGTTTGCTCACTTATAGTTAGCATTGGATGTGGGGGGACAGGCTGTAAGCAGGCAGGATTCTTATAACCTAAGGCTTAGTTTTAAGACTAAGCCTTTTCCACTCTTTTTGATGTAGGGTGGTGCACTCTCATGAGAAATCCCATTATGCCTCAGATAAGTGACTTTGTATCAGAGACTTCCTTGTTTGTATATTGGATTAAAGGTTTTGTTTTCTATACTATAAAGCGGGGCAGACCGGGAGCTTGCTCTCTCTCGGTTCCTGAGATTAGCATTAGAGAGGAGAGCAGAGAAAGGCCACGTGGAGGAGGCTAGGAGGAGCAGCCAAGATTGTGGAATGCTGAAGAAGAAGCCAGTTTGTGCAGAATTTCTGCAGGGAGAAGGAAGGAGATGGGGAACAGTGGTGAATAAGCCCGGTAAGCTACAAACATTTGATTCTAGAAAACTCGGATAAGTCAGTGGCTTTGGGAGCCCTGAATGGAAAGGGAAGTGTTTTCCCACTGTGTGTATTACTTGCCTGCCAGGTGCAAGCTAGGATTAAAGATGATGGCCCACCAGTTCGTGGCTCTATTGTTTCATTACCATCTTTCCGAATCTAATGTGAACCTGCATGTGAATGGCCACGATGGTGGCTACTGGCTTACATTGGGCCATTCATTTTATTGGTGTTTAACCAAAACAGCTAAGCTACAAGAAAAGCCAAGGAAAATCAGAAAATCTGTTTTTCTCATACAGGTCAAGGGATCAGGAGGCCTCTGCAATGCTGATAGCAGGAACCTAGAGAGCAAGAGCCCCTGGTCTGCCTCATTTTATAGTGTAGAAAATTAAAGCCTTTAAGCCAGTATACAAATAAGGAAGTCTCTGATACAAAGCCACTTATCTGAGGCATAAATGGGATTCCTCCTAAGAGTGCACCACCCCCTATCATGCAACAGTCAAGGGCAGGGGTCCCCAAACTACAGCCCGCAGGCCACATGCGGCCCCCTGAGGCCATTTATCTGGCCCCGGCCGCACTTCTTGAAGGGGCACCTCTTTCATAGGTGGTCAGTGGAGGAGCATAGTTCTCATTGAAATCCTGGTCAGTATGTTGATTTAAATTTACTTGTTTGTTATTTTAAATATTGTATTTCTTCCTGTTTTGTTTTTTACTTTAAAATAAGATATGTGCAGTGTGCATAGGGATTTGTTCATAGTTTTTTCTTATAGTCTGGCCCTCCAACGGTCTGAGGGATGGTGAACTGGCCCCCTGTGTAAAAAGTTTGGGGACCCCTGGTCAAGGGTGTGGGGAAAAGCTTAGTTTTGAGAAGACCTTAGTATTAGAAGGGACAGAAAAGGCTGTCTTAAAACTAAGCCTTAGGCTATAATGACTTTGGCAGCTTACAGCCTGTCTCCCACACCCAAAGCGAGCAAACATATACATCATATTTACAAACAGTTAAAGAATTAAAGATGCCTGACCAGGCAGTGGCACAGTGGATAGAGCCTCGGACTGGGATGCGGAAGGACCCAGGTTCAAGACCCCAAGGTCGCCAGCTTGAGCACCGGCTCATCTGGTTTGAGCAAAGCTCACCAGCTTGGACCCAAGGTTGCTGGCTTGAGCAAGGGGTTACTCGGTCTGCTGTAGCCCCACGGTCAAGGCACATATGAGAAAGCAACCAATGAACAACTAAAGTGCCACAACAAAAACTGATGATTGATGCTTCTCATCTCTCTGCATTCCTGTCTGTCTGTCCCTATCTATCCCTCTCTTTGACTCTCGCTCTGTCTCTGAAAAAAAATAATAAATTAAAGAAATAAAAGATGGGTTCGGAAGGGCTTTGCAATTACTGCTGGCAGAAACACTGCCCTAGCAGAGAATAAAATGGCCGCAAGCCGAAGCCCAAAAACCACCTCTCCCTTTATTTACTGGGCAAAGTAGGACATTAACAAGCCAAAGACTTTTCTGATTAGAGTTTGTAAGTCAACCCAAGAATTCCACCAAGTGCATAAAACCCTCACCAATACATAAACATACACAGAAAAGCCAGTTTTTCCTTCCGGGGAACATAGTGGGGAAGGATGAGCATCACATATAACATGGAGGTGTGGGGAAGGGCTTAGCTTTTTGCAAGCGAGTTAGGGGGTTGGGCAGCAGCCAGTTCCCCACACTTCTGTCCCCCAGAAATAACTCTAAAAGCCTTGTTGACTTTTGGTCCCCGACAGTTGGGGAACTAGTATTTGAATTGTACATTTTGAATATATATATATATGAAATGTTATAAAGTACTGCAGCCCAGATTCTGAAAGGCACTGTACCTCATTTCATCGAGTTCACGTAGAGACACCCAGTCCAGATAAGTTTTGAAGAGTTTTATTAAAGGAGGAAATTTTAAATATGCCGGCCGCATATGGCTGACAAGGGGCATCTGCAGGCCCAAATCTTGCAGTCCCCAAAACTAGTTCAGGGGCTGTTTATATATTCTTGATCACACATGGCGGGGAGAGCATGACATTATGGCACAATCATTAACAAGATCATAACATTTGTCTAGGGGATACACAGAAACATTAAGACTTTCAAGGTAACACAATCAAAGATGTTTACAAATCTTTCAGGGTTCCTCTTCCCTCACTAGCCTAGAGGCATTTTATTCTCAAGATTCCAGGAAAAGCCCGACCTGTGGTGGCGCAGTGGATAAAGCCTTGACCTGGAATGCTGAGGTTGCCAGTTCAAAACCCTGGGCTTGCCTGGTGTTGGTCAAGTAAGTTTGTAAATATGATATATATGTTTGCTCGTTTGTGACTTGTATTGGGTGTGGGGGACAGGCTGTGAGCAGGCCAGGTCGTTGTAGCCTAGGGTTTGGTTTTGGGACTAAGCTTTTCCCCACACCCTTTACTGATTGTATGATCTGGGTGGTGCACTCTCATGAGGAATCCAATTATGCCTTGGATAAGTGACTTTGTATCAGAGACTTCCTTGTTTGTATATTGGATTAAGGGATTTTGGTTTTCTACACTATAAAGTGGGACAGACCAGGAGCTTGGACACACAGTTCCTGCTATCACAATTGCAGGGGCTTCCCTGATCCCTTGCCCTTCATGGGAAGAGCTGGTTTTCTGCTTTTCCCTTGTCTTCTTTTGTGGTTTGCCTGTCTTGGTGAGACACCAATAAATAGGATGGCCCCCCGTCCTCTGACTCCGCCATTTCTTTATCGTCTGCCCGAATCCAATGGGAACCTGCATGTGAATGGCCACGATGGCGGCTCCTGGCCTTACAACTGGCGTAGTTTCCGGCAGGATTCAGAGATTGGTATGGAGTCACCACCCTTGATGGGTGGGATAGAGTACTGGTTGCTGCTCTGGCTCCCCATGGCTGTCCTTTTAGGGGCCATGGGCTACATGTTTTTTACTCAAGAGGAAACTGCCCGAGGTCAAAAGCTTCAGTATGAATTGAAAATAGAACGGCAGAAAAGGCTGGAATTGGAGCGAGCACTGGAGAAGGAATTACGGGTTCGCGAGTTGCAGTTTACCCTGGAAGTTGAACGTGTTCACCGGCAGTTGTTGGAGAAACAACTGCGGATTCAAGAGCTCGAGTCTCAGCTTCTGGCCAAAAGCCAGCAGCCACAGGAGCCTAAACGGTCACCAAAGGAGCAGCAGCATCCGTGCCGGTGGATTGGCTTTGAGTCAGCGGGAGCAGGCGCTTGCGACTCCTCTTCTGAGGATGAGAAGACTCAGGCTGAAGCTGCCATACGCACACTGAGAGCCCGACCAGTTGTCGCCAAGAAGGTAAAAACCCAGCAACAAAGAGTCCCTCAGGGGCAGCCACAGCCTCCAGCCCAGGTAATGGAACACTCTGTGGTCCGGCCCTATACCCAGGCAGAGCTGATGGAGTTGGGGGCACAATTTAGGCAGAAACCTACTGAATCCCTGGTAGCCTGGTTACTACGATTATGGGATATAGGGGTGGATGGCATCATGCTCTCCGGAACAGAGATGGAGAAATTGGCCGCCATTACCACACACTCTTCCTTGAGGCAGCGTCTTCAGAACTGCCATGGCAACCCAGGAGACCATACCCTATTAGAATGGGTGATGGCTGCCATTCGTATGGTCTGGCAGAATGCTGGAGAACTGCTGGGGGCAATGAGTCGGTGGCAGTGCTACAGTGAGTTAGTAAAGGTCCTTCGAGAACTAGGTATGAAGAATGCTGTTTTCAACCCTGGGTCTCGTGGGCCAGACGAGGAAGTGTTTACGGCCAAAATGAGGGAATTTGTCCTTGCTAGCGCCCCGTCAGCCCTTTTTGGGTCACTTGTGGCTATCTTGGGCCCCTATGTGGGGCAGCCCATCAATGCAGTTACACAGATGGTAGCAGATTTGGGAGAGCTGGAGGCCGCTCGGGATCATAAAGCAGTGAGGGCTGCTGCCTATGTTTCCCCCCCAACTAACAAGGGAAACGGGCCTGTAAAGGTTACCTGAACGCAGATGTGGGTAGACTTGATTGCGGCTGGAGCAGATAAGGGGAAATTGGATGGCCAGTCTAATAAAATTCTTTTGGAGCTTTGGTGGCAGCTTAAACCAGAACAGAAGTTCCAGCCACTGAGACGAAAGGCCCCAGCAGCTACCAATAAAACGTTTGGTGCGCGCACAGCTCGGTTACAAGATTATATGATAGAGACGGCCGAGGGAGAGGGGAACTCCCAAGACCCATTGTACCAGTTTGAATAGGAAAAAGGCCGAGGGACCCGTCTAACGGGGATGGGCGGGGACTGGAGGCCACATGTGGAACTGGCTATCCACTGGTCCCCTTCCAATGTACAACGGGTGTTGGCCTTGGTGGATACAGGTGCAGAATGTTCCCTTCTCTATGGAAACCCAGAGCGGTTTGCTGGGACCCCAGTGGCCATTGACGGTTATGGGGGCCAAACTGTTCAAGTGAAGCCAATAACTATTCCATTGGGGATAGGGAGACTGCCTCCTAAGCCATATAAGGTGTATGTATCTCCTATTCCTGAATATATTTTGGGGGTAGATGTCTTGCAAGGACTGTGGTTGGAAACTACAGCTGGGGAGTACCGGCTGCGGATCAGGGTTGTGAAGGCAGTATTGCGGGGACATGCATCACATTCCCCTTTGCAATTACCCGTCCCTCGGCGTGTGACTAACACCAAGCAGTACCGCCTGCCAGGTGGTTATGAAGAAGTCACAGGGACAATCCTTGAACTAGAAAAGGTGGGGATCATCCGGCCAGCACACAGTCCTTACAACTCCCCAGTATGGCCTGTGCGCAAAGCAGATGGAACCTGGAGAATGACAGTAGATTACAGGGAACTTAATAAAGTTGTTCCCCCTTTGCACGCTGCTGTTCCTTCGATAGCTAACATGATGGATCGACTAAGCCATGAGTTGGGGACATACCACTTTGTGGCAGACTTGGCCAATGCTTTTTTCTCTATTGATATAGCCGCAGAGAGTCAAGACCAATTTGCCTTCAGTTGGGAAGGGAGACAATGGACTTTTACAGTGTTACCCCAGGGCTATTTGCATAGCCCCACCTTGTGCCATGGGCTGGTGGCTGCTGACCTGGCTAAATGGAAACAGCCAGAGGTAGTCCGCATGTACCATTATATTGATGATATTATGCTAACTAGTGATTCTCTTTCAGAATTGGAGCAAGCAGTCCCTACCCTGCTATCCCATTTGAAAGCATGTGGCTGGGCAGTTAACGAGAACAAATTACAAGGACCTGGGTTATCTGTTAAATTCTTGGGAGTTGTCTGGTCAGGTAAGACAAAAGTTATCCCTGACGCAGTTATAGATAAGATTCAAGCATACCCCGTGCCCACTACGGTAAAACAGTTACAGGAATTCTTAGGTTTATTGGGGTATTGGCGAGCATTTATACCGCATTTGGCTCAGTTACTACGCCCCTTGTACAACCTTATTCGAAAGGGGGTTCGCTGGGATTGGACTGAGCAGGCGCAAGGTTCATTTGCAGCTGCTAAGAGAGCTGTCAAGGTGGCACAGGCCTTGAATGTGTTTGATCCTGCCAGGCCCTGTGAGCTGGATGTTCATGTAACCTCGGAGGGGTTTGGATGGGGCTTGTGGCAGCGGACAGAGCGCCTACGGCAACCTATTGGATTTTGGTCCCAATTGTGGAAAGGTGCTGAAGTTCGTTACTCATTAGTAGAGAAGCAGCTGGCAGCTGTGTATGCTGCCCTCCTGGCAACTGAGAGTATTACAACCACAACACCAGTTACAGTCAAAACAACATACCCTATAGCTGGATGGGTGAGAGATTGGGCAACTAAACCACGTAGTGGTATGGCCCAAATGTCTACCCTGGCCAAGTGGGGTGCCTATCTGCAACAACGCTGTGCTCTTAGCACCAGCCCATTGAGGGCAGAACTGCAGGAAGTCTTGGGTCCAGTCACCTATGCGACTTTAGAGTCAGGTGCAACTGGGGCTCAGGAGGCAGAACCTGAGGTCAGTCCCTACCAGGAGGGGCGGGTGCCCATCCCCGAAGATGCCTGGTATACTGATGGTTCCAGCAGGGGCCAACCTGCCAAATGGATGGCTATCGCCTTCCATCCGGCCACTGAGACTATTTGGATGGACACGGGTACAGGCCAAAGCAGCCAATGGGCAGAATTAAGAGCTGTTTGGCTAGTTGCCCATAATGAACCTTCACCTCTGGTGATCTGTACTGACAGTTGGGCTGTCTATCGTGGACTGACCCTTTGGATTGCTACTTGGCACATTAACCAGTGGATGGTAATGCACTGTCCATTATGGGGTCAGGCCATGTGGCAGGACTTATGGGAAATAGGACACCAGAAGCAGGTGACAGTATATCATGTCACAGGGCATGCCCCTCTAGCCCATCCTGGGAATGATGAGGCAGATACGTTGGCAAGGGTGCGATGGTTGGAGACTGCACCTGCAGGTGATGTGGCACAGTGGCTCCACCGGCGCCTGCTCCATGCAGGACAGAAAACTATGTGGGCTACGGTTAAGGCTTGGAACTTGCCTGTGTCCTATGCAGAGGTACTTGCAGCCTGTGAGCAATGTGCAGTATGTTCCAAGGAACACCCTCGGAGACCACTGGTGTCACCTGGACAGATCCAGAGGGGTCATGTCCCACTGACACGATGGCAGATAGACATCATTGGACCCTTACCAAAGTCAGAAGGGTACCAGTATGCAGTCACTTGTGTAGATACTGCCACCGGGCTGCTTGCTGCTTACCCCGCTCGTAACCCTGACCAGAGGGCAGTCATACAGGCTCTGGACCGCCTGAGTGCTGCATACGGGCGACCGCTGGTACTTGAAAGTGACAATGGTACCCACTTCACTGGTTCAATGGTGAGGCAATGGGCTCAAAAGCTGGGGGTGGACTGGAAGTACCATGTTCCCTACCACCCCCAGGCTGCTGGTATCATTGAGCGTTATAATGGACTCTTAAAGCAGGGACTGCGACAGGAGGGGGGCACCGGCTCTCTTACTGGATGGACACGCCGCTTATGGACAGTACTTCGGATTTTGAATGAGCGACCTCGACGGGGAAGCCCAGCTCCAGTAGAGGCCCTCCTGCATCGGACAGCTGCCCCTATTCAGTTGCAGATACGCACCAAGGACATTTTACTCAAGCCAGGTTTCGGACAGCAGGGCAACATGCTCTTGCCTGCTCCAACAGCCCTTCTTAAAGGACAACGGCTTCAATGGACTTGGCTCTGGACTGTACAGGCCCCCCATCTGAGATGGGTGGCCTTGTTGGCACCATGGGGAAAGGGGTTAGAGGTGGACCTCCAGTTAACTCCTTGGGCAACCAGCACCTGGCCACCTAAGGTAGAAGTGTATTATCCCTTGAGTGCTCAAGGGGACAGCATTTTGAAGGGCACCTTTGTAATTTCTTTATGGCCAATAATGAGTTCCCCTATTTTACTACACATAGAACCAGCAGATGCTGGTGTATTGGCCAATAAGGTTTGGTATGCCCGCTCAGGGCGGCCTCTGGTGCCAGCTACGGTGCTGTCTGCAGACAAAACTCTGGCCTGTATTCTGCCAGAGGGAAAAGATTTGCCTCTCTTGGTGCCACTGACAGCTCTCTCATTTCGCCCATAGATTTTGATCTGTTAATCCTATTGCTGTAGTTGGTACTATTTCTGTTTATGCAATGTATCCTACTCCTTGCACAGTGACCATCATGGAAGATGCCTGTGGTTTAGATTGTAAAGCGAGCAAAAGGGGTGGAATGTTGGTCAAGTAAGTTTGTAAATATGATATATATGTTTGCTCGCTTGTGACTTGTATTGGGTGTGGGGGACAGGCTGTAAGCAGGCCAGGTCGTTGTAGCCTAGGGTTTGGTTTTGGGACTAAGCTTTTCCCCACACCCTTTACTGATTGTATGATCTGGGTGGTGCACTCATGAGGAATCCAATTATGCCTTGGATAAGTGACTTTGTATCAGAGACTTCCTTGTTTGTATATTGGATTAAGGGATTTTGGTTTTCTACACTATAAAGTGGGACAGACCAGGAGCTTGGACACACAGTTCCTGCTATCACAATTGCAGGGGCTTCCCTGATCCCTTGCCCTTCATGGGAAGAGCTGGTTTTCTGCTTTTCCCTTGTCTTCTTTTGTGGTTTGCCTGTCTTGGTGAGACACCAATAAATAGGATGGCCCCCCGTCCTCTGACTCCGCCATTTCTTTATCATCTGCCCGAATCCAATGGGAACCTGCATGTGAATGGCCACGATGGCGGCTCCTGGCCTTACACCTGGTAAAGGCACATATGGAGTTGACCCTTCCTGCTCCTCCCTTCTCTCTCTCTCTCTCCTCTCCAAAATGAATAAAGTCTTAAAAAAAAAAAAAAAAAAAAAGATTCCAGGAAGGTGAAGGAATTACAATCAACGCAAGGTGGTATGTAAATTCTGTCTCCTATTGAAAGAGAAGAAGTTTCTCTGTTAACCTTTATTTTAGATTTAATACTAAGTGACCCATTGTTCTTGTAAGCCAGAAACTTCTACATTCTTCTCCCTCCCTTCCCTAAAGGTGGGACAGGACAGGAAAGCCTGACAGGAAAGCCTGACCTTTCCTCCCAGAATATCAATATTAATTTGCAGCTTTTTGGTACCTTACAACAGAAAATATGTAAATTGTTCAGTATATGCTCTAGCACAGTGGTCGGCAAACAATGGCTCGCAAGCCACATGCCGCTCTTTGGCCCTGTAAAGCCAGAAGCCACGGCCACCATCACAGCCGCCTGGCCCATGCAGGTTCACATTGGATTCGGACAGACAGTAATGAAACAATGGAGCCAAGAACTGGTGGGCCATTAGCTTTAATCCTAGCTTGCACCCAGCGGGCAAGAAATACACACAGTGAGAAAACACTTCCCTTTCCATTCCGGGCTCCAAAAGCCACTAACTTATCCGAGTTTCCTAGAATCAAAGTGTAAGGTGCTGGGCAATGGGGGAAATATTGGCTAGAACCGCCCACATTCATGCGTACCGAAAGAAATTTCCCAGGAGTCCTTTGGAAAAGGGCGACTGTCTGCCAGTCAGTGAGATTTCACCACATCATATTAGCTCGACCACCCTACAGACCCTTTAAATATCCCCCATACAAATCACTCCATGCAACTTTCCTGGCCTCTGTCCCTGGGACCAGGGAACATCGTCCGGGAAGCACTGTACTAAATAAAACTTTTATTATTCCACACTTTGTGGATACGCCCTTCCTTCATCCTCGGCAGGGAAAAATACCTTACACAAAGGTTTCTAACCTCACCAGTCTCATTCACCTCTGTTCCCCATCTCCTTCTCTCTGCACAAACTCTGCACAAACTGGCTGCTTCTTCAGCACTCTGCCATCTTGGCTTCTTCTGGCCTCCTCCATGTGGCCTTTCTCTGCTCTCCTTTCTCTGGTCTCTCCTCTAATGCTAATCTCAGGAACAGAGCAAGCTCCCCATCTGCCCCACTTTATAGTGTAGAAATCAAAACTTTTAATCCAATATACAAACAAGGAAGTCTCTGATACAAAGTCACTTATCTGAGGCATAATGGGATTCCTCATGAGAGTGCACCACCCCACATCATGTAACAGTCAAGAGTGTGAAGAAAAGCTTAGTCTTAAAACTAAGCCTTAGGCTATAACCACCCTGCCTGCTTACAGCCTGTCCCCCACACCCAATGCAAACTATAAGTGAGCAAACATATATCATATTTTAAAACTTATTTGACCAATATTACACCCCTTTTCCTCACTTACAATCTGCACAAGGGAATTAGGTACATTACACAAATTACAACAGCACAAATCATACAGTTTCTTTTTTCTTTTTTTTTTAATTTATTTTTTACAGAGACAGAGAGTGAGTCAGAGAGAGGGATAGACAGGGACAAACAGGAACGGAGAGAGATGAGAAGCATCAATCATCAGTTTTTCATCGTGCGTTGCAACACCTTAGTTGCTCATCGATTGCCCTCCCATACGTGCCTTGACTGCGGACCTTCAGCAGACCGAGTAAGCCCTTGCTGGAGCCAGCGACCTTGGGTTCAAGTTGGTGGGCCTTTTGCTCAAACCAAATGAGCTCGTGCTCAGCTGGTGACCTCGAGGTCTCGAACCTGGGTCCTCTGCATCCCAGTCCGACGATCCATCCACTGCGCCACCGCCTGGTCAGGCCAAATCATATAGTTTCAACAATTACAAAGGTACATTTCACCAGGCTCTGAGCACTTAGCCAAAGCACAAAATGTCCTCGGCCTTCTTTCTAGCCATGGGAAAAGTTTCCCAGTCCAGGGGAGTGCTTCCAGCAAAGCTGTCCCCCACCCCTATTGTCCAAAATCCATAAGTCCATCCAAGGAAGGAGCCAGTGCCCACTCTGATCATAGTCCAGGAATCAATCCAAGCACATGGGGCCTCAGCCACCCCCCTCATCCCTGCTGTCCTGGCAGGTCTTACACTATCCCAAAGAGGAGCACATGGCAATGGCAGTCAGCATTTCCATCTCTGCTCCAGAGAGCATGAAGGAATCCACCCCTAAGTCCAAAAATTGCAGGCATTCCAGGGGCATAACAGGTACTCCTTGCTGCTGGGCTCTCACCTTCTGGAGGCTGTGGATCGCAACTCCAGACTGATTCTTCTCATCCTCCAAAGAGGAACTGCAAACATCAGCTCCTGCTGCCAGCCGTACAGCCCTGGGCCCGGCCTCAGCCCCAGCCTCCTGCCACTGCTCACTCTCCACAAAGTGCAGGGCAATAGACAATTCACAAACCTGTGATTTCTTCTCCAGCGGCTGCTCCATTTCCAAGTGAATATTGCAAACCTGCTCGGCCTCCACCAGTCCTTGCTCAGCTCCAGGGTCAGCATCTCTTTCTCCCATGTTTGCTCCAGCTCCTTCCACTGCTCAGTTTGCAGGTCCTGGGCAGCCTCTTTCACAGAACTCTCGGTTTCCTCATGCATGGCTGTAAAAGTCAGCCAGCCTACGGTCCCCAAAAGGACAGCCATGGAAAACCATAACAGCAGCCAGTCCTCTACTCCACTGCTCAAAGGTAGTGGTGGCTCCATACTCATCTGTATTGATCCTGCCACAGACTATGCCAAATGTAAAGCCAGTAGCCACAGCCACCTGGCCCATGCAGGTTCGCATTGGATTCGGGCAGACGGTAATTAAATGGCGGAGTTGAAGGATGGTGGACCATTCTGTTTATTGGTGTCTCACCAAAACAGGCAAGCCACAAGAGAAGACAAGGGAAAAGCAGAAAACCTCCTTTTCCCATGAAGGACAAGGAATCAGGGAGGCCCTTGCAATGGTAATAGCAGGAATTGAGAGAGCAAGCTCCCAGTCTGCCTCACTTTATAGTGTAGAAATCAAAACCTTTAATCCAATATACAAACAAGGAAGTCTCTGATACAAAATCACTTATCTGAGGCATAATGGGATTCCTCATGAAGAGTGCACCACCCCGCATCATGTAACAGTCAAGGCTGTGGGGAAAAGCTTAGTCTTAAAACAGCCTTAGGCTATAACCACCCTGCCTGCTTACAGCCTGTCCCCCACACCCAATGCAAACTATAAGAGAGCAAACATATATCATATTTAAAAACTTATTTGATCAACAGACCCCTTGAGTGCAGCTCTTTGGCTAGCTTAGGAGTACACTAATTAAATTAATAACAATGTACCTCCCTATATAGCTTAAGGTTAAAAGATTTAGCTCTCTAGAGAAATTTCAATTGTTGTACTGTTGATATTTGGCTCTGTTGACTAATGAGTTTGCTGACCACTGCTCTAGCATAATAAAAACTTGAAGCATTGTATCAATATATCCCATTTAATAACAGAGAAAATTTTACCTTACCAATAGCAATGATGAAAGCATGTAGTAGTTTAGTGTCTTCTTTTTGGTTTTATCCTTTTTTTTTTTACAAAGACAGAGAGTCAGAGAGAGGGATGGATAGATAGGGACAGACAAGAACGCAGAGAGATAAGAAGCATCAATCATCAGTTTTTTGTTGCAACACGGTAGTTGTTCATTGATTGCTTTATCATATATGCCTTGACCATGGGTCTTCAGGAGACTGAGTAACCCCTTGCTCTAGCCAGAGACCGTGGGTCCAAGCAGGTGAGTTTTTGCTCAAACCAGATGAGCCCGCACTCAAGCTGGTGACCTTGGGGTCTTGAACCTGGGTCCTCTGCATCCCAGTCCGACACTCTATCCATTGTGCCACTGCCTGGTCAGGCTACCCTGACTTTTTTTTTTTTTTTTTTCTTAAGTTGGAAACAGGGAGGCAGTCAGACAGACTTCCGCATGCGTCCGACTGGGATCCACCCAGCATGCCCACCAGGGGGCGATGCTCTACCCATCTGGGGCGTTGCTCTGCTGCAATCAGAGCCATTCTAGCGCCTGAGGCAGAGGCCACAGAGCCATCCTCAGTGCCCAGGCCAACTTTTCTGCAATGGAGCCTTGGCTGCGGGAGGGGAAGAGAGAGACAGGGAGGAAGGAGAGGGGGAGGGGTGGAGAAGCAGATGGGCGCTTCTCCTGTGTGCCCTGGCTGGGAATCAAACCCGGGACTCTCGCACTCCAAGCCGACGCTTTACCACTGAGCCAACTGGCCAGAGCCTACCCTGACTTTTAAGTGAAAATTTATGTTATCTTTTTTAAATAATAAGGTATCAATGTGTTCACTCAGATTTAGCTCACTTCTATAAGGACACAGTGGAGAAGCAGCTTGTTAGGCTTGCTCGCTGGTTTACCAGCTGCAAGCAGTTCACCTGATGGGTTTGAGAGTGAGTGGCAGCACCACGTGTGTAGGGTCTGTGTAAGGATATGGGTGCTTGCGCTCAGGGGGACTGCGGGTGCTGGATCGCCTGCCCGCCACTGAAGGGCCATTTTGCTGTTTCTTTGCCTGAGAGGTGGTTCTCCCCTCCTGTGTGTTGGTCTGCAGTTGTGAGATTCTATTAAACCAAATGGCCCAATGCTTTCCTGCTCCACAGGTTCTCTACCATCAGCACGAGTCCGATGTGGACCCGCCTGGCCTCGGCCACAGGTGTTACACACAGCTTCACTCTCAATATTGTATTTTAAACTTGAAAAAGACCTGAAAAGTCATATAATGGCTCCAGGCAAGTAAACCCAAATGTTATTTAGAGACAGTGGCTTTTTGTCAGATCATTTTGAAGTACTAAATGAAATAAAATATTGCTAAATATATTTTAACTGGAAGTCCCCTCCCCCCCAAAATGAATTACTAGTAATGAAGTTAAGTGCTTGCTAATTAAAGTAATCCATTGTTAACATTCTTGAGGGGGGGGATTACTTTCTATATTGAAATATGAAAAGATTTTTAAGTCGGCTTTTATGTTACATAATGGATACACATACACAGTACTCCGGATTTTGAATGAGAGACCTGGACGGGAGGGGTGGGGAGCCCAGCTCTGGTGGAGGCCCTCCTGTACAGGGCAGCTGCTTTCATCCAGTTGCAATTACGCACCACGGACACTTTGCTCAAGCTGGGCTTTTGACGGCACGGCATTGTGCTTTTGCCTGCCCTAACGGCCCTCCTTAAAGGCCAACGACTTCAATGGACATGGCTCTGGACTGTACAGGCCCCCCACCATTGATGGATGTCCTTGTTGGCACCATGGGGTAGGAGGCTGAAGATAGACCTCCAGTTAACTCCCTGGGAAACCAGCACCTGGCTGCGTAAAGTAGAAGTCTATTATCCCTTGAGTGTCAGGGAGACAGTATTATGAAGGGCACCTTGTAATTTCTTTATGGCTCATAACAGAGTTCTCCCATTTTGCTACATCGAACCAGCAGATCCTGGTGTACAGGCCATTAAGGTTTGGTATGTCCGCACTTGAAATCTATGTGACTTTCAACAAGGTACTTAAATTCTTTATATCTCAGTTTCATTTTCCTGAAAGAGGTCAATGATAGTTCGTACCTTGGGGTTTGTTGTGACAATTAGATGATTCAGAGCACTTGAGTGCAATACTTGATGTGTGGTCAGCACTTGCAAAATGCTGCTATTATTACAGGCAGGTTATGGCCTTAAATGCCAGACTATGGTCTTCATCTCATCTGTGTAGCCACTGGAAGCCAGTGGGAATTTTTATGTAGAAAAGGAGTGTGGACAAGGCCTGCCAGGGGTGAGGACGATGGAGATGCAAAGACCCAACTCCGGAGACCAGGTTCAGTGACACAGATCCGATTTATTCAGGAAGTAAGCTAGCTTATATACACAGGTTCAGCCTATAGGGTGTTACAGCATGTTCTTCAAAGACAATGGCTGAAAAGGTCAGGAGCTGCCTGGTTGGCGCTGAGTTACCTCCCCACAGCGGGCGAGCTCCCTCCTGGGTGTGCCTAGGAGGGTTTCAGGGGCTGGAGTGTTCTCACAGCATTGCATCAGCCACAGCTGCTAGGAATGCACTCTGTGCTCTAGCTATTCAATACAGAGGAAGAGGAAGAAAATGACATTCAGGAAGATTCAGCTGGTAGCAGTAATGACCTTGCTTACCAGTAAAATGAGAAGGGATTGGACAATGAACAGGAATAAGGAAATTGAGGGAAGGAAGCACGTTTGGGAAGAAAAGATGAGTTGTCCTTTGTGGATATAGGTAATTGTCCACTTGTACTAAATTTTTTATTGGGAAATATGTCTGTTACTACCTTCAATTTTAGATCTGTAAATAAAAAGAAACAAGTAATACTAAATACTCAATCTAGATTAAATTCATATTATCAATATATAATTTAAAACCTATTTTTAAAGAAGGACCCATAGTTCTTATCAAACCCAATCCAGAGACAGATTTTGCTGTAACTTTTGTGAAAAGAAACAGATCGGGGTTTATGAATATAGAGTTTCATCGACTTCCTTTCCCTAATGTTCACCTATTTTAGTTCAAGTCACAAAGAACTATTTTATTCTTTATATGAATTCTCTCAATAGATTTCTTTCAATTTTTTTTTTTTTAATTTTAGTGAGAGGAAGCAAGGCAGAGAGACAGACTCCTGCATGCACCGTACTGGGAAGCACCCGGCAAGCACACTAGGGGACGATGTTCTGCCCACCTAGGGCTGCTGCTCTGTTGTGACCAGAGACAATTTTTAGTGCCTGAGGCGAGGCTGTGGAGCCATCCTAAGTGCCTGTGAAGCAGGCGGAGTGGAGAAGCTGATGGGCGCTTCTCCTGTGTGCCTTGGCCCCAAGATGCCGGGCCAACGCTCTACCACTGACCCAACCAGCCAGGGCCTTCAGTAGGCTTTTTGTGTGGTCTCCAGGTTGGGTTGAGCTGCTTTCGGTTGGGAATGTGTATGGCATGATCTGTCTTCCTTTTTCTGCATCGTTTCTGGTGCTTGACTCTGTTGGCCGTAAAATTGTGGGATGCACAATTCAAGGAGTCTGCCATCATAGATGTTATGGCCAATAGTCTGTGGAGTAGGTCTCTAATTTCAGTGATGGACTGTGTATTACCATCTGAGGTCTCCTTTTGCACCTAAAAGGGGAGAAACCAATGATAATATACATTTTCTCTTACTGTAGTTCAAATGAAGTTTTCTGAATATCTATACTTAAACTCCAAATACCATACATTACTTAGTTATAGAAAGAAAGCTTACTACAAAACATAGGTACAAGAGCCTGGCCTGTGGTGGTGCAGAGGCGAGAGTATTGACTTGGAAGGCTGAGGTCCCCGTTTCAGAACTCTGGTCTTGGCCATTTAAGGCACATACCAGAAGCAACTATGAGTTCATGCTTCCTGCTCCTTTCCCTTCCCCAACACACCCCACCCCATCTTTCTTTATCCCTCTCTGTCTGTCTCTCCCTCAAATCAACAAATCTTTTTTTTTTTAAGAAAAAACAGGTACAAGGGCAGAAGAAATGCTCTATTGTGTATGTACCTGTGAAAGGTTATAGTAATCATTTTCACTATCAACCAACACTTAAAATGTGCTTTTATGGTTAGAGCATTCTGCTAGAAGAAATTATTTGAATATTAGCAAAATATTTCCCTTTTCTAAACAGCCTGAAGGAAAATGCAATAAAATTCAGTCATTTTATAACAACCTGATTATTATAAAGGTCAAAGAGCTTTGATGATTGCCTCACAGCTGACAGATGGTGGTGCAGTGGATGGAGTGTCTGCCAAGGATGCTGAGGACCCTGGTTTGAAACCCCAAGTTCGTCAGCTAGACTGTGGGCTTGTTGGCTTGTTCTCAGGGTTGCCAGTTTAAGCACAGGGTCATCAACATGATTCCCAAAGTCACTGGCTTGAAGCCAAAGTCATTGGCTTAAGCAAGGGATCACTGGCTTGACTTGAACCTCCAGTCAAGGCACATGAGAAAGCAATCAATGAACAATTAAAAGTGAAGCAACTATAAGTTGATGCTTCTCACCTCCCACACACACACACACACACTTCCTGTTTCTCTGTCTAAAAACAAAAAGAGTCGCCTCAAAACAAGATGCTGTTGGCAAAGTGGTATATTTGTTTAAGAGTGCCATTTCCCTGAAAGTTATCCTAGTATTAGACATTAGTTTACAGTTCACTTAGAAAAATACACGCCAACTTTTACATACTTATCCCTCCTACATAGATGCACAAGGAATCTATCAGCAATTTTGGTCCAGATGTTTCATTTTATGGGTTAGGCAGCTGAGAAAGGTCAGATGACTTACCTCCCGGCCCAGACCCACATGTCATTTCCTGTACAGTCTATTCATTATAGCGACTTTCTTGATGTGTTTTGTCACTTGAAATAGGGAGTTGCACTAGATTACTTTAGGGCCTTCTAAACTAATAGTTATTTGTTGAGCACCTAGTGTGTGCAAGACACTGTGCTGGATGCTGGGGGCGAATGGCTGGGATGGGGGAGGTTACAAAGAGGAGTAAGATGGGGTACTTTCCCTCAAAGTAGCTCATAATCTTATGTTTTAAAGCAATTTTCCTATAAGTATTACTATCTGCATCACGAGCTTACCTTTTTCTTGTGTTTCTTCCATTTTTTCCACAGGTAATACACAGAAAGAACAAGTAGAATAAAAAAGACATCTTCTCCCATAATACATATGAGATATAAAGAACCCTGAAATATATTCATGTTCACAAAAGTGAAGCATAGATTGTTCATAGGGTAAGGTAGACAGTGAGATGGAGGACGATTAACTTTTAGATAAAACGCTTCTTCCGGTAAAATCTCCCATCCAATCCTGGCCCAGGTTGGACGAGTTCTCTCACAAGTGCCCAAACTTCCCATCAACAGGCAGACAAACAAAAAATACACTGGGGATAGTCCATGAAAAGACATCTTTCCTTTTCAATCAGAACAACAGCAAACACTCTTTAGCCAAAAATACGATCAGAGACAGAGCAGAAATGCCCTGACTGTGGTCAATGTACTCCATAAAAGTACTGAGAACAGTCTTCCCAGGCAGCAGTATATACACTGCTGATCATTGTTACATCATCGGTGACAGGACAGAGTCAGTGACACCAGAAAAAACACACTGAAGCCAGAGGGAGTCAACTAGTCAGGCACCTTGAGTTTCTTTTCTTTTTTTACTGTTTTAAATTTGTTTGTATTGATTTTTTGAGAGAGAGAGGGTGACTTTACTAATATCTAGCTAGCTAATAATTTCAAAGTGTAATCATACTAATGGAATTTTATGGAAACAGTTTATCCATATATCGTTTAACCCTTCTAAAGTATGGTTGCTGTACATCTATATATTTTTTTTAGGTGAGAGGAGGGGAGACAGTGAGGCAGACTCCTGCATGTGTCCTGACCAGGATCCGCCTGGCAGCCCTGACTGGAGCTGTTGCTTGAATCCCAAGCTATTTTAGTACATGAGGCTGATGTACTCCAACAGAGCCATCCTCAGAGCCTAGGGCTAAGTTCAAACTGATAGAGCAATTAATTGGCTGTGGGAGGTAAAGAAAGAGAGAGAGAGAGAGAGAGAGAGAGAGAGAGAGAGAGAAGGGCAGAAGGGCAGGGAAAGTGTGGAGAGAAGCAGATGGTCACTTCTCCCGGGGGGGAATAATCTGGCTCTTTGCAAAGTAGATTGGAGGCAGGAGAGACCAGGGGAAGTGAGATGACTAAGATCTGAATTAGTTGGTTCCACAGCCTGATTGCCACCTCCTCCTCCTGCCCCACCACTACTGTCAGCCTGGCCCAGCCTCCCTCCTCCCCTCCCTTCGCACATGGGAGCCGGGCTGGCCTCTGTCGGAGTCCCCTATCTCCCCTCCAGTGTCACAGTATCTTACACTTTCATATTGTGGAAGCGTTGGGTCTTGATGGAACCTCTGAAATGTCCCCTTCATTTTATAATGAGGAAAGTGAAGACGAGAGAGGTTAAGCAGATTATTAAAATGCTGCTGTATGAGTGGCAGAATTAGAAATAATAATAGTGATTGTATGGTAAATGTGACCTCATAGCTTTAAATATTTTTTTAAAAGTGTGTGTGTGTGTGTGTGTGTGTATAGAATACTTGAATTGACATACCAACACCAAGGTTGAATTAATGACTGATTTAGTCTGGTACTTTTTTTTTTTTTAAGCAAGAGAGACAGAGAGAGGGACAGATAGGAACAGAGAGGAAGGAGAGAGATGAGAAGTATAATTTCTTGGTTGCAGCACCTTAGTTGTTCATCAATTGCTTTCTCATACGTGTCTTCACTGGGGCGACTACAGCAGAGTGAGTGACCCCTTGCTCAAGCCAACAACCTTGGGCTTCAAGT
Organism: Saccopteryx leptura; assembly: GCF_036850995.1. Lineage (NCBI taxonomy): Eukaryota > Metazoa > Chordata > Mammalia > Chiroptera > Emballonuridae > Saccopteryx > Saccopteryx leptura. Next base: position 285,840,783 of record NC_089504.1, read on the forward strand.
CAGTGATCTTTGGGCTCAAGCCAGTGGCCATGGGGTCATTTCTAGGATTCCATGCTCAAGTCAACAACCCCATGCTCAAGCCAACGACCTTGGGCTCAAACCAGAGAGCATGGGCTCATTGACATGATCCCATGTTCAAGATGATGACATTTCATTCAAGCTAGATAAGCCTGTGCTCTAGCTGGATGAGCCTGCACTCAAGCTGATGACCTTGGGATTTCAAACCTGGGACCTCAGCATCCCAGGTTGATTCTCTATCCACTACATCACCATCAATCAGGCAAAAGCTATGTACTCTTATTGATCAATGTCACCCCATTAAATTTAATTTCTAAAAATAATAAAAGGTTTTTAAAAAGCCTTGAAACCTGACAGGTGTGGTTTCCCTGAAGCATATTGTAGGGCCCAGTCGAGGGGCTTAGCCATTTTGGGGGGCACAGTCAGCCTCAAGAGAGGTCTCTCTCAGTCTTCCTCCCTGAGACCAGGGGCTCTCCAGCTAGAAGAACTTCTGCAGAGGGGACTGTCAGCCCTACCCAATCTAAACCTGCTGCTCATCTCTCTGGGGAGAAATAGAACTGGCGTATCCAGCAGAGTTCATGGGATTAGGCTGTGGAGTAGAGGCCACTTTCCCCATACTGATCTCCTAATCAAGAGACCCCTGGAGTAAGGGGGTCCCATTAACCTTGTATCCCCAATCACAGCTGCCCTAACCCACCAAGCTTGCAGAGGAGTTAGTGGGGTAAGGCTAGTCTGAGCCCACACTACAATATTTCTACAGAAGAGTGTGAGAAGACCAAGTAGCTGCTAGAGGAGGTGGAGTAGCTAAAAAGTGGAGGCAAATCTTACAGAGCTTGGATCCTTTTATGGAGCTGCTGTCAGCTCTAAGCGGAAGGAAGCTTATCCTTACATACAGGTCGGCCCCTCCCACACTGCCTAGGTACAAAAACGCAGACACAAACAATGAACAGAGCAGTAGCTCCAGGCAGGTAGCCCACAGTGGGTTACAAACAACTGCTGACACCAACCCATACCCAAACCTGATCTATGAATAAAGACATTGAGGCCCTGCCCTCAGTAACCTCAATGAAAGTACTATAAGACACACCAAAAAGAAACCATAGTGGGCCTAAGAGAAACCAAGCAGGGATAGGATAACTAAAATTTAATTTGCTTGCCTTCTATAAGTTCTTATTGGTATGTGCTACACACTCACCAGTGTACTAGTTTCTAAGGCATACACAAGACATCTAACACACAGTTTTTCTTTCTTTTTTTTTTAAATGGGAGGAGGGGAGATAGTGAGACAGACTCCCGCATGCACCCGATCAGGATAGGCCGACGACACTCAAGTCCCAAGCTATTTTTAGCACATGAGGCTAATGGGTTCAGCCCAACTGAGCTATCCTTGGTGCTTGAGGCCAACACTCAAACCAATCAAGCTACTGGCTGCGAGAGGAGAAGAGAGATAGAAGGGGGAGTGGAAGGGGACGAGAAGCAGAAGGTCAGAAGGTCAGTTCTCCTATGTGCTTTGGCCAGGGATTGAACCCAGGACATCTGTAGGCCAGGCCAATGCTCCATCCACTGAACCAACTGGCCAGGGCTTGAATTTTCTTTTTTACTCAAGGGACTCTGAGTTGGGATTCTATCATAGTAACATAAATCACATATAGCAGATATTGAATCTGAATTGAGAATAGACAGTCCAAACAGAAAAATAGCCAGAGAGATGGCACTGAGCTCAGGTGAAAGGTCATACTGCTGGGCCAGCCACAAAGAGATGATGAAGAGGCTGAAAAAATAAATTAGCTGTCCAAGGCAAAAAACTGAACCTTTGAGAATCTCCTCCTCAGGAATTTGCATGATAAAAAGGAGGTGGTACCTTAGAGAAACAATGGTTGAAAAGGCAACCTTGAAAGAATTAAAGGGCTCAACACAATAAGAACTCCATAATTTACTGTCTTAATGAGATAAAAAATAAAAAGGACAGAAAAATTGAATCATTTCATTAATGCATACACATAACAGGTAGCTAAAATGCCTGCGATGTGTCAGCCACTGAGGATACCACAGTAAGCTAACCAGATAAGGTCACTACTTTCATGAAACTTACAGTATTGCAGTAGAGATAGTAAGGGATCAGACACACACATTATTACACCCCAAGAGTGCTATTTAGAGCACCTAACTTAGTCCAGGGAGCTAAAGAATGTATTCTGAGGAAGTGATTCAGTGTCAGCTGGGGTTTGAAGGATGAAGATAGAGGACCTCTTTACTGAAAACAAGCCTAAAGGCAGAAGTGTGACAGTAGGTTGCATGAAGATCAAAGACGTCTTACTCAAAGTGCAACAAAGAAGGAAGTGCTCCTACGTGGGTGCCAAGCTGAAATGCTTTCTGTTTGGAAAGTCATCAAGCCTATGAAAAAAAATTTTTTTTTACAGTGACAGAGAGAGAGTCAGAGAGAGGGATAAATAGGGACAGACAGTCAGGAACGGAGAGAGATGAGAAGCATCGATCATTAGTTTTTTGTTGCGACACCTTAGTTGTTCATTGATTGCCTTCTCATATGTGCCTTGACCATGAGGCTGCAGCAGACCGAGTAACCCCCTGTCGAGCCAGCGACTTTAGGTCCAAGCTAGTGAGCTTTGCTCAAATCAGATGAGCCCGCGCTCAAGCTGGCGATCTCAGGGTCTTGAACTTCGGTCTTCCACATCCAAGTCTGACACTCTATCCACTGTGCCACCACCCGGTCAGGCAAGCCTATGAAAATTTAAATATATTTTATTCCCTGTTACTCTTTGGTGAGGGGAATCTGTTTTGTTCTGTTTTTCTCTTTGCATAAAGTTTGTGGATTTTCCAAGCCCTACTGTAAGTTATCCACCTTCTCCTTCCTGCTGCTCTAGAGTCATCAGCCAAGTGATGGCTCATGCAGAGCAGTAAGGAGATAGAAGCTGAAACTCAGATGCCAAAATTCTCTTTACCAGTTGAAAAATTTGTTAACTTCCATGCAAATGCACCTCTAAATAATTTGAGTTCTTCCTAGATATATGAGGATACATTTTCTCCTTGGTTGTAAGATTTGAAGAATACTTTAGACACACTCCATACTAAAGGAACCATACTTCTGATTAGACAATAACAGAGGATAAGGTTAGAGAATAGCAAAAGGAGGCAGGAGAGAAAATTCAAAAAGTTGCTTTATATACATTATCTTATATATTTCTCAGAGTAACCTGATGAAGTAGGTAGCTTTATCTACATTTTATTTTCTTAAGTGAGTAATGAAGAGGCAGAAAGACAGACTCCCACATATGCCCGACCAGGATACACCTGGCCAGCCCACTAGGGTGTGATGCTTTGCCCACCTGGGGCCATTGTTCCTTTGCAACCGCAGCCATTTTAGTGCCTGAAGTGAAGCCATGGTGCCATCCTCAGCACCTGGGCCAACTTGCTCCAGTGTAGCCTTGACTGCAGGAGGGGAAGAGAGAGATAGAAAAAAGAGGGGGATGGGTGAAGGAGATGGTTGCTTCTCTTGTGTGCCCTGACCAGGAATCAAACCTGGGACATCCACACACCAGGCCGCCGCTCTACCACTAAGCCAACCAGCCAGGGTCTTTATCCACATTTTATTTGAGAAAACTTAAGTTAGAAAATTTGCTCAAGATTCCACAATTAGGATATGGCAGTGCTGAAATCAAATCCAGGCCTGTAGACTCCAAAGTCATGCTCTTTACCACCGCGCAACATACTCTGCAAAAAGAGCTAGTTCACTGATGTCCCAGCTGTGACACAGTAAGCCTCTCAGATCTGTTCCGCCTACAGTGAAGTGGATAGTCAGATAGCCTCAGGTATTTCCCTAGCCACTGTGTGACTGTCCTACTCAAACTGAGTATCTGTTCACTTTAGTCAACACTATGTCTCCTGGGATCCCTGTGCAAATTTTGTTTAAGTATTAAGAGGAGACACAAAGGAAGAATACTGTATTCATTCAATATATAATTATTGATCATTTATTATTTAAGAGATCCAGCTCCAGGCTCTGGAAATACAGCAATGTTCCCATTTAATGGGAAATGAAGAACAAGGACAGATAATTTCCAATTCACCAAGTAACAGGAAAAAACATACATACGAGTAGAATCATTTTCCAAAATGCTATGCAATTAAGGTCTGGCTTTTAAGGGAAGGGAAGCAGGGCCTGCAACACATAACTTTTCCATTAGTAGGATAGCTAGTATGCTGCTGCTCCAAGTGAACACCAACAACTGTGGTGCCTGGAAAAGAATTATAGGATTATATGATCAACAACTGTGCTATCATTTTACTATTGACAACTTCCTAAGTTCTCTCCAGCAGATCACAGGCTGTCCCAATTTGGGGAGGATAAAGTATGTAAAAGTTCTCTTCTGTTTCATGGCCAAATATAAGTGACTCCTGAATTGTTCATGCTCTCATGGTTCCTTCACTAGTTTGGAAAACAGCTGTTTCTACCATTATTATTGTTTCTCTTTTTTTCTTTTTCTTTTTTTTTTTTTTTTTAAGCAAGAGACAGAGCCAACCAGATAAGAAGAGAGATGAGAAACATCAACTCATAGTTGCAGCACCTCACTTGCTCATTGACTGCTTTCTCATATGAGCCTTGACAGAAGGGCTTCAGCAGAGCCAGTGAACCCTTGTCCAGGCCTTGGGCTCAAGCCAGTGACTATGGTGCCATGTCTATGATTCCACACTCAAGCCAGCAACCCTGCTCTCAAGCTGATGTGCCCGTGCTCAAGCCAGCGATCTCGGGGTTTCAAACCTGGGTCCTCAGCATCCCAGGCCAATGCTCTATCGCACCACCACCTGGTCAGGCTGTTTCCCTTTTTTTTCTGGAAACAAGAAAAAGAAAAAAGGAGGGGAAAAAAAAGAAATGTAACTAAACCCCCGACACAATGTCTTAGATAGAATAATTTTGGGGATAAATAAGCCATAACCCTCTGGTACAGCTCACAGCCTCTGTAGAAAACATTTGTCTAAAAAAGGTAAGGTCCTCAGCCATAAGAAATGATGACATCGGATCACTTACAACAAAATGGTGGGATCTTGATAACATTATACGGAGTTAGTAAATCAGAAAAAAACAAGAACTGCAGGATTCCATACATTGGTGGGACATAAAAACGAGACTAAGAGACATGGACAAGAGTGTGGTGGTTATGGGGGGAGGGAAGGAGGGAGAGGGGGAGGGGGAGGGGCACAAAGAAAACTAGATAGAAGGTGACAGAGGACAATCTGACTTTGGGTGATGGGTATGCAACAGAATTGAATGACAAGATAATCTGGACCTGTTTTCTTTGAATATATGTACCCTGATTTATTGATGTCACCCCATTAAAATTAATAAAAATTAAAAAAAAAAAGGTAAGGTCCGCGCACAGCAAAGAGCCCGGAGACAATAAACCGTAAATCCCAACGTGCCCACAAGAAAGAATGGTTACCACTTAGCCCAGCCCCATGGGACTACAACTCCCAGTTCACCACGTACTCAGCTCGCCAAGTCTTCCCTTAACTGCAAGTAAACCCCGCCCCTTTATTCTTGCCCCTTGCTAAGGCTGGAACCAACTAGCGAAACTTTCACGCCTCTTTTGACCTTTGTGGCCCCAGAGGAGATGAGGTACATGCCAATCTATTGACTTCACCTGCGCTACACTGGAAACCCATCCTTTAATTGAAACACATGCGCAGTGGCGTGCCAGCCAACGGCCCAACCTTTGGCGCTTGCGCCGAGGTTGGCTGCCGCACGCGGCCGGGAGCGGCTGCCTTATTGCGCAAGCGCAGGTGCTCTCCCACATACTTCATCGCGCTGTCTCTATCTAGCTTGCCCTGCCGTTCTTGCGTAGGGGGCGGGGCTAAGAATGTCAATTGGCCTATTTTCGTGCCGGTCAATGAGGTGAGTGCGGTGATTGGTGGCGACCGGAGGGTAGCGGGGTTAGGTGTAAGCCCTGAGGAGCAACGTTTTCTGGGCTTTTCTCCGATTCTCCCTCCGGAAGCTTCTTTCTCTTCCCTCAGCTGTGGGTGTCGGGTTCTGCATCGCATCGCCATGATAGGCCAGCGTCCCGTCCTCGTGCTCAGTGAGTTGTGGGAAAACCGCGGGATGGACCCCCTTTTTTCCTCCCTCGGTCCACACTTTTGAGATTTGCCACAGCCCAGTCCCTCTGTGGTCCGGCCATGAGTCTTAACAATCATTCTTTCTCATTTGGGGATCTCTTGTCTCCAGCTTCCTGCCATCCCATAGCGCCTTTTCCCGTTTTCGCAAACGCAAATAGACCTTCCCATTGCCGAGCCTCCTGTCTTTACGGCTACTCGCCTCAGGAAGCTCCTTCCCACTAGGCCTTCGTTCTTCACCCTCTGTACCCTTCCTAACGTGATTTTCAGTGTGTAAGTGAATGAGTAAATGTTTCTCCAGTTTGCCCTCGCTTTACAATCTTGGTCCATCCCTTAATAGCCGGTGTGGCCTCGGCCAAATTGCTTGACTTGAGTTCTCCCATCGATATCATTGAGGTTAACAGTATTTCCTCGTAGAATCATGAGAATTAAATGAATAAGTTGGTAAACTGCTTAAAAGGGTGTCTGTCTAGCAAACAGGCAAGTGGTTAGTTTTCAGTAATAGCCCTCTTGAATTTCCGCTAAGCAGCCCCACCCCCACCCCCACCCCCACCCGCACCCCCACCCCCTGAAGTAACTGCTTTCTTCGCTGGTCTGCGGTGGGTGGCAGTTACTCCCTCGGTATTTGCGCTGTAATCATTCCCACTGACCAGCTTGAGTTTGCCCAGATTTTTTTGACTGGTTCTCTTTACCCTTCAGGAACATCCTAAATTTCTTTCTGACCAATAAGGACCTGATTTATTGTCTTCCATAGATGTGTTTCAATTCTGTGTGTAACTTGGATATGACATTTGCAAGACCACCCAAGATGGCCAACTAGCCGTTTCCCTTGCTTGCCATTCTCTGTATATTGAATGCTGCTCAGATATTTTTATCTCTTTCTTTATACCTGAAAGATAACTTTTCAGAAAAAGAATTGCTAACCTAGAATAAAACCTATTCTTTCTGATGAATCCATCAGAAAGGGTCATGCATGTTTCTACTTGCCACTGCCTGAAATAACTAGATCCTGAGAATTGGAATGTTTAGATGGTATTGGATTTAAATTTTTACAGGTTTAGATTGTAGGGAATGTATAATTTGAAGAGAGGAGGGGAATGAATATATGTTGGTTTGGTTATAACCACTGATTTGTCTCCATTGAGAGGGCCCAGGGGTAAGTGGTGCATTGTGAAGGCTTTTTGAGGTCTGCATTAATCCCTGGCATTAGTGGCTGTAACTGATTGGGTGTCCTGTAAAAATATGTACACAGCCCTTACTGATACATTATTATACCCAAGCAAGGAGTGACTGTATCTTGCAAACTGGGACACTTCTGAAGAGTATGTTCCTATTCCACAGTATACAGTGGGGGGCACTGTCAATGATTATGAAGAGTTTGGTTTACCTGACCGGGCGGTGGCACAGTGGATAGAGCAGTGTTTCCCAACCTTTTTTGTGCCATGCCCCACCTTAACCTTTCTAAAATTTTTATGCCCCCCCCCCATGTAACATACATAATTTTTAACATTAAAAAATTGATTTGTTCACTTAATAAACATAAATGATAGGTTCTAGGAAGAAATCACTATGAAATTGTTAACAAAACACAGTAAGCAAAATTTCAAAACATATAATGAAAAACAGAAATTTAAATTCCAAATAATTTTAATACAGATTTTTCTATATTAATTTATTATTTTAATTTAGTGTGATCCTTGCGCTTGATGCTTGCTGCACAGAGATTTTATATTAGGTTCCAATTTGGTTAGCTTTAGTCTCAAGTCTCCACGTTGTGTTATACCCAGCCGATTTCTTTTTTTTACCAGTAAATCATTTACAGCACTAAATCCACATTCAGCTAAAAATGAAGATGGAAACGGTAGCAATAGTTTTCTTGCACATTTGGTTGAATTTGGGTATTTGATTTCTGTTTCTTCACAAAGCCATGCCATCGCTCCTTTGATATTAAATAAAGCTTTAACTGACTCATCATTTTGCAATTCTGCAAGTTCTTGATACTGCATATTTGATATATCAGACAAATCCACTAACATTGGCTGCATCATCCATGTTGGGAAATCAATTTGTTTTAAATCAGAAAATCTTTCTTTTAAATCAGCCGATAGAATATTCAAATGATTGACAATAACAAGTAAAGCGGTATCAGTTACTTCACATTTTGGAGCCAATGAAACTGTTTAAAGTTTTTGTTGTTAATATGTTTCTGACATAACTCAATATTGGTAATGAAACCAAATATCTTTGCATCGACAAGAGTTTTATTTGTTCCTTGAAGTTGCTTATTTAATATATTTAGTTTTTCAAAGATATCGGCTAAATAACTCACAAATGCTTTATCATCTATTGTTAACAGATACTTCATTTCAGGTTTGTCGCTTAAAAAATCACTAAGAGTATCAAACAGTTCCATAAATCTTTTCAAACAGTTTCCTTTAGATAGCCATCTTACTTCAGTATGAAGTAAAAGTCTCACATGGTCTTCATTTTGTTCTTCACAAAATAGCTTGAAAAGACGCTCACATTTGGCACTAGCTTTAATAGCATTAACACACTTTATTACTGTATGTAATACTTCATTCAGAACAGGCGAGATGTTTTTAGCTACCAAGTTTTCCCTATGAATAACACAATGCACAAGAATCATTTCTGGATTCATATCTTTCATCAATTTTAAGCAGCCATTTTTCTTGCCCAACATATTGGGAGCATCATCTGCAGCACAAGATGTTATATTTTTCATTGGCATATCATTGACATCTAAGTAGTTTTTTAGCTTATTATATATATCTTTGGAGGTAGTGGTGCTTTCTAATCTTTTACAGAACAACATTTCTTCAGCAAAATGTCCTTTATCAATATATCTTACGTAAGTTATCAATACTGCCTCACTGTCTCTCAAAGTTGATTCATCCATTTGCAAGGAGAATTTTCTTGATTTCAGCTTTTCAACAAGTTGTTTTTCAATATCCTCACTCATTTCGTCTATTCTTCTGCTAACAGTATTGTCACTGAGTGGCATAGCTTTTACATCTTTGTCATCTTTTTCAAGAACCGTTTTAAGAAATGCTGATATTGACGGTTTTATTAAATTCTCTCCTATAGTGTGATTTTCTCCAGTTTTAGCGATGAATAAAGAAATTTGATAACTAGCCTCAAGAACACGATTATTAGTTGAAGTATGGGCAGTAAATAGAGACTTTAATGTTCTTTTTTCAAAATTTTTCTTTAAAGTTTTAAAGTAACTCAAATCTGAATTAATATGAGCACTATGTTTCGCCTTCAAATGCGCCTCAAGACAACCTCGTTTCATTGATTCGTTGGTCAAGCATTGCTGGCATAAAAGACAAAAAGGAATCCACTCATTGTGAACAGCGGGTATGAACCCAAATTTTAAATATTCCTCCGAATATTGAAGAGTTTTTTTCTTGCTTGCACCACTCATTTTACTATGGGCTATAAGAAATAAAAATAAGATCAATTAAAAACTAATATTAAAATATGTGTTAAAATATATTCAATGTGACATAGAGTAAACGTATACTAAAAATTCGTATTTATTTAAATGTATATAACACATTTACTACACTACCACCGCAAATCAAAAGGTATCTATATTTTTTTCCACTTGACAAAATTTTCTGGAAAGTTATGCATCTAAAATTAAAATTGTCGTGCATGCACTATTATAGCCCCAATAATATTTATAAAATATTAGTGCTTTCTAGCCCCAATGCAAGAAGTACTTAATAAAGAGTTTAATATTGATAAAAATAAAATCAAATACTTACCAATTATATCTATACAATATATATATGTATATTTATTAAATCAACGAGCTTTTACAACAGTTTTGACTGACACTTATTTCAAATTAACACCAACTGAATGATGTGAAACACTACAGAAGTTGCGATGGGCCAGTTAGGTGAGAATAACTGCATTGTTTAGCGAGTTTTTAAAATGTCCGGGGTTCCCCACGGCAGACGGCACGCTCCGCGGTGAACCCAGGACGAAGTTTACTTGACGACGCCAATCACCCAGTTGATATTTTGGTCTCGTCAAACGAAAGTATACTTAATAATTATTTACCGCAATTATTTAAGAATTGCAGCATCGACCTGGAAATGCTGAGGTCGCCAGTTCGAAACCCTGGGCTTGCCTGGTCAAGGCACATACGGGAGTTCATGCTTCCTGCTCCTCCCCCCTTCTCTCTCTCTCCTTTCTAAAATGAATTAAAAAATAAATAAATAAATAAAAACGTACCCTTTAAAAAAAAAAAATTGCATTTTTTGTTAAATTTGGCACTGATATCTAGCATTGCATTTAAATGGCCCGGGGCGAAAGAGTTAAAGTCGTGTTGAGTCCATTTTCGAATTGCCCCCCTGTGGGGCGTGGGCGCACGTTGGGAAACACCGGGATAGAGCGTTGGACTGGGATGTGGGGGACCCAAGTTTGAGACCCCGAGGTCGCCAGCTTGAGCGTGGGCTCATCTGGTTTGAGCAAGGCTCACCAGCTTGAGCCCAAGGTCACTGGCTTGAGCAAAGGGTCATTCAGTCTGCTGTAGCCCCCCGGTCAAGGCACATATGGGAAGCAATCAATGAACAACTAAGGTGCTGCAATGAAGAATTATGCTTCTCATCTCTCTCCGTTCCTGTCTGTCCCTCTCTCTGACTCTCTCTGACACTAAATAAATAAATAAATAAAATTAAAATGCTTTTAAAAAAAAAAGGAGTTTGGTTCTCCTTATCCAAGTAGGAAAATAGGAACTCCAAAATGCTCTTTTTACATAAAGCAGTGATTGGTGCTTTTTTATAGTCACCAGCCCTTTAAGAATCCAATGAGAGCTGTAGATCCTTTTCCCAGACAAAATGCAGTATCTCCCGTTTTGTCATATAATCTCAGGGATTTCACTTTCTTGCTAAGCTGCATTCATGAATATCAGGTATGATTCCTTGCTATAAATCCATGAGTATTAGGTTAAAGGGAACATGATGACCAGGATTCCAAAGTTGAAGCATTATGGATTGTTTCTTAGTATACCAGGGGTTGAAGAAAATAAGTAGCTTTAAGTACATAATTTTATGTTTTTTGAGGTATAATTGACAAAACAAGCTGTACCTATTTAAAGTGTCCACTTTTGATAATGTATACACATTATCAATGTATCAATGTATACATTTCATCAATGTATACACCCATGAGACCTGTGTGTGTTTATTTTCAAAGGTTGAAGAATAAATAGCTTATATACAATAGGACAGTCCTGAGTTGTCTTTTGTTTTTACCTATTTTAGGCCAGAACACAAAGCGTGAATCTGGAAGAAAAGTTCAATCTGGAAACATCAATGCCGCCAAGGTAGCATATCTTTGAAGTTATTTAAAGTAGTAGATTTTCCTCTATCTGCCTTCCGTATTAGCTATCTGTATATGCAGTTAGGCAGAGGGAAAGTTGACTTCCCTTTCAGGACATTTTATTGACGATGGTAGGGAAAAGGAAGCCCTCCCTCTCTGAATTAGGCCTAATAGCTTTCTCACATTAACTTATGCATAATTCTGTTGCTGTTTATTGCTTTATATTCTATTTGTGTTTGTCTCCCATTTTAGACTGAGTTACTTCAAAGGAAGGACTATGTTAATCCTCCCCCCTTTTATTTATTAAATTTCTTTTGTAGTCCTAGTGCCACTGTAGATTCTGGATAGGTATTCAATATCTTTTGAATGAAATAGTGCTACATCTGATTTAGTGTGGTGTGGAAGCCACTGTCATGGAAAGAAGTACTAAGACATGGATTTCTATTTATCTGAACTATTAGGAACCTGAAGTTCTGGAAGGCATGTCCCCATTTTTCTTGTGAAAAGGCATTTCTTTCTACATCCACCCTGAAAGCATTCATTCCCAAAGGGGAGAACAAAAAACAGAATGTAACCACACAGCATGCTATATCTAAAGAGGCTGCTGCCCTGGTCAGAGGTTGCCAGTTTGATCCCTGGTCGGGGCAATTAAAAAAAAAAGCCTGCCAACTCTGCTTTAGAGATGACATTGTTAAAACACTGGCACTTGTGGGTTACTGATATCCCTTTTTCTACACATTTTCCTCGGATTTGTGCTTACCTGCTGCCTTTTTTTTTTAATTCCCAATAGACTATTGCAGATATCATCCGAACATGTTTGGGACCCAAGTCCATGATGAAGGTAGGCTTATTCCTTATTAAAACTTTCTGATTTTTTCTTTTTGTTACCTGGAACATTGAAATACATAACTTTTTCTTTTGTCCTAGATGCTTTTGGACCCAATGGGAGGTGTTGTGATGACTAATGATGGCAATGCCATTCTTCGAGAGGTGTGATTTTTCATTATGCTTTCTAACATTTTTATAAAGTATTCATAAAGATATATGTAGATGATGATTAGTTTCTTAGGCTGTTGGAACAAATTGTTGCAAACTATGTGACTTTAAACAACAGAAATTCTTTCATAGACTGGAGGCTAGAAATCTGAAATCAGGATGTCACATTTCTTCTTAAGGCTCTTGGGAAGAATCTGTTTTTGCCTCTTTTTTTTTTTTTTTTTAATTTTTATTTATTTATTTATTTATTTTTAATTTTTTTAATTTATTTATTCATTTTAGAGAGGAGAGAGAGAGAGAAAGTGGGGAGGAGCAGGAAGCATCAACTCCCATATGTGCCTTGACCAGGCAAGCGTAGGGTTTAGAACCGGCGACCTCAGCATCCCAGGTCGACGATTTATCCACTGCGCCACCACAGGTCAGGCTATTTATTTTTTATTTTATTTTTTATTTTTCCCTGAAGTTGGAAACGGGGAGGCAGTCAGACTCCCGCATGCGCCCAACCGGGATCCACCCAGCACGCCCACCAGGGGGCGATGCTCTGCCACAATCAGAGCCATTCTAGCGTCTGAGGCAGAGGCCACAGAGCCATCCTCAGTGCCCGGGCAAACTTTGCTCCAGTGGAGTCTTGGCTGCGGGAGGGGAAGAGAGAGACAGAGAGGAAGGAGAGGGGGAGGGGTGGAGAAGCAGATGGGCGCTTCTCCTGTGTGCCCTGGCCGGGAATCGAACCCAGGACTCCTGCACGCCAGGCCAATGCTCTACCACTGAGCCAACCGGCCAGAGCCTTGCCTCTCTTTTTTTAACTTAGAAATTTAATGGGGTGACATTGATCAATAAGAGTACATAGGTTGCCTGACCAGGTGGTGGCGCAGTGGATAGAGCATCGGACTGGGATGCGGAGGACCCAGGTTCGAGACCCTGAGATCACCAGCTTGAGCATAGGCTCATCTGGTTTGAGCAAAGCTTACCAGCTTGGACCCAAGGTCGCTGGCTCGAGCAAGGGGTACTCGGTCTGCTGAAGGCCGAGGTACATATGAAGGTCAAGGTACATATGAGAAGGCATCAATGAACAACTAAGGTGTTGCAACAAAAAACTAATGATTGATGCTTCTCATCTCTCTCCGTTCCTGTCTGTTCCTATCTATCCCTCTCTCTGACTCTGTAAAAAAAAAAAAAAAAAAAAAAAGAGTACATAGGTTTTAGGTGGACATCTCTATACTGTAGCATTTGAACTGTTGATTGTGCCCATCACCCAAAGCTCTTCTAGCTTCTGATGGTTGACTTGACTACATCCTTGATATTGCTTGGCTTGTAAATTCAATATCCTCTTCAGTTTTCATATGGCATTCTCCTGTGTCTCATTATAAGGACACCAGTGGTTGGATTTAGAGTCTACATTAATATTCGTATGAGCTCATCTTAATTTGTTTACATCCTTTTGGAAGACATAATTCAACCAGGACAGTTGTGCTCCCAGAAAATAAGCTAAAAGATATTGTTCTATTCTCAAAAAACTTTAATAGTTCAGATGGCATAATACATTTTTCCCAAAAAGAAAAGGAACTTGGAAAGGTGGTTTAGTTGGAATCCTTTTGGTGGCCACTTTTAATCTTTCAAGCTGTGGGAAAACAGGAAAAAGGAGTTATTATGGAAGCAAGAAGCTTAAGAGTTTCGGCCAAGCAGAATGGATTAAAAGGTGTTTGAGTACTGTTGATTCTAGTGGCAGTCTACATTTTTTTTTTCAGATTCAAGTTCAGCATCCAGCAGCCAAGTCCATGATTGAAATTAGTCGGACACAGGATGAAGAGGTTGGAGATGGTACCACATCAGTAATTATTCTTGGTAAGCAGACAGTGGAGGGTTGGTAAAGAAAATTGGATTGAAACAAGAAGGGTTTTTTGCCAGAAGTAACATAGTATTTTAAGAAGGAAATTGTTGCCAATCTACTAACTATAAATACTTGAGTAACTTGTTGCTAATTACTTATGTATTCTCTCCATTTGAGTATAAAATATTCATCAATAGTGCAAGATGAGCTATGTAAATCTGGATGAATAAAATAGTTCTCATTAGTCATAGTAAGTTATGTTCTTATAAAGTCACCACAAACTGAATTAATAAATTTAAACCACTCCTAGGAGAGACACGGGATTAAGTTCCTGTGAGCCTCTGGTGCACATGCATCAACTGATAAATATATTTTACTTTATTTTATGTGTTTTTTGTTTTAAAGACATTTTATCTAATATTATTGAATTATTAGCATTGAACTTATGGCCATTGACTATAACTCATGCCTAAACAAAGCTAATGTATTTTTTTCTGTAAGGCACATTACAGCCTTCTTGTATTTAAAAACTAGACGGCACTTTAGAGCTATACTTAAGGGCTTTTTTTTTTTCTTTTAATTTTCCACTGATTGAGAAGGAGAGAAGCATTAACTTGTTATTCCATGTAGTTGTGTACTCATTGATTGCTTCTCATATGTGCCCTGACCAGGGATTGAACCTGTGACCTCAGTGCACTGGGATGCACTTTAATCACTAAGCCACTTGTCCAGGGTCTGGGGGCCATTTTAAAGTGAAATCAACAAAAAACATGGTACTAAATATATCGATTAAGGGATACTTATTTACAGTGAGAGCTAAAACGAGGCAGAATGTTGTCTTGTTCAACCTGATCTGGGACTGTATTCATTGGGTAACTCAAAAGAGAGTCTTATTTCAGAGTTATTTATTTTTTTTATCAACTTTTTTTTTTTTTAGATTTTATTTATTCAATTTAGAGAGAGGAGACAGAGACAGACAGAGAGAGAGAAAGGGGGAGGAGTAGAAAGCACCAACACCCTTATGTTCCTTGACTAGGCAAGCCCGGGGTTTTGTACCAGCGACCTTAACATTCCGGGTCAATGCTTTACCCACTGCACCACCACCGGTCAGGCCTGTTTTCAGTTTTAATGATTAATCTTTCCACTTATAGAATCATAAAGCATGTTGCTTCTATTTGTCGTATAAATTTTAAATTGGTAAGATTTTTATGACAAACATTTATTTTTTTAAATGATTGCAGTGACACATTGTTAGGAAATGAGAACTATATTTTAGAGATGCCAGTTAATAGTGTTGGCTCACATGCCTGAAAAATAAAGTCCTTAGAACAAAATTATATGGACTTTTTAAAAAATGACATTTAAAAAAAAAAAAAAAATGACATTTTAAATTATTCTAGAATATCTTCATGTACTGCATTTTGAGAATGGTGGGTTGGGTGGGATATTGACTTGTGTCACCACCAACCAGTCACATCTTTAGATTTATTTCTTTTAAGAATTACATATCACCGGCTTGACCTGTGGTGGCGCAGTGGATCAAGCCTCAACCTGGAATGCTGAGGTCACTGGTTCAAAACCCTGGGCTTGCCCAGTCAAGGAACATATGAGAGTTGATGCTTCCTGCTCCTCCCCTCTTCCCTCTCTCTCTCTGTCTCTCTTCTCTAAAATGAATAAATAAAAATAATTAAAAAAAAGAATTACACATCACCAATTCTGTACCTTGGAGGATGAAACAGGGAAGAAAGACTTCAGATGCTTTCTCACCTTTTTGGGTAGAAGATGAGCTTCAGGTATCAGGCAGAATTTTCTAGCTAATAATTTTAGTTAAATCTCCTGGAGATATAGGAAGGTTAAGTATCAGTGAATCTAGGTATCTCAGATGTAGGTTACTTTTAGAAGAAAAACAGTTTTGCCATCAATATAGACATCTTTCTTCTGTTACTGTTGTTTTTGTTTTTTGTTTTCCCTTTTAATTATTTTTTATTAATTTTAATAGGTGACATTGATAAATCAGGGTACATATGTTCAGAGAAAACATTTCCAGGTTATTTTGACATTTGATTATGTTGCATACCCATCACCCAAAGTCAAATTGTCTTCCGTCACCTTCTATCTGGTTTTCTTTTTACGCCCCCCTATAACCACCACTCTGTTGTTTTTAACAAGCCGTATAGCCTGAACAGGCTGTGATGCAGTGGATAGAGCATCAGACTGGGATGCGGAGGACCCAGGTTTGAGACCCCGAGGTCGCCAGCTTGAGCACTGACTCATCTGGTTTGAGCAAAGCTCACCAGCTTAGACCCAAGGTTGCTGGATTGAGCAAGGGGTTACTCGGTCTGCTGTAGCCCCACGGTCAAGGCACATATGAGAAAACAATCAATGAACAACTAAGGTGTCGCAACAAAATACTAATGATGCGTCTCATCTCTCTCCGTTCCTGTCTGTCTGTCCCTCTCTCTGTCTCTAAAAAAAAATACACACACACACAGAGATCAGTTAGGAATTGATAACAAGTGTTGAATTCAAACCTTTGAGCACATAACAAGGAGAATAGATATGTACTTGGTATAAGTTTTAAAAATTAGTGCCTGTGCCTGATCTGTGGTGGCGCCTGATCTGGAATGCTGAGGTCGTTTCAAAACCCCAGGCTTGCCAGGTCGAAGCACATAGGAGAAGCAGCTCGTAATATTTGTATACAGTGTGTCCGTAAACTCATGGTGCACTTTTGACCGGTCACAGGAAAGCAACAAAAGACAACAGAAATGTGAAATCTGCACCAAATAAAAGGAAAACTCTCCCAGTTTCATACCTATTCAGTGCAGTTTGATGTGGGCTCACACACAGATTTTTTAGGGCTCCTTAGGTAGCTATCCCGTAGAGCCTCTACAGACTCGTCACTGACTGATGGCCTACCGGAACGGGGTTTCTCCACCAAACTGCCGGTTTCCTTCAACTGCTTATCCCACCGAGTAATGTTATTCCTATGCGATGGCGCTTCGTTTTAAACGCGCCGATATTCACTTACACTTTGGTCACAGATTTGAATTTAGCAAGCCACAGAACACATTGAACTTTCCTCTGTACCGTCCACATCTCGACTGGCATGGCCGTGGGCTTCTCCGCTTTATACATGGTGTTACATCACCCTCTGTGCATGCTGCTACATCATCCTACAGAAACTGGGAGGATTTACCTTTTATTTGGTGCAGATTTCACTTTTCTATCATCTTTTGTTGCTTTCCTGTGACCGGTCAAAAGTGCACCATGCCTGACCAGGCAGTGGCGCAGTGGATAGAGCATCAGACTGGGATGCCAAGGACCCAGGTTCAAGACCCCAAGATTACCAGCTTGAGCGCAGGCTCATCTGGTTTGAGCAAAAGCACACCAGCTTGGACCCAAGGTTGCTGGCTGGAGCAAAGAGCAAAGGGTTACTTGGTCTGCTGAAGGCCCGCAGTCGAGGCACATATGCGAAAGCAATCAGTGAACAACTAAGGTGTCGCAGTGCGCAACGAAAAACTAATGATTGATGCTTCTCATCTCTCCGTTCCTGTCTGTCCCTGTCTATCCCTCTCTCTGACTCTCTCTCTGTAAAAATAATAATAATAAATAAAAATAAAATAAAAAGTGCACCATGATTTCACATACACACTGTATTTCTGTGGGTATTTTTTCAGGTGTAAGGTTTTTGTGTTTTGTTTTTGTTTTTAGTACCAGCTATTTGCATCCTAGGTGTTCAGATTAGTCCATTTTCTGTTCTTTTTTTTCTGTTTTAGAGTCTTGGAAAAATATTTTCCTTTTGTTTGTTACACTGGTGTAACAACTATTTAGTTAGATGAAGAGAATAAGTAACAAACTCTAGGGTCAATCTTTGATCACTTAAGACATATATGAAGTTGGCCTGATCTGTGGTGGCACAGTGGATAGAGCGTCGACCTGGAAATGCTGAGGTTGCTGATTCGAAACCCTGGGCTTGCCTGGTCAAGGCACATATGGGAGTTGATGCTTCCAGCTCCTCCCCCCCTTTCTCTCTCTGTCTCTCCCTCTCCTCTCTAAAATGAATTTTAAAAAAAAAGATTTTAAAACATATATGAAGTTAGTTTATGAATTGTCTTATACAAAGTGTAAAATTTGGAATAATAGTAATAGCCAAATAGCCTATTTTAGGAAGAAAGGTAAGATATCTCTAGAAGCATTAATGAAGTTGCATTTATATCCAGGCAGTTTTTAAAACATGGTGTTTGTATTCTTTTTCAGCAGGGGAGATGCTCTCCGTGGCTGAGCACTTCCTAGAACAGCAGATGCACCCGACGGTGGTGATCAGTGCTTACCGAAAGGCATTGGATGATATGATCAGTACCCTTAAGAAAATCAGGTATGGAGGGGAGGGCCAAAAATGGGTAGTATCAAATACGGGAATACGGGAGGCCTGGTAGAGTGACCTGTTCTTAGGCAGGTGCAGGGAGTCCCAATATATCACACGCAGTGGCTTACACTCTTGTTTATATCATGTTGTGAGAAGGAGAAAGAAAGGAGAGCACATAAGGAAGAAAAGGGTAAGGGAAATAAAGAGTTTTAGAAAATGGTAAAGGATACAAAGCACACAAATAAAAGCAGCTAGGTTTAATTATAACGTTTTGATTACTTGCTATCTTCTGGTTTCCATGTTAAGCACTGCAATGGGAAATGTGTAGTAAGTAAAATAGACCTACCTTCTAAGAGCTTTGATTCTTGTGGAGAAAAGTTAAGGAGTTAAATAAATGTAATTATGCCTGACCGGGCGGTGGCGCAGTGTCGGACTGGGATGCGGAAGACCCAGGTTTGAGACCCCGAGGTCGCCAGCTTGAGTGCGGGCTCATCTGGTTTGAGCAAAGAGCTCACCAGCTTGAGCCCAAGGTCACTGGCTTGAGCAAGGGGTTACCCGGCTTGCTGAAGACCCGCAGTCAAGGCACATATGAGAAAGCAATCAATGAACAACTAAGGTGTCGCAATGCGCACCGAAAAACTAATGATTAATGCTTCTTATCTCTCCGTTCCTGTCTGTCCCTGTCTATCCGTCTCTCTGACTCGTGTCTCTGTAAAAAAAAATTAAATTAAAAAAAATAATAAATGTAATTATTCAGGATTTAAACTATCCTACCATATGTACATTTATAACTAATTCAGCCAGTACAGTACCCTAATAAAGCTCTGTGAAAGATGGTGGCCAACAGGTCTGTTGTTGTTGTTTTTTAATTAAGTGAGAGGCAGGGAGACAGAGAGACAGTCTTCTGCAAGCACCCTAACCGGGATCTACCTGGCAAGCCCTGTACAGGGCAATGCTCTGCCCATTTGGAACTGCTGTTGTGTTGCCCGGCAAACAAGCCACTCCAGCACCTGAAGTGAGGCCATGGAGCCATTCTCAGTGCCCGGGGCCAACCTGCTCAAACCATTTAAGCCATGGCTGCAAGAAAGTGTGAGAGTCAGAGAGAAAAGGGGAGGGGGAGGAGTGGAGAAGCAGACGGTCGCTTCTCCTGTGTTCCCTGACCTGGAATTGAACCCAGGACTTCTACACACTGGGCCGACGCTCTAGTCGCTCTATCGCTGAGCCAACTAGCCAGGGCAGGTTTGGGGTTTTTTTGTCTATTTTATTGATTGTTTTAGAGAGAGACAGGAACATCTGTTCCTGTATGTGCTCTGACCAGGGACCAATCCAGCAACTTCTGCACTTTGGGACGATTTTCTAACCAACTGAGCTGTCCAGCCAGGGCTCAGTCCCAGTCTTTTTTTTTTTTTTTTTTAATTCATTTTAGGAAAGAGAGAAGAGGGGGGAGAGCAGGAAGCATCAAGACTCACATATGCCTTGACCAGGCAAGCCCAGGGTTTCAAACCAGCGACCTCAGTGTTCCAGGTTGATGCTTTATCCACTGCACCGCCACAGATCAGGCCAGTCCCAGTCTTTTTTATTTTAATGAAAAACTGTAGGCTACTTGCCCTGGCTAGATAGCTCAGTTGGTTAGAACATCATCCCAAAGCACAGAGGTGGCTGGTTTGATCCATAGTCAGGGCATATACAGGAACAGATCGATGTTCCTGTCACTCTTGCTCACTCGCTTTCTCTTTCTCCTTTCCTCTCCTTCTCTCACTAAAATCAATAAATAAAAGTTAAGCCTGACCAGGCAATGGCACAGTGGATAGAGCATTGGACTTGGATGCAGAAGACCCAGGTTCAAAACCCCATAGTCACTGGCTTGAGCAAGGGGTCACTCCCTCTGCTAGCCCCCTGGTCAAGGCGCATATGAGAAAGTAATCATTGAACAACTAAGGTGCCACAATGAAGAATTGATGCTTCTCATCTCTCTCCTTACTATCTGTCTTTCCTTATCTGTCCCTCACTCTGTCTTTGTCATAAAAATAAATAAAATAAGTAAAAGTTAAAAAAAATAACAACTGGGACTGAAAATGCTATTTGAATCTCAGTAATTGAAGAACTTATTATTAGTCTCTGTTTGCTAAGGGCAAACGGTAATGAATATAGAAATGCATGACTTTTAACTTCAGGGAATGTTAGTTAAATCCTAACAGGCAGAATGCAAAATTTTTTTGATAAAAAAATTTGTTTTACCTGACCAGGCAGTGGAGCAATGGATAGAGCGTTGACTGGGATGCGGAGGACCCAGGTTCGAGATCCTGAGGTTGCCAGCTTGAGCACAGGCTCATCTGGTTTGAGCAAAAATCACCAAGGTCGCTGGCTTGAGCAAGGGGTTACTCGGTCTGCTGTAGCCCCACAGTCAAGGCACATATGAGAAAGCAATCAATGAACAGCTAAGGTGTCACAACGAAAAACTAATAATTGATGCTTCTCATCATCTCTCTCCGTTCCTGTCTGTCTGTCCCTGTCTATCCCTCTCTCTGACTCTCTCTCTGTTAAAAAAAAAATTTTTTTTGTTGTTTTAAAAGTAAAACTTTCCTGACCTGTGGTGGTGCAGTGGATAGGGCCTCGACTTAGAATGCTGAAATAACCAGTTCAAAACCCCCATTTTGGCCCTGGCCAGTTGGCTCAGTGGATGGAGTGTCAGCCTAGCTTGCAGACATCCCTGGTTTCATCCACAATCAGGGCACACATGAGAAGCAGCCATCTGCTTCTCTTCCTCTTTCTCTCCCTCTTCTTTTTCTCTCTTCCCCTCTCACAGCCAGGTACGTATGAAAAGCAATCAATAAACACCAAAGTGCCACAACTACGAGTTGATGCTTCTCACCTCTCTCCCTTCCAATCTGTCTATCTCTTGCTAAAAATGATTACAACTAACTCATCCCAGCAAAGTCCCTGAGTAATCTGTTCCTATGTCTGGTAACTGGTACTTCTTATTTCTCTCCATTCCAGTCTTCCCCTCATCCCCACCCAAAAGAGCAAGCAGTACAATACAAAGCTCACCAAATTACTAGGTACTTATGTACCAAATGACCCAGCCATATCAAAGAATAGAATGTTCTGGTTTCACTTTATTCATCATCATCATTATTATTATTATTATTATTTTACAGAGACAGAGAGAGAGTCAGAGAGAGAGAGAGAGAGATAGGGACAGATGGACAGGAACGGAGAGAGATGAGAAGCATCAGTGATCAGTTTTTCATTGCGACACCTTAGTTGTTCATTGATTGCTTTCTCATATGTGCCTTGAATGTGGGCCTTCAGCAGACCGAGTAACTCCTTGCTCGAGCCAGCGACCTTGGGTCCAAGCTGGTGAGCTTTTGCTCAAACCAGATGAGCCCGTGCTCAAGCTGGTGACCTTGAGGTCTCAAACCTGGGTCCTCCGCATCCCAGTCTGATGCTCTATCCACTGCGCCACTGCCTGGTCAGGCTATTCATTATTCTTAAAAGGTTTTTAAAATTGATTTTAGAGAAGAGCAGAGAGACAGAAAACCTAGCTGTATTGGTTTGAGCATCAGCCCAGGTGCTGAGGATAGCTTGGTTGGTCTGAGCATTGGGCCTGGATGGGGATTGCTGGGTAGATCCTGGTTGAGGCACATGTAGGAGGTGGAAGTCTGTCTATCTTCCCTCCTCTCAAAAAACAAACACAAAACTCGGCTTGCCCTGTCAAGACACATGATAGAAGTAACTGCTATGAATGGACAATTTCTGCTCCTTCCCCCTTTTCTGTCTCTCTGCTCTTCTCTAAAATCAATTTTAAAAACCTTTTAAGAATAATGAATAGCCTGACCAGGCAGTGGCGCAGTGGATAGAGCATCAGACTGGGATGCAGAGGACCCAGGTTTGAGACCTCAAGGTCACCAGCTTGAGCACGGGCTCATCTGGTTTGAGCAAAAGCTCACCAGCTTGGACCCAAGGTCGCTGGCTCGAGCAAGGAGTTACTCGGTCTGCTGAAGGCCCACATTCAAGGCACATATGAGAAAGCAATCAATGAACAACTAAGGTGTCGCAATGAAAAACTGATCACTGATGCTTCTCATCTCTCTCCGTTCCTGTCCATCTGTCCCTATCTCTCTCTCTCTCTCTCTGACTCTCTCTCTGTCTCTGTAAAATAATAATAATAATAATAATGATGATGATGAATAAAGTGAAACCAGAACATTCTATTCTTTGATATGGCTGGGTCATTTGGTACATAAGTACCTAGTAATTTGGTGAGCTTTGTATTGTACTGCTTGCTCTTTTGGGTGGGGATGAGGGGAAGACTGGAATGGAGAGAAATAAGAAGTACCAGTTACCAGACATAGGAACAGATTACTCAGGGACTTTGCTGGGATGAGTTAGTTGTAATCATTTTTAGCAAGAGATAGACAGATTGGAAGGGAGAGAGGTGAGAAGCATCAACTCGTAGTTGTGGCACTTTGGTGTTTATTGATTGCTTTTCATACGTACCTTGACCCGGAGGCTCCAGCTGAGCCAGTGACCCCTTGCTCAAGCCAGCAACCATGAGATAATGTTTGTTTTCATGCTCAAGTAGGTGACCTTGGGGTTTTGAGCCTGGGTCATCAGCATCCCAGGTTGTTGCTCTATCCAGTCAGGCGGGTTAGTTGTAATTTTGCTAAAGAGGCAAAAGACTTGATTTCACTTTTACTTTCCTATAAAGAACAGATTCCCCTAATTTTACCTGCTGGCCCATTATTATAGTCATTGCGATATAGATGAGGGACTTCCTTAAATGTCCAAGACTCCTGTTGAGCATATTATTTTTCTCTTTTTCAGTATCCCTGTTGACACCAGTAACCGAGATACAATGCTGAACATTATCAACAGCTCCATTACTACCAAAGCAATCAGTCGGTGGTCCTCTTTGGCTTGTAACATTGCCCTGGATGCTGTCAAAACTGTACAGTTTGAGGAGAATGGTCGGAAGGAGATTGACATCAAGAAATATGCAAAAGTGGAAAAGGTAAATAAACTCTTCCAACCAGTACTTTGAGACAAATTGTTTCCTAGAATGAGTCCTCTCAATTGTAGAGGAAATAGTTTAAATCCAGAGCAAGCTATATTTATAGTTAGAACTCAGAAGAAGAATATTTGCTGCCTGGAAAACAAAAACTTGGAAAAGGAGGTATCCATGAAATAATTCTATTACCTTCACTGCTATTCCGACACAAGATTTATAAGGGCTACATGCTCTCTCCGTGTTTGTGTATTTGTGTACACATCAGCCACTTGGTTGGGATATAAATAATACTGTTAAATTCTATCTCCTGGCCCTGCCTGGTTGGCTTAGCGGTAGAGCAGCAGCCCAGCGTGTGGAAGTCCCGGGTTCGATTTCCAGCCAGGGCACACAGGAGAAGCGCCCATCTGCTTCTCCACCCTTCCCTCTCTCCTTCTCTATTTCTCTCTTTCCCTCCCGCAGCCAACACTCCATTGGAGCAAGGAGGATGGTTCTGATTGCAGTGGAGCAACGGCCCCTGGTGGGCAAGCCAGCAGGAGTCTGTTTGACTGCCTCCTCGCTTCTAACTTCGGAAAAATACAAAAAAAAAAATTCTATCTTCCTACTTATTTAAGATTAGAATGTAGCATTAATATCTTGTGGCCAGTAGATGGAGCTACAATCCAAAAATTTTGTGGAGCTATCTTTCGGGAAGTAGAAGAGATCTGAGCCCCTTTATTAAATCTTTGTCAGTGGCTCAGTTTCTGTGAGTCCCAGATGATCTTAATGTTAGGTGTCAGGGTCCAAGGTTGATGTGCTTCCTAGAGGGGGGAAAATGTAATTGCAACAGAATTTTGCTCTTGAGGTTAATGGAACAAAGATACTTTAGAAACCTAAAATGATGGTCCTTTGGGAAAGATAAACATATGGGAACAGAGTTAAGAAATTCTCTCCTCCTGGTCGTGGATTAAAATGTATCTTTTGCTCAGGTACCTGGGGGTATCATTGAAGATTCCTGTGTCTTACGTGGAGTCATGATTAACAAAGATGTGACCCATCCACGAATGCGGCGCTATATTAAGAACCCTCGCATTGTGCTGCTGGATTCTTCTCTGGAATACAAGAAAGGAGAAAGCCAGGTAAGGTTTCTGCTTGTTTTTTTTTTGTTTTTTGTTTTTTTTTACAGAGGCAGAGATAGACAGGGACAGACAGACAGGAACGGAGAGAGATGAGAAGCATCAATCATCAGTTTCTCGTTGCGCGTTGTGACTTCTTAGTTGTTCATTGATTGCTTTCTCAAATGTGCCTTGACCGTGGGTCTTCAGCAGACCGAGTAACCCCCTGCTGGAGCCAGCGACCTTGGGTCCAAACTGGTGAGCTCTTTGCTCAAGCCAGATGAGCCCGCGCTCAAGCCAGATGAGCCTGCGCTCAAGCTGGTGACCTCAGGGTCTCAAACCTGGGTCCTTCCGCATCCCAGTCTGACGCTCTATCCACTGCGCCACCGCCTGGTCAGGCTGCTTCTGTTTTTTAAAGATGTAAGAACCTATGTACTGACCAGGCGGTGGCGCAGTGGATAGAGTGTCGAACTGGGATGCAGAAGACCCAGGTTTGAGACCCTGAGGTCGCTGGCTTGAGCAACAGGTTACTTGGTCTGCTGAAGCCACGGTCAAGGCACATATGAGAAAGCAATCAATGAATAACTAAGGTGCCACAACAAGAAACTGATGATTGATGCTTCTCATCTCTCTGCATTCTTGTCTGTCCCTATCTTACCCCTCTTTGTCTCTAAGTAAATAAATAAATAAAATCTTTAAAAAAAAAAGAACCTATGTATATGGAAAATAAAAGGTATGGATATGTTTATTCCATGTCTGTTAGGTGTTATTCACCAACCTTTATATGTAATTTATTTATTTTATTTTTTTTAAGATTTTATTTATTGATTTTACAGAGAGAGGAAACAGTTGGGATGGAGGGGAGGAACAAGAAGTATCAACTCGTAGTTGCATCACTTTAGTTGTTCATTGATTGCTTGTTGTATGTGCCTTGACCAGGCAATGTAATTTCTGATTCTTTCAACACTTTAAAATGGTTGGTATTGACTTTCATTTTACAGATGAGGAATCTAAAGCTTAGAGAAGTTGATTAATTAGTTAAGGAATACAGGTGATACTGGCCAAATCAAGGTTTGAACCCTGCTCTGTTTGGCCTCAAATCCACACTACCATGCCAGTAGAACATAGAATAGGAATTAATTTAATTTAGCTTTGAAGTGCTAAAGAAGAATTTCCAGAGAGCAGGTGTCTCACAAGGCTCCTTTACCCTTGTATAAAACAAAGTAATTAGAACTTATTAAACAAGGATTGAAAATAAGAATCAATTTATTGGTGGGAAGAGTTCAGACCTAGCATTACTATGCACACTGACGGATAGAGATAACATTAAATTGATTGGTTAGAGATTAGGCCACACTCTCTCCTAATTATAACTTTGAATTGCAGTTGCTTTATAATGAAGGAGTTGAACTAAATGATCACTAGAGCTAAACTGCTTATAGAGGTGTGAGGTCATGGCTTTAACATTACTCTGACTCGTGCTTTCTGGGATACATGAGAAGACTGGGTAGAAGGAGCATAGTAGCTGGAATGACCCTGATTTGCTCCTCAGCTACTATTAATGCAACTTTTTATTGCACTACTTTTGCACTGATGTTGACTCAGATAACAATTTTAATGCTATTTTATAATAAAAAAGATTAGTCTACCCCAGCATCAAAATACATCATAGACCCAAATCAAATTTTTATTTCGGCCTGACCTGTGGTGGCGCAGTGGATAAAGCGTCGACCTGGAAATGCTGAGGTCGCCGGTTCGAAACCCTGGGCTTGCCTGGTCAAGGCACATATGGGAGTTGATGCTTCCAGCTCCTCCCCTCCTTCTCTCTCTCTGTCTCTCCCTCTCCTCTCTAAAATGAATAAATAAAAAAATTAAAAAAATAAAATAAAATAGTGAATTTAAAAAAAAATTTTTTTTTATTTCTTCCCTGTTCAGTTGCTCAGTGATAGAGCGGTGGCCCAGCGTTGGCCGTCCTGGCTTTGATTCCCAGTCAGGGCACACAGGAGAAGCGCCCATCTGCTCTCTACCCTTCCCCGTCTTGCTTCTCTTTCTCTCTTACTTGCTTCTCTCCTCCTGCAGCCATGGCTCAATTGGAGTGAGTTTGCCCCAGGTGCTGAGATGACTCTATAGGCTCCGCCTCAGGCACTAAAAAATGACTCTGGTTGCAACGCAGCAAGGATCCCAGATGGGCAGGGCATCATCCCCTAGTGGGCTTGCCGGGTCGATCTTGGTCGGGGCTCATGCGGGTGCTCCCCTCCTCTCATTAAATTTTTTTTTTTTTATTTCTACTTCTGCTTGCTCTGAAATGGCTCTGGGTATATTTGCATGTATTTAGTTGACCCTGCATGCCCATAAGTGGGGGGGAAAGAGTGACAAATATGAAAATCAGTCCTACATTTATTAAATTAGGTCAGACATATATTTATGTACTTATTTACCTTCTCCTTGCTTGCCTTTGCATCATCTTTAGTAGAGTCCAGTTATTGGCCTTGAAATCTAACTAGGTAGGATAGAATGAATTCTATCTAGAAATGACCATGATGTGGTATATACATGTAAAATATGTGTAAGAACTCATTTGTCCAAGATTTTTAAATTGGAGTGACTTTTCTTCTTCACACAGACTGACATTGAGATCACACGAGAAGAAGACTTCACCCGAATCCTCCAAATGGAAGAGGAATACATCCAGCAGATCTGTGAGGATATCATCCATCTGAAGCCCGATGTGGTCATCACTGAAAAGGGCATCTCTGGTAGGGCTCTACTCATTTATTTAGCCTGGTCTTGAGGTAGAAGAGGATGGGTGATTTTTCCTACCCATGTCGATATAGACTGAACATAATAAACATGTGATGGTTAGGGTATATTGAGGATAAAACTAGTTTAGAACCCAATTCTGGTTTCAAGCTTGACACCTCTATTCTTGGGTCTGCAGATTTAGCTCAGCACTACCTCATGCGAGCCAATATCACAGCCATCCGCAGAGTCCGGAAGACAGACAATAATCGCATTGCTAGGTGAGTAGGCCAGGTAAAAATAAGATTCTTCCTTTCCCTGTGTTGTTGTCATCATTAATTGGAAAAGTCTAATTAATATAGGATATAGTAAAAAAAATAATAATATAGGATATAGTCAGTGAAACTGGTTACAAGTTGGAGATGTCTGCTGTCTTCAGAAGTGCTTTATCTAGTCCAACAACTTGTCTACTGCATGAGTCTCTTCTGTACTGCTCCTAACCAGTAGTAAGAAGTTTATACTTAGTCTGACCAGGAGGTGGCGCAGTGAATAGAGTGTCAGACTGGGATGTGGAGGACCCAGGTTCGAGACCCCAAGGTCACCAGCTTGAGCGCGGGTTCATCTGGTTTGAGCAAAAGCTCACCAGCTTGGACCCAAGGTCATTGGCTCAAGCAAGGGGTTACTCAGTCTGCTGAAGGCCCGCGGTCAAGGCACATATGAGAAAGCAATCAGTGAACAACTAAGGTGTCACAACGAAAAACTATTGATTGATGCTTCTCATCTCTCTCCATTCCTGTCTGTCCCTGTCTATTCCTCTCTCTGACTCTCTCTCTCTGTCACTGTAAAAATAAATTAAAAAAAAAAAAAAAGTTTATACTTAGATATCTGTGATCACTACTTTGGTGTAGGAGTCCATTACAGAGTAGCCTGTTTTTAAGTCATTCAGAATATAGCAGAACCATCTGTTTCCTTAACTGGCTCCTAAGCTGCTATTAATGCTTCTTTAAATTACATTCACTACTTCTGCACTGATGTCTGTGCTTAGAAACCAATTATTTTTAATGCTAATTTATAAAAATCACAGTATCACAGAATATATCATAGATCCAAATCAAGTTTTATACTTCTGCTTGCTTTGAAATGGCTCTGGGCATATGTGCATGTACATTAGTCGACCCTCCATGCCCATTAAGTGAGGAGAAAGAGTGATAAATAATAAATTAGTTCCATATTTATTAAAATTGGGTCAGACATATATAGTTATTGACCTTCCTCCTTGCTTGCCTTTGCAATACCTTTAGTAGAGTCCTATTATTGGCCTTGAAATCTTAGTAGAACAGAATGAATTCTGTCTAGAAATGACCACTAGTATGTACATGTTAGATATGTGTAAGGACTCATTTGTCCAAATTTTAGTAGTCACAAAATTAATTAAATTATACCTGGTTATAGTATGTAGTTGCCTTAGGTATGCACACTTTTATTTATAAAGCCATATTAGTTTAAGCAGATTTTACTTATACATGTTTGAAAATCTATTTCAGCAGGCAGCCAAAACCTCTTGAGTTAGGCAACAATGTTTCTAGCAATCCACTTTTATCCTTATCCCCAGCCATGGATCCCAAGGACTAATAGATGAGTAAAAGTATCTGAAATCATCTGATTTTTTTTCCCCCATCTTCTAATTAATAGAGCCTGTGGAGCCCGGATAGTCAGCCGACCAGAGGAACTGAGAGAAGATGATGTTGGGACAGGAGCAGGCCTGTTGGAAATCAAGAAAATTGGAGATGAGTACTTTACATTTATTACTGAGTGTAAAGACCCCAAGGCCTGTACCATTCTCCTCCGGGGAGCCAGCAAAGAAATTCTCTCGGTGAGTCAGCCTTGGAAGTATATCTGACTGAACTTCAGGTCATTTCATTTCTTGACTTTTCCAGAGGGCTTAAAAATCACCCTGTTGTCTACATGTAGCTATTTTGATCTGTAGCCACTTATATCTGTCTCTCCTGCTTGCTTTTTAAGCATGTTTACATTCTTGTACAACAGAACTCTCTGCAGAACTGAGACAGTATTGAACAGTGACTCATCATTCCCCAGCCTCTGGCAACCATTGCTTTCTTATTTTTTAAGTTAAAATGATAAATATGCCTGACCTGTGGTGGCGCAGTGGATAAAGCGTCGACCTGGGAACACTGAGGTTGCCGGTTCAAAACCGTGCACTTGTCTGGTCAAGACATATATGGGAGTTGATGCTTCCTGCTCCTCCCCCCTTTCTCTCTCTCTCTCTCTCTCTCTCTCCCCCTCCCTCCCTCCTCTCTAAAATGAATAAATTAAAAAATAATTTTAAAAAAATGATAAATATTCAAAACCCCAGGCTTGCCTGGTCAAGGCACATATGGGAGTTGATGGTTCCTGCTCCTTCCTCTGTTCTTTCTATCTCTTTCCTCTCTCTGTCTCTTTCTCTCTGTGTGTCTCCTCTCTCTAAAAAAATGAATAAATAAAATGTAAAAACTAAATAATAAAAAAAAAAAAAAAAAAATGATAAATATTACCTGACCAGGTAGTGCGCAGTGGATAGAGCAGGGGTCGGGAACCTATGGCTCACGAGCCAGATGTGGCTCTTTTGATGGCTGCATCTGGCTCACAGACAAATCTTTAATAAAAAAAAATAATAACGCAAAAAATATAAACATTCTCATTTATTACAATCCATTCATTTCCTATCACTCATGTTCATGGTTGCAGGTGGCTGGAGCCAATCACAGCTGTCCTCCGGGACAACACCAAATTTTTATTGGATAATGTGTAATGTACACGGGTCGTTGAATGGCTCTCACGGAATTACATTTTAAAATATGTGGGCGTTCATGGCTCTCTCAGCCAAAAAGGTTCCCGACCCCTGGGATAGAGTGTCAGCCTGGAACACTGAGAACCCAGGTTCAAAACTACGAGGTTGCCAGCTTAAGTGCGGGGTCGCTGGCTTGAGCAAGGGGTTACTCTGTCTGCTGTAGCCCCCCAGTCAAGGCACATATGAGAAAGCAATCAGTGAACAAATAGAGTGCCACAACAAAGAATTGATGCTGTCCCTCCCTGTCTCACTAAAAAAAATTATAAATACTACTTTTATTCCTCCATGACATTAAGTAACTTACCCAAAGGCACAAAGCTAGTAAAGAGTTTAACTTCACTATGACACCTTCTGTCCCTGTCTCCCCCCACCCTTTTGCAGTTGTAGTTTGTCCATGGTAAATAGCATCTGCCTTGCCCAGTAGGTAGTCCAAGGACCTTTCTTATTTCTTAGTTACTCTCCTTGGTGATTTACTGAACTTGGCAGTCAGGAAGTCCTTTGATACCTCTGATTTGTCCCTGAGTCATCACACTTGCTTCATACTATCTGCTTGCTTTCCCAAGGAAGTGGAACGCAATCTCCAGGATGCCATGCAAGTGTGCCGCAACGTTCTCCTGGACGCTCAGCTGGTGCCTGGAGGCGGGGCTTGTGAGATGGCTGTGGCCCATGCCTTGACAGAAAAATCCAAGGCCATGACTGGTGTGGAGCAATGGCCATACAGGGCTGTCGCCCAGGCCCTGGAGGTTATCCCTCGTACCCTTATCCAGAACTGTGGGGCCAGCACCATTCGTCTACTTACCTCCCTTCGGGTGAGTTCCTTTCTATGGTACAGTATTCTCTTGGTGGGGTAGGGGAACTGTTTTGCTTACGAAGATGGCTGACATCTGTCGAGGTTCTCCTTTATTAGAGCTTGTTTTCTTAATATTTCCCCTAATTTTTATTTGCTGTCGTTGCCATTTCCTCTTACTCTTTTTAACAGTCCATTGTTTTTGGTTTAGTTTTTTAACTGATGTTCCCTGCCAGATTATTTGTTCCCAGTATTTCCCCCTTTAACTGTTTATGCTTGTTTCAACTACAGGCCAAGCATACCCAGGAGAACTGTGAGACCTGGGGTGTAAATGGTGAGACAGGTACTTTGGTAGACATGAAAGAACTGGGTGTCTGGGAGCCATTGGCTGTGAAACTGCAGACATACAAGACAGCAGTGGAGGTGAGGCATCCTAAGGCATATGCTAAGCTGTTTACTCCCAGATAACCAGAAACCCATGCTTTTGGTCCCATCTTGAAGGGAGGGGGTATAGAAGGCAGAGTATTAATCCAAAGATCTCTGAGGGAATTCCATTTCTCTACTTACTTTTAGCTTATATAAAAAGCAAGGTCGGCCCTGGCCAATTGGCTCAGTGGTAGAGCGTCGGCCTGGCGTGCAGGAGTCCCAGGTTCGATTTCCGGCCAGGGCACACAGAAGCGCCCATCTGCTTCTCCACACTTTTCCCTCTCCATTCTCTCTCTCTCTCTCTTCCCCTCCTGTAGCCAAGGCTCTACTGGAGCAAAGTCGGCCTGGGTGCTGAGGATGGCTCTGTGGCCTCTGTCTCAGGTGCTAGAATGGCAACATTTACAAAAGAGCAACAGCCTCGATGGGCAGAGTATCGCCCCCTGGTGGGCATGCCGGGTGGATCCCAGTCAGGCGCGTGCAAGAGTCTGTCTCTGCCTGCTTCTCACGTCAGAAAAATACCCCCAAAAAAACAGAGGAAGGTCACCCTGGCCGGATAGCTCAGTTGGTTAGCGCGTCTTCCTAAGGACAGAGGTTGCTGATTCAGTCCCTGGTTAGGGTACATACAGGAACAGATCAAATTTCCTGTCTTTGTCTCTCTTTCCATTCCTCTCTCTCTAAAATCAATAAAATAAACATTTTAAAAAGAAAAAAAAAGGTTGCCTGTTTGATCCCTGGTCAGGGGACATTCAGGAACAGATTGATGTTCCTGTCTTTTTGTCTCTATCTAAAATCCATAGGTTTTTTTTTAATTTAAATATAAATGAAAAATAAAAAGCACAAGCTGCATTCCTTGATTAGGGAAAACTACATTTTACATTCAAGACTCTGAAAAGGTAGCTTTCAGATAAAATGGTAATTATGTAGAAGGAGTTAGTTGTTAATATCTAAAATAAAACAAATGTCCTTCCCTTCTCTGCTTACCTCTTTGGGGCTGTGGTTTTCTTCTAGACTGCAGTTCTGCTGCTGCGGATTGATGACATCGTCTCAGGCCACAAAAAGAAGGGCGATGACCAGGGCCGGCAAGGCGGGGCCCCTGATGCTGGCCAGGAGTGAGTGGTGGGCAAGGTGACCTCAACACGCAGAGTCATCACTCTCTCTCTTCCCTGAGCCTGACTGCCAGGGACACTGTGGATATCTTTGTTTGGAAGGGATCAGGTTGAGGGGCAGCCCCAGTTCCTTTCTGTCCCAGTTCAGTTTGCAAAAGGCACTGACATGTAATTCTTCTCTATTGTAAGCTTTCCATTTAGTTTGCTTCCGATGATTAAATCTAAGTCATTTGAGACAGTTCTTATGTGTTTTTCAATCTTCGGTTATATCTCTTCCTCCGGGCAAAGAGGGAGGAAGCAGAACACTGTACTGAGGAGGAGGGAAAATGGGAATACAGTCATTTAAGTGATTATGCCTTCTTGAAAGAGTATTTTTTAGACTTCTCAGTAAATACTGATTGGAAAGACTTGGAGTTCAAAGGATGTTACTGTAAAGCTTAAAGAAGCATCACCTTGTAGTCACCACCTAAAGAACAGGAGGAACCTGTCGATAAACCATAGGTGTTTCCCCATCTGTGGTTGTTTGTAGAACAACACTCAATTTATGCTAGGGCTCAGGCATGTGTCTTAAAGCACGTAGAACATCTATTTTTCATATGTAGTTTATGGGTTTTCAGAATCCTTCCTATCTTAGCTGTAATTTTTTTTTGTTGGTTTTTAGGTAAGAGGAGGGGAGCTAGGCAGATTCTCACATGCACCCCAACCAGGATCCACCTGGCTTCCCCATCTGGGGCCAATGCTCAAGTACTGATCTATTTTTAGCACCTGAGGCCGATGTGTTCCAAAGGAGCTATCCTCAGTGCTCGGGGCCACACTCAAAGCAATCAAGCCACTAGTTGTGGGAGGGGGAGAGGGAAAGAATGGGGGAAAGGGAGGGTGGTAGAAGCAAATGGTAGTTTCTCCTGTGTGCCCTGACCACGAATTGAACCCAGGGCTTCCATACTCCACACAGACACTTCATCCACTGAGCCACCAGCCAGAGCCTGAAATTTTTTTTTTTTTCAGAGCCTGAAATTCTTTTTCTCTGCCTTCTCCCAGTGTTCTTCCTGATTTTAATTATATTTTAGGTTGTTAACTTATTGTTGAGGCATGCTTTGTCATAGTAGGACCTCTGCCTTCCCTCCCAACAGAAATAAAATAACATTAACTTTGCGCTTTTTTTTTTTTTTTTTTTTTGTATTTTTCTGAAGTTGGAAACAAGGATCCACCCGGCATGCCCACCAGGGGGCGATGCTCTGCCCATCTGGGGTGTCGCTCTGCTGCAACCAGAGCCATTCTAGCGCCTGAGGCAGAGGCCACAGAGCCATCCTCAGCGCCCGGGCCAACTTGGCTCCAATGGAACCTCGGCTGCAGGAGGGGAAGAGAGAGACAGAGAGGAAGGAGAGGGGGAGTGGTGGAGAAGCAGATGGGCACTTCTCCTTTGTGCCTGGCCGGGAATTGAACCCGGGACTCCTGCATGCCAGGCCAACACTCTACCACTGAGCCAACCGGCCAGGGCCACGCTTTGTTTTTATAAAGGAAAAAACTTGACTATTGGCCCTGAGATGTAGGAGGCTAGGTAGGCCTAGCCCTTGATTTCTTCAGTCCTTCTATTGGGGCTTCCACTTTTTGTCCTTAAACCTATACAATCATCCTTTAACTCCTCCCTGCCCATAGGACTTAATTGTATTAAGTTGAATAGGAGATTGAATAATACAGTGTAATACACATGTTCTAGTCGTAATACACGTTTTAGTCACTTTGCATATATTAACTAATCCTCACACTGACCCTATAAGATAGGTAATATCCCCTATTATTTTGTGGGTAATTAAAAGCATAGAAAAAGAAACTTGTACAGAGGAACCTAGGGCAGACATGCAGTCAGCAGATCGGCCTTTGGTCCAGGTTTACCCAGTTTGAAGTTCAATCCCCTCTAGGATCTTGCAATGTTTAAGCATCTACCAGTTATTAAAACATCTCCAGAGAAGCAACTTAACAGAGATTGAATTCCTGAAGTCTAGAGTCTCTGAAAATACATGTTAAGAATTACCTTAGTCCTTTCCAGTGGCTCAGTGGATTGTCAACCAGCATATGGATGTCCCAGGTTTGATTCCTGGTCAGGGCACACAGGAGAGGCAACCATCTGCTTTTCTTCCCCTCCTGCTTCACCTTCTCTCCCTCTTCAGCCAGTGGTTCTATTTGTTTGAGCCTGGCCCCAGGCCCTGAGGATAGCTTGGTTGGTCCAAGCATCAGCCTCAGGCACTAAAAATGGCTCTGTTGCGAGTGGCCCCAGATGGGCAAAGCATTGACCCCAGACAGGGTTGCCAGGTGAATCCTAGTCAGGGTGCATTTGGGAACCTGCTTCACTTTCTCCCCTCCTCTCACCTAAGAAAGAATGCCTTTAGATAACAGAATCTCCATGTTGAGGTGAATAATTCTGGAATGATCCTGAATCAGAAATCTAGAACTTAACTCTAGCCAAGAACCTGCCATTCAGGAAGGAAAGGATTCCTGAGCACTGAACTCAGTTCATTTCAAAGCAGCAATAACATGTGCAAGGTAGGAACTGCAAAGACTAAGTCATTTCACTCAGGGCTGCAGCCATAAAAACAGCAAGGATGAAATTCTCATTTGATGCTGAAACAGTTTACAATCAGTAAGCACTGCAGTGATGGGTCCATGTTGAATAAGAAATAGGAATCAAGAGTAAGAGAAACCTGGAGACATTCATGGAAGACCCAAGTGATGATTGCATGAAGCCCCTTTAGTCCACATCCATATGCAGGGACAGAAAGCCCTCTTTTTTTTTTTTCGCTCCATTTTGAGAGTGGGTGAGAAACCTCAAGTCTTCGTTGCTTTCACTTGAGTTGTGCATTGATTATTTCTTGTACATGCCTTGACTGGGACCAAGCCAGTGACTTTTGGACTCAAGCTGGCGAGCTTTTTAGAATCATGTGGACGATTCCCCTGCTGAAGCCTGCAACCCTATACTGATGGGCCCATGCTAAGACCTCCGGACTTCGAACCTGCAACCTCAGCATCCCAGGTTGACACTATCCACTGTGCCACTACTGGTCAGGCAGAAGCCCTCTTTTTTGTGTGTGTATGTGACAGAGAGGGACAGACAGGGAGAGAGATGAGAAGCATCAATTCTTTGTTGCGACATCTTAGTTGTTCATTGATTGTTTTCTCATATGTGCCTTGACCAGGGGGCTACAGCAGATTGAGTGACCCCTTACTCGAGCCAGTGACCTTGGGGTCTCGAACCTGGGTCCTCCACATCCCAGTCCGACGTTCTATCCACTGCGCCACTGCCTGGTCAGGCTGAGAATATGCTCTTAAGTCACTGCACTTCAAGAAACAGTTGTCAGCAGGACACCAACGGTGGCAAGAGTGGGAACACCATCCTGAACTCCCCAAAATACTTCTCTGCAAACAACCGGAGATAAAATAGTGGCAATACTTCTATGAAAACTACTGAAGTAAATGACAATGTTACTAGTCAATACAAACCCCTTCCCTGCTCATCCAGGAAGAGAATTGTCTTGGGCCAGAAGAGAGAGGTGTTTCTATGGAGAATCCACTTAGCTCCAGAAGAGCAAGTCTAGGCCTCTCCAGGTCTCAGGAAGGATCCCTAAAAGGACCCTTTTATCAAGATGTCCTTGCCTGACCTGTGGTGGTGCAGTGAATAAAGCATCAACCTGCAATGCTGAAGTTGCCTGGTCAAGGCACATATGGGAGTTGCTTCCTGCTCTTCCTGCTTCTCTTTAAAATTAATAAATCTTAAAAAAAAAAAAAAAAAGAGCCTGACCAGGCAGTAGCACAATGGATAAAGCGTCAGACTGGGACTCAGGACCCAGGTTTGAAACCCCAAGGCCACCAGCTTGAGCGCAGGGTTGCTGGCTTGAACATGGGATCATAGACATGACCCCATGGTTGCTGGCTTGAGCAAGGAGTCACTGCTGTAGCACCATGGTCAAAGCACATACGAGAAAGCAAACAACTGCCGCAACGAAGAATTGATGCTTCTGATCTCTCCCTATTTGTACTTATCTGTTTGTCTCTGTCTCACACAAAAAAACAAAAAAAAACATGGAGGTGGGATCAATGTTCCTATGTGTGTTCCCTGTACCAAAGAAACTACCACCAGTCATCCACATACCACGGCCACCTGAGGACACCAGAGAACTGCCTTCAAATGTGTTCCTCCACACCAGGAGCTTCCTCAATGTAATGCATATGAATATGTCTGCGAGTATGTATGTTTCCATAGCACTACTCTTTTTAGAATATATAACTTCCTGAGTATATTTTCCATTCATTGTCTCCCCCCACTAAAATGTAAGGAGGGCAGGGAATTTCTGTTATGTTGTTCACCAGAGTATCTTGAGTATCCAGAAAGTGGCTGATAAATTTCAAATGACCAGTAACTAACTGTTGAATTAAAAAAATACAGCAG
The DNA here is from genome assembly GCF_036850995.1 of Saccopteryx leptura. Classification (NCBI taxonomy): domain Eukaryota; kingdom Metazoa; phylum Chordata; class Mammalia; order Chiroptera; family Emballonuridae; genus Saccopteryx; species Saccopteryx leptura. Next base: position 285,877,918 of record NC_089504.1, read on the forward strand.
CAGCAGCTTGTCCAAGGGTCACAAAGCTGGTAAGTAGCAGACTTAAACTGTTTAGGCAGACTGGTTGTAGAAGCCATGCTATTAGAGCTGGCTATGTTGGCTGGATTGAGGTAGAAGGTGGAAAAGGGCTTTTGACAGGGCCTTTGGAGGCTGTTCTGTTCGTACTAGTATTTAGCTTCCTGCTTAGGCCAGTCTAAAGTCCTTAGCCTATAGACTGGGGGCCCACAATGGACCTATAAGAGTAAGGGACTCTGCCTGACATGTGGTGGCGCAGTGGATAAAGTGTTGACCTGGAACGCTGAGGTTGCCGGTTCAAAACCTGGGCTTGCACAGTCAAGGCACATGTGGGAGTTGAAGCTTCCTGCTCCTCCCCCCTTCTGTCTCTCTCTCTCCTCTAAAATGAATAAATAAATAAAAATAATTTTTTAAAAAAAGTAAGGGACTCTAAAATAAGCCTACATACTTTCTGTTGGGTTGAGGTCCTACCTCCTGTGGTGTTGAATACTCTCAAGAGTTTTAAAATCTTAGATTAATTCTTTAAGTAAAAAGATCTTGAAGGAGGAAGCTAATCACACCGTGTGGATTGTTTCCTACTATTTGTCCCTTGCTCTTATAGGTCCATTGTGGATTCAATTCTTAGCAGTTAAGCACTTGGATAATTGTACATGGTAAACTTCCCTTTAGGTACCAACAATGTCTCCTGAAACTCTGGAAATCCTATCTGGTATGTTAGATCAGTCTGTACTCTTCAGTCTAGCTTTCAAAGCCCCTTTGTGCTGTCCAAAGCCTCCCAAGCCACTTTTCTTACAGCCTTGCATGAACCCTAATCACTAAATTTAGTGATTCCATTAATACAATTTTTCTATCTCTTTAACTTTGCTCATGGTTCTTCCTATTGTAAACTCCAAAATTCAGCGAAATTATATCCACCCTCCCCCTCCCCCAATAAAGCAGTATCTTGGGTGGTGAGAGGCTTGATTTCCTGAATACTCAAACCTTCTATACTGAGTCCAGACTTGTTTTTATTCTTTATCGGGCCCTAGAGTTGATACCTCATAAGACACAAGTACTACATTTTTTTCCCCAAGAAAAATGAAAGTTTTTGAGGAAAAGAGTTCATCTTAGAGTAGCCACTTGGGAAAAAAAATGAAATAGAATCTCTACTCATTACCGTTAAATTAATTCTGGGCTGCTGAAAGATTTAAATAGAAGAAAGTGAAACCATAAGTACTAGAAGAAAACATGATTTAAAAATATATAAGAGTGGGAAAAAATAAGTGCAACTATGTTAGATAATTTGCATGGTGCCTGGCCTGTGATGGTGCAGTGGACAAAGCATTGACCCAGAATGCTGAAGTCACTGGATCGAAACCCTGGGCTTGCCCAGTCAAGGCACACATCAGAAAAGCAAGCAGTGAACAACTAAAGTGAAGCAACTATGAGCTAATAATACCTCACGCCCTTCCCCTGTAAAATCAATAAATCTTTCAAGTTTTTTTGCATGGCAAAAGACAAACAGTAGCCTGACCAGGCGGTGGCGCAGTGGATAGATCATCGGTCTGGGATGCAGAGGACCCAGGTTCAAGACCCCGAGGTCGCCAGCTTGAGCACGGGGCTCATCTGGCTTAAGCAAAAAGCTCACCAGCTTAGACCCAAGGTCGCTGGCTCGAGCAAGGAGTTACTCGGTCCGCTGAAGGCCCGCAGTCAAGGCACATATGAGAAAGCAATCAATGAACAACTAAGGTGTTGCAACAAAAAACTGATGATTGATGCTTCTCATCTCTCTCCATTCCTGTCTGTCCCTATCTATCCCTCTCTCTCTGACTCTCTCTGTCCCTGAAAGAAAAAAAAAAAAAAAAAAAAGTAGAGGGAGGATGTTTTAACAATATAAATTAATTTCCTGGCCCTGGCTGTTTTGCTCAGTGGATAGACCATCGGCCCGGGTTCAATTTCCAGTCAGGGCACACATGAGAAGTGATCATCTGCTCCTCTTCCCCCTTCTGCTCCCCCTTCTCTCTTTCTCCCTCTCACAGCCAGTGGCTTGACTGATTTGGGTGTCAGCCCCTGGCACTGAGAATAGCTCATTTGGTGTAAGCGTCAGCCTCAGGTGCAGAGGATATCTCCACTGGCAAGCCCGTTGGCCCCAAATGGGCTTGCCAGTGGATCCTGGTCGGGATGCATGTGGTAGTCTGTCTCTCTATCGCCTCTAAAAAAAAAAAAAAAGGTCAATTTTCTGAAACAACATTTAGGACTTAGCAGCCAAAAAGACAAGACAATTGGACCTCTATGCCTGACTGATGGTGGCACAGCATTGACCTAGGCTAAGGAGGTCCCTAGTTCGAAACCCTAAGGCTGCTGTCTTGAACTTGGGCTTGTGGGCTTGAGGGTGGGGTTGCCAGCTTGAGCGTGGAATAATTCACATGATCCCATGGTCACTGGCTTGAGCACAAAGGTCATTGGCTTGAACCCCAAGGTTGCTGGCTTGGTTGGAGCCCCCCTCCCCGGCCCCATTAAGGCACATAAAAGAAGCAATCAATGAACAACTAAAGTGCTGTGCAACTACAAGTTGATGCTTATCTCCTTTCCTGTGTCTGTGCCTCTTTCTCGACACACAAAAAAGAAAAAGGGTATAAATAGCTTCAGAAAAGGAAAGTAATTAAATGAAAAACATGAAGAGATGCTTAACCTTATTTATAGGGAAATGACAAATTAAATTTGATAAGCATTTGCAAGAGTGTGGGGAAATGGGCCCTCAAAACATGGTTTGAGCTGACCAGGCGGTGGCACAGTGGATGGAGTGTCGGACTGGGATGCAGAGGACCCAGGTTCAAGACCCCGAGGTCACCGGCTTGAGTGCAAGCTCATCTGGTTTGAGCAAAGCTCACCAGCTTGGACCCAGGGTCACTGGCTTGAGCAGGGGGGTTACTTGGTCTGCTGTGGCCCCACGGTCAAGGCACATATGAGGGGGCAATGAATAAGCAACTAAGGTGTTGCAACGAAAAACTAATGATTGATGCTTCTCATCTCTCTTTGTTCCTGTCTGTCTGTCCCTATCTGTCCCTCTCTCTGACTCTCTGTCTCTGTAAAAAAACAACAACAACAACAAAAAATCCCCATGGTTTGAGCAGCAATTGATAAGCTTCACAGAGCAATTTGACCTGGAATTTCCACTCCTTGGTGGGTTTAGTTAGATTTCCACTCCTTGGTGGGTTTAGTTAGGAATATACAAATATTGATTGACTTACGACCTATGCAACTTATGGCCATTCGACTTTACGACCACAATCGCTAGCCACGACTGCCCTGTGTCTGGCAGCGCAAGCGTTGCCCAGCTGGGTTTACGACAGGGTGGACCAGCTTCCGGCAGCACTACCATCCCGCGTGCACCATTTCAACTGTTATCCCAGACTCGGTACAGCAATTTGTGTTTTGTGTCTTGGATTTTTTTCATCAAACCCCTCGCAAGATGTCTACCAAGAGGAAATTGTCTTTGCAAATATTAAACCAGTTGTACTGGTAATGCAGTGTTTTACTTAAACCTGATGAATGTAAAAATAAGAAACAAAATGGTGTAGAGATGATACAAATGGCATAAAATGAACAAAGAAAATTATGATATATAACAATAATGAAAGAAAATTATGATAAAATATGACTTAAAGATTTTTATAACATCATTTCACAGTACTGTACATGTAGCCTACTCAACTTACTACCAAATCGTTACAACTGGTCTGTCAGAACCAGTCGTAGTCGTAAGTCGAGCACTAGCTGTATATATGAATATTCCCTTCAACATTGCCATAGTGAAATATGGAACTCTGAAGGTTCTGGCTAAATATATTCATGGAACATCCCTCTGCAATGTATATATAGACCTATTATGTATTTTGGATATAGATATATATTCTAGATATATATATGTTTTTAGAGATGGAGTGGAGGAGAGTGAGTAACATGTAGTTACTTCACTTTTTGTTTGTTTTATTTTTGGGTTTTAATTTTTTTGTGTGACAGAGACAGAGAGAGGGACAGTTAGGGACAGAGAGACAGGAAGGGAGAGAGATGAGAAGCATCAATTCTTTGTTGCAGCACCTTAGTTGCTCATTGATTTCTTTCTTATATGTGCCTTGACGGGGGGGGGGGGGGGCTACAGCAGCCTGAGTGACCCCTTGCTCAAGCCAGCGACCTTGGATTCAAGCTGGTGAGCCTTGCTCAAACCAGATGAGCCGCGCTCAAACTGGCGACCTCGGGGTTTTGAACCTGGGTCCTCTGCATCCTAGTCTGATACTCCATCCACTGCGCCACCATCTGATCAGGCTGTTGTATTTTTTTAAAGATTTTGCTTATTCATTTTAGAGAGGAGAGAGAGAGAGAAAGGGGGGGAGGAGCAGGAAGTATCAACTCCCATATGTGCCTTGACCAGGCAAGCTTGGGGTTTTGAACCAGTGACCTCAGCATTCCAGGTTGACACTTTATCCACTGTACCACCTCAAGTCAGGCTGTTTGGTTTTTTGTTGGTGCTCCAAATAACGGTGCGGAATTAAGGAAACACACTTTGTCAAAACAAAAACGATGGGACCCGGAGGACTCCTCAAACTGCCTGGCAGTATCTGAGTGCCTCATAGCCCCAGTTAACTTTATTATATAGACATATGCAAATCAAGGACCCTGATACAAAGTTGCACAGCAAAGGCTAAGACAAGAACTCTCCCAAGGCAAAAACAGGATACATTAGTGAAATTTACAAACATCTGAAACAAACAAAGAGTCAGAGGAAAGGCATTTATATTGCTTCCAGCAACCCAACGAAGCAAGTGGAGTGAGTGCAAATACTCAGCATCAAAGCCAAATATGGAGATGGAGGGGGGAGAACTTAGCCTTTTGCTAAGCCTCGAATCTATAATGGCTTTTTGCCATTAACGGTCCACAACATGTTGGTTTTTTGTTTTTAATTCAGTGAGAGGAGGGAAGACAAAGAGACAGACTCCTGCATGCTCCTGGACAGGGATCCACCCAGAAAGCCTACTAGAGGGTGATGCTCTGCCCATCTGGGGTGTTGCTCTGTTGCTCAGCAACCAAGCTCTTCTTAGCGCCTGAGGCAGAGGCCATGGAGCCATCCTCAGCACCTGGGGCCAACTTGCTCCAATTGAGCCATGGCTGTAGGAGGGGAAGAAAGAGAGAGAGAGAGAGAGAAAGAGAGAGAGAGAGAGAAGCTAAAGGGGATGGAGAAGCAGATGGGCATTTCTTCTGTGTGCCCTGACCAGGACATTCATGTGCCAGGCCAACACTCTACCACTGAGCCAACTGGCCAGGACCCATAGTTGCTTCACTTAAGTTGTGCATTGATGGCTTCTCATGCATGCCTTGACAGAGGATCTGACATGTGGCTCAAGCTGAGCTAGTGATCCCTTGCTTAAATTGGTGAACTTTGGACTCAAGCTCCAACATTGGGATCGTGTTAATGATCCCATACACAAGCCAGTGACTCCGTGCTCAAGTCAGCAACCTTGGGATTTCTAACTGGCAACCTCGGCATCCTGGGTTCTATCCATTGTGCCACCACTGGTCAGGCTGCAATGAAATACTTCCGTGGAGAGTGAGACAGTTCCAACTGTATTGATACAGAACAGTGTTCAATATACAAGTGAAAAAGCAAACTTCAGAATACTGGATGCCATTTTATGGTATTTTACACATGTACCTAATATGTATTGTACACTTGAATATACATAAAGTATCTTCGGAAGGATACAAACTGGTAATGGTAGTTGTCTCAGGGAAGGAACCAGGTTGCTAGGGAATTGGGATGATATCCTGTGAATATTTTTACCACATCCATTTATTATTAGTGAAAATAATTTTAAGATTAAGAAAAAAGCCTGACCAGGTGGTGGTGCAGTGGATAGAGCATCGGACTGGGATGCTGAGGACCCAGGTTCAAGACTCCAAGGTCGCCAGCTTGAGCGTGGGCTTATCTGGTTTGAGCAAAATCCCACCAGTTTGAACCCAAGGTCGCTGGCTCCAGCAAGGAGTTACTCGGTCTGCTGAAGCCCACGGTCAAGGCACATGTGAGAAAGTAATCAATGAACAACTAAGGTGTTGTAACGCGCAATGAAAAACTAATGATTGATGCTTCTCATCTCTCTCCGTTCCTGTCTGTCCTTGTCTATCCCTCTCTCTGACTCACTCTCCGTCTCTGTAAAAAAAAAGAAAAAAGAAAAAAACCCAGCCCTGGCTGGTTGCTCAGCGGATAGAGTGTTGGCCTGATGTATGAATGTCCCTGGTTCAAGTCCAGGGTACACAGGAGAAGCGAGAAGCGGCCATCTGCTTCTCCACCCCTTCCCTTTCTCTCTCTCTCCCCCTCCTGCAGCTATGGCTTGATTTGTTCAAGTGCCTTACCCCCGGGGGCTGAGGATGGCTTTGTTGCAAGTATGGCCCACAAGGACAGACCATTTGCCCCAGACAGGGGCTGCCGAGTGGATACTGGTTGGGGCACATGCAGGAGTCTCTCTCTCTCCTCGTCTCACTTGAAAAATAAAAAAATAAAAAAACAGAAAAAGAAAAGCCCAAGAACAACACAAAAAACGTTCGTTCCGCCAGCTATAAGCTCCTTTTGACAAATAACATGTTTTGCTGTCATACCTTATTTTCAGAGGCATCCTTTTTTTTATCCATCTCCACCTCGGGGCTCAATGAATAATTGACAAAGAGCCTTCTAGAGTGTGCTACCTCCTCCAAGGAATTCCTTTAAATTCCTCTCTGTCCCTTTTCTACCAAAGTCATTTTTTGGGATCTCATTTGAATCTTGAATCTAGACATCATATAGGTAACTAACTGTTCAGTGGGATCAGTTGAGTAGAAGAGGTTGGGCGTATGTCTATGTATCTATCTAGTCTGGATGTCTTTCTTGCCAGCCCAATTAGGGATGACAGACTTCTTACCTTTCTAATTTCTATTCTCACTCAAACCTAAATCTGGAAGTGAAGTGGTCTCTTTAAGAACTGGTGTGATGGCCCCGCCCGTTAAAGAGATCAGCTGAGTGTGTAAGTCACATGACTTCGGTGTCTCTTCCGACCTCTGAAGCTGGGGCTGCATGTGCAGCTGTGAGGGACCCCGCTGGGGGTGGGGGCACTGTGCCCCCACCCCCATCCTCCTCCTGAGTCTTCTGTCCGCAGCTCCGTTTGGCCTGTTGGGGGAGGAGACGCGCCAGGTGAGGGGCTAACGCAGTAGAGATTTCAGGAAATGCTACCCTTGAAGGGGGTGGTTGGAATCTAGGGCGTCAAGGGGTGGAGGGGCAATGGTGGCTGCAAGGAGAAGAGTTCTTCAACTTGAGGGTGGGGGCAGCCGTGGAGCAGGGCGGGTATGAGGGCTTCCTGTCTGCTGGGGAAATTTGGACTCGTACTCAGCCCTGAGTTACCCAGGTCCAGGCAGTGGTAGTTTTTCTTCCTCCCCTTAGCTTCATGCCCTGATCTCTCAAGCAGGGTAAGGGCAGTTCTGACTCTTAAACCCTCTCCTTCACCCTACCAAGATACCTTTAGTTCCGACACATATTTCTCTTGCCTAGGCCCCACCCTGTGTCTGTCCCCAAGCTGCTCCTTTGCCCTCTGTCTCTCCCTACTCCTGTTCTCTTCACCCTCCACCATTCCATGTTTTAGGTGTCTCTGGAGGTCATCCCTGACCAGGTGGGCACCCCCCAGAACCTGCTTCATATCCGAGCAGTGGGCACCAATTCCACACTGCACTATGTGTGGAGCAGCCTTGGGCCTCCAGCTGTGCTTCTGGTGGCCACCAATACCCCCTACAGCAACCTGAGTGTCAACTGGAGCCGGCTGCTCTCCCCTGAGCCTGATGGGGGCCTGATGGTGCTCCCCAAGGACAGCATCCAGTTTTCTTCTGCCCTTGTCTTTACCAGGGTGAGGAGGTGTGGGAAAACCAAGGGGAAGAGGAGAGGGTTCATCAAATTAGAGGGAGGAACTGAGGAGTGGGTGTATTAAGTAGAGTCAGGTGTGAGAATCTGGGCATATGGTCCAGTGAGTGATTGTGGTGGTGGTGGGGGGGGGTTGATTCAGAAGAAAGCTGGACTCAGGCAAGCCCAGTCCCACCCCACCCCACCCCACCCCACCCACCAGCTGTTTGAGTTTGACAGCACCAACACGTCTGATGCAGCAGCAAAGCCTCCAGGAAAACCATATCCCCCGTACTCCTTGGCTGAATTCTCCTGGAACAACATCACTGACTCACTGGATCCTGCCACCCTGAGTGCCACATTTCGAGGCCACCTCAGACACGACCCCACCAGGGCTTTTGCCAATGGCAGCCTGGTTTTCAGGGTAAGGGCATGGGAAGCAGAAGAACTCAAAAACCTGGTTTATGAGGGTGGGAGTTAATGATGGGAGTGGCCTTCATGTACAGACACCCATCTGCTTCCCACACCCCCGTGCCTCCTCCATCTTAGGTGCAGGCTTTCTCCAGATCCGGCCGAGCAGCCCAACCCCCTCACCTCCTGCACACAGTGGACACTTGCCAGCTAGAGGTGGCGCTGGTTGGGGCCTCTCCCCGAGGAAATCGCTCCATTTTTGGGCTGGAGGTAGCCACCTTAGGCCAGGGCCCTGACTGCCCCTCAATGCTGGTGCAGCAGTCCATCAACGATGAATATGCACCTGCCGTTTTCCAGGTCAGCCTTCAGCAGAGAGGCAAGTGGGTGGGGGAATGTAGATGGAACCCCAATTAGGACCTCAGACATCATCCAACTGTTTATCATTTAGCAACACTTTATTCAGCTTTTAGAGCTGGGCACCATGCTATTAAATTTGGCTAAGGCCCTGGCCGGTTGGCTCAGTGGTAGAGCATCGGCCTGGCATGCAGGAGTCCCGGGTTCGATTCCCGGCCAGGGCACACAGGAGAAGCGCCCATCTGCTTCTCCACCCCTCCCCCTCTCCTTCCTCTCTGTCTCTCTCTCCCCCTCCCGCAGCCAAGGCTCCATTGGAGCAAAGTTGGCCCGGGCGCTGAGGATGGCTCTATGGCCTCTGCCTCAGGCGCTAGAATGGCTCTGGTTGCAACAGAGCAACGCCCCCTGGTGGGCATGCCGGGTGGATCCCGGTCAGGCGCATGCTGGAGTCTGACTGCCTCCCCGTTTCCAACTTCAGAAAAATACAAAAAAATAAAAAATAAAATTGGCTCAGTCTCTGCTCTCAGCAGGGAAGACAGAAGGCAGAAGGCAGGCAGTGCAGTGTGAATCAGTGCTCTGGCGCATGGGATGTGCAAGGGCCTAGGGGCCCAGAGGAGGGAGCTGAGTGTAGGCTTGCAGAGAGTCGGAATTGGAAAACCACCCAGTGCTCATCCAGTCCACCTCCCCTCTCTACAGAGGAAAGATCGAGGTCCTGGTACAAACAGCCTGTGAGTTCTAAAACCAGGCCCAGGACTCAGGATAACTAGTGACAGATGAAGTCTGAGAATGGTAGAGGTACAGAAGAGTCACATACAGGTTGGTCCTCCTCACCCTGCCTTGCCTTTCTCCCCAGTTGGACCAGTTGCTGTGGGGCTCCCTCCCAACAGGCTTTGTGCAGTGGCGACCAGTGGCTTTCTCCCAGAAGAAGGGGAACCGAGAATCATCCCTTCCATGCCAAGCTTCACCTCTTTATCCCACCTTGGCGTACTTTCTCCCCCAGTCACCCATTGTCCGAGCCTTCTTTGGGTCACAGGACAACTTCTGTGCATTCAATTTGACATTTGGGACTTCTACAGGTCCTGGCTACTGGGATCAATACTACCTCAGCTGGTGAGAGTTGGGTTCTGGGCCGAGGGTTTGGGAGGTGGAAGTGGAGGAGGGCTGGGCCTCTCAGCCTTTCCTTTTAAGCCTGCTGACCTCTTTCTCACTCTGCTTGCTCTAGGTCAATGCTCCTGGGTATGGGTACCCCTCCAGTGGATGCCTTGTCCCCGCTAGTCCTAGGCATCATGGCGATGGCCCTGGGTACTCCAGGGTTCGTGCTGCTGGCAGGAGGCCTGTTTCTGCTGCTGGGCCCCAAAAGGCACTCAGAATATCAGCCCATAAATTGAGGCCTGCTCTCAAGAGGGAAGGACATTACTGGACTTGCCATGCTATGCCTTAAACCTCTGCAGGTTTGAGGGTCAATGTTTCCAGCCAGCTACTCCTTTCTCCCATCTTGCTTTTCTGCAGAACCTCAGAGACTAGCATCAACTTCATATTCTGGATGACCAGGAACAGGTTATTGCTAGAGGGCTGGTGCACTTGGAGTTGCCTCGCTGCCCCTCTAGACCCCATTTCTCTTGGATGGGATTCACAGGCTGAAATGAAAAGCTTTCTGACTGGTTGCTGCCTTGTGGGCATGAAATAGACCATTTTGTCCCAGGGTTTGTCTCTGTGAGTGTTGTTGGGTTGGTTCCAGAGAATAAAAAGGCTAAGTGGTGGGTGTGGAGGGCAGGTTTCTGTGTATGGCCCCATTTTCTCACCAGATCTAGTTCTTTCTCTTCACATGAGACCAAAGTTCCTCCCAGCCACTCTCCATCATGTGGAGCAGGGAAGTTTCTGGCGTAGTATGAATCAAACAAGGAAGGGACACTTGTGACTCAGGTGCAAAGATAAAGAAAGAGCCAAGTAAGACTGTAGTAGTCATTTACTGTCACACCCACTCCCCCACACACATTCACACGGGGTTAACACCAGCCTCTGTGCCTTCCAACCACTCCCCAGCACCACATGTGTGGACACAGATGGGGAAACACATATGCGCACGCGTGCGCGCACACACACACACACACACACACACACACACACACCCCTTTTGGGAAGCAGGTTTCTCTGTCCGCTCCTCTCTTCTGGGCCGTTTGGAGATTAGAAGTTACAGGGGCCTAATAGGTTGGAAAGGAGGAGGCAGCAGCTCTGGGCTGGAGCAGTTGTAATAGTCCTGACTGAGGTTAAAGGGCCTGTGAGGGCCAGTCGTGGAGGGTCTTCAACCCACACCTCCAGGGTGGTTTTACCCAACATGAAAGTCCTATTTGATCTGATGTCCAGTCTTTATCTTTAGGCATGAGCAATATTTCCAGTCTCGTTGAGGGCCTCTGCTGAGACAACTGGCACAAAAATGGTCAGAGTTTTGGCTGTGGCTCTGCACACTGCCTCACAGGAGGCTGGAGAGTAGAAAAGAGTCCAGCAGTGGTGGGCCCTCGTGGCTGTAGTGGGATGCTGCTCACGAAGGAACCATGCTTCTCCTAGTCCTGGCCTGGTGTTCTCAGCATCCTTAAGGAACATAACTGTTTACCTCTTTCTCTGCAAGAAAACATCTGGTCTACCTCCCTCCCTCATGACTATCCCAGGTTCCTAAGGTGAAGGACATCTCCAATTGGAAGAGAGGGAGGAAGGCAGTCCAAGCTCTGATTGGATGGGACCCTGTCCAGTTAGTAGCAGGGTTCATTTCATCGAGGCACCCAGGCTGAGGGCAAGAGGACTCAGTGGTTCAGCCCCAGGGGCGAGGCCTGTAGTCTGAGTGGGCATAGTCGGGGTAGTCCAGGCGGCTCTCGGTGGCAGTGAACATGCGCTCAGGCTCCACCACGAACATGTAGTAGAGGTTCCACACCAGCATGGACAGCAGGGGCAGGAACGTCAGGCCATAGCCGAAACCTCGGAAGGAGCGGCCCACAGCAAAGGTCAGCCAGTATATCAGCCTGCCAGGGTGAGAAAAGGTCAGGCCACCCCCAGGGTAGCTAAGTAGCAGTAGGCTGAGGTGGGAAGAACACACAGCGAGGGAGGTAGATGAGGGTTGATAGGTACGACTGATACTTCTAAAGACAGTACATGTTTATGTACTGTGTGCCAGGCACACTGATAGTTACTCAAGGGGCACTACGTATTTAATTTAGACTTCCGGCCCTGGCCAGTTAGTTCAGTCAGTTAAGTGCATCAGACCAAAACAACAAGGTTGCGGGTTCAATACCCAGTCAGGGCACACACAGGAAGCAACCAATGAATGCACAACGAAGTGGAACAACAAATGAATGCTTCCCTTTCTCCCTCTCTCTCTCTCTCTCTCTCTCTCTCTCTCTAATAATCAATCAATAAATTAAAAAAAGAAGAAGCCCTGGCCAGATACTTAAGTTGGTTGGAGTGTCATCCCAGAATGTAGAAATTACCGGTTCAATTCCTAGTCAGGGCACATACAGGAGCAGCTTGATGTTTCTGTCCTCCCTACTTCTCTCAAAAAAAAAAAAAAATTGTTTTTTAGACTTCCTCACATTGCTATGAGGTGAGTTTATTATTCCCCTCCCTCTTTTGTTTACTTTTCAAAAATTTTGTGTGTGTGTATGGTGTTTTTTGTGGTTTTGTTTTTTTGGGAGGGGTTTCTTTTTTGTATGAGAGACAGACAGGAAGGGAGAGAGATGAAAAATGTCAACTCATAGTTGTGTTACTTTAGTTCATTGATTGTTTCTCGTATGTGCCGTGACCCTGGGTGCTCCAGCCAACCCAGTGACCCCTTGCTCAAGCCTGCAACCTTGGACTCAAGCCAGACCTTGGACTTCAAACCACAGATCTTTGGGCTCAAGCCAGCGACCATGGGATAATATCTATGATCCCATACTCGAGCCAGCGACACTGCGCTCAAGCTGGATGAAACTGCGCACAAACCAGTGACCTTGGGGTTTTGAAGTGGGGTTCTCAGTGTCCCAGGTCGACCTTTTATTCACTGTGCCACCACCTGGTCAGGCTACTTTTCAAAATTTTTTTTAAAGATTTTTTTAAATTAATATTTATTCATTATAGAAAGGGAAGAGAGAGAGAGAGAGAGAGAGAGAGAGAGAGAAGGGGGAAGGAGCAGGAAGCATCAACTCCCATATGTGCCTTGACCAGGCAAGCCCAGGGTTTTGAACCGGCGACCTCAGTGTTCCAGGTTGATGCTTTATCCATTGCGCCACCACAGATCAGGCAACTGCTCAAATTTTAATTAAAATTTTTTGAGTAGGCAATATAGTCACATGGTTCAGAATTCAATGCATATAGTTGTCTTTTTTTTCTTTTGGCTTGTTTTTGAGAGAGAAAGAAGAAGGGAGAAAAATGAGAAGCATCAACTTTTAGTTGCGTCACTTTAGTTCACTGATTGCTTTCTCATACGTGCCTTGACTAGGAGGCTGCAGCTGAGCCAGTGACCCCTTGCTCAAGCCAGTGACCTTGGGCTTGAAGCCAGCGACCTTTACGCTCAAACCAGCAAAACTTGGGCTCAAGCCAGTGACCTTGGGTTTTTGAACCTGGGACCTCAGTGTCTCAGGAAGACACTCTACCCACTGCGCCACCACCAGTCAGGTGGTACCAATGCATACAGTAAAATGTCTTCCTCTACCGACCCCCAACCACTCTGTTCTCTTCTGCCTGGGGTATTCTCCACCTCTACTCCACTCCCACCCCAGGCATCCAATATTATGGTTTCTTGAGCCACAGTGATTTTTTTACATATCTATGAGCAAAAAGATTTATATTTTCCTCCTACCACCACTTTTTATTTTATTTTATTTTATTATTTTTTTTTTCTTTTCATTTTTCTGAAGCTGGAAACAGGGAGAGACAGTCAGACAGACTCCCGCATGCGCCCGACCAGGATCCTCCCGGCACGCCCACCATGGGGCGACGCTCTGCCCACCAGGGGGCGATGCTCTGCCCATCCTGGGCGTCGCCATGTTGTGACCAGAGCCACTCTAGCGCCTGAGGCAGAGGCCACAGAGCCATCCCCAGCGCCCGGGCCATCTTTGCTCCAATGGAGCCTTAGCTGCGGGAGGGGACGAGAGAGACAGAGAGGAAAGCGCGGCGGAGGGGTGGAGAAGCAAATGGGTGCTTCTCCTGTGTGCCCTGGCCGGGAATCGAACCCGGGTCCTCCGCACGCTAGGCCGACGCTCTACCGCTGAGCCAACCGGCCAGGGCCTACCACCACTTTTTAAGCTTGGTAGCATACTATGTAGACTATTATGCACATTGACTTTTTTCCCATTTTAAATATCATGGAGACTATTTTCATCAGTATATAAACAGTTTCTTCATCCTTTTACAAATACAATACATTGCACTGTATTTCCCCTTTCACAGATGAAGAAACTAAGATTCCAAAGGGGTTAAGTAAGACTAGTTTAGGGTCACACATCTGGGAAATAGTAAAACTGTGATTTGAACCCAAGCCTGTTCACCACCCCCTCTCCTGCCATTTCAGAGGGGCAGAGGAAAAGAAGAGAGTAAGGAAGGCAGCTTCAAGAGGGCTTGAAGCCCAGAGGGATGAGTAAGCCACAACCAAAGTGCCCCTCTGGGAAGATCCACTAAAAATACACACTCCCCCATGGGGGAAGGCGGCAGCTTCCTCTTAATAGGTGAAGAACAACTTATTACAAAATTGACATGCCTCTACATTTTTACCTGTTAAACATAGGGAAGAGTAACTGCTGGCTTCTCTATTGCACCAGGAGGCAGCATGTTACAATAATGGTAAAAGTTCACATTCAGCAAGCCCTTACCAAGAGCCAGGCTATTGTATTCACTCTACGTGATTTAACTCAATCCTCACAGCACCTTCATTTCATAGATGAAATGGATGATGATGAAACAGATGCAAAATGCTTAAATAACTTGTCCATGGTAGAGAAGAAAGGACTTTGAATGAGGGAAGGAAGGGACCTGTATTCTAGTCCTGTCCCTTCTGCTGACTGACCTGAGTGACTCTCCCCCAATCTGTCATGATTTCCTCTCTATAAAATGGGTAGGATGGCCCTGGCCAGTTGGCTCAGTGGTAGAGTGTCAGCCTGGTGTGCAGGAGTCCCGGGTTCGATTCCCGGCCAGGGCACACAGGAGAAGCGCCCATCTGCTTCTCCACCCCTCCCCCTCTCCTTCCTCTCTGTCTCTCTCTTCCCCTCCCACAGCCAAACCTCCATTGGAGCAAAGTTGGCCCAGGCGCTGAGGATGGCTCTGTGGCCTCTGTCTCAGGTGCTAGAATGGCTCTGGTTGCAGCAGAGCAACGCCTCAGATGGGCAAAGCATCGCCCCCTGGTGGGCGTGCCGGGTGGATCCCGGTCCGGTGCATGCAGGAGTCTGTCTGACTGGCTCCCCGTTTCCAACTTCAGAAAAATACAAAAAAAAAAAAAAAAAATGGGTAGGATGGACCAGACAATCGCTGAGTCTTCATCTCCCTGATGATTCTTACTGCTTAAGCCAACTTATATCTGAGACCAACATTACCCGAGAGGAAGATGGGAAGTGGAGTTACACGAGCGGGGACATTTATCTCAGGAAACATCTACTGGGAGAAAATGCAGGGCTGCGTGATGGGAGCCTGGTGGGACAGATGACCACTAGACAACAATCAGAAGTAACAGGAAGACAAATTTTAGCTCAATAGAAAGAACATTTTAGCAGTTAAAGCAACCTGGAATCATAGATCAAAAGTGACAAAAGGAAATATATTAGAGAAAAAGTGTGAAGACCTGCATTTATTTGGTTTCAGAAATTCAAAGGTACCTTCTGGGTTAACAGTTCACGTGAAAGCACACCTAAGGATATCAAGTGACTGTAAATTCTACATGGAAGAGAATAATGAGGCTGCCATGATAGCTAATATAGCCTTGGTTTGTATGAGCAGGACAATATCCTTGACCAGGCCCCCTCACCCTGTATGACAAGCAGGAGAATTTCCTGCCCAGAGGGAAGGACCCAGGACAGTGAAGGAATCAGGGCCACTTAGCAAAGTAAACACTACGGAAGCAGGGTGTTGGAGGGAGGGTATTGAGAGCTGTTGTCAAATTTCTAAATCTGTCCTAGGCAAGTTCAGAGACCAGTCAGGGCAGCAGTTTTTTTAGCACAATATAGGGAATTTTGTATTCATTAGGATCTTTGAAAAATGAAACAGATTACCTGAGCACTTGGTTATAGGGGGTGTTCAACTAGAGGCCAATGGCTACTTGATCTGATTGTCACAGAGGAGTGACTGCAATGGGTGGGAAGCTGGGTCTATACGACACCTGAAAGCCTTTCAGTTCTAGATGGCTAACTGTCTCTGAAATCAGCTTCCAGTGGAAGACATGCAAGCTTATCACCTGCCACCAGGTGAGGTGAGGTGAAGTACAAAGGAGAGAGTGGACTCACCTTTCCAGGGCACACATTCGGGCTGATGCAGGATCCAGAAAGCTCCCTGTTCCTGGCTCTCCAGATATTCAGACACGGGTTACTTTAGCACCAGTACCTCCCCTGTGCCCAACGCCCAGCCCCAACTCACCGGGAGACTGCGAAGAGGCCAGTGAGAAGAGGGAGCAGCTTGAGGGTGTCTTGGGGCAGGTAGGTGGAAAGCACAGCCAGGTTGAAGAAGTAGAGGATGAAGAGCTGGACCGACTGGGCCACATACTGCCGGTGGATCTCCACCTCCCGCCGTGGCTCCCCAAAGGGTTGCAGGGCAGAAAAGCACAACAGGCTCAATCCATATACCAGGAGCCCTGGGCAGGGGTGGGGGTGGAGGGGGTGGAGAACCTGGGTCAGAATGGAACAGGAGGCAGGAAGCAGGGGCATGAGCTCTACCACAGAGGAACTTAGGGGGTCCTGGGAGGGGAGAGGCACAGAGGGTGTGGGAGGCCCTGAGGGTCTAGGCTGAGTGAAGAAAAAGTCTTGCTCCCCAAGCCAGGCAGGCCCTGACTGAAGGTTCAGTTCCCAGATGCCCCCTTCCTTCTCACAGGGCCCCAGCTCACCCAGCACGATGGGGAAGGTGGCGAAGACACCACAGCGCAGTGTGTAGACAAGGCGTGAACTCATGGTGGGCAGCCGAGGGGCATCGAAAGGCAGGAAGGTGTATGCCCCATACAACAGGCAGGGGAAGAGGATGAGGGCAGCTCCCACCGAGGCCACGGCCCTCAGCCCCTCATGGCCCCCACAGCTCCCGAAGCTCCCACAGGAGTGGCCGGGTGGCCTCACCACAGCTTCGGCCCACTTGTGCTCAGAGGGCTCAGGTTGGGTGGTTCGGGTGGGCAGGAAGGTCCGGCGACGCTCACCCTCGCCCACCTCACAACGCACAAGGTCCTCCTGGGGCCGCCGCTCAATGCACTGTAGGTCAATGGGCACAAAGGCCCGGATCGCCTTCTCAGGCAGCAGGTTGACATCATCTTCAGGCAACTCCTCTAGCTTGCTGAGTGGTTCCGACTCAAGGGGCTCAGGCTCAATGTCCCGCCAGCCAGGGGGGTCTGGGAACAGGGCACTGGGCTGCGGGCCAGTCCCCCAGGGCAAAGTAGCAGCCTCACTCACTGTGCTGTCTAGACCATCCTCAGCCCCCTCTCCAGCTGTGGGAGACCCAGCTGAAGACCTCACTCTAGAGGACTCAGCACCGGGGGACTCAGTCCCACCTTCCCCTTCTGGCTGCCGGCCATTGGGAACCAAGTCCTGGGGTGGGCTCTTCTCCAGGGCCTCAGGCCTCTTCACTTCCAACAGGGCCAGGGTCTCAGGTTCTGTCATCCTGGGACCTCAGTTCTAGAGTCTACCGTGAGGTCATGTCACTGTGGAGGTTAGCAGAAGAAAGCTCTGTCAGAAGCTCCTGTCCTCTGGCCCTTAGGATGAGTTGATAAAATGGGATCGCTCTAGGGCAGCTGGCCTCATGGGCTTTTGCCCCTTCTGGGACCTTAGGAAGAACATGATATGGAGGAAGGTGTTGAGCAGGAGGCAGGAGGGAAGTAAGCAGCTGAAATGGAGGCACCCTCTCGACATCAAATGCAATCTAGCAGGAGAGGGTGAGTCAGGGGGCATAGGCCCTGGTAGCTGTGACCTCAGCTAGTCCCCCCCTGGGGTCATTGCCACCCTAATGCAGAATAGGAGGAAGAAGAGGCGCCTAGAATTTTGTTAAGAGCTCCCTTCCCACTAAAGATCTCCTTGTGGACAGAGAGGCTGTCCCTTTACCTTCAAATCTCCCTTCTCCCTTGAGATCCCTGCATGGAACTCTCCTGGCAACTGATACCAGTGATTTCCTGACAAATCTGTCCCAAGAAACTGGCAGTAATAGTGCACCCTGTTCTTTAGTCTCCAGTCTGGGTATTTGGGCAATTTCTAAACTCCTCACTGGCCCACCTCATCAATCTCGGGAGGGCCTAGGTCTGTGCATTCTGATTTCTAGGTCCAATCATGGCTGTTTTCTATGCCTCCTCTCCTGTCTTTCTCCTCTCCTTACCATCCATCCCTGTTTCACTGCTCCTTGATGGGGCTGACCCCCTCCCTCTACCTCCTTAAATGCCTCTTACCCCCTTGCCATTTGGACCCATGACACCCTCTTACTTTGCATCTGGAGAGAGGTGGAGGGTCGGTCCCCAGCGTCAGCGTCAGCAAAGGAGCTGCCCAGCTACCTGCTGGCTCTGCAAGTATTTCTTTCTCTCCCTCCCTTTACCTGTGTCTCCAAACCAGTCTGACCAGAGCAGGTGGGGCCCAGATTAAAGGGGCAGGCCCCGCCCTGCTGAATCTGCCGACAGAAAAAGCATTAGAACAGGATGTCATTCTTTCTGAAAGTGGGGGGGGGGGGGCAGCTGGTCATAAATGGGTGTGTTCTAGGTAAATGGGATATACATATAGGAGCTCCCACCTCAGGAAAGCAGAGGTGAACCATCGGGTTTGTGCATCAAAGGGTGTTTAAAGTAGGTTGGAATACCCAGAAAAGAGGTGGAATTTCTACACTTATTTACTCAATATTTATTGAGCACCTATTATTAGCTAGGCACTATTCTAGGCATAGAAAGGGAAGAGAACAAGATTACAGGCAAGGTCTCTGCTCTTGAGGAGCTTGTTCTATTGGAGTAACAGATAATAAAGAAGTTTAGCAACTAAATCAATAAGATAATTTCAGTAGGAAAAACCTATTCGCCAAGGTGCCATTTGAGCTGAGACCTAAAGGGAAACCGAGTATGAATGTTCCAGGCAAGGGAACAGGGAGTGAAAGGCCAATAAGTAGGAAAGACTTATGCTGTTTCAGAAACAGAAAAGGGGTGGGTGGCTGGAACCAGGATGATAATGGTCAAAGGGAAATTTATGTTTCCACTACATCGTGTACACAGCACCCCAAAACCCGAAACACCTTGCTTTTTAGCTTAGGTTTAAGGTCAAGAAAGCAATAGGCATCCAGGAATCCAAGGTGATCTTTTCAGTAGGAGGACAGAGGGGGGACAGAAACATGAGGGAGTGGTTCCTCATTCCTTTGGGACCTTACCTTTCTAAAGTCATTTGGGCTTTGTGTGGGGAGGTGTATAAGGGTTGTTCATTTTTGTCTCCAGAACCCAGCATTTGAGGCCGGAAAAGAGCAGGTGTTCAATAAATGTTTGCTGGACTGGAAATCTTTGAGAGGGAGAGTCTGAAGGGCTAAGGCGCTGTACAAGTCACGTCTTGGAATGCCTTACTCTTGTTTTGTTCGGCTCTTTATAAGAAAATTTTCACATACATTTTTGTTTTGTTTTGTTTTGTTTAAATAATGGGAAAAAGGCAGACTTGTAATCACTCTAATCTAAAAAGTACTTGGCTCAAATGGTGAGGGGGAGCAGAATGATGGACTAAATAACCACTGTAGGACAAAGCAAAGTCATAGTCCTAGCTCCCAGCATGAGCCCATCTACCGCATCCCGCTTAGCTTCATTCAGCCCATTGACTGGGTCCACTGTTCATTCTCTGGTAGCTTTGTCAATAAAGTTTTCCTTAAGGACTTGAGGAAGCCCGAAGGAGGCTATACTGCCCGAAGTTAGTTCGGGCAACTTCCCGGGAGGGAAAACGAATTTCGCGAGATTTGGTAGCAGCAGGCCACTGGCCCGCAACTGTGGAGCTGCTATCGCGAGATGTGGCAGGAAGAGGAGGAGCTGTCGCAGGCAGCCGCCTTACAACGATGGCGGCCGAGCAGGGCCGGTCGTGGTGGCGGCTGCGGCTACGGTCGGAGACAGCAGTGGTAGCAGTAGCGGTGGGTGGCGGGGGCCTGTGACCGGGAGCCATCCCCGGATCCGGGCATCATGAGCCAAGGCCCCGCCACAGGGGAGAGCAGCGAGCCCGACGCTAAAGTCCTTCACACTAAGCGACTTTACCGGTGAGAGGGGCCGGAGCGTGAGTGCAGCTGCGGAGGGAAGTAGGGGACAGCGAGGTTTGGGGCCTTTGGGCGGCTGGTGCCAGCATGCGGGGCTGGGGTGCGGGCGATGGAGAGGTTGCAGTTTTGGAGGGGGCGGGGGGCGGGGTCCCGTAATCCGTGATGGAGCTGAAAGTGGGAATTGGGTTGCTGAGAGGTTTGGATAGAAGCACGTGGAGGACTCCCCTCCGCGGTGCGCGGTGAGCTAGGTATAGGCACCGAGCTTTGCGGATTTGGGTAAGAAGGTGGGAATTGAGGGGTTGGGAAGGTAAAGCGTGGGGTCAGAGATGGAGAAACCCGGAAGGGAATAGTACTAAGAAGCCTGTAGGATTTACTGGAGAGAGAGCCAGGTTCAGGTCCTTGCCTTGTCACCTCTCTGTGTGTGACCTTAGGAATGAGTTTTCTCATCATTAAAAGGAGAGATTTGGATGTAATACTCTCTGAAGCCTCTTATGGCTCTAATTCTTCGGAATCTAAATGAAAACAAAGGCCGGAAAGACTGTTGAACCGAAAGAGGCATGAAAGACTTTGAGGCGATTGGCCTTAGGTCATGGTAGCCCCCATTTCAGGGCACCAGGGGACTCCTGATTCCTGCCGTCCTGCCAACCTCATGACAGCAGTCTTTTGCCAGGCAACTTACATTCTTAGTTTCTGATTTCCACAGTGCTATGCACACTCCTCAACATCTTCAACCCTCTATTGGGAACAGGCCAGTATGAACTCTTCCCACCCTGGGTCAAGGACTTTTTGTGGGGGGCAGTTAGAATATGGGCTGTAGAACTGGATCGAAATAGAATGAAGCATAGAAATCAAGCTGAGTTTTCTGCTTTCTAATAGGGAGTAGGGTTCAGGCTCAGGTTCTACTGAACAGAACTGTTTGCATGAGAAGACTGCCCGCTGAACCCTGGGCCCCATCTTGGCAGTGAAAGAGTCAAGAGCATGTGTCTTTTCCTCCTCTGAGTAGGCATCCTGCCTGCTCTGGCTTTGTAAGTCAAAAGATGGGGTAGTATAGGCTGCTCCCAAAATAGAAAAGTGATCCAATCCAGCAGCCCCTGGGCTGCCGCTGTGGGTTGCCCCAAGCAGTCCCAGTGAGGAATTGGCTGGGGTAGCACGTGTGCCTTGTCATGCTGCCAAGTGTCAGCACTGCCTTCAGACAGAGCATGGGCAGTGTCTGCAGGATTCCTTGTCTCCAGCTTTTAGTAATGGCTTTGGTCATCCTTCTAATCATTGTCAAGTGTAGTTCTTTTTCAAGTCTGTACCTTCACAGGACTGACTGATTTAAGCTGATGTATTTGTATGTGTGGCTTACATGTGTGCACATAGGTATCTCTGACTGTAATTGTATGTTGTTGACTTTAGCGGGGTAGAAATTTGAGGCAGCAGGTCTCTGTTTTATTCTTTATTATAGCAGCGGTGACTGATGGAAGGAACTGGAGGAGTGAGGTCTGATTTCAGTGCCCAGGATAAATTTATCGTTAGACCATGAAACTGTTACTCAGAGCTTTAGTAAATTCAGGACATTTCCATGGTGAGCTGTTTCCAAAAATGAAATTCTGAAGTTTTTTAAGTCTCTCAGAAGAAAAGGCAGCTGGAGAAGAGATGCTGGAAGTAATACAAGCACAAATTAATTAGGCCAATTAACTTAAAAAATATTTTTCTTTTTTTAACACTGTGCTTGGTCCTGGCCGGTTGGCTCAGCAGTAGTATTGGCCAGGTTTGTGGATGTCCCAGGTTCAATTCCCAGTCAGGGCACATAGGAGAAGCAACCATCTGCTTCTCACCCCTCCCCCCCTCTTTTTCTCCTGCAACCATGGCTTGATTGGTTCGAATGAGTTGACCTTGGGTGCTGAGGATGGCAGTATGGTCTCTGCCTCAGGAGCAAAAAAAAAAAAAAAAAAAAAAAAAGGCCCTGTTGCTGAGCAATGGAGCAACAGCCCCAGATGGGCAGAGCATTGCCCCACAGGGGGCTTGCTGGGTGGATCCTGGTCCTGGCACATGCCAGAGTCTGTCACTGCCTCCCCTCCTCTCTCTAAAATGAAAAAGAAGCCTGACCTCTGGTGGTGCAGTGGATAAAGCGTCGACCTGGGAACACTGAGGTTGCCGGTTCAAAACCCTGCACTTGTCTGGTCAAGGCATATATGGGAGTTGATACTTCCTGCTCCTCCCCCCTTTCTCTCTCTTTCTCTCTCTCTCTCTCTCTCCCCTCCCCCTCCCTCCTCTCTAAAATGAATAAATAAAAATTAATTAATTAATTAAAAATTAAATTAAATTAAAAAGAAGTTAAAAAAAAACAATACTGCTTGGCCTGGAATTGCAGTAGTGAATGAGACACAGGACAATTTTTGTGATTCTGTTCTAAAAGAGATTACAGTTTAGTGGAGGAGCTATGGTCTGATGGGGAATGGAGAAAAAAGTACTGAGTCCACTGAGGTTTAAGAATTTATGATTACCCAGTATTTATAAAGAACTTATAAAACTCAACACCAGGAAGACAGGAATCAGTTAAAAAATAGACAAAAGATCTGAATAGACACTTCTCCACAGAGGATGTAAAAAGGCCCATAGGTATATGAAAAAATGCTAAATGACACTAGTCAGAGATTTGCAAATTAAAACCACATGAGATATACAGTAATCTCACACCTGCTAGAGTGGCTCTCATTAACAAATCAATAAGCAAGTGCTGGTGAGGGTGTGGAGAAGAGGAAACCCTCCTGCACTGCTGGTGGGAATGCAGACTCCTGCAGCCACTGTGGAAAACAGTATGGTGCTTCCTCAAAAAATTAAAAATGGAGCCCTGGCTCATTGGGTAGAGTGTTAGCCTGGCATATGGATCTCCCTGGTTTGATTCCCGGTCAGGGCACACAAGAGAAGCGACCATCTGCTCCCTCCCCTTCCCCTTTTTCTCCCTCTTCTCCCACAGTGAGTGACTTGATTGGTTTCAGCATTGGTCCTGGGCACTGAGGATAGCAGATAGCTTGGTTGATTCAAGCATTTGCCAGATGGGCATATGTGGGGAGTCTGTCTCTCTTATCTCCCCTCCTCTCACTTAAAAAAAAAAGTAAGAATGGAGCCGCCTAGCCTGACCTGTGGTGGTGCAGTGGATAAAGTGTCGACCTGGAATGCTGAGGTCACTGGTTCGAAACCCTGGACTTGCCTGGTCATGGCACATGTGGGAGTTGATGTTTCTTGCTCCTCCTCCATTCTCTCTCTCTCTCTCTCTCTCTGTCTCTCTCCTCTAAAATGAAGAAATAAAATCTTTTAAAAAAATGGAACTGCCTTATGACCCAGCTATCCCACTTATAGGGATATATCCTATGATTCCCAAAACACTAATTCAAAAGAAGATATGCACCTCTGCGTTCATGGGAGCGTGTTTGCAATAGCCAAGATCTGGAAACAACCCAAGTATCCATCAGTGGATGAGAAGATAAAAAAGCTGTGGCATGCCTGACCAGGCGGTGGCACAGTGGCTAGAGTGTCGGACTGGGATGTGGAGGACCCAGGTTCGAGATCCCGAGGTCACCAGCATGAGTGCCGGCTCATCTGGTTTGAGCAAGGCTCACCAGCTTGAGCCCAAGGTCGCTCGCTCGAGCAAGGGGTCACTCGGTCTGCTGTAGCCCCCCAGTCAAGGTGCATATGAGAAAGCAATCAATGAACAACTAAGGAGCTACAATGAAGAATTGATGTTTCTCATCTCTCTCCCTTCCTGTCTGTCTGTCCCTATCTGTCCCCCTCTCTGACTCTGTCTCTGCCACATAAAAACAACAACAAAAACTGTGGCACATTTACACAATGTAATATTACTCGGCCATAAAAAAGAAGGAAATCTTACATTTTGCAACAACATGGATGGACCTGGAGGGTATTATGCTAAGTGAAATAAGCCAGGCAGAGAAAGACAAATACCATATGATCTCAATTATATGTGGAGTATAATGAACACAATAAACTGAGGAACAAAATAGAAACAGGTAGGGTCACAGAGGAAAGATGGACAGCTGTCAAGGGGAAGGGAGAAGAAAGAATGGAATAAAAGAAGGTGAAGGGATTAGCCAAAATCATATTTACATAATACATATATACAGACAGCAGGGTAGCAATAGCCAGAGGGAAGAGGGGAAATAGGGATGGAAAGCACTTTGCATGGGGCATTGATGTGTTTAGAGGATGTTATAGTGAGTGGGACACTTGAAACAATGTCAAGAGAATAAATTAGAAATAGAAATTTAGGCCCTGGCCAATTGGCTCAGTGGTAGAGTGTTGGCAGGCATGTGGATGTCCTGGGTTCGATTCCTGGTCAGGGCACACAGGAGAAGCGCCCATCTGCTTCTCTGCCCTTCCCCCTTTCCTTCCTCTCTGTCTCTCTCTTCCCCTCCTGCAGCCAAGGCTCCATTAGAGCAAAGTTGGCCTGGGTGCTGAGGAGGGCTCCATGGCCCTCCGCTTCAGGTGCTAGAATGGCTCCAGTTTCAACGGGGCAATGCCCCAGATGGGCAGAGTATCGCCCCCTAGTGGGCTTGCCAGGTGGATCCCAGTAGGGCACATGCAGAAGTCTGTCTCTGTCTCCCCGCTTTTTACTTCAGAAAAATACAAAAAAAAAAGAAGAAAGAAAAATTGAAAGCTAAAAAAAAGAATTTGCAATTAGACCTTAGAATAGTGGAGGGTTTTTGTTTGTCTTTTTGTGACAGAGAGTCAAAAAGAGGGACAGATAGGGACAGACAGACAGGAAGGGAGAGAGATGAGAAGCATCAATTCTTTGTTGTGGCTCCTTAGTTGTTCATTGATTGATTTCTCATATGTGCCTTGACCGGGAGGGGAGGGACTCCAGCAGAGCGAGTGACCTTGGGCTCAAAGCTGGAGAGCTTTGCTCAAACCAAATGAACCTGTTCTCAAGCTGGCGACCTCAGGGTCTCAAACCTGGGTCCTTCGCATCCCAATCCAACACTAATCACTGTGCCACCACCTGGTCAGGCAGAGTAGTGGTTATTAACCTTATTTGGATTGAGAATCTAAGGAGAGCTCTGGAGCCTCTCCACAAAAATATATACATAGTCCTTACATCTTCCTATGGCACTGAAGTTAAAAGCCCTGTTCTGAGGCCTGGCATGTGGTGGTACAGTGAATAAAGCGTTGATGCAGAATGTCGAGGTTGCTGATTCAAAACCCTGGGCTTGCCCGGTCGGAGCATATAAGAAGCAAGCAATGAACAACTAAAGTGAGGCAACTATGAGTTGATGCTCTGCACACTCTATTCTCTCCCTCTCTCTAAAAATCAATACCCCCCCCCCCCCCCGCAAAAAAAACCCTGCCCTGGGGATTAAGCTGGTATAGAGTAATTACTGATTGCTCCCGGACACTGCTCCTGCCATCAAGGGCCAGGCTTGCTAAAAGGAGTTGGCCCCCTTCTCTAGGCAGCCCAGAAAGTGTTTGCAGAAATGCTGTGTTCTCAAGATTGCCTGTGAGAAGGCCTTAATTACCATCCCACCCACTCATCTGGGTTCTGGGGGTCACTTTGCCCTGTAACGGGCAGCTTTTATGGTGTACCACCTGAGTCCCCACAGAGTGCTCACCCGCTGTGACCCGCTTTCCTTAGCCTGGGAGCACGTGTGTTCTGAAACAACCTTGGATTGTTTTGGGAATCATCACTTCTTGGTTTTTGGTTGCTTTTGTGTTCAGAGCTCTGCCTGATTCATTTGTTCACACAGCTGCTGTCTGTCATCTCTGGATTTTACCCTTCCAGAGATGACACCTGCCTCTGGCATTTCTTAGCCATCCATAGAGTTTCCTTGTCCTTTTCTGTTAGTTTCTGGAATCTCCTCCTCAGCCTTATAACAAAGATGGAGATTTATACTTATTGAGCACTTAAAGGCACTGTTATAAATGCATTCTGTATTAACTAATTTAATCCTCATATAGTAGGTGATAATGTTAATTCCCATTATGCTTTTTTTTTTTTCCTGTATTTTTCTGAAGCCGGAAACGGGGAGAGACAGTCAGACAGACTCCCGCATGTGCCCGACCAGGATCCACCCAGCACGCCCACCAGGGGGCGATGCTCTGCCCCTCCGGGGCGTTGCTCTGTTGCGACCAGAGCCACTCTAGCGCCTGGGGCAGAGGCTGAGGAGCCATCCCCAGCGCCCAGGCCATCCTTGCTCCAGTGGAGCCTCCGCTGCGGGAGGGGAAGAGAGAGACAGAGAGGAAGGAGAGGGGGAGGGGTAGAGAAGCAGATGGGTGCTTCTCCTGTGTGCCCTGGCCGGGAATCAAATCCAGGACTTCTGCACGCCAGGCCGACGCTCTACCACTGAGCCAACTGGCCAGGGCTTTTTTTTTTTTTTTAATTCAGTGAGAGGAGAGGAGGCAGAGAGACAGACTCCTCCATGCACCCCAATGGGATCCACTTGGCAAGCCCAATAAGGGATGATGCTGTGCCCATTTGGGGCATTGCTCCGTTGTTCAGCAACCCAGCTCTTCTTAGTGCCTGAGGCAGAGGCCATGGAGCCGTCCTCAGCGCCCTGGGCCAACTCATTCCAGTGAAGCCATGGCTGCAGGCTGGTGGCTGGGGCAAGAGAGGGAAGGGTAGAGAAGCAAATAGGTGCCTCTGTGTGCCAACTGGGAATCAAACCTGGGACATTCACATGCTGGGCCAATGCTCTACCACTGAGCCAACTGGCCAGGGCCAATTCCCATTTTATAGATGGAAGAAGTGAGACATAAGGAATTTACGTATTTTGCCCAGGACCACATAGCTGGTAAGAATTAGAACCAGGATTTAAACCTAGGCAGTCTGGTTCCAGAGCCTACACTCTGTATTAAACAATCCCTTCAGCAGAATCCAGAAGATCTATGATAAGGCAGCTTAGGAACTGTGCCCCCTCCTTCCCCACTACTTTTTCTTACTCCACTATTCTTTTTCTTTTACTTTTTTTTTTTTTTTCAGAGACAGAGAGATAGACAGGGACAGACAGACAGGAACGGAGAGATGAGAAGCATCAATCATTAGTTTTTCGTTGCACATTGTGACTCCTTAGTTGTTCATTGATTGCTTTCTCATATGTGCCTTGACACCGCGGGCCTTCAGCAGACCGAGTAACCCCTTGCTCGAGCCAGCGACCTTGGGTCCAAGCTGGTGAGCTTTTGCTCAAACTAGATGAGCCTGCACTCAAGCCGGTGACCTTGGGGTCTCGAACCTGGGTCATTCTGCATCCCAGTAGAATGTTCTATCCACTGTGCCACCGCCTGGTCAGGCTTTTTTTACTATTTTTAAAAAGATTTTATTCATTTTAGAGAGAGAGAGAGAGAAGTGGGGGGAGGAGCAGGAAGCATCAACTCCCATATGTGCCTTGATTGGGCAAGCCCAGGGTTTTAGACCAGCAACGCCAGCATTCCAGGTTGACACTTTTATCCACTGCGCCACCACAGGTCAGGCCAGTCTTTTTCTTTTTTTATGTTTATTTTATTGATTTCAGAGAGAGGAAGGGAGAGAGCAGGAGAGATCAAACTGGCATCCTGAGCTTCAAGACAATACTCTAACCAACCGAGCTATCTGGCCAGGGCAATACCCCACTATTTCAAAGCACAATTTTATACTAGGAATACGTTTCCTTTCTGTCATAAATAATACACCCATACATAATAATAATACTTTTTAGTGTGTGTGTGTGAGAGAGGGAGTGGGAATACAGAGGAAGGGAGAGAGATGAGAAACATCATCAACTCATAGTTGTGACACCTTAGTTGTTCATTGATTGCTTTCTTTTTATTTATTTATTTATTTATTTATTTTTTACAGAGACAGAGAGAGAGTCAGAGAGAGGGATAGACAGGGACAGACAGACAGGAACGGAGAGAGATGAGAAGCATCAATCATTAGTTTTTTATTGCGCGTTGCAACACCTTAGTTGTTCATTGATTGCTTTCTCGTATGTGCTTTGACCACGGGCCTTCAGCAGACCGAGTAACCCCTTGCTGGAGCCAGCAACCTTGGGTTCAAGGTGGTGGGCTTTTGCTCAAACCAGATGAGCTCAAGCTGGCGACCTCGGGGTCTTGAACCCGGGTCCTCTGCATCCCAGTCCGACGCTCTATCCACTGCGCCACCGCCTGGTCAGGCCATTGATTGCTTTCTCATATGTGCCTTGACCTGGGTTGGGGGCACCAGCCGAACCAGTGACCCCTTACTCAAGCCAGTAACCTTTGGGCTCAAGCCAGCGACCTTGGATCATGTCTGTGATCCCATTCTCAAACTGGTAGACCCATGCTCAAGCTGAATGAACCCGTGCTCAATCTGGCACCCTTGGGGTTTCAAACCTTAGTCCTCACCATCCCAGGCTGACACCACCACCTGGTCAGGCTAATAATTCATTTATTCCATCATTTATTAAACGCCCACCATTTACCAATGCTGTGTGTAAATTTATTTTTTTTTCATTTTTCTGAAGCTGGAAACAGGGAGAGACAGTCAGACAGACTCCCGCATGCGCCGGACCGGGATCCACCCGGCACGCCCACCATGGGGCGACTCTCTGCCCACCAGGGGGCGATGCTCTGCCCATCCTGGGCGTCGCCATGTTGCGACCAGAGCCACTCTAGCGCCTGGGGCAGAGGCCACAGAGCCATCCCCAGCGCCCGGGCCATGTTTGCTCCAGTGGAGCCTTGGCTGCGGGAGGGGAAGAGAGAGACAGAGAGGAAAGCGCGGCGGAGGGGTGGAGAAGCAAATGGGCGCTTCTCCTGTGTGCCCTGGCCGGAATCGAACCCGGGTCCTCCGCACGCTAGGCCGACGCTCTACCGCTGAGCCAACCGGCCAGGGCTGTGTAAATTATTTTAATTCTCACAACAGTACACTGAGGTAGCTGCTATTTTTTTCTCCATTTTTATCACGGTAACTAAGGCTTAAAGAGATTAGGTAATTGGCTGCCCAAAGTTACAGAGTTCTTAAGGCATAGCCAGGGTTCAAACCTTGTATTTTCTGCCTGGGATCACAGCCTATGCTCTTTATTTTTTTTAAAGACTTTATTTATTCATTTTAGAGAGGGGAGAGAGAGAAAGAGAGAAGGGAGGAGCAGGAAGCATCAACTCCCATATGTGCCTTGACCAGGCAAGCCCAGGGTTTTGAACCGGCGACCTCAGCGTTCCAGGTCGACGCTTTATCCACTGCGCCACCACAGGTCAGGCACAGCCTATGCTCTTTCCATTGAGAGGGTCCACCTTCTCATACCACAGGGCTTCTCTTCCTTGACACTGTTGACATTTTGGGCAGGATAGTGACTGTGGTGAACTGTCCCATGTATTGTGGGGTGTCTAGCAACACCAGCTAAATGACAGTAGCAACTCCTCTCTACTCTCAATTGTGACAATCAGTACTGTCTCTGTTATTGCCAGATAACCCCTGGGAGGGCTGCTGTATCAGGATGGAGACTATTTATCTTGTTTTACACAGAGATCAACCTATAGCTTTCCCATTTCCCTACCCCTAATTCTTGAGGGTCAGTGCCCTAGCATCCTAGGTGGGCTGTACATGGCTCAGGGACTGTTTGCCTGTATTTCCCTGCAGGGCTGTGGTGGAGGCTGTGCATCGACTTGACCTCATCCTTTGCAACAAAACTGCTTATCAAGAAGTGTTCAAGCCAGAGAACGTTAGCCTGAGGAACAAGTAAGCTAGAAACTAAATCACAGATCCTTACAGTTTTTCTACCTCTTTTCACCTAAAACCGTCACATATAGACACATGTTCTCTCTTATCTCCTGTCCGCATGGTACAACGATGGTCTCTGAAGTCTCTGGCCCTCCTAAGAAAGGAGATGGGGATCTCTCCCTTTATCTGCAGCTTCTACATCTAATAAACTGGAGCCATAGATTGGCGTTTGAGTTGGGAATTGGCCATACTGCATAATGAAAGGGAGAAAAAGGGGCTAAAAAGCAGAGGGGAAAAAAAGACAGGAAGGTACAGGGAAAGAAAATGAAACTTGTTAAAATTCTTACTGTCCTGTCTATCTTTTGGGGCTTCTACTATCTTCTAGCACTGCTATTGTCCTGGGTCATACTTATTGAGCCTTAATGGCTCTTGGGAGGCCCCAAGATTTGTCAGTAGGGTATTGGTCAGTGCCTCTTTGCCCTCAGTTCTTGTGTCTTTCACCAAGGAATGGGCAGTCTCATGCTCCTCTGCATCCTTCCAGGCTGCGTGAACTTTGTGTCAAGCTTATGTTCCTGCACCCAGTGGACTATGGGAGGAAGGCTGAGGAGCTGCTATGGAGAAAGGTATACTATGAAGTTATCCAGCTTATCAAGACTAACAAAAAGGTAAGGGGAGATCCTAGGTATTGGAAAGAAATGTGTCTAAAGAGGGGAAGCTAAGGAAGGAAGAAACAGCCCGGAAAGTGGGCCATAACATAATTGGAGACAGGAGGGCATTAGATAGAATTAGGATTGGGGAAGGAGGGGAGCCTGATCCCAGATGGAGAGACCTAAGGGTATGGGGCAATTCGTGCTAGAGAGGAGATGTGGATAAAGTTCCAGAGCCAAGATGTGAAATTTATTTCCTCAGTGAGATGAAAAAGGTAGGGAGGGGGGAGTGGAACCCTGAGCTTGTTGCTTAGTCAGCCCCTTCCCTTTCCAAATCTAGCATATCCACAGCCGGAGCACCTTGGAATGTGCCTACAGGACACACCTGGTTGCAGGTATTGGCTTCTATCAGCATCTCCTTCTCTATATCCAGTCCCACTACCAGCTTGAGCTGCAGTGCTGCATCGACTGGACCCATGTCACCGACCCCCTCATAGGTTAGTGAAATGTGAAAAGTGGACTTGAGGAGCAAGTTCATAGCCTCTACCTCTGCTCTTCTTACCTCTCAGGTAGCTTGTGACCCAGCCAGGCAGAGAGGAATCTGGCAAGACCCACAAATGGTTTATGAAGTTTGGATTTATCCAAATGAGCATATGAATTAGGGTGCAGATCTTAATAAAAGAGAGGCTCTGTTGGTCTGGGATTGTAGACTGATGCAGAGTCGGGAGGAGGGGTGGAATGATCTAGATTAGGTCTGGCACTGGAAGATGGTATTAATAGCATTTGTTTTCTTCTCCCAGTTGAAATTGGCTGGCACTGTTTCTTTAAAGCTCAGAGATTGTTTCTCAGTGTTTGATGAAAGTACTAACATTTTTAGAAATGTTGGGGATATTTTGGACATTCTTTGAATATAATACAAATCTATAGCCATCAGGTATCGGCAGCTACAGTTTACCTCCTTTTCTAGTTGGTAGTTTTCTCTTTAATTCAGCCACCCTTTAGTACTCCTTCTCTCTTCCTCCAGCTTCGCTTGTTCTTTATACTCCCTTCTTTTCCCCCAACCCCATGCTCCTGCCCCCACCAGGACATAGACATTGTGTGTCAGAGATGGAGGTTGTGTTCGTGCCACCACATGGAAGCATTTTCTGGTTAGAAGCACATTACTGTATTTTGTGCATTTAAAACCATCATTTAGCCCTGGCTGGGTTGCTCAGTTGGTCCTGATATACCAGGGTTGTGGGTTCAATCCCTGCTCAGGGCATATACAGGAATCAACCAATGAATGCATAAATAAGTAAAACAACAAAGTTGATGTTTTTCTCTTTCTTGTTTTCTTTCTCTCTACCTTCTCTCTCTAGATCAAAAACTATATCATTTTTAAAAAACAGCCCTGGCTGGTTCGCTCAGTTGATAGATCATCAGCCCAGTGTATGAATGCCCTGGGTTCAATTCCCAGTCAGGGCATACAGAAGAAATGACCATCTACTTCTCTCCACCTCCCTCCCCCTTCTCTCCCTCCTCCTGTTGCGTAGCCAGTGGCTCGATTGTTAAAGCAGCATGGGCCCTAGGTGTTGAGGATAGCTCAGTTGGTCTGAGTGCAGCAGCTTCAGGCACTAAAAATAGCTTGATTGATTCAAGCATTGGCCCCAGAGGGGGTTACTGGGTAGATCCTGGTTGGGGTGTGTGTGGTAGTCTGTCTCACTATCTCTACTCCTCTCGCTTAAAACAAAACATTCATCATGTATAGGTTTATACCAGATGGCCAGAGGTGTGTAGCCTAAAAAAAGATTAAGAACCCTTACTTCAAAAGGTTGGTTCCCACCTGACCTGTGGTGCACAGTGGATAAAACGTCGACCTGGAACACTGAGATTGCCGGTTCGAAACCCTGGGCTTGCCTAGTCAAGGCACATATGGGAGTTGATGCTTCCTGCTCCCCCCCCCCCATCTCTCTCTCTCTCTCTCCCTCCCCCTCTCAAAAAATGAATAAATAAAATCTTTTTTTAAAAAAAGGTTGGTTCACCAAACTACTTTAGTTTTTCTCTTTAGAATTGATATTTTTTCCATTCAGCCAACTAAGAGATGCCTCTATAGAAAACATTAGGAAGGGCTTTTCAGAATGGGAGCTGCACCCCCAGGAGAGTGGCAGCAAGGTGGAATAGATAAAAGGATGGTCTCTGGAGTCAGACTACCTTTTGAGTCCTGACTCTGTCACTCACCCGCTGTATGACTGATTTCCTCAGCTATAAAATGGGAGGAAAAGGAGTAGCTACCTTACGGGGTCGCCGTGAAGCTCAGCTAAGTTGGTATTGTAAGACTCTTAGACCAGTACCCAGCACATGAGAAACTGCCTCCCAGTGAGCTCAGACTTTCTGAACTGAAATTACAAGGAGGTGAGAGCCCAGCCATCACCATCCTCGGGCAAGGCAAGTGTACCATGTTCCTTCCTGGTTAGACTGTTCAGTCTGCTACTGTCTCTTCTGTGACTTCTCTCCTAGGCAGAAGCTGAGCATTTACCTTGGCCTCATTTATATTCCATTCTTCCTGGGCATGTTTCCCTTCTTGACCCAAACATTTTACCTTTATGTGGTGATCTACCCAAGGCACCCATGACTGTCCTGACACTTGAGCCTCACCTCTTCTTCCTTTCTAGATGCCTTCCTATGATGACTTATCACATGACATTGCCCCAGGGAGCTATGCTAGGTTGAGGACCCTAGCCCTTCTTCTATTCCTTTTCCTTCCTGTCCTATGAATGAGTCTTACCTGCAAAACCTTTGTGTCCTGGATGAGTGTCTTCTCTGTCCTGTAAGACAGTGTTCCAAGACTAGCCCTTGATTCTTGAGTTCCTTTCTCCACCTAGGAAAGGTATTTCCCTGTAGGTAGGGGAAGAGAAGGATGGGTTCATAAATCTCTCTCTCTTTCTCAGGATGCAAGAAGCCAGTGT
The DNA here is from genome assembly GCF_036850995.1 of Saccopteryx leptura. NCBI lineage: Eukaryota > Metazoa > Chordata > Mammalia > Chiroptera > Emballonuridae > Saccopteryx > Saccopteryx leptura. The sequence continues at coordinate 285,911,242 of NC_089504.1, forward strand.
CTGCCTCTGGGAAGGAGATGGATTGGGCACAGATGGCATGCCACCGATGTCTAGTGTACCTGGGGGATTTGTGTAAGACAATGAATCTTTCATTTCCTCTGTTTTAGGCTATAGGACAGGCTCTAGTTGCTTCAGTTGTTGGTTCCACCCTTTTGTGATTTGAGAGCAGGAGGAGTAGTTTGGCCTCTGATAACTTTCTTTTTTGTATGCTTACAATGTTCCCTTTTCACTGCTCTTCCATGAGTCAGAGAGGATACAGGAAGAAGGAAAATGCTTTTGAGCTTTGAGAAAGTCCAGGTGATAAACTTAGTTTTAGTAGTGTATTAGGAAGATTTTAATTTCTTCTTTGTGGTTTTTTTTTGTTTGTTTGTTTGTTTTCTTTTCTTTCTTTCTCTCCATGGACTCATAGGGGAATTGAAGTCAGGTTCCAGGGAGGACTTATCTGCCTAACAAATGTTTCTCAAAATGGAGAAATACTCTTTCTATGGCTCCTGGGTCTCCAGTTCTAATAGACAAAGGGTCATCATTAGGCTGCTGGTGTGTGGCTTTTGGGTACATTATCTTTTATTGACCTGAGGCTCCTTCTCCCCCTGCCCCAAGCCCACTTCTGGAACCCTCAGAGCAGGTGCACAGCAAGAATCAGCTGTTTTACAGTAGACTGAGCACTGTCATCAGTAATGTCTTCTCTCTAGGACTGAGCAGTTACATTCCAGAACCAAATATCAGAAGTCTTTCTAAGTAATTATAAATGCTGCAGCTTCCTTAATTGGGAAGAGATAGTTAAGAAGAGCTTCTTTACTTTACAAACTAAGTATTGTTTACATTTTTAATTTACTAGTGAGAAGGAGAGGGTCGGACAATTTGCTCATAGTCATGCACATTTAAGACTGTGCTAGAGACCCAGGCAGCTGGCCTCCTAGCTCATGTGTCTTCCTCCCAGGCTCTTACTACAGTTCCTCAAAGTGGGCGCCCAGATGAGAGAAAGATTTTCTGAAACATGAAATCATCACATTTCTCTTCCTTTTCTCTCTCCTGCAGCACGGTATCAGAATGAATTAGCTGGCGTAGACACCGAGCTTCTAGCTGAGAGATTTTACTACCAAGCCCTGTCAGTAGCTCCCCAGATTGGTAAGTGGACCCTTGTTTGGGCCTTCTAACCCAGCATCATTTCCCAAGAGGAAGATCATGTTGAGATGGCAGGCAGGCCACACTCACTGTCCCCTGGTCCTCCCCTCACTCAGTTCTCTTGTGTTTCACCTTGGTTATGCATTGTCCCCCTTGTGATGTGCATTCAGAAGATGATGGATGGGAAAGAGATATGGGAGTTTGGAACTAAGAAGGAGGGAGGGAGAAGAGAGGGAAGAGAGATGTTTTCCTTGTCTCTGAGGTCTGGATAGAAAGAGGAGACTGGACTCCATCTGCCCCCACGGGGAATTAGGCTTCATTACAGGAGGAAATGGGGATTAGAGAAAGGCATGTCAGAGGTAAGAAACAGCTGGGTTAGAGAGGAAGGCTCCAGGGAATTCTGTCAACCTTGGAAGAGTCATATATGCCACTGAAGGAATGAGACCCGTCAATGCTGAAATTCTTGTCCTGCTGGGCAGGACTGATAGGAAGTGAGTCTATAATCGATAATTCCCTGGAGGAAGAAGATTAAGCTGCTAATCACCTAGACATTTGCAAGATGCAGCTTTTCTCCCCATGAGTTCTCTAATGCTTAGTTTTGGTTGGGCCTGGCCGCTTTGGGTGAGTATTGTGGCTACAGGCTGTGTGACTTTCTGACTTTTCTATCTCCCCAGGAATGCCCTTCAACCAGCTGGGCACCCTTGCAGGCAGCAAGTACTATAATGTGGAAGCCATGTATTGCTACTTACGCTGGTGAGTATTTGCTGCTCTCCCCAGCCCTGTTTTCTTATCTGTGCCATTCCTGCTTTGTTTTTCCTCTTCCCTTCATCTGTCTCTAGCTCCTGGCTGAAATAGATAGGGGAATGCTATGATTGACAGGTCCCTCCTGCTGGGGGCATTCTGACACAGTCCTGCTGCTTTTCATACAGCCACCTGGGTTTATAGGCTATTAGGCAGCTAAAATAGCTCTTCACTATCTTATGCAAAATATAGGATTATTGTCTTGAAGAAGGAAATAAATTTGACAGAGTTGGTAAAATGTTACTAAAGTAATAGCCTCTGACAAGAACCTCAGAATTGTAGAGCTTCAGTGTTTGGAGGTGACGGTGATGATAATGTGGGGAACCAGCTTCCCCAGATCTGACACTCAGCTCTTAGGATAAAAAAAGACATTATTTAAAATTTTTTGCTTACTATTTTTAATTTATCTTATTTTATTTTTTTTTTAGCGAGAGAGAGACACAGGAACGGAGAGAGATGAGAGAAGCATCAACTTGTAGTTGTGGTACTTAGTTGATCATTGATTGCTTCTCATATGTGCCTTGACTAGGGGGCTCCAGCTGAGCAAGCAACACCTTTTTAAGCTAGTGACCTTGGTTGCACTTAAGCCAGAGACCCTGAGCTTCAAGACTGGCCTTTAGGCCTGACCTGTGGTGGCGCAGTGGATAAAACGTCAACCTGGAAATGCTGAGGTCGCCGTTTCAAAACCCTGGGCTTGCCTGGTCAAGGCACATATGGGAATTGATGCTTCCAGCCCCCCCCCCGCCCCCCCCCGTCTCTCTCTCCCTCTCTCTCCTCTCTAAAATGAATTAAAAAAAAAAAAAAAGACTGGCCTTTAGGCTCAAGCCAGGGACCATGGGTCAGGTCTGTAATCCCTTGCTCAAGCTGGCGATATTGGGGTTTCGAGCCTGAGTCCTCAGCATCCCAGGTCAACACCGCACCACCACCTAGTCAGGCAAAATCAATCAATAAAATCTTAAAAAAAAAAAAAAAAAAAAGACAGCTAGAGAAACATTAATTTGTTCTATTGATTTATGCATTCATTGGTGATTCTTATATGTGCCCTGACTGGGGATTGAACCCACAACCTTGGCATATCAGGATGATGCTCTAAACAGGCTGAACTACCCAACTAGGGCAGAAAACATATTTAAAAGTAATTTTTAAAGCCCTTACCAGTTGGCTCAGTGATAGCGCATCAGCCTGGTATGTGGATGTCTCAGGTTCAATTCCTGGTCAGGGCACACAGGACAAATGACCATCTGCTTCTCTACCCCTCCCCCTCTCCCTTCTCTTTCTCTCTTCCCTTCCAGTAGCCTTGGCTCTATTGATTCAAGTGCATTGGCCCTGAATGCTGGGAATGGCTCCATGGCTTCACCTCAGGTGCTAAAATACATAGTTTGTCTGCCGAGCAATGGAGCAGCAGCCCCAGATGGGCAGAGCATCACCCCACTTGGGGCTTGCTGGGTGGATCCTGGTGCGGGCACATGTGGGAGTCGGTCTCTCTGCCTCCCCGCCTCTCACTTAATAAAAATAAAAATAATAATTTTTTATTTTTCAATTACAGTGATGTACAATTATTATTAGTTTCAGGTAAACTTTATTTTATTGATTTGAGTAAGAAAGAGAAACATTAATTTGTGTTTCACTTATTTGTGCATTCATTGGTTGATTCTTGTACGTGACCAGACTGGTGATTGAACTCACAATCTTAGCTTATGTGGACGATGCTCTAACCAACTGAGTTACCTGGCCACGGCAGGTCAACACTTTTTCAGGGCACTCAAAGTTGATTAGGCTTCAGTTACTGAGTCACCATCACTAAATGCACCTGAGACTGAAAGGTAAACCAGAATGCCATTGATTGTGTTATAGTGAGAAATGAACTGCCAGGGAAACTGGGAAATTCACTATTGTCATCAAATCAGGGCTGAAGTGTACTTGTGGATCCAATTATTCTAGGAGAGCTTATATTGGCAATTGAGCTTCAAAGGAAAGGAATAAAATGGTATTCATAGCTTAGGTGGTCAAATACTGAAGTGTAAAGGAAAATACCGAATTCTGCCTTAAAATTCTTTGTGCCGTGATCCTGGGTTCGCTTGTCCAGTGAACCTGTTCCCTATTATCAACAAAGTATTTGCTCTTGCAGTGCCTCTCTTCCTTTCAGTACAGACTCGCCTTGTACCACTGTATTTGTCCCTAAATATCATTGTCCTGGGTTCCTCCTCACACTTGGGATTATGATTTAGGGTGAGTCACTTCCAAAGAGAGCCAAGTGCATCCAGGTGTAGGAGGTGCCCAGGAAGATTCTCTCCTGTGCTAAAACAGTTACATATCTCAGGCAGGGGTGAGGCAGGTGGGTAGGGCTCAGTTCGGCAGTTCTCCTCTTGGTGTCACTGTCCAGGATTAATATTGATATTCAGCTGACCTGGAGGTCGAATATGTCTGAAGGGTGAGCTCAGCTGGACCCCTCTCCCTCTCCTTGTAGTCTCAGGGTCTCTTCAAATGGTTTCTTCCTCAGGGTAGACGGACTTCTTACATGGTGGCTCAAGGCTCCAACAATGAGTAATGACCTGAAATACTTGGAAGTAGAATCTGCTAGTCTCTTTAAAGCCTGAACCTAGAAACTGACAGAGTTACTTCTACAATATTCAATTGGTCAAAGCAGGATTTAGTCCTTTCCTCTTCCATCAATACCCTGTCCCCCAAGATTTAAAGGGCTGAAGAGATATAAAACCTACTTCTCAACATGTATCTCTTTTATACCTCTTTATTTTTTTATTTATGCCTGATTTTTAATAATTAAAAGGTTTTTGTCTTTTAAAATATTTATTGATTTTTTTGCCTGACTAGGTAGGCGGTGGCACAGTGGATAGAGCTACGGACTGGGATGCGGAGGACCCAGGTTCGAGACCCCGAGGTCGCCAGCTTGAGCGCGAGCTCATCGGGTTTGAGCAAGGCTCACCAGCTTGAGCCCAAGGTCGCTGGCTCGAGCAAGGGGTTACTCGGTCTGCTATAGCCCCCTGGTGAAGGCACATATGAGAAAGCAATCAATGAACAACTAAGGAACCACAACGAAGAATTGATGTTTCTCATCTCTCTCCCTTCCTGTCTATCTGTCCCTCTCTCTAACTCTCTCTGCCACAAAAAAATTAAATAAATAAATAAAATGGGAAAGAAAATTAAATAAATAAATAAAAGCTCACCAGATGTCAGAGATAGACACAAGAGTGGACCAGAGAGCTAAATATATATATTTATTTTTAGGGGGGGGGGGTACAGAGGCAAGAGTGAGGGAGAAGCAGGAAGCATTAAATCATGCTGTTTCCTATATGTGCCTTGACTGGGCAAGCCCAGGGTTTTGAGCCGGTGACCTCAGCATTTCAGGTCAATGCTTTATCTACTGAGCCACCACAGGTCAGGCTTGTTTTGTTTTGTAAAATGGCTTGCCTGACCTGACCTGTAGTAGCTCAGTGGATAAAGCATCAACCTGAAATGCTGAGGTCACTGGTTCAAAACCCTGGGCTTGCCCGGTCAAGGCACATATGAGAATTGATGCTTCCTGCTCCTCTCCCTTCTCTCTCTCTCTTTCTTTCTCCCCCCCCCCCTTTCCTCTCTAAAAATGAAAAAATAAAGTCTAAAAAAAAAAAAAAAAAGGCTTGCCTGACCAGAAGGTTGTGCAGTGAGTAGAGCATTGATCTGGGATGCTGAGGACCCAGGCTTGCAACCGTGAGGTCGCCAGCTTGAGTGCAGGCTCATCCAGCTTGAGTGTGGGCTCCCCAGCTTAAGTGTGGGGTCATAGACATGAGCCCATGGTCACTGGTGTGAGCCCAAACCAAAAGGTCTCTAGCCTGAAGCCCAAGGTTGCTGGTTTGAGCAAGGGGTCACTAGCTCAACTGGCATCCCCTGGTCAAGGCAGATATGAGAAGCAATCAATGAACAACTAAAGTGCAGCAACTATGAGTTGATGCTTCTCATCTCCCTTCCTGTCTGTATCTCTCTCTCTCTTAAAAAAAAAATTAAAAAATATACTGAGCATCACACAATTTTGTCAGGCACTGTACTCTGATATTGTCCCTACATATAGATGAGGAAATGAAGCCTGAGAGAACACGTGTATTGCCACGGTCACACAGCTAATACATGGTAGATAGAGCTAAGTCTCCAAATTGAGTCAGTCTTGCTGCAAAGTCTATGACCCTAACAGTGTGCTATGCTTTTAAACTTTTTAAAAATATATTTTGTGTGTTTATTTTATTGATTTTAGAAAGAGAAGAAGGGAGAAAGAGACAGGAACACCAATCTGTTTCTTGCCGTGACCAAGGATGAAACCGGCAACCCCTGCACTTTGGGACAATGCTCTAACCAAATGAGCTACCCGGCCAGGACTTAAGTCTTTTTCCTTTATTTTTTTTTTTCCAGAGAGAGAGACAGAGAGAGGGACAGATAGGGACAGACTGGAAGGGAGAGAGATGAGAAGTGTTAATTCTTTGTTGCAGCACCTTAGTTATTCATTGATTGCTTTCTCATATGTGCCTTGACCCGGGGTCTTCAACTGAGCCAGTGACCCCTTGCTCATGGCAGCGACCATGGGGTCATGTCTGTTATCCCATGCTCAAGCTGATGATGTCAGGGTTTCAAACCTGGGTCCTCAGCAACCCAGGCCAACACTTTATCCACTGCACCACCACCTGGTTAGGCTATATTTGCATTTGAATGAGCATTAGGCTCAACTGAAATGTATGTAAATATCCTTAAACATAGTAAATGCTTGTTAAATACTATGTTTTAGGCACTCAGTGCTTTAAAAAAATGGAGAGAGGGATGGTAACTAAGTTAAGTTTATAATATAGAGTAGGATTGTTTCATTTTTAGATATAGAGGAAACCTAGACATCATCTTTATTCTGAGGAAGTTGTGTGTATGTGTGTGCACATGTGTTTTATCAGGAGAGTAGCTTTCACCCTGAGTATATCTAGTAAGGGAGGTTGGGGTAGCCTGTATTTACTAGAAGCATTGTTTCATAAAACCCTGGCAGAGTGATGTTTCCCTTCCCTTCGTGTCCTTGCCAAGACTCAGTAGCTTGCTTCTGTGTCTCCTTCAGCATCCAGTCAGAAGTGTCCTTTGAGGGAGCCTATGGGAATCTCAAGAGGCTATATGACAAGGCAGCCAAAATGTACCATCAGCTGAAGAAGTGTGAGACTCGGAAACTCTCTCCCAGCAAGAAGCGGTGAGTGAAGCCTGTGGCAAGAAGGGGCTCTTCCTGATTTGGTGCAGTAGAACCATAAGGACTCTGGAGCCACTCAAGATTTACCCTGGGCTCCTCTCATTTCAGATGTAAAGACATTAAGAGGTTGCTGGTAAACTTTATGTATCTGCAAAGCCTCCTGCAGCCCAAAAGCAGGTAAGTGGAAGAGAGCATGAGCAGGAACTCTGTCTAGTTAGCCCATCCATGACAGCTCCTTTACAGAGCACGCTTGAAGGGGAGGGAGTGGGCTGCTGAATTCTGCTTCTCAAATATAAATTCTGTAGCCAGTTAGTATTTTCTTTTTTTTTTCTTGTATTTTTCTGAAGCTGGAAACGGGGAGAGAGTCAGACAGACTCCCGCATGCGCGCGACCGGGATCCACCCGGCACGCCCACCAGGGGGCGACGCTCTGCCCCTCCGGGGCGTCGCTCTGCCGTGACCAGAGTCACTCTAGCGCCTGGGGCAGAGGCCAAGGAGCCATCCCCAGCGCCCGGGCCATCTTTGCTCCAATGGAGCCTTGGCTGCGGGAGGGGAAGAGAGAGAGAGGAAGGAGGGGGGGTGGAGAAGCAAATGGGCGCTTCTCCTATGTGCCCTGGCTGGGAATCGAACCCGGGTCCCCCGCACGCCAGGCCGACACTCTACCGCTGAGCCAACCGGCCAGGGCCCAGTTAGTATTTTCTTAGCATCCCTCACTGTTTTGCCTAAGGAAGGGTTCTGTGCCGATTCCCCTCTGAGCAGCTCTTCCTCTGGCACAGAATGGGCTTTTTTAAATTTTATTTTATTTACAGAGACAGAGAGAGATGGACAGACAGGGACAGACAGACAGGAAGGGAGAGAGATGAGAAGCATCAATCATTAGCTTTTCATTATGACACCTTAGTTGTTCATTGATTGCTTTCTCATATGTGCCTTGACTGTGGGGCTACAGCAGAGCAAGTAACCCCTTGCTCGAGCCAGCGACCTTGGGTCCAAGCTGGTGAGCTCTGCTCAAACCACATGAGCTTGCACTCAAGCTGGTGACCTTGAGGTCTCGAACCTGGGTCTTCCACATCCCAGTCCAACACTCTATTTACTGCGCCACCGCCTGGTCAGGCACAAAATGGGCTCTTAATAGATGTTGAAGGAATAACTGAATGGGAAGCCCACTTACATCCCTTCCATTTTATGTCTGCCTTTCCCATATTGTTTTGTCTGCTTCAGAGATCAGCCTGGCCTGACCAGGCAGTGGCGCAGTGGGTTGAGTTGTCTGCCTGGGATGCACGGGTGTGTCCGGCTCGAGCGTGGGCTCACCAGCTTGAGCGTGGGGTCGCTGGCTTGAGTATGGGATCACTGGCTTGGCTGGAGCCCCTCAGTCAAGGCACATATGAGAAAGCAATCAGTGGACAACTAAGGAGCTGTAACTATGTGTTGATGTATCTCATCTCTCTCCCTTCCTATATGTCTGTCCCTGCCTGTCCCTCTCTTTCTCTCAAAACAAGAGAGAGAGAGACCAGCCTGGCACCTACTCCCCCCGCTGCACTGTCTGAAGTCTCCCTTGCAGGATCCCTTAGTCTTTTCTCTGAATCCTGTATTCCCAACTCTCCACCTGCCCCAGCCTCCATCACTAACCTCCACTATTATTCCTGCCTTTTTGTAGCACTGTGGACTCAGAACTGACGTCTCTTTGCCAGTCAGTCCTGGAGGACTTCAACCTCTGTCTCTTCTACCTGCCCTCCTCACCTAACCTCAGCCTTGCCAGTGAGGATGAGGAGGAGTATGAGAGCGGGTATGCTTTCCTCCCAGACCTTCTCATCTTTCAAATGGTCGTCATCTGCCTTATGGTTGTGCACAGCTTAAAGAGATCAGGTAACTCTTTCTGGGTCCCTCTTTTCTTTCCCACTGGCTTCTGGGATCCTCTACCCTTTTCTGCAGTTTCTATTTATAAACTTCTACCACAAGCAGCCCCTTCACTACTGTGTCGCTGTGTGGCTGTGGGAGAGTGAGGGACAAGGTGCCTTACCCTAAAGGGCCTCCTGATGAATGAACAAGGCAAGCAACATATTTCCTTTCCCCATTGCCTCACTCCCGCAGACACACACACCCTTGGCCAGGACCCAGGCAGATACAAGGGTCAATTCTGCACACTTTCCTGGCAGAGGTATATGTAGAGCAAGGTGGAAGGAAGGAAGGGAGAGGCAGGGCTGGATATGAAGGTGCTTGAGGTTTGCAGAAGAGCCTTTGTGAAGGCATCAAAGCCAGGAAAGATGAGATGGGACAGGAGGATGCGCTTATGTGAGGAAGTGCTGGGTGAGCTGGCACAATCTAGATTGCAGGATAATAGTGGAAAGTCTTTTTAACCTTAGAAGAAGCTTTGAGAGGTAATTTGATCCTTGGAAGGGTTGAGAATAAGTGAGATTGGGTTGGAATCAGTGGTGCCTCATTCTCAGGGCCTTGGGCCCCTAATGCCTGGCTTTCCTGGCTTTAGGATCCAAGCAGTACAGTGCAGCTATTGCCTTCACCTTGGCCCTCTTCTCTCACCTCGTCAATCATGTCAACATACGGCTACAGGCTGAGCTGGAAGAGGGCGAGAATCCCGTCCCGGCATTCCAGAGCGATGGTACAGGTGCAGGAATGGGGGAGGATGTGACTGGAAATGTGAGCATGTGGATCCAGGGAGGGGAGCACAGGCATGGCGGGGTTGGTGGTGCCGAAGGATATCTTCCAGCTTTCAGCCTCCGCTTTGTCCCTAGGTCCTACCTGCCCGTCCTCTTTCCACAGATGAACCAGAGTCCAAGGAACCCTTGGAGAAGGAGGAGCCTCCTCCCACAGCACCTCAAGTGGATGATGTTAGAAAGAGCCGGAAGTTCTCCCGCCTCTCCTGCCTCCGCCGCCGCCGCCACCTGCCCAAAGCTGGTGATGACAGTGACCTGAGCGAAGGCTTTGAATCTGACTCAAGTCATGACTCAGCCCGGGCCAGTGAGGGCTCAGACAGTGGCTCCGACAAGAGTCTTGAAGGTGGGGGAACAGCTTTTGATGCTGAGACAGACTCGGAAATGAACAGCCAAGAGTCCCGATCAGACCTAGAAGATATGGAAGAGGAGGAGGAGACACGGTCCCCAGCCCTCGAACCCCCTCAGGCCAGGTCAGAGGCTCCTGAACCCCTCAATGGCCCTCTGGGCCCCAGTGAGGCTAGCATCGCCAGCAATCTACAAGCCATGTCCACCCAGATGTTCCAGACCAAGCGCTGCTTCCGACTGGCCCCCACCTTCAGCAACCTGCTCCTCCAGCCCACCACTGAGCCTCACACATTGGCCAGCCATAGGCCCTGTGTCAATGGGGATGTGGATAAGCCTTCAGAGCCAGGTATTTAGGGCCTCTGTTCATGATCCTGCTCTGCTCCACACCTCCATGCCATCAGCAGTCACCTGAGAGAGGCCACTTCACTGTCTGCGAGCACCTCTCACCTCCATCCTTGCAGCCTTACCTTTGGCCCTCTTCATAGCCAGGATTTTTTCCTGAGAACCCTCATCACCTGCTCACTTCCTCATTCCCAGCTCCAAGCCTACCTCATGGTTTTCTTCCTCTCTCCCTTCACCCTACCCTGTGGGTTTGGGGCTTCTTCATGTGACAAGTGCAGCTACAGTTTCTTCCCCTGGTGCCACCCCAGGTCCTGTCAGAACTACTGGAAGTTAGAAAAACCAGCACTCACCAGGGCAGGTGAATTAGAGTGAGACTTACCTCCTGAGCGTCTTTCCTACAGGGAGCACCTGGTCAGCAGCAGCAGTGAGCACTGCTTGAGTCTGTGCCAACCACTAGGCTGGGCCTTTTTCAGGTGTTATCTCACTTAACTTTCACAGCAGTCTGGTGGTGGAATTGTTGCTACTCCTGATCTAAGTGCTGTTCTTTACCTCCAAGCTGCTATACATGGTGCTCCCTTGGTCTGGGCCGTATTTTTCTTCTCTTTCCCAAACCTATTGCTTGGCTAATTTTTACTTGCTGTATAGATTGTAGCTTAAAAGTTAACTTGATCTGGGACTTCCAAGGTTAGGTTAGATTTTCTTTTCCTCCCCTCCCCTTCTCTTCCCTTCTTCTTTTTCAGTGAGAGAGACAGGAAGGGAGAGAGATGAGAAGCACCAACTTATAGTTGAGGCATGTTAGTTGTTCATTGATTGCTTCTTAGACATGCCTTTACTGGGGGCTCCAGCCAAGTCAGTGACCCCTTGCTCAAGCCACCGACATTGGGTTTCAAGCCAGCAACCGTGGGGTTATGTCTATGATCCCACACTCAAGCCAGCGACCCTGCACTCAAGACAGATGAGCTCATGCGCAAGCGGGCAACCTCAAGAGTTTTGAACCTGGGATCTCAGTGTCCCAGGTTGACACTATCCACTGCACCACCACCAGTCAGGCAGGTTAGATTTATTTTACGTGAGCTCCTTTAGTTTCTGCACTTGTGCAGCTTCCAGCCCTTTCCCAGTCAAGTGTAATTGTCTATTGACTTTCCTGTCTCTCCCAGTAGCCGTGAGCCTCTTGAGAGCAGGATAGTCTATGTTTTATCCTCAGTACCTAACACTACCTGGCATATGGGTGGGACTTAGGAAACATTGAATAAGAGAAATGATGCTTAACCAGGTGGTGGCGTAGTGGATAGAGCATCAGCCTAGGATGCTAAGGACCCAGGGTTTGAAACCCCGAGATTGCCAGTTTGAGCATGGGCTTATCTGGCTTGAGCGTGGGTTCATAGAATGACCCCATGGTTGCTGACTTGAGTCCAAGGTTGCTGCCTCCCCCCCCCCCATGCATGTGTGCGCAAAAAAGAAAAAGAAATGAGGAAGCTGATGCTCAGAGATTGACTTAGCATACCGAGTTGCAAAGTTGAAGAGCTAAAAACTAGAAGTAGTTCTTTTAGTTCTGTACCCCTTTTCTCCCTGCAGCTCCCCTCTGTCTGCCCTGCCATCCAGCACAGAGTAGACACTTCATAAGTACTGGTTGAATAGCCTGACCATGTGGTGGTACAGTGAATAGAGCGTTGGCCTGGATGCTGAGGACCCAGGTTCAAAACCCTGTAGTTGCTGGTTTGAACACAGAGTAACTGGCTTGAGCGTGGGATCATAGACGTGAGCCCAAAGGTCACTGGCTTAAAGCCCAAGGTCACTGGCTTGAGCAAAGGGTTACTGGCTCGGCTGGAGCTCCCCAGTCAAGGCATGAGTGAGAAAGCAATCAATGAACAACTAAGGTGCCATAATGAAGAATTGGTACTTCTTATCTCTCTCCTTTCCTGTCTGTCCCATCCTCTCTCGCTAAAAAAAAAAAAAGAAAAAAAAAAGTATTGGTTGAATATAGCTGTAGACCAGCCTCACAAATTACCTTGAGACTAAAAGAATCATTTAGGCCCTGGCTGGTTGGCTCAGTGGTAGACTGTTTGCCTGGCATGTGGGTGTCCCAGGTTCAATTCCCAGTCAGGGCACATAGGAGAAATGCCTGTTTCTCCACTCTACTTTTGCTTCTCCCTCTTTCTCCCTCTCTCCCTCTCTCCCTCTCTCCCCCTCCCCCTCTCCCTCTCCTCCTCTCTCTCCCCGTCTCCCTCTCCCTCTCCCTCATTACCCCTTCCTTTCTCTCTACCTCTCTCCCTTTCCCCCTCTTCCTCCCCTCCTCCTGCAGCCATGGCTTGATTGGAGCGAGGTGGCCCCGGGCACTGAGGATGGCTCCATGGCCTCCACCTCAGGTGCTAAAAAGAGCTTGGTTGCTGAGTAACAGAGCAACACCCCAGATGGGCAGAGCATTGTCCCCTAGTGGCCTTGCCAGTTGGATCCCTGTGGGGACACATGTGGGAGTCTGTCTCTCTGCTTCTCTTCCTCTCCCTGAGTTAAAAATTATAAAGGATCCCCTACTGCCAAACGTACACAGCTTCCCAATAAATGGTTGTGGGGAGGAAAGAAAAAAAAATTATAAAGGAGCCTGACCAGGCGGTGTCGCAGTGGATAGAGCGTCAGGCTGGGATGCGGAGGACCCAGGTTCGAGACCCCGAGGTCTCCAGCTTGAGCACAGGGCTCATCTGGTTTGAGCAGAGCTCACCAGCTTGGACCCAAGGTTTCTCTGGCTTGAGCAAGGGGTTACTTAGTCTGCTGTAGCCCCACGGTCAAGGCACATATGAGAAAGCAATCAATGAACAACTAAGATGTCGCAACAAAAAAAACCCCTGATGATTGATGCTTCTCATCTCTCTCCGTTCCTGTCTATCCCTTTCTCTGACTCTGTAAAAAAAAAAAAAAAAAATTATAAAGGAATCATTTACAAAGGTACCAGGCTCTTGGTTGAAAAGCAACCAGTTAGAAGTTAGTAGGTCTGGAAAAATTAAGCAGGGATCTATAAGTGAGTTTTTTATTTTTCATATCAATATTTTGCAAAAGAGTCCAGACAGGGTGGGACATGCTCTCCCCACATACCTGAAGCCTGTTGTCACATGCCTATTCATCCCAGTTCTCTTCACCCACTCCCAGGCTCTGAGGAGGGTTCTGAGTCAGAGGGGAGTGAGTCCAGTGGGCACTCCTGTCGGAATGAGCGCAGCATCCAGGAGAAGCTACAAGTCCTGATGGCAGAAGGCCTGCTTCCTGCTGTGAAAGTCTTCCTGGACTGGCTGCGGACCAACCCCGACCTTATCATTGTGTGTGCACAGGTGTGTCACTCCACTGCCCTTTGTCAGGTCTCGGCATTGGAGAGTATGATGGGGCCTAGGAATCCCCTCTGATGGTCTGCTCAAGATTAGAGTTGTTTCCAAGCACCTGCTCTGTGCTGGGCTCTTAACACTTTCTACGGAGGAGTAGGCCTGAGCTTTGCTTTGGAAGAGCCTATGACCTGGAATATAAATTGTATGGATGGGAAAGTGAGAGAGCTTCTTACTCTGCTTTGTATCTCCAATGCCAGGCATTGTACCTGTCATTAGGATTAATGCTGATGAGAATATGAGTTTGGTGAGTCTCAGGAGAGGAAAGCATACTGAGCAGTAACAAAAGAGATGGGAACTAGGGAATTGGTGGCATTTTCAGACGGGTTGTGAAGGTGCTTAGGGAATAGCTCAGTCCTGCAACCGGACCAAATGGTGTCAAGCTGACAGCTCAAAGGCTGGCTGGGGCAGTGGTGGCCGCAGGTTCAGAGTCTTGGTCTTGAGCCTCTGGTGCTTTTATTCAGTGTAGCTTTACCCTAGTAGCGCACCTGCCCTGAGTGGAGGTCCCTTCTCCTTGCAGGGCGCCCTAGATGAGAGGGGTCAGGGCCACACACACCATTGGGTGTGTGCTTATGTCTGATGACAGCTTAATTACTCGGTCACTGTTAGTCATTGAGGGAGGTGGGGTCACATTTCTGAGAGGTGTCTCAGTGTGGGCATAGTGAGGTTCTGTAGTAGGCGTGGAGAAGCGTCCTTCCATGTTCTGGCTTTTTCTACCACCAAGATTCAGACAGTTCTTCCTGTAGTAGCATACCTTCTCTTTTTGTAAAGCCTTCAGCTGGGGGTAAAGTTCAGCAAGGCTCCATAGCCCCCTTCATTCCTCTCGGTTTCCAAGTCCTCCACAAACCCTTCTTGACCTCTGTTCATTTTTTATCAAGTCTGACTAGGCTTGTGATCACAACCGGCAGCCTCTCAAGTAGTGCTTTCTTGCTCCCTCCCGTCCCCCTCCCCCACTGCCCTGGCTGAGGACCTCTTCTGCCCTCTCTCCCCAGAGCTCTCAGAGTCTGTGGAACCGCCTGTCTGTGTTGCTGAATCTGTTGCCAGCTGCTGGCGAGCTCCAGGAGTCTGGTGAGTGACTCCCAGCACCACTCTCCTTTCTCTCTCCCTCATTGGCCCCACGAAGCCCATCCCCCCCTGCCTGGTAACCTGGCCCTTGGTGTAAGGAGGTTAATGGGATTCACTGCCAAGCCTCCCTCGCACACAGCAGTCATTGTGGCCTTGGCCTCTCTGGTTTCTCACCTCAACACTGCCCCACTGTGGGCAGGTGGCCTGGTCTTCCAGAGGATGGCAGTGGAGTCATCCCTGGGGATGGCAGTGGAGTGGGCAAGAGCAGACAGAGTAAGGGTGACTCGGAGGCCAGCTGCAGGTGCTGGTGGCACGTTGGTGCCTTGGTCAGGGAGCATTGATCTCGACCTCCAGAGCTCATCTGCCGGGCTTGTTTCCTTCCACTACCTTTCAGCCGAAAACCTCCACATTCTCCTCCGACTGGACTCAGCAAAGGCTAGGTTCCTTCCTTCCTCCAGAGTCAGCCCCTCCTTTCACTTTCATCCTGATGTCATTGCCCTTGGTCACGGAGCCTTAGTCTGAGCTGTCCTGGTTCTCCCCACCTGCTCTGCTCGTCCAGCCCTTCCAGCTCTGGGCTTCTGCATTTGTCTCTGTCCTGTCCTCCATTTCTCCCCATTCTGTCCTCAGGGTATGTATATCTCATTAGCCTGGGAATCTCCAAAGGACCAGGCTGTGTCCCTCTGACTGGGGGTTTCCTTAGGGCAGGTGGTCTCATGGGTCCTCTTTCTCCCCAGGCCTGGTCCTGTGTCCCGAGGTCCATGACCTTCTTGAAGGTTGTGAACTGCCTGACCTCCCCTCTAGCCTGCTGCTCCCCGAGGACACAGCACTTCGCAACCTGCCTCCCCTCCGCGCTGCCCACAGACGCTTTAACTTTGACACGGATCGGCCACTGCTCAGCACTTTAGAGGAGGTGAGAACATCATTTCTCAGGCCACAGGTTCTGTTGTTAGTCAGACACAGTAGCACAGCAGGTGCTCAGCGCTGGCGGGGCAGGCAAGCACGCCTCCCGCCCAGGCAGGGAGTGAGCCATTGAGCTTGCTGTCCTTCCTGGCGGATGTCCTTGCACAGGTCTGCTGTGGGTAGGGTCTTCCTCCCCTTTACCTATCTTTTGTAGAGGACAGAACAAATGAATTCTTTGGGCTTTGAGTCTTTTATCAGTCTCTTTTTTTTTTTCCTATGGGCCCAGGCTTCTCTGAGCTGAGCATCAGACAATCAGAGAGTTAGAGCTGGAAGGGCTTGCACTGCCCACTTAGTCCTTGAATCTGTGTCACCACGTGGGCATCTGGGGGCAGCAGAGGGAAGCCAAGCAGACAGGCTGCTGGGCTTCCTCCCTCCTCCCTCACCCCCGACACACACACTTTTTCGTTGCTCTCTCTGTAGCCAGAGCAGCTTGGCTTTATTCTCTTTGGCAATTTAGGGTTCTAGATAAGGTATTTGATGGGAAGAAGGGTTCTGCCGATAAAAGTAAAGTAAGTTAGAGATGTTGGTTATACCTGAGGAACTGAGAGTCAGAGGAGAGGGATGGCATTAGAAGCCAGGCCTCCAGGCTCTTCTCAGCCCGAGTCCTGGTTCTCTGGTCCTCTGAGTCTCTCGCCCTTTTTGCGTACTCCTCGCAGCTGGAGGCTTTGGGCCTCGCTGCTCCTATTTTGCACCCTGCAGACCACGAGCCTTTCCAAGGAGCACTTGTTGCTGAGGTGGCTGACGTAGGGAGGCAAGGGGGCAGGAGCCCTAGTGGGCAACCCTGCTCAGCTGGGCTGGGCCCCTGTGTCTCCTCACAGTCAGTCGTACGAATCTGCTGCATTCGCAGCTTTGGCCACTTCGTCGCCCGCCTACAAGGCAGCATCCTGCAGTTCAGCCCAGAGGTCGGCATCTTCGTCAGCACTGCCCAGTCTGAGCAGGAGAGCCTGCTGCAGCAGGCCCAGGCCCAGTTCCGCATGGTGAGTCAGCCCCGCTACCGTCCGATCCACTCAGCCCCCGTTGGACTCACTGGGAAACCAGGGTGAGGGACTTAAACTGGTGGCCCGTGACTGAAGAATGTGGTGATGGGGTTGAGAAACTGAGCCTGGGGAGAGAGGAAGCAGGGAAGGAAACTAAGGGAGAGGCTGCCCGACAGGAATGAGAGTTGCTCTGAGCAGAGGCAGCATGGCACTGGACCAGTATCCAGACAGCCTGGGGATTGGGGGCCATCTCTGTCATGTCCTTGTCTGTGATTTGAGCGAGTTGCTTAACCCTTGCTAAGCCTCTTTCCTTTTCGGTTTTGTGGGAATTGCAGCATCAGCTTTCGTTGTGATGATGGAATGATAGTGCCTATCAGGCACCTTGTACATGATCACAGCAGATGCTCCCTCTCTTCCCTTCCCTCTCAGAGGGCTGAAGACGGACGAATGGAAGGGAGTAGAGGGATGTTGTATCAGACACCATGCAGGGACCTTCCCATCCCCCAGAGGCCTCAGACAGGTGGAGGCGGCCTATTTTACCCCTTTTCCATTCAGTAATTTATCCCATAAATATTTATTGAGAGTCTGTTCTGTGTCGGACCTGTCAGTATTCCAGGCACTGAGGTTACAGCCCCAAACAAGACAGACTTTTCTCTTGTGAGGCTAATACTTTGTGAGCACAGTCTGTGTTCCACAGTGGGGCCTGCATAGCTCTGGGTATGTCGTCCTCCCTGAGCTGAGTGGCTCCCGTACACTTTGGGGGGGGGGGGGCGGCATGTGGCTAGGGAAGCCTTACGTTCTTTTTCATCCTAAGCCAGTCCTTTCCCTGTGTCCCTCCTTCCTTAGCCCAGGCTTCCCTACTTGTCTGAGCACCTCCTTCCTGCACACAGTCTTGGCTGGGAAGGAGTACAGGCTCTCCAGAAATTCTCTTCCTTACTGTCTTAAAAGCAAGGACATTTTGTTAAAAATAATTCTTTGTGTTAAGGTTTTTACTGCTGTTCCATTGGGGAATATACAGGAGGGTTACAAAAATGACCATGGGGAAATTACATAGCTTCAAAAACTGTTAAAAGTTTTTGCAAGCATTTCCTCTAGCCTAAATTCTTGAAGACTGCTCCAGAGGGGCAAGGAGTACCTGAGAGCGCCTCTCATGTGGTATTGGACACCATCGACCAAGCTGGCCCCGGGCCACATTGCCACGGGGCTGCCTCCTGCTCTGCCTGAGTCCCAGGGGTGCACCCGAGGGCTTTATCTCCTAGCAGCAACAGCAGTGTTGTCATCGTCATACTGCCATGCTAGCCCCTGTCATTTATCGAGAGCTTTCTGTGTGCAAAGCCTGGTTTGTATGACATCTCATTTAACCCTCGCAGCAATCCTGTAAGGTAGGTGCTGGATCCTCATTCTACAGATCAGGAAGCGCTAGGGCTCTGAAATGGACAGATCAGGTTCTTGTCTGTGTTCAAAGCTGCTGTGGGCTCAGTTTTCTGGTACCACTTGGGCACCAGAAGTCGCTGCTCCTACTTTCTGGGGCTCTTCCATCTCTTCTGGTGAGACCTCAGGTTTCCCCAGAGGAACACGTCAGCCCACATCTCTGAACTCCTGGACCAGAGGCGGCAGAGCCTGAGATCCACACAGCACTCCTCTTCCTGGGTCCGGGTGGATCCCCACTCATTGCACTGGGTCGCTGGGGGGACTTACTCCCATCCCTCTCCTGGAACATGGGGTTTCACAACTCTAATTTTAGCCTAAAAGTAAGATTCCTGGGCTTGATTTTGACAGTTAGAAAAGGTGAGTTTGTCTAGTGCTCTATTTCCTTACCAGTCTGCCAGTGGCCTATAAGAAAATGGCTCTCACTTAAGTTCTGGTCTTCTTTCCTTCCTCTACCAGTATTTTTCAAAGGGGATACTCAGCATTTTGGGCAGGAGCACTATTTGTTGTGCAGGGCTCTGCAGAGAGGATCGGAGTGGAGATGGATCTTACGTAACTATAGTGTAATTATCAAAACTAAGAAAGTAAGGTGCCACAGTGGATAGAGTATCAACCTGGAATACTGAGGACCCAGATTTGAAACCCCAAATTCACTGGCTTGAGCATGGACTCACCAGCTTGGGCACGGGGTCGCCAACTTGAGCATGGGGTCATAGACATGACCTCATGGTTGCTGGCTTGAGCACAAAGGTCTCTGGCTTGATGGGGGTCACTGGCCCAGCTGGAGCCCCCCTCGCCCCCCCCCCAAGGCATGTATGAGGAAGCAATCAGTGAACAACTAAGGAGATGCAACGAAGAATTGATGCTTCTCATCTCTCTCCCTTCCTGTCTGTCCCTGTTTGTGTGTGTGTGTGTGTCTCTCTCTCTCTCTCACTAGGGGAAAAAAAAAGACAAACCTAGGAAAGTAAGGAATGGTACATAACTGTGGACTACATTCAGATTTCACTAGTTTTTCCACTAAGGTCTGTTTTCCCTCCCAGGATCCCACTTTGCATTTGGTTGTTTTGTCTCCTTAATCTCCTCCAGTCTGTGACAGTTCCTCAGTCTTTCCTTGTCTTTCATGACCTTCCTACTCCCGAATAGTACTGGTCGGTTATCTTGTAGAGTGTCCCTCGGTTTGGCTTTGTCGGGTGTCCTGTCAGGATTAGAATGAGATGATACATTTCAGACTCACATTTTAAAGCACCACTCTAATGATGCCACTGTAGTCATCACAGAGCCTTTAGTGGCTGCCCATATCTTTTAGGATAAGTTGTCATCTATGGTCTCATCTTTTAGACTATATTAAGAAATTTGCACTTTGTCCAAAAGACAAAGGAAAACCATCAAAGGACTTTTAGTCAGGCCCATGATGGATATCAGATGGTTTTTTTGGAAGAAGCCTTGGTTAGAGGCAGAGACTAGTAAGGAGGTAGGTATAATAGTTGAGGTGGGAGATGCTGGCTTAGACTAGAGTTGTGCAGTGGAGATGGCGGGATGTGGAAGGATTTGAATAGTTTTTTTAGGAGGTACAATTGACAGGAGTGAGAGGCCCGGTAATTGCTGGGGCTGAGAAAAGGAAAAGTCAAAGCCAGCTCAGCTTTCTGAGTAGGGTAGATGGTGGTTTATTTACCAGGTTGGGGAACACTAGAGGAAGAGGAGGAGGTTTGGAGAAATAGATGGGACTGCTAAGTAGGTGGTTGGCTATGTGGGTCCGGGATGGTTGGGTGTGAGCTGAAGCTGCAGATTTGGAAGAAGTGGGCAAGGTGAGGAGGTGGTGCATGGACGATAGCCCCTGGAAGGGAGAATGGAGTGAGGAGAGCAGAGGGGCGGAGCTCAGGCCCCAAGGCACAGCAGGGGCTGTCCTCTGCGATGACAGTGCCCACGGTCCGCTCCCCCCTCCTGGATGCGAGAACACAGTGAGGAATATTTTTCTCTCGTGCTTCTCTTCTTTTTACTTAGCAGGATCAATAGAGAGCTGACTTTGTATGAGGCCATACCTACTTCAGACTCCAGAATTATTCTTGGTTTTCTTGATTGCTGGCGAAAGGAATATGGCCCCAACTCCTCATCCCAAGCTGAGCATTTGTTTTTTTCCCTTGTAGGCACAGGAAGAAGCTCGGCGGAACAGGCTGATGAGAGACATGGCCCAGCTACGACTTCAGGTAGGAAGTCGGAGCCCAAGGACTGTTCCTACTCTTAACCTGGTCATTGCCTAAAACCCACCATAGCCCCTCCCCCTCCAGCTGCAGTCCCTTTCCCTGCGGCCCTCCACTTTGCTCAGGTTACCTTCCTGGCCTCCGAGATCACCCTCCCAGCGCTGTTCTTCACAAAGCCTTCAGAACGTCTTCCTGCTGCCTTCCCTTCTGTCTCTTTTCCTCTCTCTCTGTACTTTAACCCTGTTTTTGTCTACTTTTTCTCCGAGGCCATTAGGAGGAGTCCCCTGTCCCTGGGGCAGCAGGAGGAGACCCATAAGAGCCCTCTTGTATTCCATTTTCCCCCTTCCCAGGCTGTGGGGCCCACACAGCTCCACCCGCTCTGCCTTCTCTCACCAGCTCGAGGTCTCTCAGCTGGAAGGGAGCCTACAGCAACCCAAGGCCCAATCAGCAATGTCACCTTACCTCGTCCCCGACACCCAGGCCCTCTGCCACCACCTCCCCATCATCCGCCAGCTGGCTACCAGTGGCCGCTTCATCGTCATCATCCCAAGGACAGGTGAGCATGTTGGGGAGGTGGGAGGACAGAGTGTGGCTGAAAGAAACTCTGGGCTTGGGATGGAGAGACCCTTTTTTGGGACCCAGTTTATACACAGTGGCCTTGGTCAAATCCTACCACTTCTGAGCCTCAGTCACTTCACCTGTGAAATGGGAGTGATCTTCTCTGTTAACCCTGATGGAGAAACAGATGAGAATAGCTTAGTGAAAGCATCTGGTATCTTGCCGAGTATATAACTAGCAGAAGGTCTTGTTCTCTGACAGGCTGTCAGGAGCCCTGTCAGAGTCATAGTCCCTTCTTTTCCTGCAGTATGTGCTGGAGGAGCTCAGATACTTCCTGCAGAGCCCACGTCACAGCACTCTGAACTCGTCTGTTTTGTCCTTCCCCTCCCCCACCGTGCCCACTAGTGATTGATGGCCTGGATTTGCTGAAGAAGGAACACCCAGGGGCCCGGGATGGAATTCGATACCTAGAAGCAGAATTTAAAAAAGGAAACAGGTGAGTGTTGGCCTGTGAGGCCTGTGCCGAGCCAGTGTCTCCCAGACAACTGCGTATGTATTCCTCGTTACCTGTGGGGAAGACACCTGCAGTCCCTGCTCACAGTTTGCTCACTCCTGGGGAGGGAAACCAAAGAAGTTGGTAAGGTTTCTAAGAAATACTAAGAAGTAAAGGTCTTAGATGCTGAAGTAGAGGGCGATCAGAAGAGCCAGGAGCCCTGCAGGGGAGCGCTGACCTGCTGCCCATTTGCTTCTGGGGCACACATGAAGTCAGTATCATCAGGAAGAGGGGACAAACTTCCCAGCCCCAGGCTGATGGCACCTTTGCAAGCCTTTCTCCTGCTTTTGGGTGGGACTGGTGATCAGGTCTTCTACGTAGGAGTGCTTTCCTTGGATCTGCCTGGGGCTTCCTGCCTCCCCCTGAAGCCGTGATGAGCAGACCGCAGGCTTGTCCTGCCCTCCCTGCTAGCTGACACCCTCTCCCCCCCACCCCCACATCTGCCCTGCCTGGCTGAAAGCTGCACAAAGCCTACTTGTCTCCAGAAGCCCTGACTTGAAAAGCATCTGCTCTTCTCCCCTCCCAGCTCCTCCCTGTGGGAGGACGAGGAATTGATGTTATCAGGAGGAAAACTGAGCCAGCATCCAAGAAATGTCGAAATGACTCCCAACAGACCTGTGACGGGAGAGATGTGCCCCTCCCTGCTCCCCTGGATCTGGGCCCCTGAGCCACAATGGTCTGCTCTGTGTGAGACACCCTCCCTACTCTGCCCCCCATCGCCACTCTCCTGTGTCCTTTGCAGGTACATTCGCTGCCAGAAAGAGGTGGGGAAGAGCTTTGAGCGACATAAGCTGAAGAGACAGGATGCAGAGGCCTGGTAAAGTTTCAGTCCCTCCCCTAGAGCCTCAGACAGACTGCCTGCCTCGCTGCCCCGGCTCCTCTGTGCCGCCTCCCGGGAGAGCAGGACAGGGCCGAGGGATTCTGAGACGGGGCAGACCCAGTCTGGGGCCTCCTGCAAGTCTTACCTTGGAGGAAGAAGTTGCTCTAGCACCCTCGGCCTTGAGAGGCTTGGGCTTGGTGTCCTCACTCAGTGCACGAGTGCCCACTTCCCACAGCACGCTCCAGCACCAGCTTCCAGGACCTGCTGCCTCAGCTGCCTCATTGCTCACTCCTTGCTGGTGCCCTCCCCACCCTAGGCCTCCCCCGTGCCCTGGAAATCCTGGTGTCCGGGCTGTGCTAATGCTGGGGCTTGGCCAACTTTCTCCCCCTCTCCACCAGGACTCTGTATAAGATCCTGGACAGCTGCAAACAGCTGACTTTGGCCCATGGGGCAGGTGAGGAGGACCCAAGTGGCATGGTGACCATCATCACAGGCCTTCCACTGGACAACCCCAGCGTGCTCTCAGGCCCTATGCAGGTGGGTTATGGGGCGAGTGAGGGGACTAAAGTGGGGAAGAGGCTCCAGAATAGAGCCTCCTCAGACCCTCCAGACAGTTGCCCTTTTCTTTTCTGTCACCCCTTACCTAGCCCCGCAGTGACTTGTCCCATAGTTCAGGATCCTGGTCAGACTCTCATCTGTCATACCCCCTTCCACAGGCAGCCCTGCAGGCCGCTGCACATGCCAATGTGGATATCAAGAATGTTCTGGACTTCTACAAGCAGTGGAAGGAGATTGGTTGAGACTGATCCCCAAGCCCTGCAGTGGGGCTGACTCCAGATCTTTCCTGCCCTCCCTGGCTGCCAGGACCACCACCTGTAGTCACCCCACCACACGCAAGCTCATGCACGCACTCGGAAAGGAAGCCCAGCTGCACACAGGCCGAGGGAGGGCCCAGGAGCCAGCTGGGAGGGTAGGGTCCCCCTGTTGCCAAGACGATGTCAGGAAAGTGAGGAAAGTGCCAGGAGTAGGAGAGGCCCCTAGTCAGCCTTCCTGCCTCAACCTTCCTGCTGTCCCAGAGGCAGGTGGCAGGCATGGGTGCCTGAATTTCATTGGAGTGGTTCCTGGACCTCTGAGGGCAGGGTCGGCAAAAGCGGCCCTTCACTCAAGATGCAGGGTGGTTGGGGCTAGGAGTTTGGACCCTCCAGCCCTGGGGGAAGAGTTGGGAACACCAGATATCTGGGTGGTTTTCTGCAAACTCTTCCCCTCGAAGATCACCCATTCTCTCATTTCCCCCTTCTGGAGGCTGGGCAACTCTGGAGCTTTGGGGACTCAAAGAAGAGGGGCCTGGAGTAGTCTGGAGCTTCTGCAAGATGGCAGGGCCTGGGCTGCACACCCAGTTGCCCCACCTGCTGTCTGTTCTCCCTCTGTCTGGCTTCCAGGGCAGGGAGCAGGCCCCACAAATGGCTGCAGGCAGTCTGGCCTGTACGCCAGTGAGAGTTCCTATGCCCACCAGCCCAACAACAGTCACCATCCTTTGTGCTCTTGGCTGCTGTGCTGGGACAGTGGATCCAGTAAGAAGAGAGGGGGGTAAAGTCTGAGGCTGCCCAGTCAGGATCCCTCATCTTGATGGGCTTCCTAACTCTCCCTTCCCCAGGACTGAAGGCCTGGAAGGACTGAGGATGGGGCTGGCTTTTGGAATGTGGAGGTGACAGGGAGCCGAGATCATGAAGAGCTCAATAGCGCAGGACAGTGAATGGAGCGAGAGCAGTGCTGTGGGTGGGGAGCTTTGGCCAGGACTGCCTTAGCCCCTCCCCCTGGAGTGGAGGGTGGGAATCTCAGTTCTGCTGTCCCTCACCCCAGCTCTAGCCTAGCTTCCCAGGCCGTTCTCAGAGGGCAGGCTTCCTGCCTCCTTCCTTCCAAGACAGCAGCTCTGGGACAACCTGGGGGGAGTAGGGTCAACCCCACTCCCAATCCTTGTCAAACTGAGATGAAAGCATCACTTAATAAAGACCCCTGAAGCCCACTCCCTGTCTCCTGGTGCCTTTCTGTACAGTTTTATTGGGATATTGGAGAGGACATGCTAAAAGTGGCATTCTGGAAAGGTTTCTTCAAGATGGGCCCACTGTAGGAAAAAGTTGGCAATTCCAGAAAAACCAGAAATTGTTTTGTGACATTGTCAAGTCGTCGATCCTGTGAACTGAGCTGGTGCCTTTGCAGGGGTGATAGGTGAAAACAGTATTTTGAAGGCCACAGTGCTGCCTGGGGCTGGTTTGCTATCTCCAGTTGGGTCCTCTGAATCAGAGAAGCATCCTCAAGGGGGAGGGATAAGCCTTGAAACCAGCCTCAATAACTGTCTCAGCAAAGACTGGCACCTCAGGTGTGTCTTTGAGGAGTAAGCTTGGCAAATCCCTTGTAGTTGAACCAACAATTCCTAAAGGCATTTGCTCTGGACTCTGCCTAGCATCGGGAGCTGAGCGGCATTGAAGCACAGTAAGCGGTGGCTTCTGAAGCCCAAGGCCAGGATTTGGAATTTGCCCAGTCTATGGCAGAGCCTACCCTGAACTGGGAAAGCTGGAATGGTGGTACAGCCCGATCGGAGGGGGAGCCTGTATCACACTGTCCTCCTCCTGGCTAGTGCCCCAGCCTGTTCTGGCCAGTCATCTGTTTCAGTCAAGCTTGGAGGGGCTGGCTGTGTGCAGGAGGCCCAGTGAGCTGCCTGCTAATAGGGCTGGGCCACCCTGCGCTGCTCCCTGGAGGCTGGACAAGGCTGGGATTGTTCCCTGGCTCCCCTTTGTTTCCCACTGCCTGCCCAGGCCTGGTCCACTGGCCTGCCACTCTCTTCTCCCTCCCGTTGACCTGGCAGAAGCACCCCGGGCCTTCTGACCCACCTGCTTCGGAGTGCAAGTCAAGCTGTGGGTAAGGAAGCTCACCTGGGGCTCTACCACCCATTGGGGGGAATTAGGGTCTGCTTCTGTCCCTCCCCCACCTACAAGGCTCCACACTACACAGACCTCCAAACCCTATGCTAAGGGAAGGGACCCCGAGAGGAGCTGGAACCCAGCCAGCACTTCCTTTCCCACTCCTCCCCCAAGTCACTGGGCAGCACTTGGGTCAGACCATTCCCATCCTGCTCCTAGGCAGGAGATACCTCTCAAGGCCTCTATCTTAAGGCTTAGCAGGGGTGCAGGGACTAGGAACCAGATCTGTCTTGTGTCTAGCCAAGTCCCCAGTACCCAGCTCTGGCAGAGAATCCCCAAACTGTTGGGGGACCAATGGGTGGGGTGAGGCCCACGGAGCACCATTGAAGTTGGTGGCAGGAAGAGGCCAGGGCTAGGCTGTAGAGTTGCTGAAAAGTTTGGGCCTTGGGATATGGGGGAAGTGTCCTATCCTCCCTCCTCTTGGGGCAGTTCCACTGCCTAGCTGGCCCTGCCCCACCACTTGTGCCAAAGAATGTGCCTGGGAGAGGCGGCCTGAGGCAGGCGGGGTAGCAGAGCCATGGCCAACCGGAGGCAGTGCACAGGTCTGGGGCTGCAGGGCTCAGAAGGGAGAGGGACCTGAATGCCCCCTGGGGCACAAGCATCCTCAGAGAAGAACCAGTTGTTCCCTTAATTTCTCGCCCCTGGCATCTGGCCTCTCCAATAATTCTCCCACTGAGGATCATGAGTTTTCTGTGTTCAGCCTGCACACTGTAGGCCAAGGGCTTTCGGTGGTGGGTTGGTGGGCTTGGGGTCTCTGCATTGACTTCCATGAGTTAGATTTCTGCAGACAGAATTGGAGGATTGAGGGCCTGGACCTAAGGTCTGGGGTTACACCAAGGCAGCATTCACTCAATGCTGGGCTAAGTCTGACCGCCCCCCCTGCCCCCCCCCACAATGGGGAAACTGAATGCCCCCAGGCTAGGATGGGGAGGGGTCAGGGAAGCTGAGCCACCCTCCCCTGGCCTGAAGTAAGCAGCTTGGTGGCCAGCCACCACCCACACACATGCTTGCACAGCCCACCCTGGGACTCAGTGACCAGCCCCCCAGCCTGGCCCTGGGTGATAAGCAGTCTGTGGATAGGAGCAGATATCTGATTTTCTCCCACCCCCCTCTGTATCTAGGTCAACGTGGAGGTGCCAGGCCACCATGCTCAGTCTGAAGCTACCCCAACTCCTTCAAGTGCACCAGGTCCCCAGGGTGAGAGGCCACACTCTCCACCTCCTACTTCCCAGGGTACTGACTGGGGCTGAGGTTCTTTTAGCAATAGGGGAAGTCCCTCCTGCAAGCTCACTCTTATCCCTCCCATTCCAGTGTGAGACTCTTCCTCTGTTCTCTAAGGAACAGGCTTGTGACCCACTCCCTAGGCCCAGACTGCTCCTGTAAGGGTCTCCTTCCCTGGAGTGCTGGGTCTGCACCAGCCAACTCCTGCATCCTATCTTGTCCCCTTCTGCTGGCACTTCTGTTTCTTATCTGCTTTCTGGATATTGGAACCTGTGATAAGAGGGAGGTCAGGTTTAGTTCGGCTTGGGGGCCACTGTGTCCACCAGCCCATTCTCTTCAATCCTGCTTCCACAGCTCTCTCCCGGGGAGAGAGAGCCCAGCATTGTGAGACCCCCTCCCACCCGCCACTACCTCAGGTGTTCTGGGAAGACGGCATTATGTCTGGCTACCGCCGCCCCACCAGCTCGGCTTTGGATTGCATCCTCAGCTCCTTCCAGATGACCAACGAGACTGTCAACATCTGGACCCACTTCCTGCCCACCTGGTGAGGGAGGCTCTCCTCGACCTTGCGCTCAGTGGGGTACTTGGGCAGGCTGCAGGCTGGAGTCGCGGGGCGGGGCGGGGCGACGCGGCCACCTGAACACAAGCCACCGCAGGTATTTCCTGTGGCGCTTACTGGCGCTCGCACGAGGCCCGGGCTTCCAGGCGGAGCCCTACCACTGGCCGCTGATCATCTTCCTGCTGCCGGCCTGCCTCTACCCTTTCGCGTCGTGCTGTGCGCACACCTTCAGTTCCATGTCGCCCCGCGCACGACACATCTGCTATTTCCTGGACTACGGCGCACTCAGCCTCTACAGCCTGGGTGAGCTCCGTGGGAGGCGGGGACAGGGGGTGGTGGACCAGGGGTTGGGTGAGGGGGCGGGCGGCGGTACCTGCGGAGCGGAGCGCACCGTTCGGGCCTCAGCTCCTGCCCGCGCCCCACAGGCTGCGCCTTCCCCTATGCCGCCTACTCCATGCCGGCCTCCTGGCTGCACGGCTGCCTACACCAGCTCTTTGTGCCCGTCGCCGCACTCAATTCCTTCTTGTGCACCAGCCTCTCCTGCTACTCCCGGTGGGTCCTTGGCTAGTGTTTGAAGGGGAAGACAGAGGGAGAGGACAGGGCTCCTGCAATCACACCGACACCTGGGACCGCTGGGAGGCCAGCAATCCTGTGCCTGTGCCTCTGTACTCTTGAACATTAAGAGCAATGGGGACCATTTATTGAGACTTACTGTGTGCCAGAGCCTGTATACTGGCACCATATCTGCACTGTCTCCCTTAATTCTGCCAACCACCTAAGAGGCAGATGTCTTTATCCCCATTTCAAAGATGTGGTCATGTGTCACTAGGCTACACTTATATTCCATCTAGGTTAGAGGCCCCGCCTTTCCTCTGACCCCCACCCTAGCACCAGGATAGTGACCAGCCTTTCCCTCCTGCCTCCCAGGTTCCCTGAGCTGGAAAGCCCTGGGCTCAGTAAACTCCTCCGTACAGGCGCCTTCGCCTACCCCTTCCTGTTTGACAACCTCCCACTCTTCTATCGGGTAAGGGCACCTGGGGCCCCTGCCTAGTGCCCCTTCCAGTCCTGCCCCCTTGATCCCTCACCTCAGCCCTGCTGCCCACCCTCCAAGCCCAGCACCTAGTCTGGCTGTAACCCCTAGACCCCCATTCTCACTAGCTCCCAGACACATCTGGGTCCACTCCCCAAACCCCTCCTTCTCAGCCTTGCTTTTCCTTTGCCAGCTGGGACTGTGCTGGGGCAGGGGCCATAGCTGTGGGCAGGAGGCGCTGAGCACCAGCCACAGCTACCACCTCTTGTGCGCACTGCTCACTGGTTTTCTCTTCGCCTCTCACCTGCCTGAGCGGCTGGCACCAGGACGCTTTGACTACATTGGTGAGAGCAGGCCCCGCCAGGCCTGGGAAAGGCCAAGGGGAGACAGCTTCTCAGAGCACAGAGAGTGAACTGAGTAAATGGTGTATTACAGCCAGAGGACAATGTCTGTCACTGGAGGGTCCTCAGGGTCCAGTTCCCAACCCCCATTTCTCAGATAACAGGAAAACTAGTAGCATGTATGTTAGGGGCATTATGTTTGTGTTTTTTTTGTTTTGTTTTGTTTTGCATTTTTCCAAAGCCAGAAACGGGGAGGCAGTCAGACAGACTCCCGCATGTGCCCGACCGGGATCCACCCGGCATGCCCACCAGGGGGCGATGCTCTGCCCATCTGGGGGATCGCTCTGTTGTGACCAGAGCCACTCTAGCGCCTGAGGCAGAGGCCACAGAGCCATCCTCAGCGCCCGGGCCATCTTTGCTCCAATGGAGCCTCGGCTGCGGGAGGGGAAGAGAGAGACAGAGAGGAAGGAGAGGGGGAGGGTAGAGAAGCAGATGGGCGCTTCTCCTGTGTGCCCTGGCTGGGAATCGAACCCAGGACTCCTGCACGCCAGGCCGATGCTTCACCACTGAGCCAACCGGCCAGGGCTAGGGGCATTATGTTTTATGCATATCAGCTCATTCACCCTTTCCAAGAATTCTTGGAATCAGGTTTTCTTATTCCTAAGTTTAGGGTAGTAGCAGGCCCAGAGGATGGGGTGATTTGCCATGGGTCAGAGAGTGAGATGAGGCAGCCCTGGGAATGGGATATGTGCCCTGACCTGCCCACCCTCCCCCTACAGGCCACAGCCACCAGCTATTCCACATCTGTGCAGTGCTGGGCACCCACTTCCAGCTGGAGGCAGTGCTGGCTGATATGGAATCTCGCCAAGGTTGGCTGGCCACACAGGACCCCACCCTGGGCCTGGCAGGCACAGTGGCCACTCTAGGCTTGGCAGTGGCTGGAAATCTTCTCATCATTGCTGCCTTCACAGCCTCCCTATTTCGGGCCCCCAGTACATGCCCCCTGCTGCAGGGTGGCCCGCTGGAGGGCAGTACAAACACCAAACAACAGTGAGGCCCCATCTCTGAGCCTGCCCTGGAGGGAGGTAAAGGCCAGGCCTTGGTGTGGGAGAGGAGCCCAGACCCAGACCTGAAAAGGTGGGGGCACACCTGGGACTAGAACCAAGAGTGACTGAGGAGAGAGTGCAGAGGAGAGGAGCCGGTGGGCTGGCAGAGAGCAGGAAGGTTGGTGAGGGTGCTCTTGATGGGGCGGGCATAAGTGTTGAGGGTCTGAGAAGGGAGGTACGTGTGTCCAGGCTAGAGAGCCCACCCCCTGGCAGAGGCTGGGCTGGGGAGGTGTTGGGGCCCTTTCATCTGGTCCCATTTCTGGTGCTCCTGGAAGTCTCTGCTCATCCCAGTGAAGAGCTAACATGACTAACTGAGGCCTAACCCTGAGTGCTTGTTAACCAGGCCAGGAAGCTCACTTTGGCTCCCACCCCTCAAACAGGCAGTGCCATTTGCATATAGCTCTTTGCCTGTAGTGGTGCGTCCGTCCTGATCACAGTAGTGTACTCAAGGTGTCCAGGACCCTGGGGTCTGGGTCTGCCTGAGTGTGTCATGGATGGAGCACTGGGTTGGGGTGGGAGGAGGTGCTGGGCTAGAGGGGGAACCCTAGTTAGACTTTAGAAAGCCACCTTCAATGCTTCTGAAATGAGGCAGGTACAAATAAAAAATCAATAGACTTTGGGAAGCACTTTTTGGGACTAAAGGTAAAACCTCTTTGCCACTCCCCATCCTCCTAACACCAACCCCCCTCCCTGCCCCACTCCGTGGTGGACAAAGAATCAGACCCCACCAATTCCTCTTCTGGAATTTATTCTGGAGCAGTTAGATGGATGGTGACCCCACACTGGTAGGGCAGGGAGGTCAGGGTGAAGGGCGGGGAAGGGGTCCCCGAGAGGACCAGAGCAGGGGCCGCCAGAGGGCCAGCAGGGCTGCAAGCTCTAGGCTGTGCCGTAGAAGCGCCTGTAGGCCTCTTGGAAGCCAATGTGGTCAGCCAGCTCGTCACAGTCCGGGTTGAGCTCACACACCTCCCTCTTGGGCTCCAAGGGATCTGGGTAGGGGGCTGGGGCTCTGAGAGCCCAATACAGTGGCATCAGCTTCCCTGCAAAATGCCCCCTCCTCTCCCACCGCACATGGGGCTCTGAAGTCCTCACCAGGGCCCACCCTGTCCTCCCATCACCTCCTTTTCTCTCACCCCAGCCCGTGATCCAGGTAGCGCCGGAGTCTCTTTACCACCTCGCTGCCCTCCTGCTTGGACACGAAGGCTGTGGACCAGAGGGGGCAGGCATCAGGTGGCTGTGAGTTTGGGGGGATGAGGTGGGGAGCAGACTGGCCTTCCTGACAGCCAGACAGGAGCCAGCAGGAGGGAGGCAATGGGACTGAGGGGACCAGAGTGAGGGAGTGTGGGGCAGCTGGGTGATGTGGCACACAGCCCCCATCAGACCTGCCTCCTACCTGCACCTCTGCCAGACTCCGCACCGCTGGGCTTTGCATCTGCAAAGGAAAGTAGCCCGGATCACCCCTGCTCACCCCTCAGCCCCCTTCCTCCCCTGCCTGCCAGCTTGCTCTTCCCTCTCTCCCTCCACAAGGACAGAGCTGGGGGCAAATGGATTGAGCTTATATGGCCAAAGGGACTGCCAGTAGAGGAGTGAGGAGAAGCGGGTCCATGGTGCTCCCTCCTCACTGGCTGGGGGGAGTGGGGGATACTCACCTGCCTGGCCAGTGAGGCAGAGTGCAGCCAGGGCCAGTAGGGTGAGGAGCATGAGGGGTCTCATGGTGTGTCTCAAGAGGCTGCGTTGGATCTGCTGCACGGACTCAGCTGGCCTGTTTCTGTCAGCCTCCAGCACCATTTATACTCTTTGGGCTGTGCCTAGAGGCCAGGGTGGAGGTGCCTGATCATGGTGCGGGTGGGACATGGGCAACCCTGCCAGGGCTATTTGGGGGTCATCCGCCCCAGATCTACAGGCCAAACCCCAAAGGATGTTGTGGTTGCATACAGAGCAGACAGGGCAGGGCCCTGGTAGTGAAGGAGGAGGGTGGGTGGTAATCCGAGACTGCCAGCCTCTGGATGCCCCCTGCCCCTCCCTAAGGGGGCCACCCCAGGTCCCCCAGCCCCTACTTATTCTATCTCAGAGACCCAACCTCAGCCTCAGTTTGAGCACCAGCTGGACAGGCCAGGAGGGGAATGGGGGGACCCAGGGAGGAAGGGGCCCAGAGGTCCAAAATAGACTGGAGCAGAGCTGGGCTATAGCTCTCTAACAGACTGTGATTTCCACTGCCAGCTGTGGGCAGGAGCCAAACCCAGGGAGGGAATGTCCAGCGATGGCCTCATTCACCCTGTGAGACACCAAAGGCAGGCCTAACGTGGGGGTGGCTTGACTCTGGTCAGATCTTGTGCATCAGGACAGAAGAAATGGTCAGCTAGCTGACGGCCAAGAGCCAAAAGCCAACACAAGTGAGGCTGGGCATGATATTAAGGACAGGTTTCTGTCTGGGGCAGGCCAGGTGGTCAATGTCGTGAGGACCACCTTCCCTGTGCCCCTCACAGGGCCTTTGAAGAACAAGGAGATGAAGAGCACCTCTGGGCTCCTGATCCTGACTCTTCCTGTCCTTGCAGCATCCTCCACATGAAAAACTTTGGGGACCTGTCCTAGGGGACAGAACATCCAGTCTGAAAACCCCCATCCTATACTTGAGCTCCACTTCTGCCTCAGCGCAGCCTGCAGAGGAGGGAGGGTAACCTCACTCTCCACCCACTCACTTGACAAAGCATTTGCTCCCCCCACCCCAGGGCCTGTGTGGCTGGGCAGGAGGGGGCAGAGGGAGTGTCTGTTTGGTTGGATGCTGCAGCTCCGGGGGGAGGGGGGGGGAAGAGCCATGGGCTCAATTTTGGTGGAGGTGGCAAGCAAGGGGCCCCTGATGCCCGAGTTTTCCAGTGCTCCTAGACCAGGCATGGCCAACAGTTTTTGCCCCTGGGCCAGATTAAAAGAAAACCTTTTTCATGGTCCGGACGAAATATTAGAATTAAAAAATGTGAAATACAAAAATGATTTGTTTAAGTAAACAAAATTTTATTATGTGACTTATTTATGAATAAATGTAAGTAATTTAGTACAACAAATTAACAAAAAAAATTAATGTGATGTGTTGAGGTGCTTTGCATCACCTATTATTTTTTTAATATCTGGCTCTATACTTGTAGTAGCTATTCTTAACACAGCCTCCAAATATAAATCATTCAATCTTGATCTTGTTGTATTTTTTATTTTTCTTTACAGGGACAGAGAGAGAGAATCAGAGAGAGGGATAGACAGGGACAGACAGACAGGAATGGAGAGAGATGAGAAGCATCAATCATCAGTTTTTCGTTGCGAGACCTTAGTTGTTCATTGATTGCTTTCTCATATGTGCCTTGACCTCGGGCCTTCAGCAGACCAAGTAACCCCTTGCTTGAGCCAGAGACCTTGGGTCCAAGCTGGTGAGCTTTTTGCTCAAGCCAAATGAGCCCGCACTCAAGCTGGAGACCTCGGGGTCTTGAACCTGGGTCCTCAGCATCCCAGTCCAATGCTCTATCCACTGCGCCACTGCCTGGTCAGGCGATCTTGTTGTACTTTTATTTAGAATTCATTAAAGTTTGTTCACAAATATAAGTTGAGCTGAAGATTACTAAATATTCTTTGGCAAGTTTTTTTTAATTTCCATATTTTCCATTATTCAATTGCTTATAAAAATGCCACAAATACAAAAGTTGTAAATCTTTATAATGGAATTATTTAAAAAATAAAGAAGTATCACGAATCCATTTGACCAATTATTGGAAGTTAACCCTAGATTAGTCACACGCGGAATTTTTTTCCATGTATCACTATCTTCTTAAATATCTCAATTTCCAATAATGAAAGACGCTTCCGCTTCTGAGTAGCTGAGATTTTAACTTGCATTGTTGTACAATGTTAGATATCATGGTTTTTATGTACAACAATTTAAAACTACCACTTATTTCCACAGTGTGTCATGCGGAGAATATTAAAAATTTAATCGCAGGCCACATAAACTGGGCTGTATGTTGGCCATGCCTGTCCTAGACAGACCCAACCAATCCTCTATCCACAGAGTAAGGGGTGAGACTCACCAGGCAGGAAGTTTGCTCTGCCCATCCCCTCCCCTTCACCCTCTGGTCTGGATGAAGCACCTATCCTGCCCTTTTTTTTTTTAAATTTCATTTATTGATTTTACAGAGAGAGGAGAGGGGCAGGGAGCGAGAAGTATCAACAGTTGCTTCACTTTAATTGTTCATTGACTGACTGCTTGTCATAAGTGCCTTGACCGGGTAAGCCCAGGTGTTTGAAGAGCTGACCTCAGAGTTCCAGGTCGATGCTCTATCCACTGCACCACCATGGGTCAGGCTCCACCTATTCTGCCTTTGCTGAGCCCTCCTATGCTCTGCTGGCCCTGGCTGAGTGAGGTGTGAGAACCAAGAGGACTACGCATCCAGCTTTTTGGAGGGCCTACCGATGTGTGTACTCACCAGACACAAACACTGAGGCCCACTAGTGGAGCCTTTTTCAGAATTAACCCAAATTGGCAAAGAGAAAGGTGGGCTGGGCTGGTCAGAGTGACACTCCCCTGAAAGCTTGTCCTGGCCTCAAGGAACCCAGGGGACCTGGTTTCTGTGACCAGGGGCTTCACTGACCTTCTGCACATGATGGTCAGATACCCCCACTAACCCCCCTGAGACTGGAGGCTCTCAATGGACTACAGCTGAAGCCTTGAAGAGCCAGAACTCAGGAGCCCAGCAGGGGGTCTTGGCCCATAAGTGCAACCCAGGCAGAGGAAACATGCTTACAGATTACAGTGTGGTGGAGGAGGTTTATTTACGGACGTGGGAGAGAACATGGCATGACTGTCAGCTGGCTGGCAAGGGGGAAATCTGTAGAGATTGAAAACAGATTCCCCAAGCCAGGTCCTAGGGAGAGCTCAGGAGCTGGCAGGGGTGTGAGGTGGGGTGGAGGTACTGGCCAGAACCTAGAGGACAGAGGCATGGCACCTGATTCCCAGGTGGGACCTGGCCAAGAATCCTCAAGTTAGAAGAAAACGGGGAGGAATTTGAGGGGTGGGGGAGTGTGTGTGTGTGTGTGTGTGACCCCAAGGCACAATGGCAGTGGGGACTGCTCAGGCCTTGTCTCCCATCAAATTCCATCGCTGCTTAGGGACTGGGCAACGTGTCAGTTGTTCTCAGAGGCAGCTTGCCCTTCACCCTGACCACCTTCTGCCCCTGGGCCTGCACATCTCCTCACTCAGGCTCCCTCAGCATGGCCACCAGCTCCTTCTGTCCTCTGTGTAGAGCCTGCCATCAATGGGAGAAGAGACAAATTGGGAAAGGATAAAATCCAAATCCTCTACCTGCGGTCCTTGCCTCCAGGCCTGGGTTCCCCCAGATTGGTAGGGGTCTGTGGCTCACGTCAAAGAAAGGCCCAGCAGGGTATGTAAAGAAGTCTCCCCCACCACCCCATTTAACAAGTGTTAATGGCAGGCTGGGTGCCTTGGCTACCGAGGCTAGGCCTCCCCAGAACAGTGCCTATGTTCAATAAGGGATCCCAAAGTGTCCCCCAGATCTTCTGATCTCTCTTGGTCTGTTTTCTCCTCTGCTGCAGCAGAGAACAGGTGCCTGAGGGCAGGGCTAAGGCACTCACCTGCCAGGCTTGCCACTGGGCCTGGCCCTGCAGCTGCAGCTCCTCCACTTGCCTGCGCCCAGCCAGGACGGCGTCTGCCAGCTGCCTGTTCTCAGCCTCCTGCTTCTGCACACGACGCTGCAGGATGTCCCGCTGCTGCAGGAAGTAGGGCACCAGGTTGCTGCGCAGGTCTTTCTCAGGGATCCCGCTAGGGCGCCTGGAGAGCAGCAGGGAGCATGGCGTGGGGACGGGGAGGACATGTGTGGGATGACTGTTCTACTTCCGACTTCATCAGTGATATTCCCATCTCTAATCTCAAGTTGGACCGGTTCCTCTCACCTCCTAAGACCCAACTGCATGGCTCCTGCTCCTGATGGAAACAGTAACCTCCTGTCCCTCAGCACTGGTACCCAGGAATCCACCTTTCCTCCTTCTCACTCCATATCTTAGCCCTCCCAGCCATTCCCCTCTTGTCCACATACGCTCTTCCATCTCCAACACTCCAGGGCTAGAGGTGGCTTCAGCCTTTGACTCTGTCTTACTGACCATCTGTCCTGATGGTGTATCCACTCTAGACTGAGCTGGAGGTGTGGGGACAGTGGTAGCAGGATGAGCCTTCTGAGATGGAGTAGCTGCCTGAGAGTTGGCCCAGACCTGGAGAGGCCCTGGTATTAGCTAACAAGGGAAGAAGGAAAGATAGTTCTGGAGAGACAAGATTATAGGGCATTCTGTGTACCCAGAGTGAGGAGATGGATCAGTTCGGATGGGTACTGGGATGGAAGCCACTGTAGGTTCTTTTAAAGTTTCTTTTTCAGTTATAATACTTAATTCTTTTTAAAAAAATAAATTTATTTATTTTTTTAGAGATAGGAGAGAGAGAAAGAGGGGAGAGAAGCAGGAAGCCTGAACTCGTAGTAGTTGCTTCTTGTATGTGCCCTGACCAGGCAAACCTAGGGTTTCGAACCTGGGACCCTTGCACCCCGTGTTGACACTTTATCCACTGCGCCATCATAGGTCAGGCTAAAACTTAATTCTTTTAAGTATTAAGGTCACAAACTGCCTGACCTGTGGTGGCGCAGTGGGTAAAGTGTCGATCTGGAAATGCTGAGGTTGCCAGTTTGAAACCCTGGGCTTGCCTGGTCAAGGCACATATGGGAGTTGATGCTTCCTGCTCCTCCCCCTTCTCTCCCTCTTTCCTCTCTCTAAAACAAATAAATAATAAATAAAATTCAAAAAGCATAAAAATGTTGGAAAGCATAAGAAAGTTATTGACTCCCCCTGGCCTACAATCCAATTCAGGCATGAGAGGGTGGCAAGAGGCAGAAGCCCAGGTCACTTGTGGTCTTGGTGGCCTCAACTCTTCACTCCTCGTCTCCATCCTGCACAGGTATACCAGGCAGCAGGGCTGCCCCTAAAATGTCAGCTCCAGGAGAAGCAGGTCTTTTGTGTCTTATTCATTGCTGAATCTCTGGCATTTAAAACACTACTGGGCCTACAGTATGTGCTCCCTAAATATTTGTTGAATGAACAAATGAATAAAAATCAGATGTTGGACCTAATCAGTGGTAGTACAAAGGATAGAGCATCAACCCGGGACACTGAGGTCCTAGGTTCAAAACGCTGGGGTTGCTGGCTTGAGTGCAGGCTCATCTGGCTTGAGGGGTTGCTGGTGTGTGTGGGATCATCAGCATGATCCCATGGTCTCTGGCTCAGCAAGGGGTCACTGGTTTGGCTGGAGCCTCCCATCAAGGCACACATGAGAAGTAATCAGCGAACAACTAAAGTGTTTCAATAATGAGTTGATGCTTCTTTTTTTTTTGCATTTTTCTGAATTTGGAAATGGGGAGGCAGTCAGACTGACTCCCGCATGTGCCTGACCGGGATCCATCCGGCATCCCCACCAGGGGGCGATGTTCTGCCCATCTGGGGCATTGCTCTGTCACAACCAGAGCCATTCTAGCGCCTGAGGCAGAGGCCATGGAGCCATCCTCAATGCCCGGGCCAACTTTGCTCCAATGGAGCCTTGGCTGTGGGAGGGGAAGAGAGAGACAGAGAGGAAGGAGAGGGGGAGGGGTGGAGAAGCAGATGGGCGCTTCTCCTGTGTGCTCTGGCCAGGAATCGAACCCAGGACTCCTGCACGCCAGGCCGACGCTCTACCACTGAGCAAACCGGCCAGGGCCGAGTTGATGCTTCTTAGCTCTCTCTCCCTTCCTATATGTCTACCTGTCTGTCTGTCTCACTATAAAAACAAAACAAGCCTGACCAGGTGGTGGCGCAGTGGATAGAGCGTCGGAATGGGATGCAGAGGACCCAGGTTTGAGACCCCAAGGTCACCAGCTTGAGCGCGGGCTCATCTGGTTTGAGTAAAGCTCACCAGCTTGGACCCAAGGTCTCTGGCTCGAGCAAGGGGTTACTCGGTCTGCTGTAGCCCCACGGTCAAGGCACATATGAGAAAGTAATCAATGAACAACTAAGGTGTCGCAACATGCAACGAAAAACTAATGACTGATGCTTCTCATCTCTCCATTTCTGTCTGTCTGTCCCTGTCTATCCCTCTCTCTGTCTCTGTAAAAAAATTAAAATTAAAATTAAAAAAACAAACAAACAAACAAACAAAAAATACCAGATATTGAGCTAGCCCAGTGGACATAATATTTCAAACCTACTATTCTGCCTTTCATTTCCCCCACCTTTTCTCCCACAGGCTAGATAAATCTTAAAATGAGCTCCCTAGGAAGGTTTCCCTCAGTCTGCCTCAAACCCCTGGCCAACATGCACTTGGCTCTGGGGCTTTTTTCCCTAGAGCAGCGGTTCTCAACCTGTGGGTCGCGACCCTGGCGGGGGTAGAACAACCAAAACACAGGGGTCGCTTAAAGCCATCGGAAATACATATTTTATTTAAAAATGTATTGTATAATAAATATGTATTTTCCGATGGCTTCAGGCGACCCCTGTGTTTTGGTCGTTCAGCCCCCGCTGGGGTCCCAACCCACAGGTTGAGAACCGCTGCCCTAGAGGGAGCTATTCATTTCATGGTTTTGGGTTACTATCTGGTGTCTGTCCTCTCCACCTGTCTCTGTTACAGGGTCCCCTCTCTGTGAACCCAGGGTCTCGTGCATATGGGTCCATTAATTCCAGATACCGAAATGCAGCCTCTTTCTCTCTGAGCCCTCCCATGGCCCTTCTCACCAGGCTGGCTCCTTTAGGTCTTTGCTTTCTTCCACAATTGTATCCAAGGCATTCAAGACAGCTTCCAGGTTCCCCTCTTTTTTAATTTCAGAGATTTCCTCCTGAAGAGAAAGGAGGAAAGAGCGATGATACTAGACAAGTCTATAGTGGAAATATGCTAAACTGCTAATAGCACTTAGTAAGATTTGGGCTAAATTCTGTAGTGTCTTTATACAAACATTCCGATATTTCTACATGTGACTTTTACAGTAAGAAAATAAAGAATGACCTGGAACTCAGAGGTCACTAGTTCCAAACCCTGGGCTTGCCTGGTCAAGGCACATGTGGGAGTTGATGGTTCCTGCTCCTCCCCCTGTTCTTTCTTCCTCCCTCCCCCCTCTATTGCTCTCCTCTCTCTAAAACAAGTAAATTAAAAAAAAAAAAAACTTTATTTATTGATTTTACAGAGACAGGAGAGAAAGGGGAGCATGGAATGGGAAGTATCAACTCATAGTTGCTTCATGTTAGTTGTTTATTGCTTGCTTATTGTATGTGCCTTGACCAGGGCAGCCCAGGGTTTTGAACCGGAAACCTTGGCATTCCAGGCCGAAGGTTTATCCACTGCGCCACCACAGGCCAGGCTAAAATAAGTAAATTTTTTTAAAAAGGAAAAGAAAATAAAGAATGTCTGATCAGCCTGACCAGGTGGTGGCACAGTGGATAGAGTGTTGGACGGGGATGTGGAGGACCCAGGTTCGAGACCCCGAGGTTGCCAGCTTGAGTGTGGGCTCATCTGGTTTGAGCAAGGCTCACCAGCTTGAGCTCAAGGTCGCTGACTTGAGCAAAGGGTCACTCAGTCTGCTGTAGCCCCCCAGTCAAGGCACATATGAGAAAGCAATCAATGAACAACTAAGGAGCCATAACAAAGAATTGATGTTTCTCATCTCTCTCCCTGTCTGTCTGTCCCTCTCTCTGACTCTCTGTCTCTGCCACAAAAAAGGAAAAAAGAATGTCTAATCAGGCAGTGGCACAGTGGATAGAGAGTTGACTTGGGATGCCGAGGACCCAGGTTCAAAACCCTGAGGTTGCCGGTTTGGTCCCCAGTCAGGGCACATATGAGAGTAGATGTTCCTGTCCCTTTCCTGCTTCCTCCATTCCTCTCTCTAAAGTCAATAAAATAAACATTTAAAAACAAACAAAAATAACCCCTGAGGTTGCTGGCTTGAGTGCAGACTCCTCCAGCTTGAGCGCAGGGTCACCGGCTTGAGTGTGGGATTATAGACATGACCCCATTTTTGTTGGTTTGAAGACCAAGGGCGCTGGCTTGAGCAAAGAGTCACTGACTCTGCTGTCAAGGCACATATGAGAAAGCAATCAATGAACAACTAAGGTGCTGCAACTACAAGTTGATGCTTCTCATCTCTCTCTCTTCCTGTCTGTCTGTCCTTGTCTGTCCCTGTCTCTTTCAAAAAAAAAAAGGATAAAATGGAAAACATTTAAAAAGAGCCTGCAGCAAGCCTCTCCTTCGGCTCATCATCTGAGTACTGCAGGCCTTGCTGTTTTCCCCATGCCCTTGCTGATACCACATGTACACCTGGGTGCTTAAGGGGCCCATCCTGAAGTGTAACAGCAGGGAAGTTTAATTCTCAAAAGAGAACATGAATGGAAGCCTGTCCTTTCTATGTTCCCTCTAGCAT
Organism: Saccopteryx leptura; assembly: GCF_036850995.1. Taxonomy (NCBI): domain Eukaryota; kingdom Metazoa; phylum Chordata; class Mammalia; order Chiroptera; family Emballonuridae; genus Saccopteryx; species Saccopteryx leptura. The sequence goes on from NC_089504.1 coordinate 285,951,363, forward strand.
GCAGTTCCACTGAATTCAACAATTTGTGAAATGCCTCCTGTGTGCCAGGCATTGCACCAGGTCTGGAGATACAAAGAAGAGGAAGACCCAGTCATGTCCTCGCTGAACTCACAGGTCTAGTGGGGCAGACAACATATAAACACATAATTATAATACAGGACAATGAAAGAAGGGGCATTTAAGATACCCATGTCATTTGAAGGGAGGGACAATTGCCACTGCAGCCTGATGGGCACAAAAGATAGTTACAGGGACTGAGGCTAGAAAGGGGTGGAGGGTAGGGTCCCTGCCTTGGGGGGGTGATGGTCTGGAGGCAGGATCCAAGCCAACAGTAACTGCTGGGCATCTTGCTACTCACCCGGATAGATGTCTGCAACTGAGTTATAAACCTGTCATAGATTTGCTGTGTCATCTCAGGTTGCAACTGGTAGAAGCACTTGTAACAGTCAGTGAATCTCTGGTAGCTGTGGTGGGAAGGAGAGATGGCAAAGATGGGAGAGTCAAACACATGGCCAGTCATAAGTCATTGGCTTTTGCCTGGGCACCTCTGCCTGTCATCACAGCCCTCTAGGTTATTGCTCTGGTTATAAGTGGTGGATGCAAAATGCCTCATTGGCAACGCCAGTCAGTCATTGAGGAAGGCTGAATCTCATCAGTCCCCGTTAGTCTCCCTTCTGCCCCTCTGCAGAGTCCCAGCTGATTTCAGGTTGTTTTCCCCTCAAGGGAGAGTCACAATTAATTCAGCCACACTTTTTGTTTCTGATACTTTATTGAGCATCAAATCACCAGGAGGGTTTTTAAAAACTCAGATTACTGGTCTGAGCACTTGGTCATTCCAGTCCCCTTTCAGGGCTAGATGAGGACAGGGCATGCAGCTTGTGAGAACTTTTCTTGTTCCTAAAGAGAGCAACTCTAGCAAGAAGGAACTGATGCCTTTTCCATAGGACATGACTGTATCCAGGTGATGCCTCCAATTCCCAGCAACCACGGGGGACCTGGCCTGAGGGCAGGGTTTATCCCTAAGGAGGCAGAGAGAAGGACAAATTGGAGTCTCTGAAGACATCGTCAAGCTGCTGAAAACACCAACCTGAGCCACTCTCCCTTGGGGCTTCTTGTCAGTGAAGTAATGGATTTCTATTGTTCAAGCCATTTAAAAATCAGGTCTCTGGCGCTGAGAGCATCTCACTGATACATCCTTTCTATCAAAAGTTACCCAGTACACTCCTAATAGCTGTTCCTCTTGGAAAAAGAAATAAGTTATATGAACTCTTTTGGCTGTCTTCTCTCTCTTCTCCTTACTCTCTCAGGCCCTTCCCCTTCTACAAACATTCACTGAGTGCCCACTATGTGCTGGTCACCCATCAGGCACTGAGTGGTGTGTCTCCCAGAGCTCCCAGTAGAGAGATGGCAGCAGACACAGAAACCCACACATGAAGATGGTGATGACCACTTGTGGAGAGTGCTTCAGGATTTCAGGGCTGAGAGAGTATGCTATGGGGATCATCTTTACGTTGGGGGCATAGTGAAGACCTCTTTGATGAAGCAATGTTCAAATGATCTGCAGAAAGGAGTCTTCGGAGGCATGAATGCTCACGTTTATGCTTTACTGTGGGTCCATATGCTCAACATTGTGGGTCAGGCTGGTGGATAGCCCCCCCCCCCCCCCCCGCCACCTTCCCCACCTTGGGAATTACTGCTGGGTCTTCCCCATTCCCCTGGCTGTCTAGGCCTCCTCACCCTACACAAAAATTACTTTCCCTAAATAATGTTTTCTGAAACGGGTGAAGAATAACAGCAGTGGTATACTGAAGTCAGTTCATAGCTGCTTGCTAAAGACAATTGTTAAATTTTCAGAAAATCTGTGAGCCAGCTGTTAAACACAGCCATTATTTAAAATTAAATTATATAGACTTACAATAAATTGTATTAAAAACATAGGTACTACTAATTAGTGAATACATACAACTTCCTAATCATTCTAACACATTTTGCTCTTAAGGTTGTTTATACCTATTGTTTCTATCTATGGGAATATACTATAAAGGTGTATGTACTGCTGTCCTTCTCTCAACTCTGTATATTGAGAGCTGGTTGTAAGCATCCAGTAGCATACCTCTGGGTAAGGGCGACAAGTGTCTCACCTTTTTGGCAATACATTTGGTATTAGTACACCGTGGACGCTAAACCTAGGTGATAAAAGGACAATACAAAGAACACAGATGTGCATCCTTTCAACTCTCAGCAGAGTCCCAGACATCTTGTTGTTTTGCTTCCGGCCCCACTAGCCACGCAGTCTGTGGCTACATGGAGGAATGTGGAGGGACACATGACTCCTAACAAACTGGGGCTGAAATCAAAACCAGGTAATTGTGGCTTGAAATGGGTTTGGCTTGGATCCAGGAGATCCTGTTCCTCCCCCCCCCCCCCCCCCCAGCCCACTTGACAGGAAGTGGGTCTGAGCTGGGCGTATCTGTCCTGAGTTTAAGGAGCTGGCAGCAGAGGGCCCAGGGCAGGGGTGTGACAAAGTCTGCCCACAGTGCTGCTCATAAACTCTTCTAGTGTCCTCCTTGGAGTCTGAGAACTCAGTGCAAGTGAAGGACTGTGGAAATGTGCATTCATGTAAGATGGGGAATATACACTGCAAACAAAAGGAGGGAAGGCAGCCTGACCAGGCGGTGGTGCAGTGGATAGAGCATCGGACTGGGGTGCCAAGGACCCAGGTTTGAGATCCCGAGGTCACCAGCTTGAGCGCGGGCTCATCTGGTTTGAGCAAAAGCTCACCAGCTTGGACCCAAGGTTGCTGGCTCGAGCAAGGGGTTACTCAGTCTGCTGAAGGCCCGCGGTCAAGGCACATATGAGAAAGCAATCAATGAACAATTAAGGTGTCGCAATGCGCAATGAAAAACTAATGATTGATGCTTCTCATCTCTCCATTTCTGTCTGTCTGTCCTTGTCTGACTCTCTCTCTCTGTCTCTGTAAAAAAAAAAAAAAGGAGGGAGGAGGGAAGGCAGCCAAATTGGAGGCCAGTGTAAGTCCAGGAAGAAAGTGATTCCTTTCTTTTTTTCCAGTTATTTATTTCTTTATAATTAGTAAGAGAGACAGCCAGGGACAGACAGAAGGAAGAGAGATGAGAAGCATCAACTCGTCTTTGCAGCACTTCAGTTGTTCATTGATTTCTTTCTTATATATAACTTGATGGGGGGGTGGGATGGGAGGGGACTCCAGCTGAGCCAGTGACCCCTTGCCCAAGCCAGATGAGCGCATGCTCAAGCTAGATGAGCTTGCCAGAGACCTTGGGATCCTTAGCATTCCAGTTCAACGTTCTGTCCACTGTGCCACCTCCTGGTCTGGTGTCTTTTTTTCTAAGTTTTATTGAGATATAATTGGCATATAGCACTGTTTAAGTTTAAGGTGTACAGCATAATGATCTGACCTACATGTATTACAAAATGATTACCACAATAAGATTAGTTAATACCCATCTTTTTTTTTTTTTTTCTTTACAGGGACAGAGAGAGAGAGTCAGAGAGAGGGATAGACAGGGACAGACAGACAGGGATGGAGAGAGATGAGAAGCATCAGTCATCAGTTTTTCGTTGCGAGACCTTAGTTGTTCATTGATTGCTTTCTCATATGTGCCTTGACCGCGGGCCTTCAGCAGACCGAGTAACCCCTTGCTTGAGCCAGCGACTTGGGTCTAAGCTGGTGAGCATTTTTTATTTTGCTCAAGCCAGATGAGCCCGCGCTCAAGCTGGCAACCTCGGGGTCTTGAACCTGGGTCCTCAGCATCCCAGTCAAATGCTTTATCCACTGCGCCACTGCCTAGTCTTTTTTTTTTTTTTTTTTTTTTTTTACAGAGACAGAGAGTCAGAGAGAGGGATAGATAGGGACAGACAGACAGGAATGGAGAGAGATGAGAAGCATCATCAGTTTTTCGTTGCGACACCTTAGTTGTTCATTGATTGCTTTCTCATATGTGCCTTGACCAAGGGCCTTCAGAAGACCGAATAACCCCTTGCTCCAGCCAGCGACCTTGGGTCCAAGCTGAGCCCGTGCTCAAGCTGGCGACCTTGGGGTCTCGAACCTGGGTCCTCCGCATCCCAGTCCGACGCTTTATCCACTGCGCCACCGCCTGGTCAGGCAATACCCATCATCTTTTGTAGATACAAAATAAAGTTTTTTCCTTGTGATGAGAACTCTTAGGATGTGCTCTTAACAACTTTCAATATACCATAAAGCAGTGTTAACCAAAGTCATCATGTTATACATAACATCCCTAGAACTTATAACTGGAAGCTTATACATTTTGACCACCTTCATTCCATTTCCCCTCCTTCAATCCCCTCAGTGATTCCCTTTTGAGAGCCAATTCAGACTTGGGTTCAGGAAAAGTGAGGCATTTTAGAAAATATTCATGACCATCCACCCGCAAACTGTCATTTTATCTTCTCATGTAAGCTGTGATAGCCTTGTGGATAGGGATGCCATCTGCAATGTCAATGGGACCTACAGGGTGCCCAGGACAATGTTGGATATGTAGCAGCACACAAGACACGCTGCAGACCAGGCAACTGGGACTGAGGTGAAGCCTGGGCTGCCTGGCCCCAGGCTGGTCCCACTACTGGCCATCTCCCCAACCCTGGACTTCAGGGTACCAAGACCTGGGTTACTTGAGTGGAGGAATCCTCTCCCAAGAGCATCCCTGGAGGCCTCTCTGCCAAGCCCCCTTTTCCCTCTGCTGGAATGGTCTCCCAGCCTTGGCTTTCCTAAGTTCTGGGTAAGTGCACTGGCTCTGAAGACAAACTGCCTGGGTTCAAATCCTACCTGTACCACTCACTGACTGATCTTGGACAACTTCTTTGCCTATATAAGCCTCAGTTCCTCTTCTGTCAAATGGTGATAATAAGGGCCCTGGCTGGGTAGCTCAGTTGGTTAAAGCATTATCCCAATACGCCAAGGTTGCAGGTTTGATCCCTGGTCGGCACATACAAGAAGCAACCAATGTGTCAGTTCAAAACCGTGGGCTTGCCTGGTGAAAGCATGTATGATAAGCAACAAGCAAGAAATGAACAACTAAACTGAAGGAACTATGAGTTGGTACTTCTTGCTTCCCCACCCCTCTCTCCGTAAAAATCAATAATTGAAATCTTTTTTTTTTTTTTACAGGGACAGAGAGGGGGATAGATAGGGACAGACAGACAGGAATGGAGAGAGATGAGAAACATCAATCATTAGTTTTTCGTTGTGACATCTTAGTTCATTGATTGCTTTCTCATATGTGCCTTGACCGAGTAACCCCTTGCTGGAGCCAGCGACCTTGGGTCCAAGCTGGTGAGCTTTTTGCTCAAGCCAGATGAGCCCGTGCTCAAGCTGGCGACCTCTGGGTCTGAACCTAGATCCTCCTCATCCCAGTCCAACGCTCTATCCACTGCGCCACCGCCTGGTCAGGCAATAAATTAAATCTTAAAAGGAAAATAAGAATTTCTAAAAAGAAGCAACCAATGAATGCACAACTAAGTGGAACAAGAAATTAATGCTCTCGCTCTCCTCAAATTAATAAATTTTTAAAATCAGGATAGTAACTGTCTATAACTCAAAAAATTACTGTGGCCTGACCTGTGGTAGCACAGTGGATAGAGCATTGACCTGGAACGCTGAGGTCACCGGTTCAAAACCCTGGGCTTGCTGGGTCAAGGCACATACGAGAAGCAACAACCAAGCAATGAACAACTAAAGTGAAGCAACTATGAGTTGATACTTCTCAATTCCCCCACCTCCTCTCTCTGTAAAATCAATCAATAAAATATTTTTAAAAAATTACTGTGAAGATTAAATAAGGTTACATATATAAATACTTAGTACAGCTCACAGCACATTGAAATGCTCCATGTTTGCTATAATTGCTGTTATTAGTCTCAAAAGAACAGACCTCACTGCACCCTCGTGGGAAATGAGGAACACAGTAACTTGACTTCTCAGAGTTGAAGTCTCCTCCCCTTAAGAAAACAAGTGCTTAGTAAAATGCAATTTGATTACAATTGCCTGTGCAGAAACCAACCCAGCTGTAGGAAGAACAGACTGGACCCATTAGAGATAAAATGTTAAACTGTGGCCTCCATCTAAAAGTGTTATATTTGCCTGACCAGGCGGTGGAGCAGTGGATAGAGCGTCGGACTGGGATGCGGAAGGACCCAGGTTCAAGATCCCGAGGTTGCCAGCTTGAGCACTGGCTCATCTGGCTTGAGCAAAAGCTCACCAGCTTGGACCCAGGGTTGCTGGCTCCAGCAGGGGGTTACTCGGTCTGCTGTAGCCCCATGGTCAAGGCACATATGAGAAAGCAATCAATGAACACCTAAGAAGTCACAATGCGCAACGAAAAACTAATGATTGATGCTTATCATCTCTCCGTTCCCGTCTGTCTGTCCCTGTCTATCCCTCTCTCTGATTCTCTGTCTCTGTAAAAAAAAAAAAAACAAAGAAAAAAAACCCCCTGCATTTACTGCCTGACCAGGCAGTGTGCTGTGGATAGAGCGCTGGACCGGGATGCGGAGGACCCATGTTCCAAACCCCAAGGTCGCCAGCTTGAATGTGGGTTCACCTGGTTTGAGCAAGGCTCACCAGCTTGAGCCCAAGGTCGCTGCTTTGAGCAAGGGGTAACTGGGTCTGCTGTAGCCCCCCTGGTCAAGGCACATATGAGAAAGCAATCAATGAACAACTAAGGTGCCGCAACAAAGAATTGATGCTTCTCATCTCTCTCCCTTCTTGTCTGTCTGTCCCTATCTATCCCTCTGTGTCTCTCGCTGTTTCTGTCACACACACACACACAAAAACAACAAAAACTGCATTTACTGAGTTTCCAAACAGAAATGACTATGTTAACTGATTTAGCCTATTTTTCTTTTATATACTATTTGAGACACCATCATTGTTTTTGAGTTTACTGTCAGCATTTCATTTACTGCATTTTTTTTTTTTTTTTTTTTGCGAGAGAGAGAGAGAGAGAGAGAGAGAGAGAGACAGCTAGGGACAGACAGACAGAAAGGGAGAGAAATAAGAGGCATCAATTCGTTGCAGCACCTTAGTTGTTCATTGATTGCTTTCTCATGTGCCCTGACAGGAGGTGGGGTAATACAGCAGAGCAAGTGACTCCTTGCTCAAGCCAGTGACCTTGGGCTTAAAGCCAGTGACTATAGGGTCTATGATCCCATGATCAAGCTAGCAACCCCGTGCTCAAGCCGGATGAGTCCACGCTCAAGTCGGTGACCTTCGGTTTCAAACCTGGGTCCTCCACATCCCAGTCTGACGCTCTATCCATTGCGCTGCCACTTGCTCAGGTTTTTACTGCACTTTTTAAAAAGTCAGCATAGCCTGACCTGGGAGGTAGCCAGTTTAAGACCCTGGGCTTGCCTGGTCAAGGCAAATGGGAGTTGATGCTTCCTGCTCCTCCCCCAACTCCTCTCTCTTTCTCTCTCTCTCTCTCTCTCTCTTTCCTCTTTAAAGTGAATAAATAAAAAAGAATAAAAAGAAACACAACCTCAGTATGAACTGAGTTTTCACATAAGATTAACTTAAAATTTGACTTCAAAATTATTTAAGCCAGAATCAAGCCCTCGTGACCCATCTGTCAGTTTATATATACAGGCAGATTGTGCAGGAATGGAAAGATAAGGCACAGACAAGTCAATGCGCTCCTATGGTGGTTAGTGCTTAGGCAGCCAAGTTTGCCTTCCTCACCCTAGTCCATAATTTGCTTGTTGCCCAACTGAAGGCCTATTTCACACCCTGTCCACCAGAGGGCAAGCAGGCACTGGCACTTCTCTGAGATCAAGACAAGCTGCTGATGGATAGAAGACAGGGATCATTGTGACAGAAATTTATGTTCTCCACCCCCCACCCACGACCTTCACAGCTACTCTTTTTATTAAGAAATGTTTCAATGGTCTTTTCCCTCTCCCTTGTCTTGTCCTGGGAAAACTAGACAGCCCCAGGACTGAGAAAGGGATGCGGGGACAAAAATGTTTCTTTTTTTCCACCTCTTCTTTTCCAAGTAAGAGGATGGGAGACAGAGACACATTCCTGCATGCACACTGACCAGGATCCACCCAGCAACCCTGACTGAGGCCAATGCTCTGTTCATCTGGGGCCATGCTAGCAACCAAGTTATTCGTTTTATTTTTAATTATTTTTCTATTTTACTGAGAGGCAAGGAGGCGGAGACAGACTCCCACAACATGCCCGGACCAGGATCCACCCAGCAAGCCCTCTAGAGGGCAATGCTCTGCCCATATCGAGCTATTGCTCCTTGCAACTGGAGCCATTTATTTATTTATTTATTTATTTATTATTTATTAATTAATTTATTTATTGTATTTTTCTGAAGCTGGAAACGGGGAGGCAGTCAGACAGACTCCTGCATGTGCCCGACCGGGATCCACCCGGCACGCCCACCAGGGGGCAATGCTCTGCCCATCTGGGGCATCACTCTGTCGCGACCAGAGCCACTCTAGCGCCTGGGGCAGAGGCCAAGGAGCCATCCCAGCGCCCGGGCCATCTTTTGCTCCAATGGAGCCTCGGCTGCGGGAGGGGAAGAGAGAGACAGAGAGGAAGGAGAGGGGGAGGGGTGGAGAAGCAGATGGGCGCCTCTCCTGTGTGCCCTGGCCGGGAATCGAACCCGGGACTTCCGCACGCCAGGCCGACGCTCTACCACTGAACCAACTGGCCAGGGCCTTTTTTTTTTTTTTTTTTTTACAGAGACAGAGAGTGAGTCAGAGAGAGGGACAGATAGGGACAGACAGACAGGAACGGAGAGAGATGAGAAGCATCAATCATCAGTTTTTCGTTGCAACACTTTAGTTGTTCATTGATTGCTTTCTCATATGTGCCTTGACCGCGGGCCTTCAGTAGACCGAGTAACCCCTTGCTGGAGCCAGCGACCTTGGGGCCAAGCTGGTGGGCTTTTCCTCAAACCAGATGAGCCCGCACTCAAGTTGACGAGCTCGAGGTCTTGAATCCGGGTCCTCTGCATCCCAGTCCAATGCTCTATCCACTGCGCCACTGTCTGGTCAGGCTGGAGCCTTTTTTTTTTACCACCTGAGGCAGAGGCCACGGAGCCATCCTCAGTGCCAGGGGCCAACTCGCTCTAATCGAGCCTTGGCTGCAGGAGGGGAGGAGAAGCGATAGAGAGAGAGAAAGAGAGAGAGAGACAAGTAAGAAGGGAGGGGTGGAGAAGCAGATGTATGCTTTTGTATGCCCTGTCTGGGAATTGAACCTGGGACATCCCACACACGGAGCTGACACTCTACCACTGAGCCAACCAGCCAGGGTGCAACCAAGCTATTTTTAATGCCTGAGGCTGGAGGCTCCACAGAGCCATCCACAGGGCTGGGGCAATGTGCTAGAAACAAAGGTTGCAGGAGGGGGAGGGGGAGGGGGAGGTGAAGAAGCAGATGGTCACTTCTCCTGTCTGCCCTGACCCACAATCAAACCCAGGACTTCCACATGCCAGACTGATGCTGTACTACTAAGCCAACTGGCCAGGGCCCAGAAATGTTTCTTGATGAAAAGAAGAGTGATTACTGATGAAGACTATTTTAAAATGTCTTTTAAAAATTAATCTCAATTACGTCTTTAGGCTATTAGATCTCTTGGATTAATTTAATCCAAGAGATTCTCCACCCCTCCCTTCTTACTTGTCTCTCTCTCTCTTTCTCTCTCTCTATCGCTTCTCCTCCCCTCCTGCAGCCAAGGCTCGATTAGAGCGAGTTGGCCCCTGGCACTGAGGATGGCTCCGTGGCCTCTGCCTCTTTTGTTGCTTGGATTCTCTGGAAACTGCTAGAAACCTGGTGAGAATTTGAAATTGGGACACTTTTTCTGAAAAAGATAAAAACTTCAAATTTGATAAATACTAGCATGAATATAAAAATACCATCATAATAACTGTATTCATTTATTCACTTGACAAACACTGAGCACTAACCTATCTCAGTGGCACAAACCCGAAGAGAAGAAAGTACAATCCTTGCCCTGAAAGGGGATATAATTTACAAGGAAAGACATCAATCACCAGGAAAAGGAGGCTGGAACAGTACAGGGGGCCCAGCTGGGGGCTCTGGGAAGACTCCCTGGAGAAGCCTAAGAGAGAAGTAGGAGTGTGCCGGAGGGCAGGAGAGACCCAGGCTGCATAGCTGAAGAGTAGTGTCCATATGCACCCCCACGTGTGAAGATGTACAAATAGGAAATGGTTACTGAGCATTGACTAGAAGCAGGCACTGTTCTAAGGACTTTACATGGAGTACTCGTTTTAATCCTCATAACTCTATAAGGGAGGTTCTATTATCATCATCCCCATTTTCAGAAGAGAAAGCTGAGGCAGAGAGAAGCTTGGCTGAAGTCACACAGTTGGGACAGGTGGAGCCATCTGGCTCTGGATCAGGTGCCTTTGGCCTCGATGGCACAAAGCCTGCAGGTTGGTTGAGGCAAGCAAGGAAGAACCAGACACGTAAGTCTGGACTATATCATGATGGAAGAAGCTAGAAAAGTTTTAAGCAGGGAAGGAATTTCAGAAGTGTACTTTAGAAAGCTCCCTTGTGTTGCTGTGTAAGGATGGACTTAAGAGGCAGTTGAGCCTGACCAGGCAGTGGCGCAGTGGATAGAGCATCGGACTGGGATGCGGAGGACCCAGGTTCAAGACTCCGAGGTCACCAGCTTGAGCGCGGGCTCATCTGGTTTGAGCAAAGCTCACCAGCTTGGACCCAAGGTTGCTGGCTTGAGCAAGGGGTTACTTGGTCTGCTGAAGGCCCGCGGTCAAGGCACATATGAGAAAGCAATCAATGAACAACTAAAGTGCCACAATGAAAAACTGATGATTGATGCTTCTCATCTCTCTCCGTATCTGTCTGCCTGTCCCTATCTATCCCTCTCTCTGACTCTCTCTCTGTCTCTGTAAAAAAAAAAAAAGCAAAAAGAGGCAGTTGAGATTATGGCAGACTCAAGCAAAGCAGACACAGTAAGGGTAGAAAGAGGTGGATGGACTGGAAACATAAAGAACAGAATCAACATGATAAGGCTAAAGTCTGATGAGTCATACCCATACTTCAGAAACAAGTCACTGACAGTAGCATGCATCATCTATCTGCACTTTCAAAGAGGGTGAGTTATTTCTGAGGCATTAGTCAGAATATCTTATGTATTAAACCAACCTTTTTTCTGTGAAGAACTGTTTCCTGTGAACACTAGTAGTCTTTGCCACTAGTTTAAAACTCTACCAGTTCATGTTCAAATACTGTTAGTTCTCTTTCTTAATGGTTGCTCTCAGACGTGGATTTTTAATCAATTTATTATACAAATCATACTCTGCACAGCACATCCCAGGCTGGACTTCTGGACCAAGACAGGCACTGGACACAGTTTAGTATCTAAGAATGCAGAACTGTCAATCACCTCTCACTCCCTAAGCCCTCATGGACTGATACTACATGTGATACAGCTGCTGGGTTGCTATGGGGACCTATAGCAGACCCAGCTTTCCTCTGAACAGTGTTGACTGGTCTTCAGCCAGGGCCCTGCCAATACCACCTCTATCCAATGGCCTCTCTTGGAGGATCCTGATTTGTAACAAAACATAGAAAAGAGATAGCCTCATCTGCTTGCTTTAGCTAAACAGGAGAAGGCTGTTTCTCAGAAGGTCCAGGAGGTTATGAGGACAGAAAAGATCCCTTCATTTTCAGAAGACAAGGCAGAGGTCACAGATGGTAAGCTCCAGCAGGGCCACATTTCTGTTCTGAAGCCTGAGAGAGGGCAGATGCAGGAATCTTTGCCTCAGTTGGTTCAGTGAAGGGAAGATGCCCTAACTGAAGACAGTAAGGTGCACGGTCTGTGGGATCTGAGAGCCCAGTGAGATCAACCATCTTCCAGTCACTCTGGGGTGAGTCATATAATTTGCCCTTCTAGTAAAGGTAATATTTACATAAAAAATATGCTAAGTTGTGGGGAAAATTAATCTGGGGTTTAGAAAAGGGACTTTTTTTTTTTTTTACAGAGACAGAGAGAGAGTCAGAGAGAGGCATAGACAGGGACAGACAGACAGGAATGGAGAGATGAGAAGCATCGATCATTAGTTTTTCTTTTTTTTTTTTTAAGAGGTTTTTTTTAAAATTATTTATTTATTTATTCATTTTAGAGAGGAGAGAGAGAGGGAGACAGAGAGAGAGAGAGAAAGGAGAGAGAGACAGGGGGGAGGAGCTGGAAGCATCAACTCCCATATGTGCCTTGACCAGGCAAGCCCAGGGTTTTGAACCGGCGACCTCAGCATTTCCAGGTCGACGCTTTATCCACTGCGCCACCACAGGTCAGGCACAACAATCATTAGTTTTTCATTGCGCATTGCGACACTTTAATTGTTCATTGATTGCTTTCTCATACGTGCCTTGACTGTGGGCCTTCAGCAGACTGAGTAACCCCTTGCTGGAACCAGCGACCTTGGGCTCAAGCTGGTGAGCTTTTGCTCAAACCAGATGAGCCTGCGCTCAAGCTGGCGACCTCGGGGTCTCGAACCTGGGTCTTCCGCATCCCAGTCCGACGCTCTATCCACTGCGCCACCACCCGGTCAGGCTTAATCTGGGGTTTAAAATATCCCTTTGGATCACTGACATATGAATATACTAGCTTTTACTATGCAGAGATTTCAGTCCTGGGCATAGGTACTTGTCTTTGAGATTGAGCATTTACAGTTAATGACTTGTGAAAGGGTCGAGTATTTGCATGCATCTTAAAAGGCTGTATTCATACATGTCATATATTGAGCCCTTCCTATGTGACAGCCACAGTAAGTTAGATTTAACCAAATGAAGGAAAAGATATTCTATTAAGGAAAAGCAGTAAGTGGAAGAAGCAGGTGGCAAAGATGAAGGGACAGTGGCAGCACTCAATGCAAAAGGGCTTATATGCATGTGTTTGTTTGTAGTGCATGCAAGTGTGCATGTATTAAATATATGCCCATGGTCTTAGCCATGGCTGGAGAGATAGGGAGGGGTCAAGGAGTGAAAGGCTTTGTATACTGAGCTAAGGAGCTTAGCTTTGATTCTGGAAGCAACCCTGAACCAATTAAACAATTTAAGCAGGAGAAGGTCAAATTTCAGCTGTACCATCTCGCTGGAGCAAGATTGAGGCTGGAAGTCCTGTCTAGAGGCTGGTGCGACTATCTAGCAAGAGATGATGAGGGCCTGGACTAGAGCACTGGAACAAGGATGGGAAGGAGGAAACTGAGGAGAGAGGTTAGAACTAACAGGGCTTGGTAGCTGACCAGAGGTGAGAGGGGCCTGACCTGTGGTGGCGCAATGGATAAAGCGTTGACCTGGAATGCTGACCTCACTGGTTTGAAACCCTGGGCTTGCCTGGTCAAGGCACATATGGGAAGCAACTACTATGAGTTGATGCTTCCCACTTCTTTCCCACCCCCCACTACTCTTTCTCCCCCATAAAAATCAAATAAACAAACAAACAAATAAATAAATAAAAAGTGAGAGGGAAGATGGGGTCAATGAGGACTTACAATTTCTGGCCTAGACAATGGGTAGATGGTGGTATTTTCAATCAAGTTAAAGACCCCAGAGGGAGGAGAAATTGTGTTTCTGCCACACCGAGCTTGGTGGTTCTGTAGGACACACTATCTGGAGATTTCAAGTAGAAAACTATTGGCGATAGAGGTCTGAAGCTCAGGGGAGATGTGTGGATTGGGAATCCTCATTTACTCCAAAACTATTTACTGTCTCCTTTGTGCAGGGCACTGTGATAAGCAATGAATAGAGAGAGTGGGGAACAAGACAAATAAGATCCTGTCTTCAAGGGTCTTAACATTTTATGCTGGGAAGAAGCTCTCAAACAAGTAAACAGGCAGACAATAGAACTTTATACCGTGGGTAAGTCCTATGAAGAAGTAAAATAAAGTGTCATGATAAGGAATAACCGGGGGAGAAAGGTGGCTTCAGAGAGGTCAGGGAAGAGATGGAAGAAAACCAACCTGAAGGAGCAAACATCAAGTGCAAATGTCTTCAGGCAGGAAAGCTCCTGATAGTCTAGGAAATATGGAGGTCAATATGACCTAGTACCATGGGAGGGGCACAAGAAGTAGGCAGGGGCTTGTGGTGCCTTGGAGGCTATGGTAAGAAGCATGACTCTGAGCGGCTTTCAGCAGCAGCAAGATATCAAATGGGATGAGGTCATTCATGTGAAGATGAAGTAAGGAAAGGGCAATGTTCACACATTTAAGGGAGAAGTAGAGAAAGAGGACCCCAAGGAGCTGCTAGTGAAGTGAAGGAGCAGAGAATGGTGTTGGAAGTCAAGGAAGAAATTTCAAGGATAGAGAAGTAGTTAACAGTGTCAAATGCTACAAGGAGCACAAGTAGGGTAAAGCCGAAAAAATATCCACAGTATCTAGCAACAGAATTATTAAATAATCTGGAAAGGAACAGTTTAAGGGACTGGTGGCAAACTGCCCTAAACTGAGAAAAAAAAATGGAGTTAGTAAACCAGAGCCTGAGAATGTAGAAACCTTAAGCCATAGCCTTGATGGCAAGGTAGTTAGGACAACTCAGGACTGGGCATCTCTCAGCCAAATTTATAGATGTAGAAAACTCCTGCCTAGTGGCCTCCATCTTCTCTATTAACAAGCTGTTCAGGTCATTTCACTGAGACCTGTGAGTTGATGCTTCTCGTCTTTCCCCCTTCAGAGACATTTTCACAGGCAGCAGGGAAACAGAACTAGCTCTCAGGGTATGAGACTCATGGGGCTCACTGAGGGCCCAGCTGAAGCCAAAAGCCATATTTTGTGGATGGAGTGAGTATTTTTCACCATGGGTGAGATTCTACAGTGCTGCCCAGCAAGCTGGGTACAGGGACGAAGAGTACAGACTCACCGAACTTGGAGTTTTGCCAGTTGATGGGTTAAAAGGAAGAGGGAGCCAAGGAGCTGAGAAACAGAAGTGTGGCTGCCTTGCATCTCAAACTCCAGACCTGTTTCTTTCCCTGAATTCTCAGTGGTCAGTGTTTTTCCCACATCTCAGTACATGGCACTACCCTCCACCCAATCACTATCATGAAAAGTTGACATCCCCCTGGAGTTCCCCTTTCCCTAATCTTCCCCTCCAATCCATTCTACCTCCAATCAGCTCACATCCACCCATATGTCTCAGCTGCACCACGTCTCTTACCTGGACCTCTGTGGCTCCTACCATGTAGTTAGCAGCCCAGGCACAGAACTTTTGGATGACAAGTTTTTCAAGGACAGACAAAATACTTTAGACTTAAAAAAATAAAATGGTGCCCTGGCCGGTTGGCTCAGCGGTAGAGCGTCGGCCTGGCGAGTGGGGGACCCGGGTTCGATTCCCGGCCAGGGCACATGAGAGAAGCGCCCATTTGCTTCTCCACCCCCACCCCCTCCTTCCTCTCTGTCTCTCTCTTCCCCTCCCGCAGCCAAGGCTCCATTGGAGCAAAGATGGCCCGGGCGCTGGGGATGGCTCCTTGGCCTCTGCCCCAGGCGCTAGAGAGGCTCCGGTGGCGGCAGAGCGACGCCCCGGAGGGGCAGAGCATCGCCCCCTGGTGGGCAGAGCACCACCGCCCCTGGTGGGCGTGCCGGGTGGATCCCAGTCGGGCACATGCGGGAGTCTGTCTGACTGTCTCTCCCCGTTTCCAGCTTCAGAAAAATACAAAAAAAATAAAAAATAAAAAAATAAAATAAAATGGTTTTCCCTGACTGATGGTGGCACAGTAGATAAAGAATCAACCTGGGATGCTCAAGTTTGAAACCCTAAGGCCTCAGCATGCGATCATGGACATGATCTCATGGTCACTGGCTTGAGGGCAAAGGTCACTTGCTCTGCTGTAGCCCTCAGTCAAGGCATATATGAGAAGCAATCAATGAACAACTTGTACCACAACTACGAGTTGATGCTTCTCATCTCTCTCCCTGCTTGTCTCTGTCTCTCTCTCTTGTAAAATAATAAATAAATAACATGGCTTCTAAGTATAAGCTCAAAATTGAATACTTATTATTTTAAAATGAATATAAAATGCAATATTATATCAACTGCAATTTTAATGTAATTAGATAAAAATGATATTTAATATAGTATGTGGATGCTTTTCTACCATAACCTAATTATTTATTTACTTATTAATTTTTTTATTGAGAGAGAGACAGACAGAGACAGAGACAGACAGGAAGGGGGAGAGATAAGAAGTATCAAGTCATAGTTGTGGTACCTTTGTTGCTCACTGATTGTTTTCCATATGTGCCCTGGTGTGGGTAGAGGGTGGGGCTCCAGCAGAGCCAGTGTCCCTTTGTTCAAGCCAGCGACATTGGGCTCAAGCCAGTAACCATGGGGTCATGTCCATGATCTCACTCAAGCCAGCGACCCTGTGTTCAAGCTGGCTACCCTGGGTTCTCGAACGTGGGTACTCAGCATTCCAGGCCAATGCTCTATCCACTGTGCCACCAACTGGTCAGGCTACTGTACAACTCTTTATACATGTTTATATAAGGCTAATGTATCTTTTTTTAGATTTTATTTGTTGATTTTTTTATATGGGGGGGAGTGGGAAGCATCAACTCGCAATAGTTGCTTCTTGTATGTGCCTTGACCGGGCAAGCCCAGGGTTTCAAACCAGCTACCTCAGCGTTCCAAGTTAAGGCTTTATCCCCTGCACCACTACAGGTCAGGCCATGTCTCCTTCATTCTATAAGCAGATAAAGGCAGTGAAAGAAAATATTATTGGCCTATTTTGCTTATGAGCATATGAACACAAATCTCATTAAATATAAATATATACAATATTTTTTATATATATTTTTTACAATATTTTTAAAATACATCATAATCAAATAGATTTATTCTAAAAATGCAAAGACAGTTTAACTTCCATAAAATCTGCCAATATAGATAATCAGCATTAATGAACCAAAGAAAAATTACAGGATCATCTTAATAAGAAAATATTTGGTAAGGTTCAACACTTAATTATGATTTTTTTAAAACTCTCAGCAAACTAGAAAGAGACAAAAACTTTCTTAATTTGCAAAAATGTACCAAAAACGTATAGTAAACTTTATGGAGAGATTTCAGTAAACATTAGGGATGCTTTACATTTGCACAAAGACAAATATATCTCTCTAAAAGTCCTTGATTATAATTTGGATGACTCTCACACAGGCAATGTTGAGGAAAGAAAGCCAGACATAAAAGGTAACATACTATATGATTTCATTTAGTGAAGTTAAAAAAAAAAAAGGCAGCTTGACCTATGGTGGCATAGTGGGTAAAGCATGACTTGTAATGGTGAGGTCGCCTGTTTGAAACCCCAGCCTTGCCCAATCAAGGCACATATGAGAAGCAATGAATAACTAAAGCAAAGCAACTACAATTTTACTCCCTCTCTCTCTAAAATCAATAAATAAAATCTTAAAAAAAAAAAAAAAAAGCAGGCAAAACTAATCTATGGAAACAGAAGTCAGGAAAATGACTACCCTTTCAACTTAAGATAAAGAGGGAAGAGAGCACATGAGTATCTCCTGGAGTTCTGGTTCTTGATCTGGGTGCTGGTTACATGGGTGTGCTGGGCACCTATGATTTGGGCACTTTGAGGGAGGATATACTTTAATAAGAGTGGAGCAAGACCCTGGCTGGTTAGCTCAGTCAATTAGAGTGTTGTCCCGAAACACCAAGGTTGCAGGTTTGATACCTAGTCAGGGCACATAGGGGAAGTGACCGATAAATGCATAATTAAGTAGAACAACAAATGAAGACTTCTCTCTCACTCTCTCTCCCTTCCTCTGTCTCTCTAAAATCAATCAGTTTAAAAAAAGACATTAAAAAAAAAAGAGTACAGCAAAGTTGCTAGATACAAGACCCTCGCTGGTTAGCTCAGTTGGTTAGAGCATCATCCTAACATGTCAAGGTTGCAGGTTTGATCCTGGGTTAGGGCACATACTAGCATCAACCAATGAATGCATGAATAAGTGGAACAACAACTTGATGTCTCTCTCTCTCTAAAAAATCAATAAAAGTTAAAAAGATTGCTAGATACAAAATAATCTTATAAAAATAAATAAATTCTCTAAGCATCAGCAACTAACTTTAAAAGAAAATAGAAAATGAGAGTATTCACAACAGCAAAAAAACAAAACAAAACAAAACAAAACTGTCAAGTATTAGGCAGTAATCTAAAAGAGAATGAATGAGTCCTAAAGAACTTTAGAACTTTACCGTACATTGCAAACAGCCAGTTTTTCCCAAATTGATATATATTACAATAACAGCCAAAATAGCAGCTTCAATGTTTTGAGGAACCAGAAAATTTCACTTTAAAGTTTACAAGGAAATATCAAGGTCCCCAAATAGCTGTGACAAATTTGAAGAGAAGAGAAACGAGGGGTGATTCACCTGCCCCAGACTTAAGTTTTCCTAAAAAGTCTTGGTTGGTATTAAGAATCCATATGCATTGCCCTGGCTGGTTAGCTCAGTGGTAGAGTGTTGGCCCAGTGTGTAGAAGTCCCAGGTTCGATTCCTGGCCAGAGCACACAGGAGAGGCGCCCATCTGCCTCTCCACCCCTCCCCCTCTCCTTTCTCTCTGTCTCTCTCGTCTGCTCCCACAGCCAAGGTTCCATTGGACAAAGTTGGCCCAGGCGCTGAGGATGGCTCCATGGCCTCTGCCTCAGGTGCTAGAATGGCTCCGGTTGCAACAGAGCAATATCCCAGATGGGCAGAGCATTGCCCCCTGGTGGGCATGCTGAGTGGGTCCCAGTAGGTCACATGCAGGAGTCTTGTCTCTTTGCCTCCCGGCTTCTCATTTCAAAAAAAATACCAAAAAAAAAAAAAAAGAATCCATATGCACTTGCACAAAGACAGGCAAAAAAGTCAGTGGTGCAGAGAGACTCAGGGGCACAATAAACAGAGGGACTTGTCATTTATAAAGGGGGATCCATAAGCAATGGGGACAGATGAACTGTTTAGTTGACAATGACTTGGAAAACTAGAAAAATGAGACTCGCTGAGACAACCACCTTACTCCTTAATCCAGACAGATTAAAGATTTATTTTTTTAAAGATTTTATTTATTTATTTTAGATGGGGCGGGGGAAGGGAGTGGATGGGAAACATCATCTCACAGGTGCTTCTCATATGTGTCTTGACCAGGCAAGCCCAGGGTTTCAAACTGGTGATCTCAGCATTCCAGGTTCACCCTTTATCCACTACACCATCACAGGTCAGGAAGATTAAAGATTTAAGTAGAAAGTAAATTATAAAATAGCCAACAAAAGCAAACACTGGAGATTATCTTTGTGACCCAGGTGTAAGTATAGCCTCTATAAACAAGACCCCAAAAGCACAAAACCATAAGAAGGAAAATGTAATCACATAAAAATTAAGGGTTTAACAAATAGATTAGGCAATACTTAACAATTTATAATGTCTATTTGAGGGAGGCTGAGAAAGTAGTCATGAGGATTCATACAGTTTGTGAGGAGGTCCCCTGAAATTACTGCATTTCTCTTTCTTCTTCATCCTCTTAGGGTAAAGTATAAACAACTAAAATCTGTGGGTTTAAAATTTGATTAAAGATTTCTGTTCCCCAAAAGACATTATAGACAAAATTAGCACCTAACAGACAGAGAAAGATTATTTCCCTCTTTAGTCTGACAAGAGATGGATTTCTACACTATACCAGGAACTCAAGCAGATCAAAATAAAAACCCCAATTTAAAAAAAGGGAGGGAGTCTGAAAAAAAAGCTGGAGGAAATGAGTAGGCAGTTCACAAAAGAGGAAGCCAAATAACTAACAAGTATATGAGGAAATCCCCAAATCTCTGAGGAAATCAATGACATGCAAATTCAAACAACAATGATACCCATTTCACAACTTCAGAAGAGCAAATGTTAGAATGGTGGATACCCAGTGATGGTGAGGCTGTAGGAGAAAGGAACAGCTTTTCTGGAAAGCAGTCTGACAAAATATAGGTAAACCCTCAGATCTAGTGATCTCTCTCCATTAAAGACCTTAGAAATTCTAGCACTACTTCATGAGAAGATGTACAAGGACATTCAACCTGGCATAATACATGGAGGCAGGAGTTGGAGGCAAGGAGGTGTCTATGGGAAGCAATGGGTAAGAGCTGGATGCTTATCATGGAATGACAAACACTGAAAAGCTCTGAACCATATGCACTTACAGAACATGGTTAGAGCTTTTGTAAAAATGGTGTTGCCCTGGCCAGTTGCTCAGTGGGTAGAGCATCGGCCCAGAGCAGCGACGTCCCAGGTTCGATTCCCAGTCAGGGCACACAAGAAAATTGACCAGCCTGACCAGGCGGTGGTGCAGTGGATAGAGCATTGGACTGAGATGCGGAGGACCCAGGTTTGAGACCCCGAGGTCGCCAGATTGAGCGCGGGCTCATCTGGTTTGAGCAAAAAGCTCACCAGTTTGAACCCAAGGTTGCTGGCTCCAGCAAAGGGTTACTCGGTCTGCTGAAGGCCCGCGGTCAAGGCACATATGAGAAAGCAATCAATGAACAACTAAGGTGTTGCAACGCGCAATGAAAAACTAATGATTGATGCTTCTCATCTCTCTCCGTTCCTGTCTGTCTGTCCCTGTCTATCCCTCTCTCTCTCTCTGAAAAATAAAATAAATAAATAAATAAATAAATAAATAAATAAATAAAAGAAAAGAAAATTGACCATCTGCTTCTCTCCCTCTTCTTCTCTTGCCAGTAGCTCCATTGGTTTGAACATCACCTGGGCGCTGAGGATAGCTCAGTTGGTCCAAGCACTAAACATAGCTCAGTTGATTGGAGCATGGCCCCAGAATGGGGTTGCCAGGTGGATCCTGGTTGTGGGGGGGCACATGCAGGATTCTGTCTATCTCCCCTCCTCTCACCTAAAAAAAATGTTGTTGATGCTACAGTGCCCTTCAGACTAGGTGTGTGTTCACTGTATGTTATAGTATAATTTCTGGTTCCTTTACCCAACATGCCTAACAAACTTTTTATCCAGTCACTCACAACCTGCGATTCAATGTATAAATCCAATAGCACACATCTTGTGCATAACTATTCTAAAGATTTCTTTAATCGATTTTACCGGTGGGGGGGAAGTGGAGCAAGAAGCATCAACCCATGGTTGCTTCACCTTAGTTGTTCACTAAGTGCTTGCTCTATGTGCCATGACCGGGCAATCCCAAGGTCTCAAACTGGTGACCTCAATGCTCTATCCATTGCACTACCACAGACCAAGCATAAAAGGACCTTATTTTGTATACTATACATATCAGAATAGTGTATATTGCCATATTATGAAAAAAGAAAAAAGTTTGCATAGTAATAATGCAGTCAACTACACAAGTATCATACCAACTAAAATACCAAGTAAACCTTGAACAATAAAAGTGTTGAGTGAAAAAAATATGTAGCACAATTATGATTCATATAAACTTAAAACATACACACACAAAACATTTTACAAGGAAACGAACATATTCAAATGTCACTTCCTTACACTCACATTAACCCAGACCCCTTTCCCCACTGCTATTCCTTTACCTTGATTTCTTTTTCTTTCTTTCTTTCTTTTTTTTTGACAGAGACAGAGAGTCAGAGAGAGGGACAGATAGGGACACACAGACAGGAAGGGAGAGAGATGAGAAACATCAATTCTTCGTTGTGGCTCCTTAGTTGTTCATTGAATGCTTTCTCGTATGTGCCTTGATGGGAGGAGGGGGGGCTACAGCAGAGAGAGTGACCTCTTGCGATCTTGGGCTTCAAGCCAGCAACCTTTGGGCTCAAGACAGCAACCATGGGGTCATGTCTATGATCCCACGCTCAAGCCAACCCGTGCTCAAGTTGGTGAGCCCATGCTCAACCCAGATGAGCCTGCGCTCAAGCTGGCAACCTCAGGGTTTCAAACCTGGGTCCTCCACATCCCAGTTCAACGCTCTATCCACTGTGCCACCGCCTAGTCAGGCTGATTTATTTTTCTCTATGGTACTAGAATGTCTACTCCATGACAACAGTAACCTTTCCATCTTTTTTTATTATTATTAATTTTAAAGAGAGAGAGGAAGGAAGGGAGGGAAAGAGAGAGAGAGGAAGGAAGGAAGGGAGGGAGACAGGAAGAAAGAAACATCGATTTGTTGTTCCACTTATTCATGGATTCATTGGTTGATTCTTGTATGTGCCCTGACCGGGAATCAAACCTGCAACCTTCATACATCAGGACGATGTTCTAAGCTGAACTAACCAGCCAAGGTACAACCTTTCCACCTTGATCACTGATATACCTCTAGCTCCTAGAACAAAGCCCATGACATTACAGAGATGGTGGATAAATATTTGTATCCAAATAAATGAAAAATGGAGGACATATAACCAACAGAAAGCAGGGCCTATGGAGAGGGGAGAAGAAGGCAAGAATGAGTAGGGAAAAATCAATCAACCAATCAATGAATCAAAGGAAGAAGCTTGCCTGGACATATAATGATGTGTCACAAATAGCCCATAAAAATAATTACAATTGAGAGGCGAGACAGCGGAACCGCAGCTATGAGTGAGGCTGATGTAAATCCGAAGGCCTACCCTCTCGCAGATGCCCACCTCACCAAAAAACTATTGGACCTTGTTCAGCAGTCATGTAATTACAAGCAGCTTCGGAAAGGAGCCAATGAGGCCACCAAAACTCTCAACAGAGGAATATCTGAGTTCATTGTGATGGCTGCAGACGCTGAACCCCTGGAGATCATCCTGCACCTCCCACTGCTGTGTGAAGACAAGAATGTGCCCTATGTGTTTGTACGCTCCAAGCAGGCCTTGGGCCGGGCCTGTGGAGTCTCCAGGCCTGTCATCGCCTGTTCTGTCACCATCAAAGAAGGCTCACAGCTGAAGCAGCAGATCCAGTCCATTCAACAGTCAATTGAAAGGCTCTTAGTCTAAACCAGTGGTCTCTGCCATATTCTCCTGCTGACTCCTCCCCCTGGGGTCGTCATCCTTACCTCGCCCCCTCCCTGAATCTCTCCTTCCATTTTCTCTCTGCCATCTTTCCTCCCTTTTGAAAAATGAACTAAGGCACAAAACAGATGAAAGCAGAGTAGTGACACCATTCAAAAGGAGGAAAGGGTCAGGGTAGAGATCCTGTTCCTACTTTTTAGGCACAAACTACCTTCTGTGTGTGGGGCACGGTGAAGTAAACACCCCCACTTGATTTCCCTTGCACCTGGCCTACAAAATCATTCCATACATTGATCTAGGGGCTCTCTTTGCTCTCTAGGGGAATGTGTATCATTTGGGGATGAAGCATGTATTCTGTGAGGTTGTTGTATGCCCAAGTGTCATTTGCTAATGTACCCCTGCTGTTTGCTTTTGGTCATATGATGTTATGCTTGTCCCTCCCACTTCTAACTGTGCCCCTGAGGATGGTAGGATGGCAGCATACCAAAGATGTGCGTGCTGCAGAATTCCAAAAGAGGCCTGGACTAGTAAGACATGAGGCAGCTGACCTAGGTCTTAAAGGAGTCTAGAGTGGCAAGAAAAAATAGGGTCAAATGGTGCTGGCATAAAGGATTCTGGGCAAGTCATGGACACCTGAAAGCTACAACAGAGATTATGGAGTCCAGGAAACATCCTGTCTTTGGTAAATCGAGATTTCTTCAGTGGATACTTGGTACCATCTCTGAGAGCCCCTACCCCTGTTTCCTGCCACTGTGTGGCTCACATGTTTGTATTCTGTATCACATCAGAAAATGCTAATGTGTCATTCTTGTGAAAAGCCTAGTAAAGAAATATGTTCTTAAAAAAAAAAAATAATAATAATTACAATTATTTTACCAAATTCGTTACTATGGAAATTAGACCCCGTATAAGTCTGTCACCCGCTTGTCTAGCCTTCTCTGATTTTACTCTCCCTCTGATCACTATGTTGTAGCCCAGCAGGACTCTGCCAGTTCCTAGAATGCCCTGACCATCTTGGGGCCTTTGCACAAGATGAACCCTTTGCCTAAAGGCTTTGTCTCTAGTTCTTTCTTTCGTTCTTTAAGTTTCAGCTTAATGTTACTTCCTCAGAATGGGCTCCCCTAACCATCCTAGCTAGTGTATTCCTTTCCCTTAAGTTACTGCACTATCTATTCAATATCTTACCAAGCTCTGTGATTATTTTGTTTACTGAACCTCTCTACCCACTGAATGAAAGCTCCATGATGGGGACCCCGTCTGCTTCATTTTATCTCTAGCACCTGACACACAACCTGGCACAGTAGGCACTCAAATATTTTCTGAGAGAATCAATGAGTGAAGAGATGGATTATAAAATCTCTGTAGAAAAAAAGGGAGAGGGAAGAAACCAAGAGGAA
Organism: Saccopteryx leptura; assembly: GCF_036850995.1. Classification (NCBI taxonomy): domain Eukaryota; kingdom Metazoa; phylum Chordata; class Mammalia; order Chiroptera; family Emballonuridae; genus Saccopteryx; species Saccopteryx leptura. Next base: position 285,975,748 of record NC_089504.1, read on the forward strand.
AGGAGATTAGGTGAAGATGAGAGTCTTGATGAGGTCAAAGAACAGGTGTGGAAACAGGGCTGGATGGAGAACAGACTGTGGTCAAACACCTTTAAGTTCTGATAACAGTGTTTCAGTGTTAACATGCCGGAAGTTGGGGTCATGGGCAAAACTCTTCCCTTAGAGCAGGGGTCGGGAACCTATGGTTCGTGAGCCAGATGTGGCTCTTTTGAGGGCTGCATCTGGCTTGCAGACAAATCTTTAATAAAAAGAATAATGTTAAAAATATAAAACATTCTCATGTATTACAATCCATTCATTTCCTACCGCTCATGTTCATGGTTGTAGGTCGTTGTATGGCTCTCACGGAATTACATTTTAAAATATGTGGTGTTCATGGCTCTCTCAGCCAAAAAGGTTCCCAACCCCTGCCTTAGAGCCTGACCAGGCGGTGGCGCAGTGGATAGAGCGTCAGACTGGGACACAGAGGACGGAGGTGTGAAACCTCAAGGTTGCCAGCTTGAGTGCAGGCTCATCTGGTTTGAGCAAGGCTCACCAGCTTGAGCCCAAGGTCGCTGGCTCGAGCAAGGGGTCACTCGGTCTGGTGTAGTGTCCCCCCCTGGTCAAGGCACATATGAAAAACTGAGGTGCTGCAGTGAAGAACTAATGCTTCTCATCTCTCTCCTTTCCTGTCTGTCCCTATCTGTCCCTTGCTCTCTCTGTCTCTGTCACAAAAACAAAAAAACTCTTTCCTTAGAGTGTCCACTATCGTTACAATACTGTTCATATAAAACATAGAAAAATAAACTATATATAATAAAAATTAAGACAGGAAAAGTCTTATTTAATAATACCCAGTGAAGGTATTATTCCCAGAATAATTAAAATTCTAATGCTTTCTATGTGGCAGGCACCGTTTAAACGCCTTTTGTGTATCTACTCATTTAATTCCCAAACCGACTCTTTGAGAAAGGTCCTATTGTTTCCATTTTACTGCTGAGGGGCTGAGGCACGGAGCGGTTAAGTCTTGCTCACACTATGGCGCGCCATGACTTGAACCCTGATCTAATTCCAAAGCCTCTATCTTCCCTCTCTAGCACCTACGTCTGTCAAACCTAGACTGGCTGGCCTGACCACGCGGGGGCGCGGCGGAGACAGCCCTGGACGGGACCTGGAGGACCCAGGCTGACACCTGGGGTCACGGGCGTGAGCGCGGGGTCGCTGGCTTGCTGCCTGGGATCAGAGACAGGACCCCGTGGTTGCAGGCTTGAGACGAAAGGTCGCGGCTTGAGCAAGGGGTCCCCACACCAGCTCTGCTGCAGGCTCCCCCCGACTCCCTGTAAGGCACATATGAGAAAGTGAACTACGGAGCCACAGCGAAGAACTGATGCTTCTCATCTCTCTTCCGTCCTATCCGTCCCTGTCTGATTCTATCTCTATCAAAAGAAAAAGAAAAAGCTGGAGAACAGGGTGACTAGTCCCGGCTACCTAACCCGTGTGAACACACATCACGTGACCTCGCGAAGCTCAGGAACTGCCAGAGTTCCATTAGACTGTCAGTCAATAACCCTTGAACCCGGGACCCACGTGACTGACTTCTTTGCGGTTTTACCGCGCTGACCTCGCGGAACCTACACTGGCGGACCAAACTCGCTCCTCAGCAGCTCACGCCTAACCCACCGAAATTTATTCGCAGTCCCACCTCTCCACCTTACCTCCCGGCGGCGACCAGCTTCTGGAGAAAAGTATCCACCGTGGTGTCGAGGAGCTTCATCCTCGAAATGGTAGTGCAGTCGGACACGGATTCGGGGGACTTCTCAGGCACCTTTTCGTCACAGCCGCTACCTACAGCGGCCTTCCTTGCTTCCGCCATGTTGAAGTCGAACCGCCAAATCTAACTGACCCTGCTGTCCCGCCCACTGAAGCCCCTGACTGGCTTCTCTAGGCACCGAGAGCGTCCGATTGGGTGCAGCGAGAAGTCTATCACCGAGCCGTCGAAGGGGGAGGGGAAACTGCTGGAGTCTTGAGATTTCTGCACAGGTAGGGATAGTGCTGTAGAGCACTTAATTTAGTACTTTTTCCGCAAGCTGGCAAAATAAGCTCTAGCCAATGCTCAGGGGCTCAATACAAACTTTTAATTACACTTCAAAGACTTCGTACAGTGCAACAGTGAATGAATGTTCGTAGTTAATATTCACAAGGGTCCACTTTATTAAATGTTAACCCCATCTTTATTTTTAGTCCCCTGTCCCTCAGGACTTCCATTAGGTTTCCTGTCTTGCCCGGTTTCAGGTTTCTTCCAGTTTTGGCTATGGACCAGTACATCAAAACTTCCAGCTGGTCCGGTCTAGGGTCCTGGGAAAATGGAAGCCCTCTGCCCCACTCTCACCAAGACATGTTTTAACAGAACCCAATTATGTGGGAAAGAAGCCAGGGGTTCGGTTCCTTTCATTATAAAAAGTATAAGTTCATCATCCTTTGAAACGTGTGTGTGTATGTGTGTGTGTGTGTGTGAGAGAGAGAGAGAGAGAGAGAGAAAGAGAAAGATCACTTCTCAGCTTTTTGGCTAACATCAAGAGAGAAAAGAGGAGAAACACAAAGAAAATAGGTAAAAGGCTATGAAATACTGTACAAGAAAATAAATCAGAAGGAGTCTTGGAAGGAAAAACATCCTAAGGCATGCGAGGCAAGAGACTACCTCGTGTTCATGATACTTTACCTACTTTGCCATAGTGGGGACATGTTTCTAGGGAGTGGAAAGTGGGGGGCTGGAAAATGGTCTCCAAAGGTGCCACAAGAATGAGTTTAAAGAGGGAGAAGGCTGGCTTCTATTATGTTGGTGGTTCTTAAAAGGGGTGATGAGGGGCAGATTCAGAATGATCTGTGGGCCCAACCGTTTGGATGACCATCTGTGGATAGAAAATTGAAGGACTCTTGACAAAATATAAGAAAAGGCAAACAAAAGTAAAGATAAGTTAAAGGGAAAATAACCCTCAAAGATAAAAGACCAAGATGGGCAGTGGTGGTGTCGAAGGTAGAAAAATGTGGTTTTCAGATTCTGATCTGGCCAGAGTGATAGAATGTGGGGCAGCCATAAAAACAGCAAGGCTTCAGAAGGTAGCTAGCACCTTTCAAATTGGCACCATGGCCCTTCCCAGAAGGTGGGACCAATATGAAGGTTTGAAGAATAATCCCGGCCAAATGTCTCAAGTGCAGTTTGATATGCCTTTTCATCCCATTTGCTGCACCTCTCCCCCCTGCAGCACAGGCTTGGTGGATAAGGGGGGAGATGAGGCAAGGAAGGAGCGCTCATCATCTAGCTCCTGAGAGCTTCAAAAGATAATCTTGGCAGTATCAGGCTGGTATGCAGTGGTCCTGGTATTGGGTGACTTCCTGACCCACTCTTTACTCTTCCAAGCATCCCTAGAGGGTTCCATGACTGGGATGACTTCATATTGGGGAGAAGAAAACAAATATTTTCACATATCAGAGATTCCCATTGGGATACAATATCTGTTTCTGTGAGTCCAAGAAATTGGGGTATATAGTTATAACTGCCTGGGGCTGAGAACCTACACCACCTTCTAGGCTTGGCTCAGCTGCTCTGGGGAAGATGGGCTGGGGCATACATACTCACTTGTTACTTTCCAAACCAGCTAGTCTCTCAATCTGAATTTTCAGGGTAGTGCTCCAAGTTCCCTGTGCCCCAGACAGCCAGATCTACTTAGAATTGTGCCTACCACTGTAGTCATCTGGGCCAGGGGAAGCCAACAGCTTATATGTCCTGGGGCTCCAGGAACTGACCGGACATTGAAGGGATAAGGAACTGAGATTGAGGTAAAAGCTGTATCACATTTTTCTATCTGAGGAAGGGGTGAGCTCTGGCTGTAGGATTAGATTGGTACTTTAGCAGGACAAAGACAGTAACCTGGTTCACAGAGGTTAAAAAATTTAAACACACAAAGTATTAACATTTCTCCCCAACCTAATATCTCCAAAGAGAGAGTGACTGCTCTGAGGTTTTTGCTGTTCCTACTCCCTGTGCAAAAGTGCCTGGCACCTCACCCCCAGTGGCAGGAAAAAGCAGAGTAGTATGGTGGGCAAGTCAGTCCCAAAATAAAAATAAGCAAGCCTAAGAGATGAAGCAGGAAAGGACTGATGGCAGCTGTTTGGAATCTGGGCTGAAGGCTCAAGTGGAAGAACCAGTGGTAGTAAGCAAGCTCTTTGTACAGCTGTTATCAGGATCTCAGGACACAGATGGAGAGGGAAGTCAGGAGAAGGGTTAACAGGGAAGGGGTGGAGTTGAACTAGCAGGGAGGGTGGGTTTCCTTAGGGCAGGACTGAGTACAAGGATTGAGTGAGGGAACCCAGTTTGGCAAGAAAACTAAATTAATGGGAACAGAGGATGCAGGTGTGGAGCCCGTTCAGCAAGGACAGTTCAAAGTCTCTGTTCCTGTCCCAGACAGGGCACCTGGCCCATGGCAGGGCTAGGTATGTGGTAGGAGCACTTGGAAAGGGTGCTAACCTCCCTACTCTGCCCTGACCCAGAGTAGTGTGGGGAACAGCAGGCTTCTCTCCCACCACTGGTTACCAGTGTCTTGAGTCCACCAGCTCAGGTCGGAGGCTGAGTTTCTTGAGGCTCTCATAACCCACCACAATGACAATGGTAGAAGGCGTGGCTGAGATTATTCTGGCTGAGAGGCCCTTCATGAGGCCCCAAGGCCCCTCTTCCGCCATCAACTGTCTGAAGGTCAGGATGATGGAGTTCTTGCCCTCAACCTGGAAAACAACACAGTCATGGTCTACAGTCAGAGTTCCTCTGTTCATTCCTCTGCCTTAGGCAGAAGTGAATTTGAATTCTGCTCCCCAGTTTATACTAACAGCATAACCTTAGATATTTTACTTAACTCTTTGCACCTCAGTTTCCTTGAATATAAAACAGTGATAATAGTTCCTATGCCATGTGGTTGCTCTGAGTGGTAAACAAAAGGATACTTGGAGATGTTGAGACCAGGGCCTGGGAGACAGTAAGTGTTCAATAAACATTAGCCTTTTTTCTTTTCTTCAGAGAGAGAGAGAGGGATAGATAGGGACAGACAGGAATGGAGAGAGATGAGAAGCATCAATCATTAGTTTTTCGTTGCAACACCTTAGTTGTTGTTCATTGATTGCTTTCTCATACGTGCCTTGAGCAGACCAAGTAACCCCTTGCTCGAGCCAGCGACCTTGGGTCCAAGCTGGTAAGCTTTGCTCAAACCAGATGAGCCCGCGCTCAAGCAGGCGACCTCGGGGTCTTGAACCTGGGTCCTCCGCATCCAAGTCCAATGCTCTATCCACTGCACCACCGCCTGGTCAGGCTAACATTAGCCATTATTAATGTCATTAGATAAGCTACACAGCTATGAGTTGTTGGACTGGGTGTTTCTCTCTGGTCTCAGGGAGACTGAATTAAATCACCTCCAAGACCCTCTACTACTCTGCCAGTCTATGATTTTGACTCTGATCATCTCAATCCCTCTGAATCCCCCTGGCTAGTGTCCTCCCTCTGATTCTGTTGTCTTCCAGGTACTTATCTTCCCTATCACGTTGGAAGCCTGGCTAAGGCAGGGATCTCTTTTCTTTCTCAACAGTCCTGCCCCTTACCCCCACCTCCATACTCTGCCACCAAACTACACCTTTAGAAACCGCCCACTCAGAGCCTCAGTCAAGACTGGACCGATGCACTCCTTGTTATACCTCCCCCTGTACTGCATGACCTTCAGAAGGTGATCCCATCTGTGGCTAAGAACATCTCCCCACTTGTTCTTCCTCCTTTAGCACCCTTCTCCATACTCCCTTCTTCCTCTCAGTACTCTCATCTGACCACCTCTACTCTCCTAATCCTTGCACTTATCCACGGCCATGTCAAGGGCTATACCTCTGGCCGTCATATGTACTTCGTCTCCTGCAGCTGGGAGCACCTCAAAGACCTGTCCTTTCCCTGGATCTCCTTGTGGACAAGGATCAAGAATGAAGATGGAACCTCTGTACTTTTTATTATACTGCTCACAAAATTAGGGGATATTTTATTGCTTCATATTCAGTGATAAAATATTCCCTAATTTTTGTGAGCAGTATATTTGCAAACTAATCAGATACCAATTTATTCATTTTCAAATGTATGTGGTTAGGGGAGGGCATTCTTTCTTGAGACACATATTCCTAGATTTTCCCAGACAAGTTAAAGGAGTTCATCACCACCAAACCGGTATTATAAGAAATGTTAAAGGGACTTCTTTAAAAAGGAAAAAAAGAGATAAAAAATATGTAAATAAAATGGCAATAACTACATAGCTATCAGTAATTACTTTAAATGTCAGTGGATTAAATGCTCTAATCAAGCCTGACCTGCGGTGGCGCAGTGGATAAGGTGTCAACCTAGAATGCTGAGGTTGCTGGTTCAAAACTCTGGGTTTGCCCAATCAAGGCAAAAATGACAAGCAATCAACGGACAACTGATGTGAAACAACTATGAGTTGATGCTTCTTTTTTTTTTTTTTGTGGCAGAGACAGAGAGAGTCAGAGAGAGGGACAGATAGGGACAGGCAGACAGGAAGGGAAAGAGATGAGAAACATCAGTTCTTCGCTGCGGTTCCTTAGTTGTTCATTGATTGATTTCTCATATGTGCCGGGGGGCTACAGCAGACCAAGTGACCCCTTGCTCGAGCCAGCAACCTTGGGCTCAAGCCGGTGAGCTTTGCTCAAACCAGATGAGCCTACACTCAAGCTGGCGACCTCGGATTCTCGAACCTGGGATCTCGAACCTGGGTCCTCCGCATCCCAGTCCAACACTCTATCCACTGTGCCACCACCTGGTCAGGCGAGTTGATGCTTCTTGCTCTGCTCCCTCCCCTCTGTAAAATCAGTAAGTAAAATCTTAAAATAAAAAAAAAGAGACTCCAATCAAAAGACACAGGATGGATGAATGGATAATAAAACAAGACCCATACATATGTCGCCTACAAGAGACCCACTTCAGATATAAAGATACACAGACTTTGGTATGAAAAAAGAAATTTTGTGCAAATGGAAATGGGAAAAAAAAGCTGGGGTTCCAATACTTACATCAGACAAAACAGGCTTGAAAACAAAGGTTATATCAAATAAAGACCCAGCAATTCCACTTCTGGGTATTTACTATTACTGGGAAAAACCAAAAACACTAATTCAAAAAGACATATATTTCCCCTATGTTCACTGCAGCATTATTTACAATAGCCAAAATATGAAAGCAACCTAAGTGCCCACCAATAGATGAATGGATAAAAACGTCGTGTGTGTGTGTGTGTGTGTGTGTGTGTGTGTATATATATATATATATAGAGAGAGAGAGAGAGAGAGAGAATGGAATATTACTTAGGCATAAAAAAGAATGGAGGCGCCTGACCTATGGTGGCACAGTGTATAAAGCGTCAACCTGGAATGTTGAGGTCGCTGGTTTGAAACCCTGGGCTTGCCAGGTCAAGGCGCATACAGGAAGCAATTACTATGAGTTGATGCTTCCTGGTTCTCCTCTCTCTTTCCCTCCCTCCCCTCTATCAAAAAATCAATAATAATAATAAAAAAGAATGGAGGTAATGCCTGATTGGTGGTGGCACAGTGGATAGAGTATCAACCTGGGATGCTGAGGTCCCAGGTTCGAAACCCCGAGGTCGCCAGCTTGAGCACAGGCTCAACCAGTTTGAGCAGGGTCATTGGCTTGAGCCCAAGGTTGCTGGCTTGAGCAAGGAATCACTGAAGTGCCACAACTACAAGCTGATGCTTCTCATCTCTCTCTCTTCCTGTCTGTCTCTCAAAAAAAGAAGAAAAAAATAAAGGACTCTTGCCATTTGCAACAACATGGATGGACGGATGGACCTAGATGGAATTATGCTAAATGCAATAAGTCAGACAGAGAGAGACAAATACCATATGATTTCACTTATATGTGGTCTCTAAAAAAAAATTAAATGAATAACCAAAACTGACTCACAGATACAGAGCACATTTACATTTTGTAAATTGATGGTTACCAGATGAAAGGGGTTGGGGGGATTGGATGAAAAAGGGGAAGGAATTAAAATAAGCAAACTGCCAGTTAGAAAAACAGTGCCTTTTGCAACAACATGGATGGACTTTGAGAATATTATGCTATAAGTAAATCAGAGAAAGCTAAGAACTATATGGTATCACACATAGGAGGGATATAAAACTGAGACTCATGAACATAGACAAAAGTGAAGTGGTTACCAGGGGGAGGGGAGCCGGGGAAAGGAGTAAAGAGAAACAAATATATGGTAATCAAAAATGATTTGATTTTGGGTGATGGGCACACAACACAATGAGTAGTTCACATGCTATAGAGATGTATACCTATACACGAAGGTTGTGGGTTTGCTTCCTGATCAGGGCACATATAAGAAGCAACCAATGAATATATAAGTAAGTGGAACAGTGCCAGGGCTGTAAAGTACAGCATAGGAAATAGAGTAATAACTATGGTGCCAGGTAGGTAATAGACTTAACGGGGTGATCACTTCATAATTTACATAAATGTCTAATCATTATGTTATACACCTGAAATTAATACAATACTGTATGTCAACTATAATTGAAAAATAAAAAACTATTTAAAAAAGTACCTAGATTTACCAGCCACCTCTATCCCAACATCCTAGTATCAGGAAAGTTGACTGTACCCCCAAACTGTTAAGGCTATTTTTCTTCCCTTCCTCCTCACCATAATCAAATGACCCCACTCTCCTGGACAGCTTTCCTCTTAAGTTACCCAAATTAGACACTAAACCCTCTCCCCATTCTCTTAACCCAAAGCTTTATACAGTAAAACCTGCCATTTGTATATTATATATCATCATTCAAATTCTATTTCCTTGGACTAAGTACTATGGAATTGTTTCTGAGTGGACTGAAGACAAGGACTGTAACTTCTGGACAGCACCACCAAAGACTTTGTCAGTATTTTTGCAAAGTCTACATAGTACAATCCATGAAACTTATTCAAGAATAGTTACTTTCAGTGGCTGTGGAGAGCTCATAGAGAGAAACCAGATTTATGAAATTAACTGAAATCAGTATTTCTAATAACTACAAATCAGCTAGGTAAGGAAAAGGTGGTTGATGGGTTATGCTAATAGGATAAAAGGCTAGAAGAAACCAGTAAGAATTCCTAGAGGCATGGGCAAGTCAAGTAGAGGCATGCAAGGTAGCAGACAGAAGGAGAGAAACATTCTAGGTGCTTCAAAATGCTCAGCTGGTTTCTGTAAATGGTAAGTCATAACCACATGGAGGGGACTCAGATGCCCAGAGAGCTGCTGGACTAGAGAGAGAGTCATGACACAGAGAGGTAAGGGGAAGACTGAAGGGCCTGAAGATCACACTTCTAAAGGCTAATGTGGGAGGAGGGCGGAGGCGGAGGCTGGTCGTGGAGGCTGGCCGAGGAGGCTGGACTTACCTGCACTCGGGTTCGGATAACATCCATAGGATTGGTGAGAATGGAAGCAGTAGCTGCAGCTAGGGGCCCCGAGATGGCTTGAAAGACAATGTGAGGGCATTCCTTAGGACAGAGGTATGAGAGCTGCTCTGGAATGGAGGGAAAGACAAAAGACAATGCCTTAAGACATGAGGCACCACCCCATCTGCCCTCATACTGCTTCTACCTGTTGCCCAATGATGACAAGTTCTTCATCCTTAGCCTCCTTGGACACCCCCATCCCCATAACTCCCATCTTTTTTTTCTGTTTCCTTCTTTTTTTAAAAAAAAAAAAAGACTACTTATTCATTTTAGGAGAGAGAGAAGGTGGGAGGAGCAGGAAACATCAATTGCCGTATGTGCCTTGACCAGGCAAGCCTAGGATTTCCAACCGGTGACCTCAGCGCTTCAAGTTGATGCTTTATCCACTGTGCCACCACAGGTCAGGCTCTTTGCTTCCTTCTTAACCAACAAAAAATTATAAATCTCTGGCTCCTTCCAGAAGTCATCTTGGTTTCATCCTCTAAAGAAGGAAATTTCAAAAACTCTTTGCTTGCTGACTACTTTCATCTGATGGACAGAAATTCTTCCTGATATAAATTTTTTTTTTTTTTTTTTTTTTTTGTATTTTTCTGAAGCTGGAAACGGGGAGAGACAGTCAGACAGACTCCCACATGCGCCCAACCGGGATCCACCCGGCACGCCCACCAGGGGGCAACGCTCTGCCTGCCAGGGGGCAATGCTCTGTCCCTCCAGGGCGTCGCTCTGTTGTGACCAGAGCCACTCTAGCGCCTGGGGCAGAGGCCAAGGAGCCATCCCCAGCGCCTGGGCCATCTTTGCTCCAATGGAGCCTCGCTGCGGGAGGGGAAGAGAGAGACAGAGAGGAAGGAGAGGGGGAGGGGTGGAGAAGCAGATGGGCGCTTCTCCTGTGTGCCCTGGCCGGGAATCGAACCCGGGACTCCTGCACGCCAGGCCAACGCTCTACCACTGAGCCAACCAGCCAGGGCCCTGATATAAAAATTTTATGCCTGTGCTCTGCTTTGCCCAATTCATAGATTAGAAAAGCACACACTAGCCTGATCAGGCAGTGGCGCAGTGGATAGAGCATTGGACTGGGATGCGGAGGACCCAGGTTCGAGATCCAAGGTTGCCAGCTTGAGCGCGGGTTCATCTGGTTTGAGCAAAGCTTACCAGCTTGAGCCCAAGGTCGCTGGCTCAAGCAAGGGGTCACTCGGTCTGCTGTATCTCCCCACGGTCAAAGCACATATGAGAAAGCAATCAATAAACAACTAAGGTGCCGCAACTAAGAATTGATGCTTCTCATCTCTCCCTTCCTATCTGTCCCTCTCTCTGTCTCTGTCACACACACACACAAAAAAAGCACACACTACATATTTCCTATTATATGCACTGACTAGTAGGATACATTAAAAACTGGTAATGCTGATTATCTTAAGGCAGGGAGTTGTGTGACTGTGGTGGGTGACAGGCCTTTTTACAGTATACCCTTTCCTACCTTTTAAATTTTGAACCATGGGGATGTTTTTACAAACAACAACAATTAAAGTCATATCCTAAGTGAGAACTTTTCTCCAGCCTCTATCAAGAAAGAAAAATTCATCTTTCAAAATGCTGGTAAAGCCTGACCAGGCGGTGGCGCAGTGGATAGAGCGTCGGACTGGGATGCGGAGGACCCAGGTTCGAGATCCAAGGTTGCCAGCTTGAGCGCGGGTTCATCTGGTTTGAGCAAAGCTCACCAGCTTGAGCCCAAGGTCGCTGGCTCGAGCAAGGGGTTACTTGGTCTGCTGAAGGCCTGTGGTTAAGGCACATAGGAGAAAGCAATCAATGAACAACTAAGGTGTCACAATGCGCAACGAAAAACTGATGATTGATGCTTCTCATCTCTCTCTGTTCCTGTCTGTCTGTCCCTATCTATCCCTCTCTCTGACTGTCTCTCTGTCTCTGTGTAAAAAACACACACACACACACACACACACACACAAAAACAACAGGAAAAGAATATAGGAAATGCTAAGGGGAGAGGGTGAATGGGTTGCCATTTTAAACAAGGTAGTCATGGGAGCCTTCTCCAAGTTGAAGTTTGAGCAAAGTCCTCAAGGACAGTGCAAGCCATATGCTCTGTGGGAAGAACTTTCCAAGCAGAGTAACATCCTATGTAAAAGCCCTGAGATGAGCACACCTGAAGTCTTCAAAGGGCATCAAGGTCAGTATGCCTGGGGCAGAATGAGGGAAAGAACAGTAGATGAGATCCAAGAGGTAAGTTATTTAGGACTTTGAAACCATTGCAAGGACTTTGGCTTTTACTCTAAGTGAGAATGGATGTAAAATAGATTCATCATCTCAAAAATTCTCTCCTAGTTTTCTTTACAATTCAGTCATCATAATACCTTTAAAAAGTTTTTCCTCATGCTCCTAGTTGGGGTAATTTGTGGCCAGGCGACTAAATATTAGGGAACAAGTAGGATGGTGGGACTTGGCAGGGCAAAACTCAGAGTGTCTAAGTCCTGGCAGCATGGCAGAATTCCTTACGCCGTACTAGAACCACCTCTTCCTTCCTCGCTCTTTTCTTTCTTCCCTTTTTCTCTCTTTATTTCTTTCAAATGAGAGGAAGGGAGAGAGATGAGAAGTATCAATTTGTAGTTGCAGCACTTAGTTGTTCATTGATTGCTTCTCATACGTGCCTTGACTGGGGGGTTCCAGCTGAGCCAGTGACCCCTTGCTCAAGCCAGTGACCTTGGGGGTTTTGAACCTGGATCCTCAGTATCCCAGGTCAATGCTCTATCTATTGCGCCATCATATTGTCAGGCCCTGATTTCCAATCACTTTCCCTACTGTCAGCACAAAGAGAAACAAAGTGAACTGGTGGCTCCACCTCATGGGTGTCCTGTTTCTCTTGAGAAGAAAGCATTTCATAACCATTAGAAGGCAGCATCTGGACTGGCACTGCCAGCCTCCTTGGGCCAGTCTATACTGGCCCCCAGGCTTGTAAACTGCAGTGGGATCCAGATTCCAATTTTAGTCACACATACATGCCATTTTCCTGGGGCTTAGGGAGAGGATAGACAAAGGCAAGAGGGTTGGGGAAAGAGCCCTATGTCTTTCATTCTTTATTCATTCAAAAGTGTTTATTGGGCACCTATTATCTGACTTGGTTTGAGACCCTCCTGGCTAAATGACTTTGGACAAGTAATAGAAATCGTTATTTATTTAATGCTTACTAGATGACAGGCATTGAGATAAGCACTAAACGTAAAACAGAGAAACAGGGAAATCCCTTCATGGAACAAGGAACTTGGAGTTGGAAATAAAATGACTGCAAATTATGTGCTCTAAAGAAAACAAGGTACTGAAAAAGAAAACAGAAAGAGTCCTCTGTCCAACTGGGTCATTAAAGGAGTCCACTTTGGCCCCTTATAAAATTTGGCTAGACAAGTCCCAGATGGGATGAGACAAAATGTCCACTGCCAAGGGTTAGTAGCCAGCAGCAGGAGTAGGAAGGTTGCAGGCACAGGCTGTCCTAACTAGAATTTGGTAGTTGATTCCATTGTACTCAAAGCTGTAGATGTCACAGGGTAGCAGGTACACAGAGGTCCTGCTCTTGATAATGTGTTCTACCCTTTAAGAAGGAAATCTGGGCCCTGGCCATTTGGCTCAGTGGTAAAGCATTGGCCAGGGTGTGGCTGTCCCAGGTTTGATTCCTGGTCAGGGCACACAAGAGAAGTGACCATCTGCTTCTCTACCCCTTTCCCTTCTCCCTCTCTCCCTCTCCCCCTACTCACAGCCATGGCTTGAGTGAGCTGGTCCCTGGTGCTGAGGATGGCTCCTGGGCCCCCTTAGCCTCAAACGCTAAAAATAGCTCAGTTGCCAAGCAATGGAGCAATGCCACAGATGGGCAGAACCTCACCCCACAGGAGGCTTGCTGGGCGCTGCAGGAGTCTGTCTCTCTACCTGCTCTCAATTAAAAAAAAAAAAAACGAAGAAGAAGGAAATCTGGCAATATGTTTATTGAGGCCCTCAAAAATCTTATCTTTTGATGCAGTAATCCCATTTCTTGGAACTACTTAAAAAGAAGTAAAGTTTTATGAATAAAAATACATTATAGGGTCTAATCAGTGGTGGTACAATGAATAGAGTGTAGACCTGGGACGCTGAGATCCCAGGTTTGAAACCCCAAGGTTGCTGGCTTGAGCATGGGGCTCACTGGCTTGAGCACAGGCTTGCCGACTTGAGCACAGGATCACCAACATAATCCTGGGATTGGTGGCTTCAGCCCAAAAGGTTGCTGGCTTGAAGCCCAAGGTCAATGACTTGAGCAAGGGGTCACTGGCTCAGCTGGAGCCTACCGGTCAAGGTCAAGGCATGTATGAGAAGCAATCAACAACTAAAGTGCTGCAACTAGGAGTTTATACTTCTTATCTCTCTCCCTTCCTGTCTGCCTCTCTCATAAAAACAAACAAACAAAAACATTATAGGAGTAGAGAGGCTCAAGGTTACATCACATCCTGAATTTAACAATGCTGAGGAAAAGACATCTAACTTAAAAGCTCACTATTATTTATTAATTTTATCTCAAATTCCAGATTCCCCCTAATTTTGTCCTTTCCCATCTTCCAATTTTCTATCAATATTCCACTAGGCCTAGTTGATTATATTGTACCCAGAACACTCTATGTTCGATAATCATCTACTTTACTTGTCTGATTCCACCCCCCCACACACTCTGATCTAAGGTCCTTGAAAGGCAAGAAGCAAGAACTGTGTATTATTCTTCCTTGAATCCTCTTGAATCAAATGTTTGCTGAATGATTGACCCATTCTCCCATTAAATCTCCCACTGTCACATGTACAGAACAATGGCATCTTAGCCATTTTAGTAAACCCATCCTCCTGATCCCTGCTTACCTGCATAGAAGTGATAGAAGGGCCACCAGACAGCACTGTTTGGGATGTAGGTAAGTAGTGAAGCCACATAGCCTCGGTAGAAGCCTCGAAGCCCATCAGTCCGCAGGATCTGCCTGATGATGTCCTTGGTTTGGCCAAAGGCAACTACACCTTGTCCCTGTGGGTTCCCTTGCACTTGGAAGCGGCCCATTTTCTCACCCTTACGCTGCATCATCAGGTGCTGGGAGACCACATCAATGGGCACTGTGATGCTCTGGGCTACGAGAGAGGCTGAGCCACCAGCCACCAGTGATTTGACTGTGTTGCTCTGGCTATAGTCAGCTACAAACTTCCGGGTGAGCTCGTAAGTGGTTACATAGCACTGGCCCGAGATGAGGGTGAAGGTGTTGACCAGGAATCCCCGGTAGAGGCCAGTCACTCCATCTGCTCGCAGGATCTTGATGAAGGCGTCAAAGGTCCCATGGTAGAGACTCTTGCCTTTCTGAACCTGCAGCCGAGTGCGGATGAGGGTAAATGGGTAGACGCTGACACGGATCATCATTGTCATTGCCACACCAAACACGTAGAACTTCTTCTTGTCCAGGTGTTCCCACTCGATGATCTGGATATTGCGTTTGTCCTCCATTGTGCCTGAAGTCCTGGGGATTTGAGAAGGGTGGAGGGAAGTGAAGTAGGTGAGAACTTTGAACTCCCCTCTTCTGGCTAGGCTCTGAAACCCCATGCTCAGGCTTCATCTCCCCGGGTACTTACCTCCCCGTATTTTCGACTTCACCCAGTCTGGCTCTGGGTCTTCCTTCACACATCAGGAAACTGCTCTCCTCCTTTATCAGTCCTTCCCAATTCCGGAAACCACTGCTTACCTCACTGACCCCTCTGGTTTCACTCCCACCCCAGCTTCCTACACCCAGCTTATCATCTGTTCTCTACTTCTGCCTGGACCTTGGTGTCATAGCCCCTTGTCCTTCTCTGGTTCACGAGAACAAACCAACAACCTGACAGGATGCAAAGCTCCTCAATGGGCTAATGGGATGTCACTAAGTGACATTTAGCAGGTTCCAAAGGCTGGAGGGAAATGCTCCATTTAAAAAAAATTCTGTTTTTATTTATTCATTTTAGAGAGGGTAGAGAGGGGGAGAGAGAAAGAGGGAGGGAGGGAGAGAGACAGAGAGAAAGAGAGAAGGGGGGAGAACAGGAGCATCAACACCCATATGTGCCTTGACCAGGCAAGCCAGGGATTTCAAACCAGTGACCTCAGCATTCCAGGTTGGCGCTTTAACCACTGTGCAATCACAGGTCAGGCAAAAAAAATTTTAATTCTTTATTTATTGATTGATTTTTAGAGAGAGGAGAGAGAAAGCGGGGAGAGAAGCAGGAAGCAGTAGAAGTTGTTTCCCGCATGTGCCTTGACCAGGCAAGCCCAGGGTTTTGAATCAGAGACCTCAGTGTCCCAGGTCGACACTTGATCCACTGCACCACCACAGGTCAGGCACTCCATTTTTTAAAAAAATGTATTTATTGGTTTTAGAGAGAGAGGAAGGGAGAGAAACAGAAACATCAATCTGTTTCAGTATGTTCCGTGACCAGGGATCAAACCTTTGACCTTTGTGTATCGGGATGATGCTCTAACCATCTGAGCCATCCAGCCTGGGAAGGAAGTGCTCCGTTTTTGATGCTCCAGGCCCACTGAGGAGGTCCTCTTTTATTCCACTTACCAGCTAACTCACCTGACTTTATTTCTGGTTTCCATGCTGGCCGCTCTGAGCTCCCCTGGCCCACACTCAGTACACTTAGATTTTCTCCAGTCCACATTTGAAGAGAGGGGAAGAAGCTAAGTGGGGCTTTCAAGCCACAGAGCACCCCTTCACACACACCTTCCCTCCCTCCAATGAGAGCAGAATGTTAGGAACAAGGCAAAGGTCACAGTTCTCTCTGGTTATTAGATAACTCACTCTAGAGAAAGAAAAGAACCACCTGGAGAGTCTTGAGAACTACAGGGTAAAGAACATGTTTGGCCCCTTCCATCCCTAAGCATCTAAATCATAACTTCAGTCCCAGATAATGAAGGGAGATTCAATTGACACAGAAGATACAGACTCTGCCTTAGAGAAACTCACAGTCTGTTCAAACTGACCCAGTATCGCACTGGGAAATGGATGTCAGTTACAGAGATAAAGAATCCAGGGAAGCCCTGGCCGGTTGGCTCAGTGGTAGAGCGTCGGCCTGGCGTGCAGAAGTCCCGGGTTCGATTCCCGGCCAGGGCACACAGGAGAAGCGCCCATCTGCTTCTCCACCCCTCCCCCTCTCCTTCCTCTCTGTCTCTCTCTTCCCCTCCCGCAGCCGAGGCTCCATTGGAGCAAAGATGGCCCGGGCACTGGGGATGGCTCCTTGGCCTCTGCCCCAGGCGCTAGAGTGGCTCTGGTCGCAACAGAGCGACGCCCTGGAGGGGCAGAGCATCGCCCCCTGGTGGGCAGAGCGTCACCCCCTGGTGGGCATGCCGGGTGGATCCCGGTCAGGCGCATGCGGGAGTCTGACTCTCTCCCCCCATTTCCAGCTTCAGAAAAAAAAAAAAAAAGAATCCAGGGCAAAGTAATGTACATGTGACCCTCATGTTAATTATATCCATTGCCTAATGTTTCAAACCAAACTAAAAAGCTTACTAATGTAATAATTGCATAAAATTGAGACATTCCAACTGAAGAACTGTCAAATGAGAGGACATGATATATTGGATATATTATTAGTAACAATGTAATGTGCTCCTGTGTAGGACACTAGCCATTTTCAGCTACAAGGGGAAAGTGGGAAGTTCAATTCCAGGATGTGAGAAGTCAGGGGCTCCCTAGCTTTTGAGAGAAATCCCTAAGAGCTGGGAAAGCAGGTGGCCACATCAAAGGGACAACTCGAAAGGGTTGAAATGTTCTAATTAAGCAGTCCCAATGCTAATAATGCCTTGGCAAACTTCATGTCAAGTGTTTAACCGGCGTCCGTCTTCAACCACCATCCCCAAGCAAAGGTCCCAACTAGCCTAAGTAAGTAGTTTCTTGGTTTACCATGTAAGTCAATGGGGAAGCAAGGTTAGCTTTTCAGTATTTCCTGAACTGGACTGTGTCACTTTCATTAAAGTACAGGATACAGGATACCTGCAGTGCACACTGAGTGCATGGGAGCTGAGGGAAAACCTCTCACCTTCAAGGTGAAGCATTGGTGAGGTACATGTAACCAAAACAGGCTTTCTGGAGGAAGTCAAAGCAGTTTGAATGAAGGAGGAATACATGTAGACAGTGAAAAGGAAAGAACAGCTTCCAACAACTGGGTTGGCCAGAATGGAGAATCTAGGCTGTGGAAAGTAAGCTCCAGATGGGGTTCTAGGAGGAGAACCCCTGAAAAACTGATGTACCATTTGCTGTGGGCAAAGTGGCCCTTTCTTCCCAACAAGTCCAGCAGGGCAATCTTCTCTTTGAGGCCCTTCAAGAGACAGTGATCGCCTGACCTGTGGTGGCGCAGTGGATAAAGCGTCAACCTGGAAATGCTGAGATCGCCGGTTCGAAACCCTGGGCTTGCCTGGTCAAGGCACATATGGGAGTTGATGCTTCCAGCTCCTCCCCCCCTCTCCTCTCTCTCTCTCTCTCTCTGTCTCTCCCTCTCCTCTCTCAAATGAATACATTAAAAAAAAAAATACAGGAAAAGAGGGTGATCACTGTCTTCCCTACCCCAGGGTGTTTGTCATCCAGGGCCCCAAAGTCATGTTTCCGTTACCACTGAGAGTTGAAGAGAAACATTAGGATTTATTGAATACCTAATTACCCCACACAGCCCTTACAACCTCTGCACAGTTGGACACTTCTGCTAAGTGAGGAAACAGAGGGTCAGATGTATTAAAAGGAATAGGCCCCAAGGTCACACAGCTGGTTAGTGGTAGAGGCAGGATATAAGCCAAGATTTCTTCTCTACTCCACCATGTCTTCTACCCCCCTGGGAGTTGAAGAGCTCCAACACAAATCACTGTTTGGTCTAAAGCCAAGTCATTCCCACCATGGGAGCCAGAACAAATGCCCTCATGACTGCCAGTCAACCGAGGGTTAAGCACAAGGTCCTGGCCTTGCAGGTGCCCAGGGATTTCTCTCGGCTTTGTTCTAGAGAAACCAAGAGCTGCCTCTGCTTTCAGAGTGTGCTTGTGGAGTGACAGAGCTGAGTGGCTGGGCAGTCACATTGTTGTCATAGGACAAATACAACTGGACTCAAGCAGGAGTGCCTTCTACAGGGATCATGCAAATTATATGCTAAACAGCTCAGAGAGGCAGGGCAACAAAGGATTCTGTTGTAGGACCTGGTTTTGTGGGCACATCTCAATTTATCAAGCTGAATTACAAAGTACCAATATCTCCTGATGAGAAATCCTAAGGCAGGAGCCAGTGCCTGCTTTCCTCCATCTCTGATATGTGCTAGTCTATTTCAAATTTCCAGAAGGAAAGGAGGACTCTTCAAGGCTGAAGCCAGTAACTTCTGCTATTGCCATGGTGACAGGAGAAGCTATTAAGAGTCATGCCTCGAGAAATAAACCTCTACAGCTGTAGGAGAGGGACACTGCACCCATCCTTCTTCCCTCCAAATAGTGGGACTGCTCCGAAAAGGGATCTCAACCTGCTCTTTAGTATATAACCTCCAAATTTCCTTTTGAAATATCAAAACCAGTTCCTTTTATTTACCCTCTGGAAAATCCTCCTTGCAGATACTGTATGCAAACTTTCTTCAGCCTTCCCTTCTCCTATCTCAATCAGCCCAACTTCATCATAGCTCTTCTCAGACCCTTATTTGTGTACATGACTCCAGTTCTAAATTTCCCCCATCTTTTAACAATGTTTGGGTACAAAAGGCTAAAGTGCTTTCTATGGAGATGGGTCAAACAGATGACCCAAGATATTCTGAAGTCATCATGTAAGATGTCAGAGGCAGAACCCCTACTAACAAGCCTGCCAGTGGAAAGGGACAACTGGGGAGCTCTGTACACCTCCTTTCCACTCCACTTTCCTTGTACCAGAAAAATCACACTAAGACTCATTCACTAGGTTCTGAGATTCTGGGTCAGAACAAGGCAGTGTCACCTGGAAGGCAAGGTCATGCAGTGGAAAGAACACTAGTAATCAGGAGACCCAAGTTTGAGCTCCACTTCTATTACTTACCAGTAGGATTAGAACCAAGTCACTTCGCCCTGGTCGGATAGCTCAGTTGGTTGGAGCATTGTCCTGAAGTACAGAGGTTTCCAGTTCGATCCCCAATCAGGGCTCATACAGGAAAGATAAATGTTCCTCTCTCTCTCTCCTCCTTCCTTTCTTGCTAAAATCAATTTTAAAAGAAAAAAAAAAAGAACCAAATTATTTCACTGAAGTTCAGTTTCCTCATCTGTGAAATGGGGATAACAAAGCCTGCTACAGCTATACAGTAATGCACCTCTTTTTTTTTTTCATGCACCTCTTAATGATAGGGACACAGTCTGGTAAATATGTCATTAGCAATTTCATTGTTGTTCAAACATCAGAGTTCATTTACACAAACCTAGATGGTATAGCCTACTATATATCTAGGCTGTATGGTATAGCCTATTGCTCCTAGGCTACAAACATTTACAGCATTATTACTGTACTGAACTCTCTAGGCAACTGTAACACTATGGTATTTGTATATCTAATCATATCTGAACACAGAAAAGGTACAGTCTAAATATGGTATAAATGATAAAAAGTGGCCCTGGCCAGTTGGCTCAGTGGTAGAGCGTCGGCCTGGCGTGCGGGGAACCCGGGTTCGATTCCCGGCCAGGGCACATAGGAGAAGCGCCCATTTGCTTCTCCCCCCCCTCCTTCTTCTCTGTCTCTCTCTTCCCCTCCCGCAGCCAAGGCTCCATTGGAGCAAAGATGGCCCGGGCGCTGGGGATGGCTCCTTGGCCTCTGCCCCAGGCGCTAGAGTGGCTCTGGTCGCTGCAGAGCGATGCCCAGAGGGGCAGAGCATCGCCCCCTGGTGGGCAGAGCGTTGCCCCTGGTGGGCGTGCCAGGTGGATCCCGGTTGGGTGCATGCGGGAGTCTGTCTGACTGTCTCTCCCCGTTTCCAGCTTCAGAAAAATACAAAAAAAAAAAAAAGATAAAAAGTGCCTGACCAGGCGGTGGTATAGTGGATAGAGCGTTGGACTGGAATGCAGAGGACCCAGGTTCGAGACCCCAAGGTTGCCAGCATAAGCGCAGGCTCATCTGGTTTGAGCAAAGCTCACTAGCTTGGACCCAAGGTCGCTGGCTTGAGCAAGGGGCTACTCAGTCTGCTGGTCAAGGCACATATGAGAAAGCAATCAATGAACAACTAAGGTGTTGCAACAAAAAACTGATGATTGATGCTTCTCATCTCTCTCTGTACCTGTCTGTCCCTATCTATCCCTCTCTCTGACTCTCCCTCTGTCTCTGTTAAAAAAAAAAAAAAAAAAAAAAAATATATATATATATATATATATATATATATATATAAATAAAGTGATACACCTGTATAGGACACTTACCATGAATGGAGCTTGCAAGAACAGAAGTTGCTTTGGGTGAGTCAGTGAGTAGTGGTGAATGAATGTGAAGACATAGGACATTACACTACTATAGACATTATAAATACCATACACTTAGGTTAGACTAAATTTATAACATAACACAAGGTTAAACCAAGCACAATATAAAATGATGAAATCAAGAGGCTTAGTAAACATAAGATGGGTGAGGCTGCTGTTGGTGTAGCATGGCAATATGTTTATAGCTAACTTTTTTTTAAGTAGAAATAATGATTAAAAATATAGTATAGTAAATACATAAACCAGTAACAAAGTTGTTCATTATCATTATCAAGTATTATAATTGTACATGCTATACTTTTATATGACTGGCAGTGCAGGTTGGTTTACACCAACATCAGCACAAAACATCTACGTAATGCATTGAGCTATGACATTACATCAGGGGTCCCCAAACTGCGGCCCCCTGAGGCCATTTATCCGGACCCCGCTGCACTTCCGGAAGGGGCACCTCTTTCATTGGTGGTCAGTGAGAGGACTGTGCTTCTGGAGTACTGTATATGGCGGCGTCACTCACGTACAGTATTACTTCTGGTGACGCGTGACGCACGCCTCACAGCTCCAGAAACGCGTCATATCACTTGTTTCGGCTAGCCATGACAAATATGGAACCGGACACTGACCATCTCATTAGCCAAAAGCAGGCCCATAGTTCCCATTGAAATACTGGTCAGGGCTTGGCCGGTTGGCTCAGTGGTAGAGCGTCAGCCTGGCGTGCAGGAGTCCTGGGTTCGATTCCCGGCCAGGGCACACAGGAGAAGCGCCCATCTGCTTCTCCACCCCTCCCCCTCTCCTTCCTCTCTGTTTCTCTCTTCCCCTCCCTCAGCCAAGGCTCCATTGGAGCAACGATGGCCCGGGCACTGGGGATGGCTCCATGGCCTCTGCCTCAGGCGCTAGAATGGCTCTGGTTGCAACAGAGCGACACCCCGGATGGGCAGAGCATCACCCCCTGGTGGGTGTGCCAGGTGGATCCCGGTCAGGTGCATGTGGGAGTCTGTCTGACTGCCTCCCTGTTTCCAGCTTCAGAAAAATACAAAAAAAAAAAAAAATACTGGTCAGTTTGTTGATTTAAATTTACTTGTTCTTTATTTTAAATATTGTATTTGTTCCCGTTTTGTTTTTTTACTTTAAAATAAGATATGTGCAGTGTGCATAGGGATTTGTTCATAGTTTTTTTTATAGTCCGGCCCTCCAATGGTCTGAGGGACAGTGAACTGGCCCCCTGTGTAAAAAGTTTGGGGACCCCTGCATTACATTATGACAACTACAACATCACTAGGCAATTGAAATTTTTCATCTCCAATATAATCTTATAGAACCACCAGTCATTAATGTGGTCCATCATTGATTGAAATGTCATTATGTGATGCACGACTGTATAATAGTGTGGTGCAACTCATATGAGCTAATATGTATGAAGGCATTTTAGGTTTTTTAGCAACAGAGAGATGCAGCCAGTGGCTTGATTGGTTTGAGCGCCAGCCCTGGGCACTGATAGCTCAGTTGGTCCCAGCATCAGCTTCAGGCACTAAGGACAGCTCGGTTGATTTGAGCATTGGCTCTGGAAGGGGGCTGCCAGGTGGATGCTGGTCCAGACACATGTGGACAGGGAGAGAAATGAGAAGCATCAACTCATAGTTGTGGCACTTTAGTTGTTCATTGGTTTCATATGTGCCTTGAATAGGGAGCTCCAGCCAAGCCAGTGACTCTGGCCTCAAGCCAGTGACTCTGAGATCATGTCAGTGATCCCACACTCAAGCCAGCGACCCTCTGCTCAAGCTGGCGAGCCTGAGCTCACGCTGGTGATCTTGAGGTTTTGAACCTGGGACCTTGGTGTCCCAGGTCAATGCTCTATCCATTGCACCACCACCAGTCAGGTTGTATGAAAGCATTTTAACAGCAAAGCATTTCTATCATTATAGAAAGCTCTATTGGACAGTGCTGCTCTAAATCCTTGCTGTTCAAAATGGTACACAGACCAGTAGCATGGACATCACCTGGGAGCTTGTGAGGAATACAGAATTTCAGAATACACCCGAGATCTACTGAATAACAGCCAACATTTTAAGATCTGGGATGATTAGTATGTGTGTCAGAGTTTGAAATACATTACTTTAAATATTAAGGATTGTCAGTATTATAACAATGATAATAATTACTCTAAAAGTACAGGACCATTATAACTAATGTTAGGAACCCTGACTCCATCCTGACTTGTCACAAGAACTTGGCCCAATAATGTCTTTCTACTAGACTCATTCAGATATTTTCACTCAACCATCCCCACCAAATTAAATCACCTTCTATAACTCCTGACAAGACACCCTGGGATTCGATCCCCACTTCTCAGCTGGAAATAAGATCTTTGCTTCCTCCTTCTGTTCCTTTGTTCTCCCTACTGCATCTGCATCAACGCTCTGCACTCTGGTAGCTAGCTACATGAATGTAAACATATTTACATGCTTACCCATCTGTCTAAATATGTATTTTCTTAGAGGAGGTCCCTGATGATACCACCAACCCCTCCCTCCAGAACGTCTCCCTTGGATTAGGTGAGATTCCCACCATGCCTTCCTTTGGTCTTCAGTGGATGCCATGTGATTCCCTCATCACAGACAGCACATGACAATTCTCTCCACCTATTCTATATGACATTCCCTTTATACACTGTGTCCTGGCTTCCGCACAGCTGCCTCTGGGTCCTCGGCTATGCCCCTCGCTCTGCCTCTCCCCATGCTTCTTTCGCTGTCAGTGAACCTCATGCTCCTCCGACAGGATACGATGCCTCATTGGAGTCGTCCTTCGTCCCCAAAACTGCGTGGCAGGTTCCCATGCTACTGCAGCCAGGCTCTGCAAACACCTTTTGCTCCTTGACAGGTCCGGCTGCTCAGAGACCTTAGTCTTTAGGCACCCAAACCCAGTGGTTTCTTACCTTCTCAGGTCAGGGCGACCCCGCCGCGTCTGAGGCGAACTCCAAACCCGGACAGCTAGGCCGCGGCTCCCACTCTATCCGCGCCTCCCGGCGACTGGCAGCCTCGGGGAACATCTTCCTCCATCTCGACCAGAGTCCCGGTACTAACGGAACCGGAAATTGGACGCTAGTATTCCCGCCCCTCGGGGGGCGGGGATGAGCGATGGGAAACCACATTAATAGCGTTCTGCATCCGGGGCGAGAGTGAACTGGCCTGGCGGCTATCTTGAGTTCTGGCAGAAGCGACGCCTTTATTAGCTTCGCCATGCCTTTAGCTCTACAGCGCATGAGTGTCTTTTCTAATTCATAAGGTGACCAACTTTTTTATTTTTATTTTATTTATTCATTTTTAGAGAGGAGAGAGAAAGGGAGAGAGAGAGAGACAGAGAGGAGAGAGAGGAAAGAGAGACAGAGAGAGAAGGTGGGGAGGAGCAGGAAGCATCAACTCCCATATGTACCTTGACCAGGCAAGCCCAGGGTTTCGAACTGGCAACCTCAGCATTTCCAGGTCGACGCTTTATCCACTGTGCTACCACAGGTAGGCTGACCAACTTTATTACAATGAAAAGGACAAAAATAAATTGAAGTAAACACTATCATAAATAAAAGAAACATTTTATTCATTGCAACAATAATAACTATCAATATAATATAATAAATGCATAATAAAGACATTTGTAATGTTTTATATTGTAATTATGCTTACGTGCCTATTAATTTTTAATAGTAATTGTAAGAAAAAAGTACTCATTTAGATACAAATACGTCAGTCACATCACATGCAATGGATCGACTCTGCATTGATCGAATACGGACATTTACAGATTAGTCTTCCAGTATCAAAAACAAGGACATGTAGGAGGACACTTTTTAAGGGAGGATGGAACTTACAAAAGAAGGGCTGTCCTCCCTAAAGGAGGACAATTAGTCACCTTATAAATTGAGTCACGGGACGATTCTTGAAGATCCAGGTCTAAATGTGTCACCTGGTGATTGAGGTCTATTGGTATCCTTAAGTTAAAATCTGATCTAATTTTTCTGTAATATTTCTCATCCATGGAGTCAAAACAGTAGAGGCCATTGTGCAGCAGGAAGGACTAAGGGTAGACAACCAATTTTGAAACTTGGGAACTTAAAAAAATTGCAGAAAGAGGGGACATCCTGGAGGTGGCATAAATGACATTAAGGGTCTGTTCAGCTCTGAAACTATGTATTTGCCTATGAGTGGATTTAAAACAAGAAGAAGAGCTCTTTATTTTTTATTTTTTATTTTTTTCTGAAGCTGGAAACAGGGAGAGACAGTCAGACAGACTCCCGCATGCGCCCGACCGGGATCCACCCGGCACGCCCACCATGGGGCGACGCTCTGCCCACCAGGGGGCGATGCTCTGCCCATCCTGGGCGTCGCCATGTTGCGACCAGAGCCACTCTAGCGCCTGAGGCAGCGGCCACAGAGCCATCCCCAGCGCCCGGGCCATGTTTGCTCCAATGGAGCCTTGGCTGTGGGAGGGGAAGAGAGAGACAGAGAGGAAAGCGCGGCGGAGGGGTGGAGAAGCAAATGGGCGCTTCTCCTGTGTGCCCTGGCCGGGAATCGAACCCGGGTCCTCCGCACGCTAGGCCGACGCTCTACCGCTGAGCCAACCGGCCAGGGCAGAAGAGCTCTTTAAATGAGTAACTGAATGCCTGGAGTGGAGAGTCAATTCTTTTCAAAATAAATATTTCCACGACTCAAAACAAAAAGACAACCCAATTTAAAAATAGGCAAAAGGCCCTGGTCAGGGCACACACGAGAAGCAAACATCTGCTTCTCTTCGCCTCTTGCAGCCAGTGGCTTGATTCCGGTGTTGGCCCCCCAACGCTGAGGATAACTCTGTTGACAGGACCATCGCCTCAGACGGGCTGCCGTGTGAATCCTAGTCTGGGCTATGCGGTAGTCTGTCTATCTCCCTTCCTCTCACTTAAAAGAAAAAAAAAAGGCTAAAGACTTGAATAGATATTTTTCCAAAGATGTACAAATGGTCAACAAGCATGTGAAAAGGTGCTCAATATTATCAGTCATTAAGAAAATACAAATCAGAACCATAGTGAGCCCTGGCAGTGTAGCTCATCTGGATTTACCAAAGTTGTGGGTTCGATCCCCAGTCAGGGCACATATGGGAGTAAAACAGCGAGTGCATGAATGGGTGGAACAACAGGTAGATGTTTCTTTTTTTTTCCCTTCTTTTCCAAGTGAGAGGAGGGGAGATAGAGAGACAGACTTCTGCATGTGCCCCCAACAGGGGCTGATGTTCTGCCCATCTAGGGTCATGATGGCAACTGAGCTATTTTTTAGCACCTGAGGTGGAGGCTCCACAGATCCATCCTCAGCACCCAGGGCTTATGTGCTCGAACCAATTGAGCCATGGCTGCTGGAGAGAAAGGGAGAGAGAAAGGGAGTGAGAAGGGTGGATGGAGAAGCAGTTGGTCACTTCTCCTGTGTGCCCTGATCAGGAATTGAACCAGGGACATCCACACGCTGGGATGACACTCTACCACTGAGCAAACTGGCCAGGGCTAGACGTTTCTTTCTCTCTCTCTCGCTCTCTCTTTCTCTCTCTCTCTCTCAAATAACTTTTAAAACTTATAAATAAAATAAAAACCATATCAGATCCCACTTCACACCTACTGGGATGGCTATAATTAAAACAGACAGCCTGACCAGGTGGTGGCACAGTGAATAGAGCGTCGGAC
This sequence comes from Saccopteryx leptura, assembly GCF_036850995.1. Lineage (NCBI taxonomy): Eukaryota > Metazoa > Chordata > Mammalia > Chiroptera > Emballonuridae > Saccopteryx > Saccopteryx leptura. Next base: position 286,002,457 of record NC_089504.1, read on the forward strand.
TGGGATGCAGAGGACCCAGGTTCAAGACCCCAAGGTCGCCAGCTTGAGCGTGGGCTCATCTGGTTTGAGCAAAAAGCTCACCAGCTTGGACCCAAGGTCGCTGGCTCAAGCAAGGGGTTACTCAGTCTGCTGAAGGCTCGCAGTCAAGGCACTTATGAGAAAGTAATCAATGAAAAACTAAGGTGTTACAATGCGCAATGAAAAACTAATGATTGATGCTTCTCATCTCTCTGTTCCTGTCTGTCTGTCTATCCATCTCTGACTCTCTCTCTCTGTTAAAAAAAAATTTTTTAAATTAAAAAAAAAAACAAACAAAAAAAAACAGACAGCGGCACAGTGGATAGAGCGTCGGACTGGGATGCGGAGGACCCAGGTTTGAGACCCTGAGGTCACCAGCTTGACCGCAGGCTCATCTGGTTTGAGCAAAAGCTCACCAGCTTGGACCCAAGGTCGCTGGCTCGAGCAAGGGGTTACTTGGTCTGCTGAAGGCCTGTGGTCAAGGCACATATGAGAAAGCAATCAATGAACAGCTAAGGTGTCGCAATGTGCAACGAAAAACTAATGATTGATGTTTCTCATCTCTTCGTTCCTGTCTGTCTGTCCCTGTCTATCCCTCTCTCTGACTCTCTCTGTCTTGTAAAAAAATAAAATAAAATAAAATAAAATAAAATAAAACAGACAAAACCCCTGTCAGCGAGGATGTGGAGAAATTGGAACCCTCAAACATTGCTGGTGGAAATGTACAACAGCAAAAAAGTAGAAACAAATTGTGTTATAGTTATACAATGTAATATTATGCAATGATAAAAACTAATGAAGTATTGATACATGCTACAACATGGATTAATCTTGAAATCATTAAGTGAAATAACCTAGACACAGAAGTCATATATTGTGTAATTCTATTATATGAAATATGTAGAACAGAATATCTATAGAGACATATAGCAGATTGGTCGTTTCCAGGGGCTGGAGGGAAGAAAGAATGGGGAATGACTGCTTAATTAGTACAGTTTTGGTTTTATTTTTATTTATTTATTTATTTTTGGTATTTTTCTGAAGTTAGAAGCAGGGAGGCAGTCAGACAGACTCCCACATGTACCCGACCAGGATCCACCCGGCATGCCCATCTGGGGGCGATGCTCTGCCCATCTGGGACGTTGATCCCTTGCTGCTGATGCCATTCTCAGGACCAAGGTGGAGGCCATAGAGCCATCCTTAGTGCCCAGGCCACCTTTGCTCCAATGGAGCCTTGGCTGTGGGAGGGGAAGAGAGAGACAGAGAGGAAGGAGAGGGGGAGGGGTGGAGAAGCAGATGGCGCTTCTCCTGTGTGCCCTGACTGGGAATCGAACCCGGGACTTCCACACTCCTGGTCAACGCCCAGAGTTTCATTTTTAGATGATGAAAATGTTCTGGAAGTAGAGAGTGGTGATGATTGCACAACATTATGAATGACTAAATGTCACTAATAGCAAATTTTATGTTATGTGTATTTTACTACAATTTAAAATTTTGATGCCTCTAGGATAAATCCCTCCTGAACTCCGGATTTGTGTTGACAGCTGCTTCAAAATATCTAATGGAGATTTCAAACTTAGTATGATGGTTAGTTATATGTTAATTTGGCTAGGCTATATAGTACCTAGTTATTCACTCAAACACTAACACTGTTGCCATGATGGTATTTTGTAAGTGTGTGATTAACATCTACAATCAGTTGACTTTAAGAAAAAGAGATTACTGGCCCTGGGCGGGCCGGTTGGCTCAGTAGTAGCGTATCAGACAGTGTGTGGAAGTCCCGGATTCGATTCCTGGTCAGGGCACACAGGAGAAGCAAGCATCTGCTTCTACCCCCCCCCCCCAATTTCTCTCTCTCTCTTCCCTCTGCAACCATGGCTCAAATGGTTTGAACAAAGTTGGTTCTGGATGCTGAGGATAGCTCCATGACCTCAGTCTCCGGTGCTAAAATAGCTCAGTTGCCAAGCAACAGAGCTGTGCCCCAGCTGGGCAGAGCATGGCCTGGTAGGGGCTTGCTGAGTGGACCCTAGTCAGGGTGCATACAGGAGTCTGTCTCTGCCTCCTCACCTCCCTGCCTCTCAGCCTCTCACTTAATAAAAAAGAAAGAGCGCCCTGGCTGGTTGGCTCAGTGGTAGAGCATCGGCCTGGCGTGCAGAAGTCCCGGGTTCGATTCCCGGCCAGGGCACACAGGAGAAGCGCCCATCTGCTTCTCCACCCCTCCCCCTCTCCTTCCTCTCTGTCTCTCTCTTCCCCTCCCCCAGCCAAACATCCATTAGAGCAAAGTTGGCCTGGGCGCTGAGGATGGCTCTGTGGCCTCTGCCTCAGGCGCTAGAATGGCTCTGATTGCGGCACAGCGAAGCCCCAAGATGGGCAGAGCATCGCCCCATGGTGGGCATGCCGGGTGGATCCCGGTCAGGCTCATGCGGGAGTCTGTCTGACTGCCTCCCCGTTTCCAACTTTGGAAAAATACAAAAAAAAAAAAAAAAAAAGAAAAGAAAAGAAAAAGAGATTACCCTGATAATGCATGTGGGCCTCATCTAATCAGTTGAAAGACCTTAAGAGCAGTTCTGGCTAGGTGGCTGAATGGATAAAGCATTGTCCTGGCATGCCATGGTGAGAAGTTCGATCCCTTGGCATAGCATGTACAAGAAGCAATTAATGAGCCAGACCAGGCAATAGCACAGTGGATAGAGTGTTGGCCTGGGATACTGAGGACAGCGGTTCAAAACCCCAAGGTCATCATAGACATGACCCCATGGTCACTGGCTTGAGCCCAAGGTCGCTGGCATGAGCAAGATGTCACTGGCTTGGCTGGAGCCCCCCAGGCAAGGCACATAGGAGAAAGCAATCAGACCCTGGCCAACATCAGCTCCTGCGCCCAGAATTTCCAGACTGCACACCTGCCCTAAAGATTTTGGATGTGCCAGCCTCCACAAGAGCATAATCAATGGCTTGAAGGATATATATTGGAGAACCCTGACATTTTTAGCATGTCAAAAATGGAACTCCTGTTCTTCCTCCAAATCTGACCTACCTGCTGTCTTCCTCATCTCAGTTGATTGGCATCTCATCCTTCCATTTGCCCAGACCATAAATCTGGGAGCCATCCTTGAATGTTCTCTTTTTCTCACATATCCCATGCAATCCATCATCAAATACTATTGGCCTTATCTTAAAAGTCTGTCCAAAGCTTGACCACTTCTCAATACCTCCATAATACCCCCTTGGTCCCAGCCACCATTATCTCTCACCTGGATTATTCTAGTAGCTTCCTCACTGTTTTTCTTTGCTTCACCTTTGCTTCTGCTACATTCTAATCACAATAAAGCCAGTGATACTTTTAAACTGTAAGTCAGATGATGTCCCTCTGTTTAAAATTCTTGAATGGCTATTTATGCAGAGTAAAAGCCAAAGTCTATGCAAAGACCTACGACCAGCCCCACACACTCCCATTAACTTTCTCACTTCATTTGCCACCCTCACTCTGGTCTGGAGCCTTTACATTGGTTGCTGCTTGTTTCTTTTCTTTTTAAAAAAAAAGACAGAGAGAGAGTCAGAGAGAGGGATAGACAGGGGCAGACAGACAGGAACGGAGAGAGATGAGAAGCATCAATCATCAGTTTTTTGTTGCACGTTGCAACACCTTAGTTGTTCATTGATTGCTTTCTCATATGTGCCTTGACTGCGGGCCTTCAGCAGACTGAGTTACCTCTTGCTCGAGCCAGCGACCTTGGGTCCAAGCTGGTGAGCTTTTGCTCAAACCAGATGAGCCCGTGCTCAAGCTGGCGACCTTGGGGTCTCAAACCTGGGTCCTCTGCATCCCAGTCCAATGCTCTATCCACTGCACCACTGCCTGGTCAGGCAGTTGCTGCTTATTTCTTGATGCTCTTCCTACAAGCAGGCACTTAGCTTGTACTTTCATTTACTTTGTCTCATTGTCCAATTCAGTTATTGTTCAAACTTCACCTAATCAGTGAGACCTATTCTTTTCTTTTTTTTTTCACAATTAAAAAAATTTTTTGATTGATTTTAGTGAGAGAGGAAGGGAGAAAGAGAGAGAGAGAGAGAGAGAGAGAGACAGGAACATTGATTTGTTCCTGTATGTGCCCTGACTGGGGATTGAACCAGCAACCTCTGCAGTTCAGGACAACTGCTCTAACCAACCGAGCTCTCCAGCCAGGGTGAGACCTATTCTAAATCCCGTTTAGAGCTATAGATGCACCTCCCACTCTCAACCTTTCTTCTCCAACTCATTTTTTTTCTTCTCCTTAGTGCATCACCTTTTAATATACCCTACTTATTTAAATATATATTATCTGTCCCCACACTAGAATATATGCTTTATGACAGCAAGAATTATGTGTTTGCTCATTGATGTGTTCTCAGCACCTAACAGTGCTTGTTACATAATAGGTGCTCAGTAAATATTTATTGAATAAATGCATGCATTTCAGCACTGAGAGAACGCCTTCCATGTGCCAGGCACAAGAAAACACAACAAAGCAGTATAACAAAGATTAGACTGAAGTGTGCATAGGGCACTAAGTCTGATTGGGAGGTTAGAAAAGAATCTGCAGAGGATAATGTTCTAGGTGGAAGAAATAGCATGCCTTAAGGAATCTCAGGGTCAGTTCCTTTAAGCAGGATGGCTATTAATATCTGTGTAACTAAGGCCTGGAATAATGCCGGACACTGCACAGGTTTTCATGATACTGCATAGAGGGGCTCAGGAACTGCAAGGATTGCCGAGGTGTGTATGGAAGAGCTGGAGGCAAGGCATGCTATCCCAAGGGGGTTTTACTTTTTTATTCTGAATTTAATAAAAAGTTATTTGGAGTTTTAGGCAAACATTTTTTCTTAGTAAGCTCCTCTTAACTCTTAACTGGAGGTGCATTAATGGGAATGGGAAAGGTGGCAGAGACTGGTTTGGGGTTGGCTCTGGTTGTCTTAGAGGTGGCCTGGGCCTGACTGGACTGGAGAGGTGCTGAGAAATGCCAGGAAGAGGGAGGGGGAGGAGGGAGAGGTGGAACTGGTGGAGGGGGTGAGAGAGGAAATGGGGGATAAGTCCCAAGCTGCTTCATTGCAGTGTGATTAACGAGCATGGGGAACATGGGACAGAGACAAGGTCTGGAGAGAATGATAACTTCAGTTTGGGACATGTTGCATTAGGTATGCCTGTGGTGCATCTGGTGGGAGATAACCAGTAGCTAGAGGGGAGGCAAGAAACCTGAGTTAGCAATACACTGTCCTCACAATACCTCTTTACCACCCCACCCCCAACTCTGATTGTTGCCATTCTGTTCCTACTGCTGAACTGTAAGCCCTGTGAAGACAAGAAGCAGGTCTTTTTTTATTATGGTGATTGAATGATTGATTAGAGAGAGAGAGAGAGAAACATCAATCTGCACTCCATGCATCCATGCATCATTGGTTGACTCCTGCATGTGCTCCAACCAGAGGTCACACCCACAACCTTGGCATATCAGGATGACACTCCAACCAAATGAGCAATCAGGCCAGGGCAGGAAGCAGGTCTTGGTCAGATATCTCCCTAGCAGTCTAGGCTAGATTCTAAACCATAGCAGGTACTGAATGTATGTTTACTGAATGAATGAATAGATATCCTTGGTTAACAGGTGCAAATGGAAGCAATAGGCATAGAAGACATTGTCCAAGGGGACTTTTAAAGTGAGATAAGAGCAAAGGAGACCTTGAAACAAACTGAGAAGCAGTGTCCAACAAGGTAAAAATGTAGGAAGAGCACTGTAAGTAACCAGAGGCCAAAGGAAAAGTGTGACCAGAAAGAATTATCACCAGTGTCAAAGCCTGTAGAGAGGTCACATGGGATGAGACTAACCAAGCCTTTTCTCTCCTAATTGGTAAGCATTTCCTAAGTCCTCCTTTCACTATAGTGTAGTGTCTCACACTGAAGATCATGGAGACAGGGTTGCTGTACCTGTCCCCAGAGTTTTGACAGTCTAGTAGGAATTCTCTGTTCACATGTGCCATCCACTCCATGTCTTACATTCATATGGTTCAGTCTAAGTGCCTCATGAGTGATAAAGACAGTGAGTGCTAGGGAAATATTAGGGGAAAATGATCAGCCAGGGCTGGGAAGATGGCACAGAGGAGATAGTCTCTAAACTGTATCTGAGAGAGAGATGAGGAAAGAGTACATTCCAGAGTGACATGGTGGAGGGGGGGGGGGGAGGCAGAGAAGAGAAGGAGCTGTACATTTGGTAGTGAGGGATTCATAATGCCTAAATGAGAAAGAGCTTCCTGTGCAGTCCTTCCTTCTGAGGTACAAACTGGAAGGGCTGTCTGAGTCTATAACAGCAGATGAAGGCCCCAGGAACCCTGGCTTAGTGCTCTTTCCATTGCTCCACGCTGCCCCACTGCTCTTGGCCTCGAGGTTAACAGGGGAGCCACTGGAGAGGAAGTCTGGAAGGGGTACTTAGAAGGTGAAAGCCAGGACTCAGATAAAAGTGCTGGGTAATGGGAGGACACAGAGGAGCTAGCAAGGGAGCAAGAAAGAACTAGAGAAGCCGATTAACTCCAGTAAAGGAGCCAGAGCAGACAGGGTCTGGAAGAGAGGTCTGCATACCCATGTTCACTGCAGCATATTCACAACGTCAAAGACATCAAACAGCCCGAATGTCCCTGAGCAGATGAATGGATTTTAAAAAACTGTGGTTTATACATACAATAGAATATTATTCAGCCACAAAAAGGGAATGGAATTGCCGCCACATGCTACAACGTGAATAAACCTTGAGGATAGAGAGTGAAATAAGCCAATCACAGAAAGACAAATACTACCTGGCCTGTGGTGGCGCAGTGGATAGATCATAAACCCGGAACGCTGAGGTCACCGGTTTGAAACCCAAAAGTCGCTGGCTTGAGCATGGGCTCACCATCTTGAGCACGGGGTAGCTGGTTTGAACGTGGGATCATAGACATGACCCCATGATTACTGACTTGAGCCCAAAGGTCTCTGGCTTGAAGCCCAAGGTTGCTGTCTAGAGCAAGGGGTCATTCCGTCTGCTGGAGCCCCCTGGTCAAGGCACATATGAGAAAGCAATCAATGAACAACTAAAGTGCCGCAATGAAGAACTGATGCTTCTCATCTCTCTCCCTTCCTGCCTGTCTGTCCCTCTCTCTCTCTGTCTCTGTCAAAAAAATATTTTTAGTTCCCTTGCCCCCTCCCGTCCCCCAGCCAGAACGCACATGCTGAGGATGATGAACCCAGCTCTTGTCTGCACACGCGGCTCAACATTGACAGCAGCTACCCAGCACCCCGCCTCCATCCCCACTGGCCTTGCGTGGGGGTCAGAGGCATAAGGGCGCCTGGCTTGGTGGCTTCCCGTCCAGGCCTGTTTTTTTAACAGTGACCCCACAAACGAGCGCCTGGTGTCCCACTGCAGCTGGGAGCCCTGTTCCAGGAAGAGATTTTCACCGGGGCTTTTTCCAACAGAGGGGACACAGCATGAAAAGCAGATAATCCGGGTCTTTGGACACCTTGGAGAACCAGGAAGACTGCGGTTCTCAAACGGACAATTTTGCTCTTGAGGGCCTCTGGCAATGCCTGGAGATAGTTTTGGTTGTTACAACTGGGGAGAGGGTATTGTGTCCTCTTGGTCTTTAGTGATTTAGAGGCCAAGGATGTAGCTAAAATAAAAAAATTAAAAAAAATATTTTTAAACAGAAACAAAAAAAGAAACCATAGTAGAAGAGTTGTGAGATGTGAAGAGAGTTGTGGCCAAGGTGTGAAGACTGCATAGAAGTCATGGTCAGTTAGGGGCTTATGGGTAATTGTGGAGAGTCATTTAAGCAGAGAGGTGGGGAAGAAAGCCAGACCACAGGAGATTAAAGAGGGTGAGGGTGACATTAAGGGTGGATGGGGGAGGCAGCTAGTGCAGACTGTTTCTGGTGTTTGATGCTAACAGGAAAGAGAGAGCAAGTAGGGGTGATATGCACAGATTTCAAGGTTGAGGTTGGAGAGGGTTATTGTTTTAGGTTTTTTCTACAGAGAATGGGTAGCACACCTGAGGGTAGGAGGGGAGATTAAGCTGAGGGAGTGGGAAAGTGAGGGGGCAATTCATCTGTGCAGAAAGAAGGAGGCAAAGGCACTGGGTAGCCTTGGTTGGAAGAGGGACATGAGCCTTTGTGAAAGGAGAGTGAGGGGTCAGGTGGTGTGGGGTGTGGAGAGAGCACTGTTTGTCAGACATTAGGAAGGATGTGTCCAGGATGGGGGAGGCTGCATGGTCTTTCTTTTTTTTTTTTTTAATTTTTATTTATTTTTTATTTATTCAATTTTTTAGGAGAGGGAGAGAGAGAGAGAGGAGAGATGGAGAGACAGAGAGAGAGAGAAGGGGGAGGAGCTGGAAGCATCAACTCCCATATGTGCCTTGACCAGGCAAGCCCAGGGTTTCAAACCGGCGACCTCAGCATTTCCAGGTCGACGCTTTATCCACTGGGCCACCACAGGTCAGGCTGCATGGTCTTTCTATAAATTCAATCCACCAAGAGTTGAAACCGACGGCTGCAGTAGGGTAAGGGGCTGAGTTGGAGTTAGAAGAATTGTGGGAGAATTAGGGACAGCAACTGTAGTGCTGCAGCAGGGACACCTGCCAAATCGTCTCCCAGTGATGGATAAGGTGTTGCCTGGCCAGCAGACACAGCTGAAGCTGGTCAACACAGAACATTGACCTGAAAGGCAAAGTCTTAAGGCACTCTCTGGCAATGGCTGGAGTGGAGGAAAGGGCTGTCGGCTGGCTCTGGGGGAAGCTAGCAAGGCAGAAGAGTTCTAGGAAACAGCCACCCCACAAACCTGGCCCTCTTCTCACTGATGTCCTTGATGCCTGTTCCCTTACATCTTTTTTTTTTTTTTACTTTATTTATTTAAAAATTTTATTTATTGAATTTTTTAGAGAGAGAGTGAAACATCGATTTTATTGTTCCACTTACTTATGCATTCATTAGTTGATTCTTGTATGTGTCAACCAGAGATCAATCTTGCAATCTTAGCATATTGGGACGATGCTCTAGCCAACTGAGCTACCTGGCCAGGGCTGCTCCCCTTACATCTTGCAGTCCTCCACTGGAGAACTCTGCTCTGATAAAAATAACGCCAATCATAAGTTTTGTCATTTTAATAAAAAATAAACTGTGACAGTTTTCTGAATCCCAAAGCAAAGGAAAGGGGAGAGGAGGGAGGTCAAAGGGTCAGCCAGGGTAAATGCACGAACAAGGCTCAGATTACCTCTGCCATTCTAGCCCAGCTGAAAGGCTCACAACCTCCCTGAACTGAAACAAGAAGGAAGGTGGTCAGACTTCAGGAAAGACTTCCCAGGAGTCAGTGGTGTGCAGTTGATAAGGGGAGCAGGAGAGGGCAGCTCCCAGCAGAGCCCTAAAGATCTCTAGGAAAGGGAAGTACTGATGGCCCAGGCAGCAGCTGCTATCAGAGTGGAGTCTCCAGGGGTGGCATGCTATCTTATGGTTGTTTAGATGTTTGGTGTTTATTACCATCGGGTTCTGGAACAGTCAGATGTTTTAGGGTCTTCTGGAGCAAATTTCCTGGAGTGTCCCAGAATGGGTGGAACTGAAGGATCTTCTCTAGGTCTTCCTGTCATAGCCTATGTCCAGGTCTGGGGCAAGCCCCATTTGAGAGCTCATGTGTTTGGTAGAAGGGAATCCCATAGGGCAGTCAGCCACGTGCCCAGGCCTGCTGAGTGCTACTAGTGGTGCAGAATGGCAGAGCAGCTGCCCTGGGGGGAGGAAGGTGATCTTTCCTGCTGCTCCCACCCGACTCAGGTCTGCACTGCTCCAGGCGCCCTGGGCGGCATGACCAGGCACCATGCCCTGCCCTGCAGCCCCAGTCTGTGCCCAGAGTTTAAGCCACCTCAGTGCCCTCATGGTTGTTGTCAGCGTCCAGATCACTGGCAGAAGACCTGCGTTCCTTGGGAAGTTGGAGGTGCAGCTTTCTGCTCAAGGGGGCTTTCTCCCTGGGGGGCAGGGTCTCACAGCCCTGGACCTTGCTGCGGGCTCGGAGTGCCCCCAGTGGGAAGATGAGGAGGATGATGAGGGCTCCTGAAAGCACTAAGGCAAGCAGTACAGTGACCGTGAGGAAGTGGGGCCAGTAGGACCTCTGGGCAGCCAGGGCGGCCCCGCCACTGACCCTCGTCAGCGGGCCCTCCACACGCTCCCGGGGAATGCCGGCCAGTTCAGGGTCCAGGGCCAGGGGCTGGTCCTGGCTGTTCACCCAATAGGAGACTACAGGGTATAAGAAGCCATTCTCCATGGCCCAGCACTGGTAGAGGCCCCCTGCCCCGTCCCGCAGTAACAGCAAGAGGGAGCCATTGTAGACCATGGAAGAGGCTCCTGGGACTGGTGTTCTCCCGTGAGTCCAGTAGTAAGAGGCCAGAGCTGAGAGGTGGGGACAAGGGAGCTCCAGAATGGAGTTGGGGACAGCCAGCACTTCTTTAACTATAGATGAAGAAAAGAGGGCAAAAGGTTAAGGGAGGTGGGGGCAAAGGAAGGCGGGGAGTATCTCTACCCTACATTTGGACTTTCTATGAATATCTCCAATTTCCATTTAACTCCCAAACTCAACCCTAACCCTTCCCTAGCTCTAATCAGGACCCCAGACTACTTCCAGTCCATCTGACTCCAACTTATGACACCAAAACCAGCTTTACCCTCAATCCTGAATCCCCTTTCCCTAAAGGCAAGACCCAAATGCATGCCAACTCTGGGTGTTCAGGTCTCAAGCTAGACGAGTGCTGGGGGAGGAAACTGAGGAAGGAACGCACAGCCCTCCCAAGCCTTTGCACCTGCCCTGGTCCCACACTCACTGATCTGGGGTTGTCTCTGAGGCCGGAGGCTCCTGCCCATGGGGCCATTGGCACACGCCCAGTCTGGGTTCCCTCTCTCCACATCCTGCCTCCAGGACTTCCTGAGAGGGCAAAGAGATAAAAAAAATAATAATAAATCTTCTCTTCAGACAAAAGTGGGAAGAGCAGGGAGGAAGCAGTGGGAAAGAAGGAGGGTTGGACACAGGTAGAACAGAGGAGGGGAGACCCAGGATTCTAGAGCAGCTTCTAAACTGCTGGGTGCAACCCCTTCCCTGGAGGAGCCCACCACAGGAGAGGAGATCTTGGAGGGAATGTGTCAGTCGCCCCTGGAGAGAGGAAGAACAAGAACACAAGCTAGGTAGAAAGGGTCCTGGTGCCATCCAGGACTGGCACTCACGGGATGGAGGTGGGCAGGAGGCGACAGATTCTGGACTCGGGGTCCCAGGCACAGTGGGGGTCCCGGGCAAGGACACAGTCCATACAGGTCTCATAGACACTACAGTTGGCTCGGGGGACCCTCAAGACGCCTCCTGAGAAGCCTATAAACAATGCACCCTGGAAAGAAGATAGAGTGTCAGGGTGCTCCCACCACGCCCAGCAAGGACCCAGCACCCGAGGCCTGCCCCTTTAGAAGGTCCCTTCTCACCTGGGTAGGGGACAGCTGTAGGTTTTGAACAGGTTCAGGCTCGGGGAACAGCTGAATCTCCTCTACCAGATAAACTCTGCTGTCTCTGCTCACCACAGCCTTGTGCAGGGACCCTGTGGCTGTGGAGAGACAGAGCTGAAACTGCCTCACCTTTTCTACAGACCCTGCCCTTCTCCCTCCCCGACTCCAGATGACCTCCCAGCTATCAGAAGGTTCTTTCTGCAGTGTCACATGCGCTGGACACAGATCCCTCAGACTGCTTCCCTCAGTGCCCTGGAGATGGAGCGCTCTTGTAAACTACTTGAGTACCTGCCCCTCTGCCCTTCTCTGCACCACTCATTAGAACTCTGTCCCTGAAGAAACCCAACTTTCCACATTCTCCATGGACACAGGGCAGTGAACAGCTGAGTGCTTCTGTGGGAAAATCACATCACCAGCCTCCCCCACCTCCATCAAGTTTTTCTACTCAAAGGCATTTCAGTGAGTTCTATCCTGCCCACCCTTTTAAAAATTGCAACCACCTTGACTGGCATTCCTGATTCCCCATCACATCAGATGTCTCATAACATCTGATGTCACTGACTTGGTATGTTTATTGTCTGTCTCCCTGCACTCCACAAGCATGAGCTCTCTGTTTTGTTCTCTACTGTATACCCCATAAATGCATGGCTGATAGGGTGACTCCTAACAGGTCCTAAAAGAATGAATGAACCTGGTAGATTTCTTCCACTAAAGCTCAAGGTCATCTATCTCACCAGGCCCTCAATATTTAGGCTTGGCAATCTTCCACATTCCTGTGATCCTTCTCTCCTTCTTTCCGCAATGACTATTTGAATCTACCTTCCTTCAAACCTCCCATCTTTTCCACCCCTCATTCCTAGCTCAAGACCAGTGTCTCCTACTTCACAGAAAACAGAAAAGCCTTCACATAAGAGCTCCCTCTGCTTCCTGCCTGTCCCTGAGGCTATACCTACCTGTCTTACTACTCCTGGCTCCCACCCCTGCAGGGACGCTGGCCCTCGTCAGCTCACAGCCAGTCTCTCCACCTGTTTCCTGGACTCTGGCTTCCTGCTCCCTCTGCAACTTCACCTGCCAATTATCCCCTTGTCGGCCCATCTCTCACCATCTCCCTCTCTCCTGAATCCCGACAATGTTTCCTGTATTTAAAAAGAGAATGCTGGATGGACCCCACACCCTCCTCCAGTCACCTCATTCCTCTCTTCCACTTCACAGTCAAGCCTCGTGAAGGAAAGATCTCTGTACTTGCTGAGTCCAGCTCCCCTCCCCTCCCCTCTCTAACATGCTTTCCCTCATAAAATAAACAGCTCTTGCTAAGGCCACCAAAGCCCTTGTGTTGTCTCCCTGACCAGATTGAAAGCTCAGAAAAAGTAGGGACTGAGCTGTTTTGTTTCCCCACAGTATTTTCAGAGCCTAACGGGGTGCCAGGCTCATAGTAGGTGCTCAGAAAACATTTATTGAATAAATGCACACATGAATGAACTCAAAGATTTCCCTCCTCTGCTCTAGTCCCCTGAGGAATGTCCGGAGCCCTTTACTCACCGGTACCCAAGTACATGACCAGATAGCTGTGCCCATCAAGGCCCTGGGCTGTCTCCACCGCAAGTCGTGTGTACTCCACACCAGACTTCACCAGCAGGGGCTTTCCCACCACCTGTCCATCCATCAGGAAATGGTCCTTCATGAAGGTCAAGGCTTTATCAGAGGAAGGGCCCACGGGGCACTGAAGGGGGCAGAAGGCAGATCAGGTCAGCTTCCTCCTTCCTGTCAGCTCGCCCATTGATGCTTCCTTCCCTTCTTCTCCCTCTGCTAATCTCCTCTGCCTTCCTCCATGGCAGTTCTTATCTCTGGATGGTTAAGGTTCAGACTCTGGAGCTGCCTGGCTTTGAATTCCAGCCTCTATATTCCCTATCAGTAAATTGGGCATATTAGCAATACATGACAGGCTTGCTGTGAAGATGAATGGTATTACACAGAACGTAATCAGAACAGTGATTGGCTTGAATTAAGGACTCAGTAAATGTTAGCCATTGTGACTTTCCTCATCTTCCACACCTTCATCAAGGATGCCTCGCAGCCAGCAGGAAGCGGGTTGAGGGCCTTTTGCAGGCAAGGACTCTGTTTTACTCATATCTTAGCACAGGATGCGGCACACAGTTGATACCCAATAAATGTTTGCTGAATCAGTGATTAAATGAAAGATGTCACAGAAAGGGGTGGTGTGGCAAGGTGTGTTTCTCATCAAGGTTTTGCACGAAGTTGCTGCATGATTCTGGGAGAGTTTCTTCTCCACTCTGGGCTTCCTTTTCTCATCCATAAAATGAGGGGGCTGAACCAGTTCTCTAAAGGTCCTGCCAACACCAGCATGCTAGGGCTCTTGGGGTACCTGTGCTATAATCTTTAGTCAGGATCTTTCTCCTTCATACCCAAGAGCGCTGTCTTAGGGCCAACCTCAGCTCTGTCACCTACAAGCTGTGTCCGCAAACAAGGTACTCCACTTTTAGGAGCTTTAATTTCCTCATCTATAAAATGAGGTAATAACCTCTATTTCCCCCCCCCCCTTTTTAGTGAGAGATAGACAGACAGGGAAGGCAGAGAGATGAGAAGCATCAATTCATAGTTGCAGCACTTTAGTTGTTCATTGATTGCTTTCTCTCTCTCTCTCTCTCAAATGTTTATTTTATTTATTTTAGAGACAGGAAGGGAGAGAGCAGGGAAGAGACAGAAAAATCTGTTCCTGTATGTGCCCTGACTGAGGATCAAACCATCAACCTCTGTGTTTTGGGACAATGCTCTAACCAACCGAGCTATCTGGCTAGGGCATTGACTGCTTTTTCATATGTGCCTTGACCAGGGAGCTTCAGCTGAGCCAGTGACCCCTTACTCAAGCCAGAGACCTTGGGCTCAAGCCAGCGACCATGGGGTCATGTCTGTGATCCCACACTCAAGCCAGTGACCCCGTGCTCAAGCCAGCAACCTAGGTGTTTCAAACCTAGGTCCACAGCATCTCAGGTCAACTCTCTATCCACTGCACCACTACCTGGTCAGGCAATATCTATATCTCATTTTGATGCCACAATGAGCATATGTACCTACTCTTGCTTCCTCTCAATGAGGCTTTTTTTTTAAAGGCAAATTTACAGAGGTGGGAGAATAGGAGAGGAGGCAAAAGCCCCACATTTAGAAGTTGGATAACAAATTAATAAATAGTAAAAGACTTAAAAAAACAATCTTCTTAAGATGGCCCTGGAGTAGTCTAAAGCTATCTGGTTTACAAGACAGTTTCTAAAGTTCATGAATTAGTGGCTCCAGTCGCCTCTGGAAGTGGGTAAAAGGAGGACTGAACAAAGAGAATTATGGGAAAATATGTTAAAAAAAAAAACAGGAAGATCTCTTCCCAGCTACATACACCTGAGTGACTGTCCCTTCCATGCCCTGGCCCAAGACTGGGGGTTCATTCACTGGAGAGGGTAAGACAGAGGGTCTCTGGATGAATGAAAGCAAGCACGGTTGAGGAGGGCACCTCCGTAAAGGCAGGGGAGTAAGTGTAGTTAGGCACAGTGCAAGCGGAGACTCTTCCACACCCTCAACCCTCTTCCCCCATGGCTCCCTGACACCAGAAACCAGACTATCTTCCTCCAAACAGAAGACAGAAATGTCTGCTCTGGGAACACTGACTAAAGGTCCCATAGGAGAGCTTTAAAGATATTAACATTGAAGGTCCCCCCCAAAAACAGCCTGGCTAGACTATCTTCAGTGGAGCTACATGAGCTCAAGTTGCCAAGTCATACCCAAGGGCACAGAGGTTTCCAAATAGCTTCATGGTCCCCTGCTCTTAAATATGAGTAGATAGCCAAGGATTACCAGACATGTGAGTGAAACCATGATTATGAAAGAGACCAAAGCAAACAAATAGAAAAAATGGACAAATGAAAACCTAAGAGGAAACACAAATGATTCAGAGAAAAGAAAACTTCACACCAAAGTATCAATATTATCGTAAGAGAGATAAGTGAAGACGGTGCACCCATGAAACAAGAACGTAATGCTACAAAAGAGGAGGTCTTACTTTAAGAGGACAGCCAGACATTACATATGTTCTGAAGAAAAAACACACTAACCACGATGAAGTAGTCTCGCCCCTCCCCAATCAAAGTTTAATCTGATCAAGTCTCTAGATCCAAACACCAACGCACAGAAAATACTTATATTCTACCATTGAGATGCAAAATCATCAAGTTCAGATTATGAAAAATTCTACATGACAAATTGCAAGAGAAAAAAAAGAAGATAGAAAGGGAACATCTAGATTAAGAGATTTATTGAAAGGATAACCAATCCAAATTTATAGGTCTTATTTAGGTTTTGACTCAAATAAACAAACAAACTATATTTTAAAATACTCTTATGACATCTATGAGGCTATTAGAAATTTGAACACAAATGTGTATTATATTAAGGAATTATTACTTTTTTGGTGTGATAATGGTACTATGGGTACTTTTTAAAGCCCTGCCTTTTAGAGATACATACTAAAATATTTATGGATGATATAGTAGGTTGAATGGTAACCCCCCAAAAAATATGTCCATCTAAAACCTGTGAATGTGATTGTCTGGGGCCAGCTCTCGGGTCAGCCAGAGGTTGTGTCCTCTCCATATTCCCTTCCAATACTGTGATCATTGCTTATGGTCAAAGTTAACCTTATCTGGGGTGTTCCTGGATATTGTTCATATATTGTGGGAGGCCATGCTGGCCAAAGGCAAATTCAGAGTAAAGGAAACACCTAGAGACTTATTGTGTTCCATTCTTTATCTTTTCACAACCTCTACTTCTGCTTTTATCATGTCATCAATATTTAGGAATGAAGAAGAGCTCCTGTAACTAATAGTTACAACTCAGTACATAGTGGTGTTGATGGCCTGAGTTCTCACTGCCTGAGGTGCCAAGTTGAAGGGATGTCTTTAGTATGGAAAAAACCATCTCTGTACTCACAGTCCACCAAGACTCACAGTGTATCCACTCCTTCTCCAGATCTTCTGTCTCTTCCTTGTGAGTGCTATGAAGCTCCCTAAGGAGCCCTAACCTGCAGCAGCTCCCATCTGTTCTAGTTAAGTGGTATCACAGAACATTTATAGGTGATCTCTTGCAAGTCAATCATTTCTACAAAACCTGATAAAAGTTTGTTCCAAAGAACAACTGTTGTCTCCCAACAGGTACACAGGCCAAATAAAAGATGTGAAACTAAAACATGTGTCAAAATTATATCTTTTTCTTTTAAGTGAGAGGAAGGGAGATGCAGAGACAGACTCCTGTGTGCGCCTTGAATGGAATCCACCCAGCAACCCTCATCTGACGCTGATGCTCGAATCAACTGAGCTATTCTCAGCACCTGAGGCCAACATTTGGACCAACCGAGCTATCCTCAGCACCTGGACTGATGCTTGAACCAATTGAGCCACTGGCTGTGAGAAGGGAAGAAAGAGAGAAAAGGGGGGAAGGGAGGGGAAGAGAAGCAGGTGGTTGCTTCTCACTTGTGCCCTGACCAGGGATCAAACCAGGACTTCCACACACCAGGCTGACATTCTACCCACTGAGCCAGTCTGCCAGGGCCCAAAATTACATCTTTTAGTATTCATACAGTTGCTAAAAATCACCTCTTACTAAAATCTCCATATAGTAATAACAACTAATGCCATAGGTAACCTAAATAAATATCTAAGCTCTTCTGCTAAACAAAATAAAATAAAACCTATGAGTGTGACCTTTTTGCAAAAAGGGTCTTTGGAGATATAATTTAAAATCTCAAAATGAGCTCATTCTGGATTATGATGGGCTCTAAATCAAATAACAAGTGTCCTTATATGAAAAGTAGAGGAGACACATAGAGGAGATGGCAAAGTGATGAGAGAGGCAGAGACGGGAGTGAGGTGTCTATAAGCCAAGGAGCACCAAGGACTGCCAATAGCCAACTGAAAGCTAAGAGACGCATGAAACAAATTCTCTCTCAGAACCTCCAGAAGGGTTTTGATTTTGAACTCCTGGCTTCCAGAACTGTGAGAGAGAATAAATTTCTGTTGTGTTCAGCCACCAAGATTGTGGTAATTCAGTATAGAAGCCATAGTAAATTACAGATGAAATTATATGATGTCCAGAATTTGCTTCAAAATAATAAGGGAGGACGTAGGTGAAGTATAGATGAAACAAGTTTGACTGGCTATGGGTTGAAGCTGGCTGATGGGTATATGGAGGTTCAGTATACCATTCTGTCTACTTTGGATATCTTTTTCTTTTTCTTTACAGAGATAGAGAGAGAGTCAGAGAGAGGGATAGACAGGGACTGACAGATAGGAATGAAAAGATGAGAAGTATCAATCATCAGTTTTTCATTGCGACACTTTAGTTGTTCATTGATTGCTTTCTCATATGTGCCTTGACCGTGAGGTACAGCAGACCGAGTAACCCCTTGCTCCAGCCAGCGACCTTCGGTCCAAGCTGGTGAGCTTTTGCTCAAACCAGATGAACCTGCGCTCAAGCTGGCGACCTCGGGGTCTCAAACCTGGGTCCTCTGCATCCCAGTCCGACACTCTACCCACTGCACCACCACCTGGTCAGTACTTTGGATATCTTTGAAATTCTCCATAATAGAACTTTTTTTTTTTTAAGATTTTTACTTTATCAATTTTTTTAGAGAGAGAAGAGAGGGAGAGAAAGACAGAGGGGGGCAAGCAGTGAGAAGCATCAACTTGTAGTTGTTGTTTTTTTGTTTTTTTTGAGGGGGGGTTTGTATTTATTTTTCTTCTGAAGGGGAAACGGGGAGGCAGTCAGACAGACACCTGCATGCGCCCGACCAGGATCCACCCGGCACGCCCACCAGGGGGCGACGCTCTGCCCATCCGGGGCGTCCCTCTTGCAACCAGAGCCATTCTAGCGCCTGAGGCAGAGGCCACAGAGCCATCCCCAGCACCCAGGCCATCTTTGCTCCAATGGAGCCTCGGCTGCAGGAGGGGAAGAGAGAGACAGAGAGGAAGGAGAGGGGGAGGGGTGGAGAAGCAGATGGGCGCTTCCCCTGTGTGCCCTGGCGGGGAACTGAACCCAGGACTTCCGCACACCAGGCCGACACTCTACCACTGAGCCAACCGGCCAGGGCCAACTTGTAGTTGTTTTTTGTATATGCCTTGACTGGGCAAGCCCAGGGTTTTGAACCTAGGGCCTCAGTATTCCAGGTTGATACTTAATCCACTGCACCACCAGAGGAAAAATAAAACTTTTTTTTCTTTTTTTTTTTACAGGGACAGAGAGAGAGTCAGAGAGAGGGATAGATAGGGACAGACAGACAGGAATGGAGAGAGATGAGAAGCATCAATCATCAGTTTTTTGTTGCGACAGCTTAGTTGTTCATTTATTGCTTTGTCATATATGCCTTGACCGTGGGCCTTCAGCAAACCGAGTAACCCTTTGCTCGAGCCAGTGACCTTGGGTCTAAGCTGGTGAGTTTTGCTCAAGCCAGATGAGCCCATGCTCAAGCTGGCAACCTCGGGGTCTCGAACCTGAGTCCTCAGCATACCAGTCCGATGCTCTATCCACTGCGCCACCGCCTAGTCAGGCAAAATAAAACATTTTTATAAAAGAAATATTTAAAGGTCAAAAAAAATCTGTCTGCCAGGCAAAATAAAACATTTTTATAAAAGAAATATTTTAAGCTAAAAAAAAAAATCTGCCTAACCAGGCAGTGGCGAGGTGGATAGAGCATCAGACTGGGATGCCGAGGACCCAGGTTCGAGACCCCGAAGTCGCCAGCTTGAGCGCGGGCTCATCTGGCTTGAGCAAAAGCTCACCAGCTTGGACCCAAGGTCACTGGCTCGAGCAAAGGGTTACTTGGTCTGCTGAAGGCCTGCAGTCAAGGCATATATGACAAAGCAATAAATGAACATAAATGAACAACTAAGGTGTCGTAATGTGCAACGAAAAACTAATGATTGATGCTTCTCATCTCCCTGTTCCTGTCTGTCCCTGTCTATCCCTCTCTCTGACTCTGTCTCTGTTAAAAAAAAAAAAAAATCTGAGAAATTATATATTTTAGCAGAAATTTAAAATCTGAAGGATTAGAAGATAAAGTTGAAGCACTCGCCCAAAAAGTAGAACCAAACTAAAGCCTTAGAAAATCAGAAAGGGTTTGTGCCTGACTAGGTGATGGTGCAGTAGATAGAGTGTCAGCCTGAGGACCCAGGTTTGAAACCCTGGGGTCGCCGCTTGAGCACAGGTTCACTAGCTTGAGAGCCAGGTTGCTGGCTTGAGCATGGGATCAGAGACATCACCCCATGGTCGCTGGCTTGAGCCCAAAGGTCACTGGCTTGAGCCCAAAGTTGCTGGCTTGGCTTGAGCAAAGGGTCACTGGTTTGGCTGGAGCCCCTGGGTCAAGGCACATATGAGAAAGCAGTCAGTGAACAACTAAGGTGCCGCAACTATGAGTTGATGCTTCTCATCTCTCTCCCTTCCTGTCTGTCTATATGTATGTCTCTTTCTCTAAAAAAAAGAAAAGAAAAGAAAAGAAGAAAGGGTTTTAAAAGTTAGAGGACCAGTCCAAGAAGTCCAGAAAGAAGAGAAAAATGCCCTGGTGGATTAGCTCAGTTGGTTAAGAGTATCATCCCAAAATGACAGGGTTGTGGTTTCCATCCTAGTCAGAGCACACACGGGAAGCAACCAAGGAATGCACGACTGAGTGGAACAACAAATGCTTCCCTTCCCCTCCCCTCTCTATCCCTTCTTCTCCCTGTCTCTCTAAAATAAAATCCAATAAAGGCCCTGGCCAGTGGCTCAGTGGACAGAGTATTGGCCTGGTATATGGACATCCCAGGTTCAATTCCTGGTCAGGGAACACAAGAGAAGTGATGTGACCATTTGCATCTTTCCCCCTTCCTCTCCCCCTTCTTTCCCTCTTCAGCAGTGGCTTGATTGGTTTGAGTGTGGCCTTGAATGCTGAGGACAGCACCACTGGAGCACATTAGCCTCAGGTGCTAAAAATAGCTTGGTACTCGAGCACTGGCCCTAAATGGGGCTGCTGGGTGGATCCCAGTCAGGGCACATGCGAGAGTCTATCACCCCTTCTCTCATCTAAAAAAAAAAGAAGAAGAAGAAGAAAGAAATGAAAATAACAAATATCCATGAAAATTAAGCCCAGGTCAGATAGCTCGGTTGATTGGAACCTCATTCTGGAGCCTGAAGCTTCACTGGTTTGACTCCCTGGTCAGGGAACATAGAGGAGCTCGATGTTCCAGTCTCTCTCTCTCTCAAAAAAAAAAAAAAAAAAAAAAGAGAGAGAGAGAAATACACTAACATTAAAATGTCAGCCTCATGAGAAAAGGGATTTATTTTATTCACTGCTGTATCCTCAGTGCCTGGAACAGTGGCAAGTGGTCTCAGAAAATATTTGTTGAATGAAAAAAGAGGAAATAGTCCAAGAAAATTTCTCAGAACTGAAGGAACTAAATTTCCGGCTGAAGGGGCAAATTGAATGTCTAGCACAATAAATGGACAGAATCTCAACAAAGCAAAATATTGTAAAATTTCACAACAGTCAGGAACAAAGAAAAGACCCTACAAGATTCCTGTAAGAGCCTGACCAGGCGGTGGCGCAGTGGATAGAGCGTCGGACTGGGATGCAGAGGATCCGGGTTCGAGACCCCGAGGTCGCCAGCTTGAGTGCGGGCTCATCTGGTTTGAGGAAAAGCCCACCAGCTTGAACCCAAGGTCGCTGGCTCCAGCAAGGGGTTACTCGGTCTGCTGAAGGCCCGCGGTCAAGGCACGTATGAGAGAGCAACCAATGAACAACTAAGGTGTTGCAATATGCAATGAAAAACTAATGATTGATGCTTCTCATCTCTCTCCGTTCCTGTCTGTTTGTCCCTGTCTATCCCTCTCTCTGACTCTCTCTGTCTCTGTAAAAAATAAATAAAAATTAAAAAAAAAGAACATTAAAAGATTCCTGTGAGAAAAAACCAGATAAAAAACCAGATGACATTCAAAGAGTTAGGGATCAGAAGAGCTTTGGGCTTCTCAACAGCAGCACTGGAAGCTAGACGATAATAGAGCAAGCCTTCAAAGTTTTTAAGGAAGATTATTTCTATTCTAAAATTACATGTACCTAGCCATACTGTCAAAAGTGAAAGTAGAATAAAGACATTTTCAGATATTCAAGGTCTCAGAATATTTTACTATAATATTTCCCCATCTAGAAATCTACAGACTATCATCCACTAAAATAAGGAGGAGGAAGAAGAGTAGGTGGAGGAGAAGGAACAGAAGCCATGAAATGCAAGAAACATGAGATCATCACAAGAAAGGCAAAAAGAAAGAAGGAAGGAAGGGAGGGAGGGAGGGAGAGAGGGAGGGCGGGCAGGAAGGGAAGGAAGGAAAAGAAGGAAAGGAAGGAAAGGGAACAGCCAAAAGGATGAAGAAGAGAGATTCCAAGATGGCAGATTCCAGGATGGCAGCTTGTAGATGGCAGCAGTAGACAGGAAGGAGTTGAAACTATTGGAACACCTAACAGGTCTGTCTTTAGAAGAGATTCAGATAATTTAGTAAAAGTTTGGGGTTGGCTGCTCTGCTTATGGAGTAGCCACTCTGAGTCTCACTGCTTCACCAATAAACTAACTCTCTTTCACTTAAAAAATAAAGTTTGGGATTAAAGATAAGAACTTAGAAAATAAAGCAAGCAAAGAAACATCAAAATAATTACTAACCCCAGGGAAAATAAAATATTATGCAAAAGGAAAAATAATCATGGCTTGCTACAATACTTGGCTAATCTGTAAAGGATAAGACTCATAAATATTAATCTAACCAAAGGGGTGGGTGCACTGGTGTGATGGGAAGGCAGCTCTGGAGTGAGGGATGGGGGAGCCCTGATTTGCTGATTCCTGTGGTTTATATTCCCACATGATCAATTTCAAGTTACCAATGTAACGTCACTGGACAGGAACTTGGAAAGAGATGTGCAAAAAGAGTTTTTGCTAGTTGCTGCAAGCTAGCTCTAGCACACCACTGGGTGGGGAAACATAGTTAAATTCTCCCCTTCCAGAATGGGAATTCAATAGATACTGCTTGAAACTGAAACATCAAGCTGTAATAATAAGCCTTGTCTGTGGTGGCGCAGTAGATAAAGCATCAACCCAGAATGCTGAGGTTGCTGGTTCAAAACCCTGGGTTTGCTGGGTCAAGGCACATACAACCATCAATGAACAACTAAAGTGAAGCAACTATGAGTTGATACTTCTTGTTCCCCCACCCATCTCTCCTTTCTCTGTGAAATCAATAAATAAAATCTCAAAAAAAAGATGTAATAAAAAAGTATATTATTTAGAGATATGGAGATAAATACTAAAAGAATTGAAGCTGAACCTGATTGGCATAGTGGATAGAGCATCGATCTGGGACGCTGAGGTCCAAGGTTCAAGACCCCAAGGTTGCCAGTTGAGTGCAGGTTCATCAACATAATCCCAAAGTCACTGGCTTGAAGCCCAAGATCGCTGGCTTGAGCCCAAGTTCGCTACCTTAAGTAAGGGGTCACTGGCTTGGGTGCAGCCCTTGGTCAAGGCACATATGAGAAGCAATCAATGAACAACTAAAGTGGCGCAACTATGAGTTGATGCTTCTCATCTCTCTCCCTTCCCTTCTGTCTATCTCTCTCTCTCTTGCACGTGCATGTGTGTGCATGCTAAAAAAAAAAAAAAAAAAGAAAAAAAGAATTAAAGCTGGTTTTCTCCAGAAAGGAAAAAGTGAAGGGTAGGGGGTAGAATAGGACTGTTTCTTGTAACCAATCATGTAAATCTATATGATCCTTGAAATGGTGTACTCTAATCAAAACCCAAAAGTTAAATAAGAAATGCAGGTGAAGATGCTCTCAGCACAGCCCATGCTCCTGTTTCCTTGGTGAGATACCCAGGTGTTTGGTATGTACTTAGCTGGGATGGAAGGGAGTGCTCTATGTGTAGGACGGGACTGGACATGTGTGAAATGTGGGCAGCTGGACCTGGTGTATATCTGAGCAGATAGGACTGTTGGTGGCGAAGAGGAGCACTGACATTTATTAGGAATTTTTTATGCCAAGATAGGTACTTTGATAAATGCATTATGTGTGTGTCTCTGTTGGGGAGAGGGGGCTTTGCTCAGTGTGGAAAATGGTACTCACGCTGCCTGGCCGAGGACTGATATCATCAGGGACATCATGAGTAGTCCATCGTGAAGTTTCTTTGTTTAATTCCTTGTACTTCCCCTCAAAGACACGTTTGATATCCTTGAGAGAGAAGGCACAGACAGCGGAGCTCCTGGTTCCGCCGATCTGCCTGGAGACAGCCAGAGGGGACATTGTCTATGATCTCCTCACTTATATCAGGAAGCACCCCCTCCAGCCCTGGCCCACCCTTGGTGAGAAACCCAGAAGGGCAGGAATGTGGAGTGTTGTGTCAGCCTCAAGCTGCCTTTCCTTCTCCTAGTTGTGGTGTTAAGAGCTAGGAGGGTCCTTGGCTTTGGCCCATTTCAGGATCTGAAGTGTGATTATCCTTAAAGAGAATTAACTAGGGCTTAGGCCCTAGGGTTACCCATCAGAGAGGCAGTGTAACCAGTTCCTGACAGGCTCCAGGTGAAGCTCTCATCCTGGAGGTCCCACAGATTCCTGGTCCTCAGAGAATGAACCAGAGCCTGACCACAAGACTATTTTTATTCCTTCAGCCCTGGTCTGTGGAGACAGGTCTATTTTCCCTGTTCTCTTTAATTTGACTGTGGCACACATACATACCTGACCCTGTTTACACCAGATACCTCTGCTACCTGACACGTTGTCAGCAGGTATCTAAAACACTGTGGAGTCAGACCACAGCAAATCAGTTAACCTTTCTTAGCCTCTAAGCAATGGCTATATTTTTTAGCTTATGATGCTAATGGTGTTTCCTTTCTTGCTCTGGCCATTAAGAAGCTCAGAGCTAAATTTGTGACTGGCATCCAGAGACTGCATAAATGACAAACATTTGTAATGTGTGGATCCTATCCTTGACTTCTCTTATTCTCCCTTTATTCCCATTTCCTTATTGGTTTTTTATTTTACTTTATTTTATTTTAATGGCTGCGTTTTGTAAGCTGCCTCCTATCCTTTTTGGAACCAGGCAGCATATAAACTAATATCTCTCTAAGCTTTATTTTCCCCCACCTACATGGAGGGCATAAATCTACTTCCTGAGAAGTGGTGACGATCTGTGTTCGGCTCACGTCAGTTCCTACCCCTCGTGGCCAGTGAGGGCATCCTGGGCGCTGGTCTGAGATCTCGCATTTAGCCCCCACGTTCCCACCCAGGGGCTCACCATTGAGAGGTGAAGACTGCGTAGACTTGGAGATCGGTGGAGAAATTGGCCGGCAGCAGGACCGCATGGCGGATGACGTTAAAGGGCAGTTGCCCGGGCTGGGTGCATAGCAGTTGAGCCTTCAGGAAGGTGGTCCACTTCTTCTGCAGCAGCCTTTCACCGCCCACGTCGTTCTAGGGGACAGGCTGAGTCAGGGGCACCTCCAGAGCAAGTCCCCGCCCGCTGACCCGCCTTTCCCCCTCTACAGGGTAGTAGGCTCTCAGCCCCGCCTCTGCCATCTCCCTATTGGCTCCTCCATGTCAGCCCCGCCTCCCGCCCAGGCGGCGGACCTTACAGACTCTGGCCACCCGGGATGTGTGGAGCTTGTGGAAGAACTCGAACTCGCTGGCTGTTTCCTCAAAGAAGAAGTAGACGACCTGAGTAGAAGGGATGGCTGCCACAAAGGAGGCGTCCGCTGCGACGGGGTGGGGGTGGGGGTGGAGAATGGAGGGGAGAGGCAGATAGGCTTAGGGATTGAGCACTTGGATGCCCTGGGATCCCCTTGGTGAAAACCCTTAGGTTGTCTCTGCAGGCCAGGAGACTGGATGCCTCGGGCCCCACAGCTGATCGAGGGTGGCCATCGGGTGGACGGGTGTGTGTGTGTGTGTGTGTGTGTGTGTGTGTGTATTATTACCTCTTTATTTAGATGAGTACGAGAGCTTTGTCTCCTTCTCTGCTATACCCCCAGCGCCTAACAGTACTGCCTTGAACGAAGTATGCGTTCAACAAATGAGAGTTGAGTGAATTGCCAAATCTCTGGGACTCGGAGGAAGGGGGCCAGACCTGTACTGGGTGGGGCTCAGGTTCTTACGTTGCAGCCAGCGGAGGAAATTGTCTGTCTTGAGGACAGGCTGGGATCCCAGCGTGCGGATCAGGATGGGCTCACTGCCCAGGAAGTTGTTCATGGTGCCCGAATAGAGCATCCCATCTTGGTGAGGAAGACGTGGGGAGAGACATTATCAGTTGGAAGGTGTCTTGTACCCTCAGACCTGTCTGAGTCTGGGGCTAGCATTCACATAGTCTCATTCGTTCTACACCTTCCTGGGGAGCTCCAAAGCCCACCTCACAGTCCCCAACTTGAGCACCCCACTCAGGTCCTTCTGCCCACAGAAAATGGCCAACTCTCCTGGCTTTCTGTGTTTGGGCACTTTTCCAACCATTTTCTAGCTACTCCCCAACACACCCAGCTGAACCACTTGCCAAATAGAATCACTCATTGTTCCCAGAAGGTGACTGTGTTTGCTGCTTCCACACCTTAAGTCCTACTCTTTTCCCCACCCATCTACCTGTCTTTTTAGGTCCCACTCAAAAGCCAAAGGCCACCTTCTTTAAGAAGCGAAGTTGGGAAGTCTGTAATGGTTTGTGTCTGGGAGAGCACAGGGCTGTGATTTCTTCTTAAGTTGTTAGAACAATGCCTGGCATACCACAGGAGATGTTCACGCAGTACCTATTTGTTGAAGAATTGAGTGAATCTCATGCCTCTTTTCTGCCAGAGATTTTCTAGACCCTGCTGCCTATGTGTATATCTCCACAGCCATTTCTCTTCACCCCCTTTGTAGCAGCTTCAGCAGGAGCTGGCAGTGGGTAGGGTGTCTGATTCTCCCTCTGATCTTATGCTCTGAGGCTCCTGGATTTCTCTCTCTCTGTCCTCTGCCTTTCAGGAAAGTCTGTCAGATTCCATATGTCACAGAGTGACCTGGGAAAGCAGATGTTGGGATGGACCAGGGAACCTGATACTCACCTACCAAGACAGCTGTGTGCTTATGGGCAGGATCAAAGGGGCTTTGGCCTTTCCCCTCCACAACCTTGTCCTCCAAGATGGGCAACAGGTGGGAATTTTGAAGTCCCTACAGTGGGGGAGAGGATGGGAGACTAGAACACTAGAGTCTCACATCTGGAAAATGAGGGGCCTGAGGGAGGAAGGGAAAGGGACATAGAGGGAAATTGGTCTGGGGCCAGGAAGCCCATGAGGGTTTTGCATCTAGAAGACCAGAGGTCTCCACTGTTGCAAAGCATGGGCTAGGAGTAGAGGTGAGGAAGGAGGCGTGGTGCCTAAGAGCTGGGTGCCAGGTAACTCACAATGAAGGTACAAGCAGGGCTGAAGGCGAAGGTGCCGCAGGTGTAGAGGTGGGTGGCATTGAAAGAGACCAGGACACGAATAAAGTTGAAACACTGTGTCTGGAGGAGATATAGAATTCAGGCCTCCAGGCCACTTGCCCCAAACTCCTGGGCTCCCAAACTCCAAGGCCCCTCACTTTCTAGTGGGGAAAATGGCTGGGCAAGGCTGAGGCAGTCTGTATATGTCTTCATAGAACATGATGCAGGCAGTAATCATGCAAACAAGCAGCCTCTGCTGCCTGCATCACCTGGGGTGATGGTCTGGGGGAAACCAGGGTTCTCGACTAAGAGCCCCTAGATCCCCACCTCTCCTTACCTCATTGCTCTTCTTCTTTAAGACACATTCACTCTTTTTTTGGTCACTGGCCGGCCAGGATATCTAAAGTGGGGAATTGGGATGGGGGAGATGAAAGGGATATGAGGTGTTTAGCTCTAGCTCTGACTTGCCATCCCCTTCTTGGCTCTGGTGTGAAATAACCAGCAGGCGTGGTGGTTGGTGACCTGCTCATAGGCTATAATAACATCAGTTGGTGACCAGAACAATTACTCTAATAATACTGTTATTCATTAGGATGTAGCTCCATGCTAGAACATGGCCTGTGAAATCAGACCTGAGTTGAAATCAGGCTCAGCCATTTACTAGTTGGGGTGATCTTTGTCCAGTTTCACAGGCTTTTGGAGGACACAACAAGGTGGCATATGTAAAGCGCCTAAGGCAATGTATGGTATTCGGAGCAGCAGTTGTCAAACCACACATTTCCTAGAGAAATTGTTTAAAATGTCAGCTTCTAGGTCACACCTCAGAGAATCTTCTTTTTTTTTTTTGAGAATCTGCATTTTTAACAGGTATTCTGTATGTGATGTGGCCCACAGACTGTACTGAGAAACACAAACCATGGAGATGCTCCATAATTGCTAGCTCTCTCCCTCCCTCCCCTTTTCCCTTCCTTCTCACTTTCTGTCTCACATGATTGTCACCAATACTCACCATGGGTAGGGTGACAAAATTTAACACAGAAGCTTCGGTGATTTCTCCCAGTGGGTGGATATCACATTATTGATACAATTTGCGTCAATGTTTCTCTCATGTGTCAATGATTTCCATCTTGGCCATTTTAGCAATTAATATTATTCAACCAGTAATCATTAAACCAATGAATAGTAAGGCCACTATAGTATTTCTTGGCTGTTGTATAGACCAGGTATACATAACAAGAGTTGTTGATTATTGCTGAATATAGTTTACCCTTGAACAACACAGGGATTAGGAACACCAACCCCTTGCACAGTGAAAAATCCACAGATAAGTTTTGAATCCCCAAAACCTAACTACAGTTTGTCCCTCAGTACCCATGAGGGGTTGGTTCCAGGATCTCCACAGGTGCTTTTAAGTCCCTCATATAAAATGGGGTAGAACAATTTATATAGTCCACCCTCTGCATCCATGGATACCCAGCCATAGATCAAAAATGCTGATTGAATTCGTGGATGGGAAACCCGGGGTTGCAAAGGGCCAACTGTATATTTATTGGAAGAAAAATCTGCATAGAAGTGGACCCACATAGTTCAAAACCATGTTGTTGGCCTGACCTGTGGTGGCGTAGTGGATAAAGCGTCGACCTGGAACACTGAGGTCGCCGGTTCAAAAACCCTGGTCAAGGCACATATGGGAGTTGATATTTCCTGCTCCTCCCCCTGTTCTCTCTCTCTCTCTCTCTCTCTCTCTCTCCCCCCCCTAATAAAAATGAATAAATAAAATCTAAAAAATTAAATAAATAAAAAAATTAAAAAAAAAACCCATGTTGTTCAAGCGTCAACTATATAGATAAGAGAAATGGGGCAATTTTTCACCCATAGGCAGCCCTGGCACAGGGCAACTGCTAGCCCCCTCCTCACTCCCAGTCCACTCCGTTATCCCTGGCTTCCTCACCATGTTCTTTAGCTTTGGCACACCTGGATCCTGGATATTCAAGGCCAGAATGGCCTCTCGGGCCCCCACATAGAGCGTACTTCCATCACCACTCAAGAGCAGAGTATCAAAATCCTGGAGGCTCTTCTGGTGGAAGAGGCTAAGAGCCCTGCGTCCATCCCCTGTTGGGAGAGGTGTGATGGAATGAATGAGGAGGGGCTTGTGGGCTGGCAGCTGACCACTGACATCAAAGTGGAGGGGAAAAGGTTGGCAGAGGGTACTCCGCAGACCTGGGCAGCTGGACCCATTCTCCATCAGCAGCTCCCCTTTAACTCCACCCTGCTGGCAGCCGTAGGAACTTTGTGGACTGAGCCCACAGTAAGGAGGAGAGATAGCCAAAGACCGGGTAATGACAGCCTGGCTAGAGGAGGGTGGCCCACACTCAAGAGACAGACAAAGGGACAGGAAATAAAGTGAAGCACAGGGATGCTCTTCCAGGCCTGGGAGCTGCGGTGGGGGAGGACACTTTGGGTCCTCACTGGCAGGGGGAGCAGAAGGCAGACAGACAGGAGGATGTTGGCAGCCACACGCAGGAAAGCTAGACACAGGAAAGGCTGTGTCAGAGTAGCTGTGGGTTACAGGGTCCCACTCACCAACCCCACTTCCGTCCCCTTATCTACTGCAGGAAATTTCCACCACTAGAATGATGGCCATAGGCTGAACAGAAAGAAAACATCTTTCTTCAAAGGGCCCATGGGCATGCTTGGATGTCACCTGGACGAGGAGGTGAACCTTGGTGGCTCATCTAGGTCCTCCCTATCACCTTGGCGTAGTGATGGGTTATGTGTGCTCCTGTCCCTCTGGCCATCAGCAAGGGGGAAGGAGCTTCTCAAAACCTCTCTCAAGGGCACATTTGCACTTTTTCATTAGACGATTGACTGCTCATTGTTACCTTAGAAGGCTCAGAGTCTTAGATAGGACCAATAGGAGGAGTTCGGGAACAGTGTGTGGCCAGGTGCTGGAAGGGCCAACCTCCTCCAGAACTGTATAACCCCTCTGTTACAGAACTGTTCCCTCTGTAGTATGACTGTCTCATCGTTCATTTGCTTCTGCTTGGGCTATAAGCACCTTGAAGGCAAGAGCTGAGTCTTGTTTATGTTGGTAATCCCAGCACCCAACACAGAGGAGGCCTCTCCATCAATGAGCAGCATGCATTTTCTTTACCACATTGCCCCAGAAAGATGTTAAATGCCCACGATCCCCTGCCCCCCCCACTCCTACTCCTACAGGGCCATTGTCCTTCCCTGAATCTTCTTCCTGGAGGTGAGAGGATCAGCAGCCCCACAGCCTCAGTAAAAAAGCAGTTAAGCTGTGCCCACAGGGTTCTGGGGCTTGTACCACAGTTAGGCCACCACAAGTTCTCACACCCCCGGTGTCCATGGTACTAGATACAGCATGGTCCAGCAGGGTTGGCATGGGCCTGGAGTGACCTGAGTCATCAGGTCCACAGATGATCCTCTAGCATGGGCTTTGGCTTTGGGGGCCACTTGGGGGCATGAAAGCAATTTCAGGTTTGAGGTGCCCAACCTGATGCTGGTGACATTTTAGGAGGGAAAGAAAAATCACTGATTTTGGAGAATCAGAAGAAGTGATGCCCCCGGTCCCTGGACTCCCAGCTCCTCTTCTCTCTTTCCTCAATCTTTACCCCAAGTGGTTTCATCTCTCACTTCTGTCTGTCTCAGTCTGAATGGCCGTTTCTGGCTCTCTCTCTCTCTCTCTCTCCCTCTCTCCCTCTCTCCCTCTCCCTCCCTCCCTCTCTCTGAGGCTATTTCTCCCTGGCAAGTCTGTTTCTCCGTGTCCATCCCCCCCATCCCTCTCTCTTTCCTCCGTGCCCCTCCACTTGCTGTTGCCATCCCCACACTTACCTGCAGGGTATTTGACCCTGGGCAGGGGTCCCTGCCCACCACTTCCCGTGGTTGTTGTTGGCAGCAGCAGCAGGAACAGTTGTAAGATGAAAAGGCCTAGGAGGCTCCATGGGTCCAGGCCCAAAGCTGGTAGGGCCATGCTCAGCCAGAGGCTGTCACCAGATGGCTCTGAGGAAACAGGCACAGGGGCACTCTCTGGGTAAGCAATCCTCACCACATCCCCCCCAGGGACCAATCAGAGAGCCCCAGACAGCAGAAGTGTGTAGGGAGGGGAGGCAGGGGAGGGGACAGTTTCCTTTCCAGAGGGCCCTCAAGGAGTCTAACCCATCATTTTCACAGGCCCCTGCCAGCGCCTCACTCGCCCCTCTGGGTAGGAGGACACCAGTGGTTCCCCAGCCTGCACTTCTGACCTCTTTTCACCATTCACCAACAGCCCCGCTCTGCCCTTCTCTTACTTTACTCTCAGGGAGGCCCTCCTTGCTATCTGCTCTTTGCCTTTCTTCCTCCCTCCCCTACCTCAGATCCCAAAACATTACCTAGCCTCAGAGGACTTTCTGGGGTACAGATTGTTATGCTCAAATATAAAATTCCTCAGATCTGACTCTTTGAGATCTGTTGATACTTCATCTCATACTTACCCTAGCCCTCCGATGACCCAAGCAGTCAGACTAAGTCTGAATCAGTTGCTCTGACCTTGCCCTAGCCCCAGTTGGGCTCGGGTCTTTGATGCACAGGCCTACCTGGCCCTCTTCTTGTAGGGAGGCAATGAGAACACAGCCCACCAGGCTGGCTAACAGCATTGCCAGGAATGTGTTCCAAGGCAAGGAATGGCTGGCTATCTCCCAGCCTCTGCAGCTGCCCACAGCCTCTTTGGACTCTACTGTCTTTGCATAAACTTCTCCCCAGGACCGCAATCCCGAGCCACCCGTCTCATCTCACGTACCCTTGAGCCAGCCACAGCGTAGAACCCAGGTGTCTGGACTCTTGGGTGAAGGCGCCATCCAAGAGAAGGAAGGTGAGTGGGGGTCCAGGCCCCAGAGGCGAGGGAAAGAGGTTCAGCTCGGCCGTGCCGGGAGTGAGACCCTCCAGGTACCCATCGTGCCAAAGTCAGCAATGGGAGCTCTGGGCGAGGGAAACCAGAATTTCCACCTCTCGAGTTATGACAGATCCCAGCCTTGGGCGGAAGTTGGTAGATTGGGAGGGGAATAAAAAGAGACACACCTTTCTCTTTCCCCCTCCTCTCACCTCTGTCTATCCAGAGAGTTTAAAAGGCCAGAAAGCTTCTAGGTCATTTCAGCCATTTCTCTGTTCCTCTATCTATCACATCACATCAAGTCTAACAAGGCTAGTAGTGGTTTCTATTCTTGCTCAAGATTTCCCAGACGGGAGACATGACATTATCTTTCACATTCCTTTTTTTCACTTACCCACAAGGTGGGGTCTCTCCACTCCTGCCTACTGGGAAGTCCCTGAAGTGGTCTAACCTTCAAACCTCAACTTCCAGCTGAGCCATAGTCTTTTTGTTTCGTTTTGTTTTTTAAGTAGGAAGAGGGGAGACAGAGAGACAGACTCCCACATGCGCCCCGACCGGGATCCATCCAGTAACCCCTGTCTGGGCCAATGCTTGAATCAACTGAGCTATCTTCAGTGCCTGAGGCCAATGCTCGACGAATTGAGGCACTGGCTGCAAGAGGAGGGGAAAGAGAGAGAAGAGGGAGGGGGAGGGGGAGAGAAGCAGATGGTCGCTTCTCATGTGTGCCCTGACTGGGAATAGAACCCGGACGTCCACATGCCGGGCCAATGCTTTATCCACTGAACAAACTGGCCAGTGCTAAGTCTTTTAAAAAATAAAACAATTGCAGCCTGACTGTTGTTGGTGCAGTGGATAAAAGGTCAACTCAGAACACTGAAGTTGCTGGTTCAAAGTCCCAAGGTCACTGGCTCTGAGTGCAGGCCCATTAGCACGGGGTTGCTGGCTTGTCCACACGATCACAAAGCTTGCCAGCTTGAGCCCAAATGTCACTAGCATAAAAAGCCCAAGATTTCTGGCTTGAACAAGGGGACATTGGCTTGGCCCCAGTCAAGGTGTGTATGAGAAGCAATCAATATACAAATAAAGTGAAAACACCTACAAGTTGATGCTTCTCACTCCCTCTCTCCCTTTCTGTCTCTCTCTCAAAATACATACATACATACATACATACATACATAAAACAATTGTATTCGGCTCTTATCCATGAGTTTGCTAAGAGCCTCCCATGATCTAATCTCCATCACTCTTAGAGCAGCATCAGGCCCAGAAAGTTTCCCAGCTGAGCTTATACCTCAGGAACATACTTCTGAGGCACCCAAACTCCCCATGGTGGCTGCTTACCCCTTCCTGATGGCCCCAAGGGGAACTTCATAATACAGGATTAAAGAGGCTTCTGGCACCAAGGGCTCCCTGACCCACAAAGGGGGTTGTTTTCTGCCCACTCAGTCCAAGACAGCTGACTGCTGCTTAACGAGCACAGCCATGGCAAGGCAAGTCCGACTCCAATAAATAACCCACCTCCTTCTTAAGTGCACATTCCTCACTGTCAGGAAGTCCTTCCCGTAGCGTAACTTCCTTCCACCTGTCACAGTGCCAGCCTGCGGGGCCATGGTACAGCCCCAGCTATTCCTTAGGAGCTATTCCTTGTCAAAGGCGGCTCAGCCTTCTTTCCTTCTCCCTCTGTTCCCGTTTTCCCATAATTTTCCTGAGGGTTGGTGTCAGCCAGACCCCTCCTGACAACTGTTTCTTGTCAAGACTTGCCTAAGACTCCCTCAGACTCTCATGGAGGCTCTCAGACAAAGTGTTCCTGAATCTCAGAATCAAGGGGAACTCCCACACAGACCCCACCTTCTGTGTCTCCCCAGCCCCACTCAGATTTGGGAACCTATCCTGCCCCTGGGCCTCGCTGCTTGAACAGATCGGCTTATCTGGGTCACTGGGAGGTGTTCTGTTGGGGGAGTGTATAGTAGGGGAGAACGTTTCAGCCCCACCCCGCCAGCCTGGTGCCTTGGGCTGGCCTCTCTGGAAGTGTTAGATTAATGCCCAGCCCCTAGTTCTTTCTTCTCCAGAGACCCAGGAGTTCTCCTTCGGGCTCCAGGCCTCCTTTCCCCGTCCCTCCAGCCAATATGAATCCCTCACATTATCAGGCTGTGGTCTACCCAACAACTTTAGCAGATAGATACCACCAGGATCCCATTTTACAGATGAGGAAGGTTATCAAGGAGTTCACACAGCTAAAAGCCAAGTTAAACTCAGATTAGCCTCAGTCAAAGCTAATCCTACACAATCTACACTCTCTCCAGAGTCCTACTCCTGCCCCAGTCCAGGAAACTCAGCCTCTTGAATGGAGAAGGCAAGTGGGTGGGGAGCAACAAGCTCTAGATGCTGAGTCTGGGCTAAGAAACAGTGTCTCTGGCATGACTCCTGAAACCTCTGTGAAGAAAGTCCACGGAAGAGCCTGGTGGGGAGGCAGAACTGCCTGCCCCCTACCCACTGACCCTCTTGCACTAGAGGCTCTGGAATCAAAGTAACACTGCCATCTCCCTTGCTGCAGCTGGCAGAGCCCACAGCCAGGCTGGCTTCATGGGCACATGACTTGAGCAGTCACACAGGGCCCCATGCTCAAAAGGGCCCTCACTTCATCTAATGCTCTACTGCGGCCATATTGAAAGTCTTTTTATTTTTTTATTTTTTTTATTTATTCATTTTTTTAGAGAGGAGAGGGAGAGACAGAGAGAGAGAAGGGGGGGAGGAGCTGGAAGCATCAACTCCCATATGTGCCTTGACCAGGCAAGCCCAGGGTTTCGAACTGGTGACCTCAGCATTTCCAGGTCGACGCTTTATCCACTGTGCCACCACAAGTCAGGCCTATATTGAAAGTCTTGATCATTTTTGAACAAGGGGCCCCACATTTTCATTTCTCACTGGACCCCATAAGTGATGTGGCAGGTTCTGCCTGCAGCGTCAAGGAAGCTGTAGGCAGAGAGGTCCCACCCTCTCACTGTACAAATGAGGGAACCAAGGCCAGGGAGGGGAAGTGTCTTGGCTGGGTTCAGGTCAGGCAGTGGTTGGGGTGGCACGGTGGTGGGTAGGGGTCAGATGTTCAGGGACCATGCTGAAGAGGCAGTGCCATTTCATAGCTCCACTGTGAGGGTTCCCCACTTTTTTCTCCCCATGCCTGAGAGCCCAGTATAAGGACCCTCACGACAACAATGCTGAGTTCAACCCCCCAACCAGGTATTCCAGGGACTCCTCCCGGCAGCCTCTAGATCACATTAAACAGTAGCCACTTCCTGCCAGGCTTTCTGGCCCAGGATAAAGATCCAGATGTGGGGGTGGGAGGGGAGAAGGTGATGTTACTCCTCATCCCCACCTCATGCTCACCCCAGGGCTCTGTTTTTTCTGCACCCCTGGAACATGGATACCTCACTGAGGGGGCAGCTCCTGGGGCCAGGAGAGAAGCCACTCAGGGCTCCACTCAGTAGGTCCAACGTCCGCTTTCCCCTCTCCCTTCCAGTCTCAGAGGCAGCCCCAGAAGAGCTCAGTCCTGGAGAATATCAGCTTCCAGCTTCCTTTCCTTAGCCCCACCTGCCCTGCCCTCCTTTTATGATGATAAGCAAGTTAAAACAACTTATATTTATTAAGTGCCTACTGTGTGAAAAGCGCTAGAGATGTCCCCAAGCATCTACTCTCCCAGGGTCCCCCCACCTCTTCACACCCCTGCTGTCTCCCAGTTTTCTTGCCACCTGCCCAGCTCGACACCCCCTTCCTTACCCAAGCCTCGGAGGTTTCCTCCTCCAGTCTGACTAGTGCTGGAAGGCTGAGCTGAATATCGCACACAATGGCCAGACCCCCTCTGTCTGCCCCTTCCTCAGGGCAGAACCAGCTCCAGACAATGGCCCGCCCTCATCTTTCTGAACTATCAGCTCTCTTGCTTCCTTACCTGGAGCTTGGGGATGCTGCTGCGTTTTCGTCCCCCTGGAATGCCAGACTCGCGGTCTCCGTCTCCCGGTGTTTAGTCCCTGCCACACCCCCGCCCCCCATCCCAACCCCATCCCACCTCACTGGTCCTCAGTCACCATGGCGACCACATTCTAAGTGGGAGGGACTACAATCTCCCCATATTCTTCCTCCTCCTACTCGCGTCCCCCTGCACCCCACCTTCTGCAGCGTCTGGATCCACATGTGAAGGAGGCAGTACTCTAGATGTGGGGGGAGATAAGAAGAGGCACACTAACCCCTGGGGATCATCGTTCAGCTACCTTGCCCACTGTCAGGCAGGCACCACCACACAAATGTCCGCAAGCTGGGTTCAGGGTCAGCTGGGGGCCAATTCCACTATGGTGAGTCCCTCTGGGTTTCCCTCTTCCTGCAGTGTATATGCAGGTGGTCACACCTGGATGCCAGCCAGCCTGACCCCATGCAAATTGAGTTTGCCAATGAAGAAGCAACTGAACATATAAATATCTATGCAAATAAGCTAGGAGACAGGGTCTCTTCTCTGTTACGAAGGCTAAGAAGCCCTCTTCTATGAATAGCCTGGCTTCTGTGGGAAGGGGGCCACCTCCAGGTTCTGAGTCTGCCGTTCTTCCTCAGCTATCAAGAATATGACTTCTCCAGAAGCCTTTGACTAACCCCCTGAGACTTATTAGGAGGGGAAAGTTTGTGCTGTAAGAAGAGGGATGGAGGGAAGAGTTTAGAATGGACTTCCCAAAGGTCTAGACCAGATAGGGATAAAAAAGAGACAAACATGAGCTGAGTCCTTTCCCATCTGTGAAGGAGCTGAGGCCAGCAGGGGTCTGGGTGGGCGCTTTGGGAGCTGGGCCTTGGGTCCTCTCCTACCCCTGATCCTGAGCAGCCCTAGTTACCAGGTCCCTGCCTTCACTGGACTTCTTTACTGATAACATGAGGAACTGAAAAAGCCTTTTTCAAGTTGGCCTCTCTCAGCTTGTGGGCAGAGGCCCAAGGGTGTGAAAGAGGCATTATGGGACTGGGCAGCAAGATTCTTGGGTCCTAGGCCGTGTTGTGTGATCCTGGGCAGGGGGTTTGCCCTCTCAGGTTCACATGTGTAAAATGGCTTTGCAGCCTACCTGGGAGCAGCTTGGCTTGTTTCTAGACTAGGAAGAAGGAAGTGAGTGTCCTGGTGCCGCCTCAGACAGAGGGTTTCACAGGCTATGTTCGGTTCCCTTTTAGGTCTGGGTTGGGGTGATGGGTGAGCATTTCCACCTGGGGTGGGCAGGGAGGACATGACATGTATTGAAAGCAGAAGTGGACTCTAAGCAGAGCTGCTGTCACATCCTCCACCACTCCTGACTCCATCCTTTTTTTTTTTTTTTCATTTTTCTGAAGCTGGAAACGGGGAGGCAGTCAGACAGACTCCCGCATGCACCCAACCGGGATCCACCCGGCATGCCCACCAGGGGGCGATACTTTGCCCCTCTGGGGTGTCTTTCTGTTGCGTCCAGAGCCATTCTAGCGCCTGAGGCAGAGGCCACAGAGCCATCCCCAGCGCCCAGGGCTATCTTTGCTCCAATGGAGCCTTGGCTGCAGGAAGGGAAGAGAGAGAAAGAGAGGAAGGATAGGGGAAGGGGTGGAGAAGCAAATGGGCGCCTCTCCTGTGTGCCCTGGCTGGGAATCGAACCTGGGACTTCTGCACGCCAGGCCGACACTCTACCGCTGAGCCAACCGGCCAGGGCTCTGACTCCATCCTTGCTGCCCTCAGCACCTAGGCCTTGGGGACTCGGAGGGTGCCTGCTTATTCAGGCTCTTCTCCCCCAAGACTGGGAACATGGTAGCAGGGGAGGAAATCACTTAGAATCGAGATGACAGGGACTAGAGGAAACTGAACTAGTGTTGTAACAGGAAGGAAGATTTCACACCCAAGGGATGTCCTTGGGTCCCTGCCCTCCCCCCATCTGCTTCCCTTTTAGGGATAATGGACCCAGGCTCTGTAGCAGAGTTGGAAGGGGCTACATTTCTGAATACTCCAAGGGAGTCAAGTGAGGGAGCCTACAAGCTTCCTGGGGCTCCACTTCATCCTGGGTTTTCTAGCTGAGCTTCTGGGAGCCTCTTCTAGCCTTGACATATGAAAATCAAAACCTCCAGGAAGGTGCTAAGTTGCCCTGATGAGGGAGCAGGGACCTCGTCTGGATGGTAGCTATGGCTGTAGTTGGAAACTTGCTGCAGTAAGCTGAACACACAGCTTCTCTGTGTCCAGTCCTCTGGGGTGGAGAAAGAGGGAGAGTATTTCTGCAGTCTAATCCCCATTTCTCCTACTGCCTCACACACAATTCCATTTCCTCTGCTTGGCTGAACCTCAGTTTCCCCACCTGTGGAAGATGGGGTTTCAGGGCCCTCTGTCTCTTATTGCAGGAGGGAAAGGGAGTGACTGATGGAGTTTAGTAAATGAGGGTCCTGTGAAAATGAGATGGGGAACTGAGGCTGAGGAG
The DNA here is from genome assembly GCF_036850995.1 of Saccopteryx leptura. Taxonomy (NCBI): domain Eukaryota; kingdom Metazoa; phylum Chordata; class Mammalia; order Chiroptera; family Emballonuridae; genus Saccopteryx; species Saccopteryx leptura. The sequence goes on from NC_089504.1 coordinate 286,040,820, forward strand.
ACCCACACATCCTGCCCCGCTAGGCTCTGGCCCTCAAGGTCCACTGCTGTTCTCCCAGTCTGAGGCCAGAAGACCACCCATCCAGGCACCCCTGTGTTATCCACTGAAGTTGGCACACAGACACTCCGTGTCCACAGAGCTAGGAAACTGGCACCCCCTGCCCCCCATCCCAACCCAGGGACCACAGTCCACCTTCCCCACCACTTTCAAGCCTTACCCCTAGCCCAGCAGTGGAGACCCTAACCCAAGCGTCCAAGACTTCCAGCAGAGTCTGTACCAGGCATGGGGAGGAGCACAGGCGGGTATGGCAGGGTAAGCAGTGGGGGCCCTGCCAGCCCCCTCCATTGCCCCAGTTTCCAGGCAGCTCTTAAAGGAACCAAGACGAATTAGTTTGGGGGAGCTTAAGAGGGTGGGTGAGAGGAAAGTGGGTGGTGGGGAGATGACTAGGTTTACCAGGAGCAGGAGGGTCAAAGTAGGGTGCTAACACCTCCTCTATTGCCCTGGAAGCCCCCAGACTCCTCAGTCTAGGCTTTCCCTCATTCCATGTGACCCCTATGTTGGCCACCTAGCTTCTGACTACCCCCTCCTCTATCCTGGTCCCTTGGGCCTCTGCCCACTTCCTCCCACTTCCTCCCCCTTCCCCCATAGTTGTGCCACCTAAGTCTTTGGTGAGAGCTGCCAGCTGGCACTGACTGGTACCAAGTATGGAGAACCAGCCCAAGGATTGTAACGGTCTGATGTCTGGCCCTAGACGGGGCAGGGAGGCCAGCACCTCAGAGTCACTCAAGGGGGATAGGAGCGAGAGGCACCATCCCCTCCCAAGTGCCTCTCCAAGTCTTATTTCCTCTGCTGCTCCAGGGGCAGAATAAGGGGGCGCTGAGGCCCTGGGGAGGCTAAGAGACACTGGGTCCTGGCTCATCCCTTCCCTCGCTTACTTCCTGATAGGTCGTCAGGGTGATGACATAGAAAAGGAGAATGACTTAGACCAGGGGTCCCCAAACTTTTTACACAGGGGGCCAGTTCACTGTCCCTCAGACCGTTGGAGGGCCGGACTATAAAAAAAACTATGAACAAATCCCTATGCACACTGCACATATCTTATTTTAAAGTAAAAAAACAAAATGGGAACAAATACAATATTTAAAATAAAGAACAAGTAAATTTAAATCAACAAACTGACCAGTATTTCAGTGGGAACTATGGGCCTGCTTTTGGCTAATGGGATGGTCAATGTGCTCCTCTCACTGACCACCAATGAAAGAGGTGCCCCTTCCGGAAGTGCGGTGGGGGCCGGATAAATGGCCTCAGGGGGCCGCATGCGGCCCGCGGGGCCGTAGTTTGGGGACCCCTGACTTAGACAGTTACTTATGGCCATGCAGGGGTTGAGGACAGCCAAGAGAAATAGACAGATAAAGAGGGCCAAAAAACCCTGTCTAGGTAGCTCAGTTGGTTAGAGTGTTGTCCCAATACAACAAGATTGTGGGTTGGATCCCCGGTCAGGGCACACACAAGAACCAACCAATGAATGCATCAATAAGTGGAACAACAAATTGATGTTTATTCCCCCCCTCTAAAACCAATAAAATAAATTTTAAAAATTAGTTTTAAAAATAGAGAGGGACAAAGAAATGGAAACTGAAAGACAACAGATGGACAGACAGTGAGACAGCTTAAAACTTCAGTTCTCATGTCACTCCTTGGCTGGAAATCCCCCCTGGCTCCAGAGTGCTCATGGTATTAACCCTTTGAGTAGTAAGAACGTTAATGTCCGTCCTTGTGCCTCCTGACCATCCAGAGTACGATCGTACAAGAATTTTTATTTTTAAAATGTGTAAGGCAACATTAAAAAAAGGTAAATGTATGATCTTCTTGTTTCCATAAATTGGTTATCAAACAAACATGATTTTAAGTTAATAAAACTGTAACTGTAACTAAGTTCATTTTTTGAAAACAAAAACAAAAACAAAACTCACTCCCAGGGGTCAGCGAGCATGAAAAAAACTCACTACTCAAAGGGTTAATTTCAAACTCCGTGGCTGGTGTTCTTGGTCCCCTCCCACCTCTGTAGTGTGGAAGACTCTACACTAGTCCACCTGGACCCTGTCCATCTTCAAGATTCAGTTTATATTATATCTCTTACCTGAAATGTAGCAATGTGGTAATGCCTAGAATTTCTTCTCATTTCTACCTGACAGAATTCTTCCCATTCTTCCATGCCCACCCCAGAAGAACCTCTTCCGTCCTCTGTTAAGCTCTCCTGGATCGCCTCACGGTATTTTAAGTCGCCACAGCATTTCCTGGCAGTCAGGAATCCTGAGCTCCACCACCAGCAAGCTCTCCTCACTGGGTCTCAGTTGCCTCACTCAAAACAGAAATACTGTGCTAATAGGCTGCCCACTAGTGGTGAAAGTGTAAATTGGTTCTATCTCTCTGAAAGCAATTTAGCAACAGGACTCAAAAAATTCTGTAAAAGTGCTCACACTAAGGGATTCCATTTCTGAGTCTATGCATTTACAATACTCATAAAGTACCTACTATGTTGTGTAGTACACTAGGTCCTGGGGACTTAGCATGAATAAAACAGACAAAAATACCTGCCCTGAGGTGTATGTATTCTAGTATAAAAGACAGAAAATGGCCTGACTCGTGGTGGCGCAGTGGATAAAGTGTCAGCCTGGAACACTGAGGTCACTGGTTCAAAACCCTGGGCTTGCCTGATCAAGGCACATATGGGAGTTGATGCTTCCTGCTCCTCCCCTCTTCTCTCTCTCCCCGCCCCCTCTCTTCTCTAAAGTGAACAAATAAAATCCTTTTTAAAAAGAGACAGAAAATGAACAAATACACAAATGTCCAAGGGTATTAAGTGCCCTGGAGAAAAATAAAGCTGGAAGGGTGGCTTGAAAGCAATAGGGGCCCTGGCTGGTTTGTAGTAGATAGAACATTGGCCCAGCATATGGATGTCCTGAGTTAAATTCTCGGTCAGGGCACACAGGAGAAGTGACCATTTGCTTCTCTCCCCCTCCACTCCCTCTTCCCCTCCTCACAGCCAGTGGCTTGATTGGTTTGATCGTCAGCTCAGTTAGTCCAAGTGTCAGCCTCAAGCACTAAAAATAGCTCAGTTGATTCGAGCATGGCCCCAGACAGGGGTTGCCGGTTGGATCTTGGTTGGGGCACACATGTGGGAGTCTGACTCACTATTTCCCTTCCTCTCACTTAAAAAAGAAAAGAAAAGAAAAAATAAGCAATAGAGCTCAGGATGGGGAGGAGGATGCTATTTCATAACATTTGGTTGGGGAAGACTTTATTAGATGGTTATATTTGAATAGAGTCCTGGAGAAAATGAAGGAACAAGCATGCAGATATTTGACAAGAAAAGTGGTCCGGGCAGAGGAAAACATTAGTGCAAATGTCCTGAGGCAGGCATGTGCTTGGTGTGTTCTGAGAATACCTAAGGCGGTCACTGGGGGTTGAGTGAGCACAGGAGAGAGCAGTGAGAGATGAGGTAAAGGGGTGGTCATGCATGGCTTTGCACGGCATTGTAAGGACGTTAGCTTTGGGAAGGCTCTGGAGGATTCTGAGCAGAGGAATAACCAACTGTTGAAGGATCACTCTGCTGCTGTGCAGAGAATAAACTGTATGGGGCAAGAGCAGGAGACCACATTGGAAACTAATGCCATAATCCAGACAAGAGATATTGGCGGTGGTGGCAGCGGTGGTGGTGGACAAGATTCCAGATATATTTTAAAGATGGAGCCTAACCAGGCGGTGTTGCAGTGGATAGAGTGTCAGACTGCGACACAAAGGACCCCGGTTTGAAACCCTGAGGTTGCCGGTTTGAGTGTGGGCTCATCCAGCTTGAGCACGGGGTTGCAAGCTTGAGCGTGGGATCATAGACATGACCCCATGGTTGCTGGATTGAGCCCAAAGGTTGCTGGCTTGAAACTCAAGGTCACTGGGTTGAGCTCAAGGTCACTGACTTGAGCAAGGGGTCACTCACTCTGCTTTAGCCCCCCCCGGTCAAGGCACATATGAGAAAGCAATCAGTGAGCAGCTAAAGTGCCACAACTATGAGTTGATGCTTCTCATCTCCCTTCCTGTCTGTCTGTCCTTACTTGTTCTTCTCTCTGTCTCTGTCACCAAAAAAAAAAAAAGATGGAGTTGACAGGATTTGCTAATAGAGTGAATGTAGAGTATAAGAGGACAAGAGGAATTAAGGATAAACTCAGGTTTTTTTTTACCTGAACAGAACTGGAAAGAATGATGGTCACCGGCTGAGAGGAGGAAGATTATGGCCGAGCACATTTGAGAAGTCAGAGGGGTGGGGAGGTGGGTAGACCTCAGGATATTAGTTTTGGACATGTTAACTTTGAGATGCCATTAGACCACTGAATGAGTATTCATGACTGGAGTTTAGGGCAAAGGAATGGGATGAATTGTAAACTTGGGAGTCACTAGTGTGTAGACAATATTCAAAGTCATGAGGTTGGAGGGAGTCTCTCAGGACTCAGCATGGAGAAGAGAAGACTGAGCCCTGGGGCATGCCATCTGTCAGAGGTCAGGGAGAAGAGGAATAAACAGCAATGTGGGCTGAGAAGGACCAGAGAGTGATCATCTGTGACAAACAAGGTCAACGAAGATGAGGGCTATGAAGTCACCACTGGGGAAGCAATGTGTAGGACATGGGGACCTTGACAAGAGCAATCTTTTTGGAAGGAAGAACTGAGGAAGAGAAGTCTGAAGAGGGAGGACCTTGAGAAAGGGGACACTGGGCTAGGGACAGAAGCAGCAGAGGCGGCAGTACCAGGGGGTGTGTTGTCATGAATTTAAAGTAAGACCAGTCATCAGGGGAATCATTAGGATTCCATCTTAAGAAATTACCTGAAATATTTAAAGAAAAGGCATTTATTGCCTGACCAGGCGGTGGCACAGTGGATAGCGCATCGGATTGGAACGAAGAGGACCCAGGTTTGAAACCCTGAGGTTGCCAGCTTGAGTGCGGGCTCATCAGCTTGAGTGCAGGGCCACTGGCTTGAGCTTGGGATCATAGACATGACCCCATGGTCACAGCTTGAGCCCAAAGTCTCTGGCTTGAAGCCCAAGGTTGCTGGCTTGAGCCCAAGGTCGCTGGCTTGAGCAAGGAGTCACTCACTCTGCTGTAGTCCCCGGGACAAGAAACATATAAGAAAGCAATCAGTGAAAACTAAGGTGTCACAACAAAGAATTGAAGCTTCTCATTTATTTCTTTTCCTGTCTGTCTGTCCCTATCTGTTCCTCTCTCTGACTCTCTGTCTCTGTCAAAAAAAAAAAAAAAAAAGAAAAGAAAAAACAGAAAAGAAATTTACTGTATAAAACTAGGAATTAATGAAATGTCCAGAAGCAATTGGTTAAATATTGTATAAACATTCAGCCATGAAAAAGTATGTTTATATAATTAACATCCTTTATAAAATATTTTCAAAACATATTATCTTAAGAACCAACATGAAAAAGATAGTCTTGACAATAGAAAATGAGTAAAAGGGGCCCTGGCCAGATAGTTCCGTTGGTTGGAGCATTGGACCAAAGCACAGAGGTTGCCGGTTTGATCCCTGGTCAGGGCACATACAGGAATGGATTTATGTTCCTGTCTCTCTCTCTCACTTCCTCTCTGGCTAAAATCAATAAACAAAAACAAAAATAGGCCCTGGCCCGTTGGCTCAGTAGTAGAGCGTCGGCCTGGCGTGCGGGAGTCCCGGGTTCGATCCCCGGCCAGGGCACACAGGAGAAGCGCCCATCTGCTTCTCCACCCCTCCCCCTCTCCTTCCTCTCTGTCTCTCTCTTCCCCTCCCACAGCCAAGGCTCCATTGGAGCAAAGATGGCCCAGGCGCTGAGGATGGCTCTGTGGCCTCTGCCCCAGGCGCTAGAATGGCTCTGGTTGCAACAGAGTGATGCCCCAGATGGGCAGAGCATTGCCCCTTGGTGGGTGTGCCGGGTGGATCCCGGTCGGGCGCATGTGGGAATCTGTCTGACTGCCTCCCCGCTTCCAGTTTCAGAAAAATACAAAAAAAAAATTTTTTTTAAGTAAAAAAATAATAATAATAATAATAAAGAAAAAATGAATAAAAGGGATAGAAACAGCCTGACCAGGCGGTGGCACAGTGGATAGAGCATTGGACTGGGATGTGGAGGACCCAGATTCGAGACCCCAAGGTCGCCAGCTTGAGCACAGGCTCATCTGGTTTGAGTAAGGCTCACCAGCTTGAGCCCAAGGTCACTGGCTCGAGCAAGGGGTTACTCGGTCTGCTGAAGGCCCACAATCAAGGCACATATGAGAAAGCAATCAATGAACAACTAAGGTACCGCAACGAAGAATTATGTTTCTCATCTCTCTCCCTTCCTGTCTGTCTGTCCCTATCTGTCACTCTCTCTGACTCTGTCTTTGTCACACACACACACAAAAAAGGGGGATAGACACATGTTATAGAAATGCAAATATCCAATACACATTAATAAAAAGAATTTAACTTCTCTTCATAGAAATGTAATTGAAAACAATAATGAAAATAATTTGCTCAGTGGATATAGCACTGGCCCAGTGTGCAGAAGTCTCAGGTTTGATTCCCAGTCAGGGCACACATAAGAAGTGATCATCTGCTTCTTTTCCCCTCCCCCTCCCTCTTCTCTCTCTTTTCCCCTCTCACAGCCAGTGCCACAATTGGTTCAAGTGTCGGCCTCAGGCGCTGAGAATAGCTCAGTTAATTTGAGCATTGGCCCCAGATGGGGGTTACTGGATGGATCCAAGTCGGGGCACATTTGGGAGTCTGTCTATCCTCACTCCTTTCACTTAAAAAAAAAAAATCAGCCTGAGCCTGACCAGGCGGTGGCATAGTGGATAGAGCGTCAGACTGGGATGCAGAGGACCCAGGTTCGAGACCTCAAGGTTGCCAACTTGAGCATGGGCTCATCTGGCTTGAGCAAAAAGCTCACTGGCTTGGACCCAAGGTCATTGGCTCGAGCAAGGGGTTACTAGGTTTGCTGAAGGCCCGCGGTCAAGGCACATATGAGAAAGCAATCAATGAACAACTAAGGTGTCTCAACAAAAACCTGATGATTGATGCTTCTCATCTCTCTCCATTCCTGTCTGTCCCTATCTATCCCTCTCTCTGACTCTCTCTCTGTCCCTGAAATAAATAAATCAACATCTCTTGAAATAAAAATATTTAAAATAATAATAAAAAAAATCAGCCTGACCTGTGGTAGTGCAGTAAGCAGGGCGTTGACCTGGAATGCACATACGGGGAGTAACTGGGCGTGATGCTTCCCGCTTCCCCCTTTTCTCTCTCTCTCTCTCTCTCTACAATGAAATCTTAAAAAGTAACAATAATAAAAAATAAAATAAAAATGATTGTTTTCCTATCAAGTTAGCAAAGATGAAAACTGACAAACCTCGTGGTGTTTGGGAGCAGTATGGGGGGTAAGTGAGCTCCGTGCAGGTAAGAACGACAAGAGTCCAGTTTCTCTGGCTGACACTTGGAAATATTATCAATGGCTTTTATAATATGTGTACCTTTGAGTCAGCCAGTCCTTTTCTTGGAATTTACTTCATGGAAATTCCCAGAGATATGTACAGACATGTACATTCCTGAAAGCATTATTTATACCAGCCTGCATAAAATGGTAAATGTTTATATTTTGATATTGAAAAAATAAAATAATCTAAGGCCTCCCACTATAATGTTTATGATGGTTATCACTTTTTCTTCTTGCTCCTTTTTTTTTTTTTTTTTTTTTTTGTATTTTTCTGAAGCTGAAAACGGGGAGAGACAGTCAGACAGACTCCCACATGCGCCCGACCGGGATCCACCCGGCACGCCCGCCAGGGGTGACGCTCTGCCCACCAGAGGGCAATGCTCTGCCCCTCCAGGGCGTCGCTCTGCCGCGACCAGAGCCACTCTAGCGCCTGGGGCAGCGGCCAAGGAGCCATCCCCAGCGCCCCGGCTATCTGCTCCAATGGAGCCTTGGCTGAGGGAGGGGAAGAGAGAGACAGAGAGGAAGGAGGGGGTGGGTGGAGAAGCAAATGGGCGCTTCTCCTATGTGCCCTGGCCGGAAATCGAACCCGGGTCCCCCACACGCCAGGCCGACGCTCTACCGCTGAGCCAACCGGCCAGGGCCTGTTTGGTTTGGTTTGGTTTGGTTTGTTTTTAATAATCAGTTATTTTTTTCATTTTTTATTTTATTTTATTTTTTAAATATTGAAACGGGGAGAGACAGTCAGACAGACTCCCGCATGCGCCCGACCGGGATCCACCCGGCACGCTCACTAGGGGCGACGCTCTGCCCACCAGGGGGCGATGCTCTGCCGCGACCAGAGCCACTCTAGCGCCTGGGGCAGAGGCCAAGGAGCCATCCCCAGCGCCCGGGCCATCCCTCCTCCAATGGAGCCTCGGCTGCGGGAGGGGAAGAGAGAGACAGAGAGGAAGGGGGGGTGGAGAAGCAATGGGCGCCTCTCCTATGTACCCTGGCCGGGAATCGAACCCGGGTCCCCCGCACGCCAGGCCGACGCTCTACCGCTGAGCCAACCGGCCAGGGCCAATAATCAGTTATTTAATAATAATGTTTATAAACTTTGAAATTACATTGGAAAGTGCTAATGCAAGTTAACAAAAAAAAAAGCAGAATAAAAAAATTTTTTTTTTTTTTTGTATCTTTCTGAAGCTGGAAACGGGGAGGCAGTCAGACAGACTTCCGCATGCGCCCGACCGGAATCCACCCGGCACGCCCACCAGGGGGCAATGCTCTGCCCATCTGGGGGCGTCGCTCTGTTGCGACCAGAGCCACTCTAGCGCCTGAGGCAGAGGCCACGGAGCCATCCCCAGCGCCCGGGCCATCTTTGCTCCAGTGGAGCCTCGGCTGCGGGAGGGGAAGAGAGAGACAGAGAGGAAGGAGAGGGGGAGGGGTGGAGAAGCAGATGGGCGCTTCTCCTGTGTGCCCTGGCCGGGAATCGAACCCGGGACTTCTGCATGCCAGGCCGACGCTCTACCGCTGAGCCAACCGGCTGGGGCAAAAAATTTTTTTTAATCTCTCCACTGATGAGGTGGGGCAAGAACTATCAACTGGTTGCTCCACGTAGTTGTGCACTCACTGATTGCTTCTTGTAGACCTCTGGAACCTTGGTGCGCTGGGACTTCGCTCTGCCTGCTGAGCTGCCTGACCAGGGCTGAAGCAGAACCAAATTTTAAGCCAGAGAGAGATCTTAACTGTGTAAAGTATATGCTCAGCAAAAACAAAACAAACAAAACAAAAAAAACCGCCTGGAAGGAAATCTATCAGTGGTTGCCTCTGAGCAATTGGCGTTCTAACAACAAAAAATATTAAAAAAAATAATCATGTGTAGCCTGCAGAGTGACGAGTTGTGTCTTGTCATGTGAGGTGATGGCTTGCAGCAATTTTTGCGGACTTGTCTTATCACTTCAAATCCTCTTCAAGAACAGGGACCTCACCTGACCTGTGGTGGTGCAGTGGATAAAGTGTCAGCCTGGAACACTGAGGTCACCTCTTTGAAACCCTGGGCTTGCCTGGTCAAGGCACATATGGGAGTTGATGCTTCCTGCTCCTCCCCCTTCTCCCTCTCTCTCTCTCTCTCTCCCCCCTCTCTAAAATGAGTAAATAAAATCTTAAAAAGAAAAAAAAAAGAACAGGGACCTCACCTGCTGGTTCAGGTGTTCCCCAGCCCACAGTGTCCCCACAAACCCTTATAATTCAGAGTCTGATCCATCCATCAGGCTCAACTGAGCCTAAGGTGAGCAGTCCCCTAGCGGGTCATTGGTGTGGCTCAGGCGCCCCCAGGTGCCGAGACCTGGAAGTGCACTTGGACACCCTCAGAGATGGGACTCCTTCATTGATGTCCAAGACCCACTGGGGACCCTGGGGTCTTTGCCTAGGACTGGGAGAAGGGTTTAATTTTTTTTTTTTTTTTTGGTATTTTTCCGAAGCTGGAAACGGGGAGAGACAGTCAGACAGACTCCCGCATGCACTCGACTGGGATCTACCCGGCACGCCCACCAGGGGCGATGCTCTGCCCACCAGGGGGCGATGCTCTGCCCCTCCGGGGCGTCGCTGTGTCGCGACCAGAGCCACTCTAGCGCCTGGGGCAGAGGCCAAGGAGCCATCCCCAGCGCCTGGGCCATCTTTGCTCCAATGGAGCCTAGCTGCGGGAGGGGAAGAGAGAGACAGAGAGGAAGGAGAGGGGGAGGGGTGGAGAAGCAGATGGGCACTTCTCCTGTGTGCCCTGGCCAGGAATCGAACCCGGGACCCCTTGCACGCCAGGCCGACGCTCTACCACTGAGCCAACCGGCCAGGGCCAGGGTTTACTTCTTCGAAGCTGCCCACTTTAGGCAGGGAAACTTTCCTCTCTCAGAATCCCTTTCCAAGCATGTGGGAAACCAGGTGTCCAACATGAAGTCAGAGGCTCTTTTCCTCTCATTTATTTTGCTTTTTCCAATGTTTTCCCACAATCCCAGATATACTTTTTCCTGACTTGTAAACAAGTTCAACTCCTCTGCCCCAGGGAATGTAGACTTATATTTTATCATTAATTTTTTGTTCAGAAGGAGAGTATGTCACAGGAGCAGGGGTCTGCAGCCACAACCCTGGGGATCTCCCCCACCTACTAGCTGTATGGCCTTAGGCAAGTTCACTCTGAGTTCTGTTTCCAAGGCCAAACAGCACCTCTCAGGACAGTATGAGCACCAAATGAGATAGTGCAGAGATGCTTTGGAATCTACAAAGGGCCACAGAAAGGTTGGTTTCCACAGCTCATTTCCCCTTTTGGGGTCCTTTTCCTCAGTCCGGGCTCCTCATTCACCCAGGTTATAAACCACCTCCCTCTCTGAGGCTCCTACTCTACCTGACACACCCTTTGGTTCACAGCAGCCCATGTTTTTTCGATTCTCACTGGAGTGTAAGTTCCCTGAGACCCTGAAGGGTTTGTCTTATTCATTTCCTGTCTGCAAGCTGAGCACAGAGTTTGGCACAGAGGGACATTATCTGCAAGTTTGCAGTCAGTCCCACTTCTTTCCTGTCACTAGCTTCTACTCCCCGAGATGTCACCACCCTCAGACTGGGTCCATATACAGAAAGTGCCCCTGCCTGACCAGGTGGTGGCGCAGTGGATAGAGCATCAGACTGGGATGTGGAAGGACCCAGGTTCGAGACCCCGAGGTCGCCAGCTTGAGCGCGGGCTCATCTGATTTGAGCAAAAACTCACCAGCTTGGACCCAAGGTTGCTGGCTTGAGCAAGGGGTTACTCGGTCTGCTGAAGGCCCGCGGTCAAGGCACATATGAGAAAGTAATCAATGAACAACTAAGGTGTTACAACGAAAAACTGATGATTGATGCTTCTCATCTCCGTTCCTGTCTGTCCCTATCTATCCCTCTCTCTGACTCTCTGTCACTGTAAAAAAAAAAAAGAAAGAAAAAAAGTGCCCAGTATGTAGACGGTGCTGGTAAGTGCTGGTAGGATGAAGGGAAAGAGACTCCCCCAAGTAATTCAGTGCTTCTTATGTCACAGCATCTGCCCACCAGCCATCACTAATGTCACCCAAATGTATATCAAGAGTACTCTGAAGGTGCCTGACCAGGAGGTGGCGCAGTGGATAGAGCGTCGGACTGGGATGCGGAAGGACCCAGGTTCGAGACCCCGAGGTCGCCAGCTTGAGTGTGGACTCATCTGGTTTGAGCAAAGCTCACCAGCTTGGACCCAAGGTCGCTGGCTCAAGCAAGGGGTTACTCGGTCTGCTGAAGGCCCGCGGTCAAGGCACATATGAGAAAGTAATCAATGAACAACTAAGGTGTTACAACGAAAAACTGATGATTGATGCTTCTCATCTCCGTTCCTGTCTGTCCCTATCTATCCCTCTCTCTGACTCTCTGTCACTGTAAAAAAAAAAAAAAAAAAAAAAGTGCCCAGTATGTAGACGGTGCTGGTAAGTGCTGGTAGGATGAAGGGAAAGAGACTCCCCCAAGTAATTCAGTGCTTCTTATGTCACAGCATCTGCCCACCAGCCATCACTAATGTCACCCAAATGTATATCAAGAGTACTCTGAAGGTGCCTGACCAGGAGGTGGCGCAGTGGATAGAGCGTCGGACTGGGATGCGGAAGGACCCAGGTTCGAGACCCCGAGGTCGCCAGCTTGAGTGTGGACTCATCTGGTTTGAGCAAAGCTCACCAGCTTGGACCCAAGGTCGCTGGCTCAAGCAAGGGGTTACTCGGTCTGCTGAAGGCCCGCGGTCAAGGCACATATGAGAAAGTAATCAATGAACAACTAAAGTGTTGCAACGCGCAGTGAAGAACTAATGATTGATGCTTCTCATCTCCGTTCCTGTCTGTCTGTCCCTGTCTACCCCTCTCTCTGACTCACTATCTCTGTAAAAATAAATAAATAAATAAATAAATAAATAAATAAATAAATTAAAAAAAGAGTACTCTGAAGGCTGCATCTTGCACCCCCCCCCCCCAAGAGCAGGGTTGAGGCTGGGCAGCAGTGAGCAGGAGGATGCTGGTGATCATGTGACATTTGTCTACCCCTCAGAACACATGGTGATGCCCACCAACAAAGACACAGCAGACTGGGATAGAAACAATCTGTGTATTGACTCAGGGAGGAGAAAAGAGGTGCAGATGAGGAATGGGGAGACTAGGGGATCCTTAGTGTTTGCCAAAAACCACTGACACCCATCCTCCACCCCTTCTGACCTTCCTCCTCTGGGGTGGGGCCCCATAGGTTCTTACCCTTTCTAGTAAGCCTCCCTTCCCCCTCCCTTCTATCCTGCATCCACTTGACCTTGATCTCCAGTGACCAGGCAGACCCCACCATGCCTCTAAAGCTAGGTAAAAGCAGGCTCAAACCAACCTTTCTCCCCCTTCCTTTACCCCCCACCTCATTCCCATCTCTTGTCTACATAAAATATAGAAAAAGCAAGCGCAGCTGGTTCCTGGGAGAATCGTCACCCCGAGGCTGGAGGCAGGAGTGGGACTGGGGGCAGGCAGGCAGAGGAGCCTCAGCCAGGTGTGCCGGAACAACGGGGGCCAGCCCAGGCGCCTGGTTCAGCCCTCCGCCCTCGGAAGGCGGCAGAGAGGACTCCACACCTGCCTCTCAGGCACCATGTTCATGGGGTCTCTGGGTGGGGGCTGCAGGCAGCGCAGAAAAGCAGAAACTCGGTTCTGTAAAAGCACCCCTATCCCTTGGCTCCTGGAGGAGCCCTCTTTGGTTTTAAGGCAGATATAGAGTTTCTTGGAAGCAGGAAAAATAAAGAGCAAATTGAGATAGATGCTTTTTTTTTTTTGCTTGCGTTTTTCCTTCAGTATAAAATCACTGTAGAAAATAACTTCTCTTAGAAAAAAAACCAAAACATTGAAGAAAATAACCAAAGGGGTATTTTTCTTTGGCGTCAAGCCCCCTCCCATGAGGTGCAGGGAGGGGGTGGGCATGAGGTGAGGAGGAAGCTGGAGGCCCGTGTCCCCACCTCTGCCTGGCAGGTCCCAGATTACATGATGCTGCAGTTCTGGGGGTTCTAAGAGAAAAGAGAGGAGGAGAGAGGTGTGAGTGGCAGTTCTTGCCCCTGTACCCTCCCTCCCCTGCCCTCCCGACCCTCAGCCTTGCCCCTGTCCTCCAGTCTGGGGCTCAGACAGGAGGGGCAGGGTGCAGGAGTGGACTGTCTAGGATCTTGGGTGGCAGAGGTGGGGGAAGGCTCCCACTCCCCCGGGCCGCGGAAGAGAAGGCTCTCCCCCTCACAGGGCCACCTGTCCTAGCCCTCAAGGACCAGGGTCCTCTGCCTGTGGGTTGTGGAGGCAAAGGGATAACTCACCTGGGTTCGGGGATTGGAGTTGCCCAGGAGGTAGGAGCGGGTGACCAGGTTGTCCCCGAAGCTGCCACCCCCACTGCCCCCCACACTGCGGTAGCTGCGAGTGACTGTGACACTGGAGGCAGAAGAGCCAGAGGAGATGGATCCGCCCACCTGGGCTCCCGAGCTGCTGGCAGGCGCCTTATCGGCAGGCTGCCCGCAGGTCCCGCACAGCACAGTGCGAGAGCGCAGGTTGTATTCAGCTGGGTCCCCCGAGCTGCTGCAGTGGGATCCCTGAGGAGGGAGACAAGGCTCAGGCGGACGGCGAGTCAGGGACTCTGTTTAGGCCTAACACTCAGCTCCACGCTCCTGCAGGCTCCCAGCCACCAGGCAGGAAGGTGAGGTTCTGTCCTCAAGGGACTAGAGGGCAGGCAATAGGGCTTAGGAGACTGGGCTGGGAAGAGGGGGAGGGAAGACATGAAAAGGGAGATGTGTCAGGAAGATTTGGGGACAGGTAACTGGAATTATGGCTTTCACTGTCCGCGCTACTCTAAGAGGGAAAGGAGAGAGCAAGTAAGCTTGTAGGGCAGTAGGCATGCAAAATAAATTGGAGAGGGTGGGAATGAGAGAGAATGTTCTTGCAGGAAAATGAGGAAGAGAGGACAGGCATGCAACAGGAATTGGAGGGGCAAGAAAGGAAATGCATGCCACAGAAATGAGGGGAGAGAGGCAGGGCTGGGTGCCCCGCATCTGTCCTCCCATCCCCTTCCCCGGAGACAAATTCAGAATACTCCATGACACCAGAGAGTTCCCACTCCGTTCTTTACCAGAGTAGGACACCCAGACACCTGGGTTCCCTGTTCAAAGTATAGGGAGGAGAGAAGAAAAGCCAGGGCAGCAAGTGAAGTTCCAAAACATTCTTTAATGAAAAGATTTTTGGCATGGGGAGGCCACGGAGAAGCTGCCCCCCAGGTTTGGCTGGGTGCCCCAGTGTGGGCTCGGCCTCAGCGGCGGCTGCCACTCACATGGTGGTGATGGATCAGGTCATCTCCATCCTCATCGTCGTCATCCTCAACCACAGTCACTGAGCGTACCAGCTTGCGCATGGCTACCTCCTGTCGGGGACACAGGACCAGGCCCAAGGTTAAAGGTCAACACTAGAGCAGGGATGTGCAGTGTATCCACCCATACTGACCACCTAAGAATCTTTTTTGCGGCCTGCCTTTTGTCTCCAGGCATCCCCAAACTACGGCCCGCGGGCTGCATGTAGCCACCTGAGGCCATTTATCCGGCCCCCTGCAGCACTTCCGGAAGGAGCACCTCTTTCATTGGTGGTCAGTGAGAGGAGCACTGTATGTGGCGGCCCTCCAACGGTCTGAGGGACAGTGAACTGGACCCCTGTGTAAAAAGTTTGGGGACCCCTGGTAGGCTGTTGCTTATTTGTCCTCCGTGGTGCTGGAGCTAAGGAACTGGTCAAGCCCAGAGGAACACTGTCCAACTGTCTGGGTAGGAGTGTGGTTCTGTATTTAACAACCCTCGCTATCTAACTTCTGCCATTCAGGCTGCTGGAGGAGGCAGCTTTTGACTTGCCACCTGGGTGGAGAGTTTAGGGCCCAGGACTGCACCACAGAGACAGAAGAAAGTGGCCCTGAATTGGCTTCCTTGGGTTAGGAGCAGCTGGCTCCCAACTGCCCCCGGGGAATCCCCTGCATTGAGGCCACCAGGGGCGTCCTGCCCAGGAAGAGGCGAGCCTGCAGCACACTCACCTCCCCAGTAGAGTTGATGAGAGCCGTGCGCAGGCTATTTCCACAGCCCCAGGTGTTCTGTGCTTTCCACACCAAGTCGGTAGGAGGGCTATGGGTGGCTCCCGCTCCTGCGGCCCAGATCTGAGGAGGGAGATTAGAGAAAGGCACTCACTCCAGCGCACCCGTCCTCAGGCCAACCACTCCCCAGCCCCGAGTCCAAACACCCTGCCACTCACCGTCACCACCTGCCCAGCCTTCAGGGTGAACTTGGGTGGGAAGCGGTAGGTCAGCAAGGGATCATCTCCATTCTGGCGCTTGATTTGCCAGTTGCCCATGGACTGGTCCTGCCAGGGAGTGGAGGGGAAGGTGGGGGATGCTCATCCCGACTCCTGGATTTATCTTGCTCAAGGGCCCAGACAGGCACAACTGGAGGCTCTCCCTCCATTCCCCAACACTGCTCTTCCCATCAGGAGTAACAGGTGCGACCTGTGGGCACTTATGCTATGTCACCCCAGATACTTTCACCTTCTCTACAACTCAAAGTTAGGGATTATTATTCATCCCCTTTTTATAGATGAGACTGATGCTCTGAGAGGGTAGATAACTTGCCTAAGGCCTTACAGCTGGGGATGAGTCCTGGAACCAGGACCAGGTCTAAAGAGTGGGACAGATACACACACTCACCGATCTGCCTCTCTCCAACTTCATCCCTTTGCTTTCTGGTGTTTCCCTCCTCCAGCTGTATTCCCTCACACCTGTCCTGGGCGCCTACCTCATTGGACTTGTTGCGCAGCCGCACGAACTTGCCTTCTTCATCCACCTCCTCCACAGCCACACGCCCGCTGGTGCGAGCGTGCTGGGAGAAGCTGCTGCGGCTCTCCGCCGACTCCAGCTTGCGCTTCTTGGTGATGCTGCCCCCACCCTGCGTCTGGGATGAGTGGGAGGAGGCACGGCCACGGCTGCGCTGGGAAGTGGGGCTGGGGGACAGGCGGAGCCTAGGGAGGGAAGACAAAGTGAGGGACCTCGTCAAGGCCAGTCACAGGCCAAAGCTGATAGGAGCACCTTCCCAATCCTCCTCAACCCACCTCTCCTCCTCGCCCTCCAGGAGCTTGCGGTAGGCATGGATCTCCATGTCTAGTGCCAGCTTGATGTCCAGCAGTTCCTGGTACTCATCCAGCTGTTGCTGCATCCTTGCCCGCATTTCCGCCATCTCCCGCTCCTTCTCGGCCAGCAGCCGCCGGCTGCTGTCCCTCTCACGGGACAGTGAGTCCTCCAGGTCCCGCAGCTTCGCTTCCTTGGCTGCCAGCTGGGTAAGGAAGGTGGGGGGCTGGTGAGCTGGTAGGGGACACCCCGCCACACTCCCCAGGATCTCCAGGCTCCTATTAGAGACGATCATGGGGCCCTGGCTGGGTAGCTCAGTTGGTTAGAGCATCATTTGGATATGCCAAGGTTGCAGGTTCTATCCCTGGTCCAGGCAAATACAAAAGTCAACTAATGAATGCATAAAAAAATGAAACAACAGGCCCTGGCCGGTTGGCTCAGCGGTAGAGCATCAGCCTGGCGTGCGGGGGACCCGGGTTCGATTCCCGGCCAGGGCACATGGGAGAGGCGCCCATTTGCTTCTCCACCCCCCACCCTCCCCTCCTTCCTCTCTGTCTCTCTCTTCCCCTCCCGCAGCCGGGGCTCCGTTGGAGCAAGGATGGCCCGGGTGCTGGGGATGGCTCCTTGGCCTCTGCCCCAGGCGCTAGAGTGGCTCTGGTCGCGGCAGAGCGACCCCCCGGAGGGGCAGAGCATCGCCCCCTGGTGGGCAGAGCATCACCCCTGGTGGGCGTGCCGGGTGGATCCCGGTCAGGCGCATGCGGGAGTCTGTCTGACTGTCTCTCCCTGTTTCCAGCTTCAGAAAAAAAAAAAAATTGAAACAACAAATTGATGTTTTTTTTTCTCTCTCCCTTCCTCTCTTTCTAAAACAAACAAATAAATAAAGTTGAAAGGGAGAGAGAGAGAGAGACTTTTATCATGAGCTCTAACATTGCCTGGGCTGGTGACTCAGAAGCCCTTCCCAATATCTAACTGAAATCTATCATTCTGAGGCTAGAAGCTATTTCCTCCTGTCACAAATGGCATGGCCGACTAGAATAACATTGATGCTTTCAACACCTCACACTGAGTCACCTAGCAGATTACAAGTTTGGGAGGATAAGGATGATCTCCATTTTCAAATGGGAAGCCAAGGCTCTGAGAGGTGGCGGTCGTACAAGTAGTCCTGGAATAGCAAACAGGTCATCCGATTCCAAATCCTGGGCCCTTTCCTAGTCTGTGGGAACATGTTCTGTCCCTTCCTCCTGCCTTCTCCTCCTCAGGAAGCCCCCCACCCAGACTTCTCCCAGACATCCTGCCCAGACTCTTGGACGATGAGGGAAGAGGTGAGGGGGCATCACCTGCTTCTGCAGCTGACTGAGCTGGGCCGAGAGGCTGTCGATCCGAATTCGGGACTGCTGCAGCTCCTCGTGTGCAGCCCCCACCAGGTTGCTGTTCCTCTCAGCGGACTGCCTGGCATTATCCAGCTGGAAGGGAGGACACAGGGTTAGGGCGGCAGGGAGTGGGAGGGAGGGAGGGCCTGAGAAGGGCACTGCTGCTGCAGCCACAGGTCCTGGACACCCTGAGCCCCGACCACCGTCCATCTGATCCCCTGTGGAACAGCCCAGGGTGGGCAGCGTAGGGCTGCCGGGGCAAAGGCAGCACCTTAGCAGAATAGGTCTTCTCCAGCTCCTTCTTGTACTGTTCCACCTGCTCCTCATGTTGGGACCGCAGCTCCTGCAGGGCATCTGCCAGCCGGCTCTCAAACTCGCGCTGCTTCCCGTTATCAATCTCCACCAGCCGGGTCTCATGGCGGCGCTTGGTCTCACGAAGCTCCTGGAAGGGTTGGACACAAAAACCAAAATCAGAACTAGGTCCTTAGAGGCTACGACCCAGGTGGCCAAGCTCCCTGCCCAATCCAAGCCTCGTGAGCCACTGTTAGCCCTACTTTAACCTGGGAGCGGGGTGCTAGCCACTCCCCACCCCCATCCACCAGTGCAAGGGAGTCAGGCAGGTGAGCTCTGCACAGAGCTGATCCTACAGCCCCAACAATGGTGCCTGTCATCGCCCACCCCTAGTCCTCTGGCCTACAGAGCACGGTACTCACCTCGCTGTAGATGTTCTTCTGGAAGTCCAGTTCCTCCTTCAGGGTCTGCAGCCTGTTTTCAGCATCAACCCGCCGCAGCATCTCATCCTGAAGTTGCTTCTTGGCCTCACCTAGGGCTGCCTCGAGCTGAGAAGAAGGGGGTAGAGGTTCGGGAGGGGGTCACAGGACATCATCAGAGCTGGAAGGAGGCTGAGAAATGGGCTGTTCCCAGTGCATCCCTTACACGTGTGAAATAGGTCTGCGGACTGAGAGCCGCGGAGGGCCACAGAGATAATGGTATCTCCTTAGAGTAACTACTCTGGGTAGACACTTGCTAAGAAATAAGAGATAACAATTCCCGTCTCTGGCATAATACAGCAATTGCTATAAAAGAGGTATGTCCAAAGTCTAAAGGGATCATGAGAAAAGAAACCAAAGTGTGCCTGGGGTGGTCAAGGAGGGTGGGAAGGGCTCCTAGAGGCTGAGACCTGAAGGCCAGGTTCGTGGGCCTGGGAGGGACACTGCTGTGGCTGGAGGGCAGAGGGGAGCGTGTGTGTGCGAAGGCGCAGAGGGATGAGGCAGGGAGCTTCAGGATCTACAGGAGGGTCAGCACGGGAGCTTCAGGATCTACAGGAGGGTCAGCACTACTGATGGCTGGGGTCACGGGGGAACGATGGGAGGGGTGGCTGGACTAGAAGGCAGAGGCTGGATAACGAAAAGATGTACCCTTATCTGCCACAAAAAGACCCTCTGAAATTTGAGTAGGAAAGCAGTCTTAGAAAGCATAGGCTGGCCAATGCAGTTGGGAAGGGCCGGGAGGCAGGAAAGAGCTGGAGGCAGGAGACCTGGGAGGAGAATGGCCCAGGCTTGGTTTTGTAATCAACCTGTTATCATCTCTCGGTCTCTCCATGGTGACCTGTGGTGTCGGGGCCTGGGAGGGGAGAGAGTCCAGGACAGAATCTTGGCAACTGACTAGTACTGGCCCTGCTGTGAGCAGATGAGGCTGTGAAATTGGGAAGATGCCAGCTTTTTTTTTTCTTTTCTCTTTTTCATCCCTTGAATAGGAACAGGCCAGCTTTTTAAAGTCTGTTTCCTAGCTTGTAACATGAAAGTATGTCCTGAGCCCTGGCTGGTTTGCTCAGTGGTCGAGCGTCAGCCCCGTATATGGATGTCTCAGGTTCGATTCCCAGTCAGGGCATACAAGAGAAGTAACCATCTGCTTCCCCACCCCACCCATCCCCCTTCTCTCTCTCTCTTCCCCTCCCGCAGCCATGGCTCGATTGGTTCAAGCGTATCAGCCACCAGGCACTGAGGACTGCTCATGGAGTCAAGCAGCTCGGTTCTGATCATGGCCCAAGATAGGCAGAGCATCGACCCCAGACGGGGATTGCTGGGTGGATCCTGGTTGGGGTGCATGCGAAGTCTTTCTCTCTATCTCCCCTCCTCTTACTTGGAAAAGAAGAAGAAAAAATATGTCCTCAGAGTAAGTACTTGCTAAGAAATAGGAGATAGCATCTCCCATTATTCTAACATAGAGTAGACAGCTGAGTGTTTTGAAAGTAAGGACCAATATGCCAATCATTAAGAATCGGTGTCCCACGTGTGATTATCATCAGCTCCCAACTATAGGCTCTGTGGATGGTCTACACTCCTCTCCTGTCTCCCAGAGTGGTTGTAGCTCCCCATAGGAGGGCCAAACATAGTTCATTGCAACGTTAAATGGAAATAGCTTGTGGATTATTTTAAATTCACTGTGTTAGATGCCATGGGCAGCAAGGAACGATGAAATATGGTCTGGAGAGGTGAGACAGGTGAATGGCTCTGAGGCTGGAGGACAAGTACCTCCTGAGAGCAACAAATGGGGTAGAAGAATGAGTGTGCTTTTGTTTAGGGGTGGGGGAAGGGCAGGTGTGGGGGGGTGGGGGGCCATGGGCAGGCCTGGAGGAGGGGCTCACCTTGGCTACTTGCCCCCGCAGGTCATGCAGCTCCCCCTCCAGCGTGCGCTTCTCGCTGAGAGCGGTGCTCAGTGCGGCCTCCTTGGAGTTGAGTAGAGCCTCCAGGTCCTTGAGCCGGGCCTGGGCGGACATCAAGTCTCCCTCCTTCTTGGTATTGCTAAAGAAGCAAGGGATGAATGGGTTTAAGGGTAGAAGTCTGTGTCTCTAGAGAGAGCCACATTCCCCAGGAAGAAAGAAGTCACTTCCCCAGTGGTCAGCTGTGGGGCCTGAATCTGCTGTACCTCCAACTGCCAGGAGAGGGCATCGTGGGCTTCGGTTTGTTGGCATCTGCCTGTCTCTGGGACTGGACTCCCACTTCCCCCAGAGTCCCCGAAACCCCTTTCCTGCTTCTCCACCCTTCCCATGACTCAGTGCTCAGGAACGTGCCTGGGGCCAAGGGCAAAGCTTGATCCCATGAGATGAATGCTTTTCACTTTCTCCCCTCCCATTCCGTCCCAAAGAAACAGGGCCACCTTTGTCTCCCACCCCTTCTCACATGAGGCCTTAACCTTCTCCTCCCTGATGCCACCCACCTTTCATTCAGCCAAGCTCCCCCCCCCCCCACCGTCAGCAGGGACCCAGACATCTAGACTGCCAGCCTCCAGGTCTATGCATCCCCAAAAATGTTGGTCACCTCCCTTAGTCCCTTTTATACTCTGAAGACTGTCGGGAAGAGCAGGTCTGGTTAGAGCTCAGGGAGATCTGGAATGAGGACAGCCAGGCACGGTATGAACTTCCGCAGTCCTCAAAGTGGGTAAAGCTTTAGCTAGAACCAGGCCCATGGGGGTTGCCCCTGCCACTCCCTCCAGTTTCTGGGCCCCTCGTTGTTTTTGCTGGATAGTGAACTGGAAAAATAGGGGGTCTTATTTTCTTAAAAACCTCTAGGGAATCTAAGAACTCTCCAGATGTTGTGATCCCTTTACCGATGTCTGGTGAGAGAAAGGATTAAACCCAGGGGATGACAGAAAGCCAAAGGTCCTGGTCCCAGCTGCCATCTGTAATGCATCAGTCCTCCAGCAAGAGCCCACCACAGCAGATGGAAAAAAGGGAAACCAAACCAAACATAGGCAGGAGAAAAATACTCTATCCTGGAAAGGAAAAAAGTGGCTTTGCCAATATTTTTCTTTTGCCACAAAAGCACTAAGCTCCAAGAGCCCAACAATTCACTGCGAAGCAGTAGGGAGAGGCCAGAACCGAGGGCGTAGTGGAGGGCGTGTTCTGTCATCTTAGCAGATTTCAAACAGGAGTCACCTCCCCTTCAACTGGGCTCTCCTGGGAGGGGGGCAGATGACATCCAGACAGGCCCAGGGAGGATGTGGATACCTGGAGGGAGCACCCCCGGCCTGCATGCTTGCTCCTGTCCAGGCCTCTGGCAACACCTCAAGACAAGCTGTTTAATGCAACAGTGTCTGTCTCCTGAGAAAAGAAGCCTTCCAAAACTGGAAGATGGTCTCCCCTCCTCCGTCTCAGCCTGGAAAGCTAAAAATAAAGTCAAAACCCAGCTCAGGTTTTGGCTGCACAACCCCAACTTTCCATGACTTCAGAACTTTTCCGAAGCTGAGGCAGCTGAAGGGGGAGGAGGGAGAAAACAGAAAAACCGCTGGTAAAGCGAAGTGACGCGGCAGACCCAGATTCCAAGGGCCCTGAGTTGGCTCCAAGGCTGGCAAGGGCTTCCCAGAAGTGGCCTCTCTACCCTGCAGGCTAACAGCCATAGCTGGCTGTACTCGGATGCTCTCAGAATTTAGAGAACTAAAAGGAGCTTAGAGTGGGTTCAGCTCAACCGCTTCCTTGTACAGATAAAGAAACTGAGGCACATGGCCCTGGCCAGTGGCTCAGTGGATAGAGCATTGGCCCAGCATATTGACATCCCAGGTTCGATTCTGGTCAGGGAATACAGGAGAAGCAACAATCTGCTTCTCTCTTCTCTCCTCCTCCTTCTCTCCTCTCTTCCCCTCCTGCAGCCAGTGGTTTGATTGGTCTGAGTGTCTGCCGCAGGCACTAAAAATAGGTCGGTTGATTTGAGCATCGGCCCAAGACGGGGGTTTTGGGGTGGATCCTAGTCAGGGTGCATGCAGGAGTCTGCCTCACTCTCTCTCTCCTCCTCTCACTGAGGCACAGAGAAGGACGGTAAAGGGCCTAATGTCAAGCAATGGAAGCTGCAGCAAAGACAGGGTCAAAAGGCTCCGATTCCTCTGCCTCACTGCTTTCTAAGTCATAGGTCTAGAGAGAGTGGAGAACCAGAGAGTGGAGGAGGAGGGCTCCACTGACCCAGACAGCTGAGCTGAGAGAAGCAGGAAAGAGTGATGCTTTCAGATGACATCTTTTTTTTTTTTTTTTTTTTTTTACAGAGGCAGAGATAGACAGGGACAGACAGACAGGAGCGGAGAGAGATGAGAAGCATCAATCATCAGTTTCTTGTTGCGCGTTGCGACTTCTTAGTTGTTCATTGATTGCTTTCTCACATGTGCCTTGACCGCGGGCCTTCAGCAGACCGAGTAACCCCCTGCTGGAGCCAGCGACCTTGGGTCCAAGCTGGTGAGCTCTTTGCTCAAACCAGATGAGCCTGCGCTCAAGCTGGCGACCTCGGGTCTCGAACCTGGGTCCTTCTGCATCCCAGTCCGACGCTCTATCCACTGCGCCACCATCTGGTCAGGCTCAGATGACATCTTAAGGGCATCTCTTCCCTAGTCCTGCTCCCTGGCCTCCTCATACCCCAGAAAAGGGACGCCAGGGGATGACAGAAAGCCAAAGGTCTCGTTAGAAGTACCCTTTCTGTAGCAGACACTGACCCAGGAAAACAGAGGTGCATAGTCCCTGCCCTCTGGCAACTTACAGGTGAACAACTACAGAATTTCTCCTTCAGTCTAACCTCTTGATTTCCTACTGCTCCCAAAGGTGGGGCAGTAATAGAAACAAAAATATAATAACAGCAAATACTTATGTAGAGCTGATTATGTACCAGGTGCTGCTCTAAATATTACACTGTTAACTCAATCTTTACAGCTTCCCTACAAGACAGATGCTATCATTGTGTGATTGAGGAAACTGAGGCACAGAGAGCTGGGTTCAGCGTCCTGCAGTGCTGTTTCAGCACCTGCCATGACATAATAGCTCCAAAGAAATATCCTCCTGGAGGCTTAGCTTATCACCTAAAAGAGATGACATTAAAGGACTAAGACGCTGCCTGGCCACGCAGTGGCACAGTAGGTAGAGCGTCGGACTGGGACACAGAGGCCCAGGTTTGAAACCCTAATGTTGCCACCTTGAGCGCGGGCTCACTGGCTTGAGTGTGGGATCGTGGACATGACCCCAAGGTTGCTGGCTTGAGCAAGGGGTCACTGGCTCAGCTGGAGCCCCCCAGTCAAGGCACATATGAGAAAGCAATCAATGAACAACCAAGGTGCCGCAACAAAGAATTGATGTCTCTCATCTCTCTCCCTTCCTGTCTCCTGTCCCTATGTGTGTTCTCTCTCTCTCTCTCTCTCTCTCTCTCACCAATAAATAATAAGAAGAACTAAGACATTTCCTGCAGATGAGGAAAACCATGAGCAGAAGTGAGGAAGAGGCTTTGTGGTTTTCTCAGACAGGCTCGGGGAGCTCCCATCTGTGAGGAAGAAGCCACTATCACTCATGACTCAGACCTCGGGATCTCTGTGGCCAGGGAGCCACATACACACACCCTCTGAGATGGCTCTCCTACCTCCTTCCCTGGCTTGCCTACCCTACCCGCTTCAAAAGCCATGTCCTAGCTAGCTGGGGTCTTCAGACCTAGTCCAGACCCAAACAGACACAGTCGCGCTGCCTGTGCCCGAGTCTGTTGCGGGTTGGCGGTGGGAGGGCTGGGCACGTGCTGACTGACTGCTGTCCCACGCTAGGGTGGCAGGGGGGTAGGGTGGGGCAGGCAAGGGGAGCTGGGAAGGGTGGGAACCAGGGGCTCCAGAGGTGACTCATCCTCAGGCAGACAATACCCGGGCAGGGGTTGGGAAATCCTCTAGTGCTCACAGGGGAGACCCTGGCTTTGCCTGCGTCCTGCCCCAGGTCCGATGCCAGGCCAGTGGAGGGGCCTGTCTCTCTCTCTCATCCACCACGTTCCTCAAGCACAGAAGTGGCTTCATCCCAGCCGCCTCATGTGGCAAGAAGGGCTGGGCATCCTGTTGTTAACTCTTCCCACAGCTGGCAAACCCCATCTCTGAAGGAGGGAAGAGAGTTGGGTAGAGAAAGGCAGTGAGGAAAATAAGATAGAAAGGCTAGCAGGGAGCTGGCTGGCCTGGCGTAAGGCCAGATGGGGAAGCCCAGCTGCAGGCCTCTGCAGGTAAGGACCCTGAGACACATTTTGGGGAAGAAAGGTACCCAGCAAAGCAGAAGGGCTGGGTGGGCACCGGGCCCAGTGCTGACCCACCCACTGAGTCACCCTCCTTAGCCCAGCTTCGATGCCAGCTATGGAAGCCAGGGCCTGCCAAAAGCCTGTTTGGGCCTGGCTGCTGGGAGCAACCGGCTAGGCCCTGAGGGAGGCCCCCATTTCCTCCTCTGTGCTGAGGAAGAGACTGGGGGGCAGAGACGTGGGCTGGGGCTAAAATAAGAAGCGGGAAGGGAAGATGGTGAAGCGGGCTGCCTCAGCCTCACCAGCGATGGAGCTCTCCATGGTTGAAGAGAGACTTGGGAGGAATGGGGCGGGGGGAGAAGGGTAGAAAAACAAAGGTCTCTGAGCCTCTGGGGCTTCCTGCCTCACAGGAAAGGGCACCCCTGTGGCTGGGCAAGGCTGGGCAGGGAGTCCTGGCCCTCCTGGCTTAAGAACAGTTCTGTCCTCCCAGGTGGTCAGGCTGACTTCCTGCCTGGTGATGGGACAGCTCTGAGGGCCACCCCAAGCCCGCGTGCCTGTTCCTACTAGTCCTCCCTTTGTTTCAGCAACCCCTCTCACGGCAATATATCCCCCTTCCTTCCCTCTCTCTATCTGTCCAAATCCACCCCCAACTGTGAGCCTGGCTAACTTAGCTCTGCCCAGCTCCCTGTCTCCCATCCTCTTCCAAAATACATTCACTTATCGTTTTACCTGCCGGTTTACTCTCTTTCCACTTGCACTGTATCTCGGGGACTTTTTCTGTATGTCCCCTGATGCCCTGACACTAGGAGGTTCGTATGCTCAAGGCTTCTAGAGGGACCTCCTCCTGGACTAACTCCTGAACTTTTACATACGGGGAAACTAAGGCCTGGAGAAGGGCAGGCTCTGACACTAGAAACCTGTCTACCCGGTTACCTGAGGACACTAACAGAATACAGGACAGACCACAGAAAATGGCATAATGCATGCCAGGGGTGCAGCAAGTGGCACAGAGACACCCAGGAGGAGAGCCTGGGAGACGTGCGACCTCTGCCCCACCGGGAGACGCCCCAGCCAGACACAGAGGCTTAGTAAAACAGCCTCAGGTGTCACACACTCGTACTACTGTGTGCAGAGCCACAGGTTTGACATGTCTGCCTCCAAAAGGAACCACTGTGTGGTTTCTTGGCTGGTCTGTGGGTCTGGCCTCACTTCTGGGTAATGGCAGGGTGTGGGAAGAATGGGACATCTGGCTTCCCCACCCTGGCATTCAAGGCACCTTCTCTCTCTGGAGAGGAGACCTTAAAGAGAGGATCCGAGGGGGAAGGTGTTTCAGGGATGTAGAAGCCCCTTGAGGCTTCCTGAAACTCTCCCCTGAGTTCCAAATGTCTTACACCCAGAAAGCATGCGGTCGGCCCTCCAGGGTGGACCGCCACTCCTGACCTCCCACACAAGCGCGTGCACATACAGCAGACACAGCTCTGCTTCCACACGCTTCTCTCTTGGGTGTGACACTGGCCACACATGCCTGGTGCCTGAGGCCCATCAGATCTCCTTTGAGAGCCACCAGGCTCTCAGCTGTCCTCCCCTCAAACAAAGCTGGGTCTTAATTCCAGAGAGAGGACTGGGATGGGGGAATTGGAGTTGAGAAGGGGGATAGGAGGCCTGCTGACATTTCAGACACTGGGCCTGGCAGGGGGCCCGGCTGAGTCACAGCTGCTGAGTATATCAACGTGGCATTGTACGGAGGCAAGAGAAGCCTGTGGCCACAGGCTAGGATACTGGGGTCCTAGGCAACAGGAGGCCAACTTCCTGACCAACCGCTCCCTCAAAGTCCCCGCCAAACTCCACTTTCCTTCTTCCTGGCCTTTTTCTACAGAAATCATTCCTGTATTGTCACAGAAATGCATGGGTGAGGCCTGGGGACAGACCAGAGAAAATGGGGGCATGGAGGGAGGAGGGGTGGATGGCCTAGGAGGAGACGGAACATCTTGGGGAGTGGGAGGGAGAGGCCAGTGGCCAAAGGAAGGGACTGTTAGAAGATCCTCACAAGAAGGTGACTCAGCCATCCCTTCTTAGGACATATTAACCCTCCATCTGGTGGCTCATGGTTATTAACCCTGACACAGCGGGAGGGGGTGGAAGCCGCACCCCAAGATCAAGAAAGGAGGTGGGGGAGGACCTAAGAGTTCTGGTCACACTACATTCCAGCTCCAGCTGGAAGATGCAGGTCTCTCCCCCAGCCAGCAGAGGGTGGTAGTGTTAGTGCTTTGGGAGGAAGGGGGGACTTGACAATCCCAAGCTGCTTCCTCTCAACTGTCCAGAACTGGGACCCTCAAAATGAAGAGTCTCTAGCTCCTCTGAGTCAGCCTGCAAAGAACTCAGAGGTCCTGTCTCCCGCCATAGGTCTTGCATCTGATTCAGACTCACCCCTCTTGCTGCTCAGCAAGAACACCCCATACCCATGGTAGTTCTCATAAAAGGCTACCCCTCAGCCTTTTTTTTGACTGGACAAGCTCAGGGTCTCCCGTCCACTCTCTCCACTCTGCTTTCTCCTGTGACTCAGCTCTTCTGTTGGGCGTGGGATCCTAGCCAGAATTATTCCTGGTTTTCACAGCAGGGACTCAGGCTTCCTCTCCCACAAAGGGCTGGGGAGCACCCCCAGGCCCTCCTCTTTCACAAACTGTCACCTCTCTTGAAGGATGATTTAGGGCCAAGACCTCCTCACAGCCCAGCCTCAGGTTGGGGGAGCCAAAATGGGTGCAGGAAGTGTAGACGGCGGGGATCTCAAGG
The DNA here is from genome assembly GCF_036850995.1 of Saccopteryx leptura. Lineage (NCBI taxonomy): Eukaryota > Metazoa > Chordata > Mammalia > Chiroptera > Emballonuridae > Saccopteryx > Saccopteryx leptura. The sequence goes on from NC_089504.1 coordinate 286,068,655, forward strand.
TCACCCTGCACCTTTGTCTGACTCCAGGCACTGCCGTCTAATCCTGGCCAGCTCTAAGGTAACAGACCTGCCTTTCCCAGGGCCTCTCTCCTACCCCAACACAGGTCACCGGGACTCTCCCTCTCCTCCTGCATTGTACAGCCCTTTCTACTGCCCTGAAGGGAAAGGCATTGAAAATGAAGTGCCCTTTCCTACTAGAAATAAAAACAAAGCATAAGCCAAGAATGTAATGTCATAATTAACCATTTCTAACAAACTTTCTTTGAGAAAGAAACAGGGTGTTAGTACTTTAAAATTCCACAGCTTGTGGGAAATATTTCTATTAAGAATAGCATTGGCTATTAAGTATATTCACAATTAATTATATTTTATTTTAATATTTATAGCTTGGTATTTAGAAGGCTGTTTTTTCAGCCTTTGTGGGTCATTGTATTACTTTGGAAACTGAGGGAGACCTGTTTTAACCCCTTTCTTTTATAGCTAAGGAAATACAGAGAAGGGAAGTTGATTTGCTCCAGGTCACACAGCAATATAGTAGCAGGGCCAAGCCTAGAACTAAGGACTCCAAGGACCAGGGCTGTTTCAACTCCCTCTCACAACCTGTCATTTTGTCGATGGACCACCATGCCCCTTGTTAAGAGATGAGACTCTACAACCTCCCCAAAGATAGCTTGAAGAATATTAGAGCTTGGCTTATGTCGCCTTCAGTACCTGGGGGCCCAAGAAGGTAGGAATTGGATGAACTGCCCTTGTATCTGGGCCTCTGAGCCGGCCCTTGTCTTAGCTGCTTCAGCTGTTAGAGGGGTCAGGGGGAGGAGAGCAGAGGGCACAGTTGGTAAATGAAAGCATCTCCTACCAGTTGTCCCCCCAGCTGTCCCTGGCTTCAGCCCTGACACTGAGCTACTGAAATATGGGGGGTGGGACTAGGAGTAGGAACGACAGACACATCCCAAACAAGAATAAATCTCAAAACTCTGGAAGGCCAGGGGAAGTGCCAACTAGAGGCATCAATTGTGGGAAGACAATTGGGGGCCCTTGTCAGAATTACTCTCTCTTGTGATCCTTAAAAACTGCTCAGCCCCCCCCCCCCAAAAAAAACCCAACTGCTCAGCCCCAAGGTTTAGCTACACCTTCTTATTTCCCTTTGAATCAGAATGTGAACTTTGGGGGGTGGGTAGGGGCAGAGATAACATCAGGAGGCCTCCTCGAGTGACGACTGGGGGCCAGGCATCCTCAAAGGCTTCCATGCAAAGGGCACAGCTTCCTTCAATTCCTCTAAGTCCCAAGACAGGAATCACCAGCCTCCAGATTCATGGCCTTGCAGGGTCCTGTGTCTTTCAGGCTGAGGCAAAAACTGTTATTTGTTTGTTTGTTTGTTTGTATTTTTCCGAAGCTGGAAATGGGGAGGCAGTCAGACAGACTCCCGCATGCACCCGACCAGGATCCACCCGGCATGCCCACCAGGGGGCGATGCTCTGCCCATCTGGGGCATCGCTCTGCCGCAATCAGAGCCATTCTAGCGCCTGAGGCAGAGGCCACAGAGCCATCCTCAGCGCCCAGGCAAACTTTGCTCCAATGGAGCCTTGGCTGCAGGAGGGGAAGAGAGAGATAGAGGAAGGAGAGGGGGAGGGGTGGAGAAGCAGATGGGCGCTTCTCCTGTGTGCCCTGGCCAAGAATCGAACCCGGGACTCCTGCACGCCAGGCCAATGATCTACCACCAAGCCAACCAGCCAGGGCCCAAAAGCTTATTACGTGTTAACAGGCCCTGGCAGAATAGCAGAGCAGTAAGGTATCATTGGTCCCAGAGCAGAATCTCCAGTCTGCAGGAGTGAGCCTTGGCTACCCCAGCCTACCCTCTGGATCCTCTAACCTGTTCCCTAAGCTACAGGAGTAAGGTTTAATGGTATGACCACTCAACTGGAAGTCAGAACTGGACCTCTGCTCAAGCTCTGACATGTCACTCCCTCACTCTGTGACATGGAATTTCTCTGGTCTTTGCTGTTCTTATTCTGATGAGAGCTTGAGTAAACTCAGGTCTGCACCTCCCTGTCTGTCCCCACTGAGGCTGCATAAGCCGGGCAATCCAGGAAGTTGTAGACTATACAGGTCTCGTCTGGAGGGAAGAGGCGCTTCTGCTTTTGTGGGCCTGGGATCTCCCCACTTCTGACTCAATCTTCTTCTTCTACCAGTTCCTCATGGGAAGCCACAGATCCTGGCACTGTCCTGCATGCCAAGCCCATAACTCTGGCCTCAACTCTAGAACCACTTGTGCACAATGCCTATCCATAATTCTAGTTCCAGACCACCACCAGAGGTCCTAAGGAAGAAGGCAGGAAAGGATCCCAGGATGTGAGGAGTAGCATACAGGAGGTTGGGATACAGATGCAGACATTCAGGCCCCCATCCTTCCCTTTAAGACATCTGCTGTCTCCACCCTGTCTGCTGTCTCTTATAAAGCTACCAGGGTGGGAAGGAGGGGGGCAGCATCTGAGTCATCTACCCAGCTGTTCTGCCTGGGGTGGGACCCAGCTCCAAGTCTGCACCGCAGGCAGGCCTTCCCTGGTGCTTTCAATCTCCTCATTCTCCTGCATTTAGACTCCAGAATAGAAAGAATGTGTATGTGTGTAGGGTGGGTGGGTGGGAGAGTGTTTCTGTTTGTAGCCTATAACCCAGCTCACCAAGAGAGCGCCCAAACCCCTGGGTGTGGTCAAGGTACCCAGGCTGGGCCACAGGGTACAGTCAGCTCTGCATCCCAACCCAAAGCCTGGCCCTGAACTCTGAGCTCTAATTAAACATTAAACCAAACAACACCTTCTCTTTAGGTTTTAGTGAGAGGAGTTAGGACAATGCCTTTCTTTCTCTTCCAAATTCTTCCTTCACTTCACACTAAGTAGAGCAGATGCAAAAGGGGACAACAAATCCTAGCCCCTTCCACTGGGGACATAGAAGAGGACTGTCGTCCCAGTCTGAGCCCCCTTTGTTTCCACCTTGCTGTCCATCAACCTGAGATCCAGATGTGCAAACCCACCCCCCTTTTCCGGAAGCCCGGCCTGCCCAGCCAGGATCAGTGGAGGAGGAGAGTCAGGTGGCTAAATATAACAAGTACACACACCACCCCCGCCCCTGCCTCACGTGTGCACCCCCCCTCCGCTGTGTCCAAGGCATGGACAGCTGCACCAGGAGGAAGAGGAGACAGGCTGGTATGACGGGGTTAGCATGAGACCATAGACTCCAGTTTTCTTGTTTCCTGATCAGTGTCTACCCCAGAAAAAGATCTGCCAAGAATGCCCTTCAGAGGGATCTGCAAAGGTGATTGTGGTGGTTGAATGGACGAGTTTAGAACACTAACATTCTCTGGGACTGCCCTAGCTTGCCTCTTGTCTGTCCTGCTAACTAAATTGTTCAAATCTCTAGTGAAAAAGACAGAGTAATCCTTATCAACAGAAATAAAAGTCAGCCTATCTCCCCACACAACTTCAGTCCACTCTCCACATGGGGATGGATCTGTCATACTCACCCCACCTGGGGCTGGGGCTAGTGAAGGGGGGGATGAAAAATATGCACAAATTCTGAGAGCGAGAGTTTGGAGATGATACAAAGGGAAAGAGGTGAACTCAAACCATAGCTCCCCTCTCACCCCTCCCATGCTCAGGGGTCTTCACAGAGAAAGGGGTAATAGAGGAGGAAACCAAATTCTTGGAGGACTGAAAGAGGGCCTAAACTTCCAGGCTCCAAAGGCCTTTTTAGAAAAGGAGGTGGAGTTAAGTAGGGTGGGGTAGGGTGGGGCAGGGATGGGTGAGGTAGGAGTGGCCTGAAGCTTCCAACGGCTGGATTTCAAAAATGTCACTGTATTCCAGCAATTTATTAAGGCAAAGATTGAAAAAAGGCAGTGGCTGAGTGGATTGGCCAGAGCAAAAATGGGTTGGCTTGGCTGGGAAAACAAAAGTGGCTCACTCCAAGAAGGGAGGGAGAGAAGGACACAGCCTTAAACCCTCTAAGACACCGGACAGAGCGGACAGAGCGTGTCTGGGAGGCTGGGAGAGCCACCAGACCTGGGCATAACACAGCTTCCTGAGGTGGAGCCTCTGCCTCTGTCTCCCTCCCTCCTTTGCATTCCTGGGCCAAGCAGGCCAAGGGCTGTGGGAGCCGCGGGGGAGCCGCTCTCCTGGAGCTGTTTGGTGGACTGTCAGGGCCCAGAGAAGGTCCCAGACATGCAGGAAGTGAAGGACAGCTTCCCAGCTCTTAGAACCTCAAAAAGGGTCGTGCCAAGAGGGCCACCTACATCCTCCTGTAGGGGCTAAAGGGGGTCAAGGCCTTGGTGACCTCTCTCCAGCACCGCTGGACATCTGCCAGCTTGGGAGGGTTGTCTTAACATCATGTGTTCAGAGCCTGTCTGGGCAAAACTGGCACTGTGCCAAACCTACCAAGAAAGTTCTAACAGGGCCCTTTCACTCACTCTGTGTCCTGGGTGCCGTTTTCTTAGATCAGGCAGTGTTAGGTCTGCTTAACTCAAGCCCCTCTCCCAGGCTCCAAATGGCTGATAAACCTTACCCTGACTGCATGTGGGCCTGCCAACCAGCCTCTACTTGGCCCTGATGCCCTCATCATTCCTTATATACCCCACACTCTCCCAGAGACCCCACCCTTATCTCTCCTATCCAGACGATTTCCCTTGGCACTGCCAAGTCACCCGCTGGGGGCAGTTCCGGGGAGGGAGGAGACAATATGGCAAAGTTATCACCCGCCTGGGGCCGGGCAGGGGTGACCAGTCCGCCCGCACGCCACCACCTGGGCACTCCGCCACCTGGACGCACTCACCGCGCTTTGAGCTCCTTAAACTCCTCGCGCACTTTGCTCAGCTCCAGCTGTAGGCGGGCGCGCTCCTTGGCCACCGAGTCGAGGGTTTTGCGGGCATCGCCGAGCTCGGCCTCATAGGCGGCCTTGAGGCCGGACACCTCGCGGCTGACAACTTCCTCAGACTCGGTGATGCGAAGGCGCAGACCTGCGTTCTCCGTCTCCAGCGAACGCACACGGTCGATATAGACCGCCAAGCGGTCATTGAGTTCCTGCAGATCCTCTTTCTCCTGCAGCCGGGTGATTCGGGTAGGAGACAGCGGAGTGGTGCTGGCCTGCGCCCCGCTGCGGGTGGCGCGCCGCTGGGACGGGGTCTCCATGGCCGGCAGGGTGGCAGCGCTGCCCTCAGGGCAGGGGTCCCGGGAAGGGCACGGGGCTCTAAACGAAGGATAGAGACGGCTCCGGGTTGGAGCGCGCCGGCTGGCTGGCTCTCGGCTGGCTCCTGGTAGACTTGGAGATCTGGGCCGTGCAGTGTCGGACCTGGAATCCCGGTTGGCTAGTGCGGCTGCGGCGCTCCAGTGAACACTGAGTCACCGGCGTCCCGGCAAGGGCTCTAATAGGTCCTGGGAATGGGAGGAGGAGCCACTGCTTTTAAAGGAGCCGTCGCATGCTCACAGGGATGGGGGCGGGGGGAGTGGTGAGTAGAGCGAAGACAGCCCAGCTTTGGCGGAGTCAGACCCCACCCTCTCCCTCACACCCCACTCGTCCTGGAGCTTCGCTGAAGTTCCCATCTTAGTTTCTGGTGCTCAGCCCTCCTTCTGTCTCAGGCCTCAGGGGTAAAGAGCAGAATCTAGGGGTGGGAGTGGGTGGGTGAAGGGCAGGGGGAAGAGGGAAAGTGGGTGTAAAGCAAGGGAAGGCGCCAGGCAGGCAGATAGATCCAGAAACGGGGGAGGGGACCGGAGGCTGGTGCCCATCAGGGTGACTCACACTTCTTCCACCACTGGCTCCCCCTTTCCTCCCATAGTAATAGTGAGTCACCCTTACCCCCCTCCACACGTGGGCAGCCCATTCAAAGCTGCATCTAAGTATGCCAGGATGGAATGGGGAAGGAATGCCTGGGGGGAGTTGGGGGAGTGCAAAAAAGTTCTAGATTCTGAATTCCTTTTATACCCTCAGTTTTGGGGTGAAGGCCAAGAGTTTGGGGTCCCCCTTTTCTATCTTCTGCCCCACTAATCTCCCTTCAAATCCAACCGTTAGGTCTTAGACCCAAGCAACAAGACATAGACACCCAGAGAGGGCCAAGAACAGGCCCAGGCACTGCCCCTCCATCCCCTGACCACATCCTTTGGATCCAAGCAACTGGAAGAAAAGGCTGCCTCCATTCCTCCCCCTTCAGTCCCTTCTTACTGCTTACCCCACCCCGCCAAATGCAGGACTGTACTAACTCTCCTTCCCCAGTATTGTACTTATTTTAATAGCTAATTTAAAACATATCAAAGCTGTGTGTGCACTCATCATGTTGCCAGGACACCAGGTCCCAGATTTTTGTGGTTCCTAAAGGGGCCTAAAAGGGGAAGCAGGGCAGAGGGCTGGATAGCCAATGGTAGTTCTCTATCCAGGGAAAGGTAGTAGGGAACAGAGACAGCAAAGCCCCCACAACCTTCGCATTGCATTTATCTCTACATTCCTTTTGCCCAGGTCTCCTTTGCAGCCAGCTGGCTCTGGGGAGGGGCCAGTCCCTCACAAAACAGGATTATCCAGGTCCCCAGGCTTCCTACCCCAGGCTCTAGAGCCTCTATCCTCAGGCCTCACCAAGGACCTTTGATCAGTCCTTCCACTCCTGTCCCCTAATTCTAGACCTTGCCCCACCAGCCACCTCATCCTCTCTAAGAGGTGGTAAAGCTGAGGCTTCGGAACCCATGCATGCCCTGCCCCTATGCCGCCCACGGCTTATTCTGATGGGGAACCTGGGACATCAGGGTTCCTGTAATATGCAAGGGAAGCAGAGCTGGACAGGCCCTCTGTTCTGGGTTCTGGAGCTGGCCTCAGATGGACAAGGGGCTGGAGTGTGACTAAGACAGGAGTGGGACTATGGCAGGGACTCTAGGTACTCAGAGAGGGGCACCTAGGAGGGAGGGGCTGCTCTGGTTCCCATCTGTAGGAGGGTACTGGGCAGTGTGGTGAGCAACCAGGACGCATCCAAGTAAGGGACCCAGGATATGACTTCCCCTCCCTGCAGTCCTCTCCCCTTGGGGTGCAGCACCCTCCTTTGGCTTCTCAGACAAAACAAACACTTTTGTTCTGCTTCTCTCTCTTCTGTTCCCCAAACCAGGAGTGGAGGAAGAGTAGGTGGGCCAGTGAGGGACAGGGCTCCTGCTGTTCCCACTGTCCTAGCACCCCTGACACCAGCTCCCCCACCCCATACCTCTGCCGGGGCCTGCCTGGTCTGGCTTCCCCTCTTGGCTGGGGAAGCAAAATCATACTTAACTCTTCCTATCCCAGACCTCCCTATCTTTGGGGAAAAGAGGCAGGAGAAAGGAGGGGGGAACCTCACCCCAAATTTCACTCTAGGCCAGGGGTTGGGAACCTATAGCTTGCGAGCCAGATGTGGCTCTTTTGATGGCTGCATCTGGCTCGCGGACAAATCTTTAATAAAAAAAATAGTGTTAAAAATATAAAACATGCCTGACCAGGCAGAGGCGCAGTGGATAGAGCATTGGACTGGGATGCCGAGGACCCAGGTTCGAGACCCTGAGGTCGCCAGCTTGAGCGTGGGCTCATCTGGTTTGAGCGAAGCTCACCAGCTTGGACCCAAGGTCACTGGCTCGAGCAAGGGGTTACTCGGTCTGCTGAAGGCCCGCGGCCAAAGCACATGTGAGAAAGCAATCAATGAACAACTAAGGTGTTGCAATGCGCTACGAAAAACTAATGATTGATGCTTCTCATCTCTCTGTTCCTGTCTGTCTGTCCCTGTCTATCCCTCTCTCTGACTCTCTCTCTGTCTCTGTAAAAAAAAAAAAAAAGAATATATATATATTTTTATAAAATATATAAAAGAATATATATATTTTTATAAAATATATAAAAGAGTATATATATATATATATATTTATAAAACATTCTCATGTATTACAATCCATTCATTTCCTACCGCTCATGTTCATGGTTGTGGGTGGCTGGAACCAATCACAGCTGTCCTCTGGGACAACACCAAATTTTTATTGGATAATACCTAACGTACACGGGTCATTGTATGGTTCTCATGGAATTACATTTTAAAATATGTGGTGTTCATGGCTCTCTCAGCCAAAAAGTTTCCTGACCCCTGCTCTAGGCTTTTACAAAGAGTCCCCTACCTCACCACCACCAAAATAGCCTCAATTCTAAATCTGAACTTCAAAGTGGGTCTTTATCCTAAATATTCAATCCTAACTCTGGACCCCAGGTGCCTTCAGTCCACTCTCCTCCTACCACAGCATAGATTCCTAGTCTCAGCAGAAGCAGGAGAAAGCAGGGGAGGCCAGCCAGGTCCAGAGGAGCAGAGCCAGCTGGGGATGAGGGTGGTGGGCATTGGGACTGGGTGGAAATCAGGTCTCAGTCCTGTCTCTTACTTGCTGTGTGATGATAGATCTAATGAATTATCTGGGCCTCAGTTTCCTCATCCAGGCAGAGTGGTTATCAAGACATGGAGGTTGAGCTACTATGCTTTCTCTCAAGGGAGTTGCCCACTAGTAGAGAAAACAGAGGGAGCAAAAGCAAGCATAGTGGTTAAAGAGCAGCATAGGACCCTGAACTGGATGAATTCCTAGTGGATTCCAGAAGCCTGGGGACTAGAGCATAAAGGAGTACTATCAAAATATAATGGTTGTGGCCTGACCAGGCGGTGGCGCAGTGGATAGAGCATCGGACTGGGGCATGGAAGACCCAGGTTTGAGACCCTGAGGTCTCCAGCTTGAGAGCAGGCTCATCTGGTTTGAGCAAGATCACCAGCTTCAGCCCAAGGTCTCTGGCTTGAGCAAGGGGTCACTCGGTCTGCTATAGCCCCCTGGTCAAGGCACATATGAGAAATCAATCAGTGAACAACTAAGGTGTCACAACGAAGAATTGATGCTTCTCATCTCTTTCCCTTCCTGTCTGTCTGTCACTATCTGTCCCTCTGTCTGACTCTGTCTCTCTGTCTCTCTGTCTCTCCCTCACACACACACACAATATATATATATATATATATATATATATATATATATATATATATATATATACACACACACACACACACACATACACATGGTTGTGTTTTATTTTCTGGTTGTATTGGAATATAATCATGTTCTGTTAAAATATACATACATATATATATATATAGTGGTTGAGTCCAAGGGGTAGTTTGGGCAGTGAAGGGACACTTGTCTTGACAACCAATAACCTTGGAGAGGGCCCTCTTCTGTTCCCATAGCATCCTGGGCCTCCCTCTATGACCCTTCCTGCCAAAAGTGCTGTGAGGGACAGCAAGGACTAAGTCTTGGTTATCTATGTCCCTAATACCTGGCACACAGGAAGTGCTCAGCATTTTTAAATGAACAAATGCATCTGGCCCTGCCACTTTCAGGTGAGTGATCCTGGGCAAATTTCTTTATCTATAAAATGGGGATGCTGCAATGATTAAGTTACAAGCCTTTGAAGGGAGGCTTCTTGGAGGAGGTAGAGTTAGGGGCTTTACAGAAGTCACTCACAATAGATAGTGAATTCATTCATTCAACAACTACTTACTAAACACCTACTATGTGCCAGGTACTGCTCTAGACACTAGGGATACAGCAGTGAATAAAAGACAAAAACCTCTACCCTCATGGAGCTGACATTCTAATGGAAGGAGACAGTCAATAAATAAAAGACAAAATTATAGTTTGTTAGAAGGTGGTAAACACTATGAAAATAAAAATACAAAGCGGGACAACACACAACAAACTGAATAACTTATACTTTTACACTCTTTACAGTTGTATGCTTTCACTTACATGTTCAACTTGGCCCACAAAACCACCTCCTGGGTGGAGATCATTTCCCTATTTTACAAGTGAGAATGACATTCCCAAAACTGAGTAGTAAGTAGTTAAGCGAAGCTGACTTGGGCCAGGCATCCTGGTCCAAATCCAAGATGTGCTTCACTATCTTATGCCACTTTTCCCAGAGGTGTGGGTGGCATTGAGATGGACTGGGGCCTGGAGGAAGTCTGTGCAGAGGGAGCCACCAGAGGTGAGGTAGGAAAGTGTAAGAGGAGGGGGTGGCAGGGAGAAGTGGGAGAGGAGGCAGGAGCTGGTGCTGGGATGGGGTCTGAGGGAGAGGGTTCGGCTGTTTGATAAGGCTTGGATCAAACAGGAGAGAAGGGAGGCATGGAGACCAGCAAGGAAAAAGTCAAGAGACACTGGCCTGGCAGGAGGCAAGCCAAACAGAGTGGGCTTAGCAGAAAGATAAGCCAGGAGGGATTCTAGAGGCAGATTAATAATGACTTGTGTAGGGAGTATTTATGAGGACCTGCTGTTATTAGACACTAGGTATCTGAATTACCTTGTTGAACCTATACAAGGTAGATACTAGTATTAGTAGATACTAGCTCTACAAGGTAGATACTAGTATTAGTAGATACTAGCTCTACAAGGTAGATACTAGTATTAGCTCTATTTTACAGATGAGAAAACAAAGCCCAGGAAAATTAAGACATTAAGGCAGAATGTTTCCATGTTGGCACTATTGACATATGGACCAGATAATTCTTTGTTGTGGGGAGGGCCTATGCATTGTGGGATGTTTTGCAGCATCCCTGGCCTTTACCCACTAAATGCCAGTAGCACCTCTGAGCCTAGGTTGTGACAATCAAAAAAGTCTTCAGAGGCCCTGGCCGGTTGGCTCAGTGGTAGAGCGTCGGCCTGGCGTGCGGGAGTCTCAGGTTCGATTCCCGGCCAGGGCACACAGGAGAGGCGCCCATCTGCTTCTCCACCCCTCCCCCTCTCCTTCCTCTCTGTCTCTCTCTTCCCCTCCAGCAGCCGAGGCTCCATTGGAGCAAGGATGGCCTGGGTGTGCTGGGGATGGCTCCTTGGCCTCTGCCCCAGGCGCTAGAGTGGCTCTGGTTGCGACAGAGCGACGCCCTGGAGGGGCAGAGCATCGCCCCCTGGTGGGCGTGCCGGGGGGGGGGGGGGGATCCTGGTCGGGCGCATGCGGGAGTCTGTCTGACTGTCTCTCCCCGTTTCCAGCTTCAGAAAAATACAAAAAAAAAGAAAAAAAAAGTCTTCAGGCATTTGCAAGTGTCCCCTGTGAGGCAAAATCTCCCCCAGTTAGGAACTACTTGTCTAAGGTCACAGGGTTAGTAACAGAACAGGAATTTTAATACAGGCTGGCCTCACTGAATGCTATAATCCTGGACAGGTGGGGATGGGAGAGAGAATTCAAATGCATGCTAGGCCATTGGGGAGACAGTAGTACTCCTTCACAGTGGGAAGGGTTGACTCTTCAGAGGAGGGTCTAGGGAGTAGAGGTGATTTGGAGAGTCAAGATCAGGGTCTGTTCTCCCTTTCCAGTCAATTCTTTTTTTTTTTTTTTTTACAGAGACAGAGAGAGAGTCAGAGAGAGGGATAGATAGGGACACACAGAAACGGAGAGAGATGAGAAGCATCAATCATTAGTTTTTTGTCACGACACCTTAGTTGTTCATTGATTTCTTTCTCTTGACCATGGGCCTTCAGCAGACCGAGTAACCCCTTGCTCAAGCCAGCGACCTTGGGTCCAAGCTGGTGAGCTTTTTGCTCAAGCCAGATGAGCCTGCGCTCAAGCTGGTGACCTCGGGGTCTCAAGCCTGGGTTCTCTGCATCCCAGTCCGACGCTCTATTCACTGGGCCACCGCCTTCAGGCTCCAGTCAGTTCTTGAAGGAGGGTCCCTGTCTTCCTCATTCATTGATCACAGGCTCTGGTACTAAACAACTGTTAAACTGCTGAGTCGCTCATGCCTCATGCACAGTGATTGTCATAACCTTGAGAGCAAAAGGACTTGCCTATTCTTTAGTTGGTTGCCATGTACTAAGAGGCGTCCCCAAACTATGGCCCGCATGCGGCCCCCTGAGGCCATTTATCCGCCCCCCCCCCCCACCGCACTTCTGGAAGGGGCACCTCTTTCATTGGTGGTCAGTGAGAGGAACACTGTATGTGGCAGCCCTCCAACGGTCTGAGGGGCAGTGAACTGGCCCCCTGTATAAAAAGTTTGGGGACCCCTGAATTGACAAGGGGCTGTCTGGAGGTGATCCTGTTTAATCTTCATCTCAGCCTTATGAGGTAGGTATTATTATCCACATTATATATGCCAAGAAGCCAAAACTTCAAGAGGTTGAGTAACTGGCCTGAGGTAGCACAGCTGAGTAGACTGCCTTCTTTCCACCTAGACTCAGCAAGGAGAAACTGATGCAGGCTCTGAGTGGATCAGCTCAGTTTGGTTTGGTGGGAAAGGCTCCTAGAGGCTCCTAGAAGGAGTGATTTTATTTATTTATTTTAGAGAGAGAGAGAGAGAGACAGACAGACAGGAAGGGAGAGAGATGAGAAGCATCAACTTGTAGTTGTGGCACTTCAGTTGTTCATTGATTGCTTTCTCATACGTGCCTTGAATGGGGGACTTTAGCCAAGCCAGTGACCCCTTACTCAAGCCAGAGACCTTGGCCTTCAAGCCAGCAACCTTTGGGCTCAAGCTGGCCAGCCCACATTCAAACTGGATGAGCCCACACTCCAGCCAGCAACCTTGGGGTTTCAAACCTGGGTCCTCAGCCTCCCAGGCCAATGCTTTATTCACTGCACCACCACCTGGTCAGGCTAGAAGGAATAATGGACAGCCATTTGTAAAGCCAGAGAACCCCTCATTCAAATGAAATCTCACCCATAAAGCCCAATATACTAAATGACAGGAGGCAAAATCTACTAGGGAAGTTTGGGGCCCCTGTATGGTGATCTTTTATCCCTCACCCAAGAGGCTCCCAGGACTCTGAGAAATAAGCCCCTGCTTCTCTCTCTCTCTCTCTTTTTTTTTTTTTGTATTTTTCTGAAGCTGGAAACGGGGAGAGACAGTCAGACCCCCAGGGGGCGATGCTCTGCCCCTCCAGCGGGTCGCTCTGCCATGACCAGAGCCACTCTAGCACCTGGGGCAGAGGCCAAGGAACCATCCCCAGCTCCCGGGCCATCTTTGCTCCAATGGAGCCTTGGCTGTGGGAGGGGAAGAGAGAGACAGAGAGGAAGGAGGGGGTGGAGAAGCAAATGGGTGCTTCTCCTATGTGCCCTGGCCGGGAATCGAACCCGGGTCCCCCACACGCCAGGCCGACGCTCTACCGCTGAGCCAACCGGCCAGGGCCCCTGCTTCTCTTTATAAGTGGGCTTCTAAGGCCAGAGAAAGTAAGATTTGCCTAAGGTCACACAGCCAGGCCTGCCCAGAACCCCCCAAATAGAACCCCATCTCATGCTACCACAAGAGACAGGACATCACCCTGGACAGATCTGGAAGGGCTAATCCACTTTAAGAGAGCGCATTAATGTTACTATAATGTGGGGAGGGTGGCTGCTCAGCCAGAGCTGGCTTCTTCCCTCACTGCTCCAGCCAGGCTGAAATGGCTGGGTAACGCTTCACACCTGGGCAGGTCTCCCTGGCGATAACCCTTTCACAATCAAGATTACTATCTTAATTCTGTGAAGTCTCTTTGAGGTACACAGAGCAAGCACCATTATCCCCATTATATAGATGAGGAGATTGAGATTTGGGCAGGTTAACTGATTTGCTCAAAGCCACACAGCTGACATAGTGAGAGAAGCAGGACCCCAAATTCCATGTGTGCCTCCAGATTAACTACACCCAACCTCTCTTCTGCCTAGACCCCAAGGCAACCAATCCGACAGTAAAATCCTGGAGTCTGCTCTGGAGCTCTTCCCAACATTCCAAACCACCTGCTCCCACCGGCCCCCACCCGCTGTTATTAGGCACTAGGTATCCGGATTATGATGTTGGGTCAAGACAGTACCCCTGCAACCCCGCCATGAGTCGGGGCTCAGAATGATACACACCAGGCTAGAGCCAGTCAAACAGAAATTGAGCAGTGACATCGCCTTTTTCTTCCCCTTCCCTCTCCCAGCTTCAGCCCCTCCTCAGTCTTTGGGGATAGGGAAGGGTGGTAGGGGTACAAAGGAGAGGTGGGAGGTGGGTGGGGCCATGTGGACTGGCAGGTCCCAGGGCACAGCATTTGGGGCACTCGCCGGACTTGACTTGGCTCTGGCGGGGTTGTCCCGCCCCAGCCCGAGGCGGGCGGAGCTATCCGAGGGTGCTGACGCAGGCGCCTGTGTGTGGGCGGCTGACAGCGAGTCTGTGTGTCTGTGTGTGTGGTTGCTGGGGCCTCCCCGGCCTCCTAAATAGGGATTTCCTCTCTCTGTTGCCACGGAAACAAACAACCGCCACAACTCTTGGAAAGGGGCTGGAGGAAAGGGCCCCCAAGTCGCATGCCCCTACACACTTCCAGGAAGTGAGGCAGAAAGGGATTCCCCTAATCCTCTCCTCGTCCAGGTGCGTCCACCGTTCGTGGGGCCTGAAACTAGAGCGGTCAATTGTCCTGGTTTGCAAAGTAGTTAGGAGTTCCCTAGGTTTCATGCTAAAACCAGGACAATCCCTGACGAACAGTTGATCCTATTGGGCAAACAGGTGTGTTACGCTTGCTCACTTGCACTTTGCCTGATTGGTGCATAAACACGGGGCAGCACCATCTGTGCATAGCCTATGTAAGGCTGCAGGTGCTTGCCCTCAGGGTGGCAGATTGTAGACTGCAGATTGCCTGCTGCCGTTGGGAGGGGCTGTTTTTTGCTATTGTTTGAGGGAGAAGGGGTCCCCCCAACCTGTTTTGCTCATCAGCCCTGAGAGAGAGAGAGAGAGAGAGATGGAGAGAGAGAAAGAAGCAGTTTGTCCTGCCTGCTTGCTCCTCCGTCCTTGCGAGACTCTAATAATAAACGGAATGGCCCACCATCCTCTGGCTCCACAGTGCTTCTACCGTCTGCCTGAATCCAATGTGAATCTGCACTGCCATGGCCACCGGCCTTACATCTCCCTACATGTTCATCCAATTTTTGTGGGGAGGTCCTCTTTTAAAAATATGAGAATATCTTTTTACAAATTTTACATGGATATATGACCATGTGGAAACATAGGCGGGCTCCTCTCAGTCTTGGAAGGGCCTGTGCAAACCAGGGGCTCTGAAAGCTTCACTTTCATTAGCTTCATGACTAATCTAGCCCTGTTCCCAGCTCCTGCAGCCCCCCCAAGCTCCTCAGAGTGCCCCTGACACTCAAGCCATTGAAGTCAACTGGGACAACTCTCACAGGGATGGTGGTTAATCATCCGGTGTCCTGATGAATGGGTCGGAGCAAGGAGTACTTTCTGGAGAAGTGGCGGGAATGCCAGGTGGGGCAGGTGGATGTGCAGAGTCTCTGCCAGATCAGGAGCCCCTGAAGGGAGGGCCTGTGGGATGGGGAAGGGACTGCCTTGGGCCAGCGCTTCATCATTAATTGCCTAGGTTAGAAGCCAGAACTTCAGAGCTAGGAGGAGTCTTAGGGCATCATGCAGGCCAACCCCCTCATTTCTAGACCTTGCCTCAGTCCAGCTCCCCAGATTCCTCCATCCCACTATCCCTAAGCCAGCCTGAAGGCCTGCCCTAGAGCGGTACCACATTACCCATTTTGCCCAATAAGTCCAAAACTTACAGGGCACCCAGAGTCCACCTTACTTTGGCCCTTGACCCCTGAGTGGCTCTTCATCACAGTGACAGGTAGTGGGGAAATAACTGGAGAAGGGCAGGGCATCAGGGGCCTGGCTGGAAGGGACAGGATGTACAGGCTGAGGCTGGCTACTCTCAGGCTGCCCAGGGAGGGGCCAAGGGGGCATCTGTTTCCTCTTGGCCATGTTTCCCTCGATCCCTACCCCCAGAGGTGAAAATGGTGCTGGCTTCCTGAAGCGGAGCTTCCTGGCCTGGGGATGGAGGATGGATAGGGTGTCCATCAAAACATCCCATATCCCCTCACCTCTCTCCCCCTGGAGCTTTAGGCTTAGGTGGGGACATATTTCCTCTTGGAACAGAGGGGTGAGTTCCTGGGGCTCAGTGAGTCCCAATGAGTCCCAATGATTAATAAAATCGAAAGCCAGGCTGGACTCCCAGTGGGATGTGGTCCGGGAGAGGCGGGGACCTGTCTGGCTAAGGGGTGGGGTCTCACTCAGGCACCTTAGCGGATTAGGGGTGGAGGATGGACCAGAAAAAGTTGAGCAAAGAGAGTAAATGGGGATGAAGGGAGCGACGAGTAGGTAAAGGAAGGAGGTTGGGGAGAGTCTACCATGAGGGAGAAAGAACTGAGTTTTGAAGTGAGGGGGTTGGGAATCACATCTGGAGTCCAGGCCAGGAGGCCAGGGCAGGGGGAGCAGGGCAGAGGAGAGGCCCAGGTTTTGAGGAGAGGGGCAGCTGCCCAGGCTGACGCACAGCTCCAGCCCCAGTTCCTGGTGGGGCAAATATTTATCCAGCAACTGTTGCTAAGCAGGGAAGAAGGAGGAGGGAGGCCAGTAGCCAGAGGGCTTGTGAGGCTCCACCCCATTCCTCACAAAAGACAGCTTAGAGAATGAACCACACTATGCCCCTACCCTGAAGGCTTGGCTATAACCCTCTATGCACACATATCTTGGGGTCACCTCTACCCACCCCCCAACCCCAACCTAGCAACAGGCCAGAGGGCCAGGCTAAGGGGAATTTAATCCCTGGGCTGCCCGTCTTTTTCCCCATCCTGGGACATCTCTAGGAACTCAAACCTTACAAAATGCCCCTTCCCAACTGGTTGTTCAGTGAGGGCTGGAAAGGGGGGTGATCCAAGGAGTCAGGATACAGTGAGAAAAGAGATGCTGAAGGATGGAGACAATATGTCCAGAAGATGGAGACTAGAAAAGAGGATGAGGAGGCTGAAAGGGGAGAAAGGAGTAACTCTGTTAGAGGTTGTGGAGGGGCAAGTGGGGGATTGTTGATGGACCTAAAGAAGAGGGGTCCTCAGGGACACTTCCCTGCCCTGGCCTCTGGGCAGAGGAGGGGGGAGGACAAAGGAGGAGAGGGTGTGTTCAAATAGAGCCAGATGTGGCCCATGTTATGTGGGCTGTCGCTGGCATGGGCACAGTGGTGGTAGGACATGTAGCTGTTGCCAGGAAGGATTAGTCAGGAGCTGGGAGGGGGCAGGAGAGAGGGACAGCTAGTCCAGGACCTCCAAGGAAGCAGAAGGCTCACAGCCTGCAGGGAGGAGCCAGCGAGGGGCAAGGGCTGCCCTCCCCAGCCCCTCCAGCATCCTCAATGTTCCTACCCATTCCCCTGGCTGCGACTCGGTTTCCATATGCAGAATGACACCCCTTTCCAGGGCCCAAGATGTGTCCAAGCACACAGGGAAACAGATAGTAGTTCTCTTCCTTATCTACCTTCTCAGGCTGAGGTCTTTGGTCTGCAGGGATTCTCCCTGGGGGTTGGTTGATAGGTTCTCAACCTCTGGTATTGGGGTACAGAAATGGGAGGGAAGGGAACAGAGAAGAGGCTAGGGCTGAGAGGTGGTTCCCAGAGCCCAGGCTCCCTGGTGCTGATGGAGGTTCTTCAAGTTTGAAGGGTTGGCCAGAGTGGCTGCAGGCCCAATGTGTCCACCCTGAACTGGGGGTAGATGGAGGGCTGTCACTGTGAAATGACACCAGAAGGAAGACTGCAGCTCCACCCCAGGAGGGACCTCTGCAGGACTGTACAATAGCATGAGCGGGTCCAGAGGGCACCCTTACCCCTCCCAGCAAACAAAGCCAACCTGAAGGGTGTGCCAGGATGCAGCAGCTAAGGTAAGACCTTCAGAAACAGAACAAGGGACCCCTGGAGAGCCAGGCCCAAGCTGGCAACCAAAGGAATATTGTTTTCCAAACTTCCATTGGAAACTCTGAAAAATACACATGGAAAAATGACTCACTGCCCCCTCCCCACAGCCCCCCTTTCCTGGTTTCTGTGATTTTTCTCCCAAGAGTTAATTCAAATCACATTCTCACAGAAACCAAGCTTAATGAGGGAGGGCAAAGAGCAGCTGAAGGAGCCAGGGAGGCGCCGAAGGAGGGGCTGGAGATGGGAAAGTGTGCTGGCTGGGCAGCCGGGCTGCGGGGATCCTCCATTGTGGTCACCTTGGAGGAGGGGATCATTCACACCACACCTCTGAGATGGCAGTATGGCCACCACACTCTGTTGCCCTGTGTACCCCGGACTAGGGAGCTTGTCTTCTGGCCTCTTTGGAACCTTCCCCAGGGCCACACCTGAGACCAGAGGCTAGGGGGGGTGGTGGTGCAGGGAGCTCCCTGAACTCACCTATCTCCATTGCTCCTTCCCCCTGAAATATGTGTCCTGGAGCAGGCAAGAGTACATCCCCCCCTTTGGCCTGGGGAGGGTCCCTGGTCCCACCCCTGCTAGGTGTTTCTTTCTTTTTTTTTTTTTTTTGTATTTTTTCTGAAGCTGGAAACAGGTAGGCAGTCAGACAGACTCCCGCATGCGCCAGACCGGGATCCACCCGGCACACCCACCAGGGGGCGACGCTCTGCCCCTCCAGGGCGTCGCTCTGTTGTGACCAGAGCCACTCTAGCGCCTGGGGCAGAGGCCAAGGAGCCATCCCCAGTGCCCAGGCCATCTTTTGCTCCAATGGAGCCTCGGCTGCGGGAGGGGAAGAGAGAGACAGAGAGGAAGGGGAGGGGGAGGGGTGGAGAAGCAGATGGGCGCCTCTCCTGTGTGCCCTGGCCGGGAATCAAACCTGGGACTTCCGCACGCCAGGCCAACGCTCTACCACTGAGCCAACCGGCCAGGGCCGCTAGGTGTTTCTGAGCCAGGAATTTCCAACTGTCCTGAAGATGGGGAGTCTGGCACTGGACCAGGGGTGAGTGGCCCTTCCACTCCAGAGGTTCCTGAAAGAAATCTCCAAGCATTCCCAGGTTAGAGGTGATCCCCAAGCTCTCACACTCGCCATCCCTCTTTGGATGTCCCAGATGGAGTTCTCCATGTGTCCCCAAAACCCCCAGCCCCACTCTGCTCTTCCTTCCTCAGCATTGCCCTACATTTCCCTTGGCCAGTGATCCCCAGATCCTGTGGATCCTATCTCCGGAATCTGTCTCCACTCTGTGGACTGCTTCCAGCTCCCTGTTCTGATCACCACCACCCCTGGCCTGGGTAACTGCAGCGCGCCCCAACCAGCCTTCCTGCCTCTACTCTGATCCTTTCTCCTTCCTGAACCACAGCCAACCTTCCAAAATGTCAACCTTGGCATGTTTCTACAAGACTTCACACTGTGCATCCCATTGTATTTAGAGTGAAGTACAAATTCCTTGAGCAGGCTTATAAAGCCCTCCATGACCCAGCTCTGGTTTATCTCTGGCCTCATTGTTTGCCCTCTTGATTCTGGAAGTCCTGACCTTTCCTTTACAACTAAGGTAACCTGTTTGAACTTGGCACATGCTTTGCCCTCTGACCAACTCCTACTCATCCTCCAGCTACAAGTGCCATTAAGACTGGGCTAAGTGTCATTGCTAAGCCCCCAACATCTCTTGTCATACTCCAGTGATGTTATCTGCACACCCGTCTTCGCCTATTAGGGGCTATCCTTGAGGGTAGAAGCTGGGGGAATCTGGCCCTCCTGTATTCCCAGTCCCCAGCACAGTGCCTGGGACATGGAAGGGGCTCTTTTCATGCTTGAGCTGACAATTTCACCATACCTCCATCATAAACCAGCACTCTCAAAGTGCTCAACTTCTCCCTCTACTTTTCCCACACCCCTCACTCCTCAGTACCTAATTCTAACATCACCTCCCTCCCTGCCTTCCTTCCTCGGAGCTCCATGTGTGCCTTTCATCTAGGCCAGCGGTTCTCAACCTGTGGTTGAGAAACGCTGATCTAGGCCTCTCTCCACACCAACCCCAGGGCATAGTCACAATACTACCTATAGTAACAACAGCTACTGTTTATAGAGCACTCACTATGTGTCAGGACCTGTTCTAGGTTCTTTCCATTCATTGGCTCACTTGGTACCCAGGAGCTAAAAAAAAAAAAGGCGGGTTGGCCTGACAACTTGACTTGTCTCATGGTTCAGGGTGGATTTCTACAGGAACTAATAACTCAGTAGTCACTGAGTGTAAAGGAGATAGGGTATATGCTAGGCCCTTAATAAATGTTTATTGAGAGAAGGAACAATATAATTGCCTAGCTTTATAGCAGGCCCTATCACTACTGAAACATCATCTCCAAGAAGCCTTGGGAGGTGAGCATAGCAAGGTCATTAATCTCATTTTATAGGTGAATGGTAGTAATGGGCTCTCTCTCTTTTTTTTTTTTTAAATAATGGGCTCTCAAACTGTAGCACCTCCAGAGCTGTGTAGAGTCCCATGTGGAACAGGACAGGGCGTCACTGTGCCAGGAATAGGTTAATAGAGAGTGTTCAGGGGTCAGGGCTGGGGGAAACTTTGGAACACACCCCCAGAGGCCTCAACCCTCAACGGGCATCAAAATGGCTTGGGAGAGGAGGTTTGCAAAATTGTCAATGCCTATAGTCTCAGATATCTTGATTTATTAATTGGCCTGGGGTGGGCCCTGGGCATTTTTCAGCAAACACCACTTCAATTTGTCATTTTCCAGTTGAAGAAGTTGAGGTCTGAAGTGAGAACTATAATAGCAGCTAATACTTACTGAGTGCTTAGAAGCTAGACACTGTGCTAAATAGTGCAGGCGTGTTGTCCACCTGATCTTCACCATAACCCTGAAGAGAAGGAACTGTTATTACCAGCTCCTTTTTGTGGTGAGAAAACAATGCACAATGGATCCAAGGTCACACAACCAATAAGTGGTGGAGCTGGCTTTGAAGCTCACACATTCAGCCTTGACCCTACAGCTGTCAACTCCAAAGTGGCGAAGAAACCCTTGGAGGAGCCAGGCCCAGGACCCACAAGTCTGGGCAGGAAAATCCGGAGGTTGGTGAGAGTGGGTAAACTGAGGTCAGCGAAGCCACAGTCCCAGTGGGAGGCCTGGAGGCTCCTGAAGGGGCTGAGTGGTGAGGGGCTGGCCAGCAAGGCAGCTTTTCCACAGGACTGCCCTTTACCTGCCTGTCTCTCCCCCTCCTGAAGGGGAGCCCTGACCAGCCTCAGCTGAGCTGTCACCCTCCCTGTGCTAATTGATGTAGCCTCCTAATTGCTGATCACAAAGAGGCAATTAAGTCCAATTAAGGAGTGAGCGCTAATTAGTATTCAGCTTCCCTGGCCTCTGGGCACCCCCCCTTCCCCCACCCCAGGGTCTGCAGGAAACTGCTGCCCACCTAACCCCACCCCCAGGGAAGAGAATTGCTGCTTGTATTGAGCATGTTAGAAGTTCACATTCTTGCCTGACCTGTGGTGGGGCAGTGAATAAAGCTTCCACCTGGAATGCTGAAGTCACTGGCTCGAAACCCGGGGCTTGCCAAGGCAAGACACATATGAGAAGCAAATATGAACTGATGCTTCCTGCTCCATCGCTCTGTCCTCCCCCCTGCCTCTCTCTAATAAGTAGTCTTAAAAAAAATGTTCACATTCCTTGTTCTCCCAGGGATCAAGGCCCCCCACTCTGCACAGGCAGCACTATCTCCCAGTCTCACTAGACAAGGACATTCAGGTCAATCCGAGTACTTGCCCATCATCCCATCGCTCTTCCCCACCCATAACCCTGGAGATAGGGTACCCCTCATTATCACTGGGGCTCAGAGAGGATAAATGGTTTGCCAAAATCACACAGTACACTTTGACCCCAGATTTTGTATCCTGATGTACATATGTAATAAGTCTGTCCACTGATCTCACCTCCATTATCCTGATGTCACGTGGTAGATAGGTGGAACATGAACTGCGTACCTTCTTTCCACCGCTACCCATCTCCAGACTCTTAGCCATACTCTAACTTCTTTTCAGCTTTCTGAGTTTTCACTAACACGCATAGTCAGACTAGCCTGGGTTCTAATCCTGGCTCATGTCCTGTCCTACATACCTTATCCTGAGCCAGGGTGACAGTTTCCTGTAAAATGGGGTAACAGTAATTCTACAGACTGTTCTGAGCAATAAGTGAAGTGTGCACACACAGTGAGAGCAGAGAGCTCAGTTTCCCTCCTAGTATCTGGCAGAGCGCCAGCCCAGCCCAGCGGCTGAGGTTGGAGGAGTGTGTGCTGAGCATTGAGAAGGAGCCACAGAGCATCCGGTCCCCAGCACCCAGTTCCTCCGCAGCCTTCTCTTTCCTGTGGTGAATCACGGTTCAGAGGCCCTGGGGACTTGGGAGTCCCCAGCTTGCCACAAACACTACTTTTGTCATAGAAACTGGGTCTCCCCTTCCTTTCCCACTGATTGATTTCACCACATTGTCCCCCACACTGAGTCTGGTTCCTAGATCTCAGCTTTTGACTCACTAACTGAACCACCTCTCATTTCATGTCCCCAGTTTACTGTCAACCTCACCCCCACTCCACAGTCTGTGTCCCCAGCCCCTCAGCCAGGTACTTTTCCTCAGAAGCACTCCCCTCCCTTCCTTGCTAAGTTAGCCTGGGCACTCTCCAAGAAAAGATCTGTCCCTTACTCATAAGCACGCATCAGCCCCTGCTGCCTGGGGCCGAGAGCCCCATCAGGCCACAGAACCTCTGCACTCCAGCCCAGTTGACTACTCAGCTCAGGGATGTGAGACCAGAAAGAGCAAGGGAGGTGGCCACCAGCTGAGATTGACAGGCGCTGGCGCCATCTGCTGGTCTGGTGGGACCAACCCCACTTTCTCATGGGTGTGCCCAGGCTTGTCCTGAGGGGCAGAAGTAGAGTTGGGATTCAAATAATTTAACAGCTAATTCTCTGACCTAATGACTGTTTTAAGTATAAAAAAAGATATACTGAAAGGTAGTTTATTATTTTGTGCATTTAATACTTAAATAAGAACAGTAAAAGAGGTACACAAAACTAATTATAAGAGTTTTAATATATTAATGAAAAAATATTAATACCTGACAAAAAACAATAAAACTGTTATTTAAGATATTTCTATATTGCTTCTTGATTTGCATCCTCACTTGCAATTTTTTTTCACCTATGGACAGAATGAACATTACTACGGGCACTTAGAATACGCTGTTGTGCAGATGAAAATTAAAAAAGAGTAAGGAATGTAAATTTGTGATTTCCACACTGGGCAGCAGCCCAGGCGCCCACCTTAGAGAGAACCCTGATTACAAGTGCCATTTTAACAACCAGTTTGCCGAACTCAACAAAAAATCAGGTATTTGTTCTGCCGAACCCGTGCGAACTGGCTGAATCCCGTGCCTGGGCAGAAGGTCCTGGCTCTGTATCCTCTCAGGGGAGACAGTCATCCACACCATTTGTTCATCCATCCCCTCACAGATATTTACCATCTGTGTGCCCAAAATTGTTCTCGTCCTTGTGGAACAAGCAATTAAATTACAATGAGTGCCTCAAAAAGGGCAGCTCAGGGTAGCAGGGGGCAGAGACCAGGCTGTAGTTTTGGAGCAGGCCTCCCTGAGGAAGGGATGACTAAGTCCTGAACAACAATAACAACATCTATTAAGCTTTCTGTGTGCTAGATGCTATACCAGTACTTTACATGCCTCTTTCCACTAATCACACAACAATCCCATGAGGTAATTGCTACTCTGATCTTTGTGTTATTAATGGGAAAACAGGTTTGGAGACATTAAGTAATTTGCATAGGGAGCAGGCAGCAGCACCACCCTCCCACCGGTAGCCCAGGTTTGGAGGACATCCACACTGCTGCAGACAGGGGAAAGAAAGTATGTTTCAGGCAAACTACAGGCGTGGAAACCACTGGCCATATGGACAGAATACGGAAGGACCAAGGAGACAAAAAAGGAGCCCCTGAAGAGGTGGAAGAAATGCCAGGGAAGGAATAGTTTGGAGAAGGAAGGAGAGATCAGCAGGGTCTGAGGTCAAGTAAAATAAAAACTGAGACTGGACAGAACCCTTGCTCTGAAGAGCCCTGGTCGGCATGGGACACAGAAACAGGTCTGATGTCAGGGCCTGGGCCATCCAACAGGCCTTGGGTAATCTGTGAAGGCTGCCTGGAACAGGCATGTAGAGTTAGCCCCCTGGGGCGCCTGGAAGTACTTCTAGAAAACTGGCAATAAGAGGCACTGGGCAGCCTGGCATATATAGTGTTCCTCCTCTCTCTAGCACCTAGTCTCAACTCACCATACACAGCAGGGACTCAGTAATGGTGCGAACTTACTGACAGGACTTCTCGACTGATGGCTCAGAAGGGATCTCTAAGCATGTGAACCCCTTCCTTGAATCACCACTGGTATAAGGAATCTTGCGCATAGTATGCCATTGAGAGGGCAGAGCATATATACACAGGTCAATTGCTCCTGCCAGGCCCCCTAGCCTTTGCAGGTGCTAGTTCCTTTGCCAAGAACCCTCTCTGCTCCACTTATCTTGGCTATCTCCTACACATCCTTCAGAGCTGAGCTTGAGTCACGTCCTCGGAGAGGCCATCCTGACCATGCTGATGGCCTTGGGTGCTCCTCCTGAGTCTGCTGTGACACCCAGTACTTACCTTTTGCAAGTCTTTAGCCCACAGTGCTGTCAAAGCCATTTTATATGTTCTGCATGCTACACCAAACTGGAAGCTTCCCCAGGACAGGAGAACTGTCTCTCTAAGACCCATCATAGGAGAGGCACTCAATAAAAATTTTTGAGTGAATTATTAATTGAATGAGTAAAAGGAAAAAATTTACCATGTGATACTGAACAAGTCACTCCCCAACTTTGGGCCTCAGTTCCTTTTCTGAAAAGTGTGGAACAGTGATATACATACTTGTGCATATTTAATAACCAGGGGAAAGGGAGAGTCCTGATTTTTGGCAATTTCCATGGTGTAAATTCTCTTGCCGTGGTTGATTTCAAGTTGAACAATGGGTTCTCATCAGCAGGTGCAAGTCACCTTCAGCTCACCATTGCCTATGAGGTGGCCTGGGCCAGAGGGCCTCCAGGGCACTTTCTAGCTCCAATAGTCTCACACAGGGCCCCCTCCCAGAGGCCTTAGGGTCAGAGGTTAGGCTGCTCCCTACTCTCATTACCTCCCTAGCCCCTCCAATGATCTCTTGTATCTAGTTCCAGGACCTGGTGCCTTTTATTCCCATGATGTGCTCAAAGCCCTGAAAGAAGATCCATGTGGCTGGAGTAGAGAATGGGAGGGAGGGCAGGGTCAGACGGACAGATGTGCAGGGGCCAGAATATGAAGGACATTCTAAATCACCTGAAGGAGTTTGGTTTTTAATCTAATGGCAATGGGAGCTAATACCAAGTTTTAAAGAAGAGAGTTTCATGATCATATATTTATTTATTTATTTATTTTTATTTTTAGAGAGAGAGAATAATAGGGGGGAGAAATGCGAAGTATCCACTCATAGTAGTTGCTTCCCATATGTGCCTTGACTGAGCAAGCCCAGGGTTCCAAACTGGCAACCTCAGCATTCCAGATTGACACTTTATCCACTGCACCACCACAGGTCAGGCTCGTGATCATTTTTTTAAAAAAGGTGATCTCTCTTGCTACTGTGTGGAGAATTGATCGGAGAGGGCAGGAGAGACAAGAGCCGAAGTGGAGCCTGACCTGTGGTGGCGCAGTGGATCAAGCATCGACCTGGAATGCTGAGGTCACTGGTTCAAAACCCTGGGCTTGCCTGGTCAAGGCACGTGTGGGAGTTGATGCTTCCTGCTTCTCGCCCCTCTTCTCTCTCTCTCTCTCTTCTCTAAACTGAATAAATAAATAAATAAATAAATAAATAAATAAATAAATAAATAAAAAAGAGCTGAAGTGGAAGACCAGGTAGAAGCTGCTGCAAGCAGGAGATGGTAGGAGCTTGGATCAGGAGGGCAGCAGTGGAGGCGAGAAGTTGGTGGATTTGAGAAGTGTTTTGAGGTGTAGTTGTGAGGACTGATTGATGGACTGAATGGGAAGTAGGTAAAAAGCAGGAATCCTAGATCACTCTGAATTTCTGGCTTGAGCAGCCATGTGGATGGTGGTCCTTTACCAGAAACTGGGGAGAGGAGCAGGTCTGGACTGTTTTGGCAGTGCCAGGACTAAAAACTCAAGGCTCCTCGTTCCAAGCCAGGAAAATGGAAGCACCTGCTTTCCCCATGGGAGCCAATGAGACAAAACACAAAGAAAATTGGGACAGAGGAAGGGGAATGTGGCACTAGAGAGGGGCAGAAGCCAAGGGTATGCAGTGAAATCTCAGACATCTCTCACAGCAATGTTTTTGTCAATATATCTCCTCGAACAAGTGAAGCAAAGGAAAAGATAAACAAGTGGGACTACATCAAACTAAAAAGCTTTTGCACAGCAAAAGAAACCATCAACAAAATGAAGAGGAAATCTACTGAATAGGAGAACATATGTGAAAGGAACTTATACAACTCAACACCAGGAAGACAAGCAATCCAATTAAAAAATGGGCAAAGGACCTGAACAGACACTTCTCCAGAGAGGACATACAGATGGCCAATATACAAAAAAAAAAAAAAAGCTCAATGTCACTAATCATCAGAGAGATGCAAATTAAAACCACAATGAGATATCACCTCTCACCTGTCAGAATGGCTTTCATTGATAAATCCATAAACATCAAGTGATGGAGAGGATATGGAGAAAAGGGAACCTTTGTGCACTGTTAGTTAGAATGCGGACTGGTGCAGCCACTGTGGAAAACAGTATGGAGTTTTCTCAAAAAATTAAAAATGAAACTGCCTTTTGGCCCTGGCCAATTGGCTCAATGGTAGAATGTCAGCCCACCATGTGGAAGTCCCAGGTTCGGTTCTTTTCCTGGTTGGGACACATAGGAGAGGTGACCATCTGCTTCTCCATCCCTCCCCCTTCCCCCCCCCCCCCACACTTATGGTTCATTCAAGCAAGTTGGCCCTGGGGGCTGGGGATGGCACCATGGCCTCGCCCCTGGCACTATAAAAGCTCAGTTGCTGAGCAACAGAGGAATGGCCCTAGAGGCAGAGCACTGCCCCCTAGTGGGCTTGCCGGGTGGATCTCTGTCAGGATGCATGCCGGAATCTGTCTCTCTACCTCCCTACCTCTCATTTAATAATTTTTTAAAAAGAAAAAGAGGCCTGACCTGTGGTGGTGCAGTGGATAAAGCGTCAACCTGGAATGCTGAGGTCGCCGGTTCAAAACCCTGGGCTTGCCTGGTCAAGGCACATATGGGAGTTGATGCTTCCTGCTCCTCCCCCTGTTCTCTCTCTATCTATCCCCTCCCTCTCTCTCCCCTCTCTCTCTAATAAAAATGAATAAATAAAATCTAAAAAAAGTAAAAAAAAGAAAAGAAACTGCCTTTTAATCCAGCAATCCCTCTTCTGGGAACATATCCTAAGAATCCTGAAACATTAATTTAAAAGAATATATGTGGCCCTGGCTGGTTGGCTCAGTGGTGGAGTGTCAGCCTGGTGTGTGGATGTCCCAGGTTCGATTCCCAGTCAGGGTACACAGGAGAAGTGACCATCTGCTTCTCCATCCCTCCTCCTTCTTTTCTTTTTCTCTCTCTACGTCTCCCACAGCCATGGCTCTAATGATTCGAGCGCATCAGCCTTGGGCACTGAGGATGGCTCCGAGGAGCTTCTACTTCAGGTGCTAAAATATTTTGGCTCCACGATTGTGAGCCAGATGGGCAGAGCATAGGCCCCAGATGGGTTGCAGTGGATCCCATGGTTGGTGTGCATGCAGAAGTCTATCTCTCTAACTCCCTTCCTCTCACTTGGAAAAGAAGGGAAAAAATAAGAAAGAATATATGTACCCCAATGTTCACTGCAGTATCATTTTCAATTGCCAAGATCTTTAAACAGCCCAAGTAGCCATCAGTAGATGAGTGGATAAAAAAGCTGTGGTACATTTACACAATGGAATACTACATGACAATAAAAAAGAAGAAAATCTTACCTTTTGTGATGGCATGGATGGACTTGGAGATTATCATGCTAAGTGAAATAAGCTAGTCAGAAAAAGACAAGTACCATATGACATCACTTATATGTGGAATCTAATGAACAAATTAAACTGACAAACAAAATAGAAACAGACATGGATATGTGAACAGACTGACAGCTGTCAGTGGACAGGGGGTTAGAGCAGTGGCCTCCAACCCCCGGGCCGCGGACCAGTACCGGTCCGTGGGCCATTTGGTACCAGTCTGCAGAGAAAGTATAAATAACTTACATTATTTTCATTTTATTTATATTTAAGTCTGAACGATGTTTTATTTTTAAAAAATGACCAGATTCCCTCTGTTACACCCGTCTAAGACTCACTCTTGACGTTTGTCTCGAAAGTTCGACAATTATATTTAAAAATACCACAGTTTTTACGCTGGTCGCATAATTTTATTTTGTGCATTTATCCATCCCACCCTAAAGGCCGGTCCATGAAAATATTTTCTGACATTAAACCGGTCTGTGGCCCAAAAAAGGTTGGGGACCACTGGGTTAGAGGACTAGATGACTAAAGGTGAGGGGATAAAACAAAACAAAACAAAACAAAAAATATATAACACATAGGCACAGACAACAGTGTGGTGACAGCCAGAGGAAAGGAGGGTGTGGGGAGGTGGAGGTGGGAAAAAGCGGGGACAATGGGGACTAAAGAGACTCTGCATGGGGCAATGGGTCATGATGCAGTGTGCAGATGATACTTTATTGAGTTGCATACCTGAAACCTGTACCCCAATAAGATCAATGAAAAAAAAGAAGCCAAGGGTACAAAATAATAGTGACAAGAGCCAACACAGTGCCAAGCACTGTGCTTTATGTATGTCTAGTTAAATCTCACATAACCATCCTTTCTAAATCCACCACTTCACACCTTTCTACCCCCGTATCCTGCTTTTCTTTCTTTTTTCCTTCCTTCCTTCCTTTCTCCCTCCCCCCTCCCTCCTCTCTTCTCCCCTTCCTTCCTCCCTTCCTCCCTCCCTCCCTCCTCTCCTCTCCCCTCCCTCCCTCCCTCCCTCCCTCCCTCCTCTCCTCTCCCCTCCCTCCCTCCCTCCCTCCCTCCCTCCCTCCCTTCCTTCTTCCTTCCTTTCTCTCTCTCTCTTTTTCTTTCTTTTTTTCTTTTTCTTTCTTTCTTTCTTTCTTTCTTTCTTTCTTTCTTTCTTTCTTTCTTTCTTTCTTTCTTTCTTTCTTTCTTTCTTTCTTTTTAGCAGAAGGGTGGGACAGACAGCAACAGAGAGGCTGGGAGAGAGAAAAGAAGCATCAATTTTTCATTGTGGCATTTTAGTTGTTCATTGATTGCTTTCTCATATGCACCTTGACTGGGGGGCTCTAGCAGAGCCAGTGACCCTTGCTGAAGCCAGCAACTTCGGACTCAAGCCAGCAACCTTGGGCTTCAAGCCAGCGACCATGGGGTCATGTCTATGATCTCACGCTCAAGCCAACGACCCCCCACTCAACCCAGCGACCCCATGTTCAAGCTGGTGAGCCTGTGCTCAAGCTCGCAACCTCAGGGTCTCGAACCTGGGTACTTGGCATCCCAGTCCAACACTCTATCCACTGCGCTACTGCCTGGTCAGACTCCTGTTTTTATTTTTCTTAACAGCAATGATCACTTCCAGAAATTACATGTCCTACTTCTTTACTGTCTATCTCCCATCTCCTGCAGACTATCGATTCTGGGAGAGTACAGACTTTGTCTGTCTTGCTCAGTGGTGTTATCTCCAGTGCTTAGAACAGTGCCTGATGCAGTAAATGATCAATACATATTTATTTTAATTGCTTATTAGGTAGGTATTATTATCATTCCCCTCAGACCCAGGTCAGTTAGACTCAGTGCTTGTTTCCTTAGCCTGTCCCCTAAACAGTGTCTCCCCTGGAAACAAAGCCAGTCTTAAGCAGCTGGAGGGCACTAACGATAATCTGGGGAGTGGCTCAGACCATGGGGACATCCAGATCTCAGCCATCTGGTTTGTGGTCCTGAGTTGGAATAGACTGGTAGTCTCTTGTTGTCTCCCATGTGTTGGATGCCCTGCTAGAAAAGGGGAAGGTGGGAGCTTGAAATGACACCTGAGGATGAAAGGCTGGGCATGGAGACCTACCTGATTAGGAAAGAAACTGTGGTCCCTCATATAGGAGCCCAGACTGGAGCCACCTCCAGTAGTTGGCCTGCAATGCCACCTCGTGGCCAAGGTTCAAAGGTGCTTTTCCTCCAACTGTCCTCTGCCCCTCAGGCTCCAGGCAAGCTGGCCACCTGCCCAACCAAGCAAGTTTCCCTAGAAACCTCGGACACCAACTTCTAGTCATCCCTCCAATCCTTTCCCTTTGAATAAAGTTCATTCATCCTTCAGGGACTCCCGATCTACTTCACCCAGCAAGCCTCTCCAAACCACTCCAGCTTTAGTGATCACTCTCTTCTCAGCCTCCAGAAACTCACTAGGTGTCACTGTTTACCTCTGGAGTCCTAGGCTCTAGGGTCAGACAGATCTGGCTTTGAACACTGGAGTGTCCACTTACCAGCTGTGTGACCTGAGCAAGTTACTTAATCTTTTGAGCTGTAAGTCCCTGATGTTAAGCAGAGATGGCAATGCCAGCCTCACAGAGTTGTGAAGAGGATCAAATGAAATCAAGTCTGTAAAGCCCAAGAGAGCCTGGCAATAAACAGGCATTCAGGAAGTGGTAAGTCC
Source organism: Saccopteryx leptura (assembly GCF_036850995.1). Lineage (NCBI taxonomy): Eukaryota > Metazoa > Chordata > Mammalia > Chiroptera > Emballonuridae > Saccopteryx > Saccopteryx leptura. The sequence continues at coordinate 286,099,234 of NC_089504.1, forward strand.
CTTCCCACTCTTCTCTCTGACTTCCTCTCTCTTTTCCTGAAAAAGTAAGCAATATGGAAAAAAAGGCACAAGAGAGTCAGGGGACATATTTCTCTGGGCTTCACTCTCTGTAAAACAAGACCATTAGATAATTGATGAACCCATTCATTCATTCATTCATTCATTCAACTTCAATTCCACCTATAACATTCTATACTTAATTCATCTGTGCAGATTGTGCCATATCTCTTGCTTTAGTATCCCCTGTTAGTATCTAGCACAGTGCCTGGCCCAGAAAGGCTCCACAACAACCTACCAACGTGATGTTTATTGCCTCCCCCTCCCTGCCCCAAGAGAGCACCCAGCCCAGGCTGGAACTCCTCCCCCTCCCCCACCTCAGCCCGAAACCAGAGCTGGCGCCACTGGGTGAGGAATCTGGGGACCAACTGTCACAGCTCCAGTATCACCTGCCTCCCGGATGCCTGGGTCTAGCTCTGGGTCCCAGAGGGGCTCTGTTAGCCAGCTGTCCTGGGGGACCCCCGCTCTGCCCCAACCCCTCTGAGCTGATCTCCCTGGAGAAATCAGAGAGTGCAGAAGACCTGGTAAGGGGAGTGTTGGAGTGGTGGTCCCAGAGGAGGAGCAGAGGTGTTTGTCCAAGTCCAAACCTTAGGCTGGGCTTCAAAGTCCTTGGAGATCAGGTCCATAACAACAGAAGGGCCCAAAGTGATCTCATCTCTCTTCCAATCTATAGCCCTCAAAGTCCCACAGACTGTTTTGCCCTCACATTTACTCCTATTTGTACATGTTAACTGCGTCATGTAGACTAGTTTCTGTGTCCTGCTGAGGGCAGAGATCAAGTTTGATGTTTCTTTTGTGTGTACTTAAGAATTTTCCCAAATACATTCTCATTGATTGAAATCAATGAGTTGAACGTCTATTCCGACAACAGAGAGAAAACTGGCTGCACTCTCAGCAGGAAGGATGGTGTTCAGATAGCAAGGTGTACTTCCCATAAGGGAGGGGTATTTAAAAAAATAGAAGCCCCATAAAGCATAGGAGAAGAGGGCCACCTGACTAGGACAGATGGAGAAGGCATCCTGAGCGGAATAGGGAGATGGTGAGATAACCTCTAGAAGGGCCAGCCAGACAGATAAGGCAGCCTTGGTGGGTGTCTCCCTCCTTCCCTAGGGGCTCTAAGAATAGGGCAGGGAGGGGCAGGTGTTAGGTGTGTGCCCCTTCCTTTGGGAATTCATGTGTAGACAGTGATAACAGGTGCCCAGGTTTATTCAGAAAAGAAATCCACACACAGATCCACAAGCAGAAAAACAGTCTGGATTGCCCACCCAACTCCTGTCCTCCAGCTTCCACATGAACCCTAGGCCACTCACTCTCAATTGGGTCACCTTTCCTGCCCTGCAGCCAGGCCTGTCTACACACACACACACACACACACACGCACATGAACACACACTGCACATACAACCAACTCAACAACTCCACAGGGCCCTTTGTTCCTCAGGCTTGAGGCCAGGAGCTTGGTGTGTGTGTGTGTGTGTGTGTGTGTGTGTGTGTGTGTGTGTGTGTTAGATAGTTTGCCTGCATTCCAGTGCTTAACAGGAATTATTTTTGGAATTATATGCTCTTTGTTTGGGATGATCTTATTTCTAGATCTAGAACTGACTTCAAGTGACTTACAGTGGATTAGGATCTCCTCCAGTGCCTGGCACATTCTAAGAGTTTGATAGGAAGTAGTTAGCTGAATAAATTAATTAAAATTATTTAATGAAGACCACAGTCTAGCCAAAGTCAACTGCAAGGGTAGAACAACCAGTGCCAGGAAACTAACATTGACTGAACACCTAAGAGGAACCAGGCACTGTGCTAAACTTAGCTTATTATTTTCATTTTAGTAATAAGAAAATTGAAGTTCAGCAGCAAATAAATGGCCAAGGGGCAGAACTAACAGGCAGCAGTTTGGCTCCAGAGGCCTGCTCCTTCCTCTTACACCATGAAGCTTCAAATCTATAGTTATACTCAAGTCGTCCCTACTGAGCTTCCGGTCTGGGCAGGACCATGTGCTGGCTGGGCACTGTTGGTGGGGGGGGTGAGGGTGAGGGATGGTAACAAAGATGAGAAACACAGTCATGTTCTCCTAGGTACTGACAGGGAGAGCTATGCCCCCTACACAACTTTCTGTTCATAAGGCAGAGTGAGGGGTGGGCTGGGATGGGCAAAGCCATCTATTTCCAAGGAAAATTAAGTAAGGCCTTGGGCCCTTTTGTTATAATTCTAGATTGGGCAGGCAGGGGGAGGGAGGAAAAGGAGGGCCAACACAAGTGTCAGTGGAGGAGGGGAGTCCCCTGAACAAAGCACGCCACTAGCCTCTGGGAGCAAGAGAAGGACTAATCAAAACCCCACCCTAGAACTTGGCTTCTCAAGGTGCCCACCCTTGGGCTTCTTGGCTGTATTGTCAATCTGGTGGTCCTCAGTGTGGATAGACATGCCTCACACAGTCTGCAGGCCCATGCTCCTGAGTGTACACCCATGCCTCAGACCTAAATGCACTCATACATGTCCTGCCCTCCAGGGGCCGGGTCCATAGTTGCCTCTCCCACCTTGGATATCTGTCTGGAGCCTCTGCAGGACACCTGAGGGTGAATGTATGGAGCATTAACTAACCCAGGGGGCTGACTGGTTCTATTGGACCAAGGAGGTGGGTCCAACAGGGACCACTGCCTTCCCGGCCCCACCCCTTTGTCTACCCTTTCCCATCCAGCAGCTGTCTCCCTCCTCACTCATACACACAAGTTTCTGTCCTCTGTTTTCCTTCCTGGCCAAATCCCCAAGGCTTCTTTGGTCATTAACCTCCTGCTTTAATTAGCTTAGTGGGGAGGAAAGTGGAAGCAGAGCCAATTCAGTGGTGAGTATCAAGGGGGAAATCTCATTTGGGTGGGGACAGGAGGGGTCAGACCAGCTGGTGACAAAAATGCCTGGCACACAGTAAGTCCTATGCACTGTTTGCTATTCTATTAATGTGAAAAACAGTCACCTGGTCCACAGAGCAGGAACCTTCCTGCCAATGAAAGCCGCATGGTCCCCAGTACCACAGCTCCCCCAAATCCAGGATCCTAGAGCAGAAAGAGAGGGGATAAGAGTAGAGAATAGCTCACTACCACAGGGCCTTGTCTCTGCATTTCTTCCTCTCCCACTCTTGCTTAGAGGCCGTAGCACCCAATCCCACAATAAGATTGTTGTTAATCTTATGTTAAGTCCCGTCCCTGGTCCAGGGGGCACTCCTCCTCAAATGCAGGGTTTTCCAGGGGTTCCTCTGTTATTTCTCCCCTTCCCTAAATCTTTTGCCTAACAAAGGAGCAAGAGTGCTGCAGAGTGCCAATCCCTAACCTCTCCTGAGATTCTCCACTGGCTCCCAACCTCCACTGGTGTACAAATTCACTCTTTCCAAGAATCAATTTAGAGAACTGGGCTTGGCAGATCAGCCCTCCCTCACGTCCTCACCATGCCAGGTCTATGAAGTCATCTGATCTGTCCCTCTGCCTAAAAACAGGACTTTACCTCACAAACTAGTTTGGAGTTTTTGGTTTCCAAGGCACTCCAGAAAAGGACATCTTACTGCTGTAGCTCACCCACCCATTCTTATAAAACTCTTTGGGGAAGTTCTAATTAAAGTCTGACCTCAAGCCTTCATGCTGCAGCACTATCCTTTCTCGGGAACAACCCAAGCACAAATAGGTGACAAAAGAAATGCTGAAGAGGGTAGGGGAGAAGAAAAAATTGCGTTATACTTCAACTTCCACAAACTCTAAAAGTACCCAGGTAAAAACTTATTTTTACTTTCACCAAATTTCCAGAGTCAAAGTAACTGAGTTAATGGGTTTTCAATGGAGGAGAGGTGGGTGAGTGGAATGATGGTAGAGGATATGGAACAGATCGTCTCCAAGCTGTATGCGTAGCCCAGACCTGAAGGAAGTCTGGGTCCCCAGTCGATTGCATCTCTGTTTCCCTTCTGTGGCACCCAAAACTCATGGCCCTCACCAGAAACTATTCAGTCACATCATGCTTTTAGATTAGACCCCTGCCTTTTAGATTAGACCCCTGCCTCCCCACTCTGCCCCGCGCATCTCTCTTCTCCCCCCCACCCCCTCACTCCACAGCCCTGTAGGCTCCCCTCCAATGACCAGACAATAAGTTCTATGCACTGTTTGCTATTCTATTAATGTGAAAAACTCACCTCCCAGTCGGTGTCTCTCAGATCTCCGTAACTGGGGGGCGGTTGGGGATACGGGGTGATGGCATGCTGCTTGGGTATGAGGGACCCCATCTTTTGTCTGGGGGTCCCACACTCCAGCCCGGCATCCCATCCTGGCCCCCACTGCGCGTAGAGCCGGGTTCTCCCCGCATCCCGGCTGCGGGCTTTGTCTGCTCTGCGGAGAACCTCTCCCCGCGGCCCAGAGCCGGATCGACTCTGGAAGAACGGGAGGGGGAGCGGAGAGCGAGAGCGGCAGGGAGGAGTAGAGAGGAGGAGGAGAGGGCGGGGGGGGGGGGGGGAGAAAGAGAGAGAGAGGGAGCCGCAGTGACCCAGCCGGGACCGCTCCCCGCCTTCACGTCCCTCCTTATTACCATAAGAAAGAGGGACCTGAGACCCGCCGCGACCGCGTGGGAGCCAGTCTTGGGAAGAGGGGGCGGTGCTCCATTAGCCTTTTTTCAAACGTTCCGTTTCTGTATACTGCCTCCTCTTCCTTTGCCCCGAAAAATTAGGGACCTCGACTTTCATCCCACCCCCAGCTTTGCCTCTGAGCCGCGGGTAAAATCCCGATCCTCCCGGGGTCAAAGAATTTGTCCCCGCGCCCCCAAGGGCGGGAAACTACAACTCCCGGCATGCCCCGGGCGCCCCCGGCGCGCCCCCCTCCCGTCAGTTCCATGCTGCTCCATCCAGTTCATTTAAAACAAAAGAGTTTGAGCGCTGGAAGGGGTTGGGCTCTATTGGGGGCCACTGAGCTCTACTCCTGGACTGGGGCTTGGTGCAGGAGCCTAAGGGGGGCGTCTGGACCGCGGAGTCTAGAGACTCCCGGGTCCGAGGAGGGAGGGGTGGGGGCAGAGATCCCGCAGCCCCCCGCCCCTCATTATCCCCGGAGAGGAGAGAAGAGCTGCTTTCTTGGTTTTGTTTCTCTTTTTCCCCACCCCCACCCCGGGGGCTGGGGCAAGGGGAGTCGGGTTACAGGGTGTTTGGGGAGGGGGGCTTAGGGGGAGGGTCTATCTTTCTATCTCGCCGTCTTTCCCCCTCCCCAGTTCTTTGTTCCCCCCTCCCCACACACCCCCTCCTCTCCTCTCCCCTCCCCTCCTCTCTCCTTTTTTCCCTTCCACCACCTCTCTCTCTCTCTCTCCCTCTCTCTCTCCCCCAGCTTTTGTTTCGCCATGCCTAGTCTAGTGGTATCTGGAATAATGGAAAGAAATGGGGGCTTTGGAGAACTAGGATGTTTCGGGGGAAGCGCTAAGGACCGAGGGCTGCTGGAAGACGAGCGCGCCCTTCAGCTGGCTCTCGATCAACTCTGCCTCCTGGGTTTGGGGGAGCCCCCCGCCCCCACGGCGGGCGAGGACGGGGGAGGTGGGGGGGGCGGTGCCCCTGCGCAGCCGTCCGCTCCCCCGCAGCCGGCCCAGCCGCCGCCAACCGCGGCTCCCCCGGCCGCCCCGACGGCGGCCCCCGCGGCGCAGACGCCTCAGCCCCCCACCGCCCCCAAAGGGGCCAGCGACGCCAAGCTCTGCGCTCTCTACAAAGAGGCCGAGCTGCGCCTGAAGGGCAGCAGCAACACTACCGAGTGTGTACCCGTGCCCACCTCCGAGCACGTGGCCGAGATCGTGGGCAGGCAAGGTAAGCGGGTGCCCGGATCGCTGAGACTAGATGGGGGCACCCCATCCCTAGCGCGGAAAGTTCATTTCCTCTGTCGTCCACCTCTGGCTCTGTCCTTTCCCCACAAAGGGGGGCCCTCCTCCTCCCCTGATTTCCAAGTGCCACAAAGTTCCCTGCTACCCCCAGTCCGGACTGTTCTCCAGATCCTTCCTCCCCCACGGCCCTTCCCTTACACAAAGAAATATCCTGTCTTAGAGAGAGGGAAAAGGGAGGGGGATCGGTTTCCCAGTCTAGAGAGGCTGTCCTGAGGGGGGTGTCCACTCTAAACCAGAAAAACTGGCAGAATGTGCAAAGAGTTACTTAGAAGCCCCTTCTCTGGTATCTTCTAGTGGATTGGGGAGGGGTTACCCCTGGGACCCCCAACTGCCTGGAATTACAGACTTTGGGGGAGACCTGGCCTGGGGAGCCAGTCTGAGTATCTGTCTCTTTGTTGGGCTGAGTGTTGGAATGGAAGGGGGTGTGGCTCATGGGAGGGTCCCAGCCTGGGGAGAGATGGGGAGGGGGGGGGGCTCCTGGGAGAAGGGAAGCCTGTGGTTACCCACACACCAAAGTTGAAAGGTCTGTAGGGTTTTGGAAGAGGGTCCTCCAAGGAAGTGCCACATCCCGATGTGGACCACTCCTCCTCCCTCTCAGGCTTTTGTTCTGGGCTGGCCAAGGCCAGGGGCCAGAGGCCTGGACAGGGGTCTCTGGTAGTGAGAGAGTAAGATGGGGGTGGGGGGCATGTTGGGGGTGGTGAGAAACCTTCACCTGGAAATTTGGTGCAGGGTTTGTGTCTGGGTGTGTTGGAGGGGAGGGATGATTAATCCAGTATAGTCTGTCTGATACCACACCCTCCTCTGCTCCAGCATCCCTGGGAGAGTGGGGGTGGGAGTGTTGGTGAATATCCAGATTGAGCAGACGGGATATTGGGGACCCTTTCCTCTCCTGGTTTCCCAAAGGGGAGTTGGGGGGTGGGATTTGGAAATTGCAAGGGGGCTGGGCTGGGGAGGTGGGGGTGGGGAAGGAGCAGGGGAGGAGCTGTCCCACAGTAGGGAACAATAGAGGAGCTGCATTCCGGCTGGGGAGTGAAGGAGGAGGCCCGCGGTTGGCCCAGGAAGAGCGGACGCTAAGCCAGGGGTCCCTACTTTTTAATCCCACACCATCCCCCTTTAGTGCTGGGGGTTGGGGGGATTTTGCTGAGAGATTCAGAATAGAGGAGGGGAAGATGCCACTGGCCTGCACAGCCCTCATCCCCTCCCACCCCCACACTCCATCTCTTGAGATTTCTAGCTTAAAAAGTTGGATTTACTCTTGCTAGAAACTAGGGACCCAGAGCCCTGGAATTGGAATGGGACATTACTATCTTTTCTTGGGTGTGGGGGTGGTCTTGGGAGGCCCTGGAATTTCATAGAGTCATTCTTTCCTCTTCTGCCTCCGCATCAAATGATGCTGTCTTTCATAAAAGTAGGGGGAATTTCTTTCTTTCTTCTTATTCCTTAAGTATTTGGAAGTCCTCCCTCTTGTCTAACCTCCTTTCTCCTGCTCCTATACTTGACCTCTAGGAAGGTGAAGCCCAGTGGCTCTTCCTTTCAAGAGTTGTTCCTTCAGGCTTGCAAAACCTAGGGTCAAGTCCACTATCAGTTCTGTACCTCCAGACCATGAGCTTTTTTCTTTATTCTTATACCATAGCCTGTCCTCCTCACCCCATCCTCAACCCCCAGAGGTACTTAGCTCTCACTTAAGTTTATGGACCCAAAAGTTAGAGCCAGAACCCAGGTGCCTATCAAACACCATAGGGATGTCTCTGTTCCTCCTCACTCCATGCCTCACAAATGGAATAATCAATTTACTGGCATTAAAGCAGCAAGAATGTGAGTTTGACAACAGGTAGGACTCTCAACTGCCAAGAGGTCTAAAGACAAAAAGGGAGGGCCAAATTCCCCCTTCTAAGGTCTCTTGAAGGTGAGAAGAGCTGCCCACAACACACTCTATCCTCTCATATGCCAATCTGCTGGAGTTGGGGAAGAAGCCATATGGAGTGGAGGAAGGAGATAAAATAAAATAAAATTAATAATAATAATAATAATAATAATAACCAGCTCACCTCAGGTCTGTGGTTGGAGATTTGGGGCAGAGTCAGAAAACTAGAACTACTAGTGTTGGTTTTTGGGGGGGGGATAGGTAGTGTGGTGGGGAGTGAGAAAGGGCATGGTGTGAGTGTGTCCATATGTGGATAGGGTAAAAGTTGTGGGCATGTATAGGAATGTGCTGTTTGTGTGCTGGGATGACAGGGTTGGAGGAGTGGGGTGGAGGAAAGGTTGGGACAGGGAACCCATGTGAGTTTGCAGGGTGTATGAAAGTGCCCCACAAGTATTATTTAGGGAAAGGCACATAGTGTATCATGGCTCTCAGGTCCCAGTGTGTGCAGACTCACGCACATGTGGCATATGTGCTTCAGGAAAGGATGTGAGCCTCTGTGAAACTCAGGGCAGAGAGAGGGAATGTGGGAGAGGAGAGAGAAGCTTGTCTCGTCAGCCATTGAGGTCTAACCGCCTTTAGAGATGGTGTTGCCATCCTATCCTTCCTTCTTTTTTCTCTTTTCCCTTCTCCCTCTTTGTCTCTTTGTCTCAGCTTTCTTCTTTCTCTTCCCTGCCTTTCTCCTCAACCTCCCAGCTTTAACCCACTCCTACTTCAAAGTGGGAGTAGGGGTCTAGAATACCTTTTCCCTCACCCTACTCAGCCCCTAGCCCATCACAGTTCTGCTCCCAAGAGACAGGGTGACAGGCATGTGTCCATGGGGTTCAGTGCTGTCCCTCAAAGATCATTATATTTATCTTCATACTCCTCTTTTCCTCCTTGAAACTGATTCTCAGGCCCTTCCCAGTCTCCCACACTCCACTAGTTGCTGCAAACTTGTTATGAATTGGAGACACAGAGATACTAATGGGTGGAAGGCATGGGGGAGGGGATCATAGAACAGATGGGGATCAGTGGTCCCTGAGTAGGTTGGAGGACACTTTTAACTAGTGGAAGTCAAGTGAGGAGTAGATTATGGGGCTACTGAATGCACTGGGGTTCTGTGCAAAGATCAGAGCGAGTGACAGATTTTTGGGGAGGGGTGTGATGAAGTGATTTGAAAGTTTGTGAGTAGCCAGGAGTCAGTAGAGAAATTGAGGGAACAGCACATGGTTGGGGAAGAATTCGTATGTAGATTTGAGGTTAGCAGCTTCTGTGGGAGGGTCAGTGATTAATTCAGGGTTTCAACTAGTAAATGAATTTGGAGGGTCCTGAATGGAATTTGATGGAAAGTTCTTACATTTTAAAAAATGTGGTTGACAGAGACATTGGGCAGATCTGAGATGAGCGGATTGTTCCAGTCAGGGTGGTTTAGGGAGTGGGGTTCAAAGCGTCAATTGAGAGGTTCCTGGGGGTGAGGTATTTGAATAAGGATTGGAGCTTATTGGTTCATGCACAAACCTTGTCCGTTGAGTTTCTTTCTTCTCTCTTTACGTATCTATCCCAGGCTGCAAGATTAAGGCTCTGAGGGCCAAGACCAACACCTACATCAAGACCCCAGTGAGGGGAGAAGAGCCAGTGTTCATGGTGACTGGGCGGCGGGAGGACGTGGCCACAGCCCGAAGGGAAATCATCTCAGCAGCCGAACACTTCTCCATGATCCGAGCATCACGCAACAAGTCGGGTGCCGCCTTTGGCGTGGCGTCTGCCCTGCCTGGCCAGGTGACTATTCGCGTGCGGGTGCCCTACCGAGTAGTGGGGCTGGTGGTGGGCCCCAAGGGGGCAACCATCAAGCGTATCCAGCAGCAGACCAACACGTATATTATCACGCCAAGCCGTGACCGTGACCCCGTGTTCGAGATTACGGGTGCCCCAGGCAACGTGGAGCGTGCACGGGAGGAGATAGAGACGCACATCGCAGTGCGCACCGGCAAGATCCTTGAGTACAACAATGAAAATGACTTCCTGGCAGGGAGCCCCGATGCCGCACTGGACAGCCGCTATTCTGAGGCTTGGCGGGTGCACCCTCCCACCTGCAAGCCCCTTTCTACCTTCCGGCAGAACAGCCTGGGCTGCATTGGCGAGTGTGCAGTGGACTCTGGCTTTGAGACCCCACGCCTGGGTGAGCAGGGTGGGGACTTTGGCTATGGCGGGTACCTGTTTCCTGGCTATGGTGTGGGCAAGCAGGATGTGTACTATGGGGTGGCAGAGACCAGCCCCCCACTCTGGGCAGGCCAGGAGAATGCCACGCCCACCTCAGTGCTCTTCTCTTCTGCCTCCTCCTCCTCCTCCTCTTCCGCCAAGACACGAGCTGGGCCCCCTGGAGTGCACCGCTCTCTTGCCACCTCCTCGGAGCTGGCAGGACTCCCAAGACGCCCACCTGGAGAGCCTCTTCAGGGCTTCTCCAAACTTGGGGGGGGAGGCCTGCGGAGCCCTGGTGGTGGGCGGGATTGCATGGTGTGCTTCGAGAGTGAGGTGACTGCCGCCCTGGTGCCCTGCGGACACAACCTGTTCTGCATGGAGTGTGCAGTGCGCATCTGCGAGAGGACAGACCCTGAGTGTCCTGTCTGCCACATCACAGCCACGCAAGCCATCAGAATATTCTCCTAAACCTCCTGGGGCTGCTCCCCAGGAACCTGCTCCTGGAGCTGTTTTCCACCAGAGCCTTTTGGAAATCAGTAATTGGAGGGGCAAGGTGCTTAGAGATACTCACTGGCTGGGGAGAGGGGAAGGGAGGTGATGGTGGCTGGAGGGTGGGCCATTTTCAGACCCTCTGGTCACCCTATCCTTGAAAGGTTGGGAGGGGGCCAGAGCAGAAATTTTACTAGAGTTACAACTCTGATACCTCAACACACCCTTCAATCTAGAAGCAGCTAAGAGAAACTTTTGTTTTGCTAGAAGTGGCAGCTAAGGCATCCTGACCCCCTTTGTCCACCTCCCCATGTGTGTCACACTATCCCTTCCTCTATGGAGGGGAGGAGAAGGGAGAGGGAGAATTACCATCTGTATATAGAGGTTCTCTCTTTGATCCCCAAGTCCTCTGGTCCTGACCTCCAACCTCCTGACATGACCCTTTGGACCCTCCGCTGCCATATCCTGTCTGGGAATCTGTTTCTGGGTTTCCAGCAGTGGGAGGGGCTTGGGGTCCTTTCAGAAGCCTGTATAGATTGTGTGTGTGTTGGGGGGAAAGCATGTCAATCAATTAAGGGCTCAGAGCTGTCTTACCACAAAGCTGGGCTAGAAGAATCTGGATGGGGCTCCCTCTGCCCCCTTTAGCTTTCCCCTCTACTCTCCTCCCATGTTTCCTCCCTTTGGACTCCCTTCTGCTCTTTCCCAAGCGCCCCTCTTTACTTCCTCTTGGTGGCTGTCACTCCCATCCTGTCTTGCTCTTTCTGTTTCTCCCCTTCTCTCCTCTCCTTCCTGCCCCTTCTAGCCCAGCTTTGGGGACACCATCCTCCTGGGGATAAGTAGTGGGGAGGATATTTTGGTGGTCCTCCCTAATTCCTCTTCTGGCATCTAGAGGCCCTCTTTCCCCACTCCTCCAAAGAAACACCTCAAATTCTTGATGGAATGTATCCCCGTTCTCAGTAAATATTTGAGGAGAGGACTAATACTGGGGTACATAAAGAGCCAACCCTTCACCTTTATTATCTTTGGGCATTACAATTAGGGAGCAGTTCTTGGGCTGGATTTGATGGCAGTGGGAGGAGCAAAGCTAAGTAGTGAGGTCTGCTGTTTCAAGGAGCAGTAGAGGCTGCTCCTGCCCTACAGCGCCCCATTCCCTGCGCCCCTCGCTGGACCTGACACCAACCCTTATTAGAGAGCAAATTATGAAGCCTCTGTCCTACCCATTGTGTTGGTAGAGAGAGTCCAGGTCTTCAGAGGGGTCAGTCCAGGGCTAAGCAGGACTGGGGAGCGGCTGTTTTGAGAATCATATTACAGGCCTCACACCCCCTTTGCTGCTTTCCTACTGCTCACTTGGGGCTGCCACCAGTCTCCCACCCTCCTGGTTCCGCTGGCCGGGCCAGGAGAGGATGGAGGATTGGAGACCCTGGGGGTTCCAGGAGATTCTTGTATATAATGGGGTGGGACTATTGTAAGTAATCTCTGAGCACTTAAGCTCTGGAGTCCCATTCCTGGATGGAGAGAGGGTGCAGGGATGGGGGTACAGAGGGGGTTTCTCCCTCTCCCTCCTGTTGTGAATTAACTCACCTCTCCTTAACCTTCCCCTCCAGACCACCAGCCAGGGAGGGGAGAGGAAGGAGGTCACAGCCAGGAAAACTGGCCTGTGACAACTTCCCTCCTTCCCACCAATGTGAGCCATCCTAACATGTCTGTACAATAGAAACCAAACCAAATGGGCACCCTCGGTTGCTCGAGGGAGGTGGGGGGTAGATGAGATGTCTGTCTGTCGATCCTTCTCCCCCTCTCCACTCCTTACCCACAAAGGCAGAAGACTGTTACACTAGGAGGCTCGGAAAATTCAATCCCACCCTTACTAATTGAGCCAAACCTAGAACAAACGCAAAACACACATAGTGAGAGACAAAATAGAGGTGAGAAAGAGAGCGTGAGAGGGAGCGAGATAGGCGACCAACACAGAGAGAACAAAAATAGCAAAAAAAATAAAAAAAGCAGTTCTTTATAATTTAATATTCTATTTTAATAAAGGCGTTTATTACCGTATAAATGTAGCAAAGAACCTGGGCTAATATGAAAAAAAAAAAAAGACTTTTTATTAGGTAATTTATTATATGAAAAGGATATTTTATTTTATGATAAAGTGATCCTTAAAAAAAAATAAAAAAACTTTAGAAGGTTTAGAATATATGTAGGGAAAGAAGAAGAAAATAAATTTGTATTCAGAGTTAAATCTTAAAAAAGTGTTTTTAATATATGTTGAGGTTTACGTTCCTTTTTCCCCCACTTTTTTTTGGGGAGGAATGTCACTTGCTTTTGGGGAGGGGGAAGCATCCTGGGATGGATAGTGGAGACAGGCTAAGGGGAACCTGGTCCCTCTGGGGCCCTGCAAGTGGATTGGATTTCATTCCATGGGCTCCCTTCTCCTCTCCTCCTCCCCCTTGGGGGAGCTGGCTGAGCCAAACAAAGAAAAGAATTAACAAGAAAGGAAGAAGCTGGAGGACTGAGGATCCTGGGGTGCCTCCCCTCCCCCTGCCCTGTCCCAGGGGCAAGTGAGGAGGAAAAGTCCAGAACAGGCCTAGCAGGCATAAGGGACCCTCAGAGAGGTGTGAGATTTAAGAGAAATAGTTTTTGTTTTTGTTTTTAACCAAAAATGAGAGAGAAGAAAAAAGAAACCGAGAGGTTTAAAAGAAAATACTACAAAATAATAATTATTAATAATAATTCAAATTTATTTCATATAATCCTAGAGAAAAAGAGAATTACTAGTTACTTAGTAGATGGTATTCAAGATAGTTTAAAGTTTAGTAGCATTGCGGGCCCCTGGGTCCAGTAGAATGTATAAAAAGGAAAATAGAGGAGGGAAGTGGCTGAGTCACCCATCTGCAGATATCAGGGTGGAGGCAGATTGCTAGTTAAGGTTGGGAGCTTCTAGTCTGCTGGGGTTGATTCTGAGAATCCTTGGATTTTTAATTTGTAGGACAAATGGATAAGGGGCTCAGTTCCTAGGGTCTTTGAAAGGATGGTCACTAATCATTTCCACCAGGTGGGGGCAGCAGAGGAGGGTGAGCACATTGGCCTGCACCCCTGCGCTCTGCATTCCAGTACCTGGGGCCTGCCACCCTGGCCATTCCTCTGTCTGCTGGGCAGCCCTGACTCCAGAGTGATTATATCCATTCTTGGGGCTCTCAATTAGGCTCCCAGGCCTAACTGAGGAAGTTCTTGAAGTGTAACGTCAAGTGGTACAGATTGATTCAAGAGCCTGGTAGGTGATTCCACAAACATGCCCATGTGCACACTTCTCACCTCAGCTTCAGGGGATTGAGGGGGACCTTAGCTTTTGACAGCAGTGGAAGTAAGTCTCAGTTCTCATTTAAAGCTGTACTGTGTTTTAAAGGTTTGCAAAGTGCTTTATTGTCTCATAGAAGTTAGAGTCCAAGAAGGACTTCCCACCCACTGGAGTGGAGAAACTGTCCTTGAAGGTCTTGGAAAAGGGGCTCCCCAGGGTATAGAGGCAGGGGGAGGGCAGCAGGGACTTTGGGTGACTCTGACCCTAACCCTTTGTTCCAGTCCACCTCCATCTGTAAGTGTTCAGGTAGGGGTCATCCACTGTGCTCTGCCTGGGGGCACATCGCCCTCCCCATCGAAAAGTGGGGAACTTGCTCTTTGCATGTGAGAAATTACATTTTAAGCACTTGCCTTCTATCAACCCCACCTTGCAGTCAGGTCAGGCGCCTTCCTCAGGTTATCCGAGAGGGTGTATGGGCCCCCTTGGCTCTCCACTTGGCAAGAAGAGCCTGTTCCACTACACCAATGACTGTCATGTCCCTCCTGGCCCTAGACCCCAAACACATCTCCCTCTCCCCAATTGACTCTTCTCGCCCCACCTAGGGACAGATTACCCCCTGCTCTTTTTGTCCTAGAAATCCCCATAGTTTGGGAAGGTAGCGTCTGGGGTGGGGAGGGCTTCCCCTTCCCCACCCAAGGGTGCGGGTAGGGTAGGGTGGGTGGGTGGAGACAGCCCTGGGGCAGGGGGGATGGTCTCTCCACTGTAGAAAGTAGAGTAGGATTGTGGTCAGACTTGATTTGAGGCATCTAGTGAGGACACATACAAATCCACCAAGAAAAAATAGTTCAGAAACAAAACAAACCCATGAATAATCGAGTCAAAGTGATGTTGCACAAAATGCAGATAAACCAAGAATGGAGAAGGTTAATGTATTAAATGTGCTATTAAGAAGTTAATTTTATTAAAAGTATTATTACTTAAGATTCTGACTTCTTTCTTTGCATGTGGGTCTGAACCACCTCGGGGTGAGTGTGAGGGGCCCCTGTGGGGATTGTAGCTGAGGGTTTTCTCTAGTGAAATTCTGGGTGCTCCTGCTCACCTTTGGGAAGTAGATGTCTTCTGTCTGCTTTCTACAGCTCCTTACCTGAGTGTCCATGTGCCCAATCCCCTTTTTTATCCATTTTACCCTTGTATTCCTTGGGGGTGCAGTCACAACTCCTACTCTGCCCTGTAGAACGGGGGAAAAATATAGACCCTGCCTGGACAGCCAACTCCTGGGCTGATGGAGATGGGGCAGAGAGTGGAGAGACAGACCCTCCCACTCCTCCCCACCAGATTCAGTCTGTCCCTATACGCCACACCCCCTCTTCTCTGGGGTCAGGCAAAAAACTAATGAAAGACCTGGACCTTCCCCCTCACAATCTTAAACCCCTTTCCCCAGCACACATCAACAGGCTGGCCCTGACTCCCCCTTCTCTACCATCTCCCCTGCCTCCTCCCTTCACCCCGAGCATTGGCATGACCTCAGTTCTTGGCACTAGGGTCTAGGGCACCAGATGGTACCCGCCGATGGTCTCCTTTGTCTTGCCTTCCAGATAACCCCTTCTCCGCTGTGCTGTCCTCTCTCCCCCTCCTGCCCTGGGGGTTGGCAGAGAGAAGGGCAGACACCTCTCATCCCCTTGGTACTGTCCGCAGGCCACAGGACTCCAGATGCCGCTGGCCCTGAGTGAGGAGGATGGAGGGAGGGAGAAGGGAAGGGGAACAGGGACTCAGAGGAGGAGCCAGAGTTGAAGGGGAGGCACAGATGGGAGGCAGCAGGATGGCCAGGCATTGATACAAAACGGCTTTATTTGAAGGCTCTGGTCTGTGAGGGGGTGGCAGATAATAGAGATATGGGTGTGTGTGGCATGAAGACCTTAGAGCTCTGCTGGACTGTGAACAGGGAACAGGCCACTCTGACATCCGGAGCCCCGGGGCAGGTAAAGGTCCTGGAGTGGGGGGATGGGGAGCTCCAGAAAGCTAGTGGGGGCAGAATCGGTGCTAGCTAAGGTCAAAGGCTGATGCAACAGGCCCTCTTCTGACCAGGGCTAGGCTCCTGCCCAGCCTGGGCACTGCCCAAGGTGATGGCACTGGTCCGGGTGCTGTTCTGCCTTTGCTTGGACACCTTTGCGAAAATCTCTGAGAGGGCAGAAGGTAGCAGAGGGTAGTGGTCAGGTCAGAAGAAGCTCACACTCCCCATACTCATACCACCTGCCTCTTTCTGAGCACTGGGTGTGGTCACACTTATAGGAGGTTTTGCTGGAGGGAAGTGGAGTTTGTGTCCCTTGTACTTACCTGGATGGAGAAGATCTAAGACTTAGCTCCCTGGCAAATGTGGCCTTCTGGTTCCCTCCCATAGCTCCAGTTTGAGTCGGGAAGGGGTGAAACTAGGGAACATGGAGGTGGACGGTGGGAGCTTTGAGGAGGCTGGGGGCCCACACAGGAACTGGGGAGCCAGTAGGGTGGAGAGGGCGTTGCTGCCACTGTCACAGGAGCCTCAGGGATGAAATGGGTGCCAAATAGAGGTAGGGATTCTAACCTTTGAGGACAGTCTCAAAGGCCAGCTCCACGTTGGTTGAATCCAGGGCTGAGGTCTCCAGGAATAGCAGCCCATTGGTTTCTGACAAAAAAAAGAAACATCATTAATTGTGGGGTCAAAGGCAATAGTAATAGTATTTACTTAATGTTTACTATGCACTAAATCCTTGGTATGTATACTTCATTTAATTCTTAAGACTACCTGTGAGGTAAGTTTGAATACCATCTCATTTTATAGACAAAGAAACTGAAGCCCAGAAACACAGAAAGCATGAGAAAGAACTTGCTCAGTGTCCCACATGAGGCAACTGGCCAAGAAATGTCAGGCTGGGCTGTGGGACTCCTGAGCCTGCACCCTTATGATGCTGAGTTTAAAGGTCAAGGGGAGCCCACCTGCTACCCTTAGGATCTTTGAGCACTGTAGGGTGGGGCTGTCTTAAAATCAATTATCAACAATTGCCCATAAAGACAATCTCAGGGCAAGTGGTGGGACATCATGAGAAACACAGGGTCATAGGGGGAAGGGCTGATCCTGAGGAAAAGAGATGGAAGTAGGGGGCCCTGTGGAGGAAGTCCAGGGCCCTGGGATGGGAGCTGGTCTGGGACTGCATGGTTTGGTGGAGGGGTCAGACCAGGTCTTAGCAGGCTCTTACCAGCGAACATGCGGGCCTCATCACTGGGCACCTCCCGGGCCTGGCTGAGGTCACTCTTGTTGCCCACAAGCATGACGACGATAGTAGCCTCAGCGTGGTCATAGAGCTCCTTCAGCCAGCGCTCCACTACGGCATAGGTCTGGTGCTTGGTTAGGTCAAACACTAGGAGGGCCCCCACTGCACCACGATAGTACCTGGGTGGGGGGAAAGGAGTGGACAGAGACAAGGTCATGGTGGTTGGGTCCAGCCTCAGAGAACAGTCCTTCAAGTCAAAAACCCAGAGATGAGACTGGGAAATATGAAAACTGGAATCTAGGGACCCAAACCCAAACAGAGTAGTAGCTCAAGGCCCTGGTGACTGGCAGTAAGAGCCTTCGGGAATACTGCTGCTCTTGGAGCCTCCGAATACTCCCCTCCCTGCTCTAAAGCTGCTGGCTCCCTCCTTCCTTCCTAGCCCATCTGCTTCCTCAGGTCCTTTGTTCTGATTTTAGCACCTGCTATCCACCAGCGCACACCTGGGCTCTGGTCAACTCTGGTCAATTCTGTTTCCTGGATGCCCCAGCTCCAAGATTCCTCAGTGGCTCCTTGACCCACAGCACCCTTTACTCCCTTATGACCATCTTTCTAGGACCAGCTAAATGACCCCCCCTATTCAGCAGTCCCTGAGTTGACCATCTGATGCCTCCTTGCAAGCGTCTAGCCTCACTCCTCAAGTTAGATGGAGCTTCTTCACACTGGTGATATATAACTACTCCCATTTTATTGATGAGTCAACTGAGGCTCACAGGTGGTCAGGTGACCAGTGCAAGAGTGATAATTGTGTGCTACCAAAGCCCCACTCCTACTTCCTGCCCCTGGAAGATGCTGGCCCCCACCACACACATAGACCACCTCTCTCACATTTGGCCTGACACTGACTGGGAGACACTGTGTGGTGTCAGGAGGCCTAACTTCTTATGTGTCCTAGAAATCTTTGCAAAATGCAGTTGAAGTATCCAGCCCTTCACCTTTGTGGTTAGATGGTGAAGGTTGCCAAGTGCAAAGCACCGTGCAGAAGTGAGGGGTGCTCTCAGTCCCCAGAGCCTGCCCCCATCCCAGCTCTGCCTGGATTTCACATGCTTGAGCCTCCAGCTTGTATCTAAGCAGGGGTTAATGACAGTACCTTACTCCCATGGTCCCTGGGGGATTGCATAAAATGCCCAATATGAAGTGCCTGTACCTTCCTGGGCACACAGCAAAGGCTAAGGACGTGGTGGCAATAACTCCTGTGTTTAGTCCCAGTAGTCAGCATCACTATTTCTTGTCTCCTATGGCTCTTAGTACTTGTGTCTCCTCAATGGGCACCCTGTGATCACTAGGGAGAACACTGCTGAATGCCTTGCCCCTTCCTTATCCTACATCTCTCCTCCAGAGGTGTTCCCTGACTTCCCCAGCACCCCCACACAATCCCCCAGCTCCAGGCTCACGCTGAGGTGATGGCTCGGTACCGCTCCAGGCCAGCCGTGTCCCAGATCTGAGCCTTGACAGCAGCGGTGCCCAGCATGACAGTGCGGGTGGAGAACTCAACCCCGATGGTGGTGCGGCTGTCGTGGCTGAATTCATTGCGTGTGAATCGGGACAGCAGATTGGTCTTCCCCACGCCTGACTCACCGATCAGCACCACTGAAGGAGTGGAGAGATATGGGCTGAGCTGGTCAGAGAAGCTCCATCAGCGAAGGGGAGCTGAGCTCAGAAAACCAAGGAGGCAGCCGGGGCTCCTGGCAGAGACTGGATGAACTCCACATGCTGCGTCCATCCAGGACAGAAGGGCCAAAAGCTGGACTTGCTAAGGGGCTTTAGTGGTTCCAGGCCTGGTCGGTTGAGACAAGCCTGCAGAGTCAGCCTGTGGTTCTGGTAATGGGTAACGACTATGGGCTGTTTGTGGGTGTTGGTGTTCAGGGGCTGAAAGGAGAGGTTAGCAGGGGTGTGAATGTGAACAGAGATGGGAGGAGGTGTGGGGGAGAGTGCACATTACTGGAATAAGGAGTATGAGCACATTGTGCATGTTACTGTGTGTATGATGTGTGTATGAGTTGGGAAAATAACTGGGAGGAGTGGTGTGTGTGTTTGCATGAAAGCAGAGGTATGACTAGAAGTGTGGATGAGGAGAAAGTTGGCAGATAGCATGTCTAAGGTATGGAAAGGAATGGAGGTGTGTGGTAAGAACTTAGGATTCTTACCTAAGTTGTCCCCAAGGAAGATCAGTCTTTTTTTTTTTTTTACAGAGACAGAGAGAGGGATAGACAGGGACAGACAGACAAGAACAGAGAGATGAGAAACATCAATCATTAGTTTTTCTTTCTCTTTTTTTTTTACAGAGACAGAGAAAGGGATAGACAGACAGGAATGCAGAGAGATGAGAAGCATCAATCATCAGTTTTTCGTTGCAACACCTTAGTTGTTCATTGATTGCTTTCTCATATGTGCCTTGACCGTGGGCCTTTAGCAGACTGAGTAACCCCTTGCTTGAGCCAGCGACCTTGAGTCCAAGCTGATGAGCTTTGCTCAATCCAGATGAGCCTGCGCCCAAGCTGGCGACCTCAAGGTCTCAAACCTGGGTCCTCGGCATCCCAGTCCAACTCTACCCACTGCGCCACCACCTGGTCAGGCAATCATTAGTTTTTCGTTGCACATTGTGACACCTTAGTTGTTCATTGATTGCTTTCTCATATGTGCCTTGACCGCGAGCCTTCAGCAGACTGAGTAACCCCTTGCTTGAGCCAGTGACCTTGAGTCCAAGCTGGTGAGCTTTTGCTCAAACCAGATGATCCCGTGCTCAAGCTGGTGACCTTGGGGTCTCGAACCTGGGTCCTCAGCATCCCAGTCTGATGCTCTATCCACTGCGCCACTGCCTGGTCAGGCGGAAAGATCAGTCTTGCATTGGGGCCTGTATGTGTCCTTCAGCAAGTTATTAACCTCTCTTACCTTTTTCATACGAAAAATGGGAATAACAATAATACTTGTTTTATGTTATTAAAAGAGGGTTGTTATAAGAGGTAAACGAGCCTGACCTGTGGTGACGCAGTGGATAAAAGCGTCGACCTGGAATACTGAGGTCGCCGGTTCAAAACCCTGGGCTTGCCCAGTCAAGGCACATATGGGAGTTGAGGCTTCCTGCTCCTCCCCTCCTCTCTCTCTGTCTCTCTCTCTCTCCCCCCTAAAATGAATAAATAAATAAAAATAATTTTAAAAAAAAGAGTTGATGCTTTCAAAAAAAAAAAAAAAAAAGAGGTAAACGAGATATTGCCTAGGATATAGTGAGTGTGCAAAACTGTTACTCCTATGACCGTTGTTGATAGGCCAGACCAATGCTTTGGGTGGCTTCAGACAGGCAGGCTAGTACCCAAGGATTGTGAGCCACATATTCTGGGGCCCTGGTCCCCAGAGTGAAGAAGTAAGAGAGGTAGGAAGAGAGAGAAGCATCAACTTGTTGTTCCTCTTAGTTGTGCACTCATCGATTGCTTCTCATAAGTCCCCTGACCAGGACTGGAACCAGTGATCCTACGGTCAAACTGGCAACCTCAACATCAAGCTGGTGACCCTAGGATCAAGCCAGCAACCCCAGTGCTCCAGGACAACACTCTATTCACTGCACTATCAGTGAGGGCTGTGACTCACCTTTACTGAATCTCAGTTTTCTTGTTTATAAAATCTAGAAAGATTCTTCTTCCACCTTAAAAAAACAACACCCTTATTTGTATAGGGCAGGAAAGAAAGAGCTGGGGCCCTGGCTGGTTGGCTCAGCGGTAGAGCGTCGGCCCAGCGTGCGGAGGACCCGGGTTCGATTCCCGGCCAGGGCACACAGGAGAAGCGCCCATTTGCTTCTCCACCCCTCCGCCGCGCCTTCCTCTCTGTCTCTCTCTTCCCCTCCCGCAGCTAAGGCTCCATTGGAGCAAAGATGGCCCGGGCGCTGGGCATGGCTCTGTGGCCTCTGCCTCAGGCGCTAGAGTGGCTCTGGTCGCAACATGGCGACGCCCAGGATGGGCAGAGCATCGCCCCCTGGTGGGCAGAGCGTCGCCCCTGGTGGGCGTGCCGGGTGGATCCCGGTCGGGCGCATGCGGGAGTCTGTCTGACTGTCTCTCCCTGTTTCCAGCTTCAGAAAAATGCAAAAAAAAAAAAAAAAAGAAAGAAAGAGCTGGGAACAATATGGTGTGTGTGGTAAGAGGATGCGTGTGTGTGTGTGTTTTCCCACTGAGGACCCAGTCTGCACTCATCTTCCCAGAGGGTGGGCACCCAGCACTATCCTTAGGCCCCAAAGGTGCTCAGGGCAAGGGCTTTGGAGTCAGACAGATCTGAGTTTGTGCTGACTTTGTGACCTTTTGTAAGCCACTTTGTTTTTCATTCTCATCTGTGAAATGGAGATATTGTTAAAGTTTATGGAGCACTCCCCTGGCCAGGTAGTTCAGTTGGTTAGAATGTCATCCTGATATGCCAAGGTTGCAGGTTCAATCCCCGGTCAGGGCATATACAAAAATCAACCAATGAATGTATGAGTAAGTGGAACAACAAATAAATGTTCTCTCTCGTCTTCCATTCCTCTCTCTCTAAAATTAATAAATTAAAAAAATTTAAATAAAATTACTTTTATGGAGTGCCTACTAAATACCACACACTGTGCTACAGTCTTTACACATATTAACTTATTTAATCCTCACAACAGTGCCGTGAAGCAAATGCCATTATTATTATTATTATTATTATTATTATTATTGCATTTTTACAGATAAAGAGGGGGTTAAACAACTTGAGCAAGATAACACAGCTAGTGTGGTAAACACAGGTGTGCTGCCCAGATATGCCTTCCTGAAAGGACTCGCCCCAGCCACAGAGACGCAATCAGTAGACAGCCTCCAGCTGTCTGCTCCTTCAGAGAGCAGCCTCACCTGAGGTCATGCCTCTCCTGGGCAGTCCACATCTAGTGCCCAAGCCGGGTAAGGGTATCACAAAGCTCCCCACCTTTGGCCAAGGCTTGATGATCCTGTCTTCCAGTTTAACTTCTCTCTCTGCCCAATCCTGTTGCCTCCCCCTTCCTTTCACTGTTGTTGATTCATAATATTTTGTACCCCAAACTTCTCCGTGTCTGCTTCTGGAGACCCCAACCTGCAATAAGTAGTAAGTGGCAGGGCTGAGATCTGAATTCTATTTATTATTATTTTTTTCTCCTTTTCCAAGTGAGAGGAGGGGAGATAGAGAGACTCCTGCATGTGCCCTGACAGGGATCCACCCAGCAACTCCTTTCTGGGGCCAATGCTCTGCCTATCTGGGGCCATGCTTGCAACCCAACTATTTTAAGCACCTGAGGTGGGAGGCTTCAAGGAGCCATCCTCAGCTTCCAGGGCCGATGCACTTGAACCAACTGAGCCATGGCTGTGGGAGAAGAGAGAGAGAGAAGGGGGATGGGTGGGGTGGAGAAGCAGATGGTTGTTTCTCCTGTGTGCCCTGACTGAGAATCAATCCTGAGACATCCACACACCAGGCAGACACTCTAAGACTGAGCAAACTGACCAGGACCTGAGATCTGAATTTTGACTGGCTTCCAACCATTATGCTACACTGACCACTATGCTTTCAAAATGAAAGATAACATTTTGGGGTTATTATGGTGATTAATAAGCTCGTGTCTGGCATATAGTAAGAGCTCAGTATATGGTTGTTACTAGTAGTATTATTGGCCCAGACAACTGCTAGCTCATACCTGATCTTTTCTTCCTGGGAAAGATGCTGGGAGTACAGGTTCTCCAACCCCTGGTTGCCCGAGTTCCAATGAAGGTGGGGCCGCAGCTGGGAGAGGCAGTGGAGTGGGGTGGCTGGACAGGAAATCATAGCTTTGCCAGTCCACCCTGCCTTAAAGGAGGTATGGAGGTATGGAGGTGAGGGTGATGTGGGGGGTGGGGAACAAAAAGGGAGCTGAACTTAGGGGTTTAGAATAAAGAGTGGGAGATATACATGCACACCTCTACGGACAGCCAAGTTGAACCCAGTTCCTGGTACTTGGGCCCAAGGGGTCTGCCTGCCAAGGGACAGAAAGAAGGCAATGTGCCTAGGAGTCCTCTGAGTCCTATTAGACCCTGTTCCCAATTCATTACATCTTCCCTATATCTTCTATCAAGCATTATAACAGGATAGATCTCTCCTCTCTACTTTTCTGTACATCTGCCCAGAAAGATGACTTTCTTCTTCTTAAGTCTGCCAGTTTTCCCCTCCTCTTAGGAGGGAAGCTGTCTCCCAAGAAGTGTGACTTCTATCTCTCCTGCTACAGCGGCTTGACTATTACTAGGGATTTATCCTTTCATTAGGAACAAAGCAGAGGAGCCTAACTCGGCACTATTAGAGAGCAACACCATTCATTGTTTACAAGAGCAGAGCATTTGGCAGCCGCAAGAATTTCAACTCCAGTAACCAGACCCTTCCCGATCTTTGCTGCTATTTTTTTCTTTTCTTTTCTTTTTCTTTTCTTTTCTTTTTTTTTTTTGCTGCTTTCTTTTTTAGATGAACCCTGGGGGGAGATTTGAAATTAAAAAAAAAGAGGGGCTGCCTCTATTGATCTCTTTCTGGGTCTCACCCAGGCTTCCTCTTTCATTATGAACCCCAACTTACCCTTGAAGACAAAGTTATAATCTTCCTCAGTTCCATTCCCCATCTTGGCTCCGCATGGAGGGTGCAAGTGCCTTCAGGGACAGACAGGTGCTGGGTCTCTGCGTTGGCTTAATGCCCTCAACCCTCAGCTCTTAAGAGACCTGGATCCACCCCTTCTCTCATTGGAGGTAAAGAAACTTCTGCAGTCAGAGGGATTGAGGGACAACTTAAGGCTAGGCCAGGCCTGGGGAGGCTCAGCTCTGGGGGTGCTGCAAGGAAGCTGAGGACGGAAGCTGAAAACAGGAAGAGCAGGGCAGCTGGAAACCTGGGGCCCAGGTGGGTGGAGACGATGACGTCAGACAGGTTAGACAGGTTGTGTGTCTGCTCTCAGCCTGGGCTCCCACAATTAGGTGAGCAGGCTCCGGAGGGTGATAGTAGAGGAAGCTGGGACAGGGCCTTCAGAGAGCCAGCTGAGGACTGAGTGCATGTCGCTAGGCTCCTGGGACCTGTGGTGAAGACGGGCCTAAGTGCCACTGAGAATCTGTCCCTCAGGGAGCAGAAATCTACTTGGCCTTTTGCTTTTCCTTTAGAGCCTCTGGTCGGGGGCAACTCCGGGAACCAGAGGGAAGGCTGATAGGATGGCTGTCACCCTGCTCAGTGCAGAGCTCTGGGAGTTGCATCTGAGGTACAGCAACTTCTGCTCCTCCCTAACAGCCCAGAGCCTGGGAAGGGCAGCGTTTCTTAACCTGGGTGGGGCTAGAACTTGCAATTGCCTACTTCCCTAGGATAGGTCCCTTCCTAGAGCACTGGGAAAAGGGCTGGGAGCTCCCCGCCTAGACCGGCTCTAAGGATACTGGGTAGGGGGAGACCTGGGGCAGAAACAGCCAGATGGGGTGAGGGGCCTGAGTATAGGGGAAGGATCTGGAGGTGAAAGCCTCTGAGAGGTTTTCCGGGTTTCTTCAGATCACTGGCCAGGACCTGAAGCCTCACAGCAAAGGGCTTCAGGATCTGGAGGTTTGGGTAAGCTTGTGACTGCCTGGAAGAAGAGGAAAAGGGTGGCCCTTCCCAACCCAAAGAGTAGAAGAGGCACCCCACCAAAGTTGAGACTGAAGTACACTGAAATCCCAAGCCCCACATTATTTTTGCCCAACATGACCCCCACTGACTCCCTGCTCCTTGGAGCTCACTTCCAAGGTTTTGCCAGCCAGGTGGGTAAAATTCTACTCTGAGTAGTGGGGGCCAAGTCACATCACCAGAGAGGCCAAGGGAGCTGAGGCACTACTGCCCAAAACCATTTATATTATTATCATTATTTTAGCAAGAGAGGGAGAGAGAGAGAAAGAGACAGGGACAAACAGAAAGAGAGATGAGAAATATCAACTCATAGTTGCAGCACCTTAGTTGTTCGTCGATTGCTTTCTCATATGTGCCTTGCTTGGGGGGCTACAGCAGAGCCAGTAACCCCTTGCTCAAGCCAGTGACCTGGGGCTCAAGCCAGTGACCCTGCGCTTAAGCTGGTGAGCCCCTGCTCAAGTTGGCAACTTCTGGGTTTTCAAACCTGGGTCCTTAGTGCCCCAGGCCACACTCTATCCACTGCGCCACCGCCGGGTCAGGCAGCCCAAAACCATCTCGCTGCTGGAGGTTCTGGTGCCGGGGCAGGTGGAAATCTGTTCTTGCAGGATCAGAATTCTATAAGCCATCCCTGTTCCTTCCCATCTCCTCTGACTCCTCCCAGCCAAGAAAATAATAGCCAAGACACAAGACAGGAGTAAAATTTATTCTTGGAAAAAACAAAGTCCCACCCTCCCACAACAATCCAGGAAGGTTTCCCCAGGGGGCCTTGACCCTCCAAATGGTCATCTCTCTCGTCTGACCCCTACTTCCACCAATGCACATTACGATGCTGCTACTTGGGTGAGGGGTTCCTCCAGGTACTGTACCAAAGCCTGAGCCTGCGAGAGAGGGAGAAAAAATCAGTGCCACACATGGCTTGCCATGAGAGGGATCCTGAATCCAGATAGACTCCCAGTGCTGAGCACCCAGCTCCTAGCCCTACCAGACAGGAACTGGATGGCATGAGGACTCCAGGAAGGTGGTGGGGATGGGAGTGACAGTGATGAAGAACATAGGCTGGGCTTAGGGTTGTAGAGGGATGAGCACATACACACCTTGGCTTTGAGCATTCCGAAGCCAACAGTCTCCTTGGCATACATACATAGCAGAAGGTTGGCCACTCGGGTGATGGCTACACGGCCCTCCTGGTGGGGTGATATCATAGGATGTGATGTTCTGTTTGGCACTCTTAGCCCCCTCCTTCCTCAAGGAGTCCTCTTGAGAAAGCTTATATCATCCTTCCCTGACCAGGGCATGGCAGCTTAAGCTGGGGGATTACAGCCACAGCCCTGGACATGGTGTCCTATGCCCAGATTCCAGCCTCAGCACAGCTACCTACTAACCAGGTTACCCTGGGAACCTCAATTTCCCAGAAACCGAGTTTCTCTTCCTGCAACCTTTATCTCTCCCTATTTGGTGAGGGTGTTAGTATACAGGAAGGAGTTTTATATCTGCAAAGAGCGATCTAAACAGGTGATGTGATTATGGGTTCACCTGTAAGGGGCTTGGGTTGAGCAGTAACCAACTTATATTTCTTCCCTTTTCCCATGGTAATGTTTTTCAAACAGCAGGTTTGATCCCAGGGTTAGATCAATTAGGAAGGTTGATCGATATTAAAAAAAAAAAAAGGAAAGAAGAGAAATAAAGTACATTGCACTGTAGTAAGGGAAGTACTGTTTCATGAAACTTTTGTTTTTGTTGGTGTATCTGTATACTTGCCTTTGACTTAAAGTGTTTCTTGTGGTTGGACTGTGGTCAAATGTTTGAAAGCTATTGTTGCCCTATGGCAGCAACTCTACACTAGGTACTGGCTAGGAGTCATTAGTTGAACTAAATGCATCCTTGGTTGGGCAGGGGGTGAGAAAGAGATAGGCAGCTGAGTTACAGTGGAAATCCTTCATTCTTGGGGCCTTTTCAATTTGGTTCAGCAAATTTTCACTAGGTCATTATTGTTCCGGGAACCAGGTGCTGAACTCCTTGCCTTTCTGGCTTCATCTCCTACTAACTAACCCCTTCCATTCTCATGCCCATCCACCCACGTCAATCTTGTTGATCCCTGACCAGGCACCATTTCACCTCGGGGCCTTTGCACCTGCTTTTTGCTATAGCAGAAATATTTTCCCCTTAGACAGCCACATGGCTTGCCAACTTCCTTCAAATCTGTGATGAAATGTCACCTTTTCAGTGAGATTGTCCCTGGCACATGCCCCCCTCTATCTCACTTCATTTCATTTTTCTCCATGGTGTTTTTAATATCTAATGTACTATTTGTTTTTAAGTGAAAGAGAGGGAAAGAGACTGAGGGACAGACAGGGAGACAGGAAAGGAGATGAAAAGCATCAATTCTTTGTTGCAACACCTTAGTTGTTCATTGATTGCTTTCTCATGTGCCTTGATCGGTAGGCTCCAGCCAAGCCAGTGCCCCTTGCTCAAGTCAGTGAGCATGATCATGTCTATAATCCCACACTCAAGCCAAATGAGCCTACGCTCAAGCTGGCGACCTTGGGGTTTTCAACCTGGGTCCTAAGCGTCCCTGGCCAATACTCTACCCACTGCGCCACTGCCTGGTCAGGCCTAATATACTATTTTTTTAACTTACGTATTTTACAAAACATATTTACAGACTTACTTTATAAAACATACATAGTTTACTAATTTTAAGACGTGTAAAACTAAGTTTCATTAGGGCTGCAATGTTTTTCTGTCCTGTTTGCTACTTTATCCTCAGTTCTGAGAACACTGCAGGGACCTAAATATCTGTTGACTGAACAAAGCTGATTGGGTTTTTGTTTCCGGGTAGTTCACAACCTAAAGGCCACTTCCCCTTTCTGGACTTCATCTTCTTTCTCTGTAAAATGAAGGGATTAGGCCCTAGCCGGTTGGCTCAGTGGTAGAGCATTGGCCTGGCGTGCAGAAGTCCCGGGTTCAATTCCCGGCCAGGGCACACAGGAGAGGCGCCCATCTGCTTCTCCACCCCTCCCCCTCTCCTTCCTCTCTATCTCTCTCTTCCCCTCCCGCAGCCAAGGCTCCATTGGAGCAAAGATGGCCCGGGCGCTGGGGATGGCTCCTTGGCCTCTGCCCCAGGCGCTAGACTGGCTTTGGTCGCAGCAGAGCGACGCCCCGGAGGGGCAGAGCGTCGCCCCCTGGTGGGCGTGCCGGGTGGATCCCGGTCGGGCGCATGCGGGAGTCTGTCTGGCTGTCTCTCCCTGTTTCCAGCTTCAGAAAAAATACAAAAAAATAAAAATAAAAATAAAATAAAATGAAGGGATTAAACAAGAGTTTGGAGACTCTGTCACAGTTCTCTAAGTAAATGAATCTGGGATGCCAACACTTTGTGTGCACCTCACTCTACAGTTTCTATCCACTCTTTTTATTTGATCTTCACATCAACTCTGTGAGATATGTGTGTGTGGAGGGGGGTGGGGGGAGATTATTGTTTCCACTTTAGAACTGAGGTAAGGAAGCTCAGAGAGGTTAAGTAGCTTATGCAAGGTTCCACAGATGGTTAAGTGGCTGGCTGAGACCAGAACCCAAGGCAGGACCCCCCATCCCCCCACCCTCCGGCTCCCGCCCCAGCCCCGGGTCCATGGCTCCTTCCTCACCACCACTCGATGCATTAGGTCCTGCCTGTTATAAATGCTGCTGCGGGCCAACTCTTAGCAATCTTCCATAGATCCCAACCATCCAGGATGGAGTATAGGCCACCCCTGGGGATCCCCTTGGGGGACATAGGAAGTGGCTCTTCTCTCCATACCATGCAGTCCATGAGGATGAATTTGAGATTGTCTTCATTAAATGCTTGGTTCCCGTTCCGGTCGTAAGCGGCCCAGATATTACTGGCGATGGCTGCGGTGACCCGGGCGTCCGTATCCCCATAACCAGAGTAGGCCAGTAGAGATCCTTCGTTATTCAGCAGCCTGGCGAGGGACAGGGAAGCATAGCGACGTACTCAGTATGGGGAGTAAAAGGCTTGGGTTCGCATCACAATCCCCCGTCACTGACGCTTCTATAAAGCAAGGGTCTGGGCTGAGTGCGTCCTGGAACATGACCCGAACACCCAGCACGTCACTTTCCCTTTTTCCAGAGGAGGACTCCAAACCGGTTGCCCTAGCTGCTGCCCCATCCCTTCCCCACCCCTCCCTCAGAGAGCCGCGCGCTGCCCCACTCCTGTGCTCGCCGCTCGGGTCCTCGGTCCGCACTCACAAGGTGCTCTGGACACCTCCAGTGTTGGCTTGACTTAGCACTTGGGTCAAAGCCTTGGGACGCAGCATTCCTGCAGCTCCTAATCCTAGGCTCTTACACCCAGACCCACGAATTGCCTCCAGCGGGCTCCGCCTGCCGATTCCGGTATTCCACCGACCCGGTTCCGGAGCGCGCTGGGAGTTGTAGTTTCCTCCGCCTGGCCTTGCCGTTCTGACTCAACCCCGCCCCACCGCGGGGGCCACTAGGAATTGTAGTTCCTTAGGCTTCGCGAGGCACCTTGGGAACTATAGTTCGCCTTTACGCTGAGACCAAATGCTTAGGCGGAAAAAGAGCGGGAGTGAAACGCCAGTGGTGGTATTGGAAGAACGTTTAACTCCTTCGGGGAGAGAAAAGTTATCATGGTTCGCTTAACAAGCCACGATTCAGTAATTAAAAAAAAAAAAAAAGAATCCCTGTATTTGTCACATACAACTTGGGTTATTTTCAAAGCAACTGTCTGCACAATTCTGTGAGATGGGGTAGAATAGATACTATTGAGGAAAGCACGGCTTGGAAAGACCACGCAGGCAAAACGCAGGTCTCTGGAACCGTGCGTCATGGAGTTCGTTCAGACCACACCCGAGGGGACATGAAGTCAATCCTAGGGATGAAGTTTTAGGTGGACGTCCAGAAGTGAGAAAGTTTAACCTCCCCAGTCGGCAGAGGCTCCAGGCTGGAAAGGATTTGGACTTCCCGAGAAACACAGCTATCGCAGGGAACCGAGAGAAAGTGGCGACACAGAGAGGCCTTTGTCCCGCAGCAGGAGTGACCCGTGGAGGGGGCAGGGCAGCTTTGGGCCCCGGAGGGGACCTCAGGTCCGCTCGGGCCTTCTCGGATGGGCCCCTGGTCTCCGGCGGGGAGCTCGCCCCCGGCCCCCACCAGGGAAGGACACGCCCTGCCCCCGCCTTGAGACCCCCAGGGACCGCGGTCCAGCGAGGCCCCGTCCACGCTGAGGGACCCCGGGTTCGGCCCGGGGTGGACTCCACTGCAGTGGCCCCCCCAGTCCGCCCGGGGCGCTGTGGCTGCGGCTGGTCCGGAGGGGGTGTCGAAGCCTTGGGGAGGGGAAAGGTGGGAAGGGAAGAGGGGAGTGTGCTGGAGGCGCCGGAGCCGAGCCGGGTCAGCCGGGAGGGCGGGGAGGAGGAGGAGCCGGGACGGGCTGGCGGGCGGCCGGGTGGTGGCGGCGGCATGGCGGAGCTAAGCGGGGCCGAGACGAGGCCCCCCATTCGAGTCACCGTCAAGACCCCCAAGGACAAGGAAGAAATTGTGATCTGCGATCGAGCCTCGGTCAAGGAGGTAGTACAGGTTGAGGGGAGGCGGGGAGAGAGGTACGCGAAGGGAGGGGGTGGTTCTGGACGGTCCGGCGCACGGGAGGGCCTCGGAGAGAAGGGCGGGGGCCCAGCGGTCACTTGGAAGAGCGGGAGGGAAGGAAAGGCGGGTAGGGGGCGTCCTGCGAGGGTAAGGTGGGCGAGCGTGGCGCGTGGTGGGCAAGGAAGGCCAGGGTTAGTCTTGTGGCCTGGACTGGGGGCGTGGTGGAGAGTGGGGTGGGGACACCTTGCGCAGGGAAGGGGGAAGGACCCTGGGTTTGAAGGGAGTGTGCGCTCCGGAAACTGGTCGGGGTTGGAGGCGCCGAGGCAGGTCCTGGGTCCGGAGAGAGGGGTCGCGGTGCCTGCTTTGCTCCTGGAAGAATGCCCAGCGTGTTCTGCCGCCTGGGCATTGGGGGCAGGATTTTCCTCTGCCCAGACTCTCCTTGCTCTTTCAAATCTAGGCGGTTACATTTGGTTCTCAGCCCCTCCGGGATTTACACAGAGTGTGTAGTAGGTGTTCAAGAAAACCGTGGAATGAGAGAATGAACATTGCCTGTGTTCGCCACCCCACCCCTCACCCCCGGGTGGCTGCTCCAGAATTTCACATAGGAGGGGCTTAAGATAGGCCTTCTGGGTGGGAAGGAGGACCTGGAAGCTGCCTTTGCTTATAGCAAGTGCACTATTTTTATTTAGAGTGTATGTTTGGTTTGATTTTGGGGGAGGGTGATAGATTTGGGAGTCTGACTTCGCAAGCCAGCCTTTAATATCATCACTGCTCCCTCCAACCTTATAAAATGACTACATCCCAGAATTTAAATCCTTTTCTCTGCAAAGCTGGATTTGAAATGAGCTCCAATTGAGAGGCAGTGTTTTTGTTAAGAGGCTGGGGGCTTTGGTGTTAACACCTGAGTCCAGTCTGCCCTGGAAAGTACCTAACCATTCTGATCCCCGTTTTTTCTCATCTTTAAAATGAAGATAATAATGTGTATCTCATGGGACTTAGCCTCTTAACTCATGAATAATTAGTGCCATTATAAATAACTGGGATCTATGTGTTGTAGTTGTTACAAGCATGCTGGGAATAAAGAGGGAAGAGAAACTTGGGATCTGAGAAGAGAAGGCTGAAGGAGACAGGTCCTGGGTCCGAGTCTGTTGCAGGAGCTGAGATGGAGAGTGCTGCCCAGGCAGTACCCTCACAGGGAACCAGTCAGAGGGACTGAGGAGGGAGGAGCAGATAGCAGCAAGGGCTTTCTGGGGTGGGAGACCCTGGGAGAGAGTTGAGAGAGGAGCCTCTGACTGGTCCATCTCCTTGGTTAAGAAAGGAGCTACTTATTACAGCTGGAGGGATGGGGTCAAGATTGCAGAAAGGACTTCTCACAACTAGAGGTGGGAGCAAAAGAATGCTGAGGCTCTTGAAGAAGGGTCCCTAGTGATGGAGTCCAGGCAACCTTTGCAGTGACCTCTGCCTCTTGATCACAGTTCAAAGAGGAAATCTCCCGGAGGTTTAAGGCTCAGCAGGATCAGCTGGTCCTGATCTTCGCAGGCAAGATCCTCAAGGATGGGGACACACTGAACCAGCATGGGATCAAGGATGGGCTCACTGTCCATCTGGTCATCAAGACCCCTCAGAAGTAAGTTCAGGAGAGTAGCAGGTCCAGTTACTGATTGGACCACTTTTCCTCATCTGATACTTTCTCACCCATCACTCAGTATGCCTAGAGGGTGTATGCCAAAGCCTAGGAAAGTAGCTCCTGGATGGGTTGTCAAGCAGGCTTATGGTCTCACCTGTAGGGGAAGGGATCCTGACTTACATCTCCCAGAATGCCCTAAAGATAGATGATACTAGCTCCTCCTTCCCTCTATCTGATTTACTGACTATCCCCTAGATCACCCCACCCTAGCCTCGGTGTTGCTTAGGATATGGCCTGGGCTGGGGCAGAGGCTGCCCAGCAAAAACAGAGATGGTTATCTTCCTTCTTCTTGTGTTCATGTAAACTAGGATCATCTTTTTCTGTTCTCAGGGCTCAAGATCCAGCTGCCGCCACTGCTTCTTCCCCCTCCACTCCGGATCCTGCTTCAGCACCCTCCACCACGCCTGCTTCACCTGCCACCCCTGCCCAGCCCTCCACCTCTGGCAGTGCTACTTCAGAAGCTGGCAGTGGAAGCCGGAGGAGCAGTGGGGGAGGGCCCTCGCCAGGGGCTGGGGAGGGCCCTCCCAATGCTACCGCATCCATACTCTGTAAGCCCTTAGGGAGAAGGACACTGTCCAGTTTGGGACTGGGGATTGGGGGAAAGCCAAAAGAAGGGATAAACATGGTTCCCACTCATGGAGATAGAGGACCCCTGGACATAGGGCTTCCCAAATAAAGGAACGATGGGCAAATGTTAGAGTGAGGGGAGAAATGGGGCTGGAGACATGGGGAACCCTAGGCGAGGATATTGTAGTTAAAGGCAAAAGTGGGTCCAACAGTAGCCAGTTGGGGATATTGATTTAGTCTTTCAAACAGCCATCAGTGGTTGCTCTCTCTGTGCTCAGGACTGTGCCTGGCCCCCAACTTCTGCCACCAAAGAGGGTTAGGTCTAGCAGGCTGACTTCTCTGCCAGCAGTGGATCAGGGCTGGGGCTGTGGGAGTGACTGAAAAAGGGAGATGCAAGAAGCGGAGGGGGCCCATCCTGGAGACCCGAGCTCAGTGGCTCTGACCAGGTTGGGGAAGGGCTCCTGCAGCAGACTGTGACTCTGCCCCCTCCCTGCAGCTGGCTTTGGGGGCATCCTAGGCCTGGGCAGCCTGGGTCTGGGCTCTGCCAACTTCATGGAGCTACAGCAACAGATGCAGAGGCAGCTGATGTCCAACCCTGAGATGCTGTCACAGATCATGGAGAACCCCCTGGTTCAGGATATGATGTCTAACCCTGACCTGATGCGCCACATGATCATGGCCAACCCCCAGATGCAGCAACTGATGGAACGGAATCCCGAGATCAGCCACATGCTCAACAACCCTGAGCTCATGAGGCAGGTGGGTGTGAGAGAGGTTGGGGTTGGGGTGTGGGAGACACTTGGCACCCAGACATGCCTGCCTGGCCTTTCCCCACCCTGTCCTACCTTGATTTGTTCAGTAGCCATGTTTTGTACACTCGGAGTACCATAATGAAAAGATGCAGGCCTAGCTTTCCAGGAACTCCTGGTTTCCTAAAGGGAAGTGGGACAGATAGGCAGGCAATTATAATATAGTGTGATCAGTACTATCATAGAGAGAGTCAGAGGATTTCCACAGAGAGTAGGTCTTGACTCTATGCTGGGGCTCCAAGGAGGCTCCCTAGAGGAACTGTCACCCAATCTGAGACCCAAGGGAGTTCCTGGGAATGAACCAGAAGAAGAAAAAGAGAAGAGTGTTCAGGGATGAGGGGCAGCAAGTACAGAGGCCTGGGAGTAAAGGATGTTTGGGGAGCATTGTGTCTGGACAGGGGCAGGTGGGTCAGGGAGACCCAGGGGAGGCAGTTTTGTGTTGGTCTGTGGGAGCTTTATTTCATGGCTCAGTCCACTAGGGCACAAGGAAAGATGACCTCAGCAGAGTTGTGGACACCACTACTGGACTCACCAGAAGATAAGTTCAATTATGGCAAAGATTTGCAAGCGTTTTGTTCACTGTCTAGAATAATGCCAATGTATAGTAGTCACTCAATAAATACTTATTGAATGACTAAATTATGGGATAAGAGCTCGTAGTTGTGTCTTAGACATAAGGTGTCCTAGAAGGGGAAAGTGTGGAACAAATTTTGGAAGAAAGACAGGAAAGGCATTGGATGGGAACAAGAAGTAGTCATGCTCATTTTCTTTATCATGTACTGCTGTCCCCTGGAGATGACACAGTCCACCCCTTATTGAGAGTGAGCCATTGGCTGTAAAGAAAAAGCCCCCATCCTGTGTCTCAAATGCAGTCAGGCCAGAGAGGATGTTGGTAGCATTGTCCCAGTTGAATCTTTTCCCTCTTCAACATGTCATCGACCAGGAAGCACAGTAGGGCATTGATCAGAGAGACCAGCCTAGCTTTGAAAGCTGGCTCCCTCCTCAACTTGTCATTGACTGGGAAGCACAGTAGGGCATTGATCAGAGAGGCCAGCCTAGCTTTGAAAGCTGGCTTCACCACTAACTGGCTCTGCATTCCCAGGCAGTGAGTCTCTGAGCCTATTTTCTCAGCTGCAAAATAGTGACAAGAAATACCTATATGGGACTATTATTTTGGAGATTAAATGACCTGAATTCTGTAAATTATTTAGTCTAGTGCCTATGTCATAGGTGCTCAATAGATGTTAATTTTCTCTTCTGCCTCCTCCCCTTTCTCATGTCCATTCTTTTTTTTTTTCTTTTAAAATAAAGAACAAGTAAATTTATTTTATTTTATTATTATTATTTTTAATATTTTATTTATTGATTTTTAGAGAGAGGGGAGAGAGAAAGAGAGAGAGAGAGAGAAAGGGGAGGAGCAGGAAGCATCAACTCCCATATGTGCCTTGACCAGGCAAGCCCAGGGTTTCGAACCGGCAACCTCAGTGTTCCAGGTCGATGCCTTATCCCACTGCACCACCACAGGTCAGGCTCTCATGTCCATTCTTGATTTCCTTGTGTTCCCTGATCCCTGATACTCCTGAACCTGTGGGAGGGAAGCTACTGCCCTCACCGCTTCTGATATCATTGTACCTCACTAGAAAAGCCAACCAGAATGGGGAAAGCCACAGGAAAACAGAGTTGGAGGCAAGATGACAGTACTTAGGAAGGAGGTGTAGTTAACCCTACTCTCTGTCACTGTAGGGCAGATCCGGGGCTCTGGATCCTGGTCCTGATGCACGCCTTCTCCTTAGGGCCTACCCTTTGCCACATTTGGTGCTTCCCTGGTTCCAGGGCCCATTCTGTGTCTCTGCCTTCTCCACCAGACGATGGAGCTTGCTCGGAATCCAGCCATGATGCAGGAGATGATGCGGAACCAGGACCGGGCCCTCAGTAATCTGGAGAGCATCCCTGGAGGGTATAATGCTCTTCGCCGCATGTACACGGACATCCAGGAGCCCATGTTCAGTGCTGCCCGGGAACAGGTGGGCCCAGGGGCAGGGGCAGTGGGATGGCTCTCTGGGCCCAAGATTCCCTACCTGCAGACCTAGGTGAGCCTGGGGTACTGTCCGCTTCTCTTTCCTTCCCCAGTCACCCCACCCCCACCCTGAGGGTGGATCTTGACTTGAAAACAGTTCTCACAATGCCTAGCCAGGGATGGTCCAACTTGGCATGGGAATAGGCACTGGGGCAGAAGGTAGCAGAGTTCCCCAGGGAAGTGGGTGGAGCATAGAGTCCAAGGGATTCGATGTTGTTCTCACACACTTATGGCACCAGAGGCTCAGAGGTTGTGGGGCAGGTCTGGGGTCAAACAGCCAATCCCAGAACAATGTCTCAAGCGTAGTCCATAGATCACCTGTGTCAAAATCACCTGGGAAGCTTGTTAATGATGGGATTCCTGGTCCCCACCTTTGAGCTACTTATTGACTCAATCTCTGGAATCAGCTTCTGGGAATATGTACTTTAAAAAATGCTTTATGAATTCTTTTCAAATATATAACAAATATAGATTTAAAAATAGAG
The DNA here is from genome assembly GCF_036850995.1 of Saccopteryx leptura. Taxonomy (NCBI): domain Eukaryota; kingdom Metazoa; phylum Chordata; class Mammalia; order Chiroptera; family Emballonuridae; genus Saccopteryx; species Saccopteryx leptura. The sequence continues at coordinate 286,135,196 of NC_089504.1, forward strand.
CATTCTGTTGTATCTATGTTGCTCTAATGTTGCCATATATAGTTTCAGTGCCTTTTTTGGTTCTTTTTTCAAAGTTAATTTGCATTCAATATGTTACACATTTATATGTTTCAAATTAAAAGGTATACAAGGTAAATAAAATGATATTTTAAGAGTATGGAAAGGAATACAAGCTCAATAAATTATGCAAAAAGAATCCTATTTTCTTCTTCCAACTACCACTTTCCTATCCCAAGTTAACAAATGTTAATATTTTGTATATTTTCCTAGACATATTTAATATTTGCAAATAAGACATTATAGATAGAATAGCAGACTTTATCCAGTCTTCCCCCACCTTAGGGCTTTCTTTCCTCCTCCAGAGCTAATTACCACTCTGAAGTTGGTGTTAGTCATTTTGATTCTATTACCTACATATATATCCATGGACAAGCTGTAGTTTTGTTTTTCAACTTTATAGAAGTGGTACCATGCTGTTCATGTAATTTTTAACTTGCTTTTAAATTTTTAAAAAATGTTTTATTGAAGTGACAGAAAGGTGCACATAAGTGTATAGCTTGAAGGATTTTCACAAACTGAACACTGCCCCCTCCCACACACACACAAACACACACCAGTGCTCAGGTGGGAGGGTGGGATCTCATGTTATTTTTTCCTTGTGGAAAGGAAAAAGCACGATATCCCAGGTGGCCTGTGATATTCCAATGCCTCTGTCCCACATCAGGTCTCCACAAATGAGTGTGTGTCTTTCTGACTATGCAGTCCCACTGGTCTGGTTGTCTGTCCCTGTAGTGATAATCTTGTCTTATTTAAGTCTGAGCATCTAGTGGAGTGAATCCCGACCTTATTCTTCAACATCATCTTGGTTATTTTGGAGATTGCTCTTTCAAATTTAAGAAACTGCTTGTAGGGATCAATTATGAATTTTTAAAGGAATTTATTTGTTTATTTTAAATTTTATTTAAGTATTTAAAATGTATATCAAAGTAACGCATTCATCTAGTTTAAAAATGGTATTGTTGAGAGAGGCTTGTAACAATCACTCTAGCTGATTCTGATGCACACTCAGGTGTGAGAGCCACTGGTTTAGTGAAAAGAACGTAGCATTTGGCATCAACAAAGCTGGGTTCAAATACCTACTCCACCATTTTCTAGTAATAAGATTTTTTTTTTTTGTATTTTTCTGAAGTTGGAAATGGGGAGGCAGTCAGACAGACTCCCGCATGCGCCCGACCAGGATCCACCCGGCATGCCCACCAGGGGGCGATGCTCTGCCCATCTGGGGCGTTGCTCTGTTGCAACCAGAGCCATTCTAGCGCCTGAGGCAGAGGCCACAGAGCCATCCCCAGTGCCTGGGCCAGCTTTGCTCCACTGGAGCCTTGGCTGCGGGAGGGGAAGAGAGAGACAGAGAGGAAGGAGAGGGGGAAGGGTGGAGAAGCAGATGGGCGCTTCTCCTGTGTGCCCTGGCCGGGAATCGAACCTGGGACTCCTGCACGCCAGGCCGATGCTCTACCACAGAGCCAACTGGCCAGGGCTAGTAATATGATTTTAAGTGACTTTCCTAACTTCTCTAAACCTTAGCCTCCTCATTTTCAAAATGGAGGCAATACATTATAACAATGGTTTTCAGTCATTTTGGTCTTAGGATACCATTATACTCCTAAAAATTATTGAGGATCCAAAAAGCTATTGCTTTCATGGGTTGGATCTATTGGTATTCACTGTATCTGAAATTAAAACTAAAAAATTTTAAAAATGTATTTATTCATTTAAAAATAACAATAAATTAATGATGCATTAACATGAATAGCATATTCTTTTGAAAATAACTTTATTTTCCAAAATGAAACCAGAGAGGAAAGAATGGCTTTGTTTTACACTTTTGCGGATCTCTTTAATGTCTCGTTACAAGACAGCTGGATTCTCAGATCTGCTTCTGCTTTCCGTCTGCTGCAATGTCACATGTTATGTATGTAGCCTTTGGAAAACTCCACTCAGTACTCATGAGAATGGAAGTGAAAAAAGCAAACAACATCTTAGAATTTTATAAAAAAAAAAAGTTTTGAACCTTGCAAGGGTCCTTTGAACACACTTTGAGAACTGGCGTATTGGAGGGATAGTGTAAACATTACAATAAATGTAGCAGGCACATTGTCGGTGCTCAATGAATGGCAGCTGTTATCACTATAGGGCTTTCAGAAAAAGAGATTCAGACCTTAGGGTGAGCCACGAGGAACAAAGCAGGGCTCAAAACTAGGTGAGGTTGGGTGCTAGGCAAGTTAACAGAACAGGAAATCTGAAACAGGGACAGAGACTGAAACCATGGTGCACAAACCCTGGCCTGCAAGCCCTGTTATCTGAACAAGCATCTGGTAGGTGAAGGAACCACAGCTCAGAGAGCAGGAGAGTCCTTGGTCAGCCCTGGTCCCCTGACCCACTTGGAATAAACAGAAAAAGTGACTGGATGTGAAACCCCACAGTGGGGAGGGGCTGAGGCTGCTTAGAGAACTGCTTAGGTCAGGACTGCCTAGGAACTCAGGAAATAGAGACTGAGCAAGGGAAATAGGGCCTAGGGCTTTCTCAGCAAGCACACTCCTCAGACAGCGCTCTTTCCTGAGTGTCGGCAGGTCCAGAGGGAGGAGGTTTGAATGCTGTCTTGGGCAGCACACCGTATGGGGGTACGGATGCTGAGATAATCCTGAGCGACACAGTGGGAGCCTGGTGAGGGAGAACTGTTTAGCTGAGGAAGCCTGGCTGAGCAGGCAGGCTGGGGAGGGGGGTAAGGAGGAGATGGAAGACGTAGGGAGGACTGCTCTGCCAGAAATGTGCTTCATTGTGGTGTGCCTGAAGGAACAGAACCCACTTAAGGGACCCAGGCAGAGGGCTCTGGGGAGTTAGTATTGGGCCAAGGTGATTGGAAAAGGGGAAGCTGGAGGCAAATCAGCGTTGAAGTAAAAGCCAGCACTTATTGAGCACCTACGAGTGTCAGGAACAACTTGCGAAGGTGAGTCTGATGTCTCTGTGCCTGAAGAGCTAAGGAAACAGTATCACACTGCACACTGGGACCGAACTGTGTCAAGTACTGTGGGTCACAGAGGAGGCTAGAGACCAAACATTTAGAGCCACCAGGAGAGATGGGAAGTTTCCAGTTATCTCAGGGGTTCAGTTATCCAGTCATTAGCATCATCCAGCTCCCACGCTGCAGGATAGGGGAGGGGCTGCTCATTGTGGAGCTAAAAACTGAGCCGAGGACTTCCAAGGTTTTAGCTGTCTTTCCCTTTCCCAGGGAAGGGGAGGCTACTAGGTGAGAGGAAGGAAAGGGCGCAGCCCTTGTCCCTGATTTGTTTCAGTCCTTAACCCAAAACCTTTCCCTCCTCCCAGTTTGGCAACAATCCCTTCTCTTCCCTGACCGGGAACTCCGACAGCTCATCTTCCCAGCCTCTGCGGACTGAGAATCGAGAGCCCCTCCCTAACCCCTGGAGCCCCTCGCCCCCCACCTCCCAGGCCCCCGGGTCCGGTGGGGAGGGCACCGGAGGATCGGGGACCAGCCAGGTGCACCCGACAGTCTCGAACCCCTTTGGGATCAATGCGGCTAGCCTGGGGTCAGGTATGTCCTAGGGTGGATGGAGCTTAGTGGGGTCACCAGGGCAGTCCCTCTGGCCCAGGACTGAATGGGGTTCATATTGTTCCAGAATATTGAAGACGGAGGTGAGACTGTTGAAGCCAAAGAGGGGGCTCTGCAGCCTGGCATAGTGGCTCCACCCCTCAGAGGGTGATGGCTGGTTCTGACCATGCTCTGATATCGCTGGGAGTGATCTAAGTAATGGCTCATGAATAAAGCAGGCCCCATCTTCTACGCTCTTTCAGCATGGGTGGTACTATCCAGGGTAAATGGGTCAGACAGGGGATGGGGTGTGGGACAGGAATCAGGGAAGACCTGGGACAAGCAGCTATGAGTCTGGGGGGAGGATGTGCAGAGCTGCCATGAACAGAAGTGCAGGTTCTGGGGATGCCCCATTTATCTGGACTCTGACTGCACATACCACCCTGGGATGTCTTTGGTAGAAGCCCTGATTTCTCTCTACTGTGGAGGACATCTTGATTGGGCAAGTCCCTTCCCATCTGTGTGCTTCCATTCCCTTATTTATAAAATAAGGGACTTGGACCTGATCCATGGTTTTAAAAGTATATTTCTGAATCCTGGGGTGTCTGGACCATCTCTAGGATGAGGAAGGACCAAAGGGAGAGGCTCCAGGCTTCCTGCTCCAGCTCCAAGCAGACCATTTACATGCTTGGCTTCTGAGTGAGACTTGGTTTGAGGAAGGGGTGATCTTGAGTCAGATCCTTTCCAACTCGGACATTATCTGAGCTTGTGGAAGGAACAGTCCAGAGGAGCATGAATCAGACCCAGTTTACAACTGGCTTATCCTTAGCAGAGTAAATGGGAAAGGGAACAGGCCAAAGCAGAAGTCAGGAGAGACTTGGATCATGCTCCAATGCCTGGGTGCTGTTTTACTGTTGCCTTTCTGAGTTTTGTAACTACTCGGTGTCTAAAGTAAGGTGGATTTGCATGAGGCATCTGATTTCCATCTGGACCTTGGTTTGCTTTTCCTCCTTGCCTTAGGGATGTTCAACAGCCCGGAAATGCAAGCCCTGCTCCAGCAGATCTCAGAGAACCCCCAGCTGATGCAGAATGTGATCTCTGCCCCCTACATGCGCAGCATGATGCAGACACTTGCCCAGAACCCTGACTTTGCTGCTCAGGTATGGAACTGGTTCCACAGGAGTGCACTGGGGGCAGTTATTTGTGGTTAAAACACTCTGGAGCCAGATGCCCTGGGTTTGTATCAAGCATAACCATTACCTAGCTGGGTGAGTGATGTAAGTAGTTTTTTGTTTTTGTTTTTGAGAGAGGGAGAGTGGGAATGAAGGAAACAGGAAGGGGGAGAGATGAGAAGCATCAACTCCTAGTTGTGGCACTTTAGTTGTTCATACACGTCTTGACGGGGGTGGGGGGTTCTAGCCAGACAGTGACCCCTTGCTCAAGTCAGCGACTTTGGGCTCACGCCAGCGACCTTGGGATCATATTGATGACCCATGCTCAAGCTGGTGACCCTGAGGTTTTGAGACTTGTTTGGAGGATCTAGCAGGGGAGCGCAGCTACTCGTATACCCTTGACCGAAGAACGGTCCTCTCCTCTAGCGGGGAAGGTCGTCCTCTTCGACCGAGCATGCAGCTTCAGGAGGGACGCACATGGAGCGGTGAGGGAGGAAGGGGATACCCACCTAGCCAGCCAGATCAGCCAACCCTGGCGATCAATGGGGTGACAGATGTCGCAGCCAGATCGCCCTCACATCCGACCCTGAGGTTTTGAATCTGGGACCTCAGTGTCCCAGGTCGATGTTCTATCCACTGCACCACCACCAGTCAGGCGTAAGAAGTAGTTTAACCTCCCAGTTTCCTCATCTGTAAATTGGTAACAGTAATAGTTCCTCATAGACTTGTGAGGGTGAAATGAGTTAATGGCATATAAAGTGCTTTGAACTTGGCATGGCACATTGTAGGCAGTGTACTTGGGAATGTTAGCCCTTGTCACCATCAGACCCAGGCTCCTGATATTCATTTTTACCCAGAATATAGTTCCATTTCCTCTCACTGTCCCACTTAGGCCTTCAGGATACTTTGAGATCCTTGGAAAAGCTGGCCAGATTTCCTGCAGTGGTAGGGGTGCCAAGGGAGACTGAGGCTGTGGGGGAATTCTTAGGGTGGGTAGGCCCAGGCCTCCCCCTACTACCTTGACCCTGGCAGATGATGGTGAATGTGCCGCTCTTCGCGGGGAATCCACAGCTTCAGGAGCAGCTCCGCCTGCAGCTCCCAGTCTTCCTGCAGCAGGTGAGTGAGGAGCCTAGAGGGGTGGAGATTGAGGCCAGGGGTTGGACCTGAAGCCCACTGGGTGGAACTTACGGGGAGGGGGGTAGAGCTTGGCCTTGGCCTTGGGGTTTAGGCTGCTTCCTGTCTGCTGCCACCTCCTGTTGCCTTTCTCTGCTCATTTCCCGCCAGATGCAGAACCCGGAGTCGCTCTCCATCCTTACCAATCCCCGTGCCATGCAGGCACTGCTGCAGATCCAGCAAGGATTACAGACCTTGCAGACCGAGGCCCCCGGGCTGATACCCAGGTGAGGGTTGGGGGCAGGTAGGCAGGCAGCAAGTTTCTGTTTACTTCTCTAAATCCCTCCCTCTGCCGCTCTGAGCAGCCATTGTATCTCTCAGGGTCTGTTTTTCTCTTCCCTCCAACTGCTTTTCCTTCTGGATCTCACACTCTCATCCCTTTGCTCAGAGGCCATCTCCCGCCTTTTGTTCTCTCCTGCCTGTAGCCTTGGCTCCTTCGGGATGTCCCGGACCCCCATACCTTCAGCAGGCAGCAATGCCGGGCCTGTGCCTGAGGCCCCCACCTCCTCGCCAGCCCCACCAGCCACTTCTCCAACTGGGGCTTCCAGTGCTCAGCAGCAGCTCATGCAGCAGATGATCCAGCTTCTGGCAGGTGGAAACTCACAGGTACATGGGGCAGCAGGGCTGGTACTGGGACCACCACTTCCATCCTGGTGGTGTCAGCGGTCGCAGTAGAATGGAGACAGCAGAGCAGGCTTTGCAGTCAGCCCAACCAGGCGCAGGGGTAGTCAACCTTTTTATACCTACCGCCCACTTTTGTATCTCTGTTAGTAGTAAAATTTTCTAACCACCCACCGGTTCCACAGTAATGGTGATTTATAAGGTAAGGAAGTAACTTTACTTTATAATATTTATAAAGCAGAGTTACAGCAAGTTAAAGCATATAATAATAATTACTTACCAAGTACTTTATGTCAGATTTTTGCTAAGTTTGGCAGAATAAATCTTTATAAAACAACTTACTATAGTTAAATCTATCTTTTTATTTATACTTTGGTTGCTCCGCTACCGCCCACCATGACAGCTGGAACGCCCACTAGTGGGCGGTAGGGACCAGGTTGACTACCACTGGTTTAGACCCTGGTCTGCCACTTTCTAGCAAGTTGCTGATCTTCCCTAAGTTCAGTTTCTTCAGCTGTAAAATGGAGATGAGAATAGTAATAACACCATGTGCTAGGTACTGTTCTAAGTGCTTCGTTTACTTTATTCCTTACAACAATCTTGTGAAGAAGCTATTACTATAATTTCTGTGTTACAAAAGGAGAAAGCTGAAGCCCAAAGATTCAAACTGAGCCATACTGGCTCCACTTTAAAAGTTATACTTTAACTGCTATGTTATACCACTTCTGCTTATATCATGGGATTCTTTTGATAATCGAAACAGCTTCCATCTTTGAGACCTGAGAGGAGGATTATGGAAGGTGAGGTAACTAAAGCCCTGGGCTACAAAGTCAAGGCTAGGGGTTTGGAGGAGTAAGGGTGGCCTTGGGGCGTGGGGATGACCTCGGGTGAGCCCCTTAACCTTTCTCCAGCCTCTGTGATTCATCTGGGAAAAGCTTTTCAACAGAAGTGTATGTATGCCCAGCTCTGTGCAAGAGCGGAATGAGTGATCGCCAAGGTTCAGTCCAGCTGAAATTCTGTAGATGGTGTGGAGCACTAGGTGGGGCTTTTGTACTGCATGGCAAGGGGCCTCTGTGGCCCTTGGGCAGGTCCTTTCCATCTCTGGATCATACTGTCCTCCTGTCACAGCCAGGTGGCCTGTGACTGCTGAGCTCCTTCCAGCTCTGAGAGTCTTTTGTTCATGATCTAGGCTAGTGCTTCTTAAACATTCCCTGGGAAAACACTTCCAGGATATGTTCATAGAAGTGTCAGATATGAAAAGCCTTCTCTTTTGTAAATAACTGTATTTGTTGATTGGTTAAAATGAAGCAAATTATTTCTCTCCTGGGCCATTCTGTGGCCTTTAATAATATGGCTGTATGTGTGATGAAGGTTGGGAGGGAGTTTACAGGTGGTGTTTAACGTGCATCTTATCGACCACAGAGCATTTGTCGTTTGTTGTACCTGTTAACGTCTCCAGACTGTTGATGGAAAACAGGAATATAGGCGACCAAAGCCTATCTGTTACTTTCACATTTTAAGAAAGACACCCTCACCTTCTAGTATACAGTTTTTTAGTGACTTGGGGCTCAGGCTCCTTGGTCCCCATTTGAAGCTCACCTCACCATGTTCCACTGATGAACTCTGAGGATGGTTGAGAAGACCTACAAGTTGTCTCCTCTCCATTATAACCCCCCAGCTTCTGACACTGGTCCTGTGCCCACTTCACAAGGCCTGTCCCCTGTAGGTGCAGACGCCAGAAGTGAGATTCCAGCAGCAGCTCGAGCAGCTCAACGCCATGGGCTTCATCAACCGCGAGGCTAACCTGCAGGCCCTGATTGCCACAGGAGGGGACATCAATGCGGCTATTGAGAGACTCCTGGGCTCTCAGCTCTCCTAATCCTGTGGCCCATGCCTCCTGCTTCTCCTTCCCTGGATGCCAGCCTTTGGTTCCTGCCAGCTCCTTCCCTCTGCAGTTTGTCGTCCCTTCTGTCTTCTCCCTGTCCTCTCAAGACTGCAAGGTGGCTTTAGAGGTGTGGACCCTAACCGTACAGCTCTGAGAATTTTGGTTCTACTTCTCCATCTCTTACCGAATCTTCTCTTACCGACTCTTCTCTCCTGCTTGAGCAGAACTATTTAAACGGTTTTCACTGTTTTGTTGATTAGCCCCACAACCACCTCCGCAATCTTCAGACCGCTCAGCGGCAGTGCAGAGGGAAGGAGAAACCAGCTCTCTGGTTTACTGGAGGTCTTTTTAAACTGGAGGTTTACAGGGTCTTTCATCTGTACCACTAGGGTTTTGCTTGTCATATATTTTTGCCTTTGGTAACTCTCTTCCTTCTTTTTTCCCGCATCCTCTGTCACCTCCAGCCTAACCAATTCTAGAACTTCATACTCTGAAGAAGAGGAAGGTGAAAGAAGCAGGCTGGGACTTTCCTCCTCACTCCCTAGCCTGGGCACTTCATCCAGCACTTTTTAATGGGGTCTCTTGGGATTTCCTTAGGGAGGAAGATGCCTGTTCTCCCTGTCTGAAGGAGGAGATAAGACACAGCTCTTGGAACAAGGAATTATCAAGCCCTGGACTAGCCCAATAGAGATTGGTGCAGAGGAAGGGGGCATGGGATTTCTGGAGGAAGGGAAAGGGGAAAAGAGCCTGAGTAAAAAGGCTCGGATGTTGGAATGGACAGTTAGGGAATGGAAGCACTAATTGCTCTTTTAGGCAGGCAATCCAGGCTCAGACATGGCAGAAGAGACTTAAGAGATACCAATGGAACGTGAGTTGAAAGGGCCTTGATGAAGCTAAGTGATATGGCTCACGAAGGGCCATCTTGGCTTCATTTCCTCAAATACACATGCTTATGTACACACTCATACACACATTTCCATGAACCCAGGACCTGCCTCTGTCCCCAGGTATCAGTGGTTTGAGCACCCCTCAGAAGACACGAAGTGAATTGGGGTCTGTCTCAGCAGTGGGTGTGTGTGCGGGTGGGTGCATGTGGGTTGAGTGGAAGCGTGGATTCTTTGCTGATTTCTGGTTCAGAGCTCTTTCCACCAGAAAAGTGGGCAAAAGGGCTAGTCTTGGGCAGGAATACACACAGCCCAGGGAGTGAGGTCTTAGGCCTCTGGATGCTGAGTAACCTAAGGGTATTGTGGATACCCCTTCTGAGCTGCCAGAGCTATGACCAGCACCCTCACACCCCTCCCTCATTGCTTTGAGGGAATGAATGGTAGAGGGCCTTTACCTCCAGCGCCTCGGGCCTTTGGCACCCTAGCCCCTGCCCTTTGAGTTCTTCACTATTTCCTTCCAGGCCAGAAAGTCCTATCTGAGGAAGGAAAGCAGAGGGTAACAATTCTGCCTTTGATCTGGAATTGATTATTGGAGCACAGAAGAGGCTCAGATCACCTCCTCTCTGCTACTTAGCCTTCCTGCTTGAAGGGTCCATGGCTGAGAATAGGGAGGCATGAGAAACGGAATTTTCTCCAAGTGGGAGAGGGTCCCAAGCAATCCAGAGAGGATGTCTGTGTGGCTTCCCTCCACCCTTCCCTCAACTCCCACACTGGCCTTTGTAAATAAATGGTGTGGTCTTGGTTGTGAGTGTGCCTTGGTGTTTGTTTTGGGGGAGAGGAGGCTGACTGAAGACAACTTCTTGGTTTTAGAGGGTTTTTATAAAGTAGCTCCAGAGGAATTTAAAGTTCTGAATTTTTTTTTTTTTTTTCGGAAGCTGGAAACAGGGAGAGATAGTCAGACAGACTCCCGCATGCGCCCGACCGGGATCTACCTGGCACGCCCACCATGGGGCGATGCTCTGCCCACCAGGGGGCGATGCTCTGCCCACCAGGGGGCGATGCTCTGCCCACCATGGGGCGATGCTCTGCCCACCAGGGGGCGATGCTCTGCCCATCCTGGGCGTCGCCATGTTGCTACCAGAGCCACTCTAGCGCCTGGGGCAGAGGCCACAGAGCCATCCCCAGCGCCCGGGCCATCTTTGCTCCAATGGAGCCTTGGCTGCGGGAGGGGAAGAGAGAGACAGAGAGGAAGGTGCAGCGGAGGGGTGGAGAAGCAAATGGGCGCTTCTCCTGTGTGCCCTGGCCGGGAATCGAACCAGGGTCCTCCGCACGCTAGGCCGACACTCTACTGCTGAGCCAACTGGCCAGGGCAAAGTTCTGAATTTAAACTGAATTTAGGTTCAGTTACCACAGATGTTAAGAAACATTGAAGGTTAAGGGATAGCTGGTCATAGAGATAACTATAGTCCATGATTTAGGAATGGGAAGGATTACATTTTTCCATTCGCCAGACCATAAGATATCAGATTCCTCACCTCACCCCCGCCCCCATTGTTCAGCCTGGGAGAGGAATGTATGAAGGTATTGGGAAGTTGCTAGGTCATTACTTCCATCATCTGATCTTTTGGCAAGACTGCTCTCCTTACCTCAGGTAAAAAGGTCAAAACAAAATAAACCCTTGCATCCAGATCTTATGCAGGTGGAGTTTTGTACTTCTTATCTTGAGCCCCAAGACTAGACCCAGCTCTACCACTAATTGTGTAAACTTAAGTCTTTCATGTCTGTGAGGTTTTATCTTGTATAGTGAGGTTACAGCCTGCAATTCTGTGATATATAACTAAACCATGGTGGGAGGTTTTTTGTGGGGTTTTTTGGGGGTAGTTTTATCTTCTGATAACGCTAGTCTGGATGTTTCAGACTGACATTCTCACTAGACATTTTAAAAGTTGGGGGCAATATTTATTTTTAAAATGTAAAAAATCAAAGGGCCAACAAAATTGGCTGGGAAACCAGAGGAAAAAAGGCCCTAAAGGCTGCCTTTGACCTGTGGGATTTTTGCTACTTGGGAAAAGGTTGCTAAGAAGATTTGAGGACCTTGAAAGATAGGAAGCTAGAGGAACAAAAACTTGGAATCTGGGGCAGCTAAAGATAAGGATGCTGGTAAAGATCCATCACTTGGTCTAGAACCTTAAGGATAAGTAGGAGGTAAGCCAGTCCTCATATTCTGCAGCCTAGCCTCCTGCCGTGTGGGTAGTCCAGAAATTCTCAAGCCTCAAGCTGAGGAATAAGATGACCCCAGATTGCTAGCATATCTAGATGCTTGGTAGAATCAAGCAGAAATCTTGAGGAATATAACATCAACCTAGACTTCAAAAGCATTATAATAAATTATGTTTCAAATACACCACCAACCACAGTAAAAATTAAGCAGTTGAAGACATAAGGTGCCTGACTTGTGGTGGCGCAGTGGATAAAGCATCAACCTGGAACACTGGGGTCGCCAGTTCAAAACCCTGCACTTGCCTGGTCAAGGCACATATGGGAGTTGATGCTTCCTGTTCCTCCCCCCTTTCTCTCTCTCTCTCTCTCTCTCTCTCTCTCTCTCTCTCCCCTCTCTAAAATGAATAATAATAAAAAAGACAAGGTAATATAAGTAAAACCAAACAAATGACAGACAATAAACAGACCCACAACAGTTCCATGTACTGAAATTACAGGCAGTCCCCTAGTTATAAAAGATAGGTTCTGTAGGTTTGTTCTTAAGTTGAATTTGTATGTAAATTCAAACAGGTACATTTGCCTATTAAATACAACTTAGATGTTTGTTTATCATAGTATTTTTATCTTTCTGTGCATATAAATACTTAAACATTTTCAAACTTACAGAACCTATCTCATTTGTAACCAGGGTGCTGCCTGTATATACAAATGAAAACAACTGTGCTTAGTTAGTATTTCAAGAATATAAAAGCCAAGCTTGGAAATTTCAACAGAGACCTGAAACTACAAAAATGGACACAGCACAATTGGAAAAGGACCAAAGAGAAATTTTGGCTAGAGCCTGACCAGGCGGTAGCGCAGTGGATAGAGCATTGGACTGGGATGCAGAGGACCCAGGTTGAAGACCCTGAGGTCGCCAGCTTGAGCGCGGGCTCATCTGGTTTGAGCAAAGCTCACCAGCTTGAACCCAAGGTCGCTGGCTTGAGCAAGGGGTTACTTGGTCTGCTGAAGGCCCACAGTCAAGGCACATATGAGAAAGCAATAAATGAACAACTAAGGTGTCACAACAAAAAACTGATGATTGATGCTTCTCATCTCTGTTCCTGTATGTCTGTCCATACCTATCCCTCTCTGACTCTCTGTCTCTGTTAAAAAAAAAAAATTTTGGCTAGAAATATATAATAAATGAAGTAAGGTCTCACTAGATGAGTTTAATGGCAGGTTAGACATAGCTGAGGAAAAAACTGGTGGATTAAGAAACAGATTAAAAGAACTATACAGCCTGACCAGGCAGTGGCACAGTGATAGAGTTTTGGACTGGGATGCAGAGGACCCAGGTTCAAATCCCCAAGGTTGCCAGCTTGAGCACAGGCTCATCCGGCTTGAGCATGGGCTCACTAGCTTGGGCGTGGGGTCGCTGGCTTGAGCGTGGGATCATAGACATGACCCCATGGTTGCTGGCTTGAAGCCCAAGGTCGCTGGCTTGAGCAAGGGGTCACTTTGCTGGAGTCCTCTGGTCATGGCACATATGAGAAAGCAATCAATGAACAACTGAGGTGCCACGATGAAGAACTTGATGCTCTCACTTCTCTCCCTTCCTGCCTGCCTGTCCCTCCCTATCTATCCCTCTCATTGTCTGTCTCTCTTTCTCACTAAAAAAAAAATAATAATAATAATAATTAAAAATAAGAGGATGGAAAATCCAGAAGAAACAAAGTAATTTGAGCTAACATGTTTAATTGGAGAGGAGAAAGGGGAAGAAGCAATGTGAAGAAATAATGTCAGGATTATCTAGACTTGATGAAAATCATTGATTCACAGATTCAAGAAATCCAGCCTGACCAGGTGGTGGCACAGTGAATAGAGCGTCGGACTGGGATGCAGAGGACCCAGGTTCGAGACCCCGAGGTTGCCAGCTTGAGCGCGGGCTCATCTGGTTTGAGCAAAAAGCTCACCAGCTTGGACCCAAGGTCTCTGGCTCGAGCAAGGGGTTACTCGGTCTGCTGAAGGCCCGCGGTCAAGGCACATATGAGAAAGCAATCAGTGAACAACTAAGGTGTCACAACGAAAAACTGATGATTGATGCTTCTCATCTCTCTCTGTTCCTGTCTGTCTGTCCCTATCTGTCCCTCTCTCTAACTCTCTCTCTGTAAAAAAAAAAAAAAAAAAAAATCCAATAAATTAAACTTGCACTCTGCAAAAAGGCAAAAGCAAAGAGACAATGTTTTAAAGCAATTAGAGAATAAAGACAGCTTATGTTCAGAGGAGCGACAGACCACTGCTTACAACTCAACAGCAATATGGAAAGCCAGAAGAATGGAACTCTATCCTCCCTGTGCTTAAAGAAGAAGCAGAAAAAGAATAATAGGTAAAGAAGATAAATGCAATCTAGAATACAAAGCCCAGTGAAAATATTTTCCAAAAATGAAGGTAAAATAAAGATATTTTCAGATAAAAACCGAGTCCACCACCAACGTACTCAAAGGAAATTCTAAAGAGAATCTTCAGTCAAAAAAAAGGAGGGGGGCCCTGGCCGGTTGGCTCAGTGGTAGAGCATCGGCCTGGCGTGCGGGAGTCCCCGGTTCGATTCCCGGCCAGGGTACACAGGAGAAGCGCCCAACTGCTTCTCCACCCCTCCTCCTCTCCTTCCTCTCTGTCTCTCTCTTCCCCTCCTGCAGCCGAGGCTCCATTGGAGCAAAGTTGGCCCGGGCACTGAGGATGGCTCTGTGGCCTCTGCCTCAGGTGCTAGAATGGCTCTGGTCGCAACAGAGCGATGCCCCGGATGGGCAGAGCATCACCCCCTGGTGGGCGTGCCAGGTGGATCCCGGTCGGGCGCATGTGGGAGTCTGTCTGACTGCCTCCCCGTTTCCAACTTCAGAAAAATAAAAAAAAAAAAAAAAAAAAAAAAAAAAAAAGGAGGGGGGAGAGCAAGGAAGAACAATGAAAGTGATAAATATGTGTGTAAATCTAAATGACTCTAAAACAAAAATGACAATTTCTCATGACATTTAAAATACATAGGCCCTGGCCGGTTGGCTCAGTGGTAGAGCGTCGGCCTGGCGTGCGGGGGACCCGGGTTCGATTCCCGGCCAGGGCACATAGGAGAAGCGCCCATTTGCTTCTCCACCCCCCCTCCTTCCTCTCTGTCTCTCTCTTCCCCTCCCGCAGCCGAGGCTCCATTGGAGCAAAGATGGCCCGGGTGCTGGGGATGGCTCCTTGGCCTCTGCCCCAGGCGCTAGAGTGGCTCTGGTCGCGCAGAGCGACGCCCCCTGATGGGCGGAGCGTCGCCCCTGGTGGGCGTGCCGGGTGGATCCCCGTCGGGCGCATGCGGGAGTCTGTCTGACTGTCTCTCCCCGTTTCCAGCTTCAGAAAAATACAAAAAAAAACCCAAAAAACAAAACAGGGAAATAAAATTTGTGACACAATACAGGAGTCAGACTGGGAAATGGAGTTAAAGTGCCAAAGTCTATTATGCTGGTAGAAAGCAAAGTGTCACTTAATGTTAGACATTGGCAAGGCAAGAATGAAGGTTTTGCTAAACCACTACTTAGAAAAACACAGGGGAAGGGGATGTGGGGAATGGAGAGGGGGAGAGAATGAAGGGAAGGGTGCGAAAAGGGACAAACATAAGGTGACAAAATGATTTGACTTTGGGTGATGGGAATACAACATAATCAACAGTTCAAATGCCATAAAGATGCTCACCTGAAACCTCTGCACTCATTGATCAATGTCATCCTGTTAAAGTTAATTTTCTAAATAAAAATTAAAAATTACTTATTTTTATGATTTTATTTTTTGATTTTATAAACAAGGTATGCAAGGAATTTTTATGTTGTTCATTTTTTGTTAAACAGTGAAAGCAATAAAATTTAAAAATTAAAAAAATAAAATAAAAACAATGTATAACTACTAAGCTAACCAAGGAGGTTAAAATAAAACTTACTATTAAAAAAAAGGACAAAAAATTAAGAAGTACAAGGTATTTTTTAGAGTAGTGAAACTTCTGTATGTGCTTGTCAAAACCCATAGAACTTTACAGCATACAGTAAAACCCTAATATATGCAAACAAAAAATAGGTATCATTTAGGAAGTCAGGAGATCCCAGGATAGAATTAAGAATGTTACCAGAGACTGACCAGTGGTGGCGCAGTAGATAAAAGCATCGACCTGGAATGCTGAGGTTGCCAGTTCGAAACCCCAGGCTTGCTCCTTCAAGGCACATATGAGAAGCATATGTAGTAGTAGTTACTACAAGTTGATGCTTCCTGCTCCTTTCACCCAACCCTTCCTCTCTCTCTTAAAAAAAAGAAAGAAAGAAAGAAAAAGTTAACCAGAGAATCTATTACAAATGTATGAAAAAACATCACTGAAAATGGGTGGGGTAGATGATGCTGACCTAAGTAACTTGCAAATTAGTGGAAACTGTAAGACTAAAGACAAAAGAAGCTGTACATAAACACTACTGGACTTGATACAGTTGATCATGTATCTAGTTTATGCATGTCCCATGAGTGGACTGTGATACTACTGTATATGTATACTAGAATTGAACAATGAAGTAGATGGTGGGAGCTAGGTTTCTCACTGGAGTGGGAGTTTACAGAGAAGCAAGGGGATGAGACTAGAGTGATTTATGCCATAATGGGTTAGAGGTGGAAACAAGCATATGAATTCACGTTTAGCTTAATACAGATACAGATATTTACAAATAGAACTATTAATAGATAGGTGTTAGTACACATATATTTTCTTGTTCTGTCAGCTGATACAGCCCAGGAGTAACAACATGTAATGGAAGCATGCAAACCCAGTATCCAAATCTTGGTTTCTAATACCATTCTTCTATAAAAGGAACCAGGGCTCCTAAGAGAAATGGCTGATTCTAGAAATGGGGAAGGACATGTACAAGATGTGGTTGGACCATCTTGTAGTGCCAGAAAGGAAGTGATTTAAAAAATTATAATGATGGGGGCATCTCAGAGGGACCACGAGTTACCAAGGTTCACAATGGCCAAAGCTGGGACAAGTTGAGCAGCAAAATAGAGTAATATAGGATTATAACACAAAGTATAAAATACTCATTAAATAAATAAATGGTCTGACCAGGCGGTGGTGCAGTGGATAGAGCTTCGGACTGGGATGCCGAGGACCCAGGTTCGAGACCCTGAGGTCGCCAGCTTGAGTGCAGGCTCATCTGGTTTTAGCAAAAGCTCACCAGCTTGGACCCAAGGTCACTGGCTTGAGCAAGGGGTTACTCGGTCTGCTGAAGGCCCACGGTCAAGGCACATATGAGAAAGCAATCAATGAACAACTAAGGTGTCGCAACGCGCAACGAAAAACTAATGATTGATGCTTCTCATCACTCTGTTCCTGTCTGTCTGTCCCTGTCTATCCCTCTCTCTGACTCACTCTCTGTCCCTGTGAAAATAAATAAATAAATAAATAAATAAATAAATAAATAACAAGACAAATTTGTGCAGAAAATTTCCAAACGACCTATGTAAATATTCTGCCCTCCAGAGGGTGGATAATAATACCCCATTTCTCAAGTGTGGGCTGCACATGTCTTCCTTCCAAAGAGTACAGTGTGACAAGTGGGCAGGGCAGGAGTGACTTGAGAATGGACACTACCTCAGCCAGGTGATCAAGGTCAAAGTTAAATCATGTTGATAATATGTACTCTTTAGATGAAGTAATGAAAATGGCATTTTAACTCTGTTATCTTCCTTCCCAAAATCCTTAACCCCAGTCTAATCATGAGAAAGCACCAGACAAATCCCAACTGAGGGGCAAATTCTACAAAATTCTTTTTTGACATTATTCCTCAAAACTGTCAAGGTCATCAAAAACAAGGAAGGTCTGAAAACCGTCACAGTCAAGAGGAGCCTAAGGAAACATTACAATCAAATGTTATGTAGCATCCTAGAGAGGATAAAGGTTACAAAATACGGATAGTAAGTAAAAACTAAAGAAATCTGAATAAAGTATGGACCTTAGAGAATAATAATGTATCAGTAGTGGTTCATTAGTTGCAACAAATGTACTAACGTAAGAGGTTAACTGGATATGGGATAAATGGGAACTCTACTATCTCCACAATTTTTCTATAAATCTAAAATTGTTCAGAATAAAGTTTTTAGTTCAGACAAAATGAGAGAAAATTGAATAGATAAAACAAATATAAATTGCACATAATATGGCATATTTAAACCCTAATATAATTAATTTTTAAAGATTTATTGATTTTAGAGAAAGAAAGAAGGAAAAGAGTGAAAGAGAGAGAGGAACATCTATTTGTTGTTCCACTCACTTATGCATTCATTTTTTTATTCTTGTATATGCACTGACCAGGAATCGAACTTACAACCTTGGCATATTGTGGTGATGCTCTAACGGTAACCAACTGAGCTACCTGGCCAGGGTATAAGTAATTTTATTAAATGAAAATGTAAATGCTTCAATTAAAAGTCAAACAATGCGAAGCTGGATCAATAAAATGAAAATCTACTACAAGGACCTGAGGATCCTGGATGTGCAGGTTGTGATGTGAGCCCACAGGACAGCCCAATCTGTATTCCAGCCTTGGGTCCCTCAGCACATCAAATGGGGACCTCAAAGCCAAGCCCAGGAGGCCTGGGGTCCACTAGCTGTCTCCTCTGAGAGGACGTGAGGGCATTGAGCCTGCCCTGAAGCTAAGCAGAGGCTAGGAACCTCCAAAGGCTGGGAGCAGCACTCACAAGGCCTGTGTCAGGTGGAGAAGAGACATTACCACAACCCAAGTCTCAGCACAGCGATAGGGGTGTAGGGATATGTACTTGCCTAGAAAAGAAACTGATGTCCCAGAGAGGAATTCCAAGGGGCTAATTTTATTTTTTATTTTTGAGAGAGACAGACAGGAAGGGAGAGAGATGAGAAGCATCCATTCGTAGTTGCGTCACTTTTAGTTGTTCATTGGTTGCTTCTCGTATGTGCCTTGACGGGGGTGGGGGGCTCTAGCTGAGCCAGTGACCCATTGCTCAAGCCAGCGTTCTTGGGCTCAAGCCAGTGACCTTTGGGCTCAAGTCAGTGACCTTGGGATTATGTCGATGATCTCACACTGAAGCCGGTGACCTCAGGGGTTTGAACCTGGGACCTCAGTGTCCCAGATTGATGCTCTATCTACTGCACCACCACCAGTCAGGCTATTTTAAAATTTTTTATTAACTGAGAAGCAGGGAGGCAGAGAGACAGACTCCCACATGTGCCCTGACCGGGATCCACTCAGCAAGCTCCCTACCAGCTGATGCTCTACCCATCTGAGGATATTGCTCTGTTGCTTGGCAACTAAGCTATTTTAGCACCTGAGATGAGGCCATGGAGCCATCCTCAGTTCCTGGGGCCAACTTGCTCCAACTGAGCCATGGCTGCAGGAGAGAGAGAGAAAAAGAGAGAAGGGCGAGGGGTGAAGAGGCAGATGGTCGCTTCTCTTGTGTGCCCTGACCCAGAATCAAACCCGAGACTTCCACACACCGGGCCAATGCTCTACCACTGAGCAAACCGGCCAGGGTCAACTTTTAAATTTTTAATTACATTAAACGTCCAATATTATATTAGTGTCAGGTGTACAATATGGTGATTAGACATTTATATAACTTATGAAGTGAATACTCCAATAAATCTAGTACCCATTCGATAACCTATATAGTTAGTTACTATAATATTATTGACTATATTCCCTATGCTGCATTTTACATCCTCATGACTATTCTGTAACTACCAATTTGTATTTTTTTTTTTATTGATTGATTTTAGAGAGACAGAGGAAAGGAGAGAGAGAGAGAAGCATTCATTTGTTGTTCCACTTAGTGGTGCATCCATTGGTCTCTTCCCACACATGCCCTGAGCAGGGATCAAACCCACAACCTTGGTGTTTTGGAACAACACTTAACCAACTGAGCTAACTGTCCAATTTGTACTTCTTAATCTTTTCATATTGTCACCCAGTCTCCCCAACTCCACTGCCATCTAGAAGAAACCGTCAAAATGTTCTCTGTATCTGTGAATCTGTTTCTGTTCTGCTTGTTTATTTTGTTTCTTAGAGTCCACATAAGTGAAATCATATGGCATTTGTCTTTCTCTGACTTATTTCATTCAGCACAATACCCTCTAGGTCCAGCCATATTGTTGCAGGTGGCAATATTTCATTTAAAAAATTTTACATTATGGCCCTGGCCAGTTTGCTCAGTGGTACAGTGTTGGCCTGGTGTGTGGAAGTCCTGAGTTCACTTCCTGCTCAGGGCACACAAGAGAAGCAACCATCTGCTTCTCCACCCTTCCCCTCTCCCTTCTATCTCTCTCTCCTGCTCTCTCTCTTCTCCTCCTGCAGTCATGGCTCAGTTGGAGCAAGTTGGCTCTGGGTGCTGAGGATGGCTCCATGGCCTCATCTCAGGTACTAAAATAGCTCAGTTGCTGAGCAACAGAGCATGCTCCAAATGGGCAGAGCATTGTCCTATAGAGCAGTGGTCCCCAACCTTTTTTGGGCCAGGGACTGGTTCAATGTCAGAAAATATTTTCACGAACCGGCCTTTAGGGTGGGATGGATAAATGTATCACGTGACCGAGACAAGCGTCAAGAGCTTGTCTTAGACGGATGTAACAGAGGGAATCTGGTAATTTTTAAAAAATAAAATATCGTTCAGACTTAAATATAAATAAAACGAAAATAATGTAAGTTATTTATTCTTTCTCTGCAGACCGGTACCAAATGGCCCAGGGACCAGTACTGGTCCATGGCCCGGGGTTTGGGGACCACTGCCATAGAGCGCTCGCTGGGATGATCACAGTTGGGTGCTAGTGGAAGTCTGTCTCTCTGCCTCCCCACCTCCCACAATAAAAACTTTTAAAAGGATTATTTATTTAGTTAGTTTATCTTAATATTTCATTTTTATGGCTAATATATATGCAATACTTTTTTTTTTTTACAGAGACAGAGAGAGAGGGATAGATAGGGACAGACAGGAATAGAGAGAGATGAGAAGCATCAATCATTAGTTTTTTTCGTTGCAACACCTTAGTTAGTTGTTCATTGATTGCTTTCTCATATGTGCCTTGACCGGGGGGCTTCAGCAGACCGCGTAACCCCTTGCTCAAGCCAGCAACCTTGGGTCCAAGCTGGTGACCTTTGCTCAAACCAGATGAGTCCGCGCTCAAGCTGGCAACCTCGGGGTTTTGAACCTGGGTCCTTTGCATCCCAGTCTGACGCTCTATCCACTGCACCACCGCCTGGTCAGGCCTAAAGTAATTGTTGATAGATATGTATTTATTGCTATTTTGGTGTTCATAAAATTTTTTATCTTCTCAAAGAAGGCCCTTTAGCATTTTTTGTAATACTGGTTTGGTGATGATGATCTCCCTTAGTTTTTCTTCTCTGGAAAGGTCTTTATCTGACCTTTGATTCTAAATGATTGTTTGTTTTAAATGAGAGAGAGAAAGACAGACAGAAAGACAGGAAGGGAGAGAGATGAGAAGCATCAACTTGTTGAGGCACTTTAGTTGTTCATTGATTGCTTCTCATACATGCCTTGACTGGGGGGCTCCAGCTGAGCCAGTGACCCCTTGCTCAAGCCAGCGACCAAGGGATTAAGCCAGTAACCTTGGGCTTCAAACCAGTGACCTTTGGGCTCAAGCCAACGACCATGGGGCCATGTCTATGATCCCACACTCAAGCCAGCATCCCCTCACTCAAGCTGGTGAGCCCATGCTCAAACCGGCAACCTTGGGGTTTCGAACCTGGGTCCTCTACGTCCCAGTCTGAGGCTCTACCCACTGCACAACCACCTGGTCAGGTTGACTGTTTCTATTTTATGTTTTTTGTTTCTTTTTTATGTTGTTGAAGTTCTCACTAAGTTCCTTGATCATCCTTATAGCCATTGTTTTGAAGTCTGTATCTGGTACTTTGCTTGGCTCCATTTCATTTAGTTCTTTTTATGGAGATTTCTTCTGTTCTTTCATTTGGATTGATTTTTTTTTTAAGGTTTTTTAAAAAAAATTTTTAAAGACTTTATGTATTCATTTTAGAGAGGAGAGAAAGAGGAGAGAGAGAGAGAGAGAGAAGAGGGGAGGAGCAGGAAGCATCAACTCCCATATATGCCTTCACTGGGTAATCTCAGGGTTTTTAACCGGCGACCTCAGCATTCCAGGTCGATGCTTTATCCACTGCACCACCACAGGTCAGGCTGGATTTTTTTTTTTTTTTAGCTTGAGAGAGACAGAAACAGAGACAGAGACAGAGACAGACAGACAGAAAGAGAGAGAGATGAGAAGCATCAACTCATAATTGCATTGCTTTTTAGTGGTTCATTGATTGCTTCTCATACGTCCCTGGACTCGAGGTCTCCAGCCGAGCCAGTAACCCCTTGCTCTAGCCAGTGACCTTGGGATCATGTTGATGATCCCAGCTCAAGCCATCAGCCCCATACTCAAGCTGTTGAGCCTGTGCTCAAGCCAGATGAGCCCGTGCTTAAGCCGGATGAGCCCGCACCCATGCCAGAGACTTTGGGGTTTTGAACCTGGGTCTTTAGCATTCTATATTGATGCTCTGTCCACTGTGCCACCACCAGTCAGGCTGTTCTTACATTTGGGATGTGTTTCTTTGTCTCCTCATTTTGACTGCCTCCCTCTGTTTGTTTCTATGTATTATGTAGAGCCGCTATATCTTCCATCTTGACAGAGTGGCCTAATGTAGTAGATGTCCTATGGGGCCTAGTGACATAGCTACTAGTTTCAGAACTGGGGTCACTTAACAAGAAGTATGAGGCACACTGAAACCTGATGCTGCTTGTTTGGGGTTTGTGAACCTTTGAGAAATTTTAGGAAATCCTCTCAAAGGGCTGGTTTTAATCACTCCCATTTATTTATTTGTTTGTTTGTTTTAATGTGTTCATTGGTTGCTTCTTATATGTGCCCTAACCAGGGATTGAACCTGTGACCTTGGTGTGCCAGGACAACACTCTACCCACTTAGCTACCCAGCCAGGGCCAATCACTCCCTTTTAAATGAAACATTCTGAATTTCCCATAGGTTGGGCTGGGGGTGAGGGCAGTAACCTAACTATATGCTGACCAGAAGACATTTATAGAACATAAGAAAACAGAACGATTAAAGTAAAATCTAGAATAAAAGATAAACTGTACAAACACAAACCAGAAGAAAACTAGGATAGTTACATAAATAATAGACCAGATAGAATTTCAGACAGAAAGTAAC
The DNA here is from genome assembly GCF_036850995.1 of Saccopteryx leptura. Classification (NCBI taxonomy): domain Eukaryota; kingdom Metazoa; phylum Chordata; class Mammalia; order Chiroptera; family Emballonuridae; genus Saccopteryx; species Saccopteryx leptura. The sequence goes on from NC_089504.1 coordinate 286,158,003, forward strand.
ACTAAGAAATAGACTGACCTGTGGTGGCGCAGTGGATAAAGTGTCATCCTGGAACGCTGAGGTTGTCAGTTTGAAACCCTAGGCTTGCCCAGTCAAGGCACATACAAGAAGCAACTATGACGAGTTGATGCTTCCTGCCTCGCCCCCCCCAATTACTCTCTCTCTCTAAAAAAAAAAAAAAATTAAAAAATAAAGAAGGCTCATTCATAATGATAAAAGGTAACATTCACCAGGAAAATATAATAATCCTCAATATTTATGCATCTAATAGCATGGCTTGAATATATAAAAAGAAAAAATCCAAAGTACAACAAAGAGAATTAGAAAAACCCTCAACCATAGATTTGAATACACCTTTCTGAATTGATAGAATAAGCAAGGGAAAATATCAATAAGAATTAACATGTATCATTAATTCTAAAAAACAGATTTTTTCATATTTTAACATTTCTGTAAGAAGAATTTTTTAATAACTTTTGGAATTGAGTCATAGTTTTATTGGCAGCATTTTAAACATTTTTGGTGGTAAATAAAGTGTATTATGGGTTGGATCACATCCCTCAAACATTCATATATTGAAGTTCAAACACCCATACCTCAGAATGTGACCTTATTTGGAAAGATGGTTTTTGCAAATGTAATTTATTAAGATGAGGTCATACTGGAACAAGGTGGGCTCTTAACTTGATTAGACTGGTGCCCTTATAAAAAGGGAGTACCTGGACAAAGACAGGCTCACAAGGAGAACCTCATCTGAAGATGAAGGCCGACATTGGGGTGATGCTTGTACAAACCAAAGAACACCAAAGAGTATTAGCAAACTATCAGATGCTAGGGGAGAGGCATGAAAAAGATTCTTTCTTCAGCCCTCAGAAAGTACCAACGTCACCAACACTTTGGTGTTTGACTTCTAATCTTCAGAATTGTGAGACAACAAATTTCTATTGTTTTTTGTTTTTTTTTTATAAATAAATTTTTATTTTAATCAAATTTCTATTGTTTAAGACACCTGGCTTAGTGGTACTTTGTTAAGATAGCCTTAGGAAACAAATACAGGAGCATCTTAGGTTCAGTGAAATAAAATATATATAATGTTGCATCCAATAAAGTAGATATTTTTAAGTATGCATGGAACATTTACAAAAATTAAATATATACTGGGAAATACAATAATTTTTACTGATTTTTAAAAAACATTATTTATTTGTTTGTTTGTTTATTTTAGAGAAGAGAGAGAGAGAGAGAAAGGGGGGAGGAACAGGAAACATCAACTCCCATATTTGCCTTGACCAGGCAAGCCTAGGGTTTTGAACCGGCAACCTCAGTGTTCCAGGTTGACGCTTTATCCACTGCGCCACCACAGGTCAGGCTTTACTGATTTTTTTTTTTTTTTTGTAATTTTGTATTTTTCTGAAGCTGGAAATGGGGAGAGACAGTCAGACAGACTCCCGCATGCGCCCAACCAGGATCCACCCGGCACGCCCACCAGGGGCAACGCTCTGCCCACCAGGGGGCGATGCTCTGCCCCTCCGGGGCATCGCTCTGTTGCAACCAGAGCCACTCTAGCGCCTGGGGCAGAGGCCAAGGAGCCATCCCCAGCGCCCGGGCCATCTTTGCTCCAATGGAGCCTCGGCTGCGGGAGGGGAAGAGAGAGAGGAAGGAGAGGGGGAGGGGTGGAGAAGCAGATGGGTGCTTCTCCTGTGTGCCCTGGCCAGGAATCGAACCCGGGACTTCTGCATGCCAGGCCGACGCTCTACCACTGAGCCAACTGGCCAGAGCCTAGCTTTACTGATTTTTTTTTGTATTTTTCTGAAGCTGGAAACGGGGAGAGACAGTCAGACAGACTTCCGCATGCGCCCGACCGGGATCCACCCGGCATGCCCACCAGGGGCGACGCTCTGCCCCTCTGGGGCATCGCTCTGTTGCGACCAGAGCCACTCTAGCGCCTGGGGCAGAGGCCAAGGAGCCATCCCCAGCGCCCGGGCCATCTTTGCTCCAATGGAGCCTCGGCTGCGGGAGGGGAAGAGAGAGACAGAGAGGAAGGAGAGGGGGAGGGGTGGAGAAGCAAATGGGCGCTTCTCCTGTGTGCCCTGGCTGGGAATCGAACCCGGGACTTCTGCACGCCAGGCTGACGCTCTACCACTGAGCCAACCGGCCAGGGCCGCTTTACTGATTTTTAAAGGAAATAATACCAAGTATGACCTCTAATCATAGTGCGGTTTTTTAGAACTCAAAAAGATTTCTGGAAATAAGATGTACTAGTAAGTTTATCATGTGTCAAAAAGTAAATAATAATGTAAGCTATAAGATATTTTAAAACTGGCCCTGGCTGGTTGGCTTAGTGGTAGAGCATCAGCCTGGTGTGTGGATGTCCTGGGTTCAATTCCCAGTCAGAGAACATAGGATAAGTGCCCATCTGCTTCTCCATCCCTCCTCTTCTCACTTCTCTCTCTCTCTCTTTCTCTCTCTCTCTCTTCCCTCCTCCCCTCCTCCCCTCCTTCCCTCCTCCCCTCCTGCAGCCATTGTTTGATTTCCCTGGGCGCTAAGGATAGCTCCATGGCCTCTACCTCAGGCACTAAAAAATGGCTTCAGTTACAATGGAGCACTGCCCCAGATGGGCAGAGCTTTGCCTCCTAGTGGGCTTGCCAGGTGAATCCGGTCGGGCACGTGCGGGAGTCTGTCTTTGCCTCCACTCTCACTAAATAAAACATATATATATATATATATATATATATTTTAAAACTAAACAATAACAAAAATTCAGAACTGGTGGAATACAGTTAAAGCAGTATGTAGAGGAAAATCTGTAGCCTTAAAATTCATATATTATGTAGCCTTAAAATTCATATATTAGAAAAGAAGAAAGGTTAGAAATCAATGAATTAAGCAACTATCTCAAGAGGTTTAAAAAAAGGAATAGAGAAGATAGAAAAATAGAAGATCAAAAAGGAATGAAATAACACAACAAATCATATACCTGATAAAAGGTTAATATCCAGAATATATAGAAAACTCTTAAAACTCAACAGTAAAACATGCAAACTAATTCAAAAATGGGCTAGGGACTTGAATAGACATTGTTCCAAAGAAGATATACAAATGGCCAAAAAGCACATGAAAAGATAACTAATCATTAGGGAATTGCAAATCAAAGCTACAATGAGATACCACCTCACACGCATTAGGTTGGCTACTATAAAAAAAACACCCAGAAGTACAAGTGTTGGCAAAGATGTGAAGAAATTGGAACACTTTGCATATTGGTGAGAATGTAAAATGGTATAGCTGCTGTGGGAAACAGTATGGCGGCAGTTCTTTTAAAAATTAAAAATAGAAAGACTATACTTTCAGGGATCATTTCTATAGTTCGTTACTAGAGAAGTTTCTCTGATCATGTAGAGCACCTGAAACCACAAGGAGGAGTTGCAGTGTTCTCTCCTGAGCATGAAGCCAGCTCTTGGTGTTGCTTGTGCAACTGCCTTTTGCCATTGATGATCGTTCTTCTCTTCCTTTGGGAGAGTAAGAGGGAGAGAAGGTGCAGTCTGAGTGGTAGAAAAAAAGAAATTAAAAATAGAGCCTGACCAGGTGGTGGTGTAGTGGATAGAGCATCCGACTAGGACATGGTGGACCCAGGTTCAAAACCCCAAGGTCACCGGCTTGAGTGTGGGCTCATCCAGCTTGAGCAAGGCTCACCAGCTTGAGCACGAGGTTGCTGGCTTGAGCATGGGATTGTAGACATGACCCCATGGTTGACAGCTTGAGCCCAAAAGTTTCTGGCTTGAAGCTCAAGGTGGCTGGCTTGAGCAAGGGGTGACTCACTCTGCTGGAGCCCTCTGGTCAAGGCACATATGAGAAAGCAATCAGTGAACAATTAAGTTGCTGCAATGAAGAATTGATGCTTCTTGGTCCTGGCCGGTTGGCTCAGTGGTAGAGCGTCGGCCTGGTATGCAGGAGTCCCGGGTTCGATTTCCAGCCAGGGCACACAGGAGAAGCGCCCATCTGCTTCTCCACCCCTCCCCCTCTCCTTCCTCTCTGTCTCTCTCTTCCCCTCCCGCAGCCAAAGCTCCATTGGAGCAAAGTTGGCCCAGGTGCTGAGGATGGCTCCATGGCCTCTGCCTCAGGCACTAGAATGGCCCTGGTTGCAACAGAGCAACGCCCCAGATGAGCAGAGCATCACCCCCTGGTGGGCATGCCAGGTGGATCCCGGTCGGGCGCATGCGGGAGTCTATCTGACTGCCTCCCCGTTTCCAACTTCAGAAAAATACAAAAAAAAAAAAAAAAAAAAAGAATTGATGCTTCTCATCTCTCTCCCTTCCTGTCTGTCTGTCCCTATCTGTCCCTCTCTCTGACTCTCCCTCTGTATCTGTCAAAAATAAAAATAAAAAAGGCCCTGGCTGGTTGGCTCAGTGGTAGAGCATCATCCCGGCATGTGGAAGTCCCAGGTTTGATTCCAGTTAGGGCACACAGGAGAAGTGACCATCTGCTTCTCCACTCCTCACCCCTTCTCTTTCTCTCTCTCTCTCTCTCTCTCTCTCTCTCTCTCTCTCTTTTCCTCTTGCAGCCATGGCTCTATTGATTTGATTGATTCATGCATATTGGCCCTGGGCATTGAGGATAGCTCCACGGAGCCTCTGCCTCAGGCACTAAAAATGGCTTGGTTGTGAGCATGGCCTCAGATGGAGGTTGCTGGGTGGATCCCAGTCCAGGCGCATGCAGGAGTCTGTCTCTCTATCTCCCCTCCACTCACTTAAATAAATTTTAAAAAAAATTAAAAATACAATTACCATATGATCCAGCAATTCCACTTCCAGGTATATACCTCAAAGTATTGAAAGCAGGATCTTAAAGACTTATTTGTACACCCACATTCATAGCAGCATTACTGATAATGGCTAAAATGTGGAAACAACCCAAGTGTCCACTGATAGATGAATGATAAACAAAATGTGGTATATACATAATATTCAACCTTAAAAAGAAATGAAATTCTGTCCTGGCCAGGTGGCTCAGTGGATGAAGTATTGTCCTAGCACCCTGAGGATGCAGGTTTGATCCCCAGTCAGGGCACATACAAGAGGCAATCAATGAGTACACAACTAAGTGGGACAACAAGTTGATGCTTCTCTCTCACTGTCTCTCAAATCAATGAAAAAAAAAATTTAAGAAAGAAATTCTGATTATGCCATGACATGGATTAACTTTGAAAACATTATTCTAAGTGAAATAAGCCAGTTACAAAAAAACACAAATATCAAATACTGGCCCTGGCCACATAGCTCAGTTGGTTAGAGCATTGTCCCAACGCACAGAGGTTGTGGGTTTGATCCCTGGTCAGGGCACATGCAGAAACAGATCTCTCTCTCTCTCTCTCTCTCTCTCTCTCTTTCCCTGCCACTTCTTTTCTCTCTAAAATCAATCAATCAATCAATCAATCGATGAGACAAATACTAAATGATTAATATAAGGTACGTAGAGTAGTCAAAATCATGAAGATGGAAGTATAGGGTGGATGCCAGGAACTGGCAGGAAGGGAAAATGGAGAGTTATCATTTAATGGGTATAGAGTTTCAATTTTACAAGATGAAAAGACTTCTGGGCAGTGATGGTTGTACGACAATGTGAATATATTTAATACAACTGAACTGTGAACTTAAAAACAATTAAGAAGGTGGCCCTGGCCAGGTAGCTCAGTTGTTTAGAACATTATCTCCATACATCAAGGTTGCAGGTTTGATACCTGGTCAGGGCACATATAAGAATCAACCAATGAATACATAAATAAGTGGAATAAGAAATCAATGTTTCTCTCTCCGTCCCTTCCTCTCTCTCTAAATCAATTTTTAAAAAAAGGTTAAGAGGGTAATTTTTATTTTATTTTTTTGTATTTTTCTGAAGCTGGAAATGGGGAGGCAGTCAGACAGACTCCTGCATGCGCCCGACTGGGATCACCCGGCATGCCCACCAGGGGGCGATGCTTTGCCCATCCGGGGCATCGCTCTGTTGCGACCAGAGCCAGTCTAGCGCCTGAGGCAGAGGCCACAGAGCCATCCTCAGCGCCTGGGCCAACTTTGCTCCAATGGAGCCTCGACTGCGGGAGGGGAAGAGAGAGACAGAGAGGAAGGAGAGGAGGAGGGGTGGAGAAGCAGATGGGTGCTTCTCCTGTGTGCCCTGGCCGGGAATCGAACCCGGGACTTCTGCACGCCAGGCCGACGCTCTACCACTGAGCCAACTGGCCAGGGCCAAGAAGGTAAATTTTTTTATTGTGTATTTTACCACAATAAAAAATTTTATTTAGTGAAATAAACACAAAACAAACAGGGAGAGACAAAATAATATATACTGTATGATTTCACATGTATAGGATTCAAAAACAGGCAAAATTAAACATTACTTTTTAAGGATGGTTGTCTAGAAATAAATCCAAAATGTAAAGCAAGGAAATGATTACCAGAAAAATTACCACAGTGGTTACCTCTGTGTGAAGGATGTAAGAAGTTGTGATTAGGAAGAAGTTCAAGTTGGTTACTTCAGGGATGTTGATAAATTTTTTTTTTAAGTGAGAGGAGGGGAGATAGTGAGACAGATTCCTGCATGTGCCCTGACCAGAATCCGCCTAGCAACCCCATCTGGGGCCATGCTAGAGTACCAAGCTATTTTTAGTGCCTGAAGCTGATAGGCTCAGACCAACCTAGCTATTCTCAGTGCCCTGGGCCACAATCAATTGAGCCACTGGCTGTGAAAGAGGAAGAGGGAGAGAAGGGGGAGAGGAAGGGGAGAGGGAAGCAGATGGTCTCTTGTTCTGTGTGCCCTGGCTAGGAATTGAACCTGGGTCATCCATACACCAGGCCAACACTCTATCCACTGAGCCACTGACCAAGACCAAATGTTTCAGTGGTCACTATAATTTATTGTGTGTGTGTGTGACAAAGACAGAGAGAGGAACAAATAATTTTTTACTTACAGAAAAGTTGCAGAAATAGCACAGACAGTTCCCATATACTACTCACCCAGCTTCTCCTATTGTTAATATCTTGCATAACCATAGCACAACTATCAAAACTAATTGATATGATATGACAGGATTAGCTAAACACAGACTTTATCTGAATTTTTCCACTTTGTTCACTTTTTCTGTTCCAGGAGTCAAATGCAGAATACCACATTGCATCTAATTGTCCTGTCTCCTTAGTCTCTATGTGACAGTTCCTCAGTCTTTCCAGTCTTCTAGTACCTTGACCTTTTGAAGAGTACAGGCCAATCATATTGTACAATGTTCCTCCATGAGTGTTGGTCTAATGTTTTCTCATGCTTGGATGGAGGTTATGCATTTTGATAAGCATGCCACAACAGTGATGTATCTTCTCAGCCCATCATATCAGGATACAAATGTCAATACGTCTTATTATTAGTAATGTTCACCTTGCTCAGTTAAAATGGTGTGGTGTCTGCTGGGTTTCCCTTTGTAAAGTTATTATTTTTACCTATGTAATTAAAAAATATCTTGAGGGAGGTACTTCGAAACTATGCAAATATCCCATTTCTCTTCAAATTTTTCAACCACTATTTCACTGTGCATTTTTGGGTCTTGCTGTGACAATTATGACTCTGGTGTTTTAAATATTTTATTTTTAACTTTATTCAATTTTTTTTAGAGAGACAGAGAGAGAGAGAGAGAGGAGAGAGAGAAGGAAGAGGAGCAGAAAGTATCAACTCTCATATGTGTCTTGGCCAGGCAAGCCCAGGGTTTTGAACTGGTGACCTCAATGTTCCCAGGTCAACACTTTATTCACTGCACCACCACAGGTCAGGCAACTCTGGTGTTTTAATAGGAGTTCCTATTTCCCTCATTTCTTTTATATTTGTTAGTTGCAGTTCTATATGGAAGAGCTGTCCTTTCTCTCCAATTTGTAGGTTTATTTATTTATTTTTTTTGTATTTTTTTTTCTGAAGTTGGAAATGGGGAGGCAGTCAGACAGACTCCCGCATGCGCCCGACCGGGATCCACCCGGCATGCCCACCAGGGGGCGATGCTCTGCCCATCTGGGGCGTTGCTCTGTTGCAACCAGGGCCATTCTAGTGCCTGAGGCAGAGGCCATGGAGTCATCCTCAGTGCCCGAGCCAACTTTGCTCAATGGAGCCTTGGCTGTGGGAGGGGAAGAGAGAGACAGAGAGGAAGGAGAGGGGAGGGGTGGAGAAGCAGATGGGCGCTTCTCCTGTGTGCCCTGGCTGGGAATCGAACCCGGGACTCCTGCACACCAGGCCAATGCTCTACCACTGAGCCAACCGGCCAGGGCCTGTATGTTTATTTTTATTCATTTTCCTATGATACACTTTTCAAGCACACACAGGACATTTACAAACACACACTGTGAAATACAGCAAATCTCAATGACTTGTGGTAGATTACCATGCCAGGTCCAGATTCCTTACTGGGCCATTCACCCATTCCCTGATGCCATAGGTTTGATTGCTAACAGCTCACAGATAGATCCTTCACCAGAGAACTGCCCTCAGTCAACAAGTGGGCCACCTTGCTGGAGAATTTATGCTGTCCCCAAGGCTAGGCAGCCCACAGTGACTGACTAATAAGGGCTTATCAAAGGCCAACCTCTAGTCTCAAAAGTGTGACCAGTTTGGGGGGGGGGGTAACTCATGCTGCATTACTCCCTGGGATGAGGCAGCACCGACTTCGTGACTACATCCTGTCCTGTCTTGCTGCCTCCACTGTCTTCCCCCCTTGAGAGCGTCTCTCAGTAAAGTAGCTCAGCTTCTCAGGAAGCTGACTTAAGCCAGCTATAATTCCTGATCTCTAAGATTCCTCCTGGGAAGATGGGGGGGGGGGCTCTGAAGGGTAAGGGCCCCCTTTCCCTGTACTTGTTGTTAGGGCAATCACAATCTTAAAAGTTACTAAGTTCATTCTGAGAAAAAACGTTTTTGTTCCTATCTTGTTTGCTATAATTAGAAGCTCAAATGTTTTGCTATGGAGCTGAGAGTTACTACAAAGAAAATGAGACAACTCTGGCGTTCAAAAATCTTTGGCCTGAAGCCTCACCCCATTAGTTACCTCAAGACTCTTCCTCTTTAGGGTGTTTCTCATCTGCTTGGAGTTCCAGGCCTCAAGAATTCAAGCCTTTCATGCCTCTCAAGGTCTCACATAATTACATGCTAGCCCAGTGTATTAAGAGACAGAAATTCATATAGAGTTAGAAAGAATGAGAAGATATTCAGAGAGATAAAGAGGGAGAAGGTGAGGAAGAAGGTGGATACATCTAACAAAAATTTAAAAAATCAAAAGCCCTGGCTGGATGGCTCGGTTGTTAGAGAATCGTCCTGAAGCACAGAGGTTGCCGATTTGATCCCCAGTTAGGGCACACACAGGAACTGATCAGTGTTCCTGTCTCTCTCTCTCTCTCTCTCTCTACATTCCTCTCTCTAATATCAATAACATAAACATTTTATTTTTTTAATTTATTTTTTACAGAGATGGAGAGAGATTCAGAGAGAGGGATAGCTAGGGAAAGACAGACAGGAATGGAGAGAGAGGAGAAGCATCAGTCATCAGTTTTTCGTTGCGACACCTTAGTTGTTCATTGATTGCTTTCTCATATGTGCCTTGACCGCGGGCCTTCAGCAGAATGAAGCCGAGAGAGACTGAACTCAGAGGGAAAGCTTAAGCCAAGCACAGACCTCCATGTGAGTACAGAGTAGGCAGCACAGAAAATGAAAGACTGCCCCGTTGAAGTAGACATTCATTTAAAATTACTAAAGAGAAGTTACAAAGCAGTGTCTGCAAAGGGTATACAAGCATATTTTAATGCATTAGAAAAGAGCTCATTATTTTGAAAGGATCCTAATGCAAATGCTTCGATTAAATACTTATTTTAGAAGGCAGATAACCCTCCCTCTAATTTATCTGTTCTAGAAATTTTAGTTGTTTATATTTGGGGGTAATGGACATGTTTATTATCTTGATTGTGGTAATGGTTTCATAAGTATAAACATATGTCAAAATATCAAATTGTACACTTTAAATATGTGTGTTTTATTCTGCATCACTTATGACTCAAAAACAAAAACAAAGCTAGCACTTCAACCCTCCCCCAATGAAAACAAATATAAGTTTTATATATCAAGAGTGCTTACCACCATATAAATGTTGAAGGGATACCATGGAGGACTGATAAAAATGAGGTAGCTAACTGGGATGGCTATCTCTTTGTGTGAGGTCTGGAGTCAGACAAACTGTGTTCAAACTCTAGCATGTCTGCTTCCCACTTGGATGATCTTGGGAGTTATTTATCTTGCCTGTGCCTCAGATTCTTCATCTGAAAACATGGGAAAACAACAATATCTACTTTACAGGGTTGTTATGGGGTATAAATGAGATATAAATTCTTTTTTTAATTAATTAATTTATTTATTAATTTATTTTTTACAGGGACAGTGAGTGAGTCAGAGAGAGGGATAGACAGGGAAGACAGACAGGAACAGAGAGAGATGAGAAGCATCAATCATTAGTTTTTCATTGTGCATTGCAACACCTTAGTTGTTCATTGATTGCTTTCTCATATGTGCCTTGACCGCGGGTCTCCAGCAGACCGAGCAACCCCTTGCTAGAGCCAGTGACCTTGGGTTCAAGCTGGTGAGCTCTTGCTCAAACCAGATGAGCCCGTGCTCAAGCTGGCGACCTCGGGGTCTCGAACCTGGGTCCTCGGCATCCCAGTCCGACGCTCTATCCACTGCGCCACCACCTGGTCAGGCGAGATATAAATTCTTATAAAGTGGCATGTAGTAAGTACTCAATAAATGCAATCTGTGATTACTATTATTGTTGGTATTTTCTTCAGGAAGCAGTAATGAGCCATGTTTAGTAAAGATATGAATTGGAAGGCTGTAGAGAAGATACGAGAGATTGACACAGAACAACTGCGGGGAGGTTAGTGAGCTAAAATGCCCCTATGGTAGCAAGACCCCAGAGGCGGGAGGACGGTGGAGTGGGCTACTCTGCTCAGGTCCTGGCTCCCTTCACAGCCTAGCTCAGTGGTTCTCAAACTTTTTGAAGTCAGGGCACATTTAAAATCCTACAAATAATTGTAGGCGCACTATATACAAATTTCTGAGAAATATGTTAAAATAATTAAGTCAAATATTAAAGAAAAAAATATAAAGTCCAAGCGTTCTTTTATGGCAATTAAACGAAATAAATATGACAAAATTAAATTTATTCTGACATTAAAAAACATTTTTATGTTACATTTTTGAGTTATGCTTTTTATAATTTGTACAAAGGAGGGGTTGCCTGACCTGTGGTGGCGCAGTGGATAAAGCATCGGCCTGGAAATGCTGAGGTCGCCGGTTCAAAACCCTGGGCTTGCCTGGTCAAGGCTCATATGGGAGTTGATGCTTCCTGCTCACCTTCCCTTCTCTCTCTCTCTCTCTCTCTCTCTCTCTCTCTGTCCCTCTCTCTCTCTCCTCTAAAAATGAATAAATAAAAAAAATTAAAAAAACAGAGGGGTTAAAAAATGAAAAAAATGACAAAAAGTTATATTTTTATATATATATATAGATACATTCTTAGAATGTATCTATCTATCATCTATATATATAGATAGATAGATGATATATATATCTTAGTAAGATTTAGTAAATTTGGCAGGTCTCGGTACAAATGTGTTAGGTTTTTTCATTCTTGTGTTTATGAGAAACATGAGCCTGATGTGTCCTAGTGATTTCTTCAATGTTTGGGCATATATTTGAAAGGCAAACTCTCATTTCCTAGTCAATACATTGAAAAATTCCTCTCTTTTTACTCTTAATTGTGTTGAGTGCAGAAAACCCCCACCATACATATCATCTTAACTTTATACCAAACAAAGGATAGAAGAAACTTGCATCCAATCTTTCTGGGGAACATGGGGGATAGTGTAAACAATCCAGCACCACAGCCTAACAGCCTTTTGCAACCTAATCAGGCAAGTGAGGTGCGGGGGTTGGGCAGACTGTCAGCTTACAGCCAACTCCTCACACTTCTGTCCCCTAAATATGTAAGCTCCAAAAACCCTTTTGGTTTTTTGGTTCCCAACAGGCACATATTTCTCTGGAATACCATAGGGCACATCTGGAAATCTTCTCAGGCACACCAGTGCACCCTGGCACACACTTTGAGAACCACTGGCCTAGATGATTGGTGAAGCTATAGATTAGGGGTTGGGAACCTATGGCTCATGAGCCAGATGTGGCTCTTTTGATAGCTGCATCTAGCTCACAGACAAATTTTTAATAATAAAAATAATAACGTTAAAAATATAAAACATTCTCATGTATTACAATCCATTCATTTCCTACTGCTCATGTTCATGGTTGTGGGTGGCTGGAGCCAATCACAGCTGTCCTCCGGGACAACACCAAATTTTTCTTGGATAATGCATAACGTACACGGGTCGTTGTATGGCTCTCATGGAATTACATTTTAAAATATATGGCGTTTATGGCTCTCTCAGCCAAAAAGGTTCCCGACCCCTGCTATAGATGGATGTCAAGGATACATCAAAGTTGTAACAGGGACATTCTGCATCTAAGGTTTTTCAAGCTTCTTTGATATCCTAAGGGGAGCAGAAGAGGTCTGTTAGGATCAGAACAGTTCACACCAAACAGAGCTTCAGGAATCACCGTGCCCTTGTTCCTGCCTGTGTCCTATCCTGCCCTTTTACTTTGAGAATTGAAGATAAATTCTCTTTCTTCATCATTATCATAAAGTTCTGTGATCACTAATGTGACGAGACTCTAGCATGTCCCCATGCTTCCTCACCACACACTCACAATCCTGTAGTCCCAAAGTCCTCACAGAAGTGGTTGTAATAGCAATAGGAGGGTCAGATCCCAGGCCATGGGGTTCAAGAAGGGCTCCTGTGAGGGATGTGAGAGGGTGTTTGTATTCACACACACACATGCACACCCATGCCTGTATGCAGGTGCACACAATTCTATCTTCATTTTTCAGCACAAGGGGGCTGGTTATACTTAACCCTCTTCCCCCAAACCCCACCAGGTCAAATAGAAAGAACACCGGGTTTAAAAGGAGAGAATGTGGTTAAATTCTGAAAATGGGTCAAATTCTGAAATGAGTGTAAATGGGGAAAATGGGTCAAAAGGCATCAAAACATGGCAGATGCAGTTCCAGAATCCACATTGGAATCCACATGTGCTTGAGAAAAATTTAGCAAGAAGCAGAAAATAGTTCGCCATCAACTTTGCATGGTCAGGTCTATCTGAGATTTTCAAGGGATCCAATGACTTAGAGGGGACTCGTCAGTGTCTATTTCAAAAACCTTAGCTATATCTGAACCGTCTTTTCCCTTTGTATACAGGTATTAATTGAACCATTCTTTCAAGTTTCTATAGGTTTTTTGGGTTTCTTTTTACAGAGACAGAGAGTCAGAGAGAAGGATAGATAGGGACAGACAGACAGGAATGGAAAGAGATGAGAAGCATCAATCATCAGTTTTTCATTGCAACACCTTAGTTGTTCATTGATTGCTTTCTCATATGTGCCTTGACCGCGGGCCTTCAGCAGACCGAGTAACCCCTTGCTCAAGCCAGCAACCTTGGGTCCAAGCTGGTGAGCTTTGCTCAAACCAGATGAGCCCGTGCTCAAGCTGGCGACCTTGGGGGTCTCGAACCTGGGTCTTCTGCATCCCAGTCCAATGCTCTATCCACTGTGCCACTGCCTGGTCTGGCCAAGTTTCTATAGGTTTTAAGTTTTCCAAAATAAAAATAAAAAATTGTGTGTGGGGACAGTTATTAAGCAATGTTCTCAGCTCTGTAATCTGTTTTTCTTTTCCAGCTTTCCTCTATTTCCAGCCGAACCTGACAACTGCTTGGTCAGCAGCAGTGCTTTTCTTGTCCCACCGTGCCTCAGTTCAGTTCAATGAGTGTTTATAGGGTAGTCGCTCAACAAACTTGAGCTGTGTCGCTGCCCTCTAGATGCTCCCAGTCCAGGGAGGGGACAGACATGGCGATAGCTCATCTTCCTACAGTATGGTGAATGTGGTGGCCGAGAGGCAGCACAGAGCAGGAGCTCGCCAACACTGCCAGTTACACCCTAGTGTTTGAAAGAATGAGTGGGTGAACTCAGTTCATTATCTGAAAGAAAGCCCCCTGAATAGCTGCTCATTAACACACACAAACTCCTGGCCTGGGAGATGGGTTGAGTATATATTTACTTTCTCCCAAAGTTTGTCTTCTAGAGTCAGCCTAGAGCAGACACTTTAAAGTCCATTCTCACAAAGCCCTCTTGTCTTTTCCTCATCCACTTTCCTTCCTTCCTTCCAGTGAGGTTGTATTCACACACACACATGCACACCCATGCCTGTATGCAGGTGCACACAACTCTATCTTCATTTTTCAGCATAAGCGGGCTGGTTATACTTAACCCTCTCCCCTCAAACCCCACCAGATCAAATAGAAAGAACACTGGGTTGTCCCTTTTGGTGAGGTGATGCAGATAACTATTTCTGACTTCTTCCTGGGGTCCTCATAGCCATGCCTTCTTCAGTGTGACATATACCAATCAACCAACTCATAAGCCTCTCTCTTGCTCACAAAGACAGTCTCTCCAAGCACCAGGATGATGCGTTCTTATGCTAAAATAGTTCCTCATTGCTAGAGATAAAGGTGGGGAGGGATGGAAAGGTGAAGGGGCTGCGGGGGACACAGAGCCCTTAATACTACATTCTCTTACTGTTGGATTTCTTTGAGCCCTAAAAAGAGGATTTCAGCTTCCTTCCCCATTAATGAGTTTGGAAACTTGAGGGACAAAAGGGGAGCACCCTGTACTTTGTAAACCCAGCAGCACCTACTATAAGGAAGGTATCTTCCTTGGGTTCAGGCATTCAGTGAATTCAGCCAAGATCTGGGCATTTCCTGGGGACTTACTGGGGGCTATTTCACACCCAGTGCATCGGACACTGAGTTCTCCCAATGATGAGAAGAAGTGTTGTTTCAGAAGAAAATAAGAAAAGGCTTCCTGAGTATCAAAACCCTGAATTTTTGGATTTTAAAGCTAAAGGCTAGAGGTGTATCTGAATATACAAGAACTGTGCTGTCCAATACGGTAGCTACAAACAGGTATTCAAACTTAAGCTGAAATTAGTTAAAATGAAATTAAACAAAAAAAATTCAGTTCTCCAGTCTAATCAGTCACATTTCAAATGCTTGGTAGCTACATGTGGCTGGTTACTACTATACTGGACAGTGGAGCTATTTAGAACATTTTCATTATCACTGAAAGTTCTATTGGACAGTGCTGCATTAGAAAGAAAAGCAGGGGTCCTGGCCAGGTAGCTCAGTTGGTTAGAGCATCATCCTCATATGCCAAGGTTGTGGGTTCGATCCCTGGTCAGGGCACATACAAGAATCAACCAATGAATGTATGAATGGGTAGAACAGCATATTGATATTTCTTTCTCTCTCCCCCTTCCTACCTCTCTCTAAAATCGCTCTAACCAACTGAGCTAACCAGACTGGGCAATCTGTAAATCAATAAATAAAAAAAATTAAAAAGAAAATAAAGACAGGGATTTCTGTCTGTTTTGTCCACTGCCATTGCCCTAGGGTCTAGAACAATGCCTAGCACATAGGAGAATGATCAGTAAACTTATTTTTGAAGGAATACTGGAGAAGTTAGAGACCAGTTTTCCATCATACTCATCCTTTCACCCAACTGATCTTAGCTAGATAGAGTTTGTCCAAGTTGGGGAGGAAGAAAAGAAAGAGGTGAGAACAAGACAGGAGATCTTAGTCATCCATGGACAAATCCCTGAGAAGAGCTCTGAGTCTCTAGGTCACCCACCCTGCCCTCTGACTTGACATAGTTTTGGATTTGGGGGTGGGGATGGGGAAAAACCCAAATAGGTTTATGAATCCAAAAGCAAGAGGAGTCTTACATCTGCTCCCAAAGAATACAATGGACCACACCGGAATTTATCCACACGCCAGCATGGGGGCTGGGGCCAAGAGTAGCGAACACAGTGGTGTGCCCAGGGACAGCGTCTGAAACACCCTTCAAGATTTTGGCTTACCCAGTCCTAGTCTGATTTGCAGAATTGAGGAATGATTTTGGGTAGCAAGGAAGCAATGAAGGATGTTGGAGAGCCCAGCCAAGTTTATTCTGGCTCCAGAGAGGCATGAAAAAGTAGAAGGGGCCTGACCAGTGGTGGCGCAGTGGATAAAGCGTCGACCTGGAAATGCTGAGGTCGCCGGTTCGAAACCCTGGGCTTGCCTGGTCAAGGCACATATGGGAGTTGATGCTTCCAGCTCCTTCTCTCTGTCTCTCTCTCCTCTCTCTCCCTCTCTGTCTCTCTCTCTCTCTCCCTTTCTCTCTCCTCTCTAAAAATGAATAAATAAAATTTAAAAAAAAAAAGAAAAAGTAGAAGGGGAGAAGGGAGAGGGAGAGAGAAGAGCTGAGAGGCCTCAGTATAAGGCTGAAGGGGAGGCAGCTGTGCTCTGTATGAACTCACAGACTGACTGGGGTGTCTTAGCGAATGCCAAAGAGAAAGAGTACTGATGATCAAGCACCAGAAGTCCCTGACCCCTCCCCTCAATGCCTCTGGCACATCAGGAACCCTTGAGAAAATTAGCGGCACCTCTGGAGAAAATGGCTGGGGAGTCCCTGCATTCCTAGGGATTAAGTTCTTGTTACTTGATGGGAAAAGGGCTGAAAACAGAAATGGGGTTTGATTATAGAAACATAAGGAAGTTAATATTTCTTGGACATCTAAGTTTGCATCCTGACATTATATCCACTATTTCAGTATTTGATTTTTTCAATGAGAATATAAGACTATATCATATTATTTGTGTAAATTAAAAATGAATTTGTTGTATGATTCCACTTATTGAGGTACTAGAGTAGTCAAGTTCATAGAGACAGAAAGTAGAATGCTGACTGCCAGGGGCTGGGGGATGGGAGCAAGGGGAGTTATTGTAGAACGGGTACGGCATTTCAGTTTGGCAAGATGAAAAAGTTCTAGAGTTCAACAGTAATGATGGTTGCACAACAATGCGAATGTCCATTTTAAATGGTTAAAATGGTAAATTTCATGTTGTTTATCACAATAAAAATGAATGTAAAAGAGAAAAATGATTATTGCAAAATTACTGAAATAGTTCTGATTCTAGGTGCTTCTTGAAAACTGGCATGGTTCATATTCAATCCATTACCACTTACAGAGTGCACCTCCAGCTTACTTATGCCCATAGATTTGGCAGCAAGTCTCTATTTCTGGGTTTCTGCATAGTCACAAGCCAAAAAACAGCTTGCCGCTTCCTTCTCAGCTTAGCCACACACTACCTTGGTTGTCCTTTTCTTGCAGTGGACAGCTTGTGCTTTGTCTTAAGAATCAGGGTGCCTTGGCTGAGTGGCTCAGTTGGTTAGAGCATCATCCCAAAACACAGAGGTTACAGGTTTGATCCCTGGTCAGGGCACATACAGGAAGAGATCAGTGTCCCTGTCTGCTTGTCTCTCTCTCTCTCTCTCTCCCTTCCTCTCTTCTTAAAATCAATAAAATAAACAAAAGAAAGAAAGAAAGAAAGAAAGAAAGAAAGAAAGAAAGAAAGAAAGAAAGAAGAAAGGGAGGGAGGGGGAGAGAGAGAGAGAGAAAGAGAGAGAGAGAAAGAAAGAAAGAAAAAAGAAAGGAAAAGAAAGAAAGAAAAAAGAAAGGAAAAAAGGAAGGAAGGAAGGAAGGAAGGAAGGAAGGAAGGAAGGAAGGAAGGAAGGAAGGAAGGAAGGAAGGAAGGAAAGAAGGAAGGAAGGAAGGAAGGAAGGAAGGAAGGAAGGAAGGAAGGAAGGAAGGAAGGAAGGAAGGAAGGAAGGAAGGAAGGAAGGGCATGAAACCAATGACACACAGTGGGCACCCTGGGTAGCGTCACCCTGGCTCTGCACGCCTCTGGCCCTGGCACACATTCAAGTTTCTTGCACACTTAAAGTTCTGCTTGATCTCTTCATTTGAAGTCCCCTTGAAGATGGCAGAAAGCAGTTGTACCCTTTTGGAAGCCTTTAACAGAAACATTTTTCTTAGCCATTGACTCTCAATATCTCTCTTTTAGTTAAAATAGATTCCAGCAGAGAGACTGTAAATAGAGATGTGTCTTCACCAACTCATGCCTTGTCTGAGTCATCCTGACACACAGTGGGATATGTCAGGGGACAGAGTCTGAGACACCCTTCAAGATTTTGGCTTACCCAGTCCCAGTCTGATTTGCAGAATTGAGGAATGCCTCTGGGTAGCAAGGAAGCAGTGAAGGATGTTGGAAGGGGTGAAATGGTCATTCTCTTGGATTCTCTGATTGTAGAAAAAGAAAGAAAAGAGCAATCCATACTAATCCCCAGGGGTTTTGCTAGGCAGATTCACTTGGATATAGGTCATTTTGGTGAACAATGCTTACACTTTGGTGTCATGTTTTGTCTGTTGTCTATTTCCTGCTCAAATGTCCAAAGGCTACATGTGCTACCCAAAATACCAAGAAGCAGTATTTCTTTTTTCTTTTCTTTCTTTTTTCTTTTTTTTGAAACAGAGAGAGACAGACAGACAGAAAGGGAGAGAGATGGGAAACATTAACTCGTAGTTGTGTCATTTTAGTTGTTCATTGATTGCTTCTCGTATGTACCTTGACGGGGGGAGGGCAAGCGCAGCCAGTGACCCCTTGCCCAATCAGCAACCTTGGACTCAAGCCAGTGACCTCGGGATCATGCTGATGATCCCATGCTCAAGCCGGCAACTTTGGGGTTTCGAACCTGGGCTCTCAGCATCCCAGGTCGATGCTCTATCCACTGTGCCACTACCAGTCAGGCTAGAGGCAGAATTTCTGAGGCAGTATTAACTGCTTTTTAAGAAAATATTACAATTAAAATGAAGAACTCTTATTTATTAAAAAAAAATAAGATAATTAAAAGACAAACCACAGACTTGGAAACCACATGCTACTTCTTTCAGATCACTTAGGACAAAGTCAAAATAATCTGTTTATTGTGTCTCCTTCCAACCCCAATCCCAGAAGATTATAAACTCTTTCAAGTCAAGTGTTGTGTCTTATATATATTTATTCCCAGAAACTAGCATAGGCCTGGTGATAGTATGTAGTGAATAAACATATTTTGAACTTCAATAACTTGCACTGATCAAAAGTCTGAAAGTGGCCCTGGCCGGTTGGCTCAGTGGTAGAGCGTTGGCCTGGCGTGCAGGAATCCCGGGTTCGATTCCCGGCCAGGGCACACAGGAGAAGCGGCCCATCTGCTTCTCCACCCCTCCCCCTCTCCTTCCTCTCTGTCTCTCTCTTCCCCTCCCGCAGCCAAGGCTCCATTGGAGCAAAGATGGCCTGGGCGCTGAGGATGGCTCTGTGGCCTCTGCCTCAGGTGCTAGAATGGCTCTGGTCACAACAGAGTGATGCCCCAGATGGGCAGAGCATCGCCCCCTAGTGGGCATGCCGGGTGGATCCCGGTTGGGTGCATGTGGGAGTCTGTCTGACTGCCTCCTCGTTTCCAGCTTCGGAAAAATGCAAAAAAGAAGAAAAAAAAAAAAGTCTGAAAGTGAGAAAGTGGGCAAAAGGAAGTGGTCTATTTGGCTAAAGCAGTAGGGAGAAGGGACAACAGTGAAGGGATTTGTTATCAGACAAAAGAATTGCATTTAATTCCATTGACAATAGGAAACACTGAATTTTTTTTTTAAATTCAGTGAGGAGGGGAGGCAGAGACACAGACTCCCGTATGCGCCCCAACCCAGATGGCAAGCCCACTTGAGGGCAATGCTCTGCCCATCTGGGGCGTTGCTCCATTGTTCAGCAACCAATCTCTTCTTAGTGCCTGAGGTGGAGGCCATGGAGCCATCCGAAGCACCTGGGGCCAACTTGTTCCAATCAACCCATGGCTGTAGGAGGGGAAGAAAGAGAGATGGGGGGGTAAGAGGGAGAGGGAGGGAAGCAGATGGGTATTTCTCTTGTGTGCCCTAACCAGTAGTAATTGAACCCAGGACATCCACACACTGGGCCAACACTCTACCACTTAGCCAACCAGCCAGGGCCTGAATTTTTTTCTTTCTGAGGAGTGCTTGCCATACCATTTGCCTTTTTATTGTATTGTTGAGTATATCTCATCCCCATCACTAGGCCCTAACCTGCTGGAGGACAGACACCACATCCTCTCTATCTTTGTATCTCCTGCAGTGATTCTCACAGCTCTTGACACATAACAGAGACTCAAAAATGAATGCTAAATGTATCAATAAATGAACAAGTTACTCAAATGAATGGGGCAGAAGTAGGAGAGGGTCAACATATAAATGGGCATGATAAGGATGAAGGTATTTCTCTTCTAAATCCAGAATGGCTATCTTGTCTGGTGTCTAGACTGTGTGCGCTGAAGATATATTCCTTTTAGGTGCAGTTGTGTCTGAGAGACAAGAACAGCCACACTTGCATCTTTTCAAACCTGGAGAAACTGCTTAGAAAACAATGCTTTGGAAATGAATGAAAATTTCTGCCATCAGGTGGTTCCTGAACGCCTCTTGTGTGCTCAGCATCTGGCCGTAGGGCCTCTGAGTAAGTGTACAATAGAAGAGTAGCATCCAATCATTAAGGTAGATTTTTTCAAGCCAGAAACAATTAGAAAAGAATATACTGAACTGTTGTGCTGTAAAAAAGCAATATAGTCTGGCACAGCCAAGGAAGGCTACCCAGAGGGGATGGGGATGGGTGAGATTTGCATAAGGAAAGAGGCATTTCAGGGAAGCCACATACAGAGGCCTGAAGAAAGAGCAGATTGGTGGTTGTGTGTAGAGAAGTTGTTTTTATTCATACCTGGAGTGCCTCCTGTGTGCTTGCTTAGGTGTGACACTACAGGGTCAGGAAACTTTTTGGCTGAGAGAGCCATGAACGCCACATATTTTAAAATGTAATTCCATAAGAGCCATACAACAACCCATGTACCTTACGCATTATCTAATAAAAATTTGGTGTTGTCTCAGAGGACAGCTGTGATTGGCTCCAGCCACCCGCAACCATGAACATGAGCAGTAGGAAATGAATGGATTGTAATACATGAGAATGTTTTATATTTTTAACGTTATTATTATTTTTATTAAAGATTTGTCTGTGAGCCAGGTGCAGCCATCAAAAGAGTCACATCTGGCTCACGAGCAATGGGTTCCTGACCACTGCACTAAACAATGGAAAACAGACAACCTGTCCTTAGGGAGCTTTATAGGTGATAGGTATTATTGTACAAAAATGTAAGTCCCCAGATAGTAGAAACCTTATCTGTCCTGCTCATCACTGTATCCTCAGTACCTAGAACAGTGCCAGGCACAAATTAGGTGCTCAATAAATGCAGACTGAATGAAGAAATGCTACAAGGAGATATAAAATAATAGTAATATTAAGTTATCATTTATTAAGCACATACATATGCCAGACAATATGCTAAGAGTTTTACATACACTATCTTATCTGATCTTCCAACATTTCAAGTGTATTATAATTATCTCATTTTAAATATTTGGGAACCAAGGCTTTATAGAAGTTAATGCTTGCCTCAAGGTAACCTAATCAGCAAGTGACAGAACTGAAACTTGAATTCATAACTTATAAACTTTACAGTCCAACCTCTGCACCTGGAGTCTATTGTTCAAATGCTGTTTGGGGAAGTTTGTCTGAGAGTTTATTGAAAAGTGCAAGGAGCCTGACCTGTGGTGGCGCAGTGGATAAAGTGTCGATCTAGAATGCTGAGGTTGCCAGTTTGAAACCACAGGCTTGCCTGGTCATGGCACATATGGGAGTTGATGCTTCCTGCTCCTCCCCCCCCTTCTCCCTCTCCCTCCCTCTCTCTCTACTCTCACTAAAATAAGTAAAACAAAAAAGAAAGAAAGAAAGAAAGAAAAGAAAAGTGCAAGGAAAGACCTAAGGGAGATTACTGCAGTAAAAACAGTCTACAGTAATGATTATGGACAAAAGTGGTTCTAGTGGGAATGGAGAAGAAAGGACTTACTTCTTTGGCACCTCAAAGGTCTTCTAAATAAAGCTCAGATCTTGATGACTTACTGGATGAAGGAGATGGCTAAGTGTCTTGCCTGTAAATAGAAAAGATGCTGGCAACCCTGAGAGAAATAGCTTTTCTCTAAATCATGGTTTGACAGTACATTCGAGATTCTCCATATATGACCAAATCTCTAGGTGTGCCAATACCGCAAACCACCTGATCAGGTGCTGGTCACATACGGTAAGGGCAAGCCAGCCTGAAAAGTCACTAAAGAGGGCAGAATAATAAAAGCAAACCTGTCCTACGTGCCTCGCATCTTCGAGGCCCGCTGGAACTACAAAAGGAAAGGCGGGGCTTACCCAGAAACTACAACTCCCAGAAGGCATCGGGCCGGAGCAACAGGGTTTCCTGCCAAAGCTTATTTCCGGTCTTTCGGGTGCTGACGCTCTTTTCCGGTTTTTGTGCTTTTTTTTTTTTTCCCCCCTCTCCCCTCCATCCCGTACCGCATCCGAAAATCTTTCGGGATGTGCACGGTAAGTCCAGAGGGTTCAAGACCGCAAGCAAGAGGGACGAGAGGCTCATATGCACAGAGCACCCAGCGGCTGAGGGTTAGCTCGTGGGAGAGGGGGCGAGGACAAGGGAAGGGGTGCACCGCCGGAGGACGTGTAATCTTGGCGGAGGGACGGGCTAGGGGAAAGGGCAGAGGGGACTGAACTCCGGGAGGGACCAACAAAGGGATGTCGGGGCGAGGAGAATGGGATCCCAGGAGAAGGATGGAGGGTGAGATACAGGGATGTGGGGGAAGACCGGCGAGCGCGCGGTGCTGTCTCAGTGGAGCTGGGCGGTGGAAGGAAGGCAGGAGTGGAGGGGGACTGCTTTGCAAAGGAAAGCTGGAAGCTGCTGCAGGTTTGAGATGGGTCGAAACCGGGCGCCCCAAGGAAAGCCCTATTCTAGCCAGATGCTGTCATCTCAGAGACCTACTCCGTTGGGGAGCACCGTGAGCCCCTGGCAGACGGAGGGTAGCGGATATGCTGGTGCGTAGACAGATTTTCTGAGGGCTTGCAGGGCAGAAATGGTAGGAGAGTCACTCGAATAGGTTAGCTCCAGTGGCTTAGAGACTGCTCTGTGGAAGGGGCTGCTGCTTTGATAAGATCAAAGAGCTTTGATAGACTTTGTCAGGGAAGACCATCAGGAAAATTTTGGTGATTTACATACTTGGGTTGACTGCTCACTTTGCTTCTTTTTCCACAGATGAGGCTGCTGGCATTTGTGGTATTGGCTCTATTTACTGTCAGTCAAGCAGAGGAGGGAGCCAGACTTTTGGCTTCCAAATCACTGCTGAACAGATATGCCGTGGAGGGAAGAGACCTGACCTTACAGTACAACATCTACAATGTTGGCTCAAGGTAAGGAGGCTCTGGAGCTCTAGGTTAGGCCCTTTTCAGGCTTCTTAGATATCCCAGCTGGGAACAGGGACCAGCTGCATTTATCCGGTAATCTCCAGGAATAGATAGCATGAGTGAACGAATACACTGCTGGACCTGATTTTGGAAGAGGAGGGCATTCTTACCTAAGCTACAGGAAATCATTTTCCACTTTTTTGAGTTGGAAAAGTTTTAGAGTGGGGAAGAAGTGACCTTGGCTGGGTAGTTCAATAGGTTAGAACAGGGGTCAGGAACCTATGGCTTGCGAGCCAGATGTGGCTTTTGATGGCTGCATCTGGCTCGCAGACAAATCTTTAATAAAAAAAAAATAACGTTAAAAATATAAAACATTCTCATGTGTTACAATCCATTCATTTCCTACTGCTCATGTTCATGGTGGCAGGTGTTTGGAGCCAATCACAGTTGTCCTCTGGGACAACACCAAATTTTTATTGGATAATGCGTAATGTACATAGGTTGTTGTATGGCTCTCACAGAATTACATTTTAAAATATGTGGCATTCATGGCTTTCTCAGCCAAAAAGGTTCCTGACCCCTGGGTTAGAACATCGTCCCCAAGTGCAGAGGTTGCGGGTTCGTTCCCAGTCAGGGCACATACAGGAACAGATCAATGTTCTTATCTCTCTCTTGCTCTCTTTCTTCCTCTCTAAATCTTTAAAAAAAAAAAAAAGAGAGTGGGGAAGACAAGAATTGTGAAACAAGGAGAGGAGGATGAGAAGGCATAAAGTGTATGATCTTTTGTTGCCTTAGGGGTTCAAATTTTCAGCTTTCTTTTTTTATTAACCTACATGCACTTTTGTTGCCTTTTTAAATTTTGTTCCCTTTAATTTGATCCATATGTGTCTTGCTCCTCTCCCCCCTCCAATCCCCAATACGTGGAGAAATTGAGGGAAGAATGGGTTTGGGCCCATTTCTTCTTAGATACTTATTCTAGTCCTTCTGAGCCATAGAATCCAGTCCTTGACTTCGATTCTTCAATGCAGTAAACCCAAGTTACTATCTATGTGACTCATATCTGTCTTTTGTAGTTCTGAATTTTAAGGACAAACAGGCAGATTTGATTGCTGATTGCTTTAATTTAATGTCCATGACTTTCTAAATTTTTTTTGTTACCTTTGTTTCTAGTGCTGCATTAGATGTGGAATTATCTGATGATTCCTTCCCTCCAGAAGACTTTGGCATTGTCTCTGGAATGCTTAACGTCAAATGGGACCGGATTGCCCCGTATCCTCTTGACATTGGATGATGAAGGCTGGTGATGGGGGAGGGAACATTGCCAGCAAAGCAGCAGGGTGACTTCAAACAGTTCAGGTGTGCATGGCCATTGTTCTGTCTCTGTGGATGAGATGGGGCAAGAGATACTGGTGACAGTTGTGTGAGTGTTATTGAGGATAGACCTAAGGTTCTGAAGTTCAGGTTACAAGGCCCTAAAACATACTCTGTTGGGAGAAGTAGACACTTAGATGTTTGTGGCCCAGCAAAGATGAGTAAGGTGGCTTTAAAAGAAATTTAAAGCCACTTTGTGGTGGCACAGTGGATAAAGTGTCAACCTGAAATACCGAGGTCACCGGCTCGAAACCCCAGGCTTGCCTGGTCAAGGCACATGTGAGAGGCAACTACTGCAAGTTGATGCTTTCTGCTCCTACCCCCTTCTTTCACCTTCTTTCTCCTCTCTCTAAAATAAATATTTTCAAAACTTATTAAAAAAAAAGAAAAAGAAAGAAATTCAGTTGGATGCTAATGTGGAGGACCTGGGTATCTTTTAAAGACTATTGATAGTCAGTGAATCTTTTATTCTAATCTACCAGTTATCTCCTGAGTGTTTGAATTACATTTTTTTTCCCTTGTGAATTAAAGTATGTTTAGATTTTCTTTCTTTCTTCCTTTTTAAGATTTTATGTATTTCTCTTAGAGAGAGAGGAGGGGATGGGGGATGAGAAGTAGTTGCTTCACTCTAGTTGTTCATTGGTTGCTTGTCGAATGTGCCGTGCCCGGGCAAGCCTAGGGTTTGGAACCGGCAGCCTCAGTGCTCCAGGTCGGTGCTGTATCCACTGCGCCACCACAGGCTAGGCTAGATTTTCTGATGAAGGTGTACTCTTTGTGGTGTTCTTTTTTTTTAGTTTGGTTTAATTTGTATTTTCAAGAACTTCCTTCAGTTATAGTCATTGAAAGATTTTCTTTGAGCTTAAGTGACTAATTTTTTTTTTTTCCCCTGCATTTTTCCGAAGCTGGAAACGGGGAGAGACGGTCAGACAGACTCCCGCATGCGCCCGACCGGGATCCACCCGGCACGTCCACCAGGGGTGATGCTCTGCCCACCAGGGGGCGATGCTCTGCCCCTCCGGGGCGTCGCTCTGTTGCGACCAGAGCCACTCTAGCACCTGGGGCAGAGGCCAAGGAGCCATCCCCAGCGCCCGGGCCATCTTTGCTCCAATGGAGCCTCGGCTGCGGGAGGGGAAGAGAGAGACAGAGAGGAAGGAGAGGGGGAGGGGTGGAGAAGCAGATGGGCGCTTCTCCTGTGTGCCCTGGCCGGGAATCCAACCCGGGACTTCTACACGCCAGGCCGATGCTCTACCACTGAGCCAACCAGCCAGGGCCGTGACTAATTTTTCATCTATAACATAGATTGCTTTGAAAGTTTACTTCAAAAACCTTGATACTGAGTACATCATAGACTTAAAACTTGACTAAAAATGCATCATATTACGACATGCATGTTAGGCTTACAAAAAAGTGTGTGTTTACTATTCTTGCAGAGTATTGTAAGAATGAAATCACCACATGTGTTGGCAACTTATTTTGTGAATGGTACATTTAGTCCACAAGCTGAAAGGTGGTTACAACTTAAGCTTCATCACTTTCCCTTCCTTAACTCTTGGGCCAGTGCTAGCAATGTCTCACATACGGTGGTTCTGCGCCCTCTCAAGGCTGGTTATTTCAACTTCACCTCAGCCACTATTACTTACCTGGCCCAGGAGGATGGACCCGTTGTGGTGAGTTGCCCAAACCTTTAGCTGGATGGGGCTCAAATTCTTGCAGAGAATTTTCAAAGCATCCACTAAATTCTGAAAAAGATAAGAAGAACTAGAAACTTGGGATATTGTCTTTAGGAGTATGTTTCAAATTGTAAGGTTCTAGAATAAAGTAATTGAAATGGATGGGAGGGGAGTACTGTAGAGCATTCCCTTCCTCTTCATTCCTTCTGCTTAGCTTTTCATTTCGAATGTGCCACTTACTGCCCTGTTTTTTGCCATCTTTGCCCTTCCAATTCGTCTTCTATGCTGTTGTCAGATTATTCCCCACCTTCACTCTTTCTCTTTCCCTTGATTAGAACACTCCTGCTTACCGCATCAAAGCCAAGCTTCACTGCCTGTCATTGCGTCCCCTCCCACAGGCCGGCTGTTCTCTGCCTTGCCAGCTTTCTCTCCCACGCGATGCACAACTCCATCCTCCTTAGGCCAGACTCCTTCTTGCGCTTCCTTCTCCTCTCAGTGCTGTTCTTCTCACTTTGCCTTTGTTCTCTGAAGTACTCTCTCTCCTCCACTTCATTATCCAAAACCTTCTCAAGATCCAGCTCTGAGCTGCAAGTCCTTGTTTATATCTTTTGCTTTTACAGTTCACATTGTTTCTTCCCACTCATTCTTTCAATACTCATCGACTGCAGCCAGACTTCTGTAGCTCTTATATCATATGCCACTTAAACATTTAATTATTTACTGTCTTCAGTAGTGCTCTTATGTATAGGTCTTTCCGCCATCCCCACCTCCCAATGTAATAAAAACTCCTTGAAGCCAGGGACTTTGTCTTAGATTCTCTGTGTTTCCCATATGTAATAGAAACACGGTAGTAAACAATCTTTTGATTGATGTAAAGGTCAAGAGACATTTATTGAGCCCCTACAATGTGACTCTAGGGAATACCAAGACAATTAAGACACTGCTCCAGCCCTCAACAATCTTTGGTCATGAATTTATAAAGGCCTCTGATGGGACCATACAGATGGGCTATAGGCTACTCAGTAAGTGCACGGTAGGGAAGGAACTTTGAGCAGAGTCAGCCATAGAACTAAAAGAAGTCCATAGAACTAAAAGATTCTCTAACATTAAATGAACTTTTTGAATTTTCTTTTTTATAAACCATGTGGAAGCATATTTTTGTAACCCTAATTACATTTTCACATCTTGTGTCATTTCTGCTTTCAGAACCAACTTTAGAAATAGTCGTGGGGATGTAAAGTACAGCATAGGGAATATAGTCAATAATACTGTAATAACTGGTATGGTGCCAGCTGGGTCCTGGAAATACCAGAGGAAACACTTTGTAAAGTATGTGATTGTCAGGCCACTGTGCTGTACACTTGAAACTAATACAAAATAATACTGAACATGACCTGTAATTGATAAGTAAATAAATAAATAAAACATTTTTAGGATTCTTTGGTTCTACCTGGTATTTGATGGGTTAAAAGATAAAACCAAAGGCTTAGCTGCCACTTTAGAACAAAGTTGTTTGCAGGGTGCTCCAAAGCCTTGGCCTCCTCTCTGAGACTGAGGAATGTGGGCAGACTCAGCCCCCTCTAGAAATGTACATTTAGGCAGGGCTTCATACTTTTCAGAATCCTTCTTGTTTCATTTGAGCTTCATGGTACTCTGAGATAGAAGAGATTTTCACTGGAGGAGTAAGGAAATGATTGCCAAGGGCAAGTCATTCTATCAGCCTTTCCAGAGTCTGAGATGAAGATAGAAGGATTTGGTTTGAATTTCAGCTGTGTACCTGGCTTCTTGTTTAGTAAATACTCCTCCTCTGTTCCTCAGGTCTCCTGGCTCCTCATATACTCCTCTTTTTTTTTCTTTCTTTTTTTTGTGACAGAGAGAGAGAATCAGAGAGAAGGACAGATGGGGACAAACAGACAGGAAGAGAAAGATGAGAAGCACCAATTTTTCATTGTGGCACCTTAGTTGTTCATTGATTACTTTCTCCTATGTGCCTTGACCGGGGCGCTATAGCAGACGAGTGACCCCTTGCTCAAGTCAGTGACCTTGGGTTCAAGCTGGTGAGCCTTGCTCAAACCAGATGAGCCTGCACTCAAGCTGGCAACCTCAGGGTCTCAAACCTGGGTCCTCTGCGTCCCAGTCCGGCGCTCTGTCCACTGTGCCACCGCCTGGTCCGGCCTCTACACTCCTCTTTACAGCACAGACTCATCCAGCCATCTAGTTCAAAGCTTTTCCTCCTCTTGAAGCTCTAAGAATCTAATGCTTAGAACAAGGTTGGTTAAGGACTGCCCTTTCTCAGATGAGAAAGTGTGGGACTTGCCTTGAAATGCCCTTCTTTTATTCTTTTCAGGTTGGCTTTACCAGTGCACCTGGACAGGGAGGAATCCTGGCTCAACGGGAGTTTGATAGGAGATTCTCACCTCACTTTGTAAGCTGTACAGTGTTGTTCTGGGACCTCTTAGCTTCCTTAGAAGATTTGTTTATCTATTTTTTGGTATCTGATACAGAAATTAAATATTCTGATTTAACCATGATTAGAGATTTTTGGTATGAGATTATAATTTCCAGAACCAAAATACTCTCCTTTTTCTCTACTCAACCTTGAGTAGAGAGAGCCCCAGAGTCTGTTTTGAGATTTAAAAATAATATATACTTATATTCAAAGAGTTGTTGAACATTGGGAAGGTACAGTGGGAACTTTCTGTGGTTTAGTCTAGGAGAGAATTTTTTGAGAATTCGCATGAAGTACTGAATGAAGAAATTCATTTACATACTCATTCATTCAGTGAATAATTATGAAGTTTCTAATTATGTGCTAGAGATCATATGCCAGGAGCGGAGGAGCATGCAGCAGGAACAGCAAAGCTGGCCTCTGAGAGTCAGGGAGGTTTTTCTGGAGGAGGCAGCGTTTAACCAGTCAAATAGGAGCTTAGGAAGGATGGGCATCCTGGGAAGAGGGAGCAGTTCAGAGTGAGAACGACCATGGTGCAATCCGGGAATGGCAAGTAGTCCACTGAGGCCAGAGGGCAGACTGAGGCGGAGGAGTGGGGGAGAGGAGCTGGAGGTGAAAGTGGCGTTAGACAGGGCAAGACCTGGCCATTTCCCTCCTCAGAGATTGTCTGGAAAAGAAAAGCTTCTCTTCCAGTCTGGGTTGGGTCAGGCGAGGCTTCGACTTCACATCCTGAAAGATAGATTAATCTTCAGAGAGCCATGGTCTATCAGGAGTGGTCAAAGAGGAAATTGCTGTCACGGTTCTGCTTAAAATTTGGGTTGGGCTGCTCCCTTTCTCGTTGGACCCTCCTTCCTGGTCCTTTTCTATGTCCTACTCCAGATTTCTAAGCAGTGCCTTTGTTGTCTTCCACAGCTGGACTGGGCAGCCTTTGGGGTCATGACCCTCCCCTCCATCGGGATCCCCCTGCTGTTGTGGTACTCCAGCAAGAGGAAATATGACACTCCCAAAACCAAGAAGAACTGAGTGTTTTCAGAGCCCTCCCTTCCCAAGGAATCCAGGTGCTTTCCAGACTCCAAAGGGTATCTCACATGCTGTCTCCTTCCTTAGCCACCTTCTCCTGGATCCTGCCCTGCTGTCAGCCAGAGGAAAGGACTAGGCGTCTATGAGCCGTACAAAGAATGCCTTGAGCCCTGTGGGCCCTCTGGTGTGCCACTGAGGTGCCATGGGTTATATTACTGGCAGTGTGACCTCTCGGGTACAGAAGGCAGCATTCGGAGACTGCATGACACCACCCCATCTCCTGCTCTTCCTTCTCAGAAGAGGGTAGAAGATAGAATGGAAGCTGTGGGACTCTTGGAGGCTACTTAGTCTCTGTTCTGGGGTAGGGGAGTGCCTACCAAATGGGTTTTCTAATAAAAACAAATGCTACACTGGCTTGTCCATTTTCTCATCAGGTGGGTGAGTACAGGGTGTTGGAGCTCAGGCCCAAGAGCAGAGGCTCCTGGGAAGGTGAGCTAAACCCCTGCCTCATTGCTGTGGGGGTTGGGGGTCCTGTTCCCATGGACGTATCTGCCCCTTTTGAGCACCTCTGCTTCCACCTCTTATTTTCTTTCTGTTCTCACCAATCACTACATACTCCCCTAAACCTTTCTTGACTGTTAGCTCCTCTCCACAGCTCAAGAAGATAGGTTGGGGAAGCTGTTTTTGTGCAGTGGAAAGATTCTGGTCTGATTTATTTACTGATGTCTTTTTTTTTTTTGTATTTTTCTGAAGCTGGAAATGGGGAGAGACAGTCAGACAGACTCCCGCATGCGCCCGACTGGGATCCACCCGGCACGCCCACCAGGGGCTACGCTCTGCCCACCAGGGGGCGATGCTCTGCCCCTCTGGGGCGTTGCTCTGCCACGACCAGAGCCACTCTAGCACCTGGGGCAGAGGCCAAGGAGCCATCCCCAGTGCCCGGGCCATCTTTGCTCCAATGGAGCCTTGGCTGCGGGAGGGGAAGAGAGAGATAGAGAGGAAGGGGGGGGGGGTAGAGAAGCAAATGGGCGCTTCTCCTATGTGCCCTGGCCGGGAATCGAACCCGGGTCCCCCGCACGCCAGGCTGACACTCTACCGCTGAGCCAACTGGCCAGGGCCTATTTACTGATGTCTTGAAAAGCTATGGCCCCAGATGGGCAAAGCATTGACCCCAGATGGGTTGCCAGGTGGATCCTGGTTGGGGCGCATGTGGGAGTCTGTCTCCCCTCCTCTCATTTGGAAAATAAGGAAAAAAAAGATTTTATTTATGATTTTATAGAGGAGAGGGTAGTGGGAAGTATCAACTCATAGTTGCTTCACTTTAACTTTCGTTGATTGCTTGTCGTATGTGCTTTGACCGGGCAAACCCAGGGTTTTGACCCCACGATCTCAGCATTCAAGGTCGATGCTTTACCACTGGGCCACCACAAATCAGGTCTCTCTTTTTTTATATATATATATATATATTAAAAAGCATCAATCATCAGTTTTTCGTTGGGAGACCTTAGTTGTTCACTGATTGCTCTCTCCTATATGTGCCTTGACCACGGGCCTTCAGCAGACCGAGCAACCCCTCGCTCGAGCCAACGACCCTGGATCCAAGCCGGTGAGCCCTTTTTTTTATTTTAAGCCAGATGAGCCCGCGCTCAAGCTGGCGACCCCAGGGTCTCAAACCCGGGTCCTTCCGCATCCCAGTCCGATGCTCTATCCACTGCGCCACTGCCTGGTCAGGCCAAATCAGGTCTCTTTTTAAAAAATGTTTTTTACTTTATTGATTTTTTTAGAGCAAGACAAGGAACAGAGAGACAGAAACATTGATTTGTTCCTGTGTATCCTGACCAGGGATCAAACCCACAACTTTTGTGTATCAGGATGATGCTCTAACCCAGTAGTCCCCAACTTTTTTTGGGCCATGGACCGGTTTAATGTCAAAATATTTTTACGGACCGGCCTTTAGGGTAGGATGGATAAACGTATCACGTGACCGAGACAAGCATTAAGAGTGAGTCTTAGACGGATGTAACAGGGAATCTGGTCATTTTTAAAAAATAAAACATCGGCCCTGGCCGGTTGGCTCAGTGGTACAGCGTCGGCCTGGTGTGCGGGGGACCCGGGTTCGATTTCCGGCCAGGGCACATAGGAGAAGCGCACATTTGCTTCTCCACCCCCCCCTCCTTCCTCTCTCTCTTCCCCTCCTGCAGCCAAGGCTCCATTGGAGCAAAGATGGCCCGGGCGCTGGGGATGGCTCCTTGGCCTCTGCCCCAGGTGCTAGAGTGGCTCTGGTCTTGGCGGAGTGACGCCCAGAGGGGCAGAGTATCGCCCCCTGGTGGGCGTGCCGGGTGGATCCCGGTCGGGCGCATGCGGGAGTCTGTCTGTCTCTCCCCGTTTCCAGCTTCAGAGAAATACAAAAAAAAAAAAAAAAAAAAGACTAAAAAATAAAACATCGTTCAGACTTAAATATAAATAAAATGGAAATAATGTAAGTTATTTATTCTTTCTCTGCGGACCGGTATGAAATGGCCCACGACTGGTACCGGTCCGTGGCCCCCGAGGGTTGGGGACCCCTGCTCTAACCAACCGAGCTGTCTGGCCAGGGCTTCTAGTCCTCCCTCTATTTAAGAACTAGTTTTTCTTGAACTTGAATTTATTTTTAATGTCTCTGTTTTGAGCTCTGGCCTGGCAGAAGCACCGGGATACCCTGAGTTGTTCCCTGAGCATGGCCTATGGAGAGACAGTGGTTTTTGCTGCAGCAGCAGTGGGGAGAAGCCACTCTGAGCTGACTCTGTCCAACCCAAGAATGCCGTGGTCCGAGAACAGCCTCCCAGGCAGGGGAGAAGGCCAACAAACACCCGCTTTGTTCCTGCCACCAAGTTTCTCAGTTTAGATTCTGCTGGGGATGGGGGGGGGGTGCTGCCCAACCAGTTTAACCTTTCCTTTGCCCAGTAGTGGAGTCTGGGCCCCAGGAAGGATGAAAAGGACATGGAGACAACGGGAGGCTCCAAATGGAGTAGCCCTTCACCAGCTCACATCCCTCCTTCATGGGCTGTGGCTTGGACACCCCAGGACTGGCCAGGTGAGAGGGCGAGGAGGATATATTTGCTGTTGTCATTGTGTTCCTGGTGGAGACCTGGGACTGAATGGGGGAGAAAGCAATGGGTCAGAAGCTTGGGACTGAGAACCCCAAGGACAGGAAAAAGGAGCTGGTTTGATAGGTATCATCTTATTCTCTAGGACTATGAAGTATTAGTGTTGGGAGGAGGGAGCACACTTTTCCATCTGTGTGGTCCCCACTGAAAACAGAATGAGTTAACCTGTATGTAGGAGGAGGTATTCTTTAGAGGACAGGATAAGCTTCCTAACTGGAAGGTGACAGAAGAGCTTTCCTCCCTCCTCAGTCTGAACTGAGAAGCGCTCCTTTTCCCAAAAGCTGGTGCAATCTTTACCTTTCCTCACAGAACTCGGCACTTTGTGTCCTGGTCCTTGTTAGAATGAAGGAGACAGGTGGGGTGGGGTGGGTGGGGAGGAGGCCCGATGGATAACAAGAGAAGCATTGTGAAGGCGGTTAGAGTCACAGGCACCTTGAAAAGGGGCCTAAACCAGATACTTCCTCTCTGAAGAGATCCATTTTCACTGGAGTCGGGATGGAATTTGAGCCTCCCATAAGTAGTGGGCTTGGAGAATATAAGAGCCTCTAAAATCTATAGGCAGCCTTAGCTGGAATACTCGTTGGCTTTGTGATTGAAGCCTGGTAACTTGAGGTAACTGAGTGGGAGGAGCTCACTGCAGACAGCAGTCCTTCGCTGTAATGGAAAGCACCCTCGGAAGGTGGGGAACCCTGATCTCCAGGTTGCCTGCAGGTCTGCATGGGAAAGGGAATGTAAGCCCTGGTCCCACATCCTTCCTGGAGGTTGGGTACCAACACTGAGGGGCTTCTCTCTAAAAGGCAATAGAGAGAGTAACCCAGCTGCCAACATGTTCCAGATCTCACCCTGAAAACCAGCCGTCTGCTCCTCCCACGTCATCCAAACTTTCAGCCGCCATCTGCTCACCCATACATACACCCAGTCCTGGTACCAGGAGGAACCAGGTGCCTGGATTTCCACCTTCTTCACATACTATGCTGTGGGACTCTACTTGAAGAAAGTCAATGGGAAACAGGTGTAAGAATTTCTAAGAAACTGGAAGTAATGCAGCGGCTTGGGGTGGTGGAAGCAGCAATGACCACAAATGGGGAGCAATGTTGGGTGTCCCCCCATCCCCATCTACCACTCACTGGCTGTCTGACCTAAGGTAAAGCAGTCCCCTCCTGGAGCCCGTGTCCTCATCTGAACCATCACGAGATTGTTTAATTAGAGGATTTTGAGGACCCCCACCACCACCAGTAAAATGAGGCAGGTGTTTTGCCATGTTGTGAAGTGAGAAGCTAACCCTGTTGCCCATCATGTGGTTTGAGGCCCAGCCAGGTAGGAAAAGGTGCACAGTTTCTAATTCTGGAAGTAGCTGCCCTATTCCTTTCACCCAGAGTAAGAATTTTTGAGCAAGCATAGACCATGGATCACCTCATTTAACCCTCTTATTTAATGGATCAGGAAAGGCACAGACAGTGAAGTGGCTTATCCAAGGTCACAGCAAGTGGCAGCTAGCTTATTTATTGAATAACTAAGATGGGCCCAGCACTTGTGTGTCACTATTTGCACACATCTCATTTAACACCCCCATTTTACAGATGAAGAAACAAGGCTAATAAGTGACTTCTCCAAGGCCTCATAACTAGTGAGTTGGCAGAGCCAGGCAAGGTCTTCCAACTCCAACAGGGCTGTCAGCAGAAGGGCTCCTCATTACCTCAGGAAGTCCAATGTCTGCCCATGCTGTCCTCTGCCCCAGGGAAGTGAGGGTGAGTCAGTCCCCCTAAGCTGTTATCAGGGAAGGGGGTGGGGGAGCTGGTCAGATATCCTGCACCTGGTGTCCACAACAATGGTGGAGCAAGCCAGAGCCGTGTATATGCTGAGCCACTTGGTTACCATGTTCCTGTGCGCTGAAGAGAGGGCCTGCCTCAGATGTAGCTGCCACTCACTGTAAGGGCTCCTCCCAACATCACAGAAAATCCAGTCTTGGCCCTGGCCAGTTGCCTAGCAGTAGAGTGTTGGCCGGGGTGTGGAATTCTCAGGTTCGGTTCCTAGCCAGGGCACACAGGAAAAGTGACCATCTGCTTCTCCACCCCTTCCCCCCCCCCCCCCAACTCCCACTCCCATTTCCCTTTCTCTTTCTCTCTCTCTCTCTCTCTCTCTCTCTCTCTCTCTCCTCCCCTCCCACAGCCATGGCTCAAGTGGTTCCAGCAATTTGGCCCAAGGCACTGAGGAGGGCTCCATGGCCTTCCCTCCTTTGCTGAAATAGCTCAGTTGCAGAGCAATGGAGCAGCATTCCCAAATGGGCAGAACATTGCCCTGTAGGGGGCTTGCCCCAGGTCTGGGCACATGCTGGAGTATGTCTCTCTGCCTCCCTGCTGCCCTGCCTCCCCGCCTCCCCACTTCTCAATCAAAAAAAAAAAAAAAAAAAAATCCAATTATTCTTCCTCTACCCCTGCTGAACCTGCCTCTTAAAGGGAACAACAAGCAATTTTGAAGCCAAATTTGAGAGAGGGCAAAGGGCCTCCCTGACCCCGATAGGACCTTGTTGTTAAGTAAGTTTCCAGCTGTGGGTCTTTCCCTGAGATAATCTTTTTCTCCCCTTAGCTTCACCCTGTCCCTGCTGGAGGGAGGGCGAACGTTCCCTAGGATGTCATGTTCCCACATAGCTAGCTGTCCCCTCAGGGTGACCTCAGCTTGACTTCCTCTACCTATTTCCACAAGAGCCTGAAATCTGGTGGCCACCCTTTGTCCAAGGAATTCTAAAGATAGGGGACCAAGGAATCCTCAGCACCAGCAGTGGCACCCAAGGAGTTAAAGGCCTGCTCGCAGCACTGTAGGGTGTTTAAAGTTGGGCGGGGAAGGGAAGTGCTAGAGTAATTGAAGAGGCAGCTAGTCTGGACTGGAATGAGTGCCCCCTGTCTCCTATGCAAACTTCTGGATCATGAGTCCTTCCCTTAAAAGGACCAAGAGAGAGGCACACCTATTAAGGTGCTGGACTGGATTCTTAGAGGGGCTACCTGAAGCAAGATTTTTACCTATATTGAAATCACCGGCTGAGGGCAGAGACAGGTGCCCCGTCTTTGGGCTATCTCCCAGGTCTGGTGAGTTTCCCTTTTTCCCTGGGTCCTTACCCTATAAATGGGCATTCCCCCAGAAGCAGAGGTCTTCAAGCACTCCCTGTGCCCCAGGAAGAAACGTCCAGAGCTGTTTGTAGCTTCTCTACCAGCCCTTTCCATTCAGCTCCCATTTTAAATTAGGGGGCTGTGTGTGTGTGTGTGTGT
Organism: Saccopteryx leptura; assembly: GCF_036850995.1. Taxonomy (NCBI): domain Eukaryota; kingdom Metazoa; phylum Chordata; class Mammalia; order Chiroptera; family Emballonuridae; genus Saccopteryx; species Saccopteryx leptura. Next base: position 286,194,349 of record NC_089504.1, read on the forward strand.
GTGTGTGTGTGTGTGTGTGTGTGTACGCTTGCAAATAGGGAATCACAGTTATGGACAACAGTTAACACTTAACTACTTGTATGGCAAGTGGTATCAAACCCTTCATATACAGTCACAGTCTTCACCATCCATGGGGTTGACATACCATAACCCCTATATTAAGGATGAGGTTTAGCCCCTGGCCGTGTAGCTCAGTTAGAGCCTCATCTCCAAAAGGCTGCTGGTTCCATCCCTGGTTAGTGCACATACAGGAAATCAATGAATGTGTAAATAAGTGGAATAACAGATTGATCTCCCCCCCCCCCCATACTCCCTCTTTCTCCCTTCCTTTCTCTAAAATCAATCAATAAAGTAAATAAAGATGAGGTTTAGAGAAGTTAAACAACTAACGCTTGTAAATTGAGATAAATTGTAGGACTGGGGTTCAGACTCAAGTTCCTCTGACACCAAAGTCCATTATGTTGTCTTCTGGTCTCTTTTCTTACTCAGGAGGTATGGACAGGAAGGATGGCTCTGAGATTTCAGAACCTTGATATCCAATTCATTTACAGTCCTCTTCCTCTAGGGCCTAACATTGTTCCTTTATCCCTGGGGGTTAATTGTGAAATTTAAAAGGCCACCAACTCATACCTGCAGCCAGGGATGTTCTGATTTTAGATTATTGTACCTATCAGATTAGGGGTTTCCTATTCTTCCCACTACTTTTAGCTGTCCCCTGGGATCTAATGGGTTAATTCCCTGGGACACAGTGGCCAAAGTCTTCTCAGGTGTGTCGCTCTGAACCTCAGACCCTCTCTTGCCTCTCTGGCACAGTACCCATAAAACATGCCAAGAAACTGGCAGGGGCAGGTAGGAGAGGACTGGTTGGTTTCTCCCTCTCTTTCATATCCCCCACACATCACGGGCTACTCTGGGTCCCAGTAAGCATTAAGGCCAGCAGAACCTGACCAGGCAGTGTTGCAGTGGACAGAGCGTCAGCCTGGGATGCTGAGGACCCAGGTTCGAAACCCCAAGGTCGCCGGCTTGAGCATGGGATCATAGACATGACCCTATTGGTCTCTGGCTTGAAGCCCAAGGTCTCTGGCTTAGCAAGGGGTCACTGACTCAGCTGGAGCCCCCCGGCCAAGGCACATATGAGAAAGCAATCAATGAACAACTAAGGTGCTGCAACTATGACTTGATGCTTCTCACCACTTCTCATCTCTCTCCCTTTCTGTCTGTCTGTCCCTGTCTGTCCCTTTCTCTCTCTCTAAAAAAAAAAAAAAAAGCCTGACTTGTGGTGGCGCAGTGGATAAAGGATCGACTTGGAATGCTGAGGTCGCCGTTTCAAAACCCTGGGCTTGCCTGGTCAAGGCACATATGGAAGTTGGTCCTTCCTGCTCCTCCTCCCTCTCTCTCTCTCTCTCTCTCTTCTTTAAAATAAATAAATAAAATCTTTAAATTAAAAAAATTTAAAAAGGCCCAGCAGAAAGAAAGAAGGGGATTTTGCAAACGTAGGCTTGGTTTGCAAAACAATTTTTTTTAAAAAGTGCTCACACTTGGAAGAATAGAGCAGCAAAATTCCTGACTAATTTGTGAGCCTAGTTTATCAAAGAGGTGGGGGTTATTTAGGGTGGTTGTTTGAGATGCCTGATTGCTGACTGAGAAGAAGGAGGTGTGGTTAGTTCAGGGACTGGGAATGCCTGACTCTCCAACTTTGAACTTTGGAATCAATAACTCTGCCCTGTGAGCCCTGGAAGCAGGTTGGTGCCTCTTGGAAGTCAACCTGGAAGCTGATATGGGCAGATGACTTTTGCCTGTATTTAGCCCTGTCCCACTAAGGGATGGTATACATGTCCCACCATTGTATTTATGCATAGATCCTACTGGGGTCTCTTCTCTGTGCCTGATACCTGAATGAACAAATCCTCTTTGCCTTTTATTTGATTTTTTGGCCGTTGACAGGGAAGTCAGAGAAGGAGAGTAAATTTTAGAACACCATTGTGTAACACATGTCAAAATCTCATATGTCTTACACTGAGAAATAGAGTAGTGACATGGCCATCAGGGTGAGGAGGGGAGACAGAGACTCAGTTGCTATGACCTGCCATAAAGTGGGGTGTCCGGGGAGCAGGGTGGGAAGGAACTGTGGTTACTGGGGCCTTCTTCATCTGAGGCTAAGGCTAAGAGAAGCGCTCCTTTAGCCCACTTTGCAGACACTGTTGGATTCATGGTTTACTTTCTACAGAAGAAACAGGTAGGTTAAATTTTGAACCATCAAAGGGTTTTCTATGATCTGCCACTGCCCTCCCCAACCTGGGAAACCAGGAGGAGAGCCAGCAGGCCTCTCGCTCCCATTCTTTACTATCTGGTTCTCTGGGTCTTGCACGTTGTTGCCCCCTCAGAAGATTTAGGATCCCAATACCAGACCCAGGGAGCCCCGCAGGCTGCAGAAGGGCTGTGTGGTTGCCAGCAGCAGTTACTATCTCCAGTGTTTGCTGGCACAGGCAGAGCCCTGCCTGCCCTGTGGCCTCATTCAGATTTCTAAGATAACAGAGGGAGTAGAAAGGACAAATTTAACTTTTTTGGAGCCTCCATCTAATTTCTTTAGAAGTTTCTTCTTTTCTTGGCTGGGGTCAGGGTGGGTGGAATGTGGGGTGATGAATAATAACAACATTGCCAGGTTTCTTTCAAAGCTAGCTACTTGCTCTCTTTGGTTGCTTCTCTTTTGGTTTCAGTAAAGAATCAGGCCCTATAGCAGGGGTCCCCAAACTTTTTACACAGGGGGCCAGTTCACTGTCCCTCAGACCATTGGAGGGCCAGACCATAAAAAAAACTATGAACAAATCCCTATGCACACTGCACATATCTTATTTTAAAGTAAAAAAACAAAATGAGAACAAATACAATATTTAAAATAAAGAACAAGTAAATTTAAATCAACAAACTGATTTAAACTATGCTCCTCTCACCGATCACCAATGAAAGAGGTGCCCCTTCTGGAAGTGCGGTTGGGGCCGGATAAATGGCCTCAGCGGGCCGGGCCGTAGTTTGGGGACCCCTGCCCTATAGTGTGATGGATTTGCTTTGAAAACTCAGCTCCACTTCCTACAGCCCTGTGACCTTCTAGTTATTTTACCCTTCTGTGCTGCCTGTTTCTTCAAATGGAAAATAGGGCTAGTGATGTATTCTAAGAAATGGTGAGGGTCCTACAAGGTTATGTAGGTGCTCATAGGTTAACGTTCTCCCCCCTGTAGGCTCCAGAGGCTGTTTAGGAAATGGGTATGTTGGGGTTTTCAGTGCTCCTCCTCGCCCCAGCTTGTGGCAGAAAGACTGGTTGGTGTGCAGAGAGCTTTAATGTCTTTCTTTGATCTCTTTTTCCTCCTTCCTAAGATTTTGAGACCCAGTTGCTGTAAGAAATTGGCAAACTTTATCTGTAAAAACCCAGATAACAAATATTTTAGGCTTGTGGGCCACATGATCTCTGTTGCAACTACCATTTTTTGCTGTTGTAATGCAAAGACAGCCACAGATCATATGTAAATGAATGAGTATGGCTGTGTTCTAAAAAAATGTTATGAGCACTGAAATTTAAATTTTATATCATTTTATATATATATATTTTTATTTTTTTATTATTTTTTTTATTTTTTTGTATTTTTATGAAGCTGGAAACGGGGAGAGACAGCCAGACAGACTCCCACATGCGCCTGACCGGGATCCACCCGGCACGCCCACCAGGAGCGAAGCTCTGCCCACCAGGGGGCGATGCTCTGCCCCTCCGGGGCGGGGCGTTGCTCTGCCGAGACCAGAGCCACTCTAGCGCGTGGGGTAGAGGCCAAGGAGCCATCCCCAGCGCCCGGGCCATCTTTGCTCCAATGGAGCCTTGGCTGCGGGAGGGGAAGAGAGAGACAGAGAGGAAAGCGTGGCAGAGGGGTGGAGAAGCAAATGGGCGCTTCTCCTATGTGCCCTGGCCGGGAATCGAACCTGGGTCCCCCGCACGCCAGGCCGACGCTCTACAGCTGAGCCAACCGGCCAGGGCCTAAACTTTATATCATTTTTATGTGTCACAAAGTAGTATTCTTCTTTTGATTTCTTTTTCAACCATTCAGAAAAGATAGGACAGATTTGGCCCACAGACTACACAGTTTGCCAACCATTCTGCTTTAAAAGTACCAGGGGTGACTTTGTCCTTCCCTTCTCTTGGAAGAGGACAGCTCCGTCATGGTACACCAGAGGCCCAAAGGACAGAAAAACTATTTCTTGTTGCTCCTTCTTGTTCTGGTTGTGTGCACTGTATTCTATCAGAAGTTATTTGTGATAACTAGTCCCCATTACAGCCATGACCTCTAGACTCTCGGGTTATTTATTCTTTCTCTTTTTAAAGAGATAGAGAACTAAAGACGCATGTAAGAAGCCTGGCATTTGTGGTGCATGCTCAGCAGCAGGAGAGACCAGAAGTTCGCAGTCCAGTATGAGGGTTTTGAGTATAGTATATTCTCATTTTGGTAGGCTCACCTTTCAGGTAAGGGTTTTCTAGACCTTTGATCCTTAAAAGAGACACAGTTCCAAATATATGTGTAATAAATCTGCCCTGTAGAGAAATCTGTGGGAAGTCATCTACATGCCTTGGGTAGACAACGGGAATTTCCCTCTTCTCATACCCCGGAGTTTTCTTTGTAGAATATCAAGATTTCTAGGTTCATAAGAATGTATGGCCCCACCTGTGGTGGCGCAGTGGATGGAGCGTCAACCTGGAATGCTGAGGTCGCTGGTTTGAAACCCCGGGCTTGCCTAGTCAGGGCACATGTGGGAGCTGATGCTTCCTGCACCTCCCCCTTCTCTTTTGCTCTCTCCTCTCTCTCTAAAAATGAATAAATAGCCTGACCTGTGGTGGTGCAGTGGATAAAGCGTCGACCTGGAAATGCTGAGGTCACCGGTTCAAAACCCTGGGCTTGCCTGGTCAAGGCACATATGGGAGTTGATGCTTCCAGCTCCTCCCCCTTCTCTCTCTCTCTGTCTCTCTCTCCTCTCTCTCTCTCTCTGTCTCTCTCTCTCCCTCTATCTCTCCTCTCTAAAAGTGAATAAATAAAATAAAAATGAATAAATAAAAATTTTAAAAATATATTTAAAAAATGATTTTGTGGTTAGGTATGAAGTCTAATGCATATCTGGTAGTGAGGATTGGAACAGGAAAAATGGGGGCAGGGCTTTACTTGTTATACATTTGCTGTTGTTTGTTATGTTAGGGTTTTCAAAAACCAGTTTGAACAGTGGGAATATAATAGGTGTCCAACAACTATCTGCGGTCAGTTGTGTAGGAATAAGATTCAGCCAAGTGTAGCCTGACCAGGCGGTGGCTAAGTGGATGGGGTGTCAGACTGGGATGCGGAAGGACCCAGGTTCAAGACCCCAAGGTTGCCAGCTTGGGTGCTGGCTCGTCTAGTTTGAGTGCTGCTCACCAGCTTGACTCTAGTTTGAATGCTGCTCACCATCTTGAGCCTAGGGTCACTGGCTCGAGTGGGGGGTCACTTGGTTTGCTGTGGCCCCCTGGTCAAGGCAAGTATGAGAAAGCAATTGATGAACAACTAGGGTGCCACGGCGAGGAATTGATGCTTCTCATCTCTCTCCCTTCCTGTCTGTCTGTCCCTCTCTCTGACTCTTTTTGTCTCTTGTCACAAAGAAAAAAGAAAAAGATTCAGCCAAGTGTATGCTAAAGACAGAGAAGGGAGGAGAGAGGACCCAGTATTCTGAACTCAAGTGGTTGTAAAGCAAGGCACTATACAAAACTTTGTGAGAGAGAATATTAGTGAGAATTATAAAAATTGCTGCCACGTGCCTGATCTGTGGTGGCACAGTGGATCAAGCATTGACCTGGAACACTGAGGTCACCAGTTCAAAACCCTGGGCTTGCCTGGTTAAAGCACATATGGGAGTTGATGCTTCCTGCTCCTCCCCCCTTCTCTCTCTCTCTCTCTCTTTGCCTCTCATCTCTAAAATGAATAAATAAATAAAAATAATTTTTATTTTATTTTGTTTTTATTTTATTTATTCATTTTAGAGAGGAGAGAGAGAGAGGAGAGAGAGATAGGGGGGAGGAGCTGGAGGCATCAACTCCCATATGTGCCTTGACCAGGCAAGCCCAGGGTTTCGAACCGGCGACCTCAGCATTTCCAGGTCGACGCTTTATCCACTGCACCACCACAGGTGGCTAAAAATAATTTTTAAAAAATTGCTGCCACAATTTATTGAGGACTTTCTATAGGCCAGTAATCAAACTAAGCACTTTATATATTTACTGTCTATATATGTGTGTGTGTGTTTAAGCACACATACTGTTTTCTTTGCTCCACATACCAAATATTAACAATAATTTCGAAGTAAGAACACAAATGAGCAAATAATAAAATTTAATTCTATAATTAAATTTAATTATATGATAACAAATAAATAACCACATTCAGGCAAACAGCCTTCACTCTATTTTGCAAATCACATGTTACCTTCTCTCATTAGGTAGAGGATTATTGAAATGTAATCCAAATACCCAAACAGGTACATGTACTTCAAATACAGCTTTTGATTTCTATGGTCTTATTTTTAGGTTGACCTTTTAAGTGAATCTATCACTATTGAAGCAGATAGAGAGTTCTTATATTTTAGAAAGAAAATTACTTGTAGTAAAGATAAATACTACAAAGTTCTCTCAGTATCTCTAATAATATTGAGGTCCTTGAGAAATACAAATAAAGATTTAAAGGGCAGAGTAAAGAAACAAACTGAAGTAAGCTCAAGTTTTTCCCCATCGGCAAGGATTTCTGCAACCCTACAGGAGCCACTTCCAGGGAAATTAACAGCTCTCAGTTCATCACTGCTTTATGCTAATGCATCCCTTGTTGCCTGTTCCTAGAGTTGGTCCTTCCACTCTTCCCTCCAACCTACTGCTCATATACGAATTAGAACTCAGAAAATGGAAATTAGAGTTACTTTATGAGAAAGAAAGAATTCTGAAGGAAAAAAGCCTGGATGTGAATCTGTGTTCTCCATTTTATGAACAAAATGATCTGGGCTTAGTAACAATGTTTCTGAACCTCAGTTTTCCTATCATTAAAATAGGGCTAAAATAGCCTGACCAGGCGGTGGCACAGTGGACAGAGCGTTGGACTGGGATGTGGAAGGACTCAGGTTCGAGACCCCAAGGTTGCCAGCTTGAGCGTGGGCTCATCTGGCTTGAGCAAAAAGCTCACCAGCTTGGACCTTGCTGGCTCGAGCAAGGGGTTACTCGGTCTGCTGAAGGCCCGTGGTCAAGGCACATATGAGAAAGCAATCAATGAACAACTAAGGTGTCGCAACGAAAAAATGATGATTGATGCTTCTCATCTCTCCCCTTTTCTGTCTGTCTGTCCCTATCTATCCCTCTCTCTGACTCTCTCTCTATCCCTGCAGAAAAAAAATAGGGTTAAAATATACATATACAATGTGTCTGTAACGTCATGGTGCACTTTTGACTGGTCATAGGAAGCAACAAAAGATGATAGAAATGTGAAATCTGCATCAAATAAAAGGAAAACTCTCCCAGTTTCATACCTATTCAGTGCAGTTCAATGTGGGCTCATGCACAGATTTTTTTAGGGCTCCTTAGGTAGCTATCCCGTATAGCCTCTACAGACTCATCACTGACTGATGGCCTACCAGAACAGGGTTTCTCCACCAAACTGCCGGTTTCCTTCAACTGCTTATCCCACCGAGTAATGTTATTCCTATGTGGTGGCGCTTCGTTATAAACGTGCCGATATTCATGTTGCACTTTGGTCACAGATTCGAATTTAGCGATTCACAGAAAACACTGAACTTTCCTCTGTACCATCCACATCTCAACTGGCATGGCCATGTGCTGCTCTGCTGTATACACGGTGTTATGTCATCATTTGCACATGTGCACATGCTGCCACATCATCCTACAGAAACTGGGAGGGTTTTTCTTTTATTTGGTGCAGATTTCACATTTCTATCGTCTTTTGTTGCTTTCCTGTGACTGGTCAAAAGTGCACCGTGACTTTACAGACACACTGTATATAAAAAAAGAGAAGATGGTGGAGTAACCATCTTATGATACCTATTCTGCTTCTGTGTTGGGCCTTTCTCTGTCCAGCTCTCCATTTCTCTATGGCACTATCTTGTTTCTCTGCCTCTAGATAATAAAAACAATAATAGTATTATTTATTAAGTAAATAATATGGTTCAAGCACAATGTTAGTCACATTACATACATTATCATTCAAGTCTGTCAACATCCTTACAAACTTGCCAAATCCGGCTTTGTGGGCAGAACTGGGGCAAGGATAGAGGATAGAGGCTGGGTACAGGGGGTGTAGCTCAAGCAGTGTTTTCTCTTCTGTGAGGTCACTACATGCCAGACCCAGGATTCTCACAGTGTTCCCTCAGTGCCCCTCAATTTATGTCTTGTTCCAAGTCCCCATTCCTTTCTTCCTGATCAGCATCTCCACTTCCTACTCTTCCCTCCACTACTGCCTCACTTTTACTTTTTGTGAACCCTCCACACCCCCAGAACTTAGTTTTGGAAACCACTGGTTGGCAGGGACAGTGCCCTGGCCCTCAGGCTCTGCCCTTCTCCCTGCAGATCTACCTATCCTATTTACAACAGCACATCAGATGGCAGGAAGCCCAGGTCTGTTGACAAGGAGAGAGAGGATCTTTCCCAATGGCTGCTGAGGGGTGCTCTCTACATTGCTTCCAGCTGTCATGATTATGGATGGGCACAGGGGTTTCCTGAGCCTCTTCTTATTTATCCTTAGACCTACCCATCAGGGCAAAATGGCACAGCAGAGGCCTGAGCACTGTCTCCTTCCTTCCCTCTGATAGGCAAAAGCATCTTCTCAGCAGTCCTAAGGGACATGGGAGCAGTGCACAGGTTGAAATGACAGAGGCAGCCTGACCTGTTGTGGCGCAATGGATACAGCATCGACCTGGAATGCTGAGGTTGCCGGTTCAAAACCCTAGGCTTGCCTGGTCAAGGCATATATGGGAGTTGATGCTTCTTGCTCCTTCCCCCTTCTCTCTCTCTCTCTCTCTCTTTCTCACTCCCCCCTCTCTAAAATGAATAAATGAAATCTTAAAAAATATCTATATCGATATAGATAGAAATGACAGAGGCAAAAGTAGAATGAGGGCCCTGGCCGGTTGGCTCAGCGGTAGAGCGTCGGCCTAGCGTGCGGAGGACCTGGGTTCGATTCCCGGCCAGGGCACACAGGAGAAGCGCCCATTTGCTTCTCCACCCCTCCGCCACGCTTTCCTCTCTGTCTCTCTCTTCCCCTCCCGCAGCCAAGGCTCCATTGGATCAAAGATGGCCCGGGTGCTGGGGATGGCTCTGTGGCCTCTGCCTCAGGCGCTAGAGTGGCTCTGGTCGCAACATGGCAACACCCAGGATGGGCAGAGCATCGCCCCCTGGTGGGCAGAGTGTCGCCCCCTGGTGGGCGTGCCGGGTGGATCCCGGTCGGGCGCATGCGGGAGTCTGTCTGACTGTCTCTCCCTGTTTCCAGTTTCAGAAAAAAGAAAAAAAAAAAAAAAAAAAAGAAAAAAGTAGAATGAAAGGCCAGATCTGTGGTGGTGCAATGGATACAGCATCGACCTGGAATGCTGAGGTTGCCGGTTCAAAACCCTGGGCTTGCACGGTCAAGGCACATATGGGAGTTGAAGCTTCCTGCTCCTCCCCACCTTCTGTCTCTCTCTCAATCTCTCTCTCTCTCTCCTCTAAATTAAAAAAAAAAAAAGAAAAGTAGAATGAAGGAACAATTTTTCCAACAACTTGGACTCTCCTGGGTGGAGTGGGTTAACCAGATAACTTGGAGTAAGTAGGTCTGACACCCTCACGGAAAGCTTGGGAGGAGGCAGTTTTCTGGCTCACTGCTTCCTGGTCCTCCTGGGTACTCCCAACATCGCACGCAGTAGCTGGGAGTGGTCCTGGGAGAAGGGGCGCCTGGGAGACTCATTCTAGCAGAAGGTCTAGAGAGACTGGATCTGGAAGTGAGTTGTTCAGAGATATGCAGTAATTGTAAGTTCCCTCCCCACCCCTTCAACACCTTGGTGCTCTGGAATTTGGTACTTCTTCCTGGAATGGGCTTATCATTTTCAACTTTAAGGGCACTTGAGAGTTCTTATCTTTGAGATACACCGAGGCAAGCCCTGGTGGCAGCCAGAAGTGTTGGGCTGTGAGAACAATGCCCACTCGGGAGAGAGAGGGAACTGCCCCGTGATTGATGTTAGAGCCCTTCTCTCTGCTCTGTGGGAGGGGTCGTAATGGTGCTCTTCCTCCCCATGTGATCAGTCTGAGAAGAAATCATAGTACTTTCTCACTCATGAACCTTTTCTCAGACTGCTTTATCTGCTTAGACTCCTCCCTCTCCAACTGGGCCAAATCCTAACCACTCCACCCCTCCAGGCCCATCTCAAAGGCTATTTCCTGTTTTCCCTTTTTTGAATCCTGCAACTGGTTATATACACTCATTCCTTTGATAGCACAAAGACTTTTGTTAAAACATCTCTAGTGGCAATTGACATACTCTGGCAAGTTAGTCATTTGTGACTTGTATTTCTGTCTGTGTGCACGTGTACATGTATACCCATGCACACACGCATACCGCACACGTGTCACTCACTAGACTAAATTCCTTGAGGACAAGAACAATGTCTATTTCTCTTTGCTTGGTTTGGTTTTCTGCCACATAGGTGCTCACTAAATGGAATAATAACACTAGACTGGGTGTCAGAAAACCCAACTCCTGGACCTGGCTCCTCAGTTAACTCCTGATGGGACCCTGAGTCAGCCACTCTCCGACTCTGTGGCTCAGTAAAGGGATGGTGACTCCACGCTCTAGGCCTGACTAATTGTGACACCTTTCTAGTTACAAGGTTCCAGAGTTCTAGAACTTGGCTCACCCTTCTCTGTCTTCTTGACTCAGACTGGCCTGTATGTGCCTCTCATGAACAGAGACGTCCCAGAGGTGTCCCTCACAGGTGGAGACCTGGTGCCCCAAGACCGTATTCCCTGCTGCCTGTCTGCGGGTGAATCCAGAGAGCAGCTGGAGGAAGAGGAGAAGGCGGAAGAGAAAAAGAAGGGGAGAGATGCCTTCCATGCTGTACCCCTTCGAAGATCGGGGGCTTTCCGTGCCCATACCCACAGCTATGACTCCTTCAAAAGACATAGTTGGGGGCCAGACAGGGAGCACCAGGATCCACTGAGCAGGTAAATCCCCAGGGGCTTTCCGGTCCCTATTTCCCTTAATTCCTAGACCTGGTTGGAAAGGAACCACTTGAATTAAAGATACCTGGGTCCCTGGTTCCTTCCCTAGAGGTGTAGAACCTGGGCGAGTCCTTGGGGAAGATGGACCTGGGGGAAGATGGATCCACCTTTCAAAACACAGCTCTCCCTAGTGGTTTTTTTTTTTTTTTTTTTGTATTTTTCTGAAGCTGGAAACGGGGAGAGACAGTCAGACAGACTCCCGCATGCGCCCGACCGGGATCCACCCGGCACGCCCACCAGGGGCGACGCTCTGCCCACCAGGGGGCGATGCTCTGCCTACCAGGGGGCGATGCTCTGCCCCTCTGGGGTGTCGCTCTGCCGAGACCAGAGCCACTCTAGCGCCTGGGGCAGAGGCCAAGGAGCCATCCCCAGCACCCGGGCCATCTTTGCTCCCATGGAGCCTTGGCTGCGGGAGGGTAAGAGAGAGACAGAGAGGAAGGAGGGGGTGGGGTAGAGAAGCAAATGGGTGCTTCTCCTGTGTGCCCTGGAAGGGAATCGAACCTGGGTCCCCCGCACACCAGGCCGATGCTCTACCGCTGAGCCAACTGGCCAGGGCCACTCTTCCCTAGTGTTTTTATGTTTTGTTTTGTTTTGTTTTGTTTTTGTACTTTTCCGAAGCTGGAAACGGGGAGAGACAGTCAGACAGACTCCCGCATGCGCCCGACCGGGATCCACCCGGCACGCCCACCAGGGGGCGATGCTCTGCCCCTCCGGGGCGTCGCTCTGCCGCGACCAGAGCCACCCCAGCGTCCGAGGCAGAGGCCAAGGAGCCATCCCCAGCGCCCGGGGCCATCCCTGCTCCAATGGAGCCCCGGCTGCGGGAGGGGAAGAGAGAGACAGAGAGGAAGGAGGGGGGGTGGAGAAGCAAATGGGCGCTTCTCCTATGTGCCCTGGCCGGGAACCGAACCCGGGTCCCCCACACGCCAGGCCGACGCTCTACCGCCGAGCCAATCGACCAGGGCCCCTAGTGTTTTTAGCTCCTTGTTCCTACCTGGCCTCAAGGGCAGGTGGGTGGGAATAGAGAAGGGGAGCTATGGAGGTGGGGTATCAGGACACTTGGGTCTTGTTGCCTCCATTTCCTACTTGGGTTTCAAAGAACCACACGAAGGTTCAATGCTGGAAGGGACTCAGGGATCATATGACCCAATCTCCTTATTTTACATATGAGGAAACTGTGGGAGTTTTTTTGAGAGAAGTGATCCCAGGGCTGGGGCATTGAACTGGCTTCTTCCAAATTGCTGCCTACTTGCTGGTTCCAGGCTGAGGCAGACCCAAGATGTCTTGGATATCATAGTGCAGCCCTGCAACGGGCAAGAGCGACTTGCTCAGAGGTCTGCATATGCTTGGCAGACCGGAAGTCAGGGACCCATCTCTTTTCCCTCTCCTGGAAAATCCCTGACCACTTTCCCAAAGACAAAGGAAGTCAGAAAGCAAAGACCCAGGGGTCAGCATGAAAAGTTCAGTGTGAGTGGTCATTGTGAGGGCCTGCTTGTGATGGGAGAGCCCTGTCTCTCTGCTTTGGCAGTGGTCTTGTCGCACAAGTTACTTTAGCTCTGGTGAATAGGCCAACTTCTTCTAGCTCTTGGGCAGGGTGAGGGGAGAGGACCCTGTGCCTTGTCCAAGAAATGGCTTGGGCCAGAACTCTAGTGAAAAACCTTGCCTGCAAGACTCATGGCACCTTCCTAATAGCTGGCTGAAGGCAGAGATGCCATGAGTACCCTGTACGTGGTGCCAACTGTACTTCAGGTCTTCCAGGTGTCATCTTTTATGATCAGGCATTAATTCTGCCCCCTCGGTAAAGAGAGAAGGGATTCCCTGGGTACACCATTTAGATGAGTAGAGACAAAAGTTGGCTTTCTTCTGGAAGGCAGTACTGTCTTTTGACCACAAGAGGCCACACTTGCCTGCAGCCTGCTCTGCAGTTCTGCCAAAGCACAGCCCCAAAGGGAGGGAGACCAGTGTGGGCCTGGGCTGCACCTATGCCAACAGGAAGGGCTGGGCTGGGGGCAAAGCAACGGAGCTGGGCTGAGGCGGTGTTCCTCCCTGGTGCCTGTCACTGGCCACTGAATACAGAGGGCCGTGGTGGCAATGTGTGTTTCAGGAGCAAACTGCAGGCATTGGGATGCACAGGCCCCCAGGAAGCCCCCTTACTGCAAAGCCAAGAGGACTTGGACACATTTCTGGAACTGCAGCACCAAGGTGGCCAACCTTCTAGTATGGTATGGATGGACAAATCCCCAGGGAACCCCTTGCCCCCTCCCCTTCCTCCTGCCCCCTTGCCTGTCCAGCCACCACTCTTTGCCTCTTCTGTTCTGCCAGCTTCTGGGTCTCTTTGCCCAGGCATCACTCTGACTCCATCTGACCGAATCTGAATCTATTGCCTATACCCCTCTGTCTGCTCCCTGGGCCTGCACACTCAGCCTCCCACCCTTGGTCTTCTGCCTCTGTCTCTTTTCTCTAAAACTCTCTGTTTCTCCCTTTATGGGCCTGTGTCTCTGTGCTGATGTGGGAATCTCTGTTCTCCTCTCATTAAAAGGCCCCTGTTCCCCTTGTTGTTACAACCACTTCTCAGATTTGAAGCTGAATTTATTATTTGTGGGAATGAAACTAGGCATCTGTTACTCTAAAGACAATAGTTCTCTAGAAAGATAATCAGAGGGTTATTGGATGAGAAATACAGAGATTGCTCAGCCTTCTGGCTTAAGGGATGTAACTGGAGGATCTCAAACCAGGACCCATGGGCCGCTGAGGGTACACAAGGGCTCAGAGACACCACTTGGTTAGCAAGCTAACAGTCTCTGAGTACGCAGAAATGTCTCACGCTCAGTGACTAAAAGACTGCCTCCCTTCCAGCTCTTCCTCTAGATGGCCAGGGAAACCAACTCCAGCCTTATTGCTCAGGTACCTGCAGTATGGGAGAGAGGCCGATTAAAAGGGGCTGTTACAGCCTATTAGGGGAGCAGCAGGACCCATCTTATCCCCTCATCTATTTTTCCCATCAGCATCTCTGCATGTCTCTCTTACCCTCATTTCAATGTGGTATGGTAGAAAGAACAGGATTTCAGAATCAAACTGACTCCTAGATCCTTCATTTACCAGCTGAACAATTTATTTCAACTTTCTAAAAATCAGGATAATAAAAATGATCTTTAAAAGTGATTGTTAGGCCTGACCTGTGGTGGCGCAGTGGATAAAGCGTCAACCTGGAAATGCTGAGGTCACCGGTTTGAAACCCTGGGCTTGCCTGGTCAAGGCACATATGGGAGTTGATGCTTCCAGCTCCTCCCCCTTCTCTCTCTCTCTCTGTCTCTCTCTCTCTCCCTCTCTAAAATGAATAAATTAAAAAAAAAAGTGATTGATCTGTGGTGGCGCAGTGGATAAAGCATCGACCTGGAAATGCTGAGGTCGCTGGTTCGAAACCCTGGGCTTGCCTGGTCAAGGCACATATGGGAGTTGATGCTTCCAGCTCCTCCCCCACTTCTCTCTCTCTGTCTCTGCTCTCTCTCTTTCTCTCTGTCTCTCCCTCTCCTCTCTAAAAAAAAAAAAAAAAAATGAATAAAAAAAAAAAAAAAGTGATTGTTAGCCTGACCAGGCGGTGGCACAGTGGATAGAGTGTTGGACTGGGATGCTGAGGACCCAGGTTTGAGACCCCGAGGTCTCCAGCTTGAGCACGGGATCATCTGGTTTGAGCAAAAGCTCACCAGCTTAGAGCCAAGGTCACTGGCTTGAGCAAGGGGTTACTCGGTTTGCTAAAGGCCCGTAGTCAAGGCACATATGAGAAAGCAATCAATGAACAACTAAGGCAGGGGTCCCCAAACTTTTTACACAGGGGGCCAGTTCACTGTCCCTCAGACCGTTGGAGGGCCAGACTATAAAAAAACTATGAACAAATCCCTATGCACACTGCACATATCTTATTTTAAAGTAAAAAACCAAAACGGGCCTGACTGGGCGGTGGTGCAGTGGATAGAGCATCAGACTGGGATGCCAAGGACCCTGGTTCGAGACCCCGAGGTCGCCAGCTTGAGCACGCGCTCATCTGGTTTGAGCAAAGCTCACCAGCTTGGACCCAAGGTCGCTGGCCCTAGCAAGGGGTCACTCGGTCTGCTGAAGGCCCACGGTCAAGGCACATATGGGAGAGCAATCAATGAACAATTAAGGTGTCGCAATGCGCAACAAAAAACTAATGATTGATGCCTCTCATCTCTCCGTTCCTGTCTGTCTATCCCTCTCTCTGACTCTCTCTCTGTCTCTGTAAAAAAAAAAAAAAAAAAAAGGAACAAATACAATATTTAAAATAAAGAATAAGTAAATTTAAATCAACAAACTGAACAGTATTTCAATGGGAACTATGCTCCTTTCACTGACCACCAATGAAAGAGGTGCCCCTTCCGGAAGTGCAGCGGGGCTGGATAAATGGCCTCATGGGGCTGCATGTGGCCTGCGGGCCATAGTTTGGGGATCCCTGAACTAAGGCGTTGCAATGCACAACGAAAAACTACTGATTAATGCTTCTCATCTCTCTGTTCCTGTCTGTCTGTCCCTGTCTATCCCTTTCTGACTCTCTCTCTCTGTCTCTGTAAAAAATAAAAAAAGTGATTGTTAGATGAAGAATAGTTGTCAAAGTGCCCAGTACAGAGACTAGCACACAGAACCAGCATGAGAAATAAGTTTCTTTTTCCTCTTCTTTCCTCCATTCCTTCATTACTGCTTTCCCTCTCTTCTGCCTTTCTCTTCTCCTGCCCACTTCCCCTTCTTAGTTCTGTATGTTTTCTTCTTTCCCCCTTTTCCCTAGTATTTTTCTCTGCCTTCCTGCTCTGATTTCCCTCCTCTCTCCATCTACTCATTAAGCAGTCTCTTCTTTGATTTTCCTTTGTCTATATGTTTTGGGTTTTTTGTTTCTTCCCGCAATTGCAGCTGCAACACAAAGATAAAAATCAGAAACAGAATATTAAATGAAAATGCAAATTATAGAAGATTTTGTACACTATAACATCATTGTTTTTAAATTCAGAAACAAGAAAAAGTATAATATTAGATAATGCATATATTTGTGTTAAAACTATTTTTATTTTTTAAATTTAAAAAAATTATTGATTTTAGAGAGAAAGGGGGAAAGAGAAAAAGAGACAGGAACATTGGTCTGTTGCTGTATGTACTCTGACCAGGGATCGAACAGGCAACCTCTGTGCTTTGGGATGCTGCTCTCACCAACAGAGCAATCCAGCCAGGGCAAAACTAGTTTTAAAAGTAAATAGGAGAAGCGCCCATTTGCTTCTCCACCCTCCTCCCCCTTCCTCTCTGTCTCTCTCTTCCCCTCCCGCAGCCAAGGCTCCATTTTTATCATTGTTCATTCATTTTCTTTTTTTTTTTTTTTTGTATTTTTCTGAAGCTGGAAACGGGGAGAGACAGCCAGACAGACTCCCGCATGCACCCGACCGGGATCCACTGGGCAGGCCCACCAGGGGCGATGCTCTGCCCACCAGGGGGCGATGCTCTGCCCCTCCGGGGCATTGCTCTGCCGCAACCAGAGCCACTCTAGCGCCTGGTGCAGAGGCCAAGGAGCCATCCCCAGCACCCGGGCCATCTTTGCTCCAATGGAGCCTTGGCTGCAGGAGGGGAAGAGAGAGAAAGAGAGGAAGGAGGGGGGGGGTGGAGAAGCAAATGGGCGCTTCTCCTATGTGCCCTGGCCGGGAATTGAACCCGGGTCCCCCTCATGCCAGGCCGACGCTCTACTGCTGAGCCAACCAGCCAGGGCCCATTTTCATCCCATTCTTCCGTTGATGGACATTTGGATAATTTCCATTTTTGTGTGTGTGTGTGTGTATTTTTCTGAAGCTAGAAACGGGGAGAGACAGTCAGACAGACTCCCACATGCGCCCTACCGGGATCCACCTGGCACGCCCACCAGGGGCGAAGCTTTGCCCACCAGGAGGCGATGCTCTGCCCCTCTGGGGCGTCGCTCTGCCACGACCAGAGCCACTCTAGCGCCAGGGGCAGAGGCCAAGGAGCCATCCCCAGCGCCCGGGCCATCTTTGCTCCAATGGAGCCTTGGCTGCGGGAGGGGAAGAGAGAGACAGAGAGGAAGGAGAGGGGGAGGGGTGGAGAAGCAGATGGGCGCTTCTCCTGTGTGCCCTGTCTGGGAATCGAACCCGGGACCTCTGCACACCAGGCCGACACTCTACCACTGAGCCAACCGGCCAGGGCCTACATTCTTTTTTATTTTAATTGATTTTTTAAATACAGGGGAGGGGGTAGAAACAGAAAGCATCAAATCATAGTAGTTGCTTCATTGACCGGGCAAGCTCAGGGTTTTGAACCAGCGACCTCAGCATTCCAGGTTGACTCTTTATCCACTGCACCACCTCAGGTCAGGTGGTTAATTTCCATTCTTTGCCATTATGAAGTATGTCACTATGAGTATTATTGTATCCATCTCTTAGTACACATTTGCAAGAATTTCTCCATGCTATATACCTAGGAGTGGAATTCTTGGGTCATAGAATGCATAGATGTTCACTTTAACAAGATGACAAATTGTTTCCACTCCCACCAGCAATATCTAAGAGTTGCCATTGATCTGTATCCTTTACAGCATGCTGAGTCATCAGACTTCTTAATGTTACCAATCTAGTGGTTATAAATCTCATTGTGGTCTTTATTTGAAATCCTCATTTCAAATGCAATTGAGCATCATTTCATATTTGTATTGGTCATTTTATTTCCTCTTCTATGAAATTCCTATTTGTCTTTGGCTTATTTTTCTTTTTCCCCCCCCTTTTTTCGTATTTTCTGAAGTTGGAAATGGGGAGGCAGTCAGACTCCCGCATGCGCCCGACCGGGATCCACTCAGCATCCCCACTAGGGGGCGATGCTCCGCCCATCTGGGGCATTGCTCCATTGCAACCAGAGCCATTCCAGTGCCTGAGGCAGAGGCCATGGAGCCATCCTCAGCGCCTGGGCCAGCTTTGCTCCAGTGGAGCCTTGGCTGCGGAAGGGGAAGAGAGAGACAGAGAGGAAGGAGAGGGGGAGGGGTGGAGAAGCAGATGGGCGCTTCTCCTGTGTGTCCTGGCCAGGAATCGAACCTGGGACTCCTGCACGCCAGGCCGGCACTCTACCACTGAGCCAACCGGCCAGGGTCTGGCTTATTTTTCTTTTTTTTTTTATTTTATTTTATTTTATTTTTTGTATTTTTCTGAAGCTGGAAACGGGGAGAGACAGTCAGACAGACTCCCGCATGCGCCCGACCGGGATCCACCCGGCACGCCCACCAGGGGCTACGCTCTGCCCACCAGGGGCGATGCTCTGCCCCTCCGGGGCGTCACTCTGCCGTGACCAGAGCCACTCTAGCGCCTGGGGCAGAGGCCAAGGAGCCATCCCCAGCGCCCGGGCCATCTTTGCTCCAGTGGAGCCTTGGCTGCGGGAGGGGAAGAGAGAGACAGAGAGGAAGGAGAGGGGGAGGGGTGGAGAAGCAAATGGGCGCTTCTCCTATGTGCCCTGGCCGGGAATCGAACCCGGGTCCCCCACACTCCAGGTCAACGCTCTACTGCTGAGCCAACCGGCCAGGGCTGGCTTATTTTTCTATAGGGGTTTTTGAAGGTTTTTTCTTTACTCTTTCGAGTGTGTGTGTGTGTGTGTTGTTATTTTGTTTTTGTTTTTGTTTTGAGAGGGAGAGAGAGAGAGAAAGAAGAGGAGGAGGGGTGGAAAAGCAGATGGTCGCTTCTCCTGTGTGCCTTGACTGGGAATCAAACCTGGAACATCTACACATTGGGCCGATGCTCTTATTAAGCCAACCAGCCATGGCCTAATAAGAGTATTCTTAAAAAATTTGTCTTGTGGTGCATTTCCAAAATTACTGACATTAAGTTGTAATATTAAGGTGATATTCTCTTATCATTGTAATCACTGTTCTTTCTGTAATTAGCTACACTTTTCCATTCTACTTTTAAAAAATTTATTGATTGATTTGAGAAAGAGAGAGAAATATCGATCTGTTCTTGTATGTGTCCTGACCAGGGATTGAACCTGTACCCAAGACCTCTGTGTAACCTTTGTGTATTGGGACGACGTTCTTAACAACAGAGCTACCTAGCAAGGGCTCTATTCTATTTTTATTTGTGCTTTCTTTCTCTTTGTCATTCTTATCAGAGATTTATCTATTTTACTTGCCTAAAAAAACAAGTTGGCTTTACTGATTCTATTTCATCTGTTGACTACTTTACTGATTTCTGCTTTCATCTTTATCATATCCTTCCTTTTGGGTTTTTTGGGGGGAGGGGTTGTTTTGTTGTTGTTTTTCTAACCTTTTAAGTTGGCATAGCTCATTAATTTGCAGCTTAATATTTATTTATATTAAATAACATTTATTGTATAGATTTTAGAGAGGAAGGGAGAGACTGAGAGAGAGAGACAGGAACATTGATTTACTCATGTGCTCTGACCAGTAATCAAATTGGACAATGCTCTAACCTAGTGGTCCCCATTATTTGTTTTATTTATATTTAAGTCTGAACAATGTTTTATTTTTTTAAAATGACCAGATTCCCTCTGTTACATCGTCTAAGACTCACTCTTGACGCTTATCTCGGTCACGTGATACATTTATCCGCCCCACCCTAAAGGCTGGTCTGTGAAAATATTTTCTGACATTAAACCGGTCTGTGGCCCAAAAAAGGTTAGGGACCACTGCTCTAACCAACTGAGCTATCTGGCCATGGCTAAAAGTTTTCTCAATATAAGCATTTTAAGGCCACAAATGACTTTTTTATGTGTGTGACAGAGACAGAGAGAAGGACAAATGGGAACAGAGAGGAAGGGAGAGAGATGAGAAACACCAATTCTTCATTGCGGCACCTTAGTTGTTCATTGATTACTTTCTTATATGTGCCTTGATGGGGGGACTCCAGTTGAGCCAGTGACCCCTTGCTCAAGCCAGCAACATTTGGGCTCAAGATAGCAACCATGGGGTCCTGTCTATGATCCCACACTCAAGCTGGTAACCCTACACTCAAGTTGGTAAGCCTGTGCTCCAGCTGGATAAGCCTGCAACTCAAGCTGGCAACCTCTATGTTTTGAACAACCTCTGGGTCCTCAATGTCCCAGGCCGATACTCTATCCACTGCACCACTGCCTGGTCAGGCCCACATGTTTTGTTCTATAGTATATATTTTCATTATTGTTGTTATAAAGTATCTTTTTTAACAAAATTTTATTTATTCATTCTAGAAAGGAGAGAGAGAGGGAGAGAGAAGAGAGAGAGTGACAGAGAGAGAGAAGGGGGGAGGAGCAGGAAGCATCAACTCCCATATGTGCCTTGACCAGGCAAGCCCAGGGTTTCGAACCAGCGACCTCAGCATTTCCAGGTCGACACTTTATCCACTGCGCCACCACAGGTCAGGCCTATAAAGTATCTTTAAATTTGCATTATGATTTCTTTGACCAGTAAGTTTATTTAAAATGGTGTCTTTTTTTTTGTTTTTGTTTTGTATTTTTCTGAAGCTGGAAATGGGGAGGCAGTCAGACAGACTCCCGCATGCGCCCAACTGGGATCCACCCGGCATGCCCACCAGGGGGCGATGCTCTGCCCATCTGGGGTGTTGCTCTGCCGCAATCAGAGCCATTCTAGCGCCTGAGACAGAGGCCACAGAGCCATCCTCAGTGCCCGGCCAAACTTTGCTCCAATGGAGCCTTGGCTGTGGGAGGGGAAGAGAGACAGAGAGGAAGGAGAGGGGGAGGGGTGGAGAAGCAGATGGGCGCTTCTCCTGTGTGCCCTGGCCAGGAATCAAACCTGGGACTCCCGCACGCCAGGCCGACGCTCTACCACTGAGCCAACCAGCCAGGGCCTAAAATGGTGTCTTAAAATTTCTAAACCATGGAGATATTTTCAAACTTAATTTTTTTTTAAATGGTACATACAGAAAGGCATATAATGAATAATTAGGAAGCAAACATCCATGTAACTACCCAAGGTTAAAAAAAAATTATCGCCTGACCAGGCGGTGGCGCAGTGGATAGAGCGTTGGACTGGGATGCAGAGGACCCAGGTTCAAGACCCTGAGGTCGCCAGCTTAAGCGCGGGCTCATCTGGTTTGAGCAAGAGCCCACCAGCTTGAACCCAAGGTCGCTGGCTCCAGCAAGGGGTTACTCAGTCTGCTGAAGGCCCACAGTCAAGGCACGTATGAGAAAGCAATCAATGAACAACTAAGGCATTGCAACGCGCAATGAAAAACTAATGATTAATGCTTCTCATCTCTCTCCGTTCCTGTCTGTCTGTCCCTGTCTATCTCTCTCTCTGACTCACTCTCTGTCTCTGTAAAAAATAAATAAATAAAATTTAAAAAACAAAAAACAGGTATAATTTAGAGAAAAAAAAAATTATCACCAAAAGCCAGATGTCCCTAACTCCTTTTTTTTTTTTTTTAATATTTTATTTATTGATTTTTTTAGAGAGAGAGGAGTGAGAGAGAGAGACAGAGAGAGAGAGAGAGAGAAGAGGGAGGAGCAGGAAGCATCAACTCCCATATGTGCCTTGACCAGGCAAGCCCAAGGTTTCGAACCGGCGACCTCAGTGTTCCAGGTCGACGCTTTATCCCACTGCGCCACCACAGGTCAGGCCTGTCCCTAATTCCTTTAAAATCCACTCTCTCCTGGCAGAGATGACCACTTTCTTGACTTTTGAGGTGGATTTTTCTTACTGATTTACCACCTTTATATGTATCTTTCAACAATATCAATTAGTCTTGCCTGTTTTAAACTTTATATGAAGTTACCATACAGCATATAAATCTTTTGTGTCTTGATTCTTTCACTCAACATTATGTTTGTGAGATTTATCTCTATTGTTGGATAAGCTGTGGTTGGTTTATTTTTATTACTGAATAGCATTTTGATGTTTAAATATATCACAGATTACTTAGCTAATCTACTGGAAAGGGACTGGGTTATTTGAAATTATTAAAATCTCTCTTAAGGCCTGATATGTGGCCAGTTTTGTAATGCTCTGTGTTGGCTTGGAAGAAAAAGCATTTTCTAATGGTTTGGTGTGTGATTTACAAATATTTTTATTCCCTATTGCCTTAAACCCAGATGGCCTCAGTGTTTTTCATTACCTGTCTGGCATCCATAGGTTGAATTTGTCATCTCTGGAAACCATTCAGCATAAATCTTTTCTAAGATGTTTTTTATATATATTAAGAAATCCAGCTTGACCTGTGGTGGCACAGTGGATAAAGTGTTGAACTGGAATGCTGAGGTTGCTGGTTCAAAACACTGGGCTTGCTTAGTCAAGGCACATATGGGAAGCAACTACTACAAGTTGATGCTTCCCACTACTCCCCCCACCCCTTTTTTCTCTGTCTCTCCTCTATCTAAAAGAAAAAAAAATCCAGGGCTTGAATTGTACAGAGTAGTGACTGGTAACTAGCAGGAAGAACTTCTCAACTATTTCAAGTGTAACATCCCAGATATGGGTGATGGAGAGGGGCAAAGGGCCTGAGGCCCTGAAGAAGGGCCACGCTGTGTAGGAAAGTGAAAAGCAGGGAAAGGGGAGAGGATGAATGAAGCCTAACCTTTGTGTGAGGATTCTTATGTGATTCTAGGGCCAGGGTTCCTGTCATCCATCTCTTGGCCCTTTGGACCACTCAGCCACTGGCATGCTTTCCAAGTCTGTGTCCATGAGTGGCATCAATTGCTTCTTGGGCGGCTCAGATTCAGCTGGTGAGTGCAAGTGGGGAGCAGAGCAGTGGTAGTCCCTTCCCTGTCTGTCGCCACCACTCCTCAAGGCCAGCTGTTTAGGGTTCAGCTACCCTGGGTTAAGTCTAACTACAATTTTGAAAACATTTTGGAACCACCAAAATGCCTTTATTTAGATGAAAGATCTGAATTTAGGACTCTGGCATCCTGACACTCTCGTTCCAATGAAGGATAACATGGGACAGCCTGAAGCTCTCCAGCTTCCCTTATCAGCGGAGATAGAGGACAGTTAACTGCAGTGTACCTTTTCCTCAAGATGAGGCACTGGGAGCTCAGTGTGAATCCTCTGCCCTCCCCATTCACCAGAAACAGGATTGAGACTTTGGGTCCTGAGCCGCCTTCTCCACTTAACCCTGGTGCTGTTTCCCTGGTTCCCGAGTTGTTTAGCTCCGCTCAGACCCCGCCCTCCCTCCCTACTCCCCAGAGCTCCCCCTCAGAAATGGCGTCACATGCACCTGCAGCTTGGGAACCTGATCCAGGTGGAGGGGGTGGAGGAGGCAGCCATGGACGCCTTTGTCTAGTTTCAGCTGGATACTTCTCGTCTCCTTTTGTGTTGGCAGGAAATTTATCCCAGTCCTCTGCCGCTGACCTCAGCCAAAGGTGAGTTTGAGAAGTCTTGGAGCCCTTCAAAGGCCTAGATGGGGTTAGGACAATGCCTCCTAAAACATAGCTCCCCTTAACATTTGATCAAAGACCTCTAAATATCCTTCTCTCTGAGCTGCATAGAATTGGCCATCTTCTCATTGGCCTGGGAAGGTTCTGGAAGTTTCCTTGTAGCCCATGGGATGGGGAAGAAATTAAGGAAAGAAAACAAGTATACAGACCTCCTAGTGTCAGTTAAATAAAAGAGAGTGGGAGTTGCTTGCTACCATCAGTGCCAGAAAGGTGAGCAGGAATATGGGCTGTTGAACGGTTTTAGGGAGAGATGGTAACCGTGGAACACGGATCAGCTTTGGCTAAATGGCTCAGGTAATTGACCAATGGAGAGTGGCTCTAAGGAGAGCCCAAAAGAACGAGGGCAGGGTCTGAAGGCATAATTCAGAAATCTGGGTGGAGGCTGGGAGATTTCAATAACAATGTCAGTAAGCATGCACAATCAGCACCTGTTTATTTGGCTTCTACAGTTGAAGCCTGATTAGAGTGGGTCAGTCCTCTCAGACAGTGTGGGTGTGTGAGCTAGAAATGGGCCCTTTAAGATATCAGGCTCTGATTTGTGGTCCTGAAAATCTCTAGCTGACGCATCCTCCTGGCTCTGGGTTTGGGATTAGCTCATGGGATGGAGCTGATGAAATCCCAGGAAATTCAGTCCTTATTGGCTTTAGGCCCAGAGGCCCTTTCCAAACAGAAGAGAGGGTCGTACACAGGGCTCTTGTTTTAACGAGGGGAAATTGCTACCCCAGAGAGCCCCCGCCCCGTATCCTTCCACTGGGAATAGCAATAGAGAGGAGATTGGGCCTGGATTAAGTATGGGGGTGGGATGGGAGGTGGGTCTGCATTTATCTGGGAGGAGCCTGGAGTTTTCCTGATAAATAGGAGGCCTGAGAAACTGTAGTGTTCACATCCAGGAAGTCCTAGGAGAAGGGGTGTGATATCTTTCTCTGGCAGTTTAAGTTCTTTCTCTCCCTTCCTCACCCTTTCTCAGAGTCCTTTCCCTCATACCTTCACTCCTTCTCCTTATCTGGCACTTTCATCCACCATCTCTTTGGTAGCAATCTCTTCACCTCTTCCTTCTCTCTGCAGCTGTAGCCAACTGGAACAGGACTCAGGGACCTGGACAGGCTCTGCCCTGCGCCGGACCTTCAGCTTCCTCTTGGGCATGACCGGAAAGGCCAAGGTAGGAGTCAGCTGGGGAAGTAGGAGGCCTGGGACCCACTTCCTCTCCAGTTCCCTTGCTCCTCACCCCACCGTCAGCTCCCTCCCCAGCTTCTCCTAGTAGACAGAGACTCAGGGCAATGTTCACGTTTTAAGGGAACACATGCTATCTCTCCTAGCCTTTCTTCCTATATTCCAGTAAATCACCTTTCCTCTGTTTTCCCCATGCCTGCAGCTTAGCCAGCTGTAGACAAATGGAAGAGACAGCCAGGAGTCTCAGCAGCTGTAGAGCAGCCTGGCCTTCCCTTTCTTTAGGCCTCACATAGCTAAGAGATGAGCAGAAATCATAATCATTGGGCATAATAATAATAATTATAGCAATACTTCTTATTTCTTCATAGACTATTAGGATTTGCAAAGTGCTTTTACACTCATAATAATTTTATGGGTGGATATGGCAACCACAGGAGTTGAAATTAGACTGTAGGCAGAAAGGCAGCCAGTAAAGTAGATGATTATGGAAGCATATATACACCGTCCATGTAAGTCCATGTGCAGTTCTATCCCTGGGCAGGTAAAGGCACATTGTTCTCTTCCTTATTGCCAACCCCTGGGTTTTGGTCAAACTGGGAGCTCTGTCTGCTGTTCAAATTCAGTTCCACTTTAATCTTTATTTACTGGCAGAATAAGCCACCCCCCTTTTCCTCCAGTGGCCTCCCCAGTTATGCATGTATTTTCCATCTCCGGGTGGCTGAGTGGCTCCCAAGCATCGAGAGACATCCCAGAGAAGGCATTGTCCTATTCACCTGGAAGAATCATGGGAGTCTCACCCAGGAGGATATCCAGGCTCCTCCTGGCCTACCCACAATGCCAGGGCTCTCTTCTCTGCCAGCCTCTTAGCCAAGATTGCCCTTCCTCTGAGTGGACAAGGAAGGCAGAGATAAAACCAGGTCGTAAGCACTGTCCAAGCAGTGGGGAGTTGAGGCTTGAGACCATGTAGTCTGAGAAGAGGAGGAGCAGCTGGAGAATCCTAAACCATCCTAAACCTGGGGGTGGGGGAGGGCAGGTGGGGTAGGGAGGCCTGTCCTCTCCCATGGGGGAACAGAGTTCTTTAAAGAACAAAGCAAACACAGTCCTTTGGTCTGAGTCCCATCTCCCCATGGGCTCTCTGGTTGGAGAATCTGCTAGGAGAGCCACCCTCTTCCTGAAGTGGGAGTGGTAGTGGAGTCAGTACTTCCCAGGGCCATCCAGGTCCCAGTTGGTCTGCACTTGCCTACCCCTGGCCTAACGGCAGAGAGACTTTGGGGGCCAGACAGGTAGCAGGAAAGAGCCAGAGTAAGTCAAGGACATTATCCCACTCAACCTTTCCTCACCAGGGTCTCTGGTCCTGTCCTCCTGTTTCCCTCTGTCATCTCCAGGTCCTTTTTCCTTCCACCCTCAGGAATGTGTGTGCTTGCTTCATCAAATCTCTTCCTCTTCCTCCCAGCTCAGGATAGGGGCTGTAAGCAGGTAATCATTAGGGGTGGGGCTGGAGAGAAGCTCAATCAAGCAGTGAGAGAAGGAAGTGGCTTACTCCTTCCTATTTGACTAGCATTTTAGAGCTGATAAACACTTTCCAGAGGTAATCTTATTTAATCGTTATAACACTCTGGGAAAGATAAAGTTATTAAAAAAATTTTTATTGATTGATTTTAGAGAGAAAGAAAAGGAGAGAAATAGAAAGAGAAAGAAAAACATTGGTTTGTTGTTTTACTTATTTATGCATTCATTGATTGATTATTATATGTGTCCTGACCAGGGATGATTGAACTGCAACCTTGGTGTTGGGATGATGCTCTCTCTAACCAACCGCTACCTGGCCAGTGTGATAAATTTTTTTTTTTTTTTTTTAGTGAGAGTGAGAGAGGGACAGACAGACAGGAAGAGAGAGAGATAAGAAGCATCAGTTCTTCATTGCGGCACCTTAGTTGTTCATTGATTGTTTATATGTGCCTTGACCAGAGGGCTCCAAATGAGCCAGTGACCCCTTGCTCAAGCCAGCGACCTTGGACTCAAGCCAGTGACCTTTAGGCTCAAGCTGGCAACCCCGCGCTCAAGCTGGTAAGCCTGCATTCAAGCCAGTGACCTTGGGGTCTTGAACCTACCCCTCAGCATCCCAGGCTGATGCTCTATCCACTGTGCCACACCTCATCAGGCAAATATTTTAATCTCCATTTTTTCAGACAAGATAACTTAGAGCAGGGGTCAGGAACCTTTTGGCTGAGAGAGCCATGAACGCCACATATTTTAAAATGTAATTCCATGAGAGCCATACAATGACCCATGTACATTTTGCATTATCCAATTAAAATTTGGTGTTGTCCGGGAGGACAACTGTGATTGGCTCCAGCCACCCACAACCATGAACATGAGCGGTAGGAAACGAATGGATTGTAATACATGAGAATGTTTTATATTTTTTTATTTTTTTTATTTTTTAATTTTTAATTTTTATTTTTTATTAAATTTAATGCAGTGACATTAATAAATCAGGGTACATATGTTGAGAGAAAATATCTCTAGATTATTTTTACATTTGATTGTGCTGTATACCCCTCCCCCAAAGTTAAATTGTCTTCTGTCACCTTCTATCTGGTTTTCTTTGTGCCCCTCCCCTCCCCTAACCCCTCTCTCCTTCTTCACCCCATCCCCCCTCCCCTAACCCCTCGCCCCTGTTGCCATCACCTTCTTGTTCATGACTCTGAGTCTCATTTTTATGTCCCTTCTATGTATGGATTCATCTTAGTTTTTTTTCTGATTTACTTATTTCACTCCGTATAATGTTGTCAAGGTCCATCCATGTTATTGTAAATGATCCGATGTCATCATTTCTTATGGCTGAGTAGTATTCCATAGTATATATGTACCAAAGCTTTTTAATCCACTTGTCCTCTGACGGACACTTGGGCTGTTTCCAGATCTTCGCTATTGTGAACAATGCTGCCACGAACATGCGGGTGCATTTCTCCTTTTCGAGCCGTTCTATGGTGTCCTTGGGGTATATTCCTAAAAGTGGGATAGAATGTTTTATATTTTTAACGTTATTATTTTTTTTTATTAAAGATTTGTCTGCAAGCCAGATGTAGCCATCAAAAGAGCCACATCTGGCTCGCGAGCCATAGGTTCCCGACCCCTGACTTAGAGGCTAAGCTACTTGCCTAAGATTAGTTAGTAAGAGGTGGAGTTGTATTGCAAACCTGGAACTTTAACTATATAATGTTGCCTCTGCCTGTCAGTAACAGTTTATCTTCTCTCTTCCCTTCTTCCACCATCTTCTATTGGATGTGCACTGGAGTCAATTATGTCTTAATCATCCCCTCCCAGAATGCACAAGGTCCAGAGTAATAAGAAGAAAAGCAAGCTTCCTCCTGGGCACTGGAGTATTTGGGCCCAGGTATCCCTGTGGCTCTATTTGTTCACTTATTGGCCAAGACTCTGCCTCTAACAACCAGGTTTTTCCCTGGGATGGCCTCTCCACCTCTGAAGTGTGGGAGACACTCTCACCATTAAGTTAAATGAGCTAAAGAAGGTGGTGGCTACTTTAGATTCTGGCAGAAATTAGGGTTGCCTTTTATTTTTGTCTATCTGAAAAGATAATTTCTGAATATCTGGGAGGTATCACTAGATAGGAGTAGAGGGGTTGGAATGAAAGTGGTTTGGAAGAAAGGTAGGGGATGCCAATGACAAAGGAAAAGGGCTCACTGTTCCAGAGGATACAGAAAATGAAAATTAAGCCAAGCTGCCGGCTTAGCTCACTAAAAGCCCTGGTATTTTAAATTTTTTTTATTTTTAATTTTTTTACAGGGACAGAGAGAGAGTCAGATAGAGGGATAGATAGGGACAGACAGACAGGAATGGAGAGAGATGAGAAGCATCAATCATCAGTTTTTCGTTGGAACACCGTAGTTGTTCATTGATTGCTTTCTCATATGTGCCATGACTGCGGACCTTCAGCAGACTGAGTAACCCCCCGCTCGAGCCAGCGACCTTGGGTCCATGCTAGTGAGCTTTTATTTATTTATTTATTTATTTATTTATTTATTTTAGAGAGGAGGGGGGAGATAGTGAGAGAGAGATAGAGAGAGAGAGAGAGAGAGAGAAGGGGGAGGAGCAGGAAGCATCAACTCCCATATGTGCCTTGACCAGGCAAGCCAGGGTTTTGAACTGGCAACCTCAGTGTTTCCAGGTTGACGCTTTATCCACTGCGCCACCACAGGTCAGGCTCTAGTGAGCTTTTTGCTTAAGCCAGATGAGTCCGCATTCAAGCTGGCAACCCCGGGGTCTCAAACCTGGGTCCTTCCGCATCCCAGTCGCATCCCAGTCCGATGCTCTATTCACTGCGCCACTGCCTGGTCAGGCAAAGCCCTGGTATTTTTAAAGGTGGAATGGTTTCTTACTACACATCTAAGAAGAAGAGCATAGTGTGAGTGAGGCATAGCGTGTTGTAGTGTGGGACGGAAAATAAACTGAAGACAAGAGTGGGAGTCCTGGCTGGGTGGCTCGGTTGGTTAGAGCATCGTCCCTTATACCAAGATTGCCAGTTCAGTACCTACCTGGTCAGGTGACATACAAGAATCAACCAATGAATGCATAAATAAGTGGAACTACAAGCCAATGTTTCCCTTTCTCTAATCTTTTCTCTCCCTTCCTCTCTCTCTCTAAAAATAAATCAAGTATAGAAAGAAAAAAAGACTAGGGTGGGAACAGACAAGGGTTGAAGGGTTAGATCCTCTTCTTCTTTCATAGAGAAATAGCTTTTTTTAAAAAGTTTTTATTTATTTATTTTTTTAGAGAGGCAAGAGAGAGAGAGAGGGAGAAGAGAGAGAAGAGAGAAGGGGGGAGGAGCAGGAAGCATCAACTCCCATATGTGCCTTGACCAGGCAAGCCCAGGGTTTCAAACCAGCGACCTCAGCGTTCCAGGTCAATGCTTTTTCCATTGCGTCACCGCAGGTCTGGCTCATAGAGAGCTTTTAAGTTAAGTTTGGGGACTGAGAAAGCCCTAAAAAACCTTTGGGATTCAGGTCTAAGGTTTATTGAGTACTCAGATTGGAGTTTGGCCCTTAAGAGTCCATCCTTAACTCACAGAATCTTCCCACCCCCAGGTCTGGGAGAAAAGCTGAGGTCCTAGCTCACCTCTTATCTCTGGGCTCCTAGTGGGCAGACCCATGCAGCCAGGATTCTGGCTTCTGACTGGTTTTAAATTTAGTACATTTTTGGCATTGGCTACCCACTGAAGTGGGGGTAGGTAAGTGTAAGAGGTTCTGAGTTGGGAGCCTCTGGACTGCTGGTTTGGGGAGTTTCTAGGGCCTTGCAGGAGGTCTCCCCTGCAAGTGTACTTCTGGAGCAATCAGCCTCTCTCATGGCCCTGGGAAAGTCCTTTTTGCTTTCTACATGCCATCCTTCCTAGACAGGCATGGTTCTTTTCTTTTTTCTGGTCTTTGCTATATAAGGATGCTAACAGGGGAATGGGTGAAGGAGGTGAAGGAGTTGCTAGGCAGGAGGGGAAGCCAGAGAGCAGTGTGGGGGTGGTGCTGCTGGGGATGAGGAGCCCAACCAGCTCAGCCAGTGGTGAGGCAGTGGAGCTAGAAATAGTGGCAGAAACTAAAATTGGCACCTACAAGAGTGCTGAGTTGGGCTTGAAACCTGCAGCCTGGCCCGGTTTCCCAGCCAGCCAGGCCGGGGAGCTACTAGATCTGGGTTGGGCTCCCTCCTTCCTTCCCCCACACTTTTTGGGACCAGAACTGGGCAGGACTCTTGTAAACATGAGATGCTCTATCTCAGGGCGTTCTGTGCTTCTGGTCTCCAGAGAAATGGGAGACCCTAGAAGGCAGAAATGAGTGGCAAAGTAAGTGGGTATAGCTAGTGTGGAGGAGGAATTTTCCCAGTAGCAGGAAGCTCACCAAAAGTGGAGGTTGCCTCAAGAGTTGGGTCTAAGGGTCCAGATACTCTTGGCTCAGTGCTAGAGCATTGGCCCAGTGTATGGATGTCCCGGGTTCAATTCCTGGTCAGGGCACAAGAGAAGTGATCATCTGCTTCTTTACTCCTCCCCCTCCCCCTTTCCCCTTCCCTCTCTTCCCCTTCTGCAGCCATGGCTCCTTGGTTTGAGTTCATCAGCCTGGGCTCTGAGGATGGCTCCTGTGGAGCCTCCACCTCAGGCACTAAAAATAGTTCAGTTGTGAGCATGGCCCCAGATGCGCAGAGCATTGGCCCCAGATGGGGTTTGCTAGGTGGACCTGGTCTGGGTGCATGCTGGTGTCTGTCTCTCTACCTCTCCATTTCTCACTTGGAAAGAGAAGAAAAAAAAAAAAAAAAAAAGAACATGCCCCACCACACTTCTTGTGGAGAGACTGGCCATAACAACTGCACCCTGGTCTCTAGACTTTTGGTTCTGGCCTTTCAACAGAGAGAACTCGAGTTAGACACAAGCAAGGACTTCCTCAGCTTCTTAGCTTCCACTAAAGGTGGCAAATTCTTCCCCTCCCTCCCACAAGTATTTGGCAGAGGCAGACACAGGAGGGGAGGCCAATTGACAGAGTGTAGTCAGGAAGGCCCTGGAGGGGTGGGGGCTTGCGGGACAATTCTCTCCTCTCCCCATCTGTCCTCTGAAAGTGAATCCTCTCCTTCATGTCTTCTAAAGACCCAAACTTCAGTTCCTCTTTGACTTCCCGTCCTCTCTCCACCCCTGCCCCCAATCGTAAAAGGAGTCTGTCATCTCCGGCCTGCTTTGATGGGCCAGAGGGCCGGGAAGGAATTGGTTGTGGGTTTCCTTGAGAGCTGGGGCAGCAGGAATCTTTCTGCCTGCGGAGTCTTGAAGTCCTACAAACTGGGAGGATGGGGAGAGGGCTGCAGGGCTGGGCAGGGGTGGCTTTTAGGAAGACTGGAGCTCAGAGGCGTGTCTCTGGGGCTAGAGGACCGCCCAGGCGCTGGAGGGGGCCCTCAACTTGTCCGTGGAACCCCCCTCACTTTTTCGAACTGCCCTTGCCCAGACCAAACAGTTAGTCCCCTGGGCACCCGCCCTGCTCCGCCCCGCCTTCCCCTTCCTGCGCCTGGGCGGGGGTGGAGACTCCGGTTTGAGGAACTGGCGCCGGTGCCGCTTGAGGGGAGTCCGACTTCCTGTCCCCAGAGCTACGCGTGCGGGGCAGCCCGTGCCCCTCCTCCCCCCACAATAGCTGGACGCCTGGGTCCCACAGTATCCCTCTGGCTCCCCCGCATCGGGGGATTATGTCTCGGATCGAATCCCTCACGCGGGCGCGTATCGACCGGAGCAAAGAGCTGGCGAGTAAGGTGAGCCTTGCAACCTCTCTCCTCCGCGCGCGTGTCCCCAGGGTGTCCTTAGACCCCCGCCCGCAAGCGCGCGCCCTCCCTTCCTCCCTCCGTCCATAGCTCCTTGGACCAAAATCCTTGGAGCGTGGACTGGGCAGGCAGCTGGCGGGGTGGGTGGGGACTGTGAGTAAGGGGGGGGGGCAGTAGACACGATTAGCGCTCCAGCGCCACTTCCCTCAGTGCTGGGGTCTGGGGGGAGAGCGGACCTGGTATTGATAGCCTCTGATCCGGCGGGACCGGGTGTTTGGGGCCCTGCGAAAGAAAGTTGCTCGGGTAAGGGACAGAGCGGGAGGAAAGGGTGTGTATCAGGGTGGGGGTGGCGAGAACTCTGCGGCTCCCACCCGCTTGCTCTCTGCGTCCCTACACCCGTCAGTGCAGTCGCTGGCTTGGTTGTTCCCCCTTTGTCCTCGCCATCCAGTGTAGGGGGCGGGAAGGGGTGGTTTCCCGCTTCCTCCCACCATCACCTCCAACACCACCCCTCTAAGACAAAAGTCAGCTCCTCGCAAATGGACTTTCCAGCTGTGATTCAGTTCTCCTCTCTGGTGGGCGGGTAGGTAGTAGGGTCAGGGAAGGCTTAGTTCCCCCCCAGCCGGCACCTTCAGGTGAAAGGAACCAGAGGTCTTTGTGTAGCTGGGATCCTTTTCTCCATGCTTAGGAGTCCTGAGCACCCCCTGTTCCTGCAACACAGGGTCTCCCACCTCTATCTGCCCCTCTAGCTTCCAAACTCCCCTGTTCTCACAACCTGAAACAACCTGAAACCCTTAGGCTGACCCACTGGGCACTGTGCCCTGTCTGTCCCTCCTGCCCCAGCACACTTATCTTTTGGTCTGGGGTTGTTCACATACCATTTTAAGAGTCTGGGTGTATAATTTCCTTTCCCCCACCCCCATTATGACCTCTTGGCCACTCCTTTCCAAGTATCCTTTATCTCTGTCTTTGTACCCAGACCCACTCCCAAAGGTCTTTCCACACCCAGACCCCAGGAATTAATGAAGCTGACTTGCAGTGAGAGCTGGGAGGAAGGTGGTACATGCAGACAGCACTACCCAGCCACTCAGGGCACCCACGTGGGAGCCATTCTCAGAAAGGCCAGGATTCAGCCCGTAACTGGTTTAATCTCTGGCTCCCCTCCCACCCCTGGGCCCCAGTGCCCTGTTCCAGGCTCCCTTCCTATGCTGATCACTACCACCATCTTTAAGGCAAGGAAACTACCCTTTTGGAGCCCTCAAGGATGGTGGAAACCCACCCACTCCTAGCACCTAGCCTGCCTACCTGTCTTGAGGCTAACTTGAGAGAGGTTCCATCCTGGAACTTTTCCTTAGGGGGTTGAGATAAGATTCTGCTAACAGGAAAACAGCTGGAGATTTGAGTATGGCCTAAGACAAACTGAGGGCCAGGAGAGGTGGCTGAAGTGTGGAGGAACAGTGGGTGGCAGGCAGGCTCTTCTCAACCCTGTGCCAGGCCAGGCCCCGGCTCTGAAAGTCTGTTTATTTTTCAACGGTTTGAGCTGCGACCCTGGAGTAGAGCCAAGGGAGGTGGAGAGGTTTTTTTTGAAACCGCGGAAATTTGGTTCCACCCTAAAAAGGAAAGCCCTGTGTAAGCCAGTGAAGGTCAGACCTGGAGACAGGGGGTATCAAGAGGAATTCTGGGAGAATAGATTCTGGGGGTTCTTCATTATTGGCAGGAACGGGTGGGGGATGCCTGGGTCCTCATCCTGTTTTTGTTTGTTTGTTTGTTTTGGTAGTGGGGAACTCGGAATCTAGAAGCTTGGCTTTTTATATTCTGGGGTGGCCATAGTGGGAGGGGGTATTGGAATCTAGTGGGGGTTGAGAGGCTGAAGGGGTGGGTTTTTGAGGGCAAAAAGGCCAGGCAGGAGAGGAGGGTAGTTGTCAGTTTGGGCTGGTCGGGAAGGGGAGGGCTTTCAGGGCCACCTCCGGAAAGCTGTGGTTACAGAAGCGGGGGAGTTGGTTCTTAGCCAACAAACCCTGGATCCCCTCTTCCCCCTCCCCCAAGCACACCAGCTGTCTCTTTTCTTTTTATTCTGTGGTGGGAAGTAGAGGGGGGGACTATGGAAATGAGATAATTTCAGGAAGATGGTCTCTTCTGCTACCTATTGGGGGGATGGCTCAGAGATTAGCCCTGACCCCCTATTCCTTTCCGTACTCACCAGGATCTCCTTGTAGAAGGAAAAATTTAAGTCAAACCTGCCCTTTTTCCTTCCCACCCTCATAAAGTCTTTCTTTGTGGCTCCCCCTCCCCATGCTTCTTTTTCCTTTTCGGTCCATTTTCTTTCAGGCTGTCTTCAGCCCTCCACCCCCTCAACTCTCTCTGCTCTACTTCCTACCTCCACAGGACCCAAACCCAGAGGTCTCTTCTCTATTTAGCCCACCTCCGCTTTTTTCTCCTCCCCCAAACCCTAACCTTCATGCCTCACAGAACAAAGGGTCTTTTCCTGCCCAGGAGCCAGCAGGGGCCACAGATTCAGGGATGGCTGTAGAGGCTGGGGGTATGCCTCTACATACCCCCAGCCTCTTGGAATCTCTAGGACCCCAGCATTGGAGTGTCGTGGGCAGGTAGAGTGGGGAGAGAGGAGAGAGACTATTTCTTTGTCCTGAATAATGGAGAGGTGGCTGGCTTTGTGTGCAGGACTAGGCGTGGAGCACACTGCAAGGCTGGGTGAGCCTAGAAGAGAGTTGAGAGGGGTGGCAGTTTGTGGGGAAAGTTGAGTTGGGGATCCCTAAGAGGCTGAAGCTTTTGGGGGCCATAGGAAAAGATTCTAGGGGTCATGGAGGTTAGGGAAAGAGCTGAGGGGGAAGGGAGAAGCAAGGATGGGGGAAGGGAGCGAAAGCTTAAGGAAGTCACCGAGTGACAGCAGGGGAGTTGAATGAGCCTAGAGAAGAACCTGCTGGGGCTGACCAAAGGGTTTAAAGAGGGGTCTGATCTCAGTCCCTCTGGCTTCCCTGGATCCCTGACCTTGGAGTCAGGGAGGGGACAGATCTGAATGTATGAGTCCCATGCATGCACATGACCTGCAGTGGGGTATATGTATGTATGTCTCTGTCCATTCCCAGATGTTCTGGATTAGTCATTTGAATGGAGGAGGCTGGTACTTTGGATGTAAGGAAGCTGTTCCATTCTTAGCTTCTATCTCTGGTTTGAAGTGTCGTCCAGGAGCTTGAGTGAGATTGCTCAGGGTTTCTTGTGGCTGATAAGAGAAATGACTGAGAGGAGCTGCCTGGACCTTTCTGGGTTTGTTTATGTCTCCTTGGGGGAGGGGGCCTGCAGGCAGCAGCTGCCCCCCTCCCAGCTCTGCCAGCCTGCTCTGTGCCAGGAGGGCAGGGAGTCCTGGCATAGCTATTGTTCACTTGCACAAATGCCCTTCTGTCTGTATCACTCCCCCCTCCCTCTACTGGTCTCCCTCTCCTGGCCTGACAGGTGTGGCTGGCTGGGGGGCAGGCTGGGGTCCAGGATGCCTGGGTCTCAGGGTCTTTAGCCTAATTTTATTCCCGATGGCCCTTACTACCCCTCTTCAGCTTCACCAGTGTGCCCATCCTCATTGTCTAGTGTCTCATCCTCATTCATCAAGCAAACATTTATTAAGTGCCTTTGTGTGCTCAGTGATATCTTTTTGTGTTATGTGTCTGGCTTTGCCGTTACTGTTTCAATTGGCTGCCTTTGCCTCAGCCTCCTTTATCTTGTCCCTGGAAGCTCATAAAGAAACGGAGCCTGGCTGAGACCATCCCAAGGCCTCTTCTCGGTCCCATAGTCAGAAGCCCTCTGTCTCATTTCCCAGCCCTATACCTCATCGCCCATGACTCATGCCCTTCGCGGCCTGTGACTCTGTATCCCTGCAGGCCAGGGGATGAGCCACAGATGACTCGGAGCGTTCCCAGTGGAACCCTCCAGGGCCTTCTGGTCACCCATCATACAGAGGGTGCTGCCAGTTGCAGCTGGAGCACAGGCAATTCTGAGTACCAGGTGACTCCCCCAGATCTCTTGATTTGGACATACCCGATGGAGGAGCAAGGACAGCTGAGAGCGTAGGCTTTGGCTTGGAGAGGCTCTGACTCTCCTGGGTAGGCTCTGCCACCCCTGCTGCCTGCTGGGAGCACAGGAAGCCAGAGTCCAGGCTTTGGCATTGCCTTGTCCTTCATTTACATTACTGTTTTCCTTTTCTTTTGGCCTGGGTGACAAAGTCAGAGAAGTGGGGAGACTGCCTCTGCCTTTGAGTTTTGGGGCCACTAGCCACAATGCCCTCGGCCGTTTACCCCATCTTTACTTCCCCCAAAGTAACCAAGATCTGAGATGACAACGAAGGGGGGTTTGGGTTGGCCTTCTTCTGGCCTCTAGGTCTCAGCTCAAAGGATGTAAGAGGAGAGAAGGGCTGGGAGCCCCGCAGGAGGAGGGAGAAGAAGAGAAATGAAAGGAGACTGAAGGCTCTGAACCTCTGAGAAGGAATGAGGGTGCTGCTGGGACCCCTTCCTTGTCTTGGAATCCACTTATTCATCTATCTGTCCACTTATTCATCTATCTGTCCACTTATTCTTCCTTGCTTTCATTTCTTTCCTTCTTTCCAAATGTGTTGTGTAGGGCATGCTGTTTGTTGTATACCAGCCATTGTGCTGGGTGCTTATTCACTTTACATTTGATGTAGCAGTGGTGTAGATGAAGACTGTGTAGCAAGAAAGACTTCCTGTTAGGGTTTATGAGGAAAAATGACTCTAGACACTGGGCAGCAGAGTATTGAATCAAGCAGGAAGGGCCTGTGAGTGTTGGTGGTGAGTGTTATGGATTGTGGAGTAATGGGCCCTTTTCTTGGTGGACAGATTAGGGCGTGGAGGCAAAGGGCTGTCTGCTGGTGGTGGGTAAATGGGAGAGCAATGTGATTATCTTAAGAATACATGGAGGCCCTGGCCGGTTGGCTCAGTAGTAGAGTCCCGGGTTTGATTCCCCATCAAGGCACACAGGAGAAGTACCCATCTGCTTCTCCACCCCTCCCCCTCTCCTTCCTCTCTGTCTCTCTTCCCCTCCTGCAGCCAAGGCTCCATTAGAGCAAAGTTGGCCTGGTGCTGGGGATGGCTCCATGGCCTCTGCCTCAGGCGCTAGAATGGCTCCAATTAGCAGAGCAACGCTCCAGATGGGCAGAGCATTGCCCCCTGGTGGGCATGCCAGGTGTATCCTGGTCGGGTGCATGCGGGAGTCTGTCTGACTGCCTCTCTGCTTCTAACTTTGGAAAAAAAAAAAAAAAGAATACCTGGAAAAGAGTAAAACAAAGAACCAAACAAGCCTATTCATTCCTTCTCTGGGTCAGGCACCCATGGTGAGCAGTCCCTGTGTAATCCTGTCTTCACCAGCCTGAATCCTGGGGCGGGCACAGTCTGCCTCCAGGACAATAGCACTAGGCAGTGCCAGGGCCCCTGCTGCTGGGCATTGCCCTTGTTGGGATGTGCTGTTGCTGTGGCTGCTGCCCACTGCTGGCCCACCTAAATAGGGGGTCACTTGGAGAGAGGGTGAGTGTTGGGAGTTTGAGAAGCCTGGACACAGAGAACCTGGGTTGTCTGTGGCATCAATTCCAGAGAGGGCCACCAGAGACCTTATTCTCTGGCAGCCCCAGTCCTCTCCCTTCTTTTTCAGCTTCTCCTCCTGGAGGCCCAAGGGTGGAGGGTAGAGGTCTGGAGAGGGGGGAGAGCGGAAGCAGCATTAGGGCAGATCTGTGAGGTCTGGAGAGGGGGGAGAGCGGAAGCAGCATTAGGGCAGATCTGTGAGGTCTGGAGAGGGGGGAGAGTGGAAGCAGCATTAGGACAGATCTGTGAGGTCTGGAGAGGGGGGAGAGCGGAAGCAGCATTAGGGCAGATCTGTGAGGTCTGGAGAGGGGGGGAGAGCGGAAGCAGCATTAGGGCAGATCTGTGAGGTCTGGTGAGAGGGGAGAGTGGAAGCAGCATTAGGGCAGATCTGTGAGGTCTGGTGAGGGGGGAGAGCGGAAGCAGCATTAGGACAGATCTGTGAGGTCTGGAGAGGGGGGAGAGCGGAAGCAGCATTAGGGCAGATCTGTGAGGTCTGGAGAGGGGGGAGAGCGGAAGCAGCATTAGGGCAGATCTGTGAGGTCTGGAGAGGGGGGAGAGCGGAAGCAGCATTAGGGCAGATCTGTGAGGTCTGGTGAGGGGGGAGAGTGGAAGCAGCATTAGGACAGATCTGTAGCACTGTCCATTCTGGAGTTGACCTTGATTTAGACAATCAACCTTGATTTTACTATGATTATTATATTAATATTCATGTTTTTGTTTGCTTGCTGTAATTTATTTTTACTTTAAAAAATTTCCGGCCCTAGCCGGTTGGCTCAGCGGTAGAGCATCGGCCTGGCGTGCGGGGGACCCGGGTTCGATTCCCAGCCAGGGCACATAGGAGAAGCGCCCATTTGCTTCTCCACCCCTCCCCTCCTTCCTCTCTGTCTCTCTCTTCCCCTCCCGCAGCCAAGGCTCCATTGGAGCAAAGATGGCCCGGGTGCTGGGGATGGCTCCTTGACCTCTGCCCCAGGCGCTAGAGTGGCTCTGGTCGCGGCAGAGCGACGCCCCCGGAGGGGCAGAGCATCGCCCCCTGGTGGGCAGAGCTTCCGCCCCTGGTGGACGTGCCGGGTGGATCCCGGTCGGGCGCATGCGGGAGTCTGTCTGACTGTCTCTTCCCGTTTCCAGCTTCAGAAAAATACCAAAAAAAAAAATTTTTCAATTATAATTGACATTCAATTTTATTTGTTTACTTGCTTTTAAATCAAACATGCTCAAAACATTTTGTGTCATACAGAAGGCTGGGAGGACAAAGAGGGTTTGAGAAAGGAGTGCGCATGGCAGTGAGAAAGATGTTCGGACTTGGTCTCCGCAGTCCAGTCCAGTTAATATTCAGAGCAGGATTTGGGCTTCTCAAGAGCAAGACATGGAGATTAGACCAAAGGGAGGATTTTCTAGTGATCCAGATAGGTGGGTACCAGAACAGAAAAAGGAGGCCTGGAACATTGGAGGCTAGAGTTAGAGGCTGGTCAGGACTATGTGGAAGAAAGGGGGAGGGAGAGGCTAAGGGCAGTGGAGGAGAAGCTCCGGTGAGAAAGGGAAGGCAGAGGTGGAAGAGTAGAGGAGGGAAGGCAAGGCATGGGAAGAAGACCAGGAGATAGGAAGAGAAGGAGTGAGAGGAGAGGAGAGGAGAAAAATGATGATGTGGGTGGGGATTGATCTTAAGACCTCTGGTCTCTGCTCATCATCAGACAGACCTGAAGCCTCCGAGGGCAGGCAGGAGAGAAAAGGGTCCTGGGACACCAGGAAGTCTGGAGATGGGCTAGAGCACTGTGGCCCAGTGCCCTCTGGCCCCTGTGGTGTTGACTCAGCCCCTCCACACTTCCCTTTTCCAGCCAGAGCACCAGACCGGTGCCTCTCCGCTCCTCCTCCACCTCTTAACTACCAGTGTGGCTGGAGCTGAGAGTCCAGCCTGAAGACTTTCCCCTGAGTTCTAATTCTCCGTCCCAGGACTCCCACCAGTGTTCTCCAATTTGGGGCTCAAACCTTCAGCTTCAGCAATATGATCCACTCATTTGTTCTGAGAGGCCAGGAAACCTTAAGAGGGTGGTTTTGTCAGCTCCTATTCTTGCTCCCCTTCCTCTAAGAGTGGAGAGAAAATTCAGACTGAAATGACTGCTGTAGGAGGCCCTGGAGTTGGTGGGAAGGAGGATATCCCATCTTCTCATCTTCTCAGGCTTTCAGGGAGGCTCAGGAGCTTGAGGGACAGAAAAGAGGTGCAGATGTCAGAGGGGAGCAGGAGAAGAGAGCAGAGATGGGAACAGCCAGCATCTGAGGTTTTGAGGACGAGCACATTGTATGCCCCATATTAGGGGAGACCAGAGCTGGCAGAACTGATGTTACAGCTGGAGGATGGAGGGTAAATGCCATAAGGGACTTCCTAGGACTGGAGAGACTAATTGGGTGAATAGAAGGAGGTATCTTAGGTTTTGGAGGGTTGTATGAGAGGGATAAAAGTTAGACTGCAGGAAAGACTTCCTGTCAGGAATGGCACCTAACCAGCTGGGTTTCCTTCCTTAAAGGGCTGGAGGAGGAGTGACCCAAGACCAAAACCAGGCTCCTCCTCCTATTTCAGGGTTAACAGAGAACATGCTGCCTCCTGCCTCCTGTGTACAGACCCTGTGTACCTGGCTGAGTGTGTGTGGAAGAGTCAGAGGTTTGGGATTCTGACTCTGAGTTGGAGGTGGCAGTAGAGGCATTCTGCCCCCTTCAGCTAATCTGATAAGGGGACTTCCTCCCCTACCCCCCTCCCTGACTGCCACAGAGACAGTAACTCCAATACCGGTTGTCATGGTTATAAGAGGAGCTAACTCCCATAGATCTAAAGCGCTGGTGAGCTGGCACCCTCTGCTTCGCCCGCTCTCCCTCCTCTCTGCGCATATTCCCCTGGCACAGAGAAGAGACACGGTGGCTTGGGGGCGAGCAGAGCTAGGGCTAGGAGGTGGAGTGAGGACGCCGAGGTCTAGTGCAGGGATGAGTGGCCACAGGAGGCAGCCCAGCCGCAGAGGCCAGGTAGGTCGGGGGCCAGCAGGGCCCTCGGGGCTGCCTGCTCATTCCTGGGCAGCTGCAGCAGGCTCTGCCTTAGGCGGTGGTGTCTTTCCAGTATCCCCGGGCAGGCGTTCGTCCCTCCCTCCCTGGCCTATCTCTCTGGGCTCCTCAGACACTCGGGCATTTTCCAGCTTCGGTGTCTTTCTCTCCTTCCACAGACCCGGGAAAAGGAGAAGATGAAGGAAGCCAAGGATGCCCGCTATACCAATGGGCACCTCTTCACCACCATCTCTGTTTCGGGCATGACCATGTGCTATGCCTGTAACAAGAGCATCACAGCCAAGGAGGCCCTCATCTGTCCAAGTAAGTTGGACCCTGAATGGCATTCTGACTCGGTGCCCACTGACCCTAATCTTTCCATCTGCTCTGGATCCGTAGGGGTTACTCTCCACTCAGATCCCCAGCTGGGCCCAAATGCCAGCGCCAGATGCTTGATCTCTTGTTCCCTTTCCTCCCGTCTAGGGGTGGTGGCAGTCAGAATATGGCATAAGTAGGACTATCTGGAACTGTGGGGGTGAGGGGACTAGGATGGCTCCCTATGCAGCTGTCACCCTCTGGGATGGCTCCCTGAACAGCTGCTGATGGTTCAGGGAACTGATTGGAGAAGGAGCAGGAATGTGTGTGAGGGCAAGGGGGGGGAAGATAGGGGAGCTGAGTGGCCAGCTACTGACCTTGCAGCTGGCTCTGCCTGTCTACTGGACAGAACTGGACATTTGGGACTTCAGGGGCCCCTTGCTCCTCCTTTTCTATTGACTGTGGGTGGAGCCTGAAATCTCTAAATCTCTGTAACTTGAAGGAGAAGGTGGGTAAAGGACCCTCTGGCTTACGTTGTAGTCGGACCGACTACACAGTGGAAAGGGCATACGGTAAGGATGGGTGTTTTGAGAGGTGAGGGTTAGAATTGCTGACCTTCACTCACATTTGAGAATAGCCCTGTATTTAGGAAGTACAGTTCTCCTTCCCCAAAATGCCTGTGTTTATACAGAGGGCCAGAGAGCTCCTGCCCTGTTCCATCCCTGACCCCCAATTTATGGCAAAGAGCTGCTTGTGATTAGGCAGGACTGAGGTATTTGACATCCTGCCGAGTAGTGGGACAATAGCTCTAGCCTCCAATCCCTGAGGACCTGGGGAAGGAAGCCCCGGAAAGAAGTGAGACCTCCTTACTTCCTGCTGCTCACCTTAGAGTTATGAAGATGAGGAGGGAACCCCAGTCTACATCCCTCTAGAGATCTGACAAAATTCCCAATCCAGCGCTTGTTGCCAGGGGAACCAGTGAGGCGGGCAGCCAGCAAGAGTTATTTTGAGGCAGGTGGAAAGCGGAGGTTCACTGCAGAGACACTGGGTGCTGGGGGGTAGGAAACAAGAGCTCCCGGGGTGTGGGGAAAGCCCCCCACCCCCGCTTCTGTCTGCCCCTCTGCCCCACCCTGCTTGCCTTGTATTTGTGGAAGTGATCATGGTGCTGGGTATTGTCTGAAGGAGTTAGCAGAATTTCCGGTGTTGTTGAATGGGGGTGGGAAGCTGGAGAGGGCCAAGGGCTGAGTTCATGTCAGGGGAAAGGGACAGCCAGTGGTCCTCGTGCCTAGGCCTGACTGCTTCTCCCTTCTTCTTCTCTCCTACCTCATGGCAAGGTGTGTGGTGTGAGCGATGGGAGAGAAGCAGATGGAGTGTGAGTGCTATAGGTTCACCTTAGTTGGGGAACAGAACTCCCTGGGCCTGGAATTGAGAAGGCAGATTGACTGGAGACAGAGCAGGCATAGCTGAGCAGTGCAGAGGGCAAGCAGTGGAGGGGAGGGGAGGGGAGAGGAGGCCCAGCCCTGCCTCCAATCTACCAAAGGGTCCATTAGCCTCAGAGGCAGATGTGTGGTTCAACAGAAAGAGCAGCCTTTGGATTCAAGCACACCTGAGTTGAAATCCCAGCTCTACCTCTAGTTGTATGACCTGGCAGAGGATCTAACCTCTCTAGGACAGGTTCCTCATCTGTGAGATAAGGATAACAGTCTACTTCAAAGGATTGTTAGCACCAAGTAAATGTGGCCTGTTTACTCGATGCTCAGGGAATGTTAAATTTCCGCCTCACCCCCTAGCCCCCATCCCAGCTGCTCCTGTGCCGTCTTCTGTTCCGTGGGCGTCCTCTCTTCCATCTGTCATTCTTAACCACCTTTGTGCTTCTTGAGCTCATCTCTGGCAGCCAGGAACCCCTTCTTCCCTCTAGGCCACCTCTCAGGTCACCTTTGACTCAGGATTGCCCACTGCCCTGGCTGCTTAACTGCAGTCAACACCTGTCCCCTCTCTCTTCATTCCCTGCTGGAAGGAAGGGGGAGGTGGGAGGAGAGGCGCTGGGGTGTGGTGATGGTTGAGCAGTGTGGGAAGGGAGGACAGTCTCTGTGACTGTGTGGCCAGGGGGAGATGGGTGTCTGCATATGGGTGTGTCCCCTCCCGTACCACCCGGCCCTCCCTTCACCCTCTTTACCCCACCCTCCCAGCCTGCAATGTGACTATCCACAACCGCTGTAAAGACACCCTCGCCAACTGTACCAAGGTCAAGCAGAAGGTGAGATGGCAGGGAGGGCAGAGGGCTGGGGGAGAGGGTAGTGAGTGTGTGGTACCCTCGTGCCTTTTTTCATTCATTCCCTACCCTGTGTTCCTCAACCCCTCTCCTCACCACCGGGCCGTCCAGACCCTCAACCCCAGACCTCAGGCCCTGAGCGGGTCAGCCTGTTGCTATAGACATATCCCCCCCAGCACTGGGCTCAGGCACCCTTGTGCCCTTAGCCATCATGCCAGCTTTCTCCTGTGAAGGGGCCTGTTGCCCAACTCCTGCCTGTACCTGTGAGGGTGACTCTTGGGTGACAACTGTTCTTGGTATCTCTCTCTTGCTCTCTGTCTCACAGCAACAGAAAGCTGCACTGCTGAAGAACAACACTGCCTTGCAGTCTGTTTCACTGCGCAGTAAGAGTGAGTAGTGAGGGAGTGCAGGAGCTCCCATGGGACCCTGGACCCCAGACCTTTCAGCCCATGGGCTCTGCTGCCCCCTTGAGGTTGTCCAATGGCACAGCACCTTCTTCCCCTTAATTGAAAGCAGATGGTGAGATGTCCAGTCTCATGGGCTTCTGGGCAGGACAGAAGACTCCAAGGGGAAATTAGGGCTTGGGATGGCTGGTCATCTGAGCCTGGTCACACTCTGTATTATTATTATTGTTGTTGTTGTTATTTACACTGTACTTGGATGTTGGTGACGGCTGTCAAGTGTCAGTTCAGATAGCTTTGGTGTAACAGGAAGAGCATGGTGCTTAGTCAAAAAAACCAGGGCCTGAGTCCCTGCTGAGTGACACTGGCTGAATCACCCTGCACAAACCTTGTAATGTTTCTGAGCTTCAGTTTGCTCTTAGGTATCTTGCGGGAAAGAGATAAGACAG
This sequence comes from Saccopteryx leptura, assembly GCF_036850995.1. Classification (NCBI taxonomy): domain Eukaryota; kingdom Metazoa; phylum Chordata; class Mammalia; order Chiroptera; family Emballonuridae; genus Saccopteryx; species Saccopteryx leptura. Next base: position 286,238,598 of record NC_089504.1, read on the forward strand.
CTCTTTGTGTATTGAAAGTATTGTACAAACGTAAGGTGGCGTTACTGTTATCATCTTTCTCTGACTAGAGTGGGCTATTTGGGGCGGGGGGAGAGGAGGCCTCATTTCTAGTCAAGGAACCTGGGAAGGCACCAGGTTTGACTCTGGCCTGCTCGGTGTGCCTCTGCAGCCAGCACGCGGGAGCGGCCGAGCTCCGCCATCTACCCCTCTGACAGCTTCCGGCAGTCCCTGCTTGGCTCCCGCCGCGGCCGTTCCTCCTTATCTTTAGCCAAGAGTGTGTCCACTACCAACATTGCTGGGTGAGCTTCCGCTTGGGGAAGGGAGAGCCCAGCAGGCAGAGAATGTGGCAGTGGAGACCAGGGGGGCTAAGAGGTCCTTGTCATCCCTGGGTTAAGAATTATAGACAGACAGGTAAGGAGAACATGGGGGTGATTGCCTCTCTGATCCCGGCCTTGGTTCCGCACCTGGGAAGGGCTTTCCTGCTTGAGTTGGGGTGATGCAGCTGGCCTCCACTTCCCTCAGACACTTCAATGATGAATCCCCACTGGGGCTGCGCCGGATCCTCTCCCAGTCCACAGACTCCCTCAACATGCGGAACCGAACACTCTCAGTGGAGTCCCTCATTGACGAAGGTGACCGTGTGGGGCCTGGGCAGAGCTGGGGACAAGGGGCTGGTGGGCGGGCCTGGGGACGAGGGGCTGGTGGGCGGGCCTGGGGACGAGGGGCTGGTGGGCGGGCCTGGGGACGAGGGGCTGGTGGGCAGGCCTGGGGATGAGGGGCCTGGAGAAGGACCCAGGCTCTGAGTTGTTTCCCTTACTGATGTCCAGGCGCAGAGGTGATCTACAATGAGCTGATGAGTGACTTTGAGATGGATGAGAAGGACTTTGAAGCTGATTCCTGGAGCCTTGCTGTCGATAGCGGCTTCCTGCAGCAGCATAAAAAGGAGGTGATGAAGCAGCAGGATGTCATCTATGGTGAGCAAGACCACCCTGAGACTTCTCTTCCTTTACCAGGTCCTGTCCATGTTGTCCTTCCTCTGCTAGCCTCCACCTCTCAAGACCCATCCCTCCTACCCCACTGGTCTCTAAGACCCTGCCTGGCATCCCAGAAGCTACCACTAAACCCTCACCTTTTGGAGCTGTTGGTCTCCAAAGTTTTGTTGGTGGTTTTTTTTTTTTTTTTTACAGAGACAGAGAGAGAGTCAAAGAGAGGGATAGACAGGAACAGACAGACAGGAACGGAGAGAGATGAGAAGCATCAATCATTAGTTTTTTGTTGCGACACCTTAGTTGTTCATTGATTGCTTTCTCATATGTGCCTTCACCGTGGGGCTACAGCAGACCGAGTAACCCCTTGCTTGAGCCAGCGACCTTGGGTCCAAGCTGGTGAGCCTTGCTCAAGCCAGATGAGCTCGCGCTCAAGCTGGTGACCTCGGGGTCTCGAACCTGGGTCCTCCGCATCCTAGTCTGATGCTCTATCCACTGTGCCACCACCTACTCAGGCAGTCTCCAAAGTTTTATCTCTTTCTCTTCATTCTAGTCAATTCTTAGTCTTTACTGTATGCCTGTTTCATGCCCAGCACCATGCTAGGGACTGTGGAAACTGTTTAGGTTCTTGCCCTAAAACAGCTTACAACTTGAGATGACAATCATAAAGATAAAAAGTGGCCCTGGCTGGGTAGCTCAGTTGGTTAGACTATCGTCCTAATATACCAAGGTTGCGGGTTCAATCCCTGCTCAAGGCACCAGTGAATGCATAGATAAGTGTAACAACAAATCAATGTTTCTCTCTCTCAAAAAAAAATCAGTAAATTTAAAAAGCAAAATATCTAAGAAAAAAAAGAATAAAAAATGATTAGAAAATAATCTAAGGTCATAATAATGTAGAATGTTAACTTGGAAGTGACCTTGAAACTCAGATAGAGCCCTGAGGTCCCCAGCCTAGATCCCACCAATTGTGGCCAAGCCAGGCTAAAAGGCCAGATGTCCCGTTGTCCACACAGAGCTAATCCAGACGGAACTGCACCATGTACGGACATTGAAGATCATGATCCGCCTCTTCCGCACGGGGATGCTAGAAGAGCTACAGCTGGAGCCAGGAGTGGTCCAGGGCCTGTTCCCCTGTGTGGATGAGCTCAGTGACATTCATACACGCTTTCTCAGCCAGCTGTTAGAACGCCGACGTCAGGCCCTGTGCCCTGGCAGCACCCGGAACTTTGTCATCCCTCGCTTGGGTGACCTGCTCATCAGCCAGGTGAGAAAAAGCAGGACCTGTGGACTACATTCATGAAAGGAGGCGTGACTAGAGTGGTCTTTTTTGCCTCCAAACTCTAGAGCAGGGGTCCCCAAATTTTTTACACAGGGGGCCAGTTCACTGTCCCTCAGACCATTGGAGGGCCGGACTGTAAAAAAAACTATGAACAAATCCCTATGCACATTGCACATATCTTATTTTAAAATAAAAAAACAAAACGGGAACAAATACAATATTTAAAATAAAGAACAAGTAAATTTAAATCAACAAATTGACCAGTATTTCAATGGGAACTATGGGCCTGCTTTTGGCTAATGAGATGGTCAATGTGCTCCTCTCACTGACCACCAATGAAAGAGGTGCCCCTTCCGGAAGTGCAGCGGGGGCCGGATAAATGGCCTCGGGGGGCCGCATGCGGCCCACGGGCTGTAGTTTGGGGACCCCTGCTCTAGGGGGTGGAGCCAGGGAGAGCTGGAGAGGCAGGAAGCCAGCCTGTTTGGCAGGAGGCCAGAGTGTATACAGGAAATAAGGAGTGGCTTTGGGGAATATGCTGACCTAGCCTTGCTCCCCGACTTCTAGTTCTCAGGTCCCAGTGCTGAGCAGATGCGGAAAACCTACTCAGAGTTCTGTAGCCGCCACACCAAGGCCTTAAAGCTCTATAAGGAGCTATATGCCCGAGACAAACGCTTCCAGCAGTTCATCCGGGTGAGCAAACCTCTCCAGGCCCCGCACTCAGCCTCCTCTGGTGGCCCAAACCCAGCCTCCCCCAGCACGTGTGTACTGCACCCACATGGAGATCGTTTGTTCACCAGCCCCGTGGACCGTCTGCTCATGGAGCCCCTCATGGCAGTAGAGCAAGAGCTTTTCACTGGTTGGTCTGACTGTCCTCACAGTGAATCTGTGGCGTGTCCTCATTTTCCAGAGGCACTCACCTGAGCCAGCATGAGGTCAATGGCCAAGTTAGGGCCAGCACCAGAGCGTAGGTTCCAAGTCCAGTGTTTCCCATGTTGCCTGCCCTCTAGCCCCACTCTGGCTCTGAGCCCTGCCTCTGCCCTTGTAGAAAGTGACCCGCTTGGCTGTGCTGAAGCGGCATGGGGTGCAGGAGTGCATCCTGCTGGTGACCCAGCGCATCACCAAGTACCCAGTGCTCATCAACCGGATCCTGCAGCATTCCCACGGTGAGAGGGAGGGCCCAGAGAGAGGAGGGGCTGAGAGCTCTCTGGGGTAAGCAAAGGCTTGGGATGACCAAGGGAAGGGTTGGGGTCAATTATGTGCCTCTGAAGATGGGGACTGAGACTATGGGAATTGGGGCTGGAATGAAACTGGCTGAGCCATCCCTTATGCCAACTCCCATGCCAGGGATTGAGGAGGAGCGCCAGGACCTGACAACAGCTCTGGGGTTGGTGAAGGAGCTGCTGTCCAATGTGGACCAGGACGTGCACGAGCTGGAGAAAGGGGCCCGCCTTCAGGAGATCTACAACCGAATGGACCCTCGGGCCCAGACACCGGTTCCTAGTAAGGGCCCCTTTGGCCGAGAGGAGCTTATGCGGCGCAAGCTTATCCATGACGGTTGCCTGCTCTGGAAGACGGCGTCTGGCCGCTTTAAAGGTTAGTGGTTATCTTGGCAGGTGAACCAAGAGTTTGCAGTCAGAGATTAAGAGGGAGAAGCATCCAGCCCGTGGATCTCTCTGTGTAGCTTTACACCCAGCATGAGACCTAGTGGGAGGAAAAAACATGGTCTCTGTTGCAGTGAAAGTCTGCATTGTGGATTTAACTTTGTGGACCACACAGGGATATCCTTATCAGTATTTTTCATTTCTTTCATCCTTGCATGCCCAGACAGCAATCAGTTTCGATGAGGAAGACAGCAAAACTCCAGAACCATAGGACAAGCTTGGGACTGTTGGCTCTACCCACTGAGAGTCCCAGCTACCAGGGCTGGGAAATGGGCAGTAGCTTTGGGGACACAGCTGGGAAGGCCTACAGGTGCGGACTGAGCCCAACATAGAATGGGCAGACTGGAGAAGACAGAGAAGAGTTAAGGCACACTTTTCTAGGCTCTCTTTCCAGATTTTACTAACCAAGTCCTTCCTACCGAAATTGGGGAAGAGGCCCTGGCTGGTTGGCTCAGTGGTAGAGCATCGGCCTGGCGTGCGGGAGTCCTGGGTTCGATTCCCGGCCAGGGCACATAGAAGAAGCGCCCATCTGCTTCTCCACCCCTCCCCCTCTCCTTCCTCTCTGTCTCTCTCTTCCCCTCCCGCAGCCAAGGCTCCATTGGAGCAAAGTTGGCCGGGGCGCTGAGGATGGCTCTGTGGCCTCTGCCTCAGGCGCTAGAATGGTTCTGATTGCAGCAGAGCGATGCTCCAGATGGGCAGAGCATCGCCCCCTGGTGGGTGTGCCGGGTGGATCCCGGTCGGGCGCATGCGGGAGTCTGACTGCCTCCCCATTTCCAACCTCAGAAAAAAAAAAAAAAGAAATTGGGGAAGAGAGTAGCAGATCTTGGCTTGCGTAAGGGATGAGGTACGCAAGAAATTTGAGCTGCCTAAGGCTAGAGCCTGGCTGAGCCTCTGTCCTATGTTGGAATCCTCATGCACTTGGGGGTTACAGTCTTCACCAGCCACTTTCCTTCATCCCTTTCTCTCCTTCCTATTCCTCCCACAGAGCAGCTAAGAATATAAGCCGGGGTGGGGAGGGGGGGAGGAGGCTGTCAAAACTAGACTGGAGATATTTATTTCTGAAACATTTAGCCAAAGCTCTCCCCTTCTGTGTGCCCGCAGTTCAGTAAGATCTCCCAAGGAAAAGGGTGAGTGTGTTTTCTTGACCATGACCTCTGGTTTTATAGACTTGATCCTGGTTTCCTCCACAGTCTTAAAGTGTAGTATCTCACAGGATCTGAGAGCCTGGAGGGTGGGGCAGAGGAGAAGAGTGAAGGGAGGCCTGCCAGGGTCAAAGGAGATGGCATTGTTCAATTGTGGGAGAGATGGATAAGGAACCCAACTTTCTCCCTGCCTGTCCAGCACGAAATGAAAAGTGGGAGTATGCTGGTTACGGGGACTTTAGGACCAATATCTCAAAAAGGTCTAATGTTAATTAGGTGGAGCTGAAAGCTGAAAGAAGGTGGCCCCATCTGCTCTGAGAATCATTTTTATTCTCACAAAATTTCTTGGCCCTTTCACCCAGAAAAATATATGTGTTGTATTAATATGCAAAGTTGCTTATGCAACTTCAGAGCGCTTGCAGTCTCTGGAGCCCAGCAGTGGACACTGTTGGGGTCTCTGGACCCCAGGTTAAGAAACCTGCATCAATTGGGTAAAGAGGGTTTTCTTTAAAGGCATGTGTAGTCTCTTATGGTCTCTTCTAGTTTTACCTGTTAGCATGTGCATCTTTTATTTCCCCACATATTTTTCTGACTAAGAATAGGGAGGTTTGAGGTCTGCACAGGTGGAGAGAGGAACCAGAGGGAAGAGAGGCCAGGAAAAGGGGGATCTGAAGTTCTCTTTGGATGGGGTAAGACTGGTCCCTGTGAAAGAGAAAACCACTGCTCCCAGGCGTCCCCAAACTACGGCCCGCGGGCCGCATGTGGCCCCCTGAGGCCATTTATCCTGCCCCCCGCCGTACTCCCAGAAGGGGCACCTCTTTCATTGGTGGTCAGTGAGAGGAGCACTGTATGTGGCGGCCCTCCAACGGTCTGAGGGACAGTGAACTGGCCCCATGTGTAAAAAGTTTGGGGACCTGTGGCTCAGACCCTCTCATGCTAACTCCTCTCACACCTTTGTCTCCCTGCCAGATGTGCTGATGCTGCTGATGACAGATGTGCTGGTGTTTCTCCAAGAGAAGGACCAGAAGTATATCTTTTCTACCCTGGTGAGACCTTTCTCAGCACAGATTAGTGTTTCAGACCCCCCCCCCCCTTTTTTTTTAGGAAGGAAAGTACCATTATTTATTTATTTATTTTTAAATTTTTTTCAGGGACAGAGAGAGAGAGGGATAGACAGGGACAGACAGACAGGAACGGAGAGATGAGAAGCATCAATCATTAGTTTTTCATTGCGCGTTGTGACACCTTAGTTGTTCATTGATTGCTTTCTCATATGTGCCTTGACCACGGGCCTTCAGCAGACCGAGTAACCCCTTGCTCGAGCCAGCGACCTTGGGTCCAAGCTGGTGAGCTTTTGCTCAAACCAGATGAGCCCACGCTCAAGCTGGTGACCCCGGGGTCTTGAACCTGGATCCTCGGCATCCCAGTCCAACGCTCATCCACTGCGCCACCACCTGGTCAGGCTGTTTCAGGCCCTTTTTGCTTTGCTACCTGAGTCCAAAGGAACCTTGGAATCCTCTGGAGTCCAATAGCTGTGATTGTAACCAATACTATAATAAAATAAGAAGAAATAGGAATAACTAACAGGTGTTGCTACTGTGCAGGCATTTTTCACTTTTGATGAAGGGCAATTAATATCCTCTTTTTGTAAAAGAGGAAAGTAAAGTTTAAAATTAGTTATATTGTCAAGGGTCACATATGTTTCTAGTTCCTCTCTGGCCGGGGCTCTTAACTTCTCTGGAGACAGACTCTTCTATCATTTGGTTATTCCGGAAAGGCTGAAGATCATCCAGATATCCAAGGGTCAGGATTCCCAGGCTTAATTCTTTCTTCCCCCTGATTGACAGGACAAGCCCTCAGTGGTGTCACTGCAGAATCTCATTATTCGGGACATTGCTAACCAGGAGAAAGGGATGTTTCTGATCAGTGCAACACCCCCTGAGATGTATGAGGTGTACACAGCATCCCGGGAAGACCGGAGCACCTGGGTCCGAGTCATTCAGCAGAGTGTGTGCAAGTGAGTGTGTGTGTGGCCTCAGGGTACCTGCAGCTTCGTGCCCCAGGCCACAGCACCCCAGGGTTCAAAGGTGGAGGCAGAGGCTGGGGTAGGGGGGACCGATGGCCCAACACAGGAAAGGCCATGTTTCAAATGAAGCATGAACTGACAAGCAAAGGAATATTTTGAGCTATCATGTGGTGGCATACCTGCCAGCCTGACAGTCCAGTTTCAGCTGCGTGGCCTGTGGGCAGTGGACCATTATTTGGATTGTATTGCATTTCCCCTTTATTTTCTAAAAATGAGAAAAAGAAGATAATGAAAGCATTGGTACTAAAGATAAGAGGATCAAGTCTTATAAACAAACTCCACACAATACAGGAAAAAAGGAAATCAGTGTGCTAAAGCAACAAATCTTTAGCCTCTGTTGGACACACATTAGATTTGAGGGAGTCAGTCAACTGTGTGTCTATTGTGACAAAAAAAGTTAGCAAAGTTCATGTAAAGTGTTAAAAATGGATTTTTGAAGATTGTACTCAATTAGGATGTTTATAACTTTTTTTTAGCTTTCAGAGAATGGAGTCTTCTCCACTTTATAATAAATATACCAACCAATATTTTATTTTATTTTTTCCTGAAGTTGGAAATGGGGAGGCAGTCAGACAGACTCCCACATGTGCCCGACCAGGATCCACCTGGCATACCCACCAGGGGGCGATGCTCTGCCTATCTGGGGCGTCGCTCTGTCGCAACCAGAGCCATTCTAGCGCCTGAGGCAGAGGCCATGGAGCCATCCTCAGCGCCCGGGCCAACTTTGCTCCAATGGAGTCTTGGCTGCGGGAGGGGAAGAGAGAGACAGAGAAGAAGGAGAGGGGGAGGGGTGGAGAAGCAGATGGGCTCTTCTCCTGTGTGCCCTGGCTGGTAATCAAACCCGGGACTCCTGCACGCTAGGCCGATGCTCTACCACTGAGCCAACCGGCCAGGGCCCAAATTTTTTTTTTTTTTTTTTGTATTTTTCTGAAGCCGGAAACGGGGAGAGACAGTCAGACAGACTCCCGTATGCGCCCGACCGGGATCCACCCAGCACGCCCACCAGGGGGCGACGCTCTGCCCACCAGGGGGCGATGCACTGCCCCTCCGGGGCGTTGCTCTGTTGCGACCAGAGCCACTCTAGCGCCTGGGGCAGAGGCCAAGGAGCCATCCCCAGCGCCTGGGCCATCTTTGCTCCAATGGAGCCTCGCTGCAGGAGGGGAAGAGAGAGACAGAGGAAGGAGAGGGGGAGGGGTGGAGAAGCAGATGGGTGCTTCTCCTGTGTGCCCTGGCCGGGAATTGAACCCAGGACTTCTGCACGCCAGGCCGACGTTCTACCACTGAGCCAACCGGCCAGGGCCCAAATTTTTTTTTAACTTCTGCAATTTAGACTTTTGAACTAATTTTTTAGAAATGCATACAAAACTATGAAATTGCCCATTTTGGTAAAACAATGCAAAATACTTGTCCCATTAAAAGTAGATCCACTGTGGCCTCTTTATTAATAGTATTAATATTTGTAATTGTAAAAATTATAATTAATATTATTCATTGTATTTTATTAAGCTTCTGCCATTGTCAAAGCACTGTTACATCATTGTGTTTAATCCTAACAAGAAAACTATAAGGAAGATAGTGTCCCCATTTTTCAGATGAGGAAATAGAAAGTTGATCACCTGATAAATAGTGGAGTCAGGCTTTGAGCCCAGTTTGCTTGATGTCGGAGCCTCTAGTTGTCTCTCTGCACTGTGCCACCTCTCTGGGTGACATTAGGAGAGGTCCTTACATACCAGTAAATGCAGATGATCAATGCTAAGTGAAGGGGAGGGTCCAGAGTGAGGGAAGCCAGGGCGTGCAGTTCGTGGGTCTTACCAGGGAAGCGAAGAATATGTTTGGGAAGGAGGGAGGCTGATTCCTGGTCTGTAACATAGCTTCTGTCCCCTGCTCCCACCCAACCTGTTATTCTTCCAGATGCCCATCCAGGGAGGACTTCCCCCTAATTGAGACAGAAGATGAGGCTTACCTGAGGCGAATCAAGAGTAAGTTCACCCACAGTATTCGTAGAGTTATTTGGCCTGACCTGTGGTGGCGCTGTGGATAAAGCATCAACCTGGAATGCTGAGGTTGATGGTTCAAAACCCTGGGTTTGCCTGGTCAAGGCACATACAGGAAGCAATGACTATGAGTTGATGCTTCCAGCTTCTTCCCCTTCTTTGTCTCTCTCCCTCTTTCTCTTCTCTCTAAAAAATCAAGAAATAAAAACCTAAAAAATAAAAATAATTTATGATACAATCACACAGTGAAATACTATGGACCTATTTTTTGAAATGAGATGGCTTCTATGAGGGCCGATATAGATCATTAACTAAAATATATTTTTAAGTGAAAAGAGCAAGGTTTAAAACAATGTAAAGTGTATGCTATCATTGTAAAAATAATGGGGATAAATATATGTCATGTGTATTTTGTGTGTGTGTGTGTCATATCTAGAAAGATAAGATATTACTATGACTATCTGTGAGAAGGGGCACTAGGAAGACCAGGGTTGAGGCAATAACTTACTTTTTACTATAGGCCTCATATTAGTTAGGGTATGATGTGCATTCCAGCTAACAGGAGTAAAGGAACAAGGAGAGTTTATACCTATTTCTTTTAAGAGCAGATCTGGAAGACATACCTGTCAGCCAGAATTTAGTCATGTGGCAATGTCTAACTGCAAATCAGGCTGGTAAATGTAGTCTAACTAGACAGCCGTCTGCCCAGATGAAATCTGTACACATTTTCTTTTTTTTTATTTTCTTTTTTATTTTTTTATTATAATTTTATTTTTTTAATGGAGTGACATTAATAAATCAGGATACATATATTCAAAGACAACATGTCCAGGTTGTCCTGTCGTTCAATTATGTTGCATACCCATCACCCAAAGTCAGATTGTCCTCTGTCACCTTCTATCTAGTTTTCTTTGTGCCCCTCCCCCTCCCCCTTTCCCTCTCCCTCTCCCCCCTCCCCCCGTAACCACCACACTCTTATCAATGTCTCTTAGTCTCACTTTTATGTTCCACCTACGTATGGAATAATGCAGTTCCTGTTTTTTTCTGATTTACTTATCTCACTTCGTATAATGTTATCCACATTTTCTAACTAAAGGAATACAGGGAGAATGAAAATTGATAGACAGCCCGTAGTTCCTGCCACAATCCTTTTTACTTTTGTCTTTAAAACAAAAGTGCATATGTTATTTTTCCCAAAACATTTTTTCTTTTTTATAAGTGTCAAAGATAAAAATTAATTCCTGCTATTCTGCCCAGCCCTGGCCCCTAATCCCTGGGGCTGCCTCTGGTGGGGCTGCCCCTCCACTACTGGCTCTTCGGGGTGCCCACTGGGCTCTCCCTTGTGCTCACTTATTCCTTATCCACAGTGGAGCTGCAACAGAAAGACCGGGCACTGGTGGAGCTGCTGCAAGAGAAGGTTGGGCTATTTGCTGAGATGACCCATTTCCAGGTGGACGAGGATGGCAGCAGTGGGATGCCCATGCCCACCCTGCTCAGGGGCCTGTTCCGCTCAGAGTCCCTTGAGTCCCCTCGTGGTGAACGGTTGCTGCAGGACGCCATCCGCGAGGGTGAGGGAGCACCTAGGGGACAGTCCAGGCTCATCTACTCACTGTGACAGAATGTGGACACATGGCTAGAGCTGGATGCATACAGATAAAGGGGAGGTCAGCTCCCTAGTCCGTAAATGCCCTCCAGTGCCTGCTGGGTCAGGTGCTAGGAAAGGCAGGGGAAGAGATGTGGTTCTTATTACTGTTGGACACTTCTCATCCTGCATACTCTTGTGCTATCCTTGGGCACCTTTAATGAACTTTGCCACATACGTGGTGGTGTGAGTGAGAACCCACCTGTGCAGAGGCATTCCCCTAGATAAATGCTTGCATAGTACAAGTGTATCAGGCAGCCTGCTGGGTTCTGTATTACCTCTGTCCTTACCTCTTCCTCTTTCCCTTCAGTCGAGGGCCTGAAGGACCTGCTGGTAAGGCCTGGAGTGGAGCTGCCCTTGACGCACCAAGAACCAGCTGTGTCCATGGAGGCAGAAAGTGGTGGTAACAGGAGTCCTGGAATCACTGCCAGTGAGTGCCAGGGCAGGGGACTAAAACAGTGGGTAGGAGGGACTAAAGAGAATGGGGTGGAACCAGGGTCCAAGTGCTGTCGGGGCCCTGGGGAGGTGAGCTCAGCCCATCCTTTTCTCCTCAACAGATGGTGAGGCCAGAACCTTCAATGGCTCGATTGAGCTCTGTAGAGCCGACTCAGACCCCAGCCAAAAGGTGGGTCCTCAGAGATGTCAGGTCTTAGCGAGAGGATGGGGAAGGGGCTGGTGGCCTGTAGATCCTTGACACAGAACTATCAGGGACAGGCACCAGGATTTGTGTGCCTGCTGACTCCCTATCCTTGCCCATTTCAGCAGGATCGAAATGGAAATCAGCTGCGATCTCCCCAGGAGGTGAGATGGGAATTTGATGGGAGGTGAGATGGGAGACTGAAGGGAGGATATTCTTAGTCTGAGAAATTGGAGCCCACTTTGAAGGGGTGTGGGGGAGAGTCTATCCCTCAAAGTATCTGGAGTGTCACCCACACTTACTCAACTTCTGGGTAGTTCTCCATCCTGAAACTTGGGCCCTGTTTCCACCCTCTGCTCTATCCTCAGGAAGCTTTACAGCGATTGGTCAATCTTTATGGACTTCTACATGGTCTACAGGTCAGTGGGGGCAGGGGCGGGAATGGGGAAGGGGAGGAGCCAGAGCAGAGCTGCCCAATCAGGTGGGCAGAGTCATTCTAACGGCCTTTCCAAGCCGCCTCCTGTTGAAGCGCTCCAGGAATCCTCACCTGGTTCCGGGGGTGGGAGTGGGGGGTAGAAGAGACAGATCTGGCCTCATTTCACCCCAGGCGGCCGTGGCCCAGCAGGATACTTTGATGGAAGCCCGATACCCTGAGGGTCCTGAGCGAAGGGAGAAGCTGACCCGAGCCAACTCTCGGAACGGGGAAGCTGGCAGAGCCGCGGCTACCCCTGTGGCTCCTGAAAAGCAGGCTACGGAACTGGCGTTACTGCAACGGCAACATGCGCTGCTGCAGGAGGAGCTGCGGCGCTGCCGGCGCCTGGGCGAAGAGCGGGCAGCTGAGGCTAGCAGCCTGGAAGCCCGACTCCGGGACAGCGAGCAGGCTCGGGCTCTGCTGGAGCAGGAGGCCGAGGAGGCTCGCAGGCAGCTGGCCGCCCTGGGCCAGGCCGACCCCCTCCCCGCGGAGGCCCCCTGGGTCCGCAGGCCTCTGGATCCTCGGCGCCGCAGCCTCCCTGCAGGCGATGCCCTGTACTTGAGTTTCACCCCACCACAGGTAAGGAAGCTTGGAGTAGTGAACAGACCTGGGGTGGGTATCAGGGTGCATGGGAGAGCCTGAAAGGAATTGGGGATTTGAGCCCAAATGACATTGGGCAACAGACTTGAAGGATATTAGGATACTAGTTAGAGAACTAAAAAATTTAGGTAGGGTGGAGAAAGAAATCAGTCAGTGGTGGATTCACTGAGAGAATTGAGTGTTGGGGCCCAGCAAGGCCCAGGGACCCCGGGCTGACAGGGCCTGCAGTCTCACACTGCTCTTTCCCTGCTTGCCCGTCCACAGCCCAGCCGAGGCCATGACCACCTGGATTTGCCTGTGACTGTTCGCTCTGTCCATCGACCCTTTGAAGATCAAGAGAGGCAGGAGCTGGGCAGCCCTGAGGAGCGGCTACAAGATAGCAGTGACCCAGACACTGGCAGCGAGGAAGAAGGTAGCAGCCATCTGTCTCCACCCCATAGTCCACGAGGTGAGATCCTGGCAGAGACATGGAATAGAAGTAGGGTGCAACCTGGGTTCAGACACTTGGGCTGTGCTTTCCGAATGGGATCTGTGTGCAGGAGCACAGGGACATTTAGGAAGGTTCCCAACTAACCACCGAGGTTATGGTAACTCTTGGGATGCACACAATGATTTCCTCTTTTGTCTGATGGTGAATGAGTGGTAGAACTCTAGGAAGCAAAGACTGTAGGGGCTACTTCTTCTCCAATAAGTCAGTGATTCCCAACTTTTTCAAGTCAAAATAGACTTTTAAAATATTTTATTTACTGATTTTAAATAGAGGAGAGAGAGAGAGGGTGGGGGAGGAGCAAGAAGCATCAATTTGTAATAGTTGCTTCTCATATGAGCCTTGACCCGGCAAGCCTGGGGTTCTGAACTGGTAACCTCAGCATTCCAGGTCAATGCTCTATCCACTGGGCCACCACAGGTCAGGCAGAGTTCTTAAAGTAAAAAAATATTAAAGATCTCCAAGTCCTTATAGTTGGTTCAGGAAATACAAAATAACCAAAAGCTACTGTAACTTCATGTAGTAATCTTACAATATTTTGTTAATCAAATTGTATCTTTATATACTTACAAAGTGTATAAAGTACCTAGGTGTGGGCACATTACTTTGTTGACAGAGGATTTTCCCCAGTCATCGAAGAATTCAGATATTGGTAATCCCTCCCAGCTCTCAGAGCTCCTCAGCCAGTAGATGGCAAAGCCTTGCTGTAGGGCTGCTTATGGAGCCTCTGCTTACTAACTTTGCCCTGTATCCTTCAGATTTCACCCGAATGCAGGACATCCCAGAGGAGACTGAGAGCCGCGATGGGGAGCCTGTAGCTTCAGAGAGCTAAGGCGGCCCCTCCCTCCTTCCTGTGTCCCCTGAAGAACATTACTGAGGGAGGCAAACCTTGGGGACTCCAACCTGCCGATGACCAGAGAACATTTGAACTGCTGATCGTCCTTGCCAGCTCTTGGGATCCTTGGGAATATACCTGCGGCCATTTAGGAAGCTGGGGGAATTAGGCCACAGTGCCCTCTGGTGGCATCCAGAAGCTATACCACAGATGCCAATTTTTAATGCCTTCTTCCCTCTACTTTAGGAAAATTTATTTATTTATTGTTTATTAGTTATGGAGGGAGAGGTGAGATTTAGAGGACCAGGGACATGGGAACCAAGCCATAGGGATAAGGGGGCCTTGTCCTGTAACACTACTGGGGTTTATTCAGATTTAACCACGCTGCTGTTGGGTTCCAGCCCTGACAGCCTCCCAGCAACACCGTCATTGAGGAGAGGCTACAGCCATAGGATCCTCCTGCCCCTTCAAGAAGGGTTGTGGGCAAGGCCATGTCCCTTTCTCTTCAGCCTCTTACTGTTCTCTCATCTCTCCATCTTCCATGGAATCCCAGGGAGATAACTTGGCTTCCTAGAGTTGATGGAACAGAGGTTGAGGTGGCCATAATGGTCTTTTGTGGGTGAAGAAAAACCCACAGGGACCAGAATGTCTTTTTTTTTTTGTTTTTTTTTTGTTTGTTTGTTTTTTGTACCAAAGCCAACTGCACGTGTTTTATATTTTTAAGAGAAGAATGTAGGCAATTAGAAATTACAGCCTTCTATCTCCACATCTCTGAAGAATTTGTGGGGTGGGAGAAACAAGGACTTCTCCCCTCATCTGTAGTAATGGGGGACCTAGTCCGACCTCTTCCCCAGAAATTTGGAAACTAAGTTCTAGGGTGAGTTGGGAAATCTTGATGAACCCTGAGCTTACCTCCCACCTCACCAACCATGACTTGAAACCTCAGTCTGAACTTGGGGGATTTTCAGTAGACCCCCAGTGTACACCAGCCCCAGACATTTTTCTGCCAATTTGATTGTTAAAAAAAAGAAGAAAAGGTAAAGCAGGAAAAAATTAAAGACCTGGAATACCATGAAGTGGTGTCTGAATGTCTGCAGGTTCTGATAGAGCTGCTGCAGGGAGCAGTGAGTGACCTGTGCTCCGAAGGGGCCTTTTCCTCTCACAGGAAGTGCAGATGGCCTCACTGAAGACACCAGGCCCGAATGAAAGAAACTGCTAGCAGTTTTTTTTGTTAATGTTGATATTCACAAACACAAGGAAAGGGGTACCTGGGTTCCAGTGGCTGTTGCGGATTCTGATATTAGAAAACTTGTTTTCATCTCGTTTGCATGCTGTGCATAGAAGCTGCCTTAGCCTCTTGCCTCCTTCCCTCCCTTTTGGCACAGTTCCTGAGCCTCTCCCCCGTGTCATGTTTTCAGATTCAGTTCTCACTCTGCACTGCTTCTTCACCCTGTCAGAGTCCTGGGCTAACCTCTTCAAGATGGTTCTCCTGAGAGGGGCTGCTCCTTTGCTCATTTGGCTCTTTTGAGAGGCAGTGAGAGGTTAGGTTCATTTCAGTTCTTGTTTTGATTAATTTCACTTCCTGTTTCTGGTTAATATTCTACTCTGGGGCTGTGAGGGGAGGTGAGCATTGTAGAAATGCTGGCATGTGTACACATATTTCCATGGGAGCTGATGGGATGAGATAAGAATGGGGCTCAAGAACTCAGAAATAATTGGTATGCCATGGTGGGGCGCCGACTTGGGGGAGCAGCCAGCACCTTCCACTATTGTGATTTTTTCATCCATCAGTATCAGGTCTTTACAAGGTGGTTTCCCATCCATTACGGAATGTGAGGTAGGAATTGCTGTCATTTTACAGATATGGATATATAGGTGCAGAATGGTTGCCAGGCCCAGATAGCTGAGCAAAGTAGGGATCAGCCCTCCTAGTTGCAGTCCTTCCATTTCCCCCCTTCACAACTCTGCCTCAAAATACCAGAGCTCCAGGTTTCAAACACACTGACACGTGGCTTGGCAGCCCTCTGCTACATCAGCTGGGACCCAAGAATGTAAAAGCGGAGGGGAGGACTTGACTGGTGGCTCAGTGGATAGTTGACCTGGAATGCTGAGAGGTGCTCAAGCTGGCAACCCCGAGGTTGCCAGCTTGAGCACGGGATCAGCAACATGATCCCAAGGTTGCTGGCTTGAGGACCCACCAACACACAAGGCACATATGAGAAGCAATGAACAACTAAAGTGAAGCTCTCATCCCTCTCCTCCCTCTCCCTGACTCTCAAAAGTCAATAAAATTAAAATAAAAAAAGAGAAGACGACCAGGGCTGTGTGAGAGGAGGGTATTAGTATCCAAAGACCACTGCGGGGAACACAGGCTCCTCCCAATGCTCACAGGACCCAGTGAAGGATGCTGGAGTATGGAGAAGATCACAGCTCTATTCCTAGAGGCCTCTTGACCAAAATCCCCTCTTAATCCTTGGAAACGTGATGTCACATTGCCCTCTCCCTAATCCCATTTTTTAAAACTTTTTTTTAAAAGATCTTATTTATTGATTTTAGAGAGGAGAGAGAGAGAGAGAAAGGCAGAGGAGAGGAGTAGGAACTCAGTTGCTTCTCGTATGTGCCCTGACTGGGCAAGCCCAGGGTTTCAAGCCAGCAACCTCTATTCCAGGTCAATGCTCTATCCACTGCGCCACCACAGGTCAGGTGAAAACTCAAATGTGCCCCTCATTCAATTTCAAAGCTCTCCAGCTTTGTGCTCCAGGGAGCCAGGGCCCAGCTTTTTGCCATAACAATGCCTTCCTTTTGGAGAGAAGCTGCCCAGCCATCCTCCATTGCTGCATACCCCTCTGCCTCCCCCACCCCTTCTATCTGCATTCATCTTTGGATTGGACTTGTTTAAACTGTTGGTGTTAACTTTTGAGTCTCATGGAGCAGAGAGACGCCTAGAAGAGCCAATATCCGGAGCCCAGCAGAGGCAGGGCCATTGGAAGAGCTGAGGAGTGGGGTGGCAAAAAGGTACCTTGGATGGGTAAAAATTTCCCATCCTGAATGGGCGTGAAACAGACCTGGAGTTTTAGAACCAGTTTAAACATTATCAAAAAGGGGAAATTTAACATCAAGAGGCTAATTCAAGCCCTGGCCGGTTGGCTCAGCGGTAGAGCGTCGGCCTAGCGTGCGGAAGACCCGGGTTCGATTCCCGGCCAGGGCACACAGGAGAAGCGCCCATTTGCTTCTCCACCCCTCCGCCGCGCTTTCCTCTCTGTCTCTCTCTTCCCCTCCCGTAGCCAAGGCTCCATTGGAGCAAAGATGGCCCGGGCGCTGGGGATGGCTCCTTGGCCTCTGCCCCAGGCGCTAGAGTGGCTCTGGTCGCAATATGGCGACGCCCAGGATGGGCAGAGCATCGCCCCTGGTGGGCGTGCCGGGTGGATCCCGGTCGGGCGCATGCGGGAGTCTGTCTGACTGTCTCCCTGTTTCCAGCTTCAGAAAAATGAAAAAAAAAAAAAAAAAGAGGCTAATTCAATATTATTGCTCTTTAGTATTGCTTAACATGTGGTGAGTTGGGTGGCTGTTTGTAGCTCTTCTGAGCAACTGGATGGAGCCCATGCAGGGGTGCCTACAGGCCCCATGGCTGCCCTCTCCAGAGCTGCTCCACACACAGGTGCTGCTCCCAGATGTTGCTGTGGGACCTTGAGTGACTCAAGTTGGTCCAGGTTACAGCACAAGCCAGAACTTGGCGGTGGTGGTGGTGGGGAGCAATAGAAGTGGAAGCTCCATCCCATCTCCTTTCTGCTACCTCCCTCTTTTCCAGGGATTGCCCACCAGAAAGTTCCTTGTGATGGCCAACCTTTGTCATTGCTGGGTCTCAATTTCTGTGGATCTAGAAACCAGAGGCAAACCCCCACCCCAAAGAACACACCTTCAAGAGAGACTAGAGAAGCCAAATTCTCAGTTCTTACATAAAACTTTCATTTCACTCCAGAGCATGTAGAAGTCATTCCAGATGAGACCTCTGTGGCCCCCCAGCCCCATCTCCAGCTACCCGCCTCTTTTTTCCTTTCCTATCTCCATTTTACATGGAGTGTAAGAATAATGGCTAACTTTCTATTTTAGGCAGCAGCCCATTTTACAGGTGAGGAAACAGGTACAGAGAAATGAACTTACTGATCTAGGTGCTTTGACTGAGCAAAGCCCCTCGGGTAGGAAGGACTAGCATCACTTCCCATGCTTTCCACTTCTCCAACCCCACCTTCAGCCTCCTCTTCCCTTACCCCCTTTCTGCATCTCTCACCTCACTATGCCTCACCCATATCCCTGACTTGTCATTATCCTCACTTCTCCCTCTAAATCCTGACTTAAGGAGAGATATATATGGACTCCAGCCAACACCAGGGTTTTACACTCTAGGCTTGGCTGGTGCTAGGGATCCACAATTCCGCATTGTGGAGATGCCGCTGTGGCATCTCCCTGCAAGGTACCTACAGCTTTTGCTGCTGAGGTATCTGCAGGCACCAAGTTTCAGTGGGTACCACTGAGAGAGTAAAAAGGTGGACATGGCACCAGAAGGACAAGGACACAACTCTTTTGAGATGGGGGCAGGGAGGACTTGCAGAGAGAGAATCACTACCCTCTGATCCATGAGTCTAGAGCCCATAAGGAAATTTTCCTGGAAATTCTCAAAGGAGGCAGAAGTAGGGCAAAGAATGCTTTTGTCCACACTGAACGGGAGGTAGAATTGAGGTAAAAGGTCAAGACAACTTGTGGGTGATCAGAAGTGCATTTTTAGATCATTTTTCCCATCTCTAATTGGGGGCCCGGGCCTCCCCATATTCCTTTGTCTAACTTGGTAAGCGCAGTGGAAGGGCCACTCTCCTGGGGGGGTGCTCCACTCACCGCCTGCCTACCTTCTTTCGAGCCACCTGCTTCATCCAGCTCCAGCTCTGGGGCCACAGCTGTGCTGAAAATCCCTGAAGGTGTCTACGGCCATACCACCCTGAACGCGCCTGATCTCATCTGATCTCGGAAGCTAAGCAGGGTTGGGCCTGGTTAGTACTTGGATGGGAAAATCCCTGAAGGTGTCTGCTGAGGCCTACCGGAGCTCCCACCCCCGCCACAGGAGACAGTACAGCACAGGGTTGAGGCAGCTGTTGCTGTGTGCCAGGTGGGTAGTGATAGGACAGACATAGGTATGGGTGGTATAGAAAGTGCTGTCCCAGGGCACCAGGTCAGACTTGACCAGGACACCCCAGAGAGTGACTATGTGGTTGGGGAACCAGCAGGAGAAGAAAGGCCACCAGGATGCAGATGGAGCAGGCCATGACCCTGCTATCCTGCCGCTGCAGGAAGGCCAGCAACAGCAGGTAGTCGATGGTGGTGATGCCCGGGGGCACCATGAAGGCCAGCAGCTGACAGGCCTGCAGCCAATACCTGCGGGGAAAGCACAGCATGCATAGGTGCATGCCCCATACCTCCACCTTCGCCCCAAAGACTACCGTGGGCAGGGTCAATAGGACAGCTGCCACCCACACTGCCATGGGTGGTCATGGGGGCCAAGAGAGGGAGGGGGGATGCCTGTTCTTGCAGCCATGGCCACCACCGAGTATCCAGGAGCACTCAGTGCCACAATGAAGAAAGTGCTGGCACAGATGTTGAAGACAGTGGCCTTCAGGACCATCTTGCAGAAGGCACCTCCAAAGGGCCAGTGGAAGTTCAGTGCTGATTCAGCTGCCCAGAAGAGAAGAGAGAGTGCCAGCTTCAGGTCTGCCAGAGCCAGGTTGAAGACTAAAGTATCAGACAATGGGCAAGGGGCTCGCTGAGCACCGTAACCCAGCACCCACAGCACAGCCAGATTTCCCTGTAACCCAGTGACCCCAACAAGCCCCTAGGCCAGGGCAGCCACAACTCTCAGGGCTAGGAATTAGGCATCGCAGCATCATCCATACTCAGCACACTGCCTGCAGAGGTATTGACCCAGAAAGTGGGCAGGGGGGCAAAGGTATTGGGTGTGGGCACCTCAGGGCATCAGAGGTCGTGGCCACAGGCAGCAGGGCCAGCTGAGTACTGTCAGGGGACACCTGACTCTCAGCAGGAGGCTCCAGACCTCTGAAGGCTGGGTGTGATTGGAACAACCCACCTAGTCCCTGATTGATGGTGGGTGGGGCAGGGTGAGAGAGGACTATTGGAACGCATGAAAGGTTCTATGTGGTAGAGCCAGAGGAGGAGAGGGTGAATTACGCTACTCTGAAGAGCAGCCCCAAGCCTCCACCTCAGGGAGAGAACCAGAGAGAGATACCTTGTCTTAGGGACAACACGAACCAAACTACAGCCCCTCGTCTTAACAGTGTGCAGGAGCCCCTTTCTCGCAGAAAGTGCTCCCTAGGGCCTGAGGGAAGGGACCTGTGGGCGCGTATGGCAGAGAAGCAGATTTGGTATCTGAGAGAGAGAGAGCAGAGGTTCTGGAGGTCCAGATCTGCTACTCACTCCCTGTGTAACTGTGGGCGGGGTACTTGACTCCCCAGAGCCTCAGTTTCCTTGCTTAAAATGTTCACATAAAAGTCTCTGCTCACAAGATTGATGTGATGAAATTAGATAATACATGTAAAAAATAAACTTGTATGTTGCTATTTGCATAAATGATTATTATTTCAAAGGGAAAGTTTGGTGTGTTTGTGGTGGAAGGGAGCAGGGTACTAGGCAGTTATCACCAAACCCAGGGAATAGTGCCAACTAAAACACAGGTTGGAATTCATTGCAGCACCAAGTTACCTTGGAGCTAAGGGCAGGGAGGGAAAGGGAGAGGAAGTCACAACTTCCTATTCCCTCCCTACTGGGAACATGGCCTAGGAGGACCTGAGTGGACCTGGTATGCCTTCCTGCTCCTGAGTATTAAGTTGTCCTGCTAACCTCTATCACTGCACTGCCTTTGCACCTTTTCTGCTCTGGTCTGTGGAGTTAGAGGTCAATAGCACCCCCTACTGTTGTCTCCAACCCCCAAACCCTATTTCAGAGCTATGAATCCTGAGATACACTCTCACCACACCTTATCCTGTCTCCCATGATCTCAGTCCTAAGTGGAAAAAATGCTTTATTAGGTCCTCTCTTTTGTGCCCATATCCTTACCCTTTGTAGAATTTGCTGTGATGGGGAAAAAGACACTGGGGGTGGGTAGGTAGAAGAGTGAGGCTTTTTCAGAATTCCAGAATATTCAACCCCTTCCCGCCCTCTGCCAACTAATTATGATGTTTGATGTTCAATTTGCTTGGAATGCTAGGGGAGGAGAGGGGCCCTTCAATACAACAAATCAGCAGTGGGTTTGATGAACCTTATAGAAGAGACCCAGAGGTAAAGAGATCCAGACTGTGTGCCTGAATGTTTTGGCTTTTCAGCAAGGAATAAACGTAAAGGGGGTAGCAGAAGAGGCGTGCGCAGCCCAAGTTCAGGTAAGCCCCACGGGCTACCTCCTAACCTCACTGATTGACCATGTTTACTCTTTGACCCATCCAGGCTTCACCTTGCCAATCTAGTAGTGAAGATGTCTGCTTAATGCATTAGGCTTATTTTCCCTTGGCTTGGAGAGAAGAAGCTGGGTCAGAATTCCAGGGTTTTACTATCCATTTGACATATCTGACCAGGATCCACCCAGCAACTCTATCTGGGGCTGATGCTTGAGTACTGAGCTATTTTTAGCACCTGAAGCTGACATGCTTGGACCAATCAAGCCACTGGCTGTGGGAAGGGAAGAGGGAGAGAAGAGGGAGAGGAAGGGGATGAGAAGCATATGGTCACTTCTGTGTGCCCTGACTGGGAATCAAACCCAGGATATCCATATGCTGGGCCTACTGTATCTACTGAGCCACTGGCCAGGGCCAGAACATTTTTTTTAACCTTTATTCATTTCTCATCTAAATCATTTCCCTTGCTTTATCAACACCCCCTTGTGGTTATGTAGCAAAATAACATCACTAGCTGGACAAGTCTAAGAACTTTACGTTGGGCCCTTTCATTTTTCTAGAATTTTGTTGGTTCATTCATTGATTCTTTCTTCCTTTCTTTCTTTGCATTATTCCTTCATTCATGCACTAATCACAGAATTTCCCAAATTCTTACTATGTGCTAAGCACTCTGCTAGATGCTGGGAAGATAAAAATTAATAAAATAAGGTCCCTCATCTCATGAAATAAACCTTTTGAGTGGATGGGATCTTTAAGATCATCTGGTTCAAGTTATCATTATATAGGGAGTGAAAATGACTTATCCAAGGCCACCAGGGAAGTGGTGGCAGGGTCAGGATTTGAGATCAAAGTCTCTTGACTTTCAGAATCTGGCTCTTTTCATTACATCACAAAACCCTTGAGGTATTTCTTTCTAGCTACAATCTCTTCTTAAAAGTCAGATGCACCAGCCCCTGTTCTTGGGAAGCTTCTAGGCTGCAGAGGGAAACAGGATATGAACAGAGGAAAGTGACAGCTCTTCTGTAGATGGTCTTCATTTGCAGCTGTTGGGAGATGAGAAGGAACTGGAGTAAACAAAAATGACTTTGCCATCCCTCACATTCATATATTTTACCAGCTCCATTTTCTATCTCAATAGAATGCAGGAACCCGTTGTGGTAGATTATGGTGCTTGCCTAACATAAAAAAGACTTCTAATGAAGGGGTCTTCCCTCATTACTGACTACCCCTCCCTCAGTCTACAAGTCTCTCCACCCCACATCTCTGTCGCTGGAGTCCAGAGCCTAGGCAAAGAGAATGAGGTTGAGAAGGCAATAGGGTCTAAGTTATCTTTTCACAGAGCAAAAAAAGGGAAAAAACTCTGCATTTGTGGCAGAGGAGACAGAGACTAGCTGCTTCGGGAAATACAAGTATCAGGAGTGGGAGACCTGTCCCTAAACCACTCAGCCACCATTTCATACTCCTTCACAGGTCTGATGAGATCTATTGAAGAAAATCCTCCAGTCCTCGTAAAGGGGAAGTACAGCGCCAATGCTCTGAGTCAATCTCTCTGTCTCCGTCTCTCACCCTCCTTTTCTCTCTCCAACCCTCCCTCCCTCCTTCCCTCTTCCCCCTTGCTCAACTTAATATTTTAAAATAGTTTTAGAATTACAGAAAAATTGCAAAGGCAATGAGAGTAATCCATCTCTCTTATTCTCCACATCCAAACTGGCAAAGCATAAAAAATAAAAAAAATCTTAGGGATAAATCTGACAAAAGGTGTGCATTACCGGCACACTGAAAACTACAAAGCATTCCTGAAATTAAAGAAGACCTAGATAAATAGAGAGGCATAAGGAGCTCATGGGTTGGAAGACTCAACAGCATGTCAGTTTTTCTCATAATGGGTCTGTACATTCAATGCAATCCTAATCAAAATTCTAGCAGCCTTGTTTTTTAATAGAAATTGACAAGCTGATTCTGAAATTTAGATGGAAATGCAAATAACCACACAATTTTGTAAAAAGATAATGAAGTTGGAGTATTTTGTGCTCCCCAATTTCTTTTTTTTAATGCTTTTTTAAAAAGGGTTTTATTTATTCTTTTTTTAGAAAGGAGAGAGAGAAGGGAGGGGGAACAGGGAGCATCAACCAGGCAAGCCCGGGGTCTCAAACCGGCAATTTCAGCATTTCAGGTCAATGCTTTATCCACTGCGCCACCACAGGTCAGGCACTCAATTTCAAGATTTATTATAAAACTGCAGTAGTCAAAACAGTGTGGTGTTAGCAAAAGGATAGTCATGAATCAATGGAATTGAGAGCCTTAAAGTAGGCCTGCACATTTACAGTCAATGGACTCTTAATGAAAAGGCAAAGACAATTCACTGAAGAAGGCATAGTACTCCAACTTATTAAAATATTCTTGTATTGATTATGTTTTTGATATTGATCTAAGAAGTCTTTGTCTAACCTAAAGTCACAAATATTTTCTTCTATTTTTTTTTCTAGAATTTTTACAGTTTTAAGGTTTACATTTAAATCTATGATTTATTGATCTATTTTGAGTTTATTTCTGTATTTGGTGTGCAATATGGATTTTGTTATTTATTTATGGGCCAATATACCCATTAGTTGAAAAGGTTGAAAAAGATTATTCTTTACCATTTGCTGAAACGGTTATTTTTCAAATAGTTCATAGATTATCTTGTCAAAAACCAGTCTTTTATAGTGTTAGTTTATTTTTAGATTCTTTATTCTGTTCCATTATCTATTGACTTATACCACACTAGTTTGATTATTATAATTATATGATAGTTCTTGAAATCAGGTAAGTTAACCCTCCAGCTTTGTTCTTCATCTTATAGGTATTTTGACGATGCTAGATCTTTTTTAGAATCACTTGATCACTTTTTACCAAAGATGCTGAAATTTTGAGTTGAGTTGCATTGAATCTATAGATAAAATTAGAAAATTGACATCTCAAAAATAGTCTCTTCATTAATTCATTTCAGCAATATTTTATATTTTCATTTTGTTGATGCTATTATTTTTCACATTTTAATTGTGCATTGAAATGATATAGACATAAAATAGATTTCTGTATATTGACTTTGTATTGTGCAAGAAACAAATGCTTTTCAAATTCAAACTAGATACGGTGATCATAGTTTTGCAGACTTGTGTACTTGCCATATGAGAAGACTCTTCCCCGATTCAGTTGAGACTTTACAATCATTCCAAAGAAGATCAAAATCCATGTTGAAGTCCTGTGGTTAGGCAATGTTTGTAGGAGGTCTTTTGTGGACCAGTGAATGTAAAATGTTGTGTAAATTCATCAGTAAGATTTCTTTAAGACTAACCATTCAATTGGTGAAGCTGCCAATTTATCCTTGTGTTCAGCTGCAATACCAGTTACAAGATATAGGAACCAGCCTCAGTGGACAGAGCATCGGCCTGGCATGAGGACATCCGGGTTCGATTTCCGGTCAGGGCACATAGACCATCTGCTTCTCTCCCCCTTCTTCTCCCCTTCTCACCCTCCTCATTCCCCCCCCCCCCCCCCCCCCCCCCCCCCCCGCAGCCAGTGGTTTGAATGGTTCAAGTGTCAGCCTGCAGATGGTGAGAATAGCTCATCCCAGTCAAGGTGCATGTGAGAGTCTGTCTATTCCCCCTCCTCTCACTTAAAAAAAAAAAAAAAAAAGAATCTTTAGTCCTTTTGTGGCAGCTTCATTTCCCCAAGAGAGTGCGAATGAATTTCGGTTTAAATTATGTCATGATTGGTATATATAGCTTTTTTTTTTTTTTCTGCAGCTGGAAACGGGGTGAGACAGTCAGACAGACTCCCGCATGCGCCCGACCGGGATCCACCCGGCACGCCCACCAGGGGCGATGCTCTGCCCACCAGGGGGTGATGCTCTGCCCCTCCGGGTCGTCACTCTGCTGCGACTAGAGCCACTCTAGCACCTGGGGCAGAGGCCAAGGAGCCATCCCCAGCGCCTGGGCCATCTTTGCTCCAGTGGAGCCTTGGCTGCGGGAGGGGAAGAGAGAGACAGAGAGGAAGGAGAGGGGGAGGGATGGAGAAGCAGATGGGCACTTCTCCTGTGTGCCCTGGCCAGGAATCGAACCCGGGACTTCTGCACGCCAGGCCGACGCTCTACCACTGAGCCAAACGGCCAGGGCCAGCATATTTAAGTTCTTTCTTTCCTCTTTCTTTCTTTCTTTCTTTCTTTCTTTCTTTCTTTCTTTCTTTCTTTCTTTCTTTCTTTCTTTCTTTCTTTTTCTGTGACAGAGACAGAGAGAGAGAAGGACAAATAGGGACAGGCAGGAAGGGAGAGAGATGAGAAGCATAAATTCTTCGTTGCGGCATCTTAGTTCATCAATTGCTTTCTAATATGTGCCTTGACCTGGGAGCTACAGCAGAGCAAGTGACCTCTTGCTTAGGCCAGCAACCTTGGACTCAAGCCAGTGACCTTGGGCTTCAAGCCAGTGACATCTGGGTTCAAGGCAATGACTGGGAGATCATGTCTATGATCCTATGCTCAAGCCAATGACCCTGCACTCAAGTTGGTGAGCCTGCGCTCAAGCCAGCGACCTCGGGATTTTGAACCTGGCTCCTCTGCATCTCAGTCTGACGTTCTATCCATTGTGCCACCACTTGGTCAGGCTTAAATTATTTTTGATGGGAGAGAATTGTGAAGTCTGGGAAGCATTTAACTTATCAAAGAGAGGAAATCATCACTGATCATTATGGCAAGGATGAGCCTATGAGGCATTAACTTGCCTCTTTATTTCCCCAAGTGCTCAGGACATAGAAATAGCAACTGATATCAGCAGTTTTCTCTGGAAACCTTGGCAGTATTGGCTGCTTTGACCCAACAGGGAACCTAAGTGTTGGTTAATCCTGACAGGCTGAAATCTGGCTGAGATGCAGGGTCACTAGGTCAGAACAGGTCATCTAAAACAGAAGAGGGACCATGATACCCACTGTGGTCATCCCTAGGTAACTTTGGCCAGTTTCTGCAATGAATCCACCACCACTACGCAACTCATGATTTCCTGGTTACTAGACTGAGAGCTCCATGAAGGTTGGGATATTTTATTTATCTCTCTGTCCATAGTTTCTAGCACTGAGCCAAACACTGAGGAGGCTCATTCACTGACTGAATAAAAGTGGTTGCAAATCTGTCATCTCAAATACATTACTGTTCCCAAGTCCCCTGTTAGGGAGGTTGTGCTTTCTCCCAGGATATAGACAATCCCTTCTGCCCTACATTATCCATGCCTTATGTCATTCACCAATGAATGGTGAGGAAGACAGGCTTATCCTCAGGGATTCCTCTTAATAGTTAACAATGTCATTAGAAAGAGAGGTCTTTAGTAATGGTTGGTAGCCTCCCAACCTCTGGGCTGCCACAACACCCAGTTTAGGAGAACTCTGTTTTTATTTCCTTAGGGCAACTATATAGATATCTGAACTCCAAATTCTTAACACAGCATAAGGGAAATAAGCACTCAACAAATATTTGTGAGATATTGTGTATAAAGCCTTTCTTAACTGTAAAATGCAGAAACATATTATTATTATCACTGTTTCAGATGGAAGGGTCCCTTTACCCTGACCTTTCCTGCCTTAAGAGCAGAACTGTTTAAAAATGGAATCTCCAACCCTTCTCCAAATATCATTGATTCCTCCAAGCCACACTTACTTGGAGGGCACCCACTGTGAGAGCATGTGCAAGGTCGAGGCTAGGGGGAGGGGTCTCATGGTCATATCCTCCTCCCCCTGGAATTGGTGCTTCCCTGCAGTGTGAACCAACCCTGATCCATCCTGTGGATTTCCCTGGCACGTGTACACAGGTTCCCTGTGGAGTGAGTCACTCCCAGTCCTCACTGCTCAGCTCAGGCTGCTCCTGGGGGATGATGCTGTATGCACTCCCCGGTTTCCTCTGATGACTTTGAAATCTAGCTTGTCCATATTCTCACCACCTTTAGCAACCACATGCTCCACAGTGGGTGCCCTTTTTGGGTTATTTTCATTCCATCCAACCTACTGACTTTCTCTCTTCCATGTCCTTTCTCAGTTCTGTGTTTTCAGGGTATGGCCTCAGCTCAGGCTCCTGCAGGAGACATACTAAAAAGGGACCAAGCTCAGCTTTAGGCTGCAGTCCCAGGGCATGTTTAACACTATCTAGTCCCTCACGCTCTCGGAGGAAACTGAGCGGAAAGAATTTTGAAGAATTCGAATAACAACCTTGTGTTACTAATGATGTAACCGAGGCCCAGTGAGATCAGGAGACTTTCCCAAGCTCCCCCAATCCTTGATGATGACACAGCTACCACACTTGGCCTAAAGGTTCTCTGTACAAAGCACCTAAAATACCCTCCATGAACCCACATCTGAATTCCAGGGGATAATAAATCAAACCGCTATTTCCACTATTAAAACAAAAATATTTGGAGGCCCTTTTCTGGGACAATTCTTTTATCACATCTTTTTCATAATTCTATTATTTATACTCAGTTTTTAATCTTGGCTGACATAATGGAACCAAATAACATGTAAGTATTACGTAAATAAAATTGATTGCAACCATAATTAAAGTATATTTCTGTGAGCATCTATCTGTAAAATGTCTGGCATCTGTGCTAGAAGCTCATCTTTCTGAAGCAGACACAATCTGACTTATTCACCCCATCTCCCCAGAGCCTCCACAAGAGCCTGTCAGATAAAATATTTAGAAAATACTTGTTAAGTAAATAAATAGCAGTTACCAGGAATAACTAACTTTTACCAATGTCTTCTAGTACCAACCATATTTTCAACTAAATCTTATCCTTGCTCTATGCTGAAGCAATAAAAGCAGTCCAAGATTCAAAAACCAATTCCACCATGTACCAAGTATGCTCTAGCAGATGATTTCATTACCCTCTTTAAGTGTATTTCTCTCATGTGTAATAGAGAAGAACATGTAATGTAAAAGAAAAGGCAGCATTAACCACTAAAGTATTGGATGATAAATGCAACATCGCGCAGCAGAAAGGCCCCACTCCCTGGACACTAGCTGCACAGCTACACAGTGCCTACAGCAGAGCCACTGTGGTGCATCTTCACAACCTCCAGGGCAAGGCCCAAGGAGCTGCATTTCAGATAAAAAAAAAATCCAAGGAGATTCACGTGCAAGGTAAAGGTCTCAACCTAAACAACCTAGGATGGAGACCCCAAAAGCCCTAGCGACAATAAGAATGAGTCAGCTGGCCTGATCAGGCAGTGGCACAGTGGATAGAGTGTCATCATGGGATGCTGAGGACCCTGGTTTGAAACCCTGAGGCCACCAGATTGAGGATGGGCTCACCAGCTTAAGGTGGGGTCGCTGGCTTGAGCATGGGATCATAGACATGACCCCATGGTCACTGGCTTGAGCCCAAAGGTCGCTGGCTTGAAGCTCAAGGTCGGTGGCTTGAGCTCAAGGTTTCTGGCTTGAGCAAGGGGTCACAACAGACTTGGCTGGAGTCCCCTCAGTCACGGCACATATGAGAAAGCAATCAATGAACAACTAAAAAAGTGCCTCCACAATGATGCTGCTCAACTCTCTCTCTTCCTGTCTGTCTATCCCTGTCTGTCCCTCTGTTTCTCTCTGTCTTGCTTAAAAAAATTAAATAAATAAATGAGTCAGTGGGAGCAAAGTGAGTTCCTTCTCTATTGTGGCCTTTCAGTGGGAAATGCCTCCTTTTCAAGGGACAAAGAGGACCCAGCTTCCCCAGTCAGGGCTTTTAGGACCTCCACTGTCCTTTAGATTTTCTCTGCTCTAAATGCTGGGGAATCTCAGCCCTCATATGGGTCATTTCTTTGTAAAGGCTTCTGATATTTTATTCTCCTCTTGGAGGAAGAGATGGCCAAGGTCAGCTCTGGGGCTCCACAGGTCTAGGCTTTCTGCTAAGTCACCTAGGTGAGCTGAAAGAGGTCATTACCAGTAGAAACCAGGTCACTAAAGAGGATCCCAGAGGACCATGAGATCATGAGGGCAGGTACTTATGGGGAATAGTGAGGACCATGACATGGTCCATGTAAGACCTACTCAGGTGGGAAAACATAATGACCAATTTTGTGACCAGAGAACCCAGTCTCGTCATTCCGGACTTCTGATCTACAAGACTGTAAGATGACAAATATAGGTTGTTTTAAACCACTGTTTTTGCTGTCTGTTAATATGCAGCAATAGAGAACTACTAGTTCATATGCTTGTCTTTACTCTCCCAATTTTAATTTTCAAAAACATGCATGCTAATCCCTGTAAGAGCATAAATAAATAATAAAGAACCACAATAAAAATCTTGTCCTCTCCTTCATGTGACAAGGGCTTGGGAATAGTCACATGAAGGACATGACGATGGGCGTTTCAGGTACTGGAGGAATGTCTCCATTTAAAGAGGATACAATACTCAACTCCATGAAATATTATCTGTGAATTCACTATTTTTCACTATTTCTTATGGCAGATTATCTTTAGTTCATTTCTCTCCTGCATTCACTAGACAAGGTTTTATTTATTTATTTATTTTTTACAGGGACAGAGAGAGAATCAGAGAGAGGGATAGATAGGGACAGACAGACAGGAACGGAGAGAGATGAGAAGCATCAATCATCAGTTCTTCATTGCGACACCTTAGTTGTTCATTGATTGCTTTCTCATATGTGCCTTGACCGCGGGCCTTCAGCAGACCGAGTAACCCTTTGCTCGAGCCAGCGACCTTGGGTCCAAGCTGGCGAGCTTTTTGCTCAAGCCAGATGAGCCCGTGCTCAAACTGGTGACCTCAGGGTCTCGAACCTGGGTCCTCCGCATCCCAGTCCGACGCTCTATCCACTGCACCACCGCCTGGTCAGACCAGGCAAGGTTTTATAGCAAATACCAATTACCATCATAGCGAAACCAATTCAAGAAAAGCAATAGAACAGCCATTTAATATTAAATTTCTCCCAAAAAAATCCTTTGAATGCAATCTCTCCTCTTATTTTTACTAGAAATAAAGAAAACATCTTATTTTTAGTCTCAGTCTAATGAAAGTGTAAGATTAAATGTCTCTGGACCCAGGCCAGCTGGCTCAGTGAATAGAGTGTCGGCCCAGCATATCAACATCCTGGATTTGATTTCCTGTCAGGGCACACAAGAGAAGCAACCATCTGCTTATCTTCCTTCCCTCTCCCCCTTCTCTCCCTTTTCTCCTCCCTCAGCCAGTGGATCTATTGGTTCAAGTGTTGGCTCCAGGAGCTGAGGACAGCTCGGTTGATTTGAGCATCTGCCCCAGACAGGGGTTGCCGGGTAGATCCTGGTTGGGGTGCATGAGGGAGTCTATCTCACAATCTTTCCTCCTGTCACTTAAAAATAAATTAAAATTAAATGTCTCTGTTTTCTGGTGTTCATTCTGTTCAAGCCCAGTCACAGAACCTCACTATTCAGAACATGTTCCCAATTTGCTGCAGCCTGGGTTTTCTGTCAATGAAAGTCACTTAAACCCAAACTTAGATCTCTTCTATGCACCAGTCTCCCACTCTCAAATTCCAGAACAATGCAGTAACATCCACCATACAAGGGTGATATGTTTGCACTGCTTTTAGCTCAGATTATCTAAGAGAATAGAACAAAGAATAGAACAGGAAAAAAAGGTATTGATTTCAGCTTTTTCAGGATGTCAAAATTATGAAGTAACCTCATAATTTTAAATCAGGCCAGTAAATGTACATTTGATGAAATCTCTCAATAGGGGTTAATTGTTGGCAAAAATAAATGGTAGTTACAGATGCTATCCAGTGTTGGCAAGAGGTTGAAGAAAAGAATAATTTCTTCCAATAAGTGATTGGGAATACAAATTGGTATAGCTTCTTTGCAAAGCAATAGGGCAATGATCAGCAAAATTATATATATACAAATGTACTTCTTATTTTTTAGATTTTATTTATTCATTTTTAGGGAGAGAAGAGAGAGAGAGAAAGAGAGAAGGGGGAGAGAAGCAGGAAGCATCAATTCCCATGTGCCTTGACCAGGCAAGCCCAGGGATTTGAACCAGCAACCTCAGCGTTCCAGGTCGACACTTTATCCACTGCACCACCACAAGTCAGGAATACAAATGTATTTCTAAACTGAGCAATTCCCTTTACAAGAATATATATCAGAGAAATACTTACACAGCAATGATGGGGATATATGAATATATTTATAGATGTCCCCTGTAGCACTGTTTGTAAAAATAACCAATGGAACCAATTTCATGCCTATCAATTGGAGAATATTTATTTATAAGGTCTCATCCAGACCCTGAAGGAGTCTGCCATTATTTAAAAGAACAGGTGATGGGCTGCTGATAAGAGCTAATTTATGTACTGAGTACTTACTGTATGCCAGGCACTGGGCTCAATACTTTACCTGCACATATCATTTAAAATCTGGGACAACCCATGTAAGAACTCTGATTTGACCCATATTTAAAGGAGGAATTGAGCCACAGAAAACTCAAGAAAACTAGTCAAAGTCACACTGTTACCCTGCAGGACTGCACTTGTGATACTAGGGTACTCTCTTGTCCTGCGAGAAGGAAAAAACACCAGCCTCTGATGCCTGAACTATTTGACACTCACAGTCTGGCCATTTTGTTCTCATGTTAGAAATAATCTCAGCTACAGAATATCAACCTCAGATAAGATTATTATGAGAACTAGATAAAATGAGACCAAACAAGAGCACCTCATAATTTTGTCCAGGCACAGATAAAAGGTCACTGTGGAACCTACAAAATCCCAAACCTCCTGCTCTTTAAGAAAAAATTAATTTATTCATTTATTTTTTTTTTTTTTTTTTTTTTTTTTTTTTAGAGAGGCAGGGAGAGAAAGAAAGAGACAGAGAAAGAAGCACTCATTTGTTTTTCCACTGTGCATTCATTGGTCACTTCCCATATGTGCCCTGACCAGGGATCCAATCTGCAACGCTGGTGTTTCCACAGGACACTCCCCAGTTGAACTAACTGGCTAGGGCCACTTCCTGCTCTTTTCATAAGAAAAAGACTGTTAACTTCTTTATTCCAATGATAGAACTGCTCATGCTGAGTAGTGGTATTCATTATAGAACAAATCCTGTTTCCTTCCATCCTCCATCATATCACCCAACCAAAACCCAGATCCTATAATAGGTTAGAGAGATGTTAGAAAGAACTAAGACACTGGTACTTAGACCATGGGGTCTGCTTGCAAATAAAAAGAAAAACAATTTGTTTAATGAGAGGTGTGTTCCTGGTGGTTTGGCTTAAGTGAATTAACACCAGCTTTCTTTCTACCAATCCCTTTAGTAATTAATTTGAATGTTGGGAGTTCAGAAAGGATTTCCTCACATTTGGTTTAAAGTGGAGTTTGAAGATAAGGTTAAGAAAGAAGCTAATTAAGAGAATTAAGGTTAAGAAAGAAGCTAATTAAGAGAAAATGTGTAGCACAAACCTAGCTTAGGATCTGTCAAATACCAGTATCTTAGCTGGGCTTGAACCACCAATGCTTCGGTAAACAGATGAACTCATCAATGACCCAAGAAAATGTAAGCACTGGTTTTTCAAGCAAGATCTTCTCAGCCCCAAGCTGCAATACTCTGGGCTCTCCTATCTTGTCTAACTTCACTAACTCCAAAGATATTGAGCTCAAGAATTGTGTTGAGAGAACTACAGCTACCATCATGTCATATCATAAGAATAGGAAATTTCTGTTGGTGAAATACGTCTCATATGCCCACATTCAGAAGGAAATGCTACAGTTCTTCAAGAGATTGATCAAAATATCATCCAGCTTGATCGTGGGATCACCAGCTTGAGCATGAGTCCCCAGCTTGAGCATGGGATCACAGACATGACCCCACGGTTGCTGGCTTGAGCCCAAGGGTCACTGGCTTGAAGTCCAAGGTCACTGGCTTGAGCAACGGGTCACTGGCTCTGCTGGAGCCCCTGGTCAAGGCACATATGAGAAAGCAATCAATGAACAACTAAGGTGCCACAATGAAGAACTGATTCTTCTCATCTCTCTCCCTTCCTGTCTGTCCCTATCTGTCCCTCTCTCTGTCTCTCTCTCTGTCTCTGTAACACACAAAAAAGGAGATTGGTCAAAATAAAGATAATATTATTACCTACCAAAGTTAAATGTATGATGTTGTGGAATGTATTTTTCTGTATCATGTGGCAACCGCTGTTCTACCCAGTTTTGATGCCTGGTGTCTGGGCCCCTTCCTAAGTTCACTCTCTTTGCATGAAACTGCTCCCAACCTCTTCACCCTGGTGAGTGTGTGACTGTCACAACAGCTCTTCATTTTCTGGGAATACTGTTTCGTATAGCTGGACTTACCAGACACACCTTTTGAGTTTATCTTTCTTTTATTCCCTTAAAACTTTTAAAATAAGATTTTATTTGTTGATTTTAGGGACAGAGAGGAGAGAAAGAAATAGGGATGGGGGAGGGGAGCGGGAAGCATCAACTCTAGCAGTTGCTTTATGTATGTGCCTTGATCCAGCAACCCTGGATTTCAAACCAGCAACCTCAGCATTCCAGGTCAACGCTTTAACCACTGTGCCACCACAGGTCAGGCTCCCTTAGATTTTTTGTTCTGATTTCTAGAATACATCCTTAGCATAATTCTACAAATCTTTTTGTTGTTCTTCTTCTTATTCCTACTGATATGGTATTCATTTTCAAGATCTCTTTTTCTAAGTCGGTCTCTGGCTTGAGGGAATGTCACCCTGAGGAGGGAGGCCAAGGAGTCCACCTGGAGTACAGGGACCTCACTTCCTGCTGGTCTACAGGCCCTTGGATGGAAGGGTGGGGTGGGAGGGGTAAGGGGCGGGGCATGGGTTGGAATAAATAACAGCAATAAAGCCAAGCAAGGGGCCTGTCTTCTGTAGATGAGGCTGCTGTTCTGACATCTGTTGTTCATAGACTATGTTGACTTCTAGTATGACAGGAACCCAATCCAGGGCTGTTGCCTGACTTTGAGCATAAGTTCTGTGTGGAGGGTCTGGAGGGGGAGAGGGGAGAAGGGGTGGAGTGGTTGTCCTAGAGAGCGCGATTGTACAATGTAAGTAATATAGACTATGCCAGGTGGCAGGAAACAATTTTCCACCTATGGTACAGCATATATCCCCAAAATGGACGTACTTCTTTAGGATAAGATTGCTCAGTTGTACTTTATATTTTCTTACCACTGCTATTTTCCTATGCAGAAGTTTCTATGCAGAATTGACTGTGTAATATGTGATAGTGAGTTACAGTGTATGGGCTTTATCCTGTTTGGAATTTAATGAGAGCTGTCTTAAACCTGAACTGCTAGCACAGTTTTTCTGATCTTTCGTTCCCCTAACCTTCCCTTCCTCTCAAATTTGCCACTTTAACTCTTCTGCTGAGTAAGGTTCTCTTCTGCCCACCTTCTAAGGCTTACCACGGACTCTAAAAGAAAAGCAACCTTGGCCAGATTGAGTGTCTCTACTGTGTGCTGTCAGCAATTGTTTTTTTTCTTTTAGTGTTGCCCTGTGAGTGAGTGTATGTGTTTTCCCACATGTTTATATTGGGGTGAGCTTTGGGGGACATGATAAATTGGTTGCTGGAAACTTCAGGCCACCTTCTGTTGGGTCTGTCTCTTCTCTGATGGTGTGGTCTCTCCCAGGTGTTAAACTCTGTTGGATGCCATCGCCCCTTCACTTCTGCATTTGGCATTTTCTATCCAAATGCCTCTGAGATACTTGGAATGTCCTGGCAACCCTGCCCTTGTGGAGCTCTTCTTTCAGCATCTATAAAATATCTGGGGGTAACTGGGAGCTCCTTTTCTCTGCCATAGTTACCACACAGACTTCCTGCTTTGAAAGCCCTCACAAGTTAGGACAATTCTCTGCTTCCCCCGTCAAAAAAATGTGACACTTCAGTTCATGGCTCTAGAATGGACTGGATTCTAACCTTCTCAGAGGTACTGCTATTGGTCCTGCAGTAAGACAAGAAAGAGTGGGTCTAAGGATTAGAAAAAAAAGAAAAAGCTATTAGTAATTGTTTATTATATTCATTCATATAGAATACCCAAGAGAAACCAGATACAAATTATTATAATTCCTTGGCAAGGTGGCTGATAAAAAATAAGGACACAGAAATTAATTGTATTCCTAAATAGCATCAATAAATCATTAAAAAAATTTTCTTTTTATTTATTTATTTATTTATTTATTTATTTATTTATTTATTTATTTTTTGTATTTTTCTGAAGCTGGAAACGGGGAGAGACAGTCAGACGACTCCCGCACGCCCACCAGGGGCGACGCTCTGCTCACCAGGGGGCGATGCTCTGCCCCTCCGGGGTGTCGCTCCGCCGTGACAGAGCCACTCCAGCGCCTGGGGCAGAGGCCAAGGAGCCATCCCCAGCACCCGGGCCATCTTTGCTCCAATGGAGCCTTGGCTGCGGGAGGGGAAGAGAGAGACAGAGAGGAAGGAGGGGGGGGTGGAGAAGCAAATGTCTCCTATATGCCCTGGCCGGGAATCGAACCCGGGTCCCCGCACGCCAGGCTGACGCTCCACCGCTGAGCCAACCGGCCAGGGTCTTTTTATTTATTTATTTTTAATTTTTTAAAGTTATTATTATTTTTTTTAGATTTTATTTATTCATTTTAGAGAGAGGAGACAGGGAGAGGGGGGGGGGAGGAGCAGAAAGCATCAACTCCCATATGTACCTTGACTAGGCAAGTCCAGGGTTTTGAACCGGCAACCTCAGCATTCCAGGTCAACGCTTTACCCATTGCGCCACCACAGGTCAGGCCATTTTCTCTTTAAAAAATTTTTTTAGCCTCACCTGTGGTGGCACAGTGGATAAAGCGTCGACCTGGAACACTGAGGTCGCTAGTTCAAAACCCTGCACTTGTCTTGTCAAGGCACATATGGGAGTTGATGCTTCCTGCTCCTCTCCCCTTTCTCTCTCTCTCTCTCTGTCACTGTCTCTCCTGTCTAAAAAAAAAAAATTGAATAAAAAAATTTTTTTTTTTGTTTTTTTAAAAAATTTTTTTTTTAATTTATTCATTTTAGAGAGGAGAGGGAGAGACAGAGAGAGAGAAGGGGGGAGGAGCTGGAAGCATCGACTCCCATATGTGCCTTGACCAGGCAAGCCCAGGGTTTTTTTTGAACCGGCGACCTCAGCATTTCCAAGTCGATGCTTTATCCACTGCGCCACCACAGGTCAGGCCCAAAACAATTTTTTTAAAGACATTATTTATTCATTTTAGAGAGGGGGGGAGAAAGGAGGGAAGGAGCAGGAAGCTTCAACTCCCATATGTGCCCTGACTGGGCAGGCCCAGGGTTTTGAACCAGTGATCTCAGTGTTCCAGGTTGATGCTTTACCCATTGCACCACCACAGGTCAGGCAAATTTTTTTAAGTGATAGTTAACTTAGCCAGGATTGTACAGCCACTCTACAGTGGAAGTAAGATTTGAACTTGAACTCAGGTCTTCAGGGCTTCAAGTGGGCCATTGCCTGTGCATTAGGCTGCTCAGGAAACAGGGCCTTTGAAGACTGGCCCAATGTGATACAGCCTGGGAGAGTGTCCAAGTAGCAGCCTAACTCCTCAGAGCAGTGAAAGAATGCTATTTCTTCCACATCTCACCTGGATGGCTTTAGGGAAATTTCTCATTCTTTCTCAGCATTGCTCTTTTAATGGTTAAAATGAGCACAATAAAATATGTCATAGCAAAAATTAAATGTGCTAATGCATAAAAATGCTCTGTTACTAATGCTCATTTCCCCAAGTATCCACTTTGGTACATAGATGGTAATCCATAAATACATGATCTTTGATAGACTAGATCCTGAACATTATTCCATCCATGCAGCAAGAGTCTCTGAGAAGCCCATTAAGTATGGCCAGCCTAGGGGTAGTCAGTCAGGAAGGGAACTGGGGGTGGGGGACTCAATTTGCCCCCAGAGAGCTGCGTAGGGGCCACTGAATCCTACCTGCTGAATGAGAGCACAGCAGTCATGGTCTGGTCCAACTCTCTCTCTCTCACTTCCTTTCCTTCCTTTCCCTTCCCTTCCTTTCTTTTAAATTAATTGAATTTATTGGGATGACATTTGTTCACAAAATCATACAGGTTTCAAGTGTCCATTTCTTTTTAAGAACATATCGGAAAGAGAACTAAGGAAGATATTTCTGAACACAGTGAATGCTTTCAGGGATTGCACATGGTAGGAGAGCTCCCTCATCTTTCAGAGGCTGGAGGATGTCCTGACCCAGCAACTCTGTTCTCGGTGTCTTGTCTGCAAAATGTCACCATTATTTCTCCCTGACTACCTGACAAGGGTATTGTCAGGAACAGGGCATAGAAAGTTAAAAGGGCTATTTGATAAGAGCAGGTAAGCAAAAGACTTAGAATGAAGCACCAAACAAGGGAGTGTGGTCAAACTCCCAAGAGAACTATGTGGGTTCCCTGCCAGCAATTCAGACTTGCCCACAGTCACTGGTCTGACTATGGGCCAGGAGCTAGGAAGGCACTTCAAGTATTTTTAATCCCCTGAGTATTTACAATAACCCAACAAGGACATTTTGGTATTATACCCATTCCACAGATGAAGAAACCAAGCCACAAATTGGTCAAATGTTGGCCATACTAGAAAGCTTGGGTATCTCTCTTAAGCACTAAGTTACATGACCCCATTGTTTAGACAAAGTTCAGGGCAACAGAATTTCATCAGTGCCATGTTGTACTTAGTGAAATCAGATGAGCAAGGCTGATCTCCATGCCATAAAGAGCCTCACAGGCTAATGGGGCAAACGACAATTGATGAGTCTTTGCTCGCTGGCCTCACCAGGCATCACTGGGTAAGCTCAGGAAAGTCCAGGGTCCTGAATGATTTCTGGCATCGAGAAGGAGTTCAGAAATTGTGCTCTAGAAGCACCTTCCCCAGGGTCCTCAGTGGGAGAAGGACAAGATGTGGAGATATGTGTATAGGGCTGGGAGGGCCCCAGGGAGAAGGGAGAGTAGTTCTGTGGTTCAGAGTGAGCATATGGATCCACCCTTCCTGATTACTCTTACAGAGGAGATGTCTGACCCCCTCAGCCATTCTGCATGCCCTGCACCAAGCTTTGGCTGGCTATGAGCTCTTGCATAAAAAGCCCTTGGCACCAGCCTCTGCAGCTCCTCCATTCATCAACTCCATCACTTTCTGCTTCAGTCATTGGCCCAGCCTATGGGCATCCTGCATATCCAGGCCATCATCATACCAGCCTCCCGGATCAGCCTAACTACTATCAGACAAGCTTCTAGGATCAGCCTAGGAAAACAGCTGTATTAAGCTTGCTCACTGGTTTCCTGGCTGCAAGCACTTTGCACGATTAATGTGTGAGCATGTGACAGAAAGCTACATACGTGTTTCTATAAAAAGCTATGGGTGCTTTCCTTTGGTAGCGATTCTCCCAGATAGCTCTTCTGCCACCTTGAGGTGTGGATACCCAATTTCCTTAGCCACCACCATGAGGGGTGGTTTTCCTGAAAGCGGTTTTCCTTTGTGTAGTGCTGGTGACCAAGGTCCAGTAGGTTCACATTGGATTCGGGCAGATAATAGAAGAACCGTGAAGCCAGAAAGCATTGGGCCATTCCTATTTAATAGATTCTTGCAATGGTGGATGAGCAAACAGGAAGGGCA
This sequence comes from Saccopteryx leptura, assembly GCF_036850995.1. Classification (NCBI taxonomy): domain Eukaryota; kingdom Metazoa; phylum Chordata; class Mammalia; order Chiroptera; family Emballonuridae; genus Saccopteryx; species Saccopteryx leptura. The sequence goes on from NC_089504.1 coordinate 286,277,535, forward strand.
AAACCACTTCTCACAACAGCAGGCAAATGAACAGCAAAACAGCCCCTCGCAGTGGCGGACAGGCATTCCATAATCTGCAATCCATAACCCACCCTGAGGGCAAGCACTTGTAGCCTTGCATAGACTATACACACATGGCTCTGCCACGTGCTCATGCACTGATCAAGCAAAGTGAAGTGAGCAAGCTTAACACACCTGTTTCCCAACAAGCCACGCCTTTAGGGTTGCTTGCCTCACAATCTACATGACGGGTATCTTCCTTTTGATGGTCTCTGTGCAAGGAGTGAAGTACATTATATCACAGAAACCATACAGAATACAGCAACCAAATTAAAAGGCACATACTATACCAAAAGTGACAATAATTACAAAGGTGCCCTTCACAGTGTCTCCCTGAGCACTCTGCCCAGGCAGTTAACTGAAGATCTACTTCCATCCCTTTACAGTGGGGGGGGGGGGGGAGGGCTGTATAGTCCAGGGCTATGTCCTTTGAAACGATAAAGTGTTGTTGTTGGTGCATATCTGTAACTGGATAGGAGCAGCTTCCTGGTGCAGAAGGGCCTCCACAGGTGCCCCGCCCTGTCCCCTCCTCCCATCAAGGTCTCTTATAGTACTGTTCACAAGCAGCATGTCCATCCAGAAAGGGAGTCAGTGGCCTTCTCTGGTTGCAATCCAAGGATCCATTGCATACTCCCATCCAAGTACTAACCAGGCCCGACCCTGCTTAGCTTCCGAGATCAGATGAGATTGGGCGCGTTCAGGGTGGTATGGCCATAGACATCATTGCATACTCAATGATCACTCCACAATAGACAAACCAGCTATCTGTGCAAATCCCCCAAGGTGAAAGTCCATTACAGGCAATTAGGCATACAGTTCTTTGATAACAGACTTCAGTACCTTTCCTTAAGCACTCTGTCCATTGCCACAAGCCCCATCCAAATCCCTCAGCAAGCTCACAGGGCCTGGCAAGGTCAAACACATTCAAGGCCTGTGCATTGATAGTTCTCTTAGCTGCTGCAAAAGTACCTAATGCCTGCTAACACCAACACCTGCTGCACATTAGAAGGGGACCAGTAGATTGCCAATTTCACATGGAGTCTCTAGTCCCTGCCTGTCCCCATTAGACAGGTCCCTCAACCTTCTCCCTATTCAAACTGGAACAACAGGTCTTGGGAATTCGCCTCTCCCTCAGCTGTCTCCAACAAGTAATCCTGCAGTCGTGCAACCTGAATGCCAGCCATTTTCTTGGCAGCTGCCAGGGCCACCCACTTCCCCTGATTTTTCACTGGCTAGAACCTCTGTTGCAGCTTAAGCTGCTGCTGAAGCTCTAACAGAACTATTAGACCTGCTGTTCAATTTCTCCCTATTTTCTCCGGCCACAATCAAATCTACCCACATGTATGTTCAGGGAACCTTCACAGGCCCATGGGCTGTAATGGTTAGCTGGGGAGGCAGCATGGGCAGCAGCCTGCACAGTCTTATGATTTCATGCAGCCTCCACCCCCCCAACTCTGCCACCATCTGTGGAATAGTGTTGATGGGCTGCCCCACATAGGGGCTCAAGATAGCCACTAGTGACCCAAAAAGGGCTGATGGGGTACTACAGAGAATAAGGTCCCTCATCCCTGCCATAAATGCTTCCTCATCTGGCCCCTGGGACCTCAGTTTGAAAGCAGTATTTTTCATACCTAGTTTCTGGAGGACCTGCTGCAGCTTAGTATATGACTGCCACTGACTCACTGCCCCTGGCAAATCTCCAGCATTCTACCAGACTGTACAAATGGCAGCCATCACCCATTCTAATAGGGCATGGTTTCCTGTGTTATTATGGCAGTTCTGAAGATGCTTCCTCAAGGAGGAGTGTGTTGTAATGGTGGCCAATTTCTCCATCTCTGTTCTGGAGAGCATGATGCCATCCACCCCATGTCCCACAACTGCAGCAACCAAGCTGCCAGGGACTCAGTGGATTTCTGCCAGAACTTTGCCCCCAATTTCATCAACTCAGTCTGCATGTAGGCCAGACTACAGAGTGCTCAACTACTTGAGGAGGGAGTTGTGCCTGTCCCTGAGGCACTCTTGACTGCTGGGGTTTTTACCATCTGGGTGACCACTGGCCAGGCTCTGAGTCTGCCAATGGCAATTTCATCCCAAACCTTCTCCTCAGAGGAGTCAGAAATGACTATAACCACTGACTCAGAGCCACTCCGCCAGCACCAATGCAGCTTCTTCAGCAACCGCTTCAACTCTTGCGGCTGCCAGCTCTCAGCCTGAAGCTGAAACTCGAGCTCTTGAACCCGCAGTTGTTTCTCTAACAACCGCCGGTGCCAGCATTCAGCTTCCAGGGCAAACTGCAGCTCTCAAACCCAGTCAGTCTCCTTCTCCAGCAACTGTTGCATTCCTTGCACTGTTGGCACTCAGTCTGCATCTCATCCAGAACCTCATGCAGCCTCTTGCACAGAGCTTTTGGTTTCTTCTTGCAGATCTATAAAACACACCCAGCTCACAGCCCCCAACAGGAGAGCCACAGGGAACAGCCACTCCTCTATTCCACCTTTCAAGGGTGTCAGTGGCTCCATACTGAACTGATCCAAATTCTGCCTACTATGCCAGATGTAATGCCAATAACTGAGGTCAGGCAGGTTGACACTGGATTTGGGCAGATGGTAGAGGAACTGAGGACCTGGAAAGCATTGGGCTATTCCCATTTTAATTCTCACAATGGTGGATGAGCAAATTGGCAGGGGAAAACTGCTTCTCATGGCAGCAGGCAAACGAACAGCAAAACTTCCCCTTACAGTAGTGGGTAGGCAATCCACAATCTGCAATCCTCAATCTACCCTGAGGGCAAACACCTGTAGCCTTACATAGACTATACACACATGGCTCCACCACGTGCTCATGCACTAATCATGCAAAGTGCAAGCAAGCAAGCCTAACACAGCTGTTTTCCCAAACACTTTGCTTATTCACTTGCCTGTCTCTGTGAGCCTTCAATAAATGGGAATGGCCCAATGCTTTCCAGCTCTGCAGTTCCTCCACTGTCTGCCTGAATTCAATGTGAACTTGCCTGGCCTCGACCACCAGCATTACACTGACCACCATCAAATCCTCAAAATCCTGGAGACTCTGATTCTTTCTAGATGGGGCTGATCTCAGAGTCTTCCACTACAGAGCCTGGTAGCCAACACTTCCTTGGACTCCTTCCAAGTTCCCTTGAGGTCCCTGTATGCCTACTGCCAGGGACCATAGTCAAACCTTGCACCTGTTGCTACCTTCCCTGCTCTTGGAGCATAGGTCCCCACTTTCCCACCCAACCGAGTCCAGAATCCATTCTTTGGGCTCCTGGGATTCCCTTCAAAAAACTGTCCCTTCCTCTCACCAATGTGTTTGATTCAGGGATTCTGTCTAACTTTGGGCCACACTGGTCCATTGAGGAAACTACTCATATCTCCACCATCCCCTGAATTATTGTAGAGTAGGCAGGGCTAGGGAAACTCAAAATTGGAGTAATTGCTGCAGGCTTCCTGGCAGGTGCTGGCCTTAAACTAGTTCTAAAATCAAGGTCAGATTTAGAATGCAGAGAGAGGAAGTAAGAACATTTAATGTGAAGTAATAGCAAAAGCAAAAGTATGGTGCCATAGAGTGTCCTCCTATTAATACACTATCCAGAGCCCCTCTTTCCTGAGCACATAGTAGGTAGTGGGTCTCATGGGCTATAGGAGAATTAACACAAGGTGACTAGTCTCACCTACCTTAAAACCTTATAGGAGAGAAAATACATTGTCAAATAATGCAATGTGGGTGAAATCAGAGATAAATCAAGGTAAAATAGAGTGTTACGGGAGTTCAGCAGAGGGATCTGTCTGTGCCGAGGAGGAAAGATGCACTACAGAGGAAAACGGCAGGGTGGGGCAGGCGCCTGGTGGGGGGCAGGGGCGGGTCACACGGGCCTCAATCTCAATGGCAGATGAGAAACTGGGATTTGGTCCCAAAGACAATTGGGAGCCCTAGTAGGTTTCTCATATGCCTCATGGAGGCCAGTAGGCAGAACTGTGGGCACTGAGGGACCTGATCTGAGAAGAGGAGACTGCCCCAAACTTTCTCCTCTCAGTTCAGCCTGAGCCCAAAAGGCCCTACTTCTCCAGCTCTGCTACTAATAACTGCATTATCCTGATCAGCCCCCACCCCTGTGTCTCCTTGCACAGGTAAGAGGAGTTAGCAGTTCTGTATTCTTTTTTATTTTTCTTTTCATTTTTCCGAAGCTGGAACCGGGGAGGTAGTCAGACAGACTCCCGCATGCGCCCGACCGGGATCCACCCAGCATGCCCACCAGGGGGCGATGCTCTGCCCATCTGGGGCGTCGCTCTGTTGCATCCAGAGCCATTCTAGCCCCTGAGGCAGCAGCCACAGAGCCATCCTCAGTGCCTGGGCCATCTTTGCTCCAATGGAGCCTTGGCTGCGGGAGGGGAAGAGAGAGACAGAGAGGAAGGAGAGGGGGAGGGGTGGAGAAGCAGATGGGCGCTTCTCCTGTGTGTCCTGGCCGGGAATCGAACCCGGGACCCCTGTATGCCAGGCCAACGCTCCACCGCTGAGCCAACCGGCCAGGGCCAGCAGTTCTGTATTCTGATCACGGTAGTGGTCACCAGAATCTACATGTTAAAATTTATAGAACTGAAAGTGCAGTGGGTGGAGCGTCGGACTGGGATACGGAGGACCCAGGTTCGAGACCCTGAGGTCACCAGCTTGAGCGCGGGCTCATCTGATTTGAGCAAAGCTCACCAGCCTGGACCCAAGGTCGCTGGCTTGAGCAAGGGGTTACTCAATCTGCTGAAGGCCCACGGTCAAGACACATATAAGAAAGCAATCAATGAACAACTAAGGTGTCGCAACGAAAAACTAATGATTGATGCTTCTCATCTCTCTCCATTCCTGTCTGTCTGTCCCTATCTGTCCCTCTCTCTGATTCTCTCTCTGTCTCTGAAAAAAACAAAACAAAAACTTAATGTCACTGAATGTTAATTAAAAAAAAACAACAAAACAGCGGTTGGGAGAAACATTGCTGAACTACCTCCAGATCTGGTCACTGGAATCTGTAGCCAGCAGGCAGCTACATCTTCATCTTCAGGATTTTCATAATAAAAACCTCTTATCACTGCCCAACAATTGATGGTTCATCATGGCACTTGTATGGCCCCCATCTCTTTGGAAGCAAGTTGATGAGGTAGACTAATATAGAGGCTAGCTGAGTTACCCAACACATCACACAGCAAATTCCCTGGTTGACAGAGCAACTCTGCTCCATGTGTCACCCGGGTACCCAGGTTCCTCCCACTTTGTTTCTCTGCCTTTCCTGTGGTGTAGTCCTCCTGTGAATGGTGGAAGCTAATTCACCAGCGTTGCATTTGCCTTTCAACCCACAGGAAGTAGGAGAAAGGAAGGGAAGTGAAAGGCACTCTAACTCACATCTCTTCTCACTTCAAAAGTTGTCTAGCACAAAGAGCTCAATGAATATAGCTTTTATTATCTTTAAAAATTATTAATTGAGATGGTTAAGCTTAAATACATTTATCCAGAGACTGCAAACTTTTTTTTTTTTTTTTAGTGAATGCAGACAGAGACAGAGAGAGGGACAGACAGACAGGAAAGGAGAGAGATGAGAAGCATCAAATCTTTGTTGCGGCACCTTAGTTGTTCATTGACTACTTTCTCATATGTGCCTTGATGGGAGAGGGGTAGAAAGCTCCAGTGGACCCAGTGACTACTTGCTCCAGTCAGTGACCTTATGCTCAAGCCAGTGACCTTTGGGCTCAAACCAGTGATCCCACACTCAAGCCAGTTACCCCACACTCAAGTTGGTGACATCAGATTTAGAACGTGGGTCCTCTGCATCCCAGGCCAATGTTCTACTCACTGTGCCACCGCCTGGTCAGGCCAGAGACTGCAAATTTGCAAACTGCCCACTTGCTGTTGGCCTGCAAAGTTAAAACAAATATTTGAATAAATTACAGCCATTTAAATCTGAGATTCCATAACAATATATAGAATTCTGGCTTATTTGAAAACCAAGATGATATCTCAGCACTGGACCTGGATTCTTGCAAGGCACTGACAGGCTCCTGCAGGCCAATGACTTTCCACTTTTGATGGAGTCTATGCTCTTTAGCTCACCATGGTCCCAGCACTCCCTACACTTATATCCATCACCTTCATTCACTTATATCACCCGCATGACCCTGTGCACATTTGAATTTGTAACTCAAGGAAGACAGAAAAGAAGGAAGAAAGAGAAAGAGGGATGAAAGATGATAAATTCAGTCAGTGCACATGTTTTTTTCTATTACTACATCAGCAATAATCAATAATCAAAATGTGTTCTATTTACTTAGGAGAAGCAAATCTGCCTTTGTAGGTTAAGAACCTATTTCAACCATTAAGACAAAGCAAATGTTTGATTTGGAGACCTGTTCTCATGCAGTTGTTTGCAAACTATTTTTTTAACTTTATTTATTGCTTTTAGAGAGAGAGGAAAGAGAGAGAGAAACATCAATCTGTTCCTATATGTGCCCTGACCAGGGATCAAACCCACAACCTTTGTGTATTGGAACAATGCTCTAACCAATGGAGTTATCTGGCCAAGGGGTTAAAACTATTCTTTTTGAATGGAAGATGCTGTCTCTCTTTAGGAAGAACTTCAGGAAAATGTGTATGAATGTGTTTGTAAAATGAGGATAGGCCAAAATATTTTGAAAATATTTTATTTTTGGCCCTGGCCGGTTGGCTCAGCGGTAGAGCATCGGCCTGGCGTGCGGGGGCACATAGGAGAGGCGCCCATTTGCTTCTCCACCCCCCTCCCCTCCTTCCTCTCTGTCTCTCTCTCTTCTCCTTCCGCAGCCAAGGCGCCATTGGAGCAAAGATTGCCGGAGCACTGGATGGCTCCTTGGCCTCTGCCCCAGGCACTAGAGTGGCTCTGGTCGCGGCAGAGCGACGCCCCGGAGGGGCAGAGCATCGCCCCCTGGTGGGCGTGCTGGGTGGATCCCGGTCGGGCGCATGCGGGAGTCTGTCTGACTGTCTCTCCCTGTTTCCAGCTTCAGAAAAATACAAAAAAAAAAAAAAAAAAAAAATTTTAAAGTTACTTTTTAAAGAAAATTTTTTATTTAAATTATTTAGCTCTCCTTTACAGTCTTACCTTTCTGTATGGTCTAAATCAGTATTAAGTTTATCCCCCAGAACTAGGACTGCTGCTTTTTTAGAAAGGGTGTCAGTATGAAGGAATTCTGTGCTCTTTCAAAATTTAAAATCTTTTTAGTATTTTTTGATTTACTGCTTTGTCCTAAATTATTGGAACTATTTAACATCCCAAGGGAGGCTGTAGTTATTCTTATCTTCAGTGGCATATAATGAGTTTAAATATGCCCTGTCTTCCATGTGACTGCATCTGCAAATGCCTCCCCTCTACCATTCCACATCAGAAATGAGGAGAATCTTGTCCTTTTCAAGTCAAGAATTGAGGCCCCCACTGTCACATGTAGCCAGTTGAGGAGCTGAACTTCCATCCAAGCCAGGGTTTCAACCTTGTCTCCTGACATGAGAACACTGTGGGACCAGAGTGGGGCTTTGTTTACCTTGGTGTTCTAATGGGCACTTCCCTGGTCCCAAACAAGAGAAAGTCCACAGTTTATATCACATTTAACAATCTGCCAATCAGTCACACTTGTGAAAAATGCGGGACCATTAAAGAAGCTTGAGTAAAGGTTATTATTAAATTAATATAAACACAGAGGAAAGCTAGAAAATAAGAAAAATAGAAAAAAATCACCTATGGTTCCATCATCCAAAAAATAATCAGGTTTAACACTTTGTTGTAGTTTATGCCAAGCTTTTTTCTTGCAAATATTAATAATCATAGTGAATAATTTTGCATTTTGGTCTTTCCACTGGCCGTGCTCTTGTCAGCATTTCACTCTGTTATTTCCTATCCTTTGCAGACAAAATTATAATGGCTAAAAACAGTGGTGGGATTCAAATAATTTAACAACCAGTTCTCTGCCCTAATGACCATTTTAAGTAGAAGGAAGAATTTTAAAATATTAATTAAAAAACATTAAATAATACCTGACAAGAAACAATAGGACTGTTATTTGAGATATTTCCGATGACAGTATGTCACCCCCTGTTTGTTTAGCACTTTTTCTCCTCATGTTATCTGTTTGTTTACTGAAGGAACAAAGTGATGGAATTAAAATGTAGTATTTCATCAAAGAATAATGAGTTTTATGAAATGGATAAATAAGTATTACAAGCATAGGTCCGTCAAACTTCTTTTTTTCACCTATGAACATTACTATAGCGCTGTTGCACAGATGAACATTAAAAAAGAGTAAGAAATAGAACTTTGTGATTTCCACATTGAGCAGGTGCCCAGGCGCCCACCTTAGAGAGAACCCTGATTACAAGTGCCATTTTAACAACCAATTCACCAAACTCAACAAAAAATTAGGTATCGGTTCTGTCAAACCCATGTAAACTGGCTGAATCCCACCATTGGCTAAAAATATTTCAAGAGGATATATCATAATTTATGGAATTATTTCCCTAATACTTGTACTTTCATTTTTTAAGAATAAATAACATGCTATGAACATCATTATATATAAAGTTTTTTATATATTTAGGATCATGTTCATATACCAGATTCTTAGAATTGAAATTAGTAAGTTAAAAAACATGAAAATTTTTATGACTCTTCATGGATATTATTGTTTCTCAAAATGTTTTTATTAATTTAAACTGCAGTGACTATTGTGTTGTCACCACCTTACCAAGAGTGGGTATAATCAGGTTTTTTAAATCTTAAATTGGCCCTGGCCTGGTAGCTCAGTTAGTTAGAGCATTGTTCTGACATGCCAAGGTTATGGATTCAGTCCCTGGTCAGGGCACATACAAGAATCAACCAATGACGGAATGAATGGGTGGAACAACAAACTGACATTTTTCTCTCTGTCTCTCTCTCCCTTCTTCTCTCTCTAAATATCAATAAATAAAAATTAAAAATAATAAATCTTAAATTGGTTAGCATGGTATTTAATAATTTTAATTTATATGTCCTAGACCAGTGGTCCCCAACCCCCGGGGCCGTAGACCGGTACCAGTCTGTGGGCCATTTGGTACCAGTCTGCAGAGAAAAAATAAATAACTTACATTATTTCCATTTTATTTATATTTAAGTCTGAATGATATTTTATTTTTTTTAAATGACCAGATTCCCTCATCTAAGACTCACTCTTGATGCTTGTCTCAGTCACGTGATACATTTATCCGTCCCACCCTAAGGGCCGGTCCGTGAAAATATTTCCTGACCATTAAACCAGTCTGTGGCCCAAAAAAGGTTGGGGACCACTGTCCTAGACTATTCAGAATGGATTATATTTCATTTAAGAACTTTTTTTTGAACCAGGCAGTTAAGCACAGTTAGTTGAGAGTGTCATCCCAAAACAACAAAGTTGCAGGTTTGATCCCAGTCAGAGCACACATGGGAAGCAATCAAGGAATGCACGACTGAGTGGAACAACAAATGCTTCCCTTCCCCCTCCCCTTTCTCTCCCTTCTTCTTTCTGTCTCTCTAAAAATTAATAAAAATTAATCCCTGGCTGGATAGTTTGGTTGGTTTGAGCATCGTTCCAGAGCACGGAGGTTGCCTATTTGGTTCCCTGGTCGAGGCACATACAGGAGCAGCTCAATGTTCCTGTCTCTCTCTCTCTCCCTGCCTCTTTCTCTCAAAAAAAAAGTTATTTTTTCCTTCATGCTGAATGACATTCAATGTCTCCTGTGCACTTATATATTAACATTTTAGTGTTTTCTTATCTTTTTGTGGGTTCTTTATATAAAGTGATATTAATCTGTTATTCTATTTGTTGGAGACACTTTTTTAGTGGTTTGATTTCTAAAAAATATTCATATTTTGCAAACATAAACAAACATATAGAGAATAATATAGAAAACATTCATGAACCTACATCCAATTTTGTCAGATATTTTGCCATAATTTTATAATTTTTTCAAGAAGAAAAAACTACAAATACAAAAATATATATAATATGCAAGATACTGATATTTTGGAAATTTTAGTGACTTACTTTGTGACCTTTTTGTTGTCAGTTTTTATAATTATTTCATGTGCTTTTGAAAAGAGGAGACATTTTTTGTTTACCACTTGAGCAATCTCTACATTCCTATTAGATCAAACTTGTTAGTTTTACTTTCTAAATAGTCTATATCCTTTCTAATTTTTTGTCTTCTTGGTTTAATAGTTTCTGATAAAAGTGTTAAAAAATTCCCACCATGATTGTGGATTTGTATTTCCTTGTCATTCTCTTATATTTTTTCATGAAATTTATTTTAATTTATTGTGTTTACATAGATTCTAGTATCCCCCTGAATACATCCTCCCCTCCCACATGTTCCCCAGTACATCCCCCCCGCCCCCCTTCCAGTATCACCCTTCTTTTATTTTATTTTATTTCCTTTTCTGCTCTCATCCCATGCTGTTATCCTATCATCCCCTTTCCCTCTGGATCCTTTAATCCCACCTTTGTCTCTATTCTGCTCCTCAGTTCATATCATTCATCAGATTCCTCAAATGAGTGAGGTCATAAGATATTTTTCTTTCTCTGCCTCGCTTATTTCACTTAACATAATAATTTCCAGGTCCATCTATATTGTCACAAAAAGTAATATTTCCTTCTTTTTCATGGCCCCATAACATTCCATTGTGTATATGTACAACAGCTTTTTAATCCACTCGTCCACTGACGGACACTTGGGCTGTTTCCAGATCTTGGCTATTGTAAACAATGCTGCTACAAACATGGGGTTGCATTTCTCCTTTTGAATCATTGATGTGGTGTTCTTGGGATATATTCCTAAAAGTGGGATGGCTGGGTCAAAAGTATGAGGAGTCTCCATACTGTTTTCCACAGTGGCTGCACCAGTCGGCATTCCCACCAGCAGTGCAGGAGGAGGGTTCCCTTTTCTCCACACCCTCGCCAGTACTTATTCTGTGTTGTTTTGTTAATGTGCGCCATTCTGACTGGTGTGAGGTGTACCTCATTGTGGTTTGTTTTTTGTTTTTTTTTTTTTTTTTTTTTTATGGATTCATCTTAGTTTTTTTTCTGATTTACTTATTTCACTCCGTATAATGTTATCAAGGTCCATCCATGTTATTGTAAATGATCCGATGTCATCATTTCTTATGGCTGAGTAGTATTCCATAGTATATATGTACCAAAGCTTTTTAATCCACTTGTCCTCTGATGGACACTTGGGCTGTTTCCAGATGTTTGCTATTGTGAACAATGCTGCCACAAACATGGGGGTGCATTTCTCCTTTTGGAGCCGTTCTATGGTGTCCTTGGGGTATATTCCTAAAAGTGAGATAGCTGGATCAAAAGGAAGTTGGATTTTCAGTTTTTTGAGGAATCTCCATACTGTTTTCCACAGTGGCTGCACCAGTCTGCATTCCCACCAGAAGTGCAGGAGGGTTCCCTTTTCTCCACATCCTCGCCAGCACTTATTCTGTGTTGTTTTGTTGATAAGCACCATTCTGACTGGTGTGAGGTGATATCTCATTGTGGTTTTAATTTGCATTTCTCTAATGATTAGTGATGTTGAGCATTTTTTCATATGCCTATTGGCCATCTGTATGTCCTCTTTGGAGAAGTGTCTATTCATCTCTTTTGCCCATTTTTGGATTGGGTTGTTTGTCTTCCTGGTGTTGAGTTTTACAAGTTCTTTATAAATTTTGGTTATTAACCCCTTATCAGACGTATTGTCAAATATGTTCTCCCATTGTGTAGTTTGTCTTTTTATTCTGTTCTTGTTGTCTTTAGCTGTGCAAAAGGTTTTTAGTTTGATATAGTCCCATTTGTTTATCCTGTCTTTTATTTCACTTCCCCGTGGAGATAAATCAGTAAATATATTGCTCCGAGAGATGTCCGAGAGCTTACTGCCTATGTTTTCTTCTAAGATGCTTATGGTTTCATGGCCTACATTTAAGTCTTTTATCCATTTTGAATTTATTTTTGTGAGTGGTGTAAGCTGGTGATCTAGTTTCATTTTTTTGCGGGTAGCTGTCCAATTTTCCCAACACCATTTGTTAAAGAGGCTGTCTTTACTCCATTGTATTTCCTTACCTCCTTTGTCAAATATCAGTTGTCCATAGAACTGTGGGTTTATTTCTGGGTTCTCTGTTCTGTTCCATTGATCTATATGCCTGTTCTTATGCCAGTACCAGGCTGTTTTGAGTACAATGGCCTTGTAGTATAACTTGATATCGGGAAGTGTGATACCTCCCACTTTATCCTTCTTTTTTAAAATTGCTGAGGCTATTCGTGTTCCATATAAATTTTTGGTTCCATATAAATTTTTGGAATATGTGGTCTATATCTTTGAAGTATGTCATTGGTATTTTAATTGGTATTGCATTGAATTTATAGATTGCTTTGGGTAATATAGACATTTTAATGATGTTTATTCTTCCTAACCATGAGCACGGTATATGCTTCCACTTGTTTGTATCTTCCTTGATTTCTTTTATCAATGCTTTGTAATTTTCCAAGTACAAGTCTTTAGTCTCCTTGGTTAAGTTTATTCCTAGGTACTTTATTTTTTTGGTTGTAATTGTGAAGGGGACTGTTTCCTTAATTTCTCTTTCTGACTGTTCATTGTTGGTATATAAAAATGCCTCTGATTTCTGAGTATTGATTTTATATCCTGCCACTTTGCTGAATTCATTTATCAGGTCCAGTAGCTTTTTGACTGAGACTTTAGGGTTTTCTATATACAATATCATATCATCTGCAAATAATGATAGTTTTACTTATTCTTTTCCAACTTGAATGCCTTTTATTTCTTCTTCTTGTCTGATTGCTGTTGCTAGGACTTCCAGGACCATGTTAAATAAGAGTGGTGAAAGGGGGCACCCCTGCCTTGTTCCTGATCTTAAGGGGATTGCTTTTAATTTTTGCCCATTGAGTATGATGTTGGCTGTGGGTTTCTCATAGATGGCTTTTATCATGTTGAGGTATGTTCCCTGTATTCCCACTTTGCTGAGAGTTTTGATCATAAATGGGTGCTGGATTTTATCAAATGCTTTTTCTGCATCTATTGAAATTATCATATGGTTTTTCTCCTTCTTTTTGTTTATGTGATGAATCACATTGATTGATTTACAAATATTGTACCAGCCTTGCCTCCCCAGAATAAATCCCACTTGATCATGGTGTATGATTTTTTCCATATATTGTTGGATCCGGTTTCCTAATATTTTGTTGAGGATTTTAGCATCTATATTCATCAGAGATATTGGCCTATAATTTTCTTTCTTTGTGTTGTCTTTGCCTGGTTTTGGAATCAGAATTATGCTTGCCTCATAAAAGGAGCTTGGAAGACTTCCTTTCTCTTGAATTTTTTGAAATAGTTTGAGAAGGATAGGAGTTAGTTCTTCTTTGAATATTTGGTAGAATTCCGTTGTGAAGCCATCGGGCCCCGGACTTTTCTTTGTTGGGAGTTTTTTGATAAATGTTTTGATCTCATTTGTTGTAATCGGTCTGTTTAGGTTTTCTGATTCTTCCAGATTGATTTTTGGAAGATTGTATGTTTCAAGGAATTTGTCCATTTCATCTAGGTTTTCTAGTTGTTTGGCATACAGTTCTTCACAGTATTTTCTTACAATATTTTGTATTTCTGTTGTGTCAGTTATTATTTCTCCTCTCATTTCTAATTTTATTTATTTGAGTCCTCTCTCTCTTTTTCTTGGTGAGTCTACTTAAAGGTTCATCAATCTTGTTTACCTTTTCAAAGAACCAGCTCCTAGTTTCATTGATCCTCTGTATTGTTTCTTTAGCCTCTATGTCATTTATTTCTGCTCTGATCTTTATTATTTCCTTCCTTCTACTACATTTGGGCTTTACTTGCTGTTCTTTTTCTAATTCTTTTAGATGCAGGGTTAAGTTGTTTATTTGAGTTTTTTCTAGCTTCTGAAAGTGTGCCTTTAGTGCTATGAACTTCCCTCTCAGCACTGCTTTCGCTGTGTCCCATAAATTTTGAGTTGTTGTATGCTCATTGTCATTCGTTTCTAGGAATTTTTTTATTTCTTCTTTGATCTCATTCTTAATCCATTCATTATTTAACACCCTGCTATTTAGTTTCCATGTGTTTGAGAATTTTTGAGCTTTTCTGTTGTGATTCATTTCTAGTTTCATGCCATTGTGATCAGAGAAAGTGCTTGATATGATTTCAGTCTTCTTAAATTTGTTGAGAGCACTTTTGTGCCCTAACATGTGGTCTATCCTAGAGAATGTACCATGAGCACTTGAAAAGAATGTATATTCTGCTGCTTTAGGGTGAAAGGTTCTGAAGAGATCTATTAAATCGAGTTGATCTAGTGTTTCCAATAAGTCTGCTGTTTCTTTGTTAATTTTCTTTCTTGAGGATCTATCTAGTGATGTTAGTGGGGTATTGAAATCCCTTACTATTATAGTACTGCTGTTGATCTCGCCCTTTAAATCCAACAAAGTCTGCTTTATATATTTGGGTGCTCGTATATTAGGTGCATAGATATTTATAATAGTTATATCTTCCTGTTGGATTACTCCCTTTATCATTATGTAGTGGCCTTCTTTATCTCTTACTATATCCTTTGTTTTAAAGTCCAATTTGTCTGATATAAGTATCGCTACCTCTGCTTTTTTTTCATTTCCGTTTGCATGAAATGTTTTTTTCCATCCTTTTACCTTCAATCTATGTGTGTCTTTTGTTCTAAGGTGTGTCTCTTGTAGATAACATATGTATGGGTCCTATTTTCTTATCCACGCAGCTACCCTATGTCTTTTGATTGGATCATTTAATCCATTTACATTTAAGGTTATTATTGATATGTAGTTGTTTATTGCCATTTTCTTCTTTAAAGGTGTATTCCTTTTTTTGCTATATTCTTTTCCCACTTTGATCTGTTTACAACAGGCCCCTTAACATTTCCTGCATCATTGGTTTGGTTGTAATGAATTCCTTGAGTTGTTTTTTGTCTGGGAAGCTTTTTATTTCTCCTTCGATTTTAAACGATAGCCTTGCTGGATAAAGTAGTCTTGGTTGTAGGTTCTTGTTCTGCATTACTTTGAATATTTCTTGCCATTCCCTTCTGGCCTCAAGTGTTTCTGTTGAGAAGTCAGATGTCATCCTTATAGGGGCTCCTTTGTAGGTGATAACTTTTTTTTCTCTTGCAGCTTTTAATATTTTCTCTTTATCGCTTAGCTTTGGTATTTTAATTATGATGTGTCTTGGTGTAGGTTTCTTTGGGTTTCTCTTTAATGGAGTCCTCTGTGCTTCTTGGACTTGTGAGAGTTTCTCTTGCATTAATTTAGGGAAATTTTCAGCTATGATATGATTGAGCAACATCTCTATTCCTTGTTCCTTTTCTTCTTCTTCAGGAACCCCTATGATGCGGATGTTATTTCTCTTCATGTTGTCACAGAGCTCTCTAAGAGTTTCCTCTGACTTTTTGAGTCTTTTTTCTCTTTTCTTCTCTGCTTTCATGCCTTCATTCCAGCTGTCCTCTAACTCGCTGATTCGATCCTCTGCTCTATCTATCCTGTTTTTAATTCTTTCCATTGTGGTCTTTATTTCTGATATTGTATTTGTCATCTCCGACTGATTCATTTTTATACTTGCTATTTTTTTATTTAGGTGTTCATAGTGACCATCCATTGTTGTTCTAAGATCCCTAAGCATCCTTACAATCATTATTTTGAACTCCGCATCTGGAAGTTTGATTATTTCCATATCACTCAGTTCATCTGAAGGTTTCATTTGGATTGCACTTTTTTGTCTTCTCATTTTTGGTATTTTGTTTGTAGAGTTGATTGAGTCTAGGCTTGGTGTTGTCTGCCTCCAGTTTTCAGTTGTGTTATTTCTAGGTCTTCTTGGGTTGGTATCAGCTATTATTTGTCCTCATTGTGGTTTTAATTTGCATTTCTCTAATGATTAGTGATGTTGAGCATTTTTTCATATGCCTATTGGCCATCTGTATATCTTCTTTGGAGAAGTGTCTATTCACTTCTTTTGCCGATTTTTTGATTGGATTATTTCTCTTTCTGACATTGAGTTTTACAAACGCTTTATACATTTTGGATATTAACCCCTTATCAGATGTATTCTCAAATATGTTCTCCCATTGTGTGGTTTGCCTTTTTATTTTGTTCATATTGTCTTTAGCTGTGCAAAAGCTTTTTAGGTTGATGTGGTCCCATTTGTTTATCCTGTCTTTTATTTCACTTGCCTGTGGAGATAAATCAGCAAATATATGGCTGCGAGAGATGTCGGAGAGCTTACTGCCTATGTTTTCTTCTAGGATGCTTATGGTTTCATGACTTACATTTAAGTCTTTTATCCATTTGAGTTAATTTTTGTGAATGGTGGTCTAGTTTTATTTTTTTGCAGGTAGCTATCCAATTTTCCCAACACCATTTGTTAAAGAGACTGTCTCTACTCCTTTGTATGCTCTTACCTCCTTTGTCAAATATCAATTGTCCATAAAGGTGTGGGTTTATTTCTGAGTTCTCTGTTCTGTTCCATTGATCTATATGTCTGTTCTTATGCCAGTACCAAGCTGTTTTTTGGGTTTTTTTGTATTTTTCTGAAGCTGGAAACAGGGAGAGACAGGCAGACTCCCGCATGCGCCCGACTGGGATCCACCCGGCACGCCCACCAGGGGGCGACACTCTGCCCACCAGGGGGCGATGCTCTGCCCCTGTGGGGCGTCGCTCCATTGTGACCAGAGCCACTCTAGCGCCTGGGGCAGAGGCCAAGGAGCCATCCCCAGCACCCGGGCCATCTTTGCTCCAATGGAGCCTTGGCTGCGGGAGGGGAAGAGAGAGACAGAGAGGAAGGAGAGGGGGAGGGGTGGAGAAGCAGATGGGCGCTTCTCCTGTGTGCCCTGGCCGAGAATCGAACCTGGGACTTCTGCATGCCAGGCCGATGCTCTACCACTGAGCCAACTGGCCAGGGCCCCAAGCTGTTTTGAGTACAATGGCCTTGTAGTATAACTTGACATCTGAAAGTGTGATACCACCCACTTTATTCTTCTTTTTCAAGATTGCTGAGGCTATTCGTGTTCTTTTTTGGCTATTCATGTTCTTTTTTGGTTCCATATGAATTTTTGGAATATTTGTTCTATATCTTTGAAGTATGTCATTGGTATTTTAATAGAAATTGCATTGAATTTATAAATTGCTTTGGGTAATATGGACATTTTAATGATGTTTATTCTTCCTAACTATGAACACATTATATGCTTCCATTTGTTTGTATCTTTCTTGATTTTTTTTTTATCAATGTTTTATAATTTTCTGAGTACAAGTTTTTAACCTCCTTGGTTAAATTTACTCCTAAGTACTTTTTTGTTGTTGTTGTTGCAATAGTGAAGGGGATTGTTTTCTTAATTTCTCTTTCAGCCAGATCATTGTTGGTGTATAAAAATGCCTCTGATTTCTGAGTATTGATTTTATATCCTGCCACTTTGCTGAATTCATTTATCAGGTCCAGTAGTTTTTTGACTGTGACATTAGGATTTTCTATGTACAGTATCATATCATCAGCAAATAATGATAGTTTTACTTCTTCTTTTCCAATTTGGATGCCTTTTATTATTTTTTTTTCTTGTCTGATTGCTGTGGTGAGGACTTCCAGAATTATATTGAGTAAGAGTGGTGAAAAGGGGCATCCCTGTATTGTTCCCGATGTTAAGGAAATTGCTTTTAACTTTTGTCTATTGAGTATGATGTTGGCTGTGGGCCTGTCATAGATGGCCCTTATCATGTTGAGATAATTTCCCTATATTCCCACTTTGCTAAGAGTTTTGATCATAAATGGGTGCTGAATTTTATTGAATGCTTTTTCTGCATCTATTGATATTATCATGTGGTTTTTGTCCTTCCTTTTGTTTATGTGATGAATCACATTGATTGATTTGCAAATATTGTACCAGCCTTGCCTCCCCAAAATAACTCCCACTTGATCATGATGTATGATTTTTTTCGTGTATTGCTGGATCCGGTTTTGTTGAGAATTTTAGCATCTAAATTCATCAGGGATATTGGCCTATAGTTTTCTTTCTTTGTGTTGTCTTTACCTGGTTTGGAATCAGAATTATGCTCACCTCATCAAAGGAGCTTGGAAGTTTTCCCTCCTCTTGAATTTTTTGAAATAGCTTGAGAAGGATACAAGTTAGTTCTTCTTTGAATGTTTGGTAGAATTCTCCTGTGAAGCCATCTGGCTCAGGGCTTTTGTTTGTTGGGAGTTTTTTGATAACTGTTTCAATCTCATTTGTTGTAATTTATCTATTTAGGTTTTCTAATTCTTCCAGATTGATTTTTGAAAGATTATGTGTTTTAAGGAATCTGTCCATTTCACCTCGGTTGTCTAATTTTTTGGCCTACAGTTCTTCATAGTATTTTCTTACAATCCTTTGTATTTCTGCTGTGTCCATTGTTATTTCTCCACCCTCATTTTTAGTTTTATTTATTTGAGTCCTTTCTCTTTTTTTCTTGGTGAGCCTGGCTATCGATCTTGTTTACTTTTTCAAAGAACCAGCTCTTGGTTTCATTGATCCTTTGTATATATTTTTTTAGTCTCTATGTCATTTATTTTTGTTCTGATCTTTATTATTTTCTTCCTTCTACTTCCTCTAGGTTTCACTTGCTGTTCGTTTTCTAGTTCTTTTAGTTGCAGGATTAAGTTGTTTATTTGAGCTTTTTCTAGCTTCTTAAGGTATGCCTGTAATGCTATGAACTTCCCTCTCAGGACTGATTTTGCTGTGTCCCACAGATTTTGAGTTGTTGTATGCTCATTTTCATTTGTTTCAAGGAAACTTTTGATTTCTTCCTTGATCTCATTGTTGACCCATTTGTTATTTAATAACATGCTGTTTAGTTTCCAAGTGTTTGAGTATTTTTCAGTTTTCCTATTGTATTTGATTTTTAGTTTTATGCCATTGTGGTCAGAGAAGATGCTTGATATGGTTTCAATCTTCTTAAATTTGTTGAGACTCATTTTATGCCCTAATATGTGGTCTATCCTAGAAAATGTACCATGTGCACGTGAAAAGAATGTATATTCTACTGCTTTAGAGTGAAAGGTTCTGAAAATATCTATTAAATCCAGTTGATCTAGTGTGTCCCTTAATTCTGCTCTTTCTTTGTTAATTTTTTTTCTTGAGGATCTATCTAGTGATGTTAGTGGGGTATTGAAATCCCTACTATTATAGTATTGTTATTGATCTCTCCCTTTAAATCCATCAAAATCTGCTTTCTATATTTAGGTGCTCCTATATTAGGTGCATAGATATTTATAATGGTTATCTCTTCATGTTGGATTGCTCCCTTTATCATTATGTAGTGACCTTCTTTATCCCTTACTACAGTCTTTGTTTTAAAGTCTATTTTGTCAGATATAAGTATTGCTACCCCAGATTTTTTTTCATATCTATTTACAGAAATATTTTTTCCATCCTTTTACTTTCAATCTATGTGTATCTTTTGTTTTGAGGTGTGTCTCCTGTAGCCAGCAAATGTACGGGTCCAGTTTTCCTATCCATTCAGCTATCCTATGTCTTTTGATTGGAGCATTTAATCCATTTACATTTAAGGTTATTATTGATATGTAGTTTTTATTGCCATTTTTTTCTTTAAATCTACTTTAATACCCTAAAGTCTCAGTCAAAAAACTACTGGACCTGATAAATGAATTCACAAGGTGGCAGGATATAAAATTAATATTCAGAAATCAGAGACATTTTTATACACCAACACTAAACTGTCTAAAAGAGAAATTTAAGGAAACAATCCCCTTCACTATTGCAACAAAAAAATACAGTACCTAGGAATAAATTTAACCAAGGAGGTTAAAGACTTATACTCAGAAAATTAGAAAACATTGATAAAAGAAATCAAGGAAGATACAAACATAAGCAGTAAGCTCTCTGACATCTCTCGCAGCAATATATTTGCTGATTTATCTCACAGGCAAGTGAAATAAAAGACAGGATGAACAAATGGGACTATATCAAACTAAAAAGCTTTTGCACAGCTAAAGACAATATGAACTAAATAAAAAGACAAACCACACAATGGGAGAACATATTTGACAATATATCTAATAAGGGGTTAATAACCAAAATTTATAAAGAACTTGTAAAACTCCACACCAGGAAGGTAAACAATCCAATCAAAAAATGGGCAAAAGAAATGAATAGACACTTCTTCAAAGAGGAATACAAATGGCCAATAGGTATATGAAAAAATGTTCAACATCACTAATCATTAGAGAAATGCAAATTAAAACCACAATGAGATACCACCTCACACCTGTCAGAATGGCACTTATTAACAAAACAACACATAATAGGTGCAGGCGAGGACGTGGAGAAAAAGGAAACCTCCTGCATTGCTGGTGGGAATGCAGACTGGTGCAGCCACTGTGGAAAACAGTATGGAGATTCCTCAAAAAACTAAAAATAGAACTGCCTTTTGACTCAGCTATCCTACTTTTAGGAATATACCCTAAGAATACCAAATTACTGATTCAAAAGAAGAAATGCACCCCCATGTTTATTGCAGCATTGTTTGCAATAGTTAAGATCTGGTAACAGCCCAAGTGTTCTTCATCAGTGGACGAGTGGATTAAAAAGCTGTGGTACATATACGCAATGGAATACTATGCAGCGTGAAAAATAAGGAAATCTTACCTTTTGCAACAACATGGATAGACCTGGAGAATATTATGCTAAGTGAAATAAGCAAGGCAGAGAAAGAAAAATATTATATGACCTCACTCATTTGAGGAAGCTAATGAACAATGTGAACTGAGGAATGGAATAGAGGCAGAGGCTGGATCAAAGGGACCAGAAGGACAGTGGTTAGAGGTAAAAGGGATGAGAGGATGAGATCAGAGAAGGGAAAGAGATTGGTGAAATTATACACTGGGGAACAATTTTTTTTTCATTTTATGTTGCATGAGGTTTTAGAACTGTTTCTATATATTTCTGCATTGCTGATTCCAAATCTGAAATCCATTTTTTGGTGCATGCTCTAGTTTTTATGCAATTTTAATTTCTTTTTGTTACAGTTAATGGCATGCATTGGTTTTTAAATTGGAGTTAAAGGGCAACGACTCTTAGATTGAACATAACCACAAGGCAATTAATGTTTTACAAACATCACTTTTACATCATTGTAGTTGTTTTTAAATGTAAAAAATTATTATCTGATAAAAACACCCTCTTATTTTGTTTTAAGATTAAATCATGGCTTCTTCGAGTAGGCATAAATGTAAGAATAGTCCTGACACCTTCTGTTATATATATGGCTGTTACACACTTTAATGTCAAAGGCACAATATTTCATCATTTGTGACACGTGCATATATTGCCTATTTTCAGCGGTTCCAATTGGTTATTCAACTCATCTGTGAGAAGATTATAATGACATAAAAATTGTCCTCAACTTTCTGAAGTATGAGGAGCATAACTGGATCATTTGTGTGGATCTTAAAATGATAAATTTCCTGCTAAGACAACAGAGAGGTTTCACAAAGTATTCTTGCTTTCTGTGTTTGTGGGACAGCCAACCTTGGGAGAAACACTGGACACAGAAGGAGTGGCCAAAACGTGAAGCTCTGGAAGTAGGGATGCAAAATATTGTGAATGAACCTGTAGTTAATCGAGACAGGATCATTCTCCCCCCCCCCCCCCACTTCACATCAAACTTGGCTTAATGAAGCAGTTTGTTCAGGCCTTGAATAGAGAAAGTGAATGCTTTCAACATATTATTTCTGCTTTTCCTGCCTTGTCTTTCTAGAAGATAAAAGCAGGTGTATTCGATGGACCTCAAATTCGAACCATCATACATGACAAAGAATTTTCCAGGAAGATAAATAGGAGGAGAAAGCAGCATGGCAGTCACAAAGAATTTTCTTGGCAAAAAAAAGCAGAAAACTATGAACTTCTGGTTCAAAGGATGCTGTTGGCTTTCTGCGACATTGGATATAACATGAGCGTTAAGATTCACTTCCTGGACAGTCATCTTGATAAGTTTCCCGAAAATCTTGGAGCTGTTACTGCTGGAGCATCAAACAAGATTGTCCTCAACAAGTACACAAACTCAAGAGCTACAAATGCAAATTTTTGCCTGAATAGAATTTAAATAAGTTTTGCACAAATTTTATGATTAAAATAAGTGTTTTAATATGTTCTATTTTGAAATTGTAGACAAATTCTGATGCAATCATATCTTTTAGTGTATTAGTGTATTTACTGCATTATATAAATTATTATATTTTCACAAAGATGATGCCTAAGAAGACATTCTACTTCATTATGTTAAACTAAATGTTGAAAAATTTACATTAAAATGAAAACCTAAAATCTTGAATTGAAAAAAAAACTGTAGCTTACAGAGAAAAACTAATGTCAGATTTGAGATCAGCACACTCGAATTAGGTAAGGACAAGTGTTTTTGTGGATGCAACAAAAATTTTGCTCCCCAGTGTTATATATATGATACATAACACAGCATTATAGAGAGCAGGACAGCAAATCCTGGAGGGAAGAAGGGAAGGCATTGGAGGGAGGGGCCAAGGGAGTGTCAAGGGGAACACTGGGGTGTGGGGGGGATATATTCTGTGGGACACTTGAATCTATGTAAACACAATAAATTAAAATTAATAAAAATTAAAAAAT
Organism: Saccopteryx leptura; assembly: GCF_036850995.1. Classification (NCBI taxonomy): domain Eukaryota; kingdom Metazoa; phylum Chordata; class Mammalia; order Chiroptera; family Emballonuridae; genus Saccopteryx; species Saccopteryx leptura. Next base: position 286,300,324 of record NC_089504.1, read on the forward strand.
AATAAATAAATAAAATAAAAATTAAAAATATCCACAACATGCTTACAAAGCTGGAACTGCTCTTACAACTATTTTATCAGTAGGAAAGTTAGGCTTAGATACAGGATCTCACACACAGTGAACTGCAGAGCAGAATCCCCATTACAGTACTCCTACCTGAGCCCAAACTGCTGGTCTTTCCCTCCACTGGGCTGACGCAGGCTAATGAGGAGGGGGACTTGCTTCCCAAGAATCCTAGCCAAAGGAACATGAATCCCCACAGTGCCACTGACACAGCCTCAGACACACTGACTGCTCAGTCAATTCTGATTGTCAGAAAACAATACCAATGATAAGGATGGCCTTCCAGCCCTATGAAGATTTTACACTTTTCTATTCAACGCAAAGGTAGGATCTGATTTGGGAAAGGGAGTTAGTCCAGAGGTAGGGCAGAAGAGAAGTGATGGGAGATAAGTGCCAGAGAGACAGAGAGGGACAAAAGAAAATGGGAGGAGAGTGCTACTGAAGATAACTTTACTTCTACATTGGTTTGCGGTAGCCAGGATCAGATGAGTCTTCGCCATAGTTATTGTTAATGAAGGGGCCAGTCAGACCTGTCCCCATTTATTTCATTTCATCACTTTCCTTTTCAAATGTTAAAATCTAATTTCCTTTTTTAAAACAAATCTGTAGAATTATTTAAAACAGGATTACTTTGCCTGACCAGGTGGTGGTACAGTGGATAGAGCACTGGCCTAGGATGCTGAGGACCCCAAGTTTGAAATCTCAAGATGCCTAGCTTGAGCCCAAGGTCACTGGCTCGGCTGGAGCAAGGTCACTGGCTCGGCTGGAGCAAGGTCACTGGCCATATGAGAAGCAATCAATGAGCCACGAAGGCGTCAAAACTGCCAGTAGATGCTTTTCATCTCTCTCCCTTCCTGTCTGTCTCTCTCATGCATGCATGCCCTCGTGCTGAATAAATAAATAAATGAAACAAAATAAAATAAAATAAAACAAGATTACTTTTTTTCTGTGAAATATTTGTGCCATATTAAAAATTGATATTCTTTAGGCCCTGGCCGGGGGTCTAGTGGATAGAATGTTGGCTCAGTGTATGGACTTCCCTGGTTTGATTCCTGGTTATGGCACACAAGAAAAGCAACCATCTGCTTTTCTTCCCCATCCTCTCCCCCTTCTCTCTCTCTTCCCCTTTCACAGCCAGTGGCTCAATTGGTTTGAGCGTGGCCCTGGATGTCTGTTGGTCCAAGCACATCAGACTCAGACACTAAAAATAGCTTGGTACTGGAGCATTGGCCCCAGACGGGGTTGCTAGGTAGATACTGGTTGGGGCACATGCAGGAGTCTGCCTCACAATCTCCCCTCCTCCCACCTAAAAACAAAAACAAAAACAAAACTGCTATTTTTTAGACCATGTATTTATTTTATTTTATTTTTATTTTTTAAATTTATTGTGTTGATATGGTCTCAAGTGTCCCATTCAATATGATACCCTCTACACAATGCATTGTGCTACCCCCCATGCCCCATACAAAGTCTCTTTCCATTCCCATTTCCCTCTCTTTACTCTTCCTCCCCCAAGCCCCATGCCACCCCTACTTTCCCTCTGGCTATTGCTACCCTGTTGTCTGTATATATGTGTTATGTATATATGACTTTGACTATCCCTTTACCTTCTCTTCCCCTTTCCCTCTGACAGCTGTCCATCTGTTCCTGTGACCTTGTCTCTGTTTCTACTTTGTTCCTCAGTTTATTGGGTTCATTAGATTCTATATGTAAGTGAGATCATATGGTATTTGTCTTTCTCTGCCTGGCTTATTTCACTTAGCATAATCATCCATGCTGTCACAAAAAGTAAGACTTCCTTCTTTTTATGGTCGCATTGTGTAAATGGATCACAGCTTTTTTATCCACTTGTCCACTGATGGACACCTGGGCTGTTTCCAGATCTTGGCTATTGCAAACAACGCTGCAATGAACATGGGGGTACATTTTTTCTTTTTGAATTAGTATTTTGGGATTCTTAGAATATATTCCTAGAAGTGAGATAGCTAGGTCATAAGATCTATTTTTAATTTTTTGAGGAATCTCCATACTGTTTTCCACAGTGGCTGCTCCAGTCTGCATTCCTACCAGCAGTGCAGGAGGGTTCCCTTTTCTCCACACCCACACTAGCACTAGTTGTTTGCAAATTTGTTAATGAGCGCCATTCTAACAGGTGTGAGGTGGTATCTCATTGTGGTTTTAATTTGCATTTCTCTGATGATTAGTGATGTTGAAAATTTTTAATATGCCTATTGGCCACCTGTATGTCCTCTTTGGAGAAGTGTCTATTCAGGTCCTTTGCCCATTTTTTAATTAGATTGTTTATCTCTCTGGTTTTTTTTTTTTTTTTCTTTTTTCTGAAGCTGGAAACGGGGAGAGACAGTCAGACAGACTCCCGCATGCGCCCGACCGGGATCCACCCGGCACGCCCACCATGGGGCGACGCTCTGCCCACCAGGGGGCGATGCTCTGCCCATCCTGGGCGTCGCCATATTGCGACCAGAGCCACTCTAGCGCCTGGGGCAGAGGCCACAGAGCCATCCCCAGCGCCCGGGCCATCTTTGCTCCAATGGAGCCTTGGCTGCGGGAGGGGAAGAGAGAGACAGAGAGGAAAGTGCGGCGGAGGGGTGGAGAAGCAAATGGGCGCTTCTCCTGTGTGCCCTGGCCGGGAATCGAACCCGGGTCCTCCGCACGCTAGGCCGACGCTCTACCGCTGAGCCAACCGGCCAGGGCCATCTCTCTGGTTTTGAGTTTTATAAGTTCTTTATAAATTTTGGTTATTAACTGCTTAGCAGATGTATTGGCAAATATGTTCTTCTATAGAATGGATTGTCTTTTTATTTTGATAATGGTGTCTTTTGCTTTGCAAAACCTTTTCAGTTTGCTGTTGTCCCATTTGTTTATTCTGTAACTTTATTTCAGTTGTTCAAAGAGATATAATGGTAAAAATATTGCTATAAGACATGTCTGAGAGTCTATTAGGTTTACTTCCAGGATTTTTTATGATTTCAACACTTACATTTAAGTCTTTTACTCATTTTGAGTTTATTTTTGTAACTGGTATAAGTTGGTGGTCTAGTTTCATTTTCTTAAATGTACCTGTTCAATTTTCCCAACATCATTTATTAAAGAGACTTTACTCCATTGTATAAGAGTATTGCTTCTTTTGTCAAATAATTTTTAAAAAATTTTTATTTATTTTTTATCAAAACAAAGAGAGAAATAGGAACAGATAGGGACAGACAGACAGGAAGGAAGAGAGATGAGAAGTATCAATTTGTTATAGCACTTTAGTTATTCATTGATTGCCTTCTCATTACATGCCTTGACTGGGCAGTGGGGGGTGGCAGGGCTCCAGCTGAGCCAGTGACCCCTTGCTCAAGCCAGCGACCAGGGACTCAAGCCAGTGACCTTGAGCTTCATGCCAGTGACCTTGAGCTTCAAGCCAGTGACCTTTGGGCTCAATCCAATGACTATGGGGTCATGTCCCACACTCATTCCAGTGTTCCCATGCTCAAGCTAGTGAGCCCACGCTCAAGATAGTGACCTCAGGGTTTAGAACCTGGGTCCTCTTCATTCCAGATCGATGCTCTATCCACAGCACCACCACCTTGTCAGGTTCTTTTGTCAAATATTAATTGACCATAAAGGCATGAGTTTATTTCTTGGTTCTCTATTGTGTTCCATTAATCTGTATGCCTGTTCATATGTCAGTACCAGGCTATTTTGATTACAATGGCCTTGTTGTATAGCTTGATATCAGGAAGTGTAATAACTCCCATTTTATTCTTTATTTTCATGATTGCTGAGGCTATTCGAATTCTTTTTTGGTTCCATATACATTTTTGGAATATTTGTTCTAGAACTGTGAAATATACCATTGGCATTTTAATAGTAATTGCATTGATTCTATAGATTGCTTTGGGTAGTATGGACATTTTAATTATTTTAATTCTTCTTATCCATGAATACGGTATATGCTTCCACTTGTTTGTGTCTTCCTCAATTTCTTTTTTCAATGTCTTATACTTTTCCAAGTACAAGTCTTTTACTTCTTGATTAAATTTATTCCTAAATACTTAATTTTCTTTTCTTGTTGTTGCAATTAGTAAATGGGATTATTTCCTTAATTTCTCTTTCTGGCAGTTCATTGTTGGTGTATAAAAATGCCACTGATTTCTGAATATTAATTTTATATCCAGACACTTTGCTGAATTCATTTATTAGGTCTAGTAGTATTTGGCAGAGACTTTAGGGTTTTCTATGTACAGTACCATGTCATCAGCAAATAATGACAGTTTTAATTCTTCTTTTCCAATTTGGATGCCTTTTATTTCTTCTTCTTATCTGATGGCTGTGGCTAGGACTTCCATTACTATATTGAATAAGAGTGGTGAAAAGGGACACCCCTGTCTTGTTCTTGATCTTAGGAGGATTGCTTTTAGTTTTTTTTTCCATTGAATATGAGGTTGGCTGTGAGTTTGTCATATACAGTCTTTAGTATGTTGATATATGTTCTGTCTATTCCCACTTTCCTGAGAGTTTGATCATAAATGGCTGCTGGATTTTATCAAAAGCTTTTTTCTGCATCTATTAATATTATGATGAGATTTTTATCCTTTATTTTGTTTATATAATGAATCATGTTTATTAATTTGTGAATAGTGTACCAGCTTTGCCTCCCCAGAATAAATCCCACTTTATCATGATGTATAATATTTTTAATGTATTGATGGATCTGATTTGCTAATACTTTATTTAGAATTTTAGCATCTATCTTTATCAGGGATATTGGCCTATAGTTTTCTTTCTTTGTAATGTCTTTACTTGGTTTTGGAATGAGGATAATGCATGCCTTGTAAAATGAGCTTGGAAATCTTTCCTCCTCTTGAATTTTTTGAAATAGTTTGAGGACAGGTGTTAGTTCTTCTTTGGATGTTGGGTAAAATCTGCCTGTGAAGACATCCGGTCCAGGACTTTTTTTTTTTTTTTTTTTTTTTGTATTTTTCTGAAGTTGGAAAAGGGGAGGCAATCAGACAGACTCCCAAATGCGCCTGGCCGGGATCCACCGGCATGCCCACCAGGGGGCGATGCTCTGCCCATCTGGGGCGTTGCTCTGTTGCAACCAGAGCCATTCTAGCGCCTGAGGCAGAGGCCATAGAGCCATCCCCAGCGCCCGGGCCAACTTTGCTCCAATGGAGCCTTGGCTGCGGGAGGGGAAGAGAGAGACAGAGAGGAAGGAGAGGGGGAGGGGTGGAGAAGCAGATGGGCGCTTCTCCTGTGTGCCCTGGCCGGGAATCAAACCCGGGACTCCTGCACACCAGGCCAACGCTCTACCACTGAGCCAATGGGCCAGGGCCCGGTCCAGGACTTTTTGCAGGAAGTTTTTTTGATAACTGATTTGATTTCATTTGTTGTAATTGGTGTGCTCGGGTTTTCTGATTCTTCCAGATTCAGTTTTGGAAGACTGTATTGAAAGGTTGAAACTAGGGGGCCAGTCCACTGGGGAGGGGGAAAGCCTGTTGTCAGTCTCCCTTGGCAACTGGCAGGTCAGTATAAATCCCCAACTAGGTCAGACTGGAGGGACACCAGCTAGACTGCCTTATCCTGTATGGGAGAGCTGACAGGCGAAGCCTTTTGCACCCGAATGGAAGGTGGCCATGGGGAAGTGGGAAAGCCTCCTTTCAGCTTCTCTTGGCAACTGGCCGGTCGGTATAAATGCCTGACTAGGTCAGACCTGGAGAGAACTCCAGCTGGACTACCTTATCCTAAATAGATAGCTGACAGGCTAAACCCTTTCCTGGATCTATAGGTGGGCACTAGGCGAGCTGAACCAAAAACACAAGGTTGATATATTCCAAAAGGAAAATTTATTTAAAAAGCTTGGGTGCAGGTGGACTGAGACAGACCAAAAGCCTTGTCAGCAGCAGGGAGAGCCAAAGCAGGGTATATATAGGTTAGTTACAGGTCTTAGAAAAAGTAGCTGATGTCGTTGCCTCTATACCCAAGGTAATATTTTTTTTTGTATGTGGACTGGAGTGGCCCCACAGCTTCTCCAAATTGTTTATCTCCCTACTCAACTGTCTAAAAGAAAGCCCTGAGTTGGTTAAAAGGTCCCCGCAGGGCTTCAAGCAAGCCAGTACCTCCCCCTCCCATGGGTTTGCACTGCTCTGGGGATGGTGGCTGATCTATCAGAAGACAATTTCTCTGGGCCAGTGGCTAGGTTTTTACAAACTATTGTGATTTGAACTCCCCTAATTGTCAGGTCCCTTCCCAATGTAAGCTTAAACTTTTTGCTACATTTCAAAATGAAGGCCAGGAAGACATTAAATAAGAGAGTAGCAAGCAAATTAACTACACAGCCTCACAATAGGGGATGAGAATGTTCTGTTTTGAGCCTGGTTGAGAAGTTGGATGAGGTGAATTTGAGTTTTAAAGGGGCTCTGGATTTAAAAGAGGCTGAACCTAAACTTAACATGTATGTTTCTAGGAATTTATTCATTTTTCCCAGGTTGTTTAATTTTTTGGCATATATTTCTTCATAGTACTTTCTTAAAAGCCTATTTCTGTGATGTCAGTTGTTACTTTTCTTTCATTTCTAATTTTATTTATTTGGGTCCCCTCTCTCTCTCTCTCTCTTTTTTTTTTTTTTTTTTTGATGAGTCTGATTAAAGGTTTGTTAATCTTGTTTACCTTTTTAAAGAACCAGCTAGTGGTTTCATTGATCTTTTGTTTGTTTTTTTTTAGCTTCTGTCATTTATTTCCACACTAATCTTTATTACTTCCTCTGGCCTTTGTCTATTCTTTTTCTAGCTATTTTAGTGTAGGGCAAGATTGCTTATTTGAGATTTTCTTGCTTCTTTTTATTTTTTAATTTTTTTATTTATTTTTTGTATTTTTCTGAAGCTGGAAACGGGGAGAGACAGTCAGACAGACTCCTGCATGCGCCCGACCGGGATCCACCCGGCACGCCCACCAGGGACGATGCTCTGCCCACCAGGAGGTGATGCTCTGCCCCTCCGGTGCGTCGCTCTGCCGCGACCAGAGCCACTCCAGCACCCGGGGCAGAGGCCAAGGAGCCATCCCCAGCGCCCCGGCCATCTTTGCTCCAATGGAGCCTTGGCTGCGGGAGGGGAAGAGAGAGACAGAGAGGAAGGAGGGGGGGTGGAGAAGCAAATGGGCGCTTCTCCTATATGCCCTGGCCGGGAATCGAACCCGGGTCCCCCGCATGCCAGGCTGATACTCCACCGATGAGCCAACCGGCCAGGGCCGAGATTTTCTTGCTTCTTAAGGTATGCCTGTAATGCTATGAACTTCCCTCTGAGGACTGCTTTTGCTGTGTCCCATAAATTTTGAGTTGTTGTATGTTCATTTTCATTTGTTTTGAGAAAATTTTGTATTTCTTCCTTGATCTCTTTGTTAACCCATGCATTATTTAATAACATGCTATTTAGCCTCCAAGTGTTTGAATGTTTTTCAGTTTTTCTATTGTAGTAGATTTCTAGTTTTATGCCATTGTGATCAATGATACTTAATATGATTTCAATCTTCTTAAATTTATTGAGACTTGTTTTGTGTCTTAACATGTGTTCTATCCAAGAAAATGTACCATGTGCCCTTGAAAAAAATGTATATTCTGCTGCTTTGAGGTGAAATGTTCTGAAGATATCCATTAAATCCAGTTAATCTGTCATTTAAGGCTGCTGTTTCTTTTTTTCCCCTCAGCACTTATGATCAGCATTATTTATTTTAATTTTTTATTTATTCAGTGAGAGAAGAAGGGAGAGAGAGACAGAGAGAGAGAGAGAAAACATTGAGCTGTTCTTGTATATGCCCTGATTGGGGATGGAACCAGCAACCTTTGCACTTTAGGATGATGCTCTAACCAATCAAGCTATCTAGCTAGGGCTAAGGCCATTGTTTCTTTGTTGATTTTTTGTCTGGAGAATCTATCCATTGATATCAATGGGTTGTTAAAATTACTATGACTTTATTGCTGTTGATCTCTCCCTTTTTGTCCATCAAGATATATTTTATATATTTAGGTGCTCCTACATTGTGTGCATAAATATGTACAATGGCTATATCTTCTTTGTGAATTGCTCCTTTTATCATTATGTAATGACCTTCTTTGTCCCTTACTATAACCTTTGTTTTAAAGACTATTTTGACACATATAAGTATAGTTACCTCAGTTTTTCTTTTTCTTTTTTTTTTCATTTCCATTTGCATGGAATTTTTTTTCCATTTCTTACTTTCAGTCTATGTGTATCTTTCATTTTGAGGTTGGTCACTTGTGGACAGCATATATATAGACCATGTTTACTTAACCATTCAGGTACCCTATGTCTTTTGATTGGAGCATTTAATCCATTTATATTTAAGGTTATTATTAATATGTGCTTATTTATTGACATTTTATTTTTTAAACCTATTATACTCTTTCTCTCAGTTTCTTTCTTCCTTTCCTCTTCTTTTAGAAAACCCTTTAACATTTCTTTACAATACTGGTTTGGTGGTAATAAACTGCTTCAGCCTTTTATTTTGTCTAGGAGGCTCTTTATTTCTCCTTCAATTTTAAATGATAGCTTTGCTGGTTAGAGTAGTCTTGGTTGTAGGTTCTTGTTTGGCAATACTTTGAATATTTCTTACCAGTCCCTTAGGCCTGAAGCGTTTCTGTTGAGAAATCAGATGTTAGTCTTATGGGAGCTCCTTTGTAGGTAACTAATTGCTTTACTCTTGCAGCTTTTAGGATTCTTTCTTTGGCATTTTAATTATGTTTTGGTGTGGGACTCTGGCTTCATCTTTAATGGGACTCTGTGCCTCTTGAACTTGTGTGACTTTTTCCTTAATCAGGTTAGAAGAGTTTTCAGCTATGATTTCTTCAAACAAGTTCTCTATCCCTTTTTGTTCTCTTCTCCTTCAGGAACCCCTATGATGCAGATGTTGTTTTGCTTGATGTTGTCACAGATGTCTCTTAGAGTTTCTTCAGCCTTCTTGAGCCTCTTTTCCTTTTTTACTCTGCTTCTGAACTTATGTTTTTCTTGTCCTCTAAATCACTGATTTGATCCTCCACTTCCTCCAACCTGTTTTTGATTCCTTCTAGTGCAGTCTTCATTTCAGATATTGTATTTGTCATTTCTGACTGGTTCTTTCTTATCATTTCAATGTCATTTTTTAATGCTTACTATCTCTTTATTTAAATTCTCACTGAGATCGTCCATCCTTACTCTAAGATCTTTGAACATCCTAATAACTATTATTTTAAACTCTGTCTGGTAGTTCGGTTGTTTCCATTTTATTTAATTCTTTTTCTGGAGATTTCTCTTGTTCATTCGTTTGGGGCATATTTCTTTGTCTTCCCATTTTGTCTGTGTGTTAGGTAACTTTGCTCTGACTCCCAAATTTGTTGCAATGTCTTTATGAGGAAGGTGGGCTCAGTAGTACTAACCTCCAGGCCACCTAAGCTCCTTGCTCTAGGAATGTTTCTTGAGGTTATATTTACTTTCTTGTTGTATGGGAGGCTTGAATGCTGTTGGCATTTTCATGGGTGAAGTTAACCCTTCAGGCTGGCTGGCTCTAAGGGTCAACCTTGATCATGTGTATTAGACACTATACAATGTCTGTCTTATAAGGCATAGTTATTCTTAGAAGTGGCTGCTACTTATTGGACTCTTCTTTTGGATGTGCTGCTTGTGTGGTTAGTTGAGTCTAGTGCTGGTGTGGTCTGCAACCCACTACTGTTTATTTTGGTTCAGGGTCCTCTAGGGCAGGGTTTGGGTACAGGTTGATGTCAGATGTTGTTTGTAACCTACCATGAGTTACCACTCCGGAGCTATCAGTCTGTTTGCTGTTTGTGTCTGCATTTTCTGTGCCTGGGGTTGTGTATAAGGATCACTTCCTCTCTGCTTAGAGCTGACAGCAGCTCCATAAAAGGGCCCAAGTTCTTTAAGATTCATTTCCACTTTTCAGCTGCTCCATCTCCTCTTGCAGCTACCTAGTTTTCAAAAACTGATATTAAACACCTGACCTGTGGTGGCTCAGTGGATAAAGCACTGCCCTGGAACACTGAGGCCACTGGTTGGAAACCCTGGACTTGCCCAGTCAAGGCACATACAGGAAGCAACTACTATGAGTTATACATCGTTTCTCCCCCATCTTTCTCTCTTCCTCTCTTTCATTCTCTCTCTCTCCTCTCTCTAAAAATCAATAAATAAAGTATAAAAAATAAATAAACTGTTTTAAAAAAACACTGATATTTAAAAAGGTGAATTTTTTACTATGTTAATTATATCTCTATTTAAATCACAAATTGGGACTACAGTATTTAGGTAAGAGCCCTGGAAGGATGAAAGTAAATGTTCAAATTTATCCTAAAATCAAGACTAAACTCACTTATTTTTATTTATTGATTTTAGAGTGAGGAGATAGATAGAGAGAAGGGGGAGAAACAGGAAACATCAATTTATAGTAATTGCTTCTCATATGTGCCTTGACTGGGCAAGCCCAAGGTTTCCAATCAGTGACCTCAGTGTCCCAGAACAGTGCTTTATCCACTGCCCAACCACAGGTGAGGCCAAGACTAAACTCACTTTTTTTAAAAAAAATTTTTTACAGAGACAGAGAGAGTCAGGGAGAGGGATAGATAGGGACAGACAGAAAGGACTGGAGAGAGATGAGAAGCATCAATCATTAGTTTTTCATTGTGACATCTTAGTTGTTCATTAATTGCTTTCTCATATGTGCCTTGACTGGGGGGCTACAGCAGACCAAGTAGCCCCTTGCTCAAGCCAGCGACCTTGGGTCCAAGCTGGTAAGCTTTTGCTCAAACCAGATGAGCCCACGCTCAAGCTGGCGACCTCGGGGTCTCTAACCTGGGTCCTCCGCATCCCAGTCCAACGCTCTATCCACTGTGCCACCGCCTGGTCAGGCTAAACTCACTTTTTAATCAAAGATTACATTCTTCAGTCTGTCAAATAAAAATTGTATCTATTCTAGGAAAATTCCTTTGGAAAAACTCTTGAATGCCCAAGATAGAGCAATAGTGAGGATTAGTATATTCTTTACCATTTCATAATAAATCCAGCACAGCCAGTTTTTCTCCAGTTTTGGAGTCCATCACTGTTTCTATTGTTTGGCAACAGATCCAGTCACTAGCTTACATTTTAGGACTAGGTTGTATGAAAAATACAATCTGAGTGTGCATGGTTGACTTAACAGAAATTAAAGATATAGATGCAATTAGTATCATTGTATTCTTAAATCTTGTTATTTACTTCATACTATTTCATCTAATTCCTTTCCTCACTTCTATTAACTTTATGATTAAACTCTACTACTGAATCCTAGTGACCTTAACATTCTTTAATATATATGCCCCTGCAAAAACACCAAAGCCATCTAGTCCTTCCACATATACATAACCTTAACATTTTAATATATTTTCTTATGGTCATTTTTCCAAATTTTTAAACAGTTGAGGTCATTACAAATTTTTACATTTTACTTTTTTTGGTTTTCTGATATTATAAGTAATGTTGCTCCTAATATTACAAATATAAAATAGTTCTTGACATTTTTAATGTACTTTTTATTTTTAAAAATTTTAAATGACATTTAAATTTTGAAGCAAATACAAAAAATTGAAAGTATAGTTCAAAGAATTTTATTTTCCTAATCATTTTAGAGTAAATTGTCAATTTTTTTTTTTTTTTTTGTATTTTTCTGAAGCTGGAAACAGGGAGAGACAGTCAGACAGACTCCCGCATGCGCCCGACCGGGATCCACCCGGCAAACCCACCAGGGGGCAATGCTCTGCCCCTCTGGGGCGTCGCTCTGTTGCGACCAGAGCCACTCTAGCACCTGGGGCTGAGGCCAAGGAGCCATCCCCAGCACCCAGGCCATCTTTGCTCCAATGGAGCCTCGGCTGCGGGAGAGGAAGAAAGAGACAGAGAGGAAGGAGGGGGGGAGGGGTGGAGAAGCAGATGGGCGCTTCTCCTGTGTGCCCTGGCCGGGAATCAAACCCGGGACTCCTGCACACCAGGCCGACGCTCTACCACTGAGCCAACCGGCCAGGGCCTAAATTGTCAATTTGATGCCACATTACCCCTAAATATTTCTGAGTGTTTTTCTAGAAATAAGAATATTATCCTACGTAACCATAAAATAACAGCAAAACTCCAGAGATTAACATTGGTATACTACTACCATCTAGTAATATGTAGTCCCCATTCAAGTTTTGTTGATTGTTCCTTTATAGCAAAGTCATCTGATTCACAGTCAGGTATTACAATTAGTTGTCGTGTCTCTTTAGTCTCCTAGATACTGGAACATGTGTTCAGCCTTTTCTTGATCTCATGGGCTTAACACTCTGGGGGAATACAGTCCCATTATTTTGCAGCATGCCCCTCAATTTGGTTTTAATTAATGTTTTCTCAAAATTGAATTTTTTATTATGAATTTTTAGCAAGAAGAATACGGAACTGATGCTGAATTCTTTGCTTTGCATCCTTCCAGGTGGTGCATATTTTAAATGTGTCCCATTACTGATGATGTTTACTTTGACCATTTGATTAAGGTCTTGCCTGCCAGAATTCTTCATTGTAAAATTATTCTTGCCCCCTTTGTAATTGATAATTATTTTGTAAGATGGTACTTTAAGAGTATAATATGTATATATAGCATAATATATATATATTTATTCATTTAGATCAGCATGGACTTGTGATTCTTATTTTATTTATTTGATTATAATCCAATGTTATAATTATTTATGTTCATTTTCAAGTTGTCTCTGACTTGGCAAATGGCAGCCTATTCAAGCTGGTTTCTGTGTCCTTTTGACATTTCTATTTTATTCTTTGAACATTTTTTTTTTTTATGGTACAACAAAATATTCTAGACTTACCTTGTACTTTCATTGTATCAGCCCTGGAATCAGGCATTTCTCCAAGGAAACCTGATTTCCTTTCATGAAAAATGGTTATTGAGAAGCCAAGACCTGGGGTTAGGTGTATTCACTGCTGTTGGGATGTGGCTGGTCAGTAGAGAGCATATGCTCATACCCACATACAGATGTTAACAGCTAGAATTCTTTCTATACTTACCTACATATGTTGAAAACCATGAGTTCATACTGATACTGATCTACACCTAGTTCCAACCCAATGCCTTTTCATATTGTTCTCTAATAGGAGAAATCAGGCTTCCATTATCTTTAAACTATTTGCTTATTTAATCAATTTTATATGTAATTGTACTGCATTGAATGATGGTCCCCCAAAAGATATGTTCACATATTAACCCCTAGAACCTGTGAATATGACCTTATTTGAAAAAAAAAAAAAAAGAGGTTTTGCACATGTAATTAAGTTAAAGCTCTCAAAATGAGATCATCTTGGATTATCTGGGTGGACCCTAAATTCAATAACAGGTGTTTTTTTGTTTGTTTGTTCATTTGTCTGTTTTATTCAGTGAGAAGAGGGGAGGCAGAGAGATAGACTGCTGCATGTACCATGACTGGGATCCACCCTGAAAGCCCACTAGGGGGCGAGGTTCTCACCATCTGGGGCATTGCTCCATTGCTCAGCAATCAAGCTCTTCTTAGCACCTGAGGTGGAAGCCATGGAAGCTATCCTTAGCACGTGGGGCCAACTTGCTCCAATCGAACTATGGCTGCAGGAGGGGAAGAGAGAGACAAAGAGAAAGAGAAGCAAGAAGGGGAGGGATGGAGAAGCAGATAGACATCCACATGCCAGGTCAATGCTTTACCACTGAGACAAATGACCAGGGCAATAACAGGTGTTTTGACAAGACTCACACACAAGGGAGGGACACAAGGAGAAGAGGGGAAGGTCACATAAAGACAGAGGCTTGTGGAGGTTCTGCAGCCACAAGCCAAGGAATACCTATAGTCACCTGAATATGGAAGAAAGAGACAAGAAAGGATTCTGCCTTAGCGCCTTCAGATGTAGCTCTGTCCTGGAGAAACCTTGATTTGAGACTTCTACTTTTCAGATCTGAGAGAATAGATTAATATTAAGATACCATATTGGTGGTAATTAGTTCCAGCAGCCTTAGGAGTAGCATACCCCATCTCTTGCCAGTGCCCTTCTTTCTCTGCTCCAGCTCTGATCCCTTCACTGTGGGCCTCTCCTACCCTCTTCACGGAAGCCCTTCTCACCCTTCTAGAGCTCCAACACCCCGCACACCAGGAAGCACTCTGTATACATGCACTTCTCCTTCTGTTGCTGGAAAAAATTTAAATGGAATTTTAGATAAACTACAAATAACCCTTGCAAGATTTGAGATATATTTGTACTAAAAACTATTCATTGTTTATCTGAAATTCAAATGTAACTGCGTGTCATGTTTTATTGGCTTTCTTGTGGGGGAGGACTAAGTTTATCAATTCCACCTCCTTGCTCTACGTCAGCTAGGACCTCCACCCACCCAACCAGGCGCTTCTCTGTAGGATGACCTCTGTACGCCCCTGGGGCTCTGATCTTCATACTGAGCTGTCTCTCTGATGACACCCTTTTCTCTCCACTCAGACTCTTTTAACCCACACTAGGCCATCATGGCTCCTCACTCTGCCCTCTACTACCACAGACACATACCTGCTTTGACCCATCTAATGACTATAGGACTAAATTATTTAGGAATAAAAAGGAAGGAAAGAAAATAAAAAAAGAAGAGGAAAGGAAAGAAGTCAGATAAGTGTGATTTATATTCTCCCTGTGATATAATGGTTTTTAGGTGAAGAAATGGCTTGTATTCAACAGGGTTCCCCAATAGAAAAATAAAACCAATAGGATGTAAATAGATATAAATCTATAGATATGAAGAGATTTATTATAGGAATTGGCTCACACAGTATAAAAGTTGAGAAGTCCCACAATCTGCTTCCATATAGTGGAGAACCAGGAAAATGGATGCTGTAATTCAGTCTGAGTCTGATGGCCTTCAAGCTGGGGTGGAGGATGAGGCTGGTGTAAGTCCTGGATATCCAAGAACTAGAAGCTCTGATATCTGACAGCAAGAGAAATAGCTGTCCCAGTTCAAGAAGAGAGAGCCAAGAATTTGCCCTCTGTTTACCTTTTTTGTCTTATTTGACCCCTCAATAGATTGTATAATGCCCACACACATTGGTGAAGGAAAATCTCTTTTACTCGGTCTACTGAATTAAATCTGATCTCCTGCTGAGACACCCTTACAGACACATCTAGAAGTAATGTTTTACCAACTACCTGGGCATCCCTTAGCCCAGTCAAGTTAACACATAAAATTAACTGTTACATGGTTTATATTAGGAATTCATAGCCCTTTGTCAGTCATGAAATGGAAAATAATTTTTTCTGTCTACTTTGTCTCTGCCACAAGTATTTTCATCTTTGTATCTTGGACTTGTTGCTCAGTCGTGTCCCCTTGCTGTTAGGCTGAAGCAATAGGAAAACAACGTGTGGCTTTTAATTACCGAGTCCGCCCTTTTAACTTATCTGAATAACTTTTATAAAGTTACAAGGCAAAAATCAAAAGTCAGGCCAAGTTTTGACCTAAAATAATAATGAAAAATTAGGATCTCTAATTTAGGGTATCAGCTTGATGTCCACAGTGCATTCTAATTATGTTTTTAAATTTACTCTTAAGCCAACTATGACTATAAATTGAAGCATGATGTTTCGAGGGCATATTTCTGACCAAATAAACCACAAATCCAAGTAAGCTAGTGAAAGCATAACATGATGTTTTCAGTTTTTATAGATGCAGGAAAACAAGGAGTATTTTGCAATCAAGCAGTTTTAAACTTTAAGAAAACCCCCATATAGTATTAGTAGTTACATTACCGCTATGCCAATGTAATAAATTCAGATATATTTTATAGTTTAGATTACAAGGGTAGTCAACCTTTGTATACCTACCGCCCACTTTTGTATCTCTGTTAGTAGTAAAATTTTCTAACCACCAACCGGTTCACGGTAATGGTGATTTATAAAGTAGAGAAGTAACTTTACTTTATAAAATTTATAAAGCAGAGTTACAACAAGTTAAAGTATATAATAAGAATTATTTACCAAGTACTTTATGTTGGATTTTTGCTAAGTTTGGCAGAATAAATCTTTTTTTTTTTTTATGGTCTACTATTTTTTTTTAATTTTTTTTTTTTAATGGGGCAACATCAATAAATCAGGATACATATATTCAAAGATAACAAGTCCAGGTTATCTTGTCGTTCAGTTATGTTGCATACGCATCACCCAAAGTCAGATTGTCCTCTGTCACCTTCTATCTAGTTTTCTTTGTGCCCTTCCCCCTCCCCCTTTCCCTCTCCCTTTCCCCCTCCCCCCCGTAACCACCACACTCTTATCAATGTCTCTTAGTTTCACATTTATGTCCCACCTACGTATGGAATAATGCAGTTCCTGGTTTTTTCTGATCTACTTATTTCACTTCGTATCATGTTATCAAGATCCCACCATTTTGCTGTAAATGATCCGATGTCATCATTTTTTTTTTTTTTTTCTCCATTTTTCTGAAGCTGAAAACAGGGAGAGACAGTCAGACAGACTCCCGCATGCTCCCGACCGGGATCCACCCAGCACGCCCACCATGGGGCGACGCTCTACCCACCAGGGGGCGATGCTCTGCCCATCCTGGGCGTCGCCATATTGCGACCAGAGCCACTCTAGCGCCTGGGGCAGAGGCCAAGGAGCCATCCCCAGCGCCCGGGCCATCTTTGCTCCAATGGAGCCTTGGCTGCGGGAGGGGAAGAGAGAGACAGAGAGGAAAGCGCGGCGGAGGGGTGGAGAAGCAAATGGGCACTTCTCCTGTGTGCCCTGGCCGGGAATCGAACCCGGGTCCTCCGCACGCTAGGCCGACGCTCTACCGCTGAGCCAACCGGCCAGGGCTCCGATGTCATCATTTCTTATGGCTGAGTAGTATTCCATAGTGTATATGTGTCACATCTTCTTTATCCAGTCATCTATTGACAGGCTTTTTGGTTGTTTCCATGTCCTGGCAACAGCTCAGATAAGGGCCTAATATCCAAAATATACAAAGAACTCATAAAACTCAGAATAAATCTTTATAAAACAACTTACTATAGTTAAATCTATCTTTTTATTATACTTTGGTTGCTCTGCTACTGCCCACCATGAAATCTGGAAGCTCACTAGTGGGCGGTAGGGACCAGGTTGACTACCACTGGTTTAGAATATTGTTCCATTACAAGTGTGGTACAAAGTCATTCTGAAGATTTGTCATAGTCATTTCTATTATTCCTGCATGAATCGCACTCTTTCATTTCATGACTTAGAAGATTGTGGCCAATGGTCAACACAAGGCAAAGTGATAAATGTGCCAGTGGCTCATGTGAAAGTCCATGTAGATTCATTTCAGGTTTACAGGGGAAGGTTTATGGTAATAAGGCAGTGATAAGTTGAGAATTTCAGTAGTGGTTGAGTTGAAACATGGAAGAATTGGAATAAGAGTGTTAGACCCACTTATTGAGCTAAAAGAAGAAAATTTTAATTTATTTTTTTTTTTGTATTTTTCCAAAGTGAGAAGTGGGGAGGCAGACAGACAGACTCCTGCATTCACCCAACCAAGATCCATCTGGCATGCCCACTAAGGGGCGATGCTCTGCCCATTTGTGGCATTGCTCCTTTGTGACTGCTGACATTCTAGCACCTGAAGCAGAGGCCATGGAGCCATCTTAAGCACCCGAGCCAACTTTGCTCTAATGGAGCCTTGGCTGTGGGAGGGGAAGAGAGAGACAGAGAAAAAGGAGTGGGGGAGGGGGGAGAAACAGATGGCCTCTTCTCCTGTGTGCCCTGACTTATACACACCGGGCCGACGCTCTACCGCTGAGCTAACCAGCCAGAGCCTAGAGAAGGAAATTTTAGAAAGAACCACTAAATCAAGATCCTGTTTTGAAAAAGGGAAACTTGAATCAAGGAAGGTTTCAGATCGGTGCTAGCCTGGATGCTCCAGGTGTGCCTAGTGGACACCTGCAGGCCTTTGGCACTGGGAAGATTCTGATATGAAATGAGTAATAACTCTCTCTCTTTTCCTTAGATGACTTTCAAAGCCATTGAGGTGACAAGTAACCAAAAAAAAAAACTTACAAAAATATGATGATGTCCTACAGAGCAAGAAACAAATTTAAAGTTTTCTAAAGATTATTCCTAACATTACTTTCTGTTGAGGAAAACTCATTTTAGCAATGCAGATAAAAATCAGAACTTACCAATCAATTAACCCTGGGTTTTGCTTATCTGTATCCAGCCCCTCCCCACCTTAAATATTTCAACACTAATATGGAGACTGTGTGTGCAAATGCCAGCAATCTTGGAAACATGAGTGACCATCATCATGGAGAAGAGGCACAGGTAAGAGATGCCCTATTAAGGTAGGTTTTATGTTCCCTTACTGGGAAAATCTTTACATAGACTCAAAACTGGACTTGTGGTAACTAGGAAACCATAGCATGTACTTTACAAATTGTTATTTTTTGTTGTCAGTGTTCAGGGTTTCATGAAGAGGAGCCACAAAGGAATGAGGCAGCAACCATACTGCAAGTGGAGGACCCCAATCTCTCCAGGATTGAGGTGACTTGGAGAGATCAGTTATTCAATTTATTAAGCAGAAATATGACATCTTGCATAAGAAACTAACAAGCAGAATATAGTGTACAATTTTATTATTTAGTTTTGCAAAACTGATTAGATTTTACTTGCCCTTTCTGAGACATAACACCACACCATCTGCTGTCTGATTCCTGACCTGCAGAAAGCTCCACTTGGGCCAAGTACCCATGTCCTTGGGCCTTCCCTGGACACAACTGCTTTCAGTCACAAATGCTTGACCTCAACCTTCACTTCCTCAAGATAGGAACAGAAAGTCACTCGGTGCTTTGGCTTTCCTCCAACAATTTCTGAATGAAACTGCACTTCAGAACTAATCAAAAGAAAAATCTTGGAAAAGATACAGAAAGTAAATCTAGTTTTCTGTTTGTTGTTATAAGGCATAGTGCTTACTTTTCTTCTTTTTATTTATTTATTTATTTATTTATTTATTTATTTATTGTATTTTTCTGAAGCTGGAAACGGGGAGAGACAGTCAGACAGACTCCCGCATGCGCCCGACCAGGATCCACCCGGCACGCCCACCAGGGGCGACGCTCTGCCCACCAGGGGGTGATGCTCTGCCCCTCTGGGGCGTCGCTCTGCTGCTACCAGAGCCACTCTAGCGCCTGGGGCAGAGGCCAAGGAGCCATCCCCAGCGCCCGGGCCATCTTTGCTCCAATGGAGCCTTGGCTGCGGGAGGGGAAGAGAGAGACAGAGAGGAAGGAGGGGAGGTAAAGAAGCAAATGGGCGCTTCTCCTATGTGCCCTGGCCAGGAATCGAACCCGGGTCCCCCGCACGCCAGGCCAACGCTCTACCGCTGAGCCAACCGGCCAGGGCCACTTTTCTTCTTTTTAAGAGAAGGGAGCTATAGAAACAGACTCCGGCAGGTGCCCCAACCAGGATCTACCCAGCAACCCCTGTCTGGGGCTGATGCTCAAATCAACAGAGCTATCCTCAGCACCTGAGGCCAAAGCTTGGACTGTCCAAGCTATTCTTAGTGTCCAGAGCCATCGCTGGAAACAATTGAGCCACTGGCTACAAGAGGAGTAGAGAGGGAGAAAGGGGAGGGAGGGGGGGAGAGACTGGGAATTGAACCCAGGACATTCATATGCCAGGCTGACACTCTATCCACTGAGCAAACCAGCCAGGGCCTTTTTTTATTTTTGTTTTTGAGAGAAAGAGACTAGAAATTGAGGGGAGAGAGAGATGCAAAGCATCATTTCATAGTTGCATCACTTTAGCTGTTTATTGATTGTTTCTCATATGTACCTTGACCATGGAGCTCCAGCCGAGCCAGTGACCCCTTGCTCAAGCCAGCAACCTTAGGTTCAAGCCAGCAACGTTAGGATTGTGTTGATGATCCCGTGCTCAAGCTGGCAATCTTGCAGTTTTGAACCTGGGACCTCAGAGTCCCAGGTAGACACTTTATCCACTGTTACACCACTCTTCAGGCTTTTTTGTTGCAATAGTAAATGGGATTGCTTTTTTTTTTAACTTCTTTCTGTTATTTCATTATTGGTGTATAAAAATCCTACCAATTTCTGAATATTAATTTTGTATCCTGCTATTTCACTGAATTCACTTATCAGTTCTAGTAGTTTTTTGGTAGTCTTTAGGGTTTTCTATATACAGTATCGTATCATCTAGAAATAATTACAGTTTTACTTCCTCCTTTCTAATTTGGATGCCTTTTATTTCTTCTTGTCTGATTACTATGGCCAGAATTTCCAGTACTATATTGAATAAGATTGGTGAAAGTGGACATCTTATCTTCTTTCTGATCCTAAGAGAAATACTAAAAAAAATAAAAATTTAAAAAAAAAAAAGAAATACTTTTAGTTTTGTCTGTTGAGTGTGATGTTGGCTGTGGGTTTGTTATATATAGCCTTTATTATGTTGAGGTATGTTCCCTCTAGTCTCACTTTGCTGAGAGTTTTTATCATAAACGGGTGCTGCACTTTATCAAATGCTTTTTCTGCATCTATTGATATGATCATGTGATTTTTATCATTCATTTTGTTTATGTGATGTATTACATGTATTGATTTGCAAATATTGTACCAACCTTATATCCCCAGAATAAACCCCACTTGATCATGTAGTATGATCTTTTAAACTTTGATTGCTGGCCCTGGCCAGTTGACTCAGTGGTAGAGCGTCGGCCTGGCATGCAGGAGTCCCGGGTTCGATTCCCGGCCAGGGCACACAGGAGAAGCGCCCATCTGCTTCTCCACCCCTCCCCCTCTCTTTCCTCTCTGTCTCTCTCTTCCCCTCCCGCAGCCAAGGCTCCATTGGAGCAAAGTTTGCCTGGGCACTGAGGATGGCTCTGTGGCCTCTGCCTCAGGTGCTAGAATGGCTCTGATTGCTGCAGAGCGACGCCCCAGATGGGCAGAGCATCGCCCCCTGGTGGGCATGCCGGGTGGATCCCGGTCGGGTGCATGCGGGAGTCTGTCTTACTACCTCCCCGTTTCCAACTTTGGAAAAATACAAAAAAAACCTAAAAAACTTTGATTGCTGGATCTCATTTTATTAATATTTTGTTGAGGATTTTAACAGCTATGTTCATCAGGGATATTGACCTACAATTTTCTTTCTTTGTAGTATCTTTATCTGGTTTTGGAATAAGGATAATACTTGCCTCATAAAATGAGTTTGTATGTCTTCCCTCTTCTTGAAATTTTTGGAATACTTTGAGAATAATAGGTGTTAGTTCTTCTTTGAATGTTTGGTAAAATCCACCTGTGCAGCCATCTGGTCCAGGATTTTAGTTTGCTGGAAGCTTTTATTTGTTTTTTGTTTTTGTTTTTGTTTTTACAGGGACAGAGAGAGAGAGTCAGAGAGAGGGATAGATAGGGATAGACAGACAGGAACGGAGAGAGATGAGAAGCATCAATCATCAGTTTTTCGTTGTGGCACTTTAGTTGTTCATTGATTGCTTTCTCATATGTGCCTTGACTGGGGGCCTTCAGCAGACTGAGTAACCCCTTGCTCAAGCCAGCAACCTTGGGTCCAAACTGGTGAGCTTTGCTCAAACCAAATGAGCCCGCGCTCAAGCTGGCGACCTCGGGGTCTCGAACCTGGGTCCTCCGCATCCCAGTCCAACGCTCTATCCACTGCGCCACTGCCTGGTCAGGCGGTTCTCTCTCTTTTAAAAAATTGTTTTAATTTATTGACTTGGGGGGGAGGGAGAGAAAGAAACACTGATTTTTTTTGTTCCATTAATTATGCCTTCGTTGGTTGAGTCTTGTATGTGCCCTGACTTGGGATCGAACCTGCAATCTTGGTGTCTTGGAATGACACTCTAACCAATTGAGCTAGCCAACAAGGCCTCTTTTATTCTTGATGCATCTGGTTAAAGGTTTGTTTGTTTTTATCTTGTTTACCTCTTCAAAGAATCAGCTCTTTGTTTCAATGATCTTTCATATTTTTTTAGTCTCTATGTCATTGATTTCTGCTCTAATTTTTATTAGTTCCCTCCTTCTACTTGCTCTGGGCTTTGTTTGTTGTCCTTTTCCCAGTTCTTTTAGATATAAGATTAGATTATTTATTGGGGATTTTTCTTGCTTCTTGTGATAGGCCTGTAATGCTATGAATCTTCCTCTTGGGATTGCTTTCACTGTGTCCCATGGAGTTTGGCTTGTTGTGTATTTGTTTTCATTTGTCTCCAGTACATTTTTACTTCTTCCTTGATCTCATTGTTAACCCATTCATTATTTAGTAACATGTCATTTAGCTTCCATGTGTTTGTTTTTTATTATTATTATAATTGACTTTTAATTTCATACCATTCTGGTCAGAGAAGATGGCTGATATGATTCAATCTTCTTGAATGTATTGACTTACATTGTGTCCTAATATGTGGTCTATCTTATAGAATGTTCCATGTGGAGCCTGACCTGTGGTGGCGCAGTGGATAAAGCGTCGACCTGGAAATGCTGAGGTCGCCGGTTCGAAACCCTGGGCTTGCTTGGTCAAGGCACATATGGGAGTTGATGCTTCCTGCTCCTCCCCCTTGTTTCTCTCTCTATCTCTCTCTCCTCTCTCTCTCTCCTCTCTAAAATGAATAAATAAATAAAAAAATTTAAAAAAAAAACTCTAGAATGTTCCATGTGCACTTGAAAAGAATGTATATTCTGCTGCTTTGGGATGAAATGTTCTGTAAATATAAATTACATTCATCCAGTCCAGTGTATAGTGTAAAGTTGCTGCTGCTTTGTTGATATTTTGTCTAGAAGTTCTATCCATTGATCAATGGGGTGGCAAAATCCCCTACTATGAGTGCATTGCTGTCAATCTCTCCCTTGATGACCATCAAGATTTTCATTTTTTTAATGTACAGAATAATTAACTTTATTGAAAATATCTCTAACAAATTAGAGAATTATAAGAAAAAGTTCATACTTTAAAATGTATAGCAATTCTATTTATATATAATTTTTCACTTTTATTGACTCAACCAAAATTTTACTCACTTTATTTTTTATTTTATTTTATTTTTTTTTGTATTTTTCTGAAGCTGGAAACGGGGAGAGACAGTCAGACAGACTCCCGCATGCGCCCGACCGGGATCCACCCGGCATGCCCACCAGGGGCGACGCTCTGCCCACCAGGGGGCGATGCTCTGCCCCTCCGGGGCATCGCTCTGCCGCGACCAGAGCCACTCTAGCGCCTGGGGCAGAGGCCAAGGAGCCATCCCCAGCGCCCGGGCCATCTTTGCTCCAATGGAGCCTTGGCTGCGGGAGGGCAAGAGAGAGACAGAGAGGAAGGAGGAGGGGGGTGGAGAAGCAAATGGGCGCTTCTCCTATGTGCCCTGGCCGGGAATCAAACCCGGGTCCCCCGCACCCCAGGCCGACGCTCTACCACTGAGCTAACCAGCCAGGGCCTACTCACTTTATTATATCCCAGGAATTGGTTATATTTAGGGTAAAAACATCTAAGCAGTTTAGTTGGGTTTTTTCCTATGAGAGAAAGAGAGAGACAGGAAGGGAGAGAGATGAGAAGCATCAACTCATAGTTGTGGCACTTTAGTTGTTCATTGATTGCTTCTCATACATGCTTGTCTGGGGGGGGGGCTCCAGTTGAGCCAGAGACCTTGGGTTCAAGTCAGCAACCTTGGGCTTCAAGCCAGTGACTTTTGAGCTCGAGTCAGCGACCATGGGATTATGCCAATGATCCCACGCTCAAGCCGACAACCCTGCATTCAAGCTGGTGAACCTGTGCTCAAGCTGGATGAGCCCATGCTGAAGCCTGTAAGACAACCTCAGGGTTTCAAACCTGGAACTTCAGTATCTCAAGTTGACACTCTATCCACTGTGACGCCACCAGTTGGTGAAGCAGTTTAACAT
Source organism: Saccopteryx leptura (assembly GCF_036850995.1). Taxonomy (NCBI): domain Eukaryota; kingdom Metazoa; phylum Chordata; class Mammalia; order Chiroptera; family Emballonuridae; genus Saccopteryx; species Saccopteryx leptura. Next base: position 286,324,337 of record NC_089504.1, read on the forward strand.
TTTGTTTTTATGTCATGGAAACAAAGTCTGAGCCAACTTTTAACCACTGGTGACACCAGCAGGTAGACCACCAGCAATAATGCAGTTAGAAAATTTTATTAAAACAATATTAGTCATTTTTTGCCCACATTTACATCCTTAAATTGTGAAAACAGGTTGGTCAGTAATGAACAAATTTTCAGATGGTGTTAAGACTGAGACCCATGTTCACATGGATGGCCTCAATATCAATAAAACACTTTTAAAATAAGGAAAGAAATCATTGAAGAGGTCCAAGCACACACATTTTTTGGCTCCTGTGACTAACCAGATGGGCACTTGTATGGGGATGGTCAGGACTCTGAATCTCAAGATTGTTAGAAGCAGTATGAGAATAAAGGTGAAAGACCTAAGAAAATGCTCACAAGGAAAGGGGCACAGCTGAGATTGTCACTCAGAGTGGCAATGCTCTCTTCTGCCAGAACAAGCCAGCAGGAGAGCCAGTGTGCCTGTGTCTCAGCTACTAAAAGCCATAGCTTGTCCCAGAGTATGGCTTGGGCTCCAGATGACAGAACATAAACCCATGGACAGAAGAGGTGACTACTGAGTGGCTGTAACAGAGTTTGATCGGACACCATTCTAGAGAATAGCTAAGTGATATTTTACTTTCTGAACCTTTCCTCATAAGCACACACACAAGTGTTCACAGCCTTAGAAAGAATGCTGGACAGAAGGGAGAGAGACAGTAAAAGTTCACACTTCGGCCTGACCTGTGGTGGCGCAGTGGGTAAAAGCGTTGACCTGGAACACTGAGGTCGCCGGTTCGAAACCGCAGGCTTGCCTGGTCAAGGCAAATATGGGAGTTGATGCTTCCTGCTCCTCCCTCTGTTCTTTCTATCTCTTTCTCTCTCTGTGTCTCCTCTCTCTAAAAAAAAAAAAGAATAAATAAAATGTAAAAAAAAAAAGAAAAAAATAGTTCGCACTTCCCCACAAGTGACACCATCCCACCAGACAGAAATCCACATGCCACAAGGACACAGAGGCTCTCGTGTTCCACTGTCACTGTCAGTTCTGCTATTCTGCATTCTGGATGGTAACTCTAATGTACTCTTCCAGTCCCAATAGGTTTTGGTAAAAATTTTCAGCAGTATCTTCGTCAAGGTTCATCTTTTGGGTCAGTATATAATTGCTTCAGAAGCCTGTGCTGGCACCCAGATATTTGGTCAGAGGGTTGAGACACTCAGGCTTTAGTTGGAAGAATCACACCAGGGCCTCAGCTTTGTTGTGTAGTGTCAAAGTGGAAGCCTGTGCAAAGAAGTGAAGCAGCAGTTGATTGGCATTATCAGTGTCCATACAAAGGGGGGTAGAACTCCATAAGTCAAGTTGGCCAGCAGGTCCCTGGGCACACCACACTGGAGAACAGGCCCACTGGTTGAAGTTTCTGTCCCAGGACACACTCAGAAGGTCAAGGAAGAGCTATAGAGCTCCTGGCCTCTCCTGTGCTGGAAGTCCTTCAAGCTGAAATTAGACTTCCTTACATTGCGAGATGATGTCCAGATAAGCCAAGATGGACTGTCACTGTGACTGAGGAGAGGTTCCAGTTCTTGATTCAAAAGAAACTGGCCAAAGACATTGGTTGCAAAGACTTCCTGGAGCCTGTCAGCAGTGACCCTGTCATCTTGGGTCAGTAGTCCTTTAAAATGAAAAAGTTGGAAGAAAAGTGTTTTGATATTCAGGTGTGGGCTAGGCATAATCCCAGTGTTCAGATACACATAGTTCAACTTCTGAAACTTGGTTGGATGGGTGGGTGGCTAGCAATGCAATGTGGAAGGCCATGGCTGGACCAGAGTCCTGCATGCCAAGTACAGGTGCATCCTGTGATTCTCCTGCAGCAGCTGCTGGCAGAGCACTCAGCCAATGCCACTGCTCGCTCAGTCACCAGAACCACCTTTTGCATCACCCAAGATTTTTCTTATATATTTAGATGCTCCTATGTTGGGTACATATATATATTTACAAGGGTATATCCCCTTTTGTATTGATCCCTTTAGTATTACATAATGTCCTTTGTCTCTTCTTATGGTCTTTGATTTGAAGACTATTTTGCCTGTTGAGTATTGCTATCCCCAATTTTTTAAATGTCCATTTGTATGGGATATATATATTTAGAGAGAGAGAAACAGACAGACAGGAAGGAAAAGAGATGAGAAGCATCAACTTGTAGTTGTCGCACTTTAGTTATTCATTGATTGCTTTCTCATATGCGCCTTGACTGGGAGGCTCTAGTCGAGCCTGTGCTCCCTTGCTCAAGCCAGTGATATTGGGCTCAAGCCAGAGACCATGAGGTTATATCTAAGAGCCCACGCTTAAGCTAGTGAACCCTCACTCAAGTCAGCAACCTTCGTGTTTCAAACCTGGGTCCTCAACTTCCCAGGTCGACACTCTATCCCAGGGGTAGGAAACCATTTTGGCTGAGAGAACCATGAACACCACATATTTTAAAATGTAATTCCATGAAAGCTATACAATGACCCGTGTACATTATGCATTATCCAATAAAAATTTGGTGTTGTCTGGAGGACAGCTGTGATTGGCTCCAGCCACCCGCAACCATGAACATGAGTGGTAGGAAATGAATGGATTGTAATACATGAGAATGTTTTATATTTTTAATGTTATTATTATTTTTATTAAAGATTTGTCTGCGAGTCAGATGCAGTCATCAAAAGAGCCACATCTGGCTCGCAAGCCATAGGTTCCCAACCCTTGATCTATCCACTGCATCACCACCTGAACAGGTTCTATGAAATATCTTTTTCCTTCCCTTCATTTTCAGTCTGTGCATATCTTTTGTTTGGAGGTGGGTCTCTTGTAGACAATATATATATATATGGGTCATGTTTTCTTATCCATTCATGTGCCCTATATTTTTTGATTGAAGCATTTAATCTGTTTACATTTAAAGTTATTATTGATAAGTACTTATATATTGCCATTTTATTCATTAGACCTATATTCTTCTCTTTATTTCTTTTTTCCTTCTTCTTCTTGAAGAAGGTCCTTTAACACTTCTTGCAGTACTGGTTTGATGGTAATGAACTTCTTTAGCTTTTTCTTTGTCTTCATCACTTTGAATATTTCATGCCAATCTCTTCTAACCTAAGGTGTTTCTGTTGAGAAATCAACTGACAGCCTTATGGGAGCTCCCTCATAGGTAACTGTCTTTCTCTTGTTGCTCTTAAGATACTCTGTGTTTAACCTTTGTCATTTTAATTATGATATGTGTTGGTGTGGGCCTTTTTGGGTTTATCTTGTTTGGGACTTTCTATGCTTCCTGAACTTGTGTTACTTTTTCCTTCACCAGGTAGGGAAGTTTTCAGACATTATTCTTCAAACAGGTTCTTGATTCCTTGCTTACGCTCTTCTTCCAGTACTCTATAATGTGGCTGTTGTTACACTTGATGTTGTCCCAGATGTCCCTTAGACTTTCTTCATTTTTTTAAGATTTTCTTTTCTTTTTGTTGTTCTTCTTGGGTACTTACTATTATCTTATTCTCTAAATCAGTGATTTGATTCTCTACTTTATCTAACCTTCTATTGATTTCTTCTAGTGTATTCTTCCTTTCAGATATTGTATTCCTCATTTCCGATCAGTTCTTTTTTATTGTGTCTATGTCCCTTTTAATGCTTACTATCTCTTTGTTTAAGTTCTCATTAAGATCATTCATATTTCCCCTAAGGTCTTTGAGCATCCATATAACCATTGTTTTAGATTCTGCATCTGGTATCTTGGTTGCTTCCATTTTATTTAATCCTGTTTCAGGGGATTTCTCTTGCTCTTTCATTTGGGGCATATATCTTTGTCTCCCTATTTTACCTGGCTTCTTGTGTTTGTATCTGTGTATTAGATTGATCTGCTATTACTCCCAAGTTTATTATGAGGGCTTCCTGATGTAGATGTGTCTTGTGGGTCTCAGTAGCACAGTCTTTCAGATCACCTGAGCTAGATGCTCCAGAAATGTTTTTTGCATGGGTAATGTGGACCCTCTTATTATCGTTGTGTCTTGAATGCTGTTGGCCCATTTGTGGGTGGAGTTAACCCTCAGGCTCTCTGACTATAAAGATAGTCCTTGACCATTGTGTATGAATCACTATTCAGGGGCTTCCCCCTGAAGCAGGGTTGTTTCCAGCAGGGTCTGGTGCCTGCCTGGATCCCCCTTTGATGTGCTGCTTGAGTGGCTAGTTAAGTCAAGTTCTGGTGTGGTCTAAATAGGCTTTGTTTAAATCTGCATATTTGTGAACATCATTAATAGTTGACATTTATGGTAGTCAATTATTTGTGTAAATCAGAGACTAAAATTTGAAAAAAAGAAATTTACAATTTTTAATCTTTTTTGGGATATACTTACTGTATTTTCTCATGTATAAGATGCTCCCATGTATAAGACGACCTTAATTTTGGAGCTCAAAATTTGGAAAAAAATGTATTATATAAAGTTATTGAACTCAAGTTTTATTCACCTATAATAATGAGTGCATACACAAGCACAAAAAAGCAGAATGCAAGTAAAAAAAATCTACAACCACTATATAAAATGCACCCAGTTTTTAGACCCCAAATTTTTTGAAAAAAAGTATATCTTGTACATGGGGTAATATGGTATTATTTACATTTTAGCTGTGAATATACTGTTGTGCTGATCCTTGATCCCTCTTTAAAAAGTTATTGTTACCCTGGACAATGGTGCAGTGGATAGAGCATCGTCCTACTGAGATTGCCAGTTTGATTGCAAGTTTGCCAGTTAGATCCTAGGGTCACCAGCCCAATCCTGGGGCACCTGCTTGACCCCAAGATTGCCAGTTCAAGCCCTGATCAGGGCACATATGAGAAGGAATCAATGAGTGCACAACTAAGTGGAACAAGTTGATGTTTCTCTCTCCCCCCCTTTCCCTCTCTCTCTCTCTCTCTCAAAAATAGTCATTGTTGAGGGTGGAGTGGGGACAGGTTAAAAACAGTAAAGGAGGAACAAATGGTGATAGAAGGAGACTTGACTTTGGGAGTGAACACACAATGCTATATACAGATTATGTATTATAAAGTTGTACATTTTATGAACCAATGTGACCTAGTAAATTCAATAAAAAAATAAAATAAAAAGAAAGTATTTTAAGAACACGTCCATAAAAAAGTACAAATGTCTTAAGTTGTATTTTCTAATGAATGTAGTATAATTAGTATATTATTAAGAAGCTCCTTTCAAATGGTATTGAGCATAGTGTTCTGTGAGTGCATGTATGTAATCATCTGTGTTTTTTTTAATTTTTTTGTTTTTTGAGAGAGAGACAGAGACAGGAAGGGAGAGAGAAGGTAAGAAGCATTAACTCTTAGTTGCTTCCACTTTAGTTGTTCATTGAACTTCTCATACGTGCCCTGACCAGGGCTGTGCCAGTGTTCCCTTGCTCAAGCCAGCGACCTTGCACTTTTCATGCCAATGACCTTTGAGCTCAAACTAGTGAGCTTCGGGATCATGTGGACAATACCCCCACTCAAGCCAGCAATCCCAGCTGACAAACCCACGCTCAGAGACAGAGACCTCGGGCTTTGAACCAGTGACCTCAGTGTTCTGGGTCGACACTTTAGCCACTGTGCCACCACCAATCAGGCTGTAATCATCTTTTTTTTTTAAAGCTACTTGCTGATTGACCAGGCGGTGGTGCAGTGGATAGAGCATTGGACTGGGATGCAGAGGACCCAGGTTCGAGACCCCAAGGTCGCCAGCTTGAGAGCGGGTTCATCTGGCTTGAGCAAAAAAAAAGGCTCACCAACTTGGACCCTTGGACCCAAGGTCACTGGCTTGAGCAAGGGGTTACTCGGTCTGCTGAAGGCCCATGGTCAAGGCACATATGAGAAAGCAATCAATGAACAACTAAGGTGTTGCAACAAAAAACTGATGATTGATGCTTCTCATCTCTCTCCATTCCTGTCTGTCCCTATCTATCCCTCTCTCTGACTCTCTCTCTGTCTCTGTAAGAAAAAAAAAAAAGAAAATGTTAAAACAAAGAAGCTATTTGCCAACTATATTATTACAGTAAATGGAACTCTTACCAAAAGTGTAAAAAGGAAGATGTTGAGGGGAATACAGGGGAGGGGGGAAGCATTTGGGGCAACACTAGACTCTATGTAAACACAATAAATTAAAATAAATAAAAATAAAAATAAATCAATAAATAAAAGGTAATTGTTGGTCCAAGCCAATAGCACATAATCTGTGAAAGAATGACTGCCAGATCACAGGCTATATATTTAGTGTCCATTGAGATCAAAACTTTGTTAAACATGTTGTTCCAAGATTGTGTAATGTGACTATGAGCCAGGACATCTGGAACTTCAAAGGTCTCAAACCCTTTTTTCTGCTACCTTGTGGACATTGTCCCCAACTCAACTCAGCCTCTTCTGGTGCCACCTCACATGTGATCTTTTTTATTGTGTAGCCATAGAGGCAGAACCATTTTCCAGCTCCTGTAAGTGCGTAGGGGCCTTCTTTAAGACCAATGGAAGTAAGTGGTTCTCTTTGTTATGTGGCATATAGGGCCATTGTAAGGGTCAGGCAGGGAATTTATTTTCTCCAGAGGTCATTAGGTGCTGTCAAACGCAATAACTTTTCTCTCACTACACAACACATTCTCATCCATATATTATTTTCTTAAAATGACAATTTCTGAGTGAGTCCTTGACCTTTTTTTGTATTCATAGCCCACTGGGCAGCATTATTAAATCTTTTCAAGTCCATCTTTTTTTTTCTGTTAATGTTCCTATGATCAAAATGTAATGTGTGAAGTGAAACACAAGAAAGATACCCATGCCAAGCATTTGGGATTTCAAGTAGGACAGCTGGAACACACTCTGAAGGAGATTCTCCAGATGCTCTTTGACCTGAAACTCTGGGAGGCAGAAAGCCCAGTGCCATTCATTATCATCTTCCCTTTCATCAGGATGAGCCTATTGGTGTCTGTTGTTGATGTTCTCACCTACAGATAACCCAGGCTGAGCTGGGGACAGTCATCTCTGAGCTCTCTTCGGGAAAGGTTTGTATACCTTCTTTCCGTATCCTCCAGTGTCATTAGCACAATGCTTTGCCCACAGGGGCTCAGTAAATGCACTCACTGAGCTCAAATAATTTATAATCTAAGTAGTCTAGATAAATATTTGTTGTAGTTTAGACATCATATAGGGTAAACAGAGGAGCAAAACAGGGTCAATGTTTTCAAGAGTGCAAACATTGTGTTCATCAACCACATGAGAATGAGAAAGCCCAAACTTAGCTCCAGACCTCCTATATTCTCACCATAAACTTAAAAGTTGCTTTACTCCTTTCTACCTTAGTTAGTTATCTGAGCTGCAATTTGAGGATAAAATAAGTTCTAATTTTATAATTATTTAAATTAAGTTCTCATTTTAAATAATTTTTGATCGGAGAGAATCTGGGAATCTGGAAAGCATTTCACTTATCAGAGAGAAGACGGATCATCGCTGATTATTATGGCAGGGATTAGCTTATGAGACATTTGCCTTTCTATTTCTCTAGCTGGCCAGGGTATAGGCAATAGCTACTGATTTGGGCAGTTTCTTCTGCAGACCTTGGCAGTTTGGGCTGTTTTGAGCTAACGTGGAGCCCAGGTGTTGGTTGATCCTAAGGCTGAAATCTGGCTGAAGTCTGGGTTCATTGGGCCAGGACAAGTCATCCACCTTGTGGAAAATCAGGAGAACCAGCACCAACAGTGAGGTCATCCCTAGGCAGCGTTGGTCAGTTCCTGCAATGAACACACCACCACTGCACATATCATTATTTCCTGGTTACTAGACTGTAAATTTTGGAATAATACTTTATTTATCTCTATATTCATAACACCTAGTACCAGGCAAAGCACTGAGGAGGCTCATTCACTGATTGAATAAAAGTAGTTGCAAATCTCCCATCATCTCAACAACATACCTGTCCCAAATGTCCTGTTAAGGATGCTCTTGTTTCTCCCAGGATGTAGCAAATTCCCTTCCTTAGAGAGGAGCCTACCCTGCACTATCTAGGACAGGGGTCGGAAACCTTTTTGGCTGAGAGAGCCATGAACGCCACATATTTTAAAATGTAATTCCATGAGCACCATACAATATGTTTAACACTAAATACAAAAAAATGTGTGCATTTTATGTAAGACCAACACTTTTAAAGTACAGTAACTCTCTGAATTCTTTTTAATAACATTGTTATGCTATTGCTAACCAATGATGAATAAAGTGCTTCTTACCATTAATGCGACTTCTGGTGCTGCATGGTTTTGCTGATGGCTTTGTAGTCTGGTTGATATGTGGTGAGGTTAAGCTTCATGCAGGCATTGAGACTTCCATCCATTAAACGTGATCGTAGGTTGGTCTTAACGTTCTTTAGATGTGAGAGAGACTGCTCACATGCATATGTAGAGCCAAACATTGTCAGTACAGCAATACTCACACGCTGCAGTGTGTGGTATATAACAGGAAGCGCGTTCCAAGTTTTGACAATCAGCTGGTCCGCGGGTTGAAGTTTTTTCATTTCTCCCCACTTGTGTTTGCTCGCCAACTCTGCTTGCTGTCATGCAAGTCTTTGCAAATCTTCATTCAGTGACTTGAACTTATTCACCCACATGTCTGAGGCCTTCAGGTCAGCAGCTTGTAGCTCAAAATCTCTGACAGAGACATCGGGGATGTAACTCAGGTCAGCGCTGTGCACTGCATACTCGTGCGGATGGGTGATGAACTTAAAAAGACGAGTGCGCTCACGGAATTCTCCAAAGCATGCTTTGAATGACTGCAGGAAATTAGATGTGAAGCCCGCTAGCTGCTGGAGATCAAGATGTTGAGCAGGGTCACTTGCTGTGCATGCATCTTTAAACTCTCCCAGTTTTTCAAAGTGTAGTCAACGACCTGTTTCTATGTCAGTGATGAAGAGTTCCAGCTTGTTTTCAAATGCAAACACTGCTTGTTGAAGGGATAAGACTGTATTTCCAATGCCTTGCATTTTCACATTGAGCTGGTTCAGATGTTCAGTCATGTCCATGAGATAGTAGAACTTCAGGAGCCACTCAGTGTTAGCTAACTCAGGATACTCGACATTTTTCATTTCAAGAAAAATCCAGATTTTGCTCAGACAAGCCGCGAAATGATTGAGCACCTTCCCTCTTGACAACCAACGCACATTACTGTACAGAAGAAGACCAGGATAATTATTCCCAACTTCATCCAGCAGTGTTTTAAACTGGCGATCATTTAAAGCTCGGGCAACAATAAAGTTGACCAGCAACATCACCTCACCAAGCTGCTCGCCACACATCTGAGCACGCACGAAGCGCCTCCTGATGTAGGATGCAGTGAAAACTTAGGATGAATCTCTATTCATGTTCACGAAGAAGCACTACGAATCCTCTGTTTTTCCCCACCATGCATGGAGCACCATCAGTACACACCGAAATAAGTTTATCCATCGGTAGATTTTTTTCTTTAGAGAACTCAGTGAAAGACTTGAATAAATCCTCCCCTCTTGGTGTCTCTTTCATAAGCAAAACAGCAAGACTTTCCTCACGTAGTGTGTCACCAATAGCATACCTTGCAATCACGCTGAACTGGGATAAATGGCTTACGTCTGTTGACTCATCCAAAGCGAGAGAAAAGAATGGTGCTGCATTTATGTCCTTCACTTGTGTTGCCTCAATTTGATTTGCCATCATGATGGTACAATCATGAACAGTTCTTGCCGACAGAGGCATGTCTTTTATTCATTTGATTATCTTGTCTTTTTCTGAAAAGTCGTCAAAAAGTTCATTGGCAACATCAAGCATGAATGTTTTGGCATTCTCCCCATCTGTGAATGGCTTTCCATTTCTCACAATTGCTAAAGCACCAGCAAAGCTAGCTGAATTCCAATCACCTTGTTGGGTCCAAACACGGAGTTGCTGCTGACTAGCATGCACTCTGCACAGTAGCTCTTGACATGCTTTCTTCCTGCTGTCCCCCGCTGGATATTTCAATGCAAATGTAGTATGGCATGTGTTGAAGTGCCGCTTTATATCGATATTTGACTGTTTCATCAATGCAATTTTATCATTGCATATTAGATACACTGCAGAACCTGCTCTCTCCACAAAGGTGAATTCCTCTGTCTATTCCTGCAGAAAAGTACGATACTCCTCATCTTTTTTTTCTTTTAGCCATCTTCTTAATCAAAAGGATTTCTGCAATTAGGTAGCTGACTACTTGATTAAAAGGAGGGAAGTTTACTTCCTGACCTCACAATGACACGTGTACATTACGCATTATCCAATAAAAATTTGGTGTTGTCCCAGAGGACAGATGTGATTGGCTCCAGCCACCCGCAACCATGAACATGAACGGTAGGAAATGAGTGGATTGTAATTTATGAGAATGTTTTATATTTTTAACGTTATTTTTTTTATTAAAGATTTGTCTGCGAGCCAGATACAGCCATCAAAAGAGCCATATCTGGCTCACGAACCATAGGTTCCTGACCCCTGATCTAGGACCTATGACACTGACCTATGGTGAATTCTGATAAAGGGATTCCTCTCAGTTTTTCACAATGTCTTTCAGAAACGATGTCCTTGTCTACCCTTTCTACCTCTGGGCTACCACAACACCCCAGTTTGGGAGGGCTACCACATTTTGTTGAAACCATATGTTTGTATTCTTCTTAATGCTTTGATTTACTCATAAAAATCTTACTGATATCTGAATTCCAAGTTCTTAACACAGCATAAGAAAAATTTAGTCCTAAATAAACTTTTGTGAGATATTGTGTTTAAGGTTTTTTTAACTGTAAATAGAAAAGAATATTATTAGTATCACTATTTGAGACAGAAGGATACCATTATCCTGGTCTCTCCTGTCTTTAGAAGAGATCTCTTTAAGAATTAACATCTTGCCTGACGCAGTGGATAGAGTGTCAGACTGGGATGTGGAGGACCTAGGTTCGAGACCCTGAGGTTGCCAGCTTGAGCGTGGGCTCATCAGGTTTGAGCAAAGCTCACCAGCTTGGACCCAAGGTCGCTGGCTCGAGCAAGGGGTTACTCAGTCTGTGGTCAAGGCACACATGAGGAAGCAATCAACGAACAACTAAGGTGATGCAACGTGCAACGAAAAACTAAGGATTGATGCTTCTCATCTCTCTGTTCTTGTCTGTCTGTCCCTGTCTATGACTCTCTCTCTGTCTCTGTAAAAAAAAAAAAATTAACATCTTTTTTTTTGCTGCCTCTCTACCACCATCATGGGTCGCACACACACTCCTGGAAAGGGGCTATCCCAGTCAGCTCTGTCCCACCACTGTAGTGTCCCCACCTGGCTGAAGTTTATGTTTGATGATGTGAAGGAGCAAATCTACAAATTGGCGAAGAAGGGTCTGACTCCATCATAAATCGGTGTGATCCTGAGAGACAGACACACATGGCATTGCACAAGTACGTTTTATGACAGGCAATAAAATCTTGAGAATTGTTAGGTCCAAAGGACTTGCCACTGGTCTTCCTGAGGATCTCTACCATTTATTGTAATTAAGAAAGCTGTTGCTGTTCTAAAGACTCTTGAGAGGAACAGAAAGGATAAAGATGCTAAGTTCCATCTGATTTTGATCAAGAGCCATATTTGCTGGTTGGTTCGATATTATAAGACCCAACAAGTCCTCCCCCTCATTCAGAAATACAAGTCATCCACAGCCTCTGACTTGTTTGCATAAAATGTTATTGTGGGCCCTGGCCGGTTGGCTCAGCGGTAGAGCGTCGGCCTGGCGTGCGGGGGACCCAGGTTCGATTCCCTACCAGGGCACATAGGAGAAGCGCCCATTTGCTTCTCCACGCCCCCCCTCCTTCCTCTCTGTCTCTCTCTTCCCCTCCCGCAGCCGAGGCTCCATTGGAGCAAAGATGGCCCGGACGCTGGGGATGGCTCCTTGGCCTCTGCCCCAGGCGCTAGAGTGGCTCTGGTCGCGGCAGAGCGACGCCCCAGAGCATCGCCCCCTGGTGGGCAGAGCGTTGCCCCTGGTGGGCGTGCCGGGTGGATCCCGGTCGGGCGCATGCGGGAGTCTGTCTGACTGTCTCTCCCCGTTTCCAGTTTCAGAAAAATACAAAAAAAAAAAAAAAAAGTCATTGTGCACAAGCAATAAAATAATAGTTTAACTGGGGGGGGGGGGCATCTCCAACCTTCTCCAAACATAATTTACTCCTTTAAACCTATGTTTACTTGAGGGGCATCCACTGTGAAGGTAGCTATAATGTTGAGGTTGAGGGGATCTAGGGCAAAGCCTCATGGTAGCATTTACATCTTCTTGGAATTGGTGCTTCCCTGCAGTGTAAACCAACCCTGATCCATCCTGTGGATCTCCCTGGCAGGTGAACAGGTTCCCTGTGGAGTGAGTCACTCCCAGTCCTCACTGCTCAGCTCAGGCTGCTCCTGGGGGATGCTGCTGTATGCACTCCCCAGTTTCCTCTGATGACTTTGAAATCTAGTTCATCCATATTCTCACCGCCTTTAGCAACCACCTTCTCCACCATTACCTCACCCCTTTTGGGGTTATTCTCATCCTTCAAACCGCTAACATTTTTTCTTCCATCTCTCTATTAGTTCTGTGTTTTCAGTGTGTGGGCTTAGCTCAGGCTCTTGCAGGAGACGCACAGCTCTTGACTGCTGTTCCCAGGGTACATTTAATATATGGAGGAAACTGAGCAGGAATAGATTTGTAGAATTCAAATAACAACCTTATGTTACTAATGAGGAAACTGAGGTCCAGAGAGATTAGGAGATTTTGCCAAGTTTCCTCCACCATTGATAACAGCACAGCCACCACACAAGCCTTGGCCTCCAGCTTCCCTGTTCAAAGCACCTTACAGGCGTCCCCAAACTACGGCCCTGGCCCCCTAAGGCCATTTATCCAGCTCCCGCAGCACTTCCAGAAGGGGCACCTCTTTCATTGGTGGTCAGTGAGAGGAGCACTGTATGTGGCGGCCCTCCAATGGTCTGAGGGACAGGGAACTGACCCCCTGTGTAAAAAGTTTGGGGACCTCTGAAACATCCTTCAGGAACCTACATCTGAATTTCAGAGGACTTTGGAATTAAACGTTTAACTTAAAAATCAATCAATCAATTAATTTATTTCAGGAGACTCCAGATCAAACTTAGGTATTTCCACTACTAGAACCAAAATATTAGAAAGTCCCTTCTTTGGAAAAACCTTTATAACAGTTATATAGTTGTTATATAGTTACATCTATATAGTTATATAGTTTTTAATCAATGGCTGATTGATTGGGATCAAAGAATACAAAAGTTTTAAATAACATTTAGCATAATCACAAATATAAAGTATTTATATGATTAACTATAAAACATCTGCTCTTGTGCTAGAAGCTCATTTTCATAGAGCAGACAGTCTGCCTTGTTCACCCCATCTCCCCAGAGCCTCCACAAGAGTCTGCCAGATAAATCATTTACTACTTGTCAGTGAATAAAAACAATCACTAGCAATAATTAACATTTTTCAGCTCTCTCTTTTGCTCTCTGTTTTTCCAATCAAATCCTATTCTGGGTCAGTGTTCTTCGCCTTAGAAAAGGCAGCCTAAGATTTGAATACAGCACCACCTTGTACCAAGTGTACTTTAGTGCATGACTCCATTACCCTCTTTGAGCATATTCTTCTCAGGTATAATAGTGAAGACTATGTAACATATAATGGGTAATAGAGAATGTGAAATGTAAACAGAACCAGAGGGGTGTGAGGAGAAAGAAAAAATGCTAATAATAGATTAAATGAAGTGGCAAACAAATGGAGAACACAAAGCCTAGAGGTAAAGACGCATGTCAGTGAGGATTACTCCCAGACCTTGAAACCTAATCAAGGAATTCCTTCTGGAGTTTGCCCAGCTTGATTCCCAAATTATTTTTGATTCAGTAACTTCTTTATACATTCCATTTCCCTTCCTTTTGAAGTAGCTGAATAATTGTTATTCTACACCTATCCCACCACTGCCTCTGGGGGCAGATAAATTGTTTCTTTAGTTTCATGGGTCTACAGATGGAGGGGACTGTCCCTAAGAGCTGTGCTTTATGGACACCCTCAAGAGTCTCATCCACGCCTGATGTTGGTGATTTAGATAAGATTTTGGACTTTTGAGCTGATGAGATTAACATGATAATTTTTACTCTAAATAATGTTGTCCTGGAATAAAACTTTAGGAATCTTAAGGGAGGAGGGGCATGTTTTGCATTTGGAAGAAACAGATACTCCTAGGGACCAGAAGTTGGACTGTGGGAATTAGAATTTCTAAAAAACAGTCTCCAAATATGGCTCAGCCAATTCCCTGGAACTTGTTAGTGTGGTGAGACATAGCTCCTATGATCATATTGTTCTATGGCACGACTGACTTTTAGATGGTGTTGGTCAAATAAGTTTGTAAATATGATATATATATGTTTGCTCGCTTGTGACTTATATTGGGTGTGGGGTACAGCCTGTGAGCAGGCCAGGTCATTGTAGCCTGAGGTTTGGTTTTGGGACTAAGCTTTTCCCCACACCCTTGACTGATTGTATGATCTGGGTGGTGCACTCTCATGAGGAATCCAATTATGCCTTGGATAAGTGACTTTGTATCGGGAACTTCCTTGTTTGTATATTGGATTAAGGGATTTTGGTTTTCTACACTATAAAGTGGGACAGACCAGGAGCTCGGACACACAGTTCCTGCTATCACAATTGCAGGGGCTTCCCTGATCCCTTGCCCTTCATGGGAAGAGCTGGTTTTCTGCCTTTTCCTTGTCTTCTTTTGTGGTTTGCCTGTCTTGGTGAGACACCAATAAATAGGATGGCCCCCCATCCTCTGACTCCACCATTTCTTTATCGTCTGCCCGAATCCAATGGGAACCTGCATGTGAATGGCCACGATGGCGGCTCCTGGCCTTACAGATGGGGAGATGATGTGGGTGGGCTGGGTATAATCACATGACTCCTGCAATACCAGATTTTTCCCTTGCTGGCAGAAGACAAAATCAGAGTGTGTCAAGTATAAGGGATACAATGTACCTTTACTAGACTGATGATAGAGGCCACATAAGAAAGAATGCAGGAGGCCTCTAGATGCAGAGAATGGCCTCTTGCGGACAGCACAAGAAACAGGGATCTCAGTCTTACAACCACAACAAATGCATTGGGCCAGGAACTGTAGTAAGCTTGGAAGAGGAACCCGAGCATGAGATGAAAATGCAGCCAGCAGCCGGCTGACACCTCAATTTCAGCCTCATGAGACACTGAGCAGAGAACCCAACCAGTTTCTTCCAGACTTATGATCTACAGAACTGTGAGATAACAAATGTGTGTTGTCATTGTTGTTGTTTTTCAGGTTTATTTTTTTAATTTAGTGTATTGTTGTAAAGCCAGTAGCCACGGCCACCATCACAGCCGCCTGGCCCGTGCAGGTTTGCATTTGATTCAGACAGACGATAATGAAACAATGGAGCCAAGAACTGGTGGGCCATTACCTTTAATCCTAGCTTGCACCTGGCGGGCAAGAAATACACACAGTGGTAAAACACTTCCCTTTCCATTCAGGGCTCCCAAAGCCACTGACTTATCCGAGTTTCCTAGAATCAAAGATTTCTACCACCAGCCTTATTCACCTCTATTCCCCATCTCCTTCTTTCTGCACAAACTCTGCACAAACTGGCTTCTCCTTCAGCACTCCGCCATCTTGGCTGCTTCTTCTCTCCTGCATATGGCCTTTCTCTGCTCTCCCCTCTAATGCTAATCTCAGGAACTGAGAGAGAGAGCAAGCTCCCATTCTGCCCCATTTTATAGTGTAGGAATCAAGACCTTTAATCCAATATACAAACAAGGAAGTCTCTGATACAAAGTCACTTATCTGAGGCATAATGGGATTCCTCATGAGAGTGCACCACCCCCTATCATGCAACAGTCAAGGGTGTGGGCAAAAGCTTAGTTTTAAAACTAAGCCTTAGGCTATAATAACTTTGCCAGCTTACAGCCTGTCTCCCACACCCAAAGCAAACTATAAGCGAGCAAACCTATCTATCATATTTACAAACTTATTTGACCAACATTCCACCCCTTTTGCTCGCTTACAATCTAAAGCACAGGTATTCCTGCACAAGGAAATAAGGCACATTACACAAATTACAACATGAAAAATCATACAATTTCAACAATTACAAAGGTACATTTCACCAGTCTCTGAGCACTTTGCCAAAAGCACAAAACGTCATCGGCCTTCTTTCTAGCCATGGGAAAAGCTTCCTGGGGCAGGGGGAGGGCCTCTAGCAAAGCCATCCCCCACCCCCATCAGGGTATTTCACATTGTCCAAAATCCAAAAGTCCATCTAACAAAGGAGCCATTGCTCACTCCATCATAGTCCAGGAATCAGTCCATGCACATGGGACCTCAGCCACACCCCTCATCCCTGCCATCCTGGCAGGTCTTACACTGTCCCAAAGAGGAGCACGTGGCAATGGCAGTCAACATTTCCATCTCTGCTCCGGAGAGCATGATGGCATCCACCCCTATGTCCCAAAATCACAGACGTACCAGGGGCATAGTAGGTACTCCTTGCTGCTGGGCTCTCACCTTCTGGAGGCTGTGGATCGCAACTCCAGACTGATTCTCCTCATCCTCCAAAGAGGAACTGAAAACATCAGCTCCTGCTGCTGGGCTTGAGCCCCAGGCGACCGCCGCCTTCTGCTCCATGGGCCTTGCAGCCCTGACCCCAGCCTCAGCCCTGGCCTCCCACTGCTGCTGGCTCTCCACAACGTCCAGGGCAATCTGAAACTCACGAACCCGTGATTCCTTCTCCAGTGGCTTCCTCCAGCTCCAGGGTCAGCATCTGTTTCTCCCACGTTTGCTCCAGCTCCTTCCACTGCTCGGTTTGCAGGTCCCAGGCAGCCTCTTCCACAAAGCTCTTGATTTCCTCACGCATGGCTGTAAAAGTCAGTCAGCCTATGGCCCCCAAAAGGATAGCCATGGGGGACCATAACAGCAGCCAGTCCTCTACTCCACCACTCAAAGATGGTGGTGGCTCCATACCAAACTGTATCGAATCCTGCCAGAGACTACACCAAATGTAAAGCCAGTAGCCATGGCTACCATCACAGCTGCCTGGCCCATGCAGGTTCTCATTTGATTCCAACAGACGGTAATGAAACAACGAAGCCAAGAACTGGTGGGCCATTACCTTTAATCCTAGCTTGTACCCGGCAGGCAAGTAAAAACACACACTAGGCTCCAAAACCCACTCATTCAGTGCTCACAAAGCTACTGACTTATCCGAGTTTCCTAGAATCAAAGGTTTCTAGCTCACTAGCCTTATTCACCTCTATTCCCCATCTCTTTCTCTCTGCACAAACTCTGCACAAACTGGCTTCTCCTTCAGCATTCTGCCATCTTGGCTGCTTCTCCTCTCCTCCACATGGCCTTTATCTGCCCTCCTCTCTAATGTTAATCTCAGGAACCAGAGAGAGCAAGCTCCCAGTCTGCTCCACTTTATAGTGTGGAAATCCAAATCTTTAATCCAATATACAAACAAGGAAGTCTCCAATACAAAGTCACTCATCTGAGGCATAATGGTATTACTTATGAGAGTGCACCATCCACATCTTGCAACAGTCAAGGGTGTGGGGGAAAGTTTAGTCTTAAAACTAAGCTTCAGGCTATAACGACCCGGCCTGCTTACAACCTGTCCCCCACACAATGCAAACTGCGAGCAAACATATATATCAATTTACAAACTTATTTGACCAACACTCCATCTTCCTCCACCCTTTGCCCATCCCCACCTACCCTCCAACCCTCTTTCCCCTCGCTATCACCACACTTTTTAGAACCACTGTTTTTCTAATCTGCTAATATTCCTGTGTTGGCCTGGACAGTGGGAAAATGTGGTTAGGTGCCAAAGAACTGTAAAACTTAGTATTGGCAATGCCATTTTAAAGAGGAAAGGTCAGGCTTCTTGCCTCCTCCTTTCTGTGGAGAATGGAGGGAGAAGAATGCAGGAGGTTCCTGGCTTGTAAGGACAACTGGGTCAGATAAGTCATAATTTAACTACAGAGCAAGGAAGATAGAATTTATCTAAGAATCCTTTCACTTCTCTTATTAAAAGCCTTTAGAAAAGAATGTTTATGTACCGTAATTAAGAATTCCTACACTCTGACTCACCCTCCCATACTAAAGTCCTAGAGTAACAGATACCTCTAGACAAAGGGATCACAAGCCCCTCCTTCCCCATCCCAACCAGTATGTGATTTGATCTATAAAATCAGCCACAGAATGGTAGCTGTAAGGTATTTTTCCCCACTGAGGAAGAAGGAAGGGCATAGCCACAAAGTGTGGAATAATAAAAGCTTTATTTAGTACAGCACTTCCCAGATGTTCCCTGGTCCCGGGGACTGAGGCCAGGGAAGTCGCACTGATAAAACCACGCGGGAGATATTTAAAGGGTCCCGAATAGGGTGGTCGAGTTAATATGACGTGGCAAAATCTCACTGGCTGGCAGACAGTTGTTCTTTTCCAAAGGACTCCTGGGAAGTTTCTTTTGGCGCACATGGGTGGAGGGGTCTGGTCCCTCACATGACCTTCCCCCCACCACCTTACAGTAGGGACTTTCTACATGATTTGGGATTGTGCCCCATGTAGCTAGCCGGCTAATTAATAAACTCCTCAAAAATTCATTTGGACTTTTCAAAAAAAAAAAAATTCATTTGGATTTGGTGTCTCTATGTAACCCGCGGATTTAAGTACATTACTTGACAACAAAAGAAGAGGAGCTGCAGTCAAGGAGGAGGGAAAAGAGCAGATGGAGGGTTCTGGCGAAAATGGGTGGTGAGGAAGAGGGGGAGACAGGGAGAAAGAGAGAGAAAGGAATACAAGTGGGGGAGAGGAAATCCCAGGAAATCCCGAGTGCCGTTCTGGGCACCTCAGGCCTGGAAAAGGGGGAAGGGAATTACTGCCAAAGAAAGTAAAGGAACTCTTCTTTTTTTCTTCTGGCATAAATTTTACTCCAGGGCAAGAAAAGTCAGTGATGCAGGCAGAGCAGGTGGGTTGGGGCGAGGCCTAAAAACCCTTCGCTGTCGTTGATCCGCAAATAGATTTGGTCTCTTTCCCGAGAGACCGCCCAGGAGCACCTAAGTCCCGGACTCCTGGCTTCGCGCAGAAGCCGCCCTCGGGTCGCCGGCGTCAGGGTGGGAGGGGACTGAGGGGGCCGAGCCCCAGGCCGGATGGCCTGAGCTCCATTAGCGATGGGACCTCTACCCGCAAGCCTGGCCAGGCAGTCTCTCACGGGGTGGGGGTGGGGGGCACAGAGAGGGTCTCCTCTGGGAAGGAAATTCGTCCTCTTTCCGGCTCCACGTCCCCCTCAGGGTCTGAAACAGGAGGGGATTTCGGACCCGCGTCCTCCTGCTCCGGACTCCTGGCCTCCGTGTCGCCGGCATCCTGGCCTCTTCCTCAGGAGTTGGGGTCTGCAGCGTGGCGCGGTCCACGCGGACTTGGCAGGCAGAGCCCAGGGGCCCAGCGACCGAGCCAGTGCCATCCCTGGGCCTCGGGAATAAAAGGCAGCGACAGCGTCCACTGAGTCCTGGCCCACGAGGGGTCTGCACACGACCTGTCGTTACACTACCGCAATTGTCCCTTCAGGAGTGAATGGGAGGCGTGGACACTGACGTTGCAGCGTTGTTATTGGTTTGGGAAATCATGGGTGGAGATCTAAATTGGAAGTCAAGTGTTCTATTAAAATGTTTTCTTTTATTCTCATTTTAAATATGTCTAGTTTAGTTTATTCAGATTTTATTTAGAATTGCTAGCCCTTAGTCTTCTTTAGACTAACTACAATGCCGAGGCCACACTAGGTAACTTGACTCCAGGAAGTCTCATCCTGTGGTCCCCAGCTTTTACCCGATGTAGAGATTGGACCTGCTTCCTGCTTTTGTGGTGACCAGGGCATCAGCCTTGGCCCCTTCCTAAAGTGTTGGGACTGGGAGAACACAGGCTTCATCTCATCTGCTTATTAGAGAAGTTGGTCACAAGTTCTGAAGGCCATCAGAGCTAATGAAAATGTTTGCCTACAGAGCTCACTTAGTTTTGGAACTTTCAGCTGTTACAAAGGACCATAAAATCAATGATGGGGGGTGATGAACACATAAGACAATCAACAGTTCAAATGCCATAAAAATGTTTACCTATGTACTGTTTTTGTTTGTTTTTGGTGACAGAGACAGAGAGTCAGAGAGAGAGACAGATAGGGACAGACAGGAAGGGAGAGAGATGAGAAACATCAATTCTTCCTTGCGGCACCTTAGTTGTTCATCAATTGCTTTCTCATATGTGCCTTGATGGAGGGGGGGGGACTACAACAGAGTGAGTGATTCCTTGCTCAAGCCAGTGACCTTGGGCTCAAGCCGATGACCCCACACTCAAACCAGCAACCTCGGGGACTTGCAGCTTGGTCTTGTGCTTCCCAGACCAGTGCTCTATCCACTGTGCCACTGCCTAGTCAAGCTACCTATGTACTCTTATTGATCAATGTCACCCCATTAAATTTAACTTTCTAGGCCCTGGCCAATTGGCTCCAGGTTCCATTCCTGGTCAGGGCACACAGGCACACAGGAAAAGCGATCATCTGCTTCTAAACCCCTTCTCCTTCTTTGTCGGGAGCCAATCCAACCTTGCTGTCTGACACAGTCAGAGCAGGGAAGAAACATCTGCACAGCATCTGTTCTTCGGGTTGTACCTGGGTATTTCCTCTGATAATATTCCCCCTGCTGGGATTTTGTGCCATAACCATAGGGACAGGCCCATGGTATGATTCCAACAATACTGAAGTTTCCCAACTTATTTGAGACCTAGAAATCAACCAATCAATGAATGTATCTCTGCTTAATGACTCTCATATTAGCCACATGAATATCCCCTTGACCACTCGAGCCCCCTGTGTTCCCTTTAAGAAAATTTACCAGCAACTCTAAAAACAAGAACTAGAGGCAATGATCAAGGCAACTGTACTTTCTACTATCAAAGCACAAAAGCACCTTTCAGCTTCTACTTAACCTTTGCTTAACCCCTCTAGCTTTTTCATACTATAGAAGAATAGAAAAATTTTCCATTCCTCTTACATACCTGACCTTCAGGTAAGTAGAACGCTCTGAGAGAAATAAAGTTGGAACTTAACTAGTAGATGAAAGTAGTAGACAAATATAATTTTACTAGACAATAGGCCATTAAGTAAAGCAGAGTAATTAATCAATAGTGACCCTTTAGAAGCCTGCATAAGGCTGGCATCAATATTGTTGCTGCTCAAGGTATTGTATACTTAGAATGGCTTACCACCTGATTTATAGCTTAAAGAAATGTACTAACCTCTTCCTGGAATATTTATTCATACTAAAGCAAAAGTAACTATTAATCAATGTATTCTGCATATCATGTGATTATAACTTAGTGTATAAAAATAAAGCTATACTAGCCATTGGCAGAGATGCCTGGCAGATGAACTGAAGAGTTTGGCTCTCTCACTCATTTCTCGCCAATGCTGTCCATTCCTTTGGGGACCCCTGGACCAGCTGTAGTGGGACTCCGGAAGGCAACTCTCTCTCTCTCTCTCTCTCTCTCTCTCCTCCTCCTCCTCCTCCTCCTACTCCTCCTTTAGCAACCATGGCTCTATTGATTCTAGCAAGTTTTTCCAGGGGAATCATGGCCTCTGCCTCAGGTCCTAAAAATAGCTCAGTTGTGGAGCAACAGAGCAATGCCCTAGATGGGCAGATCATTGTCTCAGAGGGGGTTTGCATGGTGGATCCTAGTGGGGGGGCATGCCAGAGTCGTCTCTCTGTTTCTCCTGCTCTCACTTAATTTTTTAAAAATTAATTTTATAAATAATATTTTTGTAAGTGTGAGGAGGGAAGATCAAGAGAAAGACTCCCTCATGCATCCTGTCAGGCATGCATCCAGCAGTCCCAGTCTGGGTCCGATGCTCAGTGCTCCCACCAACCCAGCCACTGGCTGTGGGAGGGAAAGAGGGAGAGAAGGGGGAGAGGTAGGGGGAAAGAAACAGATGGTTGCTTCTCACGTGTGCCCTGATCATGAATTGAATCCAGGATGGTCACATGCCCAGCAGATGCTCTCTCCAACCAGCCAGGGCCAATTTGTTTTAAATGCAAAAAAAAATTTTTTGAAGAATGAAATCATAGGCAGGTTTCTCTGGCAAGATGATTGAAGTTCTTTCTGTTCACAATTTGGCCATGACAAACTCAGAAGTGAGAAATGATTCCACAAAGGTTCACGATAAATATTAATTGTATAAAATAGTGGTGTGTAACATTTATTAAAATAAAATTTTATAGGAAGCTCTAGGCATAAAATGGAGTTCATTTCAAAAACTGTAATTGCAGAATATAAGTGTTAATTATGTCTTGGATTTATCTCTTTTGATGTAACTATATTTGTATATAACTTTAGCCCTGACCAGATAGCTCGGTTGGCTAGAGCATCATGCTGAAGTACAGAGGTTGTCAGTTTGATCCCCGGTCAGGGCACATACAGGAACAGATCAATGTTCCTGTCATCTCTGTCTGTCTCTCCTTTCCTCTCTCTCAAAAATCAATAAAATAAAACATTAAAAAAAAAAAAAGAAAGGAGTGAGGCCCTTGGAAGGTAGCTGAGGGAGGGAAGAAAGAAACCAGGAAGAGGACGCATGAAGAGAAAGGAGATAGAGAACAACGGGCTGCGGGAAGAAGAGGCCTCGTAGACCTGGTTGAGGCCACTGAGGAGTTCATTTCAAAACCCCACTAGGGTTTGAATTTCTTATTGATCCCCTGAGAATTTTGTCGTTACCTGAAAAACCTGAGCCCGCTTGCCTAACATTTATCCTTGCTAAGTTTCTTTTCATTATCTGGGAGGTCAGAGTAGTAGGGTAAACAGACTTACAAGCTTCTGGGACCCAAGTCAGGACCTTATTGAATTCCTTGGAGTTAACTGGCAATTCGCCCTCTTCTCCCATTTCTTCCCTTGCGGGATGACAGCCTGCAGAGCAGGGCCTGGAGAAGGACAGGTCACCAAGACCATGAAGATGCCCAGGGACTAGTCCTGGCTGGAGATGCAGTGGCTGAGCAGACCGCCCTCCAGGGCCTGGACTCTGGCTGTCTGGCCAGCAGACTGAGCAAGTGGACCGACCAGTCAGGCTTAATCTCAGACTTTCTCCACAACATCACAGACATTCCTTTTCACCCCCATCTTTCATCAGGTCTTCTACCTCCTCTCCATAGGACCCTTTACTAGAGCTATTCTTTTAATGGAACTACAAGTTTATACACAGATTTTAGTACCCTTACCTGGCTAACTATCTTCGGCTGCCAATAGCAAATGTTGCCTCACTCATATCAAGACCTGAGCTCCAGACTTTACTCTGCTTCAAGGAGAAGATACCCTTTTCTTTCTTTTCCCACCAATACTGTCCTAACATAGGTCCAGTCTCTGCCTGATGACTTAGATAGTCCCCTCACCAGTCTCCCCAGGTTGTAGACGGAAGTTTCTCCTCAGCTCCCAGCCCCTCTGTAGCCCCCAACAGGTGTGTGTGACATCAATCCATAGAGGCAGTGCAAGGCCCACACCTCACAAAACTCCTTTCCCTCACCCTGAATCCATCCTCTACTACACGCACCTATCACAAACTGATATGCTTTTCTTGTCCTTGTTGCCTACTCAGCTCCCAGCATTTTTCTTCTTTCTCGAAATTATCACTCCCTCTTTGAATACTGTCTTCTGGGCACCATTGTTGAAAGTGCCCTGCCCTTATTTGCTCAAGGAGTGGGCACTTGACCTAAGCCGAACCAATCAGATCTGGTGCTTCCTAGGATATGGAAATAGGGGAGGACAGGTGATTTAAGATTAAATAAACCTCTGATTTATCTACTTTAGAGAGAGAATCCCTGAAAACACTATTTTTTCCTGCTATTTATATCCTATGTGACTGAACTGTGAATAGAGTTTACAGAGTTAAAATAAATATAATAATTGACCCATCAAACTATGATTCAAATATATTGGATAAAAAGTCAAAGGGAGGTGTGTTTGTGTGTGGTTGTGATTATGGGGAAGTATATGAAAGAGAGAATGCTTAAAATTTGAAAATCAAGAAGTAATCTATTTACTTAGAGATAAGAAGATAACTACATAATTGATTACATATGCTAAAAATTTGTCGAACTATATCAGGGGGCTGCTGTTTTTCTAAATAAGTTTATAAGTATAGATAGCTTTGGTAAAAATGTGCTCTAAACACAAAGTAATTCCAATTCCTTTGCTGTATAATCATATGTGCATATTTAAAGTTCATTGGTTGTATCTTGAACATAAATTATGAGGTTATATTAATCACTTTTCATTTAAGGATTCTGGGTTTGGTGTCATGCATAGAATGTCTATCCTCAGTGAGTCTATAAAAAAGTTGGCAAAAATAAGTTAAAACGAAATGGTAAGTAAGTACTATCCAGTTTTGGCAAAATGATAGAGAAAAGAATATTCTCAGAATATTCAGAATATGACCTGTTACGTCTTTTCAGGAGAATTAAGCAGGAATTAGCAAAATTAGAAATATGAATTATTTTGATCAAAAAGAATAAAGAGCCCTGGCTGGAAAGCTTGTTTGATTATTAGAGCATCATCCAAATATGTACGCAGTTTGATCCCTGGTCAGGGCACATACTGAAACAAATTGCTGTTTCTCTCTTTCTCCTCCTTCCTCTCTCTCTGAAATAAATAAATAAAAATATTGAGAAAAAAAAAAAGAATAATGAGGCCCTGGCTGGTTGGCTTAGTGGTAGAGTGTCGGCCTGGTGTGTGGATGTCCCAGGTTTGATTCCTGGTTAAGGTACACAGCAGAAGCAATCATCTGCTTCTCCACCCCTCCCTTCTCCCTTCTCCCTTCTCTCTCTCTCTCTCTCTCTTCTCCTCCCACAGCCATGACTCAATTGATTCAAGCTCATTGGCCCCGGGCATTGAGGATGGCTCCCTATGTGGGCAGAGCATCGGCCTCAGATGGGGGTTGCCGGGTGGATCCAGGTCAGGGTGCATGTGGGAGTCTGTCTCTATCTCCCCTCCTCTCACTTGGAAAAGAAAAAAAAAGAATAATGATTATAATGCATTATAATATATTAAATAACAAAGAAATCCATATAATATACATTCCATATGCACATAGTATATATAATTCATGTAATGCTGTACTTCATAGAAGAATAGCAGCTAGTAAGTGTGGAAAGAATAGTAACGTTCTTTCTGTTAGAGTCCAGGCTTACAAGAAATGTTTACGTTTTCATCTTTTTGGTAGACGAAAGCCAAACAAAGTGACCACATTTACCTCAAGTTTGACTGTAGATCATGGCAGATGAAAGAGCAAAATGTCAATTTTACTACCTAAGTTCTTCTATGCAGTCAAATTTCAACCTCTAATGCATGTTTTCATTCACTTAAGGTGTAGTAACTTTCTGGTTTAATACATTCTTTTGAAATTTAATTTTAATTTAGTAAGTTTTATTTGCATAGCTGTAAAATGATATGTTGATTAATGACCATAAACATTCTTGTTAATATAACTAGATATTAAGGCCTGAGAGTTAACTTATTTCTGGAAGCTTTGTAAAGCCTCTGGGATTGTAATTTATTTTGGGGAGGGCTGTGCAAGAAGTATTTGATTCTCTTATCAGTTTTACTGAGATCAAGAACTAATAATTATCCAAACTACAGTACTTCTACCAGGTTTTGGTATCAGGGTTATGATTTTTAAGTTTACTCTGATTATATTTATTTAGTTTTTAGATATTATATATTCATTTTTAGAGAAAGAGAGAGAAGGGGAGGAAAAGCAGGAATCATCAACTCCTATATGCGCCTTGACCAGGCAAGCCTGGGGTTTTGAACCAGCGACCTCAGCATTCCAGGTCAACACTTTATCCACTGTGCCACCACAGGTCAGGCTACCTTGATTATGTTTAATTTCAGCATCCTGCTGACAATACCCCTAAATATAACAAGGTGGATTTGTCACCATAAGCTCCTCTAAACAAAGGATTTCTTTGTATAGTTGTGTTCATCTAGAGTCCTTGCTATGCTTCTTGGTCCTCAACAAATTGTTCTAAATACTAACTGATGTTAATCCTGAACAGAATCCACATTTGCCCTGGGGCTTAAAAATTTTTAATCCCAGTTGTCATTCAATATTCTATTAGTTTCAGCTGTACAGAATAGTGGTTAGACATTTATATAACTTACAAAGTGATTCCCCTAGATAAGTCTTGCCCCCACCTGACACCATGTATAGTTATTACAATATTATTAACTATATTCCCTAAATTGTACTTTATGTCCCTGTGATTATTTTATAACTGTCAATTTGTACTTCTTAATCTGCTCATCTTTTTTACCCAGGCTCCCAACTCCCCTCTGGTCTAGCAACCCTCCGTTTGTTCTTTGTATCTATGAGTCTGCTTCTTTCTTACTTGTTCATTTATTTTGTTTTTTAGATCCACACATAAGTGAAATCATATAATATTTGTCTATCTCTGCTCAACCTATTTCACTTAGCATATTACCTTTAGAGCCATCCATGTAGTAGCAAATGGTAAGACTTTATTCTTTTTTTATGGCCAAATAATATTTCATTATATATATATATATATATATATATATATATATATATATATATATATATATATATCATACCACCTCTTCTTATCCATTTGTGTTTTCATTGAAACATTTGATTCATTTACATTTAAAGTAATATTGATAGGTATGTAAGTATTGCCATTTTATTAACTGTTTCCTTCCTTTTTTAAATTCTATTCTCTTCCTATCTATCTCTTGCTCTCTTCTCTTATATGCTGATGACTTTCTAAAATATTGTATTTGGTGTCATTTCTCTTTATTTCTTATATAACAATAACACTTCTAGATTTTTAGTTTGTGGCTACCATGTCCTTTATATATACCAAGCTATGTTTGTAGCAGTCTATTTTAAGTTGATGGCTGCTTAAGTTCTAACACATTCTATACTGACTACCTTTTAAATTACCCCTCCATGTTTGTGTTTTTGTCATTATTTTTTATTTCTTTTGTGTGAGTATTTGTGCATATCCCTTAATTTACTGTTGATCTTACTACTTTTGCTGTTTAACATTTGTCTTTCTTTTTCTTTCTCTCTTTCTTTCTTTCTTTCTTTTTTTCTTGGATAGATTTTTTTTAGAGAGAGAGAAGTAGAGAGTAAGAGAGACAGGAACATTAATCTGTTACTGTATGTGCCCTGACTGGGGATTGAACCAACAATCTCTGTATTTCAGGTCGATGCTCTAACCAACCAACCTATCTGGCCAGGGATGCTTCTTAACTTTTGTAATAGCTTTACTATTGGTTGATCTACTGCTTTTATTATGTGTTTGCCTTTGTCAGTGAGAGTTTATTTTCTTTGCAATATTTTCTTACTCATATATTTTTTTTCTTCTTTTTAAAGAAGACCCTTTAACATTTTAACACTGCTTTGGTGGTGATAAAATCTTTCAGCTTTTTCTTGTTTAGGAAGTTCTTTATCTGTCCTTCAATTCTAAAGGATAGCCTTGCTGGGTATAGTATCTAAATTGTAGGTCCTTATTTTCATCGCTTTGTATATTTTGTGCTAATAATCCCTTCTGGCCTGCAAAGTTTCTATTGAGTAATCAACTGACAGTCTTGTGGGAGCTCCCTTGTAAGTAACTAACTGCTTTTTTCTTGCTGCTTTTAAGATTCTGTCTTTCTGCCCTGGCCAGTTTTCTCAACAACAGAGCATCAGCCTGGCATGTAGAAATCCTGGGTTCAATTCCTGGTCAGGGCACATAGAAGCGACCACCTACTTAACCACCCCTTCTCTCTCTTCTCCTATAGCCATGGCTTGAATGGTTTGAGCAAGTTGGCCCCCGGTGCTGAGGATGGCTCCATGACCTCACTTCAGGCACTAAAATAGTTAGTAGCTGGCCCTGGCCGGTTGGCTCAGCGGTAGAGAGTCGGCCTGGCGTGCGGGGGACCCGGGTTCGATTCCCGGCCAGGGCACACAGGAGAAGCGCCCATTTGCTTCTCCACCCCCCCCCTTCCTCTCTGTCTCTCTCTTCCCCTCCCGCAGCCAAGGCTCCATTGGAGCAAAGATGGCCTGGGCGCTGGGGATGGCTCCTTGCCCTCTGCCCCAGGCGCTAGAGTGGCTCTGGTCGCGGCAGAGCTACGCCCGGGAGGGGCAGAGCGTCGCCCCCTGGTGGGCAGAGCGTCACCCCTGGTGGGCGTGCCGGGTGGATCCCGGTCTGGCGCATGCGGGAGTCTGTCTGACTGTCTCTCCCCGTTTCCACCTTCAGAAAAAAATAAAAAAATAAAAAAATAGTTGGTAGCCCGAGCAATGGAGCAGTGGCCCCAGATAGGCAGAGTATCAGCCCCAAATGGGGCTTGCAAAGTGGATCCCAGTCAGTGCAATGTGAGAGTCTGTCTCTTTGCGTTCCTGCATCTCACTTAATAAAAAAAAAAGGAGAAGAAGAAGAAGAAGAAGAAGAAGAAGAAGAAGAAGAAGAAGAAGAAGAAGAAGAAGAAGAAGAAGAAGAAAAGAGAAAAGATTCTCTCTTTAAACTTTGGCATTTTAATATGATGTGTCTTAGTGTGGCCATCTTGTTTAGAACTCTTTGCTTCCTGGACTTTATTTCCCTCACCAAGTTAAGAAAGTTTTCTGCCATAATTTTTTCAAATAGGTTTTCAATTTATTGCTCTCTATCTTCTCCTTCCAGCACCCCCATGATGTGAATGTTGATACACTTGAAGTTGTCCCAGAGGCTTCTTACACTATATTCACTTTTTTGGGATTCCTTTTTCTTTTTCTGTTGTGTGTGTGTGTGTGTGTGTTGTGTGTGTGTGTGTGTGTTGTGTGTGTGTGTGTGTTGTGTGTGTGTGACAGAAACAGAGAGGGACAGACAGGGGTAGGGAGAGAGATGAGAAGCATTAATTCTTAGTTGCGACTCCTTAGTTGTTCATTGATTGCTTTCTCATATGTGCCTTGACGGGGGAGGGGAGCACCATAGCAGAGCAAGTGACCCCTTGCTCAAGCCAGCAACCTTGGGCTTCAAGCCAGTGACCTTTGGGCTCAAGCCAACAACCATGTGGTCATGTCTATGATTCCATGCTCAAGCCAGCAACGCGGCACTTAAGCTGGATGAGCCTGCGCTCAAGCCAGTGAGCTGCGCTCAAGCCAGAGGAACTGGCTATGTGTTTTGAACATGAATCCTCTGCATCCCAGTCCAATGCTCCATCCACTGAGCCACCACCTAGTCAGGCAAGTTATAAATGAAAGGTAATTAAAATTCAGTCCCTCAGTCCCAATAGCCACAGCCACATATTCATTAGACACATGTGTCTAGTGGCTACTATATTTGACCTGGAAGATATAGAGCCTGATCTGATTCCTGTTTGATTTGCTGGCAAGACCACCTCAAAAGTGATGTGTGCTCTTCCATCAAGAGGTGCATCACATCCTCTGTGTTTCTTCTAATGAAGTTAGGAGCCCTTTATGTTTAAGGCCTAGATCCATTTATTGATTATGTGGAGCAAAATGGTGATATTTCATCATCATATATTATTACCTAGAACACTTGAATAAAGAGAAACTCTCCCTAAATACTACTTAGTTACTTAGTGATACCATTTATAAAGAAAATCACAGATGAATGAGGTGTTCCCCTAGCATCCTCTTTGGCGACCAATTAAATTTTTTCTTTTACTTTGTCTTTATTTTTAACCTGTGTTAATATGAACTCAAGGATTCAAACATGTTGAAATATTTCAGTACATTGCACTGTATCTGTACTGATTCTCCCACTATCCTTTCAGCAGTGAAAGTGACTTCAAGTTAGCTCCTTAATCCTTTTCGATAGGATCTTAACTACTTTTTGAGACTTTTTCTGATATCAGTATGACAAGTGTATCTGTCTCATCTTAAATATTTGCTGGCCCTGACCTGGACTCAATCATTTCTCTAAGAATCTCTGGGTTTTTTGTTGTTTTTTTTGCGGGAAACAGTAGTGTCAAATCAAAATGTTTATTCCAGTGGTGTGTGTGTGTGTATGTGTATTTTTTAGTGAGGGGGGGCAGATAGATAGACAGGGACAGACAGATAGGAAGGGAGAGATAAGAAGCATCAACTCATAGTTGCAGCACCTGAATTGTTCATTGATTGCTTTATCATATGCGCCTGACCGAGGGGCTCCAGCAGAGCGAGTGACCATGGGATCATGTCTATGATCCTACACTCAAGCTGGTGACCTCGAGGTTTCAAACCTACGTCCTCAGTGTCCCAGGCCAATGCTCTATCTACTGCGCCACAGCCTGGTCAGGCTATTACAGTGTTATTCATTAGAATGGGTTTATTTCTAAGCCTTTCTGATGGACAGAGCTAAAAAACATTAAAATTCATATGTATTCATGTACTTCCATATAGTCACAAACACTGCCAATTCAAATTCAGAACTACAGGTTTTTTATTGAATATCTATCTTTCTTCTGAATTGCCTTTCTTTAACACTAAGCATTTTGTTTTTAAAGACACTTGGAGTAATAAAATTAGACTATCCCACAGTGCCTCATTTGCTTTTCCCCCCCACTTTTTATGGACAAAATAAAGATTATAGCAACAATACCTCTAAAACATAATTGAGCAAAGCTGTCTTTTATTTTATTATTGGCTAAGGGTATAAATAAATGATTGTGTTTTAAGCCTCCTGGAATAGTTCTAATCTGAATGGTTGCTGTACAAAAGGGCTACACAGGTTCATCTGTCACATTGTATTTATTTATTTAAAATAGAATTTATTGGGTGACATTGGTTAACAAAATTATACAGGCTTCAGATGCACAATTCTACAACACACTATCTGTTATTTGTATTGCATGTTCACCATACATATCACATTGTTTTAACGTCTAAAGGAGAAATTTATAACTGCTTCCTGTTAACATGGATGAAGTACACTGTTGCATCGAAGGAGTGAAATCTTCTGGTTGCCTTACTTATGAAAGTCTTGGGGTCTCCTAGGTCCTGGTATTTGTGAGAACAAGAGTACACAAAGAGGGCACTACTTTATTTTAACAGGAGGTATTGGTCATAAGAGATGAGGCAGAAGCAGGGCAAAAATCAAGGAGTCTGTGACCCTGCCACTCAAATTCAAACTCTGGTGAGGATGTAATGAGCAAGATTGACTAGAGGGACAGCCTCTCTAAGGACAGAGTTCTAAGCCTCTCAGAATTGATGCTGGCAAGACAAAGAAGGGGGAAGATGCTATCATATTTGAATCATCTTCTCTATGATCCGGAACACTAAGCCATGATTTTTATTCAGGAATCATTTATTGAGCTGCTACGTCTACCCAGGACTTTGGAGGACAGGTAGGACCTGGGCAGGAAGTGACAATGTAGAAAGGGCAAGGCTGGTGGGTGAAGCACAGCAATTCTAGAGGGGAGAAGGGATACCAGATATGACAGTTCTACATGATATCCAGTAGGTGATCCATGGTTTCCCAAGCACAGTAATGCTTGCCATGTGGCCAAGTGACGAGCTGAATGAGACACCTTGGCCTGGGGAGGGAAGATAACTTGTGAGGAAGTTTTGATATGGCCTTCTGCATCCACTTTGTTGGGACAAGGCATAACAGGAGATGCCCTGTGACAGGAGGAAGCTAAAGCGAAACAGGTAGGTGAACATTTTGATGGCTGCCAAATGAGAGTGGGGTTTCGGGGGATGGGAGAAAAAGGTAAAGAGATTCAGAAGTACAAACTGGTTGTTACAGAATAGTTATAGGAATGTACAGCATAGGGAGTACAGTCAATATTTTAATCACTACATATAGTGGAAGCTATGTAATGTACAATTGCTGTGGTGTGCACCTAAAACTAATATAATAATGTATGTCAGCTATAATTGAAAAATAAAAAATTATTTCAAGGAAAAAATATTTTAACGATATGGAAGGGGAGTAAAATGTTCTTCTCCAAAGCACAATACTAGAAAATACCATTATATAGGAATAATTAAATTAAAAACTTCAACCCTGGCTGGATATCTCAGTTGGTTAGAGTATTGTCCTGACATGCTTATGTGCGGGTTCAATCCCCAGTCAGGGCACATACAGGAACAGATTGATGTTTCTATCTTTCTCTCTCTCCCTCTCTCTCCCTCTTTCACTAAAATCAATTTAAAAAAACTTTTAAGTGTACAAACACACATATGATAACACATACATCAGGGAATCATCAAGGAATGATGAAATTTTGGGGACGATCATTAGAGAAGAGAATATTTATACACTCTCAAAGTATCACTCACCAAATTACTAATTTTAGGGGAAAAATACATGTCTTATAATAAATATATCAGGCAGTTTCCTCTATAGGTCCCTCTATAACAAAGTAACCAATGCTAGTATCACAGTAGTAATGCTGGGCAAACTAGACATCCTTGGTCTCTAGGTGGGCTGCACTAAGGGCACATAGCTTGCTCTAGGTCAAGGGTCCCCAAACTTTTTACACAGGGGGCCAGTTCACTGTCCCTCAGACCATTGGAGGGCCGGACTATAAAAAAACTATGAACAAATTCCTATGCACACTGCACACATATCTTATTTTAAAGTAAAAAAAACAAAACGGGAACAAATACAATATTTAAAATAAAGAACAAGTAAATTTAAATCAACAAACTGACCAATATTTCAATGGGAACTATGCTCCTCTCACTGACCACCAATGAAAGAGGTACCCTTCCAGAAGTGCGGCGGGGGCCGGATAAATGGCCTCAGGGGGCCGCATGTGGCCCGCGGGCCGTAGTTTGGGGACCCCTGCTCTAGGTAGTGTTCTCAGCAAAAGGTTGGCCTAAATTTAATCATGAGGAAATGATCAGGCAACTTTAGCATGTACACCACTGAGCCTGACAATTGACATGTCCTCTACAAACAAGTCAACATCACTAGCAAGAAAGACAGCCACACTGCCTGACCTGTGGCGGCACAGTGAATAGAGTGTCGACCTGGGATGTTGAGGTCCTCTGTTAGAAACCCTAAGGTCGCTGGCTTGAACCCAAGGTCACTGGCTTGAACAAGGGCTCACTGGCTTGGCTGGAGCCCACTGGCATATATGAGGAACAATCAATAAACAACTAAAAAGTGCCATAACTATGAGTTGATCCTTCTCATCTCTCTCTCTTCTTGTCTGTCTCTTTCTCTGTGTCTCTCTTTCTCTCTCACTAAAAAAAAAAAAAAGAAAAGAAAAGAAATTAAAATGAAGCAACTGCAAGTTAACACTACTCATCTCTCTCTTCCCTCTCTCCCTCTCTCCCCCCTCCACTTTCTGTCTCAGTCTCGTTCTCTAAAATAAATATAGATAGATAGATAGATAGATAGATAGATAGATAGATAGATAGATAGATATAGATAGATATACAGATAGATGATAGATAGATAATTAAAAACAGACATCCACAAAATGGTGAGGTGATGTGTTAGGTTTAAAAAATCCAAAGAATATAGTAAACAATCTTTTTAGTTCTTTGGGAGCCAAAATATTTCTTCTCCTTTTGTTGTCTTATTTGTGGCAATATTGACTGTTTGAAGAAAGATAGATGTCTTGTTCAGTGGCCTAAATTGTGCAGTTGTCATATTACTAACTCATGATTAAATTCAGGCTAAACATTGTCAGCTAGAACACTGCACAGTTAATGCTGTGTGTGCCAACACAGTCTATCTGGTAGCTAAGAATGTTCAGTTTGACATGTTTATTTTTCCAGATGTTCCTGACGGTGCTTATGTACAGAATGGAAAGTTAGAGGAGGGAGGGTTAAGGTTTCTCAAACTGTTTGTTGACTAAGCATTGGTCTCCTAAGTGATTTAGCACAATTGGAGGCTAAAGGGCTGGGATTTCTCCCATTAAACCAGTCTTTGGGCCTGACCTGTGGTGGCGCAGTGGATAAAGCATTGACCCAGAATGCTGAAGTCGCTGGTTCAAAACCCTGGGCTTGCCTGGTCAAGGTACATACAAGAAGCAACTACTGGGAGTTGATATTTCCTGTTCCTCTCCTCACCTTTCTCTCTCTTCTATCCTCTCTCTAAAATCAATCAATAAAATAATTTAAAATAAATAAATAAATAAACCAGCCTTTGGGAGTAAAAATCATGCAGAGTGGTTTGTGGTTATGATATTGATTTTTAGCAAAGGGTTCCTCCAGTTTTCTGTTTGAGTTTTAACTCGATTTGCTGTTTTAGATAATATTCATCAAATGGAAAAGCTATTTTTTTATGATACAGTTTCTTTCAAATCAGCATTATCTTTTCTTAGTTTAAAATACTTGGTATATGCAAGGGGGGGGTCAAATTCAAGTTTTTGTCAGTTCCAGCCCACAGCTGAGCCTGGTGGGAAGGCTGCATGTTGACAGAGGCCAGCAGCGCCTGAGCTCCTGTTGAGAGGAGGAGCTGAAGGGGAGAGCCACAGTCTAAGTGAAGGGGAAAGTGAGATCCAGGAGACAGAAAAAAAACTTTCCTAGACTTACACCCAGCCTGTGGTGCAGGTCCTAGGGACCCCTGTCTCCCCCTCCCCCCCCCCCCCCCCCCCCCCGCCCCAGGAACCTGGTGATATTCCTGTTCAAAGGTGTTACAGAGCCTTAGCCAGCTCCCTACCATGTTTCCTCAGAAGACACTTTACTCCAGAATCCCCTTCCTCTCCAGCAAAGGGATGGTTTTCTCACCCCTTCCAAGGAGGGATGTGCTTAGCAAGCATCCCTCCTATACATTTAGAAACAGACTGCTGTCAGAAGGAGGGGACTCTTGGCCAAAAACACACCCTCTTAAACTCTCTGTCCCATCTTCTGAGGAGGAGGGTCTGGCAATGGAAGGAGTCCTAGAATGAAAGAGTCAACAGGGGCCTCAGAATATGTCTCAATCCAGTTTCACCTTTTACAGATGAGGGTGTATGGTGCCAAGGTGCTAAAAACTCACTCAAGCAATGCGGCCTGCTATTGACAAGCCTGGGACTAGAATGCAGGCCTCAGGATCTTTCCTTACATTTGGGGAAAGGGAGAGGAAAGGCTCAACTGGAGGTGTCAGCAGGCAGTGGCTATTAAGCCAAGTTGGCTGGACAGGAATAAGGCTCTACAGAGAAATCCTGCTCCAAAGGAGCTGAGGAAAAGGCCCAGAAATGAGAAACTCAAAATGGAATTAGAGACCAGGGACTCTAACCATGGCCCCACTCATTTTTATCCCTTGGATGCCAACGTTTTCTGAAGGAGATTGGACACGGATATACCTTAGGGCATGTCTAGAAATATTCTGAATAGGTAGATCCACAAAACTCTGGAGTGGACCCTGGCTGGGTTGCTCAGTGGATAGAGCATCGTCCTGGTGTGCACTGAGGTCATGAGGTCATGGGTTCGATCCTGGTTCAGGGCACCTATAAGTGGAACAAGAAGTTGATCCTTCTTTCTCTCTCTTCTCTCTCTCTCTCTCTCTCCCCCCCCCCTCCACCTCAAATCAGTGGGG
The DNA here is from genome assembly GCF_036850995.1 of Saccopteryx leptura. Taxonomy (NCBI): domain Eukaryota; kingdom Metazoa; phylum Chordata; class Mammalia; order Chiroptera; family Emballonuridae; genus Saccopteryx; species Saccopteryx leptura. The sequence continues at coordinate 286,359,964 of NC_089504.1, forward strand.
CAGAAAACCTCTGAAGTGAAAAGTGAAAAAGCAGAGGTTTAGTTATACTAAAGTCTCATCTTTTTTTCCCAACCTTCTCCCATCGGAAAGAGTATCTTTTTGTATTTTATGCTAGAGTAAAAAACGTCATAAGAAAGGCTAAAAAGAAGAAAGTGAGACCTAGATTCTTTTTTAAAAAAAACTTTTTTTTCAATTATAGTTGACATGTAATTTTATATCAGTCTTAGGTGCACAATCCAGTGATTAAACATTTATACAAACAAAATGATTATCCCACAAATCTAGTACCCATCTGACACCATAGTTATTACAATATTTTGACTATACTCCCTATACGGTACTTTACATTCTCATGACTATTCTGTAACAACATATTTGTATTTCTTAATCCTGTCACCTTTTTCACTCAGTCCCCCAACCCTCTCTCCCATCTGGCAACCATCAAAATGTTCTCTGTATCTATGAGTCTCTTTCTGTGCTGTTGTTTACTTTGTTTTTTAGATTCTACATATAAGTGAAATCATCTGGCATTTGGGACCTAAGATTCTGTATTGGGGTTTTGTGTAAGGACAAAACTTGATGTAAAAAAAAATTATTTTTTTTTTCTATATTCAATCTGAACCCATTATGAGCTGTGAAATCAGTTTAGTGAATAGTGAGCTGCAGGTCTCATTTTAAAAGTAGAAAAATCACAAATTCTCTTTCTTGTATTAAGGGGAAACATTTGTTTTTGTACAATGGCTTTGTATGTAATATTTCTTTTTTTAATGTAACTTTTACTATAAAAATACTTAGAAACTTTGAGCCAAATAGAGAGAGTATAGGTCTGCAGCAGAGGCAGGCAGGAGTTTTGGGAGGTAGGAGAGGGGGTGGGGGTTTCCACAGAGCCTGGGACAGAACCCTGGACGTGTTTTCCTCAGAAAAGGAAAGGGGCCTGACCTGTGGTGGCGCAGTGGATAAAGCATAGACCTGGAACGCTGAGGTCGCCGGTTTGAAACCCCGGGCTTGCCTGGTCAAAGCACATGTGGGAGTTAATGCTTCCTGCTTCTCCCTTCCTTCTCTCTCTCTCTCTCTCTCTCTCTCTCTCTCTTCCCTCTCTCTTCTCTCTAATGAATAAAGAAAGTCTTAAACAAAAAAAGGAAAGGAAAGCAAATGGAAAGGCCCATTCTACTTCACCCAAGGTGCAGACCCAAAGTTTGGACTTATAAAGCCCTGGTCCACTAGGGACGGTGACAGGGGTAGAGTCAAGTGGGGCCAGGAGATTTGTCTAACTGATCAAGCCATTTAGAACAAGTGAAAACCCTAACCCAGATTCTTTATTCTATGCGGCGGCTTCATCAATGCCATGCAGGGATACCCTGGCAGAAGGAGCAGATGGAGGAAGAAGTGGGTGCTCAGGAAACTGGACAGCAAGATCCCACTGGTCCTGGTCAGCAGCAACCACTACGTGGGCAACATCCCCACCCCCAAAACCATAGCAGAGTTGCAGTAGACTTAGGAAGATGACTATTTCAGCTTCTGGGTTAGGGGTGTCCTGATCCTGTATGACGCCTCCAGTTAGCCTGCTTTGAAGCAGACCTGGACCAGTGGCTGGACCAACAGCTGAGCATTGTGGCAGCAGAAGTGCCAGCATGCCATCATCTTCCAGCACATCCCACGGTTCCTCCAAAACATCTGTGAGGATGGCCACACTTCAACCTCACCAAGACCATTCAGAAGGAGATGGCAGACAACTTCACCAAAGCAGGTATCAAAGCTGTGTTCCTAAGCCACTGCTACAGGAATGCTGGGAGTACCTACCAGAACCTTGACACGGTGGGGTCATCTGCCATCAGATGCCATTTGGGCAAAGATACCCATGGGCTTCAAGTCGTGGCAGTCACTGCTGAGAAAATCCTTCACTGATACTGCAGTTTAGATGAGTGAGAAAACAAAAGATAATCTGATGGATTTAATAGAGAAAAAAATGATTGCCATTTATGATCCACTTTTCACTTCCACTATTTTTTAATTTTGCCAGAAGCAGCAGTTGCATACAACCACTTGTTCAATATAAAATATACCAAGTGGATTTGTGAATTTATGTCCTTTTGCATAAATAAAGACTTCTATCCTAAATAATATATGAAATAGAACTGCCCTCCCTTTAAAAAAGAGAAGGGTGCCTGACCTGTGGTGGCACGGTGGATGGGGCATTGACTTGGAATGCTGAGGTTACCTGTTCGGGACCCTGGGCTTGCCCGGTCAAGGCACATACAACGGGCAATTAATGAACAACTAAAGTGAAGCAACTATGACTTGATACTTCTTGTTCTCTCCTCTCCTCTCTCTGTAAAATCAATAAATAAAATTTAAAAAAATTTTTTAAAAGAGAAGGGTGTGGGGATTGAAGCCTGGGAATAAAAGAACAAATACTATTGGAATATCTCTGCATGAGTGTTTGAATAAACTCTCCTAATATGTTTCTCAAAAACAAGCAAACAAAGAGAGAGAATAAATGTCTAACCCAACTGTTTCTCTTTCTTCTCTTCTGTTTTCTCCAGACTGTACAAATAGTTTTGTTGAGAGAAAAATGTAAATTCCATTAATGGTTGCTACTCAGATTTTCCATGAAGTAGCCACACACAGGATACTTCTAGACTGGTGACTAGATTTATAGTCTTTCTAATTCCTAAATGTGTAGTAGCAGAACTTTTAAAGAATAGAGAAACCCAAACTTCACCTCAGAACATTTAAACCAGAATTTTAAGGTATTGACTCAAGACACTCATATTAGTTCAAAGCTCATTCACAGTTTATTTTATGAGAATGAGGCAGGTTAGTAAGAAGCTAGGAAAAGTCCTAAGCAAGTGGAATGGAGAAACTGAGATGATAATAAGGCCAAACAATCTGACCAGTTTATAGGCAGCTGGTGAATTGCAAGACCTTATCTTACCTAACCAAGGACACTTAGGAATAAATTACTTATCTCTCCTCCCTGACAAGAAAATAAATAGCTTAAATCACCCTCATGAGGGAGATAAATGACACCCAGTTAATGCCATTTTTGCCAGCCAAACCCAAGGACAGCTGAAGTCAGAGGAACAAGTAACAAAAAAGCCGATTAGAGCCAGACAGACGCAAGATAAAAATGAAACAGTAATACTAGCTGACCAAAGAATAATCCCAAACAATGCTATATGCTCATTTTGATGCATTAGCAGATTAAAAACACACCTAGAAAACTAGTGAGTGTTCTGCTAGGGCTCTCCCCTCAGACTCTCAACTGCAGAAAAGAGATAAAAACCCTCAAACCAAAGACCAAGCATGAGCTTTCTGTACAGCATGCTCATGCCCCTTCTTAGGCATGACCTTTTTACTTTTCTTTCTCCTAACCTCCAAAGGTCCCTAGGAGACTTGCACCAGGAGAGTAGTGAGCAGTGGCAGCTGGTCCTGGGCTTGCCTCCTGAACCTGTCTCCAAGGTCCCCTTTTCTCTAACTTTCCAGTGAGCTAAAAACACTCCTGCCTTGGTTCACTTCTTTCCTATAACATTTCTAAGGAGCCAAAGCAAAGCATCGCCTAGGCCAGGGGTCCCCAAACTACGGCCCGCAGGCCACATACGGCCCCCTGAGGCCATTTATCCGGCCCCCACCGCACTTCTGGAAGGGGTACCTCTTTCATTGGTGGTCAGTGAGAGACGCAAAGCATGGCATCGCTCACATACAGTACTGCTTCCAGTGACGTGGGATGCACACCTCATGGATCCGGAAGCACATCACATCACTTGTTACATCTAGCAGTGACAAATATGGAACCAGACATTGACCATCTCATTAGCCAAAAGCAGGCCCGTAGTTCCCATTGAAATACTGGTCAGTTTATTGATTTAAATTTACTTGTTCTTTACTTTAAATATTGTATTTGTTCCTGTTTTGTTTTTTTACTTTAAAATAAGATATGTGCAGTGTGCATAGGGATTTGTTCATAGTTTTTTTTATAGTCTGGCCCTCCAATGGTCTGAGGGACAGTGAACTGGCCCCCTGTGTAAAAAGTTTGGGGACCCCTGGCCTAGGCTCTCTCCTGTTGCTTTTTCTTTTTTTTTTTTTTTTTCTGAAGGTGGAAACGGGGAGGCAGTCAGACAGACTCCCGCATGTGCCCAACCGGGATCCACCCGGCATGCCCACCAGGGGGCGATGCTCTGCCCATCTTGGGGCATCACTCTGCTGCAATCAGAGCCATTCTAGCGCCTGAGGCAGAGGCCACAGAGCCATCCTCAGCGCCCGGGCAAACTTTGCTCCAGTGGAGCCTTGGCTGCGGGAGGGGAAGAGAGAGACAGAGAGGAAGGAGAGGGGGAGGGGTGGAGAAGCAGATGGGCGCTTCTCCTGTGTGCCCTGGCCAGGAATCAAACCTGGGACTCCTGCACGCCAGGCCGACGTTCTACCACTGAGCCAACCGGCCAGGGCTTCCTGTTGCTTTTTCTACCCTAAGTCATTCCTTTGTTCCACTGTCTCCTTTAATGAACATACTCTCAAAGTCACCTGGGTTTGTGTTGTGACACCTTTTCTACATGAAATCAAGAACCCACACATTACAGGCCGGTCTGAGGCAGACCCACTCCAGGCCGGTCCCTGTCTGGTAACAAGAACAATATTTAGAACTGCTCACTAGATCTCCCCTGTTTCACACCATTCTTTTCTCCTCATCTCTGCCACCAGGAGTTTCTTTTCCACAAGCCTAAAGATTTTTGTCTTCCTCCTGACAGTCTCAGATAAATTGCCATCCTTTTCAAATGGACTTGTCCAAGGCAAAGGTGTCTTGTATTCTTGTGTATTGTCCCAGTAGAGCCCGACTTCTACATCTATCAGGTGTCCCCGATTCGACTTCCCCGCAAAATGGGATATTCCTGCTTATCAGCAGGCTGGCAGCCTCTTCAAGACTACTCTTGAAGCAGCTATGAGGAGTCTACTTATCAGTGCTGAGACCAACTGCCACCAGAGGAAAGACATGACCAACACACTAGTTAGTTACAAGAATCACACAGGCAGTTTATTACTCCCAAATCCTTTTGGCATGCTTGGTACAGATTAAGGGGCCCTATCAGCATGCTCCTCTCAACTGTCTTTGGTCAGAGCAGCATGGAGACAGTCCACATCAACATTGGAGTGTGGGCAACTACTGCAGCTAAGCGGACCCCTTAGCTTTAGTACCTTTTCTGGCCAACGCCTTTTAACAGATGTCAATCTACCGGATTATCACCTCCAACCACCTTTTGGGAGTTCCTCGCAGGGAGCCCTTTTTATGTTAATGTACAGAAATGTTACATCAAGCCACTTTTAAGGTGTTCCTAGGGAAGCTTTTTGTTTATATTAACCTAAAGAGTTATGACATCAAGTCACTTCTTATCTATATATAACTTCACACACACACTAACTGGGCCCTGTGCGAAAGGCAATCTGCCTATCATATCTGTACACACTATATTAATTCCTATCCAGACGGCATAACTTTATTTAATTTCCTTAATTGCTTTTAATATTATATCCTGATCATTTTTATATGTCTTCCATTTTTTCTATATTTCTATATATTTAGTTACTATAACATCATATTACTGCAACACGTATCTTTCTGGGGTTTTTTTTTTCTTGTGGGAGAAACAGAGAGTCAGAGAGAGGGACAGATAGGGACAGACAGATAGGAAGGGAGGGAGATGAGAAACATCAATTCTTCATTGCGATTCCTTAGTTGTTCATTGATTGATTTCTCATATGTGCCTTGACCGGGGGGCTACAGCAGACTGAGTGACCCCTCGCTTGAGCCAGAGACCTTGGGCTCAAGCTGGTGAGCCTTGCTCAAACCAGATGAGCTCGCGCTCAAGCTGGCAACCTCGGGGTCTTGAACCTGGGTCCTCCACATCCCAGTCCGATGCTCTATCCACCGCACCACTGCCTGGTCAGGCTGTATCTTTCTGGTTCTTTACAAAACTGGCCCACAATTATTCACTGGCCCACAATTATTCACCACTATACTCTCATATTTTCTGGCCTCAGGTTCAACTCAGTTCATTCTTCTAGATTCTTTACTGAATATGTAGAACTAGTCATGGCAGTGAAGAAGAGAGAGGTCTGAATGGCCTAACCAGTGATCGGCAGACTCATTAGTCAACAGAGCCAAGTATCAACAGTACAACGATTGAAATTTCTTTTGAGAGCCAAATTTTTTAAACTTAAACTATATAGGTAGGTACATTCCTTATGGAGGTAGCGCCCACATGTGGTATTTTGTGGAAGAGCCACACTCAAGGGGCCAAAGAGCTGCACGTGGCTCGCAAGCCATGGTTTGCCGACCACTGGCCTAACCACTTCATTATCTTTGCATTCTGGAAACCTGACCTCTGCATCCACTCCTGGCCAACATCCCTTTAGTGTGTCATCTACTGTCCTACCTCTAGTGCCAGTTCCCATGAGGCCCTGGTGTGGACTCTGAGTCCCTGGAAGCCCCATGCAGATGATTACAGGCCTATAGATCTGAAACTGAGGAGGACTTGGGTCAGTTTGGCGCTTCCAGCTGTGACCCTGGTTCTAATTTCATTATTTAATTGTGGCTCTATCTCCTCAGTTTTTGCACTTCTAATTTACATGGAAAAGTCAAGGGTTAAGGGTTGTCTAAGTCAGGTTTCCACAACGCCAACCCATGTGCTACTGGTTCCTTAAGATGATGATCCTGGAAGAAAGAGGCAGCAGAGCTGGGGAAGTGGGAAAGGGAAAGTGAAGAAGCCAAGAAAGTGTGTGATTTCAGGCAGTGTCATGTGTTCAGCAGCCTAAATGATGCTCTTTTGACAAGGAAGACCATGGGGCCAGGATTCCCTATGGCTGAGAGGACAGGTGAGAGGTAACATGGGGTAAGCATATGCAGGAACACAGCACAATTTAGACTGCAAACAGAAGATGGACATGGAACGGCCCCGCAGGGTGGCAGTCCCCATGGCAAACAGAGGGACGACCAGAGTAGCAGTTGGAGTAAACAAACAAGGTAGAGAATAAACAGTGGGAGGTTGAGCTATTATTATCTTAAATGGAGAGCCAGCCATAAGGAACCTCAAATGTTGGAAATCTCTGGCTTCCAAAATCAACTCAAACTTTTCAGCTGGCATTCAAGGCCTATCATGATCTGGCCCCCACACTCCAGCCAGTTCAGTTTTAAGTAGTAGATCTCAGAACAGGGTTTCATAACCTATGCAGGATCACTACTCCACCCTCACCCAGATGTTCAGCTTCCATTTCTTCAAACACCTGCGTATAAACCCCACCAAGTTGAGCGTTTTACCTTCTTCAACACTGCTTATTTATTATATAACCTTACTATATGCATTTCCCTGCGTGCCTACCCCACCAGCACTGACTTACCAGAAAGGCAGGACCTGTAATTATTAAACTTTTATGTCTTCATTAAGGTGACAAACTTTTTTATAATGAAAAGGACAAAAATAAATTGAAGAAAACAATACCATAAATAAAAGAAACATTTTATTCATTGCAATACACTACAATATGATAAATGCATAATAAAAACATTTGTAATATTTTACATTGTAATTATGCTTACATGCCTAATTTTTAATACTTGTAAGAAAAAAGTACTCACTTAGATACAAATATGTCACATCACACGCAATGGATCGATTCATCGATCAAATACGGACATTTACATATTTAGTCTTCCAATATCAAAAAGGAGGACATGTAGGAGGACACTTTTTGAGGGAGGACAGAACTTACAAAAGAAGGACTGTCCTCCCTAAAGGAGGACGATTGGTCACCTTATTACGCCCTCTTAAACAGTTCTTGGCACATAGAAATGAAAAAAAGCCAGAGAAAATAAATTCTTCAAATGATCTTTGGGATGAATCGTTTTACTGTTCCTAAATAGGTTACTGAATCGTGAAAGGGGCAAAAGTCACGCGAAAGCTCACTTTCCGGCTAGAGGCTGGCTTGTACAGTTCAATTTGAGCAGAAACTGGCTTAATTCCCTGACTCATGCCTATTATCATGTAGGTTACCAATTTGCCCGTAACAAAGATGGATTCTCCCCGCCCCAATTTCGCCTTAATATGTGTTAGTAATCATATTTCTAAAGGGGAAGGCCCGAACATAAAGGTCACATGCTATCAACTCTCAGAAAAAGCTAGACACCTGGAAACCAACGCGAGTCCAATCCCAATAGATGTTTTAACCGGAACCGCTTTTCCTCACGAACGGAAGAGACTGTGCGTAAGGGCGTTGAGGCGGAAGTGACGGGAAGGTGGTTGTCGGGTAGTTGGCGGGTGGTTGCGCCGAACCGGTCGCCATGTCCGCGGGGAGCGCGACACATCCTGGAGCTGGCGGGTAAAGCTTCGCGGGCAGGAGAATGGCAGCGAGCAGGGGGCACAGGAGAGGCGGAGGGACCACGGGAAGCTGCGTATGGGTAGAGGGTACTTAAGTGGGAAGTGTACATACTGCAGGGCCCGACTGTTGAGAGAGTGGTGAGCAGGCCTGGGGCCCCTGAAGAAGGCCGGCGAGGATCAGAGTGAGGAGGAAAGCAGGGACTTCTGGAAGGACGAGCCAAGGAGAAGGCGAAAACGAGGGCATATGGGACAGAGTGAAGTCTTTTGATAGGGATGACGGAAGAGAAAGGAAGTGGATTCTGGGAAAGGGCTGAAAGAAGTGAGGATTAGGGGAAATAGTGCTGTACTTGCCTATTTAAGAATAATTTTAAGCCCCGATAGGAGATTCGAAGGTGTAAAGGGAATATGGTAGAGGGAACATGAGATGTCAAGGCATAGTAATGGAAAAATATTATAATTGAAAGCTTTTGGAGGCCTATTATTTTCCTTTTACTTACTGTAGGCGCCGCAGCAAATGGGACCAACCAGCTCCAGCCCCCGTTCTTTTCCTCCCACCGGCGGCCCCAGGTGGAGATGTTACCAGCAGTGGGGGAAGCCCTGGGGGCACCACAGCTGCTCCTTCTGGAGCCTTAGATGCTGCTGCTGCTGTGGCTGCCAAGATCAATGCCATGCTCATGGCCAAAGGGAAGCTGAAACCAACTCAGAATGCTGCTGAGAAGGTATTTGAAGTTGAAGGGACCCTGCTAATTGCAATTTTAATAGGGGTTATTTTGTACTCCTGTAATCTCACAATTGTTTGTGTTAATGAAGGAGAAACGGGTACGGTAACTTAAAGATCACTTAGTTTTGGAATGTATCGGGTGATAGTTTGTCATTTGTTTTTACGAGGCAGTTTTTGTTAGGTGAATACAATTGTGGACTAAATAGCTTTTTTATCTATGTTGACTTACTTCAACTTAAGTTTATAAATCATGTAAAGCAATGTTGTAATATTATTTTTAATTGAAGGGAGAGAGAGAAGCATTGATTTGTTGTTCCATTTATTTATGCATTGGTTGGTTGATTCTTGTATGTTCCCTGACCAGGGATTAAACCCGCAACCTTGGCATATCAGAACTCTACAACCAACTGAGCTACCCGGCCAGGGACGTAATATGTTTTTTGAATCATGTGCATTTTCCCTAATGTCAAAAGAAAAGCTCAAATAAATCGAGTGAGCTTTCAAATGTCTCTAATTATAATCTATAGATTCAACTTTTTTTTTTTTCCTTTACAGAGACAGACAGAGTCAGAGAGAAGGAAGGATAGGGACAGACAGACAGGAACGGAGAGAGATGAGAAGCATCAATCATTAGTTTTTTGTTGCAACACTTTAGTTGTTCATTGATTGCTTTCTCATATGTGCCCTGACCTTGGGGGCTACAGCAGACCGAGTAACCCCTTGCTCGGGCCAGCGACCTTGGGTAGAAGCTGGTGAGCTTTGCTCAAACCAGATGAACCCACGCTCAAGCTGGCAACCCCGGGGTCTCGAACCTGGGTCCTCCGCATCCCAGTCTGATGCTCTATCCACTGCGCCACCGCCTGGTCAGGCTATAGATTCAACTTTTTAATGACGGCCTAACTAAAGTACAATTTCACATGAAATAAAAATAATTTATAACTGGGTGGTTTTGTTGTTTTCACACAAATTGAGGAAATTATTTGGTCATTTTATAAAATCCCTAGTATAATTGGAATCTTACACCTAGAATGGATCAGAACTTGGAAACCTTTAACTTAATTGCCATAGCATACAAGAATCTTCCAATAGGATAATGAGTATATAGTGACTGTCTGTAATGCTAGAACACATGCTTTGTACTTAAGAAAAAAAAAACCTTACAACAATTTTATGGAATGAATTAGTGTTACCTGTTTACAAATGAGGAAAATTAGGCTCATGAATGTACAGTAATTGTCCAGAAATGTAGATGATAGGGACAGATGTCTACTTTATAGTTACCTCAGACAATTGGGTGTTTAGCCTTTATTGAAAGCCTCTAAAAGTTGTAGAGTTCATTGTGTTCCAAGGCAGCCCACTGCATTTTAATTTTAGACGATTCTTTTGGCTTAAATTTGCCATCTTTCCTTCCTATAAAGGGTTGAGTTCTGTATTTGAAGGTGCAATAAATGTGAGGTGATGGAGATGTTAATTTGCATATATGGGGTAATTTTTTCACAATGTATGCATATAGCAAAATATCAAGTTAAACATCTTAAATATATTCAGCTTTTATTTTTTAATTATACCTAAATAAAACTGGAAAAAATAAAATGATAGTCTGTTAACTTTCCAATTTATTAGTGGGTAACATCAACAGAATGTTTATCAGTAGGCCATACCTATCTGGATGCTTAAATTTATTCAAGTTTTGCAGAATCGAGAACTTTTAGTAAACTGAAAGTTCACATATTGTATTTTTATGGTTTTCAAAGATTGTGTGAGTCAGTTGTCCATTTCTAAGGTCTACAAGGAAATATTAAAGGATACTGATGAAGATGAAATGCTCTTTATAAATATTAAAAAAAAAATTTTTTTTTTATGTGAGAGTAGGGTAGATAGTGAGACAGACTCCTGCATGCACCCTGACTGGGATGCACCTGGCAAACCCCCACCCCCAATCTTGGGCCGATGCTTGAATCAACTGAGCTATTTTTAGTGCCTAAAGCTGATGCACTCAGACGAACCTAACCACCCTCAGCTCCCAGAGCCAATGCTCGAACAAGTCAAGCCACTGGCTGCAGGAGGGGAAGAGAAGCAGGTGGTCGTTTCTCTTATGTGCCCTAACCAGGAATCAAACCTGGGATGTCTATACACCAGGCCAACGCTATATTCACTGAGCCAACCAGCCAGTGGCAATTTTTTTTTTTTAAGTGAGAGGAAGGGAGACAGAGACAGACTCCTGCATGGGCCCCAGCTAGAATCTACCCAGCAAGCCCCTTGCAGGGGTATGCTCTGCCCATCTGGGGCTGTTGCTTGGCAATGGAGCTATTTCTAGTGCCTGAGAGGGAGGCTCCAGGGAGCCATCCTCAGCTCCTGGGGCCAACTCACTGGAACCAATTGACACATGGGAGAGGAAGGAGGAGGAGGGGTAGAGAAGTAGATAGTTGCTTTTGTGGTCCCTGGCCAGGGATTGAACCCAGGATATCCACACGCTGAGCTGATGTTCTACCACTTCAGTTAGTGGAGCTAACTGGTCAGGGCCCAAAAATTTTAATATTGATGTTAATCAGTTAGATGCCTTTTTTCCTCTCTGTAAAGTAATTTCTATACTTTTATTTTTGGGCGTTATAGTGGGACAGGCTCCTGCATGTGCCCCAACCAGGATCCACCTAGCAACCCCCATCTGGGGCTGATACTTGGGGGCTGAGCTATTTTTAGTACCTGAGGCTGATGCTCTCCAGTGGAGCCATCCTCAGAGCCCAAGGGCATCCTTGAACCAGTTGAGCCACTGGTTGCAGCAGGGGAAGAGGGAGGGGAAGAGAAGCAGATGGTCACTTCTCCTGTGTGCCCTGACCAGGAATAAAACCTGGACATCCATATGCTCGGCCAATGCTCTATCCACTGAACCACAGACCAGGAGCTAAAAAGTAATATTTAAAGTAGTAAATAGCCTGACCAGGCGGTGGCGCAGTGGATAAAGCATCGGACTGGGATGCGGAGGACCCAGGTTCGAGACCCTGAGGTCACCAGCTTGAGTGCAGGCTCATCTGATTTGAGCAAAGCTCACCAGCTTGGACCCAAGGTCGCTGGCTCGAGCAAGGGGTTACTTGGTCTGCTGAAGGCCTGTGGTTAAGGCACATATGAGAAAGCAATCAATGAACAACTAAGGTGTTGCAACAAAAAACTAATGATTGATGCTTCTCGTCTCTCTCCGTTCCTGTCTATCTATCCCTCTCTCTGATTCTCACTCTGTCTCTGATTAAAAAAAAAAAAAGAATGACCTATGGATGTTTCTGTGTGTTTGTAGGCAGGAAACGAACAGGTAAGGAGGTAGTGTGGGTAGTGGAAAGATATTTCATCATGTAAACTTTTAATCTAATTTCTCTTTTTGTAGCTTCAGGCTCCTGGAAAAGGCCTAACTAGCAGTAAAAGCAAGGATGACCTGGTGGTAGCTGAAGTAGAGATCAATGATGTGCCTCTCACTTGTAGGAACTTGCTGACTCGAGGACAAACTCAAGACGAGGTGTGGAGCTCTTGGGCTTCTTCGGGGAATATGGTGGGTGGGTGTGGTTTCGGAAAAAATAAGATTACTCAATACAGACATGAGACTGATGTTTATTAGTAGATTAGGATCATAGTTTCCCAAATCAGGGTTCAGTTTGATTTACCTGCAGAGGAACTTCTTAGTGGAGGTAAGAACCAGATATGTGTGAATTCCCTGGGTTGGTCTGAGTAAGAAGCAATGAAACTAGAATTTCAGATATCAGAGAAAACTCATTCCTGCCTTCTTGGTGGATTGTACGGATGGGGAAAATCTATCTTGCTACCTATCATTGAAATCATCCCTGGCCAGAGAGCTTGGTTGGTTAGACTGAGCATCATCCCGAAGTGCAGAGGTTGCTGTTTCGATCCCTAATCAGGGCAAATAACAGAAACAGCTCAGTGTTCCTGTCTCTCTCTCTCCCTCTCTCACTAAAGTCAATAAATATTAAAAAATTTTGGAAATCCATCAATTGCCGTATCACCATTTTTTTTGTTTGCTTTTAATTTAAAACTTGTTTTGTTTAAGCAATTTTAGAGATAGAGAAAATGACAGAGAGAAAGAGAGACAGAAATGTTGATTTGTTTCTGTATACACCCTGACTGGGGATCAAACCAGCAACCTCTGCATATCGGAACAGTACTTTAACAAACCAAACTATTTGGCCAGGGTACCATATCATCTTCTTAATAGAATGTTTCCTTTTTAGATCAGCCGACTTAGTGGGGCTGCAGTGTCAACTCGAGGGAGATTCATGACAACTGAGGAGAAAGCCAAAGTGGGACCAGGGTATGTATTCATATCCTCTACTTTGGGGAAGGGCTGGATACATGACTCATGTTAGCTTCATATTTTTTATTCTTAAGAAGTATGAGTAAATGATTTAAAGTTTATACAGTAGCTACTCTGGTTCATAGACACATACATGTATATTTTAACCAATGTCACTCCAATAAATTCAATAAAAAATATTTTAAATAAAACCATTTAAAAAGAGCCTGACCAGGCAGTGGCGCAGTGGATATACCATCAGACAGATGCAGAGGACCCAGGTTTGAAACCCTGAGGTCGCTAGCTTGAGTGAGGGATGGCTGGTTTGAGCATGGGATCACAGACATGACCTCATGATCACTGGTTTGAGCCTAAAGGTTGCTGGCTTGAGCAAGGGGTCACTCTCTCTGCTGTAGCTCTCCTCCCCCCCCCCTCCCCCCGTTATTGAACAACTAAGGTGCCACAACAAAGAATTGATGCTTCTCATCTCTCTCCCTTCCTGTCTGTCTTTCTGTTCCTATCTGTCCCTCTCTCTGACTCTCTGTCTCTGTCAAAAAAAAAATTAAAAATAGATATACATGTATCTATATTCACTGCTCACAAAAACTAGAGGATATTTTATCACTTCATCTTTAATTTTAAAATATCCCCTAATTTTTGTGAGCAGTATATATGCTTTATTTTTTTCTTTTTTTAAGTGAGGAAACAAGCATTTATTTGGGAGCAAACTGTTCTAAGCAGAGGGAACAGCACATGCAAAGGCCCTGAGGCAGAAGAGTTTGCATGTATGGCTAGAGTAGAGAAGAGAAAGGAGAGCAGTAGGAAAGTGAGGTCAGGAAGGTAAGGTCAGTTCTGTGGAACTCCAGCTCAGGAATTTGGGGCTTTGAAGCTCTTTTATGTCCATATAGGCAAAAAATTTTCCAGGGCTAGTGTTGATTAACATTATTTATTTTATAGCATTTTCAATAAGTGTTTGAAATCATGATTCATCTGGTTTTAAGTTCTGTATATGCTTTATTGCAGAATTCAGGACACCTCTAAAGATAAAAGAGGTGTTGCAGTTATTCTCTTTGCTTTTGTGTTTTGGGATTTCCCTCCCACACACAATATTTATTGAAGGCAATGAATTATACAAAAGTGTAAAAAAAAGGTCATAATTATTAACATTTACTATATATACTCTAAACTGTGTTTCTACTTAAATATATATTTTCCCCAACAAGTGAGCTCATACTTTGTTGTAATCTTCCTTTAAAAAAATTTTTTTATTGGACTCCTTAATGCCTTTCTGATAACTATAAATTTTAGTTTATCTGTGTAAAGATTTATCTCAGTTTAGTTTCATTACTTCTGGTATTCAATTTTTGAGGGCACATAAGCAAGGCAATGTTTTTAACATTGGCTTAAACAAAATTTGCTATTCAAAGAGTATATTTCAGCTTTATATGTGCTGGTTGCTGTTTCAAACTTGTCTTGAAACAAGTTATTTTTTTATCTACAGCTTATTAACTTTCTGCATTAATATAATCAAAATCTGAATCTAAGTTACTTTTACATTTGTAATTTAGAGTTTTAGTTGATATGGTCCTTTAAAGCGAGGTTTTTTTTCTTTTTTCTTTATTTTTTTTATTTTTTTTTATTTTTCCAAAGTTAGAAGTAGGGAGGCAGTAGACAGAATGCTGCATACACCCGACCGGGATCCACCCGGCACACCCACCAGGGGGCGATGCTCGGCCCATCTGGGGCGTTGCTCTGCTGCATTCTCTGCTATCCAGCCATTTAAGCGCCTGAGGTGGAGGCCATGGAGCTGTCGTCAGCGCCCTGGCCGACTTTGCTCCAGTGGAGCCTTGGCTGCGGGAGGGGAAGAGAGAGATAGAAAAGAAGGAGAGGGGGAAGGGTGGAGAAGCAGATGGATGCTTCTCCTGTGTGCCCTGGTTGGGAATTGAACCTGGAACTTCCACACACAAGGCTGATGCTCTACCTCTGAGCCAACCAGCCAGGGCCTAAAGAAGTTTTTATGTATGCCACCGTTACTTTATCCCCTTAATTTGAATAGCCAAAAGTACATTTGCCCATAACCTGTTAAACGGCCAACAAAAAGGAATTCTATTCTCAAACATCTCAATTGACTGGATACTAATATTAATGAGCCTATAAGAACAAATTTAAATCTTATGCAAGCCATTTAGTTTTAGCAACCAGAAAAGTTTATCCATTTTCCCACTGTTAACCCATGCTCTTAGAAATTAGCAACAGCCATTTCTATGTACTTTATAGTCCCTTTCACTTATTTGGAAACGAAATGTTACAAACTAGCCTGACCAGCGGTGGCATAGTGAATAGAGCATAGGCCTGTGATGCTGATGACCCAGGTTTGAAACCCCGAGTTCACAGGCTTGTACATGGACTCATCTGGCTTGAGCGCAGGGTTACCAGCCTGAGTGTGGGCTCATATATATGACCCCAAGGTTGCTGGAGTCCCCTGGTCAAGGCACATATGAGAAAGCAATTAATGAACAACTAAGGCGCCACAACTACAAGTTGATGCTTCTCACCTCTCTCCCTTCCTGTCTGTCTCTGCTTCACACGTGCACCCACATGTGCTAAAAGAATAAAAAGTTACAAATTAGTAGCTCATATAGCTCCTTCTTTGGTTATGACCAGTTTGGGATCATTTTACATTTCTCTTTATAGGGATCGTCCATTATATCTTCATGTTCAGGGCCAGACACGGGAATTAGTGGACAGTAAGTAATGTTTTCAGCTCACATATCACTTTTTGTTAAAGGCATAATACAGGGATTTGCATAGTATTGTTTATGAACTACTCATGAATACACATAGGGGATTAGAGAGGTTGGGAGCCAAACACTTGGATCACCTATAAAAACGGGTTAATGCGTGAATAACTGAGTATTGGCCTGTGTTTATCACTGGGTACTAGTCAGTTCATTCAATTCTTTGGTATAGTTTATTACTCTCTATGTTTTTCCCTAGGAGCTGTAAACCGAATCAAAGAAATTATCACCAGTGGGGTGGTGAAAGCTGCCACAGGAACAAGTCCAACTTTTAATGGTGCGACAGTCACTGTCTATCACCAACCAGCACCCATTACACAGCTTTCTCCAGCTGTTAGCCAGAAGCCTCCCTTCCAGTCAGGGGTACGTTTTATGGAGAGATCACAAACAGCTTTATTACTTCTATAAAAATGATATATGCTAAATAATATAGAAAGTATGAAGGAAAAAAATAAAGTCCTGAAATTCTATCCTGAAAGTTACCCACTATTGATACCACATTTATGGACCATTTAGGTTTCCATTATATAGTGAACATCTGAGCACACATTTCTTCCTACTTATACAGTCCAGAAAGAGGATTTTGATAGATCAGAGAGTATGCATATTATACATTTGAAGTTAGTGGTTTGAATTTATATTTGTAAACTCGGTAACTGGAGGACTAAGAAGGCTGAGTCTGATGAAGCAAGACTCTGCTGATACAATCCTCCTAGAAAAAAGGGTTGGAGAGAGCAGCCCTTATTGAAGAATATCACAGGGCTGACTGTGCTAACCAACATTTTACTCCAGTTTTACAGGAAACTGCTATAATTTCTTAACGTTTATCAGTCAAGAGGAAGTGGGTATGCTTCCTCTATATTGGATTTTGGATTTCCACCTCTTAAATAGATTTTGCTGAACAGAGTAAGGTATTAGTGTTAGAGGTAGGTATGTAGATTAGTTCTCATTTAAATTAAGATGCTTGGTAGGCTTTATTTTTATGGACTCTTGGTAGAAATTACAGGGATTCCTTATTTTGGAAGTGATTAAAAGTATCTGGAGAATTAAAATATACTGCTCACAAAAATTAGGGGATATTTCAAAATGAATATAAAGCTATAAAATATCCCCCAATTTTTATGAGCAGTATATATATTTTGTATGGTGATATTCAAGATTAGGAATTATGTGTTCTCTGTTTAACCTGAGATATTCTGTTCTTCTACAGATGCATTATGTTCAAGACAAATTATTCGTGGGTCTAGAACACGCTGTGCCCACTTTTAATGTCAAAGAGAAAGTGGAAGGTCCTGGCTGCTCCTATTTGCAGCACATTCAGATTGAAACGGGTGCCAAAGTCTTTCTACGAGGCAAGGGTTCAGGCTGCATTGAGCCAGCATCTGGCCGAGAAGCTTTTGAACCTATGTATATTTACATCAGGTATGATGGATGGGGCTGAGAACGTTTGAATCCTTGTCAGCTTAGCAGTACAGGCAGCCGTGCTTCAGAAAGAGTAAAGTAAGAGAAAAATAGGCTTAATAAGTAGTAACATGAGGAACTTTGGTAAATACTTGGAGTGATCACTTTATAATTAGGTAATAAAAATGGTTAGATTAAAAGGTAGATGTTTTTATAGTATTCAGTAATTTTGACTTAAACATATCACAATATTTTAAAGTGTCTTTGTATCAAGAATTACTATTACTCAGAGAAAGACCAATAAAATAATGTGGTAATGATACTAGTTGTACATTAAAATAACATTATTTTGTGTTCCTATTTTGTGGTTTTCAGAAGCTTAGATTTGTGTTACATTGAGTATATTAAGTTTATGAAGCAGCATACACAGTGAAAACAGAATCCTCTATGCTTTGTTTTTTTTCCCTTTGATTTCTTGGTTCTTAATTCTTTGCAGTCATCCCAAACCAGAAGGCCTTGCTGCTGCCAAGAAGCTCTGTGAGAATCTCTTGCAAACAGTGAGTTGTATTTGTCTGTCTGATACTCATTCAGAACAGCTACTGCCATTTTGGACTGTGTCTTAGCTATTTTTCCCTACCTATATTAGTTTCCTAGGCTGCCACACAAAATAGCCACAAAGTAGGTGGCTTAAAACAACAGAAATTTATTCTCTCACAGTTTAGGAAGCCAGAAGTCCAGAGTCAAGGTGTGGGCAGTGTTGGCTTCTTCTGAAACCTGTGAGGGAGAATTCATCCCATGCCTCTTCTAGCTTCTTGTGGTAGCCAGTAGTCCTTGGCATTTTTTGCCTTCTATCACATAACTCCAACCTCTCTGCTCTATCTTCACCTGACTTCTTTCCCTGTACCTCTGTATCCCTATCTCTTCTTCTAAGGGTAGCAGTCTTTTCAGTTAGGGCCTACTCGAGTCTTCATCTTAACAACCTACAAACAAAGACTTTGTTTCCATATGAGGTCATATTCTGAGGTTCCAGACAGACATGAATTTTGAGGGGGATACTGTTCAGACCCCTAAACCATTTTAGCAAGTAACATTCTCTTTAAGGAAGTTGAATTCCCTTAGCCAGGGCACAGTTGGCATGTATTTCTTCTTCAGGAGCTACTTCAGCATGGAATTTTGAAATCTATGGTACAGTAGTATCATAAAATCTCAATGTTGTCAGTCATTTAGATTAATACTTTTAATCCTGCTCAGATCATTAGAGTGGGCATTCCAAATTCTTTTTAATATTAACTTTAGCTAAAGTAAATGTAGAGCTGTAATAGTTGTAAACCAGTTAACAATGCCTTTAGGATAATTGCTTATTTGATTATCTCTTATTTCTATTTTATAAACATAACCAAAATTAAACCATAGGACTGTTTTTGTATCACCTAAAAGAAATCAGGTTTGGAGGTTAAATATATATAACCTTATGTTATTTCATATTGAAGGGTGCCCTTTTGGAATGCCGTTGTTTTCTTTGCTTTTGTGAAGTAACCTGATTTTCCATCCCTTATACCAGATAACTTCCCTGACCATTCCCTTTTTCCTTGTTGCTACTTGAAGTTATGGACTTAGTAAGATGTATATAATGAAGAACTGGAGTGGGAAAGTACTAAACATTTATTAAACCATGAGCTCCTTGAGGACAGGTCACTCAGTAAATAAAAGAATAAGTAAGTCTTACCTGACCAGGTGGTGGTGCAACGGATAGAGTGTAGACCTGGTACACTGCGGATCCAGGTTCAAAACCCTGAGGTCTATGGCTTGAGCATGGGCTTATCCAGCTTGAGCGTGGGATCATAGACACGACCCCATGGACACTGGTTTGAGCCCAAAGGTCACTGACTTGGCTGGAGCCCCCTCCCCCATCAAGGCACATATGAGAAGCAATCAGTGAACAACTAAAGTACCACAACTATTAGTTGATGCTTCTCATCTCTCCCTTTTTGTCTCTCTCTTCTCCTCTCTCTCTCTCTCTCTCACTCTCGCTCTCCTCTTTCCTCTTCCCTCTCCCTCTCCCCCCTTCCCCTCCCTCTCCTCCCTTCCTCTTCCCTCTCACCCCACCCTCTCCCTCTCTCCTGCCCTCTTCCCATCTCCCTCTCAAAAAAATAAGTCTTAATTTGATTAAAACATGCATGGAAATATTTTCATTTCCAATTACTTTGGTCCTCAAATTGTATAATCAGACCTCTTATAAATACTTAGTAAATAAGGACTGTCCCTTATTAATTTGTTTTCCCTTCTTTCAGGTTCATGCTGAATACTCTAGATTTGTGAATCAGATTAATACTGCTGTACCTTTACCAGGTGTGTATGTCCTGAAGTGTTTAACTAAAAAATATTTCGCTATAGTGTCCCTTCAACTTAGGTAATTTAGAAAGCCATTTGAGCTTCAGTATTTTTCTTCCCTAGAGATTAAGTTTAATATTCAGTTAAATGTCTCATTCTGCTGCAGCTGATTAAACACTTTTTTTCTTCCCCCCTCAGGCTATACACAACCCTCTGCTATAAGTAGTGTCCCTCCTCAACCACCATATTATCCATCCAATGGCTATCAGTCTGGTTACCCTGTTGTTCCCCCTCCTCAGCAGCCAATTCAGCCTCCCTATGGAGTACCAAGCATAGTGCCACCGGCTGTTTCATTGGCACCTGGAGTCTTGCCAGCATTACCTACTGGAGTCCCACCTGTGCCAACACAATACCCGATAACACAAATGCAGCCTCCAGCTAGCACTGGACAGGTAAAATGCCAGGATATGAAACACGATACCATTGAATTAGGAAAAGCTGGGGCAGAGGGGTAGAAAGTTGGTAATATTATTTTAAAATCATGTATGTGGCCCTGGTCAGTTGGCTCAGCAGTAGAGCATCGGCCTGGCATGTGGAAATCCCGGGTTCGACTCCCAACCAGGGCACACAGGAGAAGCGCCCATCTGCTTCTCCACCCCTCCCCCTCTCCTTCCTCTCTATCTCTCTCTTCCCCTCCCACAGCCAAGACTCCATTGGAGCAAAGTTGGCCCGGGCGCTGAGGATGGCTCTATAGCCTCCACCTCAGGCACTAGAATGGCTCCGGCCACAGCCGAGCAACACCCCAGATGGGCAGAGCATCGCCCCTGTGGGCATACCGGGTGGATCCCGGTCAGGTGCATGCGAAGTCAGTCTGACTGCTTCCCCGCTTCTATCTTTGGGGGGGGGGATATGTAACGTGAAGTATTGTTTTCCTGTTACCTTCCTGAGTTGCCACCACTAAGCTACAAGAATACTTTGGAATAGTGTGTACATGGTTTATTCATCCTGAAGTTCATGGTTTAGTGAGTCTTGCCACCTTATTATTACTTAGAGCAGAAGTCAGCAAGCTTTCTACAAAGGACCTAATGGTAAATATTTCAGCTTTGTGTGCTATGTGGTCTGTCACAACTACTGCAAATTTGCTGTTGTAGTATTAAAGCAGCCACAGACAATACCAAACAAACACATCTAGCATGTATCAGTCACGCTGAATTGACAATAGATAGCAGGCCAGAATCATAGTGTGCCATACTGTGGGCCATCATTTGCCTGTGCGTGGCTTTACAATATTAAAAAAAATTGTCAAGGAGAAGGTGGCTGGCCTACACTACACTGTTAGATGGTTGGAACAGAATTACTAATCTTAGAAATATACCATATACAGGTGTTCCTAGGCCATATATGTGAACTCACCAGAGTTAAAGATTATAAGTGCTGGTATATATTTCTCAAATTGTAAGAAACCAGAATTTTAGGAAAAGAGTAGGCAGCAAACACATGTAGATATGTTATATACAATCCTTCTTAGAGGCAGGGGAGAGACTAATAAGAGCATGGTAATGGATTTATGGTGGACCCTTGTCTGTGGGCCTCTCATAGTGTACCCATGCCAGAGTAAGTTGCAGCCTTGAACCATTGCCCGGCCTCCTTACCTGTGGGCTGTGAGCACTGAAGGGGCTTCTACAGTGTGAAACAAAAAGGGACTCAACTAAATTCTGTTGTGGTCCCTAGTCATAAGTATTTTACATTTTTATGGTTAAGCAGAGCTCTTAGAGTTCTCCAGCTTTAGTGACTTTTTTTTTTTATAATTAGAAAGCAGCATAGCATAGTAATTAACAGTTAGGGTTTAGAGTTAAACGGGCAGGGTTCATTATGCTTTCCCATTTTTGAGCTGGGTAGGCTAACATCACCTACCCAGGCTTTGTTTTCCTTTTATATAAAATGGACATAATGATAATTATCTCAAAGGTTGCAAGGGTTAAGTAATATGATCCAGGCAATCAATAAATATTAGCCATGGGTTAGTCATAAGAGTTTTCCTTTTAGAAGTGCTTGTTTAATGTATACTGTCTTTTGATGACCCCTTATTCCTTTTTGAAAGAAGCTCTTAAAAGCTTAGACAGACATGCTCTTGACATACTTACTCATGGAAGTGGTAGATGAAGTTGCCTTTGCCACAGCATTAGTAAAACTTATGAGCCAGAAAGAGCTAATCACATTGTCCCAAAGCCCAGAGGTTGCTGTCCAGTTCAATCCCCAGTCAGGGCACATACAGGAACAGATATTCACCTCTCTCTCTTTCTCCTTCTCTCATTTTCCCTCTTTTCCCTTTTCCTCTCTCTCTAAAATCAATAAAAATAATTAAAAAGAAAAAAGTATTCTTGCTTGTTAACTTATGAACTAAGTGGCTAGAGTTTCTTGATGGTCATGTTTGTTCCTAATAGTTCATGCACAACAGATTTTTCCTGAGAGTTCAAAGAACTGTAGAGATTATCAATTTTATGCTTCCCTACCATGAAGGTGGGAAGGCTAGGTAACACTGTTAGCAGATTACACAAGAAGGAAACTAAGGACCAGAAAGTGAAAGATTCATGTGATTTACTTCTTTGTTGGGGATTTTCACTTTTTCCCCCCCTTGGTTTCTTTTGGTACCAGAGTCCAATGAGTGGGCCTTTTATTCCTGCTGCTCCTGTCAAAACTGCCTTGCCTGCCGGCCCCCAGCCCCAGCCTCAGCCCCCACTCCCAACTCAACCCCAGGCACAGAAGAGGAGGTTCACGGAAGAGCTACCAGATGAACGAGAATCTGGACTTCTTGGATACCAGGTTAAATAAAAATTCCATGTCTTACTTTCTTCATCATATTCTATATTCTCTTAGATAAATTCACATCTATTACAACTGTCTTCCCAATGCTAGGCTTTCAGCTTTCCTAATCTATTTAGATTGGTTTTTATCCTTGAGTGATTAATTTAAAGCAAGATTGATTCCTTTTGCGTGGGTTTTGTCTTCAAGGCATACAAAGCTCTCCATCTAGGGAGGTCTTCTCTGACTAGCATCTGGAAGGAGTTCTGTAGAGTTCTGTATTTCTCTTATTTATATGCTTGCAAGCCTAATAGTTCTTACTTCCCTACACATCTCACTGAAAGCTCATTCTACCAACACATAGTTTATATTTAAAACCTTGGCTTTCAGTTTACTATTCTTTTTTTACCCACCCCCTAAAAAAGAGGGTGATTATTTTTTTCAACACATCCCCAAAAAGTGCCAGGGATGCAGTGATTCTGTACATACACATAATTAGAAACTCATTCATTAAAGAGTTTATTTTTAAAGATTATTAAAATATGTAGTTTTGGTGCAATTGTGTTTTATCAGAAGCAGCACCTTTCCTTTTTGCCAGAATCCTCGAAACAGTCTTTTGAAACAAACTTTGAAGTATTTTTAGAGTTTATAACTAGGTTTATACAAACCAACCAAGTTATAGATAGTTGGCCCTGGCTGGATAGCTCTGTTGGTTGGAGCATCTGCCCAAAGTGCAGAGGTTGCTGGTTTGATCCCTGGTTGGGGCACATACAGGAATGGGTTGATGTTCCTGTCTCTCTTTCTCTCTTTCTCTCTCTCTCTCTCTCTCCCTCCCTTACTCTCTGGCTAAAATCAATAAGATTAAAAAAAAAAAAAGTTATATAGATGGTTGAAAAGAAATAGACATACCATCATAAACCACAACATCCCTGACCATCAATCACTCCAGAAAAAAATACTTTCTACTTTGATTATAGGTATGCTCCACATCCCAGGAGCTATGTAGTGCAGCTTACTGCAATTTATCAGAAAGATGAGGCACTTGACAATTACATTAAGGAGCTAAACTCAATACAGCAGTTGTAGATTTGCTAATGCCACTGTATTTTTCTGCTCATAGCATGGACCCATTCATATGACTAATTTAGGTACAGGCTTCTCCAGTCAGAATGAAATTGAAGGTGCAGGATCGAAGCCGGCAAGTTCCTCAGGCAAAGAGCGAGAGAGGGACAGGTAAGTTAGTTGGAATATAGTTATATGAATATATTCATGTCATTTTTTTTCTCCATTAGTGTAGGTAATGATCCTTGCTAGGAGCTTCTATGTTCTAAAACTGCAATTACATCATTTGGTTCCATCAAGCACCTGTTGTAATTGATGTAGTAATGGAAAGTACAATGATATATATGACTTCCACAGCTTGAAAAGCAGTTATACTTAGTTTTGAATAACTCAGTGCTTGCTTATTCAGGCATCTTCTTTTTCTTTCATTATCTGCATCTTAGCCTTTTTCTTTTTTTTTTTTTAAGGATAGGCAGTAGTTATACAATCAAGCCATTTTTGCTACTTAGAATCCTAGCATAATGATGGATGGAGGTACTTGAATGGGAGTCTAGCCTGCCACCCTTCCTATATTATTATTAGTTTTCATAAGAGGAAGCTCGTGTCCCACAACAGTTTATTCTGTTTTTGGCATGGCCTGGCTATGTAGACAAGGCCTCATAATCTTGCAACTTGAAAACAGCTTGAAGGACAGACGATGAGGTGAAAAGGTTGAAGTTAATGGTGAAAATGAACTTGAAAAATTATTTGCAGACTGTGTTGCTCTTCTACTTCTTATCTACTAGAGAATTTAAAATTGATATTTTAAATTATATTTTTAACAGGCAGTTGATGCCTCCACCAGCCTTTCCAGTAACTGGAATAAAAACAGAGTCTGAGGAAAGGAATGGGTCTGGGACCTTAACAGGAAGCCATGGTGAGTAAGATATAATTGGGGGACTAAGGAAGTGGCTAAGAGTGGTCTTAAGCTGTTAGTGTCCTAACTTGATGTCCATTCAGGTGTGATTCATTTAGGTGTTTAATTCAACCTCTATAATCTAATGAGAATACCTTTTTTTTATTTATACGGACAGCATATAGTTACACAGCCTTTTATTTTCAACCGACGAGTATCTAGAAAAGAGTCAGTCGACTTATGTTTTATACATAACATCAGTGACATTAAAACCCTAGGAAATACTAATGATTGGTAGGTCATTTCAAAATTTTGTTGCTTTGTTGTTTAAATACTTAGAGGTATTCTGATAGAGACTTCATTAAAGATTATTTATTTATTTATTTTGTATTGGGAACTGAGCCACATCTCCCCTGATAGCTCTGTTGGTTGGGAATGGTCAGCCTGTGGCTATTATAAAAAATGTTGTTTTTTAGTATTACAGGACTCTTAAATCCTGTAGAGGTACAGGATCATTTTGTTCCTTGCCTGTAGTCATAATAAAAATGAACAGAAAAAAATGTTTTTCTTTTCTTAGCTTCTTTTCTTTAAACTCTTTAAAAGGTGAAATATCAGCCTCCAGAGACTTACTTGCTAACTTTCCTTTTTTTCTTTTTTTTTCTTTTTTATTTTTCTTTTCTTTTTTTTCTTTTTTTTGTGTGTTTCTTTTTTCTTTCTCTTTTCTTACATGGTTCTGGTGGATTCACATTTGCTGATGCTGATGCTGTTTTTCGTGTGACCTTCAACGTTTTTGGGTGACCACTGACCCTGTGATCTCAAAATGGTGTCCAACTAACCACTTAAAATTAACATCTTTTTTTTTTTTTTTAATTAACGAATTTATGGTATTTTTTTCCCTTGTTGGGGAATGGGGTTGGGGTTGTTTTTCTCTATTCTAGATTATCCAGTCAAGAAGATGAAAACTACGGAGAAGGGATTTGGCTTGGTGGCTTATGCTGCAGATTCATCTGATGAAGAAGAAGAACATGGAGGTCATAAAAATGCAAGTAGTTTTCCACAGGGCTGGAGTTTGGGATATCAATACCCATCATCACAACCACGAGCTAAACAACAGATGCCATTCTGGATGGCCCCGTAGGAAACACTGGAACAGTTTTGACCCTCGGTGACTCTTCTTTAGCAATAATGCATGCATTTAATTCAACAAGACTTTGGCCTGGACTGGGAGCCATCATGGACCTTTGCAGAAATTAGAGATGCATTATCCCCTTTCTTAAAAGGGTTTTGTTCATTTAAAAATGCCCTTTTTTCTTCAGAGGCATAGCATCTGTTAAAATTTACTTAGGATCACAAATTTGTCTCAGAAGCTATTTTTTAACAGTTGGTGAAATGTGCTTGTTCAACAAAGCATCCCAATGGGTTCATTCCAGCATAGATTTGATCTGGTTCAGCCTTTCCAAATGAAATAGATCTTCTATTCTGATGTAAACAATTTTATTTGTATTTTACTACTCTTTGGTCAATTTTGATAATAACTTGTTACAAACCAAGACTTACTATTTATTTGTGGGGAAATGATTTTAAGACCATCCTTTTCTTTCATTACTAAATCTACGAATTCCTCACCCCTTTTCCATTTTTGGATCCTTTCTGTTTTGGAAAGTGTGGTTTTACTAATTTAAAATTGTCAGATATAAATGGATCCTGAGTAGGAAAACGAAGTTATTTTTTTCACAATGTTGGCACATTCAGGCACACTTGTCTCAGATAGCCATTGCTGTTTTTATTGCTCTTCTAAGCTCTTGTCTTCAGCTGGGTCAGAGAAAACTGCTTGATCAGAAGCTGGTCAGAACTCGTCATAGAAATGAACACTGTCGTCTGTCTCTCTCAAAACTGGTTGCAGCTAAAATAGAGAGATCTGACTACTCGCAATAGGATGGTGGACTTAGTGACTGAAATTGCAACTTGTCCTTTTTCTTGGCATTACAGGTTTTGCCAAAAAAAACTTTTTTTGTATCAACTATTGATGTGTGAAAGTGAAGGAGCTAGTCTGCTGAATCAGTAGTTTGAGATACTGAACTGTCATTTTTGCACATTTGAATACTTTGCAGGCTGGCTTTGTATAAACTTATCTTCTGGTTTCCTATTTGTTGTAAATATTTAGACCACAATGTCATTATAAATAAATGTATAAATATTCTGCTGTGGTTTCTCTGTTCTTTATTCCACAACCCATTAATACATTAAAATTTATAAACTTGCTTACTCATAGCACAATGTGACATAACCTCACTAGAAAAATACATATGTGGACCCATAAGTTGACATACAGTTTTAATGACTTTTCGAAGTAAACCCTTAGAAGTCCAAATGAAAATGTAAAGAACTGTTGTGCTAGATGCTTTCCATTTTCCTATTTTAGCCCTCCTTTATTAAATATGGTTAAAGGGACTGAGTGAATGAAACATTTTTAAAGGAATTGCAAACTATTCTTGGAGAAACATTCTTGAAAGTAGGGTGGGCAAAAGTTTCAACAAAGATTTCCCAATATAAAGTTCCTTCTTGTTACCTGTACCTAAATAGAGGAATATAGTGATGGTGTCTTCATTTATTTCTCTATTTAATTAAAGGTCACCTGAATTTTGAATTTTATTTCTTGTTGGAACATAGCATTTTGTTTACAACAGAACAATTTTAATAGGTTTCCTTTACATATGTTTAAAATACAGAACTCTAACCTCTAACAGTAACTGGTGTGAATAAATCAAAATACCCTTTTTTCTTTTTTGTCAGATTGGCAAAAAATATATTTTTTGGTGTGCCACAGCATTTTAGTAAGTTTATACGCCATGAGCTGGAAACACTTGAAAATCATTAAACTAGACCATCTGGTCTTTGAGACAGGGTCCGTTTATTTTAAAAGCCCAATTCCTAGCTGTTCTTTTGGGGAAATTTGTTTTTTCTGTTGTTGAGTGGTAAACTGGTCCTGTTTTGGTGGAGGATTTGGTGGGTTGCCCATTTCCTTCCCGTTTCCCCTTATATCTGGCCAAATTTATCGCAAGCAGCAGAGACCCCTGAGTAAGTTACTTTATAAAGACACTTATCACATCTTCAGTGTGCCTTATCACATCTTCAGTGTGCCTTATCACATCTTCAGTCCTTTTTGACTTGTGTAAATAATTGTTTTAACACGTTTGTGGGTGTATACTTCCAGTATACTACTCTACTAAAGTACCTTTAGTGTGGGACCAAGAGTACCTGAAGGGGACGTGTCCTCCCCCTGCGGAGGCGGGCCGGCCGCTGCGTCATGGGGACAGCTCCTCCCTCTCGCCGGTGGCGCCATCTTCCCCGGCTGCGGGAGGGGTCACAGGTCAGTGCTGGAGCGTTGCTGCGAGTACAGGAAGACAGCGGTCATCAGACCTGGCGTGGCCTTCCCATCCTGAAGGTACGAGCAGCAGGGTACCTCATTTGGCGGAGAGGTGGGGAACATGAAGGTGGTGGGGGTGCCTCTGGTGGAGGGGCGCTGTCTCCGAGAGGAACGGGGAGGGGGCGGAACCTGGGGCGGGCTTGAGGGACCCCCGCGGCCTGAGCGGCACTGTCTTTGGTCCCCAAACCTAAACTTTAGCACTCGGCTCCTCCCTGTTGTGCGTTGCCCCAGTCTCAAATTCTAAATTCCTTTTATTTTCTTTTGGAAAACCTGTGATGTGTCACGGGAATGAACTGTTCTGGAGGGAAGGTGAGGACACGGGTTTTCCTAGGGCCGCCGGAGTGCTCCAACAGGGAGCAGGAGTGGGCCGGAGTGTGGGAAGGCACGGCACTGACTGGGGCTGGGCTCCCGGTACCGCCATCCTGGATTAAATATTTTCTTCTTTGTCTGTAGGTGCCTTTTCCTTGGTGCAGCTCGGGAGTCTCCCAGAAGACAATGGATTCTGGAATTCGCCCTCCTGGTAGCTGCTGTAGCAGCCCTGCAGGGCTCTCACGGGAATACAAACTAGTGATGCTGGGTGCTGGTGGTGTAGGCAAGAGTGGTAGGCCACGTTTTTCTTCCGTTTTATAAGAACTAAGCACGAAAATTTCTTGTTTTCTTTTTTATTTATTGATTTTAAAGAGAGAGGAAGGGAAGAAAGTGAGAGACAGAAACGTCAATCTGTCTGTATGTGCCCTAAGGTGGGACCCGGCACCCTCTGGGTATCCTGAGCACACTAACCAACTGAGCTCTCTGGCCAGAGCGCATGAAAATTTCTCAGTACACATGGTCTCCACTCAAACTAAATGGGAGACTGGCTATCATGCAGTGTTGATACTTAAGTTCTTTCTGTGGGTCATTTGTGTGGGTTTAACTTTCATTTCTTGTTTTGAAGCCATGACCATGCAGTTCATCAGCCACCGGTTCCCAGAAGATCATGACCCCACCATCGGTAAGTCAGTTTATCACTTAGATTCCAAATTAAACCCATAGAAGTGTCTTGGTGTCAATTTTTAAGTTTTTTTTAAAGATTTTATTTATTTATTAAAACCGTTATTAACTATATTTTGAGCCTTTTTTGGTTTCTAATTCATATTTATTCAACAAGTGTATCAGCAGTTGGTAAGCAAATGCGTATATTTTTCCTCATTGAACTCCATGTGGACATAAGCCATCTTTAGTCTCTGTCTTTTAATGAACATTAATAGGATATTTTCTTTGTCATATTTTTATGGTTAAACTATATTGCTAGATTAAAGGAAAAGGTTAAAGGCCACATAGCAGAAATCTTTTGCTGTCACTTCTAGAAGGGTCTGACTTGAGTCAGACTCTGTAACTATGAGTCAGCTGGTTTGAACTTCCACAAAAGGAAGCAGAAAAACAAGTAAAGCCAGCCTGCTGAACTCTTACAATACAGACATGCAGAGCCTGGACTTCTACTCGAAGCTCTTTATTTACTTCCTTATAGCTCAAGTTTATTAAATAGTTAAGGTCTTCTTTCATATCTTTTATATTCCTAATGCTTTATTGTTGGCAAAATGCTATTAGAGTAAAATGTAACTTTATTTTGCCTTTTTTTAAAAATTTGCTTTTCTCTACAAAGAATAAGAACATTATTGTCATCCCTAAACCATAAGAAAGCAGGTTTGGGCCCTGGTTGGTTGGCTCAGTGGTAGAGCATTGACCCGGCATGTGGAAGTCCCAGGTTCGATCCTTGGTCAGGGCACACAGGAGAAGCGACCATCTGTTTCTTCTCCCCTCCCCCTCCTCCTCCTCTCTCTTTTCTACCTCTCTCTCTCTTCTTCTACTGCATCCCTGACTTGATTCATTCGAGTGAGTGCGTAGGCCGGGGGGTGCTGAGGATGCTTCGTGGAACCTCCACCTCAGCTCGGTTGTGAGCATAGGTGCCAGATGGGCAGAGCATAAGCCCCAGATGGGCCTGCTGGGTGGATCCCCATTAGGGCACATGAGGGAGTCTGTCTCACTGTCTCTCTCGTTTTTTTTTGTTTGTTTGTTTGTTTTTTTTCCATTTTTCTGAAGCTGGAAACAGGGAGAGACAGTCAGACAGACTCCCGCATGCGCCCGACCGGGATCCACCCGGCACGCCCACCATGGGGCGACGCTCTGCCCATCAGGGGGCGATGCTCTGCCCATCCTGGGCGTCGCCATGTTGCGACCAGAGCCACTCTAGCGCCTGAGGCAGAGGCCACAGAGCCATCCCCAGTGCCCGGGCCATCTTTGCTCCAATGGAGCCTTGGCTGCGGGAGGGGAAGAGAGACAGAGAGGAAAGCGCGGCGGAGGGGTGGAGAAGCAAATGGGCGCTTCTCCTATGTGCCCTGGCCGGGAATCGAACCTGGGTCCTCCGCACGCTAGGCCGACGCTCTACCGCTGAGCCAACCGGCCAGGGCGTCTCTCATTTTAAAAAATAAAAAAATAAAGCCTGACCAGGCGGTGGCGCAGTGGATAGAGCGTTGGACTGGGATGCGGAGGACCCAGGTTCGAGACCCTGAGGTCGCCAGCTTGAGCGCGGGCTCATCTGGCTTGAGCAAAAGCTCACCAGCTTGGACCCAAGGTCGCTGGCTCAAGCAAGGGGTTACTCGGTCTGCTGAAGGCCCGCGGTCAAGGCACATATGAGAAAGCAATCAATGAACAACTAAGGTGTCAAAAATGAAAAACTGATGATTGATGCTTCTTATCTCTCTCCGTTCCTGTCTGTCTGTCCCTATCCCTCTGACTCTATCTCTGTCCCTGTATAAAAATAATAATAATAAATAAATAATAAAGGTTTGATTCTAAAGGGTTATATCTTAGGATAAAAGGTGTAGGGTTAGGGATGGGGCACAAAAGGTCTGCTGTATTGCTAGTGTTTTCAGGATATGATGCTTGGTACGGTCCTGGGTCTCTAGGAATGATTTCATTGAGTCAGGCCTTGCTGCTCTGTTTCCACAAAGCCAATGAGTGTCTATGCTAACCCAGCTTTGGATGTGGTCATTTTATAGAGTATATACTGGTGTGGATGGGGCAAAATAGAAACAGTGCTTGCTTTTTCATATACTATATTCAATTTAGAACATTGTTCAGAGACTCAAACTCTGGTGGAAATTCTAGGAGTAAAACCAAATTAGGCCTGACCATGCGGTGGCGCAGTGAATAAAACATCGGACTGGGATGCGGAGGACCCAGATCCAAGACCCCGAGGTCGCCAGCTTGAGCGCGGGCTCATCTAGTTTGAGCAAGGCTCACCAGCTTGAGCCCAAGGTCGCTGGCTCGAGCAAAGGGTCACTTGGTCTACTGTAGCCCCCTGGTCAAGGCACACATGAGAAAGCAATCAATGAACAACAAAGGTGTTGCAACTAAGAATTGATGTATCTATCTCTCTTCATTTCTGTCTATCTGTCCCTATCTGTCCCTCTCTCTGACTCTCTGTCTCTACCACACACAAAAAAATAGGACTTAGAATATTTACTTAGAGAATATATCTTTTTTTTTTCCATTGGTTGTTTTTTTTGTTTGTTTTTTTGTTTTTTTCCTTTTTCAGAATTAGCTACTCTTCTGGCAATATTAAGTGATTCACCAGCAAATACTTATGTTACTTGAGTTCCTATTATGTCCCAAGCACTGTGGTAGGCTCTCTGGGTAGAGTGGTAAGCAAAAAGACATGCTATCTCTTCCCATTGAGTTTATAATTTAGTGCATTTTGTTTTAAACTTTGGCAGCTAACTCTAAGAAGAAAAGGTTTACATTGTAACCAATACACATATTAAGTGTATATGTACATACATACATACCTAAACATATGCACATGTAATTAAAATATCAACAAACTGTACTTATCTCACTACATGTAGGTCACTCTGGTATTTTCTCTTTTAAGGTTTCTGCTTATTTTTTTTTTCTAAATTTATTTTTTACAGAGACAGAGAGAGAGTCAGAGAGAGGGATAGATAGGGACAGACAGGAACGGAGAGAGATGAGAAGCATCAATCATTAGTTTTTCATTGCGCATTGCAACACCTTAGTTGTTTATTGATTGCTCTCTCATACGTGCCTTGACCGCGGGCCTTCAGCAGACCAAGTAACCCCTTGCTGGAGCCAGTGACCTTGGGTTCAAGCTGGTGGGCTTTTCCTCAAACCAGATGAGCCTGCACTCAAGCTGGCGACCTCGGGGTCTCGAACCCGGGTCCTCTGCATCCCAGTCCGACGCTCTATCCACTGCGCCACCACCTGGTCAGGCTCTGCTTATTTATTTTAATGCTGGTCCCAACTCATTAAATTCATTCACAACTCACTAATCCTAGTACAGCATGACCTGCAGTTTGAGAAACATTGATATAGTGGGCTCTTAACCTCTGAGAAAGACTCAGAAACAAGGATTCAAGAAAAAAATTTTTATAAGAAAATACATCAGGATGTAAGCAGCAATTGTTTTTTTTGTTTTTTTTGTTTTTAATTTTATTTATTCATTTTAGAGTTTAGAGAGAGGAGACAGGGACAGATAGAGAAGGGAGGGAGGGGCAGGAAGCATCAACTCCCATATGTGCCTTGACCAGGGAAGCCTGGGGTTTCAAACCAGCAACCTCAGTGTTTCAGGCTGACGCTTTTACCCACTGCGCCACCACAGGTCAGGCTAAGCAGCAATTGTTTGAAAGATGGACTTATCGAGTGAGTTTTTATCTCTTCATTTTTACTTTTCTGTATTTCCCAAGGTCACTCTAATAATATGCATAATTTGCATTTATAAAGGAGAAAATATGTTTTATTTAGTAAATAGTAAAGTAAGATGATTTCTTTTCTTTTAATGTTTTTAATTGAATTTATTGGGGTGACATTGGTTAATAAAGTTATACAGGTTTCGGGTGCACAGTTCTATAATACATCATCCGTATATTGCAATGGGTGTTAACCACCCCAAATGAAGTCTCCCTCCATCATTACCTATCCCCTTCTACATTCCTCTGCCTCCCCTAACCCCCTCCCCTCCTGCATTCCCCACACTATTGTCTGTGTCTTTGAGTTTTGGGGGGGTTATTTTTGTTTGTTTGTCTGTTTTGCTTAATGTTTTTCTCTTTCCTATAGTATTAAAATGGGGAGGAACTATAGCATATGGTTAAGTATGTGGCTTTTAAGTCAGGAAGCCCTGTGTTTTAATTCTGGCTATATTACTTAATTTTTAGAGTTCTATTTTTTTTTTATCTGTAAAGTGGAGATGATAATACCTCATTGAATTATTATTGAATAAGGTTTTTTTGTTTTCTTTTATAGTGAGAGAGACAGAGAGAGGGACAGATAGGGACAGACAGGCAGGAAGGGAGAGTGATGAGAAGCATCAGTTCTTTATTGCAGCACCTTAGTTTTTCATTGATTGCTTTCTCATGTGTACCTTGACTGGGGGACTACAGCAGAGGGAGTGACACCTTGCTCAAGCCAGCAACCTTTAGGCTCAAACCAGTGACCATGCGGTCATGTCTGATCCCATGCTCAAACCAGCCATCCCGCACTCAAGCTGGTGAGCCCGCACTCAAGCCAGCAACCTCGGGGTTTCAAACCTGGGTCCTCTGCATCCCAATCTGATGGTCTATCCACTGCACCACCGCTGGGTAAGGCTTGAATAAGTTAACGTATATAAATTACTTAGTGTAAAGCCTAACATCTAATAACTTTAATAAATGGTAAAGTTACTTTTGGCCTAATATTTAAAAAAATAATCTCTCAGAATCCTTTTTGAACTTAGAATTGTAGGTGAAGTCTTATAAACTTAAGCTATGAATAAACTTACATGATTGCTTAAGTGAAAAAAACCCAAAAAACCCTTAGGTGAAGACCCACTTTATGTATCTCAATGGATTTAGCATATTTCCTGAGAAAATGTAGGCACTTAAAGAACTTTTGTGACCTGCTTTTCCATAAGATGGATTTTAAAGTAGGGTTGTATACTCTTGCACTTATGGGTTCATAGTACACCTTTCTTCCTTCCTGTAGAAGATGCTTATAAAATCCGGATCCGTATTGATGATGAGCCTGCCAATCTGGACATTTTGGATACAGCTGGACAGGTATCAAATTTCAGAATGTTATGAATAAAAACCCTTTCACTCTGGTAAAGGGGAGGGGAAGGCTTATTTATGCAGAGAATATCACTAGTTCATGTCTTTTAATTTTTCATGCACTCTGACTCAGGATAGCAGGTAATCAACATATATCTTTTTAAATCTGAAATAAATAGCTAATAATAATATGTAATTCTAGGCCGCATCAGTACAATAATGATCTTTGTTTTCCTCTAGGCAGAGTTCACAGCCATGCGGGATCAGTATATGAGGGCAGGAGAAGGATTTATCATTTGTTACTCTATCACTGATCGTCGAAGTTTTCATGAAGTTCGGGAGTTTAAACAGCTTATTTATCGAGTTCGACGTACTGATGATACTCCTGTGGTTCTTGTAGGAAACAAGTCTGACCTAAAGCAACTAAGACAGGTGAGGATAGAGTCGAAGGTGCTGTCTGTAATCTACTGGGATTAGTTATGTTTGTTTTTCTGTTTACAAATTTCTCTATCTTAAAGTAAAAATTCAAAATTAGCTTCTGCCTAACGTTGAAAATTTCCTCGTATATACTAATATGTTATTTGGGATAAAATCTGGATTTTAGGAATCAGTTTACAACAGTGGTCCCCAACCTTTTTTGGGCCACGGACTGGTTTAATATCAGAAAATATTTTCATGGACCAGCCTTTAGGGTGGGACGGATAAATGCACAAAATAAAATTATGCGACCGGCATAAAAACTGGTATTTTCAAATATAATTGTCAAACTTACGAGACAAGCGTCAAGAGTGAGTCTTAGATAGATGTAACAGAGGGAATCTGGTCATTTTTTTAAAAATAAAACATCGTTCAGACTTAAATTTAAATAAATGAAAATAATGTAAGTTATTTATTCTTTCTCTGCGGACCGGTACCAAATGGCCCATGCACAGACCGGTACCGGTCCGCGGCCCAGGGTTTGGGGACCACTGGTTTATAGGACAAAATCCACAAGTTAATAATCAGATGACACACAGAATATATTATCTTAAGGGAAGAATCATGAAACGTTCAATTCCAAATTTGTTAATGTTGTATCAGGAGAAAAATTAAGATTTTAAGATCTACTTCATGATGGTGAGGATTATAAGTCCCAGAAGGGGAAAATAAGAGAAATTGTAGAAGGCCCTGGCTGATTGGCTCAGTGGTAGAGCATCGGCCCGGTGTGTGGAAGTCCCAGGTTCGATTCCCGGCCAGGGCACACAAGAGAAGCGCCCATCTGCTTCTCTACCCTTCCCCCTCTCCTTTCTCTCTATCTCTCTCTTCCGTACCCGCAGCCAAGGCTCCATTAAGAGCTACATTTCAAATTAGCAGTGATGTTTAAAATTTGGGTGTTTGAGGGTCTGGCCGGTTGGTTCAGTGGTAGAGCATCGACCTAGCATGTGGAAATCCAGGTTCGATTCTCAGTCAGGGCACACAGGAGAGGCTTCCATCTGCTTCTCCCCCTACCCTCTCCCTTTCTCTCTATCTCTCTCTCTCTCTCTCTCTTCCTGTCTCGCAGCCATGGCTTAATTGATTCAAGCATGTTGGCCCTGGGTGCTTAGGATGGCTCCCTTGAGCCTCCTCCTTGGATGCTAAAAATAGCTCGATTGCAAGGGGCCCAGATGAGCAGAGCATCCGCCCCAGACAGGGGTCGCTGGATGGATCTCAGTCTGTACGCATGTGGGAGTCTGTCTCTGTATCTCCCCTACTCTCACTTAAAAAAATGAAATAAAATAAAATTTGGCTGTTTGGTGTAGAGTCTCTGAAAGTGTAGTGAAATAGACACATTCATGATTACTAGTGGAAGCAATAAATAGTGCAAATTTTAGGAAGTAGTTTGACTTCAAAAAAACCCAAAAAACTTATTCAGCCCTGGCAGGGTAACCTGGTTAATTAGAGCGTCATCCCAAAATGCAAAGGTTGTGGGTTCTATCCCATCAAGGCACATACAGGAACAGATTTATGTTTCTGTCTCTCTCTCTCTAAAATTAGTAAATAAATTTTTTTAAAAATCTATTCAGCCTGACCTGTGATGGCACAGTGAATAGAGCATCGACCTGGAATGTTGAGGTCACCAGTGTGAAACCCCCAGCTTGCCCAGTCAAGGCACATGCAAGAAGCAGTCAATGAACAGCTAAAGTGAAGCAGCTATATTCACGCTCCTTTTTTCTCTCCTCCCTTTCTCTCTAGTATCAATTTCAAAAAATCTATTCAGGGATTTATATATAAAATGTTTATTTCCAAATTGTTTATGGTAGCAAAAATTAGAAAAAGTCAAAATATCCAAAGTAGGAGAAATTATGATATACCCCTAACTGGATATATTAATTTTGGGTTCCTTATAATTTTTAGTATTGTAGCTTAAGTATTCATCTGTTTGCCTTGTATTTTACTTTCTTAAAATGAAAAGTATGAAGAGAATTAAGATTGCATGTTTGGTATCTGTTCCCTGTTCCAAAAGTTATCTTTAAAATAGAGTAGAGCCTGACCTGGTGTGGTGCAGTGGATAAAGCATCAACCAGGAATGCTGAGGTTGCCAGCTTAAAACCCTGGCCTTACCTGGTCAAGGTCCATATGAGAAGCAACTATTATGAGTTGGTGCTTCACGCTCCTCCCCACCACCTTTCTCTCTCTGTCCTCTCTGTAAAATCAACAAATAAAATCTTTACTTTTCTATTTTTAAAGGAATTTATTTTATTTATTTTGTGTGTGTGTGGCAGAGACAGAGTCAGTCAGAGAGAGGGACAGACAGGAGGGGAGAGAGATGAAAAACATCAATTCTTCATTGTGGCTCCTTAGTTGTTCATTCATTGATTTCTCATATGTGCCTTGACCGAGGGGCTACAGCAGACCGACTGACCCCTTGCTCGAGCCAGTGACCTTGGGCTCAAGCTGGTGAGCCTTGCTTAAACCAGATGAGCTCGTGCTCAAGCTGGCGACCTCGGGGTCTCGAACCTGGGTCCTCCGCGTCCCAGTCCAATGCTCTATCCACTGCGCCACCACCTGGTCAGGCAACAAATAAAATCTTTAAAAATAAATTGAAATAGCCTGACCTGTGGTGGCGCAGTGGATCAAGCACATATGAGAGTTGATGCTTCCTGCTCCTCCCCCTCTTCTCTCTCTCTCTCTCTCTCTCTCTCTTTCCCTCTCATCTCTAAAATGAATAAATAAATAAAAATATTTTTTTAATTAAAATAGAGTAAAAAAAGGAGCATTTGATATCTTGTTCCCCTACGTATGCCATCATTTTGGCTCAAATAAACTCTTACAAAAATGTTTTAAAAATATAGGCCCTGGCCTGACCATGTGGTGGCACAGAGCATCATCCTGGAATGCTGAGGACCCAAGTTCAAAACCCCAAGGTTGCTGGCTTGAGCGTGCATTCACCATCTTGAGCACGGTAGCTGGCTTGAGCCCAAAGGTCGCTGGCTTGAAGCCCAAGGTCGCTGGCTTGAGCAAGGAGTCACTAGCTCAGCTGGGGCCATTCGATCAAGGCACATATGAGAAAGCAATCAATGGACAATTAGGGTGTCACAACTACGAGTTGATACTTCTCATCTCTCTCCCTGTCTGTCTGTCTATCTGTCTCTCTCTTGCACCTAAAAAAAAAAGCCCTGGTCAGTTGGCTCAGTGGTAGAGCATCAGCCTGTCACATGGGTGTCCCATGTGTAATTTCTGGTCAGGGTACATAGGAGAAGCAACCATCTGCTTCTCCCCCCTCCTTTCTCTCTTTATTTCTCTTTCTCCCCTGCCTCCAGCAGCCATGGTTTGATTGGTTCAAGCGCGTTGGCCCCAGGCATAGAGAATGGCCCTGTGGAGCCTCCGCCTCAGGCTCTTGTAATAGCTCGGTTATGAGAATGGCCCCTGATGGGCAGAGCATTGCCCCAGACAAGGTTTGCTAGGTGGATCCCAGTCGGGGCACTTGTGGGAGTCTATCTCACCTCCTGTCACTGGAAAAAGAAGTGGAAAAAAAGTTTAAAAAATAGACTAGCAATAGATTCACATAATTTGAAGGCAGAAGGAATCTTAGAACTTGGGTAATTCAACCTCCCAACATTACAAAAACCACTATACTGTGCTTGAACACCTCCAGAGTTGAGGATCTCTCTCTTCCTGTTAAGGTAGTCCCTTCATTTTTGGAGTAGTTATAATTGTTTTCCACTGGTACCTCTATAACTTTTCCCATGTTCACTTTTTCAAAGGTCACCAAGGAAGAAGGATTGGCTTTGGCCCGAGAATTCAGCTGTCCCTTTTTTGAAACATCTGCTGCATACCGCTATTATATTGATGATGTATTCCATGCCCTTGTCCGGGAGATACGTAGGAAAGAAAAGGAGGCAGTACTGGCCATGGAGAAAAAATCCAAACCCAAAAACAGTGTATGGAAGAGGCTAAAATCACCATTCCGGAAGAAGAAAGATTCAGTAACTTGAAGTTGTGAAGTGTTTATCTGTGAACTGCAGTGCTTAAACAAAGCAGTCCAGAAACCTGCATTCGTGAGCATGGTGCTTGCTCTTTCTCCTGTTATGACTGTTATTTTAAAAGTACCTGATGAAGGGGATATGCCTACTAGGAGTTTTCAATGATGTGATATTTAATATATTTGTCTCTTAGCTAATTCTGATTTATTAACCCAGTGGAGCACTCTCTTCTTTTAAATTGTCATTAGAATTTGATCTACCATAGATTTGGGTTTTGTAATGTAAATTGTTCCCATCCAGGGGAATATGTATATTGCTTGTGTTTGACTAAGCTCACAAGAGGAATTTTTTGCCATGTACTGCTCCACATTATTTTTCAGCCTCAGTTTACTAGGACTGTTCCAGAGAAGGATGCCAGTCTTTTCTATTCACACTGTGCTTCCTGGAGACAGAACAAAAATCATTTAGGGGGAAACAGTGCTAAAGAGATGTGTGCTAACATTCAGCAGATAACTGTGGAACTGACTCCTATTGCAGATTATGGAGTGATGAGATTTGGGAAAATCAGGCCATAGGTTTATAGGAACTTGGCTAGAAAAAAGGTAGGGTCAGAACAGTGTTCCCAGTATGCTCCTAGCTTTTCTAAGAAATATACTGGAGCTTTGCACAATGGGAGTATTGTAGCCAAGGTGGTTTATACAAGGTATGATTATTGCTAATTGAAATGTACTGAGATGGGTGAGAACAAACAGAAGCATATAAAATGTAATGAAGGATTCTGTGAGGTTCTTTTACTCCTTTTTTCAGGGTTTTGACTTTCTTCACCTTCAAAGGTAAACACTTTGGAAACTAGTACTGGATTACCAACCTCATTTAATCCAAATCCTTAGTTGGGACAGCCGTGGCATTGTACAGATTTATTTTTTTCCCCAGTTACCAATACATTTACAGTAATTGTTCCCTAGTTCTTTCCTTTAGCTTCCCTGTGCTCTTTAGAAGAGCTAGGCCTGGAAAAATGTTTTTAGGCCCTTTCATCAGACTGCATTTTCCATACAGAAGAAACATCAGAAGTTTGAATAAAATTGTGCCTCCTAACGTTGACAATCACTAGACTCAGTGCTCTAAAAACCTATAATATCTGTTTAATGAGCCAGTCTTGAAGCTTTAAGATTCTTATGTTAAGTTTCTCATTGAAGATTTTTTCACAAGGACATTGCTAAATTCACCTCAGGGTGTCTGAGCCTTGAGAAAGCTTAGTTTAAGAGAATACCACTTTGATAATCCATGAATAGTTGGCAAACTATTGTCCTGGGAAGAAACAGCTTTAAATATTGGTGGTGAGTCTCTCTTCTAGAATCAGGATTAATTTAATATCTGAACTGATTACGTGTGGAGATTAAGTGCAAAAGTGCTAAGAGTAACATAGTATATATTGAACACTACATGTCACTTAAGTAGTGTTCTTGTTTGCGTCACACTCTAAGAACAGGACTCTGTAGTACCTCTAAAAAGCACAGGGCTCAACTTACTGTGTCCATTTTTTATTACAGGCAGAAGGACAATATTGTTGTATTTTTCCTTGTAATCAATGGCTATTTGTTCCAAGTTTTAAAAAAATGATGGTTGTAAGTTTATTTGTGTTTTTTTTTTCTGAAGTTGGAAACGGGGATGCAGTCAGACAGACTCCCGCATGTGCCCAACCGGGATCCACCCGGCATGCCCACCAGGGGGCGATGCTCTATTG
Organism: Saccopteryx leptura; assembly: GCF_036850995.1. Lineage (NCBI taxonomy): Eukaryota > Metazoa > Chordata > Mammalia > Chiroptera > Emballonuridae > Saccopteryx > Saccopteryx leptura. Next base: position 286,400,327 of record NC_089504.1, read on the forward strand.
CAACCAGAGCTATTCTAGCGCCTGAGGCAGAGACCATAGAGCCATCCTCAGCGCCTGGGCCAACTTTGCTCCAATGGAGCCTTGGCTACGGGAGGGGAAGAGAGAGACAGAGAGGAAGGAGAGGGGGAGGGGTGGAGAAGCAGATGGGTGCTTCTCCTGTGTGCCCTGGTTGGGAATCGAACCCAGGACTCCTGCACGCCAGGCTGACGCTCTACCACTGAGCTATCCAGCCAGGGCTGATGGTTGTAAGTTTTTAACTGAGTAGTGGTTCCTTTTGAAACTCCTGGAAATGTTTCTTCTACCAAATAAGTCATCTTTTATGGTACTCAAGCCATTCACCTTCAAAGGTAAACAGAATTTGAATTTTGCAGGACAATCTTACAGAAGCCATAGAATGGTCCATAGAGAAGAAGGAAGGTAGAAAATAAACACAGTTTTAACAGTATTTTATCATATTTAAACTAGCCTATAGATTTTTAAGTTTAATGCCTTAGCTTTCATAACTAATGACTTAGGCTAGGGAACTGTTATTGGCATCAAGAAAGAAGTTGACAGCTATGTAATTATTTGGGATAGACAAAAAGAAAGACCAGAGGGAATTTGTCTTGTATATTAAAAAAAAATAACAAATTAGTGTTTTAAAAACTGTCAGTCATATATATATATATATATATATATATATATATATTTTTTTTTTTTTTTTTTTTTTTTTGTACTTTTCTGAAGCTGGAAACGGGGAGAGACAGACAGACTCCCGCATGCGCCCGACCGGGATCCACCCGGCATGCCCACCAGGGGGCGACGCTCTGCCCCTCCGGGGCGTCACTCTGTCGTGACCAGAGCCACTCTAGCGCCTGGGGCAGAGGCCAAGGAGCCATCCCCAGCGCCCGGGCCATCTTTGCTCCAATGGAGCTTTAGGCGCAGGAGGGGAAGAGAGAGACAGAGAGGAAGGAGAGGGGGAGGGATGGAGAAGCAGATGGGCGCCTCTCCTGTGTGCCCTGGCCGGGAATCGAACCTGGGACTTCTTGCACGCCAAGCCAACGCTCTACCACTGAGCAAACCGGCCAGGACCTATCAGTCATATATTTGATTGTTAGATTACTTAGCCCATCAATTAGTATTGAGAATTCTCTTCTTCATGGTGCTAACTAGTTTGAGGGATATAATATGTGTCAGTCATATCTCTCTTCTTAATGATCATATATTGTATGTAATTTATAAGCTCTTAAGTAGTCAGCTTTATCCAATTTGAAGACATTAAAATCAATTACTGCCTGGAACTTTGAAGAGAGAAAAATTCAGGGACAAGTTGAAAAGCACTGGATTTATTCATGTCCATACCAAATTGATAAATTACAATATTTAGAAACTAGAGTCTAGAATTAACTGTTTAGAATTCAGAAAGGGATATATGTCTTAACTGTGTGGTATATTAGCAAGAATTGGTCTACTGTGATGTTTGGGATGGAGAGAAGAGAGACATTTTTCACTAGCACCCTTGTATATGAAGACAGTTATATGATACAATGCAAACTTGTAAACAATACAAAACTTATAAACAACTTGTTGGGCTTTTACTTTTTTTTTTTTTCCTAATAATTTATTTATTGATTTTTAGAGAGAGCTGCAGGAGAAGGAACAGGAAACATCAACTTGTAGTAGTTGCTTCTTGTATGTGCAATGACTGGTCAAGCCCAGGGTTTTGAACTGGTGACCTCAGCATTCCAAGTCGAGGCTTTGTCCACTGCGCCACCACAGGTCCGGCTGGGCTTTTCCTTTACTCACCTATATATGGATAGAAATCTTTGGAATCATTGCAAAGGGCACTTTAGGTAAAAAGTTTAGCCTGATCAGATGATGGCACAATGGATAGAGTATCAGCCTGGGAAGCAGAGGACCCAGGTTCGAAACCCAAAGGTCGCCAGCTTGAGCGCAGGTTCATCTGGCTTGAGCACGGGCTCACCAGCTTGAGCACAGGGTCGCTGGTTTGAGCATGGAATCATAGACATGACCCCATGGTCACTGGCTTGAGTCCAAGGTCACTGGCTTGAGCAAGGGGTCACTGGCTCAGCTGTAACCCCCCTGCCCCCTGCCAAGGCACATATGAGAAAGCAATCAATGAACAACTAAAGTGTCAGAATGAAGAATTGATGCTTCTCATCTCTCTCCCTTCCTCTGTCTATCCTTATCCATCCCTCTCTGTGTCTCTGTCTCTCTCACTAAAAAAAAAAGAAAAATATTTAATGCCATGAAAGTTTATATTCTGGAAAATATTGATTAAAAAAAAGGGTTACTCCTCACCATGTATAGGACACCTGTGTCAGGTGCTAGGGAGCTTTCTTCATTCAGATTACCTCTCGGATAGGGAGACAGGAAAAACACTGAAAATGATAGTACCTTTGCCATCTGATCAAGGCAAGGGTTAAAGTTGTATCAAGTATGTATACTGAATGTGAGAGAACGAGGAATAAATTTTTATGTGAATGTCATTGCTTTTATCTCTAATTCTCAAAATGGGCATTAGTGTTGGTAGAGAAGACTTAGATTTTTGTTTTGTTTTTTATTTACTGATTTTAGAGAGAGAGAAAGAGAAAGACAGGGGGGAGGAGTGAGAACAACTTGCAGTTCTCTATGTGCCTTCAACAGGCATGCCTGGGGTGTTGAAGTGGCGACCTCAGCATTCCAGGTGTACATTTTATCCACTGTTACACCACAGGTCCTGTGAGAGGACTGAGTTTGCACATTAAGGGAATGTATTTTTCTGTCTTCATTATCTAATATTTAGTGAGTGGGTCAGTAACTGTCAATGTGGTTCAATATTGAGACAGTCAATGAAGCATTCCATTTTCTAATGGAAAGTCTGTTGAGAAAAGCAATACAGTTACAAAGTATGTATGAGCCTCTTCTGGGCACTAAGTAGTTTGAAGAACTGTGAGGGATTCAAAGGTGTATAACATAATCCTACTTTTGAGTTTTGATAAAATTTAGGTGTACAGCCTGACCTGTGGTGGCGCAGTGGATAAAGCGTTGACCTGGAACACTGAGATTGCCGGTTTGAAACCCTGGGCTTGCCTGGTCAGGGCACATGTGGGAGTTGATGCTTCCTGCTCCTTCCCCCTTCTCTCTCTCTCTCTCTCTCTCTCTCTCTCTCTCTCTCTCTCCTCTCTAAAATGAATAAATAAAAGAAAAAGGTTTAAAAATTAAAAAAAAAATTTGGGTGTACAAAACAACTAGAGATTAATCTTAAAGTAGTACGGTATGTTATGTGCTCCAAACTGGGAATATTATAGGACTTCAGAGAACTTAGTAGATCATGTACTTCAAACTGGGAATGTTACAGGTATTCAGAGAAGGAATTGATATGGCTGGGGCCTATCAAAGAAGTTGACTCTTATGAAGAGGCAAATAGAGGAGAGGTTGAATTTAACCTGAATGGAATAAAAAAGAAATAAGATCAAAAAGATGTAATTTCTCCTCATTCCTACTCTCTATTTATTATTTTCTTAAAAAGATTCATTTTTATTGATTGATTGATTTTAGTCAGAGGAAGGAAGAGAGAGGGGCTAGAGGGAAGCATTTGTTGTTCCACTTAGTTGTGCATTCGTTGATTGCTTCCCATATATGCCCTGACTGGGATCAGGGCCAGGTGTATGTATATATCATACATAAGTTTGGTAAGCTCCTGACAAATAACTGTTAGTGTTGCATCTTTTCCAAACTCATTCTTTTTTTTTTTTTTTTTTTTTTTTTTTTTCATTTTTCTGAAGCTGGAAACGGGGAGAGACAGTCAGACAGACTCCCACATGCGCCCGACCGGGATCCACCCGGCACGCCCACCAGGGGGCGACGCTCTGCCCCCCAGGGGGCGATGCTCTGCCCATCCTGGGCGTCGCCATATTGCGACCAGAGCCACTCTAGCGCCTGGGGCAGAGGCCACAGAGCCATCCCCAGCGCCCGGGCCATCTTTGCTCCAATGGAGCCTTGGCTGCGGGAGGGGAAGAGAGAGACAGAGAGGAAAGTGCGGCGGAGGGGTGGAGAAGCAAATGGGCGCTTCTCCTGTGTGCCCTGGCCGGGAATCGAACCCGGGTCCTCCGCACGCTAGGCCGACGCTCTACCGCTGAGCCAACCGGCCAGGGCCAAACTCATTCTTGAGAAGGGTGAAAAAGAGTTCTTGCTACATTTGACAAGCGCTTGGCTTTAAAAGATAGTCCAGTACTGGCCCTGGCCAGTAGCTCAGTTGGTTAGAGCGTTGTTCTAATATGCCAAGGTTGCAGGTTCAATCCCTAGTCCAGGCACATAGAAGAATCAACCAATGCAGCCTGACCAGGCAGTGGCACAGTGGATAGAGCGTCGGACTGGGATGCAGAGGACCCGGGTTCGAGACCCCGAGGTCGCCAGCTTGAGTGCGGGCTCATCTGGCTTGAGGAAAAGCCCACCAGCTTGAACCCAAGGTCGCTGGCTCCAGCAAGGGGTTACTCAGTCTTCTGAAGGCCCGCGGTCAAGGCACACATGAGAAAGCAATCAATGAACAACTAAGGTGTTGCAATGCGCAATGAAAAACTAACGATTGATGCTTCTCATCTCTCTGTTCCTGTCTGTCTGCCCCTGTCTATCCCTCTCTCTGACTCACTCTGTCTCTGTAAAAAATAAATAAAAATTTTTAAAAAATGTTTAGAAATTTTCTTAAAAAAAAAAATCAACCAATGCATAAGTAAGTGGAACAAATTGATGTTTCTCTCTCTCTCCCCCTCCTTTCCTCTCTCTAAAGTCAATCAATAGTTATTGGCCAGATGGCTTGGTTGGTTAGAGCAGCATCCGAATGCACAGATGTTGCCAATTCCATCGCTGGTCAGGTCGCATCCAGGAGCAGATCAATGTTCTCTCTCTCCCTCCCTTCCTCTCTCTCTCTCTCTCTCTCTCTCTCTCTCTCTTGCTCTCCCTATCTAAAATTAATAAATATATTTTTTTAAAATAAAGTATAGCCTGACCTGTGGTGGCCCAGTAGGTATTCAACCTGGAATGCTGAGGTTGCCAGTTCGAAACCCAGGGCTTCCCGGTCAAGGCACATATGGGAAGCAACCACTATGAATTGATGCTTCCCGCTCCTCCCCACCCCCTTTCTCTCTTTCCTCTCTAAAAATCAATAAATAAAATCTTCTTAAAAATAAAAGGTATCGTTTACTTTAAAAATAAATAAAAATGAATAAAAGATTGCCCAATACTGAAAATGTTGGATTTGCAGTAATCCTAGATTTGCTGTGCTTCAAATTAAAATTTACTTTCACAGTATCCCACATTTCATCAGCTTGGCTGGAACTGAAATTTAGTTCCATACAGGAAACTAGTTCTCTGACTAAAGAAATTATTCACTGTATCCTTAGACTAGCTCAAAATGAAAAAAAAAAAAATCAAAATTATCTCACTGCACAAAATTTGGTATTTTTCCCTTTACTCCCCAGTAAGAATTGCTGTGAAACAATTAGATAAATCATGAATTGATTAATTAGTTAATTAAGGAAATAGCAATTATATTTTACTCAGAAGTTTCAGGGTTTTTTCAGTGAAAGTTGGGAGATTAGTCTGTTGCTATTTTTGGTTTAATGGTGAACTGTTTCAGTGGTGTGCTATTCAACTGTTTGGCTAGACTGTACCCATATCATTGAAGAAAGCTAGGGCTACCTTTGTTTGTTTGTCTTGAGAGAAAGAGAGAGCCAGTGACCTCTTACTCAAGCCAGCAACCTTTGGGCTCAAGCCAGTGATTATGGGGTTGATCCCACGCTCAAGCTGGTGACCACATACTCAACCTAATGAGCTTGTGCTCGAGCTGGCAACCTCAGGGTTTCAAACCTGGGAGCTCAGTGTCCCAGGTTGATTATCCATTGCACCACCACAGGCCTAGTTCTTATCTGAAGAAAGACTTTGATCAGAGTTGAGTTGAATTCTTATAACATTCTCGGTGTAGAGCACTTAACTGACTTGCTGCCTGTTTGGCATCATTTTATAGGAGCAGGGGCCAAGTATGACCTGGAGGAATCAGGATGGATTATTTTTTTTGATTGATTGATTGATTTTAGAGAGACAGAAAGAGACAAACATCTATATGTTCCTGTATCGAACCCACAACTTTTGTGTATCAGGCTGATGCTCTAACCAGCCAAGGTATCTGGCCAGGGCTCAGGATGGATTTTAAGTAAAATGTGGTCAGATAGCATTAAGTGAGTTACCCCGTCTGTAGAGCCTTGCAGACCTATTTTCCGCCACTGTCCAGATAGAGCTGGTATGTGGACAGCTTCCTTAGGTTGAAATGAGTTAACCTACCTGAAGACTCCTAACATATTGTTTCATTCTGAGGGATTACAATTGGGAAGAAAAGGCAACATAAAAACAGATACTGCCTGGCCAGGTGGTGGCGCAGTGGATGGAGTGTCGGACTGGGATGCAGAAGGACCCAGGTTCGAGACCCCGAGGTTGCCAGCTTGAGTGTGGGCTCATCTGGTTTGAGCAAAGCTCACCAGCTTGGACCCAAGGTCGCTGGCTCGAGCAAGGGGTTACTTGGTCTGCTGAAGGCCCACGGTCAAGGAACATATGAGAAAGCAATCAACGAAAAACTGATGATTGATGCTTCTCATCTCTCTGCTCCTATCTGTCTATCCCTATCTGTCCCTCTCTCTGACTCTCGCTCTGTCTCTGTAAATAAATAAATAAATAATAAACAGATACTACATTGAATAAAAGAATATATTGAAAGATCTAGGATTAAGTTCGTAGGTGGTACCCTGATTGGATAGCTTAGCAAGCTAGAGCATCATCATGACTCACAAAGGTTGCCAATTCATCTCCTATCAGGGCACATACAGGAACAGATTGATCTTCCTATCTCTCTCTTGCTCCCTCCCTTCTTCTCTCTAAAATCAATAAAATAATATATATATTTTTAAATGGTATGTGGAGCCAGGAGGTGGCGCAGTGGATAGAGCGTCGGACTGGGATGCGGAAGGACCCAGGTTCGAGACCCCAAGGTCGCCAGCTTGAGTGCAGACTCATCTGGTTTGAGCAAAGCTCACCAGCTTGGACCCAAGATCGCTGGCTCAAGCAAGGGGTTACTTGGTCTGCTGAAGGCCCGCGGTTAAGGCACATATGAGAAAGCAATCAATGAACAACTAAGGTGTTGCAACGCACAATAAAAAACTAATGATTGATGCTTCTCATCTCTCTATTCCTGTCTGTCTGTCCCTGTCTATCCCTCTCTCTGACTCACTCTCTGTCTCTGTAAAAAATAAATAAATAAATAAAATTTTTAAAAAATGGTATGTGGAATTAGGCCATGAAGCTTTCTCAAAGGGAGGAAAAGTGACTTGGAACAACAGAGAAGTCAAGAATCACGTATATAGGACAACTCTGATAGAGTATTTGAGAATGGGCAAGTCAAGCCTGCTACACACACACAATGGGCATCAAGAGGCAAACCTGGGCCTGACCGGTGATGGCACAGCGGATAGAGCATCAACCTGGATGCTGAGGTTCCAGGTTCAAAACCCTGAGGTTGCAGGCCCTGGCCGGTTGGCTCAGTGGTAGAGCGTCGGCCTGGCGTGCGGAAGTCCCGGGTTCGATTCCCAGCCAGGGCACACGAGAAGCACCCATCTGCTTCTCCACCCCTCCCCCTCTCCTTCCTCTCTGTCTCTCTCTTCCCCTCCCACAGCCGAGGCTCCATTGGAGCAAAGGTGGCCCGGGCATCTGGGGATGGCTCCATGGCCTCTGCCTCAGGCGCTAGAGTGGCTCTGGTCGCAGCAGAGCGTCGCCCCAGATGGGCAGAGCATCGCCCCCTGGTGGGCGTGCCGGGTGGATCCCGGTTGGGCACATGCGGGAGTCTGTCTGGCTGCCTCCCTGTTTCCAGCTTCGGAAAAAAACAAAAACCCTGAGGTTGCTAGCTTGAGTGCAAGCTCATTGGCTTAAGTGTGGGATCACTGACATGATCCCATGGTTGCTGACTTGAGACCAAAGGTCGCTGGCTTGAGGCCAAAGTTGCTGGCTTGAGCAAGAGTTCACTGGCTTGGCTGGAGCCCCCCAGTCAAGGCACATACGAGAAAGCAATCAATGAACAACTAAAGTGCCAAAACTACAAGTTGACGCTTTTCATCTCTCCCCCTTTCTGTCTCTCTCCCTCTCCTCTCTCTTAAAAAAAAAACAAAAAGAACAAAAACAAAAAACAGTAAGCTTCGGGTTAAAGGGTAAGAGCTAGCATATAGCAAGAGACCAATCAGGCAAGGATAATTGGGTAAAAAGTCCTGAAGGCCAGTCTGAAGTATGTGTGGGTCCTAAATATCTGATCATTCTGGATCAGAAACAGCTAGAGAACTGTTTTGTTTTTTCTCATTTTCTCAGCTTAGCCTCTGGAATTTTTATTTATTTATTTATTTATTTATTTATTTATTTATTTAGTATTTTTCTGAAGCTGGAAACGGGGAGAGACAGTCAGACTCCCGCATGCGCCCGACCGGGATCCACCCGCCACGCTCACCAGGGGCGACGCTCTGCCCACCAGGGGGCGATGCTCCGCCCCTCTGGGGCATCGCTCTGTTGCGACCAGAGCCACTCTAGCGCCTGGGGCAGAGGCCAAGGAGCCATCCCTAGTGCCCGGGTCATCCCCGCTCCAATGGAGCCTCGCCGCAGGAAGGGAAGAGAGAGACAGAGAGGAAGGAGAGGGGGAGGGGTGGAGAAGCAAATGGGCGCCTCTCCTGTGTGCCCTGGCCGGAATCAAACCCGGGACCTCTGCACGCCAGGCCGACACTCTACCACTGAGCCAACCGGCCAGGGCCTGGAAATTTTTTTAATATAGCATTGCTATTTTTAAATTTTTTAATTTTTTTTTTAAATTCATTGAGAGGAGGGGAGGCAGAGAGACAGATTCCCCCATGCACCCCGACCGATCCACCTGGCAAGCCCACTAGGGGTCGATGCTCTGACCATCTGGGGTATTGCTCCATTGCTTAGCAACTGAGCTCCTCTTAGTGCCTGAGGTGGAGGCCATGGAACCATCCTCAGTGCCCAGGGCCAGCTCCCTCCAATCAAGCCATGGCTTCAGGAGGGGAAGAGAGAAAGAGAAGGTGGAGCGGGAGGGGTAGAGAAGCAGATGGGCACTTCTATGTGTCCTGAATCAAACCTGGGACATTCACAGGCCGGGCTGACGCTCTACCACTGAGCCAACCAGCCAGGGGCTATTTATCATTTTTAACAAGAGAGGGAGAACGAGACAGGAACATTGAGCTGTTCCTATATGTGCCCTGATTGGGAATTGAACTGGCAACCTCTGCACTTAGGAACAATGCTCTGACCAACCAAATCATCCAGCCAGGGCTATCATTGCTATTTTAATAAGATTTGGATTAGTTTGTTGTGCAACAAAAGTTAACTGATACATTTGCCAACAAAAGAGTGCCACGACCATGTTATTTTCCTTTTTTATCTTCTTTAGCCATCTTGAAAGCCTAGCAATTTTGTGATAGTTTAATGAGCATGCAAGTAGGTACTCAATAACTATTCCCTAAATAGTCCTGCCCTGTGGTGGTGCAGTGGATGGAGCTTCAACCTGGAATACTGAGGTCACTGGTTAGAAACCCTGGGCTTGCCTGGTCAAGACACATATGAGAGTTGATGCTTCCTGCTCCTTCCCCTTCTCTTTCTCTTTATCTCTCTCTCTCTCTCCTCTCTCTAAAATGAATAAATAAAATCTTTAAAAAAATAAATAAAACTATTCCCTAAATAAATGCTTTAAATTAATAGCAGAACTTGAGAGATAATGTCTAGCCTCTGGAAATTTTGATTTGATAGATCTCTGATAGGACCCAGGAGTCTATTTTAAAACAAAAACTTCCTCAGATGATTCTCATTGCAGCCATACAGCCATTCTTAGATTAGGAATTACTGACCCTGGCCGGTTGGTTCAGCAGTAGTTGGCCTCAGAGTGTAGAAGTTCAGGGTTCAATTCCTGGTAAGGGTACACAGGAGAAGTGACCATCTGCTTCTCCACTCCTCCCTCTTCCCCTTCTCTCTCCCGCTCTCTCTCTCTCTTCCCCTCCTGCAGCCATGGCTCAAATGGTTCAAGCAAGTTGGCCCTGGGTGCTGAGTATGGCTCCATAACCAGCCCCAGGCACTAAAATAGCTTGGTTGCCGAGCAATGGAGCAGTGGTTCCAGATGGGCAGAGCATTGCCCGGTAGGGGGCTTGTGAGGTGGATCCCCGTTGGGGCACATGCAGTAGTATCTCTCTCTACCTCCCCTCCTTTCACTGAATAAAAAATAAGAAGAAGAAATCACTGAGTTAGGTGATGTCACAGTGTTTTGGAAATTATTGGAAGACTTTGTAAAGCAAAACTGTAGTTAACAAGTATGGAAAATTACAGGAATATGCTATGAAAACTTGGAGAGTTAGGGTAAACAATTAGAAGCAGAGAGCAAAAGCCCTGAGCAGATGAGAGTCCAGGTGCCTCTCTGACCCTGTGCTGGAAACAGCAAAACAACAGGATAAGATTCAGCAACAAGAAAATGTTTAGGCTCTCAGAACAGAGATTAGAAGTCAGAATGTTCCTTGTCCTTTACTTCACCACCTGAAAACTTCTGTTTCCTTGAGTTATTTGTACTGGCTAATAAATATCTGAGTAAGGCTGGGGATGGGACTTCAGTCCTTTGGTCTGCTGACCAGGCTGTTGCTTCCTCTCGGCCCCTTGGAGCATCTGGTCTCTGGGTAGTTCATTGTTGCTGTGACAAATTTCAGTGGGTATATTTGTACAGAATGGTGCAGGGATGGGAGACTCAGAATAAGCAACCAAAAGATGCTCTAATAGTTCACAAATAAGGAAACAAGGGATTTGACTTAGGACAAGCAAAAAACTAAACTCATACTTTTGTTATGAAGGAAACTACTAGATCAAAAAAGGACTGGTACGTCTTTGTGTTTGGGGTATTCTGAAATCTCCAATCAACTTTTTTTTTAAGCGAGAGGAGGGGAGATAGACTCTCACGTGCGCCCCAATCAGGATCCACCTGGCTATTCCCGTCTGGGACTGATGCTTGAATCAACTGAGCTATCCTTGGTGCCTGGGACAGACACTCAAACCCAATCGAGCCACTGGCTGAGATAGAAGGCAAAGAGGGAGGGGAAGAGAAGCAGATGGTCATTTCTCATGTGTGCCCTGACCAGGGATCGAACCCAGGATGTCCTCATGCTGGGCCAACGCTCTATCCACTGAGGCAAGTGGCCAGGGCCCAATCAACTTTTAAACATTAGTTGGCCTTGAGCCAAAATTACTGAAAAATTTCAACCTTACCTAATAGTCCTTGCTTAAAACAAAACAAACCCCAAAAATTTGATGACCAGCTTTTGGTTCAGTGTGTACATTCCCCGGCACACATGATTATATCATTATGTCACCTAGTTTTTTTTTAACAAAAGCTGCAAGGGTGGGGACATGTGTCATTTCCTGCCCTTCCCAGAGTTGATTATTGATGGAGTTGATTAGTTTGCTTTGAGCCAGGAGAAAGTCTTTAGTTCCAAAAATATCCCCAACCAGATGCTTTCCTTAGTTTCCTTGCAGAGAAGCTTGTAGGTAAGGGAGTGGAGGTGGAGAAACCTAATGGTTTAGGGGAGTGCGAATATCTGCTCAATTACAGTATAATCCAGCATAAAATCTGTCTGGGAAGGGATGCATGCACAACAATTTAATCAGAAATAACTTCCACAGTCCCATCCAAAATTGTAGCCACTCTTCCTTACATTTTCTTAGACTCCTCAAGAGAATATGTGGTTCTAATTATAACTAATATACACCCCCCACTATGAACCCCCCTAAAAAAAAAAAAACTCAACTCTAGACCAAACTTCTTTTTTTTTTTTTTTTTTTTTTTTTACAGAGACAGAGAGAGAGTCAGAGAAAGGGATAGATAGGAACAGACAGACAGGAATGGAGAGAAATGAGAAGCATCAATCATTAGTTTTTCATTGCAGCACCTTAGTTGTTCATTAATTGATTTCTCATATGTGCCTTGACCGTGGGCCTTCAGCAGACTGAGTGACCCCTTGCTCGAGCCAGCGACCTTGGGTGAGCAAGCTGGTGAGCTTTGCTCAAACCAAATGAGCCCACGCTCAAGCTCGCGACTTCTGGGTCTCGAACCTGGGTCCTCCGCATCCCAGTTCGACGCTCTATCCACTGCGCCACCACCTGGTCAGGCTAGACCAAACTTCTTTTGAAATTGACTCAGAATAAGTAAGAAGAGGAGGTAAAGTCTTTTCGAGTTTGCTTTAGGTCAGCTTCCTAGCCAGTATTTTGTTGCCTGCCTGCCTGCCTTCATTCAACAAACCTTTAGTGAGTGCTTGCTGCAAGGCAGGCATTGTGTTGGGTGCTGGGAATTTAACGGTGAATTTTTTAAAAAGCACACACAGCGCGACAGAGCGACACCCCAGATGAGCAGAGCATCGCCCCCTGGTGGGTGTGCCGGGTGGATCCCGGTTGGGCGCATGCGGGAGTCTGACTGCCTCCCTGTTTCCAGCTTCGGAAAAATACAAAAAAAAAAAAAAAAAAAAGCACACGGTTCTTGGAGTCTCAGTTCTGTTTTTTTGGGTACCTCTAATTCTCACATGAGAGATTTGGATCAAATGGAAGAGTGAGAAGGTAAGACACAAGTAGGAATTTCAACTGATTGGTAAAGAATAATTAAATGATTTGAAATTTGGTGAATGTAATCATGTAAATGTCCAGTTTCATACTGTGGGAGGTGACCCTTTAAAACATTCTAATTTGCCTTAGTTCCTGTTAGGCTCTTTTTTGCATCTCTTTTGAAGTCTCCACCAGCACAGCAGGGATGGTAGAAAAGTACAGATTCTGGAGTCAGACTCCACAGTCAATCCAGGCTCCACTGCTTATGAGAGCTGTATAATTTGGAACAAGTTATTTAAACTATGGACTTCAGTTTTCTCACCAGTTAAACAGGAATAATAGCATATACCCAGCAGGGCTGTTGAAAAGACTAAATGAGTTTTAAAAGTATAAAATGCTTAAAACAGGCCCAGAATTGGTAAACATTCAATCTGCTAGCCATTTTTGCTATTTAATAATTAAGAAAATGAGTCACTCTTTATGGTCCTGTCAGAGCTTTTCAATTACACTGAGGTTTAATATAACTTTTAAGGTGAATTACCAGTTTCTCAGGATTAAAGACAAGAGCAGGTAATGAGTTCCCAGATTTATATCCAGATTTTTCTGTTAGTACATCTATTCCCAGGCCTGTTGAGTCCTAACACCCCCTATAGGAGTTTGTTCTTAAATACCAAGCAGAGTTTTGAGCATTTCTTAGGGGTACTCAGAAGGTGGTATTTAACCTAGTAGGTATTAGGCAGTTGGCATGCTCTCCAGTTTAATATATATATTTTTTTTAAGATTGTATTTATCGATTTTAGAGAGAAGATAGAGAAAGGTGGGGGGTGGGGGCAGAGCTAGAATCATTAACTTGTAGTAGTTGCTTCTTGTATGTGCCTTGACCAAGCAAGTCCCGGGTTTCTAACTGGCAATCTCAGTATTCCAGGTCGATGCTCTATCCATTGTGCCACCACAGGTCAGGCTGTTTAATATCTTAGAAAGGCTTAATGATTAAGAATAATGTTTTCTCCCCAGCCGGAAAGCTCAGTTGGTTAGAGCCTTGTCCTGAAGTGCAGAGGTTGCTAGTTTGATCCCCAGTAACAGCACATACAGGAGCAGATCGATGTTTCTGTCTCTCCTTCTCTCTTCCACCTCTTTTCTCTCTCTAAAATCAATCAAATAATAATAGTAAATGTTCTCGCCATGGCAGGGTACCTCTATTGATTAGAGCATCATCCTGATATGCCAAGCTTGCAGATTTGATCCCAAGTCAGGGCACAGTGGATAGAGCATAGACCTGGAGCATTGAGGTCCCAGGTTGGAAATCCTAAGGTCGCCAGCTTGAGTGCAGGCTCACTGACATGATCCCAAGGTTGCTGGCTTGAGTATGGGGTCATTAGCTCGGCTTGAGTCCCTCAGTCAAGACACATACGAGAAGCAATCAATGAACAACTAAAGTGAAGCAACTACGAGTTGATGCTTCTCACTCTTTCCATTCCCTATCTCTCTGTCTCTCAAAATCAATAATAAAAGAAGAGCCAATGAATGCGTAAATAAGTGGAACAAATCAATGTTTACTCTTTCTCTCTAAAATTAATTTTTTAAAAAAGAATAATGTTCTCAGCTTTCTCAAAAATTTTGCCCTATAGCTAAACTTACGTTGCTCTGTGTGCCACAAGATGAAAAAGTTTGAAAATCGCTGTGTTAATAAGATCATAGGAAAAATATACTTGGAGTGAGAGGTCCCACAGAATATGGTGTGGTATTCTTTGTTAGTTGCCCACCAAAACATATTCCTCCTTCCATAGAAAATGATATTTTATTCAAGAATCCACCCAGTTCCCATACTTAGTTCCAGGGCGGTCCTAAAACAACCTAAAGGTAATCCCACCTCCCGTGCCTGTGATTCATTCAGAAATACCCATGTGACACATTTTGGACCAGAAAGATTAGAGAATACAGGCCCTGGCCGGTTGGCTCAGTGGTACAGCGTCGGCCTGGCATGCGGGAGTCCCGGGTTCGATTCCCGGCCAGGGCACACAGGAGAAGCACCCATCTGTTTCTCCACCACCCCCCTCCTTCCTCTGTCTCTCTCTTCCCCTCCCACAGCCGAGGCTCCATTGGAGCAAAAAGATGGCCCGGGCGCTGGGGATGGCTCCTTGGCCTCTGCCCCAGGCGCTAGAATGGCTCTGATCGCGACAGAGCGACGCCCCGGATGAGCAGAACATTGCCCCCTGGTGGGCGTGCCGGGTGGATCCCGGTCGGGCGCATGCGGGAGTCTGTCTGCCTCCCCGTTTCCAGCTTCAGAAAAATTAAAAAAAAAAAAAAAAAAAAAAAAAAGATTAGAGAATACCTAGAGGCATCTTATTTTTCTAGGAGAGGTCCTAAAGCAATCTCCTCTTTTTCCCTGGAAGTGAATGAGGAAGCATGAAGACTAGAAGTGGTTCTGTAAGCATCATAAAAGCTTTAGGATTAAGCTAACACTGACTGTCAGAGTGGGCCCACAGAAAAAACCTGGGTCCCTTATAGTTTCAGTGACATTTTGCAGGAATCAGCTCTGAAGCCTGCCCCCCACCTTTGAACTTCCAGTTAGTTGAGCCAATATATTTTCTTAATGCTTAAGCCCATTTGAATTGCATTTCTTGTTACTTGTAGCCAAAAGCAGCCTGAGTTCCAAGGTACTCTCACTATCATTTTGTTATATCATGTTACTTTTTTTCTTTTTAAAGACTATTACCTAGGGGGAAAAATATACAAAATTATATACAGGCCATGATTACAATCATGATAATTAGAACAAATTGGAAAATGTGCCAAAATGATTAATGTTTGTAATGTTTCCTATTTCTATGAACTTATACTTTATTTTACATGTTTTCCACAATGATCCTGAGTGACACAGCAGGGAAACAATGCACAGGAAACAAGACTGGAAGAGATAATGTGGTTGTTAACATTTTGGAATCGCTTGATTTTTTTCTCTTGTTTTTTAATTTTCTTGTAATATGGTAGTTATATTATATAGTTTTGTAATTGAAAAGTGTTTTTTAGCTCCTTCACTCAAACTTCAGAAGAGCCAGGACTTTTTCTCCTGCCTCCTTTTTCTCTACCCGAGCATGTACTCAGGGAGGATCATTTGTGCATAACAGAAAACATGAAAACGGAATCATTCCAGACTTTACGGCTGGCAGAGGAATCCCACAGACAGCAGTTGCTATGGCCATATCGCCCTAGTATATGACCCTAGAGTGTTGCATTAACCTGTGTGCTTTTTCTTTCAGAGCATTTCTCAGTTTATATTTATACCCTTATTAGTGTGATTATTTGATTGTTTGAATGCTTGTCCTCTCCTAAGCTCCCCAAGAGTAGAACTCTTACTTATCAATGTATTGTATCCCTAGTACGTGGCATATGGCAGACAATAAATAAATAGTTGCTAATAAATAAGTAAATAAATAAATAGTTGTTGACTAATATATGAGATGAGTGGGTGAACCGAATTCCCAATTATTGATACATTGGCAGACTAATTCTCAGCGCTCACCACCAGCAGCTCTCCCTCTGGTGGTATTGTCTTAGAGCAGGGGTCCCCAAACTACGGCCCGCGGGCCAC
This sequence comes from Saccopteryx leptura, assembly GCF_036850995.1. NCBI lineage: Eukaryota > Metazoa > Chordata > Mammalia > Chiroptera > Emballonuridae > Saccopteryx > Saccopteryx leptura. The sequence goes on from NC_089504.1 coordinate 286,416,567, forward strand.
ATGCAGCCCCCTGAGGCCATTTATCCGGCCCCCGCTGCACTTCCAGAAGGGGCACCTCTTTCATTGGTGGTCAGTGAGAGGAGCATAATTCCCCTTGAAATACTGGTCAGTTTGTTGATTTAAATTTACTTGTTCTTTATTTTAAATATTGTATTTGTTCCTGTTTTGTTTTGTTTTTTACTTTAAAATAAGACATGTGCAGTGTGCATAGGGATTTGTTCATAGTTTTTTTTATAGTCTGGCCCTCCAACGGTCTGAGGGACAGTGAACTGGCCCCCTGTGTAAAAAGTTTGGGGACCCCTGTCTTAGAGATTATATTTTGAAGGGAAAACAGAAAGACCAGAAAGAAGGATTAGACCAAACGGTAAACCAAGTCACCTACCAAATGAGTCTCCAGGACAGGAGCCTGGAATCTCCACTTTTTTTTAACAAGTGCCCAGATGAGTCTGAATCAGGTGTTCTGAGGTCTGTACTTTGGAAACATGCCCTAGAACAGCGGTTCTCAACCTGTGGGTCGCGACCCCGGCGGGGGTCAAACGACTAAAACACAGGGGTCGCCTAAAGCCATCGGAAATATATTTCTTTCAAAGCATTTCTCAGTTTATATTTATACCCTTATTAGTGTGATTATTTGAATGCTTGTGCTCTCCTAAGCTCCCCAAGAGTAGAACTCTTACTTATCAATGTATTGTATATATATTTCCGATGGTTTTAGGTGACCCCTGTGTTTTGGTCGTTCGACCCCCGCCGGGGTCGTGACCCACAGGTTGAGAACCGCTGCCCTTGAACATCCCAATGGAGTCTTGACTGTTAACTTCATTTATAGTCATCCAGCTTCCAAGACACTCATGCTCACACCACTGTTTCTATTAATGTGAATCGGTTTTTATTTTGCACTTGTGGGGTGCATTAACAAATTCAACATACAAGATAGCATTACATATTGTAGATTAGCATTACAGCATTATGCAATTTCACACAATTCATGTTAGTTTTTTCAGATTTTTCTTTTTTTCAAATTTGACACGTTTATTTTATTCTTGAGTTTTATTTTTACAAGAGAAGACACAAGGTAAAGAAAGACCAACCACATTGGAGAAGGATCAGGGTGAGGGAAATGTCACTATCATGGCCATAATAAAAGCCTTCCAAAAAAAAGGACTTGCATTATTCCCTCTCCTAAGCAAGCTGCCCCCGTCCCACAAACCAGTTCTGTTTTCATATCTAGAGCACTGTTCATAAACATGTCTTGGCTGTGCTCCACTGAGAACTGAAAGAAGGAATAACTCATAAAGGGACTTTTTTTTTTTAAAGGGACTTTTGTTATTAAGAAAAACTCTTGTCTTCCCAAAGGAATCAAGATATCAGCAGAGAAGGACTGACTCTTGGAAAATCAGAAGTGACCATTCCCTAACCTATTCCTGACCATGAGTACCTTGTACAAAAGCTAGGATGTGACTCTCTTGTCTTTCCACTGACTCTTAGGAGGAGGTATGCCTCCTCCACCCTTATCAGTTAGCTCTGGGAGGGACAAATGTGAAAGCCAAAGTCAGCTGAGAAACTTTGGGACAGCAAAGTCAAGGGCACGATGGATCAGGCCTGAGGTAGGAGGGAGGAACCCTGTACAGTCTGCCTCTTAGCCTTTTTCTGAGAAAGACACCGAGGCAGCTCATAGGCTACAGAACTACTGGTTCCTTCTATGTCACCTCACCACCTACTGCTCAGTAGACCCAAAGAATGCAAGGAATAAAGCTACAAGGAGATGGGGAAGAGAGGAGTGGGGCGAGGCTGTTTTCCCAGACTTATGTCAGGAGGAGCTACAGAGGCACACACAGCAGGGCAAAGACCGGACTATCTCCACCTGTTGCTTTGCATTGTTTTGGGGAAGGAAACAAAAGTGGATTGCTCAGCAATTTATCTTTAGACATTAAGGCGATGAAGAAGAACCATTTAAATTTTTTCCTAATGGGGTTTCAGAATGCTCCTGTCCGATTTACTTTGAACTATCTCAAAATGCCATTTTTAGAAAACAAAAATTACTTTCTCTACGTATAATACAGTATTTACATTACACATAGTATAGGATAGAGACGGGTGGTGTGAAGCCAACTGATGGTGAGCGAGTGGGTCAGACTGTGGGAGTGGGGACTGACAGGCACAAGAACAGAGAGCGGGCTTTTTGCCTGCTCAGCATTGCTCTGCTTTGTCAAGAAGCCAGGTTTAAAACAATAATGGAAGAATTGGGGGGAGCAGATTGGTTTTAAATTACAAGAGCTAAGGGAACTTCAAAGGCAACATCGCCACTCTCTCCATGGAGACAGCTTTTCAACTCCCTTCTCAGAAGCAAGTTAGAAAGTGATGTTCTTGCATGGAAGTGGACCTTCAATTTTAGCTAACCCCTCAGGCCTTGCTTCCAGCTGCTGCTTATTTGAGTTCCTCTTCAGGCTGACAAAAACATCTACTGTCTTTCCAAGCAAGATTACTGTCAGTGAAGTCTCTGTCATCTGAGAAGTCTCAACATTAGAGACATGGCTGGAATAGGAGTAAGGAGATTTAAATTCTAATCCCAGCAGGGTGCTGAATGTGTCTCGCCCTTCATTGCCCACTGGCAGAAGGAGGATTGAACTCTGTGGTTCCCCTCATCCCTCTACCCTGTCCTGAGACTCATAAATTCCAAGAACCAAAAACGTTTTTTGAGGGAAACGATGTCCTGAAAGAATCCAAGTTACCTTTCTGATGCAGTCACATTATTATTTTTAAGAGCCATTACTGAAAGATTTAAGGAGAATAATTTTTGAAAGCCTTTTTGCCTTATGCAGCTAAACTAACCATATCTAAGCTACTTGAGAAGATTTAGATGTGGCCAATCTAACCCTTCAAACCTCTGATGATTTCTAACCCATCAACCAACAATGGCTGTTGCTTCCATCCAGAGCTGCAAAGGGGGTCGCAATCATCTTATTTCTTTCCTTCTTGTCCTTATTCCTGCAAATAGTGTTTGGGATCAGCGGGATGTGTTCATTGCTACTATTCAATAGCTGATTTGAAGTCTCTAAAGCTCTTTTTAGAGATGTTATTTTGTAACCCAATTCTACCACATAAATCTGATGTGTCCATGTGCTTCATCACAATCTAATCATAGACTGCCATCCACCCTTTCAGAGCAGGAGCAAAAATAACCCATTTCTCAAACATTCTTTCCCCTGAAAACCTTGCCTAATCCATTCAATTTTTGTTTCCTGGTATTACTACAGACCTCTGGACCTTGAGCTCAATCAAAGAACAGAGATGTAAGAGGTAATAGGAAGAAATGATGGGGATAATGAAACTATGAGGTTTTACAAGAGCAAAATATTCTTTTCCAGAGGTGGGGAGTGAGGGTAACTCTCCAGAGAAGCCCAATAAAAAGAAGCCAATTTCAGGTAATTAGCAAATACAGTTCGGCACAAAACACAATTTTCATGGATTAAAATCTGTAACTTGATAGTGGCAGTTAGGCTAATTTCTTCAGTTTGTATTAGACATGCAAGTATAAGGTTACATTGTTATATATAAACCTGTAGAGGTCTTTCCCTCTTTCTTTTTCCCCATTAAAATAAAAATTTCTAGTGCCTTGCAAAGGAGAAAAATCATCATTGCTAAGAACCGATCTGCAGCTGTGATCATGTGGGATGTTCTTTGTGGGATTTATTTTGTAAGAAATTTTCTTCTACAACTAAAATGAGGTTTTGAGTCCACTTCTCTCTGTCACCTCTCACCACCACCACGTCCCTGCCCAGCCTGGCCCTGGGGTAAGAGGTGAGGAGCATAGGATTAGTACTCGCTCAGACTGTGCCACTTGGCCACAGGCTTGCGGGGGTTCTCACAGACCTCTCTCCAGTGTTCGGCACCGCTGGCTGTGACACTGTGCGCCCCCAGGATCAGCCTCCCTACCACCTCGTTCTTGGTGGTGCGATCAAAGTCGATGACGAGGAATTCGATGCTAATATCAGGCAGGAGTTCAGTGGGGATGTCATAGATGAAAGATTCATTGAAGACTGGATTCAAAGTGCACTTCTTCACATGGGTTTTCTTCTTGGCAATGCGTTTTCTGCCGTAGTAGACGTTCACCTTGACATAAGGATCTGGGGCCCCCAAAGAGATAGAGAAAAAGGAAGACAGGCCTATGACACAGTCCTCTCCTATATAATGGTGGTTCCATGTTGGGAAGGAGGTTCTGTTGTCCACGCCCTTGGTGGCCACCCCTACCTGGTCTTTAGTGATAACATAATAAATGCACACTGACTGCATTTGAGTCTGCCGGGCCTAGGCAAAGGGGTCAAGGAAACCAAGCAGAAGGAGAACAGAAAAACTTCCTCAAGTCAGGTCTGAAGAAACCCTCTGACACCAAGAAGCATTATTAGGAGCATAGAGAATAACAGGGCCCGCATTCTTTGTGAAAGGGCTCACCTGGGGCAAGAACTCAGCACCAGGCATGCACACCCATTAGGGTACCTCACCAAAGATAAAGACCCCGTTTGCTTACCCAAAGCACCACCCTGGCTGGGAAAATCTATGACCTAGAGATGGTCATCGGGAGGAGAAGTTAGAGACAGGAATGGATGCAAAGTGACAGGTATAAGGGGTCCTGACATGTGGGAGTGTGTCTGTGCCACAGGCAAGAGGAGAGGGGTGTCATTCAGACATTTAGAAATAGGTTGAAGTAAATAGCTGCTACCTGAGAGACCGGTGATATCCATCTTCGGCAAGTGTCTGGCTTTGAGGACCACCACTGTCATTCTCTGTGCCACAGGCTGATATGACAGAGACACCTGGAGCTCCCCTCTGCTAATGCACTTCTGTGAATAAAAAACAGCAGATGAAGGTCCCAGCAGAGCGAGCAGGGCATGGCACAGAAAGTGTGCAGAGGAGAGGGAAGAGAGGCTGCAGAGGAGGCACAAGGAGAAGAAGGCTATGTGGCAGGTACTCACCCCTGAAAACATGTTACTATCACATTGAACAGGAAGGGAAAAAAGAAATGTTCTAATCATACTCCTGATACTAAATGAAATCATTTGCATGGAGAGGGAGAACAGCCTAGTATTTAAAAGCCAGCCTGGCCTGGATTCACATCCCGATTGCTTTTTTCCTCTATAACCTGAGACCAGTTACTTGACATTTCTGTATTTCAGTTTCCTCATCTATAATAGAAGATGAAAATAGTACCTAACTCAGAGGATTACTAAAAGGATTAAATAAGGTTAATTTTGTAAAATGCCACAGTGCCTAGCACATATTGCATGTTATAGAAGTATATTCTCTCCTATTCTCTCATTTGGTTCTTGTGATAAAAATGTAGGGGGAGGTGGGAAATTTGGGCCTGAGTCTTAACTTTGCCACTTACTCGCCACCTGGCCTTGGGCAAGTCCCTGACCTTTCTGGAGCCTGTTCCTCCATTTCACAGGGTGAATATCCACATCTGCTCCACCGGCCTCAGTTATGTACTTCAGAGTGTCTTCTCCAGCCAAGCTAGCTTTCTCCCCATGCTCACATCTTTGTTTCCCCAGCTTTAAAGTTTACTGTAGGCCCTATTCTGAACTAAAAAAACACCCTCTAGTCCCGTGAGAACATTTTACACACATTTGGATACTCACCACATGCCAGGTGCTAGGGATCCAGAGTTGACAGGACTCAGTCGGTCCCAAGAAGCTTACCGTGCAGAAGTGCCAGAGATGAAAGCAAAGATGTGCTTGACAAGAGAAGTAAGAAGCCTAACTAAGTGTTGCTGGAAGAGTCAGGGAAGGCTTTGCCAGCTGACATGTGGGCTGAGTTTATTAAGGGTGAGTAAGAGGCCAGGAGACAATGGGCAGAGAGGAACTCACACAAGGCAGCGGCAGGAATGGCTGGTACAATGGCATTGGGTCCTGAAAGAGCATGCTGTGTTCAGAGAATGGTGAAGAGTGCATGTGCCTGATATTGGGGTGCCTACCAGGAGAGACGAACCAGAAACCTGGACAGGGGGACAAGGGAAGGGTGAAGAGCAGTGGGGGCACTCTAACCAAACAGTAGAGTCACCACTAAGCAAGAGGGGATCTGTAAGTATAGGAGCGACAAAGTTAGTATGGTTGTTGTCAACATTTTATTAATAATATTATTCTAGAGGAAACTGGAGAATGAACTAAAGTGGAGAAAGACCGAAATCAGAAAGCTCAGTTAAGAGGCTGCTGCAATAAGCTAGGAAAGAAATGCTGAGACCTGCGAGCAGAGCTACAGCAGAGAGGATGGCCCTGGAGGTGAGACAGGTCTTAGGGAGAACTGTCAGGATTTTCCAAGTTTGGTGGCTCAGTGGATGTTAATGGAGGGGAGAGGGAAACGGTGGAGAACTGTTTCTTTTTTATTATTTGTTTTGTTAGAGGAGTTTTTCTTAAGTTTTTAGCTTAGAAAGTGGGGCTGAGGCTGAGATAAGGAAAACAATAGGAGATAGAATTTGAGGAATTTAGGAATTAGTTAAATTTGGCACAAAATCATTTCCCCAGTATCAAATCTTATTCCTTGTATTCTTCACAGCCCCAAAGACATGTCATCTGCTTTAGGAATTCTTCTTAGGTTGAGCAAAAATAGACTATTCTTACTACCAGCTTTACATACCTACAAAAATTATTTAATAAGCACTTACTAGGTGCTTACTTTTTTTAGTGCCTGAGGAGTAAGAACTCTGCCAGCAGCTAGGGCTGAACAGATAGACAACGAGGAGTCATATCCTCAAGAAACTCACAGGCTAGTGCTCTAGCTGCTCAGGTGTGTCTGATACAGGAAAGAACAGCAGTAGTAAATAATTTAATTAGCTTATCAATGAAAAACAAGGGGAAAAATCTAATTGATTGTGTTTTGATTATAAGCCTTAAGTTATCTCAAGGAATAAAGTTGTGATAATATTTCACGCAGTTTAAAAAATTTGATACTAGGCCTGACCTGTGGTTGCCCAGTGGATAGAGCGTGGACCTGGAACGCTGAGGTTGGCAGTTGGAAACCCCGAGCTTGCCCGGTCAAGGCACATGTAGGAGTTGATACTTCCTGCTCCTCCCCCCGCCCCACTTTCTCTCTCCTCACTAAAATGAATAAATAAAGTCTTAAAAGAAAAAAAATTTGATACTATATTTCACACTAGAAGCATATGAAAATGTCTCTCATTGGGCATAGAACAACACTAACTAAAATTTTTTTTTCTTCTTTTCAAAGTGAGAGGAGGGGAGATAGAAAGACAGACTCCCATATTTGCCCCAACCCGGATCACCTGACTACCCTGTCTGAAGGTCGATGCTCAAAATCGAGCTTTTTTTTTTTTTTTTTTAGTGCCTGAGAAGTAAGCTCCACAGAGCCATCCTCTCAGCACATGAAAAAGATGCTCTGGAATAGCCTGACCAGGTGGTGGTGCAGTGGATAGAGCGTTGGACTGGGATGCGGAAGGACCCAGGTTCGAGACCCCGAGGTCGCCAGCTTGAGCGCAGGCTCATCTGGCTTGAGCAGGGAGCTCACCAGCTTGGACCCAAGGTCGCTGGCTCCAGGGGTTACTCGGTCTGCTGAAGGCCCATGGTCAAGGCACATGTGAGAAAGCAATCAATGAACAACTAAGAGGTAGCAACGCGCAACGAGAAACTGATGATTGATGCTTCTCATCTCTCTCTGTTCCTGTCTATCTCTGCCTCTGTAAAAAAAAAAAAAAAAAAAAAAGATGCTCTAGAACCAATTGGGCCATGGCTACAGGAAGTGAAGAGAGAGAGAGAATGAGAGAGGAGGAGGGGAAAGGTGGAGAAACAGGTGGTTGCTTCTCCTGTGTGCCTTGGCTGGGAATTGAACCTGAGATATCCACACACTGAACCAATGCGCTACCACTGAGACAACTGGCCAGGGCCACTAATTTTAAACTTAGTCTTTAGCTTTTGAAATTGAAGTACAAAAGACAATAGAGTTTTAAAAAGATGTGATGGGGTCCTGGCTGGTTGGCTCAGTGGTAGAGCATCGGCCTGGAGTGCAGGAGTTCCGGGTTCGATTCCCGGCCAGGGCACACAGGAGAAGCGCCCATCTGCTTCTCCACCCCTCCCCCTCTCCTTCCTCTCTGTCTCTCTCTTCCCCTCCCGCAGCCAAGGCTCCATTGGAGCAAAGTTGGCCCGGGCGCTGAGGATGGCTCTGTGGCCTCTGCCTCAGGTACTGGAATGGCTCTGGTTGCAACAGAGCGACACCCCAGATGGGCAGAGCATCGTGCCCTGGTGGGCATGCCGGGTGGATCCCGGTTGGGCGCATGCAGGAGTCTGTCTGACTGCCTCCCCGTTTCCAACTTCAGAAAAAAAAAATACACACACAAAAAAAGATGTGATGGCTTTTTTCTGCTAGATTAAAGTCCCACATTTTTTCCTTGCTCATAACATACATGTTGTCAGCTCTTGATTGTAGCCACAGGAAGTAATCCTCAGCCAGTTTAAAATCACAGGCTGGTTGCTCTGACAACCAGTATATTTCTGGGCTGCTTCTTTCTAACATAAATCAGAACATAATCTGAGAATGTAAACTCATTTTTACTGTTAGCCACAGCTAAATGGCATTACGAAAGTAAGCCCCACGAAAAAGAAAATCAAATGCCTGCAAAACATTCAGAACTGAGCTATCCATTACTGTAGTCACTAGCAACATGTGTCTATTTAAATTCTAATTCTTTAACATTAAATAAAATTAATATTTTAGTTCCTCAGTCACAATAGCCATATTTCAAGTGCTCAACAGCCATATGTGGCTTTCATATTATACAGTGCAGACAGAGAACATTTCCATCATCAGAGAAAGTCACAGCAGACATAGCTGATCTGGGAAGAAAGAATCTTTGGATTATTTAGACTATGGCTCTCCTCCATTTCCATAGTGAATGGTGAAATGTTAAATGGTATCTAAATATTAAATACTGTATTTTTCGCTCCATAAGACGCACCTGACCATAAGACACACCTAGGGTTTTAAGGAGGAAAAAAAAAATCTGAACCAAATGGTGTGTTAAAAATATTTAATAAAGGCCCTGGCCAGTTGGCTCAGTGGTAGAGCATCGGCCTGGCGTGCGGGGGACCCGGGTTCGATTCCTGGCCAGGGCACACAGGAGAAATGACCATTTGCTTCTCCACCCCCACCCCCTCCTTCCTCTCTGTCTCTCTCTTCCCCTCCCGCAGCCAAGGCTCCATTGGAGCAAAGATGGCCCGGGCGCTGGGGATGGCTCCTTGGCCTCTGCCCCAGGCGCTAGAGTGGCTCTGGTCGCAGCATAGCGACGCCCCGGAGGGGCAGAGCATCGCCTCCTGGTGGGCAGAGCATCTCCCCTGGTGGGCGTGCCAGGTGGATCCCGGTCGGGCGCATGTGGGAGTCTGTCTGACTGTCTCTCCCCGTTTCCAGCTTCAGAAAAAAATATATATATATATTTAATAAAAAAAAAATTTAATAATACCGTATTTTTTGCTCCATAAGATGCATGGGCATTTCCCCTCCACTTTTGGGGGGAAAAAAGTGCATCTTATGGAATGAAAAATATGGTATGTAATTCTTTTATATATATATATAGATTTTATTTATTCATTTTAGAGAATGGGGAGAGAGAGAGAGAAGGGGGGGGAGGAGCAGGAAGCATCAACTCCCATATGTGCCTTGACCAGGCAAGCCCAGGGTTCCGAACCGGTGATCTCAGCATTCCAGGTCGATACTTTATCCACTGTGCCACCACAGGTCAGGCCGGTATGCAATTCTTAAATATAGTTCTAACTTATATACAAAAGAAGGATAGGTGGGGTAAAAGAGATATTTGATTTAAAAAAATAGAATTTTATTTGCAAAAAATAACACTGACTACAAAATTATAGTTTAGGTTTCTTGATTATTTGTTTAAAACTGTTCCCTAAATCATTCATTATAGCAAAACCTTTCTAATCTAAACCCCCAGGCCTCTTCACTAGTTCTTTGAGAAAATGGACAACTTCTGGTTACCCTTTTAATACTTTTTCTCCCCTAAAAGGCAACTTCTCCATCTGGTCCCCCTCACCTCTGGCATTTTACATGGGCAGAATGCCTGTCCCATTCAGCTGCCCCTTTGTGATGCCTAAGTGTGCAGCCAGACCACCACCTGAATGCCACTCTATTCTTCATTAAAGAAGAGTTTCACGTCCTCATCCCCCACCCCTTCTTTATTTCACCCAATCCCATTCCAAATAGCATTGTCAATGGCTGTTTCTCAAAGACTCTTTGTTAAGGTCTGGGAGCGAGCTCTGTTTCCCAGCCCCTTGGCTTAGTGAGGCAAAGCCCCTGCTAGGGGCAGACAAGCAGAAGGACAAGGGGCAGAAAGAGATTTATCCATGCCTGACAGAGCTGGGAGGATTTGCCCTCCCTCGGTGGAGAAAGGAATAGGAACACTGGTCTTAAAAACGACATTCAGACTAGGGAACACTTAGGCAAGGGAGGTGTCTATTTCATCTAATTAGCAGAGCCCTGTCCAGAGAGATTTTCTAGACACAGAGTCTTTGCATTAGATTGGGCCCACAAATCCTAAATAAACCTTTATTGGGGTTAGAAGTCCTATGGGCCACCTCCACATAAATCACAATCATGCGAAAACAACAAAAACAAAAATCTTAATGTTCAAACCACATTCCCCCTCCTAAAGTCCCTAATATACATACATAGCAACCTTCTTTGTTGTTCCTGGAAAACTGACATTCCCTTTTCTTTCTTTCTTTTCAGTCCCTTTGGCAAGATTGGATGACCTCTAAGGTCTCTTGTAAATCTGAGATTTTAAGAATCCTTTCGTTCCCATGACCATTTGTCCCAGGTCATCAATACCAGATCTGACAGAGGAAAGACAGGAAATAGTTTGGAAAACAATCACCTGAAGAAACTAGGAGGAGCTAACAACTCTCTATTATCTACTTTGTAAATGACTTCATTTCCATTACCTCAGCCCGCTCTGTGTTGCCTCCCTTCTCCTTCTGGGGCCTTTATTATGGGAATGTAAATTCACTTTAATTTCTAGTTGAATAAAATAGTGTGTGTGAGGGGGGAGTTGCTACTAGTAAAAAGAAAAAGCTAGTTCTAAGGTCCAACTCAGAGATTTTGAGTATTATGAAATTTATACTGTGATCTTTCACTAATAATCAAGGGTTAATTTTTCATGCTTTGTATATCTTTTTGTATATTCATAAGAGCCGAGAGTGCTCTCACAAAGTGATCCCAGTAGACTTCACGATCCAGCCTAGAGGAAGACTGAGGCCCAAAGATGATAACTACTTGCCTAGAGTAAGGTAGTGAAATGGATAGAGTAAAAAAATTATGACAAGTCGTTGGCTTCTTCAACTGGACTGCATGTATAATGAAAAGGACATGAGACGCATTTTCTGCTAAAGGCCAGGAAATGCATTTAGGAGTGGGGAATTATGTAGAGAAATGCAATTCTCAACAGTCTCTACCCAAGAATCTTTTTTTTTTTTTTACAGGGACAGAGAGTGAGTCAGAGAAAGGGATAGATAGGGACAGACAGACAGGAATGGAGAGAGATGAGAAGCATCAATCATCAGTTTTTCGCTGCGACACCTTAGTTGTTCATTGATTGCTTTCTCATATGTGCCTTGACCGCGGGCCTTCGCAGACCGAGTAACAAGCAACCCCTTGCTCGAACCAGTGACCTTGGGTCCAAGCTGGTGAGCTTTTGCTCAAACCAGATGAGCCTGTGCTCAAGCTGGCGACCTTGGGGTCTCGAACCTGGGTCCTCCGCATCCCAGTCCGACGCTCTATCCACTGTGCCACCACCTGGTCAGGCTCCACCCAAGAATCTTTGAAGGAAGATAATTTGGCTTATATTATAAGGGGATGCCTTACACAGACCAGAAAAAGCTTTTTATAAACAGTGTAGAATCATCCAGAGCAGTTCTAACTAATGAGCTAAGGGGAGATTCAGAAAGGGCAGACTCTTGGCTACAGTGGGGAGGATTTAAGGTAGACATGTGGAGGCTGCAGTGCTAGAGAATCACTAGGATGAGTGACTAGGGAGGTGAATATCACAGCTCAGGATGGAACACAGCCCTGCTCACAGGTACTAGTTGGAGAAAACACGCTTAGGAAGCCTGGGAGGCTGGAAGGCTATGGTATGGGGCTGCACAGGCTCTGAGTGCCCTGGCTGGGGCCTCTCCCAGGGAATGTGTTACTCAGGATCCCAGCCCTTGCCTGACCAGGCCGTGGTGCAGTGTATAGAACGTTGAACTGGGATGCAGAGGACCCAGGTTCAAGACCCCGAGGTCGCCAGCTTGAGCGCGGGCTCATCTGGTTTGAGCAAAGCTCACCAGCTTGGACCCAAGGTCGCTGGCTTGAGCAAGGGGTTACTCAGTCTGCTGAAGGCCTATGGTCAAGGCACATGTGAGAAAGCAATCAATGAACAACTAAGGTGCTGCAACACGCAATGAAAAACTAATGATTGATGCTTCTCATCTCTCCGTTCCTGTCTGTCTGTCCCTGTCTATCCCTCTCTCTGACTCTCTCTCTAAAACACACACACACACACACACACACACACACACACACACACACACACACACACACGGATCCCAGCCCTGGCTTATCCCTCCTGAAGAGAGTTAATAAAATAGAAAGAAATTTGTCTCATGCCAAAAATGTTCCCTAGCCATGTCCTGGATTCAAGGCTAATTTGTTCACAGTCCAAATCAGGCCCTTTCTGTGCCAGTCTCTTCCCAGCTGCAGCTTGGCTCAGAGCCATCCTCCACTTTCAGCCTTGGGCTGCAAGTGCATTAGCCACCTGGAGGAGTCCAGCTAGTTGGCAGCCTTACCAAGGCTGGGGCTTCAGAGAAGGCTGAGCTGGAAAGGCTCTTCCACTCTTCCTGTGAGAAGAGCTGGATGAAGGCAGGCAGTGGGGCACTAGAAAGGGGAGTCAGGAAATGGGGTGGGGTGGCAGAACCTGTGTAAAAGAATTGGTGGAAGAGGTAAAGGGACAGAGAGGGATTAAACAAGGCAGGTGCTGCACCACGCCCCCTGACTCCAGCCCCAGAGGCTGTGAGAACCCCTGCTGTGTTGGACTCTAGGATATCTCATTAGATCCTGGCATTGGACCAGTCTTTACATCCTGATCAAACACCTCTAATATTCCTCAAATTTTTTGGACTTCCCCGGCCCTTGTGAGGTAAGCCGAGTGTGCCATGTGGCAACAGCAGTTCTTTGGGCAATGACTTGATGGGGCTGGCTGCAGTGGGACAGGTGCCTATTATATAGCAGAGAAGATAACATACCTCCAGGGGGACTGCTCCCTGCACCCAGCCCCCCACTTGGTGCAGTGCCTTTCTTCCATGGACAAACCTTGTTCCCAGCTCACTGCACACTTAGCCCCAGCTGGCCTGGAAGCCTGTTGTCCAGTCCTGAGCTTCCTGCCTTCCCAACGAGTCCAGTGTAGGCTTACAGATGGAAAAAGCATTAAGAGATAAATATGGCACCTAAAGCCAGGGCTCTTTCTGGGAGATGTGCAATTATTTTTAAGTGACCGATATCCTTCCTGAACCTTCTACCTGCTTCTCCACTGATGCAGGTCACTGTCATTTACACTGTCAAAACAACACACAAACATCTCCAAACCACATGTATCTACCGGGACTAAACTTTATTAATAATAAGAGTGGTTATAATTTATTGAAAGTTTATTATGCGCTAGGGACGATGTAAGTTCATCACCTTACTTAATTCCTATCAGAAACTAAGCTAATTCCTCTAAGAAACTAAGCTAAGCAGCTTGCCCAAGGTCAGTTGGCTGATGGCAAATTCAGGTCTGACTTCAAAGCCTTTGCTATTAACTACTTATATTTTACGCTGAAAAGGAATGAAACTCTGAGTTTAAAATGTCAACAACTTCTTTCAAAGCACCTACCATACTCACTGATTGGTAATTGCAAAGATTGTTTGTCTTTCTTCCACTAAAGTAAAAGCTCCTTTAGGCCAATAATATGCCAGGGGTGTTATCTCATTTGAGTCTATTAACTGTAAGGAAGATCATATTAGCAGCTTTATTTTACATCTGGGGAAAAAACAGCTTAGAAGGGTTACTCACCCATGTCACACAGCTGGAAAGGGGTGAGCTGGAACATGAAGTCAGGCAGTCCACCTCCAGAGCTTGAGTGTTTAACCATACAACTATATTGCTTCCCCAATTGTGGAAGAAATGAATGAACTGATGGAGGATAGGGAACACATTTCTTGCACCCCTGAAATTACAACTCAAAAGCTAATGCTGGCCCAGTGGGAGAGAAGGGTCTTATTCCCCCTTTTAATGCAGACAGGGGGAGGAATGGAGAGAGATGTATCTGTGGCAAAGGTTTGAGCCTGGGTAAGGGGCTCAAAGGTGAAGCAATTCATTAAATTGTATTTATAAAATGGTTATTAAAAGACATATACACATGATACTATTTATATTCCAAGGTTTGGGTTGGGAAAGGAAAGCTGAGGGGGAAATTACTGAATTACTTTCATAATTTCTCAGCTGTGAGAAATAAGTTCACTGGGAAGATCCCACATTATTTTAGAAGAAAAATTAGCCGCTATATCTAAGCAAGCTGGATGCAGTATCAGGATGTCAACCATTATGTGAAATTTCAGAAGATACCTATCCTTCTCTCCCTATAAAGTTTCTTCTTAGGGGAGACCTAACCTGTCAGACCCTCCATCTTACCTTGATCACTGCTTATTCTTGATAACAGAGCTTCCTCCCCACAGTCCCTCTTTGCCACCCACTTTATCCTCTTCCCCTTCCATTTGTCCCCTAAGATCTTGTCTACCCCAATGTACCATCCCTCCCCAACACACACTTCCTCCTCACCTGGATGTTCCTTTTGATGATGTCCCTAGTCAGCTGTACCTTGCCTGTGCTGGGGTCCACCCCAGCCAGGGGCACCATGACCTCCCCAATGACGTCATCCCGAGAAAAACGGTCAAAGCTGAGGACGAGGAAATGCAGCACCAGGTCCTGGAGCTGGCTGTATGGGATGCCATAGAAGGTGAAGGTCTCGTCAAACACAGGGTCCAGGGTCTTTCGCAGCACTCTGGTCTTCACCCGATGCCGCTTGTCAGGAAGGATGGTCATTTTGATGTAGGGATCAGAGCCCTGGGTTTGGTCATCCATCACAGGCAGCCCATGAGCCTCCTGGATTGTCACCACCAGGGCTTTTTTGGGGAAGTTATAGTCCACTGAGAAGGTGAGAGATCCCAGCATGACATCCTCCTCTGGAGATGATGGAGAAGTAGTTTTGCTCTCCCCAGGGGTTAGGCTTGCAATGGGGCTCCTCAGTTCTTCCCCATAGTTCACTTTGATGGGTAATTGGTCTATACAAGATCCAGAGCTAGGTCCGCTGAGACCCTTGTCTTGACCCAGCAGGCCAGCCTCTGCTGCGTCCACCAACAGGTTCCCACGTCCACCTTCCCTCCCATCTTTATCTCTTCGCACTTTGATGATTTTCTTCTTGTTACTGAGGGTCTCTGGGTATATGCTGATACCTTTGAGCATATGAATAAACTTGTATGATGGGGTCTTGTGCTTCTTCTCTGCCTGTTGGTGGCAGCATGTCCAGACAAAGACGGTCACCGAGACACACACAACCAGTACAGAGGCCCCGATAAGGCCTGCCACCACTGGTGACACATCTGAAGGTGGAGACAAGAGATACGTCAAGGCAGGTAGACCTTAATCCCTATCCAGAGCTCTCCTGTTTAGTGCCTCTGCTGGAGGCAAGCTAATCTGCAAAGCAAAACTTGCTCTTCTGGGCTTAGGAACTTCTCCCCTCTCTTAGAAATGCCCTCATCCATCCTCTCAACCAATCCATGGCTCTTCCTTTCCACCAAATCTGGATGAAATATTTACCTTCTCCAGAAAGACTTCTCTGAAGTGCCTCACCTGACTCCCTGTTCTTTTCATGGCCTCCCCTCAGCACTTATGAACTTGGTTTATTCATAATGATTTGTGTTTCACATAAAACTGTCCTGTAAGTGTTATAAGGTCACCTTTATACATGGGAACCCATTCACCTCAACTGTGTGTCTGGTTTGGGGAGAATTTTCCATACCATCTAGTACAGAGTTTGTAAACAGTGGCCTGTGTTGACCGACTGGCAGGTGGGATAAAAGGATGTTGGGTTTGGATGGTTTTAGTAGAATGCTCAAGGGTAGTAAAAGTGGGTGGGTGATAAAAAGAACTGTGTGTCTGTGTGCTTTAAAAAATATGTTCCATGCTTGACCAGTGATGGTTCAGTAGATAACGCATCAACCTAGAACACTAAGGTCACTGGTTCGAAAATCCAGTCTTACCTGGTCAAGGCACATATGGAGTTGATGCTTCCTTCTCCTTTCCCCCTTCTCTCGTCTTTCTCTCTCTATCTCCCTCCCCTCTCTAAAATGAATAAAATTTTTAAAAAGAATAAAAATATGGTCCAAATTTTAGCTCTCAGGTATTTAAAATAGAAGAATTTTAAATAGAAAAAAGTAGAGACTGTGGAAAATGTCAGATCATTACTCAAAGGTCACTTTCTCTTCCTTCCTTCCTTCCTTCCTTCCTTCCTTCCTTCCTTCCTTCCTTCCTTCCTTCCTCCCTCCCTCCCTCCCTCCCTCCCTCCCTCCCTCCCTCCCTCCCTCCCTTCCTTCCTTCCTTCCTTCTTTTATTTATTATTGATTTCAGCAAGAGAGGAAGGGAGAGAGAGACAGAGAGACAGACAGGAACATTGAGCCATTCCTGTATGTGTCATGACCGGGAATCAAATCGGCAACCTCTGTGCTTCGGGACAACGCTCCAAAGGAGCTATCTAGCCAGGGCGCTGACCACTCCATTTAAAAGTGCAACCTTCTCTACCCCCAAGACCTATACTTCCTAGCCCTGCTTAATTTTTCTTTTTCTTTTTGAGAGAGAGAGAGAGAGAAAGAGAGAGAGAGAGGCAGACCGACAGACAGACAGATAGACAGGAAGGGAGAGAGATGAGAAGCACCAAATTGTAGTTTTCTCACTTCAGTTGTGCATTGATTACTTCTCAGATGTGCTTTAACTGGGCAGCTCAAGCCGAGCCAAGGATCCCTCACTCAAGCACTGACTTTGGGCTTCAAAAAAAGCGACCTCGGGCTTAAGCCAGTGACCATGGGATCATGTCTATTATCCTACATTCAAGCTGGTGAGCCTGTGCTCAAGCTGGCAACCTCAGGGTTTTGAACCTGGAACCTCAGCATCCCAGGTCAGTGCTTTATCCACTGCGCCACCTCAGGTCAGGCCCTGCTTAATTTTCTCCCTGTGTCTACTCTCTCTTTCTCTCATATACACACAAGAATATATATAGACACACACATATATAATTTTATTATCTATCTTCACTAGAATATAAGTTTCATGAGGACAGGGATTTTGTCTGTCTTGTTCATTTCTATACCCCCAGTACTAAAAGCACATAGCAGGTACTTGATATATATTTGTTAAATGAACAAATAACTAAAGAGAAACAGATTTTTACTTTCCTGCTTCTAGTCTAGTCTGTCGTCTTTTCCCCATACAAGTTGGGCCCCTGACTTAGATAATGAGGTTTGGGTTTATTCTCCTCTTTAAGTTCACTAAAACCAGCTGGTCTAAATACAGCCTCTAGTTTTCCACATTATTTATTTTTTCAATTACAGTTTAAATTCTATATTATTTTGTATTAGTTTCTGGTGTATAGCATAATGGCCAATCATATACTTTACAAAGTGTTTCCTCTGGTATCTCCAGGACCCAGCTGGCACCATACCAGTTATTACAATATTATTGACTATATTCCCTATGCTGTACTTTACATCCCCATGACTCTTTTGTAACTACTTTCACATTATTTTTTTATTTTTATTTATTGATTTTAGAGAAAGAGGAAGGGGGAAGAAGAGGGAGCGAGAGACAAAGACAGAACACTGATTTGCTGCTCCACTTCTTTATGCATTCATTGGTTGACTCCTGCAGGTACCCTGACCTGGATCAAACCTGCAACCTTGGCATATTGGGATGATGCTCTAACCAACTGAGCTATTCAGGCTGGTCCACATTACATTGTTTTTTTAAATTGATTTTTGAGAGAGAGTAAGAGAGAGAGAGATGGAAACATTGATCTGTTCCTGCATATGCCCTGACTGGGGATCTAACCCACAACCTTTACATATTGGGATGATGCTCCAACCAACTGAGCTATCTGGCCAGGGTCACATTACTCTTTAAGGAAGATTTGGACAGGGAAAAGTAAAGAAATAAATGTGACTTTAGTACATTCCAGATTTCCTACTGTCACCAGGTACCTGCCTAGCTTTCTGCCTCCCACTGCAGGCCTCTGTTAAACTTCACTGTATCAGAAAAACATCTCCTGACTACCGCAAGTGAGATAATATCCCTATCACACGGCTTTATTTATTTATTTATTTAAATTAAGTGAGGCAGGAGTGGGGCAGACAGGCTCCTGCATGTGCCCTAACCCAGACCACCCAGCAAGTCCCTTACTGGGCAATGCTCTGCCCATCTGAGGCCACTGCTCTGTTGCTCAGCAACCGAGCTATTTTAGCGCCTGAGGTAAAGCCATGGAGGCATCCTTAGTGTCTGGGGCCAACTTGCTCAAACCATTCAAGCCATGGCTGCAGGAGGGAAAGAGAGAGAGAGAGAGAGAGAGAGAGAGAGAGAGAGAGAGAAAGAAAGAAGGAGGAGAGGTAGAGAAGCAGATGGTCATCTCTCCTGTGTGCCCTGACTGGGAATCGAACCCAGGACTTCCACATGCCATGCCAACACTCTACCACTGTGCCAACCAGACAGGACCCTGCTTTATCTTATTTCATAGTACTTATTATCCCTGACATATCTTATTTGTCTGTTTTTTCTTGCTAGATAAGCTTAATAAGGATAGTGAATGTCTGTTTTGTTCACTGCTATATCCAGGGCCTAGAACCATGTGGAACAGAATAAGTCTTCAGTTAACAAATGAGTCAGTAAATTTCAAACAGCTTCAACAGATTGGAAAAAGAAGATAAGGTCAATATGATTACATATATCAGGGAAAGTATAAAATTCTATTTGGTTTTAAAAATCTATCAATAAGCAACGGGCAACCTTACTTGATAAGTATGAGCAGAATTCACTTAGTAGTTTAAGTGACCACAAGCTTGTAGTATAATTAAGCTAATGCTAACTTATAATATGAATATGATTGATGTCTGGGTAACAAGAGGATAGTATAATTTCTTCTGGATTGGTCACAACACATATGGAATGTCTGTCTAGCACTGACAGAAATAAAAACTGCTATTTTTTGGTGCACATTTATTATGTCCCTGCGAGGCTTGCACTAGAGCTTTCTCTATCTGAACCAAAGAACTCATTAAATAAGTACTATTCATCTCCTCACTTTATAATTGGGGAACCTGGGGACTCAGATCTGCCTTAGGCCAAGGAATAGCAAATGGCAGTGATGGTGTTTAAACCCTGGTTTGCCTGACACCAAAGTGGACATTATGGACAATCAGGATAGTAAAAGATCTGAAAACCATATCAAATGAAGAAAAATGGAAGGAACTGAAGGAGCTAGGAGTCTAAGAATAATAACTTTCTTCAGTGGAAGAAGGTGTGATTTGATTTTACTTTGGAGGGGCAGGTCTACTACCAGTGCATACAGGCTACAGGAAGACAGATTTGACTCAATAAAAAGAGTCAAGCTATTATTAGATCTGCCTCACAATGGTTCTGATTGTTTCATAAGGCAGTGAATCTACAATTGAAAACTTTCAGAGGTTGGATCTTTCTTCTATGGGGATTGCACTAAATATCTCTGAAGTTTTTCTCCTCCTTCTTCTTTCTTCCTTCTCCCTTCTCCTCCTCCTCTTCCTCTTCCTCCTCCTCTTCTTCTTCCTCCTCCTCCTCCAATTTCTTCTTCTTCTTTTTAAAGATGAATATAATCTTATTGATTTTAGAGAGAGGATATAGAGAAAGGTTGGAGGAGGAACAGGAAGTATCAGAACTCATAATAGTTGCTTCTAGTATGTGCCTTGACCAGGCAAGCCCAGGGTTTCAAACCAGTGAGGTCAGCATTCCAGGTCAATGCTTTATCCACTGCACTGCTCTCTGAAGCTTTTTCTATTTCAAACATTTCATAATTCTACGAAAGCTGGGACCAGGTAAGAAAATAAGGGGTTATATTTTAAAGAAATATAGATAAGGGAGGTCGGGATAGTAAAGGGGGCCAAATATACGGTGACAGAAAGTGATTTACTTTGGGTGGGTGATGGTCACACAACACAATGAATATTTCACATGTTATGAAGATGCATCCTGAAATCTATGTGTTCCTATGTCACCCCATTAAATTTAATTTCAAAATAAAAAAGTGTTCTTATAAAAAATATAGATAAGAAGTAAAGCCATTAACAAAATAAATCAAGGTGACCAAGTCCATAGTGAATCATAATAGTGTTTATTCTCAGAGTATTAGAAGAAATAAGAGTTATTACAAAGAGCTTTTACAAAATAGGGGCAGGCTTGGTGCTCAGCTCTTTGAGAGAAAGCAGAAATAACATACTGTTCATCTTTGAATCTCTGAGTCTCTTGCATTTAATTCAAGCTCAGTAAATATTTATTTGAACGATTGGCTTCAATTAATCACTCAAAATGGGCACAAGCTGTAAAAATGGCTCTCTACTCACCAACCAGGGATTTTCCTGAAAATTACTTGTTACTGATTAGTGAAACTGAACATTGCTTTTCTCTGTGGGAAGAGGAAAGCAGGCAACCACCAAGACAGGTATATTTTTTAGAATGATTTGAAAGAGAGATCTAAAAGTCCATGTTGGAAGACATCTGAGTGATCCTTTTAACTCTACCATAAATTTACTCTGTGATCTTGAGGGAACCCACTGCTGGTTACCATGCCTCCATGTTTAATGTTAGAAAATGGAAGAGAGAGAGAGAGAAAGGGCAAGGAAGGAAGGAAGGAAGGAAGGAAGGAAGGAAGGAAGGAAGGAAGAGGGAGGGAGGGAGAGAGGGAGGAAGGAAGGAAAGAAGGAAGGAAGGAAGGAAGGAAGGAAGGAAGGAAGGAAGAAAGGAAGGAAGGAAAGAAGGAAGAAGAAAGGAAGGAAGAAAAGAAAGAAAGAAAGAAAGAGAAAGAAAGAAAGAAAGAAAAAGGGGAAGGAAGGAGAAGGAAAGAAAGAAAGAAAGAAATTAAGAAAGAAAGGAAAGAAAGAAAGAAAGAAAGAAAGAAAGAAAGAAAGAAAGAAAGAAAGAAAGAAAGAAAGAAAGAAAGGAGAGGTGGAGTGGGTAAGAGAGAAGATGAAGAATTCTTATCTTTCAGGAGGACAGAGAAGGAAAAGAAGAGAAACAGATTAATCCATTTATATATCACCTAGGTGCTTTCCTCCACCTTGTTTCCCATCTTTGTCCTACTTTCTTCTTCATTTGAGTATTTGTTAATCTCTGCCTCTCTCCCCCACATTCAAGGCAGTAAACTAAAAAGATCAGGAATGTTGAAACTCAGAACCTTCTGTCTTGTTGGTGGGAAAAAGAGGTTGTAACTAATATTTCAAGTGAGTGTTTTAAAGTAGTTGTAAATTGCAGTGACCTGTGCTGCTTATTCCTTTTGTCCTTCAAGGTCATGGGTAACTGAGTGTTGGCTTGGTGTTATCTCCCAAGGGTGATGGCATTGTACTCTATGAGATGTGAAAAAGTCAGAAGTAACAGTTCTCTATGTAGGAAATACTCTGTAAGGGTTGAAAGAACTGAGAGACACATCTAAACCTTGCCCAACTCTGTCAGTCCCTGACCAGACATGCTTATTAACTTCCTTTACTAAAAACAGCCTTTTTCTGTCAAGTAGACCAGTGTGATACAGAAACAAGAATAAACTTTGGCATCAACTGGACATTGGCATTACCCTCAGTAACTGTTTGATTTTACTTTTTTTATTTTATCTTCCTGAGTTTCCTCATCTGGAAAATAGATATAATAATGACTACACCAGAGGGTATTTTTAAAGATTAGTATGCAAAAGGCTGATAAAATTTCTTTTTTCTTTTCCATTAATATTTCCTCTAAAGAAAATCACATTGTACTCCACACCATCTTACTTTCTAAGGAATGGAGAACTGCAATTAGAAGAAAAGAGTATGTTGAAAAGAAAGCATAAGAAAAAATGAGACTGACCTGTGGGAACATAGTGGATAAGGCGTCACCCTGGAATGGTGAAGTCCCCAATTTGAAAGCCCAGGCTTGCCTGGTTAAGGCGCATATGAGCAGCAACTACTACTATGAGTTGATGCTTCCCGCTCCTCCCCCCCCAAACTCTCTCTCCTCTCTTTAAAAAACAAGTCAATAAATAAAGTATTTTAGAAAAAAAGGATAAAAAAGAAAGAGCAAACAAAGAAAGAGCAGAAGATCATACAGTGCTCATGCAATCACAAAGGGGACATTTATTTTTGAACTTTAGGACTCATAGAATAGCAATACAGAAGGGATGAAGTGAAAAAAAAGAAAAACCATCAAGATTTAGCCTTGGAAATCAGTGGAAATAAGTACTTAATGCGTGTGATCTGTTGTCTGGATACTTTCCCTGATCTGATATCTTCTCCTGATATTGAGAGAATGGAGCACACTGAGTTCTGCTCATTTCC
This sequence comes from Saccopteryx leptura, assembly GCF_036850995.1. Taxonomy (NCBI): domain Eukaryota; kingdom Metazoa; phylum Chordata; class Mammalia; order Chiroptera; family Emballonuridae; genus Saccopteryx; species Saccopteryx leptura. Next base: position 286,439,247 of record NC_089504.1, read on the forward strand.
ATAAATCTCTTACTGGGAGCAATAAAAGCCATTTCCTAGTTGGATAGTAGCCCCACCCTAAACACTGGATACTCAAATCTTCTGGATTGTTTGTGCGTTAGGATATCTTAAGGGATACTTAGGAATCCTAGGCTGACAGCAACTGTCATTGGCTTCTACCATCAAAACGGGTAGATTTGAGGGAAAAGCAGGGCAATTTATTTATCTATCTATCTATCTATCTATTTATTTATTTACTTTTTGCACCAGGAAAGCATGGCACAGTAAGTTTGTTATCCTAGCATATTTTGGAAGAATTCTTTAAGAGGAAAAAACTCGCTTCTCGAGCTTTTACTTCCTGTCTTCCCTATTCTCCACTCCACTCTCTGCTCCAAGGAATGTAACTGATCTCGGAGCCCATAGGGCTGGGTCAGGGACCAGCAGCGCCGAGATGACGTAATGCTTTCTTTGGTACACAAAGCGGCCTCCCCGGGGTTTAGCCTCTCTCGCCCCTCCTCCTCCCGCCTGGATTGGCCTCCGCCAGCTCCAACACCAGCACGGGTGAGTCCCCCTTTTTGAGAAGCCAGGCAAGGGAACAGGGAACAGGGAACAAAGGCTGGGAGGAAGCGCCTAGACGCAGCCAGGAGGTCTAGAAATAGACATCACGTCATCCCCCAGCCCAGCAGCACCAAACGCCATTTGGTAACATCGGACGGACCCCACCATTACGATGCAGAATAGAACTTGCAGGGCTCACGTTTCCTTCCAGCTCCAGCATCCAGCTGACCGGCTTAAGGAGTGGCTTCATTTTTGCTCCCCACCCCCGCACCTCTCTCCCTAGAGGTCGCTGCCTCCTTTGGCTGCCAGCCACACAGCCCACAGTCTCCAAGCTGCCATCTTGATGCCCCATCTCCCTTGCCACATCCCTCCCCCGCAGCACCGAGGAGTAGGAGGGGGAGGAAGGGGCACCGCCCTGCGTGCCCCAAGGGGGAGGGCTCGGCCTACTCCACCTCTCCTCCCCCCGAAGGAGGGGTTCACATCCTCCGCAAGCTCGCTGTTTCTCACCTCCAGCAATGCTGACGGTGCACCATGCAAGATTTTAGCATCCTGGACTTCCCAGCCTCTGCAGTCCATAGCTTAAGTTCAGGCGCTGTCCACTGCCCGCTACCCACCACCACAGGCCCGATTCTAGCGGGGCTGGCACTTGAAGACCCTGGTCTGGGATTCATTCCCTGTCCAGCTACCTGGTTCCCCTGGCTTTGCAAGGCTTTCGACTCCCCCAGGCTTAGTTTTCCCGATTGTACTTACCAAAGCTAGGTCGGATATTGGTGATCTCAGCCATGTCGTAATCGGAGGGTATTGCTATAAACGCTTTTGCAACGGTCAGACAACTCTGGGAACCCCGGATCAGAACCGAGACCGCCGCTGTAGAGAGCTAGGTTAGGGGAGGAGGAAGGTATTTGGTATTTGGCGGAGGCCTCCTGCGACAGACTGGTCCCCGGTTGCCACCTGCGGTCGCCCCCTAAGATGCTCCTGGGATGCGCTGAGCTAAGGATGCAGGTGCAGCCAGACTGGTCCTGATGCGAGGTAGGCCCCGCCTTCTTCCGAACAGTCCTCGACAGAAGACTCCGCCTCTGTCCGAAAAGTTCCGGAAGGCAAGTACCGCCCCTTTCCGGAAGATCTCTGGGAGGGGAAGTTCTTCACCACGATTTCCTGAGTTGGGACCCCGCCCACTCATAGGCTGTAAGGTTAAAGGAGAAAACCCCTAGGACGGAGTAAGGAGTGTAAGTATATTTTCAGATGAGAACCTATAGATCCGTTGACTCCGGTTCCCTGGGTTTTATATAGCAGCAGAATGTTCTGGGTGAAAAGCAGCCCAGGATTTGGAAAAACAAAATTCTATACTGACTACGTTTCAGTATCAATTGCCATTATTATGTATTTCTGAGCTCACTAAAGGTCACCAGAGAAACTTTCTTAAACTTCAGAAACTAAAATTAAAACTATAATTAAAGATTAGCCCTGCCGGATAACTTGGTTGGTTAGAGCATTGTCCCAGTGCACAGAGGTTGCAGGTTCAACTTTGGGTTACCGCACGTACAGGAACAGATCAATGTTTCTGCCTATGCCTCTCTCTCCCCCGCTCTCTCTATAAAAATCAATAATAGTGAAAAGAAGAAGACAGATTAAACCTCATGATGGTTGCAGAACTCTGAAAGTTTACTTATAATAATTTAATTATACAAGTAAACATTAATTCTGTGATGTGTAAATCAAAGCTGTTTTTATAAGCCCTAGATGGGCAGCTCAGTTGGTTAGAGAATGGGCCTGATACTCCAAGGTTGGGAGTTCTGTTTCCCCCGTCAGGAAACATATAAAAATCCACCATTCGGCCCTGGCCGGTTGGCTCAGTGGTAGAGCATCGGCCTGGCGTGCAGGAGTCCCGGGTTCGATTCCGGTCAGGGCACACAGGAGAAGCACCCATCTGCTTCTGCACTCCTCCCCCTCGCCTTCCTCTCTGTCTCTCTCTTCCCCTCCCGCAGCCATGGCTCCAATGGAGCAAAGTTGGCCCGGGTGCTGAGAATGGCTCTATGGCCTCTGCCTCAGGCGCTAGAATGGCTCTGGTTGCAACAGAGCAACGGCCCAGATGGGCAGAGCATCCCCCTGGTGGGTGTGCCGGGTGGATCCTGGTCGGGTGCATGCGGGACTCTGTCTGACTGCCTCCCTGTTTCCAACTTCAGAAAAATACAAAAAAAAAAAATCTAAAAATCCACCATTGAATGTATAAATAAACGGAACAACAAATTGATATGTCTCTCTCTTCCTCTATCAAATCCTATCTCTTCCTATCAAATCAATAATAATGATTGCCAAAGTTAATCAACATTGGATATTTCTTTTCTAAAAGTGTCAAATGCTCAGGGCTGCTTAGGGGAGGGAGAGAGAGGGCACACAAACCAACAGATACGTGTATTCTGCTGGTCCAAAAGCGGGACTCAAATGAAACTCCAAGAGGCCCTGGCGGGTTGGCTCAGTGGTAGAGCGTAGGCCTGGCGTGCAGAAGTCCTGGGTTCGATTCCCGGCCAGGGCACACAGGAGAAGAGCCTATTTGCTTCTCCACCCCCCCCCCTCTCCTTCCGCTCTGTCTCTCTCTTCCCCTTCCACAGCGAGGCTCCATTGGAGCAAAGATGGCCCGCGCGCTGGGGATGGCTCCTTGGCCTCTGCCCCAGGCGCTAGAGTGGCTCAGGTCGCAGCAGAGCGACGCCCAGGAGGGGCAGAGCATCGTCCCCTGGTGGGCGTGCCGGGTGGATCCCGGTCGGGCGCATGCGGGAGACTGACTGTCTCTCCCCGTTTCCAGCTTCAGAAAAATACAAAAATACAAAAAAAAAAAAAAAAAAAAAGAAAGAAACTCCAAGCTTCTAGACTTCCTTGGCATTTGGGAGAGGTACGGTGATTTGGGTTAAAGTGAGACTACTGTAGGTTATGTCCATGTTTACATCATTTTCACTCTTCACTTTGCTGTGGATACTTTCATCCTGTCAAATTCTGTTTATAGGCAAGATCAAGTCAAATAGATTATTTAAATGCATAAATATTTGTTGGTGGTTCACCTGTAAAATGAGAGACTGGAATGTTTTTATCCAGCTTCGACATTCTCTCCTTATAGAAAAGTGGAGAGAACATGGTTCTAGGAGTAATTCATTCATTCAAAATACAGGTTATGGAATTTATTTTCTTTATTTAAAAACAAAAGATTTTATTAATTTTATCCGGGGGGGAGGGGGGAGACAGGAACATCAATCTGTACCTGTATGTGCCCTGACCAGGGATCAAACCGGCTTTTCAGACGATGCTCCAACCAACGAGCTATCCTGCCAGGGCAAAAGACAGGTTTTGAATTATTGAACATCGACTGTGTCCAGGCACTTTCCTGGGCACTGGCTCAATGTATTAGAAGCTAGAGTTAAGGACACCTGATTCATTTGATAGCTGTGTATCTTTGTGAAATCACCTACCCAGCTGAACCAGAAATCATCTATCCGTCAGTCAGAAATTTGTTGTGTAAATTGGAAGGTATAATAATATACATTGTTCTATAGGGTTTATCGTGAAAATCAAATCACCTATGATAATGTGAGTGAAAACATTTTGTAAAATGGCAGAGTATATTATACAGATATGAATAATTACTATGGAGTGAGTCCAAGACTGCCTTAGCTTTATTCAGGAAACTGCACTATTTGTAACCGGAGTATTCCTTTCCAAAATTTTCTGAATTCTCCGTTTCCTTGGTCCCGTACTCCAGGTATCTAGCGGCGTGAAGGATTAGTTGTCAAATTAAACCACTGAATCTCAATCCCCAGTTTTGTTTTGAGTAGGGTAGCAGCACGGACCGAGAAAGTGTGGTATTTCTTTAAAATTTTTTTTTGCCCACAATTGACGTGCTAGCTTTGTGGCTTCATTCCTCCCTAAAATAGGATGGCGCCTAGTGGTTGGAGCATGCTCTTAGACGTCCTGACGCCGCGCTCCGCGACTCGGGGGCGCGCACGTAAGTTGATGCCGCTGGCTGACTTCCGGTGGCACCGACGCCGAGTTTCTGCGGGATCAAGCGCTGGTGAGGGCAGTGGGTCTTGTGCTGTGAGGCGGGAAGAGGCTGGTCGGAGCAGGACGTCTGGGCAAAGGTGTTCAGGCTGAGGGGGTCGGGTCTGAGGATTGGCGCGGGTTGTATGACGGAGGATACAGGTGTGAGGGTGTCTCCTGGGTTTTGAGCGAGTGCTCGGTGCCTAGATAAAAAGCGCAGTTAGTACCCTTTTTTGAAATCTTTTTCCCAGGAGGGGCCCGCGCTAGGGCTACTTCCGGATTTGTGTTCATTCACCCTCTTGGTCTGACTCCTGTTCCCAAAAGGTGAGCCTTTTTAGAACTGCTGTGTTGTAAGTGCCTGGAGCTGATCCCTGTAGGTTGCTGTATTTCTTTCCTTCCTTCCTTATTTTTTCTTTCTCTCTTTCTCACTCTCCTTTTTTCCCTCCTTCCTGTACCTCAGTAATTCATCTGCGAATGAAATATAAGATTTGCCTAAGCTACTCCCTCTCCCATTACCCACTCACCACCCTTCCTTACAAGGGTTAACTAATCTTCACGTGTTTATTGGTTTATTGAGCTTTAATTACCAAGATACCAGGATTGTAGATTGGAGGGTGGGAGGAGAGCTCTCTTAGTGACCCGTGGAAACTGAATTAGTGAGGTTTAAAGCTAACCTTATAGTTCAGCCTCACCGTTGATGTCACAGTGGGTATAGCATTAACCTTTGACATCGAGGTCCCAGCTTCAGTACCCCGAGATCGCTGGCTTGAGCATAGAATCATAGACCTGAGCCCATGGTCGCTGGCTTGAGCAAGGGGTCACTGGCTCAGCTGGAGCCCCCTGGTCAAGGCATGTATGAGAAAGCAATCAATGAACAATAAAGTGCCACAACTACGAGTTGATGCTTCTCATCTCCCTCGCACTCACTCAAAAAAAACCAAACCGAAATGAAAAAACTAATGTTAAATTTCAGACTCTTGGTTTTTTTAATCGAATTTATTGGGATGACATTGGTTAGTAAAATTCAGGTATACAATTATTATTTTTTGTGTGTGTGACAGAGAGAGAGAGAGAGAGAGAGGGAGGGAGAGGGAGGAAGAGGAACTTATAGGGTCAGACAGAAAGGGAGATGAGAAGCATCAATTCTTTGTTCTGGTACCTTAGTTGTTCATTGATTGCTTTCTCATATGTGCCTTGACCAGGGGACTTCAGCAGACCGAGTAATCCCTTGCTCAAGCCAGCGACCTTGGCACAAGCTGGTGAGCCTTGCTCAAACAGATGAGCCCACGCACAAGCCAGCAACCTCGGGGTTTCGAACCTGGGTCCTCTGCATCCCAGTCCAATGCTCTGTCCACTGCGCTACTGCCTGGTCAGACTACAATTATTTTTTAATTAACTTTTTTATACCCATATTACAAATACACTCTTTAAAGTTTTTTTTTAATTGATTGATTTCAAGACAGAGAAAGGAAAGGAGAAAGAGAAACATTGATTTGTTCTACCCATTTATGCATTCATTGGTTGATTATTGTATGTGCCCTGACTGGGGATTGAACCTGCAAGCTTGGTGTATCAGGATGACGGTCTAACCAACTGAGCTACCCAGCCAGGGCTCAGGTATACAATTCTTTTTTTTTTTTTTTTTTTAATATTTTTATTTTATTTATTCATTTTTAGAGAGGAGAGAGAGACACAGAGAGAGAGAGGAGAGAGAGACACAGAGAGAGAGAAGGGGGGAGGTGCTGGAAGCATCAACTCCCATATGTGCCTTGACTAGGCAAGCCCAGGGTTTCGAACCAGCGACCTCAGTATTTCCAGGTCGATGCTTTATCCACTGCGCCACCACAGGTCAGGCAGGTATACAATTCTTAATACATTATCTGAATATTGTATTATATTTTTACCACGCCAAGTCAGATCTCTTTCCATCACAATTTACCTTCTGCCTACCCCCATGTCAGACTCTTATGAGCAAGAGCTTTATTTTTCAGCCTGACCGGGTGGTGGCGCAGTGGATAGCACGTTGGACTGGGATGCAGAGGACCCAGGTTCAAGACCCCGAAGTCGCCAGCTTGAGCGTGGGCTCATCTGGTTTGAGCAAAGCTCACCAGCTTAGACCCAAGGTCACTGGCTCAAGCAAGGGGTTACTCGGTCTGCTGAAGGCCTGCGGTCAAGGCACGTATGAGAAAGCAATCAATGAACAAGTAAAGTGCCACAACGAAAAACTGATGATTGATGCTTCTCATCTCTGCATTCCTGTCTGTCTGTTCATTCTTATCTATCCCTCTCTCTGACTCTCGCTCTGTCTCTGCCAAAAAACCCCACAAAACTTTATTTTTCAGACCTCTAGTCCAAGCTTTCATCCAGTGCTCTGGTAGATGGGCATTCAGACTTTGAACATTGTTAGTGATGAAGAACTCACTGTAACACAAGGCAGCTTATTCTATTCTTGTACCTATTTTATTGAGTAAAGTGTTTTGGGTGGGAGGTTTCCATAAAATGTTTAACTCTTGGTCCAAATGCTACATAAAATAAGCAGAATAAGATGTTCATACCCTCTTTCATTCATTCATTTATTCAGGGAACATTCATTGAATGGCTACAGTAGGGCGGATACTGCCTGATACTAGGGGTACTAGTTGAAAGAGTTCTTTTCCTGAAAAAAACACATAGTTTTTATAGAGGGAGATGGGAAGGAAACAAACAGGAGGCAGTCACAAAAGTGTAATTATCATAAAAGAGGTTTGCAGACAGGTGCTGTAAGAACATAAAAGAAGATGCCCTCTACTTTAGGTTAGTGTTGTGATAACTGGAATTGAAAGCGAGAGTCCAGAGGTGACTGTACAGAGAACAGTAAGAATCTGTCTTTTTTACAACCCCAAATTCCTGTTATTATGGTCTAACCTCTAAACAACCACACTTTGCTTTTTGATTATTCCTGTTCATGGAAATACCTGTATGTACAAACAACAATAGAAAACATTTATTGACCTAATAAATTACTATCTAATGATGTAGGTGCAATTTTTTTTTTTTGTATGTTTCTGAAGCTGGAAACGGGGAGAGACAGTCAGACTCCCGCATGCACCCGATCGGGATCCACCCGGCACGCCCACCAGGGAGTGATGCTCTGCCCCTCCGGGGCATTGCTCTGTTGCAACCAGAGCCACTCTAGCGCCTGGGGCAGAGGCCAAGGAGCCATCCCCAGTGCCCGGGCCATCTTTGCTCCAATGGAGCCTCGCTGCGGGAGGGGAAGAGAGAGACAGAGAGGAAGGAGAGGGGGAGGGGCGGAGAGCAAATGGGCGCTTCTCCTGTGTGCCCTGGCTGGGAATCAAACCCGGGACTTCTGCATGCCAGGCCAACGCTCTACCACTGAGCCAACCGGCCAGGGCGTAGGTGCTATTTTTATTTCAGTTTTTAACTGAAGAAACTGAGATTCAGGTTAAGTAAGTTATACAAAATCACAAAACTGAAAAGAAACTGACTTGGGAAATGAGTCCAATTTGACTCAGTTGATCTCAGCATCATGCTATTCTACCCTCTTGATGGTAATAATAATGACTAACATTAATCACTCATGTAATTCTTATAACAACTCTGAGGTAAAAATAATTTTTTACAGTTGAGGAAACTGAAGAGATTAAGTCACTCAGCTAAGGTAATTACTAATCAGTAGTAGAGTTAAATTTTCAACTCAAGTACTCTAACCACTATCTGTACACTTCCACCTAATAGGAGATTGCACATTTGGTATAAAATACTGTGTTCATGATTGAACATGAGTAAGTGATAAAATATTTGAGAAAATATTATAATAATTAATATGAAGGTAATAAGAACTTGCTTTTATCCTTTCAGGATGGACCAAAAGTAGGACTTTAAAATGTTGCCCAGTAAGAAGAGAAGAACTACAATGACTGAGTTCTCACAGCATCAGGGAAACCAGGAGGAAGATGACTTAGACCTAGAGTCAGCTGTTGAACCAGAACCTGACCAGGTTAAAGACTTGGGGTCAGTGTCACTGTCCTGGGGTCAAAGTCATGGCAGATCAGCTGGCCTCGAAGTTCAATCTGTGCAGGATGCAGAAAATCAGCTTGGTATGGAGGATCCATCTTTGAACTCTGGGGTAGTCACCCAGGATACAAACGCACCAGCTCTAGAAGCTGTTGTGGCCATCTCTAAGGCAGTCACCCTCCCTTCTTTGGAGTCTTCCCAGCCCCTTACTGTACACATTGATAAAGAAAAACTCCATGCCACTGGCTCACGGAGAGGGAAAAAAATGACACTCAGGCCCAAGCCAGTTACCCAAGAAGACAGAGGTGATCATCTTATCACAAAGGAGCCTTTTTCAGGAGAACCTAGTGAAGAAGTAAAGGAAGAAGGAGGTAAGATATGCCAGCTCTTTAGGCTACATTTTCCTTGTCAGTAACAGTTTGGCATTGCCTTTGCCTTCACCACTGCACTCTTGGCAGTGCCTTTACAAAATACAATGCTAGTTTTTCTGAGAGGGGCTTCTGATTGGGTATGAAATTGGAACTGCTGCCTGAACTGTGGTGGCACAGTGGATAGGGCAGGCATGGGCAACATACGGCCTCGGCCTGCGTAATATGTTTATGCAGCCAGCGATTAAATTTTTAATATTCTACACTATAAAATCTCAGCTACTCAGAAGTGGAAGTGTCTTCGATTATTGGAAATCGAGATATTTAAGAAGATAGCGATATGCGGGAAAGAATTCCACGTGTGACTAATCTAGGGTTAACTTCCAATAATTGATTGAGTGGATTTGCGATACTTATTTATTTTTAAAAAAAATTCCATTATAAAGATTTACAACTTTTGTACTGGTCTGTACTCGATATGAACTGTTTGACGTTTAGCGGCGATGTGAAACTCACATTCTTTTAGGCGGAGTTTGCCAGTGCGCACTCAAGGTCAAACAATTTGTTGTTTTTGTGGTCAAGTGTGCTGAATCAAGTGGCATTGTAGCATAGACAATAGCTGCAGTTGATAACTGAAAATGTGTCCAGGCTGTTTGTAAAATGAAATAATTGTTTTATTTGTGATATAACGGCTTCAAGATCATTCTATTAATTAAATATTGTTTCAATTGATTGCGATAGTTTGGATATTTATACGGTATGTACAGTGGTACCTTGAGATACGAATTTAATTCGTTCTGTAACTAAGCTTGTAAGTCAGTCAACTTCTATATCAAACTGACGATACTGGACTCCTGTGCCAACGCGCCAACTCGCGGCTGCTTCCCAAATTACGACTTGTATTTCGGAATTTCGCTCGATGTCTTTAAACAAAAATATGGACTGAGTTGCAGCTCGTATCTTAAAAAAAAGTATGTTGGTCTGTTCGTATCTCAAGGTACCACTGTAATTATATTTTTATTAAAATATATTTTTATTAAAATAATATTGTATATTAAAAATTTTTTACTCACTTACATTTATTCATAAATTACATAAAATTGTTTACTTTTTTTTTTAAATTTTTATTTATTAATTTTAGAGAAGGGGGGGAGGAGCAGGAAGCATCAACTCCCATATGTGCCTTGACTGGGCAGGCCCAGGGTTTTGAACTGGCAACCTCAGCATTCCAGGTAGACGCTTTATCCACTGCGCCACCACAGGTCAGGCTAAATGAATATTTAAGTAACATTTTTATTTACAATTTTAATTACAATTGTATTTAACTTTTTTTTTTTTTTTAGATTTTATTTATTTATTATAGAGAGAGGAGAGAGAGAGAGAGAATGGGGGAGGAGTAGGAAGCATCAACTCCCATATGTGCCTTGACCAGGCAAGCCCAGGGTTTTGAACCAGCAACCTCAGTGTTTCCAGGTTGACACTTTATCGACTGTGCCACCACAGGTCAGGCTTTTTTTTTTTTTTTTTTTTTTTTTTTAACAGAGAGAGAGTCAGAGAGAGATAGATAGGGACAGACAGACAGGAATGGAGAGAGATGAGAAGCATCAATCATCAGTTTTTCATTGTGGCACTTTAGTTGTTCATTGATTGCTTTCTCATATGTGCCTTGACCATGGGGCTGCAGCATACTGAGTGACCCCTTGTTTGAGCCAGCGACCTTGGGTCCAAGCTGGTGAGGTTTGCTCAAACCAGATGAGCCCGTGCTTAAGCTGGCGACCTCGGGGTCTCCAACCTGGGTCCTCCACATCCCAGTCCAACGCTCTATCCACTGCGCCACCACCTGGTCAGGCTGTATTTAACATTTTTTAATTTTGATATTTCGTCCAGCCCATGAAAAAAGTTTTCTTTCTAATCTGGCCCAGGGGCAAAAACTGTTGGCCACACCTGGGATAGTGCATCGACCTGGAATACTGAGGTCATTGGTTCATGACCCTGAGCTTGCCTGGTCAAGACACATATGAGAGTTGATGCTTCATGCTCCTTTCACTGTTATCTCTCCCTCTGTCTCCTCTGAAATAAAAAATAAAAAGATTTAAAAAAGAAATCGTAACTGCTGTGCTCCTAGGGGTCAGCAGTGAACTTTATGAATGGGTGGAGACTTTCTTCACCCCTCCCATTCCTTAAATCTTCTTCTGTGTCCTTTTGTTTCTCTCCCCTTTCTGGAGGGATGAACTATGTATGCCTTTTTGTGACTTAGTGGTATCCATGAAGTGGGGCTTACAGAGGAGGGGTAGAGGCTTGAAGGGAGAGACTCCTCCCTGGGACATTGGGAAAGGCTTTACAGAGATGATATAACCTTCGGACTTGGAAGGATGAATTGCAGTTTGACAGAATAATGGCATGGGGTTTCATAGGCCTGCAATAGTCTGCTCATAAGTCGAGGCAGAAGAGGATAGGGACATAGTGGTTTGGAGGAAGTGGTGAGAGATAGCTTCAGAGTGGTAGATTGTGTTTAGATTGTGAAGGTCTTTGTTTTTCATGTTCAGGTGTTTGAACTTTTCCTGTAGCTAATTGATGCATAAAAGAATCAGAAGACATAGTTCTAACCTCAGGAAGCTTATAGTCTACTTGGAAAGACAAGACATAAACGTATTATTCACTTGGAACAGTGTAAAACAATATGTGATTAAATTGTGTGGTATAGGTAATTAAGATTTTTGAAATTGGAAATTGTAGGATTAATAGGTTTTGATAGATTGTGAGGAAGAAGTGGAAGTAGAATAGCATATTCTGAAAACATGTTAAAGTGCTATATTTATGGGAGTGTTGCAGGGCTTCAGGTTGCTGGGTGTTCACAGCTTGCTGTTATCCCCTTGAGACTTTTTTTTTTTCCTGAAGTTGGAAACGGGGAGGCAGTCTGACAGACTCCCGCATGCGCCCGACCGGGATCCACCCGGCATGCCCACCAGGGGGCGATGCTCTGCCCATCTGGGGCATTGCTCTGTTGCGACCAGAGCCATTCTAGCACCTGAGGCAGAGGCCATGGAGCCATCCTCAGCGCCCAGGCGAACTTTGCTCCAATGGAGCCTTGGCTGTGGGAGGGGAAGAGAGAGACAGAGAGGAAGGGGAGGGGGAGGGGTGGAGAACCAGATGGGTGCTTCTCCTGTGTGCCCTGGCCAGGAATCGAACCTAGGACTCCTGCACGCCAGGCCGGCACTCTACCACTGAGCTAACCGGCCAGGGCCCCTTGAGACTTTATAAAGGATTGTAGTAGGATGTGACAGTAAGGATAGAATAGAAAGAATATATAATATTTTAGAGACATGATAAAGAATTAGTATTGCTCAGAGATTGCTACCATCGAAGAGATCTGGATTGGGGGATGGTGATGCAGCCTTCATAATGGGGAATGTAATTGAGGGGCTGATTATTGAATTTTTTTCTTCAACCTAAGTTGTATTTGTGACATGAAGACAGGAGGAATGGAGGAAGATACAAAATTAAAATGCTAGAGAAAATTAAGAAGAGGCTCAAAGTCACTCAGCTATTGAGTGGAATCTAGAGATTTCTTAAAAATTAAATTAATTGGACCAGACTTGTGGTGTCGCAGTGGATAGAGCATCGACCTGGGACACTGAAGTCCAGGTTTGAAATCCTAAGGTCGCTGAACACGGGCTCATCTGGCTTGAGCGCAGGCTTGCCAGTTTGGGTGTGAGGTCACAGGCTTGAGCATGGGATCCTCAACATGATTCCATGGTTGCTGGCTTGAGCAAGGGGTCACTGGCTCGGCTTGAGCCTCACCCCACCTTCGGTCAAGGCACATATGAAAGGCACTTAATGAACAACTAAAGTGACGCAACTATGAGTTGGTGCTTCTCATCTCTCTCTTCCTTCCTCTCCGTCTAAAAATAAATAAATAAATTTATTGGGTTAACATTGGTTAATAATGTGATACAAATTTCAGGTGTGCTATTTTGTAACATAGCATCTGTTTACTCTTACCACCCAAAGTCAAGTCTCCTTTTGTCATTATATATTTGACCCCTGTTATCCACTTTGTCCTCTCCTACCTTCCTTCTCTGGTAATCACCATTCTGTCTATATCTATGAGTTTTTGTCTGTATCTTTGTGTTTTATATCCTACATGAGTGAAATCACATGGTTCTTGTCCTTTTTCCATTGGTTTACCTCATTTAGCATAATGCTTTCAAGGTCTATCCATGTTGTTGCAAATGACAATATTTCATCTTTTTATGGGTGAGTAGTATTCCATTGTGTGTGTGTGTGTGTGTATATACACACATACACACCACATTTTTATTCATTCATTCATCAGAGGACACTTAGATTGTTTCTATATCTTTTTTTTAATTAAGAAGAGGCGAAGCCTGACCAGGCCGTGGCACAGTGGATAGAGCGTCAGACTGGGATGCAGAGGACCCAGGTTCAAGACCCCGAGGTCGCCAGCTTGAGCGCGGGCTCATCTGGTTTGAGCAAAAGTCTACCAGCTTGAACCCAAGGTCGCTGGGTCCAACAAGGGGTTACTCGGTCTGCTGAAGGCCTGTGGTCAAGGCACATATGAGAAAGCAACCAATGAACAACTAAGGTGGTGCAAAGCACAATGAAAAACTAATGATTGATGCTTCTCATCTCTCTCTGTTCCTGTCTGTCTGTCCCTGTCTATCCCTCTCTCTGACTCACTCTCTGTCTCTGTAAAAAATACATAAATAAATAAAATAAAAAATAAAAAAAAAGAAGAAGAGGGGAAATAGTGAGACAGACTCCTGCATGTGCCCCAACTGGGATCCACCTGGCAACCAATCTGGGATGGTGCTTGATTCAGTTGAGCTAGTTTTAGTGCCTGAGGCTGGCTTGCTCCCTTGAACCAACCCATCCTCAGCACCCAGTGCCAGCACTCGAACTAATCAGGCTGTGGGAAGAGAAGAGGGAGAGAATGAAGAGAAGGAGGGGGAGAGCAGCAGATGATGGCTTCTCATGTGTGCCCTGACTAGGAATTGATCCTGGGATGTACATACGCCAGGCCAATGCTTCATCTACTGAGCCAACTGGCCAGGGCCTGTTTCCATATCTTGACTGTTGTAAGTAATGCTGCTTTGAACATAGGGGCATATATATCTTTACAAATGTTTTCAAAAATTTCAGGTGGATACCCAGAACAGGGATTGCTGGGTAATATGGTAACTCTATTCTTAATTTTTTGAGGAACCTCTATACTGTTTTCCATAGTGGCTGAACCAATTTACATTCCCACTGACAGTGCACTAGTGTTCCCTTTTCTCCACATCCTCTCCAGTACTTAAAAAAAATATATTTATAGATTTTAGATAGAGAGGAAGGTGGGGGGGAGACAGGAACATAGATCTGTTTCTGTATGTGCCCTGACCGTGGATCAAACCAACAACCTCTGCACTTTGGGATGGTGTTCTAATCAACTGAGCTATCTGGCCAGGGCCTCTTCAGCACTTTTTCAAAAAAATTATTTTATTGATTTCACAGAGAGGAATGGAGAGAGAAAGAGAAACACTGATTTGTTGTTCCACTTATTTATGCAGCCATTGGTTAATTCTCATATGTTCCCTGACCGGTTATTGAACCCACAATCTTGGCTTATTGAGTCGACACTCGAACCAACTGAGCTACCTGGCCAGGGGTCCAGTACTCCTTATTTTTTGTCTTATTGATGATAGCCTTTCTAATGGTTGTGAGGTGGTATCTCATTGTGTTTTGATTTGTATTTTCCTTATAACTAGTGATATTGAGCATCTCTTCATATATCTATTGGCCATCTGAATGTCTTCTTTGGAAAAGTATCTGTTTAGGTCCTCTGCCCTTTTAATTTTTTTCTGAAGTTAGAAGTGGGTAGGCAGTCAGACAGACTCCCGCATGTGCCTGACCAAGATCCACCTGGCATGCCAACCAGGGGGCGATGCTTGGCCCATCTGGGGCGTTGCTCTGTTGCGGCTGGAGCCGTTCTAGCACCTGAGACGGAGGCCATGGAGCCATCCTCAGCACCTGGGCCAACTTCGCTCCAGTGGAGCCTTGGCTGCAGGAAGGGAAGAGAGAGAGAGAGAGAGAGAGAGAGAATGAGAGAGGAAGGAGAGGGGGAAGGGTGGAGAAGCAGATGGGTGCTTCTCCTGTGTGCCCTGGTTGGGAATTGAACCTGGGACTTCCACATGCTGGGCTGACACCTCTACCCATTTTTTTAATTAGATTGTTTGTTTTTGTGTTGTTGTGTAGAGATATTTTTAAATGTGATTCCTTTTTTTTTTTTAAGATTTTATTTATTCAATTTAGAGAGGAGAGAGAGAGAGAAGCAGGGGAGGAGCAGGAAATATCAATTCCCATATGTGACCAGGCAAGCCCATGGTTTTGAACCAGAGACCTCAGTGTGTGTAGAGATATCTTTAATGTTCAGTTTACAAATATCCAACTGTAGATAGATAAAATAAGCATTGTTTAGGATTATCTGT
Organism: Saccopteryx leptura; assembly: GCF_036850995.1. Taxonomy (NCBI): domain Eukaryota; kingdom Metazoa; phylum Chordata; class Mammalia; order Chiroptera; family Emballonuridae; genus Saccopteryx; species Saccopteryx leptura. Next base: position 286,454,680 of record NC_089504.1, read on the forward strand.
AATACCACTCCCCTTCATTAATTTGAATGATTGAAAGTTGATTCTAAACCTTGCGCTTTAATTAGTAGTACCGATAAAAGAAGTACACTCTGTCTATATAGAATTCATTTTTTCCCCAAGTAACTTTTTTTCCTAACTAGAAATGTAATATACAAAAACAGAAAGGAAGAAAGTTGTAAATTTATATACACATATTTTGGAAACTATTGAAAAGTTTTGGGTTTTTTTTTTGTATTTTTCTGAAATGAGAAGCGGGGAAGCAGGCAGACAAGACTCCCACATATGCCCAACCAGGATCTACCTGGCATACCCACCAGGGAGCTATGCTCTATCCATCTGGTGAGGCATTGCTCCGCTGAGACCAGAGCCATCCTCAGTGCCTGGACCAACTTTGCTCCAGTGGAGCTTTGGCTGCGGGAGGGGAAGAGAAAGATAGAGAGAAAGGAAAGGGGGAAAGAAGCAAATGGGTGCTTCTTCTATGTGTCCTGACTGGGAATTGAACCCAGGACTTCCACACGCCAGGCCAATGCTCTATCGCTGAGCCAACCAGCTAGGGCCGAAACTATTGAAAAATTTAAAGAAGAAAATAAAAATCATCTATAATCTTACTACTCTGAGTAATTACTATTATAAATTAGTGCATATTTTTTATTTTAGATAGACAGACAGGGTGGGAGAGAGATGAGAAGCATCAACCATATTTGCTGCACTCTAGTTGTTCATTGATTGCCTCACACATGCCTTGACCAGAGGGGCTCCATCTGAGCCAGTGATCCCTTGCTCCATCTAGCAACCCTGAGCTCAAGCCAGCAACCTTGGGCTTCAAGCCAGTGACCTTTGGGCTCGAGCCAGCGACCATGGGATCATGTTGATGATCCCATGCTCAAGCCCTCAAGCCTGCACTCAAGCTGGTGATCTTGGGGCTTTGAACCAGGGACCTCAGTGTCCTAGGTCAACACTCCATCCACTGCGCCCCCACTGGTCAGGTTGTTTGTTGTCTGTTAAGTAACATTTAATTTTCTGTTTATGATTATTTAGGACATCCCCCACAACAAGTTATTTTGAAGTATTAGCATTTTGTTATAATTGATAGACGATTAAATCATGTTTCTAGACTTCATGTGCTAGTGATTTAACCATTCTGTATTGCTGTTTATTCTAATGGAATTTCAATTCTTTTAAAATTGATTTATGTTACCTAATTTCTGCTTAACACTTTTTCTCTTTCTTTTCCTTCTAAAAATGATTAATTTAGGCAGGTTTCAGCTTATACTTAATTGGTTTGTACAGTTCTCAGCTAATTCTTTTCATGTTATCAATTTACAGTTCTTAGGCTGGCAGTAAACAGCTTAACATATTTGCTCTGAATAAGGCTTTTCCTTCTCTATCTCATTTACCCTTCTCAGTTTTTCTTTCTAAGGTCTTTCAGAATCTAGCACATTGATAGAAGGATAAGTGGGGTCCTAAAGCGTTCTTCAAGAGGGGAATTAAGTTGAGAGGCAGTGTGATGGAGTCAGAGTTAAAAATTGTTGCAGAGAAAAAGAACATTTTCACCCTAGCTAGAAAGCTTGGTTGGTGAGTGCAACTTTCCGAAGCACAGAGGTTGCTGGTTTGATCTCCAGTCAGGGCACATAGGAGAACAGATCAATGTTCTTTGTCTTTCTCTCCAAAAAAAAAGGAACATTTTCACTATATGAAGTATGGTGAAGCTGAGAAACTGTAGGGATAGTTTTAGGGTAGTTTTCAAATGTGTTTTTCATAGCAAAAGTATAAATGGAAGCTCTGCCTACCAAAGTGAGTTTCTGTATTTTTATTAGATGTTAAGATTCTCATATGTTTGTTTAAAAAGTCATTTGTGTTGGTTCACTTTTTAAAATGTTAGACATCATTCTAAAAATTATTAGATTGATGATTAAATGAGATCACTAGTTTGTGCTATTGATAAAAATTCCCTCTTGATGGAAATTTGGCTGAGAGGAACTTTTGATGATTTGGGATTCAACTCCTAGTATATGCATCATAATGAAGGTATCTAACAAAAAATGACTTTATAACAAGATGCAGATTTCTACAAGAGTGTGACAGAAAATGACCTAAGTGAAGCGATGTTTGTGATTCTTCCAGGAAAACCTCAGATGCATTCTGCAGGAGAGATGCCTTTACTGCCATCAGGCAGCCACTCAGTAAGTCCAGGAGTCCAGCCGGGAAAACCGTCTCAGTCAGATGTCTGTGCCTCTCCTCAAGGAAAGCCACTCGAGACTTCAGATCACCAAGCTGAGGAAGAGATAGAGGATGATGGACTCTTTATTCCAATGGGTAGGCTTTCTTTCTTTAGCTTTTTTTTTTTTAATTGATTTTAGAGAGAGAGGAAGGGAAAGAGTGAGATACTAAAACATCAATCTGTTCCTTTATGTGCCCTCACTGGGGATCAAACCAGTCTTTGCTTATTGGGATGATGCTCTAACCAATGGAGCTATTGGCCAGGGCTTTTTTATTTCCTTTTTTAAAAAATTAAATCAGGCCTGACCTGTGGTGGCGCAGTGGATAAAGCGTTGATCTGGAAATGCTGAGGTTGCCGGTTCGAAACCCTGGGCTTGCCTGGTTAAGGCACATATGGGAGTTGATGCTTCCAGCTCCTCCCCCCTTCTCTCTCTCTGTCTCTCCTCTCTCTCTGTCTCTCCCTCTCCTGTCTAAAATGAATAAATAAAAAATAAAGAAAAAATTTAAAAAAAAATTAAATCATTTATTGTCCTGGTTGGATAGCTTTGTTGGTTAGAGAGCATCATCCTGATACACTAAGGTTGCAGGTTCAATCCCCGATCAGGGGATTGACAGGAACAGATGGATGTTTCTGTCTCTCTCTGCCCCTTCCTCTCTCTCTAAAATTAATAAGTAAAATTTTTTAAATTAATTATTTTTTATTTTTCAATTACACTTGACATACAATATTATATTTGTTACAGGTATATAGCCTAATGATTAGACATTCTATAACTTACTAAGTGATCATTTTGATGATCCCATAGTCATCTGACACCATACATAATTATTAGAATATTATTGACTATAGAGTGTCCTTGGGTTATGACACCGTTCTGTTCTTACGACAGTGACATAATCCAAATTTTGGTGTAAGTCAAAACACACCTTAGCCTAAGTCACTTACCTATCCTAACATAGTAGTGAAATTATAATCTAGAGCATAAAAACACAACTAAGCCATAGAAAAAGGAAAAGGACATAAATATACAGTACTGTAGTAACAGAAAAAAATGACCAAAAAATGAGTGTAAAAAAATACCTTTATTCCTGTGGTTGTCTCACACACTGGAAGGGGCATTGCATGGTGGGAGAGAGTGACCTATTGGAAGGAGGAGGCTGGAGAAACAGGAAAACCTGCAGAAGGTGCTGGAGATACTGGGTCAGGTGAATCAGGATTGCCTGAGGAACTTGCAGGTGATGCTGGAGATGATTCTATCTGTACTACAGGTGTTTCATCTTGAGAAGCAGTAAATAGAGGGTACAGGATCCGTTGCAGGCTTCTCAACTTTACTAAAAAATTGTTCCAGGCTCGTCTGGAACTAGTTCGCCTACGTAGTCTGTAAGTACAATGCTAACAGCGTAAGCTGAAACATTCCAGTCTCAATTTTTTAAAGTTTTTATGGGAGTGAGTATCATAAACTAGAAACGTTGTATGTTGAGACTGTTGTAATCCAAAGAACCCCTGTATTCAATTTAACAAATAGATTTAAAGTGAACCCCTGTGATTTTTTTATGCAAATACAAACCTTCATGACTAGGTAGGTTAGAAGTAGTGATAGTGAATATCCATGTCTCATTTCTGAAATTGTGGGAAGATGTTCAGTATTCCTTCATTATGTATGACAATAATTATAGGCTTTATATAGTATCACATTAAGAAAACTTTTTTCTAGTTTTCCAAGAGTTTTATCATTATTATTATTATTATTTTTTTCATTTTTCCGAAGCTGGAAACGGGGAGGCAGTCAGACAGACTCCCGCATGCGCCCGACCGGGATCCACCCAGCATGCCCACCAGGGGGCGATGCTTTGCCCCTCTGGGGCGTCGCTCTGTTGCGTCCAGAGCCATTCTAGCGCCTGAGGCAGAGGCTACAGAGCCATCCCCAGCGCCTGGGCCATCTTTGGTCCAGGGGAGCCTCGCTGCGGGAGGGGAAGAGAGAGACAGAGAGGAAGGAGAGGGGGAGGGGTGGAGAAGCAAATGGGTGCCTCTCCTGTGTGCCCTGGCCGGGAATCGAACCTGGGACTCCTACACACCGGGCCGACGCTCTACCGCTGAGCCAACTGGCCAGGGACAGTTTTATCATTATTTTGAATTTTGTCAAATACTTAAAAAATTTATTTATTTATTGGTTTTTATAGAGAAAGGGAGAGAGACTGAAAGAGAAAGAGAGACATCAATTTGTGGCTCCACTCATTCATGCCATCAGGGATTGAATCTGAAACCTTGGCATGTCAGGACGGTGCTCCAACTATACTACCCAGCCAGGGCTTTCAAATGCTTTTGTGAAAAAAATCGCTATTAAGATAATATGGTATTTCTCCTTTATTCTGTTAATATGAAGAGTTATAGTGATTTTTTTATTTTTGTATTTTTTTTAATTTATTTATTCATTTTAGAGAGGAGAGGGAGAGACAGAGAGAGAGAAGGGGGGGGAGGAGCTGGAAGCATCAACTCCCATATGTGCCTTGACCAGGCAAGCCCAGGGTTTCGAACCGGCGACCTCAGCATTTCCAGGTCGACTCTTTATCCACTGCGCCACCATAGATCAGGCCTATAGTGATTTTTAAAATATATATATATTTTATTGATTTTAGAGAAAGGAAGGGAGGAGCAGGAAGCATCAACTTGTAGTAGTTGCTTCTCATATATGGTTTTGAACTGGCGACTTAGAATTCCAGGTTGATGCTCTAATTTATTGTGCCACCACACTCCAGGCTAGTGATCTTGAGATATGTTACATGCAGTAAAATTTATCCAGGGCCTTTTTTTTTTTTTAAGTGAAATGAGGGAAGATAGATAGACAGACACCCACTCATATGTGCCCTGACCAGGATCCACCCAGCAACCCCTGTCTGGGGCTGATCAACTTGGTTCATATCAACTGAGCTATATCCTCAGCATCTGAGGTTGATGCTCAAACCAACAAAACCACTGGCTGCAAGAAGGGAAGGGAGAGGGAGGGGAAGAGAAGCAGATGGTCGCTTCTCATGTGTACCCTGACCGGGATCAAACCTGCAACCTGACCAAGGCTTTTATTCAGTGATTTTTGAAAATTTTATATATTTTTGTAACTACCACCACAGTCAGCATATAGAACACTTTTTTGTGTGTGTGTGGCATAGAGAGAAAGTCAGAGAGAGGGACAGATAGGGACAGACAGAAAGAGAGGGAGAGAGATGAGAAGCATCAATTCTTCATTGTGGCTCCTTAGTTGTTCATTGATTACTTTCTTATATGTGCCTTGATCAGGGAGCTACAGCAGACCAAGTGACCCCTTGCTCGAGCCAGTGACCTTGGGCTCAAGCTAGTGAGCCTTGCTCAAACCAGATGAGCCCATGCTCAAGCTGGTGACCTTGGGGTCTTGAACCTGGGTCCTCCACATCCCATTCCGACACTTTCAACTGCGCCACCGCCTGGTCAGGCTAGAATATTTCTCTTACTTGCAGAGTTCCATCGTTCCCATTTGTAGTCCTCCATTCTCAGCCTTTGGCAACCACTGATCTCTTTTCTATTCTTAGTTTTTTGTTGTTGTTGTTTTTGTGACAGAGACAGAGAGAGGGACGGATAGGGACAGACAGACAGGAAGGGAGAGAGATGAGAAGCATCAGTTCTTCGTTGTGGCACCTTAATTGTTTAGTGATTGCTTTCTCATATGTGCCTTGATGGAAGGACTTCAGCAGACCGAGTGACCCCTTTGCTCAAGCCAGCGACCTTGTGCTCAAGTTGGTGAACCTTGCTCAAACCAGATGAACCTGCACTCAAGCTGGCAACCTTGGGGTTTCAAACCTGAGTTTTCTGTGTCCTAGTCTGCAGTTAGAAACTCTATCCACTGTGCCACTGCCTGGTCAGGCTCTATTCTTAGTTTTGTATATAATGGTGTCATCCAGTATATACCCTTTTGCACCTGGTATCTTTCACTTAGGGTAATGCTTTTGAGATTCATTTATGTTTGTTCCTTTTCATTGCTGGGTAGTATTCTATTGCATAGATATACTACATTATTATTTTTTATACTAAATTATTTTATTTGCTCACCGGTTGATGGGGTTTGGGGCTGTTTCCTGTTTTTGCCTGTTTTGACTAAAGCTTCAGTCTCATATAGGTCTTTGACAGACATACATTTTTATTTTTCTTGGGTAAAAACTAGGAGTGGCATTGCTTGGTCTTATGGTAAATGTATGTTTAACTTTATAACAAACTATTTTCTGTCTACTGCCATACCACCCTGAATGCGCCTGATCTCGTCTGATCTCGGAAGCTAAGCAAGGTCAGGCCTGGTTAGTACTTGGAAGGGAGAAATATAACAAACTATTTTCCAAAGTAACTGTACCATTTTACTTTTACACCGGCAATGTATGAGATTTATAGTGGATCTGCATCTTTTTTTTTTTTTTTTTTTGTGACAGAGACAGAGAGAAGGACAGATAGGGACAGACAGAAAGGGAGAGGGATGAAAAGCATCAATTTTTTGTTTCTGCACTTTAGTTGTTCATTGATAGCTTTCTCATATGTGCCTTGACCAGGGGTTCAGGGGTTGGGGAACTACGGCAGAGCGAGTGACCCCTTGCTCAAGCCAGTGACCTTGCGCTTTAAGCTAGCTACCGTGGGATTATGTCTATGATCCTATACAAAAGCCAGCGACCCTGTGCTCAAGCCGGATGAGTCCGTGTTCAAGTCGACGACCTTCGGTTTCACACCTGGGTCTTCTGCATCCCAGTTCGACTGCACCACTGCCTGGTCAGACAGATTTTTTAATTTTTTAACATTTTTTTTTTTAAGAGAGAGAGAGAGAAGTTGGAGAGGAGCAGGAAGCATCAACTTCCATATATGCCTTGTCCAGGGAAGCCACGGTTTCAAATCTGCAACCTCAGTGTTCTAGGTTGATGCTTTATTCACTGCACCACCACAGGTCAGGCTATCTTTTATTTTTAAATTACAGTTGACATACAGTATTATATTAGTTCCAAGTGTATACCCCAGTGATTAGACATTATATAACTTACTAAGTGATCATCCTTTATCACTTTCTGATATTTTTTATAATTTTATGTTTCTTTTGTGTCTATCACCTTGTTGGGTATACTTCAAGTCAGTCTATTTCTGTTTAGGTTACACGAATGTAAGATGTGTATGTTTGAATGCTACCTTATTTTTTCCCTTTAAAATCTATTTTACAAGAGACAAAAATGAGACTATTGCCAAGGTTACCCCGTTAAGGTTCCAGATAGGAAAGACATGAGCAGTATACATACTAATTAAGACTACAAATTCTAAAGCTAGAGTGCTTGGCTTCAAAACATGGCTCTATCATTACTAGCACTTGGGAAAGTTTCTTAATCTGTTTGCCTCAGTGTCTTTATCTATATAGTGACAAAAAGAATAGTGCCTACCTCATAAGGTTGTTATAAGGAGTAAGTGAATTAATATTTATAAAGTGTATAGAAGAATGTCTGATATAAAATAAACATTCAGTATTGTGGAGCTGTGCATTTAAATTTGTATGATTTTATTAACCTGTGTCACTCTAATAAATTCAATGAAAAGTTAAAAAATAATATTTAGTGAAAGTTAACTGTTATTGTGATAGTTCTGCCATCTCCACCATTATCACCACTGCCACATCATTGCCTTTGATTTCCAGGACCAGACAGCTGATAGCTTGTTTTTCTTTTACAAGGTTGCCTTTTGGGGTTAAGTTCTGGGTGCAGTTATTTTTTTATTTATTTGCAGAAGAGCAACACAATGAAGAAAGTGAGAAAAGGCAGAAAAAGAAAAAGGGTACCAAGAGAAAACGAGATGGAAGGGGTCAAGAAGAAGGGACTTTGGCTTATGACCCAAAACTGGATGATACACTTGACCGTACCTTAGAGGATGGCGCCAAGCAGCACAATCTGACAGCAGTCAATGTGCGAAACATCCTGCATGTGAGTAAGACCTGGACAGCTGTGTAATTGGAATGGAATTTTTTCATGGAAAGCAAATATAAGTACTCAGGAAATTCTTGACTCTTGGTATGTGAATTATTAATTTTGTGAGTTAACTATGGCAAAGCATTTCACATTGAAAGATAGCCTTCTCTTTACACAAGTTTGAAATCTGAACACATATTCAAGAGCTTAACTGGAAAGATAAACTGTTCCTCTGCTTCTTTCCACTAATTTGATTGTTTACTGTATTACTTATTAGATTTGAAGATGATATTTACACTGGATTTATATTCTCTTGTGGGTTAATATGCCTGAAAATATCAGTTTACAGTACTTGGCACATATGCAAATACTGTTCTTTGATATGTAGCAACACAGCTATTTATAAATCCTTTGTTGTTTATTGCTGTTTCTCTTAAGCATATAGTTACCTCAGAATCTCTTCCTTTTTGAGAGAGAGAGGGAGGGACAGAGACAGGAAGGGCGATAGGGAAGACATGAGAAGCATCAACTGATAGTTGCAGCACTTTAGTTGTTCATTGATTGCTTCTCATTTATGCCTTGACGAGAGTAGGGGAGGGGCTCCAGCTGAGCCAGTGGCCCCTTGCTCAAGGCAGTGACTTTGGGCTTCAAGCCAGCGACCTTTGGACTCAAGCCAGCGACCATGGGATCATGTCTATGATCTCGTGCTCAATCCGATGAGCCCACGCTCAAGCCAGAGACCTTGGGATTTCAAACCTGGCACCTCAGTATCCCAGGTCGATGCTCTGTCCACTGTACCACCACTGGTCAGGCCAGAATCTTTTTTTCATATGAGCCATTCCTATTCCCTGTAGCAGCTGATAAGATTGGTCCATTTGCTGCTACATTGCTTGAAGCTTTGTGCTTTTGTCCAAAACTTGCTTCTTTACTTTCAGTTGCCTTGCATTATCCCATTTTGAAGCTCTTTAAATATCTAGCTCTTGTTTGTCACTACCTATGTCTAGTAGAATTATAGAGATGAATATTATCTAGATGACACATCTTTGTTGCATAATGTAAAATTTTCTCTCTCTCCAGGAAGTAATCACAAATGAACATGTGGTAGCGATGATGAAAGCAGCCATCAGTGAGACAGAAGATATGCCAATGTTTGTGAGTAATTGATTGTCATTTTAATGTCATGTAAATAGTTTGACAATTGGGGGCCAAGTTAGCATCTGAAAACTCAAAGAATCACATGATAATTTTTATTGACTCTTTTCATTTTTCTTTCTTTAGGAACCCAAAATGACTCGCTCTAAACTTAAGGAAGTGGTGGAAAAAGGAGTGGTGGGTGTTCTGCTTTTTCTTTATTGTTTATTTAGGTTGGTAAATAAAATCTAATTTCAGGTTAGTTGTAGGGAAAAAAATAAAAGAAAAATTTATTGTGGTCTGGGTTGCCTTTTTTTTGTTTTTAAGATTTTATTTATTGACTTTATAGAATGGGGGTAGTGAGAAGTATCAACTCATAGTTGCTTCACTTTAGTTGTTCACTGCTTGCTTATCGTATGTAGCTGGACTGTGCAGGCCCAGAGTTTTGGGCTGGTGACCTCAGTGTTCTAGTTCGACGCTCTATCCACTGCGCCACCACAGGCCAGGCTGGGTTTGCCTGCTTCAAGAAAGATTTGTAAAAGACAATATATGAAATCATTATCATACTTTCTTTTTATCTTATTTGATGTGGAAATACTGCTTTTTTGGAAGTACTAGATAGATAACTATTTAGAATTGTTGAAAGCAATGAGAGAGGTTAGCTTTTCTATTCATGTTATATGTGGCAGTGTTTAGAGTAGTACTTTTCAGTGTGTCCCAGGGACCACTTGCATCAAGATCACCGTGGTGTAGGTTTTCTCAGGAGTGCTTATTAAAAGTACACATCTTAGGTTCACCTCAGACCTAAAAATCAGGATTCATGGGTAGAGCCTGGGAATATGCACTGTTGAAAACACTAGTTCGTTTGCACACTAGAGTGTGAAGATTTCTGAAGTATTTTGGAACAGCAAGGTCTTTGAAGCTTGGGACTATGTTACGTCCTGCTTAACAAATACTTGTCCAGTTTTTGCTTACCTTTCTGTGACAAAGCAGGTGATAGTTCTGAGGAAATTCATTCTTCTGATAGGAAGGAAGATGGACTCAAATATGCCTATTGTAGTTTTTATCTGTCTAATTCTGTTCCTTGCAACCCTGTAGAAGAAATAAGTTTGTTCCTCTTCCACATGACCTTTCCTCTAGTTGAAGAAAACTAGTGTGTTTTCCTGTTACATTCTTTTCTTGGTAAAGGTCCCCTAATTTTTTACTGATCTTTATGTGACAAGGCTTTAAGTATCTTTACCAATCATTCTTTTTTTCTGAGTATTCCTAGTTTGTCTATATCATTTTAATAGTATGCCCAAAGTGGAATCTGCTGCTCCGAATGTGGTTTAACTAGTACAGATTAAAGTTAGGTTATCCCCTCAATGTTCCAGATACTATATTTCTCTTAATGCAGCCTGAGGTTACATTGGATCATATATTTTTTACTCAGTGAGAGGAGAGGAAGTAGAGACAGATTCCTGTATGCACCCCAACCAGGATCCACTGGGCAAGCACACTAGTGGGCAACGCTGTGCCCATGTGGTACATTGCTCTATTGCTCAGCAACTGAGCTCTTCTTTAGCACCTGAGGTGGAAGCCATGAAGTCATTCTCAGCACCCGGCTGCCAACTTGTTCCAGTTGAGCCATGGCTGCAGGAGGGGAGGAGAGGGAGAGAGAAGCAAGAGGGGGAGGGGTAGAGAAGCAGATGGTTGCTTCTCCTGTGTGTTCTGACTGGGAATTGAACCCAGGACATCCACACACCAGGCTCATGCTCTACCACTGAGCCAGCCATCCAGGGCCAGACAGTATACTTCAGTTTGACTAATCCTGGTTGCATAACGTGAATTGTCATCTCTCTCCAGGAAGTACACAAATGAACACGTGGTAGCTATGTTGAAAGCGGCTGTCCATGAGACAGAAATTATATGAAGTCTACCTGACATATAGAGTAAATAACATTAATTCCATGTTTGATTTGGAATAAATGGCCAAGGAGATCCAAATGAGGCTCTGGATTATATTGACCAACCACATATATAGGTGTGGAGAAATTGAATACCCAAGACTAGCTTAGGTGGGAAAGCAGGATTAGAATTCTTCCTGCTTGTTAATGCTTACTAAACAGATTCCAATATACTTCAAGATGCTGCCTTGCCTTTCTGATGGATTTGGCAATAGGAAAACTGATTGGTTCAGAAACAAACATGAGAAGGGGTGGACCTGAGTGACATCATCCTCTTTACTTTGTACGGGCCTAACTACACATGGTAGGGCTGAGGATAAGTGGAAAATCTGAGGCGCCTGTAGAGACAGAACATAGTGGCCTAATGGATTTTGTCCATAAGATGATTTTGATTGGGTCACAAGTAAATGATCAAGAAATTATACACTCCAATGGCATTTTGTCAACAGTATGTAGGAGCTTTAAAAAATTCTTTAAAAACTTTTCCTCCCCAACTGTACTGTTTTAAAACATGTAAAAAGTTGAAAGAATTTTAGTAAATCTATATTCCATTTAGATTTTAACAATTATGAAATTTTGCCATATTTGCTTTATAACTATATCTATATCTATATTGTTTTTCTCTGTGTTTTTTGTAGTTGTGGACAACTTGACACTTCACCCCTAAATCTTTTCATAAGAACTCTTGGTGGCTGGCTTTTTTTTGTTTGTTTTTTGTGACAGAGTCAGAGAGAGGGACAGATAGGGACAGACAGAATGGAAGGGAGAGAGCTGAGAAGCATCAATTCTTCGTTGCAGCACCTTAGTTGTTCATTGATTGCTTTCTCATATGTGCCTCGACTGGGGGGCTACAGCAGACCGAGTGACCCCTTGCTTGAGCCAGCGACCTTGGGCTCAAGCTGGTGAGCCTTGCTCAAACCAGATGAGCCTGCGCTCAAGCCGGTGAGCTCGGGGTCTCGAACCTGGGTCCTCCGCATCCAATCCAACATTCCATCCACTGTGCCACCGCCTGGTTAGGCGTGGCTGGCTTTTTGGAGGCATACTTATGATAGATTTATGTACTTGACTGAAAGAAATACTGATATAAAAAGGCTACTAACACCTCTAATACTGTAGTTTTTGCATTCATTATTCCATGTGAACGCAAGCTATGATATAAAGAAGGCAAGACAGGTACAGGGTCTTACTAGTTTTAAAGCAGTAATGCTAGTGATGGAAATAGATTTGTATTTCCTTTTCTTCTGTTAAGCTCTGACAAATATTTGAGATTATACCCTCAGGGATAATTAATACTCCTAGCTCAGTGCAGCTCCATGGTAGGTAGATGACTCTTTGTGATGGTAAAAAGGAAGTAAAACGTAAAAGTCTGTTTCAGTTAAGAAAACTTAATGATATTCTTTGTTGGTAGGTAATTCCAACATGGAATATTTCACCAATTAAGAAGGCCAGTGAAATTAAGGTAAACTTGGAAAAGGTAATTCTTATTCTTTTTTAAAAAAATTCAGTGAGGAGGGGAGGCAGAGACAGACTCCTACATGCCTCCCGACCGGCATCCATCCGGAAAGCCCACTAGGGGGTGATGCTCTGCCCATTTGGGGCACTGCTTCGTTGCTCAGCAACCAAGCTTTTCTTAGCAGCTGGGGTGAAGGCCATGGACCCATCCTCAGTGCTCAGGTCCAGCTTGCTCCAATCGAGCCATGGCTGCAGAAGGGGAAGAGAGAAGTGAGAGGGGGAGTGGTGGAGAAGCAGATGGTGATTTCTGTGTGTCCTGACTGGGAATCAAACCCAGGACATCCACACACTGGGCTGATGCTCTACCACTGAGCCAACTGGCCAGGGCCCAATTCTTATTCTTTTCCAGAAAGATTTCATCAATTTTGAAACCTAAGTACTCTCTTCCTATTTGTTGACATTTTAGGAACTTTCAATTTAAATTTTTTAAATTCCAGCTTAAATTTTTTACTCTATTACTTGTAGGTTTGACTCTTGCTAGTAATTAACTCCTGCTTCTTGTTATTTGCTTTAGCTCCTTTTGCTCTTAGGATGTTTTTTTCTTTGCCTTTTTCCCCTTATTTTTGAAATACATATGATTTATATTTCCTTTTTACTTTATTTCTTTCTGTAATTGTACTTATGAAGCCTCCTCAGTTTGTGGATATTAACCTTGAAGAAGATGATTCCTCAGATGAAGAGTACCAGCCAGATGATGAAGAAGAGGATGAGACTGCTGAAGAGGTCAGTGGTGACCCTTGTGAGTGTTAATTGATAATACACAAAAAAATTGGGCTCAATACGGCAGAGTATATTTTGCTTCCATAGTAATTAGCTGTTTTATAAAGAGGATTAAAACACAGTTCTTTTTTCTACTCACTTCTTTGCATAAATCCAAGATTGTGAGGTGTCATCTTCATTTTTCATGTCTTGAATCATGACATATAACATGGATATAATAGAATAAAAATATCCAGCTTAATTATAGAGCTAATCCTCATGAAACTTCTCCAAAGTCATATACAGTGTGTCCGTAAAGTTATGGTACACTTTTGACCGGTCACAAGAAAGCAACAAAAGACGATAGAAATGTGAAGTCTGCACCAAATAAAAGGAAAACTCTCCAGTTTCATACCTATTCAGTGCAGCTTTTTTAGGGCTCCTTAGGTAGCTATCCCGTATAGCCTCTACAGACTCATCACTGACTGATAGCCTACCAGAACGGGGTTTCTCCACCAAACTACCGGTTTCCTTCAACTGCTTATCCCACCCAGTAATGTTATTCCTATGTGGTGGCGCTTCATTATAAACGCGCCGATATTCACATTGCACTTTGGTCACGGATTCGAATTTAGCGAGCTACAGAACACACTAAACTTTCCTCTGTACCACCCACATCTTGACTGGCATGGCCGTGGCTGCTCCGCTGTATACATGGTGTTACGTCGTCATCTGCGCATGCGCACTTGCTGCCACATCATCCTACAGAAACTGGGAGGGTTTTCATTTTATTTGGTGCAGATTTCAACATTTCTATCGTCTTTTGTTGCTTTCCTGTGACCAGTCAAAAGTGCACCATGACTTATGGACACACTATAACATTGCCAGAATACCCCTTATTTGCCTATCCTAATCATAATCATTTATCTCCTCCTAAAGATAATGATTATCCTGACTTTTTGGTAATTATTTTCTTGGTTTTGTTTATAGTTATATCACCTAAATGTACAGCTTTATACACCATAGTTCATTTTTTTACTGTTTTTGAATCTTATATAAATGGATCCATAGTGTGTATTCTTTTGTGTCCGACTTTTCTTTTCAAAATTAATTCTTTGAAATTCATGTATATTATTGCTTATATCTATAGTTATAGCTATACATACAGTGGTACCTTGAGATGCAAGTTTGATTTGTTCTGTAACCGAGCTCATAAGTCAGTCAACTCGTATATCAAAACAAATTTCTCCTGTTTAAAATAACTGAAATAGATTTAATTTGTTCTAGCCCTGTGAAATATCCCCAAACCATCCTAAATTATGAAAAAAGACATGTTTTTAATTAAGAAACACACATGTATACTTTACCAATGCATAACAAAATATATGAAATAAAATAAAAAAGTGTTATTAGTACTGTATTCTTACCTTGGAGACAGACGAGTGCGGCTAACGGAGGTGAATAGCGGAGGAGGTGGGAAGGAGGAAGGGATGCAGGCACTGTAGACACGTAAACTAAAACTGCACTTTCTTGACACTAACTGTAAACTAAAACTGCATTTTATTTACTTTAAACAAAACTAAAACTGCACTTTCTTTACTTAAAATGAAACCACAAAAACTTAATTATAAAAAAACGCATTTTCTTAACTTGAAACTTAACCTAAGCTTAACATTATGTATTTTTCATTTAATCATCACCTGTTTTTGCCTTTTTGGCTGCACTTTCGGCACTTTCACTTGCAGGACTTTTGAATAAAAATCTATCCAAAGAGGTTTGCTTTTGCCTGCCTTTTAAAATGTTACGGAAATGTGACAAACAAGTGTTATTAAAAAGTGCTGAAGCACGACCAGTTGAAACTTTTTCTGGGTGTTTCTTTTCAGTGAAACTTGAAAGCTTCTCCCACATTGCCAGCATGTCTTTAATTTCACTTGTAAAAACCACTTTTTTTTTTTTTTGACCAGAGTAACAGGCTTTATTGAAAAGAAGGAAGGAACCCTGCTGGGCACTTCTCCCGGGGAGAAGAGCACCAGTTTCAGACTATGAGGCGAATTTTATAGGGCTTTGGAAAGCCTGAGGGGGTACTGAGTCAGAAGTTCTGGTATGTTCCCTTTTACAGTTTTACGATTTCAGCTCTCTGGAATGCTCCTCCTTGGGTAGTTGATCAGCTTTCTGGACCTTTTCTGCCTAAGGGGCGATTGTCCAGGAAGTAAGGGTGAGGTCAGGCAGCCAGGTGGAACGACAAAAGGGCAGTTAGAATTTCATATATCATGTCTAAACTCTGGTATGATAAAAAAGGAAAAGAGGTGAGGGGAAGGAGAGAGTATGGGGTTCAGGAAGGAGGTTTGTCTCAGACTGGCCATCTTCTGATGGCCGGCTACTTCCTTCTGTTATCCCTATTGGGGCCTCCTTCGTGAATCCCCTCCCGGGGTAGTTGGAGTAGAGGTGTAAAAGCATTTGATTGTCGGTAATCCTGGAGATTTCTCTCATTCGAGCCTGCAGGAACATTGTTCAGAGTAGGGGTGTATTTATAGGGTTCCAGATTTTTCTGTTTCATGAGGGCAGGTTTCAGCGTTGGTGGGTAGGGTTAGGTAGATTTTTCCAACTTTCTGATTGGTGAAGGTCTGCATGCAGTTCTGTAAGAAACTTCTGGTCCAGCAGGGGTTCAGGACAGGGTTAGACTGCCGGACAATCAACCCTGTCCTGGGTTTCGGCTCTAAATGTTGGAATTCATGGGAGTCCAAAAGACCAGAGTAACAGGCTTTATTGAAAGGAGGAAAGGAACCTTGCCGGGCACTTCTCCCGGGGAGAAGAGCCTAGAAACCACTTTCTCCGACTCTTACCTCCTCCTCACTACTAATCTCTTGCAGAAGCTCCCTATGTTGCATCATCTGTAGCTCCTTCAACTCCTCAGTTGAGCGTTCCCCCTCATGTTTCTCGAAGAGCTTGTTTACGTCACCCTCATCTACCTCCAGACCCACAGACTTTCCAAGGGACACAATCTCCAATGCTTCTACCTTGGTCTCAGTCTCAGTCTCTGGTTCGAATCCTTCAAAGTCCCTGTCTGCAACAACATCAGGCCATAACTTTTTCCATGCCGAGTTCAAGGTTCTTGTAACCTCTTGCCATGCCAAGTCAATAATGTGTAAACATATACGATGTAGTGATCTTTCCAAAACTCTCGAAGGTTTAGAATTGCATTCTCAGTCACCTCAAAGCAGCAGCAGAACAAGTGCTTCGTGTAAAGCTTTTTAAAGTTGGAAATGACCTATTGATCCATAGGTTGCAAGATTGAAGTTGTGTTGGGTGGTAGAGGACTTTCATGAATTTGAACTCATCGAGAATGTCATCTTCAAGACCAGGTGGGTGGGCTAGAGCATTATCAAGGATTTCCTTGAAGATATTTCTTCACTGCAGGACCAAAGACGAGATTTTCCCATTCAATAAAAACTGCCACATAACCCATGCCCTAGCATTGGCGTGCCACATAACGTGCCGTTTTTCTTTAAGAATCTTGTGAGTCTTAAAGGCTTGAGGATTTTTGGAATGATACACTAGCAGTGCCTTGACTTTACAGTCAACGCTAGCATTTGCACACAATGCAAGGCTCAGACAGTCCTTCATGAAAGGACCTGGAGAAGCCTGGCAGCTTCTCTGCAGTGATGAAAGTCCTCCGGGGCATTATTTTCCAAAACAATCCTGTTTAGTCACAGTTGAACACTTGTTGGGGGATGTAGCCTTCCTTTGTGATAAGTGCAGCAAAACATGCGATGTATTCCTCAGCTGCCTTAACGTCAGCACTCGCAACTTCACCATGCCTCACCACTGAATGGATGCCAGATCTCTTGAAAGTTTCAAACCAGCCGTGACTTGCCTTAAACGTATCTTCTGCTGCCTCTTTTGAGGTTGATGGTTCTTCTTCAAGCCGTTGTAAATAATACGTGCCTTTTTGCATATTACAGGCTCCGTCACTGTATCTCCTGCCAGCTCTTTCTCTTGCACCCACACCAGCAGAAGCTTCTCCATTTCTTCATGGATATTTGTCCTTAATTGGGACAGAACTGTAGTTCCCTTCGCTGGATTTGCGTTTTTGATGGCATCCTTTTGTTTAAGGATGGTACAAATTGTAGATGTATTGCAGTTGTACAGCCTTGCCAGTTCAATCACTCATACACCACACTCATGTTTTTCTATTATTTCTTGCTTTACTTCTATCGACATCACTCTCTTCTTCTCACCACTGTCTTTTACACCTGCTTTCTTCAGCTGCATGATAGCACACAAAAAAAGTTAGTAAAAAATGCAAAAATGATGCAAGAACGAGTACAGCACACGAGATTTGACTTGATTCTGCAGGTAACAC
Source organism: Saccopteryx leptura (assembly GCF_036850995.1). Taxonomy (NCBI): domain Eukaryota; kingdom Metazoa; phylum Chordata; class Mammalia; order Chiroptera; family Emballonuridae; genus Saccopteryx; species Saccopteryx leptura. Next base: position 286,472,503 of record NC_089504.1, read on the forward strand.
GTGAGAAAGAATGAGATGCTGGTGTTGTGCTGCTGATACTGGACCCGTGTGTCAACGCACCAACTAGCTGTAGCTTCCCGAATCATGACTCATATCTTGGAATTTCGCTCGGATCTCGAACAAAAATATGGACCAAGTCACAACTTGTATCTTAAAAAAAATTTATATGTTGGTCTGCTCGTATCTCAAGGTACCACTGCAGTTAGTTTTCATCTCTGTGTAGTAATCTATTTCTTAATGTATTCTTTGATTTGTTTGTAAAAGGATTTTAAATGAATGCCTTTAATTTTACAAAGTTTGGCCCTAGCCAGGTAGCTTATTCAATTGGAGTGTCATCCCAATAAACCAAGGTTGCAGGTTCAGTCCTCTTTAGGGCACATACAAGAAGCAGCTGGAGAATGCATAAATAAGTGAAATAACATATCAATGTTTCTTTCCCTCCCTCCCTCCCTCCTTCCCTCGCTCTTCCTTCCTCACTCTCTCAAATCAAGAAATATTAAAATTTCTTTTAAATTTTACAAAGTTTGCATTACTAATGAACATAGTGATCTGATGATCCCTATCCCCAACTTCAGAATTCAAGCTTCTGTTTAAATTGTGTTTTCTCTTCTTACTCTAATTGAGTGATTGATATTTTGTGATTTATTCTCTCGAGATACTTCAAACTAAGTAGAATAAGTTAGAGGCATAGATAAAAAAGTGAACCACGATTTGTTTTATAGAGTTTATTGGAAAGTGATGTTGAAAGCACTGCTTCATCTCCACGTGGGGCAAAGAAATCAAGACTGAGGCAGTCTTCTGAGATGATTGAAACAGATGAAGACAGTGGGATATTATCAGAGGTAAATCTGCATCATACAAAGGATTAAGTTATAACTATAAATGGATTATTTGTCCATGGTAATTCTGCACTATTACTCTTTTCAAACCCGAATCAAAATCCATAATTATACCTGTCTTCCTGGTATTTTTTTTTTTTTTTTTCCCCTGAAGCTGGAAACGGGGAGAGACAGACAGACTCCCGCATGCGCCCGACTGGGATCCACCTGGCACGCCCACCAGGGGTGGACGCTCTGCCCACCAGGGGGCGATGCTCTGCCCCTCTGGGGCGTCGCTCTATTGCGACCAGAGCCACTCCAGCGCCTGGGGCAGAGGCCAAGGAGCCATCCCCAGCGCCCGGGCCATCTTCGCTCCAATGGAGCCTCGGCTGCGGGAGGGGAAGAGAGAGACAGAGAAGAAGGAGAGGGGGAGGGGTGGAGAAGCAGATGGGCGCTTCTCCTGTGTGCCCTGGCCAGGAATCGAACCCGGGACTTCTGCACGCCAGGCCGACGCTCTACCACTGAGCCAACCGGCCAGGGCCCTTCCTGGTATTTTTGATTGATTATTAGTGTTTAGATTTCAAAGTCTCTGAAATCAATGAACATTTAAGTGAAAACTGAACATAGGGAGAGAGCTTTTCTGAGTTCTCATTAAGGGGCCAAATATGAATGACTAGCAGTTTCTTTTCTTTTACCCTTCTCTTTTTCATACCTGTTTTCTAATAATGTCCTAAAACCATTTTTATTAGATTTCCTACTTATGGTAACCTAAATAGCATCTTGTTAGCTTCATTGGATGTAGCGTGAAACCTAAGTAGATTAATATACCTGACAGAGCCTTTGTTCTTATGTACCTCTAGATGGGAAGGGAAAGATTACTAACATATGAAAGGCATGCTTTTCTCTCCTTACTTCTTTTTTACCCCTCTCTCCTTCCATTCCTTTTATTTACTTTTTAATGTGCTTGCATCTTTTAATCAGGCTGAGAAAGTCAACACACCTGCCATCAGGCACATCAGTGCTGAAGTAGTGCCTATGGGGCCCCCACCCCCGCCAAAGCCAAAACAGACCAGGGATAGTACTTTCATGGAGAAGTTGCACGCTGTGGATGAGGAACTGGCTTCCAGTCCGGTCTGCATGGATTCTTTCCAGGTAAACATAACTGTAAATCGCTGAGAAGGTAAAATGGAGTAATTTAGTTGTCAGGAACAACTAACTAAATTGTCCGTGGTGATTCTGCACCATGGGAAGGAAGAAAAACAGGGGTAAGATATTAAATTCTGATATAATAAGTAATAGTGATAAAATTGTCGGTCTTTGATACTCTATTTGGTTTGTGCTATTTTATTGTGAGAATGACAGCTCCTAAGGAAGGAATAAGGTATGTAGAAGAAGAGCATTTTTATATGTGGAACATAGGAACAACCTTCAGCCAGATTGCCCAAATACTAGCTTTTACCACAACTACCTATTTGTTCCCTCTTTTCCACTGTATGCACATACTTTTTTCCCCTGAATCACTGAGTATGTTGTAGTCATGATGCTGTTTTACCCCTAAATAGTTTAGTGTATATTTCCTAAAACTGAGGACATTTGGTTATGAAAATAAGGATAAAGTTATATTATCTAATTAAGTAATTTTCTCATTTAGAGTCTACCAGTTGACCCAGTAATGTCTTTTATTTATATATTTATATATTTATTTATTTATTTATTTATTTATTTATTTATTTCTGAAGCTGGAAACGGGGAGGCAGTCAGACAGACTCCCGCATGCGCCCGGCCGGGATCCACCTGGCACGCCCACCAGGGGGTGATGCTCTGCCCATCCAGGGCATCGCTCTGTCGCGACCAGAGCCACTCTAGCGCCTGGGGCAGAGGCCAAGGAGCCATCCCCAGCGCCCGGGCCATCTTTTGCTCCAGTGGAGCCTCGGCTGTGGGAGGGGAAGAGAGAGACAGAGAGGAAGAGAGGGGGAAGGGAGAAGCAGATGGTCGCCTCTCCTGTGTGCCCTGGCCGGGAATCGAACCCGGGACTTCCGCATGCAAGGCCAATGGTCTACCACTGAGGCAACCCGCCAGGGCCTATTTATTTATTTTAAAGATTTTATTTATTGATTTTAGGGAGAGGAGAAAGAGAGAAAGGTGGTGGGGGAGGAGCAGGAAGCATCAACTTCCATATGTGCCTTGACCAGGCAAGCCCAGGGTTTCGAACCAGCGACCTCAGCATTCTAGGTTGACACTTTATCCACTGTGCCACCACAGGTCAAGCGCCAGTAATGTCTTTTATAGCAAAACAAAAATTTTTTTTTACTGGTGTAGGAACCAATCCAGGATTGTGTGCTGTATTTAGTGATCTCTTAGTATCTTCTAATCTAGAACAGTTTCTCAGTCTTTCTTTGTTGTTTATAACCTCTACATTTTTTAACCGTATAGACCAATTACTTTACAAAATGTTCCTCAATTTTGTTATATCCTCATAGTAGGATTTAGATTATGCAATTTTCACACAAATACCATAGAAGTGACATGTCCTTTTTAGTGCATATCAGTAGACACATCCCATCTGTCATGTTAATTTTTATCACATGTTAAGGTGGTGACTGCTTGATTTCCTCACTGTGAAATTATTATTTTTCTATTTTAAAATTAATTAATGTTTCTTATGAGGGTATACTTTGAAGACAAACACCTTTTCACCCACTAATTTTAGAATTTATTGCTTATTCTTGCTTGAAATAATCATTACTAAGTTTATTGTCAAATGATGACTTTTTAAATTTCATCATTAGGAAGTTCCTAATGTTTCAGATTTTCTACACCAGTGTTATAGTTCAATCAAAAATATGTAAACAGCCTGACCAGGTGGTGGCGCAGTGAATAGAGCGTCAGACTGGGATGCAGAGGACCCAGGTTCGAGACCCCGAGGTCACCAGCTTGAGCGCGGGCTCATCTGGTTTGAGCAAAATGCCCACCAGCTTGAACCCAAGGTCACTGGCTCCAGCAAGGGGTTACTTGATCTGCTGAAGGCCCACGGTCAAGGCACATATGAGAAAGCAATCAATGAACAACTAAGGTGTTGCAATGCGCAATAAAAAACTAATGATTGATGCTTCTCATCTCTCTCCGTTCTGTCTGTCCCTGTCTATCCCTCTCTTTGACTCACTCTCCGTCTCTGTAAAAAAGAAATAAATAAAAATTAAAAAATTTAAAAAAATATGTAAATAGAGCATGTAAATATGTAAATGGAATAGCTCTGAAAAAAGTTATTTAATTTAATCACCTTTCTTTGGTGTGACTGCATAGTTGTGTTGGGGGGTAATAGTGTTTTATATAACCATTTATTCATGTACATACTGAAAGATGGAGGTTAGGGGAATAACAGTATACAAGACAAAAAAGGTCTTTTCTCTTGGAGCTGATTGTCTTTTGGAGAGAGAGAGAGACAGAGTGACAGAGACCATAAATACATAAATGATTTCAGATAGTGGTAAGTGCTATGAACTACCGTATTCCCCCATGTATAAGACACTCCTGTGTATAAGACGCACCTTAATTTTGGGGCCCAAAATTTGAAGGACAAAAAAGTATTACGGAAAGTTATTTAACTCAAGTTTTATTCATCATAAGATTCATACAACTCCTCATCATTGTCAGAACTCCTATGCATTAATCTGTCCTCATCTGTGTCTGATGACGAATCACTGTCTTCAACAATGAGCACAAAAACAAGCATGAAAAAGTGGGAAATGCAAGTAAAAAAAAAAAATCTACAACCACTGTATATTTTTATACACACCCAGTTTTTAGACACCAAATTTTTCTGGGGAAAGTGTGTCTTATACATGGGGAATGCCGTAAATGAAAACAAGGTGGTGCTCAGGAGAGTAGTTTATATAGAATGATTTTTTAAAAAGGCCTCTTGAGGAAGTGACGTTTGAGCTGAGATATGAATGAGAAGGAGCCAGGCATGTAAAAGATCTTCGAGGGGGAAAGGGTTCCTTAGAGAGGAAAATAGCGCATTCAAATTCCTTGTGTAAACAGTCTTGGCATGTTCCAGGGACAAAAATAAAAAGCTGAAGGATGAGGATTGGAGGAGTGGGGTCAGAGAACTTGGCAGGATTGGGGAATCATGAGGGTTTTGGAAAACCATGATAGAGAATTTAGTTTTTATTTTAACATTTAGAAAAGTTTTCTGTGATTTTTTTCAAGTAATTTTTTTATTTTTCAATTACAGTTGACGTGTACAATAATATATATATATATATATATTTTTTTTTTTTTTTTTTTTTAACGGACAGAGAGAGAGTCAGAGAGAGGGATAGATAGAGACAGACAGGCAGGAACGGAGAGAGATGAGAAGCATCAATCATCAGTTTTTCATTGTGACATCTCATTGTTCATTGATTGTTTTCCCATATGTGCCTTGACCGTGGGCCTTCAGCAGACCGAGTAACCCCTTGTTCAAGCCAGCAACCTTGGGACCAAGCCGGTGTATTGCTCAAGCCAGATGAGCCCGTGTTCAAGCTGGCGACCTCAAGGTCTCGAACCTCGGTCCTTCCACATCCCAATCCGACGCTCTATCCTCTGCACCACCGCCTGGTCAGGCTACAATATTATATTAGTTTCAGGTGTACCACACAGTGATTACACATTTGTATAACTAATGAAGTGATCACCCCAGTAAATCTAATATCCATAGGGTGCCATACATAGTTACTATGATAGTACTAACTATATTCCCTATGCTGTGTTTTAGATCCCCATGACTATTCTGTTACTACCACTTATAACTACTTCTTGATCCCTTTACCTTTCTCACTCATTCCCCCAACTCTCCTTCCATCTGGTAACTGTCAAAATGTTCTCTGTATCTATGATTCTGTTTCTTGTACACTTGTTCATTTATTTTGTTTTTTAGATTCCACATATAAGTGAAATTATATGTCATTTGTCTTTCTCTGACTTATTTCATTCAGCAAAATACTCTTTAAGTCCACCTATGTTGTTGCAAATATCAGGATTTATTTCTTTTTTTAACAATGCTTTGTTTTTATTTTTTAAATCAATTTTTATGAGAGAAAGAGACTAGCATCAGTTTGTTGTTTCACTTAGTTGTACACCTGTTGATTGCCTCTCATACATGCCCTGACTGGGGCTTGAACCAGCAACCTCAGAATTAAGCTGTCAACCTCATTAAACAGCCGGGACCTTGGGATTAAACCAGTGACCTCAGGGTTGAGCCAGCGACCCAGGATCGGGCAACCTTGGCACTCCCATGATAGTGCTCCATCCACTGTGTCACCAGCCAGGGCAGGATTTCTTTTTATTTCTTCTAATATTTTTATCTAGCAAGAGAGAAACAGACAGGAAAAGAGAGATTTTAGAAGCGTCAGCTTGTTGTTGCAGCACTTGAGTTGTTCATTGATTGCTTCTCATATGTGCCATGAATGTGGGGCTCCAGCTGAGCCACTGACCCCTTGCTCAAGCCAGCGACCCCACTCTCAGGCTGGCAACCTTGGAGTTTTGAACCTGGGACCTCAGCATCCCAGGTCAATGCTCTGTCCACTGTTCCACCATAGGTTAGGCAGGATTTCCTTTTATTTTTATGGCTGAGTCATATTTCATTATATATATGCACTACTTTTAAAAATTTATTTCTATTTTTTTATTTATTGATTTGAGACAGAGAAACATTGATTTGTTGTTCCCCTTGTGTATGCATTCATTGGTTGACTCTTATGTGTGTATGTACCCTGACCAGGGATCAAAGCCACTACCATGGTGTATCAGGAAGAGCTCTAACTAACTAAGCTACCTGGCCAAGATACACCACTTCTTTTTTACCCATTTATCTGTTGATGAACACTTAAGTTGTTTCTATATCTTGGCTATTGTAAATAATACTGCAATGAACATATGAATGCATGTGTCCTTTTGATTTACCGTTTTTGCTAATCCAGCTTTATTTACTTACTTAATGTTTATTTTCTTGATTTTAGAGAAAGAGGAAGGCAGGGAGAAACAGGAACATTGATCTGTTTCTGTATGTGCCCTGACTGGGGATCAACCCAGCAATCTCTGTGCTTAGGGACAACGCTCTAACCAACTGAGCTATCTGACCAAGTCCCAGCTTTGTTTTCTTTTGTTTTGTTTCCATTTCTATGAAATACTTCTTTCTATCCCTTTACTTTTTTTTTTAAATGCTTGTTAAATTTTAAAATTGATTTTTAGAGAGAGAGAAACATCAATGTGTTGTTTCACTTATTTATGCATTCATTGGTTGCTTCTTGTATGTGCCCTGACTGGGGATCAAATCCACAATTTTGGTACACCAGGATAACACTCTATTCACTAAGTCACCCAGTCAAGGCCAAGGGTCTTGTTTTTTTATCTATTCAGTCTCTATATGTCTTGATTGGAGCATTTAATTCATTTACATTTAAAGTAATTGTTGGTAGCCCTGGTTGAATAGCCTGTTTGGTTCGAGTGTTGTCCTGATACACAGAAATTGCTAGTTTGATACCTGGTCAGGGCACATACAGAAACAGATTGATGTTTCTCTCTCTATCCTCTCCTTTTTGTCTCTGAAATCAGTAAATAAAAAATAATTTTAAAAATAAAGTAATTGTTGTTAGATATGTATTTATTGCTATTTTATTATTTTTTAAAATCTTTTTCTTTTTAAAGAAGACTCTTTAACATTTTTATAATATTAGTTCGGTGGTGATGAATTTCTCTAGCTTTTTCTTCTCTGGGAAGTTTCTTATCTGTCCTTTGATTCTGAATAATAGCTTTGCTAGGTAGAGTATTCTTGATTGCAGGTACTCAGGGCTGCCCATCATGAACTACAGAGTGATCTGCAGATGGCTGCTACTTGTGCTGAGCTTGGAGAGGCCAAGCAGTGAGTCAAGGTCCACTGCAACTAGTGCCAGACCTGGGTCACTTAAGCACGAGGTACAGGGCATGCTGGGATCAGATTCTGCTTGTTTGGGGCTTGTGAACCTTGGAGAGATTTTAGGAAAGTCCGAATCATGAGCCAGGATAGGCCACTTGTATGGAAAAGCCACTGGAAATGGGTTGGGTAGCCTTTAAAGTTGGGTGAGTTGGGTCTCAGAGAATCACCAGGATGGAATGAACAGTGTTATTCTGATGAGGACTCGGATATGGTGCTCACCTGCTGTCTCTGTAGGGGGTGGGCACAGCAGAGAAACAGTGGCCTCTGCCTGCATTTCTGTCTGGAACAGAGCTGACCCTCCAGGTCTGGCCTTGGTGCAGACAATTCCGTTCTTTGTGTGTCTCTGGCACCTTTCAAGCTGTTGTCTCAGTGCTGGAGCTCAGAACAAGAACGACTAAGTAAGTCTGTACATGGGCTATTTAAGAGGAATGCCTATGACTCAAGTAGCTCTGTGTCTCATTCAGCCATAACATTCACTAGCTTTCACAATCAGATATTATGAGGACTTCTCTTCCTAGCATTGAAACTCTAGGTTGGGATGCCTTGTGTGGAGCTGGCATCACCTTGATCCACCGAGGGGAATCTCTGCAGCCCTGATGCCCTTCTTGATTTTTAACTGGCATACATGGGTATGGGACCAGTCTAATTAATGTCTCTGCCTCTCCTACCAGTCTTGATGTGGCTGCTTTTTTATATCCTTAGTTAAAGGACTTCTGTTTAGCTGGATTTCAGGCAGTTCTGAGTGATGGTTTTTCTGTAGTTTAGTTGTAATTTTGATGTGTTTGTGGGAGGATGCAAGTACTATGTTTATCTATCTACACTGCCATCTTGACCAGAAACCGTTTTTGTGGTATTTTCTGACTGATGTTAAAGATTTCCCTTTGATTAGGTATGAGAAATAGACGATAATAGAACAAGAGAGGAAACAAATCTATTAGGAGTTGTTGCAGTAACCTAGGGAGGACTTTCTAAGTTGATCTACAAATTCAGTACAATCTCTCCAGATTGCAACTACCATTTTGGGGTTTTTTTTGGAAGACTTGGAACCATACCCTAAAATTCACATGGAAATGTAATTCATATGGAATAGCCAAAACCATCTTTAAAAAGAACATAGCTAGAGGTCTGTACTTCTTGATTTCAAAAGTTATTACACAGTTTACAGTTACAAAGACAATCTGGTACTGGTATAAGAACAGACATATTAGACTGATAGAACAGAATTCAGAATTCAAAAATAAACATACTCTCTTTTTCTCCCCTCTCTCTCAAATCAGTAAATAAAAAAGGATTTTAAAAATAAAGTAATTGTTGTTAGATATGTATTTATTTATTGCCATTACAATGGTCAGTTAATTTTTGACAAGTGTGCCAAGACCAATTAATGAAAAAAGAGGAAGGAGTCTTTTCAACAAATGGTGCTGGGACAACTGAAATCCACATGCACAAGTATAGTGTTGGATACTTACCTTACACCACACACAAAAATTAACTCAAAATAGATCATTGATCTACATTTTAGAGCTAAAACTATAAAATCTTAGAAGAAAATTTAATAGTAAACCTTTGTGACCTTAGATTAGGCACTGGTTGCTTGGATAGAACACCAAAAGTACAAATGCCAAAAAAAGAAAAAGAAAAACTTGTGTTTCAAAGGATACATGACAAAAGTGAAAAGAACCCACAGAATGAGAAAATAATGGCAAATAATATATCTGTTAAGGGACTTTTATAATGAACTTTAATAATTCAATAACCCAATTCAAAAATGGGATAGATGGGAGGGGTTTTGAGGAGGATGGGTAGAAAGGGATTAAGATATACAAATTGCCAGTTATAACAAGTCATGGGGGTATAAAGTACAGCCTAGGGCCGTGATGATGAACCTTTTTATAAAAACCCGCCCACTTTTGCAGTGCTGGTCAACCTGGTCCCTCCCGCCCACTCGTGGGCATTCCAGCTTTCATAGTGGGCCAGTCACAGTGCCCACCATGAAAGCCAGCTTGAGCGCAAGCTCATCTGGCTTAAGCATGGGCTCACCAGCTTGAGCATGTGATCATGGACATGACCCCATGGTTGCTGGCCTGAGCAAGGGGTCGCTCGGTCTGCTGTAGCTCCCCAGTCAAGGCACATATGAGAAAGTAGTCAATGAACAACTAAGGTGTCGCAATGAAGAATTGATGCTTCTCATCTCCCTTTCTGTCTGTCTGTCTCCCTATTTGTCTCTCTCTCTCTCTGTCTCTCTCTGTCAAAAAGAAAAAAGAAAGAAAAAAAGAAACAACTGATGTGAGGGTCCTGGCCTGGTAGCTCAGTTGTTTGAGTGTTGTCCCGACATGTCAAGGTTTCAGGTTTGATGCCCAGTTAGGGCACACACAAGAATCAACCAATGAATGCATAGATTAGTGGAACAACAGGTAGATGTTTCTCTCTCTTTCTCTAGTCTTTCTCATCTCTCCCACCCACTCTCCTTCCCTCCCTCTTTCCCTTTTTCTCACCCTCCCTGCTTCCCTCTTCTTCTCTCTTTCTCTCTCTAAAAATAAATAAATAAAATGGTGTCAGTCCTGGCCAAGTAGCTTAGTTGTCCCAATACGCCAAGGTTGTGGGTCAATCCCCGGTCAGGGCACATACAGGAATCAACCAAATGACTTCCTAGATGAAAAAAACATTGAAGGAGTTCATTATCACCAAACCAGAGTTGCAAGAAATGTTAAAGGGTCTACTATAAGAAGAGGAAAGAAAAAAAGGAATTGAGAGAAAGAGGATTATAGATTTTTTTTTTATTAATTTTTTTACAGAGACAGAGTCAGAGAGGAATAGACAGGGACAGACAGACAGAAACAGAGAGAGATGAGAAGCATCAATCATCAGTTTTTTGTTGTGACGCCTTATTTGTTCATTGATTGCCCTCTTATATGTGCCTTGACCATGGGCCTTCAGCAGACTGAGTAACCCCTTGCTCAGACCAGCGACCTTGGTCCAAGTTGGTGAGCTTTGCAGAAGCCAGATGAGCCCGCGCTCAAGCTGGCAACCTTGGGGTCTTGAACCTGGGTCCTCTGCATCCCAGTCCGACACTCTATCCACTGCGCCACCGCCTGGTCAGGCGGATTATAGATTTAAAGAGTAAAATGGCAATAAATAAGTACATATCAGTAATAATTTTAAATGTAATTATAGTAAATGATCCAATTAAAGACATAGGGTAGCTGAATAGATAAGAAAACATGACCCATATTATGCTATCTACAAGAGACCCACCTCAAAAAAAAAGATACACATAGACTGAAAGTGAAGGCTTGGAAAAAATATTCCATGCAAATGGGAATTAATAAATAGCTGGGGTAGCAGTACTTATAGCTGACAAAATAGTCTTTAAAACGAAGGCCATAGTAAGGGACAAAGAAGGTCACTACATAATGATAAAGAGAGCAATCCAACAAGAGGCTATAATCATTCTAAACATTTATGTACCCAATGTAGGATCATATAAATACATAAAGCAAATTTTGATGGACATAATGGGAGAATTCGACAGCAATACAATTATAGTACGGGATTTTAACACCCCTTTGACATCAATGGATAGAGTCTCCAGACGGAAAACCACAAGGAAACAGCACCCTTAAATTACACACTAGATCAAATGGGTTTAATTGGTAGCTCCAGAGTGTTTTGCCCCAAAGTAGCAGAATATACATTCTTTTCAAGTGCTCATGGTACATTTTCTAGGATAGACCACATGTTAGGACACAAAACTAGTCTTAGTAGATTGAAATATCAAACACCTTCTCTGACCCAAATAGTATAAGACTGGAAATCAACTACAATTTTTAAAAAAATCATGAAAAAAGTCTGACCTATGGTGATGCAGTTAATAAGAGTATTAGCCTGGAATGCTGAGTTGCCCATTCGAAACCCAAGGCTTGCCAGGCAACGGCACATACAAGAAGCAACAACTACAGTGAGTTGATGCTTTTTTCTCCTCCCTCCCCCCTCTTTCTAAAATAAATAAATAACATCTTTTTAAAAATACACCTGAAAAATATTTAAAAACGTGGAAGCTAAATAGCATTTTATTAAACAATTAATGGGTCAACAATGGGATCGAGGAAGAAACCAAAAATTTCCTTGAAACAGCCCTGGCTGGATAGCTTGGTTGGTTAGAGCATCATCCTAAAGCCCAGAGGTTATTGATTCAATTCCTGGTCAGGGCACATACAGGAACAGCCTAATGTTCCTGTCTCTCTTTCTTCTTATCTCTCTGAAATTAATAAATTAAGAAAATAATGGGTTTTTTTTTATTTTCTTGAAACAAATGAAAATGAACATACAATAACCCAAAATCTATGGGACACAGTGAAAGCAGTCCTTAGAGGGAAATTCATAGCATTAAAACCTACCTCAAAAAGTAAGAAAATCTCAAACAATCTAAATCTTTACCTCAAAGAACTAGAAAAAGAACACTCAAAGCCCAGAGGAAGTCTAAGGAAGGAAATAATAAAGATCAGAGGGGAAATAAATGACATAGAGACATGTCAGAAGAACATTACAGAATGAAACTAAAAGCTGGTTTTTTAAAAAGATAAACAAGATTGACAAACCTTAGCCAGACTCATCAAGAAAAAAAGAGAAAGGACCCAAATGGATAAAATTAGAAATGAAAGAGGAGGAATAACAACTGACATTACAGAAATATAAAGGATTGTAAAAAAATATCTAGAAACATAAAACCTTCCAAAACTGAATCTGGATGAATCAAAAAACCTAAACAGACCTGTTAATACTTGTGAAATTGAAGTAACAATAAAAAAAACTCCAAGGAAACAAAAATCATGAACCAGAATGCTTCACAGGCAAATTTTACCAAACATTTAAAAACTAATATCTATCCTTCTCAAAATGCTCCAAAAAATGTAAGAGGAGGGAAGGCTTCCAAGCTCATTCTGTAAGGTACAGGTATCTTAATTTCAAAACCAGATAAAGACACTACAAAGAGGAACCATACCTCAAAATAATTAAGGCCATTTATAACAAACCTACAACCAACATCATATTCAGTGGGTAAAAACTAAAAGCAGTCCCCTTAAGATCAGGAACAAGACAGAGCTGTCCTCTTGCACCACTCTTACTCAACATAGCCCTGGAAGTTCTAGCGATAGCAATCAGACAAGAAGAAGAAATAAATGGCATCCAGCTTGGAAAGGAAGATGTAAAGCTGTCATTATTTGCTAACAACATGATACTGTACATAAAAAAACTGTAAAATTGCCACCAAAAAACTACTTGACTTAAAATTGAATTTGGCAAAATGGCTGGATATAAAATTAATATTAAGAAATCAGTAGCATTTTTTTTTAAATTTTTCTGAAATGAGAAGCGGGGAGGCAGAGAGACTCTTGTATGCGCCCTACCGGGATCCACCTGGCATGCCCACCAGAGGGTGATGCTCTGCCCAGCTGAAGTGTTGCTCCATTGCAACCAGAGCCATTTTAGCGCCTGAAGCAAAAAGGCCATGGAGCCATCCTCAGCGACCAGGCCAACTGCTCCAATGGAGCCTTGGCTGCAGAAGGGGAAGAGAGAGAGAGAAAGGAGAGGGGGAATGGTGGAGTAGCAGATGGGTGCTTCTACTGTGTGCCCAGGCCAGGAATCTAACCCAGGACTTCCACAAGTCAGGCTCGACGCTTTACCACTGAGCCAACCGGCCAGGGCTAGTAGCATGTTTATACACCAATAATGAACTGTCAGAAATAGAAATTAAGGAAACAATCCTTAATTTGTTGTTACTATTACGACAAAAATAAAGTACCTAGGAATAAATGTAACCAAGATCGTAAAAGACTTGTACCTGGAAAAGTATAAGTCATTGAGAAAAGAAATAAAGCAAGATACAAACAAGTAGAAGTATATACCATGTTCATGATAAGAAGAATTAACATCATTAAGATGTCCATACTACCCAAAGCTATCTATAGATTTAGTGCAATTCCTATTAAAATACCAATGTCATTCTTCACAGGTCTAGAAAAAATATTCCAAAAATTCGTATGTAATGAAAAACCCAAAAGCCTCAGCAATCTTGAAAATGAACAAAATGGGAGGTAACATACTACTTGGTATTGAGATGTACTACTAGGCCATTGTAATCAAAACAACCTGGTACTGGCATAAGAACAGACATACAGATCAATGGAACAGAACAGAGAACCAGAAATAAACCCATGCCTTTATGGTCAATTAATATTTCACAAAGAAGGCAAGCATTTACAATGGAGTAAAAACGGCCCCTTTAACAATGGTGTTGGGAAAATCGGACAGATACATGGGAAAAAATAAAGCTAGACGACCAATTTACACATACAAGGATAAGTCAAAATAGAAAAAAGACTTAAATGTTAGTTGTGAAAACAGAAGTATCCTAATATATAACATAGGCAGTAGGATCTCAGACATCTCTCACAGCAATATTTTTGCTCATATATCTTAGACAAGTGAAACAAAGGAAGAGATAAATAAATGGGGACTACATCAAACTAAAAAGCTTTTTGCACAGCAAAAGGAACCATCAAAATGTAAAGACAACCTACTGAATGGAAGAACATTTGCCAATACATCTGAAAGAAATTAATTACCCAAATTTATAAAGAACTTTAAAACTCAACACTAGGAAGACAAAAAATCCAATTAAAATATGGGCAAGGGACCTGAATAGACACTTTTCCAAAAGGACATACAGATGGCCAATAGACATGAAAAAATGCTCAGTGTCACTAATCAGATTCAAAATTGAAACCACAATGATATAATCACCTCACAGCTGCCAGAATGGCTATCATCAGCAAATCAACAAACAGGGCTGGTGGTGAGGATGTGGAGAAAAGGGAACTGTTATGAACTGCTGGTGGGAATGCATTCATACAGCCACTATGCAAAAGAGTTTAGAGTTTCCTGAAAAAGTTTAAAATGTATCTACCTTTTGATCCAGCTACCCTACTTCTGGGAATATATCCTAAGAATCGGAAACATTAATTCAGAAGCAGATATGCACCCTCATCTTCATTGCAGTGTTACTTACAATAGCCAAGATCTGGAAACAGCCCAAGTGTCTGTTAGTGGATGATTGGATAACAAAGCTGTGGTACATTTTCACAGTGAAATACTACATGTCTGTAAAAAAGAAGGAAATCTTACCTTTGCAGCAGCATAGACAGACCTGGACATTACTATGCTAAGTGAAACAAGCCAGGCAGAGAAAGACAAATGCCATATGATCTGACTTATATGTGGAATCCAATGAACACAATAAACTGAGGAAGAAAATAAAAACATGCATAGACATGGCCCTGGCCAGTTGGCTCAGTGGTAGAGCGTCGGCCTGGCGTGCAGAAGTCCCGGGTTCAATTCCCGGCCAGGGCACACAGGAGAAGTGCCCATCTGCTTCTCCACCCCTCCCCCTCTCCTTCCTCTCTGTCTCTCTCTTCCCCTCCCGCAGCTGAGGCTCCAATGGAGCAAAGATGGCCCGGGCACTGGGGATGACTCCTTGGCCTCTGCTCCAGGCACTAGAGTGGCTCTGGTCAACAGAGCGACGCCCCGGAGGGGCAGAGCATCGCCCCCTGGTGGGCAGAGCGTCGCCCCCTGGTGGGTGTGCCAGGTGGATCCCGGTGGGGCGCATGCGGGAGTCTGTCTGACTGTCTCTTCCCTTTTCCAGCTTCAGAAAAAATACAAAAAAAAAAACCCCAAAAAACATGCATAGAGGCCCTGGCCGGTTGGCTCAGCGGTAGAGCGTCGGCCTAGCGTGTGGAGGACCCGGGTTCGATTCCCGGCCAGGGCACACAGGAGAAGCGCCCATCTGCTTCTCCACCCCTCCCCCTCTCCTTCCTCTCTGTCTCTCTCTTCCCCTCCCGCAGCCGAGGCTCCATTGGAGCAAAGATGGCCCGGGCGCTGGGGATGGCTCTGTGGCCTCTGCCTCAGGCGCTAGAGTGGCTCTGGTCGCAACATGGTGACGCCCAGGATGGGCAGAGCATCGCCCCCTGGTGGGCGTGCCGGGTGGATCCCGGTCGGGCGCATGCGGGAGTCTGTCTGACTGTCTCTCCCTGTTTCCAGCTTCAGAAAAATGAAAAAGAAAAAAAAACAACAACAAAAAAAACATGCATAGACACATGGAACAGAGATGGACAGCTGTCAGAGGGGAGGGGGGCCAGGGGACTAGATGAAAGAAGGTAAAAGGATTAGCCAAAAAATGTTACATAACATAGATGCAACAAGTTTTCAATAGCCAGAGGGAGCGGGAGGAGGTGTTGGAAGGGCGGGAGGGTAAGAGGGAGGGAATGGACGTAGAAGAGACTTTCCTTGGGGCAGGGGGTGCACAATGGAGTATGTATATGGTGTTTTGTGGAGTTTCACACTTGAAATCTAGATGGTTTGGTGTGCCATGTCATCTCAATAAATTAAAAATAAATGTATTGATAAAACAATCAACCACCTGGTCAGGCAGCGGCGCAGTGGAAAGAGCTTCAGCCTGGGACGCTGAGGACTGAGATTCAAAACTCCGAGGATACTGGCTTGAATGCAGGCTTCTCCGGCTTAAGTGTGGATTCATAGACATGACTCCATGGCCGCTGGCTTGAACCCAGATCACTGGCTTGAGCAAGGGGTCACTGGCTCTGCTGGAGCCCCCCAGTCAAGGCACATATGAGAAAGCAATGAACAATTAAGGTCCCACAACTATGGGTTCATGCTTCCCTGTGTGTGTGTGTGCACACACAAAAGCAACCAATGAACACATAAATAAGTGGGACAACCAATTGATGTTTTTCTCCCTCTCTACCTCCCTCTAAAATCAATCAGTAGCCTGATCTGTGGTGGTGCAGTGGATAAAGCATCAATCTGGAATGCTGCAGTCACCAGCTTGAAACCCTGGGCTTGCCTGGTCAAGTCATATGTAGGAGTTGATACTTCTTCCTCTTCTCTCTCTCTCTCTCTCTCTCTCTCCTCTCTAAACTGAATAAATAAAGTCTTAAAAAATAAAATCAATCAGTATACAGATCTCAGTGTCCTTATGGTTTCTCAGACCAAGACTAATGAAACCAAATTGTTTAATGCAGAGACTGTCGTTTTAGCTAAGAGAAGCACACAGGATATGATGAGGTTTGGAGAATTTGTAAGAATTTAGGCATTCAGTGACATGTTTTTATTTTCTTCTCCATTGGCTAGCCCATGGATGACAGTCTCATT